>NC_138105.1:86903528-89403528 GCF_964146895.1 Miniopterus schreibersii
TCATCTAGGAACAGCAAGGAAGTGGAGGTGCTTTGCCAGAAAAGAAAGAGAAGACTCACGGAAGCCACGAGAATTCTCTTCAGTGATGAGCAGAGGCAAAACCACAGGCTTTACAGTGAGACAGAACTGGAGCTCAAATCCTGGCTTGTCTACTAACCAGTCATATGACCTTGCCAGTAGTTTTAACTTCTATGAGACTCAGTTTTCTCATCTATAAAATGGGGATAGCATATTTTACTTCTCAAAAAGTTGTGAGATGCTAGTGAGATAATAGAAAGTTCCTAGTGTAACACATAGTACATAATAGAGGCCTGAGACGCAGTGCCTATAATTGTCAGTGTGGTTGTTTATATTGTTATCTACACAAGGAAGAAGGAATAGATTTGTTCTTACGGCTCAAAGAATAGAAATGAAATAATGAGTACAAATTACCATAGTTTTGGTGTACAATTAAAATGAACTTACAATGGATTCATTTACCTTGTGAAGGGGTGAGCTGCTTGCCACCAGAGGTATACAATTCAAGGCTGAAAGCTGTCTGTTTACGATGTTAAGAGAAGACGTGCTCCTTGGGTAGGAAGTTAACAAGAGTGCTTTGAAGGGCTCTTCCAACTCTTCTGTTTTGGAAAAGTTTCAGTCCCTAAAAATGAAAGAAGTCCCCATGTATGTCCGTTCCACCAGCACACACGGTAACCCTCCCGTCAGTAAGGGTGCGGGGGGCTGGAAAAGCTCCCCTGTGAGAGAGGAGTGCGTCCTGATCTGCGGATCTCTGGGAGCACTTGCTCAGACCCCGTCTCTCTCCGGGGCGCTGGCACAGGCCCGGCTGCCTCATCTCCCCCTCCCCTCCCCGCCCGCAGTGCCGTCCTCTCCTCCTATGTCCTGGGAGAGAGCCTGAACCTGCTGGGAAAGCTGGGCTGTGTGATCTGCGTGACGGGCAGCACGGTGATGGTGATACACGCCCCCGAGGAGGAGAAGGTCACCACTGTCGTGGAGATGGCGGCCAAGATGAAGGACACAGGTAGGCGCCGAGCAGGGCCGAGCAGGAAGGGGCTGGGCCGTGAGCGGAGCATCGCAGGTGCTGCCACCTGGGGAAGGCCAGCTGAAGAAAGCTGGGGGGCTGCCAGGTGTCGGGGCCACTTACTGAGGGTTAGTATGCGCCAGGCACTGTTCCGAATGCTCTACCTGCCTTGTCTTCGTCAGTTCGGGCTGCACCCCAGAATACCATAGACTGGCTGGCTTATAAACCAGAAATTTACTTCTCACAATTCTGGAGGCTGGAAGTCCATGATCAAGGTGCCAGCAGACTGTGTGTCTGGTGAAAGCTCGCTTCTTCCCGATTCGTACACAACCATCTTCCTACTGTGTCCCAGGTGGCGGAGGGAGCTCTCGGGTCCCTTTTATAAGGATACTAATCCCATCCGTGAGGGCTCCACCCCGCATGACCCTGTCACCAACCAAAGGCCCCACCTCCAAATACCCGCACATTGGGGGTTAGGTGGACACATTCAGCCTTTTTTTTTTTAATGTTTTTATTGATTTGAGAGAGAGAGGAAAGGGGAGGGAGATTTAGAAACATCAATGAGCGAGACACATCAACATCGATCGGCTGCCTCCTGCACCCCCCTACTGGGCATCGAGCCCACAACCCTGGCATATGCCCTGACGGGGGGGCGGTCCAACCGGTGACCTCTCGGTGCGCCCGTCACCAATGGGGTGACACATCCAGTCCTGCAGCATACGTTATCTCGTTTAATCCTGCAAAGAGAGCTCAGTGCGGAAGGTCTTGCCGTGAGCCTTGTTTTACAAACGAGGAAGCCGTGGTCTCAGGGCTCATCTGCCTGCCTCTCCCCCTGAAGGGTACATCGTGTTCGCGGTGCTGCTGCTGGTGTCCTGCCTCATCCTCATCTTCATCATCGCCCCCCGTTACGGACAAAGGAACATCCTCGTGTACATCGTCATCTGCTCCGTGATCGGCGCCTTCTCGGTGTCTGCCGTCAAGGGCCTGGGCATCACCATCAAGAACTTCTTCCAGGGGCTGCCGGTGGTGCGGCACCCGCTGCCCTACATCCTGTCCCTCATCCTGGCGCTCTCGCTCAGCACTCAGGTCAACTTCCTCAACCGGGCGCTGGACATTTTCAACACCTCCCTGGTGTTCCCCATATACTACGTGTTCTTCACCACGATCGTGGTCACCTCCTCCATGATCCTCTTCAAGGAGTGGCACAGCATGTCTGCCGTGGACATTGTGGGCACCCTGTCTGGCTTTGTCACCATCATCCTGGGTGTGTTCATGCTTCATGCTTTCAGGGACCTGGACATGAGCCAGACGCGCTTGCCCCACATGCACAAGACCCCCACCCCTGCCCCCGCCCCCGAGCCCACTGTCATTAGACTCGAAGACAAGAACGTCCTTGTGGACAATATAGAGCTGTCCAGCACCCCGTCTCCAGAAGAAAAGCCCAAAGTGTTTACCGTCCATTCTTAAGGCTCAGGACCGAGGTGCGAGGACGAGCCCTGTGGCACAGCCTGGCTTCTCGGTTTCGGAGCCACCTGGTTATTCTCAGCATGACTGTTACCAGTGGGCCCTCTTTTCTGAGATGCTCGTTTATACCTCATCACTGTTTCCAGGAGAGGAATCCCTACCCAGCCAGTGGTGGGGGCAGCGCCTCCTGGAAACACAGCCTCAGTGACTAGACACCCCACTCGCATTGTTGCCAGCGGTCCCCTGGACCTCCCCTCCCACGTGTTTCCTCGGCGCCCTCTGTGTGTTGTTGGGAAGACAGAACCTGACCCGTTGAATGTAGCGCGGCCTAAGGACGTCCCTGAGATGCTGGTGTCGGGAAGTCCTCAGCACCCGCCCCCCAAGACTGATGGCCTGCAGCTGGCTCGGAGGCTGGGAGCGGGTCACCGCGCCGCCCCATCCGGAGCCCACACACACGCAGCTGATGACAGGCGCCTCGCTGCTTTCTCCGCTTCCCTCTGGAGACAGAAGCAGGACCTCAGCTGACCTTCTTACTGTGAGTCACCTGGTGTCTCAGGGAAACATTTGCACCAGCCCCACCCCCAAGCACTCCAGCCGGCGGTCAGCATCTTCGATCCCATGGACTCCCCCCCATGCCCACCCCTTCCCTCTGTCCATACATCCTCAGGAGTCAGTCGCTGAGACACTCAGGCAGTTCTCTCAGGACTCAAAACAAAGCGACAACCACAACAAAAGATGCTTCGTGGCCCAGCTCTGCTGGTCAAACCCAGTGTTTCATTTTGCCTCAGAGAACAGCAGTTGCACGGCTCTTAAAAGTACCTCGTTGGACTGTTTATTAGCAGATGTGCTTCTCTTTTCCCAAGGATTAACCAAAATAAGATTTGGGGAGATGGGGAGAGTGACGCACAAAGTCGGGATTTGGCAGGAAGCAGCCTCCAGCTCTACAGAAACCAGGAGCTAACTTTTGTGTTTACTCTGGTGCCAACCAAGACCCCAGGCCGAGAGGACTCTAGGTAATTTCTGGGCTCCAGCCTTAGATGCTTGGCCAGCGGGTCCAGCTTTGAACTTCAGTGACCAAGTGGGGCGTAGGCTGGCACGGGTACATTCTGGCTGTTGACCAGATTGCCACCAAGCCCCCAGCTCGACTGATGAGCTGCCCACCCTGGGAAGTAGCATGTCTTGATGCTCCAACACCACCTGCTTTGGGGACTGCCTTTGGTCCCCTCACATTTGGCCAGAGGCATTCAAAAAACAAGAGCAGCTGGAGAGAGAAATTGATACCCTTCCCTTTGAGTCTCTTTTCCAGCTTCAGGAGTGTGGGAGTTGGTACAGGACCATCAGAAGGAAAGGAAGGGAGCCAAGTATCCGCAAAGAGGGAAGGCCTGGTCCTCAGCCCGCAGGTTGGGGTGGTGCCGCCCTGTATAGCTCCACACCTGCGCCCTATGTTTACAGACCAGCCCCTAAGTGCACCAAGCCCAGGCCACGTTCTTGTTGGCCTTGGAGCTGCAAAGGTTCAGCTGACCAACAGGCTGGCTTCCTGCACCTCCAGCCTCAAACCCCCAGTTCCTGATGAATGTGGATTTCTGTCTGTAATGAAAATCAATGCAACACGTTGGATCTTGAGAAGAGCCATGATCTGAGGGCCCTGAGAGTGTGGTCTGCAGGGTCAAGAATAAAGACCTTCGGGTGTGTTTACTTTATACTTGCGTCTTAACCTTCCTTGGACACGGAACCATTACCCTGGCTCCTCCAGTGCTGGGAAGCCGGTCCCTGATCTCTGGAGGGTGTGGCTTCCAAGGAAGTCCCTACAGTGGTTTTCAACGGTGCTCACTAGAGTAGGAAGGGCTGTCTTGGGAACAGAGTCAGTGTTCGACACTCATCCCTTGTTAATGCCCGAGCCCTTACTAGAATCCTCACTTGTGCTAAGAGCTTTACGTAAATCCTCCCTTTAAGTCCTCAAAAATCCCCAAGGTGGATATGTTTTTATCATTTTATATATGAGGAAAGGGTCTCAGGGAGGTTAAGGAATCACCCAAGGCCACACAGCCAGGAAGAGTCCACATTATATGTGGCTCCAAGCCTCGTCTTCACCATGGGGCACAGTCTGATATACTCTGTGCACTTCTCCCGTGACCTGTGCTGTCACCTGATGAGAGCTGCCTGTGGTTCCCCTCCTCAGAGCGCAGGGCGATCCCATGGAAGTCCTAACACGTAGCTGGCATTCATAAATACATGTATCGAAGGAACAGTACCATTCCCAATAGTCCTTCTTTGCCCAAACTCTCTTGGGGGCCAGCTCTCAACCCAGAACAGATCCTAATCGAACCCAAACGTGCTGAGCAGAGCGACTCTAACACGGATGTGGTTCCTGAGCATGTAGCCCGTGCCAGCCGCAGCGGGCGCGCTCCCATAGGGCACTTTGCTGATGACCACGGCGCTTCCGAGGCAGGTATTATCCCGCTTGTATTGAAAGGAGACTCAACTCTGGGACTTATCTGCTCTCACACATCTAGGAAGCAGTGGAGGCAGAATTTGAACCCAGGACTGTGCAGCCAAGCTCTGGGTTCTATGCTGCTGGCCAGTCTGTGACTGTCAACAGAGGGACACGGGTTGGTTTAGTTGATGGTCAGGCAGGCACGGGTATTTGGTGGCAGGTGACTTCAGGAGCAGGCATTTTAGTTGTCGGGGCATTTGTGTTTGCCGCCTTTGATGTCCTTAGGCAAACTCAATACTAAGAAAAGTTAGCAAAGTGGGATCAGATACCAAGGACCCATCCCAGGGCTGCTGTGGAGATGAAATGAGATCAAGTAGCACTCAGAGCCTCCCATGGGTTAAGTACTCAGTAAACGTTACCTGCTGTCACAGTTACGATGATTCCGTCTTAGAGAACCTCAAAACTGAAGAGAGAATCAAGTGAGAGAACGAGGGTGGGGTCCTTTTACACACTGGGAAGCACTAATGGATGAACTGTCATCACATGGGGCTCTGGAGTGAGAAAGTACAGCCACCCCCAGCCCCAGCCCCGGCTCTGCTCTGCGCCTGTCCGCAGAGTCCATCCAGCCCGCAGACCTCGGGCAAGTCCCCTCTTTGAAGTGCAGGATCCCTAGCAATTAGGAGAACAGAGGGTCTCAGCTGCCTCCTAAAGGCATATCAGGGAATCCCAGGATCACTCATGCCTTTAGTGACCCAAGACCTAATTAAACTAGCCAGCCTATGTCCAAATTCAAAGAGATACTGCCCCTTGGACTGGTCCGGAGAAACCCAAGGCTTCTGTACAGTTCAGGTGCTTCCCTTATGGCCTGATGACTGATGGTCTCTGTGGGCACTACTCTCCTTCTGAGGACCCTCACGCGACAGATCCTCTCCAGGCTGAGCAGGACGTTAAAACAAACAGAGTTGCCAAACCAGACATTTCAAATGACAATTTTAATTAAATACAAACAAGGGCAAAAGGCACCATGGCCCATTCAAGTAATTTTGCATAGATGTACAAATACTGTAAACAATTAATAGGTGGACGAGAAGATGATGATCTGTTTTCCATGAACAATCTCCCAAATAAAAGAAAATTCACATTGCCTTGGTTCCCAGACACACACACACACACAGTGGATGGTGTGAGAGGATGGGGGGATGGGTAAGTTTGGGGGCACTTGGCTTTGATTCTGCAGGACCCCTCTTAGCACCTTTCCAGTTGCCATTCCCTTGGAGTTCGTGGGTGTCCAGCAGAGTTGTTATACACGCAGTTAACACAATCACTGACTTGAACTGGTCCCCAATTTAAATATGCAGGCCTTCCCTCCGCTCTGCCAAATACCAAATTTGGACATAGGTAAGGGGAGGTTTTATTCAAAAGGATTATTGCAAGAGATGGCAAGGCAATAGGGCTAAGGGGCGACTGCAATCCCATGAGATCTGTAAGCGTCTCGGAGCTGGGGCAGAAAGGGGTTTTTCTTTTATTGGGAGAAGTAAACAAGGCTAAAGGGAACCCAGGGCAAGCAGGTAGTTCCGACTTGGAGCCCGGTGCCTGGGCTGAAGTTCCCACTGAGACAGGCACGGAGCCAGGCGCTATCTCCCTGAGGTCCCCTGAGGTTTACATTTCAGAGATGGCTCCCAGGCTCGTAAGGAAAACATTTCCCGGGTTGTAAAACTGGCAGAAGGCTATAAATTAGCTTTAAAAAAGATTTATATATATCTCCATCTGAACAAAGCGCTGGTTAACTCACTCTACCAAACCTTAGTTAAGCTCCTCTCCTCCCCATGACTCTGAACCTGGACCCACCCTCAGCCTGAGCCAACATACGGCCCCTCCCGCAAAAGGCTCAGCACAAAGATGTTCCCTGAATGTGCCTTTCTCCCCAAGTTCACTCCTCCCTATAAACTTAAAGGCTTTTCTTCTTTCTGAGCATTCTCCTTACTGCAACAGTCTTCTGCCCCTACACAGCATTCCCTTTCCCCATCTTGCAGCAATCCTTTCAAATAAAGACCCCCCCTTCCTTAAGTCTGGATTCAACTTTGTCACCTCAAAGCAGCACATGGGCACAGGGGGGGAAAGGGGCACTGCATGGCCGGTCTTGCTCCTGGGCAACCACCTGGGCCGGCCAGAGTGGCAACGCCCGGCTTTCTGAACAGAGCCTGGAGTGAAACAGTAAATAGAACCGGCTGCCAAAAGTCTCTATCAAATTTTAAAAATTCAACCATCTTCCAGTTCACAGTACAATTTTATGGGGGTAGAGGTGGTATTAAAATAATGGGGGAGGGGGAACAAGAAAGCAACCACCCAGATCTCTTTGGGTTGTGGTTCCAGGGACAGTGGATTTCAGGTTCAAAAGGCTCAAGCAGCCGAATGGATGTGGCATTTCCCTAGAGCCATCTACCTCCTGGTGTGAGGGAGAAAAGCTGGACAAGCCGCAGGGGCATCGTGAGCTGCGGGAGTGGCGTTAAGGGCGCTTTGTTTTTGCGAGGCTTGTTTTCATCTTTACTTCTGGGACCCAGCACTGAGGCCTGGGACAGGTGCAGTAGCACACTTCAATGGCAGGCTGTCCCCTGACTTAATCGACAGCAAGGCAGGTAGAGATTAGCTATGGGGGGGCAACAGGGCGTGTGTCAGGGAGACGGGGGTGTGAACATCACTACTACCTGAGGGAAGAGAACCCCATTCTCCTGAGATCTTTCTAAATCCACCCCGTGTGTGTCCCCGGGTGCAGATCCTAAATCTCCCACTTGTCTACAAACCCTAGAACATCTACTGAGCACCTGTTTTGTGCAGGGAACTGTAAGAGGGGTCGCGAGTGGTGGCTGGGAGTGAAAGCTCAAGTCTCTTCCTTGCACTGAGGTTTTCAAGAGCACCTTTCTGGGGGTGGGAGACAGTCCCAGAGAACGAACATTCAGCGACAAGTTGTCTGATTTAGCACAGCACCACACAGCCCTCCGTCCATGCTCCAGGGAGGGCAGGAGCCTCTGGAGCAGCATCCCCCCCGCTGCTCCGAGTCCTGTTCCTATGGGAGCAAAGGGCAGTGACCAGAGAGAACACAAGGAAGTAGGGCGTAAACAGTCTGGCTGGCCCCAGCTCAGACTCTGTTCCTTCGCGACTGCTGCTTCTCTAAGGACCTCCAGAGACAGGCTGGCTCTGCTCTGAGGGCAGCGGCCCAGCCTCAGGTTGGTGACCAGGCCTAGGCATAGGCTGGGGTTCCTAGGACGTCTGCTCCCTCGGTCACTGCACCCGCTGTGGTCCCTGGGGACGTTGCTTAGATTTAGGTCAGGGAGTCGGGGGTGGAGGGTTGGGGGGAGAGACACTCACCCTCTGCTGAGGTCATAAAACACAATGGAAAATGAAGCCACGACCCTCACAGCCATGAGCTGAGTCCACTTTGGCCAACACCTTTGAGATCCAATGGAGCCAACCCCTGAGGCAGGACCTTGTCATGCAGGTCACAAGCACCAGATCCCCAGGAAGTCAGGACTTCTGAGGGTCCCCTCTCGCAGCACCACATACTGGGTGGGTCCAAGCGGGAAAGGAGAGATCAGAAGCGTGGGGCATTTGGGAAGCGCAGAGGAGAAAACAAGGGCAACCAAGAATTATCGGGAGCCAGGAGTCGAAACCTTTGGCATTAGGGCTCAGAGGAGGCCTGGTGCTCCCCCTGCTGTCTACACTGCCTACAAATAGTACCTGTCTGAGTCAGAGAGACCCGTGAAGTAAGGGGATGTGGGGACGTGGGAGGGGTGGAGAGGGACTGGATCTGTTCGCATGTGGATGCAGAGCCAGAAGCTGTGACCACAACCAAGCCCCAGGCAGGGATGCAGCAGTGGCTGGTTCGACCCCTCAATCTCAGAGCTACAGAGGATGGGTAAGCGCCCAGCCTCTGCCTAACCTGGGACCTTCGTGGAAGACAGAAGCGATGGAAAGCTCTCATGCACACCCTCCACCACAGGACGAGGGTGGATGGCTTCTCCAAGCTAAGGCCTGGCCTGAGGAGCCAAAGGGCACTTTTCCCAGCCGGGCTCCTCAACTCAGACAGCCCGGGCCACGGGCACCTCTGAGGTGAGGGGCCGGGTGAAGGGAGGGTGGAGGAGAAGCTGCCACTCCTTCTCTCCTGCGTCCCCTCTCCTCCCGGGCTGTATATTGCACAAAACAACACTTGGATGCCACTGGACAGTGGTCCCTCTGGGCCTCCGAGAGGCTGGGGAGGCAATGAGTCAAGAAGGAGATTTTCGAAGATGCGGTAGTTCCAAGAGGAGGGGAGGAGGGGCTCAGAGGCGGCCAGACAGGCCTCTTCAAGATTGTGGGGTTCAGAGTCCTCCGGGAAAGGGAGCAGCCCCTCAGAAAGGTCTAGATTCTTGAGTTGGTCATCCACCCAGGCCTCTGCGATCTGTAGTCAGGAAACTGGGGAAGGAAAGAGAGGGAGGGAGAGAGGCATCAGCCAGCTGCTTGCAGATCGGGGAGCTGTCCTCTGGGTTTTGACAGGTGGGACGGGTGACAGCAGGTCAGCTACAGGAACGGTTTCCCGTGAAAGTCTGTGACATCAACCCCAGATGGTGGTGCCCCACCCCAAGCTGACAAGCCATCTTCCTTCCTCCCCTGAAAGCTGCAGCTCAGTCCACAGGTTTCCCAGGGCCTTCTGGGAACACGGAGTCAGCCAACCTCCTCACCGCCCCTGTGCCCGGACTCCCAGGACTGGCAGCCGGAGAACATGCTGGTTCAGGGGACAGGGAATAGGTGTCATTTGTGCACATCCTACCACAGGCCGGCAGGTGACCTAAGTTAACTGCCTTGACCGTCATAGCAGCCTGAGGGGCTGCTTCTCACTGACTCTTTCCAGGAAAGGAAACAGACTCAGGAGGGTGACTTGCTCAGGGCCACCCGGCTAGTCCGTAGCAGATCCAGGTACGGAGCTGTCATAGCTCGGCTCCTAAGCATCACCTTTCACATGAAACAAAAAAACCTTTCACTCATTTAAGGGACAGTCCTTGGCCTTTGTTCTGGAAGTTCAGCTCTACAGGAAGCATGGACTCAGTCTTTTTTCTCAGCCAGTCTCGGCCCCTGGAGCCCTCTGGCTTCAGCCTTTACCTCAAGGGCTTCCGCAGACTCACCTTCGGGGCAGGTGCTATCAGAAGCTGGGAATGCTGAGAGGCAGTGGCAGTGGGTGGCAGTAAGGCGACATCACCGAGCCTGGAGAGGTTCTTGCGGCCTGGCACCGGGTTAGCTGGGAGTGCCTTCTGAGGAGGACGAGGCCTGGAGATATCCTGGGGAGAAAGCCACAGACTCACTCAGAGCCCAGAGGGGCCTATTCAGAAGAAAATGTTCCCAATATAACTGCAGATCAGAATCAGATGAGAAAAGGGATGTGTTGTACTATACGGTCCCATTTAAAAAGAAACTGCATGCCCGGCCGGGCGTGGCTCAGCGGTTGAGCATCTACCTAGGATCCAGGCGATCGGGGTTTGGTTCCCGGTCCGGGCACATGCCCGGGTTGTGGGCTCCATCAATGACTCTCTCATCATTGATGTTTCTATCTCTCTCTCTCTCTCTCTCTCCTTTCCTCTCTCTGAAATCAATAAAGATATATTTAAAAAAAAAAATTTAAAAAGAAACTGCGCGTATGTGTTTTAATGCTCAGGAAAAAGCCTTTGGAGAGCAAGTTGGCAGAACCTATTAAATTAGCAATAACCATCCTCTGATCTAATCCTTCCACCTCCCAATACCCACGTTAGAGAACTACCTGCACAGGCACACAGAAGTACAATGACAAGGACTGTTTGTGACAGTGAAAGAAACTATAAATAACCATAACCTCCATCAGTAGATAAATTAGTAAATTTAACAGTGACATAGATAGAATGCAACATCTAAAAAGAATGAAACAGGCTGACATGTGCTGATGTGGAAAGATGGTCAAGAGTCACTGCGAGCTGACGTACAAACTACAGGGGAGAGTTCACGTAAAATAGGCCCCATGGCCCTCTCACCCCGTCCCCAACGTAAATACAACTGTGGGGAAGAAAGTCAGGAAGGACACAGACCACAGTGATAACAGAGGTTAGGGATGGGGTGTGAGTACAGAGGGGGGATGCCCAGGGGAACGTGTAATTTTTTCAATGAGAGAATACACATATGTGTATTCCCTGTGCCAATAAAAATACAACTGAAATATGACTAATTGGCCATGGTGGGGCACAATGAACAGGAATTCTTTCCTCTCTGCTTCTGCATCACCTTCTCACTAGGCCTAACCTGACCACCTTATTTAAAATTACAACACCCCGCCCCAATGCGCCTCCGCCCCAACCTACTGCTCAGTGCCTTGGGGTGAGGCCGACACCCTCCTCACTCAACAAGCCTCCAGCGTGGGGGCCTCAGGCACAGTGGCGTGACTGGACTGCTGTCCCCGTCTCTCCGCCAGCACCTCTGTTCTCCCTTCAGCCCGTCTCCATGCGCCACTTTCTCCCCTCTTGCTCCCTTTCTCTCCTTCCCTCTTTTTTTTTCTTTCTTTTTTTTTTTTTAATATATCTTTATTGATTTCAGAGAGAGGAAGGGAGAGGGAGAGAGAGAGTCATTGATCGCCCCCTCCTGCACGCCCCCTCCTGGGGATCGAGCCCACAACCCGGGCATGTGCCCTGATCGGGAATTGAACCGAGATCTCTTGGATCCTAGGTCGATGCTCAACCGCTGAGCCACACCGGGCCAGGCTTCTTCCCTCTGTTATGGGCTGAACTGTGATCCCTTACATCCATACGTTGCAGCCCCAACCCCTAGTGCCTCAGAATGGAACTGTGTTTGGAGACAGGGCCTTTAAATAAGTGATTAAGTTAAAAATGAGGCCCTAATCCAAACTGACTGGGGTCCTTAGAAGAGGAAATTTGGACACAGAGGGAGACATGGGGGCACACATGCATGAAGGAAGGACCGTCTGAGGACACGGGAGAAGCCAAGGAGGAAGGCCTCGGCCAATACGTCTACTGACACCTTGATCTTGGACTTGTAGCCTCCAGATTGTGAGAAAATAAATTTCTGTTGTTTAGGCCACTCAGTCCATGGTGTTTGTTGTGGCCGCCTGGGCAGACTATTGCTCGGACCCTGTTCCCTGTCTCCCTCCCCCACCCCTCCCCTCTCTGCCAGCCCTTCCCCTCCCTTTCCTCCCAGTTTCTCCCATCGGCCTTGCCCCAGATGAGGGGAACACGGGAAAGCAGAAGCTCCACCTTATCAGAGAACCAAACCCAACGCTCTCGGCGCTGCCAAACCGACACTGCCCGTGTCCCAGGGGCCCTCCGAGACCTGGTGCCAACACCAGGCCTTAGGTTCGGAGACAGTGGAGCCCTCTGGACGGTGCCCAAGAAAAGCAGTCCCAGGAGAAAAATAAACAAGTCCCTCACTCCACGGTGGGGTCACACCCAAAATACAGTTTGGCTCGGGAAGGCATGGGGCCCGGCCACTGCCCAGGAAACATCTGCTTCTGTGCTTGGGAACTTCTGCCAGGAGGTACAGTTGGAGCGGTCAGAGCACAGACGCGCTGGTAAACAGGCAGCTGGGCCGCGCTGCTCTGCTCCCAAGGAGCCCTGGCGGTGGGGGTACAGCTTAGAACCCACTCGCACCCCCGGGAGCCTCCTGCGCCTGCCCGGCCCCCAGTGAGCAAGGCAGCACAGTACATCCCTCCTCAGGCTGCCTGACCAGTGGAAGGGACCAACAGGGACAATCTGGTGGGATAATTACTGAGAGGAGAGAAGTACGGGGCCACGGAACTCAAGCTTTGAGGCTCATAGGAGGTTTCCTGGGAGAGGTGACATCTAAGAGGAGACCTGAGGACGAAGAGGAGCTGGGCATCTGAAAGGAAGTATATCAGGCCGAGGAAACAGCGTTTGCAAAGGCCTAGAGAAGAGAAGACCAAGGGGAGCTGGGAGAAGTTAATTTTGGGTGGGATGTGGGTCGTGGCTTGCCATAAAATAGGCCACCCAGGGAGGAGGCAACCCTCGGCAGTTCAGGGGCTTCCCCATACCCTTCCCTCTTCCCCTATAACTACCAGAACGCAGAAAAGGCAGGCAGCTCAGACTCAGCGAGTTCCATCTTCCCAGCTTTGGTCATGCCCATTGCCGGTGGCCTTAAAAGAAATGGCCCCAGCCCAGGGTTTCTGAGCATCCACTTACCTGGGAGAGTATGCAATTTGGTGCAGGGGGCATTGGACGGTTTGGGGGAGGCCTCCTGGGTGACTCCTTCCTCTCTACTTGGGGCCCGGCCCCTGGGGGGTTCCTAGGAGGCCTGATGAGTTGTGCTGGCAATGGCACGGGTGCGGGCCCGCCATGCAGGTGGTCCAGAGGGGGCCGAGGAGGAGGCTGGGGGGGCTTCCGTGGGGTTTCAGGGGTGTTGGCCACCTGTATGCACAAGACAAGGAATGTCTAAGACAAAGGAACCCTCAATGCACTTAAAAACTCAGGGTGCCCTTGTGAGATGACCACAGGTGGAGGGAGAACAGGGTGACTTGTTAAATCTCTGGGATCCCAGAGGTCAGATGCAACCTTTAAAGTCACTAGGGGTTTTTATTATCATTTTCACAGACCACAGAGGCTCTTAGGAAAATCCAGTAGGGTCCTGATGATAAAAAGTAGCAAAGTTCAAGGTGCAAAGCCCTTACCTTGCGCTTGCCCTGGGGGGTCTGTAACTTGAATGTTGGGTTGGCATGGCCAGTTCCACTGCTCTGAGACACCCTGAAGGGACAACTAATAACAAGGAATCGGGGAGGAAAAGGGGGTGATCACCAAGGGTCAGTGCCTGAGTTCCCTCTGACCCAAGCACAGCCAGTAAAGAGCTAATCTTCCCTAGTCTGCTCTGGAGGAAGTGGAATTGGTCCCCCGAACCCCAGCTCCCCAGGTATGCAGCCACTGGAGACTCCCAGGGAAAAAGAGCTGGGCTTAACCAGAGCAGAGTTTTCCTCAGCACCTTCTCTTCATCCGTTTAAGACCTTTCTTCCCCAAGGAGACCCAAGGATGTCATCAGCCGTCAACTAATCCCCCTTAGGCATCGATTCAGAAGGACCTGGGATGTCAAATCCCCTCCAGGACAAGTGTAATTTCATATGGAACTTGGAGACTAGACATCTTCAACATCCCAAAGAACAAACAGCTTAAAAATAAACTTAGTCTTTGTCTTGAGTTGATGTCCTGCCACCCCTGTGAGTGTCTTGGACTAGTTATTCTTTCTCTGTTACCTCAGTTTCCTGCTCTTTAAAATGGGAAGCAAATCAATTAAAGGGTGGAAAGTAGAGTTCTTCAACTTGAATTGGTTGGGGCGATTCTGCTGAGAAGGATCCTAAGTGATGACCAGGCTCAGCAGAGAATACTCTTAGCAAGATCAACTGGTAATATCTGCCACGGTTGGAGCGTGGTCGAGGGGAGAGGGTGGCGTGCACCTTGCATTGGCCTTCCCTGAATCAGACCCACCACCACCCGCCTTTCCACCCGGTACTGCTGACAGAAAGCTCTATGATCCGCTATGGTCCCATAGTCCTCCAGGGCAATGGTCCCATAGTCCTCCAGGGCAATGGTCCCATAGTCCTCCAGGGCAATGGTCCCATAGTCCGCCAGGGCAATGGTCCCATAGTCCTCCAGGGCAATGGTCCCATAGTCCGCCAGGGCAATGGTCCCATAGTCCTCCAGGGCAATGGTCCCATAGTCCTCCAGGGCAATGGTCCCATAGTCCTCCAGGGCAATGGTCCCATAGTCCGCCAGGGCAATGGTCCCATAGTCCTCCAGGGCACCCCCTGTTACCTGAACTGCTGCCTCAACTTGGAGGGAAGGGCGAAGGGCTTGAGCTGGCCCAGCCGGCCGTTGTCCTGTCTGCAGCAGTAGTACATCAGCACGAGCACCGCCAGCACAAAGAGGGTGGAGCACACTCCGGCCAGCACGGGGCCTGCGCCTGCAGAACAGAGCCCCGGTGAGAGACGGAGACGCTGCCTGGGCCACCACAGTGGGCTCCAAACAGCACGTCCTAATTCTTCTTCAGATATCTGACCCACATTTAATGTGTATTACTTAACTTAAAAATTACAATAAAGATATCTTTTAAAAAGCCTGGAAGCCAAAGGGCTAGAATCCTTGAGATTTCCAGTAAAAAAAAAATCTGTAAATTTTTCTAAGTGTCTGGTTCTCCATTTTAAGCTTTGCTTACCCAAGAGGATCTAAACCACTAGAATGTGCCCCAGGTTCAAGATCATGTTTAAGTGGCTGAGGAGGACTGGCTGCCACCCCACTCCACCAGCAAAAGGATGAGATCATTCAGTAACCGACGGCCTGTCTTAATGTGTCTCTCTCTAAGGGGGTTCACTCTCTTCAGTAGAAAGGACAGAGGAAGAGCAACTGAGCTGAGCCCCACACTGAGCTGTCAGCCTCTGCGGCCCCACTCGGACCCTCTTTTCTTGTTCCCTCATCTACAAAATCGGGACCATGAAGCTGATGCATTATCCCTCTGCAACATGCCACCTGCCCCGATGGTGCCAACACCTCATCACAAAGGTGGGCAGAAGCCCCAAGCAGGCCAGGCACTCACCCTCGGGGGGCATGGGCCCGCTGTCGAAGCTGCCCCCGTGGCCCGGCGAGTCGCAGTAGGGCGGGGCCCAGCCCGGGAAGCAGTGGCAGTTCTGGTTGTTGTTGCAGACCTGAAGTGAGGGCAGGGCAGAGGTGTCAGCACCCTGGAGAGCTCCGGCCTCCCGCGGGGCCTGCACCCAGCACACCAGCAGGAGTCCAGAACCCGGGGCACACGTACCCCGTGGCCATTGCACTTCCTCCTGCAGTCTTCTGTTTCAAAGAACGAGGTGTTCCTGCACTGCCCCTCGAAGCAAATCTGCAGTGAGGAGGAAAACAAACCGTCAGCACAGCCAAAGGGACGCTCACTGCTTAACAATCAGAACAACCGGGACTCAAAAATACAGGCCACTTCAGGTTATTTATCACAGTGAAAATCTGAAAACCAAAAAAGCCAGCGACTGGACAGTAGTTAACTAAATTCCACCACTGCTTTTGTAATTGGTGAGAAAACAAATATATTGTCAAAACATTATATGTAATAACATAATAAATGTATTATTACATCCCATGTTATTATATGTTGGTTACATGTTACTTAATTGTATATTAATATGCACTAATTTTAATATTAAACTTGAAAATAACACGATGGTGACAGCGGTCTACTCTGTGCCAGGTGCTATGCCAAGTGCTTTATATGTTTTTTTAAGTAATTTGCCTCTCATAGTTAACTCTGAGATGGGTACCACTATTTCCCCCAGGCTGCCCTGGCTCTTTGTCTTGTCCATCTCTTGATCCATATGATATATGATGTTAGTGATGAAGACAAAAGTGATGACGGTAAGAGCTAGACCGTCGAGGCGCAGAGATACTGGGCCAGCTGGGATCTGAGCCCAGGCATCCTCCCTCCAGAGCTCACGCTCCTCGGTCACCACCCTCTGCAGCCCAGTCCCTGAGTGAAGCCGGAGGAAGGAACTCACATGGTTGTAGCCACACTTGGTCCCGGTCATCACGAGGCCTGGGTCCAGCATGTCACCCTCCTCCTCGGGACTTCGGTAGACGTGGGTGCCCCGACATCGGATCTCCCTCCCGTTTATGATGATGGTGGTGTCGATGGGCACCGCGTTGGACTCCAGGGGCTGGGCCTCAGAGCTCTGACACTGGATCTTCCCACATTTGGCATCTCTGGGCCCAAGAGAGAGGGAGAGAAGGAGGTGGAGTCAGAGGCAGGGGAAGAGCTGGGGCACGGAAGAGCTAGTTGTTCTTGACCAGGGCAGCAGGCATTCAAGCCTGGGGAAGGGGCAAAGGGGCAACGGGGCAATGGGCATGCTCTAGGGACCCAACAGAGACCTCCCCCCACCACGGACTTAGACAAAGGGAAGGAAATAGAGTCCTTGTCCCCAAGCAGGTCCAGGCCAGAGGGCTGGCCTTTGGAAGGCCTCCTTACTGCAAGGAGAGTGGCTGGAACTGAGAAACCTGCCCCTCATCACCTCGCACCCCAGGCGCTGCAGCCAGAAGCCTGCTGTCCCCCCAGACTCCCCTTCCTCCCTCCCTCACTCTTGGGTTCAAGCAACTTTTAGGCCCTGCCGGTCCCCCCTCTCTTTAGTGACCCTAATTCACATCCATCTCTCTTATCTGGACACCAGGACACTGATTTCTCTACCTCCTGTCTTGCCCCATCGCAAGCTAATTTCCAAACTGCTCTCACACCAAAGTCCACACTCTCTCAGCCATGCCACCCAAGACTTCGGTGGTCTGGTCCCTGCTTCCCTATCCAGCCTCACGTCTAAGCAGCCCCTTCTCCACCACACCTCAACATTATACTTTATATCGAATTGTTATCAGTTCTCCTGACCCCAAGTTTTTCTCTTCTCGCCCCTCTGTCTGAGACACTCCCCCACATACCAGCACCATTCCCCACCCTATTCAACTAGACAATTTGTCCAGATCTCAAGTGAGGCATAACTTCCTTTGGGAAACCATCTCCACCCACTAAGACCATGTCCATTATCAACACGACGTTGTTAACTGAAAGTTCCATATACTCAGCATAGTGTCTGGCACGTGGTAAACCCTCGATAGAGAGTGGACAGGGTAGATGGTTGGCTGGAATGAATGAATGAATGAATGAATGAGCTAATGAATGAATGGGGTATTCAGATGAGGGTATACTGAGCACCCTGCAGAAATGATGCAAGCAGACTGACTCCCTGCCTCACTGTAAGAAGGTCCCCAAAGGAAGGCTGATCAGCTTTCTGGGAAGCATTGCCATCCCACACCCTCCGACTTCTGTCGGGATGAATGGGGCATGGTCCAACAACGGTCCTGGAGGGGGTGACTGGCGCCGAATGATTTATTTAAAGGCCCAGCTCTGGGGCCAGCTGAGCTGGCTGGGAGTGAGAAGTGAGGAGGGCACAGCAGGAATTGCTCTGTTACCCCTCATCTCACGGGGTCGGCCCTACGGTCATCACCTCATGTCGCACTTCTTGTGCTTCCCATTCATGTCCTTCCCACAGTTTCCATAGATGTCCCCTGCCACGTTCACCTTCTCGAAGCAGAGATCGGGAGCAGGCCGGGCTCCTGAGTGGGCAAGAAACACTTATCAGTACACTAGCCAACTTGAGTAGAAGTCAGAAGTCTCCAAAGGGCAAAGCTAGTCCTTGGTAAAGCGTCAAGGTTCAGAAAGCATTTTGGGAGAGGATCCTTGGCCTTTTCTTCCTGTACCTCTATCAGGTCATTCCATTCCTACCCACAGAAAAGCTTTTACATCTGTTCTTTATACTTTACTGAGGCTTTCTACCTGTGGGTTTGTATGTTAAGCCTTCTCTCTAATAAAGAAGCCCTGTCCTTTTTGGGGATTTTTAAAAATAAGTAATACATGTGCAAAATTTTAAAGAAATAAACTATGTCTTGGGAATTTTTCTAATTAGCCATTCCAGTTCTTACTTCCCTACAACCTGGAGAAGGAATCACAATTAACAATATATCTTCTACAGATAACTCTGTATCTTCCAGATACAATTCTTCTGTATCTTTTAGAGATAATGTATCTAATAAAGAACGAGAGCATATTCTATTCACTGCTCTGCATCTTGCACTGTTCACTTAACTCATTGTGGGAGATGATTTTATTCAGTACACACTGAGCTGCCCTCTTTTGTTCAGCTGCATCGTGGTCCACTGTACGGATGCACCAGAATTCATTTCATTGGTCCCTATGCAGGATGTACAGGTTGTTGTTGCTATCACTAACAATGCTGCAATGATTATCGTTGTGAATGCATCTTCACATACATGTTCCAGTGCAGTGGAAGATACATTCCTAAGTAGTAGAATGCATGCATCCAATGACTAGTGCGTTTAAAATTTTCGTATCTCCAAGTTACTCTCCACAGGGGTTGTACCTATCTGATTCCCTGCACCCTCCACATCACTATATTATTATTGCTCTTGTGGTCGTTACAGTATTATTATTATTATTACTACTGCATTACATAAACTCTTCAGTCTGCCAATCTGATATATGAACAATCCCGTCCTACAGTAATAACTTGCTTTCATGTACTATGAGTAGGGGTAAACATCCTCTCATAGCTAAGGGCCACTTGCATTTCCTTTTCTATCTCCATCCTGGCCCACTGTTCTTCTGGATTACTCTTATCCATTTACCCACTCTGAGAACTTACAGCATGGAGGGACTGGGAGGAACACAGTCCACTGCCTCTCCCTGAAAGTCTACCCTGACCCAAGGGTAGCATCTGGAGATGCTGTTTTGAAGCCAAGGTTCTATGCTCAGCAGAGGTGGGGCAAGAGGAGGGCTGTTAGCACTGGCTCACTTACCAGGACCCCACAGCTGCTGGCACTGCCCCTGGTAGGTGAGGCACATGCCGTTGTAGCAGTAGGCCTGGCCACCCTCACAGGGGGTGCCGTCCATCTGGTAGAAGTTGGTGGGACAGTGGGGAGACTTGCCCGTGCAGAACTCAGGGAGGTCGCACTGCCGTGCCTGCTGGCGGCACAGTGTGCCAGGGGCCTGCAGCTGAGCCGAGCAAAAGAGGAAAACATCAATCTCCTCTCGCCCCCAAGCCTCCCAGGGAGGGCTCGTGAGCATCGCTTGTGCGGAACAGAATTCCCATTGCCGATATTTCACGTGACCTCATTGGTTCAAACCATCATTAACCTTCTAATATGAACCGTGACTTAGAGTTTTCCAGGTGTTTTCACAAATGTGAACTCACTTCCTCCCATAAGAAGTAGGGAAGAAATAATATTTATGCAACAGTTTACAGCTGACTAAGCACTTCAGTAGTAACAGCTACTCGTATGGAGCTCCCGCCTAAGTGCCCAATACAAATATTACTTCATTTAGTTTCCATGATAGTTTTATGTAATGATTACCCCTAGTTTACAGACATGAGGCAGAAGGGGTTAAGGAATGTATCCAAATACATTTACTCATGGTGAGTAAATGGCAAAAAAAAACACAGGCCCACTAATACACACACACACACACACACACACACACACACGTGCATATATTATAAACTCACACATGCAAATATACAGGCCCATTCACACATACACATCCAGATTATGTATATACACATTTCCCCCAAACATCTACATGTACACGCACGTGTGCTCATTACGTGTTCCCGGCTCCATGTTTCTGAACCTGAGGCCCTCTCTCCCCCAAGGCGGAGGCTGCATCCGGTGCACCACCCCGACAGCAGTTCTGTCAGGTCAGAGCCCTGGGCACAGGAAAGGGCCACTTACCTTACAGTGGTGACAGCAGGCGCCGTGGGCACACTCCGCCCCTTCTCTCAGGGTGCAGTTAGAGGCGTTGCAGCAGGGGTTGTCACATTCCTGGGGGGGCAGTGGGAGTGGGCGTGAGCCTCTGGGGCAGCAGGGAGACAGGAGTCTGGGCAGGGGCAGGGCTTCACCCACCTCTCCCATCTCCCCACCCCTGCCCCACATGCCCCCTGGAGCCTGGGCTCCCTAGGAAGCCTTTACCAAAAAAATCACTAATCGCTAAGGTAATATGTATTTATTGTGGGGGGGGGGGGATATATATATACACACACACACACACACACACACACACACAATCAACAGTAACAACACAACTGAGACACAACTCCATTTGGTGTGTGGATATTTTTCGAGGCATTGTCCTACACACATAGACATACCCTTAGGTTACAAAATCACAGCATCCAAACTGCTTTTCCACATAATATAAATATGCACACATCTCTTTGTAATCATGTATCCTTCCAAAACATGATTTTCAGGATAGCATCACACTATATGGAAATGCTGATTTTTCTTGTCCCCAGTAGAAGACCCCAAGACTGTCTTCTAAGCTGCCCTCCCTGCCACCCCACCCCAGTCCCACAAAAAGAGGCCATCGGGAGCAAGGGCATCCACAGCCACACTGCTCACAGTCAGGTCAGTTCCTGGCCTGCGTCCTCAGGCTTCTCTCACCATCTGCTGCTCTTCCCCCGCCCTCGCTGGCCCCGGCCTTTCAGGGACAGGTCTCTAGGGCTTCCACGCTCTCCTCCCTTCCTGCCCTGCTGGTCCTGATTTGCTGACATACAGCTTGAGCTTTAAAAGGATCATAAGATGGCCAGTGCCTCTGAGTGTCCTTATAACACTCCAACTACAGTCGCAGGCCTATCCACAAACTTTTCTGGACAATGTGCCGGTCTCCGTGCGTAGGACCATCACAGCCTGTGAGGCAAGATGATTCCCATTTCACAGAAGGGAGACTGCGGCTCACACAAGTGCAACGGGTGGTCAAGGCACACACCTGCAGGCGTTGGAGCGGAATTCAAGCCATGTCTGCCCGGGGCCCACTCCAGGCTTATTAACCATAGCACTCCATGTCATAACCATAACTGTCCGGGTGCAGCATATTGGAGAGACACGTGCCACTGCCTGACTGTAGATACTCAGCCACCCTCTTCCTAAGAGAAGGAATGAGAACACTTCCCTTCCATTAACCTCTCATCACCGTGCGCTCCAGGCAGATCATGTCCCTGCCCTTCTAACCTATCATGTCTCTTCCCACCTCAAGGCACGGTTCCTCCCCGATCGGAAACGTGCCTTTTCTCTTTGCGCTCCTCACGAACTCCTAATAGGCTTCAGGTGTGGGGTCCGAGGTCGCACCCCACCCAGGCAGGGCAGCTCCCCTCACACTACATATACTCATGCATCTGGTCACTGGCCCTCCTAGCATCTACCAGGGGTTGTATTTGGATACCTTTGCAACTACTAGGTCAACGTGTGTTTCCCCCACTACCCTGCATGCTCCACAAGGACAGGGATCACATATATCTCCGCTGTGCTTATCCTGGCCCTTCACCCAACATAGTACCCCACACTCAGTAAATACTTGTGGAGTATAAGCCAACTGGCTGAGGCCACTCGGGGGCTGCTCCTCAAGCCCACCTCCTTTCTGAAGGGTCGGGGCTGATCGCTCTGAACTCATGGTGGTGGGGGTGGCAGAGCCTTTAACTAGGTCTTGTTATAATAGTTACATGCTGACGGTGAAAAAAAAAATCAAACCACAGAGGTTATAAAATCAAATAGTCTTTTCCCACATATACAGACCCTAAATCTCACCCCCATAGTTAACTGTTACTCATGTTTTCTCCCCCAAATTGCTTTCATATGTCAATGTACATATTTTCAACCTTCAAAAATAGAGATGAAACTACCCAGTTCCGCTTTTGCAAAACAACACACATCCGTTAGAAGTGACACAGCTACTCTGCAGGCCCACCAAGCTGATCTTGAGATCAAAACAGCTTGCTGCTCTCCTTCCTCACAGCAGCGCTTCTCAGACTTGCCTGTACTTTCTGCTTCCCCTTTCAATCATCTCTCCTCCAGGCTAAGCAGCATGAGCTTATTACTTTAAGCATCCTCATAAGGCCCGGGCTCAAGCTTATATATCCGGCCGCGTGACCTCCAGAATAAATTCAGCGCAGCTGGGGGGCCAAGGAGGCCGCCTGCCAACTCCATGGGCACAGGCTGTGGTTTCTGGTTCCATCGGACACTCACAAGAACTCCACCCCAACTTGGACACAGTGTCAAGCTCAAACTGGGACAGCCTGCAGAAATGGTCCATAGTTAAGGCATACTCTCCATGTCTTTCCTGTGATATTATAGGAAATGCACACGACTAAGAAATTTTTTAGTTGCATTCTCTTTGACCTTGAGATCTGAAACGAATGCAAATTCTTCCTTTCCCGCTAGTGCCACCTTACCTCTTCCTCCCCACAGTCGCATTCTTCCCCATCTTCCAGGTACCCGTTTCCACATCTCCGGCCTCCATACAGCCTCCTGGTGTCTGGAATGTTGGAGAGACACATCCCACCACCTGACTGCAAATACCTGTCCAGCTCCCTCCTGTTGCATCCATTGAACACTTTGGGAAAAGGGTCCCTAGAAGAGAATAAGGTTGGAGTTGGTTGGGGGTCTGAGCATCGAGCAGCCAGAACAGCTCTCAATCCTGCTGCCCACTGGGCTGATGGCACCTGGATGGACTCAGACCCCCAATTCTCCCATGCACACACATTCTGCCCCCTTAGAACATCACCGATATATTAACTTACATGTCTTTTTAAGAATTAAGAAATATTAACTACCCCATCATGTTTTCCCCCTCCTTCCGCACAGAGGAAGTATCTGAGAATCAGAAGCAATAATTTCTTTCCCCTTATGAAGGGGCTGCAATAAATAAAGGGTTATGAGTGTTACAACCGGTCTCTAGAGCCTTAGAACTGAATAAAATACCAGCCAAACCAAACTTTTCCTGAAGCTGACATTAGATAGAGATTTTCTATGGACAGAGGACAGGCCCAAAAGGGCCACGATCATGGGTTTAATTTTGTTGCTGGGCCAGTGATCTGATCTCCGTACTAGGGATACAGGCAGTGCTCCAAATTCAACCAGCCAACTTGCAAATGCATAGTCTTTATCACAAGGGTATGAAAGGTCCTGGCTCCTGATGCTGGGAGAAACAATTAAAAGTCATACATTCCCCAGGAGCAGGTCAGTACTACCATTTGGGTCTATAAAAGAAGAGTTATCCTGATCCCAACTAAAGGTTAAACCAACTAAACCAACTAAAGGTTAAAGACTAGAGGGTTTCTTTCAGTTACCAGCTATATCACAAGGAACCTGCTACTAGCTGTTAAACTACTAAAATTCATTAGTAGTTTAAAAACAAACTGGAGTAGTAATTAATATAACTCTCAGCTGTTTGTCTACCAACATGCTTTTCAGACTGGGAAAGAACACCATGGACTTAGCCAGGAGCTCCTGGGATGTGAGCAGGGCCCATGGAGTTGTGTCCTGCACGCTGACGTTATCCTGTGTGTGGCAGCTGAGAAGGGACTGGCCACTGAGGCTCCAAAGAAGCTGCGTTTTCTCCTGGAGACACTGACACACCGTTTCTTTAAGAAGATAAGCAGGTCCTAACGGTTTGGGGTGGGAGGAACACAAGCTCCCACCACGGTGCCTTCCAAGGAGTAACTCAGGTCCTGGGGGAGCCCAATGTTCTCTGCTGAGTGAGTCCAGACGCCAAACATCGGTCCTTTGAATAAACGCCAGGGAGCTTCAGCTGCCTTGTCCTTGCCCCTCATGGTAAGCACAGCCTATAAATTCCCTGAGGGCTCATTGTGGGGAGCATAGGTGCCCCTCTTTCTTTCCCTTGTTCAGGAGGCTACACCAACCCTTTCAATCAAGCCTGGGAAGCAAGAGCACTCATCAAACCCCCTCAGCAGAGAGGAACTAAGAATTGTGACTGTTATCAAAGCTAGGTCCTCATCAAAAATTCATGCAGAGAAAAAGACACATGTAGTCAGGCTAATTTTGCAGCTGAAGACCTCAGACTTAAAATTAAGCCTATCTAGGGATCCACCGGCACCAAACCTCCTGCTAGAAGCCCGGAGCCCCCTGCATGCCTTTGCTTGCCCTGCCCTCTTCCCATTCCTCTGTCCTCAAAAGCACAGTTCTGTCCAAGGTCTAACAGAGGCTCCCCGCGGCCAGCTGAGGCGAGCAGCCGGTGGCACTGGCCTTGCGTGCCCTGCCCTCTGCCCCGCCCTCCCCTTCCTGCCTGACTCACCCGGTGGCGGCTGCCATGATGCACCCACCATCGGCCTCGCTGACGTGGCAACAACCTTTGGAATCGTGGCTCATACCGAAGTTGTGGCCCATCTCGTGGGCCACGGTGGCAGCCACGCCAATGCAGTTCTCAGAGTGGTCCTGCACAGGGAGAGAGTTCAGGTCAAGAGGAGAGCTGCCCTCAACCCCAACCCCGCCTTTTCTCTGGCTGCGCTCGCAGCTTGATAAAAAACCCATGCTTCCAACTACGGGCTGTGTCTGCCGATAGCATGGGCTGGATAGAGGATGGGCAGAGATGATAGCAGGCTCCTTGATGTCCACTTCCCAGGTCAGAAATGGAGACAATGTCATTTAATAAGCAGTCACAAAGTCGGAAGGAGGCAGTGATGTCCTAACCATGGCTTTGGAACAGGCTCTTGTTCCATAATGTTATACAGGACATAAAACCCAGAATTAAAAAAATTCATGTTATCTTATTATGATCCTGGTTTGGAATATCTGAGACCTAGTGACGTATCAATGTGATTACTTCCAGGTTTTCCTGAGCTTGAAAATTGGGGATGAACTACAATCCATGAAAATCCACCCCCGGGTACCTACATCTCTTATCGCTGACTTCGTTTTACACAACTGCTCTTTGTGATGTCAAAGCTTTTCTTTTTTCGGCAATAATAAATATAAAATTGTTTCTGACAGGATCGCCTCCCATCTTGTGAGGAGCTTTCCTGCCTTCTGCAACATCCATACATCAGCTGAGACTCACCATGTTGACTCCTCCAGACTGGTACACGGAGCACATGGCCATGAGGGGGGCCAGGCCGATGGTGACGCCCTGGAAAGGGACGCCCCTGCAGAAGGGAAGGAGAGAGGGTGACCAGGGAGGGGAATGAGAGGGCTGTTTCTTGATGTGCCCAAGCAGGTGGCAGTCATGGTGTCCTAGGCCCCATGGTCTCCCAGACCATTCCCAAGGGGAGAGGACCTGGCATTACAGGCCAGCTGGACAGATTCCAGGTGGCTGCGCCTCTCACTTCCTCTCACCTGCTCTCTCACTGCTCTAGAAAAACAGAAAGAGAGAGTGAAAGGTTGCTTTGTCCCACAATATGCCCATAGCCTCATTCCCTGGAAGGAAATGGGGCAGGGCTTGCAAAGCTGCATCCCATTCCTGCTGCACAGGAAAAGGTCAGAGGGAGGGGTGAGGCAAGAATGGCACAGAGTCTGACGCTGAAGTGACTCATGTCTACTTCCGCCAGCTGCGGGGGTCCCATGCCACAGCCCTGGCTCGGGGGTACGTGCATGTGTAGGGCAGGTAGGGGGAATTCGGGGCAGCAGCTGTCAGGGGCTGATGCTTCATTCCTACATCACTCGGGGCCAAGGAAACAGATGTGCCTCCTCAGAAGCCCCACAAACTGCAGCTGGGTGCAAGGATGGCCTGTTGTTTCCGCCCTTGTTTTGCAATTGTGACCCTAATCTGCCAGCAGCCACGCTCCATTCCCCCAGTTTAATTCATCCCTCTCTCAGCTGCACACATCCAGGGCAGGGGCCATGGAATAACTAAAACCCGCTGTTTTCGTGCATGCTGCAAACACTTCATTTGTTTAAAGGATCTATACGGAAATTCAGCGCGTGGTGCCTCTCTATCTCCGTGCTATCTTCTTATCTAGACACTGCTATCTTTGAGAGCTGAGGCTATCTGGTTTATTTTGGGGTCATTAGAACTTAGCATCGAATCTGAAACACAGTGGGTGCTTAATAAATGTTTGATGAGGTCCAGGCAGACTCTTCTTCAGAGAAACAATACTCAAAGGAGTCACGCAAAAGATATGCAGATATACATGAGGTCCTACTGGTTCTCTTACAGACTTAGACAGGAAGTTCAACTGGAAACCTAGATTCAAGGTCCTGCCCAAAGCAGGACACCAGGTTCCCAAAGTTCAGGCCAAAAGTCTTGGTAACCAGACTCTTCCTGGGTGAACGTACTCATTGCCCAGATTTTTGGTACAGCTATTTCCTGGGTCTTTTTATTAATTTTAAAGTAAAATTTAAAAATTCTTAAATAAGCTTTTTGTTTAAAAACTGCTAAATAACTTCTAATAACGTCTAAAAAACTCACAGTTTAAAGAGGAAACCAAAACTGAAGTGATAAACCACTTAGCAAGGACACTGAAGTTTTATATTTAAAAACCAATGGGATATGCCAGGCCTTTTAAAAAGAGTAAACAAAATAAACTGATGAACAACATACATATAGAGACACGGAAACATGGAATAGTCTGACAAAACTCAGAGGAAAGGCAGAGGTGGGGAAGTGGGGGGGGGTTAATCAAAGAACCTATATGCATTTAAGTATAACCCACAGACACAGACAATAGTGTGGGGAAGGCCTGCGGGGGCGGGTTCGGGGTAGAGGGGGTCAATGGGGGGAAAAAGGGACATCTGTAAACCTTTCAACAATAAAGATAAATTTAAAATAAAAAAAATAAAAGAGGAAACAGGTTTAAATAATTATTTATTCAGAAAGGTATTTAGGCAACAGAAGAAAAGTGGTTTTACTATGTATGCGCCTTCTGTTGTAACTGCCTCAGAATACCTTTGGAAGTCAACACTAATAAATACCAGATAATCACCCCAGGGGACTGTCACATGCCACCATGATGGGGGCATCAGTGACTTCTCTTTTTCTCTCTGAGATGGAAGAAACTCCCAACACAATCCTCACCCCACTACTCCCTTCAGTGTCTCCCTCCTACCAAACACACAGTCCCTGCACTATCTGCTACTTTGACTGGTCCTGGGCAGTCAGCTCTGAGCCCCTAGGAAGGAAGTCAAGGGCAACCCAGGGAACCCTCTCCCTCTCCTCCTCGCCTGTGCCTGCTTCGTGAGATTAGCCCTGGACTAGAACAAAGCGCCAGGATGGAGATGAACCCCTTAGAAAGTCTGTTTCCAAGCTGCCCATGACTAAGTCAGTCACTTCCCAAAAACACACCGAATGTTTCAGACCCTCAACTGAGTATGTGTAGGTCTAATTTTGTCATCTAGATTGTAATGGGGTTGCTATGACTCAGGCTTTTTAATATTTTCCAGCGTGTGCTAGGTACAGAGCACATGTCTGAGGAATTCTTGATTACCTGGACCAGAGAGTCAAAGTGACCAAGTGCAACCAACACTCGGCATCGGGAAAGGAAGCGGCAGACAGAGCACGCGCTGGGGGCAGAGGCTCTGCAGCCAAGGCCAGGCGACGCATATGGAAAAAAGAAAGAGGCTACTTACGTGATTAACTGTGCATTGTCGTGCTTCTTCTGAACGAGCAGCTTGCGCCTCCAACGGAGAAATGACCAGAGGGTAGAGTACGGGTTCCCCGAAATTTCACACATATCCCCATGAGTCCACACTTCCAAGCCCACGAGAGCAATGCGAATGTTAAAGGGTCGGTAAAACTGGAACAGAAAAGCCACAGCATCATCTTCACCTGCCAGTGCTATGAAGGAACTTATGAATCTCAGGTGGCTAAATAGTATTCCCCTGTATGGATGTACCCAATTGTATATGGATATTTTATTGTAAGATGTCTCCACTCATTTTGGAAGTAAGTGTGTATAAATGATCTACGAGTAGGTAGATATGCTTACTCTCAAAAGTTTCCTTCCCCATTACTAGAGGTGTTCAGCTTTCGTCAAGGACACCACAAAGAGGCTGTAAGCATTAGACTGCAAAAGTCCCAAAGATTTGGAAATTCTATAAATGAGACCTGACTTTCAGGATCCTTAAAGCTACAACTCTATCTGACCTTTATGATATGCTGTATCTTTCATGTCATATACATATAACAGGATGAGAGCCTTTTTTAAAGCTAACTATTGGAAAGCGTGGGTGTAAGGAATTCTTTGACTGGTATACCCTAGAGACTCCTGAGGCAGTGGCTTTTAAAAAAAAAGTTGCATGTAAATCTAGATCACATGAGCAAGGAGATGCCATTTTATCCAAAAGTGGATGACTTTGGGCAGGTAGTGCCCCAGCTAAAAGTAACAATTGGAGCACTTTCTGTGTACTAAGCACTGACGCTTAGTGTTAAGTACCTTGCCCAAAGTCTCAGCAGAAAAACGGTGGAGCCAGGATTAAAGCCAAAACGACCAGATCTCAGAGCCTACACATGACCCTACACTGCTTAAGTTTGGGCATTTTTATATCCACTTGCTTCCAAGAAATTGTGGTGTGAGAAGGGCTCCAGATTCAGCAAAACATCAGTTGATCTTAACAGAAATTTTGATTTTCCTGTTTTGTGCCAGGTCAATCATTACAGAAAATTAAAGGTTTGGATTCCAAGTTGAACTGGCTTCACTAGGGAGCTTCTTAAAGACTTAAACTTGGCTCTTTCAGGGCTAAGGAAAAGCATTTTAGATTGGCTTCATGATTCAGCAAATTAATGCAGTTCATTCCAGGTTTAGTTCAACAACAGTTCAGTTCAAATAGCTGGGTCAGCGAGCCTCAGAGAAGTAGGTTAGCCTCCCAGGCAGGAATGATGAACATCAGCTGCTGAGGAGAAAGCCCAGGCTGCTCCACAGAATGGACCAGCTAGCCAGCCAGGCGGGCTTCGAGGATGGACTGGGCTTTGCTCATGGCTCTCTTCTCCTTTCATGTTTCATCAGTGCCCTTGGTTCTGTCACCTGGACCAGCTGGACAGTTCACAAAGGGCAGACCCAGCCAAGTCTCCCACCTGCCGTGTATCCAGAACAATAGCTGTCACCTCCAGAACAATAGATGTCATGCGGGTGATAACAGAGTCTGCCTCCTGTATATTCCCCAGGGAATCAAGCTAAGTTTTTTTCCAGATGTTGAGTGTTTGGGTTGTAGGATCATTTAGATGTTATTGTTGAGTGAGTTGAGAGCTAGAGACCGTGGACTGTGTCCCTGGAGTCTTTCCTTCCAAGAAATGCCAGTGTTTGACTTTCACCAGTCATTGAAGACTGACGGGAATTTCCAGAGCCATCTTGGGCACAACAAAAACATATGGCATAGGCCTTCCCACCTGATGATGTCAGAACACTACCAAATTTGCTTGTAAATCCCCCCCCAAAATATTTAAGTTCTCTTCTCTATACTCTAGGGTTTAGGAAAAAATAATTTCTCCTTTTGACCTGGGACTCATGAATCCCTAGGAGACCCAGAGTTAAAGGTTCAGAAGTTCTGAGTGGCCTGGAATTGTACAATGTTCTTAGAGTCTCAAAGAGACCTGTGACCCAAAACATATTAAAATCTACATTTTTTAAAACTACTGCTAGCCTATTAAGAGGCTAGATTACCTGTTTACTGCATTTTGCACTATAAAAAATACAAAAAAAGTATTTAGAAACCAAAGTATTTCCGTGTCCCAGACCAGCCTGTTCTAGCAAAATTCAAGAACTTGGTTATTTCCTGAGAGCACGTTTAAAAGTCCTCTCTAGGAAAGTTAACCATCTGCGCGGTCTTTCTGAGACAGGAAATCATTTTAGAACCACTTCACAGGTGGAGACTATACAGATTGGTCCCAAAACAACCACTCAGTTTTTAGCATTCGGTCCTTTCCCTTCCTGACCTACCTCAGTTCTCTCCTAAGTCAGAGAGTTACTGGGCTTTGTCCCTGGAAGGAACTTAAAGGAACCTTCAAGCATTCTTAAACTAAGCTTCTCCATGTCCTCGGTTCCCTGGGAGCCACTGCAGGGACGGAGGTAAGGGGTCAGAGGACAACGATCTCTGTCCTCACCCCGCTTTGGCCTGGCGCAGTCTGTGTCATCTGACCTTTTCACTACACTGTTCTGTACCGGTTTCAGCCTATTAATAACCAGTGTTATACAGCTGGACCACCCCTGTGGTTCTTATTATGATTGCAATACTCCCTACAGCAATAACCATCAGGGTTTATTACTTACAAGACCTGGAAATTACACCGCACACCTGGGGCCACACAGCAAGGTGGGGGGTGGGGGTGGGGGAGAGAGAGCAGGCCAGGGTTCTGCTTTTACCGGGGTAAAGGGTGAGGACCCAGGTTTTTGAGGACTCGCTCTTTACTGGTGAATTTAAAACACAGAGTGGGAATTTAAAGCCCAGGAAAAAACAAAAACAAGTAGCCCAAATGGTCTCTTATCTAAATCAACCAAGATCTCTAAAACAAAGGCGCCTCAGTGGAGGGAGGTGGTGGCAAGAGAGCCCCACTTTGAAGTGAATTCCTGGGCAATCAAAGCTTAAGCCAGCCACTTGCATTACAAAAAGAAGAAAATAAACCATGTCAGAGTTTATGCTACATGGACAGTGGCATAGGATTTCATTTTTAAAAAGATGCCACCAGAAAAAGAAAAATAATCCAAAGCCATTGATTTAGGCCAACCCCTCTATTTTGTAAATTCAAAACAAAACAAAACTTCGAGCCAAAGAAGATGAGTCACTTGGCTAAGGGCACATAGTTGAGCTTCGTGAAGATCACCAGAGCCTCTGAGGCATTGCTATTCCCTCTCAGGGACTGGCTGGGCCAGGCATCCATCACGAGGCAGCTCAGGTGCCATGTGGTCTCCTGTGCTCTGAGGTGCTGGCACCTTTCCCAGAAAGTACACACCTGGTCTCACCTTATCAACATAATTGGCGATCTCAATGAGCTTGTGTTTGGTGGCATCTGGGTCTCGTCCATTCTTCTGAAACTAAATGGGACAAGCAGAAGTAGGTAAGACCCCAGGACCTCTCTCATAATCCTTCCTGTGCTCATTACTTGTCTTTCAATTAGTTCTTACTTTCTTCCATCTTCTACGAGCAGTCATTTTTATACGGTTATCCCCCCCCGCCCTACACACACACATACATGTACATGTACATGCACACGCACACACACACGCACAGTGTCAGCTCAGCGAGAGCAGAGCCCGGATCACATCCGTCTTGGTACCCCACCCACCAGCTCGATGCCAAGCACAGGGTAGGCATGCAGCAGTTGCGTAGCGCATCGAGTTCTCCTTCTCCAGCCCTCGAAGTCAACCTTGTTCTGTCCTCCAAAGTAGAAGGCCTCCTGCAAACTCCCACTGTGCCTTTCCCAACCGATCCTCGCCTTGCTCATCACCCCAACACAAAGCCACCAACACAGGGATTTCAACAGGCCTCCCTACATGTGATCAATCAGCAGGGTCAAATTGTTGCTGACCGCCTGCTGTGTGCAAGGCATTGTACTTGGCTCTAGGTGTGAGATCCTGGTACTAGCCTGGAGGAGCTTCAATTAAAACAGAGAGAGGGCCAGAAATAATGGCAATGGCAGACTCTGTATTTAAGGAGTTGTATATAACTGAAACGGACTGAGAAAACATGGACAGAAATAAATGCAATACGAGGCCTCATGATCGATACAAAATGGGTGCTGGTGTTGAGGACCCTAAGACCTTGGCTTTGTCTGACACGTCACTCAGATCGCCTGGCAGTGTCTTCTACGGTGAGAAGGATTCTGAGACCGTGGAGCTCGGCAGGGAAGAGAGCTGTGCTCGATTAGAAATGCCTGCCACGGGTACCAGGGAGAGGACATTTCAGTATGTAGCCTCATATTTATCCTTCCTGTTTCAAAAGAATAGATCTCTTTCAGCTGCAATAATGAAGGAGGGCTTCACAGGGTAAAGACAAAATTTGCTTACAGTTGACCTAACTTTGCAAGTGATGGGCATGTCCTGTCCACTCTCACTGTTACATAGAACCTGGGTATCTATCTGATTTACTTTGGGTATACATATATATGTTACTTCAATTCCAAACCTTCCTGCCCTTCCTCCACCCCATCCAGCAAGAATATCCAAACAGGAAACAAAAACGACAGCCAGATAAAACTCCCTGGGATACTGGGTGTGATGGGGTGTGTCTGCCATAATACAGGGGAGAAAACCACCCTTTACTATTCTTCCACTGCACTTGGACTTGCCTGAGTTTCCTTTGCACTCATCAGAACTGTCAACAACCTCACTTTCACCATTGCTTTCTAAGAGTTCAATGCAATGTCAGGCATTGCGACTCAGACCTTTACAAGGTGTTAATCCTGAAGTTTCTCATTATAGAGTCATCTCATTTCTAAATCGGTCTCACTGCACAGAAAGTGTTGCAGGATTTAGTGAGTATTTATTATAAAACCCGAGTCATATTTATTGCCTTTCAAATATATTACTCCTATCTTTAAGCAACTGCCTGAAACCACCACAGTCTAAGGAATGTACCATGTCGTATAGAAGAGTCCAAGCAGGAGTTAGCAAACTTCTTCTTAAATGGACAGACTGTAAATATTTTAGGCTTTGCAGCCATACTGTCTCCTCTGCCATTATAGCTCAAAAGCAGCCGTGGACAATACATGCAGCAGTAGGCATGGAAGTGTCCTGGTAAAACTCTATTTATAAAAATATGGTGGGCTGGATTTGACCACGGGCTATAGCTTGCAGACCCCCGATCTAAAGAAAGGGCTGTCTCAACCTGATACTTTCTAGGGTGACGGAGGAAGTAAAGCACAGTGTATCACCTGGCACCAACTGCCTCGCATCCGTCTGCATCATGAAAGTTCCTGGCACTCCTGTTTTACGGCTGTCCTGCCCCCTCCGACAACATCCCACCTTGCCGTCCCTCTCCTGGATTTCCCATTTCACCTGAGGAAGTGACCTGAGGCCCACCCAGGCGCTCCCACCCAGGCCCAGGGAGTGAGCAGCTGCGTGGCCATTTTCACTGCTGACAGTCCTCTCTCTCTAGGCAGCAACGCCATCCCTGTCTCTGCTCCCTGTGCACAGCCCAGAGGAGGAGCCTGGCCTGTCCAAGCACCAGGCTGTAAATCACAGTAGGGCAGCCCTCCCCCTCCGTCTTCCCATCCTTTCAGATGAATTAATTGGCAGGAATACATTTCTGCCTGCAGAGGATGAGAGGCTGCTTGAAGGGGGAGTGGGGGAGAGGCGGTGAGGGGGAGGGATTTGTGAGCCTGAGAACCAGCCTGGCCTCCGTATCCCCGCTCCAGCCCTCCCATGACTCATTCAAAGCCCAGGACCCTGAGAAATAGGCAAGTTCCCGGTCCCCAGGCAGAAGGAGTCCTGCCTGAAGGCACTCCCCTCGGAAACAGAATGAGGGCTCTAAGGCAACACCATAGTCCTGAAGCACCTGGAGCAGTCAGTTGTCCTTGTGGGGGTTTTCTGTGACCCTGGAGGTCAGGAGGCTGAAGATACCCAATCCTTTCCCTGCCCCTGCTTCCCTGGCTTCCACAGACTGACATGTAGTGGGGTGTAAAACCCTGCCCCAAGATTCCACTGGGGAGAGTGCTGGGCTGAAGGGAAGGGTCACCCCACATTACAATAGAGCGGCTGTGTTTCTGTATGCTTAACTACTGGGGTCCCAGGAGCTTTCATCTGTTGCTGGGAAAAAAAAGGGGTTCAAGAACACTGTACTAGATGATCTTAGATGCAAAGTTGAAATGGAAAAATTTCCTGGAGTCAGAAGAGTTCAGCTCTTCCAGCAACTCTCCCGCAAGGGGCCAACAAGGGTTACCTCCTCCCGTGCCATGGAGCCTTGGCACTTGGCACCAACGGCCTCACATTCCGCCTGCATCATGAAAGTTCTTTGCACTCCTGAGACAAACCGGAGCGGGGATGAGTCCTGTCCTCAGGGGAGCCCAGGCGAGTGTGCTCAGTTCCGCATGACTTTCTATGCCCAGAAGATGTGCTTAGCTATGTGGTTGAGTCGCTACATAAAGTGAGAACTGGAGGTAAAGTATGGCTAATTTAGGCAAACATGGGCTCTGGGGCTTGAATCCATTCTTTAGGTGTCAGCTTCAACGTCACCGCCTTGGAGAAGCTTCCCCCAATTTCCAAACCCACCAGTTGGATCCCTCATTGTCTGCGCTTCTAATTCTCTATAATGAAACATTTCAGCAGTTATCACACTTGGGACTAGTGTGCAGTTGTAAGCCCTGTGGTATCGGGGGCAGGTCTGCCTATATATCCTGGGGCCAAGTACTCTGCTTGGCACATAACAGAGAATCGAGAAATCAATGGTGAATAAATGAAATGAGGGGGAGAGAGAGAGAGAGATGAGGGGTCATCAAATCTTAGAAGTCAGGGCCTGCGAGAATCTGATTAATTTGAGGAACATGGAATTAAAGGCCAAACAGCCATTCCTTTAGGTCAGTAGTTCTCAAACTTGCCTGTGTATCAGAATCACCCAGAGGGCTTGTCAGAACCTGGACTGCTGGACTCCAGTCCCACAGCTTAGGATTCAGTAGTTCTGGGGTACAGTCCAAGAATGTGCATTTTCACAAGTTCCCGGGTGCTACTAACACTACTGGTCCTGGGACCACATTTTGGGGACCACAGCTTCAGGTTTTCACTGAGCAACAACCTGATTATAAAAGTGGACCCATACATGGGCAAGAAAATTGTATTAAGTCAGAGGATTCAGAATACGTGTATTATCTGTGCAAAAACACCTGTTTTTTAAATTTCTATAGAGAATTCATAGATTCCCCAAGAATAAGCACCAAAATCTAGAAGTCTTCAGACCTGGTCTAAGAAACGTTAATCCAAATAACGCAGGTTGTACTGATTTTTTAATCTGATTAATGTGTTAGGCTAGAAGAGGCTCTTCCTTGCTTTTTTCCCAACCATGTTTAAAATAGCAAAGAGAGCCCTTGGTCAGATTTAAGGTCAAAATCACATGACAACGGGACAAAGACGACTGCTCCAGCATTCCTCTGGAGCAGTTCGAAGCGTGGGATGGGAGCTACCAAGAGAGCGGTTCTTCTGCTAAAAGCCGTTGCCTCCCCCTTACCTCTGCGTAATCAGCCACGAGGTAAAGCTCCACGTACTTCATGGAGTTAAAATCTTCCCTTTTCATCTGAGAAGGAGAGACAAGCAGATCAGAGCTGTAGAAATGGTGCCTTGGCCTCACTTCAGAAAACTCCTAAGCAGTGCTGCTAGTTTAATTCTGTGCTTGGGCACCCGGGCCAGCTCCCGCTGTGGTCGCCACCACCCTCACTGCACCCTCCGCCTGCCGTCTTGGTCACTGGCAGGTGCTCGGGGACACTGGTCCTGTCCTTTAGCCTCAAAAAGCAGTGAGCTGGGTGGACTGGCTGGAGCAGGATGAACAGAGGCCAACATTCTGTGCGGGATCATGCTGACATCAAGATCCTCAAAACCGTTTAAGCCACACACACCTCTACTGTCGGTATAGACACAAGCAGTTAAGGGGCTATTCCAAAAAGGGACGTATAGGTTCTTCCCCCCCTCACATTTTGAAGTTTCTGAAATTATCATCTCAGAGTATTTTAAAAGTAACAGTGTTTTCCCCAAAGCGCTATTCTATCAAATACAAGGTAACCCACAGTCAACGATGACTCAGAATGAAAGAAAATGCTAACAACTCCTTCTTAGCCATCTCCCTTTAATTCAGAATTACTCCTGGGTCCTCCGAGGGAACAAGCCTATCCCAAGGTGGACTCCGGCACTGAGAACTCACCCGGCGAGGTGGTTTCTTGATCTGGTTTGTAAACTGAAGGCCCCAGTCCCTGCTGGTGTTGCCGGAGTGCTCGAACCCACAGCTCCCTGGGGGCAGCTTGAGGTGTTCCGATCTGTAAATAAGGTGCTGGCCCGCACTCTCGGGGATGGGCTCGATGATGTAGCTGAGGTTGCTGCTCACCACAATCAGTCCTCTGTCGGTAGGATAGACAGAATCTCTGGTTAAAGATTACGGCCCTGGAAAAGTCCCTTGCTCAGGACTCAGTTTCCCCCATATGCAAAATGACATAGTTGGTTGTGATCATTCGTTTTTTGGTTTTTTTTAATGAATCCTCACCAGAGGGTTTGATTTTTAGAGAGAGTGGAAGGGAGGGAGGTAGGAAGGGGGAGAAAGAGAGAGAAACATCAATGTGAGAGGGACACATGGGCTGGTTGCCTCCTGAAGTGTCCCGCCGATCCAACCTGCAACCCAGGTACGTGCCCCCAACAGAGAATAGAACCTGTGACCCTTCGGTGCGCCGGCTGACCCTCTAACCGCTGTGCCACACCGGCCAGGGCTGATCTTGGTTCTTAACCTTCTCATGGAGTTATCCGCCCTTTGCTGAGAAGCTGATGCCAGCTCAGACTTCCTCTCCAGAGAAACGCACGTGTATGTAAATGTGTACACAACTGCAGGCACTCAAAGCTTAGCGCAGAGCAGCTCAAAGGTTCTAGGAGGCTGCACCAGGGACGGCTAACAAATGACGGTAAGACCAGGATTCAGAAAAGCTTCCCGAACCCAAACGTGGCATATGATGAGTCACAGGTGGAAACTTTACAGACTCAGAAAGAGATGATATGCGGAGCAGAGAAAGGACACTGGTCTGGGGGTGTGGAGAACTTGTGAAATGTTCTTCAACAAACCTCTTAAATCATTCTGAACCTCAGTTTCCCCGTGTGTAAATGCAAATGATAATTCACTAACTCATGAGGACTCTTAGGATGATTAAATGGGATGACAAGTGTCGTTGTCCTTGGAAACCAAAGCTGGAGGCATCACCGATGTGGCATTCCTACCAGCCCCGACTTCCCCGTGTCAGCAAGGCAGCTCTTTGGTCAAGTGACACCCACCCCCAAGATGTGTGACTTACTTTCTCTTGGTTATAGATACCAGCGCTGAACACAGAATAAAGACGTGTTTGTTCATTATATTCACTTACCGAGCCCTTACTCTAGACGTAATCCCTGTCCTCGGGTAATTCACAGCCCACTGGGGGACAGACATTCATTCCGCAAATATTTCCTGAGCTACTGCTATGGGCCAGGCATCGTGCTAGCTGCTGGAGATGGAGTAGTGAGCAAGACAGACAAAGTGCCTGCCCTCGTGGAGCCCGAAGTCTGAACATGGGAATAAATCACTACAGTGCATAACAGAGACAGCTAAAGGTTTCGTCACCCAACACCCGTGCGTTGGACGCAGCTGCCTGAAGGGTTGCAGCAGTGAGGTGAGACAGCTCGCTACGACTTACCCATCACTATCGCAAATCATCAATGGAAAGGTGAGTAGGGGCCCATGTGGCAGGTATTTGCATCCTTGATACAGTGAGGTGAGCAGTGAGATGAATACAAGAGAATGTACCCAGGGCTCTGGGGCAGGAAGAAGCCCAGCAGTGAGTCCCAGGGGCCCCACCAGCATTTCATGTGCTCCAAAATGCACCCAGAAAATTCACAAGTTAACTTATCTCCACATCAGTCTCTGCCACTCCAAATTGAAAGGACCTCTCTCTCTAGCTGTCTGGGCTTCCAGCCCCACCCCAAGCTCCTCAGGACTTCTACCCAGGGCTGGCCCTTTGGGGAGAGCCTGTGATGCTCTCAGGAAAGACAACGCCAGGCTCTGATCGGCAGCAGCCCTTCCTGGAACCCATGCCTGGCTGACCTCATTCCGGTGCTGGGGAGCCTGGCAGCTTCCAAGCTGCCTCGCCCAGGCTGACACAGCGGTCCTAGAGCAGTCCTGCAGCTGCCCATTGGCAGGACACCCAAGGTGCTCCCTGGGCAGCTGGGTGTGGAAATGGGGCGAAGAGCAAGGGTCACATCCGCTCCCGAATCCAGACAGGAAAGGCACAGGGCAGAGCTGCTGCGGGCATCCTGTTACCAAACTATCTCTCACCTCAGCCGACCAAGGCCCTTCCCATCACCTCATTTTCCTCAATGGTTATGAACTCTTTGCAAACACAGACGGCTTGACCACAAACCAGCTAATGGTTTTGTGTGCATCAGGCTGTGGCTGTGGAGATAACACCCAGTGAATGGAAAGTTCCACGTGGGGACTGGGGAAAGTTCCAGTGTAGGTGACTGGGCATCATTTGAATAGGCCTCTGGGCAAAACAGGACGGAGACCATGCCAAAGTGTAGTGCAGGGTGAATAGTAATAATCATGGTAACTATAAATGACTGAGCCTTTGCTGTGGACCAGGCACTGTGCTGAGTATTTCACTATTCACAGCAGCTTCCATGATCCTTACAAATATTATCCTCATTGTTTCAAATGAGAAAACTAAGGCTCAGTGAGGTTAATTAACCGACCCAAATTCACACAGGTAGTAAGGACCTCAGCAGCCTGGTTCCAGGTCCCACGACCTTAACCGTGACCTCACATGCCTTTGTCACAATTGTCCTGTAGACTGGGTCAGAAAGGTATCCCCAGGTGGCTACAAATGATGGGCACCAGCAACCCTCCTCTGTGGGGTAATTGGCCATTACTCAACTGGCCTGTCTGAAGACCCCACTGTTCTTATTTCATTCCCACCTCAGCACTATGAGGCACCACCAGGGGTCCCATTTTATAGATGAGGAAACTGATAACCAAAGAGATTAAACAACAAGCTCTCGTGAGTCTCTGGCGCCAAAGATTCAAGGTCTGGTAGACTCTGAATACCATGCCCTTAACCTCTATGCTGTGTCTCCGTCACTGAGTTCCAAACCTATGGCTTAGAGATTGCTAGATCAGAGCTACATATTAGAATATTCTACAGCATGCATTACAAATACAGAGGCAGGAGACTTGGATTCTATTGGCCTGGGTATCGGCACGCTTAACAAGTCCCACAGAAATGCCTCGCACAGCCACAGTCAGGAATTGTGTCTGGAGCCCAGGCTGTGCAGCAGGAGCCCACCCCTGCACAAGCCCCTAGAAATTCTGTTTCAGGGAGTGGGCAGATGACAATTCAAGAAACACAGGCTCAGAAGGACACTGGAAGTCTTCCCAGCAATAGGACTCTGTGGCCCTCCCCTCATCCCCCCCCACTGTGGCCCCTGGTGACTCACCCTATGTCACAGTGCCAATCCTCCCAGACTGCCTGGGGATGGGGGAGAAGCTGGCACAAGTTCCAGCACTTCACAGTGAACCCCAGCTTTGAGAGTGGAAGCATTTCTGAGAATTTAGTTCCTGGGGCCCTGCCCCGTGACCACCCCCAAGTCCTGCTAGCTGCCCTCCTGTGAACACTCACCAGTTGTTTATCCTTCTAGCAGCCTCAGTTGATCTAATTTGCTAAATATAAGCTCTGGCAGAGCGTCACCAGGGGCATAGGAGGGGGCCCCAGGAGGCTGGGTGGCCAGGACACTCACAAGCTATTCTCCACTCTGCTCTCCATCCAATTTGCCATGGTTAAGAGCTTGATACAAATGAAATTGCACAGAGGAACCCTGGCCGGGCAGGTGATTCAGGTTTAACCCCTGTATGACTGCAGGACTGGTCCACATGCATCCTTCAAGGAACTAGGCAAGACTGCATCCTGAGAATGTGTCCACTCAGAGCTAAACACAGGGGATACCCCCTGACTCCCTACATGCAGAGCAGCCCTAAGAGGTAATCGCCCTGTTACCCTTCCTTCCTCCCCTCTTAACCTCAATTTGCCTCCAAGTGAGAAGAAGTTACAGGGAGCTTCAAAGGCAGTCCAGAAGAGAGGAAAGAAGGCAGACAGGTGACATGCTCCTGGGGTGGCACATGTGGAGAGCATGGCCTGGGGGTGAGGCACGCCTGGATTCGAACTCTGGCTCTGCTGTCTACTAGCTGAGTGGTAAATCACTCAGCAAGGCTGCCCACCTCCCAGGGTTGCTATGATAACTGACGGAAGTAATAGGCAATGTTTACTAACAATCAAAGTAACATTAAATAGAACAGCGTATATTATACATCAGAGAGGGTACAAAGTACTTTATTCAATAGCCATTCAGCACATATGTACTGAGAACCTACTATGTGCCAGGAACTGTTCTAGGCTGGGAATGCAGCATGATAGGAAAAAAAGGTCCCTGCTCTCAAGCAGGTTGCACTCATCACCCAATGATGTCACTATTGTTCCCATTTTACAGGTGAGAAAAATTGAGGCTGGAAAACTGAAGCAAACTGTCAGGTTTTGACCCAGGAATTGTCTGATTTCAGAGCCTACACCTGTCACAGTACTCCCCTATGAGGGCCTACTCTGAGCCTGACACAGAGGTAGCACTCATCCATCTTCGTAAGGAAGGACAGGTATTCAAAGGGGAAAGGGCCTTGCCACTCCTTGGCAAAGGGGCAGACAGGTATAGATTGGCTCTCGTATACGGACCACCTCCTTCTGTCCCAGGAGCCCACCTCCCTGAGATTCTGCCCACTCTCTCTGCAGCACAGAATTTCCAACGCTAAAGGGTCCTTTATGTGGTCTGGTCTTCCCTCCTTTTCAGATGAGAGGAACCAAAGCCCAGAGAAAAAGGAATTTGCCTGAGGTCACCGAGTGAGTTACTACTAGTGCAAGGGGCAGATCCCGGGGTTTCCCGACCAGGTTTATTACTTGTGGTGGGGCCCTGACACTACCTCCAAGCCCCCTCCCCAGGATGCAGCAGCCTCCTGCCCCATGGGCACCATCTACATAACTGAGTAAGGACCACGGGAGGCACCAGCCCCACCAAGACAAAGACAAAGAGAACATGAAACAGGGGGAGGAAAGCTCAGGGATCACAGGACCTAGGTCACAAACTCAGGTCCCTTGACTCTAAATTCTGAGTTCCTTCCAGGCTCTTGTAGTTGAAAGGGTGAACAGAATAGAGAACTTTCACTATTTTGGCTATACACTTCTAAATTGTTTGAATGTATAACACACTAGCTATGTAATGGTAATTTTCTTTTAAGATATGTCTTCATTGATTTCAGAGAGAGGAAGGGAGAGGGGGAGAGAGAGAGAGAAACATCAATGATGAGAGTCATTGGTCGGCTGTCTCCTGCACACGCCCTCTACTGGGGATTGAGCCCGAAAGCCGGGCATGTGCCCTGAATGGTAATCAAACTGAGATCTCCTGGATCCTAGGTCGACACTCAACCGCTGAGCCACACCAGCTGGGCTATAACGATAATTTTTAATAAGCAATTTCTTTAAAAATAAACTCATCAATCAGATTTTTTTTTAAATGTTTTTACTGCAATCAATACCTCTCCTGATGACAGACAGTGAGCTAGGGACACACGCACACACACAGTGTCTCCCATATTCCACAAGTTCAATCAAGAACACCTGAGCCAAATGCTGTCTAGACCTCTTCACAAATAATCAGTGCTTTTTACATTTCTACTTTGTGTTAGTTTGCCAAGCATCTGTGCATGTGAGAAGTCCTGTAGACATTTAGAGGATGAGTCTTTCATCGAGACAGACTTGAGGGGTATGGACAGCTGACATCCCTAACGAAACGGTGAGCCACATCTTTTTACTGCTGTAGTTTATAAGTATCCATAGCTGCCACTCAATTCTCAAAGGGGTCATTGGCCCAAATAAGATGACAAAGCACTGTTACATATCTATGCTCTTTTTTTGCAAGGAATATTTCTAACAGGATACACAAGACACTGATAACAATGGCCACCTCCAGGGAGGGGAGATTCTGTAAATCTGGGGTAAGAGACCTATCTTTAGTGTACATTCTTGTGCTATTTAAATTTCTTTTTATTATGATCATGTAGTACTTCTTCAATTAAAGTAGTTAAAGAACTGCTTTGGAGAGAAGAGGGGGCCTAGCCACCATCTAGAAACTTAGCTGAATTCCTCTGCATCTGTATCATCAGCCTGAAGACTTCACTAGGTATAAGTTCTACCTATTTTCACCAATCACAGGAGCGTGTTTCCAGGAGAAGCACATTTGCTAAAAAGATTTTCCACTGAGACATTGCTTTGGGGGTGGGGGGGAGACTCGAGCGTTACATGGGTCTGAAGGCTGCAGCTGCTGCAGCTGCTCCTTCTCCAGAGTCCGAATGGAGCCATCTGGCTCAAGTCTCCGGCTCTTAAATCAGTCAAGTCCACAGACACCCTTGGTTGTTTAAGGTGTGTAGAGTGAGACGGCTGGGAAAGGAAGGCGGGTGGACCCCACCAGAGGGAAGCATGCAAAACAGAAACACATGGACGGCTCACCCGGTTTCCCCTTGTCAGCCCGGCTGCAGGAATGATTTACAGGAGGCCAAGCCAAGTTCCCACCACCCCAGACCAAGGGGACAGAGGAGAGGCAGAGAGATGCAAGTCACACCTGCATGTCCCCTTTCCTGCTTCTTGGGAAAGATGGTTGTTTACTTACAGACTGCAGGTGGCCGTGGCTGGGCCTGTAAACACCACCAGGAGGCCAAGTGACTTGGCTCAACCAAGTCACTTGAGTGGGGGGACTGGAGGCCACTGTTACAGCCCAGCCAAAGCTTGTTTCCTGTCTAATTCCCTCTGGCCAGCTCACCGTGAAGCCTTATAGACGAGACATGGCCCAATTCATAAACAAACATGTGGGATCTGCAGCCTTGCATTTGCATGTTGGCCTGGGTAAATTTGAGCACAGTTTCACTGTTATAAAATGGCATAAGACAATCATAATCATGTATGCCTGTAGAGTGCTGTCGAGTGAACCTAGCGCATCTCATTCTCTACCATGCCTGACATCAATGCCCATTTTACAGATGAGCAAACTGAGGGCTCAGAAAACTACTTTCCAATTCCTGTCTTTCCTCTACCTGTATGGGACGTGGGCAGAGAGCAGGCACCCAATATTAATACGTTGAATAAAAGAAACAATTATTGAATGAATCAGATGACAGAGAAGAAGGGTACACAGTGGAAACACCTACTGGCTCATGAGAGGCAGTCCTGTGCGTATCTTCCCAATTCTGCCTTCAGGAACATCATGCTGACAGCTTTAAACTGGTCATGGTGGGAGTAGTTTTACCAGCATATTGGCAGATGCTACACATCAGGGCCTTTTCTTTTCTTTTTTTCATAGAGGCAATTTATCAAAATATTGGGTACAGGTATCACATTAAAACCCAGGCAATTAAAATACAGGATTTTCAGGTCATCTCTGTTCCAAAAGGAGGGGAGTGGTGGAAGGGACTAAATAAATGATATTACTTCAACATGCATGTATAGATCCTACCATATGCAAAGACTGGGGTAGGCTGGAGGAGGGAAACAGATGTGTGAGATACAATTTCTATTGTTGAGGAACGTACAGTCTCAGGGACAAACTGTAACGTGCACACAAATCACAGGGGGATCTTGGTAAAATGTAGATTATAACCCAGAAGGTCTGGGTGGGACCAGAGACACTGCATCTTGAACAAACTCCCAGGTGATGCCGCCCCTCTGCAGGCCACACCTAGGAAGCGAGGATCTAGGAGGTGACTGGGTGCTCCTATGTGACAGCCAGTTGTACACACTGGGTCTCTATCAACACTTCCAATCCTCATGACACTAGGAGCACATTCCCCTCATCCACATTTTACACATGAGACCATCGAGGCCCAAGGTCACCCAGCTGGCAAACGGCCACTGGCTCACACCCAGGGAGCCCGGCTCAGAGAATGAAGAGTCACTCTCTTTCCCAGGTGCCCCCCAGTGGAAACTTTTCAGTGAACTTTCTGTCCTCGCTTCTCCTCTCTCTTCCCGCCCTCTCTTTTCACTAGCTGCCCATTTCCTTTTTCACCGCCTACAAGTACTTCTACCAGAGAAGAACAGAGCAGAAGCAGAAATAAATGCTCACGCTCATCAGTTTCCAGCATGTGAGCCGCATCGTTTATTTCCCATGTTCTGATGCTTTGACATCTGCTCCCAGGGTTAGCCAATTCCTCGAGACAGTAAACAACTCGCCAGTGAGCATACCTTTCAAACGTGAATTTCACTCTCTGGGCCACTATCCCCCTGCCCTGTCCACCTCAGGCCAGGTGCCAGACAACTAGGGACAGCCCCTGAGCCCCAGATCCCACAGAAATTACTGAAACTGGCCAATCTCACGCCTTGCCTGTTCCTTCCTGCAGAAATCATAATAAAGACTCTTGCCACATCTCCCCCTCTCCCTCTGCCTTCCAACTGACCCCTGTGTTTCCTGTGCACCCTCCCCCTTGCCTCCCCGTACATGCAGGGCAGGCAGGTCCCCTCCTCTTGGGATCTTGAGTACAACAAACTGTCTCTTCAGTGGCAGTTGTCTCCTGCTCCGTTGGCTTCACCATACCTGGATATCACTAAAACATCAAGTTCCTCCCAAGCTCAGCCCTTCTCAGAACTGGCTTGCATACACTCTCAATGGACAGCTTCTCCAGGTCCCCTGCCCAAGGCCAGCCCTGCTTGTCTGGAAAATCCCATTCCTGGAGACAGTGCCTGGTGTCCCCCAGCACTGTCAGGGCCTCTTACCTCATTCCCCGGCAGGTGCTGAGCGTGACACTGGACTCTTCTGCCTTCCTCACCGTCCCGTGGTAAAAGCAGTGATCCTAGGAAGGAGAGAGGGGTGCTGAGGCCGAAGACACTGATGATAAGCACAGTCACGTTAATGTCTCGTGAAGGTCACAGATGATCACACATCTAGCCTAACCTTACAACCTGCAGAGAGCTTTCCAAGCCTCCACTTTATTTGATCCTGATCATAGTCCTGGGAGGCGAGACAGGGCAGATGTCACTATCCGCACTGAACAGATGAAGAAGCTGAGGCTCAGAGGAGCCAAGAGGTTTGCTGAAGGTCCCTCTGCTACCTGGAGAACCAGGATTTCAGAGCCAGTTCAGAGCTCTTTCCATGACAGGATGCTGGACACAGGAAACACTGGATTCTGAAGAGCCTGCCTCCCCACCAGAGCCACCTGTGACCCCCTATAGGGTTAAATAGCATCCCCCCAAATTCATGTCTACCCAGAACCTCAGAATGTGATTTGGAATATAGGGCCTTTACAAATGTAATTAAGTTAAGATGAAGTCGTACTGGACCAGTGTCCTTTTAAGAGGAGAGGACACAGACAGACAGACAGACACACACAGAGAAGCCCTGTGATAACAGAGGCAGAGATTAGGGTTACGAAGCTACAAGCCAAGGAGCACCAAGGATGGCCAGGGGCCATCAGAAGCTATGAAGAGGCAAGAAAGGATCCTTCCCTAGACTACAGAGGGACCTTGGCCCTGCCGACACCTTGATTTTGGACATCTAGCCTCCAGAACTATGAGAATACACTTCTGTTATTTTAAACCTCCAAGTTCATGGTACTTTGTTACAGCAGCGATAGGAAATGGGGACCCCAGCTTTTCTGCACCTCCTTTGAATCCCTCCGTGCCTGGATCAGATGAATTTGGCACCTACATCCACGGCCGCACTGAGGTCTGATGCTGCTCTCTGGGCGGTGCGGTCTTCCCAGCCTCGCTGGGACTATAAGCAGCTGTGGAGCACGGCTGTGTGCCAGGCCCCGGGCTAGGCCCCAGAGACACAACAATGAACAAACACACACAGCTCCGGCCTTCGTGGGACTTATGTTCTGGTGAGAGCCAATCTTAATTAAAAAGCCATACAGAGGTAAAATTACCCACCGTGAAGAGTGGCTTGAAATGAAGGTTGGAGATGCCAGCAGAGTGCTTTATAAGTAGGGTAACCTGAGCATTTAGGAGGCAAACCAGGACACTGCTGAGGGGGGTAAAGTGTGAAACCAGACAGAGGGCACAAATCAGGACCACCCCGGGCACAGCGAGGGGTGAAAACAAAGCACACATCCCTACAGGCTCCTTCCCAAAAGGTTAAGAGAGAGAAGGTAAAATTCCAGGGCACAGCCAGGTCCTGAACAGGTGTTAAAAGGATATCAAGTATGTAGCTGCAGGCATGGAGCTTCCTCCCCACTCCACCACAACACCCTGAGGCTGAGCAGGGCCAAACAGAAATCTCGGGCACTTGCCCGCAGACAGTCCAAGAGATCCATCAGCAGGACCGTACTTGCTTGTAGATGTTCCTTGGTCCCCAGCAGGCAGGAACCAGGAACGTGGCCTAGGTGACAGCTAACGCATCCTTATCATTACACTTAAGCATTCTGGCATGCCCAGGCCAGGTTAAAGGCAAGCCCCATACCGACCAGCTATGCAAACAGTTGCACAACCTGTCTCTGACCTCAAGGAGGTCTTCTGTCTTTGCCTCTGGGAAGGTTGTGAGAACAGGTACCTCGAGGGGTGAGTGCAGGGTACCCGGCCCGGGGCAGCCGGAAATAAACATTAATGATCTTTTGTCAAGGGCAGAATGTGGCCTCAAGGGAGTGAGAAGCCACAAAGGGGCTGAATCCTTGGCCTTAGCTATACCAATTCTTTGCCCTACCCAGCTGAACCATGCAGCCAGATCACAGCTCGCAGGCCAGGCAGGCACTCAACTCAGGGCCCCTCTCTGTCTGGTGCCCTTTCTCCTGCCCATAATCTGTTGCCGGCAGGGTGGCCCCTCTACGCTCAGGCAGTCAGGAGGAGGGACAGGAACAAGCCCCCTTTTTGCATCATACTCTCCTCATCTTGAAAGAAGTCAGATCCTGACCTTCAGTGGGGCACAAAGGAAAGCCACTGTACCAGGACTATCCCGCAGCGCCTGTGAAGGAAGGGAGGTGGGTACGACCCTCCTTCCAGCCAGGATTCCACCTGTTTTCAAATGCCGGCCTGTCCCATGGCTTCTCCACCTACCCCTGGGCTCTGGGACCTGGAGGCACATCGTCAAGTGTTCAAGTTCTAAACCTGATCCCTAGAACTCAGCAGCAAGGCCATGAACTCTAGCACCCAGGATCACTGGTGGGTGGAAGAGGGGGCTGGGCCTGTACGGGGTAAGTGGGGCTCACAGATATTGGAATGACGGAGAGTCAAGAAGTTCAGATACGTGGGTCAGTTTCGAAAACCCTGGTATCTCTACAAATAAAGAGAATTCAGATCCAGGGATGGGAGTGAAGAGTCCTTATGCCTCTTCCTACCTTTGCACTGATGCTGACAGTGCTCTCTGCCTGGGTGCTCTCTGAAACAGCATCCCAACCAACTTTTGTAACATGCCTTAAATTTCCAAAGGGCTTTCACACACATCATTGCAAGTATAATAACAATACCTGCCGTTCGGTGTTAGTTAAGCACCAACCTCCACCCAGCTTCTACTACTGGATAAGCAACTCACAGAGATTTAAAAAAAAATTCTGACCAAAGCCTTATGAGGTAGATATTATTCCCACTTTCAAACAAAGGGAAACTAAAGGTTGGAGAGGTTTTGTCATTCACAGGCCACACAGCAGAGTGGAGATTCAAACCCCAGCAGGCTGACTTCAGGCTCCATGCTCTGCCTCTCCCAGGAAAAGCAGACTCGGCAAAGTACATACCAGTTAATTTGTCAAAACTACTCTCTTCTAGCACCAAGAGAGGCTTGACGTCTAGTCTCTGAGCTTGCCATTGCCTGGTTATCTGAACTTCAGCATGCTACTTTTTCTCTTCTCTCAATTTCCTCATCTGTAAAATGTGGTGTTGGAAGAGATGTTTATAAGTTCCCATCAAATCAGTGATTCATCTTACCCTTCCATAGCCCTGAGAGTCAGATCTTAGCATATCCAGTTTTCAGAAGAAGAAACTCAACACTCTGTAGTCAAAAGGGTTATTTAGGGTCAAATAGCTAAAGCCAACACTCAAACCCTGGCTTCAGAGCCCAAACTGTAACTCTTTCGACTGGAACACATTCACAGACCCATTCCCCCAGTGATCTGACCCAGATTAGGGCTGTAGCCTACAGCCCAGATGAGTTTGATAAGGTTCCCAGAACTCCCCGCTGCCCCAGGCCAAGTTTGGTAGTAGAGCGTGGTCCTCAACAGTTGGGTCAAATGCAGCTGAATGGTTTATTCTAGAGTCTTCAGCTCCCAAATAAGAAAGCCAACTGGGAGCCCCATGGGGCTGGGGGGGGCTTTGCTGTCCAGTAGGAGGGGATGTAAGGAAACAATGACTTGTGCCATACTTGGGTCAACGAGACCTTCTAGGAAGGAGGGGCATTCTGGGAATGAGGGGCAATCTCTGCCTAATTCTGAGAGCACAGGGAACAAGTAACTGAACAGTCATGAAGTCATTGCATTCCTTCTCAGCTGCTCGGCCTGAGGGGGCTTTCATAGCAGGAAGCATGAGCTCACTGTAAATCTGTGCACTGAGGCTCATTCCTGAGCTGCTGGTATACCAGTGCAGGGCGCAATTCAGACGAGGGCACGCCTGTCCCTCCCCACCTCCCCAGAGGCAGAGAACAGGAATCTCAAGGAAGGAAGAAGTTTTGACCAAGGGGCATTGAAGAGCATGTGTGGACACACCACAGTGGGACGGCCTCCCCAGGGATGAAAAGACACAGCTGACTTGCCTGCTACCTGCTGCCACATGTCATGTGTCCCTTTTGCCCTTTAAGGGTGATCTGACCAAGTAATCTGAGTTGATAATGACTGATAGTGGCCTGCCTGCCCTGCAGTCTTCACGGCATACCTCCCATATCTACATGCCACTAACGTCCACTATGTCCTGCCCCAAAAGGTTCCTGCCAGAGTCCATCTTCCCTTCTCCTTCAGCCCATCTCATCAGCCCAGGGTCTGAGAAGGGTCACTGCAATCCATTTTCTCAACTTGGGCACTAGTGACATTTGGGGCTGAATAAATTCTCTGTGTGGGGATTGTCCTGTGCATTGTAGGTTAGCAGCCATCCCTGGCCTCTACCCTCTAGGTGCCATCCACCTCTCATTCATGACAATCAAAACTGTCTCCAGACATTGCTGAGTGTCCCCTCCTTTGCTGGTTAAAACAGTCAAACAAACAAATAGAATATTTTAGGGTAAGTGCGTTGGATTAAAATGGGTATAAATCACTGTGAAGCATATTTTCTTTGCTTCATGTTAGTTTAAGTAAATGAATGATTTAAAACAAAATCAGTCCTGGTTGAGAACCACTGCTCTGAGCCAATGATTCTAACAGGTCCCCAGTGGTAGGAACAGCTAGTGAAGCATGAAATGTGTATGACTCACAACCTTCAGTGTCCAGCAGTGGGGTGTGGTGAAGCCAACTAAAATGTATCCATCTGAAAGACCATTTTTTAAGTGACAAATATTTGTGCAAACATCCGTACTCAAAAACTACTCTGAGGGGGGAAATATCCAATATGGAGATAGCAGCAAAATAATAAAGTCTTCACAACCTAAAGACATATTAAAAAGACCAACGACAAAACCTTACAGCTCCAAACAAAGAAGGATCAGTTAGACATCTGCTTGGGTGAGATAACAGGATTACTGGTAAAAGCACTCTTTTTGCTTAAACTTCTGTTAATATGAGTAATTAACATAAAGCAAAGAAAAGGTATGCTTCACAGTGACTTATACCAATTTTAGTCAGGTGCAATTATCCTAAAATAGTTTTGGTTTGCCACTTTAGCCAGCAAAGGAGAGAGGGTGCACTTAGGAAACAACAAATTCGCACTTGGCCTCTCCTGCTGGCTCCTTTGTCTTCAGTCAGGAGAAACAATCCCTTTGGAGGAGGCACCGCCTCCATCCAGTCCCACCATCTCCTCACTTCCCAGGGTGGGGCCAGGGAGGGCCGCAGCTTGGCAGCTCTTGCTGACCTGAACTTACCTCGGATTTCAGCGTGGTGGTTTGAGGGTTGCCACTCGGAGTATAATGGGTTTCTGTGTAGGTTGGAGCAAAAAGGTGCCTGCAAAGAATAAGAACAGACATTGTCTCCCGAGGTGCCAGACTCTACCCTCCTGGGAACTATGGCTGGTCACTGTAACTGAAGCGGGCAGAACCGCCCCATGCAGCTCTGTACAGAAGAAACCAGGCGGCCATAAGGGCCTAAGAAACCAAAAGAAAACCAGGAGGGGGTTTGTTATGAATTTTGTATTAGTGGGGATCATCATTTAGCTCAGACAACCAGACGGAGTGAACAGAACGAAAGCTGTGGACTTGAACTTTTTCTGGGTCCTGGGAAAACATACACATTCAAAATTGACCTGGATTGATTTTTCTGCCACTGCATCCACCAACTTGTAGTACCAGCACAGTAATTTTCCTTTAAGGGAATACCTCTCCCCTGCCGCATGGTTTGGTGAGACTGTCAATCAAGGTGTCCTCCCTGGCCCTGGCCAAGGGTGGCCATGAGCCAAGTGAAGCCAATGGAACAATGCCGCAAGAGCTGGACAGACGGGAGCAATTCACCTGTTCCTTTGCTCCTGCTGCGCGGATCCTGAAGCTGCCTTGGCCTGTCCTTTCTGAGAACGAGGGGTTCAGACTTCCTGAGACCTGGTACTGCTGTGTGTCACCCTTCCAGTAAATTATTTTATTTTCTGAAATTAGACATTGGCTTCTCTCTTGCTACAGGGAGAGGTTAAGAATCCCTTGCCAAAGGAAAGGCAACACCAAACAAGGTTCCTAGAATTTCTCTAAAAGTAAATAAATAAATAAATAAATAAATAAGCGAAATGAATGCTCCAGCTAGCTCAGCTACAGTGAAAGCAGAGTGCACCTATAGAAAGTCAAGGTCAGGGGGCAGGCAAAAGGACTTCTAATGGAAGAGAAACTGGAGTCTAACAAAAAAAGAATTAAGTGAATCTATATGTGCTAACTGGAAAGAATGTTTAAAATTGAGTTAGATAAAAAATTAATTTTAAGAAAGTACGCATTTAAAAAATTCCTTTAAATGAAAAATAATCATAGTACAGCTTAGTGCATGCATTGAAATCAACTCGGGCCCAGCAGGGCGTGGCTCAGTGGTTGAGCGTCGACCTAGGATCCAGGAGATCAGGGTTCGATTCCCGGTCAGGGCACATGCCCGGGTTGCAGGCTGCAGCCGATCAAATGACTCTCTCATCATTGATGTTTCTATCTCTCTCTCCCCCTCTCCCTTCCTCTCTCTGAAATCAATAAAGATATATTAAAAAAAAGAAAAAAGAAATCAACTCGGAAGCAAATGCCCACTGTTAATGGCGGTTATCTCAGGGGACTGCAGATGTTCACAATGTCAGTTACATATCTCTGAAAATTGGTTGACTTTTAAAAATAATGATCAGGCGTTCGTTCTGAAAACTGAAAACTTAATTTGAAACTCTTTTTCAGATGAAGAAAATACAGGCTGAGGCCAGCACAGAAGGCCAAAGGAATCTGCCGGGACCACTCCGATTCTGGAAGAGGTGACATTTCCCAGAAAGACGGGGTCACTGAAGAGTCTCTAGAGTCACTTCCAGCTCTAAGTTCTGGGACTCCTGCCTCTCAAGATTCCCCTCTATCCCGAGAGTGCAGTCAGAAGGCAAATGCCACAAGAATGATCTCTTGTATCACATCAAGCCCTTCAACGTCCAGTCCTGGACAAGAAGAAAAGAAAGTCAACAGGGAAATGTAAAAATAATGCAAAGCCCGAAGCCCAGCTTGTGCGGAGAAGCTCTCATGACACGGACACTCTGGGTCAGCAGCTGTCCTGCTGAGCTCCGTCTCCCAGCCCTTTCTCTCTCCTGCGCATCTAAGCAGCCAAGTATCTAGGGAGGAGTCACCCACTTGTCTGACGGAGATAAACTGCGGGCCCCATGAGGACAGAGGCCGAGCTGCTCTGCTCACCAGTACACGTCAGTGTTTAACATTTACTCAATGAAAGGATGGCTTAACTAATTACTAAATGAAGGAATGAATAAACGAAGGAATAAGTAAACAAGTGAGTTGCTCAGCATTCTAGGAGCTGAGAACATGGTCTGGAGTCTGACAGCCTGAGGTTTCAATGCCAGTTCTGACATTTACTGCCTCCATGGCCATGAGCAAGTTACTTTGTCCCTCTGAATGTCTGTTTTCTCTTCTTCAAAAACAAAGATAAATAACCTTACTTGACAGGACTGTCAGAAAACGACAAAATGCATGAAAAGAGCTTAACACCAAGTAGGTACAGAGTGGAGCTCAGTAAAGGTGACAGATGATCATTATTGCTTCCAACAGGAAGTACAATGGAAGAACCCAGAAAAACTGATGGAATTTACCTATTTCCCTCGGGAAAAGCAATTAGCTCATTCCTGCAGCCCATTTCCTGGGTCTGGTCTCACAAACTGCACAATGGACAGCCAGGCAGGGGTTCAGAGTTTAATGGCCCATCCAGGTGCCAATGGGATGTAAATTTTCCCACAGAAAATGTACTCCTGACAAATACATTCTCGGCCTCGTCTCAGTCTTAGAGGGAGAAATTATTCAGAGGGTGACATTAAGATGCTCCAAAGAAAGCCATCCAGAGTGAACCTCACAGATGACCACACTCTTGCCAGTCCTCAGCCGCTCTTCAGGACTCTCAGAGCCTCAGCACTGAAAGGGACTTTAGGAATCATAGCCAAACTCACTAGACTATGGCTTCTTAAGAGGAGGGCACATGGATGCCTTGTTCAAGACTTCTCTCCTGCTTTGAGCTCCTACCAGGCAGGCAGTACATGTTTATTTGGTGGATAAGTGGATTAATGAATAAATGAATGAACTTTCTACCTTGTGTAGGAATCTGCCAGGGGGCCATTCAGCCCTGGACATACCCTGCGATGGGGAGCTCCTAAGACCACCCACTCAATATTTGACCGAATCTAGTAGTCAAAGAAAGTTCTTACATTGAACCAAAAACTACTTCTCTATAACTGGTGCCCACTGGTCCTCATTCTGTGTTTTGAATCTTCTGCTTCTACCTAACTGCCCTTTTGGGACCAGCAGCATCAGCACTGCCTAGGAACTAGTTAAAGCTGCAACTTGTCGGCCTTCACCCTGGATATACTGAAGCATAAAGAAACTCTGGGGTTGGGGTCTAACCATCTATTGTGATAGCACAGTCATTCTCATAAGAATCACCACCCTAGACCATAAGATTTCAACATACTTCTAAGGAAGGTTATCTTCAGAAATGTCAAAAGAGTCTCAAGTCTCACTATCCCCATCACCTTCCTACCTCCGCCACATTCTGGATCCTTCTGAGCTTGGGAAACCTAGAAAAGTTGCCATCAAAGTAGTTCGCATGTAACTAAGTGTTCAATTATTTCACCTTCACAACACACCTAAGTACTAACCCCCCTCCTCATCTTGTTACTGAGGGTACTGGGAACTGGGACGTGTAATTGTCCAGACTCTCTGGTCACAGTCTCAGAGCCAGGTTTCAAACCCAGGTCTCATGGTCCTGACCATACTTTTCAAGCAGTTCTCTCCTCTGTCTCTCTTAGAAGGTGAAGCAGAGCCTGGCCGGGCGTGGTCAGCAGTTGAGCATCAACCGAGGATCCAGGAGATCGAAGTTCAATTCCAGGTCAGGGCACAAGCCCGGGTTGCAGGCTCAATCCCCAGCAGGGGCATATAGGAGGCAGCCGATCGATGATGACTCTCTCTCATCCTTGATGTTTCTATCTCTCTCTCTCCCCCTCCTTTCCTCTCTCTGAAATCAATAAAGATACATTTAAAACAAATAAAAAAACAAAAACAAAAAAAAAGAAGGCGGAAGCAGAAAACTAAGGCACTGCCAGGAACCAGTAGTCAAAACACAATTTGATGGTGATGCTAGTGGCCTTGAGGACATATCTGCTGTCACACAAGAGACTTGGCTCTTAGATGTGGCTAAGTACAGAGAGGAGCAAGAGGTATAAGCAAAGGACGGGGCAGGAAGAAGGAGTTGGACATTTGAGAACTTCAGGGCTAGTTTTTTTTAATTTTAAAAAAAAATAACAACCCTTTCCCCAAATGGGGTTGCAGATGTTGGCCAGGAAGGTCCTTTCTTCTTGAAGCAAAAGGAAGGGTCAGGTTTCATCACCACCATCTGTACAATTTTACTGACAGACGAGATACTGCTCTCGAATGCCCCCCACTGCCCCAGGCTAGGCCCATCTGTGCCCATGTGGTACCCTGGCACTGCTCTCAGGACGAAGGATACTGCTGTCCCCTCACAGAGGGGCCACAGGGCCACCGAGCAGCCCAGCTCAGCCCACTCGCCTCTTCTCTGACCACATCTTGTTCCCATCTCCTCCCTGACAAGGAGCTGGCTCAGCAGATCGGCAGGAAGCTGTCTCTCAGCACTGGAGTGTATTAGGGTTTTCAGGAAACGAGTTGTGAGTGATGTGTGTCCAGGAAGAGAGAAGGGCTATCTAAGATTTCCCACCCCGCCCCCTTCTTTCTCCGCTTTGTTGGAAAAGCAGTTTCTGTGTACCATCCTGCCCTCTGTAAGAGCCCCTACTGGTCCCTCCAGGCAAACAAGCCCACAGGCAGGCTATGTCCACACCCCATCCCAATGCTAGCAGCAGCCAGCACTGGAGTGTCCACCTGGATGAAACCCAGGCTGCCCAGACCCCAAAGTCCTTGAGCAAAACCTGCATCTTCTGAATCCACCTGGGAAAATAAGCCCCCAAATACCAGGCATAAAACATAAGGTTGCTCTCCAGGGAAGGACGAGTGAATTGCCCATGGCAGCCTGGAACCTGTTTGTACGTGTAGCCAGAACCCAAAGGCACACTGCCCTGACCCACATTTCCTAAGGCTCGGAGGCTTCAAACCCAGCGCCATCCCTTCAGGACTATTTACTGCCAGACAAACCTGAAATGCCTCTCTATGCTTGAACTTCAAGCAAAGTTGCAAAATATCTCTGAGATCAACTCTCCTTCCTGCTGCTGCAGATAAGCAAACCAGCGAAGACAAAGTGCTAACGATTTCCGAACTACCTTGAAAAACAACCTATGCAGACATGCTCAGCAGACCAAACATTACTCCGCTCATCCCAGGGGCTATTTTGACTGACAGCTCCTTCCCGCAGCTCTTCCAAGAGCATCCCTGCGCTTAGACACTGGTGATGCTTGGGAGGTGCAGCCTTGCTGGTCCCTCTTACTTTCCCTGGAGGATCTCCACCTGGCCTGCCTGTGTGGGTGATGATATAAGCCTCTTTCAATTCTCGCTCATACTCTTAATGCCATCATTGTGGGACTTAGCCCGGAAACGCTGTGAAAAAAACATAAAATCCCAGGCTCCATCCCAGACCCACCGAGAATTATATTCTCTAGAGAAAGACTCAGAAATCTGTATTTTTAATAGTTTTTCCAGGTGATACTTTTCCAGGCTCTGAGAATTCTCTTGCTCTGTTGGATAAATTTTAACATTTTAAATTCTTTTCCCCATTTCTAGCCTCCCAAAAACCTAAAAATTATACCAGTACAAGATAGGAGAAAAGTCTAGAGCTCAGAAAGCCTTGGTTTGAGTACCAGCCACACTACCCTTTAGATGACCTTTCTTTCAAGTCCTGGAAATGAGTCAAGAGATGTCTGAGGTCCATCCCTTTCAATGTCACAACAAGGGCACTTGCATCATAGGCTCTTTTTAACACTAGAATGACTAGAATGTAATTTGTAAAAACCCAACAAGACACAATAGAGATGCAAATATTTCCATCCAGTGCAAGAGATAATTCCAAAGGTTATGTAGGGCTCTACTGCCCCTAGGATATTAATTAACGAGTTGTGTATCTAATTTAGCAATCTATCTCAACATTCCATTTTTCCAGTTTTTAAACCAGTTTTATCATCTTGCTAGTTCCCCTACTCATCAGTGCATAAAACTGACAAGTGCATTTGTGAGAAGTGTTTCACGTGAACCCCTCATTTGCTAGACTGCAAGTGAACAGAGGAATAATTACTATCTCACAGCATTGAGGAGATGATCGAGTGAGGAAACACATTCACATACTAGCTCTGATGTTTATTAGTTCTGTGAGTTTGTGCCTCAGTTTCCTCATCTGTAAAATACAGGACATGAGAGAATCTACTTCATAGGGCTGCTGTAAAATGTCAGAAGACTGCCTCATTAAGAATATTTGTTTAAATAAAATGAGCAAATGTAAAGGAACTCCTTGAACAGTGTGAAGTATTTGTGTTTTACAAATATTACTGGTATCATTTCTCCAGAACGAGCTGTGAAATCTTACTAATTGTTAAGTAGAGATAATGAGTTTTTGAGAGCTCATAATCTAGTTTCTCTGCTCTCGGGTATGCTTGGAAATTTTAATATTAATATTTTTTAACGAGCTAGGTGATAGTATGCAAGTCCCAAGCTACTCGGCCCGTTTCCCTATGGAGCGGAAATGGTGATGCCCAGGGCGGGCGGGCACTGGGAAGGGTCCGAGGAAAGCAGAGCGCTAGTCTAACAGAATGGACGATGCCTGCCCACATTCGGGACAGCCATGTAACAAATTCAGTACTGTTTGGTTTTCTTTTGTTTTTGAAGAAGAGGAAAGAAAAGGGGAGAAGAGATGGCTGGAGCTGTTACAGAATCAAGATTTCCCAACCAATGCTCATTCCATCTCTGACTCCCAAGGAAAGAAATAAACAAACATGCCAAGGCACAGCCCTGAAGCCAAATGAGGGACTGACACATCCAGGGGCCCACAGGCAGAAACGTTACTTTCTGAGGGAACAGAAAGGCCATGGAAGGGGGAACTTGAAAGGTTGCTCCCAATGCTTAACTGGCAATGGCCCTGTGGGGCCCTGAGAATGGCTCACCCACGTAGAGTTCACAGTTTTGTTTTAGTGTCCTGAATAGCCCATTATGGATATTTATTAAAGAGCAGGGGTCTCCTCCTTCCCCAAGGACTCAAGGACTCCCTGGAGCAACCATCATCGCTGTTCAATGACCAGCTCCAGCAGAATCACTGGGAGGAAAGATGGCACCACCCGCAAGCCTGGTCAAAAGCCAAAGCTACTTGGCATGTGTGTGTGTGTGTGTTTTAAACTTTTATTAAGGAAGTTTCCCAACAATGCATTAAATCAACACTCCTTTTCAGCAACCACTTCCTCTTACATCTCCCAATCCCCACAAGACCTGGTACCCTTCTGACCAGCTCCCGATCCCATGTTTTGCTTTTATGTTAAATACCAAAGGATGTTTGGATAAGCGCTGTTTACTCCTTTGGTCAGCAGGGTCTTTATTTAATCCTGTTCAGGCCTCCCTCTCGGCTCCTCCACAAAGATGAGCACTCTCTAGGCGCAAATAGGGTCGACTTCTGGGGACCTGGGAGCTTAAGTGGCAATGGCCCTGCGGGGCCCTGAGAATGGCTCACCCAAGTAGAGTTTACAGTTTTGTTTTAGTGTCCTGAATAGCCTGTTATGGATATTTATTGGAAATGGATAAGAACAGTTAAGGGAAATGGGGTACTTTTTTTTTTTTTACCATTTCTGAGAAAGTTAAAAAAGTGAAATATTGCTTGACAGTAGCCTCCCGGTAACCAGTTTTTGATAAATAAGCACAATGTTTGTTTATCAGATTAACCTGAAAGGAAGGGCCAATGTAAGAGGTAACTGGCCATACTATAGAAATAAACTTTGCAGATGAGACACAGAGTAAGTGAAGAACATGAACCTCTAAGATCACAGGACCTTTGAGAATATGCTTAGAAAGAAGGGACTAGGTGGACCATCCCATGAAAACAAACAAACAAAAAGCAGGTGGGTGAAGACCACAATCCAACTTGCCCTACAAGTGGGTACCTGGCCCCTTTTAGGCTCTGATTAAATATCCCAGTAACTCTGATAAATCTTGCCTAATGTTTCTTTGCATCCTAAAACATAAACCACAACTGAAGCACAAGTCAAGAAGGTTAGAACTTGGAAAACTCCCCTAATTCGTCATGAATATCTTGTCCTGGCCTCCAGCATCCCTGCCACCTTCTTGGGATAACAGTGCCCTGATTTGCATTTAGAGAAATGCTGATTGGGAGCACCCAGAGTCAGTCATGACACACCAGGACAATCAGGTCTCATTTAGTTGAATTTAAAGATGAATGACACCTGGTAAAAATAGCTGGAGCTGAGTCACCCCAGTGGTGGCACCTGAGGAGACTGTCTACGAATTCCTAGACCCTGTCCTTTCCAAGCCTCGTCCTTCATCTTTTCTCTCATTCTATGTATTGACCCATGTTATTTCCATGAAGGCTTTTTTGGGGGGAAGGGTGTTAGTGCAGAAATTACAGAGTCTACTGCAACAGTAGTCATATGCCACCCTCTCTGTCCAGTGCTGACCCCATTTCACTTTTACAGATGATGAACCTGGAAATGAGCAAAAACAACATATTCAACATCACACAGTTGGATTTTGCTTCTAAACCCATCAGTCTAAATAAACTAAAGTAAGCTAAATGTCAGTGGTAATCCAAGAGTTGGGCCATCCAGACACTCCCAGAGGGCAGAGAGGAAGGATATGCATGCAATCTCATCAATAATTACTTATTAAGCAGCATAATACTGTACAAACTGCAGGGAACTTGGCATCGGGAAGACCAAGTTCCTCCTGGCTTGAATTTATCCCATATTTGCTCTGGGTCTTCGGCCAAGCCGCAGTATCTCTTCTGAGCCCAGGCTTTGCATAGCAAGCCCGCTCACTCATCCCACTGGTACTTACTGAGGCTAACTGTGTGCCAAGCATGGTGTGGGGCAAGCACGGTTTTCTGCCTTCCATCGGCACCAGTACCTCCCGTCATGAAGATCAGAGGAGGCTGAAGGGAGGCAGAATATGCCTCCCCAAATATACTACTTTAGCAGAGGATCATTTTGAGCTGAAGGCAATTGAGAAGAAGCAGGTACTACAAGAAAAGCACCTTGCCCTCCCCTTATTTGCCTAAAAGCAGGACATACATTTTCAAAGATCTCCCTCCTCCCCTCTCTACCAAGGACAGAAGTTAATCACCAGAGACAACCTAAGACCCTATCAGCTTGGAGAAAGCACCAGAGGAATTTGCACAACCACCTGACTAACTAGCCTTAATCAACCATTTATTTACCATATTTACCCACAGCTTACCGCCTTTAAAGGCCTAACAGCTCTTTCCTCTGTTGTATTGTTCTTTGCTGAAGATGCTATAGAAGCCTGAATTCTAAGCAAGTTACTCATTTTTCGCTGAGCATCTCCCATGTAGACACTTAACTTATATTTGTTTCTTTTGCTAATCTGTCTTGCTGATCAGCCGAGAAACTTAGACAGGCAGAGGGGAAATTATTTGTTTCCTCCTCTACAAGGTCATCTGTGAAAGTCCTCTGCAAATACTAACAGCCCACACAGAAGGTAGATCTCACTATCTGGTTCTCAGAGGCCAAGTCACTGTTTCATGGCTCATCTTCCTTCCTCCCTTCTTGGAATTGCCGCAAACCAGTGCTGCAACCAACTTCCAAATTCCCCGAACAAGCTGCCTACACGTCGACAGGTACGGAGCAGGGGTGCATGCGTGCATGTGCCTGCACGCGTGCATGTAGGGTGGAGAAGAAAGACAGCCAGCAGATTGGAACTCAGGATGCTCCTCGACATTGCTGATCTCCTTTCCACAGCCACATTCCTATCGCCACACAGCTGACAGCCAGTTTAATCTTTGCCTTCTTATTCAAACCACAAATCTAGCATCAAGAAGTCAAGAGATCACAGAGAGAAGACTGACGGTGCTGGATGGGGAGGGAGTTGGGAGACCGAGTGAGAAAGGCGAAGGGATGGAGAAGCACAAACTGGTAGTTACAAACCAGTCACGAGGATGTCAAGTGCAGCCTAGGGAACACAGTCAATAAAATTGTAATAATTATGTGTGGTGCCAGGTGGGTACTGAAAATATCAAGGTGAGCATTTTGTAAAGTATATGGTTATCTAACCACTATGCTGTACATATGAAGCTAATAAAAAATAATATGGATGTAAACTGTAATTGAAAAATAAATAAAATAAAATAAAATAAAATAAAATAAAATAAAATAAAATAAAATAAAATAAAATAAAATAAAGAAGTCAAGAGATGAAGAACTTCTAGAATACTAGAAGCCTGACATCTTTGCCAACACTTAGAATCACCTCTTTCCCTAGCACTCCAGTCTCCCTCCAAAGGAATCCCTTTCCCTCCCTTTCCCTGACTTGCCCTTCCTTTCCTCAGAAAGGGGGTGTTTGGAAAAAGAAACCATGCCTAATATAATGCAGCCATTATAGCCCTTGGCCCATCTGGACCCCTCTCCAGGGAGACTGATGCAAGAGAAGGAAATGTGGAGGCTGCCAGTTTTCTGCAAACCCATAACCTCAGGGGAAAGGGAAGGAGGAAAAGGGGGCAGTGGGGCCCATGGGAGCCATGGACGGGACTGGAAAAGAGCCATGAGTACAGAAGCCATAAAGACCCCATTTCTCCTCAAACTGGCTGAGGAAAGCCTGGCCCAGTCCACCCATTCAATGATATCATTGTTTTCAACAAGAGCTGGTTTGAGAGCCCTCAGAGAGGTCCCCAGTGAGGTCTCAGCTGCTAGAATGGGCAGAGGTCTAACCATTCCTAGAATATCAAGGGCTTAGAATTGTAGATAAGAAGGAAAGACTATGTCAGAGCACAAATTGCAAAGACAGCCAGGATGACAACAGACCATCCTTTGGGGATCATGGAAAGAATACAGGAGGCTACTTTTCACATAAATTTCATCCCTGGCTCCCCACCACGATCCTGCAAAACTGGCGACTAGGGATTACTACCTTCACCTAATGAAGAACCTAAAGATCTGAGGCAAGAAGTGGCTTGTCCAAGGTCCCACCCCAAGGTAAGGATGAACCCAGGGATTGGCACCACTGTCCTAGTACTTAATGAAGCAGGAACCTCAGATTGGTTCTTGAATCCATCCTCTCTCTCTTGGCCCATATTCAACCCATCTCCAGTCTTCTGTGACTCCACCATACATGTGTCTTTGAATCCATCCCCTTCTCTCCATGTCAGCTACCTCTTCCCTAAATTAGATCACGATAATTTCTCACTCAGTTTATAATAAAGCTTTTAAATGGATCTTATTACCATTGCTGGTCTTGCCCCCTTCCAATCCATTCCCTACACTTCAGTGGAAGTAGTCCTGCTCAAATGCATTTGGGGTGCTGTCAATATCTGGCTTTTAATATATTCATCAGCTTCTCATCGCTTACAAGATAAATGCCCAAACCCTTTAAGGAGCCTAGAAGGCCCTTCAAGGACTCACTCCTACCCGCCATACCAACCTCTTCTCTCACCATTTCCTTCCCCCCCTCTCGCTCTCTGCTCTCGCTCTCTGCTCTAACAGTAAAGAACTTCTTTTTATCTTCAAATGTTACTCTTGCCTTTGGGCCTTTGTTCCTACTGCTTGGAACCCACCTCCCCTTGTCTAAGCCACCCCCCTTTACCACAGCCCTACTCTTTTCTTACTTCACTTCCTCCTAGAAATCTTGGCTGACCTCCAACCCAGGGTAGGTTCCCCTTCCCCGTGCTTCCACTTCCCCCATCGCAGCACGTTCACATGTTCGGTAACGGTTTAGTTCTCTGTCTCCTCCATGTGTCTCTAAGCCCCAGGATGGCAGAGACTGTGTTTTGCTTGCCTTTGCTCTCCCAGGAAAACCCAGGACCTAGCCTAGCCCCTGCAACGTGGTTGGCACTCACAATATTTGCCGAATGAAGGAAGGGAAGAAAAGAAAGATGGGAAGTTAAGAATTCCCACAGAGTGGTCCAGAGCTCGAGCCCAATACAACAGAGACTCTCATCAGTACAGGCAGGGATTCTCTGACCCAATAACCATCCAGAGTTGAGTTTGAGCAAGACCTGCTCCACGGTGCCCAAAAGCCTATCCATTCATTTAGTGTTTGAGGTGTCAGCCAAAGGTCTGTGTATGTCACTGAGCTCTAAGCAGAGGATGAGCAGGCTTACTTTCTTCAAATCAAAATATTTCCTGGGGGAATGTAAATGTTGTTTCATTGTCAGGACAAAACCTAGTCCAGAGTATCAGCCTAGGCCTAAGTATCAGCCTCCTTCCCCCATAAATATTCCCCCAGGATAGTCATGCTCCATCACCCAAGCACAAAGGTTGGAGAGTAGAAACATCCTCCAACTTCCAGGGGGTCTGGATGAAGAACCGAGGCACATCCTTGAAGCTTGGGAGAAAACAGAGATCTGGAAGGTAAGACCTCCAGTGCATCTCCCAAACCCAAATCTATATCCATACATCCACCCACCCTCACCCCCACACCCTGTTTCTCTGGAGCCTCCCTGCCTCCCCAAGCTGTGAAGAGGCCATGTCTGCCTTGTGCTCTGTCCCTAGCGGTCCACAGCTCCACCCACCTGGTACCCCTCAGCCCACTGGGCTCAAACTTCCCATCAGTGGGGAGGGGTGAAGGAAGAGTTTCTTCTCACTCAGGATGTAGAAAATACAGTCGAGCTTTAAAGTGCACCCCAAGCCTCTTTTCTAGAAGTACCCCACCTACCCTGACCACATGGTGGTTTTACCTCAGGCAAGAGAGAGCCCAACTCAAAGTCAAAAACAGGAAAGTAAAAAAAACGTGAGCTTTCTAAGCCACTCAAATCCTTAGGTGCCCAGCTGTGGGAGAAAAAGAAGCCCTCTCCCCACTCCCCACATACCACTCTTCAGGATTAAAATGCTTTGGCTGGTTGGAATACTGAATTCCTAAGAGATTATTAGCACTACAGTTTTGATTCCCCTTGATCCAGACCAAATATTTACATATTAATTTCTCAGTCTGAATTCCTTTTTATCCCTCTACTCACTTCTCTTCCCTCCCTCCCTCATCCAAAGACTCCCCCCCTTACTCCTGCAAGACAGAGCTCCAAGCAACCCTCCTTAGGGAAGGTCTCTCTATCCCCCCCGTCAGAAATCCTCTCTTCCCTCCTGCCTCATCCGCAGTGCCTTTGCAACTCCATTGTGTAAAACTGTAATCTGCCTTGCATTTGGCTGTCCATGCTTTCTCTCTCAGAGAGTAAACAGCCAGAGGGCAAGGACAGTGTTTGCTCCTACTCCCTACAAGGTGCTCAATCAATACTTGCTGAAATCAACCTTGTCGGGTGGACACAAGTTAGCTGTGGCTAAAAAGGCAGGAGAGTCATCAATGGATAAACAAAATGTGGTGAATCCATACAATGGAACATCAACAGAAAGGACTGAAATACTGATTCACGTTATTCAGCAAGGACAAAACTCACAAACATTACTCGGAGGGAAAAACGCCAGTCGCAGAAGACCACATATTGTATAATCCCTTTTCTATATGAAATATCCAGAATAGGCAAATTCATAGCGACAGAAAGCAGATTAGTGGTTGCCCAGAGTTGGACGGGGTGGGGCGTGACTGCTTCTATGAGTTTGCTGGGGCTGCTGTAACAAACTACCACAAACTGAGTGGTTTAAAAAACAAATTTATTCTCTCACAGTTCTGGAGGCTAGAAGTCTAAGATCCAGGTGTTGGCAGGGCCACGCTGTCTCTGAAGGCACTAGGGAAGGATCTGTTCTGGGCCCCTCTCCTAGCTTCTCGTTGTTCCTTGGCTTGTGGCAGTATAACTCTAATGTCCACATGGAGTTCTCCCTATGAGCATGTCTATCTCTAAATTCCCCCCCCCCTTTTTTTTTTTATAAGAACATCAATCATACTGAATTAGGGGCCACTTTTCTCCAGCATGAGCTCATCTTAACTAATTATATCCACAATAACTCTATTTCCAAATAAGGTCACTCTGAGGCACTAGTGGTTAGGACTTTGACATATGAATTTGGGGGGAACACATTCAACCCATAACACTGCTGATAGCTTCTTTTTGGAGTGACAAAAATGTTCAAAAATCAGAATATGGTAGGGTTGCACAACTCTGTAAATATACTAAAAAATACTGAATTGAATACTTTAAATGGGTGACCTATATGGTACCTAAGTTATATCTCAATAAAGCTGTTGGAAAAAAAAGGCAGGAGAGCTTGAGTTTAAAGAATCTGCCCAAACTCCACAACAGCTCTGGCCAGGTTTCAGGTTCGATCCTCAGTCAGGGCACATATGGGAGGAACCGATCAACGTTTCTCTCTCACATTTATTTTCTCTGTTTCTCTCCCTTCCTCTCTCTCTAAAATCAATAAAGAACATATCCTCAAGAGAGGATTAAAATTTTTTTTAATGATCCAATAAATTTACCTGGAAATGTATCTACAATATACTCTTACTTGCCACCGTACGTAAACTTGATCTTAGTTAAAAGGCTGAGAATTGATCTGTATACGAAATAATACAGCTTTTGGGGAGGAATCTATGGAGTGGGAGGTATAATCTGGCAACATTAAAACATTTTGAATATATATGTTATTTGACCTTGCAACTCTACATCTAGGTATCACTCCTACAGAAATACTTGCAAGTGTGCTTAGAGATTATGTATAACCTACTGGTGCAGCATTTTTTGTAACAGCAAGAAGTTGGAAGACTAACTGTCCATGAAAGAGAAATTAATAAATTTTGGCCCATCCATTCAATGGGATCCTATGTTGCCATTAAAAAGAATAAAATATGTCTATGAATGTGCAACATAAAAAGATATTAAAGACAAATAATGAAAAATCAAGTTATAGAACAGTATATAAAGTATAACCTAATTTTTTAACTCAATTATTTGTGTAATTCTTTTCTAGAATTTTATTATCAAAGTTTTCAAATTTTCCAGAAGTTCTCATGTAAATATTTTTTTAAAAAAAATATCTTTATTGATTTCAGAGAGAGGAAGGGAAAGGGAGAGAGAGAGAGAGAGAGAAACTTCAATGATGAGAGAGTCATTGACCGGCTGCCTCCTGCACACTCCTGCCTGGGGATCGAGCCCACAACCTGGGCATGCGCCCTGACCGGGAATCGAACCGCGATCTCCTGGATCCTAGGTCGATGCTCAACTGCTGAGCTACAACCAGCCAGGCTCTCATGTAAATTTTTAATGATTTAGGATTGCCCATGCTATATTTCCTAGTGGGAAAATTAAAAAAGGTTATAAAACTGAGGATACCATATGACCCTATTTGGGTAAATAAATGTAGGGTTAAAAAACCCTTATGTAAAATAGTATGTTCATGGAAGGGCTGCGCTCACTCACTGGGTGCCAGCTATCGCTACCTTAAGGGACACAGCCTGACAGTAAAGCAATCGTCAGACTCAAGACGCAACTTCAGACTTCCTCCAAGTGCACAGCTTCCCTGCGCTCTACACGGGTCCATCCAAGGCCAACAGGGCAGCTGACAGCTTCCTCCCATTCATTTCACCCCATGCTCCTGCTGAAGGGCCGCCAGGAGAAATAAGCTTGAGACAAAAGAAAACTGTGGACATCCTTCCTGGCTACACAGGCAGCCCTGGCTGTGGGTCCCTGGAAGGAGAGAGAGCCGGAACCGGTGAACAAATCCTGACCTCCTTATCGGACAGTTCAGGGACTTGCCAAGGGAGGGACCGGGCACTGATTCCGCAGGCGCAGAAAGGAGATACAGTTTGGCCGACCGGAGACTCCTGCAATGCTGTATTCCTGAGATACAGTGAGGTCAAACTGGGCATTGGCTGGAGAGCAGAAGTGAGCTTCCTCCCGGGAGCACTGGGTTTTAAGGTCAAGTTTTCTTAATTAGATTTGGAAACCAACTCAGGGGAATTCCCTCTTCATTCTTAAATGTTTTTCCAACCCCACAAAATACAAATATTAGAGACTATTTATTGGGCTCTCACTGTGCACCAGGCATAGCATAAGGCCTTTAAAGAGCACTGCCTTGTCAAATTCACACAACATCCAACGAAGTGGCCACTATGATTAGCCCATCATGGTGATGAGGAAACAGACATGCAAAGGTGAAGTGACTTGCCAAAGCGTATACTGCCAGTGGGCACAAGGAGCCAGGCTCTGGGGCCAGCCTGCCTGGATTACACCACTCCAGGACACTAAAATCCAAACTCTAACCAGGACCTAGGGAAGGAAGAAGGAAAGAAAAGAGGAAGGGCAGCATAGCGGAGAAGTAATGCTAGTGCTAATGGAAGAAGAGCTTACTGAGCAAGGACAGGGCATCCGAGAGCCAATATACGGCCGTGGCTAAGAGTCTGGCTCTGCGCTCCCCACCCAGGTGACCTTGAGCAAGACACGGGGCTCCATGCATCAGGGTCCCCAGCTGCCAAATAGGGCTAATACAGGTACCTACACTTCATAGAGCTGTTGTGACGATTCAATGAGATGAACAACATCGAGACTGCAGAACAGAGCCCGCCATAGAAGCCTCTCCTACACTGTAGCTGTTACCATGATTGTCAGCACTGTTACCAGAATTCGAAGGCAGACTGAGCATGAGTACATGAGCCGGAACTTAGGAAACGCTGATAAATGATAACCACAAGTGCTATTTGCCAATATGTTTTTCTCCTGTCACTTTCATATTTGAAGACAGTCACAGGGGCCACATGCAATGCTTTACATCACCAAGACACTTCAGAAAACATATGTTCCTGATTTTGCATTAACGAATATTAGCACGTATTGAAAACCTGCTTGTTATGTGCCAAGCATTGTACTATGCATATGTCATAATACACAATCTCTAAATCTCACACACCCATGTACTCACTTCCTTTGGTTGCTGTGTAACAAATTACCACTCTTGGTGGTTTAAAAGAACAGAAAGCTATTCTCTCTGTTCTGGAGACCGGAAGAATGAAATCGGTGTTACTGAGCTGAAATCTCCCCGGGCGTGATTGCATTCCTTGCCTCTTCCAGCTTCTGGTGGCTCCCTGCATTCCTTGGCTTGTGGCTTTATCACTCCAATCTGTGCCTCCGAGGTCAACATTACCTTCTCCTCCTCAACTATGAACCAATCCCCTCTGCCTCCCTCTTACAAACGCAACTGCATGGAGAAGCCACCCAGACAACCCAGGACAAGCTCCCCTTCTCAAGGTTCTTAATGTAGTCACACTGACAAAGACTCTTTTTTGCCATATAAGGTAGCCTAGCTTCACACTCCAGGGTTAGAATGTGCCTATCTTCAGACAGTGGGTGGGTGGGTGGGTGGGGGGCATTTTTCAGCCTACCCCACCCTGCAATTAAGGTATTAATGTCTATTTTCTATTTACGAAGAGGCAAGTAGACCTGAGTCTGACACTTGGTAAATTACTTGAATTCCTCACACTTAAGTTTCCTCATTTATAAAATGTGAGTAACAATAATATCTCCTTCAAAAGGCTGCCATCAAGATTAAATAAGACAGTGTATGAAGTGCCTTTGCACAGTGACTGGCTCTCAGTAAATGCTCACTAAGGAGTCTTATCGTGACCACCGGTGAAGATGTAACACTCAGAGGGCAAGTGACTTGCTGAAGGACACCTAAGCAGGAAGTGCCAGTGTCCGGAATTCAATCTGGGTCTCTCTGGCACCAAAGCCCAAGCCTGTTTTGCTCTATGGATTATGGCGCTTGGGGTTTATGTGCTCACAGCCTTCAGAATCAGCATAGCTAAGTTACTTCAGTTCTGGAAACATTACGGACGTATGCCTCCTTGATCCTAGTTTCCAGCAGCGGTGTAGCCGCACCCCTGTCGATCACCACTCCTAATTACTGAGACTGGGTTTATGCAATGGACCCTGAGACAGTGATATCATGTCTCCAATGATTCAGAAACAATGGGGACCCTGCTCATGCAGGGGTGGGGTTGAGAATTTGGCTGGTACAACGATCACATTAGATCGGCTGGCAATCCATTTGGTTCTGGACAACATGAGCACACTGGAAATGAAAACAACCTCGTCTACAAAGCTACCATTGGAAATGGCATCTCAAACAGGACCAGAAGGTCTCTCACGGGCAAGGTGTCAACCAAGCACAGAACTTGGAATTTGAATTCACTGCCTCTAGGTCAATGCAGCACAGTTAGCTCAGTTGCTGATACTTAAAAAAAAAAAAAAAGTTTGAAAAAATTTTCCAACACTCACACTCACAGGCAGCTCTCATCAAATTCTGGTGTCCCCACCCATCCACCCAACTGTTTCCTCAGCACCGGTCTCCTTGGGCTAGATAATCTCAGCTGCAGGGAATGGGGAGCCCAGCTGTGTGCTGAGTTTGGAAAAACATTTTGAATACTTGAGATCTGCCAAGTACTTGGTTAAAGAATGATATCCTCTAATTTCTTAAGCCATGTGTATTTTAAGTGAAATGTAATCCATATGTGTGCGACTCATTGAAATGCAGCTCAGTGAAGCATGGTTTCCCAAAAGCATCGGGATATTGTCTTAAACCTTTCTTAAGCTTCTCTTTGATCCAGGACACTGAATTTTGCCAACAACAAATGAAGCTCCTGACAAGAGACACAAAGAAAATTGTCTTTTTTCCTAGTCCTAGATAAGATGTTAATGTTAAAGCATACTCCTGATGCAAGAGGAGGCTGGGAGGGTGGGGGTGGGGGTGGGGGGGGGTGGGGGAGAGCTCCGAAGCCTGGGCGGTATGCAAGGTTTTGCTAGGGATCAGCTCCGTATTTCTACCAGGCCTCCTTGGAAGAGAAGTGCAGCAGTAAGAGGTGATAACTAATCCATCCTGTCTAGCGCTGAGAAACTCCTTCCCTGCCTGCTAGTTCTGGGAAAAGGGAGAATATTAATGAGCTAAATCACAAATGACTTAATTTTCCAGGTTGTAGCCTGATTGCCAAGCCAACAAAAGCCTTCCCTACGGAATCTCCGAGGGACTCAGAGATACGAAGAGAGATTAAAGTCAGAAGTCATGGCGACGACTAAAAGCAGCAAACCTCCAAACGCCCCAGTTCTGCTTTGACAATCACTGTTCCTCATGAGGCCTGGAGGTAGCTATACACACAGAAGAAAATAAATATCCGTTCTTATTAGCTAGACTTGTGCAAACAGGATCTGTCTTTAGCCAGGGCTAAAGCACATGGGGTGAGACTGAAGAAATCTTATCACCACTGGGACTCAAGGAAGGGCAGTAGAGTGAAGAGAAGGGAGTTCCAGAAAGTGCTTGAGACGAGCCAAGAGAAGTATATGGCCTAAGGTCCTCTGGGCACAGTGCCCACTAGCTGAGCTGTTCATTTGCTTTCGAAGGTGACCTTGTAATGTAGTGATCCTGCCCTCTAGTAATGCAGCCCAGCGAGCATCCCGCAAGCTGGTTCAACAGTTCAGAGTGGCCTTCTCTTGGGAAAAGGTGATGAAAAGCCAAGGGAAGAGAGACAAGGCCCGTACTCCCTGGAGGTGTGCATCTCCCCAGATGCCTACAGCTCAGGAAGGTTCCATTTCATTTCAGCAAACAAGTTTTTTTTGTCTAATATGGTCCCTAGGTTGATGAGGCAGTTCCTCAGAACATGGGGAAAACTACAGGGAGAAAAAATATTATGGACGTATGCCTCAAAATTGTGGCTTGTGGAAACAGCACTATAATTTCTTCTCTGTAATTTCCCGTCTCGTGTTTATGTTGCCTAAATGGTGGGTCCTGAACTAGCAGTTCATCCTCAACTTCGAGGTCCATGGTTCGGGAGGCTATTTGCCTTTATCCCTCTGTCCTCTATATCCAGGGATGTCTCCACAGCTGGAGAGAAAATTCTATGCTTCTTGCCCATTTTTCCACTTGTACAGTATCCTTTAAATAGGTGGAATAGGAGAAGCTCTTAGAGCCCAACTGCGACAAAGTCCCCATTTAACAGACAAGAAAGTTGAGACCCAGGAAGGCCAAATGGCGTCTTGATCAATTCCACATGTCTGTCTTGGAGCTCAGTGCTCTCTCCGCCGTATCACACGGCCACAATCACAAGTAAGGTTCTCCTAAAAGATATGCACCAACACTTGCAAATTATGTGTATATGTGTGAATAAATATAAAACAATGTGATATGGTTTCTATTAGAGCAGTGTATCTTCACGACATATGGTTGAGTCTAAAAAAACAAGTGTGGAATAATATGTACAGTATAATCTTATTTCTGCTCCGCTTTTCCCAACAAAAATAGCAGCCTGTGTGTGTGCTTCCGTGTGACTGTATGTATGAGTACCTATGTGCATGTTCTCACACGCATAGCAAAGGTCCAGGGTATGCCCACCAAACTGTTCAGTGGATTCTTCAGTGAGGGGGGAGACTCTCATTCTTTTACTTACTATACTCTGCTATTGCTACATGTTTTACAACGGGCATGTTGCAATGAAAAAAGACACGAGTGAGTATAAATATAGTAGCTGCCATTTACTGAGTATGGAGTACACGCCAGGCACTATGCTGGTCCCCTTATACACACCATCTCATTTCTTCCCCATCGCTCTAGAGGGTGCGACTATCATTACACCCCAGGTAGGGAAACTGAGGCTTCAAGAGGACGTCCAGCTAGTAAGTGGGAGAGCTGGGATCTGAACCCAGGACTATCTGACATGAACGCTATATGCAGACTCAAGTGCACTCAGTAAAGAAAAGGGTGAGTGTCTCCCATGGGAATGTCATCCATTTATTCTGAGTTGCTTCTCAGCAGAAAAAGGCTGCCGGCTGCCATGCAATTGAACTAAGGCACCTTGGGGTATCTGCCGCCCGAGCTCAGGGCCCCTCTCTGGTGGCCCATCCCCCATGCTCCTCCATCCTCACCATTCCTGGCAATCTCTCCCTGTGTGAATTCCATTAAAGGCCTGCTCACTGCTATTTTGGGTCCTGCATTAGCACGTGGGCTTTGATTTGACGGGAGAAGTCCAGACACCTCAAGATGATGAAAATTAGAAATGTCCTTTCTCCCCTCAAAGTTCTAGAAGCTCTTGCCCACAGCTCCTGGAAGGCCTGAGTATCCAATGTATGGAGAAACGTACAAAAGGGAGGGAGAGTAGAAACCTTCATCATCTATTATGGCCTTTGAACTTGGCTGTTCCTTCTCATTGGAATGGCCATCTCCTAGCCAATCTCATGGCTCATTTCCTATCTCCTCCAGGTCTTGACTCAAATACCAATTCACCACCAAGCCCTTCTCTGACCACCACTCTGAAACAGCACTTCCCTCCCCATCCCTGTTTTTCCGAGCCCTATGTTCCTTTGTTTCCATAGCACTTGTCCCCGGACACACTGCACATTCACTTGTTCATTTGTTTACTGTTCACGCCAGTAGAATATAAGCTCCATAAGGGGCCAAACTGTTCTGTTCACAGCTATATCCCCACTGGTACCAACACTGGTGCCTGGAATGCTACAGATGCATAGGAGTTAAAAAAATTAATGAATCCATGAAGGAACTTAAAAAACAGAGTCTGAGGAGTCGCTTAGCAGAGGGTGCAGTTTTCCCTCCAATATCATAGGATTATAAAAACTTTAGCAGAGAGATTTGAAAACTCAGAAAAGCATCATCCCCACCCCCAAGCTGTTTTGCATCCGGCCCCACACGCACCATGAATGAGAAGGCTTTGGGAAATAAACACACTAGGAAGTCGTGTGCAGTTGGAGTTCTGCTTGCTAACACATGTTCAAAAACAAAAAGCCCAGTTTAGACGAAAATAGCAGGAAGCTGTCCCCCAGGGACACCTGATGAGGTCATGGTGCTTGACGCTGCTGTTTCCATTTTTGTCAGGACTCCTGCCTCCTGCCAACTCAAGGAGGCCAGGAATCACGTCCAGTCCCCCGAAGCTCACTGGGAAGCCAGAGAGCTGCTCAGAGCAGCACACAATAGAACCACTTCCATGGGCTCTCCTTGACTTCAGATCCAAGCCAAGAACACAAATGATCCTAGTCTCACCTCTCTCACTTACCTGCTGTGTAGCCTTAGACAAGTGACTCTCTCTCTCTGAGCTGAAGTTTCTACATCCACACATAAGACAGTTGCACTTAGTATTTCTTAAAGTGTCTTCCCACTATAACTTCCTATGACCTCTTGCAAAGGTTCCAAAACAGGAGGGAAAGGTGAGTGCTGGGATCCCCACATGGCCAGTCCAACTCCTAAGGATTTGCTCATGACAGCAACCCTACCACCTGGACTACCCAGAGGAAGCTGAAGGGTTAAATACTCCACTTGGGGGGCAGATTAAGCTGAGGGGCAACAGGGAACATTTAGACTAGAGCTAGAGAGCTGGGGCCATGAGAAAGTAAAGCTGACCCCTCAGAGAGACTATCAAGAACATTCCCTCTAATGACCTTTTCCTGCAGGACAAGAGGAAGACTATGCAAGGAGAAATCCCAAGCATGTAGAGCCCGCACCCTCTGGGCACACAGCCAGCCAGGTCTGCTCCAGGGAAATGGGACAAAAAGAACACATTCTTGGGCTGGTTTGACTCTCGAAAGAAAAGTAGCAAAAACAATTGAGGTGCCCATCTTTCTGCAGACGGAGGAAAGACATGGACAAAACCCCATTACTGCATATGCTGAAGTCACACTTCTACCACACTTCTGACTCCACTCACCCTCCTTCCGCAAGGGTCCAAAAGCCCAAATTTGGAATAATTTATGTTCTCGCTTTCCACCCGAGCTCAGCAGCCATTCCCATCCTTCTGGATATGGGAAGGTCCCCTTCCATCCCTTTCTTGGCAGTAACGTGTTTGATTACTCATCAGCTTCCAGGGAGGCTGCCAAGAGGAGACGGGCAGTTCTCCGAGCCATGCAGCCTTATCTGCAAGGTCCGTGTTGCAGCATCAAAGTGGGACCGTTGGGGGGGAAATACCAAAGGCCTCCAGGGTCTCCCAGCCACGGAAGGAGAGCTCTCCAGGGGCCAAGCAGGTTGGGAATGCCCCAAGAACAGGCAGCAGACACGGCTGTGCATTCGCTATCTATTCACCTGCTCGAAGACACGAATCAAGATATAACTGTGCTTCGTGGCAAATCAGTGTGGAAATGTTTCTGACTCGGGCTGCCACCCAAGATGAATGAGGTTAGAAAGATGGAGGAACCAGCCAGGAGACTGCTGACCGTGCCCTATTGGCAGAATCTCAGATTCAGCAGACCCAGAGCAGATGAAGCAGTCAGGGCTGGAGGCGCAAATCCCAGAACGCTCCGCCTTGCCTCTCCCCTCTCTGCCGTTTTCCTTTAATCTCCTTCGTTTCCTGCCATGCCCTGTGCTGCAGCTAGTAAGACAGCCGCTGGAGTGCTCCAGGCCGTCCCTCCCTCGTCTCTCTCTCTCTCTCTCTCTCTCTCTCTCTCTCTCTCTCTCTCTCTCACACACACACACACACACACACACACACACACAGTGAACTCTAAGAAGCCCCGGAAATACAGCCTGTTTAAACAGTCCAGTAATTTCACAGCAAGTCAAGGGATTGTGGAAACGCTGTCTGCAAAGGGCTCTGCACAAAGAAACCAAGGACTGGATCGCTTGGGTCACTTCGCTGCTTCCTTCCAAAGCAGCGGCACCTGTGTCCGGCACGGACGGGGAAGTGAATTGTTTCATTTTAAACAAAGGAGGAGTCCACTCACTCATTCTTCTCCAGGTCCAGGATCAGCTCTCGCCCTTCAGCCAGTACCCTGAGCTCAGCTTTGAGTGGATGCTAAAAGCAACAACAAAAGAATGTCAGTTCCTAAAAGCAGGGTGGAGGCTCCCAGGAACTGGCACGGGATCTAGCCTGGAGCTCTGACACTGATCCACAGGAAGTGAGCGCCGAAGGGTCAACTGCATTCCCGGCCCAGACATAAAATAGCGTCAATCCCAGGAGGACCAGTTCCCCTCCCCCATCTGCCTTCCCCTAAAAGACAAAGGGAAGAAAAGTCCAAGCTGAAATGTGGCATAAGTGCTTGCATGCAGGCCCGGTAAAGGCAAATGCTGGAAAACACGATCTTTAACAGTAAATTTTGTGTGGAGTCGCATCTGGATTCAGGTGCTGACTCTCTGGCGCTGCGGTGACCTGAACTTGGGCATGTTACTGGACCTCCCTACAGCTCAGTTTCCTCATTTATAAAACAGAGGTAATAACAGGCAAACTGATGGGGCTCCCGTAAGGATTGACACAGTGAATGTAAAGAATTTATCTGCATATAGAAAGCCCCCGATATATGTGGCTATTATCTAAAATACCTGAGAAAGCCCCTTCATAGTGGGTTCTCATTTTATATTATTTTGTTTTGGCTCTCAGTTTAAATATCCCCAATCATCTCCGAGGAGAAAACTAGGAGCACTTCAAACTAAGGTTTTATAAATCCAAAAGAAGATACACTGTACATACAAGAGGAAATTTACTGATGCCCAAAGTTGCTATACACTCAGCATAGATCATTTAAGGCATCATACAAATGACCAATAAGCAAGAAAAACATGAACATGCTCAACATCACTAGTAACTGCCCCCTTCCATTTTCTTTAAAAGATACCTTTTAAAAAAATCAAAGTGACATAGATTTTTTTAAAACCATGAATGACAGTGCAGTGAATGGGCACTCTCATACCCTACCAGTGCAAATTTAAATTGATACCACCAACTCACTGGAAAATAATTTGATAGTATGGACTAAGAGCTTCTAAGTGCTTAGACCCTCTGGCCCAGTAATAGAAGGCTATGTCTGAAAGGAACAAATGCAAAAATCAGCAAAGGGTGATTATACAGGATGTTCATTACTTACAATCCTGAATAAAGAAACGTAACCTAAATGTCCAAAACAGGAGAATGGTTAAATAAACGATGATCCATTCATATGACAAAACACTAGACAGTCATTAAAAACAATGACTTTAAATAATTTTTAAATTATCAAGAAGGTATACATGATAATTATTAAGCACAAAGACTCAAAATATAACACTATATGTTTGTTTGTTTTTAATGTATCTTTACTGATTTCAGAGAGAGAAAGGGAGAGGGAGAGAGAGATAGGAAACATCAATGATGACAGCATCATTGATCCCCTGCCTCCTGCAAGCCCCGTACTGGGGATCGAGCCCACAATCTGGGCATGCGCCCTGACCGGGAATCAAACCGAGATCTCCTGGATCTCGGGTTGATGCTCAACCGCTGAGCCACACCCAGCCGGGCTATATATTTTTTTAAATACACTTTTGTAAAATGAAAAAGTAGAGAGAGAAAAACCTAAACCAATAAGTTACCCTAGTTACCTCCAGGCAGTTGAATCATTGTTTAATTTTCTTTTCTTTTATGCAACCTTTCATGTTTTTACAATTGCTTAAGAAATGGGCTTATCTCTTTTTACCTTATTATTGTGGGAAATTTCAAAGAAATTAAATACCAATATCAAAATAAACTTCCGTGCTTCAACAATTCAACATAGGCTGGTTAAACTATTTTTGAAGGAAAAAAGTATTTATTTAAAAGGAGTATTTATATATTTAAACCTGTTTAAAACAGCATCAATTCTCTGGAGTATTTTAAATATATGCTCTCTAACTTGATACCAAGGAACTGATAAACTTTAGAAGTCTCTTTCAATCTGCAAAAGCTCTTGCAAGAATGGAGTATCTGTCCCTTTAAAGGTGGAGCTGAAAACCTAGTTTTTGTGTGTCCGCCTGCTTCGATACCCACCTCTGGTTGGGAGCCTGCCTCTTCCAAGCACATTTCCTGCTCTTATTTGCCTCAAATCCCCCTTCCCATTAGAGTTCTGGGCAACCCTGAACACTTTCAAGGCTCTGATGAGACCTGAACTTTCTGATGCAGGATGCTTGAGCAATCCCGTCCTTTGCTCTTTTTTTTGTTTTTTTCTTATTTGTCCTATTGACTTACGAACATTTCCAAATCATGGGGAAGAAGCTGGGTGGATGTTTGCCCAATAACTTTCAAGAAGGGACTCACTTCTCTGTTTCTGATACCCTGAGTCAGCTGCCAACACCTATTTTGGTTGCTGATCCTTTGTCACTTTACTCTGGGGAGTTCTGGACCAAGGCCCTGTGCAATCACATTAGGCTTCAGGGACACAGTCCCAAGTGGTCATCTGAGGAAAAGCACACGGCGACAGAGCTGCAGCTATTCTCTCATCCAAGAGATAGGTGGCCATGTGACAGTCCATACAAAAAGGAAAGGTGACACAAATAAAAGCACTGTCACCTCTCCCCCAAAGAGACACAAGTTGCAACATGAGAAGAAATATTTATTTTTAAGTGGGTCGTCCAAACATATTTCTTCCTGGTCTGGAAGATGCTCAGCTACTGATATTTTTAAGATATGATGTTCCTTGTTTCCAGGGCACATTTCAAGCAAAACAATGAAACAGCATTGCAGGAATCTATGCAGCTTCTGTGTCCAGCTTTACCCAGCTTTTCTCTTGCAACTCTACTCTGTGCTTGGAATGGGTGACATCACCTCTCCTAGGGAGCTGACCCACTATCATACTGACCCCAGAGAAGGGTTAAAATTCCTTTCACTTTAGGGCTGGATTTAACAGATCTTCAACTCCACAGGGTACTGGGAATCTGTCCTATGCATTGCATTCCCGTTAAGATCTAGTATGATATTTACTATACAGTGAGTGCTCAACTGATGTTTGATGAATAAATTATGTAAATGAGAATAAGAGACCTGAGTAAGACACCACTCCTCCACCCCCCTACCCCAGCATTCCCTTCATTTGTTCATTCAACAAATACCTACAATGCCAGGCACAGTGCTGACTATTCGTACAAAATGCAATGACCCAGATTCTGGCAGACAATGGCTGGGAACAAAGGCAGGATCTGGCGATCCACTTTGTTTCTCAAACCTTTCCTGAGGATGCCAGACATCCCACGTCTGGAAGGAACAGAGAGGCCTCTACAAAGAGTATGAGAGACAGTCCTCGGCAGTAATGGATTGGTTGGACTATCTAAGATCTAAATTTTTAAAAACAACCTGCTCAAGGATGGCCATCCATTCATTTCTCTAGACTTTTCCTGAAGCTATTTTCAGCCTTTCTTACTTTTGATTAAATGAATTCCATGCATTTATTGTCTTTAGAGTAAAATGTTACTTGCTTTCATTTGTCCTAAAGTTTTCTCTGTAAGTTCTCTTAGTTAATCCAAATTGGGGTATTTTGGGACATGCCTGTATTACTCTAATCATAACTTCAAGGATTCTGGGCACTTTTCCTCTCTGTTTATCTTTCTAGACTCAAAAGCCATAAAGTCTGAAGTCTTACCTAACATAGCTCTGTCCTCTCTCTCCTACTATAATCTTGCTCTTCTGTTGCCCAAAAAATCATGACCCTTTGAACCCAAAGGGATCTTATGCACTACCCCTCTCCCCAGCCCTCTTCTTTCTTATTTTCTCTCAGCCTTATTTTATAAATGAGGAAACTGAAGTTCAGAAATTGGAAGGTCAACAATCATGTCTTCCTTCCCAGCTCTCCCATGTAAAAACCAGAGCCACAGAGAATATTCTAGCTGCACAGGTCCGCTGCAGGAACAGGATAGCATTTTCTGACTTATTCCTGAGATCCTCAAGAAAGCCTGTGCGTTTGCTGGTGTCATGGCCCAAGATGCCTATTGGATTTTAAGATACATATTGCCCAGTACTAGGTCGCTACTTGGCCTCTAATTAAAAAAACAGTTTAGATTAATATTTTCTCTCCATGTACAGTATCTCATTAATAAATTGTGTATTATGCAGAGCAAAAATAGCAATGAAGATATTGAATCAATTCCAATCAAGAGTCAGTGATTTTTGTGACACATATTTGCACTTAGCTTGTGTCAGCATGAACATGGATTTTCATTCCCTCAACTAATAGCATTTGAAAAGTGTTCTAGAAGTTTGTCGCACGATGAAGGAAAGTCCCATCTGGGATTCCAAAAATGGCAAGTAGACAGGATAGAGTAGGTCAGAAACAGAACTAACGGTGATGACAGGGCCTCCAGGAAAGTCAAGTAGGTGGCCCCAACCCCTCAGAATGAAGTTGTCAACTCTTGCCTCTGAAAAGGAGAGCTTCTGGTCTTACCTTTTCTCCTGTAGGGCCTTCTGCAGCCTTCCACTGAGGTATTATTAGTTCGTGTGGTAGCTGGGGGCTGCCTTCCCCACTTCCTCCTGCCAACACAGGATGCACAACCATTGGAATCCCAGACCTCTGCACCCTAGCTGAGCCAGGCATGCACTGCCAACTGGGAAGAACCCTATGTTGGGTCATTAGAAGACCTGCTGGATTCCAAGCTCTTAGCACTTAACTATGGGTTAGGCACTCTGCGAGGTGTTGGCAATACAGTGCAAGACAGGGGTAGCAAGGTGTCTGTTCTCCTCACAGAGTTTATCTTCTAGAGGTGCAAGATGGACAACACAAATATTCTCAAATAGTACAACAGGGTCATGGAATAAAGAGGCACTGAAGAAGGGGTCCCTGTTTTAGACAGGATGGCTAGCAATGGTGGCATTTAACTGAGACCCTAGGGATGAGAAAAAGGCAATTGTGCAAAGATCTGGAAGAAGAGGGCCCCAAGTAGAGGAACTAGCAGGTGCAATGGCCCTGTGTGAGCAGAAGTAGACTTGGCCTGTGCAAGGAAGCAGCAGAAGGTAAAGGTAGCTAGAGTCCAGTAAATGAGGGGAGAAGTTGGTAGGACACATGGTCAGCAAGACAGCCATGGGTCTGACATCACAGAGGCCATGGAAAGTGTCTGGATTTTATTATAAATAGACCTGGAAAGCACTGGAGGGTTTAAACACAGAGCAATATGATCCGTATTCAGCTTTAGAGAGATTGGTAGGGGTGGGGGGAGGAAGGGAGAGCAGAAGCAGAAGGCAAGGCTGGAGACTTGCAGGAGCCCTGGTGAGAGAAGACGGTGCCCCAGACAAGAATGATTTCAGTGGAGAGGAATGAAGTGAATGGATTCTGGGCATATTCTGGAGGTCAAGGCCATGGGTAGTTATTTTAATTGTGCTTCAGTGTTCTCATCTGTAAGATGAAAATAATGATACCTGCCTGCCCATCTCACAGAATTACTGGGGAGAGTCACTGTGACATTGCTCCTCAGCCCACAAAGCAGCATAGTATGAACCTGAGCTTCCTAACAGGAAGTGTGCATTTGGATGTCACTCCCTACTTTCCAAGTCAATCTCACCATCCAGCTCTTCTGCATCTTCATGACAGCCCCGGGAGGTAGGCTGCAGGATTCCTATTTTTTAGAAAGGAGTGAACTGAAACTTGTGGGAAACGAGACTTGTTCTAGGCAGTGGTAACCTCAAACACTGGTTGCACGCAATCTTAATAAAGGGTTATTTCCCCAAACCTAGGCAAATTAATCTGCCTAAGAATAGGCCAAATCATAGGACTCCTGGGGATGAGTTGAGGACTCCAAAATCTATTCTGTCTAAACCAACCACATAATCACATATAGAGTGGCAGGATTATGAGTGATTAACTTTCCTTTCAGATTACTGGTTTAATGTATTCTCAATCAAAATATATCCTAAAAATAATCTCATTAGACTTGTATCAGTTTTATCATACTGCTAAAAATCAGAAGCAATGCATTCATTTATCCATTACATGTTTTCTGAATACTTAACTATGTGCCAAGCACTATGTTAGAGGCTTGATATACATAGGGGGAACCAGAGAGGCACAGTACAGTCCCTGCTCTAGGGGCTCTGATTAAGTCTAGATTCTTTGCACACAAAAAAGGAATTATATGATATTTAATGGAATATTTAAAAAATGAAATGACCTTTACCATGCAAAAAATACTGAAAGCAATCTAAAGGCTCAATAATGGAGGACCACAGTACATCTTTTCAAAAAAGTATTCAAAACTTCGAGAAAGCAGGATGTCCTTTCAATGTCACATTGCAGCATTGTTTAACAGGCCCTTCCATGTGTCACTGAATTATCTAGGGGAATGTACCTTTGTCTGACTTTTTTTATTTACCATTAATTAAAAGACTATACCCTGCTATGTGTTAACTGTGGATTTCTCACCCGTAGAGATGCAAATGACTTCAGCATAGCAGAAAGATAACGAAGAATTCTGGTGGTCTGGCCCCATGGGGCACTGACCGCTTTTGCATCTGTCCCAGCACAAGATTTCAACACTCTTCCTCCAGCACCTGCGCCACCCCTGTTCCTCTAATGCTCTGAACCAGCTTTGCCATTCCATCCACTGCCTCATTCACGAACCCAACGATTCTTTGCCACCTAGTCATCCTACCTTTGTATGAGAGTCATGTTTTTAACTTTTCGGAGATTATACTCCTGCGATTTCTTGATGGAATTTATAATCATTAAAATCATGTTCTGGAGAATTTAACGGTGTGGGAAATGCTCAGTCTGTGAAGTAGAAAATGCCAGGCACAAAACTGTGCATACGGTATGGTTCCAATTTTATCCGTATATATTTATAGGAACACACACACAAAGACCGGAGAAGAGAGGAGAGCCTTAGGAAAGCAGCGGAGAGAGAAGCCAAAAGCAGGGAGGGGAGAAGGGAAAAAAAAAAGAGAAGAAAGAGAGAGAGGGAGGGAAGGAAGCCAGGGAGGAAACGGCTGCTTTCTGCTAGCTCAGGACCTCCGCCACCTCCCAGGCCGTGCAACGTGGGAACAAAGCCGGGGCACCCCCAGGTCCCGGTCCCCCCGGTCCACCCGCCTCCATCCCCAGCCCAGCCCGCCCTCGGCCGGCCGGCCACTTACTTCGGGTGCAGGCCGTCAGGGTCAGGGCGAGCGCCAGCAGGCAGAGCCGGGCGACGCCCGCACGCCCGGGCATGGTGGCAGCGGCGCCCCGCGCGCTCACAGGCTGGCGGCCCTGCCAGCGCCCCGACCCGGCCGCGCGTCCGGAGCCCACTGGCCGCCGGGCGCCTCCCAGCCCCGCTCTTAGCCATCGGCGGGGACGCTCCTCCCTCCGCCCCGCAGGGCTCCGCCACCGGGGAGGAGGGGACACGCTCGCGCCCCCCCCCCCAGAGGCTGGGAGGGGCGGCCGGGGAGGAGCCTGCGCGCCCCCTGGGGAGCCCGGCGCGCTCAGGTGACGGCGAGCGGGGAAGGGGTCCGCCCGCGGAGGGCCCAGGACTCCACCGACCGAGGTAGGCGCGGCCCGAGCGTCCCGGGCTCGGCCTTGCGGGAGTTAACCTGGCCCCCCGCTGGACGGCGCCCGCTGCCCCGTTCCGCGCTGCCAGGCGCCTTGGGTGACACTCGCGGCCACTCACCCCGCAGGCTGCGAAAGAGTTAAGGGAACCACCGGGCACAAAGAGCTAGGCAAGAGCTAGGCGCTATCTGGGGTTGTTTTTTTAGCAGGACCCAAATCCAGGAGCCTTTCCCTCCCTCCGACCGGGAGGAGGGCGTGGAGAAGAGGGGATCCCCAGAGGAGAAGGCATCCGAGCTGGGGCGCGGCGGGGGGTTGGAGCCCCAGGCAGGGGAGCTGCCTCGGGAACCGGCCAGGCGGAAAGGCCCGGGGCGCGTCACGGGAGAACTGGAAGTTGGGATGGCTCGGATGAAAGTCTTAAGAGGGCTTAGTTTCTGCTGGAATAGGAAATAACTGTAACTGAGGCCGGCATAGCCCTTACTAAGTGATGCACGCTGTCCTCAGCACTTTACATCCATTCACTTAATTAATCTAGGAAAAGAATTACCTTGTATTGTCTTTTAATGTGTGCCAGGAACTCTGCATATATCATCTCTTTTAATTAGCCCAATGATCTCCTAGAACAGGTACTAATAGTATCCTGCTTTACAGATGAGAAAAACAGACCTGAGAGGCTAATTTGCCCAAGTCAATCACCTCTTTAAAGGTTGTCTTCTCCAAATAGTCATACTGGGATAGGAATTTGGGGGGACATGGTTCATCATATTCCTCACCCCAGGCCTTCACCACACTATGGTCTATATCCATTGGTTATACATATATGTATATAAATTCTTTGGTTGGTCCACTGAATCCTAAAGCGCTAGAACAGTCCTCTGGCTGGATGCTCTGCCTTCCAGGTTCACTGGGGCAGTAGTGTCATCCCCATGGCTCTAGGCAGTAGCCTTGTCCCCTCAGCTTTGCAGCAGCCCCACCCCTATGGCTTTTCGCTGTAGCCCTGTCCCTGGAGGCACTAGGCCAGGGAAGCCTGGCCCCCAGAAACCAGGAGGGGGACCCACCCTCTGAAACCAAGAAAGAAAGAGCCCTGCCCTCTAGGCCAGTATGCTCTAGGCCTGTAGTGGGACTGGCAGCCCTGCTGACCTCTGAATCACCTTCGGGGTCATTCTTCCGGCTCCTTGAAGGATAATGCACGCCCAGTTGCTCTATTGTTCTGGCCTAGAGAACCGCAGATGTCCAAAAGCCTTTCTTTACTTCATCCTGACTCTGTTCCCTTTGGTCCAAACTGGCAGTGTCTCTGCTGGTATAACTGCATTTCTATTTCTGGTTTCTATTAAAATGGCTGATTAACTGCATGGGTCATCGTATAGCAACAACCTTGGCGTGCTATAAGCCCTATCTCCAAATACGGTCGTTTCAACATATACATGGGGGTAGGGGACATAATTCAGCCCATAACAGGGGCTTTACCCCTAGAGTCATAAGACTAGAATTCTAGTCCCAGCTCTCTCCAACCAGCTCTGTGACTTTGGATAAGTCACTTCTTTCTGGGCCTGAGTGTCTTACCAATGACCTGGGAATGGGAATGGCTACCCCAATCCGTTTCACCCAGGAGCTGTGAGGAGCTGTTGAGATAATAGTGGTGAAAGTACTATACCAGGTAAAAAATGCTGACGTGCCAAGTCTAACTGATTCTATGGACCGTCTACTTGCAAAAGGCATACAAACTCCATACTTGAAATTTGCTTCCATTCACTGGCACTCAGCTGATCAATATTTAATCTGCATGTACCCCTGAACATTGGGGAGTAGCTCACAAGAGAAAAGGTCCAGTGGTTATTGAACTTTGACCAAGGAGAGAGAAAGTTTCTACTCTGTTTCTTATCCAGCCCCCTCACACTTATACACAGGAACAAACATATACATAACTTTTGACCCCCTGGAAGCCTTCCCATTTATTTGCAAAGAATGTATTTGTTGTTTATAAAAAATACTACATCTCTATATAACCTTTAGAATCTTCATGACATTTAACCTACTAACTACATTTCTGGGAAACTATCCTAAAAAAAATAATCTGCAATGCACACGAAGATTTATGGACTAGCATGTTCATAGTGGTGTTATTTATAATAGCAAAAATACTGGAAACAACCTAAATACCGAATTGTGAGGGAACAGTTAATAAATTACGGAATATCCATATGATGGATTACTATGCAGCCATTTAAAATAACATTTACAAAGAGTTTATGCTCTGATGTTAAATGAAAAAAAAGCAGGGTCCAAAATTACATTTAGGTATGACCTCAGCTATGTAAATAAAAGACACTTTTTAAAAGACTAGAAGGAAATGTGCCAAAATGTTTGCAGCGGTTACCTCTGGGTGGTGACACTATGGATAAATGGAAGTTTTTGGTTTGGTTTGTTTTTGTTTTGTTTTTTTCCCCTTTTATTTTCTACAATGCTTAGTTAGACATGACTTTAGCAATGGCGGTGGGTGGGTAAATGTCAAACACAGGAAAAGAACTCAGGAGGAATAATGGTTTATCCCGGTGGCTTAGAAAGTTGTGCATACTTGACCTCTCTCCTCTCATGTTAGGGAAACTGAGGCAGGGTTAGAGCAACCAGTTCCAAACTTCAGGAGTCCAGGTGACCCAGGTCACTGTTCCCCTTCTACAGTACACTGTCGTGGTTAGGAGATGGCCATCCTAACAGGGTTTAAATTATTAATAGCATGAAGGTTGAGGCATTAGGAAAGACTCCATTCTTGTTCTAACTAGCCAGTCCTGCGTCAGTGCCTGGATAAACATCTGACTTCCAGGTAGCCCTCTAATTACCCCCTGAAGGAGTTACACATCTAGGCCATCCGATTACCATCTGAAAGACTCAAGGGATACATCGCTTTGACATCCAGTATCCGGACACCGAGACTGACCGGAGCTCCTGACTCCCATCACGCTGACTGTCTGACATTTAACTGATAACCTTGCTAGAACCATCCTAGAGCCAAGCGTTCAGGACTGACAATTCCGGAGAACATACTTTTTACTATAACAACTTTTAACTTTTCTTTCTTCTTTGGAACACTTCTGGGCTTTTGCCCAGCTGTTTTCCCAGTTTGCAAATCCAAGACCCTTGAATAAATCCTTATCATTTATCTCTAGCAAAGCCCCCAGACTTTTTGAGTTCATTCAACATAGCTCATAGAGTTTCTGTGAGGCTTAAATGGGTGCTTAGTACCTCTCACATAGCAAGCAGTCAGATGCTAGCTTTTATTATCTTCGTTCTACTGCTAATAAGTATGGGGATGGGGAGCATATTTATAATGCTTAGTTTGTGTTTTTAGTTGTGTAATGTGAGAAGAGTCTAATTATATACTGATTCTTTCATTATTATCAAAGATAATGATCATGTTATCCTGTAATTGTCTTTTTCTTACCCCATCCCCACTACATTGCTAGCCCTTTGTGAATAGGAGCTGGACCTTGTCTCACACTCTCAGCATTTGGAACGTACAATAAATGTTTAATTAAATAAATTGTTAATTAAATTATGAATAATAGTTATTTCATTTTGGCTCTGCGCAAACTACCAGGATGCTCATGGGAGAATTGTCTTCATTGGCCCATACTATAAGAATAATGTTGGCCCTGTGATAACTATTGCTATCATTTTCCTAGCAACTAGCACTTTTTAAAGTTCAGTTTATTCAAGTATAATTTATATACATTAACATTCTCCTCTTTTTCTTGTTTTAGTATACACGGCTATGAGTTTTGGCAAATGCATATGATCAAATAACCACTTCCACAATCAAGATCACCCCAAAAACTTCCCTCCTGTCTCCTATCACTTGCAAACCCTGACAATCACTGATCTGCTTTATGTGCTTACAGTGTTGCCTTTTACAGAATGTCATATATATATGGAACCATAAAAAACGTAGCCCTTTGAATCTGGCATCTTTCATTCAGCATAATGCACTGAAGAGTCACCCATGTTGCCCCATGTATCAGTAGTTCCTTTTTATTGTTCAGTAGTATTCTATTGTGTGGATGTACCATACCATAGTCAGTTTATCCTTTCACCAGTTGAAGAACATGGGGTGTTTCCAGTTTTTGACAATTATAAATAAAAGTCACTATAAATACTCAAGTTTTATGTGAATATACATTTTCATTTATCTAGGGTAAAAATATTCAGAATGGAGTTGCTACATCTATGGTTAAATATATGTTTAACTTTGTAATAAACTGTAAATAGTACTTTCCAAAGTGGCTGTATGATTTTGCATTCCCACCAGGACTATATGAGAGTACCAGTTGTTCTGCATCCTTGTCAGGACTTGGTATTGTCAGTTCTTTTGATTTTAGCCATTCTAATAGATTTGTAGTTTCCCAGCAACTCCCTTGCTCTTCAAATACTCCATGAAGGAGCCAGGTTAGGATTACTGAATCCATCTTGATGGAAGGAATTAAAGTCTAAAGAGGTCTTTTACTCAAGTCTCTTAATTATGTTCAAGATTTTAGTCTTTAGTTGTTTTTCCCCAAAAGAAAAATCCAGAGAAAAAGCAAATCCCCCCAACCCCTGGGCAACCCATAAATCTCTTGGAATTACTCATCCAATAGCATTTATTGAGCATTTATTATGTGATTTTGAAGAATCTACAAATACAGAGATTCCTAAGACAATTAGTGTAGGGGGAGGTGGGAGAAAAGAGAGACAAGGGTAGGAACTGACAAGACAATTAAATGGTCACTTTCAGAGGGTGATCAAATTTCTTGACGTGTGATTTTTCTTTTTAGCCTGTTTAATGTGAAATATTACATTAATTGGTTTTTGAATGTTGAGCCAGTCTTGCATACTGGGACAAATCCCACTTGGTCATGGTATGTAATTCTTTTTATACATTGTTGGATTAGATTTGCTAATAGTTTGTTGAGAAATTTTGCATCTATATTCATAGAGATTTTGGTCTCTAGTTTTCTTTTCTCATTTTGGTAATGTCTTTGCCAGGTTTTGGTATTAGGGCAATGCTGGCCTTATATAATGAGTTAGGAAGTATTCTTTCTACTTCTATCCTCCAGAACAGACCGTAGAGAATTTGTATAATTTCTTCCCAAAATGTTTCGTAGAATTCACCAGTGAACCCATCTGGGCCTGGTGCTTTCTGTTTTGGAAGGTTATTAATTATTGATTCAATTTCTTAAATGGTTATAGGCCTATTCAGTTTGTCTATTTCTTCTTATGTCACTTTGGCAAATTGGGTCTTTCAAGGAATCGGTCTGTTTCATCTAGGTTATCAAATTTGTGGGCATAGAGTTGTTCATAGTACTCCTTTAGTATCCTTTTAATGTCCATGGGACCTGTAGTGATATTCTTTCATTTATAGTATTAGTAATTTGTTACTAATTAGTTAGCCTAGCTAAAGGCTTATTCATTTTATTGATCTTTTCAGAGAACCAGCTTCTGGCTTAATTGATTTTCTTTAATTTCTTGCTTAAAATTGTATTGATTTCTGCTCTAATTTTTATTATTTATTTTCTCCTGCTTACTTTGGATTTAATTTGCTCTTCTTTTTCTAGTTTCCTAAGGTGGAAGCTTAGATGATTGATTTTAGATCTTTCTTCTTTTCTAACAGTATATGAATTCAATGTTATAAATTTCCCTTCAAGCACTGCTTTCACTGTATCTTACATATTTGATACATATTTGATAAGTTGTGTTTTCATTTTCATTTATTTCAAAATATTTTTTCTCGAGATTTCTTCTTTGTCTAGTGTGTTATTTAGAAGTGTATTGTTTAATCTCCATGTATTTTGAAAATTTTTAGTTATCTTTTTGTTATTGATTTCCAGTTTAATTCCACTGTGGTCTGAGAGCCAACATTGTATGATTTATGGTCTTTAAAATTTGTTAAGGAGTATTTTATGGCTTTGAATGTTGTCTATAGTAGTGACTGTTCCATGTAATTTTGAGGGGAATGTGTATTCTTCTGCTGTTGATGAAATTGCTATAGATGTCAATTATATCCAGTTGATTGATAGTGTTGTTGAGTTCAACTATGTCTTTCCTGATTTTCTGCCTGCTGGATCTGTACATTTGTGATAGGGGGTTGAAGTCTCCAACTATGATAGTGAATGCATCTTTTTCTCTGCAGTTCTAAGTTTGTGCCTTACATAGTTTGATGCTTTATTGTTAGATGCAGACACACTAAGGATTGTTAGGTCGTTTTGGAATATCGACCCCTGTATCATTCATTATGTAATGCCCTTCTTTATCCCTGATGGCTTTTCTTGGTTTGATGTCTGCTCTGTCCAAAATTAATACAGCTGCTCCTGCTTTCTTTTGAATAGTGTCAGCATGGTATAGTTTTCTCCATTATTTACTTTTAATCTACATATGTCTTTATATTTAAAGTGGATTTCTTGAGCACAAAATGTTATTGGGTCTTTTTTTTAATCCACTCTGATAATCTCTTTTTTAATTGGTACATTTAGACGATTGACATTCAAAGTGATTATTGATATAGTTGAATTAATATCTATCATATTTGCTAGTTATTTTTATTTGTCACCCTTGTTCTTTGTTCCTATTTTTGTCTTCTACTCTTTTTCTGCCTTTTGTGGTTTTGTTTGAACAACTTATATATTTCCATTTTCTCTCTTAGCATCTCAGTTGCACTTTTTAAGAAACTTTACTAGTTGCTCTAGAGATTGCAATATATATTTATAGCTAATCCAAATCCACTTTTTAAAAAAAATTTTTTTAAATATATCTTTATTGATTTCAGAGAGAGGAAAGGAGAGGAGGGAGAGAGAGAGAAACATCAATGATGAGTCGTTGATAGATCCCGCAACCGGAGCATGTGCCCTGACCAGGAATCGAACCCCAATCGCCTGGATCCCAGGTCAACGCTCAACCTCTGAGCCATGCCCGGCCGGGCCCAAGTCCACTTTTAAATACCACTTCATGGGTAGTATGAGTACTTTATAATAACAAAATAATCCTAATTCCTCCCTCCTGTCCCTTGTATTATTGTTTCCATTCATTTCACTTGTATATAAGCATATATATACATACATATATGTATACATGTGCACATATGTGTATGTATATGCTTTTATATATGCAAATACTTTGTTCTCAGGTGATACTGATGCTGTTGATAAGTGAACACATTTGGAGAGCCACTGCTCTTGGATGCCACTGAAAGGAACTGCAGCCATCCTTTGCCTCATTTTCAAACTTTGGATAATTTTTCTCAACAGTTACCAACATTTTAAAAATGAAGAAATCTATTATTTTTAAAGAAATCCTTATCCTGGCTTCTCTTGAAAAATTATAAGGTCAGGCAATAGTAAGCCTACATTTTCCCATGGTGACCATTGGCTAGAGATGACTATCAGCTGCCCCTTTTAGGAACATTTGTTCTCTATTTTGTCACAGTCACCGATCACCTGCAGTCCACACCACCCATTTATTTTCTAGGCATTAGATTTTGCTGTCCCTGCAAAAGATGTGGGGACATAATGCGGAGTTTTGAGGAGGGGCCTGAGCATAGCTGGTTATCCCATCTGATTCCTTCAGGCACCAGGGCCGGCTTCACAAAAGTGCAACCCAGGTGGTAGCACAAGATCTCCCTCTTAGAAAGGCCCCAGACTCAGCTTAATGCTCTGCTCTTGCTGTCTTGACATTCTCAATAATTTTGAACTAGAGGACCACATCCTCATTTTGTATGAGACCCACATACCACATGGCTCATCTTGCAGCCACCCCACACTTACTGGTCACCTTCTCATTGCCAGATTGCTAAGGAGGGGAAAGACAATTCCAGGGTCAGAGATCTGAAGGGCCCTTCAGAAACCATCTTGTTCGATAGACAAGGTAATTATTTCGTTTTACAGCTAGAGCTACCAAGTTCCAGGAAGAGAGAATTGACTTCCTCAAGGTCACGGACAAATCCTGAAAAAGGAGCCAAATTGGAGGGCTAACGTGACGAGTCTGCCAGGCAGTGAATACTAATGCTCTCAGTGAGTTTATGTCTCACGTCATACCACAGCCCACCAATGAGAAAATTCCTGATTGTCCCTTAGCTCCGTCAGCTATGGTTGATCTGATGGAAGCAGAAGGGCGTGAATGATACGGAAGGGGGGCGGTGATCTTTAAACAGGTCTAGAAAACTGTGTAAAAGATCCAGTTTAGGATAAGGATTGTGAGGGAAGAAAACGTCAGATAGGAACTCTACCCCTGTGTTTGTTACAAAAAGCAGGCCTCCATTTAAACCCCAAATAAGTTGCAAAAGGCAAAGGCATTCAGGAAATGACAATATACTGCCTGATTAAAAATGGCAATCAAGGTTCAAGGAAGCACTTAATTTCAGCTGGCCCCACTTAGCTGGAAAATAGCTCGGTTACTTGTAGGTCTCAGCTGCTGCTTTTAGGTTAATGGCTACATACACCCAGTGAGAGAGCTGAGTTCCTGCAGCTGGGTGAGTGGTAAGTTGCACTAGAAGCTAGACAAACAAGGCAACTCCAGGTGGCCTTGCGCCAGTTCACAACTGCGACTGTGGTTTGTGTGGGGTGGAGCTTCCTCTCCCACCCGTCCACCCCCTCAGACAGTCAAGGAGCCACGGCCTGGGCACAGAACTCCATCCCATGCCTGCTGTGCTTGGCTCGGGGATGGCCATGCGGCCAGAAGATGAACATCCTCCCCAAGACTCTGACAGCCCTATCAAAAAGTTGCTTCCTTTCCTCCTGCGACGGTGAACAGTGTAAATTTGGGGGGGTGGTTTGTCCTTTGGTACCACTGCACGAAAGAACTTGTCTGAAAATGAAGTCCGATAGTGGTAAGAGATAGAAAGAGGGACAGGGGTCCAATAATATTGTTTGAACCTGGCCATCTAGCCATGTCTGATGTGAACCAACCCCTTGAACTTCTCAAAAATATGAGCCCTCAGTTTTATTATTATTATTATTATTTTATTTTTGCTTAAGCTTGTCTGGGTTAGGAGTCTATCCCTTGTTGCTGAAAATTTCTCACTAATATAAAGAACCTCTCCACCCTGGGCACTGTGCTAGGTACTGGGATTACAATAGTGGACAAGACATAAGTCACTCCCATCTTTGTGGCAAGTAATATCCTCCAGTGGAAGGATGGCAATAGGCAGGTAACTAACTTCACAAATAAATAAAATGTAATAATTACACATTCCATTTGTGAACAAAAGGAGCTAAGAAAGAAAATAAGAAAGGAGGACTACTTTAGACAGTATGGTGGCGAAAGGCTCTCAGTTGAGTGTCTTTTAAGCTGAGAGTCAGAGGTATAAAGAACAGGGAAGAGAGTTGCAGGCAGAGCACACAGGAACTGCTTTTAGGCTCGAAAGGGCCTGATTCATTCAAGGAACTGAAAGAGGGCCTTCACTTATTCATCCATTCATCTATGCACCAAAAGTCTATTAGGCAGTGGCGTGGTGCTAGGCTCAGGGAGACAAAGATAAATAAAAGCAGTCCTGACAAGTTGGCAAGATGTACTGAAAACCATAAAATGTTCACAGCATTTGATTCAGCAATTCCACTTCTAGGAATGCAGTGAAAAGAAAAACAAACAAAGAGGGATGTCTACAAAGATATAGCTGCAAGGGTGTTCACTGCGGCATTATTTATATCTCCAACTTTGTATTGAAATGCAACACGCATATACGTATTGAGCGCACATATCATAAGTATACAGCTCAACCATTTTCACAACCTGCGCACACCCATATGATTGAGACCCAGATCAAGAAAGAGAACATGACCAGCAAGCCACAAGCTCCCTTTTCCCTCTTCTGGTCACAAATCCTCCTCCCACCAAGGGTAACTTAACTGTTAGCCTAGCTTCTAATAGTATCAATTAATTTTGCCTCTTTTTGAACTTTGTATAAATGAAATCACAGGTTATATGGTTTACGAGGGTGGGGGCTGAGGACTTGGGGATGTCCTGGCTTCTTTTGTTTAATGTTATGTTTGTGAGAGTTCACTATATTGTTTATGTAGTTATAGATTGCTTATTCCGTAGAGTATTTTATTAGTGGCATGTACCACAAGCTATTTATTCTGCAAATTATAGACATCTGGGTAGTTTCCAGATTGAGACTATTATAAATAGTGCTGTTGTAAGCATTCTTTTGGTTAGCATATATCTGCATTTCTTTGGGGTGTACACCTAGGGGTGACCTTGCTGGGCCATAGAATGCTGGGACATAGTATACGATCCACTTTAGCAGATATGGCTAAACAGTTTAACACAATGACTCCAAATTACACCCCCACCAGCTTTCTAGGAGGATTCTGGTTTCTTCACATGCTTGGTAACACTTGGTATTTTCCAATTTTTTAAACTTTAGACATCCAGTGGGTGTGGTGATATCAAATTGTATTTTAATTTTCATTTCCTTAATGATTAAATGAGGTTGAAAACTTCTTCATATGATTATTGGGGATTGGATCCCCTCTTTCTGAAGAGTCTGTTCAAGTCTGTTTCCCATTTTTTTACTGATTGGTCTATTTTGTTCTTACTGGTTTGTAGGAGTTCTTTAAGCATCCTGGCTACATGCCCTTGGTCAGATACTTATATGCAAATCTCTTCTTCCACTTTATGAGGTGCCCTTTCACTTACCTTGATGAGAAGAAATTCTTAACATTAATATAGTGAAATTTATCAATTTTTTTATGGTTAGTACTTTTTGAGTCCCTCTGCAAGAAATTGTGTCCTACCCCAGGATCAGAAAAATGTTCTGTGTTTTTCTCTTAAAGCTTTACTGTTTTCATTGTACATCTAGACCTACAAGCTATCTGAATTGATTCTGTTTTATGGGGTGAAGTAAGAAGGGCAGAGGAGGAGGGAGGAAGTGGCATGAAGAGCAGTGCGGGGGTACAGAAACAGAGACCAGATCATCCACCAGTGGCTTCTGCATCATCCTAAGGTGTTGAGCCTGTGGCCTGAGGGTAACAGGAAGCCCCAAAAAGACCCAAAGCCAGGACTGATGTGCTTGATCACTTCTGCCTCCCCAGCAAGGTACGATGTCTGGGGAATACTGTTACAAACAGGAACAGTAATATTTTCTGTCTCCTGCTCTAGTCTCCACGAGCTCTCCAGTGGCTGTGAGGAGGAGAGTTAGAGGATTCCTTCACAACAGCCTCCACAGTGTGTTTTGTCCATGTTTTTTAATATCACCCTCAGTAAGAAATACCTTTTACAACACAATTCAACTGAATTTCACGGAATTGTGTTTAAAAACAACACCACCAACAAAATGCTGCCCTGGACTGCCAAGTCCACAACGGCAGTGACCATGACCGTGTAACCCTTTTGATTATCACTGTGGCCTCTATCACATCACGGTTATTACTAAGTATGTATTTACTGAACGAATGGACGGATGGATCAGGAAATGATTCAGAATGCCTTGCAAACTACAAAGAGTTGCACGGATGCAAACAAGTGCTATTAGCAACCAACTCAGCTGTATTTATGAGACTCTGTGTTGACCACTCAGCAGAGCAGGCAGTGGGAGTGGAAGCTGAGGGCGGAGGAGAGCTGGGATTTGGGTTTGCCCACGTCCCACACTGGGCTGACTCATACTCCTCCCCGGGCCAGGGTCCTTCCCCTTAGTCCCACTTCCTCTTTTACGGACCAGAAGTAATTTCAGTAGTATATGGGGGACATTACAGCCGTACCTCGGTTTTTAATGTAATCCGTTTCGGAAGACGGTTCCAGTTCTGAAACATTTGAAAACCAAGGCGTGGTTTCCCATAGAAAGTAATGCAAAATGGATTAATCCGTCCCAGACCTTTAAAACCAACCCCTAAAACAGCCATTTAACATGAATTTTACTATCTAATGATATCACAGATCCATAAAATGATACACACTGAAAGCAATGAACACAATATACTGTACTGTGAAAGCAATAATAAATAAATACAATGGAAAAACAGTACTGTAGATGATAAAAATATGTAATTTTTTCTTACCTGCAATGGTGACAGTCATGGTTTGGATGGGGGGTCCCCTTCAATAATCACAACAGGTGACCGTTGTTCGGGTGTTCTGTGGCCCTCTTCCAGAATCACTGTAGGTGACTCCTCTCCTGCCATTCCTTCCCTTGATTTTTTTACACCACTGACACCTGGTTCAGACGCACTGGATCTTTTCCTAACTAAAAATTTTTCAATTGACATTTGCTTTTTCCGACGTTTTAAAATTTGTCTAAGGTGAGACACAGCACTGTCATTGAAAGTGTTAGTGGCATGACTTAACACCAGCTTTATCAGGGTGATATTTTTCAACAAAAATTTGCACTTCAACCCATTTTGCACACGTTTCTTTGATCAGTGCAATAGAAATGCTTTCCCTTCCCTCCTCCTCCGAAGACAATTCCTCAGCTGCTCCCTGTTGCTGCTCCGCCAGAATGTTTGGAAGGTCTTCTGTGGGGAGCTCAGTCTCGTGGTCCTCCACTGACCCCTCCACATCATCGCTACTCACTTCCAAGCCCGTGGACTTTCCCAGAGACACAAAATCCTCAACAATAGGAGCATCCTCTCCAACACCCTCAAATACACATGCAGGGACAGCTTCTGGCCAGTTTCTTCCATGCTGACTTAATTGTTCTGTGAGACACAGCCCTCCATGCTTTGTCTATGAGATGCAAGCAATGTAGGATATTGAAATGATTCTTCCAGAACTCTCTGAGGGTTAGCTCTGTGTCCAAGGTCACCTCAAAGCGCCTTTGGAACAGTGCTTTGGTGTAAAGCTTCTTAAAATTTAGGTATGACCTGCTGGTCCATGGGCTGGATGAGTGGTGTCCTGTTGGGGGGCAAAAACTCTACAACGGAACTCTTCCATCAACTCATCCTCCAAGCCTGGAGCGTGAGCTGGAGTGTGAGCTGGAGCATTATCCATAGCAAGCAGGCGCTTCATTGGAAGAGTTTTGTCTTGGAGGTATTTTTTACGCTTGGCGCGAACGCTTCATGATCCCACTCAATAAAAAACTGCCTAATTACCCAAGCTTTGCTGTTTGCCCTCCACATCACATGCAGTTTGCTTTTTATGACACTGTTTTTCTTAAATACCCTGGGGTTCTCAGAATGGTAGACTAGCAAAGGCTTCAACTTAAAGTCCCCACTTGCATTCCCACAAAATAAAAGGGTTAGCCTGTCTTTCATGGGCTTGTGTCCTGGCTATGACTTCTCCTCCTCCGTTAGGTAGGTTCTCTTTGGTATTTTCTTCCAAAAGAGGCCTGTCTCATCACAGGTGAAAACTTGTTGGGGAAGGAAACCCTCTGCCTCTGCATAATTTTTAAATTCCAAAACAAATTGGTCGGCGTCTTCTCTGTTGGCACTGGCAGCTTCACCATGTCTCACCACATTGTGTATGCCACTTCTCCTCTTAAACTTTTCAAACCACCCTCTACCTGCCTTGAAAATATCACTCTCAGCACTTGTTCCAGGGGTGTTTTTGATGAGGTCAGCATGCAAATGTAAAGCTTTTTCACAAATCATGCTCTCAGAAATGCTGTCACTGGCCAACTGTTTTTCATTTATCCATATGAAAAGCAATTTTTCCACTTCTTCAATTGTCTGTGTTCTTTATCTTCTAAGTATCTTAACACCTCTTGCAACATTGGCTCTTTTAATGGCTTCTTTATTTTTTAAGATGGTACAAATTGTAGATTTGGCCATACCAAACTGCGTTGCCAGATCACATACACAGACACCACTTTCACGTGTGGAAATAATTTCCTTCTTCACCTCGATTGTTCTGTTAATGATTCTCTTGGCTCTGCAGCTTTTATCCATTTCTCACAGCAAGGGGTGATTGGCAGAGGGCTTCTGAGGTGGGATGAGCACAGACTGATTGCTCACAGTCACCAAATAAGCCCAAATATCACCTCTGCATTGCGGGGGTGCTCAAGGATCCACAGCCGACAGCTAGGCCTCAGGATCTTGCCCTCAGCGGAAGCTGCGTGGCATGTTCGACTTCCGAGGCGTGTTAGAAAACCGAGGCATTTCCCTCCGGGTCTATGGCGTTCGTAAACCGAAATGTTCGTCAATGGAGACGTTTGAAAACCGAGGTACCACTGTAGTCTCACACTGGCAAGGGCAGGGTTTTCTTTGACCTCCCAAAGATTATACAGCATCTAAAAGAGAGTATACAGCAACAAATGTACCAGGTAATATTTTTCTCTGAATAGGGTTTGAAAAAGACACTGGTGTAGATATCTTGAAAGTGCATTTGGCTCAGGGAGGTTCCCCAGGGGCCACTTAAGCCCTTAATTTCCTCCTGCCTCTTGAACCATATCGATCAGTATCAACTGCAAAGCCCCTCCCACGAGTTCTCAGTAACCGAAGTTCTCTAAGGAAAAAGCCAAGCCAAGGAACCAACCTTAAAAGGAGCAGTTTGCCCAGAGTAGCAAAGCTAACTGGGCCTGAGCAAGGACTTCCTCTCTGTGTCAATATTCCTGCAAGGTTTAAGAATTAAGATCGCATTTGAAGAAGGGCTTGTCAAAAGAAATAGCTGTCTTTTTCAAAGAGCCAGAAACCTTGGTGATGGATGAAGTCATCATTAGAGATCTTTAGTTCAGGACTGCAGAAACAGTTGAATAGTTTTAGGTGACTGCAGGGAAACTTCCAGTCCCAATCCCATGCAGCATTTTTCACTCAACAAGCAAACCAAGGGTTAAGACCAGGTTCTAAAGAAGTCCTAGGGTTTAGGATTAAGGGAATTTGGAAACAGGCAGACCTGTGTTGGATTCCAGTCTCCCCCTCTTACATGTTTTTTAAGTAATCACTTTGATCAGTTTAAGAACACCTGAGCTTAACATTCGTCATCTATAAAATTTCAAAGGTGCTCTGAGGATTTAGAAAAAAAAAGAAAATAATTTAGCACTATACCTGGCACATTGTAAGTATTGAATAAATAGTTGTGCTGGTCGCGGTGGCAATGATGATGATAATCCTTTTTTTTTTTTTTTTTTAATTTTTAAAATTGATTTTAGAGAGAGAGGAAGGGGGAAAGAGAGAGAGATCAATTGGCTGCCTCCTGCACCCCCCCCCCACTGGGGATCGAACCCACTACCCAGGCATGTGCCCTGACTGGGAATCGAACCTCGACCTCCTGGATCCTAGGTCAATGCTCAACCCCTGAGCCATGCCGGCCAGGCCAGCCAGACTTCATTTCAAACGCTGTTGTTCTATGAGGCTTTCTTTGGTCACTCAAGTCAAGCAAGCTCTCTGGCAAGCCCCACTGCGTCCCAACCTTCTTCTGTTTGTGTGAGTGCCCCTGCAGCCTTTCAATAAAGACTGCTTTCTACCTGAGCTCATCTGAATGAGTTTCTGCTTCTTGCAACCAAAAGAGCTTTGACTCAAATACCTCTCATGAATGAGGTTTTAAACATATTGAGTGTGAGTGTGTTGGAAACACAAGGGAAAGTGGAAGCAGAGAGAGGGTGGAATGTGGGAGTCATGGGCTGATCATCAACACTGATTCAGAAGCCATGAGACCTCTGTGGAGGGAAAGAGAAAGAAAAGACTGGAAACATGACTGATTTCAAGAGGAACTTAGATAAATTCTTGTCCTACTACATGAAATCCCACTACCATTGAGCACCTAGTGTGTGTGTGTGGCCGGGTACTATCTAGGTACTGGGAGAGAGTGCAAAGAATGCAAAAAAAGGTAAGACACAGCCTCTGCCCTTCAGGAAATTACAATGCTTACTGAGTACAGATGAACTGCAATAATGACTATTTTGTAGGTCTTTCTGTCGGGTCATAAAACCTGAGATGGAATAGGACAAGATCGTATCAAATAATATATTCAAAAGTACTTTGTAAATGGAAAATAGTTTTGTAAATTAATTGACATCAATATTCAGACCAGGAATAATAACAGTCCAGAGTTATGTAGGACCTACTATGCCAAGCACAGTGACAAATCTTTTACACATATTTATTCTCTGAAGGAAAAAATTACCCTGGAAAGAGGTAGGTACTGCTAGCCCATTTTACAGATAAAGAAATGGAACCTCAGAGGCAAACTCTTTATCCCAGGTCGTGAAGCTAGTGAGTAGCAGAACCAGAAATAAATCCACAGTTATGTTTAGCAAATTTTTGACAGAGGTGCTAATGTAATTCAATGGATAAAGGATGATCTTTTCAATAAATGGTACTGGAACCACAGGATATCCATATGAAAAAAGGAATCTTGACCTTTACCTCACATCACAGACAAAAAATTACCTGGAAATAATGTTCTGGCCACCATGTCCAGAAGAATATACCTAAGGAACTAACAGTAAAGGTAGAATAAGATCCCTATTGTACCAGACAAGGAGCGACAAGCTAGCCCAATAATTACACTCCCCCCCAGTTCCTATAGAAAGAACAAACCATAACCCCCGTTACTCATTGTAAACATTACATCGTGTTTAAATCGTCCCTTTTGTGTTGCTAAAGGCCCTCCCTTGTTTCCTGTAACAAAAGCTGACAGCCTGACAAATTATTGGAAACGCCTTTACTCCAGTGCCTCTGTGGTTACCGAGCATAAAGTGAGAGGACTGAGGGTCGGGGCTGCAGTTCGGCTCTCACATGGGGGAGACGTTGCAATGTAGCCGCTGGCCAGCTAATAAAGGCTCCAAAATTCAAACGCAAACTCTGGTGGTCGTCTGTCGCGGGTCCCCCCAGAACAACAAGTCATAGAGCTAAAAGTAAAAGCTAAAACACAAACTTCTAAAAGAAATCATAGGAAAAAATATTCGCAACTTCGAGGTAGGCGAAGGTTTCAGGCAGGACATAAAAGCATAAACCACAGAGAAAAAAACTGATGAATTAGATTTCATCAAAATAACAAAAAAACTGAAACAGCAAGAAAATCTTTGCAATGCAAATACCCAATAAAGGACTTTTAACCTGAGTATACAAGGAACTCTGAAAATTCAATAAAAAAAAAGGTAACTCAAATAAAATGGACAAGATTTCAACAGACCCTTCAAAAAAGTCACAAAGAAATGACCGACAAGCACATGAAAATATGTTCAGCATATCAGGGAAATGCAAGTTAAAACGACTAGAAAAACCCCAAACACTATGAGATACCACTTGACACCACTGAGATTGACTAAACTTAAAACAACTGACAATGCCAGGTATTGGTGGGGATGGGAAAGAACTGGAACTTTCAGATAGTCCACTGTGGTAAACAACTGGGTGGCTTCTTATTAAGTTAAGCATATATCACTCTATGACCCAACAACTCCACACCTAGGTATTTGCCCAAGAGAAAAGAATGCATATGCCCACAAAAAGATGTTTAAAGGAATGTGCACAGCGACTTCATTTATAATCATCAAAACCTGGCAAACTCAAATGGCTAGACAGATTGTGGCACATCCATTCAGTAGTATATTACTCAGCAGTGAAAAATAACTATTAACTCATGCAACAACACTGATGAATCTCAAAAACATCTTTGCAGTGCAAAGGATGTCAGAAACAAAATACTAAGTCCTTTATGATTCGATGTCTATGAAATTCTGGAAAATGCAAAACTAAGCTTCAGTGACAGTAGATGAGGGGTGGCCCTGGGCAGGGGAGGGGAGATGGGATTGGCCAGAAGGGGCAGGTAAGAGTTTCCTGAGATGATGGAAGTGTTCTCAGTCTTGACTGTGGTGGTGGCTATGGGGGTGCTCACATCTGGCACTACATTGGTACGTACACTTAAAATGGGTGCATATTATTATACTTCCAAAAAATGATTTTTTACAACAAGAGCCTTGAAACATGGTGAGTTGTTCCCCAGGCCCTGTGGCAGGAAGTGGCCTCCATGGGTGCACATGTGGTGGAAGAAACATGGGGCTAGGCAAGGGCACGAAACCTTCAGGGAACATACAGTGTGTCCCCCCAAAATGTATACACACTTTGACAGCTCTTAGTTCAGTTTTGAAAATGAAATGTATATTGCCCTGGCCCGTGTTGCTCAGTGGTTGGAGCGTCAACCTGCGTATTGCAGGGTCACGGGTTCGATTCCTGGTCAAGGGCACATACCTGGGTTGCGGGTTGGATCCCCACCCCAGTTGGGGTGGGTGCGGGAAGCAACCAATCGATGTGAAAGAGGTATCTCTCTCTTTCCCTCTATTTCTCTCCTTCCCTCCCTCCCTCCCTCCCTCCCTCCCATTCTCTCTTTAAAAAAAATCAATTGACAAAATACCCTCAGGTAAGGATTAACCAAAAAAAAAAACGAGAGAGAGAGAGAGAGAGAGAGAGAGAGAGAGAGAGAGAGAGAGAGAGAGAGAGAGAGAGAGGAGAGAGAGAGAAAGAAGGAAAATGAAATGTATTTCAATAAACACTGTCTTTATAAGTATTCATAGTGCATATAGACGTTTTTGGGACACACTATATTCCTTTATAAATGCTTTGGAGACAGGGCATGCTGGCCTGGCAGGAGCAGGGCTGCCCGAAGGACATGGAGAAAGGGGCCCGTTTTTCCACTGGGTTCCTGGCATCTAGGACAGATAACCTGACTTAGTTCTGAGTTCTTCATCAAACCCTCATGGCCTCTCTCCTCCTCCTGCCTCACATGCCTGCCTGCCTTCCGCAGGAGGATGTCTGTCTCTCTGGCTCCCACTCAGCTGCTAGGGACCCCTCACCGGGTCCCTGGGCAGCGGAGAGGCCATAACAGCCATCAGCTCCCCAGCTTGCCGCCTTCCCCTTCAGGGCAGCCACAGGAAACACTGGAGAAAACCCAGTCACGGGCCTTCATTCTCCTAAGCACTGTTCTTTTAAAAAGCTGGAAAGTTGGGTTGAGTTTGGGGCTATTATTAGCACCAAACACTATAAAAAGGAAATGCCACTGATAATCTTAGATGGCTGTATTTTTGTATGGGATAATTCAAGCTTCCTTCTTAGAGTTCCCAGTCATAAGAAATACTTAATAAAAATACTGCCTCAGGTCATACACTCCAACCCAGCTTGACATTGCTGAAATGTGTTGGGGCTATTTGAGTCAGGACGGACTGGGAGCACTACGACGGCATTTTTAGCCCATTTTTATGGGCTGCTCCCCTCTGAATTGCTCAGGTCTGTCCTATAGGAAGAAAACAAGCAATTATTCAAACTATGTCCAAGTATTTATTTGTTGGGACTATGTGCAGAGAGCATGGCAAAGGGGTTGGTATGCAGGCTCTTGTCAGACTTACCCAAGCCTGGTCCCTGTGTGGCATCAGGCAAGTTGCTCAACCATTCTGAGCTTCCCCAGCAGGATGGCTGCTATGAACCCTCTGAGCTCGTGCCTGATGTCTGGCATTTGGTAAACTTTCAGCAAATGTTAATTCATTATTAGTTTGCTCTCACACGAGGACTGCGAAAACCTGGTTTTGCCTTTGGGAATTCTATACTCTTATCTTGATACACAAAACATACAGACAGGAAAAGAAAAGAACAACAGAAATGATGAGAACTTATGTTGGTAAAATTGCTAAAGAACATGCACTTTAGTTTTCAGGCACTGCGGGGCCCCTGCTTCGAGATTTACTGGAGAGCAATTTGTCAGCGGGTGTCAAAAGCCTTTATAATGTGTTCGCCCTTAAGAAAACAATGAAGCCTGTGAGCAGAGAGTTAGTGGGATATACTTAGAGTAGCAAAAATCTGGTAACAGTCTAAATGTCTAACAGCAGAAGTCCAATGCATACTTAGACAATGTAATTGATGAACATTGATTTACACAAAGCAGATCACAAAACAGTATGTACAGCATGGGTCCATTTTGCGGGTATGACCTGAAGTAGTGTTTCTGTTGAGAATTTCTTGTAACCAGAAACTCTAAAAAGGAAGCTTGATTACTCCCTTATAAAAATACAGATATAGCCCGACTGGGCATGGCTCAGTGGTTGAGCATCTACCTAGTTAGGATCCAGGAGATCGAGGTTCGATTCCTGGTCAGGGCACATGCCCAGGTTGCGGGCTCGATCCCCAGTTGGGGGCTTGCAGGAGGCAGCTGATCAATAACAACTCTCTCATCATTGATGTTTCTATCTCTCTCTCTCCCTCTCCCTTCTTCTCTCTGAAATCAATAAAGATATATTTACAAAATAAATAAATAATAAATAAAAATAATAAAAATGCAGATATATAGGTGTCTGTACATATATACGGGGTGTCCCAAAATAATGTATACTCACTTTAACAGCTGATAGCTCAATTTTGAAAAGGAAATGTATTTTAATAAACACTGCTTTTATAAGCATTCAAAGTGTGTGTACACATTTTGGGGGGACACCTTATATATCAATCTATATCTATATATAGTCTACGGACCTTGGCTTAACGCAATGTTTCATGTATGGGTGGTGCTTTTAAGTGGGTTTTTTGTTTCAGTCATTTGTATTTCTATGGAGATATACTGCTTTTACATAAGAAAAAAAACAAACCCAAAATTAGAGAAAACAGTTTAAGTAATCTTGAAAACAGAGAGAACATATTAAGCATATTCTAGCATAATAAATAAATAGGCAGTCACCTATTTCTTACTTGACACTTCTAAGAATTCCAGTCCCTTCATGTCACTTCCAAAGAATTCACTGATTCACTTCATGATTTTGGCAGGTTCTTCCCTTCCCTGGGCCTCAGTTCTCCATCTGCAAAATGCAGGAGCTGGGCTAGGTCAAGGATGCACTTTCATCTTGAGTGTCGACTCCACAGCATTGCTAGGGACGACCCGGACCACCTCTGAGAGAGAAGGCAAGAGCTCCATGACTAACAACGCCTGTCGTGGATGTAAGAAAGTGGACGACAGAGGAGGACCATGCCCTTCCCATGTGTAGACTTCAGGCCTCTTGGAATTCAGTGAGTCTGGGGCATGTTTAAGCGAACACATTCACCTACCTCCCTGTATTCATTTTGGTTAGGTTGTAGCAGATCATTCATTTTCCGTCTTACTTCACAGAACCCAAGACATCACTCAGGGTTTGCTGAAGGAGAAAACAGTCGCAGCAGTGCATCTCCATCGTATTTTCACCCACCGCCTCCCGCCCCAACAAGGAATAAGTCTGCAGCTGTTACTCAGCTCTTCAATCTGAAACCATTGCAACACCACGGCTGTTAGGGGCCTAAACCTGATTTTAGTTTTGGTTTTGGTCCATGTCTCGTGTTTCATGGGAGTCTCTAGAAGCCACACTTTTGAGGGTTGAGTCAGAGAAGGCCACTTCTAGTTATCACGCTCCCAGGAAGCAGAAGGACTGGGCGCCCATTCCCGAGGGGACTTTCCAGTATGAAGTAGAGCCCTTTCTATTCTTGATGCCGTGGGCCGAGGCCCCCAAGAGGGGTGCTGACATTCCGAAAGTCATACAAGTTCAACTACCGCCCTGCTTTGCCCACTGGCAGGCAGACAGGGATTCTCTGGCAAACACTTTGGCTCTCAGCAGCCTGGCTATTTGGAGGAAGGGGCAGTGTGGGGGGCTTTCCTGCATATCGAGTTCATCACGCTAATCTACCCTAGCTGCCACCGAGAACAGCAGGCTGCATTCAGGGCTCTCGGCAACAGCTGTGCCTTCCAAACCAAGACGCTGTTCAGAAAGATGATCCAAATGTGGGCTGTGTGTTTCAGCGGGATTTGGTGGGACTTGCCTACTCAAATGGCCCTTTGTGTGCCTCTAAAAGATGAGGCATTAACCTCACGCTTGGCTAAAGCATGATGGATGACTTGGAGTTCTCAATTTACATTTGGCTGATGCTCATAACTGAACCATCAAAAATGCCTGGGTATCTGATGGACAGTGCCCGGCTTGTTCAGACTTGTTTCTGATGGAGTGGGTGGATCCTGGGGCTTTAGCTCCGTCTAGGTTTGATAAGCTTCCCAAAGCTGGACTGTTACAAAGGCTGACTCCAGAGTTCCTCTCAGGGCAGCAGAATTGTGTCTTAAATCAGTAGCCTCTATTATCGTCATTTATATTTGGCATCTTTACCTACTTCCAGGTCCTCTATGACATCTACCCATTTGTTACAAGGTGTGGCCCTTCTACCCAGCTCCATAAAGTCACCTGCTCGGTCCTGCTGCCTTCTCAGTAAGACACTGTGCAAGTGTGGGTGCTTCTGGATTCATCAGTGCTCTGGACTAGCTCCTCAGGCCAAAGGGAGTCAGAAGTTGACCTGCTGTACCCCTGCCTCTCACATAAAATACCGCATACAGTGGTACATAGTCGGTGCTCAATAAAGTATAACTCTTATCTATTAATTAACTCAACAAGTATTATTAAACATGTAATATATTACAGGCACAGTGCTAGGCATCAAGAATAATGCATCAGGCAAGAAAGACAATGTTCCTACTCTCTTGGAGCTTCAAACAGAGGGGGTTGGTGGGGAGAAAATAAACAATAAAACAAGCAAGATAATTACGGATGGTGATAAATGCTTTGAAAAATGAAATTCTTTCTGTGCTTATATTTATATTAGTGTAAAAATCTTCCTGTTCAAGCTCTCTCTACCCCTTTATGTATTGGAAGCCATTTTCAAGTTAAAGAGAATTTAAAAACTGCATTAAGTATGAGTTTGGAAAGGCAGAGAGAGAGATTGAGAATGGGGTGTTGGTGCGAAGAAAGTCTTGACTGTGCCATAGCTCTCAAATGCCATTTTGCGAATCATTGCCTGGTGGGCTTCAGAATCACCTGGGGAGCCTGAGAAGATGCAGACTCCCAGCTTCCATCTTTAAATATTTGAATTCTGGAGACCCAGAATGTTTTTTAAAGTTCCCTGGTAATTCTGATGGGCAATTAGACATGAGAAGCTCTGCTTGTCAGCCAGCCTCTGAATCCCACTGAGGCTGTTGATCACTGAAGCTGAGACTACAAGACTGTGCCTGTTTTTCTACTGGTCACCATATATTTAATTCTCTAGTTTCTAGGATATTTGCCCTAGCTGGCTCTCAAGGGGCTTAGAACCTAGCAGGTGAAATAAATGACAATGATATGGCAATATAAAGCAAGAACAGCTAACTTAGTCTTTGAGTTTGAGAGAAGACTTTCTGGAAGGGAGGTATTCTGGATGAGTTAGAATTTGGTTCAACTGCATGTGACAGAAAACACAAAATTACAGTGGATTAAACCAGACAGAAATTAATTTTTTTCTCACATAAAAGTCTAAGGAAAGGAATCCATGCTGGCATTGTGCTTTAGATTCCTTTCTGGTAATTCTGGTCCTTTCTGGTGGCATGTGGTCTAAGATAGTGGCGCAGATTCCAGCCATCACTTCCCTATTCCTGCCAGCAGGAGGGACAAAGGAGCAAAGGAGGACATAGCCTTTCCTTTTAAGGGCACTTTCTGGAAGTTGCCCATGAAACGTCCATTGATGTCTTATAGTGTGGAACTTGGGTACCTGGCCACACCTTGCTTCAGATGAAGCACAGCTGAAAATACAGGATTCTGTTACTGGAAAAAAAAGGGAGAGGAGGGGAGGGGAGGGGAGGGGAGGGGAGGGGAGGGGAGGGGAGGGGAGGGGAGGGGAGGGGAGGGGAGGGGAGGGGAGGGGAGGGGAGGGGAGGGGAGGGGAGGGGAGGGGAGGGGAGGGGAGGGGAGGGGAGGGGAGAAGAGAAAGAAGAGAAGAGAAGAGAAGAGAAAGAAGAGAAGAGAAGAGAGAGAAGAGAAGAGAAGAGAAGAGAAGAGAAGAGAAGAGAAGAGAAGAGAAGAGAAGAGAAGAGAAGAGAAGAGAAGAGAAGAGAAGAGAAGAGAAGAGAAGAGAAGAGAAGAGAAGAGAAGAGAAGAGAAGCAGTCATTTGGAGACAATAGCCAGAGCTTCAGGCTGGGATATGAAGAATGGTAGCAATAGGCAAGGGAAGTTACAAAGCCAAGACTGTCCAGAAAGTGGGACTGGGGTCCTGCTGAAGGGACACCAAGAACCCCTTTCTTTCCACATGCTCTGTTCCTCATCTTTCACATTGCCACCCAGCATTCCATCTAGAAGTGGCCTGCCTCCCCAGCCAACCAGTGCTCAGATCTAAAATGACCTCTCAAATGACATCAACACCCACCATGTCACTGGAATAATGGCTACTTGAAGAGATCCCCTTCCTTCTGGTCTCTAAAAGAGCTCACCCTGAAATCTCATCATTGAAATTTACTAGGACAGATTACTGAAACCGATTTGGAAAAACTACAATCCTAACCCTTTCATAGGATTAACTATGGCACATCTGCCTGCAGCAATATTATGCAAACATGAAAGGTGATCATTTGTGAAGCTATAGAGGATGGAAAACAGCTCGATAAAATAGTGAGGAAATGCAAATTCGTGTATGTGCATGTGTTGTGATCACAATTGTGTGAAAATGGGTGGGAATGCTCAAATATTAGAAAGAATATCATAAAAACAATTATTAGATAAAGGTTTTTTTCTTCTCTGAAAATTCCCTTTAGTTATATTGTTTTCATAACAAAATTTGAAATAAATCTTGCAAACTTTACATGGTATCAAAGGTAGGAGTGTTTATGAATCACATGAGGAGCTTATTTAAAATGCAGATTCTCAGGCTCTAGTCAGAGAGATTCTGATTTTACAGGTTTGGGAAATGGCTGAATTTTTAACAAGCACCCCCAGGTCCTTCTGTTGGAAGTAGGACAATGACCATATTTGAAAAACACTGCCTTAGCTGGAGTCTCAGAGACACCTAATAAAGTAGAGAGTTGGGACAGTATCTGTGCCAACACAGCCTAGCTCGTGTGCTAAAGACTCTAGGCCAATATTCCACTATCATTTTTGGGACAACAGTTAAGAAAATTTAAAACAAAGACTCCATAGTAACAAAGGGCTTTCTCTCCCTGGTTTATAAAGTAAAATATCACTAAAAGATGCCGCTTTGGTCATTTTTCTTTTAGTCTCCCAAGTAAACTGAAGCTGTCTGATAAGGTACCCCTGGTATTAACAGTTAACATATCTCTAGTTCTCTAAAGGCCCCACACATCCTGTAACTTACCCCATGTCTCTGCAATAGGCCTGAAACAAAGTCAGCTAAAATCTTTCTGAATGAAACATGGCAATTTAAATATTTTTTTAAAAATTAATTTGAGAGAGAGAGGAAGGGAGAGAGAGAATCGGCCGGCTGCCTCCTGCACGCCCCCTACTAGGGATCCAGCCTGCCACCTGGGCCATGTGCCCGGACCAGGAATCAAACCAGTGACCACTTGGTACATGGAATGGTGCTCAACCGAGCATACCAGCTGGGTAAAGCATGGCAATTTAAAACACTATCTGGATAGCACAATCTGCCAAGCCAGCCCTCCAATGACTCTATACTCATTTTATTCATTGAATAAAGTGACCAGCTTGTCTCAGTTTGCCCAGGAGTTTCCCTGTTTCAGCACTGAAAAGTCCCATGTCCTTGACACCCTGCCCCTCAGTACTGGGCAAACTGAGACAGTTGCCCATGACCTATGTAATGACGTACAGCTTAAAAGACAGTGTCTCAGGGAACATGGGCAAACACTTTGAAAAAGAACACATATAAGATGCTGTTCATTATTTTTAGAAAGAAAACATTTCCCTGAAGTGGTTTCAGAGCCAGAGACCTAAAGGTATAGCACACAGCCCTCCCATCTTCCCGTTTCCTACAAGGATTCATCACTTAGTGAAAAGTTTACCAAGATTCATGTGTTTTAACATCAGAAAGGAGACATATAAGGTTGGACCAAGCAGTCAGAATGCAGAACATAGAAATAAAGAGTAAATCTGTCTAGAAGATATGGAATTTGCCATCAAGTAGATTTTGATAAACTCCCTTTTATATTTAGTTCTATTGCAAAGCCTTTGAAATTATTCTAAAATCCTGAAAAGATGATTCAGAACGCTAAAACAGGATGTGCCTCAGCCGTCTGTTCCAGAAAGAAAAAATTTTCAGAATTACCCTGCCCACATTAAAGTTACACTTCTTTAAAACACTGTAATTCAGAATCCCCAGAATTTCATTTCATAATCAGTTCTGAACTTCAACTTTCAAAAGTAGCTTATGTTTTTGGCTCAGGAGTAATCGTACTGACAGCTAGTTTGCACTGTGAAAATATGCTTGTATGGGAATTTAGCACACTTGCCCACTTGAAATCCTGCGGTGCGATCTCAACTTTCATGCGAAGGTCAAATTAGTAATCAGTGACAATTTATAACTATTACTTTCAGTTCTTCGCTGTGTTCTTTTTTTTTGAGACCATCAGAAACTCAGTGCAGAAAACACTATATTTGGCCATCAACTTCTCAGTAAAAGGTTTAAGGAGATCAATACAGTAAACCATACGTGAAGACAATAACTGTAAAGCAAAGCTGCCAGATCTAACTGTAATTAGTATTTGCCAAAGTGGACTCTGTGAGATGTTAGTAGACATTATGTTCAAATGAACATAAAAAGGGGTCTTAAGCTAAGTTTGGGGAGCACTGTTATAAACAGAATTCAACATGTTTCTTCACTTCAAGACTTCTGAGAAATTTAACAGTGATAACTGACACCGTCCAAGGTGGGGGTCTGACATGTGTTTCCCAATCTTATTTCACCAAATATTGTCAGAATACCTAAAAGGCTTGGGTTCCAACTAATACACTTAGAGAAACATTGCTCCTTCCTTTCTGAATTTGATGTCAGCTACTCTACTCAAATGTTGGGACTAAAGCTATTTCCAGTCTATCTGCAGTGAAAAGTTATTTGCAAATAGCTAGAGCAAAGAACAGTTCAACAATCTAAACATACTGACACTTAACACACTTTTAAAGGAGGCTATTCTTATTACAAACATTATTAGCTTTCAATTTATAATAAGAACAAACCAGGCAATGAGACCTATTAGAAAGTGGTTGTGGCTTCAAGCTTAGAGGATTCCACTTTGATGACCCGGAGAGGCAGATGAATTAGTGCCAACAGGGCAGGGCTTTGTTTAGTCTGTAGATCTCTAATCAGAGCCAACAGTTGTTTGAGGAATTATAAATGAGCAGATATGGGCATTTGTAGTTAGGCTTGCTTATCTGCGAGTACTTTTCACATAAGAGCTACCCATATTTCTTTCTTTTCTTTATTTAAATATATCTTTATTGATCTCAGAGAGAAGAAAGGAGAGGAAGAGAGAGAGGTAGAAACATCAATGATGAGAGAGTCATTGATCGAGCCCGCAACCCGGGCATGTGCCCTGACAGGGAATTGAACCCCGATCGCCTGGATCCTAGGTCGACGCTCAAACGCTGAGCCTGAGCCACGCCTGGCCAGGTGAGAGCTACCCATATTTCCCAGCCCAAATTCTATGGTGGATCTGTAAATAATCTAAACTTCTGACCTCCGATCCCAGCACTGAGGATTGCTCTCTAACAAAAAATTCAAGTTTGCTCTTTAACCACGTTGAAATGACATTGCACAGAGTAATTTAAGAATATAAAATATGAAAATAAAATTTTTATTGGGGACCTCTGTAATACTTTCAACAATAAATATAAATTAAAAAATAAGGGGTTGAAAGTCAATGACAAAAATAATTTTTTATTGGGAAAAGGAAATTTTAGGTACAATTAAGTATAGAGGTGATGAAATGCATTACATTAACCACCTGTGTTTAAGGAGCAACTACAGATTTAGCAAAGGAATAAGTTAAAAGCTTAGAACAGGTTTCCATACACAATTTCCAAGCAGGTCTAAGGAACAAGATCCCAATTTGCATAAATTATACAGATCATTGAGGGAAAAGCTATTGGTGTGTGTCTATTTCCTATGATCAGTTCACTGTGTCTATAGATCTCTTTTACCATGATCCCATCTCTGGTGATGCTGATCCCATCCTAAAGAGATTCTCTTCATCCGTAAGTGCGCACTTACCAAGAGGTCACATTGCAAGTAGGATTTCTTTTTTGCTTTGTGAATTAAACAAATTCCAACATGCTCTTACATGAACGCCATGGTTTTAAAGACAGTTGCTTGAACCAAATCTGGAAGAGCCCTTCCACTTTGAGAAGTGCTTAATTCACATGTATATGTGTGTAGAGAGTTTGAAAATGGCATTGGAATATGTGCACATCTTTGTTAATAGAGTTTCAGGTCTCCTGTAAGCTAATAGAATTTGTAATTCTGGAGGCTATTAAGTGAAAGTATGTATCTGTGTGGTATGGAAACCATTTTCATTTGAAGAGTACTCGTTCTGCTTATCTATCCCCCAAACAGAAAACACCCAACAAGAACAATTTCATCTATATTTATTTCATTATAACAAAAGTAGAACAAGGAATACCAAATGGAAAAAGATATCCGAAAAAGATGATGAAAATGTTTAGAAACATGACTAATTTTGCTGAAGGAATTACCCAGGTGACATTAAAACACATTTGCAACTTATAATTGGTTATCAGTATAAATTAAATTTAGTAACTGAGTCCCAATTCACTAATAAAGGTTATCAAAAAATTTTTAAATGTTACATAAAAAATGACATCCATAAGTATTACATAAATACCAAAAAAAAATCATATAAGAAAAATAAATAAATGTATCCTGAAATAAAATACAAATCACATTTGCCATGCCAGATACACTCCCTTTTCCCTCACATATAATTGTGAGGATTCGGTATTTTGCACATTCCAAGATAAAGTGATGAAAATATATGTTGATGCAAAATTCTGCCATAAAAATAAACTACTTTGTATCTTAAATATTCCTACGATGAAACATCAGGACTCCAGTTTCACTAATAAAAACTTTATGAAGGCACAAATTGCATTTGGTTTGACTCCTCAAATCATGGCTGAAAACTCTCAGCAAAGCATTCTAGGCTTTTTTTTTTTCTCACACCAACTGACCCAGAATATATTTTAAGAAATGTTTATTTTCTGTGCATATTTGTTTTAAAATTATAAATTCCTGAGCACTTTTTCTTCTTTCTCCTCATCACTATCAGTGACGTTGACTTGCTGGATGCTAGAGGGAGCCGATGTAGGGGCCGTTAGGACGTTCTCCAAGACTCCGATGTCCAGCTGAGGCATGGGATTGAGGAATTCCTCCCCACTGTGGCCATGACTGTTATAGTACGAGGTCCCATCCATGCTCTCACAACTCCGAGAATCTTCACTGTGCGTGCGTTCATCTGGGTAGTCTCTGAAAGGATAATCTCTGTTTAAAGCTGAAAACATAGCCTCATGTTTTTGGTATCTGTCTTCATAATAACCAAGGCATTCTGGCATTGAACTTGGAAAATTTCCATAGCCAAAGGGAGGCCGACTATAAGGGCACGTGCTGCAGCAGAAAGACAAAAAAGGAATTAGATCATACCTTGCCTACATGTTGCCTTGCATACAGACTAACTGCTCAGGTTTAACTGCATCCTCTTTGGGGCCTAGAAAGTTCCCAAGACAACTTTCTGCTACCATGTCATGTACTCATTTGCTCCTTTACTACTGCTTAGCCCTAACATAAAATAAATGGCAAAGTAAGCTTGTGACTGACATACTCACTAGATATTATCTATTATCAGCCTTTGGTTTCTTTTTGACAGCCTTGATAAAGAAAAATTTTGCTTATCTAGGCCTTTCTCTCGTGATGCCTGACACTATGTAAGGTTTTGGAAATGCAGGCATGTGTGGTACCGTTTTAAAAATGGACACTTAGTGAGCAGTGCAACAATTGTTCTTATGAATATTTTAAACAAAGCTTATGAGGAAAAATGTATAATTGGTTTGAAATCAAGGGCCCTTAGGGAAGCCCTGAAACAGAGGATAACACCTTAACTTTTTAACTGACATTCAATAATAAAGTAAATTAAAAACAGTTAACACCAGAAAGATTTAGAACTGATATTAAACTGTGGTTTTAAAGATCTTTTCCAAAAAAATTTTTGGAGGTCAGGAATGTGAAGAATTGAAAAATTATCTGATTTATTTTAAAAGGCAAAAACACATAATTTTGTTAAAGGCACATCTAAAATTTCTGCCATTCAAATCCATTTGTCATTAAAAACAATTTTAATTTTAAAGTATTCTCCCTTTCAAAGGCACAGAACAGGAATCCTAGGAAGAGGTATATAGAAAGTCCAACCAAAACTTCCCTGGGCTCATGGACTCCATCTAGTGACAGATAACGTAAACATAATGATCACTCAGCAAAACCTACGACCAGATGGGTGTTTCATTTCATGCTCCCACATTTTAAAAAAAAGTCAACTTTGTTTCCTTCCTTTTAAAGACATAAGTATGATCAACATCCTAGACTATCATCTCAAACTCTTTGAAAATATGGTTATATTCAGTGGATTGGTGTCTCACCCCCACATCTCCAAGTGCTAGGGACCTTGCCCATGTTAAATATCACAAATATGAGGCAAAGTTTCTAAAACGTTTCAGGTTTCTATTCCTACTGCCACATCCTCATTTGGGCATTTTAAATTTAATTCATATGTCCTGAACAATTGTGCTTCCAGCTAGCTACTTGAACTGTTCAACCTTCAGGTCCCTCGATCCAGGGGGTGCTACCTCCTCTACCAAGCATTCACGTCAGCTAGAAACAATTCAACCACTATTTTTTCTAGTCTGAATGTAGGCAAGATACTATGCAAGGCTTGGCAGAGAATTTCTTTAAAACAGGTCTAAAATCTAGGTGTATACTAGGCATGTGCTAAAGTCTAAAATGCAAACATCAGATGGCTATATTGGTGTGTTAGTGTTATACTCAGAGAACAAAAAAAGATCAGTTAAGACAAGGGTAATCCTAGAAGGCTCAATGGATGAAAATGACTACCTATAGAAGCATCATGGTATAGTGGGAAAATCATCAAACAGAATTATCAGAATAATAATATTAGCCAGCATCTAATAAGCATTTACTATATTTTCTAGCAGTGGCTAAGGAGTATATATGTTATCTTAAATATTCCTTAGAACCACTCTATGAGATAGGTACTATAATATCTCCCACCTTACAGATGAGGGAACAGAGCCTTAAAGAGATTAGGCAACTTGCTCCAAGTCATATGATTAGTAAGCAGTGGAACCAAATCAGGCGACCTGACTCCAGAACTTGTTCTCCGAACCCCAAGGCACATTCCCTAGGTGCTAGTACTAGCTGTGCCAAATGCAAACCTGGTAATCTTTAGTAAATCTTAAGTTATCTGAGCCTTATGGCTTCCTTATATAACATAGAGATAATATTGCCTGTTCTGCCAACTTAAAAGGTCCGTTAAAGGAACTTGGAAGATGATGTATATTGAGTACTTTGGAAACTAAAAACACTTTTAATGTATGAATAATTAGCCTTATAAGAAGTTACATTTAATGATGTATTGGTAAATACACACATACATGTACATTTTGCTTTCATTTTCAAAAAGAAAAAATGTAAAGACAAAATAAAATCTAATTAAAATGGTTACCTATAGGAAGAGAGAAGAGGAAAGGAGACAGGAAGAAAAGCTACACTTCTCAACATGTACCTTGTATTTTAGTTTAAAAGGCAAAAAACATGATTTTTTTAAAAAGGCAAATGTAAAATTTCTGACTTTGAAACTATATAAATATGTTATATAATTTTAAACAAATTTAATTTTAAAAAAGTAATCTCTAAAAATTGAATTAATTTCATTGGAATATCTCTGCTTTGAAACTATTGATATTGTTTTGAAATATAGTCTCTATATGTGTATGTATATCAGAAAAAAACATGTTTGGTAGGATAAAGCAAGTAAGTGATGATTTTATTATCATTAAGAACCAAGATTTCTAGGGGGGAAAGATGCTAGGCACATAAAATTAAAGAACTTAATTTGAAACTCTACAATATTACATTTATTCTGGAAATAGCAATATAAACTCAAATTTTTTCACTGAAAAAAAACAAGATACCTTGTTAATTCAGTAGCAATAAGCATCCCTATTTCCCAAATTTATATTTCTAAATATCACTTTCAGTAAAGAAACTTGGACATCTGGGCAAAATGACTGATTCCAGGTCTGGTACAAATAAGGTACAAGTTGAGTCTGGGACATATTGGGCCAGAGAGAAAAAATGCTATCAAATCAAAGATCAAGGACACAGGAGCAAAGATGTAGCCAACTGGACAAAAAAAAAAAAAGGGGGGGGTGGAATTTGAGCATCAAAAGATATAATAAATAATGACTTTAAAGTATTAAAACATAACTAATATATAAAAAAACCCACTTGTTCATAATGATATTCCCAAAACAAAATAAGATTCATTAATATGTGGAAAGAGAAAGAGTTGATCTTATCCTTCCGAATTCTGGAGTAATCAAATAGTCGGTGAGGTAAAGTTTTTCTTCATAAAATAATTCCAGCTAATGAATGAAGGACTATCAAATCAAAAAATCACCAGTTTGCAATCTCATGGGTCTAGGTAAGAATCGTCATAGTTACTAAAATAATTACGCTGGCATTTCTCAACCTTAGGTGACCATTAGAATTACATGGGAAAACTTTTAAACAATACTACTGTACAGGTTCTAATCCCCAAAGGCTCTGATTTGTTTGGTCTGAGGTCTTCTTCAAGTGATACTATACAGAAAAGACTTGAGAAGCACTGCTTTAGGTAGGGAAACTTAAGATCAGGTTGATAATACCTGAACCTACAGATCACTCTAACATCACTAATAAAAAAGACTTTATGCACCTCTTGATGTGATTCAATACAAAGTACAAAGCACCACCTATGAGATATCATTGCAAAAAAACATTGAACCTGAATCTAATCCAGTTACAAGATCTATTATTTTACAGGAAAAAAATGGGTGATGGGGAAACATGTTAAATAATACCCAAAGATGTAATAAGCCAAATCCAGGATGTGGATAATTTCTTGTTTCTTCAATAAATACATGGTATTAAAAAGGCTTAAGAGACATAATCACATCCAATGTGTATTCCTTGCTTGGATCTTGTTTTAGAAAAAGCAATTGTGAAAAGGCAGTTCCGAGACAACGGAGGAAAATTAAACAATAAGGAATTATTAATTTTTTAGGTATGAAAATAGTAGGAGGTCATTTTTTCAAATCCTTAACTAGTAAATATACATACTGATATATTTATAGGTCAAATTATATAACATCTGTAATTCGCTTTAAAATACTTATGACACTTTCTCCCAAACGTAGGAGGAAATAAATAAATGAAGGATAGCTAAAATGTTGGTAATAGATGAAGTTGGGTGATGGGTCCATGGAGATTACTCCATCTGCTTTGCATATGAGAATTTCTATAACAAAATGGTAAATAAGGCAAAAATAAAATATTATGCATGGCTTCTCTGACTTAATAATATGCATGTAAGTTTCCTCCATGTCTTTTCATGGCTTGATAGTTCATTTCTTTTTAGCACTGAATAATATTCCATTGTTTAGATGCACCACAGTTTATCTACTCACCTTATGAATAAAGCTGCTATAAACATTCACACGCAAGTTTTTGTATAGACGTAAGTTCCCAATTCATTTGGATAAGAAATGTGATTGTTGAATCATATGGTAAGAGTATTTTTAGTTTTGTAAGAAACCACCAACCTGTCTTCAAAAGGGGTTGTACTCTTGTGCATTTCACCAGCAATAAATTACAAGTCCCTTTGCTCCACATCCTCACCAGCATTTAGTGTTGCCAGTGTTTTGGATTTTGGCAGTTCTGATACGTGTATATTTAAATTTGCAATTCCCCAATGATATATGTGGGGCATCGTCTCATATACTTAATTGCCATCTGTATATTTTCTTTGGTGAGGTGTCCATTCAGGTCTTTTGTCCATTTTTAATCAGGTTGTTTATTTTCTTACTGTTGAATTTTAAGAGTCCTTTGTATATTTTGGATAACAGTCCTTGGTCAGGTATACCTTTTGCAAATATTTTCTTCCAGTCTGTGGCTTGCCTTCTCATTCTTTGATACCACAGTGTTTGATATTGTAGTTTTGTAGTAAGTTTGAAATCAGGAATTGTGAGTCCTCCAATTTTGTTCTCTGTTTTCCAGATCGTTTCAACTATTGTGGGCCACTTACAATTCCATATGAATTTTAGGATCAACTTTTCCATTTCTGCAAAAAAGCCATTGGGGTTTTAAAAGAGATTGTATTGGTTCTGAAAATCACTTTGGGAAGTACTGCCATCTTAACAATATTAAGTTTTCCAATGCATGAACACAGAAATCTTTCCATTTAGTTAGGTCTTTAATTTCTTTCAGCAATGTTTTACAGTTTTGAGTTTACAAGTCTTGCACCTCCTTGGTTAGATTTATTCCTAAGTATTTTCTTCTTTTTGATGCTGTTGCAAATGAAATTGTTTTCTTAATATCCATTTTGGATTTTGCTCATTGTTAGTGTATAGAAATATAAACGAGCATCCTTGTCTTGCTCCCGATCTTAGGGGGAAAGCTTTGGTCCTTCATCATTGCGTCTGAGTTAAAGTGTGGGCTTTTGATAAATGTCCTTTATCGTGTTGAAGAAGTTCCCTTTTATTCCTAGTTTGCTGAATAAGTTTGAAATTAGGAATTGATTTTTATCATGAAAAAGTGTTGGATTTTATCAGGCGTTTTTTCTGCATCAATTGAAATGATCTGGTGGTCTTGTTCCTTCATTCTATTAATGAAGTCTGTTACGCTGATTGATTTTCAGATATTGAACCACACATATATTCCTGGGGTAAATCTCATTTGTTCCCAGTTTTTAATCCTTTTACTATGCTACTAGATTCAAGGTGCTAATATTTTTTGAGTATATTTTACATCTATATACATAAGATATGTTGGTCTGCAATCTTCTTTCTTGTGATATCTGTGGCTCTGGAAACAGAGTAATGCTGGCCTTAGAAGTGTTTCCTCTTACACTTTTTATAAGAGCATGAGAGCAATGATGTTAATTCCTCTTTAAACGTTTGGTACAATTCACCAGTGAAGCTATCTAGTCCAGGGTTTTTCTTTGTTGGGAGGTTTTTGACTACTGGTTCAGTATCTTCATAGAAGTCTGTCTGTTCAGTTTTCTGTCTTCTTAAGTCAGTTTTGGTAATTCACGTATTTGTCCATTTCATCTTCGTTAACTAGTTGGTGTACAAGTATTCATTATATTCTTCTATAATCATTTTTATTCCTGTAAGGTCAGAAGTAATATAACCAATTTCATAACTAATTTTCATAATTTGTCCTCTTTCTTTTTTTTCTTAGTCTAGCTAAAAGTTTTGTCAATTTCATTGATCTTTCCAAAAGACCAACTTTTGTTTACTTTTCTCTACTTCATTAAATTCCCTATTGTTTTTCTATATTTTATTTATCTCTAATCATTATTATTTCCTTCCTTCTGCTAGCTTTGGATTTTCTTGCTCTTCTTTTTTCAGTTCCTTAAGGTGTCAAGTTAGGTTGTTGATTTGAGACCTTTCTTTTTAAATATAGGCCATTGCAGCTATAAACTACTCTATCAGCACTGCTTTCATTATAAAATCCCTTAAGTTTTTGTATGTTGTATTTTCATTTTCATTCATCTCTAAGTGTTTTCTAATTTCCTTTGTGATGTCTTACTGACCATTGGTTCTTTAAGGGTGTGTTGTTTAATTTCCATATATTTGCGAATTTTCCAGTTTTCTTTCTGTTACTGATTACTAGTTTCATTCCATCATAATTGGAGAAGAAACTTTGTATGATTTCAATCTTTTAAAGATTTTGAGACTTATTGTGTGATTTAACATATGGTCTATCCTACAGAATATTATCACTTGCACTTGAGAAGAATCTATATTTTGCTGTTGGATAAAGTATTTTGTATGTATATATTTGGATCTAGTTGGTTTACAGTGTTGTACAGTCTTCTATTTCCTTACTGATTTTCATTCCATTTTTGGATGTATGGCCTTCTATCCATTATTTAAAGTTAAATATTCACAAATAACATTGAAAAGCTTAAACAAGACAAGGATGCCCACTCTTGTCACTTTTATTCAACATAGTCAGAGTCATTAGGCAAGAAAAAGAAATAAAAGACATCCAAATTGGAAAGGAAGAAGTAAGACTGTCTCTATTAGTAGACGGCATATTTATACAGAAAACCCTAAAGACTCCACCGAAACAGTATTAGAACTAATTAATGAATTCAATAAATTTGCAGGATACAAAATCAATATACAAAAACCAGTTGTATTTCTGTGCACTGACAACAAGCTATTTGAAAAATTAAGAAAACAATCCCATTTACAACTACATCAAAAAAGATAAAATACCTAAGAATAAATTTAACCAAGGAGATGAAAGACCTATACGCTGAAATTATAAGACACTAATGAAAGAAATAGAAGAAAACACAAATAAATGGAAAAATATTCCATGTTAATAGAGTGGAGTGAATAATAGTTAAAATTTCCACATGACTGAAAGTAAGCTACAGATTCAAGGCAATGACTATCAAAGTTCCAATGGCATTTTTTCAGATACAGAGCAAACAACTCTAAAATTTGTATGGAACCACAAAAGACCCCAAATAGCCAAAGCAATCTTGAGAAAGAACAACAAATCTGGAGGCATTACATGCCCTGATTTCAAACTATATTACAAAGCTACAGTAATCAAAACAGTATGGCACTGGCATAAAAACAGACACATGGGTCAATAGAATAAAATAGAGAGCCCTGATGTAAGCCCACATGTATATGATCAATTAACTTATGACAAAGGAGCCAAGAATATATGGGGAAAAATAATATTTCCAATAAATGGAAAACTACCACATGCAAAAGAATGAAACTAGACCCTGGATTAAAGACTTGAACATAAGAACATAAAACTCTTAAGAAGAAAACATAGGCAGTAAGCTCCTTCACATTGGTCTTGGTGATATTTTGGATTTGACACCAAAAGCAAAAATAAGCACATGAGACTACATCAAACTAAAAAGCTTCCACACAGCAAAGGAAATGATGAGTTCAGGTAGGTATTAAATTGTTCATATTTAAATTTCATATTTTTACATAGTTACAGCAGAAGGTATTCCATGTTAGCTAAGTCTATCACGTTTGTTTGGGGCCTTTAAGTTCTCTCCTCCATAAGATTTGGGCAAAATATTGTATATATCTATAGATGTGCATGATTAGGGGAAATCAGTCCACAATTTCAATCAAATTCTTAAATAGGCCTATAACTCAAACAAAAGTAAAGGATAATTGCTTTTAATCTTTGATATGTTGCTTAAAGTTTTACAGTTAACAGTTAAGATGCTCTATATTCTCATAAATCTGGGAATTCTTTGGACTTACCTTCCCAAATATGTGTATGTATGTATGTGTATACAGTATATATACATACATATATATATGATATTTTCTATGTATTTCACTCTAACAAATTCCCATTTGTCTTTCATATCCTTTCTATATACACAAATACAATAGACTTTTAAACATACTTATTTACTCAATGGTCAACAGAATAAAGATCCTAGATATCTCTTTGTAAAACTATAAATACTTCGAGGAAGGGGAGGAAGAGGAGAAAGGTGAGGGGAGAAAAGAAGAACTAAGAATTAACCTAAGAAATAAATGTAGTAGAGGAGAGATGCTTCAATAAGCGCAGTATGAAGATGGTTAGGATCTGAAGGGAGGAAGATGTTAGCTCTCAGAGCTAGGGAGCAGCACTTCCGAGTACATCTGTTTTATAAAATGACTCCTGATTAAACTAGCTAACCTCTTTGATTTTTATTTTAGATATAGAGGGCAAAATGGACTGCTTGAAAATATGTATATTTGATATATATTTATATAGTTGGTATGTATTAAATGTCATTTCAATTATGGTATTGAAATGATTGAATAATTCTACACATGAATGGATTAGATTAGAAGAGTATATTCTTTACAGAAGATTCTGTTATCAGTTGGGAGAAGAGACAATAGGAAAATTGGGAAGGAATCAATTAATTTTATAATTTAGCCAGGCTGAATTTTACTGAAATATATTATCTAATCAAGCATAAATAAGATTATCCATTTCCTTGGGGAAATTATCATCATATACACACAGGTAGAAGTTAGAAAAGCAATCAAACAATATTATAATTTATAAGGCTGGTCTTCTGTTTTGGAAAACTACGTCCGGCTTAATGTTTATAGCTGACAAACTGCTTTGACATTCTTAAATGAAATACACCAGACCTACCATCTCAGAATCTGCATTTTAACAAGACCACATGTGATTCATATACATATAAAATCTGAGAAACACAGCTCTATACAATAAGGGGAGGGTTCATGAGAAATTAATTATAAGGTCCCTTACGAATTTCTCATGAAAAATCAGATCTGGCAACACTGGCAATATTGGCACCCACATTTCATGTGGCAATAGTCAGCTGGAGCTGAATTGCAGTTGCCCCATTAGATGGGGCATGCATTCTCTTTGGCTCCCCCAGTCCTCATCTAGCCCCCTTCGTTTGTTTATGTTAACTGCATGGCCCCTATTCAGCCTCTAAGTTAGATTCCAAGCAGAAATGAGGAAGTCCCTTTTTCAGCAAAAAAGAGATGCCTTCAGAGGTAAAGAGATGTTACATGTTTTTAGGTGAAAGAAAATAAAAGGTCATTTACCTTGATGGGAAGTAGTGAGGTCCAGGTAGGAAGTAAGGATGATGAAAAGAGAATCGCGGCGGTGACCCAAATAGTGTGGCTGGGTGGCCAAGGGGAGGGGTCTGGTAGACGTGTGAGTGTGGAAGAGGAGGAGCCTGGGGGATTGGAGCACTTCTGGGACAAGTGGAAACGGTGGTATACTCCTTGGGAGGCTGGATGGGCGAGGTTGCAAATCTGGCATGGGCAGTACTTGTACTAGTTGGAATCCTATTGGTGCTCTCCGGAGAGACAGGTGTGGGTCTCTTTACAGAGTGATTGGCTCCAGAATGCAGCTGATGAGTGTCCGTTTGGGAGGGCCCAGCAAAGCGCTGGGGTGAGAGTGCTGGGCGGAGGGGCAGACTTGGAGCCTGGACAGCCACCTGGGTAGTACTGGAGACGGCTGCAGGCTGAAAAAGTGTGATGGGGCTCAGGCGCTGGACTGCAGGTGTCGGTAGCTGGATGGCAGGTGGGGCTTCACCTTCAGAAATAGAAAGAGAATAGGTCAGGCATTAATTGAGTCACTCCATGTTTTCCTTTTTTCAGTTGAATTTAATAAACTGTACAACCAGAAGCCTTCAGTAACCGCCTTCCCTAACAGCATCACCAATACTGATCCACTCTTATTTCCTTTATAGCATTTATTAGTCATCTTGTTTACTTATTTTATATTGTTTGGTTTCTTTTTCTCACCTAGATTTTAAGTGCCATGAGAGGAGAGACCTTTTCTGTTTTGTTCCCTGCTATTATCTCCAGGGCTCTAAATTCTGCTAGACACCAAATAGGCGATTGGCACACTGTTTTTGATGAATAAATGAATAAAACTATTGAGTGATGGAATACAAGACAAATAGACACAATGCTGGCATGCATATGTAAATGTTTCTAAAAGAAATAATATGAAACTATTGACAGTGGTTACTTTTAAGGAGTGGTCTTCTGGGAGAGGAGGCAGGGCAGTGGAGCTGTAGGAAAAGCCAGACTTTCATTTTATACCTGTCAGTACTGTTTGAATTTTCTATTATCTAAACATATTCATTCTTTTTAATATTAATAGAGGTTTCAGTGTAGTGGCATGGGTCATTTTAATTTTATTTTGTTGAGTTCTACATATTAAACTAAATTATGGCATTTAATTTTTTAATTGAAAAAAACTAAAGAAACAATTAGTAAAATTATTTCCCTTTATTGCATTCAATGTGAATACAGCAGGAAATTCCAAGTGAGAACAGTACTTGCCACAGGTCAGTTTGTGACAGATATGAAAGGAATATTATTGCAGCAGGGCAGGACAGGTATGGCAGAGTTTTTAAAGACAGGTAAGACAACTCTGTATTTGATCTTTCTGTTCCAGAAGAAGCGAGGACTGCTGATTGAGTTACTAAATTATCCAAATGACACACTTAACCTAAATTTAACTAATCTTTTCCAAAGAAATATGGAAAGAAGCCATAGCAACAGAGTCATGATCTAGTTTATTCCAATGCAGTCAGATCTCTGTTAATACAGAAGATATAGTTCAAGGACAGACTCAATGGTTAGAAATGTCTCTCAGAGGCTAAAAGTAATGTGGATCTCCTCTCAGCCTTGAACTTTCACTCCTTCCTTCTCTCCAGATAAGGCAGATAATATCCGCCTTGAACGTGGAGGTAGGGAATTAAGGGATATATCCATCCATCTGTTTCAAGATAGCCCCTGGCCCAGTGAAGGAGAGGCAACACAGGACCAAGGTATAAGTGAAGCTGTCCTGATTCTCAGCTGATGGGGTTATATGGAGACAGGCCTTAGTCAGGCCTTTCCTGATTAATCAAGAATAAAGTAATTTCCCTCCTCCTTGTTCCCGCAGAACCTGTAAATCTATCCCTTATTAGAAAAATATTATAAATCTTTATTATTATTTACATATCTCCCACCCCAACCACAATCATGAAACTGGGAGCTTGAGAGAGGAAATTGTTTTGTTCATGTTTATGTCACCACTACCTAGCACAGAACCCGATTCATAATTGCTAAGAAAGGTATGACTTGATGAAAGATAGAATAAACTAACAAGTAAGCCTATAGCTGATAGCACTTCTACCACTGATCTGGTATAAGGAGATCTGACCTCCTCTAAACAACTATGAAACCAGGCTGACATAAAATCTCTCAAAGTTGAATTATCACTGCACTCTAGACATCAGCTCCTAAAAGCTACCTTTGATTCAGATTCTTTTCTCTATACTCATTATAAGAAGCTCTTAGTCCTCGGTAAAGTAGAATAGTCTTTCCAGGCAAAGGAAACATAAAATAGTAGCTGCACAGACCACTGCTTTCATCTCAGTTACTGAATAAGGGACTAATCTTTTAGCTGATAACAAATATTCTTTTCTACCAAAGATACTTCTATAACAGAAGGGATACCGATGAGACATGGGTGTTAAATCATACATTTATTTAATTAAACAAATATTCACTAAGTAACTAACATGTGTCAGGCTCTGTTTTGGTCTGAGGTAAAACATTACATAGATAAGAGAATTACATGGAAGTATAATGAAGATGTCCTAAATGTCAAAATTCAGGTTGCTAAGTAAGAGGAAGTGAACATCTGCATCAGTAATCTCTGACAAACTGTCAGTGAGTAGAAAAGACTTCGAGAAAAGGCAGAACCCTAATGTATCAAACTGTAGATAAGGCATGAAAAAAGACTAGCCAGTCACCTGTTTTCTCATCTTCTAGCTCAAGCTAGATTACATTTCCCAGCCTCCCTTGCAATTAGGAGTGGGCATGTAGCTAAGGATTACCCCATGGAATGTAAGTAGAAGTGATGTGCACCACCTCTGAGACTGGTCCATAAAAAGCTCTCAACACATCTGTACACCTAAAATGAACACAATGTTATATGTCAATTAATGAAAAAATAAAGACTCTCACTCATGATCCTCCATGCTCTTTCCCTTTTGCAGGTTCATGTACAATACAGGGGCCTTGGATGCCACATATTAAAGATGGCAGAATCACAGGGTAGAAGTCTGAGTCCATAAACCGCTCCTTGGAAAAGAGCCATCTACCAACCAGAAATACCCGTTTTAGACTTTACATATGTAAAAAGTAAACCATAATTGTGTTTATACTTTGCTGTTTGTGATAACAGCTAGCATTATCTAATCAGTATATGAGGCAAAGAGATGACAAAGACAAAAGAAAAAGTTAAAATTAATAGTTTTCAATAATCCCTGCAAATCTCCTGCTACCCACCCCAAAGAGGTAGAGTCCACTGCCTGTGCTGAATGAATGAAGAGTGCATTATTGGAAAAAACAGCTTTAGCAGAATACACAGTAAAATGAAATAAGCTTGAGTGAGAACCAAATAACGAACATAGGTTACTAGAAAGTACATGAATTTTGCATATGAAATATTAGGCAATAATGATCAACATATTTAAATTTAATATCCTAACAAGAAAAGACAAAAAAAAATTCATCCGGAAGTTATTAGATTTTTGGAAATACAGATATTGGCTGGGGGGGAGGGGAAGGCTGATAGGGATAATTAAAATTAAAAATTCATAAAAAAATGGAGGTCACTATAATGCCAAAAACCCAGAAGGAAAAAAAAAAAGTACCTCAAAATCATCTTTTTTAAATGAGAAGCTTGTCCAAATGTATAAGACAGAGAAGCCAGTGTGTAAGTTAGATGCAAATGGAAATTAGGCCATCCAAAGGGAACTTGAAGGAGCCACATCTGAGGGACCTCGAAGGCAATACTAATTGATTCTTTAAATACTTTTACAGAAAGAAGAGAATCAGTGAAATAGTCATTACAATAAGAAAGGGAACTGAAAGAACAGACTCAATAAACTCCTTCCTACTAAAGACCTTAAGAATATTTCTCAACCCTAATTCATATTCTTAGCATAGGTTTAGAATATTAGATCAACGGCAGCATAATGGTAAACTCACAGGTTCTAATCCAAATTGACAAAGTGAATATAACTAGATCTTAGGTGGCATTTACCTAAGAACTGGGTCAATACATAGTGAGAGAAACTCAAAGTTAGAACTAAGAAATATTAGATAAAGGAGATACAAATGGTCTCTCTGCCAGAGCACGTTTAGAAAGTCAACACTACTCCCAGCTATTAGAAATGGTGGCCTGAAGAACTATAGCTTGGCGAGTCTATTTTCCACATCTGAAAAGCTGGAAAAATCTATACAATATCTTAATGCACAAAGCTTGCTAGAAAAAAAGAAAGCTCCTTGTTTCTGTAAGAGGGAAATCATGCTTCACTGGCTTGATGACTTGGTGTCTTTCCTTTGTTTAGTCCTCACCCAAGTATATTTTTCCCACTGCTTTTCAGAGTGGAAGGGGGAAAGCGGGGGAGAGACACACAGATATGAGACACACACAATTAGTTGCCTCCCGCTCATGCCCGGACCAGGGCTGGGGATCGAACCTGCAACCGAGGTACCTGCCCTTGGCCGAAACCAAACCCAGGACCCTTCAGTCCAGGGGTCAGTGCTCTAACCACTTAGCAAACCGGCCAGAGCTTGATATCTTTCTTCCATTAGAATAAAGCAAACAAGGTTGACAAACAATATTAGCATTGCTTTATATTTAGAATATAATATAAAATTAGTTAAAGAAAGGGAAGGTATAAAAATTCACAGAAGGTAAGAGATTAAAAGTATGATTCCCTTTGGGATTTGTACTATATTTGTTCATATTTAAGTTTTATAAATGACTTAGAATATGATATATACAGTGAAATTTCCAAATATGCAAGTGATACCAACTCCTCTAATACAATGCCAAGCTGATGAGAACAAATTAAAAGAATATATTTCAAGGCTGTAAAACTAGGCAGCAGAGTAACAGATAAATCTCGACAAAAACTATTAAGATATATATCTGGGGAAACAATTCCCAAATTATGCTTACAAGATAATGATCTCTATCATTTGAGTTTCAATAAAGGAATCTTTACTGATACTATACATCACCAAAAATAAGATATTATGGGGAGAAAAGCAAACAAACAAAGATTACCTTACCTTAGATTTAATTACTGTTGTGTATGGCTCTGAAATGCTTCCTATAATTCTGTCTGCCATACTTAAATACAACATCATGGATGCAAGAACTCTGACAATATTAGAAGAAAATCTTCCAGTTTCTATCTACCCCATAGCTTTACTCAGAATTTTGCATAAAATTAATATAGTCTACCCTCGGTATCTGATGAAGACTGGTTCCAGGACCCCGTGAATACCCAAGTCTCAGGATGCTCTAGTTTCTTATATAAAATGGGGTAGAGCTATGCATACAGTTGACCCTCCATATCCACAGATTGAAAACAGTATTTGCTATTGTTTGAATCCTGGATGCAAAACCAGCTGATAAAGAGGGCCCACCGTATTTATTAAAAAAAAAAAAATCTGCATATAAGTGGATGTATGCAGTTCAAACCTATGTTGTTCAAAGGTCAACTGTACATTATATAAAACTGATAAGAACAGATACTACAGTTGATTTTAGCCAAAAGGCCGAGAAGCGACTGTACATTATATAAAACTGTCAGCTGCCTCAAATAAGAACACTGCTAAATCTGTCCCTGGGCAAACATATAGCAATTAACAGTGAAGAAAAGCAGATGGAAGGGGGAGGTCTTAGAAAAAGAGATTAAGAGAAGATAGATTGTGAGAGCAAAATCATAAATAAGTAAGTTAACAAAAGCATAGTTAAGCCAAGGCTTAGAGAAGATACTGCAAATAGTGAAGGGTAAAAGTGCCTGGCAGGGTTGGGAAAGAATAGGGATATAGGATCAGCACTTTCTGCATCTTTCTTTTCAACCTACACATCTTGAATGTGGCTTTGTTGCTATCAATTGCTAAAATGTTATATTTTTTTAAAGGTGAAAATGCATAAGATTCTAATAAGTCAACTTTCAAGATATCTAAACCTCTTAGCACATAGGGGTGGCTTTATTACCAGAAGGTTCTGAGCAAGTAGCTTTAGGTAGTGAATGTATAAAGCTCTACCTAAGATGTAGTTAAAATAGGTTTTGGAAAACAAACCAATGATGGATAACAAGTTGTTAAGATACTAGATATTGGATTCTTTTTTAAAAATATGTTTTTATTGATTTTAGAGAGAGAGAAGGGGAGAGGGATAGACAGAAACATTGATGTGAGAGCGAATCATTGATTGGCTGCCTCCTGCACAACCCCTACTGGGGATCGAGCCCACAACCAGGGCATGTGCCCTGACTGGGAATCGATCCGGTGACCTCTTGGTTCATGGGTCCACACTCAACCACTGAGCCCCACCAGCTGGGCAAGATACTAGATTCTGAATTTGGGGTTCTTAAATGCAACAGGTAAAAATGTTGTAAAGAACTGATTAAAAAGGAGAAATTTAGGGAAAGCCAATATAATGAACCAAATATTTGGTAGAAAATAGACTAGTTCCATTCCTTTTCTAAAGCAGCAAGCTAAATTCCAGGACAGGGTGCCTCATACCCCATTAGTAAGGCATTCTTTTATGCTGGTAGTAAAAAGACACTCTGATTTCCCACTGAATGACCTCAGTCATTTCCTGCATTATCTGCCTCATCTATGGGCTCATCCTAATTTGCTTAAAAGGTCTGAGGTTTTACACATGGGATATTTGCTGGCAAACCAAGTTTCTTGATATCTACTGAAAATTGTCCTCCAATTTAATGTTTTTACTCCCCCCCCCTTAATACTGTTTGTCTAAATTCTTTAGCTAACAGAAACAAAATTTCAACTTGAGGCAAAATTGTCACAAAGCTATTTAAAAATTCATAATCTACAATAAAGCCAACTCACCAACTGGATGAATGATGGTGTTCTGCAGGCTGGGAATCACCACAGAGTAGGCAGGTGAGCGATAAGGGTAAACTGCTGCAGGATTTGTCGAGGTGATATTCTGTGTGGTACCAGAAAATACATTGGAAACACTGAGAGGGAAGCGTTTTCGCTTCCCTGGCCGAGGCTGATAAACCCAACCTATAGAAGAAGATAAACTATTTTAAATTTGAACATATAGACCCTATTTAGCCTTTAAATAGTTCTTTATATACAGGGTAGGGCAAAAGTAGGTTTACAGTTGTGGGTATGTGAAGCAGTTCACTCTTGTATTATTATTTATTAATTATTGTATTATTTTCCATACCAACAACTGTAAATCTACTTTTGCCCCACCCTGTATTAAAAGTCCGTAACACTTCTAAGATTTAAAAAAATAAGTTATTGTATAAAGTATATTTTCCAGCTCTATGATACTATTTCTATGCATTTTAGCATATATATCCACATAGCTCCTAACCAGTGTAAGCGGTAATTCAAAGAGTAAAGTCAAATGTCTTACATCAAACACATGGAATCTTAGTAAAATCAACATTAAAGGCATTGAGTTTGAATCCCAAAGCTTTTCCTCTACCTATAAAACAATGCCCCAGTAAGACAATATTCATCTCCTTCTGTTTCCTTACTTTCTCTAAGATACAATTGTCTGTATCTTACACTAAAACGGTGACTAATGAGCAATCACTAGTTTTATGCCTAGTTTAGGAAGAGTCCCTCACTTAGACTTGGCAGTCTCCAAGTCTACAATCTAATTTCCTTCCAAAGTCAGAAGAGTGGAGTTATGTCAGTTATAGCTACAGTATAACCAGGAGAATCATCACTGCCTCTGACACCCCACCCCCAGAACCGCTTTGCTCATACTTTAGAAAAAAATAATTACTTTTCTACCATGCATAGTCATACTGGCTGCTATTCACTGTGCATTTACCCAAGCTTAATCTTAATGTCCTCACTGCTGGGGAAGAAATCAGAAATCATTTCAAACTACATTGTGGTGAGGATAAATCTATCGATCAGAAAGCAGGACTATGTTGATAATCATATAATATTTTGAAAAAGCATGGTGTTAATCCCTGCATTCTCATTGTCTTTAAGTGTGCACTGCATTTTTTTCTACTGCTACAGTTTTAAAACTTTGTCTTCTAGTATGTTTACAAAATTATAGCCTAGAACTCTGGAACTTTTACCTTCATAAGTTTATATTTATATATTTAATCAAAACCACAGTAAAACTGTATGTCTCCTGGCTTGTATTAGTTAACAAATAAGAGACCAGATATCCCTCTAATTGGTTTTGTTTAAGGAAACTTATGCCCAGTATCAATTTAATCATTAGTATAGTTAGCCATGGTTCTTTACTGTACGTATCAGATTTTAAAAAAAGATTACATACTTTGTCTTTCAATCTCAGCCTAACCTAATCTTTACCTAAATAAATTAATTTAAAAGAAATTAGAAGCTTTGTTCATTTGATTACCAGGAAATTCCTCTCTGTGCTTTTCTTTAATCTTTTGCGCTTCATCATAATAAGGTTTCTTTTGCTCTTCACTAAGTTTGTTCCACTCTAACCCGAGCTGGACACTGATTTCTGCATTGTTGGCTGCTGGGTTAGCTTTGGCTAGTGCTGGCCGGTGGATCCTTGCCCAAACCATAAATGCATTCATGGGTCGCTTCACATGACCATTTCTGTCCTTACTGAAGGGAGTATCTGGTATTCCTACATGACAAAAATTAAGAGACTAAATTAATGTGTTTCACACACACACATGCAATTTTAAAGTGAAATGCACCTCCATTTATATTTATTTTTTAATATCTAGAGAAAATATACACTTGAATATAGTCAAAGAACTGCCTGTGTTCCAGAACTCCTCACTACCCCTGAACTCAGCATTCTAAACTGTAGTTTAGAATGACTCTTCTTTTCCTCATAATAATATTGTTTAAGATATTATGGAATAATGTTGAAGGCAGTAAACTGCTGGCTTATTACTTCTTTGAACTTTATCAATACCTCTAACAATCAGTAACATTTAGTTTATATCCCACTAAAAATATTCTATTAATGGGGGACAAGAACTATGACTTATTGATGACTAAAATCCCAGCACTAGGTAGGTGTTCCCAAGATATTTAAAGGAACTCATTTACATGCCACTGTAGTGCCCATTCAAGTAAAATATTTATAATATTATAATATTTATATATTAGTTGTATTTCATTATGAAAGTGAAGCTCCTGCCAAGATGGATCATCAACGCTAGTCCCATGTCCTGGGAGAAAAATAAGAAAAATGCTTTTGAAGAGCCACAGATCCAGCTGAAATTACAACAAAGTAAGTTGACCGAATTCATATCTCTTACATAATTCATCAAAAACCACCATCTACAAACTTTTTATACTATTTCTCTTTTAGGGTTACTTGATGTATAAAAAAATTTAAATGCACAAAGGATGAAATAAGTATTATAAAGAAAGCTTTCCCTTTCATTAGAAAATAAAAATAACATTTAAAAACTACTGAAGATTAAAGCAAGAGGGTGAAGTAAGGAGAAAGAATCAGTAAAGAAAATAACAAAAAAATATATAAAAGTTAATGAAAACATGAAGATTAATATGACTTCTCATGACATTCATTGGCATAGTGTTTCGTCTGAATTAAACCTTAAAATAATAATTTTCTAACTATATATTTGGAAATAATGGATAGAATAAAATATCTACTTGTAGTTACCACTGTAACTATAGTCACTTCTTTGAAAACAATTTTTCTAGCTTATTCTACAGTATTTTCATTCTCCAAGTTTCTCTAAGTCCTCAGGTTTCATTATACTAAAATGTTACTTAATCATGTACTGTTTTCCCCCAGAAAAATGTTTACTATTCATTTTTAAAGAAAAACCACCTCTAAATTCAGTAAAACTTTCCTTTTTAATAACCATTTTTTCATCAAACTCTATTTCTTTTGCTTCTTGATACACGTAAAAATATTGAGTTCCTATAGTAATTTAAAATGTTATCTGTAGCATCTAAACTGAGGGCTTTGTATTATCTAACAAAAATATTTCTTTTTGTGTGTGTGTAAACATTAGTCACATAGAAATCTCAACTTCACAGGGCCTTAAAACAGATTTTTAAAAAAATGTTTGGTAATCTTGAACATGTTAGTCTATTTTACTGGTATATGTACACGTCAATCGGAAGTGATACCTGTGCAGACTTTGCCCTGAAAAGAATCAGTTCCATGATTTTATTTTTCTATTTTTAGGCTTCTGAACTGCTGACATGTCAGCTATGGGGCAACACAGACGAAATCTGAAAACCACATTCCCCTGCCGTCTAATACCTGCATCTGAGGGAAGCACGGTGAGCGGGACATCTTTGGTTTCAATTTTTACGGAAGGCTCCAGTAGGGATTGCATTTTAATAGGCACTGGTGTCAAGGGGACCTTGGTCAATCGTATCAGCTCTGAAGGTGGAGGTCCCTGAAATTGGATCTGGGCCCCAGGGGAGACCGTGTGGAGAGTCAAAGGGATCCTGAGATCCTGCTGGTGCGGCCCAAAGGCGCTGGACGGCTGGGCCAGGAGGACCTCCTTGCTGCCGTGGACCAGCCCATTAGACGCGGGCTCCCGGTCCAGTCTGCAGTCCTCGTGGAGTCGCTCGGGCTCCTCCGTTTTGATGATTCTTTCTCTAATGGCCGTCAGGCTTTTGCCTTCCCCGCCTTTCTCCGCGTCCCTCATGACCTCCTCCGCCTCCAACTTGCCCTTCTTCGGGTCCCCTCGGCGACTCTCCAGGGCCGACGCAGCGCCTTCCCCCTTGGCCGTCCTGGAGGCCCGCGGGCTCGCCTCGACGGCCCTCCGAGGTCCCACCGAGGGATCCAAGCCGGGCCCCAGCTCCTGCTTCTCTGTCTTGACCTGCAGCGCCCGGGTCTGCACCGGGTGCAACTCGGGCCTGCAGGGGGCGCCCTCGGAGGCGGGCGGTGGCGGCAGCAGCAGCAGCTCGGGCCTCAACTGCAGCAGCCGCGCCTGCGCGGGCGAGGCGGCGGGGTCTTCGTCCCTGGCCTGAGGCGGCGGTGGCCCTGGCGGCAGCAGCAGCACCTGCTCTGGCTTCACCTGTAGCAGCCGCAGTGCCGATGGCTGTAGGCTCGACGCCGGTACCTCCCCGCACGGCGAAGCCACGGTCGCAATGGCGGCCGCGCAGGGGGCTGGGGGCGACGGAGGGGCCTCCGCGGCCGCTGCCCGAAAGGGGGTGCCCTCGACCAGCAGCTGGGGCGGAGCGGGGCGCAGTGGACGCGGCGGGGTCGCCCGCGGCAGTTGGCGTGGCTGAGGCGGCGGCTCGGGCCTGGCTCTCTCCATGGGCGCAGGGGAACGCCCCGGCCTGGTCCCGGACCGGATTGTGATCTCAGCCGTTTGTTGGCGACCTTCCCCCTCCCTCTTTCGGTTAAGACCCTTCCAAGGCCTTTGCTACCCAGAACCCCGCGCGGTTCAAAAAGCAGACTTTGTCGGTGCCTCGCCCAATCACAAGCGTCCCTGTTCCGCTGTACCGCCAATCACAGGCGCGCTCTCCGGCTCCTCCCGCCCTCCACTCTGGCCTTGTGCGGAGCCGTCGAATCACCCGCGATGGCGGCGGCCGTGGCACGTGCTGCCCATTTTCCCCATTTTCCCGACTCTCCCTTTCATCTGCAGTTCTCTTGTGGCCGTTGCCCTTGGTTACCCCTCCCCCGCTCCGAGCGCCCGGACAATGGTGTCGCCCAGGTAACTGCGGGGTTCTGCGCCGCTGACCTCCCAGGGGGTAAAGTCGCCTGAGCCCCCTACGTGGTCTGGGGAACCGAGCCTGGTACGTGCGGTTTGTTTGCGCTGCCAGGATACACGACAGACCCCGAGGGTCATGGGGGCCTTTGGATCTATGCCAAGAGGAAAAGGGGGAAATTTTGCAAGGTCTCAGTAACTCCATTAGTTGATCCCCTTGCTGGGAAGGGTGTTCGGCTCTGTGCCATTGTGCTAAACGATCGTCACCAGCCCTGTAGGCCCGACTTGCACATCTCAAGTTCATCCACTTCTTTCGGTTTCCTCGCCATTGCTCTGTTCCCAGGTCCCATCACCTTCTCCCTGGATACGGCTATAGCCCTGTAAATAGTCTCCCTGGGTTTCACTCTTGGCCCCTATACTCCAGGGATCTTACAAAAATACAAATCTAGTGCTGTCGCACACCCCTCTCCTAAATCTTTCCATGGCTCCCCATTGACCAGCTGATAAAGGGCTAAGATAAAGACCTTTACTTGGCAAAGTCTATAAAGCCCCAAATAGCTTGGACTCTAGTACGACTCCTACTCACCATGGTAGCTCTGGCCCCGGGGGGGTCCAGCCACACAGGCTTCTCATCGTTCTCTCTCCTCCCTCAAAGGCCTTTGGATATGTCCCCGGTGCTAGTCCTCCCCTAACTCCTCCAGCTCATCTTTCATACTGAGCTCAGCTGGCGCATCCTGAGAGAAGCATTCTCTGACTCTGAAAATCAGGTCAAATCCTTATGTAGTCATACCTCCGTCACTTCTTTTAAAGTTCTTACCACAATTCGTAAGTGTATATATATATATATAAAATCACCAAGGAAAAGGAAAAAAATCTTCCATTAACATTTGCTGCATTTCTAAGTGATATCCCAACTAAAAGCTACAAATTTATCTTGAAGCAGGTGATACTTTTTAACCAAGACAAGTTATCTCTGAAGGAAGACCTGCCCCAATTCTATTTCTAATCTCTGCTGTTAAATGTGGCAAACAGGAGTTCTTAGACCTGGCAGGTACACAAGGGCAGTGGTTCTCAAACTTTTCTGTCGCAGGAAACTTTTATACCCACCAAAATGATTGAAGAGTACAAAGAGCTTTTACTTATGTGGTTTTATCTATCAATATTTGCCATGTTATAAATAAAAACTGACAACTTTAAAAAATATTTAGCGATCAATTAGTTTAAGATATCAATATTAAACCCATGACATGTTAAGATAGTTTGATACTAAAACTATATTTTCCCCCAAATTAGAAGAGTCACATTGTGAATCTAATGTCTGGCTTAATTAAAAACAAAACCAGTTATATTTTCATGTCTGTTTCTGCTTTCAATCTGTTGTGATTCACGTGTGTGTAGGCTCTAGAAAGCTTCATTGTACATTCATGAGCGATTACAGTGAAAAAGGCAAATATTGTCTTAGAATTATTATGAAAATTGTATTAACCTAGCAGATTCTCTGAGTCAGTCCCTGAACCACACTTTGAGAACTGCTGAACTGGGGTTTAACTGATGAAGCCAAGTATGGGCATAAACAAAGGCTGATAAAAGAGGCGGAGAAATAAATCAAGTTGGTGTTGATTTCATGCAAGATCAGTTAATCCAATCTGAATTAGTAATTCAAAAAAAGTGCTATGACAATCCTCTGTGACCGCAGTGCAAACAGCATATGGGGAGTATGTTTTCAGCAGAAAGCAATCTTTTTCTTAATCAAAAACAGCTTTATTGAAGTTTGATTTATATGTCATAATGCATAATTATGCATTAATAAGTTATATGTCATAATTTATTAAAATTCAGTGAGTTTTAATAAATTTATAAGGTGGTGTAACCAGCACTATAGTCCAGTTCCAGAACATTCTTTTTCTTGACAATGTTTTGTAATTCCCAGTGAACAGTTCTACACTTCTTTTGTTAAATTTATTCCTAAATATTTTTTATGCTGTTGTGAATGTAACTATTTTTAACTTCATATCTAGTTGGTTGTATATTGATACTATGGTTATATTTTTGTTCCTTGTTGCACTGTATAGAAGCTCCAGTTCAATGTTGAATAGAAGTGGTGAGAGAGTGGACATCCTTGTTTTGTACTCAATGTTAGGGGAAAAGCATTGTCTTTGATCTTTAAGTTTGATGACAGTTGTAGGTTTTATGTAGCAGTTTCCTTCTGTTCCTAGTTTGTGTAGAGCTTGGTCATGTATGTTTGTTGGATTTTATCAAATGCTTTTTCTACATCTATTGAGATGATCAAATGGCTTTCTACTTTATTCCAGGGGTCAGCAACATTTTCCGGAAAGGGCCACATAATAAATATTTTCTGGTTTGGTGAGCTATGTGATCTCTGTTGCAACCAGTAAACTCTGTTGTAGAGTGAAAGCAATTATAGACCACATGTCAATGAATGGGCATGATTGTGTTTCAATAAAACGTAATTTACAAACACAAAAGGCATGCCAGATTTGGCCTGTGGGCCATGGTTTGCTGACACCTGCGTTAGTCTATTAATAGGTTTATTACATTATTAGACATTCAGATGTTAAGCTAACGTGCATTCCTGTATAAACTTCACTCCCTCATGACATGTAATACTTTGTATGCATACTGGATCCAATTGCCATTCCTTTAAGAGTTTTAGCATTTATATATAGGAAAAGGCCAGCAAACAACAAACAAACTCTGAAGGAGATGGGTAGCAAGCTTCCCCAGAATCACAGAAATCCCCTTGAAAATGAGGGAAACATTTCTGCCAGGAACTGAAAACAGATCCTTATCTTTCTGGGAAGCTTGCCCCCAGGAGAGTTATGGCCTTAAGAACAAGTGTGAAGCATTAGCACAAAACAAAGCCATTTGTTCTTGCGCATTTTATGGTTTCTACTGATCACCATCTTTCACACCTGCCTTTCTGTAGCTCACAATAAAAATCCCTGGATGGTGAGGAGGGTTGTTGTAGCTTCTCCAGAGCCTCAACACTCTGCATCTCCACCTAAATTCTACATTCTTTGTGTCTCGAGTTTTCTTCGCGTCCCGCGAGGACAGCATTTATATTCATGAAAGGTATTGGTCTGTAGTTTCTTGTGATGTCTTTGCAGTTTTGGTATCAGGGTAAAATAAGCTTGAAAATATTCCTTTCTCTTCTATTTTTGAAAGGGTTTGCGTTTGTGGGTGTGTGTTTTTTTAAGGGAAACTAACATTTATTTAGTGCCTACTGTACATGACTGGCCTTGTGCAAGGAGTTTTCATCTACAGCGTTCCATTTAATCCTCACACCAACCTTGTGAGGTAGGTATTATCCTCATTTTTGTCAGACAAGAAGTATGAGGCTCAGAAAGGTTAGGTAGTTTGTCCAAGGTCACACTACTAGTTAGAATGTTTCCTCTTTCATTCCTAATCTCGGTAGTTTGTATCTTTTCTCTTTCTTTCTTGATCATTTTAATAAAATTTCATCAACTGCATAGATCTTTTCAAAGAGCCAACTATCAGTTTCCCTGATTTTAATTGTTTTGCTGGTTTTAAAAAAGTTGTTTCTGCTATGGTCTTTGAACTTGAATTAGGAAATAATTCTCCCCAAGCAAATTTTTACTCAAAAATTAATAGGCTCTGACCCTAGTGGCTCAGCTGGTTGAGCATAGTCCCATGCAGCAAGAGGGTCACTGGTTCGACTCCAGATCAAGGCGCATGCCCAGGTTTCAGTCTCAATCCCCAGTAGGGGGCATCCAGGAGGCAGCGCATTGATGGTTCTCTCTCATCAATGTTTCTCCTTTTCCTTTCTTCTCTCTCTAAAATCCATACGAACTTTTTTTTTTTAAATCCTCACCTTTACATAGGCAGGCTCTTCCCTCTTGAAGGCAATGTGTCCACCAGTGTAATGATTGTAAGAGGAAAAAAGACTGTTTTCCCCAGTCGTTCTAGCAGAGTGTCAGACTGTCTCATTGACCTGGTGTGGATCTGGTGCACATCTCTGAACCGGACTGGCCAGGTCTCGGTCATTGGGAGGCCACCAAAAATATTTGTGCACGTGTTCAATGCAAAGAGGACAAGCAGGGGCTGAAATCCAGTGCAGGGCATACTTACCATTCCTTTGACTGGTACATGCTTATGTCTGCAGGAGAGGGAGGCCGTTTTGTAATTCACACTGAGACACTACAGTGGTCTTGATCATGTGCTCGCTTCAGAGCAAAGGTGAGATGGGGTTATCCCCCATGAACCAAATGGTCTGGGGCTGGGGAAAGGACAGTTGGGTACCATTTCCAGAAGACAGAAAAAGGGATGCTGGGCAGGCAAAACTACAACTTCAGAACCATGCCAGAACTAGGCAGTTTATTCCTGGAAACAATACTGAACATTACTTCCAGCCAGAAATTTGATTAGAGTGGTTTAGGGTGGGGAAGGAGACTTTAGAGACAAATTATTCCTTCTTCTTGTCCCTTCCACCGTGAATTTCATTTGCATAATACAGCTCTTAGTGCAAATGAAATGAGTCAGCATCAGGGAAGACAAACTGAAATATGACATCTATAACAAAGGCAATTACTTTTCTTCCTGTCAGCCTCAGTGAGTGATCTCCTAAGTATAAATTAAAAAACAACAGAGGTCAGCCCTGGCCGGTTTTACACAGTGGTTAGAGCACCAGCCTGTGGACTTAAGGGTCTCGGGTTCAGTTTCAGTCAAGGGCAAGTACCTCAGTTGCAGGCTTGATCCTCAGCCCTGTGCCATCAATGTCGCTCTCACATTGATGGTTCTCTCTCTCTTCTCCCCCTTCCACTCTCTCTGAAAAGCAAATGAAAAAAAATATCCTCAGTGAGGATAAAAAAAAAAATAGACATTAATGTCCAGTTAGATCATAAATATCTGTTGTATGCAGGTTTGTTTTTTTAAATTATGGTAAAATACATATAACATACAATTTACCATCTTAACCCTTTTAAGTGTACAGTTCAGTAAAGTACATTCATATTGTTGTACAACCAATCTCTAGAACTTTTTTCATCTTTTACAGAATTGAAATTCTACACCCATTAAACAATTCACCCTTCCCCACTTCCCTTACCCCCTAGCAACCATCATTCTACTTTCTTTCTCTATGAATTTGTTTACTCTAAGCATGTCATTGAGTACCCAGAATCATACGGTATTTGTCTTTTTGTGACAAGCATCCTTACTCCCTTCCCCGTCCCTGGGCCCAGCACAGGCCAGGCTTATTACTAAAGGGACTTGGAGTGGGAGGCCCTGGGTCTGCTCTTTCACTCTGCCCAGACTCCAACAACCTAGGATGGAGGTGGGAGGCATGGTCTGATTCTGAAACCCTCCGGATCATCTCCTTTTCAAGGTTTATTCCTATCCCATTGAGGGGTGTACTGGGGTGTAGGTGAGGCAGAGGCCTCCTTATGTAATTGGCCTTCAACGTGGTGGTGGGAAATCTTCTCTCTTCCTGCTTTGGCATGGTACATGGTTGAGGCCATTCTTAGCATCAGCTGGATCCTTCTAGGATCTGTTGAAGAGGAGTAGCCATAGCTCCTTTTGGCTCTTCCAGCTCTGTCTCCAAACTCTTCAGGAGGGGTGACTACATAGGCAGTTCCCAGCTTCTGCCTTCCCCTGTAACCTCTGAGCTCCTTCTGATGGGGCTAATGGTGATGATCTTTTCCAGGCCTCAGTGGCTGGGGAAAACTGCAATGAGGTATCCCTATCCTTTCCTTAGCACATCACATTGCTGCTCCTTCTCATCTGTTGGCCTAGACTGCTCCAAAACCTCTGAGTGTGATGTAATCAGTGGTCTCTACATTCACACACCCTCCCCAAACTTAAAGGGGACAGGAGAGATGACACCTATCAGGATCTTCCAGTGATTCTTTTGGTGCCCTCCTGCAGTGGCAGCACTTGGCAAGCTCTGCAGCTTTCCACCTGGCAAGTGAGGAAGCAGTCCTCTCTTCTTGCCTGCCCTTGAAGGCTCCCCATACCTGCCACTACTTGTCCTGGGGGCAGGGTAGGTGCTCCCAGCACCTCATGGAAGAGGGATGTATGGGCAGGGAAGGAAGTAACATCCTGTTGCTTTGATATATATGTATCAAAAGTGTGTATGTATATATATACACACACATATATATATATTTACACATATATAATATGTACTTATTTATGTATCTGTATCTTTTCCTGGATGGATATACAAGAAACTGGTGATAGTAACTGCCTAAAGTATGGAGTTAGGAGTTAGCAAGAGACTTACTTTTCACCATATATCCTTTTATATTGTTTGAATAATTTTCTTGAGGATAAAAACAATAATGTAAGTAATGAATTCAAAAGGGCTTTATAAATCATCAAACGTAATACAAATAATAGGGTTTGTTACTATTATAGATTACACATTTTGTGTGTTCCCTGTGTAAACACACAAAGAGAAAAGACACTGGAAGGAAACTCCAACGCTTTGACATGGAGAGGGGAGATATGAAGTATTAATTTTCTTAATTATATTTTTCTGTATATATACAGAAAATGGTATTTTACATTTTCTACAACAAATCAATAATTGCTATTTAGAAAGAGAAAAATCACAAAACTTTAAACTTAGAAGAAAATTTTTTTAAACTTCATTAGAGTGATTTGCTGTAGGACGGGAGACAAGCCAGCAACTGTGGGTCGTGCATAGGGAAGACTGAAACTCTCCTTCCAGGCCGGGAAGTGGATTGAGGACTACAAGGAGAGGCGAGAAAGATGCGGACCTCCAGTGAGGCTAGAGCGGCTACGAAAAGACAAGGGCACTTCCGGGGCGGGGCTCTCTGGGCCTTTGCCCTCTGCGCGGCGGGGTAGGGGCGGGAATGTGGGCCGCTTGCTACAGGAAGATTCGCGATTGCTTGGCTTCCACTTCCGTCACTCTGAAACGGTGCCTGAAGTTGCGGGCGACCATGGCAAAGAGCAAGTTCGAGTACGTGCGGGAATTCGAGACTGAGGACACCTGCCTGCCCCACTGCTGGGTGGTGGTGCGGCTAGATGGCAGGAATTTCCACCGGTGAGTGCGCTCGGCTTCGGGCCACGCGTCCCGGCGGCGCTTCCGGGGATGTCCTGGACCTCGGATCGCAGGCCCGGGCTCTTTGTCACCGGAGTAACGCGGGAGCCAATGAGCGCACGGCATTGAGCATCATTCTACGTGCTGGCTGCTATGTGGTTGGACGTCCGGGTAGTTAAATGGGACATGGTGCTCCCCTCGTGAGAAGCCGGGCCGGGTTGTCTGAGAGCGGAGACCTGTTAGCAAAAACCTTGTGGGAAAAGTCCCTCTCGGACACAGTACTTCAGGTCTTCAGCCAGTTGCCCCGCTATTTTGTTTGAGTCCTTGCTGTCGGCAACTCTTTACAGTATATTCTTTCATTGTCAATAACAGGCCACGTGGCCTGGGCTCAGAAGGAAAAAAAGGTCAGAAAAAAGGCAGAAGTGTAACAGAAAGATGGGAATTTAATTTTTTAAAGTGCCATTTTAGTAATCGTTATTATAATTAACATTGAACACTTCTAGGGAGCCAGGCATAATTACATTTGTTATTTTCCCCTAATCTCTAGGACAATTGTATAAACATTTGCTCTCCCCATTTGGTAGAAAAGGGAATTGAGGCTTAGCAATTATGTCCCCTTTTTTCAGTGGGTCAGGACAGAAAAACCTAAATTCTTAATGGAATGGATTAGGTTGTGGCTAGTGGAATGTTTGGACTCACAGCACTAGTACAGTACCTTCCTCTTTAAACAGTCTCTTTGATCCCTAGTGTTAAAGCAAGCTCTCTGCATTTATGCTCTTTCCCCCTTCTCTTTCTCTCATGAAGGTTTTCTGAGAAGCACAACTTTGCAAAACCTAATGACAGCCGTGCTCTCCACCTAATGACGAAATGTGCCCAGACAGTAATGGAAGAACTAGAGGATATTGTGATTGCATATGGACAGAGTGATGAGTACAGCTTTGTGTTCAAGCGGAAAAGCAATTGGTTTAAAAGAAGAGCCAGGTAATTCCATAGCCCTGCTCCATCAGAATATTTCCTGTCAGCATCTGATTTCTGCTTTTCTTAAACACAGACTCGTAGTCCACAATATGTCTGTAGTATTTGCAACTGCGGAATGTATGTATATTCCTGTTTGGACTGTTGTACTTCCATCTGATATCTGAGCATTTCATATCTGATTCTTTCCATTCCATTCCCCATCACCTTCTAGACTGATTTGGCATTGAACATTAAGACTAGAAAAATAGACCATGGAATATAATATTAATGATTCATAGGTTGGCTTTAGCCAGTGACAGGCATTTATATGGGCATTGCAGTATTGCTTAAACCTTTAATGTAGGAGAATTTCAGTATTTTAGTACAAAATAGACAAATCTCATATCTGAGCATTTTGAAACTCTTGCAGGAAACAAATTGTATAATCAGTTGGTATGTTTTTAAAATAATAGTTCCTCTTCTTTTAAGACTTAAAAAAAACCCTCTCTAACCGTAAATTCACATTACATACTACAGAAAAAGAAGTTGGTATTAGTAAATTACTTAGAGTACTAAAAAGAGAGGCAGGCTACATTTTAAGTATGTAACTGAAATATTAAAATAGTTTTTCTTGGCCTAGCATATTTTATCTCTAGGTTTGCTGGCCAGTTTGTGTAATCTCTCTGTTTTACCCACAGGGCCCATCTCACTGTTGAATTCATGTCATGTATTTTCTCTTTTCTTGCTCCACCCAATGTGCCTTACACTTGCAAGTAAGTTCATGACTCATGTGGCCTCCCAGTTCGCCTCCAGCTTCGTGTTTTATTGGCGGGATTACTTTGAGGATCAGCCCCTTTGGTATCCCCCAGGCTTTGATGGAAGAGTTGTGGTGTATCCTAACAACCAGACCTTAAAGGACTACCTCAGCTGGCGGCAAGCAGATTGTAAGTGAAAGGAATTAAGCAGATGTGATTTAAATCACCAACTCCATACTTTAGAGGTGGTGGTCTGGTACAAGTTTTGCTCACATGTATTTTGTTTGGAATGAAATACTCCCTCCCAAAATTTTTTTTTTAAAGTCAGAAGATCTAGCAGTACTAGGTCTGTATTCCCACTTGTAGTGGACAGAACCTGTGCAGTGACTGCTTCCTTTACACACACACACACCAGTATGCCACAGTCTCTACTATTCCCTGTTCCCCGGGGAAGGGGATGTGGTAGGGAAGGTCACCTCTCAGTGGGTTTGAGTTGTGACTCCTGCCTTATATGACTGTGATGAAATGTTTGTGAAACTTTTCATTTGGTGTATCTTGATTTTGTCAGAACTGGAAAAGGGGTAGGAGTAATCTGAATCACATAACATGGAAAGTATTTCTAATTTCGGTGCACAAGTTAACAGATATGTGTAAAATATAACTAAAATGGCAGAATAAAAAACTGTTAGGAAATACCTTTGTTTCTGGCTGCCCACTTCCCCCCATATCTCCTGTGTATGGTTTTGGGTGGGTAACTAAATAGCCCTTGAGATCTTTTTACTTTAAAGAGGAGAGAGGTGGGGCTCTAGTACTCATTGAAACATGGATACTGAATAAAGATTATGTATGTTTAAACAGTGCTACTTTGTTCTCCTCACAGGTCATATCAATAATCTTTATAACACAGTTTTCTGGGCACTCATACAGCACTCTGGACTAACACCAGTACAAGCCCAAGAGAGATTACAGGTATAAAGATCTTACTGCATTAATGCTTAATTGGGAACAGTTTTCTGTAGGCTCTCCCATAATATTTTGCATTCTTTCCAATTTCTCTTTACAGCTTTGTTTTGAAAGCGTATAAAAAATCACTAGTCGCAGCTCTGCTGTTTGCTTGCTCTGTGACGCTATATGAGTTACTACTTCTCCCTGAGCCTCAGTGTCCTCAGATGGAAAATGGGATCAGTGACCTTGGCTCTGCATTCCCACGTAGTAATGCTTGGCCAGAACTGAGTATTGGCTGCCCTCTTTAGACAGGGCATGTGCTCTTTTTCTGTCAGTCCCACCTGGCCTATTTTCTCATTGCAATTCCCTGCTGGGCACCTTTAGATTTTTGGGGTCTATGACCCTTATGAATTATAAAGAGTCTAGACTCTGGGAGTCAATCATACTCAGATCATGCTTCTTAATTTTATCTTCTCTGCCTAGTTTTTTATAGGTAAAATGAGGAAAATAATAGTTCCTACTTCATAGGTTTACTTTGAGAATTAAATGGCATGATACATGTAAAACATAGGATGGGACAAAGCACATTGTAAGTACTTAATAAACACTGGCTTTTATTATTAGATGACAGTGCTACTTATAGGATGATTAACTCTGAAATGAGATGATGTGTTATAGCAACTAATACAATGCCTGGTACTTTATAATTATTCAGTAAATGACTGTCATTATCAACAGCGATGATGAGGATTTATATATAGCAGTGATAGGAATAAGAATAGGTCTATCCCGTTTGGAAGAGCCAAGTTAAGATTTTGGTTCTAGACAAATAAGAGCAACCTATAGTCTTGGGCAATTTATATAAACTTTCTAAGCTTCAGAGTTCTCATCTGTAAAATGGAGATGGTTATCAGAGTCAAATAAGAATGTATACATAAAGAATCTAGTACAGAATAGGTAATCTCACTATTAATTCCTGTCACCCCATCACATTCATGACTTGTGAAGCCATTGTTTGCTACAGAAGAGAACTTGTTTTTACATTCAATATTATTTTGTATTAGTTTCAGGTATATAGAATAGTGGTTAGCAGAAGAGAATTTTATGAATTTACACATGTAAAGATTTGAACTGCTCTTAAAATTATGCAAATTCTTTAGTATCAAAAGATACTTGATAAAACACTTCCACTTGATTTGTTTGTGGAAGTTTAGGTAGAGGGTGAACTGGTCAGGTTAGGGGAGAGATAAGGCATAACTAAGGTTTGTATGTCTCTTTTTATTTTCTCAGGGAACTCTTGCAGCAGACAAGAACGAGATTTTGTTTTCTGAATTCAACGTCAACTACAATAATGAGCCATTGATGTATAGGAAAGGGACTGTGTTGATATGGCAAAAGGTAATGCTGTTGTATCCCAAGAAAAATGGAGGTCAAAAAAGAAGAGAGTCTGTACCCATCCCAAGTTTGTCTTGCCTGCTAGCTCTATGCTGATATGACTGCAGGTGCTAATACGAATTAGCTCCTTTCCAAAACGAGATGCTATAGGTTACTATCTCAATGCCTTTTTTTTTTTTTTGTCAGACCATGCTCATTGTATCAGTTTGTCAGTGAACTTTGTTATCTTGAATCTCCCCTATAAGTAGAAACACAGATCTTTAGAACTATTACACTTATTTTTCTGTGTCATAAGCTCTCCTCAAATCAAATGAAACCCTGTTATAGGGTTACAGCGCAGGTATGAGGATTGCGTTCGTAGAACATTTGTAGAAATACTTTCTCCCACACTGGATAATACCATTAAATGGTCTATCCATCCTGTGACAACTGTAATATGAGTCCCTAAGAGATGTTGATATGAGGGTTCTGACATTTGCAGAATATTCGTGAGATTCCCCAGACACTCATACTTAATGTTCTGTAATGAGTCTACATTTACCTAAATCCTTAATTCTACCAAAATTTTCTCTCTTGTTTCAGCTCCTGGGGCATAATGATTTCTCTAAACCTCTTTCCTTCCATCCAAAGTAGTTTTTCTGAAATGAGTGTTTTTAAGTATTACGGGGGAATCTTGAGAGCTAGTCATTTCACTAGCAACTTCAGCTCTTTTATTAGTGTTTTTAAAGCACATTTGTTCTTTGGCACAGACTTGGATACTTCTTGGGAGAGCAGAAATGCCATTAATTCTATAGTTATTGCTAACAAGGAACAAGAAATCTCTTCTTTATTCCTAAGATGTTCTTTCAGAATATAGCAACATAACTTCTTTTAAGTGTTTTTAAAATTTTTTTTATTTTTATTCATTTCAGAGGGAGGAAGGGAGAGAGAGAAAAACATCAATGATGAGAGTCATTGATCAGCTGCCTCCTGCACATCCCCTGCTGGTGATCAAGCCCACAACCCAGGCATGTGCCCTGACCAGGAATCGAACCATGATTTCCTGGATCATAGGTTGATGCTCAACCTTGAACCATGCTGGCTGGGCAACATAACTCTTTTTTAAAAGCATTGTTAATTGTAAAGAAATTCATGTATGGTGAGAGAGGTGTGTGTGTATCTGTGTATTTTCTAAAAAATATATATGTCTCAGAAGTATATAAAGTAAGAAAATGAACCTCCCTCACATCTCCCCCTCCTCTCTCAAATCCACTCTCAAGTTAACCATGTCAATATTTTAACTTACCTGTAGGTGGATGAAGTCACAACCAAAGAAGTTAAGCTGCCAGCAGAAATGGAAGGGAAAAAGATGTCAGTGACCCGATCCAGGACTAAGCCAGTGCCCTTGCACTGTGATATCATCGGGGATGCTTTCTGGAAGGAACACCCAGAGATCCTAGATGAAGACAGCTGACCCTTTACTTTTCTGTCCTGCTGTGCTTAACCACAGAAGCCCCCCCCCCCCCCAAGTATTCTGGTCTTAGGTGGCCCAGGCATCCCTACTACCCAGAACAGTGTCCCAGGAGTGACATGACTGGCTGGGAGGGGAACAGGGAAGGAAGGCATGGATGAGGTGATGTATCGTGTTCTGCTTTAAGTGGCTATGTATCGTGTTCTGCTTTAAGTGGCTCACCCTTTTTTGCAGTGTTGGAACATGCTTCCTTTGGTAGAAGTGCATTTTTTTAAAAATTGTGGTACTATTTTTATAAAGTGAGAATTATTTTATGCCTTGCAGAATGAATCATTTTTAGATTGTGGCATAAGTCTTACAAAAACCTGCCAAACTCTTTTCACCTATGATGGAAGATGAGCCCAGGGTTTATTCTTGTGCACCTGTTCCTAACTAGAGAATCCAGTGACCTTAAATCTCACCTTCCCACCCCCCACCTGCTTGCATTCATCTTTGGCAGACCTGGAGATAAATATAGCTTGATGCCTGCAGGATGTCTCTGAATTCAAGAATTCCAGGAAAAACTCAGGGCTTTGTGTTAATCTCCAATCTGGCAACGTTGGCTGAACAAATGAGTAGTTTGGATGTTCTTCTTAAACATTCCATAGATTGATTTTGTAGAGTTAATTAGCGTGATCATCATGGTCTTGCCAGGGGCATTGCTTGCAAGGCCAATGATCTCTTTCTAAGAAGAATTATGTGTATGAGAGAAAGAAAATGTGTGACAATGAGTGAACGAGGAGGGAGAAACATTCACTCTGTGTCCTTTAGATACTTAAAAGTCACCTTGTCACCTCTTGGACTTCCTGAAAAAGATTCTCAGGTAGCCTCTGTATAATCAGAACAATGACATTTGAATTGGAGAGCAGAGGGGTCAACACTCCCCTTGGGGTTACAGGTGGCAGGTGTCAAAGGAGTCCTAATAGCTCCACCTGCTGATGACCAGTAGAGATGGGTTAGTTGAAGTGCCCAGAGAGCCGCAGCAGTAATTTCATGTTGCCAAGCTCTTGGCCTCTGAAAAGGGGGAGGTAGTGGAGACAGGTGGTGAGAGAACTCACATTGCCTCTTGTCCTCATTTCATGTTTTAGAAGAAAGAAGTTATTTGGCTCTATTAAGAATTAAGAGACAGCCCATGTCCCAGTGCCTGGTCTTGCATTGCAGAATTTACAGCCAAGAAGATGTATTTTTGAAAGAGTGACGGCTGGTCGCATCCCTTACCAATTGATACCCCATCTGTCGATGCCATATTTTCCCTTCCTGTCTTCCACAGGAATAGGAGATGTTTTGTAATTGATAAAATCTCTTTGAGAGGAAAAATAAAGGTTTCAACTCCCTTGGGCTAAATTTTCATTTATTTTTCTTATACAAATGCAGTATATGGATCCAATTTTTGTATGTGTTTGTATGTCTACATAAGCCAGAATACATGTACCTTTCATTACAGCAGTGGTTTACAGACTTCTGGATGCAAAAATTTACTTGAAATGCTTGTTTAAAAGGCCAGTTCCATATTCCCCCATAAAACTCAGAGTTCAGTAATACGGTTTATAACCCCAAAGGCTTCTGATGTCTGTGGTCATTGATATACTGCATTTTGGGCCACAAGGTATACTGTGATAGGCCAAATGAGGCAATAAGATAATGTAGCTGTTGGCTGGGAAATGTAATTTAGAGCATTTCATATAAAAATAAATATATAGGCATTAAAATACAAGTTTTCAAGACAAAACCATCTGAAGAAATGTGCTATGTAATACTACAAAGGCTATTACTTGATTTTGTCATAAGATAACGGAGACAGGCACTTGTTCCTTTGAATTTCCAGCAGTTTGCAGCTTTGAGTTTTGTCACAAAGTATTGAGCAAATGAATATCCTAGGCTTAATACTCAAACACTATAACTAAATCTGTAGTGCTGTTACTTAGAAGCCGCATGCTTGATGGGTTTTGTTGTATGTATTCATTCTAATGTATATTGCAGTTTTATATTCATTTTCATTTTGCTCTCTAAAAGAATAGTATTAGGGGCTTTCCTTTCTGAATCTAAAGAAACTAAGATATGCACAAAAGCAGCTGGTATAGTTAATACTAGTTGACAGTTTTGGGGAGTGGTGGCAGTTAGATTTTTGTGGCCTGTAGGTGACTGGAATATCTTACCTCTGCTGGATAAGGGAATAATACCTGGGCCTTTGGTACAGACTATCATTTTAATATCAAAAAACAAAAAATGTTTTGCAGAGCAGAGGCTATTCTAATCCTGTTTTACAAGAGCTGAATCTTTTCCTCCAGTTGCTTAGCAGTGCTTAGAAAATCAGTGATATAATGAATTTTCTTTAATACTAAGGTTTCTTGTGTTAGTGCAAATTACTTTTTTTATAGGATGTAGGAAATGGGAGAACTGGGATCTACCCACTGTAAATTATTTCACCAATATTAGCTAACATTCACAGAGCACTTATTATGCACTCTGCATGCACTATATCTTCATTCTTATATAAAGACCAGGAAAAGCTCAAGTAATTGGAGCCCAGGTAGGGTAACTCCCAGTGGTAACTCCGCGGGAAAGCCGACTGGGACGTTCCTTGCCCCCTTTCCCAGCCTGCTGGCGCTGGGAGCAGACCGCAGCCCCAGAGAGCAGGGAAACGCCGGGGGAGTTTGTTGCCATGCTGGTTCCGGCCTCGACCCCGGGGAATCTGGAGTATTAACAGACACCCTAAGTGATAATGACATAGATGAGGAAACCCTGCATTAAAGCAGGTTAACCTGTCACCCGTGCGCTGGGGCCCTGGGGGGCGGGGGGAGGCTGACCCGCCGCAGCCGAGCGCCCCGCCCCCGGCTGAGCAGACCACGGGCAGGTGCTGCCCTCCGGCGGCCGCGCCGGCGCAGTGCGTCCCTGCCCCGCGGCTGCGCAGTGCCGCCCTCTGGCGGCCCCGCTCCTCCTTCCCATCGGCCTCAGCTTGCGGGCCTTTCAAACATGGAGGAGCGGGAGCGGGAGTGGGGGGCGAGGTCGCCCGGCGCCGGCAGCCCCGCGCGCCCGCCCAGCCCGCGCCTGGACGTCAACTCTGACAGCTTCGACCCGCTGCTGGCCCTGTACGCGCCCCGCCTGCCCCCCATCCCCTACCCCAACGCGCCCTGCTTCAACAACGTGGCCGCCTACGAGACCTTCCTCAGGACCGGGGGCCGCGGCGGCGGGCGCGGGCGGGCGCGGGGCGCGGACCCGGGCTCAGGAGCCCCCGCCGCCGCCGCCGCCGGGCCCTCGGGCAGGACCCGCCGCCGCCCGGACGCCCCCGCCCCGGACCCCGAGCGCATCGAGCGCCTCCGCCGCCTCATGGTGGTGCGGAAGGAAGGGGACGAGGCCGCCGGGGGCAGCCGCCGCGCGCCCGCCCGGAGCCGGAGGGCGCCGCGCAACGTGCTCACGCGAATGCCCCGTGAGTGCCGCGGGCGGGCGCGCGGGCGGGGACGCGGGGGGCGGCGGGGGGCCTCGGAGGAGTGACGGGGCGCGGCGTGTGAGGGGAGGGTCGCGGCGCAGGTTCGCGGGGAGGGGGCGCTCGGGGAGCGTGGGACGTGGGGCGGCCGTGTTCAGTCAGGAGGGGTCGGCCTGAGCCGGGGGGAGAGGAGGAAGCTGTAGGGGGCGGTGCGGAGCCGCGGGGGGCCTGCGGAGCCATGGGCGTGTCGGCCTGCGGAGGCGGCGGGGACGGTGGAAGCGGCCGCCGGGGCGGGGTGACGAGGGGCCCGCGGAGAGGACCCGCGGGAGTGGCGGGGTCTGCAGAGGCGGCCGTGCCCGCGCGTCACGGGGAGAGTTTGCAGGGCGATGGCAGGTCCTGGGGACCGCGGGCGGAGGCGCTGGCGCGGAGCCGGTGTTGGGGGAGTGCTTGGTCGGTCGGTGGGATTTGGAGAGGACGGGGTGGAGTGTGGGGAAACCTGTCCAGCCAGCACACCGAGTGACGGCTCGTCCTCGGGGCGCCCTAAGCAGGAGAAGGTCGCAGGGTGCTGATACACACATGTTCGCATCGCCACATCCCAGGCGCCGAGCGTGCCCCAGGCACAGGCTCCACGAAGACGGGCATGTTTTACAGCCCCTCTGCCAGGCTGGGTGCAGGACTGTCCGTCAGGCTCGGGTTACCATGTGCACAGGTTATTTAAAGTTCTGAAGTGGAAATAGCTCAGGGGAATTCCTCAGGGCCTCCTAATACATCCTTAGAGTGAAGCTGTAAACAGCAGAGGTTGCCCATGCGATGCGTGAGTTAGGTCTTGTATAAACGGAACACAAACAGCCCAGGGTTATGTGTTTTGTCGTCTGGCAACCAGTTCTCACATCTGCCCCGCAAAGGCAGTGACCTACTTAGCCGTTCAGAGCATCTGTATCCTGATCGCTACGTTGTGACATTATTAAGTCACCACTGCCTTTGGAGTGGAGGGTTGTGCTAAGCAAGGGTATATTTTGTTTCATTCCTAGAAATGTGTTTGTTAAGAGAGAAGCATCCTGAAAAGCTGTGCGCTGTTAGGGGTGCGTTTGTGAGATGACTCACCATGCCCCAATGTCCCTGCCCAAGCTTAGGGTTCACCCCGGCTTGCTTGTCCAGCAGTAACAGAGATGGAGTATCATGTTCCTAAAATAAGACCAGTTTGGAGGACCTGACTTTGGCTCTACTCTTTGCCACATCAGACTCAGAATGCAGCATTCATTTTCATTTCATCAGTTATTGCTTTGCTAGTGAGATTGTCCAGGAAAAGAAATATTTGTGCGGTGGGTGGCGTTACCTTTATCTATGGAGCACTTTGCTGTATTGTTCTGACAGAGTGTGAAGACCAGCTTTGTCGACTTCCCAGGGTAAAATATATGCCTGGAATCGAGGTCTCAGAGAATATGCCCTAGGCACTGAAAATTTTAGCCACACCACTGGAAACAGTGGAATGTATATGATAGAGATGGGTAGACATCACAGAGTTGATGACCTTCAGAAAGCAAGAAAGAAAAAAAAACAGCATGGGTGAGGATTAGATTCATTCAAGAAAGAGTTACTATAAAAGGTAAGCTTTAGGTCTTGAAGTTAAGGAGGAGCATGACTGTGGATAACAAGTAATTATTTGAAAATCAGGCTATCGAGGTGTAATTTACACATAGCAGAATACAGCCTTTTATTTTTATTTTATCTTTATTGTTGAGAGTATTATAGATGTCTCCCCTCCTTTTATCCCCTCCACCCCACATCCAGTGAGTTTTGAAATCACTACCGCAATCAAGATACCGAACAATTCCATCAGCCAGAAAGTTTTCTCATGCAGCCCTTTATAAGTCAGGTGATAATTTCAGTGTTGCTAATTATAGCTACTGTAATTGAACACATATGTGCTGTACACTTTGCTAAGCCCTTTAGATGCATTATATCTCATTTTGCCCTTAGATACAACTTGATAGATGAAGGAAGATACTGAAGCTTAGTTATTAACTGTTATTGCCCAGGGTCACATAACTGGTTACTTTGCAGCTGAGAATACTGGTTTTGTCCAACTCCAGGGCATATGTGCTTAACCCATTATGCTAGTCTCAGGAGAGGGAAGAGGAGAGTACACTGTAATGGTTGCTTGTTTTGGGGGTGTGGAGGGTGCTGCATATATGAGGCAGAGGGTTTGTGTCCAAAGCAATGAGAATGGAATTTGGGTCCAGAGAGGGATTTGTTGCTAGAATGTGTTGAAGAGCCAAACCAAAAAGTTTCTTTTGACTTTGTGATGATAGAGAACGGTGTGCTATTTTTTTATTTTTTTTAAATATATCTTTATTGATTTCAGAGAGAGGAAAGGAGAGGGGGAGAGAGAGATAGAAACATCAATGATGAGAGAGTCATTAATCAGCTGCCTAGCCCGTAACCTGGGCATGTGCCCTGACCTGGAATTGAACCCCGATTGCCTGGATCCTAGGTCGATGCTCAACCTCTGAGCCACAGCCGGCCGGGCTAGTGTGTCTATTCGTAAGCAAAAGCACTTTTAGGGCAAATGTTTCTAGGAGCTAAGTTTCTAGTAGTAAAATTATTTAGGGGTAGAGCAGAACACAGTTTGACTATCTACGTTTGAATACTGGCTCCTCTACTTTCTAGCTATTTTAGTTTAGGCAAGTTACTTAAACTCTTTAGGGCCTCAATTTCCTCATCTGTGATATGAGGACAATGATAGAATCTACATATTGTTGTGAGGTTTAAATTAATTAACACATTTAAAGCACTTAAAACAGTAATCATCCTTAGCATATAGGGAAATTCTCAGTGAATGTTAAATGTCACTGTTAGACTGTCATAATTAAAAGCTGTAGGTCAAGATGCATGTGACCTGACATTGACTGTTGGCTCAGCTGTTTACTAAGTAAGTAACTTAGAGCAAATTATTTAAACTTTTCTGAGCCTTGGTTTCCTCATTTATAGAATGAGGGGAAATAAGAGTGTTAGCTGTAAGGATTAATGAAAATAATGTACATAAAGTTAAACTTACCACAGGGCGTGGCCCATACTGAGGGCTCAGTAATTGGTGATAATGATGGTGACAGTGATGATGATGATATGGTTAGTTGTGGAAGGAGACAGGTATTAGTTATTGAAAATCTGTTGTCTGAATTTTGTGATTGCCATGAGCAAGGAGAAGTAAGAGTGGAGTAAAGATGACCTGGACTTGGAAGGGTGTGACCCAAGCATAATGGCAATGCAAGGGGGATTGAGAAGAAAAAGTTTCTGCAAAGATGAGGCTTTTTTTTCCTCTCCCTTTGGTCATATTAAGTTTTTATAAGCTTAGCTTATATCTACTTGGAATTTGTCAGAGACCGCTGGAAAGAGATTCAGAATGTGCATTCTGATTCAGAATGGGGAGCTCATTTTTGCCTTGGCAGTTTGCTCTGGTAGGTGGTGCTAGTGTCGTACCTTTGATCACAGGAGAGAAATGCTTCCTGGAATTACACCTTATTAAATTTTTGGAAGAAAAAAAATCAAGAGAAAGGCACAGATGTGAGAATTGAAAGACCTGAGTTTGCCACTTGCCATTAGAATAAGAGACTGTTGTTAAGATACCTGCTTTTCCTTTCTCTTTGATTTGGGGTGTGGGGGAGAAGTGGTGCCCTGTTTTTTCCCCAAGTTAGAAGAAAGAATGGTCTATCTACTCTTTGAGGGAACACATGTGTGTATGGGGGTGAGGTGGGGGCAGCGTATGTATATAGGCAAAAGGAATAATCCAGGCATTATAATCAGTTTCTAAGACATTGAATTATAGAGATTTATTCCTGAATCTAGAAGCTGACTAATCATCTAACTTTATTTTATGAATAAGGAAACTTGGACTTGTAGAGAGAAAGTTACCACCAAGGTCACACAACCAGTGATAATGACCTAAATGGTGTTTACGGTGCTGGATTTAACACAGTCTGTAACATACCCAGGTACATATACACATACATGCACACCCTTATATGTCAAAGGTTCAGAGAATTTTAGAATATTGCTAGAGGAAGGGTAGGTGATGAAGGTCAGACCAAGCTCTCATGTTCCTTTCCAAGGCTGCTGTTTCTGCCACTCTGCCCCACCTATGTCTTCTTGCCGAATCTCCAGTCTGACATAAGCTCCTACTTCTTATCTGTTAAGTCACTTTCTTCCAAGAGTACTTTTCATCTGTTAATTTATCACCACTATAATTTATAAGCCCACCCACGCCTGAAGAATAAGGAGGTCAAGGGTACCCATCCTAGTTATCCAAGCTGTAGCGTGGGACTGTCGTTCTATTTTATGTCACTAGGAAGAAAGCAGAAAGCGACTTTTTTGTTTGTTTACTATCAGTGGCATTAATCCCCAAAGAATTTTGCCTTGCAAACTTGGGAGGGAGGGAAAGACTGAGACTGTGTATGCCTGAGTGTGAGAGTGTGTGTGTGTATGTGCGAGAGAATATGTGTATGTGTGTGATTTAGTTGTTCATGCTATGTGACTATTCTTTTCTCATTTCAGTGCACGAAGGCAGCCCTCTGGGTGAACTCCATCGTTGTATTCGGGAGGGGGTGAAGGTGAACGTTCACATCCGCACTTTCAAGGGACTTCGGGGTGTCTGTACAGGCTTCCTCGTTGCATTTGACAAGTTCTGGAATATGGTAATTAAGCCTTCTTCAGGGGCTGGAGAACCTCTTGGGGATTAGATCTTTTACAAGTCTAAAGGTCCTGAGTAACCTTATTCAGCGAAGCCTACAGAATAACTTCCCAGAAGAACTCGAATCTTTATACCCTCCTGAGAAACAACAAAAAAGTTCCTTTTATTGCTTCCTTTTCATTGAGGCAGTGGCTGTCAGCAGGGTGGTTTTTCCCTTCTCCTCCTTCCTAGGGACATTTGGCAATGTCGGGACATGTTTTTGATTGTTGCAACTGTGGAACAGGGTGCTACTGGCATCTAGTGGTTGGAGGCAAAGGATTCTGCTGCATGTCCTACAGTACACACATGGCCCCCAACAACAAAAAATTACTCAATGCAGAATGTTTTTAATGCCAAGGTTAAGAAAACCAACCTTAAGGAATGATTACTTATTTCAACTGTTTAGTATTTTTATATTGATTTCCTATTAAAAATATTTATTGACGTCCCACTTTGGCTGGATATAGTGCTAAGTATAGAAGTTTCAGAAAGGAACTTTCACTCTACTGTTTTTGGAAAGATAGATAAGGAGGATGGGGGAGCAGACATATTAATAAGTAAGATAGTTTGCATGGTGTTTCTTTATGGAATGTACCCCCTCCAACCTTCTAGAGTCTACTGTTTACTAGATATTTAAAGAAAAGAAGGGGTATATTACAGCACAGCTATAATGTGGGGCAGTTCAAATAGGAGCCACCAGGACTTTGTAGTGTTTCTTTTCCATATGGTTGTTCATCTCCAGCTTTTCTTCTCCCTGAGCTTTATCTCCATCACACATTCCCCTGGGTAATAGTAGTAGTTGCTAATATTTACTAAGCACTTGTTATGTGCCACATACTATGTTAAGGACTTCATATTATTACAATGAATGAGTCGTAGGTCTATTACTGTTCCATTTCACAAATGAAGGAATTGAGGCTACAGATTTTAGAAGATTGGTTCAGATCACTCTCTCAGTAAGTGGAAGTACCAGGACTTTATTACAGGTCTTTCTGACTTTTCTAACCATTATGGAATCAGAAAACCTGAATTTGAATCCTAGCTTTACTACTTCGTTACTGTGTGACTCTGAGGCTCAGTTTTCTCGCCTCTAAAATGTAAGAAATTTTTTATTATTATTATAATTTTATTTTTGAAGGAAAAGGACTTAAGATAACATATGTAATGACAGTGCTGGTAATAATAACACTGTCAGCTTATACTTGCATGGTGATTTACACTTTTCAAAGTAATTTCTCATATACAGTCTCGTTTGATCCTAACAGCTGTCCTGTGAAATTATCTCTCAGTGACGAGAATTCACCATAATTCATGTGTAACTCTGGTCAGTCTCTGTTAATTGCTGTCACAAAACATAGAAACTGGAAAGGGAAAAGAAGCAGCAGCGTTTCTCAAAGCATTGACCAAGGCTGTCCTGCATCAGAATCACCTGGGGTTTCTGGTTAAAACAAAGTTCCTGGGCTTCATCCCAGACCTACTGAATCTGAATCTCTAAGGGAGTAGTAGCTTTGGATTCATACTTTAATAAGCTTCCTGGGTATTTATGCACAGTGAAATATAAGAACCTCTGTGCAGTTGTAAGGGCCCTTTACCACAGAAGAAATTCATCTTACATGGTTGTAGCCTCTTGGAAATCCTACTCAGAGGGTGCCAGGTATTACCTTTTTTTTTTCTGCCCAAGAGCTGAGTCACCTGTTAAGTTTAATTCTGCTACAATTAGATGTTATTTTGTCTTTAAAATTTTTTTTCTGAAAGCCATAAAATAATATTTTTAACTTTGCCTCCTTTTTCCCCCTTTGGGCTGTTTCTCTAGGCACTTACTGACGTGGATGAGACCTACCGAAAGCCTGTTCTAGGCAAAGCATATGAGCGGGATTCTTCATTGACTCTCACGAGGGTAGGCAATTTCTCCCGACTTCCTGAGTACCCAGCATGCTTTCAGGCTTAGGAATTAAGATCACTGAGCCCAGAGCCCAGGGTTTCCTAGTGGGAAAGCCTGGTGCTGTCAACCAGGTATGCCTGGGCCAAGGTCTTCATTAGTGTCTATTCTTATGCATCCAGCTAATCTCAGATGAGCTGCTGCTTTGGACCTGCATATTTGAGCAACAGGTTACCTCTTATAAGCCTTAAAAATCTTTCTGTTTTACCCAGTAGAAATAAGCAGGTGCCTTTTCTCTTTACACACTTAGTGATTTATCTGAGTTATGGGTAAAAATAGAAAATTCATTACTAACTTTTTAAAACTTGCGAAGCAAGTTATCCACAGAGCATAATTGAGGAATCTGGTCTTTTCCCCCCCTGTATATTGAAAGAGGGATGTTAAAGGCTAATATTTGTCATTGTTTACCTTATAGCTATTTGATCGACTAAAACTTCAAGATTCCTCCAAGAAGGAGGCAGATTCTAAGTCTGCAGTTGAAGACTCCACTCTGTCCAGATACTCCCAGACATCCACTTGGAAGGTAGCTTCAGTGTGGGGAAGAGGAGATACTGACCGGGGTTCACGCAAACATTCCCGCTCCGTCCCTTCTTCCCTGCAGGCATCTACAAGGGAGGAGTCCAGGTCAGAGCTGTCAGGGAGGACTATGCGGACAGAAGGGTCTAGTGTGGGAGGTACCTTTTCCAGAGCTACTACCCTTTCTAGGGGCCAGTCCCGTAAGAAAAAGAGAAAGCCCAAGGTAGATTACCAGCAGGTATTCACTAGACACATAAACCAGATTTTCATCCGAGGTGAGAATGTCTTACTGGTTCATCTTGCACAGTGAACAGCTCAGCCTCACTTGAGCTTTGGTTTTTAGAAATAAAGTGCATGAATTGCTGCTATGCTATATCCTAGTATCCCAGTGAAGCCCTGAGTTGGAATGATTCCTTCTGGTACTGCATGTGTTGAGAAGAGAGCCAGGCTTGGTTTCTCTGGGAGATGAGCTCCCTCAAGGGGAGAAAAGCCTTGGGAGGGTGGGTGCTTGCATTAATATCAAGGCAATAATATCAAGCTGCACATGGGTACACACATCTGATTTGGTATGCTGTACCTCAGACACTCAGACCAAATATAAGATCTTCCATTTGAATCAGGGGTTGTAGTATGAATTAAATTCACTCTATGGACTCTATAGTGTGGAGGAGAAAGACTCATCTCAAAAAGAATGATCTCATTTTAAAAGCTAGTGCCTGGGTACTCATGAATTTGATTCTAAGAGTAGCAGTATAAATTTCCCTGGAGCCCTGTACCCACATCTTGAAACGACTGTTGAATTTTGCTCTACACCATTCTCTCTTAATCAAGAAATGTAATCTATTATCTTTGGATATATATAAGATCTAAGAAAGTTACCAGCTTATGTAAGGGTAAAATTTGAATAGTTGGTATATTCAAAGCAGCCGGCAGTGAATGCCCTGTTTGTATCCCTCTCCTTATTATGGGAAGGAATATGGGACCTCAGTGGTCTTCCCTTACCAGAAGTAACTTCTGTGAATGGCATACCAGATGGGACTGTAAGATGCTCCTGTGGTGGCTTATTGTCCTTTTCTCTAACTTCTGTGGCATGGTGCTAGTGCATGTACCCTGTGTAATTGCCCCTCTGTGACCTGTCCTGTGAGCTTTATGGCAAGGGACTGTGACCTTCATGTCTGGCTTCAAAGAGTGCTGCATGAACTTAGTAATATACATGCATCATACAGCTGGAAATCCCCTTTCCAGGCAGGGCTGGCCCTGTGTAGAATATCTTTCAGAATGGTTTTCATGAGACGGCAGTGGTAGTTTTAATTCCCTTGTATCAGGCCAAAGAGGTTCTCACAAACTATAGTGGGTAGTGTCTGTAAAGGACAGTTCATTCACAGCCTGGCTGCAGTAGCAGAAATACCATAGCACTCTCCAGTACTGCCTGAATCATGTTTTATGCTTTTTCAGTCACCAGTGCAGAATAGGCTATATCTTGACACAGACTGTTAGGCAACATTGATTTTTGTTTTGTTTATATTTGGTTTTATTTTAGATTACTCATGTTCACAGTACAAATAAGAAACAGCTAACTAGTTAAAATGCTTGAAAAGAAGATTTTCCCCTGCTGCATTTGTTGTGTAACTTAGGTAAGCCTTCTGAGAAGCAGGACAAATAAAGGTTATGGAGCTGGGGTGCCTGGTCCTTCTGCTGGCTGGGTCATTGGCTCATCATATAATGAAAGGAGAGCAGACTTAACCCCTCTGTGCCTCAGATTTTCCCCATCAGACACCTACCTCACAGGAGCACTAAGACAAAAGAAATTTAGGAAGGCATTCTAAAGTCTCTGAACTTGTTTAAGTGCCATGAGTAATTTTTGCTAACTGCATTTCATAGTTTGGTTAGAATTCTTATGAGCAAGGCAGGTAATCTCTGTAGGTGTCATAATTATGATCTTGCTGTGATCAGAAGGCCGTAATGTCTTCAGGAACTATTTTCCATATTCCATTCCTTTCTCCTTTGGGATAGTGGAAGTTTCAGAAGAATATCGTCAGTAAAAGGAGAGTAACATTTCTTTGCTGCTCCTCCTACATCCTAGTCCCCACCCTTCTCTGATCCTTATCAGAAAGTATGCCCCTAAACTTCTTAGTGATTTATATGATAATACCAAAGGGAGAATGAGCATCTAAAAATGACACATCCCTAAAAGGGAATTTGTAGAGATTGTTTTGTTTTGTTTGTTTATTTTTATTTTAAAATGCATTTTAAATACGTTTTTTAGAGTCAGAGCAGATGCACTAAACATTTAGAGAGGTTCCAGGTCACAAACTTGAACAGTCATCTTTGGAATCTTCCAGTCAAATCTCTTCTAAATAGTGTGTATAAAATCTCAGTTTCCCAATTAATAGTTGTCTTGTTTAATTATCAGGCATCCCTGCCTCTACCTCTTTACCAATCTCCCCTGTTTGGCTGTCCCATCTTTCTGCCCTCTCATTCCTCAGCTAAAAGCTGTAATGGATACTAGATTTTTCCAGTAAAGTAGAAAATTGGCATCAAAAGGAATATAATCAATTTCTATTTCAGCCTAGTGCCTGATTAAATCTAACCAATGCTGGTTTTCATGTTTGTATGTAATTTTTATATATCCATATAAAGATTGATTTACTGCTTTTCTGCCCAGCTTAACAATTCTGGCTCTGAAGATTATTTTAAAATTGTGTGATCCGTCTTATGTGCCTATTTATTTGTTTGGTTTGGACAGTGATCCTGGAATGAATGAACTATCTAGTATTGTGGTATTTTCTACAAAGCATAATACTTTTTTAGAGAAGTCAGTTTTTAAAAGTCATTGCCTTTTTTTTTATTATTGGAGAAATTTTTCATAAGTAAGAAAAAAATAGGTCCTAACAATGTATATACTGCTCAAAAAATGTCATCACCTGGGACATTATAGTAAGTTGCTATGGAAACAACTGAAGCCTTCCTCAGGAGGAGAGAAAAGGGGGCAGTAACAGCTAGAATGGTAGAGTCCTGGAGGCCTCCCACCAGCTCACCTGAAGGGGCTCTAAGCAGCTGCAGTGTAGCAAAAGTGGTTTCTAGTATTCTCCAGATATTTGGATTTGGGAAACTTGGTAAGAATAGTACTTATTTATGAACATCCAACTTTGGTTCTTCAAAGTAATTTCTAAACATGGGAATGTGTTTTCTGGACATTTCACAGGGCATACCTGTGTAGTTGTTGAGGTCCTTTCAGCAGTTTCCAGCTTTGTTAGGTAAGAACAAGGGATTGAGAAATAGAAGATATGGTTTCACACCCAGAATGATTTCATGTGCCATTCTTTGTACATAGAGGTGATTCTACTGCTCTGCCACGAGGAGAACTTGCACTTTAGGTTGTTTGTTCTAGTATCTGGGAAGCATTTATGCTTCCTTTCAGAGACCATCTTATGACAGAGGTGGGCCATTGTTGGTCAGATGGTTAGCCAGAGTTAGCAGTGCCTAATCAGTACCCTGCTCTCTGCATAGTGCATGTCAAATCCGAAATCCTAGAATCCATTAGTATTAAAGTCTAGGTGCATAGGAATCCCTGCTATGAGTTGTTAGTGGATCAAGAGGGGGTTATCTGTTTTCATGGTGAAATAGTCCAGAAGCACCTTTAGAGATTGTCAGGTCACGAGCTATGAGCTGCTCTTAATCCTCAGAAGCCTTATAGAAAGTAGGTGTACTGCTTCTATCCCTTGAGAAGAAATAGAAACCTAGCTTGATGAAGAATAGATATTTTTATTCCTGTTTGCACTGTAGCAGCTGGAATGGGTAAAATCATGAAATAGAATCGGTTCTGAAAATTACATCTTTAAATTTTGTCTAAATTTTATTTTTAGGAAAAAATTTAAATTAATCAAAGACAGCTAGCTGTCACTGGTGCTGCCCTAAAGTTTTTCAACCCTTTGTATATTTTTTTTGAATGAAATGATTTCTTTGGGCAGGTCAAGGTTTATGTAAGTGTATCATGGTATAAATATAGTGGTTTGCAACTGTTTTAATTTTTCTTTTCCTGTGCCAGATACAGAATGCAGTTGACCTCTTTTCACTAACTTCTCTTCATGAGCCTGTGTTTTTCTGGGCAGTAATTCCCAGAAGGCTTTTCTTAGTGATTGTAAAGCAAGAATATTTTATCTGGGCCTGTGTTGCAAAGGTGGGTGGTCTGTCATTGTTTTCTGGCAAACTGAGTGATGGATTTAAGATAAGCCTTTGGGGTTCCTGTCACAGTTTCCTGGGCTCCAAGGAAGGGTTGGGCCTTCTGTATTCCCAGTGTTTTGAGTATTTTTCAAATGTTTGTAAGTTCTCTTGCACTCCTCTAATAAAAATGAAAGCTCTCTGTCAAGAAATGGCTTTGGATGGTTCAGAGATCTAGGGGGAAAAATAAGTACACCTGAGACCTTCAGTTGGTCTTTTATTTTTTTAGAATGAAAAGTAGTTTGATAAGCAACCAGACTTAGTGCTCCTTTAAAAACATTCTCTGAAAAGAAGGGAACTCTCCCTCAGGAAAGCTATAAAAGCTATTCCCAATACATAGCAAATGCTTTTGATTTTTAGTCCTTTGAGCAAACATCTGGTGTTATGTCTGATGTTATGTTTTTAGAGCTGTGGGGGGAAAATGTCTAAAAAATTTTAAGGGATATTATTTAAACAATGATTATCTGACTGAATTATGTGTGAGCTAGGTTCTAGGGCAGCTGTCCAGCTCTTTTTCTGTTGTCCTGACGGTAAAGCAGATAGTAAGTGATGTCTTGAAAAGTGATTTACTTATTTCATACTGGTATCTAAAGACATTAGCCTTCTGGGCTACCCTGGGGATACCCCTCTGCACCGTGACTTATTAATGTTTTTTTAGACAAGGCTAAACCTGGATGACTCTATGAATTTGTAGTTTTTCTATTCATATACCAGCTGCTAAAAGAAAAACCATGACTTGTAACCTTGTCTCAAAATTACTCCTAATTGTTAAATTCACCTAACCTCTTTCTGTTTAGGGAGAATTGCTGCTAGTAACGTCAGTTTGCAATGTTCTGCTTTAGATATGTGTCATATGGGAGTCTGGAAACTGTAATAAATATGATTGTATTAATGTACTGGCTGCTTTGTCTCTGCTGATTTTGGGGGTAGGGGAGAGGAGGCAGGGTAGTCTGTTACCAAGTGAAGATACTGACCTAGAAAGTTAAAACATTTCCAGCAGTGTCATTGTTGTAACCTTGCGCCTTTTTTTTTAACCAAAGCACACACATCTAGATTTCTATCCTTGAGGTAGCTTTATTCTTCCAAGTTTATTTGAAGTTCATGCTTAGAAAAGAAATTTGGCCTACATTGTGAATTATCTCTGCTAAGCCCCAAGCAATGGTAATTGCCCTGTGAATTCATTCTACCTAATAGCTCACTGGCATTAATCCACTGTCTTCACGATCTGCTGAGGTCACCATTGACTGTTTTACCACACTTGACTAATTGATCCTCACTGCTTCCAGAAATGTCTGAATTTGCCACCAGCTTTTCTCTGTGCATGCATAGAAAGTTGAACTGCGCAAAGATTTGCCACATTGAATACTTGATCTCCTCGGTATGCTTCTAGAACTGAGTCACCTTGGGAAGATAGACAAACAAAAATCATATTGATTCTTAGAGAGGGAAACCTCAAGTTAACTGTCAAGACCCAGTTCCCCACTTTCAAAGCATATGTTATTAAGTTGGGCTCAGTTGACATACAGGAAATTTCTAACTTCTGAAGAAGTGGAGGAAAGGGAGGCAAGATCCAAATGCTCCAGTTCTGGCCCTTGCTTGCTTGTTTTGTATCTCAAAGAGTTCTGATTAAATGAGAAGTCCTCATTAATGAAAATAAAGGCAGAAGAATCAGCTAGTTTGACATTTAAAATACACAGTGACAGTTAAATATTGGCCTGGGAATGGAGGCCAGTGAAATGAGGTATATCTGTCACTCTTTCCCTCTACTTTCTGGATAGGAGTGTCAAAGAAAGAGTTCCTTGCCCAGCTACGTTCTCTCCTTTAGTGAAGCGTTTTTCAGTCTGCTAAGTTACCACTAGGTGGCAGTGGGTTAAAGAGAATGGCTTAACTAGAGGTCCCAGAAGGACCTGCCTCTCCAGATCTCCAGTCACTGCTTCAATTAATTGTTAAGTGCTCACAAATCTGGCTGAGATAACCAAGGAAAATCAAGCTATAACCAACTCGTGGCAATATAAACGTTTCTTACCAATATTGAATTTACTGAAAGCTTAGGAAGCCTGACCGATGGCAATCAGCCAGTGAATGTGCTTGGGGGAGAGTGTTTAAGAGAGAGGTTGCCTAGTGTCCATTGTTTTAGAGAATCTCACATCATGTGGTGTATCAGTTCATCATGGAATACTGTCAGCTCCACGCAGCGTCTTCCTACCTGCTGGCCAAGGATCACCTGGGAAAACTATCCTGATGCCCTTATTTCTCAGCAGCTATTTCAATTTTGGAAACAATTCAGTTCCACCCAGTGTTGATGCCTGAGAGCCCATTTATGAGAACGGCTGCAGCTGTCTTGTGATTTGACGACCAGAACTGAGCCTCCAAAACTGCAAGCAAATAATGCTGACAAGTCAGAAGAAAATTTATAATAGACACAGAAAAGTCTATAGTTTTAAGCTGGGCACTGGGGAAGGAGTGGGTAGACAGTGCTAGGAAGTCTCAGGACTTCATGCTCACTCCTTCAAAAGACCTTTCCCTCTCTACCTCAAGGAATAATTTCCCAGCAGCCTCTGGTGAGGAGGAATACAGTATGTGAAATAATAAACAGATACTGCCTTCAAATGAGTAACTGAAAATGAGATTACAGTAAAGAGCTTTGTCTCGTGCTTTTGGACCTTGGTAGCTTGTACCACTCTTCACTCAGTCACACTGTGGTCAGGAAAGAGGACAGGGCATACAATAAGAAGTACTGCCTGTCATTTTTGAGCATTCCAACTCTGTGCTAAGCATATTACATACATGCATTATCTGGTTCAGAAACCACCATGAGAGGAAGACTTTTGTCCCTATCATGTATAGGAGGGAACTGAAACAGAGGTTAAGTAACTTGCCAATATCTCTCTGCTAATAAATGGTGAATTAGCAATTCTATCTAGATCTCTAGTCAGTTGCACCTTAAAAATACTAAATTCCTTAGGCATTTGACCAGCAAATTTTAAGGGCAAGCTGAATTATCCCTTTAGACTAATCAGATACCGGAGGACTGAGTATTGCTTGTTGGTTTGCATAAGTGTCTCTAGTCTCTTCTGATTTGTACTGTCTGTCCTTTGACGTGAAGTGGACGTGCACTCAGGCCTTCATGGCTTCCAGGGAGAACCAGGACAGTGGGGACCCCAGGGCAGTGGGCCAGCTGTGGCTCCGGGAAGGGTAGCTGCCAAGTGAGCACCAGAAGGTATTTCACCCACCAGTTAGTTTGGCCGTCAGAGGGGTATCCATCCAACAGTCTTTTTAAAAAGATGATGGAGTGACTCATGGCTTTTCCCAACTCTTCAGTATGCATTCAGAAAGCCTGCCATCCCTTCATTTCCAGTGTTCTCCAGCATGTGGGAAGAAGGCTTTTTCTCAGTCTTGACTATAAATTCATCTTATTCAAACAACTCTTCTCAAGGCTAAATTATGGATGTGCTAAAGCTACAGAAAAATAAAGAACCTATCGTCTTTCTCCTGAGACCTAAAAGGGGGCACAAGCAGAAAGGTTTGGCCAGTTGTCCATATTGTGAAATTTCCCATCAACTTGACTATTTGTTAATTTCCAGAATATCACAATCCTGGGAAGAGCCCACAGTCCTAGACTCTTTGACTAGTTACCTCAGAGTCTCAGTTTCTGAATCTCTAAAATAGGGATAATAACACCTGCCTCATGGGGTTGGTGATCAAATGTACTCATTCCAGACAACAAAGACTTGATGTTATTCCTGCTGTGATGAATTTGCTACGTGATGCTCAGCAGCTTTCTTCACCTCCCTGTGCTTGCATTTCATGTCCTGAGACCAGGCCTGGCAAACAAATGGACACAGCAGCATGTTGCCATCTTTTAGTCTTGCACACAGGTGTTCGAAAGATTGTTTCCAGGCTGCCTGAGTTCTCCCCACTTCTTCAATTGGCTCTCCCCAGGTTAAAACTTGAGAATATCATCCGCTTTCCCACTGCTGGGAGAGCTGTGTGCTCCCCCAGGAATGACATTAGGCTCCTCGGGACATTCATTAGTTGAGGTTACGAAAGGACTACAGGGCACTGGAATGGTAATTTCCTACATGGGACCCCAGTGACCCAGAGTGAGCTAGCTCAGCTGGTCTAAGCATGTGGCTAATGAGGGAAGGGTCATGGTTTCACTTCTGTGTGGGCCAATTAGTGTCACGTGGAAAAGCACGCTCCTGGGGCATCAGACAGCAGCCTTGCGTGTGTGTGGCACTGCTCACCGATATGGCTCAGTGTAGCCATCATCACTATTGAAAAACCAACCCAAAGCCTGCATTTTCTTTCTTATTACATGGCCTGTTGCTTCCAAAACTTGGGTCATTTTTGGAGCACCTTCATGATTTTTGCTTAGTAGACCACCACATTTTTTATTTATTCAGTATTTTTCTATGAATTCATTCACTCTTTAGCTTACACTTAAAAGTGATGGTGCATCACTACCATCAATGGAAAATTGGGAAATTCACCCTAAATGTAAAGTGCACATTAAATATACAACTATTGAAATTAAAATGTTTATCTTCATACAATCTGCAAACACCTCCTGAACCACAAGTGATCAGTGTATAGTGTGTTAATAAACGTTGCAGGTATGTAAGCTGCATGTGTTATATAATACATTTTCTGTAATAAAATGGTCACATCAGCAAAAACAATGTCATAAAGCAATTGCTTTAGTGGGAAGAGTTAGGATCAGTGGCTGGAGGGTTTCACACTTTTATTCTTGCAGGAATTTTAACACAGATATCTTCCTAATAGCCATAAATATGTAGCTATAAGACCTGAATTCTGAACAAACCTAGGGTTTAATTTACATCTAGCTTTAACTCCAGAGTCGCGGCTTTTGTTCGCACTCCCGGCTGGTATTGTCATTAACACTGTGTTTCTTACACATCCTTATCATTATCGCCCGTTTGTGATAAACAAAGCACAAGCATACAAAGTAAATGTGTTGTCTTCACAAATCCTCATTCCCCTCCAGTTATGAGCCAGTTCATGCTAATCTCCCCAGCTGGCCAGTTCCTTATGGAGATCGAGACACAACCAATAGTGGCATTGATAATAAAAATGTATTCCCTAGTTAATTGAGCATGTGACATCCAGTCCAGTTATGAAAATGTGCACTGGAAGACAAATACACGTAAAAAAGCAGACACACACACACACACACACACACCCCGCTTCAGGGCAGAGAGAGCGCTCAACCCCTTCCGTTTTTGAGGTTCCCAATACATTAAAAAATGAAGAAATGTCAAAGCAGTATATATTTTACAAATTCAGGTTGAGTGATGTACAGCTTTCAGTCCTCTCTGTGTACCTGTCAGTGGAGGTTTAGCCTCATTTGGAGGTCTGGATGTGAGGTCCAAAGGGTCCTCCCTCCTTGCCCCCAGGTCAGGAGATGAGCCCTTCCAGGAGCACTGACTTATATAAAGACCTGAGTTCAAATATACCATAAGGCAAAGCATGACATTTTAGCAGTGTGGAAACACAAAGTCGTCTGAGGGGTAGAAGGGTGAGAAGGTGAATGGCTTTCACTTCTCTTCTCACGCTCCCCTTCCCTTGTGGATTCTTGCTGCAGTCACTCCTGCTCTTTCAGCGCTGCTTGGGTTTTCCCGCATCTATAGCTTTCTCAGCTTGGAAAGTCATTAATTGGCAGCAAGAGGGCCAGGCCATTTTATAAGTGCCAAAAGACGTACTTAGACCAGAAAATCAAAATATTAAGAGGCATAAATGCAATTATAGCTTTCTTCCGTTGCACGTGGACCTGATGAGTACTTTAACCACGAGAAATACTTCGAGTAACTGTGGTCACACACACCCCCCCCACACACACACGGTAAAGAGCAGGGAAAGGACTTCATGCTGTTAACATCTACAATGTTCTTATTGCACAATACTTGCTGGAATAGTAAGATTGTGTACTTGGGGAGTGTGGTGTATGTATTTATATAAAACAGTATAAAATCATTTACTTAAGAATGACCTATTAGGATTCTGTTTGTATGGCCTTGTTCTAAGACTGATACATACTTGTGATCGCTGCCTCTGAGGGCAGAAAGCGATTAGTTCATTTGGTATTCTGTGTGAGGAGTCTGCGGCTGGCATTAAGGCCTCTTCCCTACCCTTGCCAACTCCAATTATGCCTCAGCAAGGCCTCTCATTCCCTCCTCCCCTGTCCCCAGAGTTCATCTGAACACATCTGTTGCTCTGTGAAAAGTATTTTGGCAAAAGCTTCCTTCCCCTGTGCTGGAAGTCATCTGTCCTGACTGGCTTAGAACTTTTTACTTTGTGTGTGTGTATGTGTGTGTGTGTGTGTGTGTGTGTGTGTGTGTGTGTGTGTGTGTGTAGAGGCATTTATATACCTTTATATATTAATATATGTCATTTTAATAGAGAGATCAACGTTATGACATCAAACCAAGTGTAATATAGAGATTTCAGTTCCGAAATGGTTGGGAGAAACTGATTTAAACCCTCAAGTGCCAGAGGAAGAGCACAGGATTCTGAATGTGTCCTTCCCGCTCTACCTTTCATGTCGGTCCTTCCAGGATATATACCTCAGTAATCATACCTCAAATCTGGGCTCTCTTGCACTGAGTGGGTATTTAAAAATTAATACTGACTCTTCATTTTGAAAGATATTACCAATGACCTACTAGACTTAGTTTTGGTCACAGAGATCTTACCAGAAAGTACCATCCCTGGGAACTCATCCTGCACAGAACTGGTAAATGGTAAGCCATGGCATCTTGAATTATATAACTGATGCCTCAGTTCGTGGGTAGCTGGGCAAGTCACCTCTAACCACAAGCATCAATGGCTTCCTCAGGGTCCCTTGGGGGAGGCTGAATGAAACAAGCTAGGAAGGTGTGGCCCAGGGTTATGCAAACATCAAACCTGACAAGCCTGACATCCAGATTATTTGTTCCATGTCCGCGAGGTGAGTGCAGCAGCTGAGAAGTTGCTTCACATCTCAAAGCCAGGGGTAACATATGCTCGGGCCCATCATGGGCAAAGGCACAGGGTGGCCACCAAAGGAGTTCGTGTCCCAGGTGCCCCAGATGCCAGCACTGCCTACATAATTTGCAGCGCCCATGAAAAATGAAAATGCAAGGCCATTTGTTCAAAAACCATTTCAAGATGACCATTGAACCAGGCATGGGGTCCTTCTAGGCGTCCATGAAGCTGGTCCTGCAAGAAGCACACCACCAGGCCAAAGTGGAGCCAGTTCGAAGTTCAACGGGGCGGGGAGAGGGGTAGGGGGCTTCTTGGCAGGCCCAGTGCCAAATCTGTCTTTACACATATTGGATTCTTTCCTCTGTTTGTGATTGACATGCCCTTTCAGTGATGTCCAAGCCGGCTGTGCTTAGCAACTACTCTATGCATGAGTGGTCTACGGATTAAAGCATTACCATTATTTTGAAATACTTTAAGAAAGTTCCCAAAGATTTGAAATCCATTCACACAACCTCAAAAAATGTCACTAGTGCAATTGTCAATGAAAGAAAAGGAAGAACTGTTAGATTCTTTAACTATGACCCAAATGTAAAACTCAGGATGGTTTTAAAAATGTGATTTTTTTAAAAAATGTGACTTATTTGTGTGAACAAAGTTTAAAGTTAGTGATGACTATCAAGAATTTGAAGAGACCATCATTAAAAAGTCATGATTGGATTTAAAAATCTTCATTGGGAATTACTATTTCAAGCATAAAATCTGATATTAAAAAGCTATATTCATAAAAAGCAAATGCAAATTTCTCGTTAAAAATTAAAGAGATTATTTTTTAGAATTTTTATGCAAATTTAGTATTTAATATCCTCCCTAAATTTTGAATTTTGTTTCTCATAATTATATAATAAAAAGAAAGAGTAATGAAGGCTTTTTCTAAGCCCCCATAGATGCCCCAAGTCCCCTCCAGTTGACTCCAGTGTGGACCTTAGACTATTACCATTTTTTATGTGCTACAAAGTGAAAATGTTGGAAGCAGCAGTCCAGCCAGCAGCTTTCTGAAGGAGTCTGAAAGAACTACTGCTTTCACCCACTGGTGGTGGCAGACTGTTGAGTTTGGCTTAGGAAATCAAGGCATGACTGAAACAGGATTCAGTCATGGTGGCAATTAATAGTACTGCATAGGGCTGTTCAAATGATTGCATGAGATACTGCATGTAAAATGCACAGAACAATGCCTGAAGTATAGGAAATACTCAATAAATGGCAGTTATTTACTATTACCTGACACCTTGGATAGCCAATGAGTTAACAAATTCTGTTGATGCTGTGTCTACAGTGCCTCAGCTCTGTTCTTGGCCTTACTTTCCATTCCTCCTATCCCACCCCACCACAATTTAGCATTTTATCACTGCTCATCTGACAGTTATATTAGCCTCTTAATTTGTCTTTCAGGCTCCAGTGTCTTTATTTTAAACCCCTCTGGTTCAATGAAGACACTTTAGGTGGCAAGTAACAGAATATCCAATTTAAATTTATTTTTTTAAATTAAGTTTTATTTTTTTTATCATCATTTATCTCCTCTATGCCCACTTCTACCTCCACCCATCCCCCTCCACCCCCGCAATCACCACACTGTTGTCCATGTCTGGGAGTTTTCTCTTTTTTTTTCTTTTCTGCTCAATCCATCGCCCTTCCCCCCTCCCCCCAGCTGCCTGCCTGCTCAACCTTCTTTCATACATTAAGACATTCAAAGTTCAGGGAGTGTGTGCACACACACATGTGTGCTGTTTTGTTTGTTTTTGCCTTCCCCCTCATGGTCTCAATATGGCTGCTATAGCTCCAAGTATCACCTCCACTCATGATGACATCTAAAAGCATGGAGGAAAGGGATGTTTTTCTTGTGTATCTCCTTTTATTAGAGTGGAAAATTCTTCCAGAAAGCCTCTTAGCGTCCCTCAGAACACATTTACCTTTAAGCAGTCATAAGCAAAGAGTAACGGGATCACGATAATTGGTTTAGGTGACTCATCATTTATCCTTGGGTCTGGGCCGACATCCCCTGAGCATAGTACTGGTCCCATACCCAAACAGAATTGGGATTCTGCTAGCCAGGAAAGAGTGATGGCTGTTGGGGTAAACAACCAAAAATTCAGCCAGTCCTATCTACACACCGTTTACAGATTCACCAAGCATTTCTCCCTTGAACAAGAATTCAGTCTGTTGGGTCCCCTCACCTGGAGTTAAGTGTTTGGCCCCTAATCTGGCATATCCTCTTGGGGCATCCTATACTTCTGCTTCATAGCTCCTTATCACACTTTGTAATTCTACATGAATTTAGTGCATGACTAGTATCTCTACTCAACTAACTCTAGAATGTAAACGTCATTATTATTGTATCTGTTTTGTTCATTATTACACTCAACACCTGACACAGTCGGTATTCATAAATATTTGTTGAGTGACTGAATGTCTATACCTGTCAAAGGAAGCAAGCAGAATTTCAACAGTTAGATATTTAATCTAGCAAAAGCAGTTTTCTATGTAGGTAACAAAAAGGTTGAAAGAATTTGGTGCCTCAACATCACCAACATTTTGTTAAAGAACTAATTGCCAATCCCTGTGTGCACATGGGACCATTAGTAATTCTGTAGCTATGCAAATTAAAACAGTGATGTATGATTTATAGCTTTAATAACATTCTGAAGGCTCTTAAATTTTAATCACTTGCAACATCCTTTTTAATATTCAATTACTTTATTAACTAATTAGGTCACTTGCTGAAAAAGCACATAAGGTTGGTGCTATTTTAATATCAGCTGAGCCTCACAAAATACCTTTGAAATGGTGCAAATGGTTTATTTATTTTAAACAGATCATTAAGATGCTATAATTAATAAACCAATTACGAAAAAAGGCCCGATAGTGATAGATGCACAAATACAATACCAGTGTCCGATATATTAGTCATTTTTACACACATACATCAAGGGGCAAAACTTAAATGAAAACCCACTGTAAAAAGTGCTTTCCTAAATAATTAATTTGTGTGATGACTGATAACCCTATCACGGCAAACCTAACTTGAGGCTCGTTCATTATGCAAACCTGTAATATGTACTTTCGTTTCATCTAATGACACTCACGATGGAAAATCCATGGCACGCTAAACTCGGTGCGCCTTGATTACTTACAAGAGCCTTAATTTGCAGACCGAGTTGGGCACTTCACGACTTATCAGTGCGTTGGAGTGAGCCAAGCCTCCCAGAGGAGGATCAGGAGACACATGTGGGTCAGCAGCAGCCTTGCTTTATTGATTTCCCAGCACCGAGTTAAGGTCTTTAAAGCAAACAAAGTGAACAAAGAAAGCTAAGGCCAAGCCTGTGGGGATTTTTCACCCAATATCCTCAAAGGAAACTGGATCATAGCATTAAGCCCACATTGCCAATACACAGAGATGTTGGAACTAGGGCTGAGCATGGGTAGGGTGCAGTTCTTAGGCTTGGAGTAGAATTTTATTTCTAGGATCAGGGTGAGGGGAGAGGAACCAAATCGTTTTGCTGGGCTGGGAAATAATGCTATCAAATCCTGGAGGCCAAGTAATTTTTCTGGGCAAAAATATAATGAAAACAATAGCCACCATTTATCGAGTGTTTAGTACCGCTAGACAGTGTTGACCGCCTGAGTTATCTTCTTGGATAGTTCATGGTACTCATTTAGTTGACATTTATTTACTGAGTACCTCTGAGACCGGGCACTGTTCTAGGCACTGGAGATACTGAGGGTGAACTAGATAGACAAGTGTCTTGCTCTCAAGGTGTTTGCATTCTGTTGGGGAAGAGGGACAAAAATCATACGTTGCATGGAAGCAAAATATAAGCAACAGCTTTAGGCAACGCCGAGTGCCAGGAAAAAATTCAAACAGGAAAAGGGAAGACTGATGGACGGTGACTGGGGCAGCTCTTTGCGATTGCGTTGTGGTCAGAGAAGGCCTCTTGGAGGAGAGGAGTGATGCTTGCAAATGGGCAGGAGGGTCTTGAACAACGTAGAGTCTGTTCTTACCTCAGCGTCACCAGTTGTTTTCTGCTTTGTGTCCTTTTGAAGTTAGCGGAGCTGAACGGGGAAGGTGACTAGGGAGAGAGCCGGGGAGGCGGGCTGGGGGTGAGAGTGGCGGGTAGGGGAGAGGCTGAGGGAAAATGGTAGGTGGCATCATTATTATTCTTTTGCAAGGGTGGTCACTTTTTTTGCAGTCAGACTCCAGCACGGACTTGCATGCATCTGGTGGTTCATGTGCTTGCTGGTGGGTTCAAAACTGCAGAGAGCAGTTTCTCACCCCTCCTTCCTCCTGCCACTGCCACGTTCTGCAAGTGGTTACAGCTATGTTTTATATATTTCCAGTCTGTTTCAGCACCTTCATGATGTGCTGATGAAACTTTAAAATATTTATGAATTTCCACATTGTCCCACGGATGCTGAGTTCTTTGGGAAGAGCAAGTAGCCCCAACAAGAAATCTAATGTGGGTGCTACTCAAATACATAGGGAAAATAATCATTTTGCCTAATGGAAATAATCAGAGAGAGCCCCCATCATCTCTGTCAATTGTGAAACAAACTGCAGTCCAGCAAATTGTGCCCCTCCCCTCCCTGGCCCCTTATCTGGTGGACTATTGGGGCATTTTTTTTACATTTGTGGGTCCCAATGTATACCCACTCCCACCCCATGCTGAGTTATCTCTGAGAGGTGTGTCAAGAACATTCTTTTCAAGTGAGACAAGTAAAGGTTAAATATAAGCAGACCCCTACATTAATGGATAACTACTTTGGTGGGTGAAGTTCCATCAGAGCCAAGTGAACATTTCCCTCTTCAGCGGCCCAAAGTGGACCTCAATTAGGAATGTAAATGAAAGGAGTGTACTAGTGGTACTCGAGTATTAAGGAAGAGAAGAGCTGTGAGCTTTGCAGTGAACCTGGACAAGAAAAAGCTAGTTCTGTGCATCTCTCAGGTCCTCGAAGCAGGCTAGAAGGTTTTTTCAGAGTCTTCACCAAAGCCTTTATTTCTCATTCCCATGGATTTCTCTATCTAAATATATTTCTCTAACAAAATAAATTATTCTTATTCAGTTTTTTTCCTTTGAATCACTAGCATTGGAACAGCACTATAACCTGTAAATTGTCATTGCATTTGTCTGTTTCTGCCACATTGAGTATTACATGGATCTTTTCTAAGAAAATGAATTATTGTAAACCATTTTCCTAGAAAAATTAATAATGCTAACAAATTTGGGAGCATAGTCCATTTGTGGCCTGAGTCTTCTTTCCTTTTTAAAATTTGGAACTGGAGCAAGATGGTTGTTTTTTGTTTGTTTGTTTGTTTGTTTTAATATGTCTTTATTGATTTCAGAGAGAGGAAGGGAGAGGGAGAGAGAGATAGAAACATCAATGATGAGAGAGTCATTGATCGGCTGCCTCCTGCACACCCCCTACTGGGGATCGAGCCCGCAACCCGGGCATGTGCCCTGACAGGGAATCAAACCACAATCTCCTGGATCCTAGGTTGATGCTCAATCACTAAAGCATGCCAGCTGGGCAGGATGGTTGGGTTTTGAGGTCTGCAAAGGACTGTAAAGCCCTAGCCGGTTTTGCTCAGTGGTTAGAGCATTGGCCTGCTGACGGAAGGGCCCCGGGTTCAATTCCGGCCAAGGGCACATTGTACCTCAGTTGCACACTCAATCCCTGGCCCAGGTCAGGGCAAATGCGGGAGGCAGCCAACTGATGTGTCTCTCTCACATCAATGTTTCTGTCTCTCTCCCTCTTTCCCTTCTACTCTCTCTGAAAAAGCAATGGAAAAAATATCCTCAGGTGAGAATATAAAAAAACACACAAAACACAACTGTAAAAAACAGCCTATGAACCTTTACATCTTTTGCTCAGGAGTGGATTCTTTAGGGTCTTCTGCCCTCTCTAGAGAGGGTGAGAGAGAGCAAGTGCGCCCAGAGAAAATGGTCCACAGACACACCCGTAGTGGTTAGCATATGTCCTAGGACTTAATCACTCCTTTCTCACACCTGGTAGTAGCCAAACATTTTTCATTGCACATCCTATCCATAAAATGGTGCTTAGTGTCCCATCACAAATGTGTATATTTATAAAAATATCTATTCTACTGTCATTCTGTATATTAATCATTGGTAAAATTCATTTCTCTGTATCTTAGATCAAATAAATACAAGTGGCTGCTCCATCTTCTTCATACCGTGGCGGGCCCTCTGGCGTTCTTCCAGGGCCTGTGTGACTGACCGATGAAGATCACTGCTCTGAAGAGTCGAGGTAACCTGAGGTAAACACCGTTTCTTGCAGAAACCTGCTCTGTGTTGACGATGAACAGATTTACTGCTAGGGGCAACTTAAGAGCATTTTGGGCATTTCTTATATAAGATTCTGGATGGAAAATGCATTCAACAGAACATTCTGGTCTTTGCCCTTCCCTGGAGCTTCTCGGGATCACTGGTCCAGGCTTTCTCAGAGACGGGCAGTCATCTGAAATATCAGCACTTCCCCCAGTGCTGCCTTTCTTTTGTTACCATCGCAGTTTCTGCCCTGTCAGAGTACCATGGCATTGTTCTTTTAGAAGTACTTTTCTTTAAATTTTCTCATTTTCACTTAAATTAATATATTTAAAAAGATCCTTTATATAGCTACCATAAATGGAAAGCCACCCTTATTTATTGTAAATAGAAATTTTAAAAATTAAGTGTGTAATTATTACATTAAAAATAACACGCACAGTGAGATATCACCTTGTACCTGTTAGGATGACTGTCATCAAAAAGACAAGAGATAACCAAGTGCCGGTGAGGATGGTATTGGTGGAGAAAAGGAAATCCTTGTGCACTGTTGGTGGGGATGTAAACTGGTGCAGACATCTTTTCAAAAGTTTTGAAATGTTTTTTTACCATTCAACAATGAATTTAAAAATCCATTTAAATATAAAATATGGAATTATGAGGCTACAACTAACAGGAATTTAAATAATGACTTAACATTATTGAAGAATTTTATGAACCTCAGCACTGATGGCAGAATTCTGAGGATGTACCTCCTATGGGAAGCCCAGGGAAAAATCCCCAGTGTGGGGCCTGTGACCCACTTGTATTTGCCATATAACAATAAAAATATAACATACAACCTCGACAGAGGAAAACACCCTCATCTCAGATTGCACTCCCAACTCAAACCAACTGGACCTATCATCTTCCCCAAATAGTTTTAGAAAGTGGTGAGATAAAGGGAAAAAATAGAATTGAATAACAAAAGGAAGTTGTTATGAGGGGTGAGTATAATTATTTACATCACTTGAGTTAGAGCCATTTATTTGCTAGCGTCTAAGATATGCAGGTATATATACAAGATGCATCACAATTTAAGAATTTTTTTTTTCTTAAAACAGAAAATTTATTTTTTCATCATACTTGTACTTCAAATGATACAAATATGATTGTTTCTGCCTGATAGTGCCTGCCTGAGTATGGCATTGGAATTCCTTCAAATGTTTCCCCACACAGTCAAGGTTAGAGTATATTATTGCATATTCAAATATATGGTTTCCTACTGGATTGTGGTATACAGTATTGTCATATTTATATGAACGGTACAACCTGTCCTTCCCTACAAAACCACTTCCTCTGTCACTGAGCCAACCCATCTTTGGAAGCTTTGCTTTTCCATCTGTATTGTTAGATGAAGTAGTAGTTGTGGTGGTAATTTTTATATAGTTTTTGGGGAAAATGGATCTTACATCCCTACAAATAAGGCATAAATATCTGTGTAGAAATTCAAGGTGATGTTTTATTTAATAAAGGAGTCACACAACTGAGATTACAGGGTTTTACATATGTATTTGATGCTAAGAGTTCTTTCAAAAACAACCATAATTCTCAGGTTGGAGTCTGATCGAGGTCCCTGTGTCCAACTTACTTGAGAGTCTCATTCGGACCAGTTATCAGCGCCTGAATCACTGCCCGCATGGGGAATGAGGGGCTCCCTCAAAAGGACCCGACAATTCCCAAGTTATCTGCAGACACAGAAATTTCATTCTAAATATTTTCCCATTCCCTGGAAGTCCATCTGGTACCAACTTGATCCTGATATCTTCTGCCTTTCCATCTGGAGATAACTCCTTTGTTTCAAAGAGTCTTGGCAAACATACGGTTTAGTGGAACAAAGTGGAAGACATTTTGAAACACAGACATTGTCAGCCTCAAACCAGGCGATCAGGAGAAAGCAGCTCAGAAACGTGGCGGCACATTTGGAAGGAGTGTTAGCAGAAGTGTAGAGCTACAAAGACACAAGTAGGTAACAGCTGACTGTTAACCTACCAAACTCGATTCAATGTGACAGTGATACTTCACAGCACATTGCATCCGCTCTCATTTGAAGCTGACAGAGATTGTTTCTGCTTTACATCTATTGGTTTATTAATGGTCTACAGCCTCTTAAGCAGATGCATATTCATTAGGTAGCCAGCTGTTAGGAGGTTCCCAGATGTCGAATGTAACTCTGTCTTGGAACATTTTTTTTTCCTTATCATGAAACAAAGTAATTGAGGCCTTATTAAAGAACCAGTTAATTACTAAAGCGGTACCTTATGGCGCCCTTTTTATCATTTAAATCTCAGAACTCTTGGGACACCTAAAAATTTTGGTAAAGAGACAGTATTTAAGAGCCAACCTTTATTATATATTTGTAGAGAGAGACAGGGAGTGTACGTATGGAAACATACATACACACACGTCCATATTGGAGGAATTAAAAGTATGTGAAACATTCTTAACTGGAAAATTTTCAGCGACAGTATCCTTTCCTTGGTTCATTATAGGAATTAGGTCCGAAGGATAACACTAATAAACCTAGTAAATTAAAAGTAAAAATACTTTAGTATTTCTTTTATCTAATCTTGTGACTTTCCCATAAAAGATGGCTTGAAAAATGGTTCTTCATGTAACTTATGCTTCAAACTTCATCTTATATCTTTCACTAAAGTTAGCATTTTTCCTTATCAAAAATAAGACAGTTTGACTACTGGCAGTCATATTAGGGTTTTCAAATTGCCAGGTATTTCTAAATACCCTTTTAAACCCCTTTCTAAAGACATCAATTCAAATAGTATTCCCTTGAGAATAACTTAAATCTAGAAATTTCACTTCTACTTTTGTTTGGTGGGCATCTCAAATCTATTCCTCAAATGCAAGAATCTCAGGATCAAATAAAAATTTGCCAAGAGCACACAATCTTTAGTGAGCATTACATTGCACTTTTTGATGGTTTCCTTAAGCAAGCAGTCCAAGGCCGTCGCCTTTACTGTGGCTGACTCTTAACGTCTCTGATCCCTAGGGGAGCCTGTGAGTTATACTATTCCAAATCAGGTGAAATTTTTTGCTTTCGAGATTTGGTTAACATCTTATTCTAAATCATATCACCATTTCTGCAAAAGAAACAAAAGAGATCCGTTTTTATTTGTTCCGTGGCTCACCTCCTGTTGGTGACCTTTAGAAAATGCAAATAGAGTTTATAAACATTCAGTGCTTACTTAAAAAACATATTTAGCAACCATTTACTAGCTGTCTGCTACGTGTGGAGTGCTACATGGCATCTGGGACAACATGGTCTGAGATCAGGGATAAGCAAGAAAAAGCTGAGTTTATCTGAATGGCATGTAAATGAAAAGATCTGAAATGTTAATAGAGGAGTATGGAGGGATAGTGGAATGAAACAGGATTTGGATTCCAAAGACCTGTCCTAGGAGCCCTGGCTTCACTACTTGACCTTTAGGAGTCTGTTTTCTCATCTGCAACAAGGGGATACTAACTGTTCTACCTCCTTCGCTTAGGGCCGTGATGATGATCTGGGAGGAAATGAGTGTGAATCCATTCTGTAAACTACACGATGCAAATACATGTTATCACTGTTTGAAATACTCGATTTGTATTTATAAATGGCCCCTTAGATATAAAAATTCATCTTTTTTATATATAACTGAACTATTAATGCATTTCAGTATTAATTGACAGTTAAATACTACTGTCATACAATTTTCCATTCAAGTTTTTTTTTTAAAAAAAAAAATTTTTATTGATTTCAGAGAGAGGAAAGGAGAGGAAGAGAGAGAGAGAAACATCAGCGATGAGAGAGTCATTGTTCGGCTGCCTCCTACACGCCCCCGACTGAGCATCGAGCCCGCAACCCGGGCATGTGCCCTGACCGGGAATCGAACCCTGATCACCTGGATCCTAGGCCGATGCTCAACCGCTGAGCCACGCCCGGCCGGGCTCCCTTCAAGTTTTCTAAAGTCTAAGTCCCTTTTTCGCAGGGAGTGCTCTGACAACCATGGCAATGAAAGCAAATGGAGCCTTCAGAATATACCATCTCTGGTGGTCACAGTCCCCCTCTGAGGAACTTTTGAGGAGAGCAAAGTACTTATTTCAGCACCCTAGACACCAATTATATTATCATCATCTTGCCTATCTTCTCAGGCCTACCCTTTTTCATCGAGCTCCAGCCACACCCATTTGGGTTTGCACGTGTAGTTCACGTGGCTGGCTCCCCTTCCTCATTCTTCCCATCTCTGCGTGAAGCTCTCTTCTCGGTGTTACCCTGTCTAGATTAGTCTCTCCTGTTCCTGTGTGACAGCAACTCAATTATCTCCTCAGAACACTTACAGATGCGCACACTTCCACGTGGTGATCTTACGGGTTTCTGTCGCGGTCGCCGTGGTTCATAGCACCGCGGTCCTCGAGGTGCTATGGGCAGTAGGACCGCAGTCAGTATGAGTGAACATACGGAAGAAACTTGGGTAGTGGTCCTCTGGTTTAGTGGCCCGTTACCATATGGCAGTCTCACTTCATAGCTGGGAGAGTTTGCAGTTTTTACATTTTTATCATGACTGTTTTAGTATTGTTTTCCTGGATATTTTATGATTGACAATTGAAAATATGAAAAATACCTAGAAATACTGGAAGCCATTCTACAGCCCAATATTTTAGCTGCATTTTAGAAAATTCAGTTTAATAAAACAGGTATATAAATTACCAGACACAAAAGAGCACATCTTCAACATCTCATTAATAAAAGTTGATTCTGCGCCCACAATTCTGTTGATTCTGTGCACTAGTTTCCAAAACAAAGCTCTGCTGGGATGAGAGGGAATTCTGCCTAGGATTTCCTTCCTCTTTTCCCTTGTAAAAACTCTGCCAAACATTCTTACTGAAGGCTGACATTGGGGGTGAGTTACTGGAAATCAACAGTCTCCAGTTTGGGGACCCTGCACAGCAATCTTTGCAAAGCCACCTTTGGCTGTTTCATTTCTGACACGCCTGTTCTGTTTCTGTAAGAGGGAGGTCGCCGTTCCATAGGCTGAGAATGAAGGGAGCATGTGAAGTGCCCAGCAGAGCTGGCTCCTGCCATTTCATGAAATGGATGGAAACCTGGCTGGGTTCCTCCAGTCTTGAGGATCAAATCTATCTAGGATTCACAGGGAACATTATGAATGTGGGAGTACTCTTCCTATAGCCATATCCTCTGTGAAACCTGCCCGGGAACACAGAATGCAAGGCTGCCTGCGAGGCCTTCAGGTTCAACCCCTTTTACTCCCTCTTCTTGAAGGGCAGAAAAAGAGGCTCACCACGCCCTCAACACCCACCCTCTCAGCCTGTTTTTCTAAAAAATCCCAAGTGGGTAAGAAATATACTTACTCGTTTTTAAATGTGCTCTGTTTCGGAAGAAATAATCTGAAAAACTGAGCAAAAGCTATGGTGTCACCAATTTTTAATATTCAGTTATCCAGAGAGCAATTTCATGTGACAGGCCTTTAGCTTGTGACTGAAGTGAAAGGGAAAACTAAATTCTTTGTACATCAAGTAGATCACCTTATAAACGGACTAAATCAAGTAAATGGATACATAGTTACTAGGAAATAATCTCATCTGTTAATTCGAGATGGCTACAGTTCCCCAGGTGGGGCTTGAGGACGACTGGGGAGCCTGAGACCCATCCAGGGGACCTGCCAGGTACCAACCATGTGTCCAAGGCTGGACTTTTCCCATATACTTCCACGAAACAACACAGCACAGCAGACTGAATGCAGAAACAGATTGAGAATCCAACTACATTAAGCCAGGTAATGAAGAGACTTTCAAAAATGTAAAAACAATGTCACTCTTCACAAATTTTTATTCTGGTAAATATTAACGTTTTATGAAATTGTAATTTGACAGGAAAGGGTTTGTTACTGTAAAATCAGTATTTTTAAAGTTTCTCAATTTTTATTTTGAATATCAATATATATGACCCATGTAAGCAAAAGCTCTTTGGGGTCCTTAATAATTTTTAAGGGTGTAAACAGGGTTCAGAGACCTAACTGCTCCATATACTGACTCTGGGCCCTCTTATCTCATTATAAAATGAAGAGTGTGCTCAGTCTTTAAAGAACACAGCTGCAAGATGTACTGTACAGTTAAGAAAAGTCAAATGGGGAAAAGGTAGGGTTTCATGGCCCAGGACTCACTTAAAGTAATGACAATTATTTTAAAGAGTCACAAATGAAATCCCTGTTTGCCCATCAGGACTTTCAAATCCCTGGGAAGCTAAGTGTCTGAATTGGCTTCATGCTGACCGCCGCCCCCCCCAAACCTCCCATAAGCAGCACAGGGTAAATAAAGGGTGCCAGACACTGCATTAGCAAGACTGCCAGTATTAAAGAGGAAGACACAGAATTAAGGTCATAACAAGTTAAAAGTAAACCAGAAATCCTTTCATGGATAGACTTTCCTCTTTCAGTCTTTTTATTTGATTGCTTATCTGGGTATTAGAAGGACAGAAAGATCTTAGTTAATGAAACTGCAAGAAGTCAATAGAAAAATTGAGCTCTCTACTGCTTCTAAAAGCTGAGATCATTCTGAGGGTTGTGTGGCAAATCTCACACCAGGAGCTCACTTTTGTAGTTCTCTCCCTCACATCTGCACTAATGTGGTAAGTAGAAGTGACTCAATACATCCACAAAACAGCTCATTTACAATTTCCTTTTCTAAAGGAAATTGTTAAAAAAGAAAGTGGAATTAAATTCAGGCATATAGGAAAATCCTCATTAGAAATCAATTTAGTAGAACAATCTCTCAGGCTTTCTTCACTACATACTTTTAGGAATAAAACAGGAATATGAATTTTGGGGTTTGCTATATAGATTAAATGACACACACATGAAGTTTTTAGTACAGTGACTGCCACATAGAAAGTTTTTGATATGTAAGTGCGTTTACATAAAAAAATGGGAGGCAGAGAAACATTTAAAGCACATATATGTCAGTACTGGTAGATTTCACTCATCATTTTATTTAATTATCCAACACTTCCAGATTTTAAGTTCATAGGGAAAAAAAAAATGTATTAGGGCCCAAAGAAGCCAGGTTAATTGATCAGGTGTCACCCAGACAGTGAGTGGTTGAAATGGGATTAGATCTGTTTGCTTCCAAGTCCAAGCTCATGCGATGCTGTCTCCCAGGAGAGCTGAAACACAAAGCCAGTTTATTTCAGAAGCCTATTTACCATAAGGTGTGCTCGTAAGGACAGTCAGCTTTATTTTGCTAATGTGTTTCATAAATATTTAAGAAGAAAAGAAGTATTAACCCTTCCCTCCAAATATAAGTAATTATAGGTCTCAACTTATTAGTGACTACCCCAAAAGCAATAGCATAATGGGTATCATTCAGGCAGTTTATGTTGAATAATAAAGGAAACATTCAAAATACCTTACAGGAACACTGTATTCATTTATGGTTCCTGAAGATCGTATCAGAGAAGTGAAAATGGATCTGGAGTGGCAGTGGGGATTCACTCCTCATATGTAAATTGCTAGAACAGTAACCATTTCACCCTCCACCCCCCTCCACAAATATTAGGCATATGGAAAACAGATACAGCAGAGAAGCTGCTGAAAAGGAAAAGGCGTAGGATGGGCAAAAGGGGGTCCAATAGGAGATTATTAAAGAAGAGTATTTTCTTGCCAACTTCAAGTAATTTGGGGATATTAGAACTTTTCTTTGAAGTATCACTTAGTAACCTCTTCAGAGATAAATCATTAAATTGGATGAACCTCCAATGAGGCAAGTCTTATGTTTTCCTCTTTCATTGGCTCTGAAACAAAACATACTGGTAAGATATCAAACTGTATGCTGAGGTGTAATGACTGAGATGGGAGCTTCCTTCTGTCCACAGACACAACATAGGAAGAAGGCATAGTACAGAAAATGCTTTAGAAATAAATATTAATTTTATTAGAAAAAAAAATTTTTAACACAAAAGTTTAGAAACAAAATATTTATTTCCTCCAAGAACCATATAAAAGGTGATGCTATAACTCTCAATTTATAGAAAAGTCATTTAAGATGATGGGTTTTAAATATCAGTGAAGATAACTCTCCATACTGCCACCAGCCTGGCTTGACTACTCTGAAGTAACCACACTTGAAAGCTCCTATTCTTTGAAACTAATTTAAACACATTGAATTGTTGAAAGATTAAAAACCGCAGTCAGCTAATTACACTCTCTCATCTCTTATTCAGCAAATGAATCACTTTTCATTACCACTTAGCAGAAGTACATGAATTTCTGCCTAATTAGAAACGTTGCAGATGGAACATTAGCAAGAATGGAGCGGGTCAGGGTATCTTTGCTGCTTCATTTTTAATTCCTAACAGTAGAGTCTGATAAGAAAAATAGAGAAGTCATTAAATAATTTTAAATTATTTATAAAAATTACTTTGCCCAAATTATAATTATTTTTCCCCCAAACAGTCTCAAATGTCTAACAGAATGAAAGAAAAAGCAGTTCAACATTGATTTTAACGAACATTTTAATGTTATATATAACAGAACATTATGACTACAATGGAAACAAGGTTTATCAATTTCATAAAAAAATTTCAACACAAAGTGGGAGGTAATGATTTGATACCTATATTATAGTATTTATTTTTTAAAATATTCCCAACTTGAGGGTGAAACAATTTTGCATTCCAAACTCTAGAATCATGATTTCTCATGTGAGCTTAATGCAGAATTACAGCAGGAAAACAAAAACATTTTAATTAATTTCCTTTATTTGTCATTAAATCAATAAAATCTTTGACTGCTACAGGTCTCCTTTAATAATATATATTTAACTTCTCTCTATTGGAACCATATTGCTAATGCCTTATTATATACAGTTGAAACCAAAACAAAACAAACACTGTATAAAATCTAAAAGCCAACATTGTTGAGTTCCAACATTTATATTTAACTTAAGGTCCTAATGGATTTTTACCTTTCCAATTTTTTGAAGACATCAAAAAAATAAAAATAAATATTTTTCTCTTTTGACTCTTGCTGTTAAATGGTGGCTACAGGGACAAACACGGAAGGAAGCCTTGCCAAGTTAATCACTGCAAATTGTAAATAATGACTGCTAAAAACAAGCAAAAATACTGGAGATGTTTTGTTTCGTTTTTTTTCTCTTAAAGGAAACCATAGAGCAGTCCTGAAAAAAATTTTTTCCTAGTTCTGCAGAGGATAATTATAGCAGAAGATATGGGGAAAGTCCCATAGGTATCACCAATTACTTAAAGAGGTTTTGTTACAATAAAAATTTGGATAGTATAATAGCAGTGTTGCTGGAACATTAGCAAAAGTATATACATTCCAGTTACCTTTGATTTAGCCATAATCACATATGTATGCCTTTTTTGGATAAAAATATATTTTTTTATAAAAAACTGATCATCCAACTTTAATGATTTCATATATGGGCTCAAGAGTGGTAGTAAAAGGAACAGATCCAATTATGACAAGGTGATTAAGGGACAGAAAAATCAAGTTCCTCAGGAAAATAAAAGTATAAAAGTAGAGATTCAAACATATTTATTCAGCCCTATTGCAGTCCTCCCACAAATGATGTTAAAACGGGCTCTTCAATTTATAAAGGCTTTCTTTCAATGGTCTCACTACCCCATTGGTCAATCTCACTGGGAAAAATGATTTTGACTGCCTCATCTGAAGTGCCCTTGCCTGGCCATCTGAAATACTAGATATTTCACTATTATAAAACATCCTTTTTGGTTCTTTATATAGGTTTATTTTAATTAACTGATAAGAGGGGAATTGATTAGCATTTTCCATCCCAACATCACCTATCTGCACCACTAAAAATCCTTCATTCAATCTGCTCCTTTACAATCTCTTACTTGCTAAAGTTGGCGAAATTTGCAAAGGCATCTTGCTTGGGTTGCACAGTTCCAGAAGTCATGGCTAAGTTGGGCATGCCCATTCCCACTGTGCCCGTCAGGCCCATCCCAGCAGTTGACATCCCTATGTTCATGTTCATGCCCATCATGCTTGGGCTCATCATCGGATTATTTCCAAGAGGGGCCATTCCCATGGTGCCAGTCATCACATTGGGCATGCTCATAGGCATCGGTCCCCCCATCAAGGGGTTAGTTTGGGGCCGGACAGGAAGCATGTTTGATGGAGAACTGAGGTTCACAGCTCCAAAACTTTGAGTCATCAAATTCATAGGCTGTTGCATATCTACCAGAAGAAAAGAGACAAAAGAACTTTACCACACTGAATTCTTAGGTTCATAGAGCAGAAAAATAATACAATCTTCCTGACCATCATTACCTATAAGCTCCAATAAAATTCTTTTAGTGATTTTACAAGAGAAGTCAATTAACTTGCATTGTTTACTCTTGAGAAATATTCAGCGGCTGTTAGCTCTGGCTTCCCAAAGATGCGGAAACAGTAAGAGTGGGCTGGGGGAAAACATGAGGCACTATAAAATCACTCCTACAAAATCTATTGTGCAATCCAACCTAACAAATGGTCAAGAGCTATTTTTATCAAAAGTCTTAAAGTTTAAATCCTTTGACTCACTCTATTTTTAGAATATTAAGGGGGGGAAAATCACAAGCACAAAGAATTATACAAATAAAATTATGGCCCGGCCAGCGTGGCTCAGCGGTTGAGCATCAACCTATGAACCAGGAGGTCGCAGTTAGTTTCCCAGTAGGGCACATGCCCAGGTTTCAGGCTCAATCCCCAGTAGGGGGTGTGCAGGAGGCAGCTGATCAATGACTCTCTCATCACTGATGTTTCTCTCTCTCTCCCTCTCCCTTCCTCTCTCTGAAATCAATAAAGATTTAAAAAATAAATAAATAAAATAAAATTATGGAGTTCTTTTAATAGCAAAAAGCTGGAAACAACTGAAATAACCAATAATAGAGGAACTGTAAACTGGTAGGATGGATAGCTATAAAGATCTAAAAATAATTTTTTCTTAAGAATATTCAACACAGAAAAAAATGATAATTTAATGTTGAATGAGAACTGCAAGAAACAAAATATAGACAGAATGATCTCAAGTATTAAAAATACAGGGGTGACCAAAAGTAGGTTTACAGTTTGAGTACATGAAACATAATCATAACCTGCATATGTTTTTCCATATTGTATCACTATAATCATAACCTGCATGTGTTTTTCCATACAAACTGTAAACTTATTTTTGCCCACTCCTGTAGTCAGAAAAGAGAAAAAATATGAATTAATGGTGATTATTCCCTGGATTATGGAGTGCAAATGATGTTTGCATCCTTGTCATATTTGCATATATTGAAAAATTTTCTACCACAAATATTTTTATTTTAGTGATAAGGCTCCCAAAACTCACAATACAGTGTTATCATGTCAAGAGTAGAATACAAAGTAATTCAATGTGACAGGAGGAATAACAAGTATTATTTGAAAAAATCTTAAGTGAGCACACAGTTGTCTTTAGTACAGTTTGTGTTATATATTTTTATTCAGAGCTTGAAGCAATCCTGGCATAAGGGCAAAAGATTTTATGCACACAAAGCAATGGCAAGTCTCTCAGCAACTTACTCTGTTGTTGAATCATTGTATTGAGTGATGGCTGCTGGGGTTTGGAAGGCTGCATACCAGGTAGTAAGTTGTCTAGGCTGATGTTCACACTGGGGTCAGACCAAGTAGAGGGCAGGGTTTTGCTGACTGACTTCTGGACCATATCTGTATTCTGATTATAGAGAGGATTAGGCTTCTGCAGCACTGTGCTAACATTTTGCAAAGGCTGGAAAATAGAAAAATGCTCTAAAAATTAAGTATCCACTCTACAAAGATATCAGATGGCAGTTTGATCACAGTAACTCCAAATATATACTAAACTTTGTAATAAACTCTTGAAACTAAAAAGAACCACAAATGTTCTGTGCTAAGGTGTTCAATATCCTGAATCACTAACTTCTCAAAAGTTAGAAGTCCAAATCATGTTTGGGGTGGAAACAGAGAACATATTTACACTAACAATTATCTTCCCATTATGCAAAGTCTAGAAGCCCCCATCCCAAGGCAACTACCAACTTCAGGTTAGTATAGCTTTAAGGAAATATACAAGTAGAATATTTATTCTTACAAAATGGAATTCAGGATATGATTTCTCATGTTATAAAAAGCAAAATCAAAACAGCAAATTGTATTTCATATATATATCACGCTATTTCCCTGCTCCCTATCCATGTCTATTGACTAAAGTGAGCAACACTAGTGGAGCTTGATATAAGTGGACCAATTCAAGAGAAAGAAGAAATCTGGGAGAAAGCAGCAGAGGTGCCTGTTAGTTACTAAGGATAACTGTGAAAAGAACATAAAAGAGGGACGGAATAGCAATAGGAAGAATAATTAAAGATGGAAAGAGTCACAACACAGTTGTAACTAAGGTTGCAAATGAGATTGGCTTTATGCTTAGATCATATAAAAGAAACTCGAAAATAAACTGGCTTGGGCTTGCTTCAATGGTGCACAGTTCAATTTAATAGTACTGGTGTGGCTTTCATGTCCATTTTCTTAACGTTAGATCTAATTTCTATTATAAAGAGCAGTCACCTTCTGCTTCTTTCTTCTCTTCCTTCATCCTACACCCCAAAGAGGAGAATCTACACATTAAAATGAGTCATTAGAATCATACACAAATCAAAAATAGTAACTTCCAATCAAAAATAGTAACTTCCTGCCTGGCGGGCGTGGCTCAGCGGTTGAGCGTCAACCTTTGATCCAGGAGATGACAGTGCGATTCCCCATCAGGGAACATGCCCAGGTTGTGGGCTCGATCCCCAGAAGGGGGCATGCAGGAGGCAGCCGATCAATGATGACTGTCCCGTCATTGATGTTTCTATCTCTCTCCCCCTTCCTCTCTCTGAAATCAGTAAAAATATATTTAAAATAAATAAATATATTAAGTTCCTGGTACAACTCAGACATATAATACTCCAACCCTACAAACCCTACACTTCTTCAAATTCTAAGCTAGTATTCGGTAATTTAGATTGAATATACTATAAAAAAGTATATTCAAAAGCTCCCAATTTTAATTTCCCTTTATGAAAATAAGAGTTGAAAGAAAAGCCTATATAAACATTATACAACATAGAGCAGGTCCAGAACATGGAACAACGCTGTTCATTTTTCAGGGAATGATTTTCTTTATTAACAATGACTGCAACTAGTAAGTGAGGCTTGAAGAACACGACCAGAGATTTTACTGAGTGAATGCTGGCCATGGGTGAAGCCAATACAGGTATACCTCTTTTTATTGCACTTTGCAGATACTGCGTTTTCATCGATGCTGAGGCAAGACTCTCTGTCAGCAAAAAGATTATGACTCGTTGAATGAAGGCTTAGGCAATGGTTAGCATTTTTTAGCAATAAAGTATTTTTAGATTAAGATATATACATTTTTTTTAGAGATTGTGCTAATGCATACTTAATAGACTACAATATAGTACAAACATAACTTAAGTGTACTGGAAAACCAAAAATTCATGACTTGCTTTACTGTAATATTCACTTTGTTGTGGTGGTCTGGAACCAGACCTGCAATACCTGTAAGGTATGCTTGTTATCTATTCCTTCTTTTTAAAAACAATTTTTAAAAACTATTAAATACCATTTTTAAAATTAATTCAATAATTTTTCAGCAAGTGCTGCTGCTGTGCAAGGCACCATGCTTGGCTTTGCACAGACTACAAGATGAGTGGGAAGGCTTGCGCTCTAGAACTCAAATGACTATACCAGGGGAAAGTGTGTTAAGATAAATGCAATGTGCAAAAGCTATCTACTCATAGCTTGCTTATTTTTGTTTTATGCTAATCTACCACTAGATTAGAGCATCTCAAAGATTATGAATCACAATTTCCAAGAGAGGCAGACAACTCACCTGTGATCTTGACATGGGCAAACCCAGCCCTACAGTATTAGTGCTCATCATAGAGAAATTCATACTCTGGGAAGATGTCATGGTTGCCTGGGATGAGCCCATAAGATCGAACAGGTCTGAAGAATTTGAGGCAGCTGGAAATGGGCCTAAAACTGGCTGTGAGCCGCTGGCAAGTTCTACAGCTGGCTGTGAGGCACTGCCGAAGAGCTCACCACTGGAAGCAACAGGGCCTGATGGGGCTTGGTTGAAGGCACTCCAGTCACCAAACTCTCCATTCCCACTAGTTGCAGTTACTGAGAAAGAGAACGGTAAGGGTAAGAAACTGTCTGAAGTGCATAGTACAAATATAACAATCTACAAACTGAAACAAATTAGAGCTGATCTGTGTCCATCCAGATTAACATCTGCAGGTACCATCTCCATCTGGACATCATTCTTTCTCATGAATATTCCACGAGTGTTAACAAGGTGACAAAGAAAAAATAAAACTCCCACAAAGTAAAATCCATCTCTTAGCAGGTCTGGGATGACACATAGAAAGTATAATCAAAACTTCCCTTCAACATAAGTTTGCATATCAAATATGGTTCCAGCTAAACAAATATGAACTAGCTTGAGACCCCAAAAAGCAAGACAAAAACTCCAAACTGGTTAAACTTTTTGCCAGGAGATCCAGAATCCTCATGCAAGGAGATACTCAGTAAAATCAGAGAATCCAACTCACTTTATTCATTTGTTATTTGGAAAGGTTCAAAGAGAAATCAAACTACAATATATACCGTATCATGTAAATAAAACCCAAATTCTTAAACTTATGAAACAAAAGCAGAAAAGGAGAAAAAAAAAATTGAAAGTAGGGTTAATAAATTTGGTAAGAGGTTCTCACCCATTTGACCATGCCCCATTGATAATACAAGGGCTATAGACAGCCATGATATATATGACCTCGGTACATTGCTTGCTTCAAATAGGACTGTTCCACTCTATTTATTTAAATAAAAAGTGGGGGTATAGTCTTAAGAGGGGAACTCATGCTAATATTTAAAAAAGAAAGGTAACTATCACTACACTCCAAAGTATAATTACAGCAAGTTTAAGATTTAAAGCATTCAATAATATAAAAATTGGTAACAGGTTAATTAAAAGACTGGTGTTTAAGAGTATGGATTTTGTAACTTAATAGCTGTGAAACCCTGGGCAAGCTACTTAACCATCCTGTGCCTCACTTAAAAAAAAAAAAAAAAAAAATCTAGGTTGTGAAGATTAAATAATTTAATATATAGTAAGTGCCATTTAAGGTTTGTTATTTTTACTTTGGGATAATTGTGAAAAGATGAGAGAGCAAGACATCACACTCTCATTCCTTCAGGTATGCCATATAAAAGTTTAAGTCAAGCTTTATATATTCTTCATACATAATCTTAACTATTTTTGAACACAGGTATAAAGGCAAGTGATACTTTAAAACACAATTCTAAGTACATAAACCTTTCTTTAAGAAAGGGACAAATAGAAAAATATGAATTAATGGAAGCTGAAAAACAAAGGTGAAGAAAGAGCTACATATAACCTGTCATCTGAAAGTAAATTGTATGCATTTCCAAGGTAATTAACAATCTCTTTGCACTCCATGTTCACTTACAAGTTGGAAATAAATTTTGCCTAGGTGAAAAGGTAACCAACCACTACAATACTGTGTCTCATTATGCTAAACAGCAAAAGAACAATATTAAGTCTTTAATATTATATTCTTTATTACCATATTAAAATGTAAGCACGTTCAAAAGAGAAAATAATTTACTTAGAAACCCTAAGCTCTACCAACAAATTAATACAAGAACTGGGCTAATCATTCATCACCTCAGGTTTTTACTAAAACATGTCTCTGATCTTTACAAAAGAGACTGAATTAAAGAGTTTACAACTAGTTGTATATATTAAACAATTTAAACTAATTTAAGGAAGATTGTTGGATAAAGGTACACTTTATGCTGATTTTCTATTTGCTTGATATATAAAGCAGAAATAAAAAGGAAACTGGGGCAAAGTGTGTTGCCCCATCTGAAAACTTTATCTGAGATGATTAATCATGGATGGAAGATATTTCTAGTGTGGCATATATTGTTCAGAAATGATTAATCATTGCTGCAACCATTTCAGCCCCTTGCGTAATGGTGATCAAGTTATATTAATCACATTCATACAGATGAAGAGATGTATCACTTAGCAACATTAACACCTGAATGATTTGCATAGTAGGCAACTTTTATACATAAGAACTTTGAGAATTACACAGGCAATCTGTAAAATTAGGGCAATGTTTATCTTCCACTTTGATTTGCCTAAAGAAGTTGGCCTTCTTTTTTTTTTTGCCTTTTTAAAAATTGAGGTATAAATGATTTTTAAAAATGAGCTAACATGAGGTGAGACAGGGAGGAAAGATGTAATTTAACTGAATTAGTCTTTTTACTCATTTCAAGTAGAGTTATCTATTAAGTGGGTTAAAGAAGCAGTTAAAACTACATAGAAGTCATAACTACACTTCTAAAAGAAGCAGTTAAATTACTCCACAACTCTGGTTTCTGGGAAATACTTGAAATATACACAAGTAGGCTGTCAAAATAACTCCAAACCACGTTAAAATCTATGCCTCTTTCTTCCTAAATCCTTACAAACCTAAACCACACTAAATACAAATTTTAACCCACTTAATAGATAACTCTACTTGAAATGAGTAAAAAGACTAATTCAGTTAAATTACATCTTTCCTCCCTGTCTCACCTCATGTTAGCTCATTTTTAAAAATCACTTATACCTCAATTTTTAAAAAGGCAAAAAAAAAGAAGGCCAACGTCAAACAGAATACAAGTTTATATTAATTAAAAAAGGGAAAAAAAAGACAAGCCATTCACCTTACTCCTTGATGTTTAAACGTAAATTCTGTTTGGATGTTGGCTTATTATTATTTTTTTTTGCCTTTTTAAAAATTGAGGTATAATTGACATATAACATTATATTCGTTTTAAGTATACAACATAATGATTCGATATTTGAATTTATTGTGAAACAATCACCACAGTAAGTCTAGGGCATTTTTTTACTTCTAACCTAACATGGAGTGAGGAATTTTTGCCTGATGTTCTCAACTGCTCATTAAGGATGTGTCAAAATGAAGTTTGGTTATTTTTCATAGAAATGCTCTTAAGATATCCAAATTACAAAAAAAATGGATTTTAGTAAGATAGTCTGCTCAAACCTAAGGTCCCTGAATTTCACTCATGAAAATCATAAGCTAAACATAAACCACAATACCCTTGCTGCTAAAATGAGATTTATGCTTATTCGTACTCCCTACACACCCCAACCAAAAAAAAAAAAACTAAATAGGAGTTACTTATGAGTAAGAACAATTTTATTTAGGTGTACCTGAGTGGTTTGTAACCAAATTAATTCATCTGGCACAATTAAGACACTGGCCCAATAATATACCTTTGAATAAATTCTACAGGTGAGGGAAAAATGGGCAAAAGGAGCTGATGTTGGAGGGAGGGAGGGTTTTTTGTTTGTTTTTAATCCTCACTGAGGATATTTTTTCCATTGCTTTTCAGAGAGTGGAAGGGAAAGAGAGAAACATCGCTGTGAGAGAGACACATGGACTGACTGCCTCCCTCATGCACCTCGGCACGAGCCTGCAACCAAGGTACGTGCCCTTGGCCGGAATTGAACCCAGGACCAAACAGGCCAGGGCGGAGTTGTTTTGTTTTGATAACCTTTTCACTGCCCCTAGATTTCTGATCAATCAAATTGGATCATACCTTGGGAAGGGAAATTGCCTGATGCAGCAGATGAGCCAAAGTCAGCAAATCCACCAAATAAATCAGCTGATCCTCCTAGAAATTTAGTATGAGGAAGAAGTTAAACTGTTGGAACCACAGAAAAACTGACAGTAATTTCAGGAAGCCATTTTTGCACCACAATTAAAAAATACCCACTATCAGAGGGCCCAGACCCATCATAAAAGCTAGTTTGTTGATCTAGGTTTTCATGTCATGTTCCCTTTAAGCTACCACAGACTCTTACATTCCTCAGTTCTGTATCTAGTAGGATAATCTACACTACAACTGTGGTTAAAGTTATCCCTCACATTTCACGAACATAACATAGGCATGCAATTTATCCAGCCAATTATGCTTTTTGTAAGAATCTTCAATGGATGCTAAAACCTGGGTAAAATGTTGCTGGGAAATAAGATAGTTCACATAATCTTGAAATATCACCCTACAGACTACTTAGTAAATACAAAGGGGTAAAGCTACTTTTACAATGGAGAAATTGGATGGATAACCACTTAAATAAGTGATCAAACTTAATATGACAAAATAATATTCATGGGCCCAATAATGTAAGGAATTGAAAAGGCGATTGTCACCCATTTAGAAATTCCTTCCAAAATGTTAAACCCGAATCTAATGATGAAGAATGAATCAGACAAATACAAATTGAGGACATTCTGTAAAAACTCATAAGACTTCAGAAAATGTAGACATCATAAAAGACAAAAAACACTGGGGCTGCTCTAAATTAAAGGAGCCTAAAGAAACATGACAGGTAAGTGAAATGCATGATCCTTGATTGGACTCTGAATTTCTTAAAAAAGTGCTATCCTGAAATAACATAACTGAGACACCAGGGAAATTTGAATATGGTCTGTATGTTTATAGTCTGTATGTTATTAGACAATAATACTGTTTAAATGTTAAATTTCCCAAGTATAATAATTATATTGTGATTATAAAGGAGAATTCCCTTGTAAGAAGGTAAGTGCCAAAGCATTTTAGGGGCAAAATATCATGTTTGCAATTTTCTCTCACATAGAACACAGTAAACAAATGGTACACAATAAAACAACAAAAAGAACTAAAGAGAGAGAAAGAAACTACGGCAAATTTTATGTAGGTTTGAAATTTTTAAAAATAAAAGGGAAAAAACTTAGTTTATTCCACGAGCAAGCAAATATTTGCACTTTTATTACATGAAAAAAGTAACAGCTCTTTGCTACTTCTAAAGTGGTATTCAAGGGGTGAAAACCAAATCAATCTCTGTGTGTATAAGATCACATTCTCATACAAATTCATTCTTATTTGTAAATACTACTTGGGTAAGGATATTTCCTTTTATCTACAATTTGAACAGTAACATTACATTAAATTTTAATATTCCATTTCTCTCCAATTATCAATTAAATAGCAACAGCCAAAGGATCTAAAACCTTAAATAGTTGTCCTTATTTTTGTTTGTCCTTAAAGATTTCACTTCTTAAGAGTCACAATCCTAGAAGTTAGAGCAGCAGTTCAATTATGGTGCTTTTAGTGTTATGTGAACATTATATAGGTTACATCACAGCTGCTTAGCCTGCAGTGCTTAGAAACTAGCCAGGTGGGACTCGAACATCTGGGCTGCACTCAAACACCACCAGGGACAGCTTCCAACATCTGGTGCCATTTCTGAATTGTCTTATCGCTGCAAGACATTCTGCCCCATCTGCTACACTCAACTGGGTTAATTAAACTAGAACCATCTCCCCTTCTTAATAAATGGCCAGCAGTAATAAAAGGAACAAATCAGTTTCTGGTACATGTGTATTTATTATTTCTTTTTAATGCACATTTACTGTAGTCAACTATCAGCAGGCATAACTAATTCTTCATTCTTTCACCTCATTAAAGATGCATATATTCACATATACCCTCACTCAGCATGAACTAACCTAACCCCCCTCCCACCAAGGCTAAGGTTCTCCACTCCTATCAACACTACAGCTTGTACATCTACTTTTGCTTTGTCCAAAGGATAATATCACAGTGGTTTGTTCTTCTCTTCTTTATAGGTACATACATCATGATAAAATGTGATGAGGGGCACAAAAGATCAATGACCTATATTTTTAACTCCTTAAACAGGCACATATATTAATAAAAAATAGCAGGGAAATGAGTGTTGCGAACAGTTGCTGCTTAATATTCATAAGCTGTCTTCTGTAATGTTTCTTCATGTCCAAAATATTGATCAAAGTATACTGTTAGGTAACAAAATGATAGTTAACCATTTACTCTAATATTACGGGATTTGAAAATGGGGAACTACTTTAATTCCTCCATGCAAGCATCAGTATGCAACTTCTGCCAAACGAGTTAGGAACTTGCAGATCCCATTCAGTCTGGACTACGAAGAAAATTCATGCTGCAGATAAAAGCACTGAGTGCTGTGGATTACAGCTTCCAACTAGGTTAAGGCATTTCTTTGTGTCATATCCTGAATGTAGTATTTTAGGTAATTACCTACCTTGGTTATTCTATTGTCCTACCTTCTAACACCTAAAATGAAATTATACTAAGTTCATAGCATATCTACAGCAAATATTACTCCTCTCCATCTATACTACCAGGGAGTTTGATTTCAACAGGACTAATTTAAGAACACTGGGAGTAGCGAATGGGAACGTGGCCTGGCTGGGTAGCTAAGGTGGTTCCAGTGTTATCCCAATATGCCAAGGTTGTGGGTTTGACCCCCAGTCAGGGCACATAGAAAACTAAACCAATGAATGCATAAATAAGAGGAATGACAAATCAATGTGTTTTTTCTCTCTAAAAATCAATAAACAAAAATTTAAAAAGAAAAAAGAAAAAAAAAGCACACACTAAACAGAAGCTACCCTTCCTTAAAGATAACTTAACTTTTTTCTCATCTTCTGAAGTGCCACAGATTATGCTTCTACTTGTATTTCACACAATGTGATCTTCAGCTCTGAAAACTACCTTAAAATTTAAAAATCTCTTTATTTCACTTAGGAAAATTCTTTTTCCTAGAAGGGACTATTCCATACCTATATGCAAGATGTTATTCATACTGATGCCTTAAGTTCAACAGAAATTTTCTATACTTAAGCATTTCCCCAGATAACTTCTATCTAAGGGAATTTAAATAAAAGTCTACCAAAAATTGCTGCATGTGGAAGACTGCTAAATTTCACAGCAAGAGCTATCCTTCAAGATTCCCACATGAGAGCTGTCATTATAAATGAACCATTTCCATCTGCCTTTTCAGGGCAGCAAGGAGGTTATTTACAATCACCAGCTGGGAACATGCATTTTCCAAAGCAATACTGTGAACAGAAAAAATATAGCTGAACTACAAATGGAAATTTGCTTCAACAAAAAATTTAATCTAGATCACATTAGAAAAACAAACTTCTGCATAAAGAATTCTAACACAAAAGTTTTTAAAATGACAAAAAGTGTAAATATATCACAAATAATTAATATATGTAAGAAGTTCTTTAAAACGCCAGTAAGAATAAACGCCCCAATTTAAAACATGGACACAGACATGAATGAACGAGTTATGATTGATCTGTAAGGAAATGGCCATGAGATTCTGGTTGAAGAGTAGTTTAGTTTACGAAAAAATAAAAACAAAAAAATCCTTAATAGAAGCCTGAAAAGATGTGCCACACAGTAAATACTAAAATACACTGAATGAACACACAGAAAATGCATTTTAAGAAGGAATAGTCACCAAAATTAGTAGTTAATTTTATGCATCTAACTTGTGACTCACTTGTTTTCCATCAAATTGCTAGAATGAGCATTACTGTTTTAGTGAAAAGAGAATATATTAAACGTTTTATTTTTGTAAACTTGGATTAAACTAGCGACAACTTCCAGGAAATTCTAATGTATAAGTTGATGTATTAAGGATGTAACAAAGTGATTCATGTTCATATAAATATCCTCAACAAACTTTAGTGATTACTGGTTACAGGCAGTGAGTTCAAATGTAAATGTAATAAGCATTTTGGATTTGATATACCTTAATCTTTAAAAATTTTTAATTTAAAAAAAGAAATAAAAACATATGCAAGTCATGTAGTGTCTACCCACTATGGTGTATTTTCTCTTCAACATAATTTATTGTACTAGAAATAACCTGTTTAATAGTATGTTAACCATGACCTAAATTCCTTATTTACAAAGGGACAAAGGAGATAACATGGGCTTTTAAAGTGAGATATACTTAAAAATGAAATGGAATAGTTTGGGGCATTCTATTTGTAATTGGCTTATTTTATAAAAACTTGAAAATATTATTCATTTAAAAATGTTTACTTAGAAATGTCCTACATGTAAAAGCCATCAAAATACCATTTGAGTACAGATTTTAAAACATCACCACCACAGTGGGACATTTATCCAGACAGTCTCAAGTAAACCTTGATAAATGGGTTTAACATGTATATTTTGAAAACTGGTAAATATTCTACAATGATTTTACCACACATATTATTTTTGAAGCTGCTAACAAAAAGGATATAACATATATAAAAAAAGAAAATCTAAACATTTTCCCAGAGGAGATATTTATCTGGCGAGCAGTACAGATGCCATATCTGCTTAGGTTTATGGTTCGTGTCCATATTATGTGCACGATGGTTCCATTAGAAGCACAGGCCCATCTGGTAAATGACACCCAATGGCCTACCGAAGAGCAAGGCTAACATGGTAGATTCTTCGATTTTCTCATGTGTGTAGGTGCTAAAGATTTAATGTCCAGTTTTTTCACTGCTGAATTCAATTTCAAATGTATTACTAAAACATTTAGAGATTTTGGGTAACAAAATTTATGTACTGATTGGAGGAGTCTGCACAAACTGGTTAAACATACTGTTTCAAATAGGATATGACTTCCCACATTCAGCTGTTTTTTAAGAGAATATTAAGATAAACATTAAGGCAAGAGACCTCCCAAGGTTCGTCTCAATTACTGTATTAATATTAATTGCTATTTCTATTTAATCAATCTACTGTTTGCACTGGAGAAGAAAAATCACTCAAAGGCTTCTTGCCAAGCAAAGGAAGCATGTTGGTATTTAATGATCCTCTGTTCAAAGCAATCTTGAAATCATGGAGGAAAGAAGTTACATTCACTCATCTTGCCCTTCCTAGTTATTTCTTCTCTGACTGCTCCATTAAAACTTTCCACAGATGCACAAAAGGGGCCCTTTAATATTTCGTGCCAGGAAGTCCCAGTTGATATTCTATGACCCTACGTCTGTATTATGGGAATACATGCTAACTGCCAGTTAATACTACAGTTAAAATCTTAAACATACGAAAAGCACATAAATTGTTAAAAAACTAATGTAGTTGTTTGTAACCTTGTGCATGACAGTTAAATAGAGTTTAAAGAATAATTTTAGGGACATTTTACAGTTACAGAAAAAAAGGGGATGGGAATTAAAGAATTTCAGAAACTAGGTTGAACCATATACCCGATGAGGTTCACTCCCAATCCAAGAACTTTATGATAGCAGGCAAGGAGACGAAAATAACAGGAGACTTTATATTAATTACATGTGCTACACTAACTATTAATGAAGTGATTTCCATCACAGACTTCCACTTAGACGTGAAAGTAAAGTTTAAAAAAAAAAATCTTTATTGATTTCAGAGAGAGGAAGGGAGAGGGAGAGAGATAGAAACATCAATGATGAGTCAGTGATCAGCTACCTCCTGCACACCCCCCACTGGGGATCCAGCCCGCAACCCGGGCATGTACCCTGACAAGGAATCGAACCACGATCTCCTGGATCCTAGGTCGATGCTCAACCTCTGAGCCACGCCATCAGGGCACTAATGTAAATTTTAACACAGTTTTAAAAAATCATTACACACAACTAGGGACAGTACACTTACTTTGCATATTACTTATATACCAATCTTGCCATCTACAATTTAATATGAAATGAACTTGAAACAGGTTGGGACTGTCTTTAAAGAGAAGTTTTATTTCTTAAGCTGTTTGACTTGTAGCATGGGAGTTCATTAGAACTCCATTATCACTGAATGTAACCTAAAACATCAATTTTCTTTAAAATAATTCATAGGAAATTACTCAAAATCTAGCATATAGTGGTAATCAAATTGAACAAATCACTAATCCTATCTTGAGAAAATCTTGGCAAACTATTCTTTTGCTGCAGCCCCCTTAAAATACGTCAGGCTGGTAGTTACTTTCATAGAATGTTCCTTTCCTCAAAAGCACTCTGCATGTTTTTAAGTAAGAAAACACTTTTGACTCTTGATTAATGATTGCTGTACTTCCACCGCTTGACTTTCCCATGAGGGCAAGAACTCCGTTTTACTAAGCATTATACCTCCAACACCTGGACCTGTGTCTGGTTCAACAAATGCTTGTTGAACTCTAGGCATGGCTGATGCTGAAAACCAGAATTAGAATCTTTAGCAAAAGACAGTAACACAAGCAGAGCAGTACATTTTGTTTATAGAGAAAGCAAAGGACCCCAAATACTCAGTGCTAAAGAAATTAAGGATTACTGAATTATTGGTCAAATATTTAAGCACCCTTCTTCCTGGATAATCCCCCCTAAATAATGGTCAAGGCTCACTAATTTCATATTAAAAATAAATCCACGGCAAAAAATTTTAGTTTTCACTCCACCTTTTATTTGACATTTTAAAAAATTACTCTTAAACCAAGGTTACTAAAAGAGAAAAAGCTAATGGGGAAGCTTACCTGTTGATTGGCTGGGGCCATCAAACAGATCAACAAGGTCACCAGATGACTTGCTGCTAGGCACCGAAGTCTGAAAACACACAAAGAATTAATAAACTTAGAGAACAAATTTCGACTGTTTTTTCTAAATCTGCTCTACTCTAATTTCCAACTTAGACACAGATACCTGTAATTATCTTAATAGGGGTATATTTAGTTTTCTGAAAAAACAGATGTGACTCTGAAATCCTTATGGATAGTATATTTAAGTAATTCTATTCCCAGCACTGTAAAATCTGTAACATCCCCACTCTTTTTTTCGCTAACTCATTTTTTCTTACTGCTTTTCACTCTGGAGCACATACCTTCCACTCAAATCTTAATGCTATGTATCAGAATCATGAGAAGCATTAAAAAATACATATGCCCAGTCTCATCACAACATTATGAGTCATAACTGCCCAGGTGGAATCTTGGCCTGTACAGTTTACAAAGCTCCTTCAATAATTCCAATGCTTAACAATGTCTGAGATATACTGGGTTAGAGGCCAAGATCCTATCTGTCTCTAAAATTCTATGATTCTATGAACTTTAGCAACACTTACTGTTTGCATACCATCTAAGTCAGTACAATTCCATGTTGTTCGATATGCCTTGACATCTAATTATTTGATATTTAGTTCCCAAACTAAACTGTGGGTCTGGAATTGTAATATGAGTTTTCTCTTCCCCATAGTGCCGAGCACTCTGAAGCATATGCTGTACATTCAATACGTACACGCTACATGAGAACAGAATTGTTAGGCAATAGGGAAACATTGAGTTCCTAGGCTAACTTGTTAATTTGAGCTTTGAAGATTAAAATACTAAATCATGGTTCAAAAAGGCCTTGAGATTGAAAGAGATCTGCAACAGTTGAGAAACTTTTCAAGACCTTTGACCTTCTAAACTTTTCTTGTAGTGAAAACAAAATAAAAATATGAACTATTTATGGCAGAGTGACATATTCAGGCTGTACTACAAATCGATATTTAAAGTCCTTTAAAATACAAGTCCAATTTACTGTTAAAATATAGAGTTGGGATAATTTTCTTCATGCAACCTTAACGAATTCTTCACATAACAGCCATCATGTATTTGGGTTTTAATTATGACTATTTACCAGATCCTGTACAGCCATCATCAGTAAGATAACTATATCCACAACAGGGGAAATCTAAGACCAGGAAGAATTCACAGCACTTCCCTCTCTAACTACAATTAAAGTTCAATTATAAACCTAATTATTAGGTTTTCATCAAACTAAAAAAAAAGCAAATATGGGTGAAATTATACACCAGAAGATATTTGGCAAAAGTTGACACAGTACTTGTTCTTAACAGTAAGTTGGACAGGCTTTATTTTTAGTCACCTATTATTTGCAGGATACTTTAGAAAAATGTTTTCCCTAGCTTTAGCTACTTCTGATGCAAAGACACAAGATGAGCAAACACTAGTAGGGGGAGTGACAGAACAATTTAGCCTTTTGGGACAAATCTCCCTCTTTGGCAGATTTCTATCCAAAAGACTAGCCTGTGGCCAAGTATCTAGTAGGTGGACTTCCATTGCTGTGGTGAATGAAAAACAAGTGAGGAAGGTACAAGAGTCAGTGCTGCTATGGATCAGTAGTGAACACCAAGCAAATCAGCTTCCCTTTATAGGCGCCATCTCTATTAAATGAGACCATTTCCCCAATATATCCACTTGGTCCTCTTTTGTCATGTCTTACAACTTCCAAATATTCCCATGTTTTCCTTCGTGAATCTCGTTGTACTTGGTAACCAGAGGTGTGTCTAGAAGGAAACAGATGTACTATACTCTGATTCACAACCTTTCCCAAATGAACCAAGAGTGTTATTTCTACTTTCAGAGAAAGTGCAGACATTCATTCAGGAATTGGACCGCTTTCTTCCTCCCAAGAGATTTCTTATTATTAATGACTCTGAGTAATACATGTCAGATGATCTATAATTAATATGATTGCCTGGAAATGCCCAAGCCTACTAATGCAGTAATTCTAAAAGTAATTTATAAGAATGAAACTGTGTATAAAGTGTAAATTTGTGCCATTCCCACCTTAACTGAAGACTGAGGCGTATGAATCGAAGCATTCTGATCCGGACTTGCTTTGTCCCCTGTGTAATGTGCTGCCGCTCCAAGATCAATGGTTTTGGAAGGGTTTGCTGTGCGCTTGTGCCTGGTTGTGGTGGTCTCTGTGGCTTGTGTGATGTGGATATGCTTTGTCGTCACAGTCTCCTCTTCATCTTTGAATTCACCTTTGGGAGATCTGCCTCTTCTTGCTTTTTTTTCCTCATCACTGTCGCTAAAAGATATTAAAAATAAAGCAAAATAATAAGACTAGGGATTATTTTTAAATGGAGTCCTCAGTGATTTGAGCTAGAGAATTTCAAATACAGTAACTCTAAAATTCCACACTTTGACTATTTGACAGGGATCAACAGAATGCTACCTAAGCTACCTGAATAATGACGTGTGTGTGCTGGGGAGCAAAAGTGGGAAGCCGACAAATTCCCTAGGTAAGTCTAAAACACTGCTACAAAGAGGTATTTACATAAATGTGTACAAATAAAAAATGTTGGAAATAATTCCAGTGCTTATTTATTACAGATTTAAAGCTTAATTAAAAATAACAGAATTATCACCATATCAGAATTAACAGAGGAGACCCTAGGAGCTCCAACATCTGCATGTGATGACCATTTTCTTGAAATAAACTGTATGGAACTACAGTTCCATTTATGTAACATAATACTGTCACTGACTCTCATATACTAATGTAATACATAAAAAAATATTCCAATTTCAATGGATACCTTTTAAATATGATATTTGAATTAAAATGATTAAACACTAATGTATAAATACAGAAACCTATAAGGTAATACACTTTACAACAACTGTGCTCTTTTTTACAATAGTATCAGCATATCAAACTCTTACACTGCTTTACAGAAAAAATATATTTAAAATGTTCTGAAACAATTTTTCAGTGAGAGTCAAAAAAAAAATTTTTTTTAACAGTGCAAAAGAAAAAATTTATAAATGCCAGTGCTAGTCTGTTCTCCAGTAATAAAGCATTGGTTTTTGTTTTGTTTTGGTGCAAGTAGGACACAGAGAGAAATTACCTGAAATATGTTCCATTACCTATATTACTTAACTTTAGAGTAGATGGTTTATAAATATTAATTTTAAAATATTCTTAAATAAAATACCTAAAATTCTCTTTAAAACTATGATTATTATTACTGATGCAATTTAAATCAGACTAATCTAAAGTAATTTCTATTTAAATATAAACACACTGGAATGGTTTCATTCCAAATCTGTATAAATCAAAAGGATCAAGAAGAATGGCCTCCCACACACGGCAAAGGAATTAAATTTGTTTTTACCTGGTAAGCATTTCAGGGAATCTACAAATTCTGATTGTTTAAAAGTCCTTGTCACTATGTAATTTCTCAGCACAAATGACCTGAAGATTCCCACCATCAGTCCCATAAGTAAAACAGAAATTTCTTAACCTTTCTGATGTCCAATTTTATTTCAATACAAGGTAACTCCTTTACAAGTTGATAATATAAACCTGACTAGCAAACAATGAAATGGAAGCCTCATATCTGATCTAGGTTCAAGAATCCCTGAATCTAATAATGAACCAAGAAGTCTGAGACTCTGGTAACATGCCAGAGAGGTCACATGCAACTCTGTCCAAAAATCTACTCTTCCCTCACAGATACTCCAAGATGTAAAATCCCTGGTGTGCCCTTTAGTTACTATGATAAATAAAACACACTGTGTTTTCACTCTTAAACTTGAATACTCTATATAAAAGATTTAGGAACTCTAGCAGATCCTGTCTTAGAGTCAACATAGGGGAAAAAAATCGAAGTAGAAAAAGAAGAAAAAAAAGAAGACAAAATTACAGAAAGAAACTGAGCCTGGAAGGGAAAGGAAAGTAACAACATAAGAACGAGATGTCTAACCCGCCTATCTACCTGATTCCCACACTTCTCTAGGAAATAGCAACAGAATATATGGCCACTATGTTTTCTAAACCAAAACAAAAATGTAAACATGCAAGCCACAAGACCATTAATGAGAGAAAAACTGCATAGAATATTTGAAGTAGGCACCTTTTCCCAAAGTTTAGTGTTTATTTCCATATACATACTATTTCAGTATAAGAGTTAAAGATGTAGTTATAAAATAGATATATGTATTCAAAGGACTAAAAATAAATTCTAGCTCTTCAAAGATCATATTCCAGAAATAGTCTTGAAAAAGACAGGAATTTCAGGGATTTAATACATAAGGAAACACTAAAAAGACACTAAACAAATATTTAAAAATCTAAATAGTTTAAAAATTATATATATATTTTTACATTTTCTTTCGATAACCCGTAAGTCTGAATTATTAATATTTTTTAAGAAAAAAAAGAGACAGTACTTAGTCACAAGAGCTCACTTGAAGGCTTCCCTCACTCATTGTTAATTTAGGCAAGTTCCACACAGCCTGAATGGGCCTCAGGTTTTACTTCTATACAATAATGGTAAAACCCTTTCTCTAGCCTATCTAGTAGAAATATTATGAGGCACAAATGACAAAAGTCTTGTAAAACTTGCTTTGCAAAAGAAGTGCTACATACATTGCTCTTTTAAGTGGCAGAAAAACTAGGTTATAGCTATATTGGTCGGTAGAATAAAAATGAATGCTATTCCAAGTATTCTATATAAAATGAAATAAAAATGTTCTACCATTAGAAAATGTAGTTTATGAAAATACAGGTCTATACTCAAAAACATTTAGTCCAAAAATCCATTCGGATTTTCTTTTTTTGGTACACACTGGCACAGAATCATAATGAAATGTCACAGGAGGAGTTAAATTTCAATCTGATGCCCAAATGAAAAATAAGCTTTGGAAGTTCTTATTGGGGGAAAAAAAGGACAATAAATAGCCTGAATAAAAACATATAGGAAATGTGATAACTTTAGAAATAAATGGACACGGACAACATGATAAGTATGTCAGGACTAATTTCAAATAATGTTTGATCTAGCATTTTAAAACCAGTTGCACGGTCAGTTACCAGCAACAAACATAGTAATACTGGAACAATACAGCTTAAAAGGTTAGCATGACCCATGCACAAGGATGACATGCAGATTCATAGGTCATTCCAGATTTTTGCACAGGGCATTTTTAAGGCAGTGTAACTGTCCTATATGGTTCTATAATGGTGGATATTATGTATCTGTCAACTGCACAACACAGTGAACCCTAATGCAAACAACAGACTTACTTAGTAATATATCAATATTGGTTATCAATTGTTAATAAGTGAACCATATTAACGCATGATGTTAATAACAGGAGAAATTTTGTGTGTGTTAATATGACAACTCTGTACTTCATGAACAATTTTTCTGGGAATCTAAAAAATAAAATCTAAAAAAAAAAAAAGGAAAAAAAGCTGAACCTCAAATAATGATAACACCCAAAACAAAACCAGCTGCATAACTTTAGCACCCTCTCCCAGAAACCCAGAATACAAAGTGTTAATACCTGCATCTTTCTGGAGAGTCTTCTCTGTCTTTCCTCCGGAACTTGCTGATGGTGTCATCAATTGTGCTTCCAATTTTATCACTCAGTTCACCTAATTTATCACTGAATGGAAAAGCACTTTTGTTTTTATCCCACTCCTCATCCCATTTTGATTTGGGCTCAGGATCGTATCTTTCACCTATATAAAGCATTTAAAAGAGAAGCAACTCTAAGGACATTAAGTTCAAAAGGTGTCTACAGTTTTTATTTCTGAAGCTTTTCCTCATAATAAAATAGTTTTCAAAGGAAAACAGAAAGCTCCCACAGTGCTGAATCAACACAATTACAGCAAGGCACAGCATGTAGTGCCAGTCATTAAGTGGCAGGAATGCAGATTCAAAAGCTTTTATTTATGAAAACTTACACAACCTTAATGCATAGCACAGCATTGTCAGGAAGTTCTTAAAGACTGCTGAAAGGAGTAGAGAAAAACACAAGGACCACCACAGGCTATATACGCAAAGAAGAAATGGAAATCCTTTTGTTTTTATAAAAGTCATGTAATGAGTTATATTTCATTCCTGTCTCATAAGGATTTTTCAATTATTAGAAAAGTACTGGACAGCAAAGGCTCTTAAAACACAAACTATAGGAAACACCATTTTGAATGCTACATGTCCCAAATGTGCTGTAAAGACTCATAAATGTCATTCCTTAGTATCAAACTAGATAACTCAATGGACTTCACAACATGAGAAAGCGTCTTTTAATTACGGTAAAAAGAAAAGAATATTCTAACTACCAAAAGCTACACAGGCTGGAATAATGAAATATGCTCAAGCAGTTCACAGCAAACATATGCTGGGACTGGCAAAACCTAGGGAGCCTCAGTGTGAATTTGTGAGTGAAGTGCATAGATCATGGCAATGAACAAAAAACCCCCAAAACATCAAGATTTGTTTTACTCTTTGACCTTGGGGTCCAAAGGAGAGAAAGGAATTATAGGCATTAAAGGGAACTTTTCCATTTCCCTGTCCATATCCAAACTCAACTTAAGAGGCTAGACAGAAGGTACAGAAAAATCACATAAGGTTAAAAAGAAGAAAATATTGAAAATTAAGGCAGGATGGAGAGAAAGGGGAAGGGCAATGAGAAATAAAATAATCCAGTGTGGCTCAGAGCTTTTGTTTTAAACTTTGGTTAACAAGTTCTGATGGCATACATGTCTTTTGGAGATTGAATAAAACCATTTTACTGAACTGCCGGCTAAAACTGCAAAGTCAAAATTTTCTGTAAGAGCTAGAGGATTTTAAAATATGTCTACTAAATCTCAAAGTGACCACCAACTTAAACAGAACGTGAAAAAGTAAAGTTTATTAGATAAAATTTAAACCAGGATGGTTTTATAAAAATGGTGGTTTTCCAATAATGCACACATTTCAATGGCAATGTGATAAACCAGACTTTGGGGGAAAGAAAAATTTACCAGAAAAATGAAAGTGTATGAAAACTAAACTGATTAGTGTGGTAGATATCATACTAAATCTGTGCCACAGATACTGGATATTGGCAAGCCATTATCTGATGTGAAAATGAATAAAATATATAGTTAAAGTTAATTAGTTAAGTCTCTGAATCAGATACATTACGGACAATAATTTGTAAAAGAATGCAACACAAACACTGGATGTTCAACTCTGTCTCTACTGCAGATACTGTAATTATTAGTTCACTGTGACTGGTTCGGAGAACTTATTCAACCTTCTAAATTTACCTAATTATATATTGTGCTGGTCAAAAAGAGGATTATCAGAAAGTAGAATGAGGAAATGAGTTGCCAATAGCAATTTCTACTAAAAAACACATTAAATTGCTCCAGCTACTTTGAATAAAATAACTACTTGGGCAAATAATCCAAAAACTTATCTTCTTAAACAAATAAAAACTCCAAAACATATTTACATGATTTATTTAATATAAATATTTTTGCCCAATTCAAAAATTCACTTTTATGTGATGCTGAGATGTAAAAGACATTTTTCTGCTTTTAGAAACATCCTCTAACAGCTAATTAGCAGGATTTTTTCTTTGTGGGAAAGAAAGCAAAGCAAAGGAGTGAAAATATTATTTCATAGGTAATAATGATAAGAAATTGAAGGCTTTCCCACAGTTCCAATGATGAGTTCTCAGTACAATCCAAATATAAACAAACTCAGATATGGGTGGGGGAGTCGGAGAGCCCCAATATGCAGCTTGCTAGTATACACAGCACTGGCCTGTGTGTACACAAAGTGACCAGGGGATGGCCAGAGCTCTAGAATGAGTCCAAAGAGACATGCTATGGAAGAGAGCTATTTTCTGTATCTGTTCCAAGCACCTCATGATCTATTTTAAGCAAATTATGTCACCACATTAAAAATAAACGTGGGAGCCCTGGCCGGGTGGCTCAGTTGGTTGGAGCATCGTCTCCTACACCAAGAGGTTGCGGGTTCGATCCCGGGTCAGGGCACATACCAAGGTTGGGGGTTCAAACCCCAGTTGGAGCGCATACAGGACGGCAACAGGCTGATGCCTCCCGGCCCCCACTTCCTCCCTTCCTCTCTAAAATCAATAAACATGTCCTTGGTTGAGGATAAAGGTAAAAAAATAGCATTTTGGTCTTTCATATTTCAATGATTCTTAAAATTCACCCAAGACTGATGGTTAGGAGCCAGTCTGGTTTTGATACTCACTGTATCTGAATCCTCCAACACTGTCTGAGGAAACCCCAACATATTTGTCTTTGTTCTTCTTTGCTTTCTTTCGCTCTTCACGAAGCCTGTCGTCATCCTGAGCAAATTCAACCAATTCTTTCACCTTCTGGCGAATATTTATACCTTGATCCTTGCCATGCTCATCTGTGAGGATGGTAAGGGAGAAACAAAACCTTAAGAATTCAGTTAATCTGTATCAAACCCTTTAACACAAAAAACAGGCATGAAAATTTTAACATAAGAAACCAACTTCAATATTTTAAAATAATAAAAAGAGGCAAATTGTACTGTTAAAATTTGTCACTTCCTCATCAGCAAATTCTAAGGCCTGAGATGCAATTTTGGTTTGTAAGAGCCTGTAAAGGTGAACTATAAAGGACCATAAGTAGCAGTGCTATGCAAGATCAATTAGAGACCCACTAAGGAGGATTACTAATGACCATATGAAATGGACTTATGTCCACAAATGCTATTTTCTTTTTCAATGGTATTTTAACAGAACAAAAAACAAAACTCATTTCGGTCATTAAAACTCGCATTTAATGACTGAAAGGCACCCATATGCCTTGGTTTTCCCAATACAAGTTTGGAAACACTAATTACGGGAATTTAGTATAGCTGAAAACCTGCATTTTTAAAGTGCTTTCAACTGGGGTACACTACAAAATGAAATGTGGTTCAAGCTATACCCTCTTTCCCATTCAAAACACACTCTGGCCTTGCTGCCTCTGCACAGTAAATATTATTTGGTGGGAGGAAAAAAAACCCCAGCTTCAAACAGATGTGTGTGTTTTGGAGCTCTAACCTTTTCTTCCCATATGATTAAAGCTATTCCTTTATGGACACCACAGGGGACCAGTCTCCAGTGCATATTTTAATATAAACCCGAACACTCATGTTGTGTTGGTTCTGTTGTTATTAGCCAGTCTTTTCTGCAAGTTCTTGTCTTCACTAATTAATACTCTAGGGCCCCACGTCTTGGATTCTGCACTCGTCACACAACCAGCAACAGTCACATTCTAATTAGAGCGGAGAAGCTTCTAAGCTGGTTCAGGTGACTGACAACTCCAACTACTGTTTTAATTTGCTTATAAGGTTTTTCTATTGCTCACCTACAAAGTGGTAATTTTCCAGGGATCGCAAATCATAAATGTGTTCTCTGGCACTTGTAACAACACGCTCTGATCCATTCCTTATGAGGTAAGCCAGGAGCAGCAAGGACTGTAAAAATACAAAGCACCAAATGATTTAACAAAATAAATAGTAGTAAAGCTTTGGTAAATGGTTAAAAAAAAACAATCCCAACATTAGCAAATAAATAATCTTTGGGGTGGTAGGGGGAGGAGGAAACTCTTCCGTATATTAATCTACATACAGTCTAAAACTTACATTATCAATTTGAAGTTCCCCTTATACCAAGCACTGTTCACTGGATTCCATGTTTCAGAAGATTAAAAATATAATTCTGATGTTAAGAAATACTTGACTGTATGATATAAATGATTACTAAGTTTTCAGAAAGCTGGCTGTTTTTACTTTTCATCTGGGCATTACGGAACTGTGAACTGTTAAAGTGTACGTTAAAGAGAACTACTACTTGGTAATTATAAGATCCCACAGCATTTTCCACAGATAAAATTTAATTTGGGGGGTTAATGATGTGGCTTTTGTTTCAAATACTCACTGCCAACAAATAAAGGGAAAAAAACATTTATGAGGTTTCGTTCTGAGGTGATGAAAGTGTTCTGGTATTAGATAGTGGGGAATGCTGCACAATTACACAACCATCAGTGGACAGTGCATTTTGAACTTAACTGTGCTTGGAACAAACCTCATATAGAGATGATAAGATCTATAAAAATTTAGTTAGGTTGGCAAAATTGAGTGGTAAAAACCCTCACCCTACCAGGAACTATTCTTTGTTTATTTTTTATTTATTTTGTGTATGTGTTCTTTTTTCTTTATTGTTGAGAGTATTACAGATGTTCCCCCCTTAAAAGTAGTTTACCCTAGGATTATTTTTTCACTCTAGTTTAAAAAAATTTAATTTAAAGAAATTTCAACTATTTCATCACAACTACTGTATAAGCTGAGGAAATGACAGTGAATGTTTTCAGAAACAAACAACATACAAAACATGTAACTAAATAAAACACTGATTTTTCAATCCCAAAAACCAGAAATGTTGTTTTCAAAGTTTCACATACAAATATTATACCCCATTTTGGAATGCATATTAGAACTTATTCCGAGTAGCAAGGAAATACAGTGGGAATAGAAGAAGAGATGACTACCTTGTCTTAATATTCTACATTATATTGGGAGATCAGAACAGATTCTCTAACTTTATTTTAAACTAATTTTTTGGTGCAGAATACTGTAATAATACTGTTATAAATTAGGCAAAATTTTATGCAGAGATGACAAACCATATTAGAATATAGTTTTCATCTTAATTGTTCATACACTAAATATGCATACTACTATAGATTGATTACTTCTGATATGCATAAATATGTTTTTATTTGGAAAAATGTTAACCAATAAAAATATTCAACATTTAGGAAAAGTATTAATTTTAAACATTTTAAGTATAGTTATTCATGGTAACTAAAAACAGAACACAAACCAAATCTACATCTTTTACCTGTTTTAGGATATTCTAGGATTTAATGTCCTTTATAATCCCGTATGAATGTATGCCTTAAAATTTCAAGAATTTCAACATGTTAAATAATAAAAACAAACTAATGCCCATACCTTATAAACTCTTCTCCAATTTTTTTTGTTGTCTTTTAACATTCGTGACCAAAGCATATTCATAAGTTCTGGAAACTGTTCATACATAAACGTAGCCCTGAAAAGAGAATAATTTTCCTTGCAATATGTTATTTTTGACAGTAGATGGCAGGCTTGTTCTAAGTTACTATGTTTTCCTAAAGAGCTTAAAAAAATTAATAAGCTTAATTCAAAAAAAGTAATGATATGCTTCCTTAAAAATGTTTTTCCTATATTTTGTATAATATCGAGGAAATAATAACAACAACAACATATTACATTTGTCAAAATTTTACATGGTAAGCTATAGTAAGTCTCTAAACTTCATTGAAAAAATTTTTTTTTTTGAGCTAATTTTTAAGAGAAATGGACCCTGTGTAAAAAAAACTTCCTCCATTAATATTTGAATGATTATGCAAAATTTCTCTCTGGCAACTAAATGATTTAAAACTAAAAGCAAATTTCACATTTCTGTGTAAAGATACTTGGATCCTTTCTGCACTACTGAGTCAAATTATCACTTACTTGGCAATCTCTCCCATGAGCTGCCCAGAAGGTCCCCAAGGATCATCATTCGTTGCTTCTCGAACCTTAGACTCGATCTCTGAATAATTCATAACCACATTGGTGCTGCAAAGGAAAAAAAATGCACGCACATATGCACAAAGATTAGCATCAAAACTGAGAAACACATGAAAACTTAATACTGACACTACTGAGTGTCCTAATGAGGTATCTCTACAGGATGGAACAGAAAATATCTTCTGTGCACAAGCTACCCTAAGGACACTATATAACATATTTAAGTTATCTTTAAGAAGATTTTACTATTCCATTACTCTTCAAGAATACTGATAATAGATTATATCAGAGCTGGCATAAGTCCAGTAAAAAATGGTTTGGAGTCAAATTAAAAAGAAAATTGAACATGCTAGAGTTTACTATAAACTAAAGTTGTCAGTTCCCTGACCAAACCTGGTTTACATGCAGTCTTAAGCTTCCAGCTTACAGAAATTCTGTAAATTGGCAAAATTCTATAATAGCTGAACATTATTTAATATTGTTAAAAAGCAATGACAAATAAAAGATAACACTCCAAAAATGTTTAGAACCACTCTGAACATTTCATTGTCAGAATCCCTTAGTCTTTTTCACTTATTGTACCATATACATTTTTAAACTCACTATATAGTCACTGTAACCCTCACTTTTAATGGCTACATGATATTCCATCAGGAGATTATATGATAACACAATTTAACTTTCACTTAAGACTTCAGCAGCATCAAGAACATGGCTTCTAGGAGTCAGAAAGATCTGACTCCAATCACTTACTTTGTAACCTTTGACAAAACTATTTTAATTCTCTCAAACTCAGCTTCCTCAAATGTAAAATGCGAATAGAGAAGAAGAACACTAACTCGAAGGGCAGCATATCGAATGGCACTTAGTAGCACAGTGTCTGACATATAGGAAGTGCTCAATATGTCAGCTATTATTTTTTTATTCTTAGAGACAATAATCACCTATTCGAATTTTTAAATATTAAGAATTTTTATTAAAAAGGATTAACTTTAAGAAGAGTACCTTAAATTTAAAACATGAGATGGCAAAACTGTTTGAGTTTAAAACAACTCCACGTGCTTTTATGGAGTTGGGAATTCAAAGGCATTCTGAGGAATAAAGAAGTACTTTGAAAATGTGACATACTATACACTAGCATTAAATCGACATCTACAGCTCCAACTGTTACTAAACAATTGTTGCAACAGATGCCAGTGAACATGGTAATTCAAATCTCCCACTTAAGATTAAGTCTTAGAGACAGTAAGAAAATTGAACTGGTAACTCTTACTTAGAGAGATCCAACTTTTGCGGAATAGTTTCACAGTCATCAACAAATTTTGCTTTTAAAATAAGAAAGGTTTGGTTAAAATTGGCACTCAAATCTCTTTCTCAAACAAAGAAATATAAATTGCAGATTTACTGGAAACACTTCAGTTTCTTTACCTTGAAGGAACAGACTAGTTATAAAACAGTTTTGGGTCAAATTTTAAAGGAACCATTACGCATATTAATTATGAATTGCCAAGTCACAGAATAAATCTGACTTCTAGATTTACATTCAGAATACTGTTCTACTAAGGAAGAAAAGCAAAACACTATTATTTTCTTTCAAATCTTGGAGAAAACTGTCTCCTAAAATATCAACTAGTTTGATAAAATAAATATAAATTATTTCCCTGGGATTAAAATAAATGCATAATCTCCACTGTCTCCTTTTTAATGAGTGAATTTTCAAAAAATCCACTAATGATTCTATTGACAATAATTTTATGTATAAAGGAATAATCACATTTTTTTTTTCAACAATGGGACCAAAATAAAATCAAGGCAGCCAACGACAGATTTGCAATTTAAGATGCCTCAAAATGATGGATTTCAGAATGCTTTTGTTTGTCCTAGTGGCTGAAGAATGTGTGGCTTAGGCAGTTAAAAGTGTCAAAATGCAGCTGTGGGAATGAACAATAGCAATTAGGATTATAATTCATCCAAGCATTTCATTACCAAGAATGCACTTGAAATCTGTTTGCATTGTTTAATTTGTTGGAGAACAAGATGAAAGAAGTTAATCTCTTAGTCCATATGCATGAAATATTTTCACTAGAGCTTTCATACATGCTGTTGCTTTCAGAACACTACTTTCCTTGTTCAAGCTACAAAAGCCCATGGGTCAGATGAGAAAGGTCCTGTTTCTGTAACCCTTCAAAAAGTTCTTAGCCGAAGGCCTGTGTGTTTGAGTTCTGTGTGCTTAGGGAGAACTGGCAAAGAGCCAGTAATTTAAGAATCTCTTTTTTTCCTAGGTTTGAAAACAATGGAACTGTGTAAAATGACAACTTGCCATTAGAACAGACTCACAATATTGTTATAAAGTATATCCACAGAAAGATATAGCAACAATAATAAAAAAAATTAACAAAGTCAGAACACTTCCATGAAGAGAATCAGGCTATTTTAAAGACATTTTCCAATAAAACTTGCTTTCAGAAACTGGAAAGAACTCTCTTAAAATGAAGTCTGATCGCATAAAGAATTCCAAAACAAAGTATTTTTAAACCTCACTCAATTCAGAAACAAATGTAAACTAAAAACAACACTGTACAGTTTGGTATTATCCCAGGTCATTCAAAAATAATTATTTCTAAAAAGGTAGAAATGGCATTTTGATCCTTCCTTTCCCATGTTTTCTACTGCCCTCAATCCACACCCTACCTATAATTCCAGTGACCTTTTTAAAGAAGGAAAAACCCTCCCTCCCTCCAAAAAGTAAAAAAAAATTATGTCCAGATGTGAAAGGAAAAGGCAGATAATTTAATTCCTAAACTTCCCATGATTGACACAAATGTTTTAAAATAGATATTTCAGACACTAGAGGGGGCTCTCTCATCAGTTTTTTTATACACAAAATTCAGACAAAGGTCTAGGATCTATTCTGCAAACAAAATTATAGGAAATTACCAGTAAAGAATATAAGAAGTTGATTATGTTCTGAAGATTTTACCTTAAAGCAATATTGAAGAATTGCTTTTTACAAGGATAAAATCCACAATTAAAATCATTATTGCTTATATTTGTAAAACTATTAATTGTTTCCACAGTTTTTAGTTTCACACTGGCTCCTCACAACACCCTAGTAAACAGGTAGGACCACGCTAAGAGTCCCCAGTGGGCTAACTCCCGACAGCCCAGCGCCAACTGCTAGGACCTGCCACCCTCAAGCTCTACACACATGCTTCCGTGGCTGTGTGAACACAGAAAATGCACGACTAGCTGAGGGCTGATTACTCAATCTGTAAATTAAATTATTAATGTTCACTTTGGCCCTCCTCTTTATTCCCCATTTTCTGCTTATTGCACCACTCACTAATAATGAAATATCAAGTTATTTTACTTGATAACAGCTCGAGTCCAGGTTTTAGAGGCAAAAATTGGTTGAAAATAAAAGCTAAAATGGGCTTTTCCTTACCGATGGTTGAAGCTCTAATCTGTATTAAGAATAATCAGTGAAATGACTGACAAGAAAACACTTGTATAATCGCTTATATTTTTCCCTGTCAAAAGTTCAAGAATATGTTTTCCTAAAACAAAACTATACACATGAGGAAAGGTCAAGTGTAAGCGTAATCCAGTCCTAACTGCTAACAAAGGCATAAGGAAATGGAAACGATGAAGAAAGAAGTATTTTTCCCAGATTGCCTTTTTAATTTTACTTTTTTAAAGATGGAGTCAAATGGGTCTGTATTTTTAATATGGTTTCTTCTTTTTGTTTTAAACTTATTAGAAATACTTCATTCACTCCAAGGTCAGGAAAATAGCAGTATTTTCTCTTAGATCGTTAAACTTGTATTTTATCGAGTACATGCATACTTACATCCACACTTAAGACACAGAGGGTCAGAGAAACAGAAAACAGGCAGCAAGAGACAGAGACAGTTCAAAGTAATGGTTTTAAATAACAGTATGTTTCTCTTATAACTTTGCTGAATTTTCCAAAATTTCCCCTATGAATATTATATTGCAAAGGAAAATTATTAAATGTCATTAAAAAATGTAAATCAAGTACTATAGCATCATAAGCTACACTTTATGTAAAGGGAAGTAAGCATCATGACAGAGCATGAGTGTTATTTATACTTCCAATGTTTTGTTTTGTCAGGCTAGTAAGTGCAGCAAACTAGTAACTAAATATATATATATATATACTAAAATATGTATACCAACCAAGTTCTATGTGTGTAAAACCACAGGAAATAATTTAAGTGCCTAATACTGAAATTAAAATGATTTTTAAAACTATATATTAGGGAAGAAGGATTCCTGACAATAAAACCTGTATTTAAAAGTTACCTTTAAATAAAAGTTACCTTTTACTCTCAGTGCGACAAAGATTTCAGGTGATCCTTTTATGACTTAGGTAAAATTATGCTCCCTGTAAAGTACCAATCTTAAAAAATACCTTTTAAAAAATAATAAAACATCCATAAAATGAACAATTAAGAAAGTTTTCTGAGGTTACAAGTCACTCAAGCCAGGAAAATTTGTTATTAGGGTGTCCCCCCAAAAATGCATATACACACTTTGAGTAATTATAAAGGCAGTGTTTATCAAAATAAATTTCATTTTCAAAATAGAGCTACCAGCTGTTAAAGTGTGCATAAATTTTTTTGGGACACCCTGTATTAAAAAAAAAAAAATCTTTCTAGCTCAAACATTAGGGAAGTAGTTTTAAAAATACCTGCTCTAATGAACAGATTGAGAGATCTCAGAGGGAAGGAGGCGAGGGTGGTGTGGGTGGGGAGAGATTAATCAAAAACTTATGTTTATAAGCATAACCCATGGACACAGACAATGGTATGGGGAAGGCGTGGGGGTGGGGTGGATTTGGGGATAAAAAGGGGACATCTGTAATACTCTCAACAATAAAGAAACATTAAAGAAAAGAAAAAAAACCTGCTCTAAAAGCTTGATAATGGACCATGTGATATTCATTTTTCATCAGGAAATGTCTTCACCATGTTACCCTTACCTGCAAGCTGAACATATTACAGATTCAATACTCATATTTTAAAACCTAGTTATGTTATTATAGTCTGTGAAGAAGTATCAAATTTATGGTCAACAACGAAGAACTCTAGTATTCCCAAATTTAACAAACATAATTTTTGTTGTTAGCAGAAAATTTGAGGCTGTATAGAAATGGTGTGAGGGAGGTGGAAAAACTGATTCATCCTCTTGGCTGGATATTTGCTATCCATCAAGAGAAAAGTATTTTCTTGATCTGAAAATGAAACACAAAGCAATGGAAAATGTCTTAACACAAGCAGTGGTTCAATAGAAGAATCAATGCTACTAAAGAAAATGTTATCGTATTTGATTACATAGTAGCTTAGTTATAAAATTGCTACCATGCTAATACAAGGAATAAAACTACCTGCTTCCTCAGCCCCCTCTACTTAAAAAAGTGAGGAGAGAAGGAAAATACTATATTTAATAGCAACTACAGTGCTTCCTCAGCTCCCTCGACCTTAAAAAAAAAAAAAAGTGAGGAGAGAAGAAAAATGTATTTAAAAGCAATTCCTCTTTATTAACTTCCTTAGTATAGAAGTTAAGAAACTCACTCAGGATCACATGATTGGTAAATGGCAATAGATGTTCAAACTTTGCTAGGTTTTCTAATTCCAAAGTCCATTTTCTATTATGCCACTATGCCCTAGGATCAGAGAATCAGTAATATCATCTGACCTAAATGGAAAAGCCTACTAATGAATATATAAGATGACATCACAAACGGCTACTAAAAATACTAAATGCTGATTTAATGTTTAAAAAGACCTAAAAAATAAAATATATTCTGAATCATGGAAATTACATTTTCTTTCGTTTTAGTAAATATTAAACACAAACTATCCAATTGAAAAGGAGGAAACCAATGTACCCCCTTGCTCTTAAAAGCAGGGTAAAGAAAATAACTGTTTGAATAGGGAAAAACTGAAATTAAAGATATCTAAAGTCCGAGGCTGTCTTATCCATTCTTCTGCAGTATCACGATTTCAGAAGAGTTACCTGATTACTTGAAAGTCATATATCCTACATGTGGGAAGCTCATGTGCATATTATTGGACTTCACCTACTTACACAGAGGATTATGCACCTCCTGTTTTCCTCTTTACTTTTCAAAAGCGAACATTAAAATGCTAAATGCTGAAACAGGAAACTTTTGCTTTTTAAAGTAACTACCAAGAATTTGTACTGAATTTTATAGCTCATCTTTTAGCTATCAGTCACAAAAACAAAACAAAACACAAATAAATACTGTAGAGCAGGTTACTGCCAGGTTTTGTTGAGGGAGGAGGGGAGTCCCATAGACCTTTTTGAAGCTCAAGAATAAGTTTAGATACTCAGAGATCAATTTAGACACTATACCTGGATACCTAACACATTGCAAAAACATGATACAGACAGAAGAACTGCCTAAGCCCAAACTCAAGCTGCCTGCCTATATGACATTAAAACCACAGAAAATATTGTATTAATGTTCAAAACACCACTTCAATTGTTCCCTCCCAGTATGATGTAAGACAATAGAAAATTACTACTAGCTGATGTTAACTGTTAAATACCAAATTGTTTTAAGCTGAAGGGCTGTGTACTCTTTTCTAAGCCAAAAGTCATTCTCACGTTAATTCTACTACCGAATTCTTTGATACACTCAGACCAATGATGGCCTTCAACTTCAGTAACAGTGCAGTCCAGTCTTATCATGGGGATGGAGAAGTACACTACAGAACCTGAATCTTCCCAGATGTTTTCCTATTACTGAACATTGTTGACCTGATATGGCTCAATATTCCTGTAATCTTAACTCAAAATTTTAGCCTGCACTTGTGTTACTTACAGATAAAATGGAAAGATAAATTCTATAAAACTCTTTTCTATACAAGTACGTATTATGCAGGGCTTTTGGGGGGGGTGGGTGATGAAGAGCAAATTAAACACCAAACACTACTCTGCAGGTAGGAAAAAAGCACTAAAAATAAACCTGACATTCTTGAAAGACTAGCTAAACACCTTTGTGCATCTTCAAAATTATGAAAATGTTTGTACAGACTCGAATCTCCCAGATCCGATCAAGAATTAAAGTATCCTGTGTGTACTAGACTTACTCAGCTCAGGGTAACCAATGTTTAGATTCAACAAGTTTTATTTTTAGGTAGGAACTTTTGCACGGCAGAACACTTTTCATAAATTTTTACTGACTTTGTATAGATCTGACTGTGTCGTTAACCCAAGGTACCACCAGACCTGATGCTCCTCTCAGGGCATGAAAGCTGCTATTCTCTACCTGTGAGTCACCTTCCCAGGCACCGCCAGGCTCACTGCCAGCGCTGGAGGTTGGCTTTCTTGGATTTGTTTTCCACAAAGGAGCAAATTCTCTCCCCAGCCCCAGAGCTGGGGCCCAATAAAGCTGTGAGGTGGATGCCAGTGACTACCTTAGCTGGGTGGCCTGTTCCCACACACGCATGTCAGATCTGAATCATAACAAAATCATATATTATTTTCTTTAATAAACCTTCTAGATCTGCTTTAAAAAGTCAAAACTTTGAACAGAAAAATCTAACAAGAACCTACTGTATTTTGGAAAGGAGAACAGTTTCATAGGAAATATAACATAAAAAGATTAATCTAAGAATTTTTATTAGTAACTAATATTAACTGATTTATAGCATACTTTCTCTTAGAAAGTAATCTCAAAAAATACCCTTTAGAGATTATCAGTATTCCAAATGATATCTTTTATCTAAATATTTCAAGCTTAAAAACCAGCATTCCAAATCCTCACAATTTCAAAGTGTACATTAAAGAAATAAATATTCAGTCCCTTGCTTACATAAGAGTTCACCTAACATTCCAGGAAATTTTCCAGTACTGACTCAGTACCAGTTTGCACGGGCCCAAAGTAACCAGACATATCTAAAAATTCTGAGATTCACAAAAACTGATATGTTCATCATTTAAGTACAAAGTTGTCCTAACAGAATAAATCTTATTAATTTATTTCCCAAGAAAACACAGAAAGTCATTATTTTATGGTTTATATAGAATAAAGGTCAGGAAGGATTACATAAAATGAATAATCATTAAAGAAGTCAACACCCCAAATTTAGTTCCAAATGGCAATCTATATTCCATCTAGAATGTATGTGTAAATTGATCACTGAGAAGATAAACACTTATAGAAGCAGTGACTAAAATACCTCATTTTACATAAAATGTCATTAAATGTTTATAGTCCAACATGAAGCCTTCTGGGAAACACTAGAAACCACATATAATTATTCCAGTGCCTCAAAAAATATCGAAACTGATCCAAAACAAAAAAAAAAGCTTAAACCAGGATGGTAGTTGGATTTCTGCCCCTCAAAGTCTGTCATTTAATTCTTTTTCCAAAAGGTATGAACCTCTTGATCACTATTAAATGTGACTTAAACTGGCAACTTTTCAATAAAATAGTTTTAGAATTTATGTAACAGATGTGCAAGGAAAACGATATGAATGAGATAAGCCAAGAAAAACATCCTCGTGTCCACAACTAAATTATGACCCGTGGGAGGAAGAAACTGTACAACTATTTCCCTTTCCTTACAACTTCAGTGGTTAGCAATACCAAGTAAAATAACCCATTTCATAGCAGCCCATTTTCAGAAATTAAAATGGTCCTCGACTCCAGGAACTGTTCTAAAACCCAAGGCTATACCAGAGGAAAATATTGCACATTTATGTATTTTCATAATCTGTTTCACCTTTTATGGCTAATTTTGTGTAAAAGCTAATTAATATACATATTATTGATCAATAATTTATTAAGAAATTAATAGGGCCTAAATCTTGCCTCTGATCCCTAGACAAATGTCTCAGTTTCTTCTTCTGAAAGGTAGTTCCTATGTATTACTACACAGATTAAAGGAAATGATATGTGTAAAGCATTTAGCACACATATGGCCCCTTAGAGTAGACTGGCATAATACTACTTACCCACAGCTCATTCACTGTGGCAGAACTTTACAGTTATAGTAACTAGCAGCCTATCTGACCCACAGTATAGAAACCAAAATGAAGATTTTGAAGCCATAACTATAGAGCAAGGCAGAAATAATTTTATTACTAAGAAATGCCCAAAGAGCTAGAAATAAGTATCACTAAGAGACAGAACAAGCATCTATTAATATAAGCCCCAGAACAGAACTGCTATTTTATGCTTAATAGAATTTGTATTTTAAAGTTCACTCTCCTTAACCTTAGCACACCAAAGATTGTGAGCTAGGATTTTATTTTACATTAAGCAGCAATTTCTGTCTTAGGGGTAATCTGATATCATGTGATAAAACTAACTTTTTCAGATTCACTAAACTCACTCACTGATATCAACACTACTGGGGTCCCACATACTGAAGCAAATTAGCAAAAACAAAGCCTGATGCTATTATCTAGCATGAATTTTGTATTTACAGTTTAGGAATTGTACTTTCAAAAAGAATTCTGAACTTTCAAAATGCCAAAAATAAGGTCTATGTAACTTACTCCATGAGGTATCTGGCTGAACAAAAGGCTTTACAAGGACCATGATACCCAGTTTCTGTACTGTTTCATCTGCAAGAACACAAATCATTATACTAGGAAACGTCTGGATGTCCAAGGGTGGTGATGGTTTACATGGGAGTCCTTCCACTCCCCTCTAGCACAGACAGGTCCTGCTGCTATCATGACCTGGGCAGCAGATGACAGGCTCACAAAGAAGCTGTCTCAACATAAGCTAAGGACTTATTTTTCAGAGAGGCCTTCTGGTGGCAATAAGATTGGGGGAGGGGGCAGAGTGTTCTATGGTTGGCAAAAGAGAAGACTGAGTTGTGTGGTTCAGGGAAGCAGGATGAAAGCTGTTTCCAAAATGTGGCAGGAGTGGTGCTTGAACATTGCAGCAAGTGAACAGGCAGAGGCAGCCACCACTAGGAAATTCTTTTCCTTTCATGGTTATAGAAAAAGAGCTCACACAACAAAATTGTATGAACACTAACCACTATCAACTATATAAAAGCACATGTGCGTATGGACAAAGCCTTAACAAAAACCATGAGAGTGTGGGGGGCACCTTTGTTTAAAATTTTATTTGCACTATGAAAAAATTATTAAAAAAAAAAAAAGAAAACAGCACTTGTATATAAAACTTCTCTTGACTTGCTTGGGAAGTGTCCCATGGCTGGGCTGATTTAATTCTGCTGAGGATCAGCTTCTACTCCCTGGCTCAGCAGCCCGTGTGTTCTATCAGTGCCCTGTCTGCACAGATAAAAAGCTTTCTGACAAGACAACTTTGGACGAAGGGCCAGAAGGTAGTGTCAAGTTGCTCTCTGCCCCTTGGCTAGTGGCAAAACAGTGCTGCCTCAACAGAAGACTGTTCCCTAGGAATGCCAGCCCCAAGCCAAACTGTTTTCTATCCCCAACTGATTTTTTTCTTTTTTTCTATCATGTACCTCTATATAACTTTTAAGATTTTCATTATTTTCTTCTCAAACAGTACTCTAGCATTTTGTGAAAAATACTCTGGGAGATATTAATAGGTATCATGCGAGAAAAGGATTCCATGGTGAGATCTGGGGAATGTTACGGAAAAACAAAGGCAATTGTATTTCTGCAACACTTCTCAGAGACTTTATGATTCTAATGTGCATTGTGAGTCTCTCAAACTTTGGGAACAACACACCCTTTCCCTGGAGCTTTTTTTTAAGCATCCCAAGAAACCCACTTTGGTATACATACAATTTTTTAAAATTGCCTTTTTCCCCCTCAAACTTCGAAAAGGTCAGTGTATACATTTCATTTCACCATTTCTGCTGTTAATATACAGGATGGGAAAAAGTAGGTTCACAACCCTCACCAGTGTGGCTCAGTTGGCTGGAGCATAGTCCTATTAAACTGAAAGGTTGCAGGTTTGATTTCTGGTCAGGGCACATTCCTGGGTTGTGGTACAATCCCTGGTTGGGGTGCATGTGAGAGGCAAACAGTCGATGTTTCTCTCTCCCTAAAATCAATAAACATATTCTCAGGTGAGAGTTTATAAAAAAGGGAAGGCTTACAGTTGTTTATATGGAAAATAATGCAATAATAAATAAATGATAATACAAGAATAAACTTTCAAGTACTCAAAACTGTAAACCTACTTTTGCCACACCCTGTATTTTCTTTATTTTCTTCCCTTCCCCCTCCCTCCCCTCCTTTTTACCTAACAGTCTTTCTTTTAATCTTTTATTTTTATGTCTTTAAACTCTTACCTGTTGGCTGGCTTTCTGCTTTTTATCTTCCTTCACATCTATTTTTCATATTTTTTAAAAACCTCTTTGATCTTTACTGATCTTAAGTTTTCTATCTTAGGTCTCATCTGTTTTACTTTTTATACCTTTTTTCCCACTGGGTTTAAAAAACTTTTAAATTTCATTCCAGACTTGCAAATTTGCTTGCTCACTAAAATGTATTTGTAACCCCAAATTAATACAGTGCTCTGAAGTTAATACTCACAGTGCTTTCATGGTCACTGTGAACAAGTGCAGAGCAGTGGAAAATCTGAGCTGTTCCTCATGCACATGCCCAGGTGAGGTGGGATCACAAAGGTGATGCTTGCCGCTGCCTTTCAGTTCGTATTGTGAACAAGTGCCCTTCCCTGGTCTAGTTAGTGCCATGTTTTTTGCATTGTGCTTTTTGTTGGTGATTTCACTGTTGGCCCCAACCCTAGTGCCGAAGTGCTGTCTAGTGTTCCTAAGCATAAGGAGGCTGTGATGAGCCTTACAGAGAAAATACCTGTTGGATAAACTCTGTTTAGACCTGGGGAACCACCATTTATAACCATAACAGTGAAGATTAGCTCAAGCAAGAAACGCCAGTAGAGACTAAATCTGGGGGGGATTTTGATTAGGAGAGGTCTGAGTATCTCCCAACAGACTGCTTATCAGCTACAAAGAGAAAACATTAAGTAAGCAGTGCAGGGGACTTTGACTATGTAACACCCTGACTGAGTGATCGAAATTAAAATTACTAAGAAGGGAAACACAGACATTGTTTTCTTCTGGAAAAGAACACAACACTACTTAATATAACGTTCTAGCTCAGAATACATAAGCTGAGAAACATCAGTTAAACCTAAATGGAGGAATATTCTATAAAATAACTGGCCTGTAATCTTCAAAAATACCAATGTTACGAAAGATTTTTAAAAAGGTTAAGGAACTCTTCATTAAAAGAGACTAAATAATCATGACAATTAAATACATACATGACCCTGGACAAAAATCCTGAACTAAAGTGGAACAAGTGACAAAACCAGAATATGGACTACAGAGATAAAGTCACTGTTCCAGTGTTAAATTTTCTGAATCTGATAACTATACTGTAGCTATGCTAAAGGAATAATCCTTGTTCTTAGAAAGTGCACATAGAAGTCTTGAGGCAAAGGGAGTATGTAACCAACTTTTAAATGGATCAGAAGAGAGTGTGTGTGTGTGTGTGTGTGTGTAGACAGACAAACATAAAGAGTGGAGGGGAAAAAGAGAGTGACAGATACAGCAAAATCTTAAAAATTGATGAATCTAGATAAAGAGTATACAGGTTTTCCCATCACTCTTTTTAAAACTCTAATTTCAAATAAAGTTATTTTAAAACCTCTTTGCATAGTGAGATAGACTCAATGCCACTGAATTCAATAATTTAAAATGATCAATTTCATGTTATGTGACTCTTACCTCAATAAAAAAATTAAAAAAAAAATCTGCTTAAGAAATACATATAGCTTGGAACAAAGTCAAACTTCATGAAAAGGAGTAGTTGGTTTATTTCCTTTTCATTTTGAACTGTCATCTTCTTGATTCTACAATTTGGAGAACATTTATTTTAGTGTCAAATTAGGCAACAACTAACTTTCTCAAGTGCAATCATTCCTTCATTAAAGCATCGAAGAGTTCAAATGCAGAGTGAACGTTATGCTTTTAAATACAGAATGCATAAGTTTTAATGTGAAATTTAGGCTTACCTGATTTTTATAATTAATGTCATTTTATTTTACATTTAAGATATCGTTAAAGGAACTTATCCACAGCTTTGCTTTCTGTGTTTTCAGTTACCTGTGGTCAACCATGGCCCAAAAATATTAAATGGAAAACTCCAGAAATAAACATTTCATAAGTTTTAAATTGTACACTGTTCTGAGTAATGTGATGAAATCTTCCGCTGTCCAGCCCTGTCCAGCCTGGGACGTGAATCATCTCTTTGTCCACTGTATCCACATTGTATATGCTTCCCACCCTTTAGTCACTTAGTAGCCATCTCGGTTATCAGTGCTTGTGTTCAAGTAACCTTTATAGCAGCCCAATGCTCTGTGACAGTGCCTACGTCACCCATCTCACGCCATCTCATCACATAGGCATTGTATCATCACAAGAATACAGTACTTTGTACTGTATTTTGTACATAGTATATAAAGGTTGGGTACTATCCATGGTTTCAGGCATCCACTGAGGGTCTCGGAATATATACCCCACAGATAGGAGGAATTACTGGATAGGTTATGCAAATCTTATTGTTTTAGGACACCCCCCCCCCCAAAACCATGTTCACAAATTCAGCAGTCCTAAGTACTTATGAGTAAAAAAATCATAAAGGTTAAACACTTTACTCAACTAATAAATAGGCCAAAAACATCCTCAATGAAGCTCTTAAGATAGTTCTAGTTACAAAGTTTTCATGTAACCATATTTAATGACAAGTTAATAAAAAGTAGCAAAATGTTATATTTAGATATAATAACAACAGCATATTTATTACTCTACATAACTAGGGCCCCAATTTCCACTTGCTAGAAAACTTTTAGCCAAATATTTAGTGTAAAATATTTAAAAGTTGTTTTGCAAATTTCAGGCATTACAAATTCAACTGGATATCCTGTGGTACACATTATCAATTCAAGTGCAAGTTCCTCAAATGCACTTTCTAATAAATTTTAAAAGCCTAAGCTCCCAAGGCCTGTTTTTAAAAATGGGAATTTTATTCCTATTTAACAACCCAAAACACTCTTACTCTGTATTTAAAGCAGCTTCAGACTCACATTGTTTTATGTGTAAGTTTAATTGTGAAACCACCTTTCCTATTGCTGACAGTAGCTTAAGGCCACTTGAACAGGTTATTTACTTTTTTTAATAAATCCTTTTTTTTTTTAAGAAAGAACAGTGTGGTGTTCTTCTTGTCAAGAGTATCCTGTGTTAAACTGGCTCCACAAGCAGATCAAATATCCAAGGGACAAGCAGATCAAATAACCAAGGTATTAAAAGTGAGTACCGCATAAGAGTTTTATCTACATTATAGATCCCAATTCTAGTTTTTACAGGTATGATGAAATAGCCACTAAAAACAGAACTCATCTAAGAAATAACAGTCTTTGTTCATCTATATCTTTTAATTTTGGGTTACAGATTTTTAAAGCTTTCTCACAATGACAAAACTAAATAACCAAAACAAAAGCAAAGAATAAGAATTTATTGAGAACACAATGGTAAACATTCAAAATATATTAACTCGTTAATTCTCTTGAGTGTCTTGGAGGGTAGACCTTATCTCTATTTTGTACAGCAGAAGTGGACAAAGTCTTTTTACTTATGTCTCCTCCCCTCCAATTTCCCTTCCCTACCCTTCATTTAAAAATAAAATTGAAACCCAAAGATTTTTGCTCAGCTTGGACATACTCATAACAAATTATCTTTTAAAATATGCAACACTCTATTTAAATTACCTTATTAAGGTAGTTTTATTAAATGCATTATTAAATGACTCCTTCAAGGAAAAAATCTAGAAGTACTGAAATTGGTTAACCTTAAAAAAAAAAAAGCATAAAATCCTTCTAAGAGAATGATAAAATGACGACATATCCTGCACTGAGACAATATGTGAAAATTAGATATTTGTAGACACAAATACTTTACACTGTATAGTTTGATTACATCATTTACATATTTTTCTCACTTCTGATTAAATTCAGATACATAGCCAAATATCAAACACTTAACAGAAAATATGTAACTAAAAAATCCTATCGACAGAATGATAAAAGTGAAAAAACCCTGCACTTTGAGTAAGTCTGTAAAATTACCTCTATGTAAACTCAAATACTGGATATTTTGTTTAAAATGAGCCAGTAGTAATAGTTTTGTGTTTTTTCATTTTTCACCCATGATTGACTAAATTTAGATTTACACAAATGCATTTACAAATTCCAAAAACTGGACTCAACTTTTCTGAAAGGAAAAAATGTTTCCAGAACCTCACTCCTAAAATTTTGAAAGCTTTGTAATTTATTCCCCCTCAAGCTCTAAAAAAAACAAACAAAACCCCAACAAACATCTCTACTTCAATTTATTCCATTTGAACTATCGGACTGGTATAGAAGGGGAACTTCCTTTCCCGATAGAACAGTTTCTCAGGCAGTATTCACTGATGTTTACCTGTTGCTTGGAAACATTTGGGAACAGGCTCTTATCAGTGAGCGAGCCTACATCGTATGACCTGTGTCAGATTTTTCACTCCGTGTTTGATACTTTACTTGCCCTCACCTTCCTTTCAGCAAGTGTACAGTTTTAAAAAGACCAGGATCTACTTCTTCATGAAGCTTTTGCTCAGTCTTAATTCTTTCTATTCTCTAAATTTCTACAGTATTTACACCCTTTACCCCAAATTCAGATACCACACCATCACATAGCATTCTCTCTTGTTCAAGTGCTTTTCATGTGCTTGACAGCATTACAAGCTGCCACTGGAACCATAGGTCGGTCTCTCATCTTACAGTACTCCATAGGGCTCACGGGGAGTATTTAATAAGCACTCGCTAAAGCGCCCTTATAAGGTATGGGCAAGATTAGTAAGGATGTCAGTAATTCAGCTACTGTGTAACATTTAAATATTTATAATCTATGCCAAAAATATACTACTCAGATAGGTACATAATGGACTAAGAAAAATTATTCCTAAATTATCCAATTTGAACATAAGTAAAATTGGAAAAAGTTGTATATAAATCACCGATTAATATGACATAGCATTACAGGCACAGCAAACTAACCACCATATAAAGACCACAGGATTACATGAAACTTATTAACGTTGTGAAAGCTGGTTACAGAGGACTACTAATTCTGAAGCAAATAATACAGCTCATGAATATTACAACTTTTTTTTTTAGGATTAATTACAGTGAGTATCTTTGTTACAACAGTTAAGATTTTCTTTTTCACCTACATGTTTGCCTCCTTTTTGTTGAGGGCTTCCAACTTACAAACATTATTCAGAGTACTGCAAGAGGCCAGAAAAGTTTTTATGGCAGATACATAAAAGGGGAAAAAAGAATAAACATTTCTCACTGAATTTGGTTCAAAAACTTAAGTATCATAATTTTTTCCAAGTAATTTTTAACTTACATAAGGTATACACTAGACATTCACCTTTATTATAGTGAATACAACAATTTTTTGTTTAAATAATGTCCTTTAAAAGTTAGCCCAAACTGTAAATATATGTTCTGAAAGCAAGTCTAGATTTAAACCCAGATTCTATTCTCTAGATAAGTTACTTTGGGCAAGTTCTTGGACTTCTCTGTGGCCTGTTTCCTCATTAATAAATTGAAGATAATAATGTTGTCACCCCTGTTCTTGGGATATGGCAAATGCTCGATAACTATTAGCTTTTTCTTCTTTTAAAAAAAAGTATTTTTATTAATGTTTAGAGAGAGAGGAAGGGAAAGGGGCAGAGAAAAACATGGATGCAAGAGTAAAACACTGATTGGCTGCCTCCTGTATGACTCCTACTGGGGAAAGAGCCTGCACCCAAGCATGTGCCCTGATTGGGAATCGAACCAGCAACCCTTCAGTGCACGGCATGATGCCCAACCGAGCCACACTGGCCAGGGCATAACTATTAGCCTTTATTAGAAATATCTGGACTTAAAAGAAGACTTCCTTGGTAATATAAATCAATTTACCAAACTTAACATACCCATTCAAAAATATTTATTGAGCACCTACTACATGTCATACACTGTGTATGGAGTAATAGAGCAGGAACAAAACAAAGGTCCTGCCCTCTACAAGCTTACATTCCCCAAACAGCAGGGGACTCTATGTAAATGAGTCAGGCTACTTTACGCAGGAACAGGGCACTGGCCTGGGGTGGTGGTAGATGAGGTCCGAGGGAGCAGCAGAGAGCCCGATCATGTAAAGGCTGGAAGCACGGAGATGAGAAGAGACTGGAAGTGTTCTGAACAGATGGGACAATATTTTTAAAGAATCACTCTGGTTACTGTGTGGAGAGCAGATTATAGGGTCAACATTTTTATTTAGCTTCATGAGAAACGAGTCATACCTCGAAAGCCCATTTAGTACCAAGCTTCTAACTATAAGCCGAACACATCAAACTAAGGATATTATTTAACCATGGTGGTTAAACTGCAAATAAAACACAGTTTTAATCAGACAATTTTAAGTCACTTTAAAAAATGACAACTGAAGAATGAATATAAGAAAAACAGAAAAAAGTTCAGTACATTTATCTGCATTGTTCTTTAATGATTTTCATAAATGCATGAGAACAAACGGCAAAGAAAATCAGCAGAATTTTCAATACATGTCATTTTTCTACTAAAAAAAATAAGGCTATCTGGATGAGAATTTTTAAAAATATATCTTTATTGATTTCTGAGAGAGGAAAAGAGAGGGAGATAGATAGAAACATCAATGATGAGAGAGTCGTCATTGATTGGCTGCCTCCTGCACGTCCCCTGCTGGGGATCAAGCCCACAACCCGGGCATGTGGCCTGACCGGGAATCAAACCCTGATCACCTGGATCCCAGGTGGATGCTCAACCACTGAGCCACGCCTGGCTGGGCTGGATGAGAATTTTTGAGTGAAACATTTTAAAAGCATGCATACACATTTATCACATAATGGTCAGTTTGTATGGAAGTTATAAAAATTATTTATATTAGAATTAAAGACTCTCCTAAGCATTTAGAAACTAAACAAAATTCATATGAGAGGGGACATTCTAAAATAATTGGCTAATTCAACTTTTCTTAAGTATAAAACATGCCTATCTATTGCTGTACAGTAACAAAATCACTCATATTTAATAATTCATTAGCTAAATCTAGCCACAAGTCATAAGTAGCTATAAATTGGTTCCAACATGGGAATATGCCATGTTCTTTTACCTGTATTTAATTTTCAGGCTGAAGGGCTCTGGTAAGCCAAAAGAATTTGTTGCCGGTTTTTAGACTGGGCTGAAAAACTAGAAAGCCCTTTCCGCAGTAAGCTTTCCTTGTATATACTGCTCATCTATGTCAGAGATCATGAGTTTGATATCATATTTTAGAGGGTTCTTTTTCTTGATATTATTCAGTCTCTTTAAGGATAAATGTCAACTTCAATTTCTTGTCAAAAAAATAAATCTTTACATTTAAAAAATGTTTACATTAGCAGTATCTTTAAAATCTTGAGGAAATACAAAACAAACTGAACAAAAATGAGCAGGTGGAGCAATATGTCTTTCCAAGGACTTTATTCCTCAACTTGACTTTCAAAAGAGTTATTTCTGTAATGTGCTTTACAATGTTAAAGTAAAAGCATTTACAATTCTGTAAACACAACCACGAGGCACACACAATAAAGATACTTATATGAGTCTCCTATATGTAGGTTAAGATGTCTAAAGTGAAGAGCACCCACTGAAAATATAAGGGTCCCTGGATTAAGGCACAGTTATTACGCACTTCCAGTACTACGCCAAGTGTTTCACATGCACTTAATCCTCACAAGAACAATGTAAAATAAATATCTCCATTTTACAGATAAGAAGTTTAGAGACACCATTCCACTGCTGTTTCTTAGTATGATTTCAATCCAGTTCTGATCTCTGAATCACAAACCACTTCCCAGATCCATTACATACCACCTGGGGTACGTATGAATAGTAGGAGAAGAGGTATGGCTAGCAAATTAGTATAAAAATACGTAGATGGCCTGGCCAGGCGTGGCTCAGCGGTTGAGCATTGACCTAGGATCCAGGAGATTGCAGTTCGATTCCCGGTCAGGGCACATGCCTGGGTTGTGGCTCGATCCCCAGTTGGGGGCGTGCAGGAGGGGGGCGTGCAGGAGGAGGCCGATCAATGACTCTCATCACTGATGTTTCTCTCTCTCTCCCTCTCCCTTCCTCTCTCTGAAATCAATAAAGATGTATTTAAAAAAGAAAAACCATAGATGGATAAACACATAATTAGGCTAAACAAGGAACGCTTACATGAAGTGACACCTTAAAAAAAAGGGTAAACAGTCAAATATGTTCTTCTAGAATGTTAAGTAGTGTCAGCTGAGACTACAGAGTTAGCTCTGTACATAAGACTCATAATACTAAAAATGTACTTTGAATCTATGAGGTAGTTTGCTTTCCAAAAATTAGAACTCAAATTTGATCAGAATGACTAGATACAATTACCAATTTACAGCAAATACTAGAAACATTTAAATAACCCCATGGGGGTCCAATTAGCAAAATCCAGGCTGAGGGAAATGAAAATAACCATGTTTCTTCACCAAATAAACTGCATGGGGAAAAAAGTAGAGGTTGAATGTATAGATCAGAGAATCAAGAGGTATATCCACTAGCCAGAAACATCGAAAAGGAATTATGAGGCAGTTAAGAAATGAATACTGACTGGACATTTGATATTAAATAATCATCATTTTTAAAGATTTTATAATGGTATTGTGGTTATGATTGAAAAAAAAGATGACTCCTTACCTTTCAGAGACTGCTATCTTTATAGATGAGTGGATATGGTGTCTGGGGTTCGCTTCAGGATAACAGGGAGTGGGCGTGTTGGGCAGAAGTACAGGTGAAGTAAGGCTGACCAACTGCTGAAGCTACTCTGTGTCACAGACAGTCCCTCCATTTTCTGATATTTTTGAAATTTTGCATAATAAAAACTAACAAATATATAAATTCCAACTAGATCTGAAGTCTAGATCTAAATATAAAAGACAAAACAATAAAATTCCTTCAAGGTTAAAGAAAGTTATTTAAGCTGCCTATATTCTTCTTAAAGGAAATTAAACATTGGAAATAAGAAGATAACACAAGAGCATAGAAAAAGTTTTAACTGGAGAGCTATACTATACTCCTAGTAAAAACTAGGAGTACTAGTAAGAAGTACTTAAGAAAGGCAAGTATTTTTAGTGGATGTATCAGTAAACATATGAAAAACTGCCTGTAAACTAACACAAACGGGGGTTAAGGAAAACATGAGGCAGTAAAGTGCTTTTTAAAAGTATCTTGATAGTTGTACTAAATAAATTAAGCTACAGAAAATCACCCCTAAGAAATGCTGGCAGAAGAGAAATTAAACTCATCTTTCTTTGTAATTAAATACGTATTATCTACTTCTGTCCAGTTACTAGAAGAGAGGAAGGATAATTTACTGTTTCAGCAATAACAATTATTTACAACTGGTTCAAAGAAAAGTTGATATGGGAAGACAGAAAGCTGACAATCATCTTTGCTTTCAAGTTCTAAGAAGCAAACTGAACAGATTTACTGGTAAGATAGGAAAAATAAGAGGGGAAACTGAAAGAAAAGTAAAACCAATGATAAGTTCAAGGTGTGGCACATTTGTAGGGGCAAGTTTCTTTAAGGCAGATATTTTACTTTGCAAGTTCACAAAATACAGTACTAATCCAATAAAAAAATACTATCTGTTGAAATAATTGAATGAACTATTTTCTATAAAAGCAAAGGGTTCTCCCTCTGGGGTCAGCCTGATAAGAACAGTAGTTTCTATAACTCTGTTACATTATTTAACATTTAGGAAATGAAAACATACACATAACACCAACAAAAATCAACTTACTGGTGGAAAGTGCAAACTATGCTTAGGAGAGTAACTTAAAATGGACTGTCTGTAGCAGCTGCCTTAGGACCTTGGCCAGCGCTGTTTTTGAACCACTATCATAAAAAAAGTAAGAGCCACTGATGAAACAGATGTACCATTAATTACTATTACCCCCTGAGATGAAAGAGGAGGATTAGCCAGGCCTGAATGATAAGTAGCAGTTTTTATCTACCACTACACCACGTCACCCTGTTTCCAAAATTTGGAGGAAGAAATGTAACAGAACTGCAGCAACTTTCAATTTATATCCTGTATGGCGTGGCAAAATATAAAAGTATCCAATTTATTAAAGCCTCAAATAAAGGGAGGCAGGTTATAGGATAGCAATGGTCAAGCTAGTCCTAGTTGGTGGGAGTGGTACCACTTATCCTTTCCTGCCACAGCTGCCTTTTGTGCAACTTGAGTACATGTGGGAGGAAACTGGTACTCCCAGCTCTGGCTGACCTATGGCTATCTGCTCTTCCTCAGTTCCACAAAGTTCTGCAAAACAGAGCTATTTAATACCACCAGGAGGTGCCACAAGTGTGGAAAATATCTCCCCACCCTCCGGAAGTCTTAAAGTTCTCAAAAGCGAGTATTTGAAATATATCATTATAGTTAAGAACTGCTACCATACTGGATCAAACAGTAGCTCCAGGGAACTTTTTTTTTTTTTTTTTTTAATATATCTTTATTGATTTCAGAGAGAGGAAAGGAGAGGGAGGGAGAGAGAGAGATAGGAACATCAATGATGAGAGAGTCATTGATTGAGCCCACAACCCAGGCATGTGCCCTGACCGGGAATCGAACCCCGATCGCCTGGATCCTAGGTCAATGCTCAACCGCTGAGCCACACCCGGCAGGGTAGGGAACTATTTTTAAAGAGTACATTTCTCTTCCTGAAGTAAACCTCATTGAGTAGGGATATACTAAATAAAAGTCCTAGTTTTCCTGAGTCATGGGTTGCACTTATTTATTGCATAAAGCATTTAAATACATTTATTGATTACCACTCTTTTAAAAAATGTCCTTTTTTTAGCCAAAACTGTCTCTGGAGGATAATATAATGACTTTCAAAAAATTATCTACTATTATGAAATACTAGTTCCAATTTTTCCCCCTGGTGGAAATTCATGTCTCTAAATAGCCAGTAAAGTTGGAAAAAGTCCTACTATATAGCCCAATCCCTCATTTTGCCAATAAGGAAACCAACATATGGAGAGTCATGTGATTCTGCCTCTAAAAGGCAGTGTCAGAAGCTGAACCAAGTACCCCAAAACACAAACCAGGGTCTTTTTTGTCATAAAAGTCCTCATTCTATTAAAGTTCTCAGAGCAGTCCTTAATCATTTCATTGTTTCCTCATTTGCAAGTTTTCTGATCATCTATCCCCTTGCTAATCAGAGCAGCCATTCTATGGATCCACTTCACCCCCATTAGTAGCATTTTAAGGTGAACAGTCTAACTGGACACAGTGCCACAGGTACTGGTTCTGTAAGATGCTTACATTTCTGGGGAAGAATTTCTTCTCTCCTGCCAGCGAACAATGAAAATTAAATCCCAAGTATTCATCAATAAAATAACTACGTCCTAATCTTAACATCACATGTCAGACACACACGAAACTTTCAGGAGTCCTTGGTGGTAAGTAACATTCTTACAAATTCCTGAATAACTTAAGTCTCCATTCTAAATTGAGTGGTACAAAGGTAGGAGTTACTCTTCAACAACAGCTCTTCCGTCAGATCATTGGTAACTACGTACGTGGCAAATTTAACCTAAAGCACTAGAAGATTAGTAACAGAGATGATGAAGACAAGCAATGAAAGGAACACCAGCAGCAGGAATGTTGCCTTGATTGCTGTCTCCTGAAAAATGTACAGCCTCTTCAAATTTTTTGAGCACCATAAATTTAGTCCGCTAAGATAAGAAGGTGTTTCTTAGAGGTTTTCTTATGCTGTCCTGCTTAGAAACTTTTGGGCTTTTAAAAACTGTTTAAGCTAGTACCCTAGTCTTTATACTACATATGAAAAGCAATCAATGAATCTGGATCTGGAAAAGAAACAGTATTTTATCTTTGGAAAGCAAAAACAGAGTATATAAATAGCAAAATAAGCCCAAAATAAATGTCTGAGGGTTTAATGGTCAAATGAATAGTTGATAAAGGAAAAATTATTAAAGCAAATGACCTTTCAAACATGAGGCTTCTCTTAATGAAGTTTATCTCACTCTCAACGCAGAACACTTGCTACAGTTATCAGAAGTATACTGATCTAAACATATTGTGTTATCTAAGCTCTTAGCCCTTAATTCTAGCATTCTAAGGTAAGTGTCTATCATTTTCATACTGCACCTGAGAACACTGGGGCACTTGAGGTGAATTAACGTGTCAGGGTTACAGCACTTGAACCAGCTCTTGAAACCTAGGCTCCTTAGGCGCTCTATTGCCTTCTTGGTAGCACAGAAAATTTGAAAATATGGTCAAGCTCTAAGTTCCATCTGATGCATTATCCAAGCCAACGTGAATTATTTTTTTCTGAAGTCAAGAAAGCCTAACAGTTTGCCACCTACATTTCCTAATTTTAGGTGGGATGCAGGCACAAATGAACTGTTTCTGTCACCACACTTAATGCATATTGCATACTCACTAAACCCAAAAGGAAGAGAGTGGTTAAATTCTTAAACTCTATTTCCTGCCTGGAAGACCTGACTTAACCACTGTTATATCTGATACATTCGATGTAAGTGTTCAAGTTCTCTTAGCGCAGTAACATTAAAGTTATCACTTAGTCTTAAAGGAAATCAACTACGTATTAGTCATTTAACCTGCCAGGGAAGTTAAAGCAGATCAACAGGATATAAATCTGGGTGGGTTGTTTTCTTCGTTAGGGGAAATTTCTTAATGACTTGCTAATTAAACCTAATGAAACAAGGGGCCCTCCGAAAATGAGGTGTAGCGTTAAAGGCAACAGTGAAAGAACCACAGGAATTTACGGGATCTACTTTCACTAGGGCTAGAGGAGCGAAGAGCGAGTCTCCCCTCGGTGAACTGCAGCCCGGCCACAAGGCCACTTGTTACGCCTCCCGCCGGCCCCACGGCGGGCCCGGAGGCGTCGAGGGCCCGCAGGGAGAGGAGCTACCCCGCCTCACCCCGGGGGACACGGGGGCCGGCGCTCGGCCCCGAGGCGCAGCGCACGGCCGGGGCCAGGCCGGTCCGCCGGGGCGGTGACCCAGCGCCGGGCAACCCCGCCCCTGGCCCCGACCCGGGGGCTGGTGCCCAGGGGTGGGGGCGGGACGGAGCGAGGGAGGCCTGCACGGGAGCCACGGGGCTAAGGGGATGTTTGATACGAGGAAAGTCCCTTCCCGGCCCCGCCGATCGGGCCGAGGCTCGGGCCGGGGAGCGAGCCGGCCGCCGCCATGATGGCCTGGCCGGGCCGGGGGGCGTGACGCGGGCCGCCCGAGCGCAGGGCCGGGTCCCCTCACCCCTCTCCCCTCCCCCGCGTGGGCCTCGGCCACAACTGCCCCGATACTCACGCTTTGTCCACCAGCTCCCGCACCTTCCACATGTTCAACATCGTGCCCCGCGCGGGCCGGGCCGCGCCTCCCTCTCCTGCTCCGCAAGGACCCCGGAACACTTCCGCGCCGGGGCAGATCCAGGCCGGGTACCGCCGCCGCCCGCCGCCCCGAACTCCCCCAGGCGGCTCCTTCTCTGGCACAGCCGCGGCGCCGCCGGTGACACGTCGAGACGCGGGGCCCGGGCGCTGCGTGGAGCGGAAGTGCCCGAGGTTCCGCCGCGCGCGCGGGGCACGCCGGGACTAGTAGTTCTCAGCGTGCCGCGCGGAGCTTCAGACTGAGAGGGGAAGTGCTGAGGGGCTGCGAGCGCTCGCGAACTGCCCGGGCCGCCGCACCCCTCCCTCCCTCCCTCCCTCCCCCGCAGAGCCGGGAACTCCGGCGGGGGGGGGGGGGGGCCGGGGAATCTCTCCCGTCCTCCACGCACCGGCGGCGGGACCGCGGCTCCGCCGTGAGCTGCGGTGCTTCCCCGAGCGCGCGGAGCTGAGCGGGGTCGCGGCCCCGGGGCGCAGCCGCGCTGCCTGCCCGGCCTCAGTTCCCCCGTGAGGGCAGAGGCTGTGCTCGGAAACCGCTGCGCGAATTCTAGGATACGGTGGATTCACATTTCGCCAGCTGCCTGACGTCCTTGTTAGGTGCTTTATTATGAAGCGCAGGAGCTCAGTTCGCGCTCCATGGCCGGCGGTGGGAACAGCCGTGTCCACGCCGGGACCCGGCCGGCCCGGCCCCGTCCCCGCGGCGCGAGCACACGCACACCGCAGTCGGCGTCACTGCGAGGCTTGCTGCCACTTCGTCTTCCATTTACATATTTTTGACAGTGTTCATCTTAAAGCTGTAAACAACCAAAAGCTGTAAGCATTTGGCCCAACTGCTTAGAATGTCCAGTCCTTTTCATTCTGCACATGTTTATTGAGCATGCATGTGCCAGGAGTGGAGAACACGGTGGGGGACGAGCCCCACAAGCCCCAGCTCTCTTGGGTCTTAATGGTCTTTGGCGGAAACAAAATAATCAAGGAAACTTTAGGACAGTTGCAGAGAGAAAGTGCCTGAGGAAGAATGTTTCAGAGAATTTTAGAGGAAAATAGCATCAGGGAGTATTCAGAGCCTCTATGAGGAACTCAAGCTGAAGCTCGAATGATTAAAAGGAGCTGGCGGTGAAAGAAAGACCTGCAATAAAGTAATTCCTGGTGAAGGGAACAGACTGATTCCCAAAGGAGGCGTGAAGTGCTGCTGGTCAGAAAGCTAAGTAACAAGGATCCCAAATGAAGAACCCAGGACCTCTGACCCCTGGCTCCTCAGGTCAAGCCACCTCAACTTGTTGCATCCACTTAATTACTGGAAACAGCTTTGAAAAGGTTTTCAATAAAGCTTTGGGATTAAGGCCTGAGAGAAGCAAGTTGAAAGAATGGCCAGGCAGAAAAGCGCAAAAAGCAGAAATCAGGACAAAACGAGGTCTAAGCTTTGTCAAGACAGGAGCGCTTGGGCAGACGCAGTGAGGCGGAGAGTTGGGTGGGAGAGGCAGGTAAAGAAGAGCAGAGATAGGTAGAAAAGCTGGACTTCTAAATGAAAAGTTTGTGTTTCCTGTTGAAAGGACTGCCCAGCCCAAGATTCAAAGAATAGAATGTGGCAGGAGGAGGTAAGAGAAACCACTTTGCATAAAGAAGAGCTCAGCAAGTTAACCTTCAAACAGTCGGGTCCAGGGTACTCTAGCAGAATGGGCAGGGTGTAAAAATAACCACCTTCCCAGCTCTGGGCCTGTCTGCCTGTTCATAGCAATTCCCAGTCAGCTTCACCAGATTTACCCAGAACGTACAATGTCATTGTCTACTTTGCTTGTTCCAACACCAAGTTTGGAAGTGTCTAGACTTATTCCAGGGTTGTCACTTGTGGATTTTTCACAGTTACTGAGGGCAGTCTATCATGTAACACCCAAAAACCTGCCTGTCCACCTTTGATTCAAGAGAGCCCCTAATGGACTCAGAAGAACCAGACAAAGGGAGTGTTAAAAATGGTCACAAAACTAATCATTTGTATGTCAACAAAGTGTTCCATTTTTACCTTTTATCTTACAAGTTTGGGAGCAGTTTCCATAGGAACTTCTTTGTGGCAATTTAAATGTGTCCATGGTAGAAAAACTGAGAAAATGCCCTACCCATCCCTCTTCAGGAAAACATATTTTTCACTCAATGAGCTGACACTTTTTTAGTAAGGCCAAGCCAACTGCAGGGCTTGAAAACAAATGCACTGGGCTGCATTATTTACATATGAGGGGCAGTTATAGACACTGACTGCTGATCTCATGTGTTTGGCACCTTGGTGTTTCCTTCTAGGGAGTTTACTTCAGGGCACACAGGTGTGGCAGGCCTGGGAAGGCACCGCCCAGATGGCTCTTCAAGAGAACTGGTGTGAGGAGTGTGGATGGCCAGCAGCTCCCAGCAGCCACTCCTTGGGAATTGGCCGAAGCATTTACACCAAGGCCAAGCGCTCACTGGGCTACTCCCAGGCAATGACTGAGCAAGGTGTGCTGGAGCTGGACCATTTCTGCCCAAGGCCAGACTCCTATTAAGCAAGCATTGTCCTGGACTCCCCATCAACCTGGCCCAGATTTCCTCAGAGCTTCCCTGCAACTGGAGGGACCCTCTTCCTACCCTGTCTTCCTGCCTTCTCTTTCTCCCTTGACAAGTGCCAGAACTTCCTTGTGGCCTGAGGCTCTCCCCACATACTCTTGTTCCCTTTTCCCTTAATCCTTCATAGGTGTTTCCCTCAATAAATCTCATACTTCTACTTCCACCTTGGCTTCTGCTCCCGTCAGTACCCAAACTGACACAACAGGCAAGCAGTCGTAACTTGGTTTCAGTATTTGGCACAATGAATCTTGTTTTTTTTTTATCACACCTGACTGCTCCTCTTGCTAACCTAAAAATAAAAAGGCCTTTCAAAGTGAAAGGCAAACAAGTGTTTATTTGAGATCAAAGAATAGCTAGCTGTAAATCATTCATTCAGGCAGGAGTCTAAATAATGTTCTGATTAATAGACAAAGGCAATGGGTATTTATAAGAAGGGAAAATCAGACAAGTACATCAACAGAAGGAAGGCATTTCTCTCGGTGCTCATAAAATAACAGAGTGATATTAATTCTAAACAATGTTTTGAATTTTCAGTCCAGTAGTCACGACAACTGGCCTCTTGTTAGCTTTTGAAATCGTTATTTGGGGAACCAGGTTGTTTAGGCCCAGCCCAAAGGTGATTTTTGCCCTGTTTTTAACATTCCAAGGTTTGAGGTATAAGGCATGCAAGGCAGTTCCTCTGGTATGGCAGCTCCGGCTCCATTTTAAAGTGGCTCCATTTATATTATTGCTTATATTCTCTAAAAGTCAGGGCACTCAGTTTCTAATCATAATAAGATGGTTGCCACACGATACATGCAGATTATATATCGCATAACCCTAGGGGAACCATATATGTGGACTATCATGAACTGCCAGACAATTAATCCCAGAGAGGAAGTATAAGGCAGTGGTTAACGAGTGCAGATTCTGGACTCAGACCAACCTAGGCCCAAATAACATCTGCTATTCAGTAGCTTGGTCATTCTGGATAAGTTCATTAAACCAGCAAAGCATAGTGGTTGTGAACTAGGACTCTGCAGCCAGATTCTGAGTTTCAGTTTTAATTTTGCTACTGACTAGTTGCTTGACCTTGGGAAAATGATTCGTCCTCTCTGCGGCTGTTTTCTCGTCATAATGGGGAATACTAGAAACCTACCTGAAAGGCTTTTTTAGACAATTAAATAAGGTAATGTTTAAAAAGAATTCAGAACAGTACCTAACACAAAATAAACATTCAGTAAATGGTAGTGATACTGCTCCTCCAACTCCTACACCTCCTTCTAATAATAATAATAGTAATCGTGTCAGTCTGTAAAATGTAGTCAATATTCAACAAATATTTAGTAAGCTCTTACTATGTTCCAGGGGGCTGTGCTAGGTGGTGGATATACAATTTATAGATGAAATTTACAATATAGATAAAACGAATAATAAACAAATAAATAGATTTCGTAGACATAGTAAGCTCAAAGCGATATGCTGAGAATCAAATGAAATAATATATATAACTCCTCATTGGGTCTTACATATAGTAAGTGCTCACTAAATTCTACCTCATTATTAATATCAAACCTCTTTTCTTATGTGCATCTTAGCTTTTTTCTTATAAACTGAGAGTTTTGGTCTTTCGGAGTATCCTAAACCCCACCATACATCAGAAATTCTTGGACACCCTTAAAATTTTCAGATGATCTTGTCCTAACCCTTGAGCTCTTGATTCAGTAGGTATATTATCCCCTATACTTTTGGCCACAAGTGACAGAAACAAAAACCAGCTTTAAGCAGAGCAAAGGAGTTTATTGACAAAGGGGAAGGGGAGAATTCAGAGATGGAATTTGCCTCAGGAACTTAGCAAATGTTGTCGGAACTGTCTAATTCTCATTTTTCCTTATTGCAGATAGGTTTCTCCTAGTTGGCAGGTAATAGGGACACCACCTTGTGGGGAATAGGTACCATTTTTCCAATTAGGCAACCCTGTGGGAAAAGATCCCTCGCTTTCATCCACTGAGTCAACTGTCACAGGGAATGACTGTGGTTGGCCCGCTTTTGATCAGGTGCCTGCCTACGGGCCTATCACCTCTAGGAGGCCTGGTTACCGACTCGGTAGCTTTAGGAGAACCACAGGGAGCGGGAAAGTGGAAGAAAGCCACACCTTGGCAGATGAAAACAACAGTTGTTTCCTACTGCAGGGCTCAGGTGGGGGCAAGGAATCAGTATTTTATTATTTTATTTTATTTTTTAAAACAACCTCTTAAGTGATTTTGGCAGGTTGGGGATGCTCTGGATAGGATGACACAAGGTCCTTTTTGCTTAACACTATACCTTTTATTTTTAAGGCCCAAATTCCACAAAAGTTGGGCTGGAGAGAGCAGAAGAGAAAAGTTTATATGGGCAATAACAGAAAAGAAAAGGGAGCCACGAGGAAGGAAGGAGCTGAGTGGCACTGCAGTGCTGTGCAGCAGGTAAGTGGGCGGCAGGGCGTGCCCTCCCTCGCTGGCTCTGTTCCCCTGGCAGTCGGGCTCTTCTTGGCTGAGTTTCCGTCTCCTTTCAGGGCTGTCAGCAGGGCTCAGGTGGGCCTATTCAGAAAGCCTGCTGGGTGCTCTAAAGGGCTAACACATTTGCAGTCCTCCTGCAGGAATGTGCAGGTGCTGGCAGGAGGTGAGAGGGAGGCAGAAGTACCCTTGGAATCATTTCCCTGCCTCCTGGGATGCTTTGTCCTTCTGTTTCCTGGCCACAGGCGAGCCCAGAGTGGACACGCTGCTCCTAGTGTCTAGGCCTCTGAAACTATTCACGGGAAGCCAAGGTGCCGTCAATGAAGCAATGAGGCAGCGTGTGACTGTGGGAACTGACCCTGCATTGTCAAGTCACATTCAGGAACGAATGGGGTGGATGTCAGGGAGGATGGGCTGGCTGGTTTCTGAGGCAGGGTCTTTCTGGATAAGGTCAAGAGTCTTGGGAAAGCCCCCAGGTGTCCAGAGTTCACATAGAGGCTCTGCTGGTCTTTGAATTCTATCAATTCATTAAGAGAATTGTGCTCTAGAGGGAAAGCTCACGGCAGTGGGCATTAAAAGAGCCTGATGGACAGACCTCTGCCCTTTAATAAACACAATTAATGTGGCTGAAGACTTAGGGGAGGGTGGTCAGTCAGCACAAGGCGTGCTTTCCTGGTGTGAAGGAGTCAACATTCAATGTTTATGCGATCTGCAATGTGCAGTGGAGTTAAATAAATGACTAAAACTGTTGTTACCCAAGAAGCTTACAGTCTGCTATGGAAGAGAGACATATAAATAGACAAATAAAAACTACAACGAGATATTTAAGGAGGCAGCACTGTGTGGGGGAGAGTTCAGAGCATCGGCTGTCTTATCATCAGGACCTTGGTTCACACCGTATAGCTGTGTGGCCTTGACTAAGTTACTGGATCTCGCAGGCCTTTGCACCTCTTTTAAGAAAATAAGGCTGATAAAAGTCCCTGATTTATAGGGCTGTGAGGAGTGAGTAAGGTGACGTACATTAACTATCTAGCACAGTGCTTGACATGTAACAAGGACCTATTAAGAGCTAGTATCATTGTTAAACTGTTCATATGCAGAGATCCTAGGCAACGTGGGAGAGGGTGTTAGAACAGGTGCATCAAATCTTTCAATAAATATGTATTTGGGCGCTTACCCCATTGCCAAAAAGTATACGTGAAAAACAGACACAATTCCTGTTCTCATGAAGTTTACAGTCTGAGGAAGGGAATGGATTTTAAACAAATAGCACCCTGATAAATCTATCCCTGCAAATGTAATGAATGCAGTGGAAGAACAGGGTGCTATGAGAGAATATAACAGTGGCGTTTCACTGGGCCTGAGGAGCAAGGGCCAGGAAAGGCCTCTCTGGGAAAGTGACATTTAAGGTGAAGGCAGAAAGATAATTTCGAGTTAATGAGGTGGAGAGGGAAAGAGCATTCCAGATAGAGAAGACAGCCTGTGCCAAGGCCTGAGATAGGCTACAGCTCAGCATGTTCCAGGACATAAAGGAAGCCCAGTGAGGCTGGAGGGAGAGGGGGAGAATAGTTGGAGCCGAGCCGGGGAGCTGAGCCTTGCTCTGTTCCCTCCTGACCTCTGTGGACCCCATTATCTGCATTCTCATGGCTTCTGGCTTCCTGTGGGCTTCAGTCAGTGCTGGGAGGTGGGATCAGTAGATGGAGGAGAGACAAGTCGTGAGATTTCTTTCCCGCCTCCCTGCTTCAGGAGCGTGGTTCTGCACCGAATCCCCCTGCGGCCACTGCTGGTGTGTGTGTGTGTGTGGGGGGGGGGAGGCTGCCTTCCGTGGCTGGGGCTCCCTACCCTGATGCTGACCCCTGGGTGCTTCCCAGACCGTCATTGGTTTCCTCGCCTTGTTCTGCTCTCTTCAGCTCAACTCTGAGCGGACCAGTGTTTGCTGCTGGGACCCTGCCTGATCCGAGGCATCCAGCTAAGGACATTGCCTCTTAGGTTTTTATCTGAAGTGCAACAAGGAGCTATGAACACACTGTAGTCGCTTCCTTGACCCTTCATCTTCTTCCAGGACATGCTTCTCCCACTTCTCTGCTCCCCTTGCAGAAGGTGGTCTTCACCAACAGGCTCCTGTTCGTTTCTCCCCAAGCCGCGGGCCACTCCTTCCCTCTCACAGCTCCCTGCTGTCTTAGCTTTCATGACCTCCCCTCTCTTCCAGTTCTTCCAGCGTTTCAGGCTCCTTCGGAAACCCGTGTTCCTCTCCCTGGCTTGTAGAGCTTGAGGACACCTACTGCTTTCCTCCATTATCAACCATCATCACCTCTCATCTGAAGTGCTTCCTAATTCCTTCCTCCAAGATCTTTCTGAGTCATAAAGGGGACCATGTGACTACTTGCACAGAGTACTTCAATGGCTTCCCATGGCACTTAGAACCCAGACTTGACTTATCAGGGGTCCATCCCTGCTCCAAACAGCTGTATCCTAGAAGAAAGACTGATAGTGTTGCCCTCCTGTGGGTTAGGACTCAGGCTAGTTCTGAGAAAAAAGGGGGGTGGTGGGCCATGGGCCTAGTAGGTACCCCTAAAGTCTCTCATTGACAGAAGGGAAGGAAAGAAAAATATATGTATATTCCAGCCAGCCTTTCCTAAGAATAGGTCTTTGTGATATTGATTGGATTTTCATAGCATCTGGGACTTCCAGTTTAGATTTGGAATTTACCAAGGTTTGCTTCACAATTTATTTATAAACCTTCCCTTGCGGTGAGGTTACTTCTGCTACCCTCTTTCTTGACGGGTTGCTTTGAGTACTTTCGGAACCCACTCTCTTCTTCTTTTCAATGCTAAGTATCTACTCTGGTGACAGATGGTTATTATCGAAAAGGAGTGTCATGAGTTTTGTCTGCAAGCAGTTTCTGTCTGTGGAAGCTGCTTTTCCTGTGTGTTAGCAGTTCTCTTGAATTATCGCTTGAGTCTTATGGCTTCTGGTGGGTGATATCTAAATCTAGTTCCTCCTTAGAGGTAGGACGTTAGAATTTCCCCATCTTTGATGATTCACCTTGAAAAAGTGGTGGGTTGCTGACTTGGCCTGGGAAGCCTAAGATCTGACAGACCCAAATACCTATTGAGAGGGGAGGGACCGGAGGAGCAGAAAGCAAGTGTTACTGTCTTCTTAAATACAGATTCATTCTCTTTCTTAAACATTTTTTCTTTGAAAGGGTTTTTTTTTTTTTTTATTACAAAAGTAAAATATGCCCGTATATATTTGCATATCTGCCCTTTGACCCATAAATTCAGTTGGAAATCTGTGTCAAAATTCTTGTGCAAGAATGTGCATAGCACCTTTATTCACAATAGCCAAAATCTAGAAACAACCCAAATGTCCATCAGCAGGATGTGGTCAAACAAATCGTGGAACATTGTTTGAATGAAATATGTCTCAGCAATAAAAAGGAATGAAGCAGTAATACATGCAACAACCTGGATGAATCTCGTAAATGTAGTAGTGAACAAGAGAAGCCAGGCACAAAAGGTTATGACTCCATTTACATACATTTCTAGGACAGGCAAAATTAACCTAAGGTGAAATAAATTAGAGCCATTGTTGCTTGAGGTGGAAGGAGGGGTGGGAACAGGAGAATTAAAAATAAAAGTAATATACTCTCATTTTAACAATTGAAACAATCCAAAATGCATAAAGAAAAGTTAAACCATTTGTATTTATTTTCATCCCACGATGGTAATCCTGTTAAAAGCTTGGCTTGTACTTTCCCACACCCTCTCCGTCTCTTACAAATATAAACAAATGCATGTGCACTTTTGTAGGTTTTACTTTAAGATCGTGCTTGTACATGAGGCTTACTTTTAAAAATATCTGCTTAATAATAATATCATGGATAGCCCCCTAGTTCAGTAAATACAGACCTAACTCATTCCTTTTTAATATGGGTGTAATTCCTTAACAGAAACGCACCATAGTTTATTGAACCATTTTCCTGTTGATGGGTAGTTAGGTTGTTGCTATTTTATGGTTTTGCTACTGCAAACAGTGTTGCAATAAAACAGATCTTTGTACATCTATCTTTACATATGGTGTTTAGATTCTCAAAAGTGGGAACAGGGAAGGATATGTGTTTTTTATTTAATTGGATATTGGCAGATTGTATACCAAAGAGATTATAGCAGTTCTCACTCTCACCAAGCAACACCTTGAAAAGCCCATTTTTGTCACATCCCATCCTCACCAGCTCTAGAAGCTATTGCTCTTTTGAATTTTTGCCAATGGGATTGATAAAAATATGTTTCCTTAATTTCCAAGTACTTCTGAGGTAAACCTATGCTCTCATACCTTCTACCAAAGTCTCTTCTAACATCTCTCCCATCTTTCAGCCCTGTTTCTTCTTGGTCAGTGTGGCTCACACCCCTCAAAATCGAACTTCCAAGTATCTTGGGAGATGCAAGGCGGGCACGGCACGGAGGGAACTGTTCTCTTTTTTTTTTCTTTCTTTGACTTCAAATGTTCAGCCTAATAGGAAGAAGTCCCGACTCTGCCATTCCCTATCATAGCAGCCTGCTCATTTTCATCATGTACCAACCAGAAACTGTGGTTGTCTTTTTTATGTATTTACTTGTAATATTAAGCAGAACTCAAAGCAGAAAACAGCACCCAAAGGGGGTTAGATGAAGAGAGTGAAGTGAACTGACCATTTGCGGAGCCAAGGTCAGGGTTAAAGATGTCAGTACGGTTGTCCAGGCAAGGGGGACTAGCACTGATGAGGAGCCACTGCCATCGGTTTCTGTTGTTGTGTAACAAACTGCCCCAAAACTTAGTGACTTAGAAAAGCACCCCCATTTATATGCTCCCAGTTCCTCAGTCTGGTCAGGGCTTGGTGGAAATGGCTCCTCTCCGCTCTGTACTTTGTGGAGTCTGCTGTGGCAACCCAAGGGGAGCTGGGTGGAGATCCAAAAATGGGCTTCCTCACACATCTGGCGCCTCGGCCAGGGTGGCTGGGATGGCGAGGGGTGGGGCGGGCTTCTCTCTCTTTCTCTCCATGTGGTCTCTCGTTATTTAATCAGCCTGAGCACTTCAGAGGGGGCTAGACCCCAAGAAAGTCAAAGTGGAAGCGGCTGGACCCCTTAAGGACTTGTCACAGAGCCGACGGAGCAGCGCCATTGCCACGGGCTGCTGGTCAAAGCAAGGCACAAGGCAAGTGCAGCTTCAAGGGGATCGAAATAGGTACTACCTTTCAGGGCAGGAGCGGCATGTGCATATACCGTTCAGATGAATCATTGTAGCCGTCTTGGCAGATAATCTACCACATGTGCCTCAGTATGAAAGGACAGTGGGAGAAAATAGAATTTCCAGTGAGATCTGGTGCTATGGAGGAAGGTCTGTCCGCTGCCAGAACTGTGGTGCTGAGGCCGGGAGAGAACAGCAGAAGAAATACCCTGATCTCTCTTTTCCTGCTGCCTAATTTCCTGCCATTACAAGGGAGCCCGGGTGATGCAGTTCACAGAAGCCAACCCCAGCTCCCCAGAATGCAGAAGGTCAGAAAAGCCCATCAAATGAATTGGGGATAGGTTAGCCCTTGAAGAAGAACCAGCATATCTTTTATCACCCATTGATCATATTGAACTATAAGTTTCATCTAGGGAGGGGACTGTCCATCCTGATCACAGCTAGTTCCCTGGGTCTAGCAAGCGCCTGGCCTCTCCCAAGTGCTCGATACCATGTGTTGAGTTGAATTGAGTTTGACTTTTATAATAAGCTTGACTTTCTTTCTTCCTAATACCACAGAGGGAGCACCTGAAAGATGGCAAGATGGAGGTTAATGGGAACGAGAACAGCTTGGTCCTTAGGCCACAGTTTTACTTTGGGCCTAGTCACGGCGTAAAGCGTGAATGCAGGTTCTGTGGGGCCTTCACGGCGTGCAACCAGAATGCTTCAGAGTCGGGACAGCCAGTCTGAGCTCCCTCACTGGGTTTTCTGAGCATCCTTCTTGTCTCGCTTGGCTCCCTGATGATGGGCTGAGGGGCACTGAATTAAGCGATTTATTTGTTTCCTTTAATGTAGCAACCGTGAGAAGCTGGGGGTTATTTTTTTTCTAAAAAAGAGCAATATGATACACATACCATAACATTTGCTCTTTTATAGTGTGAATTCAGTGATTTTAGTAGATTCACAAGGTACGCAACCATCCCGCTAATGCCAGGACATCATCGTCCTCTCCCCCCAAACCCGAATTCTTTAGCAGCTACTTTCCTTTCCCCTCTCCTCCCAGCCCCTGGCAACCACTAATGTGCTTTCTATCTCCATGGATTTGCCTGTTGTGGACACTTCATATAAGTGGAACCAGACGCTGTGTGGCCTTTTGCATCTGGCGTCTTACAGTAAGCATGGTGTTTCAAGGGTCATCTATTTGTAGCGACATCAGTAATTCATTTCTCTTTTATGGCTGAGCATTATTCATTGTACGGATTTACCATACTTTGTCTATCCATGCACCAGTTGATGTACATTTGAATGATGTACATTCCTTCTACTTTTTGGCGACTTTGAATAATGCTGCTGTGGGCATTTGTATATAAACTTTTGTGTAGACAGATGTTTTCAGTTCTCTCGAGTGTATACCTGGGAATGGAATTACTGGGTCATATGGTAATTCTATGGTTAACTTTTAGAGGAACTGCCAGAGTGTTTTCCAACAGAGTGGCTGCACCATTTCATATTTTTACCTGCGTGCTCGAAGGGCACGATTTTTCCACATCCTTGTTAGCGCTTGATGTAGACATCCGTGTAGGTATGAAGTGGGACCTCATTGTGGTTTTGATTTGTATTTCTCTGATGGTTAATGATGTTGAACATCTTTTTATGTGCTTGCAGTGTTTGCAATTAGTGTTTTGGGGTTTTTTTTGGGTTTTTTGAGAATTGTCTTTTAAGTCCTTTACCCATATTTTAATTGAATTATTTCTCTCTTTATTGTTGAGTTGTAAGAGTTCTTTATATATTCTGGATAAAAGTCCTCTATCTGATAAATGATTTGCAAGTATTTTCTCCCATTCTGTGGATTGTCTTTTTACTTTCTTAATGGTATCCTTTGAAGCACAATTTTTTTTTTTAATTTAGATAAAATTTATCTATTTTTCTTTGGTTACTTGTGCTTTTGGTGTTTTATCTAAGAAACTATTGCCTAATCCAAGGTCACAAAGATTTATCTCTATATTTCTTCTAGTAGTTGTGTAGTTTCAGCTCTTACATTCAGGCATTTGATCCACTTTGAGTTAATTTTTGTAGTGGTGTGAGGTAGAGGCCCACCTTTATTCTTTGCATGTAGATATTCAGCTGCCCCGGCACCATTTGTTGAAAAGATTATTCTTTCCTCAATGAATTAATTGCTTTGGTACCATGTTGAAAATCAATTGATGACAGCTCTGAGAAGTTATTCCTAATGTCAGTAATAATTATTAGAATTATTGCTGGCACCTGGCTTACATGAAGGACCTTTGTCTCCTCCCATTTATGCACTTTTATTTCAGAGATCATTCCAGGATCTCAAATTTGTATTCTTAACACAGCACTGAAGCCACCAAGGGAGTTGGCAGAGGGAATGGTGGAAGTCCCAGTCCAAGTCCAAAGACCAGAGAGAGAACTAAGAATGCTGATGTCTGAGGGCAGAAGATGGGTGTCCCAGCTCATAGGGAGAGGGAGTGAATTCACCTTTTCTCCACCCTTTGGTTCTGTCCAGGCCCTCAACTGATTGGATGATGCCCACCCATACTAGGGAGGGCCATCTGCTTTATCCAGTTCACCAATTCAAAGGATAATCTCTTCTGGAAACACCCTCATAGACACACCCAGAAACAGTGTTTTACCTGGCACCTGGGCGACCTGGGCATCACTCAGCCCAGTCATGTGGACACATAAAATTAACCGTCACGAATATTAAACTATAGAACTACACATTAGGGGGAATAACTGTGAAATGCTTTACGGATATAAGGAAGTCAAACTTCAACACTTTGGCAGGAGTTGGGCCAGGATGTCAAAAAGCAAGCTTTACTCTGTGATTAATTAGCTAGCTGGGTGACCTTGCCCAATCACTTAAACTCTCCAAGTCTCAGTTTCCTGGTCTATTGAATGTAGGTAATAATGCCAAGTCCAATGACTTTTCTGTGTTATTGTGAGACTGAAACAATGTGGTATGTGTCAAAGTACTTTGGAAAACTTAACTTGTTATTCTGGGCATTACAAGCAATTCATGGAGCTTTCATTCTAAAAACTGCCTCTGAATTGTTTATAGTACCAATCTATCCCTCTGCTTGAGGCCAGCCGCAAGTAATGTTGATCATAATAAAACGTTAACATAAGATTTCCCATCTCTTAGCCCGGTAAGGGTCAGGCCCTGGTACTTGGCTCAAAGAAAGCAGTGTTTAATAACAGTGTTTAATAACAACGGGGCCCTCAGGAGCTCTCTATAAATAACTTCGGTGCAGGGGTAAGATGTGACCCAAGAATATCAACCACAGTCCTTTACTGGTCACTTAGAATGTAGAGGAATTTCCATTGTTGGAACTGGAAGACCTAAGCCTTCAGACCCTCACCCACCCACCTCCCGCTCACCCCAGGCAGCTGTTGGGAGGACTGTGGTTTGCCCAACGGAACCCAACTGGAGGGGAGGGAGACAGTGAATCAGATCACCGAAGCACCAAGCCCATTGTTGAGAAAGATTCGCAAGTTATAAAGCATTTAGGGATGGTTCTCTGCATCCCTGTGAGGTGGTTTAGACTTCACTTCCTCTGACAATGTTAATCTTTGGAAGATACAAGTAGATCCAGCAGTTACTGACAGGCTGAGATAGAATAAAGATCTTTAACTTTTGCCTACCATGTCAGAGAGACACCAAAGAGGGCCAGACATTTGGATGCCAACAACCCCCTCCCCCATTACCGGCCCCTCCCAAAGTTCCTGAGTGTTATTCTAGACTAAGTAACTCCGACTCCGGGATTTTTTACCTACAGTGAACACATCACCTGGTTGGGGGAGAGGGATGCCTGGAGCAAGAACAGCCTTTGGAAGGCTGGAATCTTCCAGAGAGGCAGGTGCTACCCTCGTATGAGAATATGAGGATCCGGAAACAAGGCTAGGATCTGGGGGCTTCCTTCCTTTTTGAGGGACTTAACCTCTTAAGTGCTTTTCCCTTTAACCAGGAAGTTTTCAAACCGTTTTATGTCATTTCCCTCACACTCTAATTCCCTTTGGCTTCTCCCAACCCTTGAGTAAAGTTTTATACACAGCTACTTATCACCTGTGCCTCAGTTTCCTTACTTGTAAAATACCTACCTCATAGGTGAAAGTTAAATGAATCCGTACATGTTAATTAATGTGATAACTAATGTGAATTAAATTAGGACACTTGGCAGTGTCTGGCATGGAAAAGCGCTCAGTGCGTGTTGCCTGTTGCGGTGACTGTCGTTACCACGGCTTCCCCGCCTCTTCCTCTTCTCAAGGCCCTTCAGACAGCGGGAGAGGCAGGGCCACTTCCAGTTTCCGAGGCTAACAGTATATTAAAAAAAAATAAGGAAATTACAAAATATGATTGCAAAGGACCGGGGTATGCTTTAAACCCTTGCATGTGACAAACTGATGCTTTGTGACACACACAGAAACACAAGCAATAACAGTGTGCTCTGCGCAGGGTAATTACACGGTGCACAGGCGGGTGCCACCGACGCTGTAGCTCAGGGACTCGGTACAAGCCTAAGCTGCAAGGCAGGCGTCAGTGTCTTCCAGTCCCGTCGGCCGATGTTTCTACGTAAGCTCATTTACAAATCACTTTAAAGGCAAGCTTCGGCCCTTTCGGGAATGAGAGGCCAGACCCAAAGGCCCTTTTGCACCCCTCTTTGAGCCTGGATTCTTTGGGCCTGAGACAGATTCATAAAAGGAAGTAAAGGCCCCCCCATTGCCCGGCCCCCTCCCTCCACCCTGGCAGAGGGGGGAACAGTGAGAGAACAGCAGCTTGAAGGAGCAGTGTAAAGAGGATGACTCCGCAGGGGACAGACCGTTAATGCCCGCCCCCCTCTACTCTTTCCCTAGTATCCACGAGGCAGGTGAAAATCTAGGCGGACAGAGAGGCGGCCGGTCCCCCAGCCTGAGTAATGCCCGCAGCATCGCAGGCCCTCCAGCCCTCAACTTTGTGGGCTGGGACTTTCATTTTATCTGTCTCGATGGAAATCTTTCCCAAACAGAGCCTGCTTCCCCACGCTATTAAAAAGAGCGTAGTGAGAATTAAAAACAGAACCCAAACACACTCTCCGAATGAAAAAGACGGATGCCCTTTAACCTGAGATACTTCATGCACGCGAGTCACATCAGAGGAGTTTCCTTTTACCATGAGGGTCACCTAGGAACTGGGGACAGAAGGTAAAGCCCGGCACACACTTTCCGCAGGGCCCCAGCTGCTTTCACACTTGCTCAGCCTATGACATCCCGAGATAAAGAGAAGCTTTGGTCTCATTACTGTAAAAGTGAGCCTGCCGAAGAAATGGGACTGCAAGAACTTCTGTTGGATAAGTACCATTGTAAGTGTTTTTTGTTGTGTGTGTTTTTTTAAAAATAAAGAGCCCTAATAGAGGCCAAAGCAAGGTAAACTCCTAAAACAAGTTTCCTTAAGAATAAAGAAAGAAAACCGAAGGTGCATTTCCAGATCGAGGTCACTCTCCCTTGACTCAGGTTTCTGCATTTCTTTCTTTCCCTTTTGACTCCAGAGTCAGAGCGAGCTCATGGAAAGGGCACACAAGGTGTAGACCAAAGTCCCGGGTGCTGGTTTGTCTCAGGTCCTTAGCAAGCTTGTGGGGTCAGGCATCTCTGAGTCTTGGATTCCTTATTTCTAAAATGACTCAATTTCCCCACTACTCCAGGAATGTTAAAAACTTGGAAAGCAGTAGAGATTGGTGAGTACACAGAAGATGGATCACGTTGCCTAGGGCCTGTCTTGGAACGTAGTTGGTGCTCTACAGGGAGCAGGTATGATTATTTGTTAGACACATTTTATTTCCTATTATGCCCCTTAGCACATTAATCTTCCCTAGTTTCATCTCAGTACTTTTGCCCTTGACACTGGGCTTTTCATTACAACAATCTCAACCATAGAGGAAGAGAGAATGGCATAATAAAGCCCAATGTACCCATCACCCAGATACAATGATTAACTCATTGCCACTCTTTTTAAAAATTTTATTTATTTATTTCTAATCCTCACCTGAGGACATGCTTAGAGAGAGGAAGGGGGAGAGAGAGGGGGAGAGAGAGAGAGGGAGGGAGGGGGGCGCCTTTCGGTGCACAGGATGACACTCCACCAACTGAGCCACCTGGCCGGGCTCATTTCCACTCTTGTCTCGTTTCTACTCTCTCTGCCTTCTTCCCCACAGGCTTATTTTAAAGTAAACTCCTGATGTTATACTACTACCTGTAAACATTTCAATATGTACCTCTAAAGGTCAGGACTGCTTTAAAAGCATAACCAGAAAATTGCTTAATATTGTAAAAAAAAAAAAATCAGAATTAGTTGATGTTTAGATTTTTGAATGTCTCATAAATATGTCTCCAGAACTATGAGAAAATAAATTTCTGTTGTTTCAGCCATCAGTCTGTGGTACTTTGTTTGGCATCCCCAGAAAACTAACATGATGGTACCGGGGATTCCCAGCAGGAGGCACAGTGCATGGGGTTGTCTCTATTAGCCTCCATTGATGATTATTTCCTAGATTTATTATTTCATTTGAGGTTTGCAAAAAGGGCCTTGTTCTAATCTTATTATTCCTTCTTATTCAACCAGGTGAGCACCCTGACCAGGAATCGAACCCACAACCTTTTGGTGTACAGGACAATTGCTCCAACCAACTGAGCCACACTGGCCAGGAAAAGTAATTTTTTTGGTGGTTATTGTTTTTAATGAACTCATGGAGTTTAATACATTTGACTTGTTTGACTCAGTGACAGTTGTTATTCTTATTATTGTTCAAATTATCCTAGTTTTGACCCTGGCTGATGTGGCTCAGTTGGTTGGGCGTCTTCCGGTGCATCGAAACGTGGTTTGATCTGGGTGGGGGTCCATGCATGCCAGGGTGGTGGGCTCGATCCCCAGTAGGGGGCATGCAGGAGGCAGCTGATCGATGTTTCACTCTCACATGGGTATTTCTCTCTCCCTCTCCCTTCCTCTCTCTCTAAAAATCAATTAAAACTGTTCTCCCAGCTTTCGCCTGGGAGAGGTTTTTCATTATGGTTCCTTTTGACACAACACTGGACTTCTTTTATTGCTTCCTCGCTTTTTATTATAAGATATCCATCTTATAATATAAGATAGTATCCATCTTTTATTATAAGATATTCTATCTTCTACATTTTTGGCCCCAATCTAGAGTCAGCCATTTCTCCAAGGAAATGGTATTTAGAGGCCAAGATCTGAAGATGAACAGTGTTTATTACTGTTGGGTTTATTACTGCTTCTAGGACTTCTCAGTGGACAGAACTCATAAAGACTTCCTTTAAAAAAATTTAAAACTGAAAAGACATTATGAGTTCATAATTTAAAAATTATTATTATGGAGTATTGCTTAAAGTCTTTGGTTTTTATAGTTGTATTTCTTTTCTCTTATTCTGAAAATCTTGGCTCTTAATGACATTAATTTTTATTTACTTTGAGTATAATTGTTTCAGAATAATAGCAATATTACTAACAATATGATTACTAAAAATAGTTTAGGATAGCCCTGGCCTGTAGCTCAGTTGGTTAGAGCGCCGTCCCAATACACCAAGGTTGCAGGTTTGATCTCTGGTCAGGGCACACACAAGAAGCAATCCATGAATGCATAAATGAGTAGAACAACAAATTAATGTTTCTCTCTCTCTCAAATCTATAAATAAAAATTTTAAAAGTAGTTTAAGATAGTTTTTCCTGTTCTTTCCCTCCACTGGGCATAGACAATCAAATTTCTATGTTTTAATGTCATGTGAAAGAATTCCTTTCCATATACTGTTATTTTTTGTTTCATAGGGTGTGTTTTTATTTTTATTTTTGTTAGTTAATCATTTGAACATTTATATGGTTGAAAGTCAAATCTACAAATCAAATTATATTCAGAGGTCTGGTTTCTCACCTTGTCCCCATTACCCTGCCTCCTTCCCCCCCAGTAGATAACATTCTGTTTTAAATATATGTAAGCACTATACACACTGGGGAAGGTTTCTTAGGAAGCTCATATCTCAGCTGATCTGAATGAGATGGATGAGCCAAAGGGATGGGAGCAGGTGGTTCCAGCAGAGGGACCCACATGAACTGAGGCTCCGAGGTATAAAAGAGCAGGGTGTGTTAGGTAGTTTAAGTTCTTTGATGGGCCTGAAATGTAATGTACAGCAGTGCATAAGTCTGGGGAGTAGGTAGGGGCCAGATCACGGAGGCCTCAGTAAGCCACTCTCAGGCATACCCTGTCTGTGGTAGAAAGACTGTGTATCATAGAGGTTCAAAGCTTGGGCTTTCGAGTCAGACGTGTTCTTGACTCTGTTTCTTAAACATATTAGCTGGTGATGGGCAATTTAATGTTTCTGAGCTTTAATTTTCACAGCTGGAAAATGGGGAAATAATGCCCACTTCTATGCATTGTTGTGACGCTAAAGTGAAGTAATGCGTGTACAGTTCTTGCTATAGTGCTTATTACAAAACAAGCTCCCGGTAGATGGTAATACAGGATAATGATGATAATTATTGTCAGAAGGGATCATAATAAATAGCTGCCTCGTGTGCATCACATTGTAATTATATTGAAGAGTAAGCATTTGGTGGTGACGTCCTGGGAATTTACTGTCTCCGAGACCACACTATCTTGAATAAAGAAAACATGAACAAGTTGTGTAGGTGACTTTGCGTTCAGGCAAGCTTGAGTTTGGGTTCCTTCTCCTGATCCGCCGCCGTAATGACAGCCTTCTTCAGATCAGACAGAGAGAGGATCCTACACAAATGACAGCTGTTAGGCTTCTCACTGACCTCACTGCATGGGCCTGGAAGGTGGGTTTTATGTGGTTTAGAAACATAAAAACATGTGACACTGCTCAAATCTGGAGTATTGAGTCACAGTTTCTACTCATTAAAATAACTTTCAAACAGACTTCAACTCATTGCAAGTATTGGCAAGCGTCAACTCATTTGGCACAAGAGTATCCTACCCCACCCTACCGCCCCAGCTAAAACACCTGATTGTGGGGGTGGGGGGTTGGTGTCAACTTCCCCCTTCCTTCTCTGCTCTCAGCCCCTAGTACCCACAGAACCCTATATGCTGGCATGGTCCCCGTGACTAGAAGAGCATGCATCAGTCTTGCATGGGTGCTTTAGGAAGATGGTGGCCCTGGTTTATTGCATTTTCTGATGGCTGTCAGGATGTTTTAGCAGGCACCCCATTTTTTCTATTAATGGCCGTCCCGATTTTGGGCTGTTTTCTCCTCTGCTGCGGCCACTTTTGCAGTGACGCACACAGTCTTGGCAAGGGAAGGCCACGCCACCCTCTCTACGCCCCCGTTCACCCGCCACACCTTTCTCCTTGCAAACCTCAGGGGACTCCAAGGAAGGAGCAAGTTGCCACCTGCTGCGCTGCCCTCCACCAGCTGAACTGGTTTTTCCTGCTCCAGCGGCCCATTCTCTCTGCTTCTGAGGCCTTGGTGACCCACGAAGACCTATGTGGTTAGCAGCCACAGGACAAAAAGCTCAGCTCTGGCAGGCAGACAGTAAAATCGGTCTTTTCAAGCGATTCTGAGAACCTGAAGAGTGACTTTGTTGTAAAACCTGTGATTTTCCTTTCCGCTCTCCAATGAGTTGGATATTTGAACTATACTTAGTATCCGGAACTCAAAGTACTCTGTGTGCTCATTGCCTGAGAACAGATTACAAAGCGAACCCTTTCTCTCAGTAAGGGACACAGTGTTTTTGAAGAGCCCCGCGGCCATCCTCCAGATGATAATTGTATTTGAGACACTTCAACTGGCCACCATCTCACCAGGCTCCCAGTACATTTCTGATCAAGGAAGAGGGAAAACTATTCTGCTATTCTTAACAAGAAATGTGCAAAAATGACTCATTTAAGTCTAGCCTTACCTAGATAGAAACTGATTACCATGGAAAGTGAGGCAGGAAACATCTACTGTAACACCTACTGTGCGCCAGGGACTCAGTACACACTCTCTTGTTTAATCTTCCAGCAGGCTAGCGTGGCAGGCTGTCGGTCATTGAGTAACATGGCAGCGGATCCAAGAGAGCCACGACAGAAGCTGCAAGGCCTACTGAGTTGCCTAGTGTCACTTGTGCCATATTCTGTTGGTTCAAGCAAGTGATGAGGCTAAACCAGGCTCAAGAGGTGAGGAAACAGACTCCACCTTTTGTTGGGAATTGCTGCAAAAGGCAGTGCAATACCAGGGACGGGTGGGATTCTGCAGGTCATCTTGGCAGATGGACTACCCCCCTGGATCCCCCCATACGTGACAGATGATTCTTACCTAGCTCCAAAGGTGTAATATTAAATGGAACAACGTTCACAAAGTGTTTTGAGCCCCTTGGTAGGAAAGTGCAGTGTACAAAGCTTAGGGGCAAGTATCACTACAAAAAACAGTAGTTTCTATTAGTCACTATGACCTGCAAAATCAATTAGGTAGATGTAACCAGATTTGGAGGGTGGGTGTGCAATGATCAGACAAAACATGGGCAATATTTATTTGGCATACACGTGATTCACTTGTGAGGAGCTCTGGAGAAGTCATTCGCTAGAGCTGAGGCCTGCAGACTGCTGGCTGGGAGAGACGTGCCAAAGGATGAAGGTGCTGTGGGCACAGAAAACAAACTGGTTTCGAATATGAATCCTACATAGAAAGTCAAAAGGGTGGGTGCTCCTAATGGCAGGTGCTGATTTGCAACTGAGCTGCTTCTCACATAAGCAACTTTGAGAAGCATGCTCCTGGTTAAGCAATAGCCATGATTTCTTCATCTAACCATGGTTAATGATTCTCCGAGCCACACCAGGTAGACATGCCGTTATTAGGGTCTGTTGTCATTTCCTTGTCTCTTAAGGCTTTTTATTGCTGACAGTTAGGTGTGATAAGCAGGGCTTCATATCTCAACGAGGTTTATTTCTTGAAATGGCCTTGGTGTCCCTGTTTCCTGGTAATGGATTCAGAAAACAGCCAAGGAAACACTGAAACTTGGTAAGGAAGGGGGTGGAAAAATCCCTGATCTTAAAATACTGTGTCCAGGGGGAAGAACGGTGATAACATCAGATTGGGGTGTGGAAGACCTGGCTTTCATCTTAGCTTCCCTCTTTTTCACTCCAATCGGTAGTACCTGTAGTTAGCTCTTGCACAGTCCATCTCTCCTGCCCCGATCCAAGCCTTTATCAAGTCTTTTGGGTTAAAGCAACATCTTTCTAGAGATCATGTCTGACTATGTCACTCTTCCATGGCTCTGCATTGCCTCTACAGACATAAGTTTGGAAAACAAGAATTTATGTTTTGGACCTATCTTTGCAGGTTTACTTCTTGCCACTGCTCTCCCTCAGTGACTGGTTGATTTAAAAAAAAAAAAAGTCTAAATTCTTCTTCCCTGTATCTACATACTTTATAAAAAAGATTGTGTAGTCCTGGCTGGTGTGGCTCAGTTGGTTGAGCACAAAGAAGTCACCGGTTCAGTTCTGGGTCAGGGCACATGCACAGATTGTGGGCTGGATCCCTAGTAGGGTGTGTGCAGGAGGCAGTCAATCAATGTTTCTCTCTCTCCCTCTCCCTTCCTCTCTCTCTCCCTCTCCCTTCCCTTCTCTCTAATATCAATAAAAACGTATTTAAAACATTTTTTAAAAAGGATTTTATAGCTTCTCCTATCAAGAGTTGAAATGTATTTCCTCAGTTCTTGACTCTGGGCTGTCCCTGTGACTTGCTTTGGCTGACTGAATGCACTGGAAGTGGCACTGCAATTCTGAGGCCTGGAGTGCTTCTGCTCTCTCTGTTGGAGCCCTGCCACCCCCATGTGGACAAGGCCAGGCTAGCCTGCTGGAGGATGAGAGACTATTTGGAGGAAAGCCCAGCAGTCACAGCCAGGGCTGTCCTAAACCAGTCTACAGCTAGCTAATGCCCAGACACATGCAAGAGAGCTACCTGCCCAGCTCTCAGCTGACTGTTGAAATGTGAATGAGCCCAGCAGAGACTAGAACTGCTCAGCTGACCCATAGGCTCAGGAACAATAATAATGCCTTTATTGTTTTAAGCCACTGAGTTTTGGATTAGTTTGTTACACAGCAATAGCTAATTGATGCACCCTTAATTCTGTCTCTCTGCACTGTGGGCTCCAGTCAGGCTGAACTTCCTGCAGTTTTCTGTATGTCATCCTCAGTTTCACCTTTTGGTCTTTGCACAGGCTGGCTCCTCTGCCTGAAATGTTCTTATTTTCCAGTTTCCTTCTTTGCTGGGCTAAAGTCCATTCATTTTTCATGACTAGCATAGACGGTTCTTCCTCCAGCACGATTTGCCTTACCCTCATCAAGACTAGGTTAGCTGCCTGGGCCATGTTCTTCCACAGCATCCTGCCCTTCCCTCTTTCTTAGCACTCATCACACTGTATCATAATTACCTGCCTTCTCATCTGACTTCTGCTCTCCATGAAGTTCATGAAGGCAGGCCTGTATGTTGTTTGAAGTAACATTGTCTGAGCTTAACAAAATGCCTAGTATACAGTAGGGGAAAAAAATATAACTTTGTCAATGAATGAATGAAGTTATTCTACTTCCCTAACTTTCAGTTTCCTTGTCTATACAATGTAAGGAGTGGAAAAAGTCCAGGATGAAAATAGGTTTGGTTTTGCATGTCGACCCTGATGCATTGGTCCTGCTTGCCTGTAGTTCTGTACTGAGGATTGTGAGGCTGTGCTGTGACTGGAGTTATGGGAAAGGCTGTCATGATTAATAAGCTATGTCTGCCTTGGTCAGCAAATAACAAGTGACAGCAAACCTACCAAAGAAGTGCCACCTAGGGAAGGATGATGTCTCTGGCTCATGTGAATGTGAGTCTTGCTCAACCCAGCCATGCCTGCATTATATACAGGGTGGGGCAAAAGTAGGTTTATAGTTGTGAGTACGTGGAGCACAGAGTTTATTCTTGTATTATTATTAATTAATTATTGTATTATTTTCCATATGAATGAAGGGAAAACCAAATGCGAAACTGACTAAATGCTAAAATTAATGGTAGAAACTAGGTGCTTGCCAATCCATTTTCTCTTCTGCACACCCTGGACTTTGCTTCTCCAGCTCCTTGCATTAAGTCTGGGCCCCATGACTAATTCCCACCAGTGTGATGTAACTGGAAGCGATATAAGTCATCTCTGGGCAAAGCTGGTTAAGCCCAGGAAAGCCTCCTTTATGCTCCCTCCTTCCCCCGTCTAGACCAAAGAGAGAATCCACTGGAAGGACCTCGATACCTGAGTGACATCATCCCACACCTGACTGTGATGGGAATGAAAAAGAAAACGTCATCTCTCAAATCACTGAGACTTGGTGGGAGAGGGTCATGATCCTAATATGTCTGCCTATCCTCTGTCCTCTTGCTTTTTACTTTTGGGGTGCAGGCATGGGGGAGTTAGACGCCAGATGTTAATGGCATCTGTGAAAGTCAGTAACAATTACACGCGATGCTTCAAGTGCTGCGGTAACCTGGAGTAATGACTTGATAAACTGAGATCCTGTAGGAGTCTGTGCCATTCTGGTCTGCATTTATTATTGCCTTTCTACCCTGGGGTTCTTTTCCCACACAGAGTCACCCGTCACAGGGACATGCTAGAAGGTACGTGGAGTACCTTCCCCTGCCCTTCCCCCCTCCCCCCCCTTTTTTTTTAATGTCAGTTACTTAACAGACCCTGCAAATGAAGGTTTGTTGCGCTGTACACCTATGAAGGGAATGGCTTCTCCCCTCAAACTTCCCGCCTTCCATAATTTGATTGCAGAAGTTTCCAAGCTCACGACAGAAGCGGAAGACTCAGGTTTGGAAGGTCCCCGCCCTTCCTTGTGCAGGCCGCGGTGTGTAGGCTTGCACGTCCAGCCGGACAGCCGTGGCCTGGGGGCGGGAGCAGACCTGGGCGACAGGAAGGCAGGTGGGAGAAGTCCACTTTCCTATGTGCCTCTGCCCTACGGTCCGGGCCATCTTACCTTCTAAATTCGGGGTATCAAGCCCCACTTCTTCCCCCAATAATTTTGTTCCTCAGAGCTGCCTGTTTTTCTTGCTGTAAAATGTTTTCTCTACGAGCCCATCAGAACTTCCCATCCCGCGGCCCAGCTCTCTCACTGGCTCCCTTCCCTACGCACGGATCAAATCAATGTTGTGAGCCGAAGACTTACGGGGCACCGAGTAAGGGAAGTGGCTTTCCTTCACTTCTCATGTAATAAATGAACGCGTCTGTCGTCGCCCATGTGGGGACCATGTAGCCCAAGCGGGAAGCCTCAGATGGTCAGTCCAGGCCGCAAGGACAAGAGGAAGGCTCCGCGCAGACCAGTGTGGGGAGGCCCTCGGACAAGCCTGCTTTCCTGGCAGTCCTCGGATCACCCTTCGAAGGTAGCTGTGTGACCCGCCAGGGCCCAGGGCTGGCCCAGGGTGTACCCGTGATGGCAGAGGAGACTGGGGCGACTGAGATAGTGGGCGTTTTGATGTAATGGGCAGCAGGATTTTAATGTGTGCCAGGGTACGTGCGGGAGTGCTGAGTAAAGGTCAGTGGGGTGGGGTGGATTTCTGGCAATGGCAGGGCGCTGGGACTGGGTGGGGACAGAGGAAGGTTTTAGAATGCAACAGAGGGCAAGCAAGAGCAAGAGGGAACTTGGAGTTTGTAGTTTTTTTTTATGACGTTTTCTTTTTTCATTTCTCCATTTTTATGGGTGTTACAGAGTGGGCCTGAGGGCTTGAATTGGCCTGCGACTTTGATTGACAGGGGAAGCCCACACTACCTCCACCACCCTCATAAAGGTCATAGTTACGGAGCCCGTACCTTGTGCCAGTGGTTTGTGGTCTCAGTATCATTGTCTCACATTTATAGATGAGGAAACTGCAGTTAAAAAAATAACGTGTGTAAGGTTACAGAGCTAGTAAAATGGCAGAGACTCGAGCCCTGTTCTTAACCACCACACTTACTGTTACAAGCACCCCAGAGAGGTGGGGGGGGGGGCAGAAAGCTTTGTAGGACCTGGGCCTCCTGTTATTAGCCCTACCTTTTCCATGCAAGGTGAGCGGAAAGCCACAGGGTGAGGAAGCCCCTGCTGAGCTATTCTGTTGGGAGTCTGTCCTGCCAACAAGGATTCCTTCCACCAGCATCTTTGGCAGGTCTTTGTGACCAGTGTCCTTTGACTGATTTGAGGAAGCAGGCTGCCAGCTTGCATAACATAAAGCCTCCATCAGTGCGAGAGGAAGGGAAACTTCAAGGGGAAAGCCCAAGAGGGTCTGGGGTTGTCATAAACCTCCTCAGTCAGGCAGGGTCTCCCAGGGGAAGACTCCCCGGCCATTCCATGGCCCCCGAAGGAAACTGATGAGCTGCCCTTTGGAGAGTCGAGGCAACGACAAAGGACATAACTGCACATTTGTCAGCAGAAAATCCATCGTGACAACAGGCTGCATTAGAATCACCAACTGGACGCGGCCACCTGGTCGGATCGCGCCCTCCACAGCATGCCCGGAGAAGTCAGCCTTGGCTCCAGCCGAGGCCGCCCATGCCAGGGAAACGGTTCCGCAATCAGATCTTTCAAAATCAATTCAGTTCATGCTCCAAAGTCCTTGCTGTAATTGACAGCAACTTCCTCCCTGGTTTCCTTAACTATCAGATAAAAGTGTTGAACCATTTTAAACCTTTTTGAGGCCAGCGCTCACCTCCAAGGGGAATTTTACGAGGCACCTGCATAGAGATTTGACTTAGTTCCAGATCTTTCCTTCCTGCTAGCATGAATAATTAGCAGAGCAATCCCAACCTTCTTCAGTACCTGGAGTTTATGCAGAGTGATCCAAAGAGGGAAATATTAAAGAGGCTCGTGCCTCGTAGGGGTGGAGTAAGAAGGTTGCTACCCACCTTCTGTGTTCTGAGAAATGGGGATAACCATAATGAACTCTGCCAGGTGGGTGCAGGCCAATTAGTCCAAGTTTACAAAGCTCAGAGTCTTATTACAGCTTTACTGCCATGAAGAGCAGGCAGGACCTTCCAGTGACTTTGCATGGGAAGCTAATTGCCCTAGAAATGCTGGGAATTTGATCTTCCATCAAATCCTCCAGCCTTTCAGATCTCTTGACAGTTTTTGGTTATTTGCATCTCAAGGTTAAAGGAGGCTGTTGCGTTCTGGGTGCTAATAAGTTGCAAAAACTTTTGATCTTTTGAAAACTAAAACCTGCTGCAATCGCCCTCTCTGAGCTCAATCGCCCTCTCTGAGCATGGTGAGAGCTGAGCAGGAGAGGTGCAGACAGGCTGGCTTTGTGGAATGAGCAATGTGTTTGGCAGCTGTGAGTTTTAATTCTATTTTCCTTAGGGCTCTGTGAGATTGCAGAAAATCACTTTATACCTCAGAGTATTTTTCTCTCCTAATGTGATTTGAATTTTGTCATATCTCCCCAGGGAGAAATTGGAGAAATCAACATTATAGAACTGCAGATCATCATAACTTGTAAATTTAAAGGAAAGAAACTTCGCAAGCAAATTTTCTAGGGGGAAATACACATGCTTACCCATACACACTTGTACTATTTTCCTACTGTGCGATTTTAGCCATACTAGGTACTTTTTAGAGATAAAAATTATTATTCTACATCAGGGCTCCTCAGCAGTGGCATCGTCAACATTTGGGCCAGATCATTCTTGCTGTGGGAGGGTGGTCCTGAGCTTTGTGGGACATTTAGCAGCATCCCTGGCCTCTACCTACTAGGTGCCAGTGCACCCTATTAAATTAATTCAAGGAGGACAGTGTACTAAGGTGGTTCTAATGCCTTAGCAACCTATGTAAGTAAACCAAAACCTAAGCCTGTAAATGCCTCAAGGTTAAGAAATCAAAACCAAAGTACAACTGCCCTGGCCGGTGTGGCTCAGTTGGTTGAGCGTCTCTAAAAAAAATCAATAAAAACATACACACAAAAACAAAGGACAACCAATCACAAACAACCAATTAGGTTTTTGTAAATAAGTCAATTGCTCATGCTATAGCCAATCAAATAGTTTCCTTGTATTGCTCCTGCGTCTTCTCTATAGAAGTCTTGCCCCCACCTCCAGCGGGAGGAGCACTCCTCGACGCTTCCTGCTTGGCACTGCCCAATTTGAATTGATTTTTGCTCGAACTCTTAAAATTTTTAATATGTCTCAGCTTACCTTTAAATAACTCCCAAGTTGTGACAATCAAAAATTCCTCCAGCCCTGGCTGGTGTGGCTCAGTTGGTTGAGCACTGTCCCGCGCACAGAAAGGTCACTGGTTTGATTCCAGGTCAGGACACATGCCCAAGTTATGGGTTTAGTCCCCACTCAGGGTGTGTATGGGAGGCAGTCGATCGATGTTTCTGTCTCACATCAATGTTTCTCTCTCTCTCCCCCTTTTCCTTCTTCTCTCTCTAAACATCAATAAAAACATATTTAAAAAAAAAATGCCTTCAGACATTGCCACATGTCCCCTGGGACAGGATTGCCATATTTAGCAGATAAAAATACAGGATGCCTATATAAGTTAGAATTTCAGAGAAACGATGAATACATTTTAGAATGTGTAAATTTAACTGGGTGGACTATATTTAATGTGGCAACCTGCTTGGGGGACAGAATCCCTCCCTTGTTGGGAACCACTCTTCTAGATAAAGATCTGCTTTCATCAGGGAGCCCCCCTTATCAACCGCCTCAACCACCTGCCCTTACTCCTGCCCCACTTTCTTCCTTTCCCATCTCTTTCCCTAATTCCAGCCTTCATGATAGAGGATACAATAAATTACATTGTGGTCACCCCCACAGATTGCTGCTAGCCTTAGGCAGGAGAGCAAATAGAAACAAATTGCTCCTCTGATAAAATGGGAGTCAGTCAAACACCAAAACCAGCGTAGGCAGGTCAAAATCATGCCCCTGCAAGCAGAGCGCCCACTCAGATAGGCCTTTGAGGAAAGGAAACTCGGCCTGCTTCCAGGGCCTCCACAGACCCTTTGAAAGTCAGGCCCCGAAGTTACTGAGAGTCTTTCTTTTTGCCATTTAATCAACGGACCTTTTCTGAGCAGGGACAGCGTCAGCCGGGCGCTGCACGGCACACAAATAAGGAAATGGCACAAGCTGTGCTTGGCGGAGAGGAGGCAGGTTGCGCTTCCATAGAGAGATACTTGCTGAAGGCAGCTGGCACAGTGTCAGGGCCTCACCAAGATGCAGGATACAAAGAGCAAGGGGAGAAACAGGTAAGTGCGGGCAGGCGGGAGTCAGGGAGGCCTTCGTAGACTAGGTAAGATGAAGGATGGGGGTACACAAAGCTCCTTGGAGACGTGTGGTTGCATCCAGAACATCAGTGATTTGGTGCTCCAGGCAGACAGTGATACGTGGCCCTTTAAACTGACGTTCAGTATTAGTCTGGGGGGGCATGCATGGGGGGAAGGACAGAAAAAGAGGCTAGCTTTTGCTAGCCTTCAGAATTTCCTTTATTGTCCCCAAGGATTTGTTATTGCTTAACCTGGAAAAACAAAGGTTAATCAGACCATCCACTCAGAGCCCCTCTGTTGGTACTGAGCCTGCTCCTTGCGGGCGCCCTTGCTCCCCACACGGCCACACGCGACTGATTTGCTATTCCATCCCATTCCACAGGAGCGCTTGCTGAGACAAGCTCTCCACGTCCCCACTTTGGTCACTGTGTCCAGTGCCCCTTATAGGTTGTTGATTGCCCGGCTAGTCTCCTTCTTAACCCAGCTCTAAGCCTTAAGGATATTACTGACACAGATGTTGTGTGATCAAAACATATACAGGGTGTCCCAAAAAATGTACATATATTTTAACAGCTGATAGCTCAATTTTGAAAATGAAATGTATTTTAATAAACACTGCCCCTTTATGATTCTTCAAAGTGTGTGTAGACATTTTTGGGGACACCCTATATGTATTTCATTCTGTGAAAGGGTCTTCGCCAAATGCTCCATGCTGGGCTCTCTCTGGGGGTGGCAGAAGAGGCAGGACTCAGTGGTACAGTGGAAGGAACATTGGACTGGGATGCAGGAGGCTAGTTCTGAGCTCTGATTCTGTAACTAATTTGCTACATGTTCTCATGTAAGTCGCACTCCCACCCTGGGCCTTCATTTCTTTCTTTAAAAATGGAAGGTTGGACTAGAACCACGGTGGCAAAAACAGGTTTTATCTTATACACAAATTCTGATTGATTTGGTAGCAGCTCCCTGGAGTTTGGCATAGAGAACACTTTTTAGACCACATCTGGGCTCTGGAAGAAAGAGTGATCAATTAGTAATGATGACCACGGGGGAAAAGGGACGGTGGTGGTGAAAATGGCACGTGTGCCTCATTTTTAGTGTCCCTTGGCTGAACAGGCGCTAAGAAATTCCAATCAGAGTTCTGAGACAATGTTCATTGGTTAAACATTCAAAGAGAGTTTGTACATTCAGAATTAGGATCCTGTGCATTAAAAAAAAAAAAGATAGTTGGGATGTTTAGAACAGAAGAATAGCTATGATTCTTTGCTTCATTTAGGATAGCTTTGCTTCTGACCTGCCATCAATAGCGTCCACACATCGGTGGTTTTTCCAGAAGTGGGCAATTCCTACGCTGAGAGAATCACATTGTTAGTAAGTCTACAGGCACTTACATTGAAATGTTTTCTTATAAGTTGATATGAGCCTAACCGAAACAAAATAAAGCAGAAGCCAAACACTACAAGCCTAATTAAAAGGTAAACTACAGGCTGAGTAAAAACATTTGCAAATATTTACTTAAAATGGACCCGTAAGATAAAGAGCTCCTAAAATCAACATGGAAAAGACAAACAGCTCTACAGCAAAAAGGCAGGGGATATGTAAACAGGCAACTCAAGGAGAAATATAAACCCATTAGACATGTGAAAGATATGAACGGTTTGAGCACTTCAATAATCAAAGATATACAAAATGAAGCAGATGCTATTTCCCTTTATCTTGTTGGTAAATAATATTCAGTGCTGATAAGGAAGAGAGACAGAAAAGGGCGTCAATTGGCATAACCATCGGAGGACAATTTGGACTCCTCCATAAACACTTGAAATGCATATATCCTTTGACCTAGCAATTTCACTTCTAAGAATTTAAATAAAAAAAAATACTGGTCAAATATATCCATATGTGTTTGCACTCAAAGGCATTTATTGCAAGTTGATTCAGCCAAGTTGATTGGTTTGGGTGCACAGGCAGAAATCTTATGTTTAATGTGGGGTGGAGTCAAGGGAAGCACTGGACCCGAGTCGTACATATGCTACTTTTCTAACTGGTAGAGCACAGCGGCATTGTGCATTTCTGGGAATTAGTGTTTGTTCAGTAATCTCCAAAACTATATACTTTTAATTTTCCACAGAAGTGGTAATAAAAAACCCCTATATATGTGTATGTTTGTACACACACACACACACACACACTTCATGTTAGTTTATTTCTGGAAAAAAGCCTGGAAAGCCCCACACCAAAGTGTTAATGATGGAGTTAATTTGGGGTTGGGATTTGATGCTGGTGGTGATGAGTAGCTTTTTGTCTTCTTAAATTTTTTTTTTTTTTTAATCTTCACCGGAGGACATGCTTAGAGAGAGGAAGGGGGAGGGAGAGAGAGAGGAAAACAGAGACAGAGGAGAGAAACATCGATCGGTTGCCTTCCATATGTGCCCCAACTGGGGATTGGACAGATTTTTGTCTTTTAAACTTCATTATTTAACTTCGTTCTAATGAGCAAATATAAAGGTATATTTGAGACGAAAATAAAAACACTTCGAAAGTAATAAATATCACAATTCTGGAAACGCAAATAGGGCAAAGGAAAATGTATATTATCTGTACTTTTTCAGTAAAATATAATTAGAATTTTAAAAAAAGTTTTCAATTACAGTTGACATTTAATATCATATTAGTTTACAACATAGTGATTAGACACTTATACCACCAGAAGTGGAGTACCCAGCTGGCACCATATATAATTATTACAATATTATTGACTATATTCCCTACACTGTACTTTATATTTGAGTGACTGTTTTTATTTTTATTAAAAAATATATCTTTATTGATTTTAGAGAGAAGAAGGGAGAGGGAGAGAGATAGAAACATCAATGATGAGAGACAGTCATTGATTTGCTGCCTCTTGCATGCCCCCCACTGGGGATCAAACCCTCCACCCAGGCATGTGCCCTGACTAGGAATCGAATCGTGATCTCCTGGATCCTAGGTCCAAGCTCAACTGCTGAGCCACGCCCAGCCAGGTGAATGACTGTTTTTATAACTGGCTACCTGTACTTCTTTATCCCTTCATCTTTTTCACCCATTCTCACAACCTCCTTCCCCTCTGGCAACCATCAGTTTGTTCTCTGTATCCATGAGTTTGTTTCTGCTTTGTTTGTTTATTTTGTTTTTTAAACTCCACATATAAGTTAAATCACATGGTATTTGTCTCTCTGTCTGACTTACTTCACTCAGCATAATACCCTCTATGTCCACCCATGTTGTTGCAAATGGTAAGATTTCATTCTTTTTTATGGCCGGGTAATATTCCATTATACATATGTACCATTATCCATTTGTCTATCAATGGACATTTAGGTGGTTGCTTCCATATCTCGGCTGTTGGAAATAATGCTGCAATGAGTGGAATCTGGAAGAGATTTCCTAGGAGAAATGCAAATGTTGCAACAAGGCTGGAATGAATGAGAAAAGGTTTTGTGGAGAAAAGGGATTTGGTTTTGAGAATTTGGAAATCACTGGTGACTTCACAGTTGCTGATTTCAAACTCTTATCACCTCACACTTAGATTATGAGAACCTGTAAAGCGCAGATGACAAGATGTAATTCCTTGGACTGATGTGAGGATTCAGTGATATAATCTGTAAACAGTGGTTAAGTACTTAGCCCAGCCCCTCATTCAGTCATTAAATTAATGTTTAATGAGTGTTTATTATGGGCCAGGTGTGGTTGTAATACCTGCGCATAGAACTGTGGCTAATACAGAGAGAGTTTGCGCTTTCCCAGACCTTATAGTCAACCTGGGGTAGGGACAGGTAATAAACAAAAATGTGTGAGAGTGACAGGTGCTACACAGCAAGTAAAGGAGTGTGATCTCATAGAGCAACGGGAGGGCTGCTGCAGGTCGCTTGGACAGGAAAGGCCTCCCCGAGCAAGTGATGCAAGCGAAAAGCTGAATGACCAGAAAAGCCATTATGGACTATGATGATGATGATGATTCCTTTTTCCTCTCTTTTCTTCCCAGTTCTCCCTCTTTCCACTTCAGCTGTTCACCTGCCTTACACGCCGCCCCATCTCATCACATCGCTTTCCTGCCTGAAACCCTCCAAGCTTCCCCGAGTGACTTTGCAAGTTGTCATGTGGACTCAGAAAGCAGAGGAAGAGCCGCCCCCGTTAGGAGCTGGCTGGCGGCTCCGCGTGTGCAGCAGAAAAGGCCTCCTTGCCCGAGGCAAAAGCACTGCCACCTTCCAGGGAGACAGGTGATTAGAGGCAGCCGGAGGCGCGGGGGAGAGGCAGACCCCCAGGAGGGGTGGGGAGGAAGCAAACCGGCGCTGCATCTGTTAGAAGGGGAAAGGCCTTTGAAAAGGGAGTTAACCAGATTTATAGCTGCACCGGGCAGGTAGATGGTGAGGCCCAGGCTGAATTCCCACGCGGCCCAGAGCGCTTCCTGCGCAGAAACGATGTTGGCCGCGCCCCGGCTCTGAGGCTGAGGCCCACACGCACCTCTCTGAGCCTCAGTTCCCCAGTCTGAACGGCGCACCATCCCACCTGCCTGTCCCTTACGTCATAAGGAATCAAGAAAATGGGTAGTAAAGTGCTTTTTAAAATCATAAATTTTAAATATGATCTATTATTGTTACTGCTTATACTATTATTTTCATGGCCTAGGTACCTCCGCTGCCCCATTTCTTCTTTGTAAAAAAACTTTTTTTCTAATTTAAATTTTATTTTTCAATCGCAGTTTACATTCAATATTATTTTATATTAGTTTCAGGTGTACAGCATAGTGGATTAGACAATCATATGCTTTACAAAGAGTTCCCCCTGATATTCCCAGTACCCACCTGGCACCGTACATAGTTATTACAAATTATTGAGTGTATTCCCTATGCTGCACTTTCATCCCCGTGACTGTTGTGTAGCTACCACTTTGTACCTCTTAATCCCTCCCCCTTCCCCGCTTCTTTGCTGTGTATCAGCCGGCTGTCTCTCACGGTGGAGATTCAGCCACTCCGTGAATGAGCCTTATAAACTAATCAATGGTCCTTCAGTACGCCCACTGTACTGGCCCTGAGTCAAGATTATTTTTGTAGAATGAATACAAAATATATTCTCAAGTGCTGGTACTTGGCCTATTCTACCCACTTCTGGCTAAATCTTTTTCTTACTTATTTTAACGTTTGTTCCACTTGGTTGCAGGGCTCCTAACCACTAACTGGTGTGGATTTCCTGTTTCCTCCACCTCTGTTTTTTGTCTGACCTCCAGAGAACTAGAAATTAGGTCATTTGGCACCCACTACCCATTGTTGACAACTATATAGGGTATGTGTCTCCCCTCCAATTCCCTGCTCATTGTGGACACTGCAATTGATTACTGCACTGTCTCCTGTTGATGTGGCTTAACACCTCTGTGTAATATGGGTAACCGCTGGTCCCATGTGACCAGTGAGAATTTGAAATGTGGCTAGCAGGAAGACCTCATGAAAGAAAAAAATGTAAAATATCTCCATTTTTTTTGGTATGGACAACAAGTTGAAACGATAATATTGAATATGCTATTAAAATTAATGTTATCTGCTTCTTTTAACTTTTTTAAAGTGGCTTCTAGAAAATGTAAAAGTCTTTATGTGTCTCACTCTTGTGGCTCATGTTCGATTTTCACTCTACAGCACTGCCTTAAATCGTCCTTAAGACAGTTCTCTAGGCAGCCAATTACCAAATCAGAAATAAGAGCTGGAGTGTTTAATGGGAGCGGGAGAGAGGTGGGCACATTTTGAACTTTCAGTCTTACAGTGAAAAAGAAGGACCTTTGACTTTATCGAGTTCAGTGGCTCCCAAATATGTGTGTGCATTCGGAAGCCCTGGACCTTAAACTGTAAAATTATAGGTGTCCAGGTTCCACCCCTGGAGATTCTGATTTAATAGGTTTGGGATGGGGTCCCGGATTGTGCATGTTACGAGCAGCCTGAGAGATTCTGCTGTACAACTGGGTTTGAGAACCCCTGAGCTAGGACTTCTTTACATTTTGCTGAAGGGACTTTCCTGGGGTGACAAGTTGTTGTTGGCAGAGTGAGGACCAGAGCACATGTTCCTCGCGGGTTGTATTTTGTACTCCAGACCCTCAGTGTTTCATAACACTGCGCCCCGAGAGTCTTTGCGGAACTCAGGATGGAATGAGGGACGCAAGGGGCATCTCAGCTGCCAGGGCCCCTCTTCCGTATTTGGAGAAAGCCCGGTTTGGCTCAGCAGCCCCCTCTGCTGTCAAAATTCACAGTGGGATGTAGGATGAAGGTCAGTACTCTGGGGGAACCTATTTGCAATCAGGCAGTGGTCAGAAGGAAGCGTTGCAGTCCCAGACCCTTAGAGCCGGAAGGGCCTGCAGAGGTCATTCTCCTGACTGCCCCCTGGCTGGAGGAGGGAATTTGGACCAATCATTTTACTTCTCTGGGCCTCAGTTTCCTCATCTGAACAGGGGCATCATGCCATGCTCTGTACCCCTCCCTCACTGGAGACTATTGTCATAGTCTAACAGGATACTGGTCATGTTGTTACCAAAGCCTTCGTCCAGAGACACACAGCCGGTTAGAGACAGAACCAGACTTTGAACTCTGATCTCCCAGTTGAGGTATATCATGTAATTTCAGCTAACAAAGGGGAGATGTGTTCCACAGGGACAGGGGCAGGAAAAGCTTACGAGGGAGGTTGAGGCTGGCCCCATGCCTAGGTGTATTAAAGCTAGGTAGCTACCCTCTTGTTGATACATTCGTTCGTTACTCATTCAGCTTATGTTTATTGAACACCTCTCATGTGATTGAAACTGTGCAAGATGTGGTGACACTAAGTCAGATTAGGCATGGTTCTTGCTGTGTCTCACTGAGTATTTCTTTTGTCAGGAAATATCCATAACTAGCTGCCATAGTGCACAAGTCACAAGTCACATGCCTGGGAGCTGCGTGCCAGGCACAGTACTAGGTACCTCCATGTACTACCTCTGAGCACAGAAGAAATAGATCTGGAGAGATGTGGTAAATTTCTCAAGGTAATCGGGTAGTAGCAGGTGGTAGAGTTGGACTTATGCTCACTCTTTATTTTATTTTTTATTGATTTGAGAAAGAGAGAGGAAGGGAGAGAGAGGGAAAGAGAGACCTCGATTTGTTACTCCGCGTATTTATGCATTCATTGGTTGCTTCTTGTATGTTCCCCGACAGGGTATCAAACACACAACCTTGGTGTACTGGGGTGATGCTCCAACCAGCTGAGCTACCAGCAAGCCCATGCTCACTCTTTAAGTCACAATGCCACACTGCCTTGAAAAACACTTCCTTTGGTAAAAGCATTAGGTCGCTTTGTACTTACCTGTGCATGTTCATCAAGTGTTATTTACAGCACTGGAAGATAACCTAAAATATTCGACGTATGTTTAAATAAGTTATAATACAGTATTTTTGAAGAATATTTAATGATCAAGGAAAGTACCATTGATAAAATGCTACTTTATAATAGCAAGATAAAAATCTGCTTGGTACTAATTTTGTAAAACGCCCACTCACACCCATAAATGTGAAAAAGGAATGGAAAGCAATTTACTACTATTTTCAATATTATTGACAAGCAGTAGTGGTTTTTTTTGAACTTGTTTTTCTTTGAACTTTTGAAGTTTTCCATATTTTCTACAGTTGTGTGTTTTTTAAAAACTTTTTAGCCATTCTGATGGGTGTATGGTATCTCATTGTTGACCGCATGCTACTATTATAATCAGAAAAAAATAAACCTTATTTTAAAAATAAATAAAATTGAAGTGATGCCAAGGGAAAGAAAGAGAAACAAAATCCACTGGAAGTAAATTTCATAAAATTAACATGCTCTCCTCCTGGTGAGTTATGAATTTATTTTTCTTTTCCTTCTTTGTTTTCATTAGCTTTCAGATTGTTCAAGATAAACTTGTATTCTTTTTATTGCAAAAGAAAACACCTTATTTTAGTTCTTAAAATTACACATGAGCATTAACACATTCATCAGAGATAATTCAGTGATATTTTAGTGGTCAGTGACTTTATGTGATAGCTTAAAAAGTGGTGGGTTTGGATGGGCTGTCCTTGGGCCTTACCTATAAATGCTCTGAGGCTGAGCAAGCTGCCTCCTCTGCCTTTGGTTTCTTTCTCTCTTTTTGAAATCCTCACCCAAGGATAGGTTTTTATTGATTTCTTTTAAAGAGAGAGAGAGAGCCCGGCCGGGCGTGGCTCAGCGGTTGAGCATCAACCTAGGATCCAGGCGATCGGGGTTCGATTCCCAGGCAGGGCACATGCCTGGGTTGTGGGCTTGATCAATGACTCTCTCATCATTGATGTTTCTATCTCTCTCTCTCTCCCTCTCCCTTCCTCTCTCTGAAATCAATAAAGATATATTTAAAAAATAAAAATAAGGAGAGAGAAACATTGATGTGAGAGAAACATTGATTGGTTGCCGCCCATACCTTCCCCTACCTGGGGACTGAACCCACAATCTAGGTATGTGCTCTGACCGGGAATCGAACCCACAGTCTTTTGGAGCACAGGACGACACTCCAACCAGCTGAGCCACCCAGCCAGGGTGGTGTCTTCTTCTTTCTTATAAGTGGATTGTAATATGCACAAAGTCCTCTATCCGAAGGAAAACTGGTTCGATACTGGTAGGCGCTGGAGGAAATGGGAGATAGGACAAGCCAGTTTTAGTGGAGAACAGAGACTCACTCCATAGGGTTTCAAGCAGAGCGGAAGAGCCATTTGCCATGGGACTCAGAGGAGGTCCAGGCCCACAGGCAGACTGCAGGGTGTGGCGAGGAGAATGTGAGCTTCAGTGTCAGACGTGGGTTCAAGTCCAGCCACAGTCTTCTTGAGCTTTGATTTTAGGCAAGTGCTTGAATCTCTCTGAGTCTCAGATTCTGTATCTGCTAAATGAAGATATTAGTACCTTTATCCTTTTGGCTTTGTGTGTGTGTGTGTGTGTTTTAAATCAGATAATATTTACAGACACTGTCACTTACAGAAGTAGATGCGTCAGTCTTATGCCTTAGAATGTAGTAGGTAAGTGACAAAACTGGGGGAGAGGGACTTGAAGTGGATGGAAATAAAAGGGGACGGGAGAGAAATTTAGAAATCTAGACTGTGAAGGCTTCAGTGCATGCTAGAGGTGACCGAATCAAAGCCCTCATTGAGCAGGGGAGACCAATAAGGCCTAGGATTGATTCCCCATGACAGCGGTGGCAGGGACAGGATGGGGACAGGTGGTTTACTTTCCAGTCATACCACAAGGCTTCGGCTAGCTTCACAATTTGACCCGAGCCTGGTGCCAGTCAGGTGAAGTGGGATTTTCCTTGCACATCCCACTAGGACCCCTCGGCTTGGGGTGTTCACGTGCTGTGACCAGCAAGAGAACAGAAACGAGCTCTCCAGGAGATTGTCAGAACATTCAACCCTTCTCTTCAACCCTTTGCACTCTACAAGCTCAAGCCACAGGCACCAAGTCTATGTTGTTGACCAGCTTAGTTGCATCTGACTCTGATTCTTCTCGAGCTCAGGCGCCGGCTTCCCTGGGAAGTACACACAGTCCACCGAGGGATTTTCTGTGTATGAATTTCACCCACGAGTAGCTTCCTCCACTGTACTGGGCTGCAGGCTCCACACCTCCTGTCCCACAACGGTGGGATTTTCTGTCGCTTTCAAAGAACAAATACTCTTCCCCACTCATTTGCCCCGCTGGTTTCCATCAAGGTTGTTTACCCCTGGTGGGTGGCATTAGCATGCTCCTCTGCTTAACTTCAGGGAACAAGGCTTCTTCTTACAAAGCTAAAAGTGAAGAGCTTAGGATCGATCCTTTCAAGCCTTCGTTTTTTTCCGGCTGGAGGATTTCAGCAATCTCTCTGGTGGCTTTACTGTGAGAAAAAGAAAAGAAAAATCCCGATCTGGCCTGAATCGTCTCTTGATTTTGAGCAGAATCTCTATAAAAATCTCCTCTGCCTGCACCCCACACCCCTCCCTGAGTCTGCAAAGGATTGCTCCTGAGTCAGCACTCTCAGCCCTGGAGATCTCCAGACAGGAAATAACATTAAGCTGGGAAGGCTACATTCACAGGAGGATTTTTACTCCAGCCTTATTTAAAACATAATGATCCTTGCCCAGCCGGGGTGGCTCAGCGGTTGAGCATGGACCAGGAGATCGCGGTTTGTTTCCCAGTCAGGGCACATGTTGGGGTTGTGGGCTTGGTCTCCAGCAGGGGGCATGCAGGAGGCAGCCGATCAATGACGACTCTCATCATTGATGTTTCTATTGCTCTCTCTCCCTCTCCCTTCCTCTCTCTGAAACCAATTAAGATATATTTTTAAAAAACCAAAAACCAGAAAACATAATGAACCTCTTGTGAGCAAATCTCTTAAGTAATATCTAGCCTAATTTCCCAAGATGTTTCTGGATGGCGGTTAAAGGAGCAAGAGGACTTTGTGACGCTGTGTCGGTCAGCTCTGGATCCCACCTTTTCTTACATATTTCCTAGGACTAGGGTTAGCTTCATGCTGGAAGGGACAGTTTCTACCAGGCTCCTTCAACCCAGAGCGTAGAGAACGCAGAAGATATGCTGATGTGTTCTTGGGCTTTCCAACACAAATGTATTTCATAGAGTCCTCGCTGCTATAAAGAACTTCTTTGAAAGCAGCATGTAAGAGGGCATCGTTTATAGAAACGCCCTTTCTTCCCTCGGCTTAGGGCTCCTTGCTCTTTTGCTGTCTTCACTCCCTCCGTGGCCTGGGTTGTTTATAGGACAAAATCAATATTGTACTCCACTCACTGACATTCACGAAAGTAGAGAAGATGGCGGAGTCATGCCCCAGAGGCCATGGGGTGGAACAGAAAGACCTGGAACGCAGTCTGGTGGCATACATTCAGGCTCTGATTTTGCTAATGACTTCTCAGACCTCAGGGTCACCAATCATAGCTAAGGAAAAAGATTTTCCACGTCAGTAACATGGGTAAGACATTTAGCACAGGTCCGGCCGCAGAGTAAGCACCCGGTAAATTCTAGCTGTGTAGCTGGCATGAAGGTTTGTTCCACGTAACGCTTTCTTCCTTAATAGGTGTGTGTGGCAGGGACTGGACTCCCCCAAGAGCACGAGAGAGGTGGCTGCTGGAAGGGGCCAGGAGAGAGGAAGAGCTGCACACTATTTGCTGAAGTCTCAGGGCTGACTCAGTGTGTGGTGTAGCAGAAATGTGGCAGGCTTTGAGGAAGACAGATTTGGGCTCCAGGTTTTGTTCTGTCGATTTTTGTTGTGTAATACTGTGTACGTTACTTAAAAACAGCCCTCTTACAGGTTTCGTAGGGTGACCCACGTTTTCTGTGCTCTTCCCCTCCTTCCACACCTGATGCCGAGAGAACTAGACCAGAGCACTGGAAACGACTCCGTCCTCTGTGTGACACCAGCCCTGAAGGAGCAATGACGGCGGGCCGAAGGCGTTGGCAGAAGCCTCATAAACCTTAGGGGCCTGCTCATAAACCTCGGGGTTGCTCACCTTCCTCACTGCTGGACTCCTCTACTCACAGATTAGCACCAGAAACAAGCCCAACGAAGAGAATGGCCCTAATTGGTTCCTACCTGTTACTTTGGTCTGTTTAAAGCTGTGTGTAGAGTTTTCCCAAGTGATCCGATAAATAAGTGAAAAATCCACTGTACATCCTGATAGTCGAGTCCGTGGGAAGCCCGTTGGAGCGATCTGGCTGGTTTATCATCTATGAACTCATAGACTATTTGGATACCATGCGGATGCTGACTTCGTGTCCAGGCGTGCGCATTTGTGCATGTGTGAGCATAAGTTTGTGTGTGTGTGTGTTAGAGTGTGTGTGTGTGTGTGTGTGTGTGTGTGTGACTCTGAAACCATGATGCAGACAGATGAGAAGAGGCGCTTAGGAAAATAAACCAGCCAAAGGCCCCAGTAGAAATCTGCTTGATCTCTCCTGTGTTAGTGCAACTTAAACGGCATAATGAACACATTTTGGCTGAATGAACATGACCTTGATCAATTCTCATGCTTTAGGAGGGAAACAAGCAATGAGAAGAACACTCAGCCCCAGGACAGGCTATTCCAAACCTTTCTCCCAGGGAACTATTACGAGAAGGATATCTGTTTAAGTTGTGTTATTGTTTTGGCCAAGGGCCATTGTATAATTTTTTTCTTGACTTACAGACTCTTTCAATTAGTCCTTCATAGTCTTTTATTGTGGTAAAATGTACACAACACTTACCATTTTTAAATGCACAATTCACTGACATTCAGTACATTAATACTGTTGTGCAACTACCGCCACCACCTGACTCCAGCACTTTTTCATCTTCCCGAACTGAAACTTGGTACCCATTCAGTCCTTCGTTTTCAGAAGACAGCAAATTGCAGATTTTGGAACCGACCACACCTTATTCATGGGAGGATTTATTGCAGGAAGAAGCACACCTTTTATTTTTGCTCATTCATTTACTCAGTTATTCAACAGGTGTTGGCTGAGTACTGACAATGAGCCAGGTACTGTGCTGGGGATGGTGCTGAACAAACCAGACAGAGTCTTGCCCTCAGATCTTACAGACTGTTCTCTTCTTGTTAGGGTAGGCAGGATAACGGCCCCCCAAAGATGCCCATGTCCAAATCCCTGGAACCTGTGACTGTGTTACCTTACATGGCAGAATGGGACTTTGAGATGAGGCTAAGTTTAAGGATTTTGAAATGGGGAGATTATCCTGTATTATCTGGGTGGGCCCAATGTAATTACAAGAGAAAGAAGGTAGGAGAGTCAACAAAGAAGATGCGATAACACAGCAGAGTGATAGGAGGTGCGGCATGAGCCAAGGAGTGTGGGTGGCCTCTAGAAGCTGGAAAAGGCCAGGAATGGATTCGCCTCTGGAGCCTCCAGAAGGCATGCAGCCTTCTTCACACCTTGATTTTCACCTGTAAGGCTCATTTTGGACTTCTGATCACTAGAACTATAAAATAATAAATTTTCATAGTTTTAAGCCACTAAATTTGTGGTAATTTATTTTAAAAGATTTTAAAAATTGATTTTTAGAGATAGAGACAGAGAAACATTGATGTAGGAGTAAAACATCTATTGGCTCCCTCCTACCAGGGATGGAGCCTGTAACCCAGGCATGTACCCTGACCAGGATATCAAATCAGCAACCTTTCAGTGCACAGGACAACCAACTGAGCCACATTGGCCAGGGCTGTGGTAATGTATTATAGTAGCAACAGGAAACTACAATATACTTGTCTTTTTGTTTAGTCAGTTTAAGTTAAGGGTTTTATTATTATTATTATTATTTTTAACTTATCTTTATTGTTGAGTGTCCCATTTCCTCCCCCAATTGACCCCCTCCACTTCACTCCCACCCCCTCCCCAGGCCTTCACCCCATTATTGACTGTGTCCATGGGTTATGCATATATACACATAACTTCTTTGGTTAATCTCTTCCCACCCTCCACCCCCCTTCCCTATTTCCTCTGAAATATGATCATCTGTTGCATGTCCCTGGATCTATTTAGTTCATCAGGTTCTTTTGTCCATTAGCTTCTTCTTAAAGAAAACCCTTCAAGTTTTCCTGTAGTGCTGGTCTGGTGGTGATGAACTCCTTTAGCTTTTTCTTATCTGTGAAGCTCTTTATCTGACCTTCAATTCTAATTGATAGCTTTGCTGGGCAGAGCAATCTTGGTTGTAGTTCCATGTTTTTCATCACTTTGAATATTTCTTGCCACTCCCTTCTGGCCTGCATGGTTTCTGTTGAGAAATCAGCTGACAGTTGTATGGGTGCTCTCTTGTAGGTAACTAACTGCTTCTCTCTTGCTGCTTTTAAGATTCTCTCTTTGTCTTTAACCTTTGGCATTTTAATGATGATGTGTCTTGCTGTGGGCCTCTTTGGGTTCCTCTTGTTTGGGACCCTCTGTGCTTCCTGGACTTGTAAGTCTATTTCTTTTTCCAGGTAGGGGAAGTTTTCTGTCATTATTTTTTCAAATAGGTTTTCAATTTCTTGGTTTCTTTCTTCCCCTTCTGGCACCCCAATAATACAAATGTTGGGCCTCTTGAAGTTGTCCCAGAGGCTCCTTATACTGTCTTCATATTTCTGGATTCTTTTTTCTTTTTGCTCTTCTGGTTGCGTGTTTTTTGTTTCTTCATGTCCCAAATTGCTGATTAGATTCTCAGCGTCCTCTACTCTACTGTTGATTCCCTGTAAATTATTCTTCATTTCAGTTTGTGTAGCCTTCATTTCAAATCGGTACTTTATTATGTTATCAATTTTCTCAGTTATTTCCCTAATAATATGCTTAAACATCCTTATAAACAAATTCTGAACTCTGTATCTGTTAGGTTGCTTGGTTTTATTTCATTTAGTTCCTGTTCTAGAGATTTCTTCTGTTCTTTCTTTGTGACCTGTTTCTTTGCCTCCACATTTTGGCTACTTCCAGGTGTTTGTTTCTGTGTATTAGGTAGAGCTGCTGTGTCTCCTGGAATTTGTAGAGTGGCTTTGTGTAATAGGTGTCCTGTAGGGTCCAGTGGCTCAGCCTCCCCAGTCACCTGAGCTGGGCCTTCCAGGTGCTCCCCTGTGTGGACTGTATGCACTGTCCTGTTGTAGCTGAGCCTTGGTTGCTGTTGGTGTCACTGGGGGGAATTGACCCCCAGACCAATCGGCTGTAAGGACCAGCTGCAACTACAGCCAAAGAGCTGCTGTGCTGGAGACACCCCTATGGAGCAGGATTTACTTCAGTGGAGCTTTGGTTCACCAAATGCGCCCCTTGAATGTCACTAGTGGATGTGGTAGGGTTATAATCCAGCGTGGTTGAGTCTGACCACCAGGTGCACTGTCTCTGGGGCCTCCCGGGAGGTTCAAAGTCAGCCTCTGCCAGTGCCTTGCCCAGGGCCACCCAGCATGAGCTACACAGCAAACTGTAGTTGGCTGCCACTTGTGCTGGGCTTGGCGTTGCACAGGAGAGGCCAAGCTATGAGCCAATGCAGCTGCCGCTAGTGCCAGGCCTGGGGCCACTTATCAAGCCTTATGGGGCAGCTGCTGCTTGTTGGAGAGATTTTAGGAAAGTCCTGAGCATGAGGCTCCAGAGGCCACTTGCACAGAAAAGCCCCTGGAAATGGCCCGGATGAGCTGCAGGTGGGGAGGGCGGGGCCTCCGGGAATCACGGGGCGGGGCCAAAGGTGCGAGTCAGGTGCTGGCGATTCAAATATGGCGCCTGCCTGCCGGCCGTGTGCGGGGAGGACTCGCCACAGGAGCCATGGCCTCCGCCAGCCCCTCTGCCCGGGAGGAAGCCGCCCTCCGCCTCTCGCCCGGATCTCAGGCAGGTTAGTTCTCCCGAGTGTCCCGGGTCCTTTCAGGCTGCTCCGGGCGCTGGGCTCAGAGGGAGCGTCCGAGTGAGTCCGCGCCGGGCCCTTAAGGGGAGCTGCTGGGGCTCCCGCAGCCTCCGCGACCCTCAGGGACAGTCCCCGCTGGTTTCACAGCCCGGAGCTGTGGGGACGTCTCTTCCCGGCCTGGAGCCCTGGCCTGGGGGCCTGCTATGGGGTGGGGACCCCTTGCTGCTCTGGGAAACCCCCACCAGGGAGATGTCCTCCTGGGTTTAACCTGCGGCACCCGGTGTGGGCCTGCGGCCGCGTCTCCGGAATCCAGCCCTGATCCACCCGCGTCTCCGCCCCTCCTACCGTCTTGGTGCTTCCTCAGCTCCCTGGCTGTGGGGCTTCTGTGCAGCCTGATTCCAGGAGGCTCTGAGTGATGGTGGTTCTGTATTTTAGCTGTAATTTTGATGTGGTTGCGGGAGGCGGCGGGTGCAGCGGTTCCCTACGCGCCATCTTGTTTCTCTCCTAAGTTAAGGGGTTTCTTTATTGTGAGTTTTGCCTGGGTGGTTCAGGGATGCGTGACGTTTTTCCAGAATACAGAATTGTGTTTACTCCTGAAGCCCTGCCTGCCCCAGGCCATCAGGCCTGTGCCTGGACTTTCAATGGACCATAACTTATATTTAATTCATCTCTGTTTTCTCACCCCCGGCTCCAGCGCTGGGTATGCCACACATCTAGCATTCAGTCTAGGAGACACCCTACCCTTGGTTCAGCCATTTCTGCAAACAGGGCAAAGTTCAGGAGAGGTGGTCATCCTATTAGTAAACTTACAGATGTGTCATCACTGTGTCTACAGCAAAATTGGTTGCTAACCAAGTAATGGTAGTGTATTCATATGTGCTGTGTACTAAACTATAAGAAACATGATCTTCTCTGAGACCCAGATAAATGGGTCAGATAAATGAGACCCAGATAAATCTGGCATAAATGCTCTACACAGGAAGGAGTCTTTCTTACGTTCAAAAGAAAACCTCTGCCGCGTCTAACCTCTCAGTATTTACCTACTCTTGCGCTTGTCAGAAACAGTAATTCTTATCCTTTTGGCTGGAAAATTTTCTTTCAAGAATGGAGGCTGATATTTTGCAAGCTTTCCAACTTCATTCCGTGCCCCACCCTCTGATCTCCTGGAGGTCAGGGGGGGTCAGGGCTGAGTGGGGAAAGCAGCAAGCAGCTCCTGATGGGTCTCTGGAAGACAAACATATGAGCATGGGAATCGCAACTCCATATCCTTTGCCTTCTTGACCTAAGACTAGAGAAGAACTGATTCTCTCACTTATCTGATTTTTAGAGATCCTCATAAAAGGGAATCTGTTAAAAAAATTTTTTTTGAGGTGCTAGCTGAACATGTCTGTTTTGTGTCAGAAACAAAATTTAAGGAATAGAAAGCTGAGTCTCTTTAAAATGGCTTATAAAGCTCTCCATGACCAGACGGACCCATTTCCTTACCTGCCCGGCCTCATCTCATCATTTGTCCTCCTAATGTTCCAACCATTCTGAATTTTTTTGTTCTAATATTCTGGGCCTCTGATGTGTCTCAGCCTGAAGCATGCTCTCGTCTTCCGCTCATGCCCCCATCTCTGCTGACTCCCACGCAGCCTTCGCCCAGAGGTTGCTGTCTCAGGTTAGCTTTGCCTGATCCACACCACCCTGAGCAGCTCCCCTGCAACACAGCTCTTACTGTGCTATCGATGAACACTTACTGGTCTTTCTCCCCCACTAGACCCTAAGCTTCTAGGGGGTATGTTGCTTAGGGGCCTGTCTTTTCTGTTCATTTTCTCCACTAGGCCTGGCACTTCCTTCTAACAGACTGGCACTCTGCCCGCAGGCCAAATCTGCCTCAGTCAGCCTTTTATGTACCGCCGTTTGTTTTAATTGCACAGTTGTACATGACCGAGCAAACGGGGGTTGGGGGTACCTGTAATCAAACAGTCCGGAGATTTTAAGCACTTCCCTTCATTCCTAGAGCGGTCACTGAGCCTTGGCAATGGGCAATTTAAATTCCGGACAACGAGTTTTTAAGCCGCTTCAATGGCTACATTTTGAGAAGATTGGGAAAACCCCGACCTTTTGGTAATTAGACTGAATCAGTTTTCATAATTCTACTTTATTCACTAGAATGGTTAGCAAACTTCATTATCAGCAGCCTGATGAGAAAGCTTTTAGCTTCCAATATAGATCTTGTGAGCAATTTCGACGTGCAACCAAATTGTGGCCACTCTGCTGAGCAGTGTTTCTTGGACAAGATGATCTTCTAGTTTCATCATTATAAATAATTTCAGAGTAGGCACAGGAAAAGCATACAATGAGCATCTTGTCCATGTATGTTTAATCTGCAGAAAGGACAGCTGACAGCCACAGTTGAAAGCAGCCACCGCAAACCCTGGTAACCCAGGAAGCCTGCATTGGCTGAACTTGTAAATTGATATCTCACTTTTATTCCCCCTCCGCTGTATATCTGGAACATCGCCAGAATCTAAAAGACTCTTACCAATTAAGGGGAATGTATCTTTAAGAAATTTCCAGAAAAGACATGTGACAAAGCACCCTGGGCTCTCCCTTTTGTGACAGTCATAAGTTACTCCTTCAGCGTCCAACCCACAGGGGCCTGAAAGCTCCATCAAGGCAGAGATCATTTCTGTCTTTGCCACTGAATCGCTAGCACCGAAGCAGACACTTCATAAATATTTGTTGGGTGGATGGATGAATGACACGGATGAATAAACCTCCATAGTGATATATTGGTATGTACATGTTTTCATCTCTGGCCGCCCAACCTAACTCTCTTCTCAGTGAGGACTCTATAGCTTATTGGGACAATTGCTTTGCATCCTGTTTCAGTGGTGTTGGCTACATATAACCCCCCCGAAAACTTATGACTTACCCCTCAACAACACTTATTTTGCTCACAAGTCTGTATTCTGAACAGGGCTTGGTGGAGAAAGCTCATTTCTGCTCTGCTTGGTGAGGGCTGGGGCGGCTTGGAGGCCGCAGAGTGAGAGCACCTGACCTGGGCCAGGCACCAGCCAGGCCTCCAGATGCCTCTCCAGCTCTGCAGGAGACATCTCTCCTGGCTCCAGGGGTGCACGCTCTAAGGAGAGAGAAAAGGCCAAGTAAGGCCAGCGGACTGCGGTCTGGAAATATTAAAGAGGAGATTCCAGAAATAAACACCTCATGTTTTAAATGACGCACTCTTCTGAGTAGCCTGATGAAACCTCGAACAGTCCCATGCGAATCATCCCTTTCTCCCCCGTCTTTACACTGTAGATGCTCCCACCCGTTAGTCACTTCGTGGCCCTCTTGGATATCAGATGGACTGCGGTGGTATCTGGTGCTTGTGTTTCTTACCCTTACAGTCACCTAATGCCATGTCACAATGCCCTTCCCCTCGCTCCAGCTTCTCGTTCCATCTCCTCCTGTCGGCGTTTCATCGTCTCACATCATCACCCTAAGAAGGTGAGCGCATCACAAGAGGAGAGAGAGAGACCACATTCATATAATTTCTATCACAGTATATTGTTATAATTGTCCTATTTTATTATTGTTAATCTCTTCCTGTGCCTAATTTATAAATTAAACGATCATAGCTATGTATGTATAGGGAAGACCAGTATGTATTTAGTTTGGTACTGTTCTTGGTTTCAGGCATCTACTGGGGGTCTTTGAATGTATCCGCCGTGGGTAAAGGGGAACTCTCACTTAACCCTTGAGCAACATGGGGAGGTAGCGACAGATCTGTGTTTGCTGCTTAGAGAATATTTAAAGAAGTCAAAGGAATTTTCCTAAGAACAAAAAGGAAATTTTCCCCTACTAAAGGGAGGCAAGAAGATTAAGGAGCTGCTGAGTTGACACCACAGGTGTGCGATTCACTGACCCTTGTTCTTAAAATACCCGACAAGGTAGAGCTGAGAAGAGCTGAGGTTAAATGACTGGGCCACACCCGCTGTAACTGCATGTCCTCCACATGTGGGGGCGCACGAAAGGGTTGTGTTTAAGAGCGCCAGCGTTAGAGAGAGCTTTCCTTCTAGCTCTTCCCATTAAGTGTGAACTTTGTGCCAGGACTCACTGTCCTTAAGCCTCAGGCTCCTTATCCTTAAAATAGGTAATAACGGCATCCACCTGGTAGAAAAGAGTGCAGCGTGGATCGGTAGTCAGGAATGTGCATGTGGAGTTGGACTGCCCAGGTCCACGGCTGGCTCCCCCATCTATCAACTCTGTGACCTTGGGCAAGTTCTTGACTTCTCTGGGCACCAGTTTCTCCACATGGAGAATGGAGCTAACAGGGCATGCCTTGTAGGGTTGCTATGATAATGGAATAAATTAAGAGAAGTAAAGGACTCAGGACAGCACCTGGCACCTAGAAGATCAGTAAACGTTAGTTCTTCCTGTTGCTATTAGAAGCAGGAATGAAATTGGGGGAGCCAATGTCAGAGAGCCTGAGCGGGCATCTCGTAGACACCCTTCTGGTCTGACGCATCACCAAGGGGAAGCCGTCCAAATGTGTTTGGATTTTTTCCTCTCTCCTTTCTTCCTTTCTCCCTCCATCCCTTCTGTTCAGTAAAATGCCTGTGTTGGAGTCGCCCTTTGTGCTGTCTGCTTAGCTCACAAGGGTTCTCCCTTCTCTATTGCCCCCTTTTCCGTGTCCCCACTAATTGTGTTTAAACCACATAACCCTTTGTACACCTTAAACTAATATAATATGGCATATCAACTGTAATTGAAAAATGAAAAAAATAAAAAATAAATTCCTGCTCCCTCCCATAAACCTCATAGCCCTGACCGTCTGAACCTCGCAAAGTGGATAACTGTGGACACCTGACTCAAGCAGGGCAATCAGTTCCTTCCCTGGAATTTGGAGCTGGGGCCAAAGGGGAGACAATGAGGGATTCTTTTTGCACGGCTGAACTCCTGCTCTGTGGGGGCAAAAATTGGTTCCACCACCACCCTCCTCTTTTGCTATGCAGACTGATAACAAAAGTCAGTCTGTAGTGATGAATGAGCCAATGAGATGTAGGGATAAATTGGTGATGGACTCTTGGAGTGCAGATGGTTTTCCACCCCTTATATTGGTCTCTTCTGGGCCTTGGCTTGGATTCCATGAGCTCCCCATGTGCTTCTAATATATACTCCCCCTCCGCACTCTTTTAAATTTAAGCCAGCTCCCATAGGTTTCTGTTACTTGATTATTAATACAATTACTGTGGCTATACCCTTCACCTGGTGAGCTGAGGCATTGGAAGAGGAGATTCTTGCTGAGGACCACCTGTAGAACTATAGATGCACAGACGTAGGTGGTGGGAGCACCGAGGAGGGATTTCTCACTCCACCTGGGAGTGCTGGCGAAGGCTCCACAGAGCAGGTGATATTTGAGCTGGTCTTTGAAGGACGGTAGGATTTTACGAGGAATGACAAGGGTCTAAGTCCGGGGTGGCCAGGCCGGTATGTAAAGGCAGAAGGGAGACCAACCACCAAAATGGGAGATGGAATTTGATGCCAAGAAAGTCAAGGGTTTCTTATGTTATGCTATGCTAAAAATAACAAGGCATATTTTTAAAAGAGAAATGAAGGTAATCTAAAAGCATAATTTGGAAACAATTGGTCTGGAATATCTCCTCATTACGGATTCATTTGCTATGCACTGTAATGGAGCTAGTCCTTGAAAATGCATTTAGAATTCAAATGACTCTCACATACATCTTCTATAAGGCTTGGCCTCTGTTTCAGAGGAAGCTATTGGAAAACATCCATAATCTTTCTTTCTGGTTATAATATTTCCGTGGCATGGGAGAGGCATTAAAAAAGGAGACTTTCACACATCATCTTTGACTCGGGCAGATGTTAATTAGAAACAAAGCAATTTGTGTTTAATTTAATGGTAGTGAGAGATTCATTATACTGTTCTTTGGTCAGACACAGTGCAGTGAAGGTAGATTTCTATGTGAGTCCTCTCTCTGTCCCCTTAGCCTTTCACAGCCACCGTTTTAATGTATTTCCTGGGGATTCTGCCTCTCTTTTCATTTTCTGTCCCATTTGATATTTTTCTATATTATCGCTATTACATTAGAAATTTAATTCCCCTCTCCTCCTAAGCTTTTGGTGGTTTGTTTTTGCATCCTGTAACTACACATTTTTAATTTCCTTTATGTGAGCAAATTCAACTGCGGGGTACTCAGGGGTCGGCAGCCTGATGAATGGGTCATGCACGTGGACTGTCGGTCTTGCCCCTTCTCGCTGTCGCGGATATTACAGCCTTTCCCTGCTGACTGCACACGCACTGGTAATTACCAAGGGGTGAAGGAGGGAAAGGGAACTTGGACAATTAAAATGTGGTGATTTTTGAGCAAATTTGGTGAAAGGTCAGTTGAAACTCCTGGCTATAAACCGGAACTTTGATTATCAGTAAAGCTGCTTTCCCTGGAAATACCGACTCTCCTGGATTAGAATAATAGGCTTTGGGGGTAAAGGCTCACAGTATTCTGAGAACAAACCGGGTTTTTGGTAATACCTATTGTGTGTGTGTGTGTGTGTGTGTTTTGGAAGTAATTAAAAGAGTTCAAGGTCCTGGTTGTTTTTTGTTTTTTTTTCCTGAAGTTTTAGAAAGCTGTAAGAAAAAGTTTTCTTTTAGCCCTGGCCCGGTAGCTCCGTTGGTTGGAGTGTCACCCTGCACAGCAAAAGGTTGCCGGTTCAATTCCCCATCAAGGCCCGTCCTTAGGTTGCAGTTGGATCCTTGGTTGGGAAGCAACAGATGGATGCTTCTCTCTCACATTGGTGTTCCTCTCTCCCTCTTTCTCCCTTCCTCTCTCTCTAAAAATCATTAAGAAAGCATGTCCTTGGGGGAAGATTAAACAAAAAAGTTTCCTTTTAGGAAGATGGGTCTAATGGAGACCTCTAGACGACTTTGTGGGACGGCCTGCTTCTCACCTGGGGGGGCAGAGCGGCCAGAACCCCGCTCTCCCTATTGAAAGACAGAGGTGGGTGGTATGGCTCCCAGGCCCTTCGATGTGCTGTTCACTAGCTACGGGATGACAGGAGCAAAACAAAGAATGCAAACATATTAACAGTTTATGGTGCTGCTGTTAAGTGCCAGGCATTTCGCTTATCTTATTATTCTTTGTTCTTATAAAAACCTTATTTATTTATTTTTAATCCTTACCCAAGGATATTTTTCCATTGCTTTTTTCAGAGAGAGTAGAAGGGAGAGAGAAAGAGAGAGAGAGAGAGACATTGGTGTGAAAGAGACGCATAGATTGGTTGCCTCCCACACTCGCCCTAACGGGGGTCAGGGATGGAGCCTGCAACCGAGGTACATGCCCTTGACCCGAATCGAGCCTGAGATCCTTCAGTTTGCGGGCCGATGCTCTAGCCACTGAGCTAAACCGGCTAGGGCCAGAAATCTTATTTTAAATAGGAAAATTATCATCTCTATTTTCTACATAGGGAACCTGAGTCAGAGAGAGATTATGTAACTCGCCCAAGGTTACCTGGTTGGTAGCTGGCAGGAGTCTAACTCGGGAGCCTTGGTTCCTAACCACGTGTCATACTGTCTCCCGACTCTCAACTGCCTGGCCTCCCTGGGCCTGTTGGTTCTTACAAAAGGGAAACTCACAATTTGTCTGACTCCCTCCTCCTATAGAAGGGGGTCTAATGAGAGTGTGAAAGGGAAAATGCTTTGGACACTATAAAGTATCAGAAAGATACAAACTGTTATTAAGACCGACCTGCTGAAAGAGAGAGGGAAGGAAGTCTCCCTGGAGCGAGAGAGCCTGACCTTCAGCAGAAGGGCTTCCATCACACGCCCTGACAGCCCAGGCTGGCGGGAACCTGGCTCCCTCTCCCACAGCTGTCAGAATGGCAGGGCAGGGACAGACACCAGGCCTGGGCATCCAGGCGTGAGCGGCAGGGCTCCTGCGCCGGAGGCTCTGGGCAGATTCAGTCAGAGCTTGACCTTTTGAATGTAAAACACTTGTCAGGGTGCCAAGCAGCCAGGGAGGGGGTGGTTCATCCAGGATGAGAACCTGTTTCAGGGGTGTTCTCTCTCTGCCTGGACACTGTGACCATGGGGTCTCTTTGGAACAGAAACAGCTTCCTCCAAGCTCAGGGTATCCTTGAAACTGGAATTCTTCCAGTATTTGCTTGGTGTTTCTCAAGCTTTAAAAACTACGTCTCTGTTTTATATGATGTGTTCTGTAATTTGTACTATAAAAATAGTTACATATTTTTCATTTTTCTAACTATAAAATTGTGTGGTTTATTTGAATGTTTTCAAATCATACATGCCCACCCCATGTCTGGCAAATTTCTCTGGGTGGGGTTTGGGGGAGGGAATGCCTGTTTCATGGGTAAGCATTGATATAAATAGTATGTTTATAGAACTGTCTCAGTTGACCCATTTGGACAAGAGATTTACACAAGAGAGCTCTGTGAAAAGCAAAATCATCGACCTGTCTATAAACTTGCTATGGGTGGAAAAGCTTTCCTTTAAGAATCAAACTACAGAGGGCTACCATGAGAAGTGTTATTTAAGTCATATATTTACAGTCACTGACTCCCTAGAATATGAATTCACATCATTGTTGCTTAAATATTTATAGTTAGGTAGATTGTAAAGTGGCTGCCAATTCCTACCATCCCGGAGTGCATGCTCCTTTGTCACATGACTTTGTTATCCTTCCGTCAAGAGTCTGTTTCTCCACCTCTTGAATCTGGGCTTGGCCATGTGACCTGCTTTGGTCAAAGGAACATTAAGAAATGTGATGCAGCCCTAGCTGGTTTTGCTTAGTGGTTAGAGCAACGGCCCTCGGACTGAAGGCAGAATTCGACTCCAGCCAAGGGCAGATATCTCGGTTGCAGGCTCAACCCCTAGCCCCAGTTGGGAGGCAACCAATTGATGTATCTCTCTCACGTTGGTCTCTTTCTCTCTCTGTCTCTCTGTCTCTCTCTCTCTGTCTCTCTGTCTCTCTGTCTCCCCCCCTTCCCTTCCACTCTCTCAGAAAAGCAATGGAAAAAACACCCTTGGGTCAGGATTAAAAAAAAAAAAAAAAAAGTGATGCAGGCAGAGGTCTGAAAACCGTGCATTGGGCTTGCCCTGGCTTGCTGCTAGGACCCCTTTGCCACCACATGATGAAGCCCAGATCAGCCTACCAGAAGAAGAGAAAACACAGGGAACAAAGAAAAGAGGCCCAGAGGAGGCTCCTATATCAGCTGTTCTGCCAACCACCAGGCACGTGAATGAAGCCACCCTGTCTTAGTCCATCTGAGATTGGGTCCCTACCCTACGTGTGCACAGACTCTTTCGTTATCAACATCCCCCACCACGGTGGGACATTTGTTACAACAGATGAGCCTCCACTGACGCATCACCCACGGTCCATAGTTTACATTAGGATCCACTCTCGGTGTCGTACATCCTGTGGGTCTGGACAAATGTATAATGACCCGTGTCTATCACTATAGCATCAGATTGAGCAGTTTCACTGCCCTAAAAGTCTGGCAGTCTTTAAAAGCTTAAGCCTCTGGTTATTTTAGAGGCAATGCTTTGAGGGCCATGGAGGTGCTGGGTATGTGTGAACCACGCTGAGAGACCCCTGTGGGAGTTTGCAAACCTCCACCTTCCGTGCAGGAAGCCCTCTCGGCCCTGCAGCGCTCTGCGTGCGCAGTGGCACCATTCCCTGTTCAGCTTTTACTGACAGCTGTTTGTGCCGAGCACCCTGCTGGATGTCCGTGTCATTTGGTTGAGTTCTATGGAGCTTGTGATCTTCCTATTCCACGGAAAGTGCAGTGGGACCTCCTCGACAGGAAGGAGCCCAATATGCAAAGATCTAGGAAAAGGGCTTTCCAAGCAGCGGGTCCCACATGTGCAAAGGCTCTGAGGCAGGAACCAGCTTGGCACTGATGGAGCTGCAGAAAAGCAATCAGTGTGGCGGACTCAGTGAGCTGGCAGAAGGGTGGCGGAAGGTGAGGAGGGGAAGAGACGAGAATTTTGTGTTTCTAGTCCATTCCCACCGGCACATTTCGTATCTCACTTTGTGTGATTCTGGGGCCCTGGTAACTGTGTCTGTTCAGCAGAAATGTGCAGCTGCAGAATACAGTGTTTTAAAAATCACTTCCCTCAGTCTGTCTGCTCCTGTCCCTTAGGAAGCAAGCTCTGAAGGAAACATGGGCCTTGCAGCAGCCTGGGTTTTGTTTCTGACGGTGGCATCCTCCGTGTTGCCCGGGACTGCTGGTGAGAGTTGCTGATTGGCGCAGGGTTGCAGAGCCGGCTCGGACCGTCCTGCTTTGTGCTCTGCCCTGACCTCTGGTGGACTCAGCGTGCTAAGACATAGACCGCGCGAGCATCTGGAAGCCTTTGCTCCGGCCCCCACCTGCTCGCATCTGGTTCCTTGCGTGCCCTGTATTATGAAGGCCTTCAGGACCTGTGAGGGGAAGAATTTCAGACACTGCCATGGGGTCACCTTTTACATGGTACAAGAGCCATCCTTTAGCCCCGGCCAGCGTGGCTCAGTGGTTAGAGCATGGGCCTGCACACTGAAAGGTCACGGGTTTGGTTCACCGTCAAGGGCACATACCTGGGTTGCGGGTTCAATCTGCAGCCTGGGTCAGGGCGCATGCAGGAGGCAGCCAATCAATATGTCTCTCTTACATTGATGTTTCTCTCTCTCTCTCTCTCCCTCTTCCCCCTCTCCCTGCCTCCCTCCCATCCACTCTTTCTAAAATTGAATAGAAAAATATCCTTGGGAGGGGATTAAGAAAAACAAAACAATGAAAAAAAGAACCATTCTTTAGAGTTTGGATGGCATCAATCCTGCCCATCCCCCAGGCAGCCTGACCATTGGGAGCACTCTGTTTTTTTGGCCTCAAGGATTGGTTCAGGAAGAGTACAAACTGGGCAAACCAGGTCTTCTCTAAGAGTCGGGAGAGGGCATTTTCTTTCTGCTGGACCTAGAATCTTATAGGTCCTTATATATACAACTGGCTTGTCAGTGGCCATCTTTTTGGCCACATGGAGACAGGCCTGAGAATCAAATCAGCGCTGAAGAGGAAGGTGGGCCTGGACCTTCCAAGGAAGCCATCGTCTAAGCTCCTGCTTCTGGGTGTCCCTAGAGTGAGCTAAGAAATTCCTTTTTTTCTTTTAGCCTAGTTTCAGTTGGGTTTCTGTCACTTGCTACTGGAAACCTAAGTAATACAACCATCAGTGCTAGCCACTGCTATGATTAGTAGCAGATAATCAGAGTAAGTTTGAAGTAAATACCCTGCCACATTTTTCTTTATGACACTCGCCACATTTGTAATTGTTTGTAGCCATCAGTGTGACCGTGTTACAATGTTGGTCTCCTGCTCTGTGATCTTCAGTTTAGTTCACTGACTGGTTGAGAGTAAGACCTCAATCAGTATTTGTGTGATGAAGAAATAGTTGTGTGGCAATGTTTGCTGCTGTGGTGTGAGAATGTAATTGCTATTATCTTACAGTATTGTGATTATTTAGGAAAATGCCAGCCCCTCCTTTTTTAAAAAAATAAAAATGATTTGACAGCATTTACTGTCATCCGGTAATAACAAGGGTAATCAAAGCAATATGAAGAAATGTTTAAGAACTATATTCCCAGCAAAGGGCACCTAAAAACACAAGCTGTACTGCTTCTCGACAATTTATCACTCCATTCGTCATTTCTAGTTGGAACAGTAATATTATCTCCTTTTAGCATGATCCGACCTGGCTGCTTTCTTGACTTTGTTTTAGAAAGAATCTCTTCTGCGTCATCACACTGAAGTGCTTAGGGGCAAAGCAGGGTGATGTTTGCCACTTGATGGGTTCAGCAAAAAAGGGAAGGAAAGTGTATCTGTGTGTGTTAGAGAAAGCAGCCTTGGCAGAGTGCTAATTATTAGTGAAATAAAGTGGCAGCTGCAGAGGTGGTCCTACTATTTTTTTTTCCTTCAACTTTTGTATATTTAAAAATGATCAAAATTGAAGTTAGGAAAAGAAAAAAGATTACTATTATCTAGGTGGGCACTCATGTTTTTCCTGCTTTTAAGAAATTTCCAATCCCCGAGTTACAGGACAAATACTCTGGAGACAGACCATTTGTATTACAAAAGAATTTTTTATTTTTTTAGGAAAAAAAATCCCCTTGAGTCTTCTTCAAATAATAGCCATTAAAATGGTCCAATAAAGGCACAGAATTCAGCTGTAGGGGACCTAGAATTAGCCCTAGAGAGCAGGTCTTCCCCTCTCTCCCTCCCAATTCCTCTTTCTTTATTTTGCTAAAATAAAGTTTTTTTTCCTTCAGATTATAAAGTCACTAAAAAACTCTTTTGGACAATAAGGAAAAATGTAAAGGAGAGAGTAAAAATTACCCATGATGTTACTAGAAATAAGAACAGTGCAAAGCTTTGTTCTAAGCACTTTACATGTATTAATATATTTAAGCTTCATTAATAACCTCAGTAGGTAGTTCCCACAATCATTCCCATTGTATAGATGGGGAAGCTGAGGAACATTGGGGTTAAGTAAGTTTCCCAAGATCAAATTCCAGTTACACCTAAGAGGGGCAAGAGTTGGATTTGGAGCTCAGGTAGCCTGACTCTAAAAGCCCAAGCTCTCCATCACTATTCTGCACGGCCTTGGTGCAAAGAGGCACCCTGGACCCTTTGGTACATAGCCTCTCATACATATGGGCATACACTTGCTCACACACATGCATGCATACATGTACACATACACCATAATCATACATGCACAGAGATATGCACACACGTGCCACAATCACACATGTGAGCACACATATTTTACAAAACTAATGTTTTATTCTTGGTGCTTTATGACTTGCCTTTAAAATGTAAAATATATACTAAAGTAGGCAGAAGAGTGTAATGAACCCCCATGTATTCATCACTGATCAGCTCATGGCCAATCTTGTTTCATGTCTGCTACTATCACTTTCCCTTCTCTAGATTTTTTAAAACATTATTTACTTAGAAATCATTTTAAACTCACAGGGAAGTTGCTAGTATAGATAATACCCGAGTACCCTTTATTTAAATTCACTAATTTTTAACATTTTTTCATATTTCATTCTCTTTCTTGTTCTCTGTATGTGTATATATGTACACATATATAAAAATTATTCCTTGTTTGGGTTATATGACAGTGGACTGCAAAGCTTAGGCCCCTTTACTTCTTTGTTCTTCAATGTCTATTTCCTAAAAACAAACATGTTGTCTTATATAGTCACAGGACAGTTATCACATTCAGGAAAGTTAACGGACACAATACTTTTATCTTTTGTCCATATCCTGGATTTGTCAATTGTCCCAATAATGTCTTTTATAATCTCCCCCCACCCCTCTAGCCCAAGGATTACATATAGCATTTAGTTGTCATGTTCCTGGGGTGTTCTTTAGTCTCTTCTTCAGCCTTTCTTTACCTTTCATAACACGGACACTTCAAAAGAATAAAGCCATTTATTTTATAGAATGTCCCTAATTTGGGTTTATCTGATGTTATCTCTTGACTACACTCAGGTTCTGTCTTCCTGGCCGGAGTTCTATTTGGATGATGTGGTCTCTCTCTCAGTGCATCCCATCTGGAGGCACATGACGATATTTGGTCGTGCTAACTGTCATCACAGGCTTCAGGTGTTGTCATTTCTCCACTGTGTGGCCTACTTAAAAACATTTAGCCACATGTATTAGTTTTACATATGAAAAGATAAGAGCTACAGCATTAGTTTTCCTGGTGGTGGCGCCACCATCACCGACATCACAATCATGATAGTCGTGGTCGTGGTTGTCATCATCACCATCGAAGGCTTGTCACTATGCCGGGCGCCGTGCTAGATGTTTTACGTGCTGTCATTCTTACAAGCCCCCTAGGAATAGGAGGAAAGTGGGCCGAGAGAGTTTAACCTGCCGGAGGCCGAGTGGGGCTGTGAACCTAGCCGGCCGACTCCGGAGCTCCTGCGCTTTGTCACGCACTGTTGTTTTGCATTCAGTCCTAACTTTGCGTGTTTTAGTTATTTTTCAGCCTTAACTTTTTATAAACAATGCTGCCATGAAATCCCAGAATAAACATTTTTATGAGTCTTCGACATCTCAGCCCTTAGACCCCCAGAATTGATTTCTTCCTGAAATGTTTACTAGGCAGATGTTCTTATTCAATAAACGTTAGGGTAATATACTCAGCAATGGGTCTTCCTATGATGTCCGGGCCAGCTGAGAGTTGGAAGGGAGTGTCCTGATCAACAAGGATCTTCTCTAACAATGGCTTAGTAGCAGATGTGATTCCAGTAGTAAAATACCTTCTGAAGACCTTGCTATGTGGCAGGCCACAGCTTTTTCCTTTGTGACTTTCTTAATCTTCTCAGTAACCCTGGGTGGTAGATGTTACCCCCCCTATGTTCAGATGAGGCAAACATCCTGTGGCATCCCTGACAGATGGACACAGTCCCTGTCTACACTATGAATGGGGAACCCTGTTTTGCAAAGCAGACCGGACCACTTACAGCTCATCCTAATTGCATTAGTTACTACTGTAAGTAAGAATTTAATTAAAGTCACTCTAGAATTCACGACAGGATTTATTTGACCTCTTTTCACACAACAGAGCTTGCACTGTTTAAATAACAAGAGTGAACATAGCTGCCGTTGTTGAGGACTTGCAAGGGGCCAGCATTTGTTGTCAGTTCAGTTCTCACAGGTATTATCTCATTTATGCACAATGACCTTGGGAGAGGGCATGTACTATTTTCTCCATTTTATATATGAGATGACTGAGGCCTGTGGCTATTAAGTAGTGGGGCCAAGACAGTCCCATCTCACTTGCATGTGACTTTAGAACCTGACCTCTAGAAAAGATGACTGAGGGCAGGAGATCAAAGCTGGTCAGTGGAATCACCATAGAAAATACCAATTTAGAAGGACAGAAAGCAACTTAGAAATCACCATAGAAAATACCAATTTAGAATACCAAAAACTCAAAGTTTTCAGTTTCCTGTAGTATGTACATTGGTTGCAACAAGGAAAATTTAGATGGAAGTGTAACATGTTAATTATATCAACAGCTATGTCTGTTAACATCTGTTGATGTTACAGGGGTTTACTATTAAAGCTAATGGCGGACACTTTGCTGTGTGCAAAGTTACTTTGTGCAAAGAATCTATTCTACGTGTTCCTCTGTTGTGGGTTGAATTGTGTGCTCCAAAAAGATAATGTTGAAGCCTTAACTCCCGGTGCCTGTGAATGTGACCTTACTTGGAAACAGGATCTTTGCAGATGTGATCAACTTCAGGCGATATTATTAGGCTGGGCCCTGATCCAATACCACTGGCGTTCTTATAAGAAAAGGACAGTGCCATGGAAGACAGAGACACACAGGGAGAGTGCCATGTGACAACAGAGGCAGAGATCCCAGGGATGCAGCTGCAGGCCAAGGAACACCAAGGACTGATGTTACTGCCAGAAACTAGGAAGACACAAGCAAGGATTCTGTCTCTATCCAAAGGCTCAGAGAGAGCATGGCCTTGCTGACTCCTTGATTTCAGACGTCTGCATCCAGGACTGTAGGGAAATACATTTCTGTTGTTTTAAGCCCCCTAGTTTGTGGTACTTGGATCCAGCAGCCTTAGGAAACTAAGACAACCTCCCATTCACTTCTAGGAGTTGATAAATTATCCTAAAGATTGGAAGCCCATTTAGTTGCACAGACACTTTCCATTTGTTCATGCCCTTTGGCGTTTTCAAGCTTCGGTGTACCTGAACAAAAGTATATATGTATATTCTGTAGGTGGTTTAGAGTTTTTTTTGTGGGTAATTTTGACTGTCTACAATTTTCTTTTTACTGTGTTTCTCTTTGCTTCTCCCCACTACCCCCAGGGTAAAATCCTTCCAGTTTTTCTTGGAATATTTTTCTAGACCTCTTGCCAACCTAGTGTGTTCTCCTTTGAATATATTACAGAGGATCAGTGTCTCTCTTAAACTGTGGTATTCAGTACAGCGATTACAGAAGCACTGTTACCTTCCTTTCTTCAGACATGGACACTGTACTCTGTCAATGAAACCTAACTTTTTTTTTTTTTTTTTAAATGCATAGCTCCTAACCCAGATTTACCCCATTTATACCTTTTAAAAAACCACCTAAATATAAGGTGCCACATTTCTCCTATTCCATTTTATTTTGTGCAGCTAGTAGATAAGTCCTGGAGACCTAATACACAGTACAGTGATTATAGACTACAAAACCATTATAAAATTAAACTTGCTAAGAAACTACATCTTAGCTGTTTCCAACACTGGAAGAAATGATAATGATATGATGCAGTAGAGGTGTTAACTGATGCTGTAGTGCCAACCGTATCACGTTGCAATATTAATGTATCAAATCGATATGTTCTACCCCTTAAACTTACAAAATGTTGTATGTCAAATACATCTCAATATAAAAAAATCTTGCCCAGCTGGTGTGGCTCAGTGGTTGGGCGATGTCCCATGCACCAGGAGGTTGCTGGTTCGATTCCTGGTCAGGGCACATACCCAGGTTTCAGGCTTGATCCCCAGCAGGGCGTGTGCAGGAGGCAGCTGACTGATGTTTTTCTCTCTCTTTCCCTCTCCCTTCCTCTCTCTAAACATCAATAAAAACATATTAAAAAAATATATATATTTCAATATAAAAAAAATCTAAAAAGATTATTTTGTTTTCTCTCAATCTCTTTTTTTCTCTTCCGGCTTGTTGAACTAGTCTTGGTCCTGTGAGAGCAATCTCCCCACATGGGCATCACCTCCAGGGTTAATAAATAAGTTTGCCTTTAGAAAATATTCATGAATATTGACTTTATCCCTTTAGGTCTGTGCCATGTTTTTGCATTCAGGTTTCGCTGGGTGGTCCCACTTCCAACTATTTGCGTGTCTCTTGTGGGAGCTGAGTGTGTTATTAAATATGTTGCTTTCTTAAGATGCCGCCTTCTGTTTCTCTTGTGGAAAATCTGTGATTTATTTATTTATTTTTTTAACTCAGAATGTTTTTAAGACAGATTTAATGCCTTTGGACTGGACCAATCATTTAAGAATAACAATGTCATAATAACATATTTATGTAGAGGGGGCTGGTAATAAAATTTACTAATAATTAGTGGGTTTCTTCCTACGTGTTAGGCATTCTCATTTAAGAATAATAACTTATTGAGGGGAAAGTCAAATATCATAAAATTAACCTTTTTAAAGCAAACAATTCAGTGGCGTTCAGAACAGTACATTTATAATGCTGTGCAACTGCCAGCTCTGCCTAGTTCCAAAACATTTTCTTCACGCCAAGGTAAAACCCTTTACCCATGAAGCAGACTATCCCTCTCTGCCCTCCCCGCAGCCCCTGGCAGCCGCCAACCTGCATTCTGTCTTTAGGGCTTTACCTGTTCTGAAGTGCTTCATATAAATGAAATCATACGACAGTTGACTTTTTGTGTCTGGCTTCTTTCGCTTGGCAAGGATGGGGGTTTGTGCATGGTGTGGCATCTGTTAGCACTTTACTCCCGTTATGGCCAAATAATGCTGTGCTGAGTGTTTGTGTGTCTGTCCATTCATCTGCTGATGGTCATTTGTGCTGTTTTCTCCTTTTGGCTGTTGTGAGGTGCTATGAACAGCCTGTATATGTATGTACTTGTTTAGAATTATCTTATAAAGCGTGCCTTGGATTTGGAACGTAGGACCACATTTTTCTAGAAAGCCTTTATTTGGGTGACCGTGTAATTCAGAAATGAAATGATCCCTATACAGAAGGTTGCTGCATTTTGTAGGGCTTGCTCTCCTCTGGATTATGTACCCACCTCTGGGACATTTTTCAAGGTGAATGAGAACATCACCACCCTCCTCCTCCTGATGTTGGCGATGGTAGCTATCATTTGAGAGCCTAATATACATAATAGATATGGTTGTTATCCCCATTTCACAGATGGGGAAATTGGGGCTTATACAACTTTAGTGTCCTTCCCAAGTTATACACTGATGATAGAGCTGGGACTAAAACTCAGGTCTTTGTGACTCTGAAACTTGAGGTATGTGACAATTATGTGCCCATATTTCCTGTCTTTCATGAAGGTGATTTTTAAAGTAATTTCAGTGGGTAGCTGATGACCATTAGTAATGATAAACCAGAACCAGTGAGTCCTGAAATCAATTTAGTGGGCCACAAACCTCATCAAAACTGTAATGGAATGGGATAGAAAATATTACATCGTAATGGTACCATTTTATGAAATCTTCATTTCAGTTCTGTGTCTGTATGTATATGTGAGTCTGGGCTGGGTCATGGTGTAAATATATTTCTTATATTGTGGGGTGCAGTAAAAAAAGGTTGAGAAACACTGCTCTAAGCTACTCACAGGTTTCATTTCTCTCCCCTTAACATTTGAACTTTTTATGCCAAGCAACTCTTGCCAGTTTCTGTATTGTTGTTATATATTTTAATTAAAAAAAAATGTTTTTATTGATTTTTTTTTTTTTTTTTTTTTTTTTTTTTTTTTTTTTAGAGAGAGGAAGGGAGAGGGAGAGAGAGATAGAAACAACAATGATGAGAGAGTCATTGATTGGCTGCCTCTTGCACGCCCCTGACTGGGGATCAAGCCTGGCCACCTGGGCATGTGCTCTGACCGGGAATCGAACTGCAATCTCCTGGATCCTAGGTTGATGCTCAATCTCTGAGCCACGCCCGGCTGGGCTGTATTGTTACATATGGACAAGTTCCTCTGGTCCTCCAAATTCACAAATTACCAATTTTCTGAAGTTCAACAATCTTGCTCCCTCACAGCTATCGCTGACTTGTTTTCTACAAACTGGTGGGTGAGAGCCATATTTGGTGCTGCATGCTGCTGAAGTTCTGTTCACCATCTGCAAGTACGTGGTTCCCCTTAGTTATTAAATGCCCCCCCCTCAAAAAAAGAGAAAAAGTGCACATTTAATAAGGACTTTGCTAGGTGATAGCCCATGCTGATCCCATTCAACACAAACAGACCCTTTGTGCTCATTTGTCATTTACTGGCACCCACATCAGATGGTCCCGCCTGGAGAAGAAGCAGAAGACTTTTCCCTGCTGTTGGCCACAGTGACAGTGCAGTGTGGGCGCCGGTCCCCAGGCAGCCTCTGGGAAGGGTCCCCGTGGGGATGCAGATGATAATTTCACATGGTAAATGCTGGGTTTTCCTCACGTCAGTAGCTATCCACAGCAGTTCTCTGGGGACCCTTTCAAAAGCCAGTTCGAAAATTTGTTCCTTTATATACAGATTTTTATTAATAATGAGAACATATTAAAAACACCAAGTTGCTGGTGGTAAAGCCCCAAAGCAGCCTTTTAATAAACTAGAGTGAATTATAACTTATATTCACAAAGCAGAATTAGAGTTTTAAATGTTTATATATTTATATATATATATATATATTTTTCAGAACTTAAAAATTTAACTCTTTATTGGTATTTTATGGTTATACTGATCATCATATACATTTTTACCTAACTACTGGTCCTTTTTGAGTAATTAAAATTACTCAATTTTAATAACAAATTACTACTTGGAAGGTTTAGAATTCAATTCAGACACGTTTATATATTTAAACTCAAGAATTCAGTCTCTCATTGAAACTTAAAAGAAAGTCATGCTGAAAGTTCAGGAGTTCTCCATCAGGTAGGATGGTTGTGGAGACTGATTATTGAGTAAATGTTATTGAAACACGCATTGTGTGTAAAATACCATGCCAAGTGTTGAGGAGACACAAGGAAAGTGTATGCCCAGCAAAAAGTATGTATCAGGAAAACTGTGTGTTCATAGGATACATTTAAAGGATGTTTGTCAAAATCTCATCTGTACGTAACGGTCTGCCAAAAAGGGAGCAGTTAAATACATTATGGTACAATACCTAAAGCGATAGCAGAAAGCCACTTAAAAAAAAAAAATGTAGATCTTCAAGAAGAAAATAGGAACACTTCACTGTGAATGAAGCATGCTTTGGAAGAATCTGTCCCATCACTGTTTCATTTCCAGCTCCTACATATAGTAAATGTTTGATAAATATTTATTGAATGAATGAGAGAGTGATATGATAGCGTTTTAATAAAAATAAATGGGATATCCACATACACAGATATATATTAAATTAGCAAGAGTGGCTACACTTTCTGGGCACAAGGTAGGATTATACTTTAGAGAGAGGGAGGGAGAGGGAGAGAGAGAAACATCCATTGGCTGCCTCTTGCACGACCTCTACTGGGGATCAAGCCCACAACCCCGGCACGTGCCCTGACTAGGAATTGAACCGGTGACCTCTTGGTGTATGGGACAATTCTCAACCAACTGAGCCATACCGTCCAGGGCGGATTATATTTTTGTTCCCCTATGGTCGGATGGGTCATATGCCTATTTCTGTGTATCTGACAGGTGTAACTTCTAGACTAAGCACTTAGTTACTGGTGTGGCACCTTTGAGAAGTCTTTCTCTCTGCATAGCAAATGACAGTGTTCAAGATGGCTGTTACTTTATCACCTGGGGTCCCTCAGGGACTATACTGAGCAGAGCTCTACTGTCTACCTGTGATGTACATGTAACACGAGCATGGAATACACCCTTGTTGTTTTCAGCTACTGATATTTTTGAAAGGTTATTTGTTATTGCAGCACAACTTAGTCCATCCTGACTACCCACTATTTATACCACACTTTACTATGATGGCCGCGTATTCCTGTTGCAAGGCCTCTTCAGATTTGCTGCATCCTTTTATCTCTTTCCTAATTCTTATGTCCCATGAAAAAATTCATCTATCCTCCCACACCACCCCTGCAGCTACCTGTAGTCTTTTGTTCTGATGCTCTGGTGATATGCAGAATACTGTAAAACTGTAGTCTTCCAGGATTCTAGACATAAAGTGGGATATAGGTGTTTACTGCTTCCAAATTTCTGGACTTACCTGGTATGTGTGTGTATGTGTATTATTCCTTCATTTTTGGACAACACTGGGAGGAGCCAAATGCAGGGCTCCTTCCCAGAGACGAGGAAACTGAGGCTTATAAAACTTACTGCCTCCCCCAAGTCATGCACCAAGAAGTGATAGAGCTGGGAGTAGAACCTCTTCAGAAGCATCTCTTGCATCCCTTAAAATGCTTCTCCATGCCCAGTGTCCAGAGAAGTATCCCCCCCCCCCCATTGTGTCAATAAAAAAGTAGCTAAGCAATGTTTTTCTGTGCAAAACACTGGTTTAAGTTGGGACTCTTTTGGAAACTTAAAGGTAACATTTATCTCTCTTTGTGTTTCTTTTGTGTTAACCTTCCTGGAGACAATGAAGACCAAGGTCTTGTTTAAACAGAAGAAGGGTCATGAAAGGGAAAACATCGCACTCTGACAAAGAGAAACAAATATAAGACAAAACATTGCACTGATTAAGTCTTCAAAATTGTATCTTGCCATAGAAGAACCAATAGAATGACTTGTCCTGCTTGGTCAGATCTTGGCTTTCCTGCCTCACCGCTGGCTCTTCATTTCTTGGTGGTTCTCCCCCTTTCTCCAGCCTCTTATTGGGGTGGCTCATGCTCAGTTTTTGATCTTCTTATCAGTCTCTATTCCTCCTCTAGGAGCTCTTGTCCAATCTCATGGCTTTAAGCACCTCCAAATGCTCTTAATGCTCAAATGTGTACCTCTCACTCAGCAGCCCACCTTTGAACTCCTGTATCTGGAATCCTCACCTCATTGTCTAAGAGAAATCTTAAACCCAACATGTTCAAAATGAGCTCTTGGTCTCCCTCCCACAAACTTGGTCCACTCACGTCTTCCCCAGTCTTCCAATTGCTTTGGTATCATCCTTGATTTATTTTCTTTTTTAATCTCACACTCCACATCCAAAGCATCAGCAAATCTTGTTGGCACTACTTTCAAAACATATCCAGTATCTGACCACTTCTCACCACTTCCACTGCTACCCTTAGTCCAAGCTCCTATCACCACTGACCTGTATTGCAGAAACCTGTCAACTGGTCTCCATGCTTCCATTGTTGCTTTACCCTAGTAGTCTATTTTTAAATGAAATTAAATTTATATATTTATATTTTATTTTTAAATTTTTTATTATTTTAATTGAATTTATTGGGGTTACATTTGTTTGCAAAAAAATACAGGTTTCATATGTGCAACTCAATAAACCATCATCTGCACACTGCATCAAGAACTTATACAACTCAACACCAGGAAGACAAACAATCCAATTAAAAAATAGGCAAAGGACCTGAATAGACTTCTCCAAAGAGGACATGCTGGTGGCCAATAGACATAGGAAAAAAGCTCAATGTCACTAATCATCAGAAAGATGCAAATTAAAACCACAATGAGGTATCACCTCACACCTGTCAGAATGAATATCATCAACAAATCAGCAAACAAGTGTGGAAAGGGAACCTTTGTGCACTGCTGGTGGGAATGCAGACTGGTGCAGCCACTGTGGAAAGCAGCGTGGAGTTTCCTCAAAAAATTAAAAATGGAACTGCCTTTTGACCCAGTGATCCCACGTCTGGATATATTTCCTAAGGAACCCGAAACACTAATTCAAAAGAATATATGCACCCCTACCATCATTGCAGCATTATTACAATACTCACTATCCTATTCTCAAATGGCAGCCAGAGCCATCCTGTTGAAACACATTAGACCATGCCACTCTTCTGTTCAAAAACGTCCCATCTGACGGAGTAAAAGCTTAAGTTTTTACAGAATTCTGGAAGGCCTTACTTAGGTCATGCCCCCTGACCTGGCCGACTTTATTTTCCTCCGCTTTTCTGCTTGATTGTTCCGCTCCTGACACATAAACTACCCCTCTTTTCCTCAAAACGCCAGTCATGCCTGGGGTGCCTCTCTCAGAAACCTGCATGTCTCCTCCTTTTCCTACAAGCCTTTGCTCATAGGAGACCCACCTTCACCTTCTCATTTTAAACTGCAAGCCTTTTCCATTGCCCCCATTGCTCTGCCTTTCCTATTATTTTCCATAACACTTATTGCCCTCTAAAACACCACGTGATTTGTTGTTAATGCTTGTTACTCATTGTGTCTCCCCTGGGGAGAATGTAAGCTCCAGGAAAGCAGGTCATTTTGTCTGTTTTGTTAACTGAGAGCACTTAGGACCCTGCTTATCACATAGTGGAGGGCCAATAAATATAGGAGAGTGAATGAATGGATCGGATTTATCTGGGCCTCTCATTCTTCTCTGATGCTTATTATTCTTATCATTTAAAACCCTTCCTGCGCCCAGCCCAACATGGCTCAGCGGTTGAGCATCAACCTAGGATCCAGGGGGTTGGGGTTCCATTCCCAGTCAGGGCACATGCCATGGTTGTGGGCTTCTCGATCCCCAGCGGGGTGTGTGCAGGAGGCAGACGATCAGTGACTCGTCACTGATGTTTCTCTCTCCCCCTCTCCCTTCCTCTCTCTGAAATCAATAAAGATATGTAAAAAAAAAAAAAATAATAAAAATAAATAAATAAATAAATAAATAAAATAAATAAATAAATAAATAAAATAAATAAAACCCTTCTGGTAAATAGGGGAACAGGTAGGTTCAAAATGGAGATTTTGATGGGGACTCAAATAACACAGAGGGCAAATAAAACAGGGCCAGGTGTCCTCAAACCAGACTCTGCTTACTCTCTGCCTCTATGTGAAAGGAAGGGGGTCCTGCTTGTGCTTGATGAAGGGCAAGGGAACTCTCTTCCCTGTGCTTTGTTGCATGACCATGGTTCTCCACTCTCTGGACACTCTTGGGTCTATGCCGCTAACTAGAATATAGGAAGGGGTGGTATTTAAAATATTGAACAGTTGGTACCATAGGCACTGACCTATCAGATTGGTCACCAGCTGTAAACAACTGGTGTGGTTCTATTGGTGTGTGTCACTGAGCATCAGCCCTGAACTTAAGTATAGATAGTAACTGCTTTGCTCACAGTCTTACCGATTTTTCTTTCACGTACGAAGAGGGTTTGCCAACAAAGGCAGCATCTCTGAGCATCACACATTGGTCCTTTTTTTTTTTTTTTAATATATATATATATATATCTTTATTGATTTCAGAGAGAGAAAAGGAGAGGGAGAGAGAGAGATAGAAACATCAGTGATGAGAGAGTCATTGATCGGCTGCAGCCCGCAACCCGGGCATGTGCCCTGACCAGGAATCGAACCCCGATCGCCTGGATCCTAGGTCGACGCTCAACTGCTGAGCCACACCCGGCCAGGCCATGCATTGGTCCTTAAAGGAACAAGAAGATCCACCAATTCTACATGAGCTTTGAGGTATTTTCTCATGGAGTTCCTATATTTTTATGATTTCAATTTTGAAAATTCTATTTTAAATTTCACTTATTTAATATCTATCACAATGATAAGAGATATGGATACAACAGGCTAGATTTAAAAGCAATAGAACTTAAAACATCATGTAAAAGGACAGAGTAGCCAATAAAACAGATTTTTATGTCACATTTCAACTTACAAGTACTTCAACTGGAAAACGGTGTGTCCGGAGTACAGGCAGAAAGTGACATTAAAAATGACTTGTCAAAGTCAACACATTGTCCAGTTGACTGCGTCTCAAAATCCGCGAACAAGAGGTGCTGTAACATATTGAAAACAAAACTTTATTTTCTTTCTTAACCTTTTCTACTAGGTTTATTCTAGTCAAACTGTAAGAACTGGCCCTCCCTCCCTAGGACGCCCTTGTTTCTCGTACCCCAGAGAGCTAAGCAGCCCTTCTCCAGCTCCTGTCTGTTCGTTAAAGTGCAGAACGTGACCTAGCGTGTCCGGCTAGAGCCTGCGATTCTGCATTTCTGATAAGCTCTCAGGCGATGCCATGCTGCTTGCTGCTCTGTGACCCTACCTTTTGAGTAGCCAGGAGAAGACTCTGTTCAAAACCTCTGTCTTGGGGCTTTTTCTTCTCATTTTTCTAGAAGCCAGGCTTGAATGGGGAGGGCTCTCGCCACCAGTCATATCCATGGCATTAAACTTTGTCTTTATTATCTTTTCCCTCCCATTTTACATTTGAGTTATGCTTTTGGTTCTTCCTCCCCCCTGTTGTCCTTCTGGCTGTCATAAGCTGGGACCGTGACACTGAAAAAAGGTGCCATATCTAATTCATTGCGACAATGGACTCTTTCACTGTAATGCAATTAGCAGTGGACATATCTGGCTTTACTCTAGGGCAGCACCATGGAAGGAGCTATTTAAACCAGTGAAAAAGTATTAACAATGAAAAATATAATTAATATAGGGTCGCCCTGTTGAATAAAATTTCACTGCGTGTGTCATGCCAGGCAGTGACAACTGTAACAATTGTCCCCAGCATTGATCTGCTGGCTGTCACCCAGGCCGATTTCCGTCTGCTAGTGAAGTGGTTGTGTTAGGAGGAGTAATGAGAATCATTACACTCATCAAAGGTCCATTTTTCTATAGTGCTAAGAAAGGTCTTGGAAGTCTGAGCAGGGATAGTAGCTAAACATAGTAGCTGGGGACCTTGAGATGGTCATCAAAGCTCCCATTAGTGCAAGAGGTGGAGCTTTCCTTAATAGAAGTTACTGTAAATGGCTATAGGAGTCATGGGGGTAATCGAGTGACCGAGGCTTAAGCATGTTTGCGGAAAGGAAAAGCCACAAAACAGTGTGCCTTCCCCCATTAGCCCTGGGCAGAAGTGAGTGGCAATTGCTGGCAGTCCATCCTGCACCCAGCCTAGAGCTCATTAGGATGTCAAATTGCACCAAAATGGTAACGGGGCTGCTAATGCTCATTGAGTCTGGTAGGCTGTGTCTTTTATGCGAGTTGTGTTATTTTCAAAGAAGTCATATTTTGCTTATGTCGAACCTCCTATAGCTGAACTGTCTTGGCGACGGTGGGAAGCTATCTTCTCCGATGTGGTGGAGAAAGCTCTGCTCTTCTTTCTACTGCTGGCTCTGAAATGTGACTCCACTTGACAGCCAGAGATTTTAAAATATAAGCAATAGTGCCACCCAATGGTATCTCTGCAGCCTTCTGACCGAGAAGAAAGTGGAATTTAATTTTAGGAAATTAGCTTCGTGAATCTCTGGGCTCAGATGTGGTTCCCAAGCCCTATAGGTTATGTTTCTTTCTCAGTGGAGAGCCAGGTTCTCTGGTTCGTGCCATAATCAGGAAAAGTGGCCTTGGTGGGGGTTCTCTAGTCTTGCTAGAATGACATCTCTCCTGAAAATGGGGAAATTATATCTACTATGTTCCCCTAGCCTTGAAGATTAGGCACATTCATTTTTGGAAAGAAGGGACCTGGTTTTGAGTGGAGAATGCTGATTAGGATGCCTCAACAAAACACTGTATTTTGAATACCCAGACCTTTTCACAACGATTTAAAAAATCCCATCTCCAAACCTTAACCCTGCATTAAGCAGCAGGCTCCAGGCATTGGGCCCTGTACAACTCGGGTTCTTTAAATATTCCTAAGTGGAACTCAGATGTGGCAGACCACTTGTGCATGGCTGGGGCTTATGCTATTCCCTGAGGTTTTTGGTGAACCCCAGCTCCATAACGCAGAACCCAGAGTGGACGTCTCACTGAAGATTTCATAAGGACACAGGAAGCTGACTTGCATCACAGACCACACAGAGAACTCATAAAGCTCTCAGCCCTGTTCTGTCTTCTGCCAGCGACCTTGCCTTCCCCCCTTTCTTACTCCAAACAGCCTCTTACGACTCCTTTATTATCCAGGCTATTTAGCTTGTGTCCCCAATTTATAGACCCCCTTCAGCCAAACCAAACCCTGGTATTAGCCCCATAGTGGTCATCAAGCACCTCTTGGAGGCCTCTTCCACCATCGAGGCTTTTAATTTAGTTATTCATCCAATTAAATGACTTTTGGGTGGGTGAGGTCTCCTTCTGAGTAAAGACAATTTTTTCTTCCATATTGTTACATAAGGTATATATACCCTGCCTACTTCCAAAAATGACTGTGAACCATGAAGAGGTTCTGCTACATGGGAAGATGCACATGAGGAGTTGGTTACATAGTCCAACACCAGGCACCACTCAGTCCCTCACTGACGACCCTGCTGCCTGCTGGTCCTGTCTTCAAGAGAGTCTTTCCACTGCACCAAGTGGAAGTTGTGTGTTCATTTTCCTCAGCCCCTTGGCAACCCCCTTCCCACACCCAGTATTATTGTCCCTGGAAGCGCTGTCCTAGATCCCCTCCCTGTCCAGGATTTCTTCACCCTCCCTCTTGCTGTGACACTTGAAAGGTGTTAATGAATGATGGTGATGTAACGTGTGATGCCTATATTTGAGGTTGGTTTAAAGCCGAGCCAGTTTTTTTTGGGGCAATATGAGATGATTTCTCTCTCCCAAAGGAATGGGTACTTAGAATACAAGTCTTGAAGAGCACCTTCCAAGCTTTGCCTTGGAAGAGCGTGTGGTGCTCCTCAGCCTATAAAAATGTCTCTTTTTGGAAAGCATTAAAAAAGTTCCCCCACCAGTCCTGACCCAGTGATGCTGATATACTCCAGGGGAGTCATATCTGTTTAAGAGGAGCTTCATTTTCTCTGTATCTCCCCCAACCAAGACGACTGTGCTGAGCCTTGCAGTCAGGAATGTGTCTTAGTGGTGGTGGTCCCTGGCCTGGCATCCAATTCTAGCTGCAGATCTTTACTTTGGGGAAGAAACAGAGTTCAGTGCCACATGATGCATGTAAAGTGCTTAGTATCATCTCTGGTACAAAGTAAGCATTTAGTAAATTTAAGCAAATTTATAAAGTGTGAACTTATTAGGGTAGATTAGGCAACTGCACTGGAGATCAAACTTTAATGGCTCAAAGAAAAATTTATTTCTCACTCATGTTACAGCATCAGGCGAGTGTTCCAAGTGTTAAAGGAAACTTTCAGACAATTTAGCTATGAGCATGCATCAAAGTTTTATTATGATCATGCACAGAAGGGAAATGGACCCTAGAAGACCACTTCCCAATTTCACTTTTGGCAGGGACATTTGATTGGAAAGAATTCAGTTAATCATTGTTAGACTAAAAAGAAAAGAAAGCCTGGTTAAAGGTCACTAGACCCTTGATTGACAGTTGGCAACTGAGTGTGTGGGTAATTGGGCATGTGGGTAATTGGTTTCCTACAGCAAACCTTAATCCCATTAAAGTTCACAGAAAATTGCTTAAGCATTTTATCAGGAATGCTAACTTCTCAGAAAGAGGTTGTGAAAGCAAATATGTTCTTCCCAGACCAGGTTTGGAATAATTTGTCTTATGTATGAAACTGTGGGCCACTCTACCACATCCAGCATTTCAGGGCTGATGGCAGCTTTGCCATTTTCAGTATATGGCTTTAACATCATTCTGGTCGTTGTCATCAGCCAGTGAGAAGAGGGAGAATAAGAAATATTTCTTTTTTTTTTTTTTAATTTTATTTTTGTTTAAAATATTACAGATGTCCCTTTTTCTCCCCAATGACCCGTTCCACCCTGTCCCTTCCCCCTCCCCAGTCCCTCTCCCCACCATTGTCTGCGTCCTTGGGTTCTGCATATACGCACATAAATTCTTTGGTTACTCTCTCCCCCTCCACCCACCCGCCCTCCTCCATCCCTCTGACATTCATCAGTCTCATCTATGCTTCCATGTCATTGCATCTATTCTATTCATCAGATTATTAAGTTCTTTAGATTCCACGTATAAGCGAGATCATGTGATATTTGTCTTTCGCTGCCTGGCTTATTTCACTTAAATATTTCTTCTTAAAGAAATCGTGCTTCAGCAAATGAGCCAGAGGGTGGAAACAATTTCTGCTTACATCATTGAGAGCTTAGTTACATGGCCATCAAACTGCAAAGAGGGCTGAAAAATACAGTCCCTGATTGGGCATCCAAGTCCTTCCTGGCTGTAGATCTCGTATTATGGGGAAGAAATGGGGTTTGGGGACAGCAGTGGTCTCTGCCACAGTGAGGGTGTCCTACTGCCTCCTGGAGCAGGAGATGGCAAAGTATGACCCAAAGGCCAAATCCCCCCCACAGCTGTTTTGTAAATAAAGTTTTATTGGAACACAGCCATATTTATTTAACATCTTTGGCTCATTTCATGCTATAGCCACAGAGTTGAGTTGTTGAAACAAAGACCACGTGGCCCAGAGACTAAAATATTTACTATTTGGCCCCTTATAGAAAAAGTTTGCTGACTCCCACAAAATTCAGAGGGTTCTGAATTGCCACAAAAGTGGAATTGATGGATTAAAGGGTGCATGCACTTAAAATTTCAGTAGATACTGCCCTTCACTAGCAATGTATGAGATTGTCTGTTCCCCAGTATCCTCACCAACAGGAAGTGATATCATGCTTATTCCTGTGGCCAATTTGATAGGTGAAAGTGGTATTTCACTATAATTTTAATTGCACTTATAATTAGTAAGATTGACTATTAGGTATTGGGCATAATATAATCTATATTTGATTTTTGCCCCTGGTGCCTGGCACAGAGCTCCTAAAACCAGTGGAATTTCCTGAGTGATAGAAGTGTCTTTCAATATTCATAACAAACCCCTTTCAACCACACCTGAATTTATGCTAATGAGGTGACTTTTGGGAAGCCCCTAAGGATGGATGGGACCAGTTGCCAGGAAAAACAACCAGGATTAGAGCATTGGAACTTTCCGTTTCCCCCAACCCCACCTTGGAGTGGAGAGGGTTCAGAGGTTGACTCAATCAATCATACCTCCATCATAATGCCTTAATTGAATCCCAAAATGGGTTTGGAGAGCTGGGTTGGTGAGCACATGGAGGTGCTGGGAGAGACAGCGTGGATGCTCCACACTCCTTTTTCTCTGCTTTGCACTACGCATCTCTTCCCCCTGGCTGTCCCTGAGTTACATCCTTGGATTAATAAAGTGGTAATGTAGAAGGTAAACTGTTTGACTGAATTCCGTGAGCTGCTCTAGCAGTTTAATCCAACCCAAGGTGGGAGTCATGAGAACCTCTGGTTTGCAGCCAGTAGGTCAGAAGCACAGATGACAACCTGGACTTGTGATTGGCATCTGAAGTGATGAGGTGGTATCTGAAGTCTTGTAGGACTGAACCCTTACTTTGTGGGATCTGATGATATCTCCAGGTAGAAAGTGTTAGAACTGAATTATTTTGTAGGACACCCAGCTGGGGCTGAGGAATTGCTTGGTGTGTGGGAAACAAACAGATCTGGTGTCAGAAGTTAAGTATATTAGAGTATTGTGAGAGTAAAGGAGAGGCATACAGGTGCCCCCCCTTTAGACTTATGATGGAAACAAATCATATTTTAGGACTATTTGTACTTCCTTTTCTATGGACTGTATGTCTACTATTCTTTGCACGTCTATTGAAAAATATTGAGTTGTTGATTTTGCGTAATTTCGAGGAGATTTTTACATGCTAGGGAACTGAGCCATTTATGATATTAATTGCACAGATCTATCCCATTTTAAATGTATTCTTTGACTTTGCTTATAGGTTTCTGCTGTGCAAAATTTTTTTGTTTTCGTGTAGTCAAATTTAACAGTTTTTTCTTCCATGACTCCTGATTTACATAGGTTGAGAAGGCCTTCTCTACTCTGAGATTGTACAAAAATGTCTTCAATTTTTTCCTAATGATTTTGTGGTTTCCAGTTTTTATATTAAAGTGTTTGCACCATCTGTAATTTCTTTTGTTTTAATCTTAGAGGAATGGAATCAATTTTTTTTCCTAAATGGCTGCCCATTGCGTACACACCATTTCTTTAATAATACATCTTTATCATATATTAATTTCCTTTATGTTTTTGGGTCTATTACTGGAATATTCCATTGAAATGCCTATTTATGGGCCCGTGTTATGTTGCTTTAATTAATGTAGCTTTATATCACATTTTAACATCTGACAGGGCTAATTTACCTTCATTACTTTTTTTTAAATAGGATTTTTCTGGCTGGTTTTGCTTGTTTGTTTTTCCATATGAAAATAGATTAAAAATACTGCTGATAATTTTTATTTGGATTGCATTAAATTTATATATTAACTTGGCAGAACTGACATCTTTATGATGTTGAGTTTGTAATCATGGAAAGCATATACCTTTCCATTTGAAGAACTTGTGTTGTTTTTAAATTTTTTTTTGGTTGTTGACTGCTTTTTTCCGACTATGACAGATTTCCAAGACGGGCCCACTCAGTTCATTTCTTAAGCTGTTATGAATGATTGTTTTATTGCTGAGACAATGTGTTCCACAAGTTCAGAAGCTCTGGGAGCTAACCACTTAACTTGTGTAACGATCCACAGAGCAAGCCCACCTTACTATATAGGAAATGATATTTGTGTGAATCTTGCCATTGTCTTGCTGTCCCTAAGTATTTTGTGGCGATTGCTTCACAGATTAGGAGCAAGGAGACCATGAAAGAGAGAGGAACAAGATCTGGAGCATAGATCTAGAGAAAGTGTTGGTTCAGCTGTTAGTTTGGAAAATTTTATGTTATTGAGCAGCTCTGTGGGCAGCTGTGGCTCAATAACAGTCTGGACCCCTGGGAGAAAGTGTAGGACATGCTTCAGACTTGAAGGCCACGTTTACCAACTCCCACTTGTCATTGATTGAATGCTGCTTCTGGTGCCATCAGCTGCAGGCTCCTCTGGCTTGTCCTGAGCATGCACCTATGAGTAGCGAAAGCCCCAGGCGGAGAGTCACAGGTGCTTGTTGTTGGAAGTGGTCAGCCTGCACAGGAACAGGAGGGGAGAGGCTCTCGTACAACTGTCTTAAAAAGATTTAAATTCCCACCACCAGCTATCCACTGCCCCCTGTTGGGAGAGGAGCAGGGCAGTTAATATTTTGGGTTATTTGTGCCATCTACACTCCTTTCTTAGGAAAGTCTGCCTTCAGCCTCACCTGAGTGGGCATGTCTACATTCTATGCCTGGAATTCTCTCCTTCCATTCTCATTCCTGCCACACCCGTTGGGCCAGAGTCCAAACTTGTCTCAAAGTTAGCACTGTCTGTAGGCTTATCAATACCCTATGACTTACTATTGGAGTTTGTCCCAATTCAAACAGGGCAGGTCAGATTCCTCTTTTGGGGCTATGGAATTGAGAAACAAAGAGCCAGTTCTCAGTTAGTGGTAGGAGCTAGAATTAAAATGCTGAAGTGTGTGAAGAGAGGAGCGCAGAAACAAACTGGTTGTTAGAGAGAGGGAATGGAGAGCGAAGGGGGGGATGTTAAAAGGCCAAACCCCAAAGATGCTTTGTGTGTTGTCTCCTGAGTCCTGGTGGTTCAGATTTTCCAGCTTTCTCACAAGGCCTTTCTCGATCCTCACAGTAGCCACCTCCACCCTTTACTTGAGTTAGTACGAGCGAGTTACTGTTACTCACCTTGACCCAAACAGGTGGCAGAGTATCAGAGAATGGTCCCCTCAGAGTGACTCATGCTCTTCTCCATTTCTGCCGCCCCTTCTCCCTCCACTCACTATGTCTGGGGCAGCTGGTCTGCCTTTCCCCTCCCCATGGCTGTTTCCTGCTGCCGTGAAAGGCTCCAGGAAAATAAAATCCAGAGAAAAGGCTGGCCATTAAGTGGAAGAGGCTTGTGCTTCCCAGAATAGGCAGTGATAACATCGTGCAGCTTACTGTATAAGGGAGCTCAATTTTCATCCTCAGGAAAAGCAGAAACTTGATTAAGTCTTTTATAGTTGTAACCCTGCGCTTTATAAATGGGCCCTGACAGTAAGGAGGTTAGAGGGAGGAAGCTTTAGCAAATTTCCTTTAATGAAACTCGATGAGATCCTCTCACCTGAGTTTTTACTGACTCAAGATTCTACGAGAAGCAGCCTCGCCCACCACCCACAGAGGAAGCTTTGTAGACCAAGTATAAACAGGTAAAAATAAGCCAGGAGGCAGAATTCAGTTAATTCACATAAACGAGTACAATCCACAGTCAAGCTACGTTAAATTCAAGCTACAAAGACACGTACTATAGACATTTATTCAGCACCTTCTATGTCAGGCTTTGTGGTAGGTGCTGGCAGCACAGAAGTGAGTAAGCAGTGTTCCTGCCTGCACGGGCTCTGACTGCAGAGACGACGGGCGCCGGCCAGGAGCGCGGGACAGTTAACACCTCTTCCTGGCTTTCTACTGATGTGGGACAGCAGCTGGAAGACGGGTGCCCGAGCCCCTCATTCTTCAGCTGGGCCTTCTGAGATGTGTTCACACAGCCTCTCGGAGGGTTCCCAGGGGGCGGGGGCCCCACTGGCCTTTAGTGGGAACCTGCACATTAAGAAGTCCTTAATTGGCTTTCCTCCCTTCTCTGCCTATTTGGTCCCTCATTTCCTCACAGTGCCTCCTGGGCTCACCTTCATGACTGTGTCCTGAAATCCTTATGGAGTCTGCTTTTGAGCGGAAGCCACACAAAGACCATCTCTAAGCTCTACGTCTTTGCTCTCAAGCTGGCTGTCATGATTGTGTCTCCAGCTTGTGGGGATTCTTGGGGTAAAGAGGAGGGGAGGGACATTCCGGAGTGGGATGTTCCAAGGGCCTCCCCAGGACCTGCTGGGGGGTGGGGGAGGGAGGAAGAGGAAGGACGAGCAGTAGGATGGGCCCTCGTTCATTCATCAAATAGTTCTCCAAGCCTGCTGGGTACTGCTCCGGCGCTGGGGATGGAGGTCAGCACTCTGATTCAACCAAAGAAGGCCTTGAATGACGAGAGGGTTTGGAAGTTTAAAAAAGGCAGAAAACAACTCTCCTCCTCACTGTGTTATCCATTCGGCACTTATTGATACACGAATGCAGGTGTTTTTTTAAAAAATTAGATTATACATTTGCTTAGCAGGAAACAGAGACCCATGGGAAAATGACAATCAGGGTAGGGACATTTTAATGAGAAACACTTGGGACTTGGGTATTGCCCTGGAGAGTGAGATGGGCCAGGTACTTACAGCAGGGGACTTGGGGCAGCCCAAGGATGTGGGTGCCTGGCTGGGGCCAGGAAGAGGGGGTCAGTTCAGAGGTGGAGGAGGGGCCCCCCACTCTTGCCAGTGGCTTGTCCTAAAGATATCCTTAAGGTCACAATGCTGTTTTCTAAAAACAGGGAATGGAAGCGGGGAGGGGGTGAACTTAGAAATGATTTATCGTCTTAAAGCAACAGATCTGGGCTTAGGCCCAGTGCTACTGAAAGGGTCCTTTTCATGATGCGTGGGCAAATCTCTCGGCTTCCTAAGTCATCAGAGAGGCGATTAGAGTGACTTTTAAACATGGACCCTGTCAAGTGATGCAAAAGTCCCATGATTTACAACCCAAAAAAGTTTATCTTGCTCTGGGAAAAAAGACGACCTTGGAACCAAAGCTTCACATTTAGAAGCCAATAAAAACATCTTAAAATAACGCCCCCTCCTCCTCCTGCTTTCTAACGAGGAATGGAGAATTTAGCAAGAGGTGGGGTGGGGGGCTGTGGGCAGGACTGTTGCAATCACCAGTGATTGAGCTTCAAGGTCCAAGGACTTTGTTGTGGGCACTGGAACCCTAATGATTTATAATTAACTCCAACAAGAAAAACTAAATGCCATGCACTTTCCTAACAGAGCTACAAAAATAAGCACATTCACAGTGTTTGCAAAATTGGAAACAAATGTCCCAAGGAACATAAGAGCTCCATGCTGTCCTACCCAAGCTTTGGCGGAAGAAAAATACTGGCACTCAGTCACGACCACAAATGATGAGCCAATATCGTTTGTCATGGGAAATTCATCCAGGCAAAGTCGGATTGCACCATTAGTCCTCAGTGACTCTGAGAAATAACCATGCTGAAATGCCTCAAATTAAAATCAGCCCAGGGCTGGGTCCAACATCCTCTCCCCTCCTAGCTGCTGAGTTTTGCTTCTTTATTTCCTCTCTATCACAGGGAAGAGCTGAAAGGGGGAAAATAATGCCTAATTGTACCCTTGTTCCTGAAATGACTCAGAACCATGTGGTTCTTTTTAAAAAGTGGGTACAGATAAAGATAATGACCATGAACAATACTGGGGGGCTCAGAGGTGGCAAAGAAAGGCCTGGTGACCTTAGTTCACTGTTGAAGAATATTGGGGGGGGGGTGTGCTGGTGACCTGGCTACCGATTTAATAGCCTATAACCTTAGTTTACAGAAAAGTTATGTTTTTTCTTTAGGGTATATGACTCCATGAATAATCTTAGTTTTTGTGCCGATGTGGAACATGAAAGGTTTTGTTGTGGGAGTTCGTTTCGTTATGAGACATTCTTTATCTGTAGGTACCTTTCGATGCTATTAAACTTCAAAGTCATGCAGCAAAAAAAAAAAAAGACTTGGTCCATTATGAGTTAATGATTCTAAAACACTAATGAATGAAGTCTAAGCATTACAGTAAACACTTTACAGGCATGTCCTTTATAAAAACCCTATGAAACAGTCTTTAATATAATCCCCATTTTACAGATGAGAAAATAAAGCCTCCGAAAGTTCAATAACTTGCCAAGTTTTAGTGAGGGAGAAGCAGAGCTGGGACAAAGACACATTCCTGTTTGACCCCAAATCCCATCCTCTGAGTCTTCGGTGGGTTTCTGTGCATTTTCCCGCTTTAGGTCAATGTTTTCCCACTGGTTCATCAGCTCCGAGGGGCCATAGGAAAAGCTCAGATGACCTTGCCATCATGTCCCTAACTCTGTATGTCAGAGAGGCAGAGAACAAAACCCTTTCAGCTCTCACATCTCGTAATCCTACCTCTGATTCCGTGAATTAAGTAATGTCCCCCCTCAGGGACCCAAGACAGTAATATCAGCTGAGTAAGAAGGGATGCGTGAACTTCCACACTGACTAACTTCAAGGGAGCGGCAATAAAATGTGAACCCGAGAGTCCACTGTGTAGACCTTGTTTCTGTAAATTTGGTGCATTGGATATGCAAATTTCCTACATGTTTTCATGCTTATATGCTTCTAACCGACCCGCCTACGGCCTCCTGGGAAAATGCTGGTTGAAGCCTTTCCGCAAAGTCACCTATGAAACTGAGAATTTCCATTGCCTCTGTCCAAAATACAGGATTAATTGAAGAAATTCTCACTCCTTGTTTTTCGCTGGAGAGAAATTAATTCTTCCTATGGGAAACTTTTTTAATGTCCTAAAACTATCTGAACTTCAGGAACTTGAACCTTGCATTGCAGCTGCCTTCTGTCCCTAAGGAATAAAATCTATCCAAGCTGTTAAATTGTTGCGAACACCAATAATAGGACGTTTTTATTGTGCTCAGGATATGAAGCTAAAGCATATTAGACTGCTGTGTGTATGTGTATTAGCTCACGTTTAAAAACTAGTTAAACATTCCAAACCTCTTTAGAGTTCTACAGGGTTATTTATTGCAAGGCTCCTGACTTTCTGGAGGCAGCGGTCTCCCGTGATCTTTATCAAGCTGTTCTCTGTCTTCCTACATGGCTGCTCGTTTGGTTCTTTCATTTTTTTCTCTCTCCTCCTCTCTCTCTCTCTTATTTTTATTGAGCTTAGCCCTTAATGGGGAAATAAAATGTCAAACGCATCTGAAGAAAAGCCGGTGGTAAAATTTTCAAATGGGAATGCAATTTGAAGGCAACGCCAATTTTATTTTTCATTTTTCTCTGCTAACTAGGCTGCGCGTCTTCAATCTTAAACATGTGCAGAGTTGTGAGGGATCTTGCAGAGAGAGGCTTAATTCCAGCAGCTCTTGATAACTGCGTGTTCACTTCTGCAGTGCTCACAATAGCCACCGTTTTTTCTAGTGCCTTCCGCACAAATGGCAGTATGGAAGGAAGAATCCGAGAGTTAGAGCTGGCCTGAACTCCAATGCTATCTATCTTGGCAGTTTCCAATTTTGTTTTTTAGGCCAAACACCAAATAAGATCTTACCCAGAAGTCTGATATGTAGAGCAGATAGCCTCAAGCTGCTATGTATGGAGTGTGTGCGCATGTGGGTACATGTATGAAGAAGCATGTGTGAATATGGGCCATATATGAAGGAGTGTGTGTGAATGTGGGTGCATGTATGAAGGAGTGTGTGAGTGTGGGTGCATGTGTGAAAGTGGGAGCATGTATGAAGGAGTGTGGGAGCATGTGTGAAGGAGTGTGTGTGAATGTGAGTGCATGTATGAAAGAATATGTATGAATGGGTACATGTACATATGAAGGAGTATGTGAATGTAGGTGTATATATGAAGGAGTATGTGCACATGTGGGTGCATGTGTGAAGGAGGGTGTGTGAGTGTGGGTATATGTATGAAGGGGTATGTGTGAATGTAGGTGCATGTGTGAAGGAGTGTATATGAATGTGGGAGCATGTATGAAGGAGTGTGTGTGTGTGAATGTGGGAGCATGTATGAAGGAGTATGTGTGTGTGAATATGGGGGCATGTGTGAAGGAGTGTGTGTGAATGTGGGGTCATGTATGAAGGACTGTGTGTGCATGTGGGGGCATGTATGAAGAAGTGTGTGTGCATGTGGGTGCATGTGTGAAGGAGTGTGTGTGAATGTGGGTGCATGTATGAAGGAGTGTGTGCACATGTGGGTGCGTGTGTGTGAATGTGGGTGCATGTGTCCTTCACATCCCCCTGTTAGGACCAAGCATATGTGTGCTGGGAGTGGGTACACAAAACTCTTAGGATTACCGCTCGTTTCTTTGAGGGAGAACCCAGGTTCAAGCACCCCTCTAGGAAGAGGTAGAGTAAACGCTTGAACTGGATCCTATGTTTCTCAGCTCTCTGCTCTTCTTTTCCACCTGCTAAATTTATTATACATTCTTTTACTTCACACTGTCATCCATATTTTAACAAGTAAGTCCACACCTGCCTTCCTGTTAGTTTCTTAGGAAACTACACATATCAGTTTAATTATATTTTCTTCTCATTCTATGGAAGGACTACAGAGAGATTGCTTGCATGCCTGCCTGTTTATTTATTTGCCTGTTTTTCCCCCTGCTTTTATTGAGATAGAATTGGCATATAATTGTCCTTTGTTTTTTTACTGCAATGCATTATTGTTTCATGGGCCACAGAGAAACTACCTATGCTTGCTGCTGAGAAATCCAATGAGATAGATATATGTGTAAAAATAAAGTTAGTGATGATATGTGCAAGGATATGGTTGAATACTTTGTAAAGGCTGATTAAGGTGATCATTAAAAAATATATATATAGCTGTTGAATTAGGAGTATGAGAAATGACTGTGAAAGATGGGTGTAACAATCTTGTGAAAACCAGAAAGGATTCTGCATCCTCTCAGATTTCTTCATAAATGTCTTTAAGATCTTATCTCTCTTTAAGCAGACCTAAACTGGAAATTGTAGACATTGCATTATGAGCTTAGTTTATACAAAAAAAGAAAATGATCACTTTCAATCAACAGCCCTGTTCTCAATGAATGAGAATGTATGAATGAACAAATGTATATTTATATGTCTAATGTTAAAATTGTTAAGTTATGTAAGTACTATTATTTGTAATTACTTATTATTAACTGACTTAAAAAAATTGTTTGGTGAACTACCTGTCTCAATCATATGAATATGAGGATTCTGCTTTACTATATGCTCAGATTCACTGATACAACTGTCAAATTTCTAGCCATTTGAATTATAATTTGTCTCAAAATTAATAGCACAAATCTAGAATATATACTTTTCTACTGAATTTCAGTATATAATATGCTATATTTATAAAACAAAATAATATTATCCTTTGTAATTCCAATTTAGAGTTACTTTCAACTCACATGTGATAAATATAATTCACATAATTTTCCCTCAGAAAATCTCTATGCAGAATAATTCTACATCTTCTATTCCAGCAAATATGGTAGTCTCTGCTTTCATGGAACTCACTATCAAAAAATCTTGTCTTATATTATCACCATTTGGTTGAACTTTTGCGTTTCCTTTGTTATGAGGAAATATTCATCGTGTGGATATATGGATGTTTTTGGAGTTGTTCTAGGTTTTCCACCAAGCAGATACCTAAGGTTTGGGTAGGCTCAAATCCAGTGGGATCTGATCAGCCAAGGTGGAGTGAAGTAGTCAGGGAGTATACATAGTATGGAATTCAAGAAATCAAGTTGTTGGCAAGAGTAGCACAACAGAGATTTGTACTCTGTCCTGCCTGATTCCTTTAGTTGAGATGGTGGTGGGGGTCCCAGGTCTTACTTCTTTAGGCAGAAGGGAATCAAGGGGTTCTAGGCTGGGGAAATCCTTCCCATAATTAAGCCAGGGGCATAGATGTTAAGATTTCCTGATTACTTCCAACCCAAGTCATTCTTGCAATCGACTGTCCAATACTGTAGAGTCAAAGCATTCACTTAGAGGCAGGATTTGGTTCCCAAGTTGCCTTCTTTTTGTTTGTGTGTGTGAACAGTGAGAAACTAGACTTCAAAGTCCTTCAGAGCTTGGGTGGTCCAATTACCAATCCTTTGTTGAAAGTTTGCAGCATGCTGGCAACAGACATGCAGTCCCAGCAATCATGCACACCTCTCCAGGCCTTGGAGCACATGTCGATTTCAGTGAGAACATGTAGATCCTTTCTCACTTCCTCTGTTACCCTTGCAAACAGAGGGCGAAGCTTCATTCCAGCAAAATAAATGAAGAGGACATGCCTTGGGTATTTAATAGGTTCTGGGAAGCTGCCTCCTTCACCCTAACAAATATCACTTTTTCTTCTGTTTTCTCAGGCCTATATTCATTGATGATTCATCAGCCCTGTGATTCTAAAAACAGCATTTTGTTTTTCTTCAAAATGGAGAAATCCTTCTTTAACTGGATTACCACCTTCATAGGAATTACCTCATTTCTTTGATTCTGAGATGCATTTCCTCCCACATGTTAATACTTCTGAAAGGCTCAATTAGCGTACCGTGTATGTGCTTCATGTGATGTTCCGTTTTTATTTCTTGGAAAGTCATTATTGATGATTCATTTTAAAGGGATGACATCATAGAATCAGGAGAATACCATTGCTTCTTTAGTTAGTTTCTAATTTTACTCAGAATGAAATTGTGTAACCACAAAATCATGGTGGTGGTGATGGAGAAGGCAGAAATGTGAGGAGAGTGGAGGCAGATTCTTGAAGCAGGAAAGGAACTGTGCTGGAGAAAGTTGTGCTGTCTTATTTTTATCTAGGGTTATACTTTTGACCTTCATTCAGCTGCCTTTACTGGGCATTTTCCCCAACGACTAGAGTGGGGGAGTTTGGATCTGTTTCTTCCTTACTATCAAGAGCCTTTTGTTTATTCCCTACCTGATAAAATTACAAAGAGATAGGAAAGCATAGCCTTCGAAACTCTGGGTATGTTGACTGTTGGAAACAGAGAGGTTTTTGTGACTTCACTGGTATAGCAGGAGGGGGAAAGCCTGCCACTAAATATTATTTTTTGGTGACAGCTTTATTATGATATAATTCACATACTATACAAGCCGTCCATTTAAAGTATATAATCCAATGGATCTTTAGTATATTCACAGAGTTGGGCAAACATCACTGCAATCAATTTTAGAACATTTTCGCCCCCTGCAAAGAAATCCCATATTCTTTAGCATTTACCTTTTTTCCCTTCCATCTCTCCCAACTTGAGAGACCACTATTTCATTTAAATTTGAATACCAAAAGTATAGCATGGTGGAGGGGCTGCACTAGGGCAATGAAGTTTCAGGGGGATTTCAAGTTTTGGCATAGTTTCTTAGAATTACTTAATTTCTTTGAGTCACATTTTCTCCATCTGTAAAGTTGGTAAAATGGCATCCACATCACAGGTAATTATTTTAATGTGGTGGTTGTGAGGATTAGCTAAGATAACTTATATGAAAGCACCAACGTAGAGCATGTCACAGAGTAGCTTCAGAATGTTATTTCTGCCCTTGCCTGTGTGGCTCATTGGTTAGAGAGTCAGCCTGCACACCAAAGGGTCATGGGTTCGATTCCTGGTCAAGGGCATGTAGTTGGGTTGCAGGTTTGATCCCCAGGCCCGTGTGGGAGGCAACCAATCGATGTGTCTCTCTCACATTAATGTTTTTCTCTCTCTCTTGCCCTTCCCCATCCTGCCCTCCCTTCCACTCTCTCTAAAAAAATCAGTGGAAAAAATATCCTGGTTTAGGATTAACAATGACAAAACGGAACGTTATTTCTTCATCTTTTCATGTCTCTTTACGAAGGAGCCCTGAGCTGGACAGCTGAAGAATGATGGGTCTCTCTCCTCCCTTTACATGAAGGCTGGGCCCTTTGTAGGTGCCAACTCAGTGTTGACTCCAAGAAATCACCTTGTGGAAATGGCTAAAGCCCAATAGTCCTGCTGGCAACACCTTACCTCAGTAGCTAAACTGATGATCTGAAACAGAGGGTCTCATTTCCATTTTCTTGGAAAAGAAAAAAACCCTCACCCACATCATCTACTCTATTCAGACACTTGGAAGTCAGCCCAAAGTCTCAAAATTTCTACCAACTAGGTGGTTTCAGAGGGATACAGAGTCCAAGGAACCAAAGTGGTCAGCCTGAGCAAGGGTGATGGGTGTGGAACAAAACTGTGATCCTGTCAGTGCCCCCACATGAACTGCCATGCCATGTAAGGAAAGCGAGATGGGGTAACTAGACTCCAAAAAACAATCCTGATGGCTTTTGACTTTGCAAAAGCCCTCTGAGCAGTGCCAGGATGGTGCCTTGGAAATCTCAGAGAGGTCCGGCTTGTCTTTATTGGCCCATCCTTGGGGAATTATGGAGGTGAGGGGTGTTTCTGTCCTAAGGGGACAGATGGTGGAATTGAAGTGGAGGGTAATTTCCATCATCTCAGGCCCTGCAGTCTTCCATGGAAAACGCTTATGATCTTCTTCTGATTCTAAGCCTCCTGCTCCTGCTTCTGCCAGATCAGGATGCCCCTGAGAGCTTTTGGCTCTGCCTATGTCTCTATTGACTTCTGCCAAAACCAGCTCCAGGTTATTTGACAGAAAACAATTTAGTCAAAAATAAATTGATCAACATAACCATTTAGTAAAAGAACAGACAAAACACAAAATGAGTGTTCTTCAGACCCTAATTCCAAAGCCTTGATGATTTTGGTCCATGATTATGACTGCTTTGTTCCATTTATTTATCTTGAAGGATTTTTGCCCTTTAACATTTAACTTCTCAATTTTCCCCTATATATTTACTATTATATTTCAAGTTCATTTCCAGCCCATTATTCCTATTCTTTGGTGTTTGTTGAACTGGAAAGTTGAAACAATAGAATTTAGTTGAAACATGCAAAATATCTAACAATTCAGGATGAGATAAACACACAGACTCAAACAGTACCTATGGCATAATCCTAAATTTAGAGAGTAACAATAATGTGTAGAAAAATATTTGGGCAACTGTACATTAAAGTCTGAATAGTGTATGCCTTGGGTCGGTGGAATTAATTTGCTTATTTGTATTTTATTAACCCATTCAACAAAATTTCATTAAGCTAAGTGGCAGCCATATCCTTTATGTTGGGGCTACAGCAATAAAGCAAAAAAGACAAGAAAAATTTGCCCCATGAAGGTACACACTAGTGGGGAGAGGGAGTAGACAAAAGAATTAAGGAAAATATATCATAGGTCAGACCATGACGAGTACTATGGAGAAAATCAAGCCAGGGAAGCGGGGTAGAGTGTTGGGGAGGGGCTCCGATTCGAAATAAGGTCATCAGGGAGGTCTCACTGTCAAGGTAACTTGAGTAAAGACCTAAAGGAGATGAGGGTGTGAGCCAGGTGGATATCTGAGGAAAATGCATGCTCACAGACAGAGCAGCAAGTGCAAAAGGCCTGCCAGGGGAGCATGCCGTGTGTGTGTGTGTGTGTGTGTGTGTGTGTGTGTGTGCGCGCGCGTGCGCGTGTGCAAGGAGGCCAGAGTGGCTGGCACAGTTAGCCATGGGCAAGAGTAGGAGAGGGCGAGTTGGAGAGGTAATGGGAGAGCCAGCTCGTGCGGAGCGTTTGCTGGCTTTTGTGAAAACTTAGGCTTTTACTCCGAGTGAGACGGAAAGCCACTAGGGGTTCTGAGCAGAGCTGTGACATCATCTGACTTACATTGTAGATGCATCACTGTGATTGCCCTTTGGAGAATCATCTGTAGCAGGGACAGTGGAAGAAGCAGGAGAGCACTGATGGTGGTTTGGACCAAGGTGATTGCTGTGGAAGTGGTGACAAGTGGCTGAATTATTGATATATTTTGAAATTAGAGTCTACAGGACTTGCTTATATATATGGGATATAGAATATGAGATAGAGAGTATTCAGGAATGAATCCAGATTGTTTGACCGGCGTGAGTGGAAGGATGGAACTGCATTCATTGAGATGGCCAGTCTGCAGGAAGATGGAGTTTGGGAGGCAAGATCAGGAGCTCAGTTGTTTTTAGTCCAACCATGTTAAATTTGATGTGCTTATTAGCCATCTGAGAGTTCTCTAAGGAGAATAAAATTTGGCAAAAACAATAAATTACATTTTAAAGTCCATTCTACTGTGGGTCTAGGTTGTTCCAACAAGTCCTGTATTGTTAGCCTAAATTGCTCAGTTGACTACATTTCTGTGGTCAAATTGTTTTTAGTCCAACCATCTAGACCTGGTGCACGCAGGGGGCAACTCTGGGTAAGTACAGAGCACACTTGCTCCTGGACCACCTTGTTGAGAAGGGAGTTGAAAGCAGGCTCAACCTTGCTTTGCTGCCTTGGCTTTGAGGGCCACAGACTCAATTGGCTTCCTAGGTGCTTGTTTCAACCACCTAACCTCCTAATCCCACAGACCGTGCCTGACTTCCTGGGCCTCTGACTCTTCCATCAGCTCCTCTGACTTCAGATACTTACCTGAAGTTTCAAGGCTCCAGAGCACCTGTCCCCTGATGGTCCCTGCCTGTTCACACCCACCTTGTAACCAACGTGCTCTCATAAATCAATTCACACTACATTTCTTGGAGACACCTATTTTGTGCAAAGCACTGTACTGAACAGAAAAACATGAAGGAGAAAAAACCACTCATAATTTTATAATCCAGAGAGAGAATGTTACATTTATTTATTTATTTTTAATCCTCATGCTAGGGCATGCTTGGAGAGAGGGACAGAGAGAGAAACATTGATTAGTTACCTTCCAAATGCATGCCCCAACTGGGGGTAGAACCTGCAACCCAGTTATGTCCCAGGACTGCCAATCGAACTAGCAACCTTTTGGTGAACAGAATGACGCTCAACCAACTGAGCCACACCCTCCAGGAGAGAGCACTCCTTTTCATGTTTGAGCATATTTCTTCTCATTCTTAAAAATAAAGTTTTATTGTTGGTAGTTCTCCTCATCATTAATATTATTTAGAGGAATCCTTTTTTTCATACCTGAATAGAACTGACTTCTCGCCATTTATTTACTGGCCCCCTAATATTGAGTCTTTTCATGTTTTCATAGCTCAGTTCCTCTTTGCATGGACTACCTAGACTTGGTATCGAGGCTGTTGTCGGATACCCAGGGGAGAGTAGAGGCTCAGGAAAGTGGGGGGGTGCCCATATGGAATGCTCTTGGGTGAGATGGGTGCAGCCACTTGGGGCATGAATAGCAGCAGTTAGTTAATGCCCTTCCCCAAGCCGCACACATGTGAGCGTAGCACACATCGCACCCGAAGAGTCAACGGGGGCCTTTGTTCTGTATTTTAAAAGCTGCTTATCTTTGATAGACCAAGGAACTTGGAAATCATATGATTTACACAATGTAAATTTTTATCTATCTATCATCTATCTATTTGTTTAAAATATTACAAATGTCCCTTTTTTTCCCCATTGACCCATTCCATCCCATCCCACCCCACCCCTTTCCCCAGTCCCTCTCCCCACCATTGTCCGTGTCCTTGGGTTGTGCATATATGCATATAAATTCTTTGGTTAATCTCTCCCCCTCCACTCACCTGCCCTCCAATGTACCTTTTTAATGATAAATATCAGTAGTTATATTTGTCAGTGTAGCCCTTAAATAGAAATGACACAGGACCCGTCTTTCAAAATGTAGAGAATGACCAAAGCCAGGTGGAGGAAAGTGGCCTAACGGCTCCTCTAGTAACGCAGATGAGCGTCCCTGCTTCTGTGAGATTCCTCCAGGAGAGAAAAGAAATAGCAAAGAAATTAGAAAGACAATATTACATTGTTTAAGAGTATGGAAACCAACAATGCTTTCCAAGGCTGGTATGTGAAACTTGCCCCTCTCCTTTGACTCCTCCAGCCGCAGAAGAGCACATCCATGCCAATTCTAACATTCTTTTTTTTTTTTTCCAGTTCTAACATTCTTGAGGTGCTTTCCTTTCCTTTCCTTCACGGGATGTTGGTTGCGATCTCATGCTTGTCGTTGTTTATAAATTAATTTCTGGCATTGTAGTAAATTCTAGGAAAACCAAGAAAACCACAAGTGTACAGTTAAATTCTTCTGTTTTTTGTTTTTTTCTTTTCTATTTGTTTTTTTTTGTTTCTGGGTTTTAATTTTTTTTTTTTCCTGTGGGAAAGACAAGAAAGTAAAAGAGAAAATGCTTTCAGGAGCTAGTGGGGTTTATGGAGGACACTTCTAGTCTCCATTATACTTCAGTCTTTTCATTGATGTGAATGGGCTCTCCTGTTTGCTGAAGGCTATATGATCACCTTCCTTGCTAGGAATAGTCCAGAAATTAACCACAAAGATCTAGGTTGATGGAAAAGAATTGATGGAATGTCTTTTTCTTTTGACAAGAAATACCAACACTGATAATCAATACTCTCTATATACCCAAACCAAGAAGCCAAGTGGAGAACTGGTGACATCACTAACATGACATGGCCAGGCTAGGGATATACTGGGATGACATGAAGTTGTCAGAGAGATGCAACTCTTATTTTATTTTATTTTATTTTATTTTATTTTTATTTTATTCTATTATTTTATTATTTTATTTTATTATTTTATATTTTATTTTATTTTATTTTATTATTTTATTTTATATATATGTTTCCATTAATTTCAGAGAGAGGAAGGGGGGAGAGAGACAGAAACATTAGTGAGAGAGAGTCATTGATTGGTTGCCTCCTGCACCCTCCTCACCAAACTGGGGATTAAGCCCACAACCCAGGCATGTGCCCTGACCAGGAATCGAATCGTGACCTCCTGGTTCATAGGTTAATGCTCAGCCACTGAGCCACGCTGCTGGGCAAGACTCGACTCTTTTTAAAGTGGACTTTCAGCCTTTTCCAGGAAAGGCTTTTTCAGGGATTTTGGAGGAAGTACTTGTGAAAGCTATAGAACAGGAGCTCTCCAAGTGAGTGCTATAGAATGTTAAAGAGTAGACATCTGCTATTTGTGCCGGCCCTGAAGCCATTTCTTTCTGCTGGGAGCAATGCCCCGATTGGCCTTAGAGGAGCCACCCCTCCCTACTATTGGTCCCTGGGGTTTAGGTGTGACCGAGCCCAGAAGTGGGCACATGGCCCAGGATTGTTGAGTCAGCACATTCCATCTTACCTGTCTCAGGAATCAACACAGGGATGACCATGTGACCAAAGACGGTCTTGTGAGATACATTTTAGGCCCTTTTTTTTAACTATTGGCAGGGATCTGCCCGTTTTTCACTGAGGTTGCTGAAAAGAGAGGGTTTAAGCTCAGTGTTGATGGCCATTTTTCTGCCCTGTGGAAAGAGCCTGCTCGAATGACACCAACACAAAGAAATGTAAAGCCCAGAAATGGAGATCGAGAATCACCATGACTTTGTCCAACACCCTGAGTTCTGCCAGGCTGAAAGCCAGACTACCCTGGACTTAAATTAATTTTTCTGTTTTAGCCAGTTAGTGTTGGGCTTCTCTCACTTGCCACCAAAAGTGTTTTGGCTTATTGAAGAACTGTTATGTGAAGACTGATCTGTCATCACACACATGTGGGAAACCCTGGGCATATTAATTTGGGCCCTCCAACAAGATTTGTGTACAAGTAGTTTATTTGGGAGATGGGGAGTGGGGAAGTAAGACAGTGAAGGGAAGGCATCTAACAAATGGTACCTTATCAAGCCAGCAACCGCTGTGGATGACTAGACCTTAATCCCATGGGAGGCAGGATAAAGCACATGCCTCAGAGTTATCCCAACCAAGCAGCAACGGAGCTGGGATAGCTACCCCCCAACTCTCATCAGTTATTGGTTGAGGGCTGCTTTTGGGGTGTGTGCTGTTTTGCTTGAACTTGGCCTATTCTACAAGCAGGAGGGACAGCCTTTTGAGAAGGCAAGAGAGAGAAGAGAGAAGACACAGAAGAGAGAGGGAGGAGAGAGAGATATTACCAATATAAATCAGGCAAAAAGGTGCAGATACTGACAGTTGGAAGCCTGCAGGACTCAAAGACTATGGGCTCAACAAAGCAACATTCTTTTTGTTTGTGTGTGTGTGTATTTTTTGTTTTTTTTTTTTGCTTTAGGGCTTCTTAGAGTCCTTAATATATTGATATAGATACTGAAAATCCAAAAGTGAGGTTATGGTATGTCGTGTTTTCCAAATTTATTTTGCTGTGGAAGCTTTTCTTTGTGGATTGTCTTTGGAACTTGATGTCTACAGCACGTGCTTTGAGAAATGCTGTCTTAGGAGATCCAACATTTAAGGCATAACCAAGCTATGTACACTCACAGGACTCAACAGCATCCAGATCCAAAATTTGAAGGAATCAATGAGTAAAACTGTCAAACCTTTGGCCAATGCTATAGGCTAAATATTTATGTTCCCCTCCAAATTCCTATGTTGAAATCCTAACCCCCGATATAATTGTATCAGAAGGTGGGGCCTTTGGGAGGTCATGACAGTGGAGTCTTCATGAATGGAATTGCCACATTTATAAGGAGAGACATGAGAGAGCTTGCCTTTTTCTCTCTGCGCTCTGCCATGTGAGGACACAACCAGAAGATGGCCATCTATAAGCCAGGAAGACGGCTCTCGCCAGACTGCAGATCTGCCAATGCCTTGATCTCGGACTTCTCAGCCTCCAGAAGTGTGAGAAATAAATTTCTGTTGTTTATAAGCCTCCCAGTCTATGTTGTTTTTGTTATAGCAGCCCTAACTAAGCCAACAAGTGTAATTGTTATATTTTTAAAATTTAGCAAATGACTACTGTAGATGTTTCTAAAGTCTCATCATTGATTGATGATGAAGCAACAGAGGCCCAGAGAGTTTCAGTCTCTTGCTTAAGGCTGTTAACTAGTTTTTACAGAGTCAGGACTAGAGTCTAAACTTGGGTGTTTTTTTCTTTCTTTCTGTGGATCAAACATTTTAAATTAAATTCAAGGCTATGTTGGAACTACATTCTCTCCTGTAATTGCCCAAATATGCCACCAATCTTCTCCCACCACTTTTTTTGGTCTATAAGTATTGTGTCATCAGGTAGCAGAATCTTGAGGTTACTTTTCAGGTAAGTTTTGCAAATAAAGGTCTTGGGCCATTTTCCTAGGTCGGTTGGCAGGCAGCCTTCATTGTCTCTAGACTTGGGGTTCATTCTGGTCTTGTCAAGAAGTCTGTTTTCTCCCACTTGCATTTCTAGATCATGGTCATAAATGTACCCAAGCTCACAGATACAACTGAATCAGAGAAACTAGTTAGGTCAAGAGCTGCAGCCATGGACCAGTTTGTGGATGATTCCTCCTGCTATTGAGCATGATTGGAAACAGTTTTAATGTGCAGCTGTATCTATGGTGCAGTTACAGGCATTCTCATGGTCTTAACAAATGTGCTTGCAACAGTCATGCTCCGCCACAAAGGCTTAGCATGCTGACTTCTGACTGCCCAGGATGTTTTGCCCAAGTAAATGGCTTTTGGCTCTCAGACTGAGAGAGAGAAGGGGAGGTATTTTTGCAGAAAGTATCGAGCAGGGAGTTTTTATTTGCTCTTGTCCTCTGTTCCTAGGGTGGTAAATGGCAATGAATGGGGTTTTCAGCTGGCTGTTCCTGCCCATCAACCTTTTAATGCTGTCAACTGCCTTCTAAGTTCTTACAGATTGATGCTCACAGAGCTGAGGTGTGAATCACTGGAGGTCTCTCTGGTAAAGGCATCAGTAAAAGATCTTCCCATAATCAGTAGTCTCGTCAAGCATGGCCTTTCCTATCCATTTCTGCTCATTTTCCAAGACAAAGGAAAATATATGTGCAGTTTATTAAGTAACTGAGTTGTGGAAATAGTTCTACCTTTCTTCAAACAGTAACACCAATTTAGAGGCTTGTTTGCATTAAAACTGTTGGGTGGAAATGTCTTCAATATATCTTTATTATGATTGATTGACATGCACTATGTGTATCAGATATTTAACCAGCCATCTCTATCTGCCATTTCTGGGATTTCAAATTTAGTAGTAGATTTTAAATGATATTGCCTACACAAATGTAGGGAAACTGTCTCAAACACGCCTCTTTATTATGTAGCTCTGGCTACATCATATCTGACGTGTCAAATTATGTCCACTGAAATTTCACTTTAAAGAATAAAATCTCAGCACAATATGAGAAGCTCATAAATGGTTAGTTTTGTCTTACAATATTTGTATTTTAGTGGAATGGCTGTAACCATCAGAAATACCATTCAACAGGGCCCAGAATTGTGCTCATCATTTGGTGGAAACAAAAGTGAAAGGGAGACATGGTCTCTACTTTGTAGAAGTCAAACGGCTAGACATGTATGTGTGATATGTAGAAGAGAGTAATACCAGCTACCACTGGGCACTAGGTTGTGTGACATGAACGTGAGTAGAGTTCACATTTGCAAGAAGGAAGAACCATTGTGTCATGAGGGGGTTGGAAAGGAATTCCTGGAGGAGGGAGGGAGACTTTGTCCAGTAGTTCATACCTCTGGGCCTTGAAAGTTATTGCTGAGTTTAATATTTGCTCAATGCCTGTGAGTTCTCCAGTCCAATTCATATGTTCTCTTAGGTGGACAGGTGGAGCTGGTTCTCCTACGAACATTCTCTTCTCTTTACCAAAGGAAGTGACTTAGTAATTTTCTATCCACTGACCCCTCCCCTGTTTCTTCAACATGACTATTTAGACAGTATTTTTTACCATATATATATATATATATATATATATATATATATATATATATATATATATATATATATTTTTTTTTTTTAAATGTTACTTTTGGGTTGACTCTACTAAAGAATATGAAGGCATGCTTTAAATTTAATATTTTGGTTCATTCCACTCTCTTGAAATGAAAGGACCATTGTATGGGAGCTTTTAAAAATAGGTTAGTATGATGTACTTGAGCAATGAGATTTGGGAGTCAGGAGATCTAGATTTGAGTCCTGGCCCCAACATTTCCTAGAGATATTGATCAAGTAACCTAACTTCTCATAGCATCAGTTTTCTCGTCTCTAAAATGCAAAAATTTGACATACTTTGTCTATCCCCAATGTTGCTTTAAGGGTCAAATGAGATAATGCAAGTAAAAATATTTTACTGTGATACCTGATACAAATAGGAGGTATTACTAATGAAACCTTAAATTAATGCATCATTGTCCTCCCCTGTTCAATGGAGACAGGTGTTGTGTTTACCTCACTGGATTACTCTGAGGAGTAAATGGAATAAAACACGGGAGGCCTTCTGGAATAGTTTGTGGCAAATAGTAAGTACACAATAAATCTAGAGATTAAAGGATAAATAAGAGATAAAAAGACTCTTTCATCTTAAAGCCAAAAAAATGTTTCCGCTTGTAACATTCTCATACTCAACATTTGTTGACAAGTGAACACATTTGTCAACATTTGTAACCGGTCATGTGGTTCTGCCTGGATGGGGCCAGTTGGGAGTGAGAATCAATTATATTAGAGAGTCTCAAACTGTGGTTCGAGGTCTGGTCTCCTCTATTATTTATGCTGCAATATGACAGCTTTCATACTTCAGTTTCTGGCATAAATTAATAATTTGATATTGAATTAATAATTATCCTATTGAATACAAACCAGACATCACCTCATTGGTGTCTCACTGGAAGCAGTGACTTTCCCCCCAAGCACTTTGGGAAGGTTTTCTGAGGATGGAATGGACGGACTTGGGTCATGAGCGGTGAATGCCTTGATAAAGTGATCCCTGGATCAAAGCGCCTTGGCAGTCCTTGGATTAGTCCTTCTTGGGCTGTGGTTTTCTGTGAAGTGGCTCACCAGAAAAAACCGCTGTGGGCCCACATGGGGAAAAGCCACTCCGGCTCAAACAGTGCGGAACAGGGTTTCCAGGGTCTACGTGTCTTTTAGTTGTATATTGTTCTCAGATCTTCTGTATTCATGGGTAAATTTTGGGGGAATGGAGCAGAAAATTTCTAAAGGGTAAAATTATTATTTTTTTCTAGAAAGGCAAAAGATCCCAGAAGGTTTATAATTTTTTTTCAAATTGAAAATAATTTTTCGGGAAGATTCCATCTAACTCTTCAGCCTTTATCTTCCCAAGGGTCACACTTTGAGTCTGTTAAAGAAAAAGACTGTTCAGTGCCTCCTGTTAAAGATGGTAAGGCAAGCTTTATTGAGGACCATCACAGTAGGTACAGGGACCACCCAATAGGATTTTATGGTGGGTGAGAGAGGTTGGGCTCGCTCTGAATAAGCATGGGCAAGTAGGAGTACAGCCAAGGGAGGGGGGGGCATGGGTGGAAAATTACTTAGAGGAGACATCAGGGATAAGGTAGTTCTGGCTCAACTGACCTAGCGAGATTCTTGCTGAAGACGGGCCAGGGTAATCAGGTGTCACCTTGGGGATGGTGGAAGATAAAAAACCCTGATCAGATATCAAGGGTGATCGGATATCGCGGGTGAGGGTTCTGGTTAAACTGACTTAGCAGAGTGTCTGCTAAAACCAGATTTTACAAGGATATGCACAGATGGGCCTAGGAGAAGGTTCAGGAGCCTGGTTAAAGTTTGGTCAAGCAAAGAATCTTAGTCAGGTCTCGCAGACTGAAACCCACAGAGGAAGCAGTTAGAAAAGGTTGAGTCTTGTCAGGTGCAGTCTGTCGTAGCGGCGGGTCCATAATGGGTCTTTGTGGAGAGAGCGGACAGTTATCAGCCCTCTGTGTTTTGGGGTGGGGCAGATGCTCACTAGACTGTGACTTTGTCACCATGCACACGGCCTAAACTACATTTCCCAGCCTCCTCTGCAGTTAGGTGGGCGCATGACTGAGTTCTGGCCAGGAGCATGTGGGTTGAAGTATTGTTGCCACTCCAGGCCTGGCCGCAAGACCTCCCTTTCATTCCACGTTACTCGTTCTCTGTGCTCCAGGCTCAGAGGCGCAGCCCAGGGAACTTGGTCAGCTTTGGATCACAGATGGCAGAGCCCCCCAATGGAAGGAGCCCGGGTTTCTGAATCATTCGTTGGAGGAGAGCTGCTAGAATTACGATGTGAAACAAATCTGTACTACATTAAGGCTCTCAGATTTTGTGGTGTTTGTTGCTATGATTAGCCTGCCTGCTGAACATGCAGGGGGGGCAGCCATCCTTCAGCAGAGCACCTTCTTGCTTCTGAAAGGGGAATGAGTGTCTAGACTCAATCCAACAGTGCATTTTAGAACTGACACAGTCATAAGCCTGTGGCAGACGTCAGCTGAGCACTGGAGTCTTCTTCAGCAAGATTGCTAACGTGTGAGTTGTTTCGTGGGCGAAACATTTCATGTAAACCCACAGAACCTATTTGGGTGAACTTGGGAGATGACCAGCCCTAAAATACATGAGTTCCAATGGCTTGCCAGGTGTGCTTTCAGGAGTATTTCCCCAAATTCCTTTACAGGTTTTCCAGGGTACTTAAGAATCCTCATTATTAGAATCCCTAGCTAGAAGGTTAGAATACAGTCCCAGGAGGTCCCTGTAAAAATGTATCTAGGTCACCTAGGAGAGGTACCAGATTAACCAAATGTACCCACTAAGAGCATTTAGCACCTCAGATTCTGAGCAGAGCGCCTGATATTAAAGTGATGACACACTGGTCAGATGAGTTTTTGATGGGGGCACAGTGAGTGAGGAGAGATGGAAATGTATGAAGTGAGGGGTGCCTACTCTGGGTGAGGAAGAACTGGTTGAAAAACTACAATTCAGGGACCGCTGAGTGCCTGGGAGAACTGTGAAAAGAGGAAGGAGGGCTCTGTCAACAGGATGGTGGGGAGTGAGAATGGGGAGGGAGCAGGCAGGCAAACTCTGCTCCATCAAGAGGTTTGGCTTGGTAAAAAATAAAAAAAGTGCAGAATGCTTTTCACGAAAGATCTACTGGGTTTTACTTTAGAGTCGAGGTAGAACTAGCCTCTTTTACTTTCTACATACTTTCTGTTACTACCAAGGAAGGGTTCTGTTTGTTTGTTTGTTTTTTTCTTTTCGGATGGGATAAGTAAGGCATATCTTTCTCTTTTCTTAAATTGATCCTACTTTTTTCCCTGATGGAATTAAGAGATATTTAGAATCATGTTTTTGGGAAGGCCTAGAACTGATGACATTGGTTGACCAATCTCAGCTCAATCAAAAAATGATGGATCGATCAGAAAAAAGCAATCACATAAAAATTTTTCCCAAAATAATATCTTTGTCATAGCCCTGTTCCTCCTCATTGTGCTCTTCAGCTGGCTCCCCCAACTTCGGCAGCTTTAGAAGCCGAAAATCAAGCTTCAGCTGCTAGAAAACCTTGGCCTCAGCTAAAGAAAAAAGGGAAAAGTCACCACCTCGTCCCTTGCCACAGAACCGCTGATTTCGGTCGGATGCCTGTGTTGGTTGTGAACCAGGCCGCAGCGGTGCGTTCTGCAGATTTGATTTCGGTGATCATCTGTCTCACCTAATTATTGAGGCTTTTGGTTTTACATTAGCCTTTTCAAGGAACCCACGGTCCCCTTTCTGACAGGTGTCTAGAGAGGACGAGCTCCTGGGTGACAGAGGCAGCCTCTCTTCCACCGTTACACATGGTAGGCAGTGAGCCAGCCCCGTTAGTGAGCCGCCGGTTTCGAACCCTGTCCTTTTGCTTTCCTGCGGCCTGCGAGAGCCAAGCAGCGTCCTTCACTGAACGCTACGTCCCCGCAGGCGGCTCCGAAAGACAGAGTCGGCGAAGCTGCGAGTTGAGATTGATGTTCTCCCCAGCCTGATTCTCACTGGGGGTGCCAACTTATTGCCACTAGCTGCACTCTGATTTTTTTTTTTGAGGACTTTGGCATAGATGAGTGTTTATTGCTCTGGCCAACGCACCTATTCCTTTGGTGTCTGCCGTGGAAGAGACCCCGCCTAATCCCTGGGGTACAAGGGATCGCGCAGTTGTGTGGAACTCGGTTAAACGTTCTCAGGATTTTCAAATCCTGCACCCCCAGCTTCTGTCCTGACTCTGCCCTCACTCCCTTCCCTGCAGGCTTTCCCGATCCAGGTTTCCTAAGGCAGGTTAGAGGAGCATATCAGGCTGGATGTTGTTAGTTGTAGGGAAAAAGAAACCCAATGGAAAGTGTGTAAACAACCTGGGCATTTTTATGGTGTCAACTAATGAGGAGTTTGAAGGCAGGGCAGTTGCAGGATTGGTTCATTTGGAGGCTCCACCGAGTGAAATCCCCAGTCATTTCCATCTTTCTGCTCTGCCATCCTGGGCATACTTGCCCTGGTCCTGGGACGGACACTTTTCATGATTGCTGTGAGGCTGCTGCAGTTGCAGGCATCACCTCCTCACCAGCCATCCTGAGAGGGGAAAATGGGCTTCTCTCTTCTTGCACATTTGATTTTAGGAGCAAGAAAACCTTTCTCAGAAAACCCTCTACAGACCCTAGCTAGTTTGGTTAAAGCATTGGCCTGAGGACTGAAGGGCCCCAGGTTCGATTCCATCCAAGGGCACGTACCTCGGTTGCAGGCTCAATACCCCGGCCCTGGTTGGGGGTGCGTGTGGGAGGCAACCAATCGATGTGTCTCTCTCACATTGATGCTTCTTTCTCTCTCCACCCCTCTCTCCCTTCCACTCTCTCTGAAAAGCAATGGAAAAAATATCCTCGGGTGAAGATTAAAAAAAAAAGAAATTCCCTCTACAGATCTTTCCTTAGTCTTACTGGCTTGAGCTGCGCCACATGCCCACTCTTACATCAATTACTGGAAGAGAATTGGAATTACCATGACTAGTTTAGATTAATTAAGATCTACCCTTGGGAATGGGGAGGGGCCCTGTCTTCTTTGAAGCATAAAATTAGAGTTATGCTTTTAAGGAAGAAAGGGGAAAGGGCTGTCACAAGAAGTGAAGGGGACATGACTCCAGGCTCCCCAGGAAAGCTTTGACTTCAAGAATGGAAGTGGTGATCACTCAGTCACAGAGCTGTCTGGGAAGCTCCCAGTGGGACCCCCATGTCTTATCCCACCATTGCAACCTCTCTCCCTTGGGCCCAGTGACATTGTGCAAATCCGTTTTGGGGATGACTTGTCTCATTAGTGGACATCAGCTCCCATCCTGAGCCCCAGCATTCCCTAGCGGGAAGTTGTGAGATTTTTTTTTTTTTTTGGACCAAAACTGTATTAAATACTCAAAAAAAGAAACAAATACTAAATGAAAGAGGCTTGCTCTTTCCCTATGCCAATCCTGCTTTTGAGAGGTGCTCTGATAAAATCTTACTGCTCATTCTTCTAGACTTTATACTGACAGGTTTAAAGAAAATACATAAGCAGGACAATTTTAAGGGGAGAAGTGGCATCTTTGTGATTAAAGCTACAGCCTGGACCCTTACAAATGATGTTCCTCTGGATTCTGTAATTCCGCACTGCGCCAGCCACCCAGGGCCAGCCTGGACCTCAGAGAGGCCCAGAACCGGGCCAGAGGGTGTCTCTCTTGGACATGGTATAGTGGTTACTCAACTTCAAAGCACCAGACAATGATGAATTTTTCCAGGACGTTGCCCCCAGTTTTTTATAAAACGTATTAGTGTTGTTATAAATCAATGAACATGGTTCATAATAGCAATAATGCCCTTGAAATCTGTTAATCCTGCCATCAGAGAGCGGTATGCCAGAGCGTTTGCTGCCCTTGGCTTCACCTTGGGCTATTAACTAACAAATCAGTTATTAGCTTGTGGTAATGACCAATTTTCAAGAGATGATTGCTTAAATATCGCCCACCTTGAAAAGAGAATTATTATTCAACCGAGAACTGAACCCTTATTTTCAACTCAGTAGAGCTAACGATCTTATCTCAGTCCATAGTGTCTCCCTCCCCCTCCCCCCCCTGCACCCCACTCCACCCCCTCCCCTCCTGGCTAAGAGGTGTGGGGACATCTTATGGTTACATAACTGCTTCCCTCTCGGCCCCAGTGACTAGAGTCCAGGAAAAGTTCCATATTTAATATTTATTCACCAAGCAGCAGTGGATGAAGACAGATGGTAATGAAATCAGTCTTGCTGAAAGTGACCACAATGATAATAGATTCTTTATGATGTCCAGGAATTCTGGACTCTTCGTCTCTGCTTAAATGCATGTTGGCGCCAACCCTGTCGTCTTAAGCTTTAGTGTTCTTGCCATCCTCCTGACCTCTCCTTAGACCAGAGCAGGCAGGCTGTGCTAAAGGCATCAATCTGTCTTTCTCCTCATATAAATGCTTTAAACACCTATAGCCACAAATGACTCACAGCAGAGATTTTTCCGCACAGGAGAAATGAGGAGATAAAATTAAGGAGCCCCTCCAGCGCTGGTGGGACTGCTGGCTCTGGTGTCCAGGCTGGTTTTGCTCGGCCTGCCCATCGCCTGGAACTGGTTCTTCCGCACACCCAGGGCTGCCCAGCTGAGCTCGCTGGGAGAGAGGTGGAGGAAGGGGGGAAAGCAGATCCATGAAATGAAGCTGGGTTGGCAGAGAATTGGTGCTCCTGTCAAAGGAGGAAACTCAGATTGCTGATTGCACTGGAGATAGCAACGTCCTGGGTCAGGAGGAGCTCTCTTAAGCAATCTGGCAGCCCTTTTTAGTAAAGAGAGGTAAATCATTCTGCTGTGCCCTGCTATTCAAAGCATTAATCATGCCGAATTCCTTTGTTATTCTGGGGTCTGGATCAAGTGTAATTCTATAGGAATTCCATTGTAATCTAGTATTAATTAATCTCTGTGTTACGGTGCCAAAAACCTTTCTCTGTATTTGTTTGCTTGCACATTAGTTACTAGCTTTGTTAGTACCTGACTCTAGTTGCAGAACTGTTACCTGTCTCCTTTTTTTCGTCAAAGTCTTGGAAATAGTCATTTTTTTCTTGGACGGGAACTGGGGCAGCTCACATACTAAGAACTTTGTTACACTGCAGTGTTTTGAGATGTGGGAGGCAAAGATGATAGCAGGGCTGGTTGCAGTCTCCTCGAGGGGCCAGAAAACCTAGGGTTCAAACTCCAGCTCCACCACTGACTAGCTGTGTTAGTTTTAGCAATTAAGTGGCCTCAGTTTCTTTTTCTGTAAAACAGACATTAAAATGGTCCCTATTTTCGGGGATTGTTGTGAAAATTAAACAACAACCAGTCCTTTCTCCAGTCGCACCAGAGGCTGCCCAGGGAGGGGATAAATCCCCTTCCCTGGGATGGCATTGTCCTCAGTTGGTGACACTGCAGCGGTCTCTCTTCCAGGATGTAAGATGTCGGGGTACCTCATCGCTCGTGTCGCTCCCAACTCGAGGATTTGGAGTGTTTGCATGAAACCGTGTGTTACTGGCTCCAGGAAACACCTGCCTGCCTCTCAGCTCTTCCCAGAATATGCCTAAGCAACAGTGGAGGGTCAGAGGCTGCGAGTCTTGGCTTTCGCGTGGTAAATAATGAATGTTGCACCAGCTGCTGGCAGGCTCTGAAACCTTCTGTTTTGAGATGCAGAAGGAGAGAGAGAAATACCCAATATGCATTTATCTGGCCCATCATCTTTAAAAAGCTCTCTTCAGATTTCAAAAAAAGGTAACTGTCCTCTTTCCTGGCCGGTTCTCTGCATCCTGCCACAACACAGGACTACTGGCCCTAGATTTTGACCTGGTATAAAAAGCAGTATATTTTTATGACCTGGTAACAGTCACATTTCTACGCCATAAAATATTAAAGCAGGCATGACAGCGCCTTTAAGATCTTTGAGGCAGGTGCTATCAGAATGTGCCCCTTTATTATTTATTTATTTGACTTTCTGTATAGTGAAGCTTAAATGCTTTGCAAGCCAAATAATTAAATTCCATTATGGAAAGAGGGGATTGCTGGCAAACTGTGCTCACTCTGGCTATTAGGCCCTTGTGTCCTCAGGGGAACTCCATGGAGGGGAATGAAAAATCTGGCTTATGTTTATATGTAAGATACGCAGTGTGACATATATTGGGCCCACAGGAGTGATGGTACCAGAGAAACTAAACAGGGAGAGGGCTGTTCGAGGTCCTGGTCTTTTAGCCAGCATCTTCTAAGAGCAGGGGTCTGCAAACTGTGGCCCTTCAGCCAGACACAGCCTGCTTTATTGTACATCCTACGAGTTGAGAATGGTTTTTACATTTTTAAATGAAAAAAAAAAAAAATCAAAAAAATCAAAAGAATAATAATAATATTCTGTGGCATAGCAAAATTATATTAAATTAAAATCTCATTTTTCCCATGTAATATTTTTTATTGGACACAGCCTACCCATTTGTTTCTGCATCATCTGTGACTGCTTTTGCCCTCTACAAACTGAGTGGTTGTGACAGAAACCATGTGGCTGCAAGGCTGAAAATACTATCTGGCCATTTACAGGGAAACTTTGCTGACCCTGTCCTAGAGGGATTTGGACTTGGACTCCGTAAAGGGCAGCAATGGGACTAGAAGAGTCCAAGTTCCTTTCCTGCTGGTGGTACCTTTGCATGATGTTGATGAATTTGGTTATTTCCTGAAATGGACAGCAAGGCAGGTTAAGGGAAGAGGGCAGGCATATCCTAAAATAGTTTTTGGGTCCTATAACCCTCTCCCCAGATGCAGCTCCCACGGTTGCACCCAAGGTGACATGCTTTCCCTCCCTTTCTGATGCCTCCTTATGCCTTCCAGCCCTCCTCATCTCCATGGCTTCTCCCCAAGGCTGAACCGTGGCCATCTCCCTTGGTCTTTGAGAAAAGCCTCTTAGCTTGTCTATTTCCATACTTGTCTAGTCACAGTTCATTCTCCACATAACCAACACAGTGATCTTTTTTAAAAAAGCACCCTTCCCCTGAGTGTTTTGCTTCTATGACCTTCCGCTGTGACTCTCTTGGAATGACTTTTAAGAAATTTAATTTATCTTTATTGTTGAAAGTATTATAGATCTCCCCCTTCCCCCCCCATTAACCCCCTCCACCTGCTCCCACCCCCTGCCCCCAGGCCTACCGCACTATTGTCTGTGTCCATGGGTTATGCATATATAAGTTCTTTGGAAGGACTTTCTTTGACTACTGGGGTAGCTTTGCCCAAATTCTGAGAGAGGTGGAAATGCCTGGGGTTTACTTGCCCAGGGGCTGCTCTTAGCCAGCAACTGACTGACTTGTGCAAGTGTATGAGAGCCCAGTTCCCTTGCCTCAAGCCGAGACAAACTGCGGTATATTTCTCACACTTCAGTGTTCCCTCTGGGCTCGGGATGAGCCTGCTCTCCACAGGGATTTGGCAGAAATCGAGCCTTAGCTTCTGTCTTCCCAGTCCTGCTTCTCCCTCACTCCTGGGAACATTTCTTTCACAAATCAGGGTCTGCTTCCGAGGACCCCCACCTAACACACTGTGTTTCCACATCTTAGAGAGAGACATACACCTTTAATACAAAGGAAGGACACTGGGAATACCAGCCACTGTGGCAGAGCCAGAGCTCAGTACACTGTTTTGGTGGGCGGGTGGTATGGGGGATAAGACAGGCGGACTTTAGAGGGCCTTGCAAATTGAGCCAAGTGGGTGACTTACATTTTGATCTGTTAGGCTTGTTCTTATAAAGGAAAGAAAGGAGGAAGCCAGGAATGCCCTTATTTGGGCAGTGGATGTGAAAAAGGAATGTAAGCATATATTTGGTTTTATGGACCAGAGCAGGGGGCGTGGAGGGAAAAGGCGGATCCTGCATTTAAGGACGTTCTGTTTCAAGGTCCATTCTGGCCGATGTGCTAGGCTCCCCGGTAGCCATCGCCAATGTGCCACCAATCTTTTTCATCCTGTGCATGTTGGCAGCGTCTTTAAAATCACCATGCCCCAAGCGACATGGTTTTTGCCCTTCACCAGATGGTTCAATTAGTCAAGATTCTGAAAAAGCCAACTGGAACATGCTTTTAGTGTCATCTACTCAAGTCAGCCAGCCCTTCAAAGCTGGGTGGGGATCCTGAGAGCAACAGATTTACCCAGCCCCGAGGCATCCGGGTTATTACTTTTTGATGGGCTCCCGAGGGTTGGAGGAGGCTGCCAGAGTGGTTTATATATTGGACAATGCCAGCACTAGAAGCAAATGCAGAGAAGAGCTTTCTTGCTGTTGGACTGTGTAGAACGCACAACACGTGAAGGCGCTGTGATGCGGGAACCCGTTTCCTGTTCTCCCACACGGCTCACCCACAGCCAGGGCCCTCATGCTGACTCTGGTCCTCCGGTAGCTCGTGCTACCTGGATGCCCTTACTGGAATGGCACATGGCATTAGTTCCACACTTCTTCCCTCACAATTAGCATATTAATGTAGCAGATTGAAAGTGCTAGAAGGGCGGATGCTTGAACACACAGGCTGCCTTCTCCTGCACCAGCTAGCAGCAGCTTTTTCCAGAATGAACCTCAGCACATTAATACCAAGTCACAGGATTTAAAATGTGAAAGACATCCTCTAGTTCAGCCTCTTCATTTTACCTGGAGGGAAACTAGTGCTTAAATAGATGACATGGTCTGATTCAAGGGAAGCTTGTTGGACCCATAAACCAGAGGCTGATTGAATGAAACAATTTTCTACTACAATCTCTATTTTTAAAATGTATTTATTGATTTTTGGAGAGAGAAAGGAAGGGAGAGAGAGAGAAACATCAATGTGTTGTTCCACTTATTTATGCATCATTGGTTGACTCTTATATGTGCCCTGACCAGGAATCAAACCCACAACCTTGGTGTATCAGGTCCGGATGATGCTCTAACCAACTGAAGCTATCTGGCCAGGGCTTTACAATCTCTTATTTTAAGGTGGTGACTTGGTTGTGGAGAGAAAAATGAGAAGAATTTGTGCTTTCTAGTCAATAGAGCTGGGTTCAAATTTGATTTCACTCCTAGGTATGACTTGGGTGAAAAACTCAAATTCCCTGAGTTTTAGTTTTTTTTACTCTTAAAACTGGGATGGAAATAGCTCCTTGGCAGGGGGATTGAATTGAACAAATCTGTAGAAAGCGTTTAGCCCAGAGTTGGCTCGTAGCAAAGACTATACAAATGTTCTCATTGCCTTCCTTTCCGCCGCAGATACGTAGCTGGTTAATGGCAAATCTGGTCTCCAGTTGTCCTGACTTCTATTTGGTGTTTCTCCTATCCCCACCTTTGCTCATTCCTTGACTCTTGTTTAATCGGAACAGTTTTCTTCTTGTGACTGAGTTGTTGAATAGCTTTGTCTGACTATAAATTTTGGAAAACTAGCAACTGTGAAAATGGGGATTAAAAATTATTCTAAAACAAGACTCATAGAATGGAATGGTTCATTCCAGATGCAGTGTTTTAAGAATGGTTCATAATGGGGAAATCGATACTGATTGATTGATTAATGAATTCAATCAATAACTACTGAGCACCTGCAATGATTGGGGCACCAGAGGTATAATTCACAGGTGAACAAAGCAGGCGTGGTTCCTGTGTTCACCAAGTCCTTTGGGATATTCCCAAATACCTTTGGGGTTGATGCAAAGAAGACTTAACTGTTTCTACACCTCATTCTTTTAGCAGTAGGATGGGGTCATGATAACTTCCGTCCGTGGGCACTTATTAAGCACCAGGCATTGCTCTGGATGCTCTCTTTGCATTATCTTACTTAAATGACACCCAGTGGGATGGTAGATTTTCATATCATCCCCAATTCTATAGATAAGGAGATTGGGACACTAGGAGAGGGTGATAAAGGGACCCGAGGTCAGGCTCAGTGTTTAGATTGAGGCAGGCTGCCTGGAGCTCAGGGCATTGGGCCACTTCTCGGCCAGCTTTAGAAGGGGCCATATCTTGCAGGCCCAGCTCTTCGGTTCATAGCCCTGCACACATCAGCAGTCACTGAACACCTCTGTGATTCAGTTTCCTTGACTGTCAAATGGACTCTGTCCCTGGGGTGTGCTGAGGGTCAAGTGAGAGAATATTAGTGAAAGCGTATGGTTAATCTGCCAGACAGGTAGACTGACGAACTGCCCTGATTTTCTTGGGACTTTCCCATTTTTTTTGCAGTGGGAGTCCTGTAGCTTCAGACATTTCTCAGTTCCAGGCAAATTGGGACATTTCGTTGCCTCTATGCAAGTCCCATTCCAACCTGCAAACCATTTGGGCAAAGTGCTAACTGATTTTGGACAACAGAAAGCAGTTTAAGGAGGCAAATGCATTTCAGCTGATGTTTTAAGCCACCGTCAACTCTTGTGGATGGAAAGGCTTCAGGCAGAGTCTCCCTGATAAAGCCGATGAGAAAAGTGGGGGAGTTAGAACAGAGTTTGGAAAACAGGATGCTTGCCAAGCCCTGGTGCTAAAGCTTTGACTGTGTAAGCCTCAGATGCACAGCCTGGTGAGCGATGTTCAGAGTCTGAGGATAAGTGACAGATTACAAGGGCAGGGGGGAGGGGTGGAGAGGGGTCCAGGGGGCAAACTCAGCCACCTTTGGCATCTCCTGATATAGCTGTCCCCTGTTCCCCTTTTACAGAACATGGATCTTGGTGGATTTCTATCTAACTTTGCCACTGACTGATTGTATGATATTGGCAAGCGATTTTACCTCTGTAGTCCTTCACCATTGCATCAGTACACTGGGAAAGATTGTAACCATCCCTAACCTCCTGTGATGTGGTAAGGATTGACTAAGAAACTGCCCGATGAAGGAAGTACTCAATAATTGTTAGTGCTATTGCTACTGCAATTCCCATATTATTATTATTTTAGGGTAGGGTTGCCAGATTTTGCAAATATAAACACAGGATGTCCAGTTAAATCTGAATTTCAGATAAACAATATTTCTCAGGACATACTTATATGAAAAATAATACGTTGTTTATCTGAAATTCAAATTTGACTGGGCATTTGCATTTTGTCTGGCAATCCCTTATCAGTGTGACCAACCACCCTGATTTTCCCTGGTCTGAGGGATTTCCTGGGACACAGGGCCTTCAATCTAAAATTGAGATAGCCTTGCCCTGGCTGATGTTGCTCAGTGGTTAGAGAAATGGCCTGTGCTGGTCAAAGGCACATACCTGGGTTGTAGGTTTGATCCCTGGCCCGGGTCAGGGTACATGCAGGAGGCAACCAATCACTGGGTGTCTCTCACATCCATGTTTCTCTCTCTCTCTCTCCTCCCCTTTCTCCTCCCCTCCCTCCTTTCTACTTTCTCTAAAAATCAATGGAAAAAAATATCCTCAGGTGAGGATTAACCAAAAAAGTAAAGTAAAATAAAATAAAATAAAATAAAATAAAATAAAATAAAATAAAATAAAATAAAATAAAATGATAGTCACATGGGCACAATTGATTACCCCATTAAGGTAGCAATCTGGCTGCTTTTTATTTTTATTTTTTTTTCTGATTTATTTATTTATTTATTTATTTATTTATTTATTTATTTATTTATTATTACTGTTTTTAATCTTTATTGTTGAAAGTATTACAGGTGTCCCATTCCCCCCCCCATTGACCCCCTCTACCTCGCTCCCACACCCTCCCCAGGCCTTCACCCTGTTAATTGTCCGTGTCCATGGGTTATGTATATATGCATATAATTTCTTTGGTTAATCCCTTCCCACCCTCCACCTCCTTCCCTCTTTCCTCTGAAATATGATCATCTGTTGCATGCATCCATGTCTCTGGATCTATTTAGTTCATCAGATTGTTTTGTTCATTAGCTTCTTCTTAAAGAAGACCCTTCAACATTTCCTGTAGTGCTGGTCTGGTGGTGATGAACTCCTTTAGCTTTTCCTTGTCTGAAAAACTCTTTAACTGATCTTCAGTTCTAAATGATAGCTTTGTTGGGTAGAGCAATCTTGGTTGTAGTTCCATGTTTTTCATCACTTTGAATATTTCTTGCCACTCCCTTCTGCCCTGCAAAGTTTCTCTTGAGAAATCAGCTGCTAGTTGTATGGGTGCTCCCTTGTAGGCAATTAATTGCTTTTCTCTTGCTGCTTTTAAGAGTCTCTCTTTGTCTTTAACCTTTGGCATTTTAATTATGTTGTGTCTTGCTGTGGGCCTCTTAGGGTTCCTCTTGTTTGGGACCCTCTGTGCTTCCTGAACTTGTAAGTCTATTTCTTTTCCCAGGTAGGGGAAGTTTTCTGTCATTATTTTTTCAAATAGGTTTTCAATTTCTTGGTCTCTTTCTTCCCCTTCTGGCACCCCAATAATATGAATGTTGGGCCTCTTGAAGTTGTCCCAGAGGCTCCTTATACTATCATCATATTTCTGGATTCTGTTTTCCTTTTGCTCTTCTGGTTGGGTGTTTTTTGTTTCCTCATGTTCCAAATTGCTGATTTGATCCTCAGCGTCCTCTACTCTACTGTTGATTCCCTGTAAATTATTCTTCATTTCAGTTCATGTAGCCTTCATTTCAAATTGGTACTTTATTATGTCATCGATTTTTTCAGTTATTTTTGTCATACTGTTATTAATATGGTTGAGCATCCTTATAACCATAATTCTGAACTCTGTATCTGTTAGCTTGCTTGGATCTATTTCATTTAGTTCCTCTTCTAGAGATTTCTTCTGTTCTTTCCTTTGTGACATGTTTCTTTGCCTCTGCATATTGGCTGCTTCCTGGTGTTTGTTTCTATGTAACAGGTAGAGCTGCTCTGTCTCCTGGAATTGGTAGAGTGGCTTTGTGTAGTAGGTGTCCTGTAGGGTCCAGTGGTTCAGCCTCCCCAGTCACCTAGCTGAACCTTCTAGGTGCTCCCCTATGTGGGCTGTGTGCACTGTCCTGTTGTAGTTGAGCCTTGCTTGCTGTTGGCATCACTGGGAGGAACTGACCCCCAGGCCAGTCGGCTGTGAGGACCAGCTGGCTGCTTTTTAGAAGGTCATATTTGAAACTCAAATGATGGTTACAGGTATTCTTCCCATAAAAACACACATCCATACAAACTCAATGTTTTGCATACATTTTCAGAAATTTCTTGGACCCTTTGAAGCCTATCTGTGAATTCCTGGTTAAGAATACAGACTCTGCCCTAGCTGATTTGGCTCAGTGGTTAGAGTGTCGGCCCGCAGACTGAAGGGTCCCCAGTTGGATTCTGGCCAAGGGCATGTACCTTGATTGCAGGCTCTGTTCCCTGGCCCCTGTCAGTGCATGAGTAGGAGATGACCAATCAATGTGTCTCTCTCACATCAATATTTCTCTCTCTCTCTGAAAAGCAATTTAAAAAATGTCCTTGGGTGAGGGTTAAAAAAAAAAAAGAATGCAGACTCTGAAAAATCACCAGGTTCCAAGGTATTCTCCTTATCTTTTTTTGGCAAAACTTGTGAACATCTTTTGAGGAGACACAGGAAATGGGTGGTGAGGGAGATGTGGCCCTCAAACCACTCCCCAAATGAGTTTTCAGTAGATAAGAAAATTGATCCCTGCAATAAAAATGAGTGCATGTGTCCATGTAGCATAAAATGAGGCCGGCTCTGTGTTGAAATTCATCCACTTAGTTAAGTCAGGCCTTTCTTCTAAATCCACTCTGAGGTCACAGTGATCTGTTTTTGATGGTTCATATTAATTGACTGACTAACAGAAGCCCTCTAATTTGATATGACGGGAGCAGTTGCAAGTTAATGAGAAAAAAAAAAGGTCAAATCAGGATATCATTAAAAAACACATTGATACATTTTATTTTAACTTAAGACAATAAAGTATGTGTTCATTTACTCATCATTTGATGTCTGGCCAAGGTCTTTGTTTTCTGGCCAAGTGTCTGCTATTGGAGTTCCTGGCTTTTCTTGCACCAGGCACTCCAAATGCATCATCTGTGAATTCTATTTTTTATTACTTTAAGTTCGATCATCAACTTAAAAGAAACTCGGGAGGTAATTTCAGTACAGATTCCTTTCAGAGGTTTACTCTTATACCTCATCTCTTGTTTATTTATTATTATTATTTTTTAATCCTCACTTGAGGATACTTTTTCCATTGCTTTTCAGAGAGAGTGGAAGGGGGGGAAAGATAAACATTGATATGGGAGAGACACATCAATTGATTGCCTCCCGCACACGCCCCAACCGGGGCCTGGGATCAAGCCTGAAACTGAGGTATGTGTCCTTGGTTGGAACTGAACCCAGGACCTTTTAGTCCATGGGCCTATGCTCTAACCACTGAGCCAAACTGGCCAGGGCTGTCCCTCATCTTTTATAGTTATCTTTTCTCAAAGATCGAATCTGATAGTAATTTCTCTAAAGTGCACTTTTATCAAGTTTATATAAAGTATTTAACTTAATTTTAATAGAAACAAGAGCTGTGTTTTTATACTGTATTTTGTCTATTTGTTTATATTGAGTTAACTTATATGATCACAATAGCAGCAAAGCTGCCACAAACAAGGTTGGGGATAGCAATGTTTGGGCATCTGTTATAAGTTGTATGAAGGTCACTGGAGGCTTGGGTCTATCCAGTGGAAAGGCAGGTGGAGGTCATTTAATGTGCCTTTTAATGTAGCTCACAGGAGGCTACATTTTTTGTGTAATATCTTTAGAAAAATCCTCATGGTTCACTCCCAGCTCTCTGTGAGAGGATTCTTTGGGGCTGACCCTAGGAGGGGTTGAACTTCATATCTGGGTCCCTTCAGTGGAAAGCAGAGATGATCCCCTGATCGTGGGAATCAGGGAGGAGGGAGCAACTGAATGGGTTTGAGGAAATTACAGGAATCTTGAGGGTATATAGGGCTTCCTCCACACTACAGAATTGGAATTGGGATTTTGAGGCCTGAGAAGTCCCAGATGACATGTTAAAGAAGTACATGCATTCAAGGAGCTTAACTGTTAATCCAAAAGGAAATTGTCCTCTATCTTTTTGGAGATGTTTGTATGTTCTGAGAGCATCAGAGAGGTGGTTTTACAAGTGGCATTTTCCGTGGGTGATGAATTCTCTCCACAGGCTGATCTACCTGTTCGGCTACCTTTGTCTTCTTTGCCATCTCTGTATGCCTGGGGCTCAGGCTGCCTCAGAGGGCTGAGTTGGGAGGAAGGAAGTGGAGGGGTATCATCATCCTGCCTTGATTTGTGAAACAATGTCTCTTTCAGTAAAGCTCAACCCTTGTCATGTTTATAGAGCACCTCACAGTTCATCACTGAACCAAATTCCAGTCCTGCCTGTCTACGCCACACCAAGTCTTAGTCACTGTGGAGCTAGGCCTAATGCTTGCTCTTGGGGTATTAAAAGCCTGGTAAAAAATGCAGATTTGATAGAAGCCGTGATGGAGGAGACCTCCAACTACCCACAGTACTTTAGAATCAATGAATTGTTCAGATTAGTGAAAAGAGAGCAGAGTCTCAAGGGCAGGTTTTGACTAGGGGTATGTTATCTGCAGGTTCAGAATCACGGGGGTATTTAGAGAGAGAACTTCAGCTAACTCTGAGATCCCGGGCATCAAAAGGGCAATGTGAAGCATGGGGCACCTAATTGGGAGGATATGTTCTAATATATGAAAAAAAGAAGTGTAACAAAGAGCTGGACAAAACCTTGGTCTTCGCCCCAGTTTTGTCTGATGGCTCCGGCCCTGTTTGGCTCTGCTGGCTGACCTTAAGTCTTCCTGTTCACTGGAATGGCTGACCACTGACCTCATGAAGTTCCTTTCTTATATGCTTTACATATATTGGCTTCCATTTCCCTTCAGGACAAAAAAGGCCTATTCTCCCTTATTGATAGTGAGGGGCGAGTAAGTATTTATATTGGTTTTAGCAGAGGCTGGAATGGCCGTGTGCTGGCGCTGCGTCCTATGATTTCTTTAATGTATGTTCCACGGGTGAAATCACTGGGCAGATGTTACTTTATCTGGTTTCATTATCCAGGTTCTGAATTCTCAAGAGGCCTGGGCTGTTTTCCATTAATAATAATAATTATTATTTTAATAGTTAACCCTTATTTGAGTTCTTACTATGAACAGATGTTGAACTAGACTCTTTCTATGCATTAGCTCATTGAATCTTCCCAATGGAACTGTGAGATGCCTACTATTATTTTGAGGCTGCCTGAGGTTTAAAAGAAGCTAAGTGGCAGAGCCAAGATTTGAACTTTGTCTGATTTTAAAGCTGGAGCTCTTAAGGGCCATGTGGAAATACTGCCTCCAGAACAACCAGGGAAGGCTATACTTTCCCCCACAGTTCTAGAGAGACCACAGGGAATGTCTTGCTACCCCATTCTGCAGCCTTGCCTGAGCTGAACTCTGTCAGCTCAGAAGCCATCCACTGGGCTTCGTCCAGTATGTGAGGAATGTGGGGATTGCTGCTCCATCTCGAGATCACAGTGTCCGGGTCAGAGCGACAGAGAAACTTCCAAACATTCTGGGACTAATGACAATATAAACCCCAGGTCTCTGTAGGCCAAGGCCACAGCAGCCATGGGCCAGTGCAAACAGAAATGGCCATCCGAGAAAGCCCACCTAGACACAGAAAAATATTCCGAGCAAAACAGAGGGAGAAAGAATTTCTTTGGGGGGTGACGTGGGGTAATTTTGTTACTTCCTGGAGCACTTGAAAATTGTAGCCGTTCAATCTCATGTGCTTGAGAAATATTGTACTTCTCTTTCCTTTAAAAAAAAAAACCCAGTCTCCATTTCACTGGGCTAGAAATTCAACCTTGCTAAGTCCAGGGGGCCAGGTCTTCCCCACAGCAGAGGCAGGGGGTTGGGGAGGGCCCGGGTCATCACCATCAGCGGTGCCTGGGTTGCTGAGATCCCATGAACCCAGTCCACGTGGTGTGATTCCTGCCCGGCTGCTTTTGTGCCACAGCTGGAACACGAACATCACCTCCAGGGCAGAGAACTGCACACAGCCATTCCTTGCTCAGTCTTGCTGTTTCTCCACAACACTGCCGGTCAGCCCCCTTCAGTCTCGGCTGCTCGTTGGGAACATACAGGCCTTTGTCTTCTTCAGCTTTTGGAAATCTCCTTAATCTTGCTTCTATTAGAGGAAACCCCTCTGATCTCCAAACCTATTCTCTTACCCTTTCGGGAGTCCTGGCACACTCCTCTCAGTCGCACCAGGCCAAGAGGCTGGGGCAATGGGATGTGAGTAGGGCAGCTTGGCTGGGCCTTGGCATGTGGCCGTCTAAGAGGGGGCTGCTACTTTGTTCCGGCTGGTTGCTCTGTGTTGCTGGATCTTCTGATTTTCCAAGAAAATCTAGACGTCCACATTATTGTGAGCAGTCCCCTTTGCATTAAATGCTTGTCTCAAGCATTTAAAACTACTCTGCATACGCCAAAGGAAAGCGTCTGTTGGCCATCAGGTTGCCATCCCCAGTGCAAGCGTCTGAGAACCAAAGCCTGGGAAGAAAGCGGTTCACAGTCAGAAACCTTACTCCCCGTGGGGAAGCTCAGGGCTCGGCACCTGGCCGGACACAAGGAAAGGGAAAGAGAAAAGATAGGAAGGGACAACACAAGAGTGAATTTCTGAAACAACCCTCCGACTGCAATGCATGCCGCTTGACTCACAATGTCTGCCTTCCTGATGAGGAATCTCTTCAGGTTTTAGGGTTGCTTTTCTTAAATCAGTTGCTCGGAGGCTAATAAGTTAAATTATTCTGAGTTCACATAAGTCTTTGGTCTTGATAAAGGGCTCACATAAGTCTTGGTCTTGATGATTTTGAATTGTGAATTATGAAGGTAAAATTATAACTGTTGGGTGCTAAAGGCAACATTATATGTCACATTGTTGGAATCAAGGCTCAGTGGAGTCAATTTGGTTCATTCCTAGCTTTTGATGCAAATTTTGCTCAGTCTATATTTTACAAAGCATTCCCAGCTCTGGAGAGACGCTTCACAGGGATGTGCCAGTGATTCAAAGGATGAAAAGTACGGAAAAGTGTATACAGTCAATGCCTACTTCTCCTACTACTATTAATGAATGGGACCCTTTATATTTATGGGGCCCTTTATCAGTCCAGGTTAACTTGGCTGAAAGTGGCAGATATCCAGTTCAAAGTGGCTTATGCAGAGAAGGGATCTCTATAGGAGAGTGAAAAAATGTCTCTCCAGTGGTTTGCTTTGGAAATACTGGCTATTACTACTTTCATATTATCTTTTTTATGATTAACACTTTTTATATTATCATATTTTATACTTCCCACAAACCTATAAGGAAGCTACTATTTTTTATCTCCATTTTACCCATGAGACAATGGGCTCAGAAAGCTTAAGTTAATCAAGGTCCTATATAAGGGATAGAGCTGGGATTTTAACACAGTTTTGCCTGACTCCAAATTCTGTTCTATTCTGCTTTCCTGTCATTTAATATACTAACTGAGAAGCGTAAGGTTACTCAATTCTGAATTCCTGTTTCTGTGTCGGAGGGCGAGGCAAACCACTTGTAACTGGAAAGAAACCAAAGAACCTCTTACCTTATTTAATTAATCCCCCCCCCCCCCCGAAAGAGCTGTTCTGCAGAGTCTCAACACCAAGGCTTCCCTAACAAATGCAAGTGAGTGTGCAACACAAGACCATTCTCCAGTTAGACCAGAGCCTCTGCTGAATGCTCTGGCTTCACACGCCTAGATGGCGACCCACATGCGGTTCATCTCTAACCTGTGATTGCTGATGCAGGGATGACATTTGCTGTCAAGCCCTCTTTCTCTCAGTCATGGGCAGACAGTGGGGGATTTCACTGAGCAGTTATGTAGTTCTTACTCGGTTCTGGGCACCGTTCTAAACACTTTACAAATATTATCTGATTTAATTTTCTCAAGAACCCCTCGAGGTAGACCATTACCAGTGCTTTCATTCTGAATCCAAAATACACGGGTACTTACAGGGTGTTTACTCTGTGTGGACACTGTCCTAAGTGCTTCAAATGCCCTGGGTTTCCTATTTAATCCTCACAAACAACCCCACAAGGAGACGCTGTTAGTATCATCTCTGTTCTACAGGTAAGGAGACCGCAGGAGGAGATGAAATCTGCTCCAGGTAACACAGTTGGCAATCGATCGCTCTGGAATTTGAACCCAAGCAGACTGGCCTCAGAAAGCAGCTTACCTACTAACTGCTCTGAGCTGTCACCTCCCATTCCCCTATTATTTAAAAATAGTCAACTCTTATTTTTCTTTTCCAGGTGAAACTTGAAGAAAATAAATACAGTAGCTTTGTCTAATCTGAACATTGTTGATCCTCAGCTTAAACTCATTCATTGAATTTTCTATAATATTTAGCTTCGATAATTAGAAAACTAGGAAGCAATGAAGAGTGTTGACCTTGGACTTAGACATAAATGAGCCATTTACTGACTATCACCTTGGACAAGTTACTTTACTTCTTTGAACCTCAGTTAATTCTTCAATAAAATGGGAGTAACAAATGCCTACCTTATGGGGTGTAGTGAAGATTCAATGAGAAAACCACATAAAGACCTCCCTCACGGAGTGCCTGGAATGAGGAAAGCCTCCAAAAAGTGGTAGATATTTTTATTATTATAGACACATATTTTGCCACCACAGAGATGCCCTATGGACACCATTAAAAAAATCTTAATTTTTAGTCACTTGACTGTGTTACCTGATGAATGTTAGTCTCTTTCATTAAACTGTAAACTCCACTAGGCTGTGACCTCCAATAGCCTGTGAATGCCATGTATGTGTTTATGGTGTCCAGTCTCGATGCATGGCCTTGTTTGGGAACTGAGTATGCAGAAGGAATATCTTGTGTCCACTGACTTGAACAAAATGTGGACATTTTAGAATATAAAGCATTTAAGGAACAACTCTGTCTATAGGGACTTTAGTTTACAAAATGTAATCGATTAATTTTGTGCCATTTGGGACCATCATCACCTGGTGGGCAGTTTTCTGTTTCAAGTTTGGTTCAAGACTGACTTCCATGAAGGTTTGAGTTCAGGTCAGTGTCCCCAGGAACATATCCGCTATCTATCAGCATGGGACCTTTCTCTTTGTCTGGGGTTCTTCCACCGTAGCACCCTATCTACAGTATTATCTTCCAAAGTGGCCCATCCTCTGTTTCACTAAAAAAATCTGTGTTTGAATGTTGACAGTGGTTCTGTGAGGGTGTAAAGTACTTAGCATAGAGCTTGGCAGTATATATATATAATGAAAGAGAAAGAACAAAGAAAGAGAGGAGAAACTTGAAGAAAGAGCTAGACTTTTACATGAAACTGAAAAGATACCTTCCCCCACTCTTGCCCTCATAAACATTAAACATTTTTTTATGGTGACATTTTTAGCCCATTCTGATATGTATTGATTTGTATCCTGGGAGCCATTGTCTGTTTCTTATTTCTATGTTAAAAAAACACATTAAATGCCAATGTGATTATATAAATATATGTGTGTGTGTGGGTGGAAGGGTGAAGGGAAATTTCTTTCAAATTCTAAGAAGGGAAGTAGCTTTCTCATAGGTTCCCACATCATCAATCAACTCATCACATCCTCAGTCTATTTCATTTTCTCCCCCGAAACAGAACTGAACAATCACTCTGGTTTCAAAGCTTGAGAAAAAATGTTTCAGAAACGTCTAGAGATGGTTCTTTTATTTTGGGGACAGTAGACTTTTTGTAGCTCGAAAGCCGGATTGAAGGAAGTCCAGCTGCGATTTCCATTTTGGACAGTAGAGGGCAGACGTCTCCACTCCTGCCTACCCAACACTACCCCAGCAACATTATGTTTATGCAAACAGCCTTTGACATAATAGCTTTGAAACAGCTGAAAATTGAATTGTGCCTTGAGGCCAAACATCTAGACCACCACCTTTGTTACATTCATCTGCCACAGTAAATTGGGTTCACCATTGGCTCCTGGAGCTGCTTTTTCCTCCATTCTGGCCTCACAATAACTTTGCGTAGGAGAAAGACAAATGCGACTTCCTCACACAAAACATTGGCAGGGTTTCATTTCACAAACTCTTATCTGAGGGGCTGGAGGTTGCAGTGTGGATTTCTCCAGCCATCTGAAGAAAATAAAATAAAAGGAAAACTGGAAAGCTAAACAAATCCATCTAATTCTGGGATCTCTGTGTGTTTCCATACCTTTTTAGCTTTGCCACTTAATCTAATTAGGACTTTGCCTCCCGAAATAAATACCTAATAAAGAATGAACCTATTAAAAGACTAAATTTACTACACCCCCGTTTGTGCAAACCCTCTGCATGTTTCCTTGAAGCGGTAATGCTGACGAAATTGAACGTTGTTTGACTGGATAATGGTCTCCCGCTGTAAGACGGATTAAGGAAAATAAACGTCGAGGGGGGGAAAGCGGGTCGCTTTATTGAATCCCATCGATGATAATGCCATCACCTGAAATAGCTGCCTGGAAAGAGTGTAAATGGGAGCAAAGCAGCAGCATCCAGAGCCAATTTGCAACTGGGGAACAGTTCATTTTCTCGGAAGTAATTTTATTCTGTTTTGGGTTCACTGCCCTGGTTTCGGGGGTTGACGTAAAGTAGATATTTTTTTACCTTATTTTATTTATTTTTTAAAATTTATCTTAATTGTTGAAAGAATTACAGATGTCCCTCTTTTTCCCCCCATTGACCCCTTCTACCCTCCCCCCCAGGCCTTCACCACACTATTGTCTGTGTCCTTGGGTTGTGCATATATGCATATAAATTCTTCGGTTAATCTCTGGCTCCCCACCCCCACCCCTGCCTTCCCTCTGAGATTTGTCTGTCTGTTCCATGCTTCTATGTCACTGGATCTATTTTGTTTGTCAGTTTATTTTGTTTATTACATTCCACATATGTGATGTTTGTCTTTCTCTGCCTGGCTTATTCACTTAGCATAATTTTCTCCAGGTCTATCCATACTGTCCCCAAAGGGTACGAGATCCTTCTTCTTTACAGCTGCGTAGTATTCCATGGTGTAAATGTCCCACAGCTTTTTTATCCACTCATCTACTGATGGGCACTTGGGCTGTTTTCAGCTATTGTAAATTGTGCTGCTATAAAGTATATTTTTAAAAAAGAAATGTTTGTGGGCATCACAGATGCTTTTCACAGGAGGGTATTTTGGCATTGATTACTGGTTTCATTCATTGATCAAAAAATATTTAATGAGGGCCTACTCTGTGTTAGGCACGGTTTGGGCTCGGAGGACATCATAAACAAAACAGGTGTCTCATCACTGTCATGAAACTTACAATCTAGTGGAGGAGGTAGGAGTCATTCATTAGCAAATCTTTATTAAACACAAATTGTGGGTCAGGCCCATAATCACAGAATAACTAGAAAATTGCAAGTTGGCTGAGTAATATGAAGGCAAGGTAGTGAGAGGTTACTAGACCAGGATATATGCCGTTCCTTTGAAGAACAATTTTAAGACAAATCAGTGTGATGTGACTTCCAGGTGAGTTTGGTGATTGGCCTATTAGAGGGATTATTAGCATGCTTGAGAGTTCACCTAATCAGTTCAAATCCAGTCACCAAACTTTCCTGGGACTGTTTTCTTTCTTGATAGAAGTTTATAGTATTTTCTGTCCAATTTGCCCAACAGGATGGCTGTTTGAGTAAAATGAGAGACTATGCACAAAAGTGCCTTGTAGTTGTTGAAAATAATGATTATTATATGGGCTGGTGCTTTCCTAGGGCCTACCCACAAGGGTCTTACAGAATTCTCAGGTGGATAAGAGGAAGATATGTTGAACAACAGTGAGCAATTGAAACAGTTTATGGATAAGTGGTAATGTATGTGGCACTGGTGATGTATTATGTTGGATGAGGTCGGGAGAAGGTAGGCTTTGAGGAATGGATGGTGGTTTGCAAGGCAAGAGCAGGAGTCTCAGGCTAGTCTGTATTTGGGGATTGTGGGAATGCTGGCAGTTGGAGGATACTGGGGGAGAGGAGATTGACCTAGTGGGTGCAGCTCAAGTTCAAGGTGGACCGGTCTGTTAGGCTGACATCTGATATTCTGTTGGATGGTACTTCAGTGGTCTTTTGTAAGGCCCTCCTCTGCTCGTGAGTGCTCACCCTTCTCTTACTCAGTGCCCTCTTGCTTCTCGCATCTCACACCTGGCTGCTCCATACCCTGCGCCACTCCTCCAAGTCTTCCCAGCTCCTCTAGGGCCCTGCTTTCCAAAGTCATGGCTGGTTGTTGCAGAATCGGTGCTAAAACACTGATGGGAGAGCACAGGAACATTCATGTTTTATTCTGTCTTCCTGAAAAGACAGTGCCTAAAACCAGGGCTTCTCAAGCTGGTGTAATGTGTTGTCCTTCCCAAAGGAAAAACATTCCCTCGCCTCTAGAGGAGACAACGCCCATTTGCAAAACACTGACTTACACTTTCAATTGCAAACTGTCACTGCTAAAGAGGAGTTTTGGCTGCTAAAACATTTTTTTTTTCTTTTGAAATTATCATTGAAATGAAAACACAATTAAAAAATGTTTTTGGAACGTTTAGGCCCTGGAGAAAATGAGCCTTTCATTGCCCATTAAATTAAGCACTCAGGGGACTCCCTCTACCCCCAGGGTCTCAGATCCCCATTCACTTTCTTAATTTTTCATTATGTTTCTTCAGACAGGCAAATGGCATTTCTTTGATGATTAATGATGCTGGGGTCTCTCACTGGTCCCCTTATTCTCTCCTCATGATGAGCCGGGAAGGACCAGTTCCCTGAACTCATGTTCAAGTGCATTGTTGTATTCAGTGCTGGTTCCACAGGTCAATCTACATATTGCTGAAGGAGAACCCACCCTGTCTGGAAGGCTCCTGTGAAACCTCAGGGTCAGCTCCATCATGGGCCTCAACGTTGACATCTTTTCCAGCCTCATGGAGAAATCCGGCCAGAAGAGGCAGCCGTTTGGAAAATATTGCTTACATTGGGGCTTGGATTCTGTACGCTCAAGGGCATCTCCATCTTTGAGTGACGCTGGTCATGCCAAATCACCCTTGCTTGTGCCTTTGGTTTGTCTACATCTTGGGCAGCAGTAAAGGCAAAAGAGATAGAAAAAGGCAAAGGTAAAAGTATAAGAAACAAAGGGAGATTTGAGGGATAAGATATGGTAGATAAGAGAGAAAAGGAAGATGTTTTCATGTGTTGCCATCAAAAAAGACAGCAGTGGCATTGATATATCCAGCGTCTGCTGTACACCTCTGACTCACAGTGCCCCCTGCTGGAAACCAGGGAGGACTCTCCACCCACAGAATCAGCTCCGTATCAAGTCAACTTAAACCAGCTATAAGCCCTGTATCGTGATGGCAGGAGGGAAACCCAACTCCAATTAGCATGAGGGTTCCCTTAAACCTTTCCTGCTGTCCCGCCTCCCCACCCAGAGGTTTGCCAGGGCCCTAGGATTGCCACATAGAGGTGGCCCCATTGGTCCAAACAGGTTAGCTCTCACTGTTTGCACAGGCCCTTGCTGGCTCTTGGGGTTTCGGACTCTTTGATGAGCCTGGGAGCTCCAGTGTCCTGGGTAGAGAGAGACCCCCTTAGCCCACCCAATAGCTATCCCGAGGAGCTTAACAGTTGGTGCTGTCTGAATGTCACCTCTCTCTGATTATAGGAACTTTCTTCTTCCCTCTCCACTTCCTAATTATCTTAAGAAACACAGCCCTCCTTCTTTGTGGTGCTGCCACAATCTCTTCAAAGTGGGGGGTTGTTATAAAGGGTGGAGTCCTTGTCCTAGCAGCTCCTGCTTTCTACCCCGAAGGACTCCCTAAGGCAAGGAATTAGTACAGGTCTGAATACATGTTTGGGGAGGGGGGAGGAAAAATAAAGTCGAATTCTAATTAATGTCAAAAACAATTTCCTGCCTGATGGCAATACTCAAATTATGCAGGTGTGATGAGAGACTTTGAATATTTATCTAATTTTCTTGCAGCTCTTTAAAAAATATCTTTTGCGTAGGTAGTACTTGCCCATGCTTCAGAATTCAAAAGATCCAAAAAAGATACACAGTATAGTGAAAAGTTACCCACCGTATCCCTCAGCCACTCTGTTCTCCCCAGAGGCAACCAGTTACCTGTTGGTTGTGTTTTCTGCTACAGACACTCTGTGAATGTATAATTATATGTGAATACAGTTATCCTGCACCATTTTTTGCTTAATATATGTATATATATATTTGATATTTTAAAACGTAATTATACAAATCTACCTCTTTAATTTTAGTAGCTATATACTATATTCTATTTTGTGTACTTACCATAATTCCTTTTACAAGCCTTCCATTGATGGACGTTCAGGATGTTTCATTTTTTTGCTAATATAAACATTGATATAGTAATAATCTTGGTTATTGTACACAGGCTAATTGTACACAGGTAAATCTCAGGATGAATCACTAGAACTTTAATCAAAAGATAGGTGCATTTCAAATTTGGATCAATATTGCCAAATTGACTTTCTCAGAGGTTAAATCCATTTACATCCCCCCAAATAAGGTATTAAAAGTGTCTGTCTTCCCAACTTTAATACAAGTTGCTATAATTTTTTATCTTTGTCAATCTGATAGGTGAAAAATGGAATCTCAGTATAGTTTTTAATGTTCATTTTTCTTATTTTGAGGAAGTTGAGTAAATTTAATATGCTTTTAAGTCATTTTAGTTAATTTTCTATGGAGTCTCTATGTCCTTCCCTATTTTTCCTTTAGTAGTTGGATTTTTCTTATTGATTTCTAAGAACTCTTTTCTTATTGATTTCTAAGGACTCATATTAATGAAATATAGCCTTTGGCCTATGATATGCACTGCAGGTTAGTTTTCCTTCAGTTTATTTATCTTGTACTTTCCTTTCTGGTATCTTCATTCATGCAGAATTTTGTGGAGTAAAATTCACCTACACTGCATTTTGGCATTTGAATTCTGTGTTACATGCAGAAATACTTTCTCCATTGTAGAATCATAACATTTTCCCCAGTGTTTTCTTCTAGAATCTCCATGGTTTTATATGTTGCACTTTACTTTTTGGTTCATCGGGAATGCCTTTTGGTGCGCAGGGAGTGATTTAGGAATTAAACATCGTTTATTTTCCCAAATGATGATTCAGTTTTCCCAATACTATTTTACTACTTTTACAGTTCTTTAAAAAATAAATAAATAAGAATTCTTCGGAAGGCATGCTGTTTCTGAATTCTGCTTCCAGAATCTGAGTGGGAATAGTTGGCAGGTAGCTTGAGTATCCCAGGTACACAAGTAATGAATGACTGCCATTGAAAAGTCAGGAAATGAGTCCCAGAGGCAGCCGTGGGGGAGGAGTCTATCTTCATTTTGTAACTCCTTTCATGAACATTTACCTTTTTGAGAAGAAAGGATTGATTTTGGACTTAACACTCTTGGGGGCTAGCCTTGGCAGCAAATGAAAACCTGGTTAGAATTGATAGAGAGAGTAAGGTATAATGGGCCCATGTTAAACATATACTTTGCGATCATGTAGAAAGGCCATTTGGCTCATAATGGCCTTTCCCCCTCTCTACTATAAATTATTTCAAGAAATTTTTTTTCCCACAAAAATATCTCAGAGAGGTGATTTTTATCTCTAAAGCACTCATTCTGAACTGTTTCCTTTTTGTTTTTCCCCATAGAGTGATTTACTGTACTGGCTGCATTTTTTCCATAGTCAACTCTGTTATACTGAAATTCTTTGTCCTATGTCACAGTCACAAATCATTTATCTTAGTTATTTTGGGGTAAAGATACTTTCCAATAAGATGTAGTAATTCCGTTGCATATTTCTCCCTCGACTGTCCTTGTCTCTCTCTGGGCCTACGTCTCCATGAGAGCCTTGGGTCATCAATCAGTTTCTGACTGGCCAGTTCATGAAGCAAAGCTTCCCCCAGTGTTTTTGATTGGGTTGGCCAGGCTTTCGGCATTCTGTGGACACGGTAGAAGTGCCTCTCAGCAGATAGTACTCAATCTTCAGCGAGAATGCATGGATATTAAAATCTTTGCGTGGAAATATGTGTGACGAGGGTCCTATCTGAGATAAATATTTATTAGGAATTCTCATTTGGGAAGGACCAGATTCTCCGCGTCAGTGGTTCTAAAAATCAGTGGCTATAAAAAAGCCCCTGGGGAGCTTCTTAACCAAGCAGGTTCCTGGACCCCACCCCTAGAGGTCATGACTTTCCTCGGGTGATTCTGATGGAAGTTGCCCGCAAGCAACACTTTGAGGTTCTTAACTAAAATGCAATTAGACAGGGTCGGTTTTCAGCAAAGTAGGTGGGAGCCAGGTGTAACCTCTGATGTCTTCATGCTCTTCACTGTCTTCTCCTCTTGGCCCGCACTCTCCTCCCCGGCCCCTACCCCGATTCCGCCCCACCCAGCGTTCTAGGTCCCTACTTGGCAGTTTGTCTTTGGGTCTCGGCTGCTTGCCACAGCCCTTCTCCTTAGCAAAGCAGATCGTCTTGTTTTTATCTCTCGAGAGTCCTGATAAGAAACAGAACGGTGAATTCTAGTGACCTCATGATTTCATTTTTAGAATCCCCAACATATGTTAATTCCGTTACCATTTATCAAATACCCGCTCTTTGCAAGGCTCTGGGGCTAAGAAGATGAAGCCTACAGACTCGACCTTCAAGGAGGTCATTGCCTAAAGCAGGAGATGGCATTTTTTTTTTTTTGTAAATCACCAAATAGTAAATATTTTAGGGTTTGTGTGCCATATGGCCTCTGTTACAACCACTGAACTCTGCCACTGTAGTGTGAAAGCAGCCATAGACAACATGCAAACAAATGAGTGTGGCTATGTTTCAATATAATTTTATTTATAAAAATAGGTGATGGATCCCTGGTCTAGAGGGCATGGGCAAGTAATTACATACATTGTGAAAATGTTCCACAATGTGGGGCAAAGGCTGGGGCCAGGGCTACAGTTGTGCTTTACCTCAAGAGCCAGCTCTGGTCAGTTGGTAGCGAGTGCCTGGAGCACTCTGTTCATTCATTCACTCAACAAACACTTATCATTTATTGCCCCCTATGTGCCAGGTGTAGTGGGGCAAACTACTGTTATTTATTAGCTTTGCTGTCCATGGGTAGGGCTGTGTGTTTGCTATTGTTGAGCTATGTCTTAAGGATACACAAATGAATAGGAAATATTCTATATGTTAAGCCCATATATTCAAGGAATTCACAGTTTTGCACTAACCTAGTAAAGGAGGTACTAATATGCTCCTTTTATAGATGTTAAAGGATGTACTAAAGATCACTCAGCTGGTGAGCTAATAGCATTTTAGCCCATATCTCCTGCTCATAAATCCAAGACCTTTCTATTATACCCAAACTGCTTTTAATGGTAATGATTTGTACTACAGAGTTGATGGTTTGAACTGCAGTGCAAACCAGAGATCAATGACCTTTAAAAACTGACTTGCCAAAATTCCAGTTCCTTTCCTTCTGACATGCCTAGATGAGGTCTAGGAGTGTTGGAGCAGATCATGACAATCTTGTTCTCAGGGGGTGTGAGAAACAGGGCTGTTGAGCTTTTGCCGTGTGTGTGTGTGTGTGTGTGTGTGTGTGTGTGTGTGTGTAACCCTACTGAAGCCAGGACCCACATAGTCCAGTCTCAGAGCTGTGTTGCAATGATACAACTTAGCTGAAAAAAAACAAAAATGTCGACCCAAAACAACTCAAGCTTTTTATTTAAATTGCTCAAACATTAGGAAGGGGATACATCTGCTTCTAAAGCTTTTAAAAAAAATACCCCTATTATCTAATCATCTGATTTTCTCATACCTTGTGGTTTCTCCTTTCCTATAATTTAATAAAAATTCCCAGAAAAGCTCCACCTCCAGTTCTGGCTTTTGTGCCCTATGTCCATCTACCCTTCTCCACTTCTATCACAAAATGTAAAGAACTAATCTGATGATAGCAGAACCTATCTCAAAGATCTGGGGAGTGGGAGCAAAACCAGAATTTTTGGGGAGCAAGAAGGATAGAAAAACCTAGAAATGCTGGATGTATATGTACACACACATGCACACACGTACATATAGGCATGCATATATATACACACAGACACACACACATACATACACACAGGCATGCACATATATATATATATATATATATATATATATATATATATATGTCTATACACACACACACATATCATGTATCATCTATCTGTCTATCATCTATCATCTATCTATCTATCATCTATCTATCTATCTATCTATCTATCTATCTATCTATCTATCTATCTATCTATCATCTATCTATCTGTCTATGTATCTATCATCTTCCAGTTATTTATATCTTTCTTGATCTCTACTTCTGTCTCTGTCTCTGTCTCTGTTTGAGGAGTACACTGCTGAGAATGAAAGGAAAACAGAACTAGAGCCCTGCTGGTATCATACTCAAATCCTGCATTATTCTGAATTTCTACTCATGGAAGCAGGTAAAATTCCTTATTGTTTAAGCCATTTTGAGTCAGATGTGTGTTACTTGCAGCTGAAAAGATTCTAACTATCCCGAGGTAGAATCAAATGGCAGGTCGCCTTTGACCCCTCTTTCCTACCCGTCTTCCTCAAGTTCTCTTCCTCCTTATAACTCCCCTGTGCTCGTCCCCCTTTCTCTGCAGTGTCTTCATTTCCAGACTTGGTTTCTTCCTATTTTTGGAAGCTGCCTTCATCCACGAGAAAATGTGAAAAGCAGGTTCAATGAGTGTTTTCATGACTTGACATGAAATGTCTCTCCTCCCATGTTCGATGTGGCTGGATCATTTTTACCAGGCAGGTCTACAGGAAGCCCCCTTGAGCCCTGGAAAGTCATCCTCCCCAAGCCATTCTATTCCATTACTTTGTTTTCATCACACTCACCATTAACCAAATTCAGCACTAATTAGTTGACACTGTCTTGTCTGTCTCTCTGCCCATCCTCTCCTATGCACTAGACTGAATTCAAAAGAACTGTCTTGTTTACCCATCTAGGTTACAAAGCATCCCCTCTGATAATGCAAGTGCCCACCTGGCACCATACACAATAATTACAATATTCTTGACTATATTCCCAGTGCTGTTTCTTACATCCCTGTGACTGTTTTGTAGCTGCCAAGCTGTACTTCTTGATCCCATCACCTGAATGAAAGCATGTTGACTTTTGTGGTTACTCCTATTTTCCAGTTCCAAGTGCAGTCAGGTAGAAACATGGCAACTACAACAACAGGTAACATTTATTAAGTGCCTGTTGGCATTGTGCTAAGTTTTACATACCTAATTTTAAGCTTCACAAGAACCTTGTGATTAGTATAATTTTTTTTTTTTTTTTTTAACAGAGCAGGAAACCAAGGGACAGGGTAATAAATGAACTTGCTTAAAAAGTGGAAGATCCAAGACTTGCCAACTTCAAAGCCCACTCCAGCTCTGTCAAGGAACCAAAACAATACAGGAGTAGTGGTTGAGTGGAAAAAGACAGTATTTGCCCCTCCCTAGCTCCTTCCTGGTCATGGAGTGTAGCTCTCTTAACCTCTGCCTTACCCCCATCCAGTCACTGGAGGAAGGAAGGAATTGGACTTAGTGTAAATTATATTAACCCAGCTTCCTCAAAATGATGGTCCAGAAAAACTCAGAAGGGGGTACAAAAACTGAACTGTGCATCACTGAAATTATCACATCAAATTACTTTTAAAAGAACTATGTTAATGCCTCCCGTGGCCCAGGAACTTTCGAAGCAGGAGTGGGACCTGCAGCTTGTTCAGGCAGAAGGAAGTTAATGGTGTGATATGGTAGCCAGTGGAAGCTGGGACTTCTCCTCTGCTCATTAATGATAGCAGTGATGACGATAAATGAAGTGTGTTTGTTGGATTTCAGCGAAGTCTTAATTACAAGAGGAACACAAAAGAAGACACCCCTTTTTAAACAGTCATTGGCGTATGAATGGTGATTACTGACTAACTCTGGTTTAGTACATGGAGGCAGCTTCTTGCTTCTGCTCTAGGAAGGCTGGTGAGCAGGCCAGGTCCAGATTGTGAATCTTACAAGTAAGGGCACTGTTCTAAAATGCCACTCTCATGTAGCTAAAGACCTTAGGGTTTAAATATCATGAATCTGAGAATTTCATAACGTGTAGGACCCTTGGACAGTATCTTGTCCAGGCCCTTCATGTACAGATGAGTAATTTGAGGCCAAATGGGAGAAATTAGTTCCCCAGGCTCATACAGTTGCAGGGTCAAGACTCCAAATTTCCATACCTCCACTGTGTACATACCTTTCATCTAAAACCTTAACTAGCAAGAATATATCCATAAAACTGAAAATGGAGAACGTCTCCAAGTTGCTATGGCAAAGGCCCGTTATTTTATTCTGCAGGACTAGTTACTTTCATGCCTTCACATGGATACAGTAAAGGCAAACTAAAGGCAGATTAAAATCAGGCTCCACTGACATCAGGGTGACAACTAAAGTCAAAGGGAAGAGTCCTGTAAGAGCAGAGTGGTCTGGACCATTGAGTGTAGAAGCAGACAGCAGGATGCATGTCGGTTAATCCCTAGACTCTGCCAGTGTTACTGCGGTAACTGTCTGGAAGGACTCCCAGATCTTTAGCTCCAGTTAAGAGCTTTCGTCAGCTCCTGCTCTGCATGATCCATAACCTGGGAGACACGCTCCCTCTGGGTATCCCATAAATGCCTAAATCCATGGAGGTCCAGAAACCAACTATTTATCTTCTATTTCAGTTGAGTTCCTTCACTCAGTGAACGGCATATCTGACCTTCCAGTTGCCCGAGCCAGGACATGGAGGTCATTTTCTGCCTCCTACCCCTTCCATTATACTCAATTGAGAACAGGTCTGTTGGAGCACCTTAGTTAAAATTTCAAATTTACCAACTTCTTTCTATTCCTATTACCATTATCTTCTCTTACCTACACACATTTAGCACCTTCCTAATTGGTCTCTCTATCTTTAGGTTACCTTTCTGTCTTCCATCTGTTCTACATAGTCCTGCAAATAAATTTTATCTAGTGAAAATCTGCCTAAAAGTTTAATGTTGCTATATATTGCACTTGGAATGAAATCTGGACCACTTATGGGAGTTTATGTAGTCCTTCCTGGCCTGGCCCTGCTTCTTTATTTCTTGACAATCCCTCTCCCAAACACCTTACGCCATCCACCAGTATCTGCACCCACATATCTATATGGGGCCTGTTATAATAAATGAATTACTCATGTTTCAATCTAAGGCTAATTGCTTCCCTTGTGCCCTGGACCCCATCCCTTCTTGCCTGCCCAGGGACATTATTTTAGCCATCCCCCCCCTCTTCTACAGCCCCAATCTCATCCTTTTTACTGGGTCATTCCCATCAACATTTAAACATGCTGTTATTTTTCACATATTAAAAAAAATCTTTTGATTTCACCTTTTATGCTAATTGTGACCCCATTTCTTTGCTCCCCTACGCTGTCTTCAATTTCCCCCCTTCCTTGTTCTCTTAAACCCCAATCAAGCTGTGCCCCCGTATCTTTCCATCAAGCTTGTTTTTGTTAGGTTTACCAGGTAACCTCCACATTGCTTTGTGTAGTGGTCGTTTTCTAGAACTCGCATCACGTGACCTCTCAGGAGCTTTTGAGAAAGCTGGACACCCCCTCCTTCTTGACACGCTTTCTCCCCTTCGCTTCCAGAACACCATGCACTTGCTTGGGTTTCCTCCCGCCTCACCAGCTGTTCCTTTCAAATCTCCTTCCCCAGTTTCTCCCCTTCTTGACTTGCGTAGGTCGGAGTGCCCCAGGGCTCTGTCCTAAATCCGCCTCTATTTTCTTTCCCTATCTATATTCACTCCCCGCTGAGTTTGGCTTGGTTGCCTGACTTTAAATGCCATCTAGATGCTGCTAACTTTCAAATATGTATCTTCAGCCAAACTTCTCTTCTGAACCGGCGGCTCATACATTCTCTCGCCTGCTAGGCATCTGCATTTGGATGTCCAATAGACACCTCGAACTCAATGTGTCCAAAATGGAATTCCTGACACTCTTCCCTCCCCCAAATCTCCTTCATTCACAGCCTCACCCTTCTCAGTTGATGGCATCTCCATTTTTCCATGTTCTCATGTCCAAAGCTTGGAGACATGCTTGAATACTTTGGTGCTCACACTCCACAACCAATCTGTCAAGAAATAGTGTGAAGCTGGCCTTCAAAATATATCCAGAATTCAATCACTTCTATCACCTCCATTGCTACCACTCTAGCCACCATCACCCCCAGCTTGGATTACTGCAGTAACCTCCCAACAGGGAGCTGTCCACACACCTTGGGGCCTTCGCAGATGCTGTTCCTCTGCTGGAATGCCTCTTCCTCAGTTATCTCCGTGGCAGTGTCCTTTCTCTCCTTTTTGTCTTTGCTCAGATGTCACCTTCTCAGAGCCTCAGCAAGGCTCACCCTGACCACAGTAGTTAAAACTGTAACTTCTCCCCCTCTGTCTTCACAGGGGGCACTCTCTACCTGTTTTATATGATAGATTAACTTGATTTGTTAATATTTATTTTTTATTCTTAGTCTTCCCCCATCAGAGGGAATTGCCCATATGGAGCACTGTGCAGGATATGCATGCCCTCCTTGGGCTCACCCTGACTCATGGAGAGGATGCCATGTCCAAGTGGACAGTGGATAGTAGGCTGGCGCTTAGGTTCCTCTTACCTTCCAGGCCGTGGTCCCAGGATAATGGGGGTGCCAGATCCTCAAAGTGGGTCAGGATGGTAAGGCATGCTCTGAGGAACCTGTATTCTGAGCTCTATTTGTATCCTGCCCCACTGGGTGACCTTGGACAGATCCCTTGACTTCTCAGGTCTTATTTTCTCTGGCTTAAGAATTTTCCTCTTTAGGCAAATCTCTGCGAATTCTGCCAAGATAAACTTTCCTTCAGTTCTGATGTTGATAATCAAACTAAAGAAATAGAGCATATCAAGAAGTATACATAACATAGTGGATACACATGTAGACTCTGGTACCAGGCTGCTTGGGTTCTGATCCTGGCACCACCACTTAAAACTTGTATGACATTGAACTTTATTCCTCTGTCTCAGTTTTCCTATCTGTAAAATAAAGACAATGACTATGCTTGTTGCCAAAGATAGATCACCTTATTTTGGTGTATAGGGGTTGGGAGTGAAAGGATATGGATGGAGACATTGAGGGAAGACCCCAAGAAAGGCTCCTTTTGCCCTGGCTGTTTTGGCTCAGTGGTTAGAGCATTGGCCCGAGGACTGGAGTCCCAGGTTCGATTCTGGCCAAGGGCACATACCTCCGTTGCCTGCTTGATCCCCTGCCCTGGTCAGTGCACGTGCAGGAGGCAACCAATCCATGTGTCTCTCTCACATTGATATTTCTCTCTCCCTCCCCCACCCTCTCTTTCCCCCTTCCACTGTCTCTGAAAAGCAATGTAAAAAATATCCTCAGGTGAGAATTAAAAAAAAGAAAAAAAAGAAAGGCCCCTTTCCTCACTAGAAGGGCTTGTGTCTGGGAAAGTGGGGAAAGCACTGCCATCCATTGACGAAATGAGTTAGTTTGGGGTTGACTAATTGGTAGACTCCACTCAGTACATGCTACTTGAACGAATAAATGAATGAATCTATCTGGAAAATAATACTGTACCTGAAGCCTAGGACCCTGTGAAGTTGAATTAGATATCTAGGTAGGAGAGCAATTTGAATTTATATAGCCCTCTCTCTCTCTAAGTATATCAAAGTACATTCAGTCAGCTCTGGTTTATATGTGTGTGGTTAGCTATGGCAGGTTTTCAGTGCCCTGCTGTCTTTGCAATGCATGTCAATTTGGTTTTGGGCTACCCTTCTTTGTTCTCAGGTTGGGGGTAGGGGTGAGGCACAGTAAGACAATGCAAACTCATTTTAGTAGCGGTTTAGAAATAATGGTGAAGATAAAACAGTGTTTGAAAATGTGTACTGAGTGTTCCAAAGCAGAATGAAAATGAGTTTCATATATATATATTTTTTTTTTCTTTTTTTTTTTTTCTTTTACATTGTTTACATACCACTTCCCTTCCCACAGGGTGAATAATTACTGTGGGGAAGTGGAAAGAACATGGGGATTTAGACTTAGATAGATTTAGGCTTGAGCCTAAATTCCTCTAGTTTATAGCTATATTCCCTTAGCAAATCCATTAACTTCCCTGCATCTCAGTTTCCTTATTTTTAAATGTAGACACTATGGACTGAAATTCATAGATTTAAGCGCTAACCCTTAATATGACTGTTTCAAGATAGGGCCTATAAGGAGGTAATTAAGATTAAATGAGGTCATAAGGGTGGGGACCTTGTCCAGTAGGACTGATGTTCTTATATGAAAAGGAAGAGATACTGCTGTATGCATGCACAGAGGAAAGGCCATGTGAGGTATTTAACATGTGTCACATAAAATTGCAGAAGGCAGCCGTCTGCAAGCCAAGGAGAGAGACCTCATCAGATACTAACTCTGATGTCACCTTGATCTTGAACTTCAAGCCTCCAGAACTGTAAGAAAATAATTTCACTTGTTTAAGCCACCAAATCTGTTTCATCCTGTCATGAAATCCTAACCAAAATAATGCAATAGGTAACAATGCTGCTGCTGCTGATGTTGATTGTGATGGGTCATAACAATACCGTAAGGGGTAAAAGTGAAGCTTCTGAAATGAAGGTATTAGCTGGGCTCATAATAGCTCTGCCACTTACTGGCTCTGTAATTAGATTTTTACCTATCAGAGCCTCAGTTTCCTTATCTATACAAAAGGTTTAGCACACCGTGTGTGCCACAGAGCAGGATATATGCTTCATACATACAAGATTTTAAAAATCACACCTGTTGTAAACATTATTCACCTAACAAATACTTCATGTTTTTAAAATATTTTTTTAATTGATTTTAGAGAGAGAGGAAGGGGAAGGGAGAGAGAGGGGAAGGAAGAGAAAGGGAAAGAGAGAGAGAGAGAGAAACATCAATTGGCTGCCTCTTGCACGTGCAGGACTGGGATCGAGCCCTCAACCCAGGCATGTGCCTTGACCGAGAACAAGCCATTGACCTTTTGTGCATGGGCGATGCTCAACCAACTGAGCCATACCAGTCAGGGCTTAATGTTTTCATTATATGTAAACTTTAATCCTATGGCATTTATCTTTAAGCTTCTCGGCTGAGTCTAAATTGTTTTTGAATAGATGGGTGGCTGTATTTGTTGGTGAGAACTATTGTAATCTTAGAACCATATCATATAATTGGATTCCAGCAGGCAAAAAGGTAAAACTGCATTATATTGCTCTCCATGACCCAAGGCTGCAAATGGTTGGTTGTTAATGAAGCAAAATCGTTATACCTAGGTGGAGAATTCACCAAGAATAAAAATTAATGACAGAGGGAGTTCAGATCCACAGGCCCTTTATAGCATCATGCATGTAAGCTTCAGATTGCTTGATGCTTTTCAATCATGCCTGCATTTATTTTAAAAATTAAAAAAATATATAGGTCTAGTCTTTTTTTGTTAAGTTATTCTTAGGAATCTTACATTTTTCTATGTAAATGAGGTATTTCTTCAATATGAAAATTTTCAATATATTTTAGCTGGCATATAAAAAGCTATTAGTTTTTATTTATCTTGTATCTTACCCCACATTGAACTCCCTTATTAAATAGTTTTTCAGTTGATGTTTTTAGATTTTCTAGGAAGATAATTATAATAAAAAAGAATAATATTTTTCTCTTTTTCTTTCCAATGCTTATTCAGAATTTTTTTCTTGTCCTACTGCATTGGCTAAGACCCCCCAGAACAAATCTCAGTGACAGCAGTGATAGTGGCATCTTTGCTTGTTCCTAATTTTAATAGTTATCCTTAGTGTTTCGCCCTTATGTATGTTTGCTGTTAGTGTCTGGTATATACTTTAAATATCATATTAAGAAAGTTTCCTTTGATTCCTAGCTTAGTAAGAGCTCATAGTTTGATTTATTTACTCCCTTTAGTAGAAGTTACTGTTCTCATTTATTTAGACTGGGGCCATCTTTTCATTTCCCCCTGGGCTCATAAACCCAGTCTTAGGAGGGAGTAGTTGGAAAGTTTGGATGACTCCTAAGCAACCACAATGCCTCACTGCACAGATTCTTCTGGGTTAGGCTAACTATAGGAACTTGAACTGAACTGATTAAGTGAATCACTGAAAAAATGAATACTAATTTTTTAAATTCTCAAACCAAACCCAAATGTTATTTTTTAATTGAATGACAAGTCAAAGCAAAGGCCTTTCCCCCCCCCCTCTTTTTAAAACTCCCTTGGAAATTAGTTCAAAGCAGCAGGAAAGCTATATATTTTTGAATACTGTTAAAACGGAACAAAAGGAGAACTTCAAATGTTTCTATATTCAATCTGCCAGGGACAAATGTTTTCTCCATGCAAAGTCTCCAGTAACAGGAGGCATAGTGCTTGGGGGCTGGGATTGGGGTTGGGATGGCCCAATAAATATGGAATGAATGGATGCATGGTTGGATGGATGGCCTGGAGGCCTACAGTGGGAGAACTCTACTATTGCCTTTGCTATAACAGTGGTTGCCAGGCCTTTTGAATATGACCATAACCTGCTCTCTTTCTTTTTCAATATTCCTCAATTTATGATGCCCTCCCCTTAACTATAATTGTAACCATGCTGTATTCACTTTGGGGTTCCATTCCCCTTGTTATTAATTCAGAATGCCAAATGTTGAGGTCAAGTGGTCTAACAGATGAAGTGCAATCCTTTTTAAAAATTTCATTTCAAGTTCCATCCACAGTCTGGTTTCATTCTTACATCTCACTATTTCTCTGAGGTAGGAACACACTTTGTACTTCCTGCTCCTTTGCCCAAATTGTTTTGCTCTAAGGAGCTCTGTGCTTTCTCAGCTATGTAATACTAACCATCATTCCAGACCCAGTTAAAATTTCACCTTCTCCAGAAATCCTTCTCTTACTACTCCATTCCTCTTTCTTTTCAAAGAGTCCCCTTAGTATTTACTCCCTGATATTCTTACTTGGTAGATAGCATTCATAGTGTTGAGTATAGCTCTGTCACAGGTTGCTTTTTATGAGGTGCACACCCTGAGATGTAGCTGAGTTGGATAGGATGTTTATATTAGAAAGTGCCCTTTGAACCAGCATCTGTGGAAGAGAGAAAAATTAAGGAGTGGGCAAAGGGAAAAATTGGCCTGACTTGTAGACATTGCTAGAACTCTACTGACGAGGGGAGCTGTGGCTGGTCAGAGCGGTCTGGCATTGACTGCAATGGCCAGGCTTTTATACCCATACAGCGATCAGCCATTGAGTGTGGCCGCCTTGGCAGAGAGTGACCTTGGGTGAGGCAGCTCTCTGCAGTTGATGTAATCCCCGGTCAGCAGACAACTAAAGGTTCTCTGAAGACAGCAGTCCCAGCAAGTGTGACAGATTCTTTCTTGAGAGGTAATCTGTGCCTACCACAGCTTCATGAGGCACAGACCATGTCTTATTTATCTACAAAGGCTCCCTAGTGCCCATCCCTGTGCATGATACATAATCAATGCTCAGTGTATAAATAGATGTTAAATGAGTTGCCAGTTGTTTTTGGTCTTATTTTTTGCTTGTTTCTGACCATACAATGAGTTCTTTGAGGTCAAGAACATTTGCTCCTGCAGGACTTGATACTAGGCTTTTCACGTAATAGGGGGGATTGATTTGGCTGCCCCTTAGAGCCAATGCACTGGTGTGAGTTTCATAGTTGGGTATGCTTCTGTTTGGGGTTGGCTGTACAGTCATATACTGCTTAACAATGGGGGATGGTCTGAGAAATGCATTGCTGGATGATTTTGTCATGGGGTTGGCTGTACAGTCATATACTGCTTAACAATGGGGGATGGTCTGAGAAATGCATTGCTGGATGATTTTGTCATTGTGCAAACACCATAGAGTGTACTGGCACAAATCTATATGGTATAGCTGGCTATACACCTAGGCTATATGGTAAACCACTGTCATGTCTGTGGTTCATTGTTGACTGAAACGTCCTTACGTAGAGCATGACTGTATATATCAAGGTCCCTCTGTCACGGTGGGTGCATGTGCGTTGTGGGTGGTGCGGGGTGTGGTTGAGGGAATGGGGGTATGTGTATGATATAGCTGAAGGTTTCTGTTGCTGTAGCTGGTTGTGCATGCTCATATTGTGGTGCATGTCTTGTCATGACTTGGTATAGCTATGCTGTGATTGGAAGTGTACATGGGTGTTGGTGATGGTTGAACTTGGACATGATACTTAGGAGATGAAGGAGGCAAAATTGTGTGTGTGTATGTTGTAAGGTGTGTGTGTGCATGTGTGTGCACATATGAGTGTACATGTTCATGCTTGGGGATGAGCATGTCGTGGCCAGAGTGCACTTGCCCTGGCTGGGGTGTGGTGCGTGGAGTATGTGGTTGGTTGTCAGGAACCCAGATTCAAAGCTGTAGGCCCCTCTCCTTCGGCCTGTCGAAGGCTGAGCAGGCCCCATCTCTAGCCCTCGCAGCGGGAGGTCCCCCCACTTTCAACAGACAGCGGTATCAGCCATAATTAAAGCTAATTATTCCATGGTGCTCTGCAATGAGCGGGGAGGCAGCAGGGCTGTTTTTCTTCATAAAAACTTATGAGGAGCGCTGAGCAGATTAACAGCTTTAATGACAAAAATTACCGCTTACAACACTGACTTCAAATCAAAGAACAATATCCGCAGACAGATATTTTCATGGTTTTCATAACAATTCATTATAGGTGGCACCAAGGGATTACATTTTTATTTCCCCTGTGTCGTCTTTCTCAGGCTCAGGTTCATTTCTCTTAATGAGGCGGCAGAAGATAAAGGGCAGAGACAGAGTCTCTATGGCGGCTGCCATGCGAGAGGCATTTAGGGTCACAGATCCGTCAGAGCTGGGAGGGGAGGGGCCGAGGAGAGAGAGTGATGGGAGCAAGAGGCTCCCTGCCATAATGAACCAAAATTAAGACATAAATTCTCCCACCTTTGTTCCGACAGCTCCAACTCAGGGATTCAGCTTTTTAATGAGGAATGGATCAGAAGCAAAAATTATTAGCTAATTAATTGTACAGAGAACAACTCCCCCCACCAAAAAAAAAGCTTGCAGGAAGGATTGGGAATGGGAGCTGTCCCATCCAGCAGCAACCCTTCAGAAGCAGGGTGGCAGGAAAGTTTCTGTGTCTGCACAATGAGGTTGGGAAGCAGGGGTGGGCGTGTGTGGAGCTGGTTCCTGCTTTCAGGGCCCGGCCTGGTGAAGGTGGAGTGTGGTGGAGACCAAAGGGCTTACTGGGACGAGCTCCCATAACCCCTGCTTGCTGCCTTCTTTTAGACTCTCACCAAGTGGCATTCCGGTTAAATCAAATGGAGCAGAACCATTTGAAGAGTCTAGCATAGTGTGGCTTCTGACCCCTGAGCACTGGGTCAGTGACACTCAGATGTAGGTGTTCACAAGAATCACCTGGGAAGCCCTGAAAGCTTAACATCAATACAGCATCCTGAGTCTCATTCCCTGGGTCTGGGCTGGAGCCCAGGAATCTGCATTGGAAACAAGGGTGCCAGGTGATTTTTCTGCCCCGTAAAGGTTAAGAGCCACTGGCCTGTGCTCAGCATTCTGTCCCGTTTCCTGTCCTCCTGAGATTCTGCCTGTGACTTTGGGCTGCTTACTTCTCTGTTCTGTATCTTGGTTCCCTTGTCAATGTACCGAGGACAATAATAACAGTTGAGAAATTACTCTGAGATGAATGCCTCATTTGCTTTCACTGCTTGTAAAACCCAAATTAAATCTCGGAATGCTGGCATACTCCACAATCCGTTCAGATCTCTAGCAGGTAACATGTTTTTAAATAAAATAATTAAAATAGAAAAATATATTGCTTGTCATCGGCTTTCCTTTTGAGTTGGGCTTTCACTTTCTTTGTTGCTATTTTTCTGGGCATCAGTAGGGTAGAGATTTAAAAAGAAATTATTGTGGGACTCCAGAAATAGAGAGAATAAAACATTTGGGGCAGGAACATGAGAGAAGGCAGATGGGTCTAGCTGGTGCATTTAGAATGCAGCAGACAACATCCGAGTATCTCAATTAAAATATGTCAGACGATACATCTCCTCCTATCAATTTCAACAGGTCAAGGAACATTAACACCACAACTATCTGTGAGGGGCTAATGTGATTATCTTTGTATATTAGGCAATAAAGGAATCCTGCATTATAGGATTCTGATTGCAGCTTGTGTGCTGGACTTTGTGCTAAGCATTGATATTATGGAGATAGATAAGACTCATTCCGAGGAAAACAGCGGATCAGATAACTATAACATCCTGTGGTCACCCTCGCCAGGTACCATGGAGGTACCAGGTAAGGCCGCACCGCCCTCGGCGGGAGGTGGAAAGAGGCAATGTGGAGGGTTTGGGAAGCACGGAGGCAGTGAAGGGAAATTTTGTATTGGCAGAAACAACACCTGGCACAGTAGTCAAAGGAGTCAAGACTGTCTCTGGCACCTGGGCCATTTCCACTTTCAACAGTTTTCTCTCCACTTCAGGTGTCTCCTGGCCCCAGGGGAGCCCAGTGGCTTAGAAGCCCGGGGATTCCTCCGAGGCGCCATGCCACCAGAACGCGTCCTTCTCAACACTCCCACATGCAGTGAACGTTTTCTCACCACCAGCACTTCACGTGCTGCTCTCTGATCTCTTGTCATCCTGATGTGATGCTTTGGGACAACTTTGACATTTCTCTCTTTTTCTTTTGCCTCTGACATAGAACACTCACTGAGACGCATTGCTTCTCTCTCTGAAACATCTCTCGATGCCTTTTTCCTCTTGAATTTCCCATCTCCCTACATTAGATTCTCATCATATCTCACCTAGATTCTTTTTTAAAAAAATATTTTTATTGATTTTTAGAGAGAGAAGAAGGGAGAGGGAGAGAGTGAAACATTGATTGGATGCCTCTTGCATGCCCCCTACTGGGGATGGAGCCTCAAACCCTGGAGTGTTCCCAGGAATGGAACTGGCAACCTTTTGGTGCGTAGGATGACACTCAACCAACTGAGCCACACCAGCCAGGGCTCATCTAGATTCTTAATAACAGCCTTAAGGTAGCCTTTTTTCCTCTAACTTTTCTGCCATTTGGAACATTCTGTACATGGCCACATATGATATTATTTAAGATAGAAATATGAAGAGTTACCCTTTTTCTTACATTTGTGGGATAAGTACAGTCACTTCTATGTGGCCTCAGGAGCCCTGCATATTTTGACCTGATTCCAATTTTTACAGGATCATTTTCTTCAGCTAGGTCCTGGCTTCAACCATGAGAAAGGTTCCAGTGTCATCTCTAGTGAGCCATTTGTCATCCTCTGAGCACACAGTAAACTTCCATGTTTTTGTGCTTGGTGATATGATTCCCTCTGCCTGGAATGCCTCTCAGAGTAATTTATACCCCAGCCTCTGCCTAGAAGAGTTAGAAATAAGACTGGATAAACAAAATGATTGGATGATTGAAATAGTAAGTTGTATCTCCTCTACCTTGAGTCTGTGTGATAGATGAAGGGAAGCCTATATGCCTTGGTCCAGCCTTCGGTCTTAACAATTCAACCACCAAGCCAGGCTGCGCTCCTTCATTGTAACCATGTTCCCTCCTGGAACAGTATGTGCAGGAATTTTGACTATTTGTAGTTGATTCTGTAAAGTATTTGATTCCTTTTGGGTCTTCTATGATGCTGTTGAAATTTGATGAGTTTTTAAATGCTCAGCTTTATTTTTCACCTGCTACAAATTCTAATGATAAACATTTATTGAGTGCTTACAATGTCCCAGGCATAGTGCTAAGTTACTTATATGAAACTAACTCCGGAAATTCTCACATCTGTCCTATGAGGTGGGCTCTGTTTTCATCACTATTTTAAAGATGAGCATGTTGGAGCCACAGAGAGGTATAATAACTTGTGTGGGAAGTAGTGACCCCAGAAGGAACCTACATTCATATATACTGGGTCAGTCACTATGTGCAAGTGGATATAGAAGTATCTTGTCCGGCCTCAGCCACTCCTCCCCAGTCCCAGTGAGATTCCCAAAAGATGTGTGCCCACAAGGCCAGATAACGGGACATTTTATAACCAGTTTGGGCTTAGCCTCCCACCTTAATGTAGAACCCCCCTAGGCCACATGGAAGACAGTTTTCCTAAGTGAGAAAGAGACCGAGGCTGGGAATCTAAGCGCCACGTGGCCTCCTTTGCCCCTTTTTCTGAGCCCTCGACTCACTTTACCTTATCACCTTGTTGGTGAGCAAAGGTCAGTTGGCGGGGGGTGGGCAAAAGTCAGGTAGCAAAAATAGCAAGAGCAGGCGTGAGTCTTGCTGCCTAGAGCAGCTGATGTAGGCCACCGGGAGATAGGGTCATCCAGAGGGCGTTTGCATATGGCACAATGGGTATTCTTCCTATTCTTACAAATAGTACTGTGCGCACCATAACAATCTTTGGTGTTGCAGTGGATTGTAGACTAAAGGATGGTGCTGGGTTTATAAGAGGTCTTAGTGAATTCTTTTCTTAAACAGTTATTTATTTTTAAATTAAATTTATTAGGGTAACATTGCTTAATAACATTATATAAACGTAGGTGTACAACTTTATGACATCCGTATACTCTATTGTGTGCTCAGCACCAGAAGTCTCGTCTCCTTCTGCCACCTTATATTTGACCCCCTTTACCCTCTTCATACTCCCCCCAACTCCCTTCTTCTCTGGTAACCAACCTTCCACTCTCCGTGTTTATGAATGTTGTCTGTATTTATGAGTCTGTTTTTTTGTTTGTGTGTTTCTTTGTTTTATTTGTTCATTTGTTGCTCTTTAAAAACAATATGCTTTTATTGATTTCAGTGAGAGCAAGGGAGAGAGAGAGAAATATCAATGATGAGAGTTATTGATCAGCTGCCTCCTGCATGCCCCTGGCTGGGGATCGAGCCCACAACCCGGGCATGTGCCCTGACCGGGAATCGAACTGTCACCTTCTGGTTCCTTGGTTGATGCTCAACCGCTGAGCCACCCTGGCCGGGTCGTTTGTTGCTTTTTGTTTTTTATCCCACATATGAGTGAATCACATGGTTCTTGCCCTTTTCCGTCAGACTTTCAATAAATTCGTAGAGAAATGAATTCAAGATTCTATAGGTAGAGGAACACAGCAAAGGTTTTATGCATAATGTCCATTGAAGCCAATCAAATTTTACTAAAATAGTCAAAATATTCATAATTAGGTAATATTTAGGTAAGTTATGGTTTACACTTATAGTGGAATACTTTGCAGTCATTAAAATGTTTTTCTTTAATTTTTACCAAAAAACTTAAGTGAAATAAAATTTTTAATGATGTAATATTAAGTGAAAAAGCAGGATGCAAGATTATTATACAATGTGGTCTCTGTTATGTAAAAATAGGCACTTATAGTCATTAAGAAAGAAGAAAGATGGTCTATACTTCCTTCTCCAGGATATATTTTTAAATGATAAAGCCAGGAGCAGAATAGAGTCTATAGAATGATATCATTTTATGTAAAAAATATATATGTTTCTTGAAGTCTGCACAAAAACTGTTACTCTAGGGAATAAAAGTGGGGGTGGTAGCGGCTAAGGGAGAATAGCAATTTTTATTATACATTTTTTATGCCTTGGATTTTTTTTACCATGTCCATACATTTTCTTTTCAATATAAAAGTTTCCTTTTCATAACGGTATATACATATAAATGTACCGGTTAGCAATAATGGGAGCATGAGTTTGTGGGCAATTTAATTTTTCTTTTTTTACCTTCTTCTGAGTTTCTAAAGTTCTACAATGAGTATATCTTATTTTTATAATTAAAAATGTTAAACGTGGTTTGCGAGACGCTGGAAACCTGGAATGGAGACCAGGGACAGAATTATAAGGGAGGTCTCAGAGCTGTTCTTAGGAGACTCAAGCACCCCTCAGGCGTAGGCTCGGAGATGGCCTCCTCCGAGAAGCCTGTCTGGGCCCTTGACACTAGGCGAGCCTCCTCTAGTATTCTCTCCATAGTACCCTTTTCGGTTTTCTTCATGCATCTTCACCACCATGTTATTTGTTGGGGTGTTTGCCCATTTCATAGTTGTCTCCTTCTGGACGACAGGTTCTGATCTTGAGCCACATCTGGTGGCTCGCTCCACTCCTGCACACAGCCCAGTGTCTGTTGCACAGCAGATGCTCAACAAATACTTGAGTTACTAAATGAATAAATGGACACTCATCTCCTTTATGACCCTTATATCCCCAAGCCTAGTGATAAAACTCTTTCTGGGTAGGAAGAGAAACATCCACAATGGACTTATGCTTTAGCATGATGGCAAAGCATGGTCCCAACAGGGCTGCAACAGTGTAAGGATGGATTGCGCCGACGAGTGGGAGGGAGGGGGTACCTTACACTTAGGAAAGCTGTGTGATGCTGGAAAGTGGGTCTTCTCATTGGCATGGCAGTCAGCTTGCCACATTTATGGTGAAGGCTCCCTTATTGTCACATGGGCACGTGCATTGGAAATGAGGTCTGGATGGTGAACAACCAACTGTTATCATGAACCCCGGTAAAAGCCCATGTTTCACTTGCAAGGAAGACTATGACATTAGAGGTGGGAAAGCATGAAATAGTAGGAAGGAATTAGGAAAGCTGGGTTCTTGTACAACTTATCTGGGTTGGGAGCTGGCTGTGTGTTTTTGTTGTAGTCACTTCCCCGCTCTGATTCTTGTTTTCTCATTTGTAAAGGGAGGGCATGGAGTGATGATCTCTGAGGCTCTTTGGGGTGTTTCATGGAATGATTGTATAAAATAGGGGATTATGAGGGCTTGGCTGGATAAACACGTCAGTATGATTTCCAGCCACTGTCAGCAGAGGCCCAACTTAAGGCACAGATGTGGGATGTGAATCTGGTCACAGATGAAGGGCTAATGCAATGTGATGAAATGTCATCCCTTCACACAAAAGAGGGAAAGTCTTCAGTGACTCTGACCAATAAGGTGCCTGAAATGGGTCATGTATGTGCACAGGTAAATTCTGCCTCTGCCTTCTACCATCTGAGGTATTTGGGGCAAGTTTCTAAGTCTCAGTTTTCTATAAAGTGAGGCTAATACTTATAAGGGTTTCTCTAAGGGTCAGATAAGAGGATGCATATAAAACACCTAGAACAGTGCCTCGTCCATAGTACTGCTCAATAACCATCAGCCTTTATAATTTCACACAGTATCAGCGACAATTACGGAGTGCAGACCAGGTGCAAGGGTGGCGTTGCTTCTCCATGGCCCTGTTTGAACCCCGTTTAAACAACTCTTGTGCGGTCAGTCTTTGTCTCCCGTGTGGCTGAGGTTCAGCAAGTCCACCCGCCTGAGTGAGGGGCAGGGCCAGGATGGGAGCCAAGGTCTGTCTGACTGCAGAGCCCGTGCATTTAACCCCCGGGCTGTAAAGCCTTGTGTGACTGTTGCTGGTGCTTTCTCTGAGCTCTGTATTCCTGCAGCCAAAGGTCATTGTTTCCCCCCCTCTTCTGTTACAAGCTCACGGTCACAGCGGGTGTTCGTCTCCTGCGGTCCCCGCAGGCTTCCTGGGCCCGTCTCCCATCTGTTCCAGCGTTAGCTGCACACCGCGTGCAGGGGCTTCACCCTTAAGTCCTCCTGATGCTTCCAAATGAGAGAAGGTGACCCCAAGGTCAGGCCAGTGTGGGCTGTCCACAAAGCATGGGAAAATTATCAGCAGAGACAAAAAAATAACTTCTCCCCGAAGAACTGTTTTTGTAGGGTTGCATTTTCCGATGTGAAGAGCACATTTTTTGTTAATCAGCACTCAGTGGCAGAATCAGGGAGAGTGGGAACAGGGCTATTTTATCTATCCAAAACAATTCATCAAAAGAACTCAGGGGATCTGAGATAGTCTCTAACAAATAAAAGTCAACAGTCCTCCCTTTGTCTTAGGCCACACAGGCAAACCGTCTCTTTCAAAGGTAGGAGAGGTCATCTTGATGCTCTGTGGATGTCAGCAGGCACCGCATGCTTCCCTTTACCTCTTCCTGCCCCCCAGCATGACCTGGCAATCTTAGAGGCTGCTTGGGAGGGAGAGTGGGGGGAATGTCAAGGGGTGGCGGAACTTGGTCATTGTAGAGTTTGGACCCCCCGTGGGGAAGAACTGACCCCTGGGAAAGCACGGAAGGGCAGAGACATGGTTCCCACATGGAATACCCTCCACCCCATCAAGACTGTGTTCACTTTCCCTCTGTGTTGGGAGAGGAAAGGTAGTAATAATGATTCCAACTAATGTTCCAAGAGCACTTTCTTAGTGCAAGCATAAGATTAAAGGCCTACGCAGACTATCTCATTCTATCTTCACTGCTGTCTGGGAGGCAGGGACAATTATTATTTACAATTTCTGAATTCACACCTGAGGCTCAGAGAGGGGAGATCACTGGTCTGAGGTCACACAACTAGAAAGCAGGGGAGGTGGGATTTGGATGTGGGCGATCTGATTCTAGTTCCATACTCTGAGGCCCAGAGAAGCTGCGACTTGCTCACAACCTCAAGCTGGTTTGGGGCAGAACTAAGATGACAATTTAGGCCTCCTGGCTTTTAATTTTTCTGATCATATCACACGGCCTTATGATTTAAACTGTCATAGGGATGCTATTTCAAAGGACCAAAGTCAAGACAGCGTTCAGTTCATTCAAAGTCTCCCAAATGAGTGGACAAACTTGGTGGTCTCTCTCTCTCTTTTTTTACATTTATTGATTTTGGAGAGAGAGGGAGGGAAACATCAATTGGCTGGCCCCCTGTGCACTCTGACTGGGGACCTGCAACCTGGGTATGTGTCCTGACTGGGAATTGAACTGGTCCTTTCTGAGCACGGGACCACAATCAACTGAGCCACACCGGCCAGGGCAGTGGTCTCTCTTAAACAGTATCAAAGACCAATGGACGTGTTTTTTTGTTTGTTTGTTTAACTCTATTAAAATTATTTTTTGTTTTCTGAGTATAAAAGTAATACAGGCCAACTGCACAATATTTGGAAAATATAGGAAAAAAAGAGCTATAATTCTACCAACCAGAGATAATCTTAGCATTTTAACATGTTTTAAAGAGCATAGTTATATCATGATATGTATGTATATATATAATTTTATATCCAACTTAAAATTGTGTTAGTGATGACAAGTAGGTTTAAATCTGTTGCCCAACATACTGATTGATTCTTAGAAGAGCTGTGAGCCCTCATGTGGGTCTTGGTGTTGTGATGAACTGACGGTGATTGCTGCTGGTTCACGGTTGAGGGTTGCATCCGGAGAAGCACTCGTTTGGCACACGCTCAAGGACCACATCGTGGCTGCACTCTATTTGAACACTTTTTGACGCCAGTTTTATTTCTGGAACAATAATATTGGGACAAGCTGAGGGCTTACTCTCTTATATTGATGATGTTTACTTGGTAGCCTGAATTAGAGCCAGGGTTTCCCTTGCTGCCAACACTCCATGAGCCAGGAAGATGAGGGTCATCTCTTGATAGGTACATGGAGGCCCCTCTCTCTGGGGATACAGGGACTGGCTGCAGGGGAAGTTGCTGCTTTCATAAACTCAGCCAAGGATCCTGCCATCCTGGGGATTGCATGGTGTGTTCCACAGAGTCTGTCAACGCCACCTTACCCCACCCCTTGTTTTTCCAGATGTTTATTTGTTATCTTGCACATGGCCTTCTGCACAGCCAAGAGTGGAGGTAAATTGCTGTTTGATGTTGGAGCCCTCTGCAGCTCTTTGAGTCTTACTGAATCACTGAAATAGCGATCACTGGAACCTAGGGGCTGGAAGGGATCTTCAGGTACATTCCAAAGCCCTTATTTTCCAGAAGAGGCCATCAAGTTTCACAGAGAATGTAACATGGGCAAGTTATCCAGCTAGTGGCAGACCCAGGCCTGGGGTCAGGTTCTCCTGATCTGTGTTCAGTTCTTCTCTTTCCTTGTTGATTTGTTTTAAACTCTGTGGCATTACATTTTTCATAAGGAGAAATAGGCAGTGGTGAATAGATCTGGTCTTACAGAAATGATGTACTTAGAGAGAAGAGCATTGTGGAGTAATTTACACTTTACATATTGATTCGCCTAGTTATTTATGTCTGCTGTGACCAGTTTCCAAACCAAACGATTGGATTATGTAGTTAGACAAAGGGTTATTTCATTGTGAATTTGTGTTTAATCATGGTCTTATGAAGCTTTAAAAATAAAATAATAATATTTAGTTATATAATAATAGCTAACATTTTTTGAATAAATACTGATTAAGGTTTTTACATGACGTTTCCCTTTAATTTCCCCACAATCTTGTCAGGGAAATATTAGGAATAGGTTTATTCTACAGATGAGGAAACCAAGACTTAGAGAAGTTAATAGACTTCTCAAGGGTCAAGACTTATAAATGACCCCTGTCTTTCTGGCTCACAAATCTGTGATCTTATGCATGATACCATTCTTCATCCCAGTTCATGTTTGCATACATATGAGATATAATTTGGGAATCAACTGATTTACTGAAAACAATAGAACTGCATGAAATCAGATGATTCTAGGATAAGTGGTCACCATCCTCAGGACCAAAGATATTTAATTATTTGTCCTGATTTGCTGACACCTGGTGGCAGGTCCCCCAAGGTCAAATTTAACTGTATTTGGAAGTCTTGATGCCACTTAGGTCTATTATAATGGACTGCCCAGGTCAACATTTGAGATTTCTAGTGCACAGAGTCTCTTATCCAAACCACAGTCTCCGTTTGGTGGGCAGTGGGCTTTCAAACTGGTCAGTTTCATAGAGGAGAAAAAATGAAGGTGGCAAGAAAGGAAATCCTGCTTATGAGTTCGGACCTTGCTCCTCTTGAGGTCCTGCCTCTCTCTCATCAGAGCCCTGGCAACTTGATAATTAAAATGCATTTGCTCAGCCTTTAAAAGACAGCATTTTCATCACATTTCTTTTAGGCTGTCTCTACTCAGTGGCTGGATGTCTGGGTTGTGTCATAACAAGGCCAATCAATATGAATCAGGTTCATATTCCTCTTAGGATTTGTAAATCTCCTGCTCTTCTGGAGCTCAGGGCTGTCCTCTGGAACCAGCTGTGCAGGTTTATGGCCTGAATTGACCTCATGATGCTACTTGATCATCAGAGAAGGTGGTATGGAGTTAAGAAAGACTACCTCCTAGGAAGCAGACCCAGGGCATGGGACGGAGGGGCAAGAGGCATCCTAAAAACAGCTGCAGGGAGCTGGGGAAAGGAGCCAGGAGGTGCTGTCAGGCAGGATCTCTGCTGCCTGCAGTGAGATCCTTCTCACTCCGCATGGACAGGTAGACCTGGTAGCTACCCCTCAGCCAGCTGTTTGCTCCTGAACAAGAGATCTGACTCCAAGGCCATCAAAGCTCTAGACTGTTCAAAACAAAACTTAACCAATGTCTACTCCCATTGTGCTCCATTTAGCACATAGGCCTCATTGGTACCCATAATACAGGGCAGATGACACGAAGGAGTATCTCTGGTCTGTCCATGCTGGGAAATTTATTTGGCTTCTGGCCCTATTATTACTATCAAGATAGCTTTTTTTTTTCCTTTAAAAATAATACTAATACTAAAAGGAACTTCATCAAACCCATTTCCCCAGTTAGTTTGGAATTCTAGAGAGTAAGGACAGAGGCCAGGAGCACTATCAGAAAAATGCTTGCCTATGGAAAGAGCACTAGGTTGAGAGTTGAACACCTGAGTTCTCAACGTTGGCTCAGGTATGTATTTGTGGGGGCCATTGGACAGATCCTTTGTCTACTATGGCTCCAGTTTTTCCCTCTAAACGTGGGGTGAGGGCTAGCTAATTCTTCAAATTCCTTGTGGCTTGAAGATACCAAGCATTGATTTCTTTAGATTCTTTATGATGTAATTAACCCTTTTCAACTCCACTGGGAAATGCTCTTAGAAAATCACTGTGAACCTGGCTGAAAGGACTCCAGCAGTCACTGGGAGCCACATTTGTGGATTAGCATTAATATAGAGATCCGGAGGCTGAAAGAAATTAGGGTGAGAGGAACACCAGGTAATAAAGCAGGCTGGAGTCGGTGAGACTTGAATCATTTGTTGGTAATAAGTGGACCTTTCCCAAATGCCTTCATCCTTATGATATTTTAGTCTGTGCATAGTTCTCTCTTTAATAAATGGAACCTGGCCAAAGTTTGTTAAAAACAGTTTGTTTAAAATATTTTGTAACCTTTGAAGATCATCTCTAATACAACTAAAAAGCGGAATGTGGAATAAACAGAGAGGGGCATCCAGCGCTGCACTTAGTTTGCAAACCTATTTAAAGGTCTTCGAGCTAGAAAACCAAATCAAACAAAGCCAAACCGAGCCAAATAAAAACAACACAAAAGCTCCTTACCTCTGCCTCCTTCCTAAACCCCTGCTCTGTTTCTCCCTTTTGCTTCCAGATGCTGTTCAGGAGAATAGGTGTGAAGTGTTACCTGTCTTTCAGTCTTGCCTTATGTCCAGGGAGACTTGAAGTCTGCTCCCAGGACAGAGAGGGGGGTTCCAGACACTCAGGGCCTTGGAGACTGTGCTAGGGATTTGGGACTTTATTCTGAATGCAGCAAGAAGACAAGGACGGGCTTTAGTAGGGTCGAGAGAAGATCATACATGTGTTTTGGGAAGATTGCTATGACTGCAGTGTGGAGACTGGACCGAAGACACGGGACCAGTTAGGTAGCCATGCAGGAATGTGTCCTGCTTTTCTCAATATCTCCCTTTATATCATTTCCCTCTTTCGGAATATTCTCCTTTTTTCCTAGGTCCATCCAAACTCTACCCTTGCTTCAAACAACTTGAAGTGTGCAGCTCTTCAAACCCTCTTGGCTTCCCTCACCCAGAGTTTTACTCAGGTCATGGGGCCACATTTTACCAGCTGTTCCATGGGGTGTAACAACTCACAGTTGCACTGAACTAGGCAGTCTCGTGGAGCTGAGCATAAAGCTTTTTAATTTCGCTTCCCCAGCATGCCTTGCATTACTCTTGGAGGATCCTGTCAACCCCGTTAGATTAATTAATACTAAAATGTAAATGAAACTGATCCTGTTATCCCACCCAGGGCAGTAGCTTTTTAAAAAGTTCAAACCTACTCAGAGGTGGAGAGAGCAAGTACAGTGAGTTTCTGAATGCCACCAGCCAAGCTCCAGAGTAATCTACTCAAGGCAAGTCTTGTTTCTTTTGGGTTCCCAACGACTCCATCCTCCTCAGACATCTTGCATGGGCAATTGCATTGTAATAGACAAACTAGATTAACCCCAAAGGATGCATTTTTAAGGGGGAGCTATTGGCATTTTACCAGATAGACAGGGAAGAACAACCATGTAGCATATAAGGAAATTCATTTCTTGCATTGAGCGTCTGGGATATATAGAGAAAGGAACACGAGAAACAGAATGCTTTTGGGAAGGAAAATGTCGCCATAAAGCCTAGCATAGTTTTCTGGGGGATTTGAAATAGCATGTTAAATACAGATCCAACTGCCCCTTTGAGGAGAGGTGCCTGGCAAAGGGGCACGTGCCAGAGAGAATGACCTTTGACCCTCAGGTATTTGAGGCTGGGAAACATGCCGGAGGAGTCAGCTTCCTGAAGAACCCAGGTACCCAGAAAGCTTAGGATGGTGCTGGAGAGCAGTGCTTGAAAAGGCAGTCTTTATTATTTTCTTTTAGGCAATGTAATTAAATGATAATAGTACCATGTAGCATAGTTTTATGAAGCAATAATCCAGTTCCCAAATGGGAAAACTATAAACCTGATGGCCAAGCCATTTATCCCAATGAGGGAACCCGATTATTGCAGAGGAAAGCAGGGGAGGGCTCTGCTATTATGATTTTGCTACGGGAGCTTAAATAGGTCTGAGATGCTCAATGTGGATGCTTACCCTGGACAGGTGAACCAACGCTCTGAACCTAGTAGAAAGACAAAGGCAAGTGGGGGGCAGGCTGGGGGCTAGAGGGTGTGTTTGATGAGAGCTCAGAGAGGGTGAGACCTGGCAAAGGAAACTAGATGGCAGAAGTCACCTGGCAGGAGTGGGTACATCTAGTAAAGTTACAGTTTCAGGAAAAAGCTCAGACCATAATTCCATACACGTCCTTTTCAGAACGAAGAAACTATTTTAGAAGGAAAATGGAGAAAGGAAAGGAACTATTCATTTTGGGGCGCCAACACTATGTGCCAACTTGTTTATAGCTCTTACCTATTTAAGCATCACTGCGACCTCGTGAAGTAAGAATTATCCACTATATTCTCTAACTGAGGAAAACAGGGCTCCTGTATTGAGGCCGAAATGCAGACCCACCCCTTTGATCCCCAGAGTGTGTCTCGCCAGGAGAGCCACACGGAAGAGCTTCCACTGAAATCGGACCCCGGTCTGGATGGATGCTCTCCAGGGCCCACTTAGTGGTTCCTGATCACAGAATGTTCTTACGCTCTGGGCACTAAAGAGAGAATGCTGAACACATTGTTTTCTAGTGGGATCTTTGGAGCCAGGCAGGCAGCCTCCTGTTCCTCATGGAACCCAGATCTGTCCTCTTAACTGGCCATTTGAATTTTCCCTGCAAAGCTCTTCTTTCGGTCTGCCAAGGTCCCAGCAGATTGCCAGGCACGTGATAAGACATCAGTCAATATTGTGCAATAAATAGACCAATGAATGGAAACGTCATCCACACAGGCATCTCCGTGTGTAGAGAGCAATATTCCGTGTGTTGCCATAGCCTTTAGGGACAGGGTCAAAGGCCCACTTCTCTTTACATCTGCATCTTACTGAGGTCCACAGTTATTTTTCTGTCTTCCTAGAGCACTCACTGCCCATACCCTCCTGTTGCTAAGAACTCATGCACTGTAGCTTTTGTTCTCAGTTTGAAATGGGGGGATCTCGACTTACCTTTTAGAGTAAAGCAACTAAAGGGTAGGGACTGTGTCTTACTATCCTTGTGTCCCGACAGCACCTACCAACACATTGCGTTAGAAGGTGCTCAGCAAATGTTGACCGATTGAAGCATCTAAGTGAACTTGAGGATGCAGAAGACATCGTGGTGAAGGGGGCTTCAGAGAGAAGCGAAACCGAACTAGAGACCTGGCTCTGCCACTTGTGAGATTGGAAGAAAGTTACTTTCCCTCCGAGTGTCGTCGCCCCATCTGTAGAATGGGGACACCACTGGCAGCTGCTGATAGGCTGCTGTAAAGGTCAAATGAGGCACAGCTTGGCAGGTGCAGAGAGAGCAAAAGGGAATGCAGACAGCAAGGAAGTCGGTGTCCGTTTTCGTACAACAGCAAGGGTGCGGCTGGGGAGGAGGGGGTGCAGGGAGTCACCTGAGCCCAAAGGTGGTATCCCTGGAGGTGTAAGACCACTGGTCTTAGAGGTTATAGCCACTGTCATTTACTCTCTTCCATGACTTTGAGATGCTGTGAATCACCTCTGTCTTCTGCCCCTCCTTTGGGGGGAACAGGTCAGAGCCACTCCTAGCGTATCTCTGCTGTTTTCAAGGTTCTGAGAAACCAGAACTAATTCTCCCCCCTAGTGATTAAGGAATCTCAAGTCAGAATGTCTCTCTCCAACCCCAAAAGGAGCAAGAAGAGCACAGTGCAGGAGGGAGGGGAGAGAGAGAGAGAGAGAGAGAGAGAGAGAGAGAAGAAACCAATATTTTTAAGTGCCTCTCATACACCAAACAGTTATTGATACTATACTGCATTTTGTGAAGAAATGTGAGAAAAGCAGGCAGTAAAAATATAACTATTATATTTAATATCAGGTAGATAAGTGCTGTAAAGAGGAAAATAAAATGTGGTAAGAGAATTGCAAAGTGATAAAAGTACTTTAGATAATGCAGTCAGGGGAGGCCTCTTGGATAAGGTGACATCTGAGCAGAGACTAGTCCTTAGGGAGGGAGTTGTGCCAGTATCTAGAGGAAGGACATTCCAGTTGGAGATAGCAAACCCGCGGCTGCTGTGATCCAGGCACTGCGAGAAGCAGATCTCATCGAGCCGGTGTGATGCAGGAAGAGAGTGACCGGGGGTGGGAAGCAGAGGTACCTAGAAGCCAGATCATATAGGACCTCTTGGCAGCATTGTCCTTACCCCCAGGCAAGAGCGTAACAGCAATCACAGTGAGCACACGCTGTTAGCAAACACATAGGCCTCTATTCCTTGTGACTCAGCACTCAGCGCTAACACCGAGCAACCCACAGCCTACACATCCACTCCCGCAGCTGCCGAAGTTCAGGCCCCAGAGGAACGCTCCCCACACCTCCTGTCCTGTGTCCTCAAAACAAGAGGTCACTGCGTCCAAACGCTGTAAAGGCCTGAGGGAAGCTTGAGCTGCTGCCAACTTTGGAAGCAGACGCTGACCTGGAGTATGGGAAACATTCGAGTTGATGAAGTATTTAGGTATAAGAAAAGACAAACTGATAAATCCTTCCAATCCGATATAAAAAAATATTTTCAGAATGAAGTGCAAAATTATTTCCCAGTAGCGCCAGGCGTCCATCTTCCGACATACACATCCCAAAGTGTGCTTCCAAAAGTCCTCATGAACACAGGTGCATACAGTGGCTGGGGAATGTCTTCCAATAGTGAAAAAAGATTATATTACCCTTAAATTTGTCTATACTTTTTCATGTAGGTATATGTAGTATGTATAGATCTGTGTGCATATATATGTATATGTATTTACATAGATGTAAACAGAGTGAAGTTGAATGACTTGGTCAAGGTCATACGCGTGATGAATTTTGAAGTCCACTTGACACTAGAGATTTCTGTATGTGAGGAGTGTGCAGAGAGCCTTGAGGGCAGCTGGACCAGCACAAGAGTTGGCGTTTGCCAAGTGTGGTCTGGGAACCTGGAATTTAAACTTTGGTACCTGCAGGTGTGATTTTGAGAGAGGAGCAGGTATAAGCACCTCTTCCTGGGGGCAGGGATCAGAGTTTCTGTGTCCCTGGGGCTGTGACCTCTAACCTGCAGGAATTTACAAATTCCCTGCCTCAGTTTCTTCATATACAAAGTTCTTACAAGGATCAATGAGTTATTTCTAAATATTATTTCTAAATAACTCATTGGTTGTTTAGAAGGAAAACAAACAACACTTGCTTCCCTCAATACCATCCCACTCCAAACTGCTGTAGAGTGGTCCCCCCTTATCCATGGGGCATATGTTCCAAGACCCACAGCATGGATACCTGAAACCATGGGTAGTACTGAATCTTACACAGACTATGTTTTTTCCTAGACATACATACCTATGATAAAGTTGAACTTATAAATTAGGCACAGTGAGAGAGTAACGACAATAACTACTAATAAAATAGAACAGTTTTAACTATATACTGTAATGAAAATTATGTGACTATGGTCTCTCTTTGTCTCTCAAAATATCTAGTAACTGATCTGGTAACCAAGATGGATACTAAGCGGCTAACAGGTGGGTGGTATATACAGCAGGGACACTCCAGACACAGGGACAATTCAGGGTCAGGGCAGGATGGAGCGGGATGGTGTGGATTTCATCGCACCACTCAGAACAGGGCACAATGTAAAACTTATGAAGTGTTTACTCCTGGAATTTTCCACTTAATATTTTCGGACCTCATTGTTCCGTGGGTAAGCGAAGCCATGGAAATTGAAACCATGGATGAGGGGGATTCCTGTAGTTTCTTACTGAGTCCGCTTGCCATTTTTTGCTTTAATAGCAGCAAGAGTCAAGAAGCCAATCTTTGGTATAGACTCTTCATCTCGGTAGAATATTTCCCATTTGGTTTTGGATTTCCAGAATGCCAAATGGGATTACACACAAAAGATCTGTGTGTCAAACAAGAGAAAAATTAGCTACAATCACAGTTTCCAGCAAAAGGTTCACCCTTGGAGCCTTGCCCTCATGAGCCAGGTCAAGATGGTGCCCTGCCTTGTCTAGGCAAAGGGCAGGCTTTGTCCAATTAGAGATTTAATTTTAAATAAAAATGCCAGAGCTTGCTTTTGGAAGCCCCAGTGGGTGTGATTGCATTCTGGGGACATAAGATGGGGCTAAAAACTCTCCAAAGCTGCTATTGTAGGTGTCTGAATTCACTAGCTAGGATCACAGCAGGGACCACAGACGTCACACCTGGAATCTGGAATGAGCGTTATAAAATTGGCAAGGCTGAGGAGGCATTAGTAAACATTATTAAGAATTCCTTGCAGGCAATTAGACTCCAACAATATCTTTGGAGAGGGTGTTTTTTTCCTTTTATTTCTTCCCTCCCCCTTTTTTTTGCATCTTTATTTCTATCTTGCTAATGAGAGAGTAATGAGCCACATACTTGTTACCTAGAAGGAATATCTCTGCAAAGCTCTAGTGAACTTAAAAACAGTATTTACAAACTGATTATTGTTAGCATTCATTAAAAATTTTAAATTAGAAGGAATTGTAATAAAGAGAGCCAGGAAACGAGTTGTTCCTCACATGGTTTCACGGGCCCTTAAAGGGAGAAGTGCTGAGATTTCTGCCATGGACCAACTGGCTGTGGGCGGCGTTCTTGGACTTGGTGGAGAATGTGTCCCACGGCTCTGGAGTTATTTGTTCCCCTTGTTTGTTATGTACGACGTGACAGTCCTAACTCAAATCCAAGGCAGCGATACCTGGGATGTATGGCTGAAAGATCTGTTTTCCACTAAATGCACATTGGAGTTTTTGCCCACTTGCCACTGACTCGTACCACCTCACCATTTGCTATTCATGTCTTTCCTGAGCTCCCTCCTCCAAAGGAGAGAGAAAAGTTGGTTAATAAGAGTGGCTCTTGAACTTGGCCGAGACACTCCTCTCCTTGCCTGACCTGCAGGCACGTGGCCCCACCACACTCCACAGGAGCTTCACCGTGAGTCCCAGTGTCATTTAGAAGGGCCAGGAAAAGATGAGCTTCATATCCTTCCTCTCTCCTCTGCCCTTTCATATCACACATATATGTTTTCCTTTGGCTGTGACGGAAAAGTTGGAAAAGTACAGCTCTGCCATGGTGATCACTTCCCCTGACTTACTGGCCTGATATACATATTTTATTATTATTTTTTGGTTTGGGTTCAGCATCTGGCTGTTCTTCTTACCTACCTGTGGAGGCCAGTCTAGGCTATGCAACTTACTTGCGTGATTTCACTCGATACTCATGACAGCTAAGGAAACCGAGGCTTTGAGAGGTTGAAGACATCGCTGAGGCAGGGATTTTAACCTAGGAGGTCAGACTTCAGAGCACCTGCTCAAGTGTCCATTGAGTAGAAGCAAACACTCTTAAGTGCAAATACTGTGTGTCATTCCTCTAACATGAGTGGGCGTGCTAGAGTGCTTTCCACCATGGGGGGAATGTGCCGATGGGCAGGAGCACTGAAGTGGGCACACGAGTCTAGAATGGGGACATCGGGTTCTAATATTGGGTTCCTATCCAGAAAGCAGGTGAGCCCTATTGACTGAAGCAAACTAACAAGACCCCCAACAACATGACTTCTCCACGCAGAAGGTACCTTGCATTTGGTTCCCTCTTTGAGGTATATGCTAAGGTGTCCTCTTGTTCTGTGATCTCTGACAGTAGCTGTGCGTCCATACGCATGGATTGGTGATCAGGGAATAGTTGTGTCACAGGACCTTGGACCAAGTCGCCAGAGGACATAAAGCGTGGGCACAGGCTTTCGCATGTGTACCTCCCCAGAGGGAATGTGCCTGACCTGGGAGTCAGGAAACTGCTTCCCGGTGAATCTCAAAGAGTTGGAAAGCCTTCAATCATTTCAGAGAATACAGAAATGATCTCTCGCGTTGTGGAGTACAGCATGCTAATTAAGAGCATAAGGCTTTGGAGACACACCTGAGATATGATTTAAACCTTGGCTGGGCCTCTTGGCAGGTGTGATCTTGGGCACGTTTTTGACCCTGCTTCTGCCATCCATTAAAGGGAGAGAACAATTTTATATATCTCACAGAGAAATTGTGAGGATTAAATGAGATAATGTATGTAAGGTGGTTAGCCCAGTGCTAGGAACATCGTAAATGCACAAATGGTGTTAGCTATGATTACGTGGCTGTTTTCCTTGGACACAGCAGACATTTTTTGGTGGTGATGTAAGGATTCGATAAGAAAGGCTATTTCAAGCTTTTAAAAGAATACATGTGGGACCAATTTGCAGGGCAATGGGAGTCAGTGGGAGGGCCCAGGGACAGATGAGAGAACCATAGGATGCTGGGGGAGAGGATGCTTCATAAGGAATTTCTGTGAGCAAGGCAGCACCTCACCCCTGGGTCCAGCACAGAAACGGCCTCAGGTCATTTCCAAATTTGAAAGGAACTAGAGCGTGAGGGGATTAGGCTAGGAGATGGTATTGCTCTAGTTAGGGAGTCTGAATTTCAGGTGAACGCATCCAGGAAAATGGTAAAGTAACAAGTCAGAAAGTAGAAATGAGCGCAACACAGACACACGCACACATGCACATACGCACACACACGTGCATGCTTGCACTCACACACTAAAGTAAGACTCCACATTTGTGTGGTTCACTATGGTTTATAAAATACTTTCATATTCATTACCTTTCTGCAGAGCATGACAAGCCATGAGTCACTAGCTGGATAGAAACCTGGCCAGGTGAAGAGGAAGCCCTGGCTTTTAGGGACTAGGAGACCTGTAAGAACAAAAGGCAAGTATGGAAGGCAGGAACCCAGATGTGAAACATCTGCATCAACAAGGTTACTTTGAATCACATGATATAGTTTTGCCGAGCCTCAGTTTCCTTATCTGTTAAATGGGAATAATTATCATGTCTGCCTTACCAGGTAGTCGTTAGGATTAGATGAAGCAATGAGTGCAAAATGCTTAATACCAAGTCAGTACTTGCAAGGTTGTGAGCTAGTCAATGGTAAGGAATGTCTGAGATGTTTAATGAGGAAAGGTGCCTGGAAACAGATTCCGAGAACAATGAAGAGAAGGAAAAGCGGGGAAAGAAGGCAAACAAAAGTTCAACTTGGTATTTTTGGCCTAATTGTGGAATTAGCAAAGCTAGATGCAGGACTCCTTGTCCAGTGTTCTTTCTCCTATATCAGACCCACTGTCTAATTACTAGGCTAAATGAGAGACCTCTGTTCCCCCATGGGCTGTGCCTGGCACATCAGACATCCATCTGGTCTTACTTTGTCTCAGTGAATTCCTAATGCAAGACACCATGTTCTTGGGGTGAGATCTCAGGACTCCGCAGAGGATTAAACTGAAACATCCTCTCCCTCTGGTTCAGAGAGGAGATCTTTCTGTACATTTCTAAAGAAGTTGGCAGGGTTTGTTGGAAATACTGCTGAGTGGCCAAAGCTTTGGCCAGGTCTAGGAACTCTCTTTGAGAGCTCCTTTGGGGAATAAGAGCTTGTCCATGATTCTAGGCCTTACTAGATCTTTGGTAAAGTAGCATTGTCCCTTAGTTAGGGGACAGCATTTGCTAGCAGTGGTCCTAGCAAATTCTCATTATGATAATCATCAGGATGCCCAGGGTTACCTCTTTATCACGCCTACCTCTAGAACTTTCTTTCTCGAGATCAGATCTCATCAACTGTTATCACTGACTTCCCATCCATCCATCCATCCATCCATCCATCCATCCATCCATCCATCCACCCAGCCCTCCACCCCTCCACTCCTCCACCCATCCCTTCATTTAACATTAGTGCTTACTTCATATTAGACTTTGTGCCTGCTATGAAAAACTCTTACTTGTGGCTTCCATTGTTCGCCTATATGAACTTCTCAACTTCCCCAATCCTTTAATGTCTTCCAACCCCTTCCAACTTAGATTTCTGGATCTCATCAATTTGGTCTTCTCATGTCTCATGGTTATCTAGGCTGATAGTCTAATGCTTGCACCTTAATTTTCAGGGGTGAGGCTTCTTGAGGCTTGATTGAAGTGTCGAATTTTGTAAATATCACTTTAGGTGAGGGACACAAGCAGCTTGGTTGCCCAGTCTTAAGAATAGAGTCTGACATCTGGGGCTTGATTGGCCTGGTCTTTGCTATCAACTAGCAGGTAAGAAAAAAAAATATGCTGAAAACATCCTCCTAATTGCACATTTCTGAGTCCCTTCCCCAATCACCAAACTATACCACCCTCTTCAAGGGGGCTAGTTTTCTTTGTGAGGAAACCAATCACAAGCGATCAACCAAGATGCTGAAAGCACTGGTCATTCTGGTTAATTGGTTGTTTTTACTGCCTATAGAATGGGCGCTAAAGAATTTTCATATCCCCAGTTCCCAAATCATCAGATCCCGTCGTGAGGAACCAGGGGAGAAGCCAAATCTCTTGGCATTCGAACCACCTTTTCTTTTTGTAAATTGTAAGATATAAACCTTATTTGTGTCCAGGAACCTGCTCACATATAGGTAGAGATAAAATTGTAGCTTTTTCCCCTAGGGTCCTATCTTTAAAAAATCCCTACTGTGTGGCCACCATTAGGGGATGTCTGATTTTGGGAATCACTTCAGTGTGGCATCTACCTTGCACACTACCGACTCTTGGCAACATTCAGGTCTCTGTAGAGAGTAAAGTCTCTTACAATACAGAGTTATCCAGTCCTAGTCTGGTCACCGCCTCTTGACAGGGCTGGGACCCACACTCCCGTGTGGCCTTCCCACCTGTTCCCTGCTTTCGCTGCCCCATTTGCGGTTCTCATAAAGACGGTAAGCAATTAGGCCGTTCAGTTGTGGCACATGGTAGTGTAAAATTATGGAATTTAGGATTTTAATGAGTTCAGGTGCCATACAAAAGAACTCCCCGTCCCCCTTCCCCCACCCCTTGTCCATAAAATTATATGGCTTTAGAATTGGGGCTTTATGCAGCCTGGACCTAGCCATTTTATTTAAAGAAAAAAAAATTGACCAGGAGGGGGAAAAAAAAAAAAAAGAATCAACGCAATTATATGCAGATTTGTTCATAAATCAGGCGCTGCAGCAGCTGTGTGGCACATGTTGGCAATCCCGGGTTGGTGGCTGGAACTTGAAAGATAAACATGAACCTGTTTCCACAGAGGAAAATCTGTTCACAGCAAGGAGCTGACCCTGTTCTTTAAAGGAGGGCGATGGCGCGGCAGCCTGCTGCGCCCGCTCCGTGCTGCTGTTCCGTGTGGGGGTCACAGAAAGAAGAGGCCAGGGAGTGAGAAGCGGTTTACCCAGGGCCGAAGGAGCCAGCCCCAGGCCCCACATAGTAGGCGCGCTCGGCTCTTCCACCCAGCATCCCAGGGCACTGGGGCAGCCAGATTTTCATAAGCATTTTCTGAGGTGGAAGATCTTCTGACCTAGAGCTAAATAATGTAGAAAAAAGAACGCAGTTCACCATGAAAGACTCATTCTGAGTCTTACGTTCTTTTAAATACATGTACATGTCCCCAGAGCTCCTGCCAAGCCCTATGCGTGCCCTAGGTGTGTGGAGAAGGGAAGGACAGACAGAGGGGACCCATCTGTTTGAGGATTCACCGCAAGGCTGATTGCTTTTGCTCTGACCTAGTGCCAACAGTAGCTCAGTGCAGGGTCCAGGTATTCCTTGGGGAATGGAAGGTAGGGCAATGGAATGGGCACCCTAAGCAGACCTGTGTCTGTCTGTCTGCTTCGAGTGGAAGGAGAGGCCCCTAGGTGATGGTGAGGGTCTTTGTGACAATATGGTAGAGACTGATTCTTGATCTGTGGGATCACTTAATTAACTGGGCCAAATGGGGATGCAAACTGCCTGAGGCAGACATGGCCAACCCCCTTTCCCCTTTCTGCTACAAAGTAAAAGGAGAATTTTGGAGAGAATCCGATTGTCTCCTCTTTCCTCCATTTCCCCCCTAGAACTTCGTCTTGGTGCTCCATTGAGAAGAGTTAATCATTGGGGGCAACTTTAGTGAATATCAGGCCAAAGGCATTGGGGGGCTCTGTGCCTTTTGAGAGCTTTATTCCAGCATAATCCCCTGCAGCAGGCACTGACCAAGTGGAAAGGTTCATCAGCGCTGGAACATATCCTTGACCCAGAAAAATGTTACTGATCCCAGAGGCATAACTTTTTGTCCTTTCTAATGATGGCTGTTCAATCTGTCACCCAAGAGTCTGAAAGAAAACTCATATACTCAAGACACACACGTGCACATACACACATACACTCACACACAAGTGATGCATCATTATTAATAAATGAATGGAGCTATTTGTTATTTATTATTTAAACCTTCAATACTGGCTGGCCTGAGTGATACATGAAATATAGGCAAGTAATTTATTTATTAGGGAAAATAATGATTTTTTTCCTCCCCACAGCATAACCTCCTCTGACCCAAAACAGCAAGAGCTTTATCAAATACAAATACGATGGCTTGTAATTTTAGAGCCTTCCAGACCATTGTAACTGACAACCTTTTTAACATAAGTACATTGAACAAATAATTTATAGACATATTCTGGGAATATTTTAGGGTATTTTATTACTACTTCTGAAAGCTATGGCATGTTATCGATTTTGGTATATTAATATAACCCGAAAGGGAGGGCACATGCTCAGCTCCTAATCCACATCAGCTTTGATGGCAAACAATATATTTTACTGAAGGGCGCCTTGAACCAAAGCAGCAGAGGTGAACAATTACACATCATAGCCAAAAGTTTAAGATCATGAATTTCACTCATTACAGAATTTCCACTTTGGGGCCTGAAACAGATTTTCCCTTACTTAGGGTTTCATCCAAATTTCTTGACTTCCCTTTCCTCTCCTGCCACTCCCTTGGGATTCAGGAAGCCTGATTCCTGCTGAGAGGACCACCATTACCCCTTTTTCAAAAACATATTTATAGTGGGTTTTGGGACTTGTTTAAAAGAGGCTATAGCACCCCTTCTGTGTTACTTGCTTTTTTTTGGGTGGTTTCTGGATGATTAATGCTTGTGTTATCAACATCTTGTTCATATTTGATATTTTAAAAGCTCGCATCTCTTTGTTATGATTAGACCCATAGCTTTATTACACGGACATAACTGTCCAAATGTCTGAAAGATCATTAGTACTTAGGCTTCTCCCTAAATTGTCCTCACTATCATCAGTTCAGCCCTTAGCAAGAACTCAGTGTTCAAGCCAAGCTCGTCTCTTATCTCTGAAACTCACCCCATCATTCCTGCTTTGACGCCTTTGATGCCACTGCGTTTCTTTGCTTTGCCACCCTATCTTTCTGTGCATGAAGGTTGTCCTGGCCCCTCCAATACATAATCATCTTCTCCTTCTCTGAACCTCTTCATCTCTCAGCAGCTCTCTCTTATGATTCAGCCCTTTCCCATGAGTGGCCTTGAATTAGTCCTAGTTTCTCTTTCACATTTATTACTTATTCAGGATTGGAGAAGAGGAAAGGAATCATATAGGTTACATTTTCATTGTAGCTCACATCACTTAGCATGTAGCCGAATAGATATCGGCAACTCAGTGTATGCTAAATTTAGTACACCAAATTTAAATTGTGCTACAATCTAAGGAGAATCAAGAATAATTTTTAAAGTATAGCTCAGCTCATCTTCCTGTGATAATTCAAAAATTGCAGTGTGATCAGAAATTCTATAAATTATTATTTTTAAGTGTGAAAAAATCTCATGAAAAATGTTATAAATGCTCCTTATTAGAACGATCTGAACATTTGGAAAAGCAAAAAGAAGAAAATAAAATAATCTCCCAGAATCCCTTCATCCATAGCAAATGCCGTTACTACCTTGGTGTACATACCCTTCCAGACTATTCTGTGTGCATATGTGTAGGTTTATGTGTGAATACACACACTTTTACATACAAGGTGGGGCAAAAGTAGCTTTACAGATGCTCATATAAAAAATAATGCAATAATCAATAAATAATAACGCGAGAATCAACTCATACCTGTAAACCTCCTTTTGTCCACCCGCATGTCTCCTTTACTGCCTCTTTCATTCCTTAGGAGAAATTACCAGAATTTGCTGGGACAGAAGGACACGTAACCTATAAGTACGTGTCGTGTGTGTGTGTGTGTGTGTGTGCAGGTAGTTTTGCCACACACTACGCACGCTTTTGTGACCTGTTTCTCTGCGTGTCAATGATGTGGCTTTAATGACTGTGTCATTAGTCATTGTGCCTTAATTTACTTAACCAGTTCATTGTTATTGAGCATTTAGGGCTTTCAACTTTTGACTCCTATAAACAGTGCCCGAAATGAGCTTTCTCGGAGGTAAGCATTTGTGTGCATTTTTCATAACTTCCTCGGGACGCATTCCAAGACGTGGAATTTCCAGGGCAAAGGGCGAGCGTGGTTCGAGGCACCTGAGGCCCGCTGCCAAGCTGCCTGTCAGAGGGCGGTGCTCAGCCACAACCCTGTCGGTGGAAAGCGAGACGGCCGTTTCCCCTTGAACTTGAAACACCAAGGTTGGGAGAGCCTCACAGAGTTCCCAGTGGGGGAAGCGAGTGAGCCCCAATGTGCTGCCACTGTGTTCTTCATAACACAGGCCTGATGTGCCACATGCCTGCTTACAGTCCCTGTTTGCTTCTTATGTCTGAGGAATGGGGTTCCTACTCCTCTGCTGGGCTTTTTGTAACCTGTCCAATCTCAACATACGGCTGAGCTCCCCTGACCCTTTCCTCCACATCCACATACCTTAAGATCCTCCTGTGCCAAGAATCTCCCCTTGGCCAGGACCCGCCCCGCTCCCTTGCACCACTGCAGCTGCGCACCCGGGGCCAGGGCTCACCGACCCAAAGGCACCTGGTGCAGCTGGGGATCAGTCGTGGTGCAAAGGCAGTGCATTCGTCAAACAGGAAAATGGCCACGACTCAGGGAAAACCCTGTGCTGTAAAGTCTCATTTGCTTATTGTGACATAAATGAAATCGTAGCGCACATTCCCCTATGCTGAGTAATGTGTCCTGTGTTTTCCTTGGGTTATCATTTGCAGGTATGTTATGATGCCTGTATTACAGATGAGGAAGCTGAGATTCGGAAGACTTAAGAAACTTGTCCAAGGACATGACTAGAAACTAGAAGACTTGGGATTTGAAACCAGGAAGGATAGATACGAATACTTTTAACCACACCATACCATCTACCAGGGATACTTCACTGGGTCTCCTGGGAGCCTGCTGGTTCATGCCAGGAATGCTCCCCAGAATGGAGCATCTACTGGCTTAATAAAAGGCAAAGGGTCTGATGCATTTCTGAATACCAAGATTAAGATGTATAGATCAGGCTTTTAAATGAAAAATTAAGATGTCTATTTGGGTCTGTAGTTTCACCTTATTTACGCAGATCAGGGGTTCTCAGTTGCAGCACCGCTGACATTTTGGACTAGAGCGTTCCTTCCTGCAGGGGCTGCCCTGTGGACCCCCTGCTCCCACTCATGACGAACAGCTGTGTCTCCAGATATTGTAAATGTTCCCGAGTTGGGAAGGGCAGACTCATTCCGAGAGAACCACTGATCGGACTGGAAAGATACAGTAGACTTCTGTCATTATTTTTGGCCGGTAGCCGCTGAGCCCTTTCCTGTTATTTTGGAATCCCCACCTTACTGAGACATTTCTGGTTGTCACGCTGGGGGAAGGGATGTGCTGCTGGCATCCAGTGGGCAGAGGCCAGGGGTGCTGTTGCACACTCTACAGCGCACAAGGATGGCTCCCACAATGATGAATGCTGTAGTCCACAGTGCCAATAGTTCCTTTAGCTTTGTGAGTTACCCCCGTGCCCTCTGACAGATTCCTTTATTTTCGACTCAGGCTAGTTCAGTAACTGGAAACTGACAATCTCTTGGTATGGACATCTTCAGAGTCTGATCACATTCATAAGCCCTATAAGAATTGTTCTTCACTTGGCAGTGTTTGTTTAGTCCTGTGATAAATAATTATTAAGCATCCGTTACACGCCAGGCACTGTGCTGGGTGCTGGGATTGTAATAGTCAGCTTGGCAGACAAGGTTGCCAGCCTTATGGTGCTTTCAGCTGGCAGGACAGCAGCTTCATGTGAGGGGAGCACAGTGCGAGGGGTGCAGCCTCAGGGCCACCTTACACAGCCTGGTGAGCCTTCAGGTCAGAATCCCCAGAGGAAAAGATGTTTAGACTGAGGCCTGAAAGAGGAGTGTCCTGTGCACAAGAAAATTATGAGAGAGGGGAGGTGGGAAGAACAAAGGGGGTTCGGGGGGGAGAGCTCAAAGCAAAGAATTGAAATCTGTGTGGAGTGGCTGGAGCTGGTTCTAGCTCCCTGTCTATAGCTTCAGAACCAGCTGGGGGAGGTCTCCAGGTGACAGGTCCCACAGACTATACCTTGGGCCCTCAAGCAGCCTGCCTTGGGGGCCACCAGCCCCCTGCTGTGACAAGTGCAACTGGCAAGTAACTCCTGGCACTCAGGGTTGAGGAGGGAGGGAGGAGATTAAAATAGACATTTATTTATTTTCCAGTTTGCATTTAGCTTGGTGCAGGCTGACTGTTATTCAGGACCTATTATTCCCTCCCCAGGGTCCTGCGGTCAGACGCCAGCTGTGAGGATCTGTTACCATGGGTGACATTTTCATCCAATGGGGGACCTGCTGCTTGTTTGCAGAGTGGCAGATGGAGCAGCTAATCGATACAGCCTGGGAGGTGGGCGTCCCCTCCAGTGGCCCTGCCACACAATGAGAGCCGGGCCCCAGGGGCTGGTGGAACACACGCCAGTGACTGGGCCTTTGATTGGAAAAGACTTGCTCACCAGGGGTTCTGGCTCCAAACAATGGCCTGTTCACTAAGGTGGCCTCCGCACTTCCAGGATTTTTTACAGGCCCTGCCTCAGGCAACACTCCTGGGAAAAGCAGCTGCCAAGCCCTTCTCAGCTCCGTGTGAATGATCCTGAGGATCCTATTCCAGTAAAACGCAGCAGGCATTTTTAGCATCATCTGTGTGCAAGCGACATAGTGAGCGGGGAGGAGAACACTGGTAATGCGCTGCCCTCAAGGACCTTGTGATGTAATTAGGGGCTTTCAGTCTGGTCGAGGAAGAGCCCAAAGCCACTCACTCATCCTTCCAACCCATTTATTGAATAACCTGCACTGTGTTGGGGGTTTGGGGTGTGAGGAGGGCTGAGATGTGGTTATTCCCCCGAGTACCGGATTTAACTCTATATGACACTGAACAAGGAATGGCTGGGAGTCACCGCGTTCTTTCTCTGCATCATCTCATTAAATGAGTGTGACTTTAAGAGATGGATACTGGTCTGGTTTCCATTTTGGGTGAGGAAACCGAGGTCTAGAGCAGAGCAGTGCCGTGTACTGATCTGCAGTTCAGTGCCCTTTCTATCAGTGTCTCAAGTGGTTTATTTAGTATTTGAAATTCATCTACGCCTGTGTGTGTGTGTGTGTGTGTGTGTGAATTATCTGTTGGTGAGACATACTAGATGCCCACTAACACGTTTATTATATTACAAGATAAAATTCAACTGAGTAAATTTTAAGGATCTTATTGCCTTTATCCAAAGATTCATGAGATGGGTGGCATCCAATCTTGCGGACAAAAGGAACTCCGAGGAGCTGTACGAAATGAAAAGATTTTTGTAGGCAGAAGGGAGTTGGAATAGGTTATATTAGGCAAAAAGGACACTTGGTTATTGGAAGGTAACTTTCCTTCAGGGGATGACAGGGGTCTATCGGGCAGGTGACCTAACTAGTGCTGATCAGGTGATTCCTGACTGGCTAATGCAAGGCTCCATTTCTGGGAGAGCGGAAACTGTAATTAAGTCTCGGTTTGGTGACACGTGGTTCAGCATGAGGGACTCGATTTTGGGCCTCTTGTCTTATTTTTAATGATCATTTGGCATTGCTTAAGATGCATTGGTGAGAAAAAAGGTATTCCTTGATTTCTTAATTTCAAGAGCCAGGAAACCTGGGATCTCCTGCTTGTGAGTGCTGTGGGACTAGCCTGTTCATCTAACTGAACCTCAGCTTTTTATCCTCAAGGTTGGCTCTGTGCCTACCTTACAGAGGTTTTATGGTAACCGAGTGGAGATCATATAAAAACTTAATCCACACCCCTAATATGACAGCACATGTGATAATCCATCATCTTCCGGGCTTCGGGGAGCTGGGGTGTCTTTCCTAGCCTCTGTGGCAGGAGGCTCGCAGATAAGAAGTTCCTAGATTTGGAAGGGGAGCTCACTAAGGAAACAGGAGATGGATCTTCCCTTTCCTTGCTCTTACAAGAAAACCATGAAGTAAGACACAGCCGAGTTCTCACCCCTCCTTCCTCTCTTCTTCAGTTTAGGTTTCTCCAGCCTTATCCCACACCTGCTACCTCCTTCCCTCCCCAAATTGGTAATTCATTTCTTTTGAGCCACGACATATAGAAACATCACTATTTTAATTAGAGAGAAGCAAACAGAAGTAAGAAGCTAGAAGGCATAGGAAGAGAGCCCAGCAACTTGCACGCTTTAATTATTCATCGAGGTAAATAAAATTAAATATTTTCCCAGCAATCCAGAGCAGGATCTGAAGTAATTACACTGTCAAATTCATCAGAAAGTCCCTCATCAAAATAAGGACCTTGATGTCATTTAATAATTTATAATACAAATACACAGAAATTGTAAAATATTATAAATAGAAAACTGCAGGGTAAGTGAACATGAATTAGTTAGGGGTTATGTTCTAGAAAGAGGCTGTCATGAGCCGTATAAATTTTTAATCGGGAATATTTTTGAGGCCTAATTTAGAGCCAGGAATATGCCAGGAACTTTAGGATACAAAGAACACAACACAACAACAGCATCCCCCCCGCTGCCTGGACTTTCGTAAACGGTGCTCTTTGAGAGAAACTGGACTCAAGACGACTTCAGGCAGAAGGAAGGAACGGTGTCTTTGAAGCTGTACATTCCAGATCACCTGTGACACCTTTCATGCTGTCTGCACAGGTAACAAATGAATTAATTAACCTCAATGTAGTGACCCCCAAATAGCAAATGGGAAAAGTCTGGTTCATTGCCACTGAGAGAGAAAGGCGCTCTCAGCCACTGAACCTTGTAAAACAATGTGTGATTCTGGAGACCATATGGTCCCATCCCAGTCTGAAATGGTTTTGACCTGTTGAGTTTCCATATGGGAAAAGCCCGAGGCAAACAGAGGGACCAGATTTTTCTTTTCCTCATTCTCTGGGAAGTATCCTCACACCCGTGGGTCCTGCCTTCTTCAGGGAACATCTCCGGGGACTCACCTGCCCCAGGACAGGTGAGCAGGCAGGGCTTCGTTGCACAGGAACGGATGGGGTAGCAGTTGCCCCGCTCACCAGGAGTGGAGTTCAGAAGTGAACAGTGGGCTTTTGAGATGGCTAATTAGGCGAGAAGGGAGGCCGTTTTTAAAAGAAATTTTTGCTTGATTGTATCATTTTCAGGATCTGAAAGGTTAGCATGGATGATGGTATGGCAATCTTTTTACCAAAAACAAAAACAAACAAAGAGACTACTTTTATGTTTAAAACCTTTCAAAAGCTTCCTCTTCTGCTCAGGGTGAAGTTGAAGACCCTTAACAAGCACTGAGGCTTTCCCAGGCAAATATTTCATCTGTCTGCACCAAGGTCTCTGGGCTACAAAGGATAGCTCCTCTCAGCCCCTCCAGCCTCCTCGAACACACACTGTTGCTCTGCTTGGCACTGCTTCTCCCCTTCTCTGTGGGGCAGACTCCTATTGTCCTGCAGGGCTCATCTTAGGTGTCCCCTCTCCTAGGAAGCCTTCTGTGGTCCCCAGATGCCATCACGTTGTCCTGTTATATCTCCCAGGGCACCTTCATAAATGTGCCACATTTTTTACAGTTACGTAAATTCCTTGTAATAATGTCCTTACTGTTTGTCTTCCATGATACATTGAATCTCATCGAAAACATAGACCATCTACATGAGTGATCCTTCCCATGACCCCCATTGTGAGACCCCCCTTTTATAATCTGTAACTCCACCCCACACTTACATCTACCCCCTTCCTTCAGGGGTTTTGTCTGTGTTGTTCACTGCTGTATTCTTGGCTTGTGGAACATGACCTGGCACATAGTAGGCACTTAGTAAATATTTGTTGAAATAATGAATGGAAGTAACTACCTGCAAGTGGGGGTAAAAACAGATGAAGAGCTAATATTTCAATGGAAAACCCTTTTATAAGAATGTGGAGGCTTGGAGGAGTGGGTGCTGTGGTGGCTATGGGTGGTAGGGAGCCCTGGAAGAAGTGGATTAGCCTCCTCCCACTTCCCAGCGTGGACCACTCATGTCTGTATGAGGTCCCAATGCCTATGGCTCATGGTTGGTGAAGTAGCAGATGGGAGAGAATGCCTGGAGAGGAAATGACGAATCTGTTGCTATATATCAAGAATGACAAATGGGCTTCAATGCCAATGCCATTTGACTGGTAGCACTTGCTGTGTTGAAAAGGATTCTGCAGCTGTTTTTAGGTCTGGTGGAAGAAAGTGTTGTGATTAGAGATGTCTTGGGCTTGGAAGGGGGATGTGGGTGGCAGCATTTGTATCATACGTTTGCATCCTGACCTCTGAGCTTGGAATTGGTTCTGGTCTTTTCCACAGAAATCCAGGCTCACAGAAGGACTGATGATACCCCCATTAGTCTATTTGTTTTAAGATTCTAGTGAAAGCTAAAGGTTAAGGTATTCAGGACGACCCTAAGAATCCAGAACCTTTAGGGATTTGGTTATATCCTTTGGGTTGATTGATGGATTTTTTCTCCAGGGGATGAAGTGGCTGAGCTATGTTGGTGGTTTATAGCTTAGGGACACTAATAAAGAGGGCAGAACTCTTCTAGTCTTACTTCTTTCGAGTGGCTATTCAGACCAATCCCCTGTTGCTAAGACAGTCTGCAGAAAATGACCCAAGACAGACAGTTATGTAAAATCTTGGCCTGAAGGAGACTGTGACCCTAATGTGATTAGCTCAACACATTAACCCTGGGAGCTCACTAGCCCGTCAAAGCCATCTGCCCCTCCCCCCTGCTCTGCCCTCAACCCCATCTGCAACGGCCCCCCCTCTAAGACTCAGTTGCCCGGCTACCAACTGTAATTCATGACATTGCTTATTTTTAGGAAGGTTCCCTTGTCCCTACCCTGACACCCTTTACTTTACTGACATTCCTTGAGCACATCTGCTTCCTTACAGCTATCTTTGCATGTGCCTGAGCCAGTTTCTCGTGCTAAATATTTATGTATTTTTAGTATTTTCCTATGTCTCTTTTCTCTCCCTCACTAGAGGAGAGGGATCATTATAACAATGTCTAGTATCTTTTCTACTGATTATGTATATGGATCTCAGCACATATTTTTGTCTAAAAGGATCACTGTCTATACACTGCTGGCTGGATTCAATGGGCCCACCAGTTTAAAAGAATAATTGGTATAATCTTTTCCAGAGGACCATTTGGCAATATTTATCAAATTTTTGAATGTGTATACCTTGCTCCCTACCAACTTCACTTCTTGGAATTTATCCTACAGAGATACTCATAGGAGTTTGCAAATATTTCTATATGAAAGGATGACCAGAATTATCTGTGGTGCTGCAAGATGAGAAAAACCTAACTGTCCATCCTAAGAGAAACTGTAATATAAACTATGGTACATACACACAGTGGAATACTACGTAATCATTAAAAAGAAAAGCAATTCATCATATATTGATGTGCAAAAATGTCCACAAATTTATGTATAATTGCCATCAGCCACAAATATATGCATAAATATACACATATGTACAGACACATGAATATACATAGAAAAGGACCAGAGGCCATACACCAAAATAGTGATTTATCTGTGGTGGATAAGATTGGTAGGCAAGGCATTTTATTTTTTTTAATCTTTTACTGATGTGGAAATTTTTTTATTCTTTCTCCCCCACCCCAACTTTTGAGATAGAATTGACATATAATATTTACATATGGCAAAATGATTATTACCATATCATTGGCTAATACCCCCGTTCCATCAAAAAATTACCACTTCTTTTTGTGGCGAGAACATTTAAAATCTATATTCTTAGCAACACTCAAGCGTATGATACAGTATGGAAAAATATTTCAAAGCATATATAATCATTCTAAGATGAAAAGATATTTTAAAGAGTTTATTATAAAGAAGTCCATGGCAGTTGAGTTTTCTAAAAATATCCTAAAGTTGAGAGGTGTTTTCAAAACAATTTCTTAGCTATCTTAGTTACCCCTAGGGTGCTTAGCTATTTCTTGAAAGCATTAAATACAAACTAAATGTGGTGTTTACTGAAGAAATTGTTCTTTTTCCCTTTCTCATTGAGATCCAGTTTGTCTATGTGACTTGCTCTGGTTAATGAAATGTGAATGAAAGTGACACGTGTAAATTCTGAACAGAAATTTTAAGAGCCATTTCATGGTTTGCTATGCCCTCTTTTTGTTTTTGTCACATAACCAACAATATTTCAGAAAAAGAGTTTCTTCATTAGCCTGGGTCCCTGGAGTAGAACGTTAGCCAACCCTGATGGATGTGTTATACAAACAAGAATTAGAACCCTGCCTTGGCCAGTGGTTAGAGCATCAGCTCGCATGGAATGGTCGCTGGTTCAATTCGCAGTCAAGGGCATATACCTGGGTTGCAGGTTTGATCCCTGGCCCATGTGCAGGAGGCAACCAATCGATGTGTCTCTCTCACATCCATGTTTCCCTCCCTCCCTCCTGCCCTCCTTCCCGCCCTCCTTCCCTCCCATTCTTTTAAAAAATAAATGGAAAAAATATCCTTGGGTGAGAATTAACAAAAAAGAAAAAAAGAAATAGAACCTTGTTGTAAGCCACGGAAATTTGGGGCTTGTTTCTTACTGCAGCATAACTTAGACTGATACAGCTGCTCACAGACTTCATCAGTCTCTCAAATAGAGGCCCTCAGTGGCCTGGAAATCATGACATCTGGTTATAATCCTAGCTCTACCACAAACTTTCTGTGTGGTTATATCAGCTAGGATGCTTTAGCTCACAAGAGATTGAAGGTACAGCAAAAAGTAGCTTAAACATCAAGGATATTTACTATTGTGCATAACAGGAAGTCCGGAGTTGCAGCTTTATGACACCATTGAGGACTTGGGATCTGTCATCTTGCTTCTTGGCCCTGCTGTCATGATTCTATGGTGGTTGTAGAAGTTTCAGGTGTCATATGCAGACGTTACAGTATCCCATGAAGAAGGGTTTTTTTCCTGTATATTTTCTTTCTCTTCTTTCTTGTTTTTTATTTGAGGGAAACACTTTCTGGAAATTCCCCAGCAGACTATTCCCAGATCCCATTGGCCAGAACTGAGTTATGTCTTTGCCTAATCAATCACTGCTAAGGACAGCTATGACTGCCTTGACCAGCCATAGTTCATTCCCTCTGGGGGTAGCAGTGGACTTTTTTTCTGAGTATGGGTATATGGCAAGTGATTCCCCAAACAAAATTGGGGCTGTGTCATTCAGGAAGAAGGGGAGGAGGGAATTAGTGTTTACTTCAGTGACTTTAAGCAAGGTCCTCCTTACACCTTAATCCCTCCATCCATAAACTGAGGATATTGGGCACACTGGCTTCTAATGCAGGGATTATTACTACAGAGTCCATGGACCTTGTCCATAGAAACAATGGGGTTTAAACTTCCTTACAGGGCCTTAGGTGGGGCAAAGCTATGATCTGTGCCCCAGGGTGCCACTGGCTTAGGTCATCAGAGTTCTTATTTCATCAGCTTCCTGACAGGTAGACACATTATGGATTCCAGCTCCCATAAAACCTTGCATCTTGGATTTTACATGCCCAGTGTGAATGCAGTCTAGGTGAGGGATGTATATGTGCAGTTTCGTTAGCTTTTAGTTACATATCAGATTGACTTTAAAAGTGCTTTGAAGACTTATAAAGTTCTTTGTGCTTGGAGATTTTTTTTTCCCCAATAGCTCCCTCTCCTCCCATGCTCCATGCTCCCAAATCTCTGCATCCCCTCACAATTTGCCTTGACTCAAGGCTCTTTATTGGCCAATTTAAGTCAGTCCCAAAGCTCTTGAGCCATGAACTTCAAAAATACTTTGTCATCATCATTATTAAAACTAATAGAAATGATTGTAGGACAGGAGCTACAAAGCCAAGTGGGTAGACCTTGTGGGATTGAAGCTGAAGTCTCCCCTTTTCCTTTCAATGCACCAGTTCTCTTGCATCCAGGCATTGGCTGCAAACTGCCTGCCTGAGAATGAGATGGGCTCATCTGAGGAGAGTGCCAGAGCTCTTATTTTATTGGACCAGCTGGACCTATATGCAGCCAAGGCCTACTTAGGCAGTGAAAGGGGGCTGGATAGGGATCTGTAAAAACTGATACAGTTGAAGTCATCATGTCTCTCCTGTCCTTTGGGATGCTTTTAGCAACAACCTCCCCCACTCTACTACATGCCCTGGAAGGCTTTTATGAACTGTTTGTAGTTTTGCCACTTGGTTATAACTGAGAGCAGGAATTTTAAATGGTGTGTAATTTCTTGACTACCTTTGATGAGATCATTTTTTCATCTCAATAATGTGCTGGGATGCTGAAGTCACCCTCCTTTTCCCAATAGACACACTGCCACCACACTTCAGTCCACGTAAGGGATGATTGTTAAAGAGAATGACTTCAGCCATCTCAAACTACCAGGCCTATTTGTCACCATGAGGACAGGAAATCTGCTAGGGCTTCTGAGTTGGGTTTGTATTCCTCATAGAAATGTTGCTTTTGGACCAGAGTAGCCCCAAGAGATGTCAGTCAAGGACAGATCCAAATCATGGGCTATGTGAGATTAAAATGGACATAGCCCATGATATAGTTGTTCCAAAATATCTTGACACTGGGCAGTGATTGAATGATTGGTTGAGTCTCTATTGGAGGGTAGGAAGTCTTCCACTGGCACAGGTATCCATAAAACAAAACCAAAGGAGAAGAGTAGACTACTCATTTTTCAAACCTTTTATTATTGTATCAAATACAAATAGGAAAAGTCACACAAAATAGCTGTAGCGTTTAAAGAGTTGTAAGGCAATACCCTTCTAACCACCATGAGGTCAAGAGATAAAACTTTGTCAGTCACCTGAGAAGGTTGTCTATGTTCCTCATTCAATCTCACCCCTCCCATTCCCCAAAAGGAAACCCCTATCTTGACTTTTATAGTAATCACTTCCTTGTGTTTTTATAGTTTTATCAATGAGTATCCCTAGGCACTCTAGTTTAGTCTTTCCCACTGAAAAAAATTGACATGTCTTCCAAGTCCTCCTTGATGTACAGACTCCTCATACATTCCTTTCTTTTTCTTACAATTTACCTTTTGACCTGTAGACTTTTCTCACAATATGGATGTTGCTGATTATACACTCATTGTACAGTTCAGTATGTTCTTTTGCCCTCTGTATTTTTTGCAAGCTGGGAACTCTATTCAGAGAGCTGATTAAATTCAGGTTCAATCCATTTGGTAGGTGGCATTGAACTCTTTTACCAGTAGGCACAGGGTGTCTGATTTTTGCTCTTTTTTTGGATAACATCAGCCAATGTTCAGTGTTTGGATCCATTAGTTCACTGGGAACTGCTAAATGGTGATCTCTAATTCTATTATTTCCCTTTCATTTATCAGCTAGAAAACTTATAAACAGGTGCTTCCCTTCTTTGATTACCCAGTGGTACAGTTCATGTCAGAGATGCTTGATTGTTTCTCTTTATTTACCATGAAGATAACAAATTGGTTCCTATCATCCTCTGAAGGTAACCAGTTAGGTTCTTTTTCTTTAAATGTCATTATAAATTTAAATTGATCGGTTCCTAGATCTCATCTGTAATCTATACCTCTGGTGTTTTTAATGTTCTGAATTCATGGGTCAGTGCTTATGCTTGTGAAGTTGGCTATGTCCCGCCTCCAAATCACAGAGAAAGGAAGCAGTCAGACTCTCCATGGACTACTCAAAGACCTGCAGAAGCTTGGTTTTAGTTTTATATCTCTTGATTTTTGGTTCTAGTGGCACATTATGGCTACTTGGAGATGAATGTGAGGAAGTTCTAGCTGAAGGACTTTGAAAATTATGGTCTAACTGGTGAGATCTTTGTTACCTGTAGATGGATGCCATTAAACATCCCATTTACCCAGCCTTTTCCCTTCTGATTCTCACGTCTGACTTCTCATGCTGCTTGACAGCAGGAAGGGACTGCCCTGATCACACCAGCACAAGTATTTTCTTTTTGCTCAGTGGTTAGGTTTTTCACTAGAAATGCATAAATTAGCACTTTGTTGTCAAAATTATATTCTTTTCCAAGGAAACATGAGCCCTGGAAATGCTCTCCTTATACCCCTGCTTCTTTTAAATGGGCTCTGTCCAGTTTTAGGGCGACCCTGTACTAGAATGCTCCTTTTCTTTTAGGTTTCTTCCAAGGGAGAGACCCACAGTCATTCTAGGCAACTGAAGAGAAGCACATTCTTTTCAAGCTGGGTCCACTCACCCACATGGCCCTGAGGCGGGCCACTGATTCCTCTAGTCCTCTCACTCCCCCTGGCAATGAGGTACCACTGTTAGAAACCAGGTACCTTTCCTTGGCAACAGCAGCTGCTAACTGACAAGTAGGCCTAGTTAAGGGTAATGATGGATATAACCAGACTGCCTTACTGGCCTTTAAAAAAAATCACCCCTTTACCAAACATTTTCCTTTTCCTCAGAATGAAAGAGAAGTTGTTTTGATACTTGAGCCTGTAAATAAGCATTTAGAACTCACGGATGAACTAAAACACATTCTTACCCCATCTCTCCACAGGTGGGAAAAGCCAACATTTGTGTTTCACTCTCTTGCTGTTTCTTTGTCTGCTCTGGACACTCTGAGGCCCTGTTTACAAAATTGCTCTCTCCTGATAACAAATCCAACGCTTTCTGTCATCGATGGGGAATCAGTTTGTAAAATTTCAGTCCTATTCTCTCCTTGACTGGCTGATTCATATGGAAAATAAAAATTAATGAAAAATAGTAATAAATACTGATTTTCTATAGCCTGCTAAGCAAAGTCTGAATTAAATGACTTCACTTAAAGCTTTAGTGGCAGAGACCTAATTAATGAAAAACACCAGGCTTAAACAATCGGCCATCCATCTTTAAGCACAAGTGAAAGACAGAATCCATATGACATTCCACTGAGGATGAAAAAGGAACAATTGCATGGGTCTTGGATGATCCTGACTTGACAGGGCACCCTGGAGACTTTTAAAATGTCCCCTTTTTTCTGACACATATGGACTCTACACCATTGTCATATTTAATCTGAGAAACTAGGTTCCCATGCATTCTGTTTGTTTGTTTCCTTGCTTGAGGCCTGGGGCCACGGCTTCCTGAGTTTGTAGCAATTGGAGTCAGCTTTTGTTCAGCCTTTAAGATGAAATAAGACAAAACCATAAACATGCTACAAAACACCAGAATATAAAGGGGATTACTGGTGCCATAATTAGGGAACTAGGAGGTCTTTATTCCCAGTTGTCCCTCCACCCTCCCAACCACATGCCTCTCTGCTAGCGCAGGACAAAAGAGATTTAAAAATCAGACAGCCCCGAGTTTATTTTAATGGGAGCCCCCGTAAGTCTGGGCACAGTTGGAGGGCATTTAGTTGACAAATGAGGAATGTTTGTTCTGTCTTGGGGCCTCAGAAGTCAGTATAGCATCAAAATAAATCAGCCCAGCTAACCAAAGAACCTGAGCCTCTTGTTATGCAAACCTGTAAATTATGCAAGAAAACGCATTTACCTATCTGCATATTCCCTCAGTTATTTGAACGTCCAGGTCTCCCTTCAACTCTCATTTCAGGAGACTGACCGTGGGAGGGCTGCTTTCTCTAGAGAAAGTGAGTTGTCCATCAGTGGAGATGTTTAGCCAGAGAGCAGAGGACCATCTGTCAGGGAGAGTGCACCCCGGACTCATTCACAGAGGGTAGATGCTTGAACAAGGTAACTCCAGACACTTCCCAACTCTATGTTATGTGGTAGGGTGCAAACATGCAAATTTAAAGGGAAATTAAGTTTTGAAACCCATAGCAAGCACCCTTCTAGAAATACTTTCCTAAGGGAATGAATACCAAAGGACTGCTTTTGGAAAGTAAAATAAAACATAAGACTCGAAGCAAGTGTGGTCTCATTGGGAATCAGTTGGCCATTGAGCTAAATTTTAATATTTCTGTGCACCCCCTCTTCCTACTGGGTTCTCCTCCTGCACATTGTGACCATTTGACGAAGCAGCCTCACCTGAACATTAATGAAAGCAGGGTAACTATAAAAAAGAGATACATGTGTGGAAATCTGTGTTATGTAGTTCCTATTCCCAGGGAAAAGGGAGACAGGAAATGCAAGTATGCATAACATAGCCAAATGTTGATTTTTTATTTTTTTTTTTACCCTTTTAAATCCCTTTTGCTTAATGATTCAGAGAGATGTGATATCTTTTTTAAGACATCCACTGTTCTTTCGGGGCACTGCAGTATCTCACAAATTGCTTTCTATGGTACAGTACAGTGGAAACTGGTTTAAAACTGTTCAACTAGGGTATAGAATTTAATAAAGCATCCTTTACTATTCAAGAACATCTGGATGTTAAAAACCAGAGATTTATTGAAACAATGTTAAATTAGCTGTTAATGAGTATCCCCAAAAGGTGACGGCATAAACAGGTGTACAGATAATATGGAAGGAGCCGCTCTGTATCCTGGAACAAGAATAGTAAATCTGTGAATACACACCCCCTCTCCATGGCCTGTGCTCGTGGCAGACGTCTCTCCTTGAGCACAGCACTCTGAGCTTGGGCTCACCTTCAGAGTGTGAGCACAACACTGTCTGCCTGGGGTTCCTTTCCTGCCACTCTTTCCTGATCTCTTCCACAGGTGACTACCTGAGGTAAAGCCGGACTGAGGGCCAAGCAGAGAAGCTGCCCAGAGCCACAACCTAGTCCCCTAGGGCCAGGGAGCGACAGAGAAATCAGGAGAGAGATTGGGGAGACTGAGGCTGAGCCCCATGTGGAGCCCAGGTAGGAAGTAGTGCCTGGGGTCATTCCCTGAAGTGCGCAATTTAAGCGAGACAGGGCTTTCTACGGGACCACTTTGAGGGGCCTCCCTTCAGCAGTGGGGAAAAGATCGGAGCCAGTTCAGGCACAGATGGAATAAAGAAAGAAATGTGAGAAAGAGCCACCAGGATGTCTTCCCTCCCCCTGTCTCCAAACAGCTCCCCTCAGGGGCTGGAGTAGGAGGGATGGGTTTTTTTCTTTAAAGTGTTCAGAAACATAACACATTTTCCACTGCTGAGGCGCACTCCTTTTAATAAAAAGCATTTTTGGATGGAATCTAGGGGGTAGGCGGCAGTGGAACAGCCCCCCGTTTTTGAGGGTCTCCTGGGGAATGTGAAGCATTCGCCCATGAGCCCTGCGGTTGCACCACACCTCCTTTCTGGTTCTTACTGAAGGAAGGTGGCCCGGGTTTCTCTTCTGGAATGAAGTGTTGGCACCGTGAACATCCTTCCCTGGGCTCGTGGACAATGTAGCGGAACTGAGTAATAAACAGAATGCTGTCGAATATATATCTTCCCATAATAGATCCTCTACCTTACAATGCCTACCGGGAATCACTTTTTAAAGTCTATAACATGCAGTAGTTTTGATACGACTGGTTGAGCCATGCAGAAATGATTAAAAAAAGAGTAATAAATTCAGATTTTACACCAGGCACCGAGCATTAAGCCAAAATGAAACTACCGTACTCAAATCTTCTGCAGCTTAGAGCTAATTAGACCTACATTTCGGAGCGGCGATTGTTATAACAGCGGCTTCCTCGCTGCGAGCCAGGTGGTGATTTACCAGGGCGCCTGCCGGGGCTAATGCGCATGGTAGCAAGAAGTCTCTGGGGCTCAGCGACAAGAACGGGAGTTTTGCCCCTGGGCGGCTGTCCCCATTGGATCCCTGGTGATTGTGCTGAGTGTTTGGCAGGGCAGAGATATAGCTCAGGGGGTAGTAATGTCCCTGTGCATTTTAATTACCACTGAAACACAGCCTTGCAGATAATGACTGGGTTTTATACAGATTTGAGGAGAAGAAATAGTTTGATACCTCCTGGGGTTGTTGGGACGATAAAGTATGACTCTGTCTAATAAGTTCTTAGCATCGTGCCTAACACATAGTAAGCAGTCAATAAGTGGTAGCTCTTTTAAAAAATAAATGCTCCAGAGGCGTGGATACATGGGACAGATTGACAGCTGTCAGAGGGAAGAGGGGTTGGGGGGCTGGAAGAAAGGTGAAGGGGTTAAGCAAAAAAACATATATATATATATAAGTACAGCACACAGACACAGACCACAGTGTGGTCATAGCCACAGGGAAAGGGGAGTGGGGTGGGGGTCGGTGGAGGTGGGCAAGGGGGGCAGGAATGGGGATGGGAAAAGACTTTGCTTGGGACGATAGTGACGCAATGCAGGGTGCAGATGATGTTTTGTGGAGTTGTACACTTGAAACCTGTATGATTTTGTGAACTGCTGTTACCCCAATAAATTCAGTGAAAAAAAATAAATGTTCCATCTATGGGTTGGAATGTATAGTTTATTCTAGACTGACTTTTGGCTGTAAAAGGAGGCACTATTTCAACTGATGCCGGGTGGTTAGTGATTTTAATGCCCTGGATTTCCCCAGAAAATTACATAAGCAGGAGTAATCCAGGGTCTCTGTTGATCCTGGCTGATGCTCCACACGCCTAAGTGTGCTTAGCTTCTGCCTGAGAAATATAGGCTTGATTTAGTGGAAGAGTGTCCGCACTCTCCAGCCCCCACCGCTCCTTTATAAAGAGAGCCTGTTGTGCTCGTGGAAGAGCTCCAAATGGCCTGCGAAGGGGGTGGCTAGAGTGCAGAACATATCCTGGTGGATCATTCTAGAGGCACAGTGGTCAGAAAAGGAGGAATTTCTCACAAATGCCACCTAAAAGCATAATCCAGGAGGAGCTGATGTGGACTGTCTTCCAGGGAAACCAGACTGCCATATAACGATGACAATGATGATATTAGTACTTTCTGAATCTTTTCCAACTTCATTGTTTATATCTTAAAATAAAACTCAGGTACACTGAATGCTTACTCTCAGCCCAGAACTGGGCCAAGACTTTCATGTGTGTGATCTTTTCTGATCCTCTCAAGGACCCTGCAAAGTGGGTATTGTTAGCCCCATTCTTTCTGGGCAGGGAGATTTGGTGTGGCTACGTGACTTGGCCATTAGGCCACCCAGTTAACAGGTGGACTGGAGTATAACAGTTTTGTCTGACTCAAACAGCAGTGATCTTGCCACTGTCCCCACGTTTCCTGCTGGGAAAGTTGTGGGATCACGCTTTCTCACTGTCCCCAGATGCTCTGAGACTGTAGTACATGACCTCATGCTTTTTGGCTACCAGTCAAGGAGTGAATTAATCCTCCCACTAGCCTTGATTGATCCCCTGCCTTGTGCTCAGCACCACCCGAGTTAGAGTGGACATAAATAAAAAGTGAGACGGGGTCCCTGGTTTTCCAGGGAAGAGCACCTGTGAAGTGTGAGATGCACAGCACAACACACTGTACAGTCAAAGACTAATGTGCAGGCACCACAACCATGTACCAGGTAGCTCACAGCTCCCATTTCTTGCACCTCATGCCAGACACTCTAATTCTGTATGATGCTCTTTCCGGCTGATTCTGGACATGGTCTCAGTCTCAGTCTTTCTCAACATAGCAGCCCAGGTGGCCACCCCCGTTGGAGGTAGTCACTATGTCTGCTGTAAGGGTTGTTATCACTCAGAGGAACAGGAGATTGGGGGAATCTGCAGGGGTCAGTGGAGGCTTAATGGGAGTGGTGGGCTGAAGCTCAGCCTGAAGGAGGGGAGAATTTCGGAGTGGGAGGATATTGCAGGTGGAAAGAAGCACATTAGCAAACCCCCTGAGCTGAGAGTGAGGGAGCAGCCTCCTGGGATTGGGGACAAGAGTGACTTTCCCGATGTGGATGCTCTTGGGGAAGAAAGAATGAGATTGAATAGGACTTTTTTGGACTAGATATTGACCTATTTATGAACATCATAGTCTATCTGAGAGATAATAAGACGGTAAGGATCTTAACTCCTATTTATTGAGGTTATTGTGCCAGCCTTACTGCTACTGCACACATGTATTGTCTTATTTTATCCCCAGCAACCCTGGAATGTAAGTGTTATTATTCTCATCAGATAAAGGAGAGTAATTAGAGCTTAGAAATGACAGGTTACATTGCTAGTTATACAGCTAACAGGAAATTCGACGTTACTGGAATTCAAAAACATCTTAGAGACTTTACCAAAAAATATCTGATGCTATGAACTTTATCTTCCCAGCATGTGCACAGACATACAAACACAATACACACACACATATAATCTCACACATATAAATTCATACACATACCATATACAGATGTAGCTACACATATATGCACATTCACATACATGCCATACACATACATATTCATGCACAGTTATACCACATACATACATATAAACACACATATATGCACCACTTGTATATACACTTATACACCACTTGTCTGGGAAGAGTCACTGCTCATTGATCCCAGGAGTTAGTATATGACCCAGAACAGGCCAATCAGCTTTTCCTCCCAGCACTTGAGTCTTGAGCAGAGACACAGAGAGACAGAGGAAGCTGAGTCATCGGAAAGCAGTGCTCTTGAGAAAACATCTTGAGTGACTGATATCTCTGAGCTGCCTGCTTCTTGTCTCGCTTGTGCTTGGTTAATCAGCTCTTCCTTTTATGCCGCAAGCTACACAGTAGACTTAAAATTTTGCTTTTTTATCCCCATAAGTCAATTTATGTTGTTCGCCACCAAAGAGTCCTAATTGATATAAATCGTCTTGTTGGTTTAGCCAGTACCAGTGATGGGGCTCATTCCAGTGAGAATTGTGGCCAGTGAAATGCTGAAAGCAAGGAAGGAGTGTTTTGTTGCTTTGTTATAACACTGTCCATGGGGTAGGGTCATGATGTAAATGAGAGTGATATATGAGGGCCTTCTAGAATTTACAGTAATAAACCATTTACAGATGGGGACCAAGACAGAGTCCTTATCCTGAATCCATGAACTACGAAGTCAGGGTCTCCCGTTAATTTTCTTGGCTGTAGCTTGGTTATGTTTCCCCCACCCCTTCCTCCCTGGTACTAATATGATGGCTAGGTAATATATTGCTTCTTAACCCGTCAGTCCTTCAGCAGACACTTACTGGAACACTCCACGTAATGGGAGAAACTCAGGAACGCACAAGTAGTTCAAAACACAGAAACAGAGTTAGCGCTGGAAGATACAGGTAAAAAGGTGTAGTCTCAACTTTCTTATTCTTATAGAAAAGAAAACAGAGGCTTAGAACCATTCAGTGTCTTAAGTAGGATCACAGAGCATCATGGTAAATCTCTGTTTTGGGATCTGCGACCTAGATCTCGCCTCCCAGGTCAGTGATATTTATGGGTTCTGATAAGACTCTTGGAATCTAGATAGGGAGATAGAGCTTGCAAACAGGAAGCAATTGTCAAACTCTCCTAAATCAAACAACCCTTTTCTTTCTCAACTGAGTAGCTCTGCAGAAACCAAACAACCCAAAACATAAAATTAACAGTGGTCTTCAGCTCAAACTGGAAACTTAGTTTGAAAGTCCTTCCATAGCATCACTAGTTACCTCCCTCTTTCATTCCCAAATTGGGATTTTAAAGGCGATATCACCCCAGGGGAGAGTAGGATCTGTTGTGCCAATGGGACCCCAGTGAGCCACATAAAGTGTAGATCCTGGCTTTTACCCCATAGGCACAGAGAATCCCAACTGTTGAGAAAAAGAGATAGGTGTCAGGTATGCAATGACTTTGGATACATCTCTGCCCAGTAGAGAAAAGTGGATCAATGGATGTCAGAATCTTGCTCTCTCACCAAGCAAATAAAGACCCTTGCTTTTTTTTTACTTTTTTTTCCTGCAACTTTATAGTTTCCATTTGGTCCAATGCATGGGAGAGGGCTCCAGGGTGGTTAAAGAATGGCTAGGGGTTTTGGGGAAAGGCTCAGGTAAAAGCCAGACACCAGGGGAATGCAGAGGGCCCCTCTCAAAGGCCTCTGGGTCCAATGCTCCTAGTCTTGCTTGAGGGTGAACCTTTCAAAGAGACACTCTCCCAGCCCAGCCTGGGGGCCGCCAGCCTTGGAGGTGAGTCAGGTGTCCCCATCTTCTTGATGAGTTTCCCCTGCTCACCCAGGAAGCAGTTCCATAGGAGTCACAGAGCTGACGGTCTGTGTGGGCAGAACCCAGGACCTGCAGATCCAAAAGGGCCTGGTGCAGGTTTCTCTCCAAGGCCAGGCAGCTTCCACGGCATCCTGGGTTTTGCCCCACTCATCCTGGGAAGGCTTCATCATGTCCTGGAAGATAATGTGGCCACGGTGCTGGTTCTGCATCTTTAAGAGATGCTCAGCGCCCTCACACTTCTTCCCAGCCAACTCGTAGAAGTGGCCCACGCCCTCCAGAGCCACATCATCGGGGTTGCAATAGAAGCCCAGAGAGAGGTAGGTGTGGGGGGCCCGCAGATGCAAGTTGGCCAGGCGGTTGACAGCAGCTTCCACCTCAGTGGCGTAATTCTGATGAATCTGGGAGCTCATGGTTGCTCAGCAATAAGGAGTTAAGATTGAAAAACCGTGTTGGCTGGTTTCAGAGGCTGAGGACGGCTGAGGTAGTTCCAAAGGTGGCAACTGGAGAAGACATTGGAGGGTGGCCCGAGGCTGGAAGAAGGGGTGTCCCTGGGTCTGTTCCATCCAAACACTGTTGAAGCGAGAGACAGATCCGGGACCGCCGAGGGCACTCTACCCTCACTTTTAATTACCATCTTGGGCTACCCTGATCTCTGTCTGCAGCATAAGATAGAATGGACCATTCCTTCCTCCTGAAATTTAACTTGTTCTTGACTTTTTGACTCCACACTGCCTCGATTCTTATTTCTGGTTGCTCCTCAATGCGTGCTCCGTGGGTTCTTCATCCGCCTTTCCTTTAAACGTTGGTGTCCTACAAGCTTTTATCTTTGGTCGACCTCTCTCTTTGGTTAGGGACTCTTCCTGGTCAACTTCGTTACAGTGGCCATCTGCTGTTTGGGCTCTCCCAGTACCCATCCCACCCTTCCTTTGGTAAAAGCAAATTGATTTGTTTTGGGGGAACTAACAAAACCTCTACTGCTCTCAGTATACGTACGTGATTCTGGTGTGCTGTTAAGTGTTTAACGACCGGCATTCAGGGGGAAAAAGCCACGAGGTAGCACTTCATCGGTGAAAATACCCCCGCCATGGTGAGAGCCTATGCATTCAACACATGCTTACTGAGCATCTGACATGTGCCAGGAAGCACCGTTTTAGACACTGGGACTCCGAAGGCCAATGGAACTGAAATAGTCTCTGTGCTCATGGAGTTTCTACTCTTGTGAAAAGACACAGTAAAAAAATAGTTAAATGCACAGTCCATCAACAGGATAATGCCAGGTAGTCCAGTGCTGTAAAATAAAGTAGAAAATAGGTGAAATGAGGGGCGAGGCAGGGAGTGATCTCAGACAGTGTGGTCCAGGCAGTGTTCACTGGAAATCGACGTTTGAGCAGGGACCTGAGTGAGAAGTGAACTGTGTAAGAACTCGGGAACAGCCTAAACTTGCAGCACTGGGGATTTTTCAGGATCTATTTGGAGAGGTGTTTTTTAAATTTTTTAAACGTATGGAGGTTACTAAGCTTGTAGGCTGTCAGCCTGGATGTGCTGGTGTCCGTTTTCCCACCTGGAAGGGAGAGAAACACTGAGACAGAGATGGAGAGAGACTGATACCTGGTGGTAACATTTGGAAACCTGAACATTTAGACATCCTTACTGTATCTAATGTCAGCATACTTTTGCATTTTTAAAGACATATGAGACAATAAATGTACCCCCCCCCTTTTTCAGTCCAGACAGCTTGTGTCTTAACTAATATATATGTCTACCCCTATGTCTTCAAATATTACTTATATGTGAATGACTCCAAGATCTGATCTCTCTCTCTAGACTGGGTCTGATTCTAAACTCCAGGTACATGTATACAGTTACCTACCAGGCATCTTCACCTTCAGGTTTTTGCAAACATCACAAATATAATAGGTATAAATTTCAGTTCATCATCTTTTCTCCCCAACCTGCTCACTGTTTTCTTTTTCTACTCACAGAGCCAAGCCAAAACCCTGGGTGTTATCCTGTACTCCTTCCTTTCCTTCAACCCCCTGAACAAATTAACCATGAATTCCCAGGGACTATGGCTCATAAACATCTCGGGAACACACCCTCTTCTCTCTATTCCCACTACCCAGGTGCTTGCTTCTCACTTAGGTTAGAAGCCTCTTACTGTGTCTCTCCGAACCTGCTCTCCCTCCCCTTTAGTTTTGTTTCCACTGTGCGGCCAGAGTAAACATTCTCTTTTTATATTAAGATGTTTGTTTAGTAGTAGATGTGACTTTAGACCTTGTGTTAGGTAATATTCTCCAGAGAAACAGAACTACTAGGAGGAACCAACAGAACTTCTCTCTCTCTCCATATATATTTATATATATATCTATATACACAAACACGTATGTCTGTGTGTCTGTCTGTATGTATAGGATGTTCCTCAAAATGTATACTCACATAACAGCTGATAGCTCAATGGATGTTTCTTTGTTTTCAGATTTAACCCATTGGAATTAATAATTATTCAGTGTGTATATTTTTTGGGATACCCTGTGTATGCATATATTTGTGTATATGTATATATACATGTATACAACACACATACATACACACACTATATATAAAAGAGATTTATTTTAAGTAATTGACTTATGCGATTGTGCGATGAGGGCTGGCAAGTCTGTAATATGTAGGGCAGCCTGGCTGCTCACATAGGATTTCTGCTACAGTCTGGAGGCAAACTTTCTTTTTTGGGAAACCTCCATCTTTTCAGTCTTTGCTCTAAATGCCCTCAATTGATTGGACGAGGCCCACCCACATTATAATCTGCTTTACTTAAAGCCAACTGATTATAAAAGTGAATCGCATCTATAAAATACCCTCATAGCAACGTCTAGACTAGTGTTTGACCAAACAGCTGGGCACTATAGCCTAGCCAAGGGGACACATAAAACCGAGCATCACAGACATAGGCTAGGCATCACGGAACTGGCCACCTCCAGACACTGGGTGATTTCAGCAATTCCTTGGGAAGGCAGTTGAGGATCCCAGGCACAGTTTAGTGTACAAGAGAGTCATCGGGCTGCTAGCTGGAAAAAAGTGTTGGTTCCCTGACTTCAGAGAGGATTCTTATTTCCCAGGCCTAAGGTGGATGTGAAGTTAATGTCGTGGGTTTTCACTGAGATAAAGACCCCCACAGAATTAAAAGACTATAGAAAGTATCAGAGGGCACGCTAGGAGGTAGCGTATTTCTAACTGTGGCTCATAGTCAAGGTCAACAAAAGTTTGAAAGCCCCCAGTGAGGGATATGGTCAGTATTCACCCTTGTGACATGCTGGGCAAGGGACTCTTTCTTCTCTTATTACATGGACTTTTATGCCATCGGCGGCTCCATCTGTTTTCTCCTTGGGCAATTTCATCATCTTCTGGTCTTGCTGAATCCAGTGGTTATGGAGCAGTGGAAGGTTAAGGCAGAGAGGATATGAAACAGGGTACAAGATCCCCATTTCCACAAACCCTGTGTTCTCCTGCCTCCCTCCAGGTCTCCTCACCCATCCCTGGAGTCCCCCTTTGCAATTTGTATGATTTTCTGTTGCATGTACTGCAGGGACAGCTTAAGCCTGAAGTCGCATGTAGGGTCAAGCACCCCACGGAGCAGATAGCAAGAGCAAAGTGTACTTTAATAACTCTTAGTTCTCGGGCAGCTCTGGGAACCGTGCTTGAGATTTCCAGTGCTTTTGCTCCCAGTCCTGGCCCCGGGGAAGACTGACTGATGGCTTTGCATATCCATCAACAAATAATAAATAATAATAATAACCTGCCTGCCCCGGGCATGTTGGAGCCAGGGAGGCTGCGTTCCCCAATGCTTTCTCACTTAATTCAACCTCAAAGTCAATTTTAAGCCGAAACCAAAGCAGCTTTGCACTGCAGGAATTTCTCCTTGCTGCTGTCCCTCAGCCTGGTTCCCCGGGGTCAGGACCCCTCTGGGTGGAATTGGGAAATAGGTGGTGTGTCTGTGGTGACCTGGGATCCTCAGATCTGCAATATCCTTTTGTCTTCAGATGTGCCCTGTGTTCTCAGATGTCCCCACTTCCCTCTTTTCTTCCAGGTTTTGGCTTGGAAAAGACCCAGGTTAAGCAAATGCGCCCTGGGGAGTGAGGAGGGTGCCCTCTCAGGCAGACTTGCCTCCATAATGATTAAGACCTTGGGCTTTGGGGTAAGATTCCTGGGGTTTGCCATAAATGTCTATTCTTCTGTGTGTGTGTGTGTGTGTGTGTGTGTGTGTGACCTTGAGCATATTACTTCTCTGAGCCTCAGTTCCTCATCTATCAAGCAAGGGTAATACTAGTAATAGTAATTATAACAGGTGATATGTATTTGGTACTCATGTTCCGGGTAGTGTTTTAAGTGCATTACTTGAATTATCTCCTTGAATATTGTGGGGGAGGTAATATAGTTGTCTTTGGCTTATAGATGGGGACTCTGAGGCAGAGAGCATTTGAGGAAAGTGCTCAGGCCACGCCGCTACTGAGTGGAGGCCAGGGTAACTGGCAGGGCCCAGCCTGCTCCGGGTGTCCCCGATGCTGTGCGGCAGTAAGCATCGCCAGGCTTACTTAAAACCCAGGCTGTGCGACAGGATCCTTCTCTTCAGGATTTTGATTAGCCCAAAGTAAACATTTTTAAAAAATATGTTTTTATTGATTTCAGAGAGAGGAAGGGAGAGAGACAGAGAAGCATTAATGATGAGTCATTGATCGGCTGCCTCCTGCAGGCCCCCTACTAGGGATCGAGCCTACAACCCAGGCATGTGCCCTGACCAGAGATCAAACCTCCATCTCTTGGACCCTAGGTCGATGCTCAACTGTTGAGCCACACTGGCTGGGCCCAAAGTAAACCTTTTAATTCTAAGCTTCTAGGTCCAGAGAGGTTGTTGGTGTAAATAATGATCTCTACTCCACTCTCCCTCCGGCCCAGCCCTGTACCTGAGATCCAGGTGCTGGTTTTGCCTCTCCCAAATGTCTGCTCATTGACAAGAGACACCTTGCATTTTAGATTCTCTACAGCGCCTGGCACTTTGAAAAGCTTGTCCTTGATGTCCATGGAGTTTTAAAGTCTGCTCAGCATAATGAATGGACCCTTGTGTGAGAGTTCTGGCTCCCGAGCCCTGCCTTCTCCCATCAGTGGCCTGCCCATGGCAATTCTCTTTTAAGCTTCAAATCCTCTTGGTTGGAGAGAACTTCGAGGCGTCAACTCCTTAGGGTGCCTTCATGTATCAGATGACTTTCTTCTCAGTGTGAGGAGCCAGGCCCCCTGCACCTAGGTGGAGGGCAAGTGGGAGATAGGTGTTGACCCCCCGAGTGTGTGTTGAGCTGGTTTCCTGGGCTGGCCTGGTCCATGGACTCCACATGCAAAGCTGCTCTGGGCTCTGGTAGGAGATGATATTTCTTTTTTTACTAATGGCCAAAGACGGAGGGGCCCCCTATATTTTCTATAAGCTGGGATCAGGCCTGGGGTTCTTGCATTTGCTGTTTTCCACACTGTCTGCCACCCCACTGCTCACTTCTGGACCTCCCAGAGATGAATAATCTTGCCATCATAGGAATAAAAGTTCCAGCACTCTCATCTCACTTCATTTAGGATTCACATTAGGCAGCTAGAGGTAGGAGGGGACGGGGAGAGTGACTGAGAGAGAGACGGTGAACCGCGATATGTCACAGCTTAATGGCCTCCCTCCAGAAGGAAGCTTCCAGCCCCAGGCAGAACGGCCCCAACCCCAACCACGGGAAGCGCATTCCAGTGGGGCTCCTGGAAAACCATTCAGCCACAATCACTCCTAATCCAAGTTAATGATCTTATTTTGGTAGTATTACGTATTTATTTGCTGGTTAAGAGAAAAACCACCACCTCACCAGTCTCCCTGCAGGTGCTGTGAAAACAGGGCTACCGGAGGAGCCACCCTTCCCCGCTCCATGCCAGGGGCTCAGGCTTTAATGTGAGAGTGTGGCCTTCAGAGGGGACTGGGATGTCTGAAAGGGCAGGGACCAGGGAAGGGGTGGCAGCGCTTAAAGTTCTAAACAAGGCAGCTGGGGCAGGAACGTGGTCGCGAGGCCACATTATCTGGTGCGATTCTTTGTTTTCACGGCATCACCTCCTACTCCTCAGACCAGCAGAATCCCCAAGCTGTAAACGGCACACCTTACAAATCAGGGCTCCCTGACGTGGCTGGAGCGTTCATTACCAGCTGTAAAGGCACGCCAGCCAGAGAGGTTGCTGTTCTGTAGCCCAATTTTCCGTCGCAATAACCCAATTAACTGGTGTGTGTGTTTGTTTTACAAAGCTCCGAGCTACAATAAACCATACAGATATGCGGGCTGCAGAAAGCTCTGTAATTAGGACAAGGTGTACAAATTAAACTACTCTTTTTAAACTTCAAACCAGCTAACTTCTGACATACTGTACTGCTGGGGCTTCTGGGACTGAACCCAATTAACATCTTAGTATTTTATAAGCATCGTTTTAATTGCATTTGTATGCAATCTTCTCTCCAAGTGCCTTTCAAGGTGCCAGTCCTTGTTCAGCTTTTATTACTTTGGTGATTTAAATCTTCTCTCTCCGAGGTTCCTGTTAATAATGACTACTGCTGCTTCAAATGCTGGTCCAACATAAAACTCGTCTCTCCAAAGAATTATGCTGGAAAAGAGCTACATTTAACTTTATTATTACATTTTTAACTTTTTCTCTGTTTCAATATTATGCCTTTAAATGCTTTATCAACACGTCAGTTTTCGGAACAGCTGGAAAAGGGATTCTTTTTAGGAGCTGTGATGATGGTCCCCTCCCTTCTTTGCTTACCCTCAGTCTGGAGTAAAGGGGTTGGGTGCCCTTGGATGCCATGGCAGTGAAGGGCTATTTAAATGAGTAAATTTGTGGTGTTTTTAGTTTCCTTGTGGGTTTTGGAGCATCTCGGTCTACATTTTTGGGCTGGGGCTAGGGTGAGGCAAGCGAGCCATTTTCCTCCCGTGTGAAATTTAAAAGGGCACCAAAAAACCCACCCCCAAACCATGCAGGGATCAAGATAAATAATATTTTAATGCAATATTAAAAAATGAAATTAGTGAAATATGACTTGTAGGCCAGTGGTCTGTTTTTGTAAATAAATCTCTTTTGGAGTTCGGGCCAGGGTTATAGGGCGAGTGAGGCTGGGTTGTAAAAGTGCAGACTTGGTTCCTGCTTTTATTTAAAACTCGGATATTTTCTTCACCATGGATTTTTTTGGCATTCATTTAGATTTTTAAGAAATATGGCATTAAAGTATTATTTATTTCAATTCTTGAGTTTTGGGTGCCCCCTTAAATTTGCACCTGGATGCGTGTCTCATTCGCCTCCCCCGTCCAGACTCTGCTATAAATCTAAGTGCAAGGAAGACTTTAAAAGGGATTTAAACGTATGAAAAAGTCCCAGAGGAAAGTTTTCACCCAGTGAGTCGAAAGTATAGGGAATAACTGAGCCCTGCATATGTTTCTTTCTGAAGTCCCCACTTTCTACTAGAAGCACCCAAACAAGTGGCGATGCCCAGGTTTATGGGAACAACCACTTAGCACACTCTTCTTTACAACCTAGCCCGCAAAAGCAAAGCGTTTCCATAATTTTTCTTTGGCGCTTCTTATTACAAGAAGGAGCAAGGAAAAATGAGTACTAATGTTGTGCTCAATTAGGATTTCTGTTATCTGGATAAAAATATACAGTCCTGAGCAGGCAGTGAGATCCTCCTGGAATATTTTAAACCTTTTTGCTTGATTGAGTGTCTTGTCAAACAAAACTGGCAGCCTCTCTCCCAGAGCTGCCTGAATCTATGCAGATATGATTTCTATCATGCCTTTATTATGTGTAGTCTGTAATAAGGATGAGCACATATAAATCATCTCTGGGTGGCAGTGAGGATGCAATACTCAAAGGAGAAAGACATTTCTGCTTTCAAATGTCTAGTGATTTCAGATATTATATAGCGAGTCTCCCCTGAACTGCACAATCTTCAATTCTACTCAAGCCCTTCTGTGGGAGAATGAGAGGCTTTCATGTCTTTCTTTGCAAGACTCACTATCGAGATAGGCTTTGTGTCACTGAGGCCAGAGCACTGTATCTTTTGGGCTAGTGTGATTTCAAAGTTGCTTTTGAAAAGAGGCTCCTTCTGTAATTTGATTCAAGAGGCTGGTCCTGAGAGATTGTGGGGGAGATCTCAGGTTTTGGGTCTGCTTTGCTCTACCAGGGCAGCGCCTTGGAGTGGGGAGGTATCGAAGCTGTTGGTCAGAATCTACAGCAAGGACAAAGTTTACTTTTGATGACATTTCCAAGGGTCATTCTTTTCCCTGAATCAGGAGCTGAGTCGTAAATATCTCAACCTCCTCTCAATGACACAAAGGGTAATTTGGTATGGAAAAAAGACAACCATCAAAAACTACCACAAATCCAAGGGCAATGGCTCTAGACCTGACTGCTAATATTGTTAAAATTTATTGAGCATTTATTATGTGCCAAGTATTAAGCATGTCCTTGTATTATCTCATCTAATTTTCAGGAGACTGCAATAATGTCGTGCACACGGGAGAAGGCTGGGCAAGTTATACAGGGAGCCTATGGTCACAGATTGAGTAGGTCCAGGCACGCTAGGGCCTGGTACAGCTTCTCATCCGCTGTTGTCATCCACTGCATGGTCTTGGGCCACTTGATTGCACAGAGCTCAGGAGGGCCAGGACCAGAGTGAAATAGCTGGCTAGGAAGTTGAAGCATGTAGGTGGTCAGAGGGTCTCAGGATCCCATTTCAGTCACTACTAAAACCCAGCCCATAGGCATTCTCTGGCTGGGCTGTGGTGTGTGTGTATATGGATTGGGGGTGGCAGTGGTGACAGGGAGTGGGTACATGCTAGACATTGTGAAGTAGCATTTGTTTTCGGGACCCCCAGTTCTCTGGTCTAGACTTTTTGTTTCCTTTTAGTACCTTCCCTTCCTCTCTCCAGGAGCACTGGGTTTGGCCGCTGTAGGTCCACCAGACCAGTGTTCCATCTCTCTCATGGTGTAGCACACATAGAAAATGACAAATGAGAACGTTATAAGGGGAGGGGTCTAGCTACCCTTGCATCTGCTACCCAGCTGCCCAGGGGGCTGAGGGCGCTTAGGATCACACACTCCTCTAGCCAAGCTGGGGAAGCCCATGCATCTCTGTGGTAGCACAGTTGTTGACTGGGTACAAAGGGAGGCATCGTGATATGATAATTTCCACAAAGTCGCTAGAGCACTCACCAGTCAATATATACATGCCCTGGAGTTCTTGAGAGTGGGAGATCTCTGGGGCTAAGGGGCTCTTCCTTTCCCAGCACCTGCCATCCTTTGGAGTGACTTCTTTGCCCCGGAATGAGAGGTGAGAGGTGAGGACTCACATGCTTCAGGGACAGGGAGCTGTAAGATAAGGACAGAGCCTCGAGCAAAGAACAGAGAGAAGACAAAAAGACCGGAAGAGAGGAGCATTTCACCACTGGCGTCTTTTTTAATGGGCCTGAGTGGGAAGCTTGATCACAAACCCAGGAAGTGGCTGGGAACGGCACTATTTTCTACCTTATCTGCAGGCAGCCCCGGCCAGATAAGGGGTGTCACTGTGATTTCTCACTCTTGGCTGCTGTGGTTGTGCAGCTGTCCAACCCCCAGCCGCTAGTGTCTGTGGATAGGCTTCCCTGGGCTTTCTCAGAAATCCAAATGGTCGGTGCAAGGATTCAGACCTTGGGAACTGAGCTGCCGAGACCTGCGATTCTGCCTGGGAAGATTCACGGCTCTCCATAGCTCGGTGGAAAACGCTTTGCCCTGAAAGGCCCCCAGGATCCCATTCTTCATCTGTAAACTGGAGATGGTAATTTCTTCCCAGACTACCTTCCAGAATGTCAGAGGTGATCCAGTCTCCATCAAAGTGCTTTGAACACTGTAAAATCTAGGCGCTAGGCGTTACAATGAGGTAGCAACATAGTTTCAAACCGGGAGGGGAGGCGTGTGTAGAGTCAGCGGGTCCACCCCTTTACCTCCACGCGAGGCGATTTGCCCTTAAGCGATTTGACGCGAGGGGTGGCACTCCATAGCCTCGTTCACCCTTGCCATTCACAAGTCCTTATTCATGCTCAACCTAAAATTTGCCTGTTGCACTAGGAGCTCTTTCCTTTCTTTACTTCTGATATAGGTGGAAAAAAAGCAAGTTTCAATCATCCATAATAGCGTGTCCCTTTACGTCTTAAACACCGGTCAGAATGCCTCCCACTGACTTCCTTTGAGCAGGAGGCCCTGACGCTGAGGTCCTTTTAACTCACTTCCCAGTCTTATTTCCTTTCCTTCAGTCATTTGGACTGTTCTTTGTGGAAGCTGAGGTTCCAGGCCCTCAATTTCTGTCATACCCTGTGGCCCAGGTGTGGGGACATACCCAGCCCGCTCTTGGGAGAGCAGAGGTGTGGTGGAGTAGTTCCTGTGGCCAGCAGTTGGTGATGGAGGAAGGGTGGGGCATTGGGCCACTGAGTTGCTGATTGTTGACTGAAGAGAGTCCTAGTGGCAGTCCCTGGCCAGATTTGGTAGCTGGAAGCCTGTGGCAGGTGATCCTTGCTGAGAAGCTTTACTTTTCTAACTTGATGCCGACAGACTCTGGGGCATGGCCCAGATAGGCTAAACTCAGAGAATGCTGATGTCTGCCTGTGGAAGGCATTTAATATGTGCTTCAGTCGTTGCTCAGGTGGCAGCCCGAGGCCAGCCAACGAATGCTGGAGAAACAATTCCAGGGGCTAGTTCTGGACTTTGACAGACAGTGTGACTGGGCAAGTTACTTGGCCTCTCTGAGCCTCAACTTCCTCATCTGTGAAATGAGGACAATGCCTATTTCACTGGATGTTATGCAAAGAAGACTAGAAGAGCATGTGAAAACGTGGAGGACAGCTTAACTTGCAAATTCTATAAGGGATGATGATGATTTTATTAATATCATCGTTCACCTCACTGAACAAGCTTCTCTGTCTCCTTGGCAGAAACAAAGGGAAGCTTAAATTCTCAGGACTCTAAGTGGCCAAAAAGTCATTGTGTCAGATTTCCCATTCAGTGCCCAGAACCCCCACCGAGCAAGGGCATTGCCTTCCATGGGGGAGACCCTGGAGCTTGGTGAAGTTTCATTGAAAGGGTCAGGCTGGTTGAGGGGTCCATGCCAGAGGGGAACTGAGCAGCCGTTTATAAGAGAGCATTTTGAGTGTTAAGCTAGGCTGTTTGAGGGTCCATTGTCTAGAAAATTCCCTGAGGCTCCAGAAATGGATCTGACACTGACCCTGCATGCAACAACCGTCTAGGGTTTAATCATTCCTCCATTCAATAGGCATTTGTAGTGCTAGGTGTCAGGCACTGTGCTAGTTTCACGATACCATAAGACAGAAACTGTCTCTACTCTCATGGAAACTATACTCTAAATGGCTGTGGATGGACTTTAGGGCATCCATGAACTTCCTGAAGTTGGATATGAAATCACATGTGTTTGTGCAGTGTTTCCCCCCCTTGGGGAATGTGTTTGTATCTTTGGTAGGATTTTAAAAGGGCATGTGAGAACGTGGAGGACAGTTTCCAAAGAAGTTAAGAATGATAGTCTGGTGGGAAAGATAGGCTATTCACATGAAACAGTAACTACAGGCAGGAAGGGTCTTGCCGGAGAGAGTACACTGCGGGTGTACAAAGGAGGGAGTGATTCCTGTCAGCAGGGCAGTTTGGGGAAGACTGAGTGAAGGGTGGATTTGACCTGATTCTTAAAAAATGGGAGAGTACAGTTCAGTGCCTCTTGATTGCCTAACTCCTGGAGAAACCATTCACATCACAGCCTGTGTGAATAGTGCCCCTTGGAGCTGAGCAGCACACAGCCTGTGTGGCTACACTGACTTGCTCGGGGGAGAGAAACCATCCTTATGTCGATGAGATGTGGCTGTCTTGAGCAAGTTATCCCAGTTGCTCCTTTGTCATACGATGTCAATGGAATGGAAAGACCAAAAGGAGAAACACCAAGAAAAACTCAATAATATCACTGCTTGCGGAGCAACCTCAGTGTGCAAATAGCATCAGTTTTTCTTATTTTTTCATTTAATTGCTTGAAACCCTCAGATGCCTTTTTAAAGGAAGCTCAGAGTCTCTTATTCTAAATCCCAGTGCTTGCTTACTTGGCCCAAAGGATGGCCTGTCTTTATTGGATACTTGCTGAGGGGGGAACTGGAGTGTGGTCAGTCTTTCAGTGATGTGGTTTCTCCCTGGCCTGTGGTGTGACTGGGAGAGCGTGGTTCTGCTCTGTTCTTGGGTCCGGTGGTTGCCGCACCAGGATCTCAGGCTCTCTTGGCTCCCCCTCACTTGCGCATGTCTTCCAGGGATGAAGTTGTCAGCAGCTTCCGTGGCTGGGGTCTGGCTTCAAAGTCCACCCCTTCACCAGCCTAGAACATCCATCCTGCTTCCTCCTCTCTGACCCCCTCCCTGGGAGCAGGGCTGCTTCTTTCTCAAACCCTCAGAAGGCAGAAGGTTTCTTACATCTCTGTCTCCCTTTTGAAGAAAGTTCCCTTCAGGGATTTAGACTGTGACACAGCTGGTGACTTCTTTCACTGAAGAAGAAACAGCCCAAGTGCAGTTTCTGGAGGGCAGTCCTCTGAGGCTCTCAGGCCTCTCTGCAGGCAAGGTGGTGCTGTGGGGAGATCGTGAGCTTCAGAGCGAGACGTTGCTCACGGATGCTGCATCAGCTCCGTGACCTTGGGCAGTCCATTTAACCCTCTCTGAACTCGTTTCTTCTTCCTTGCAACCTTTATATACTGCCTATCTCCGAGGGCTGTTATGCAGATTGAATAAGATGATACCTGTAAAGCCTCAGCACTGTGCCGGGCACAGAGGCAGCACTCAGTAACCGTTATCTAGAAGGAGTAGTAAGAGGAGAGGAAGAAGAGAAAGAAAGGAAACGGGACTGGTGGCTGGAACAGAGGGAACTGTAGCACTTAGATGGCCAGTCCCCAAGATCACTCTACTGTCCTCCTGTTTTATGCACCAGGAGCCATCCCCCCATTTCTTATTTTCCTCAAAAGCAGAAGAAATTGTAACCAGGGCTTTCCCGCAGCCCTAGGCAGTATGGGGGCCATCTTTTCAAGGGGAGCTTTTTACTTGCCAGCTTTCTCAGTGGACGGGATGCCTTTGACATCCTGAGCTAGCCCCCTCCAGGCGGGAGGCCTCAGTTACCCCCAGTCTCCGGGCAGCCCAGATGCACCCCCTACAGTCTCCTCGCCAGGCCTGTCCTGGGAGTCCCAGCCACCCTCCCACTCAGCTTCTCACAGCTGGACCCTCCTGCCGGAGCCTTGGAGGAACTGGTGACCCTCGGTCCACTTTCCCTTAGCCCTGTCCTGCCAAGGCTCATTGCCGGGGACAAGGGAGCTTTTTCAGCAACCTTGGGTCCTCCAGTGGGGTGTCCTGTGGGACTGGGGCCTCAGGCCAACGGATGGCCCCAGGAACTTAGCGACAGTATCAGGCATGTCTTCTATACTCTGGTTGCCCCTCAGCCTGGCAGTGACGGGGGATGTGCTTCAGTGAAACTTGACGTTTGCATATTGAGCTCTTCTTGGCATCCACTGGGCAAAGGAAGAGTAATGTTTTATGGCTATGACCTCCCAGTAAAGACAGAGGGACCCAGAATGCTCTGCGCCTCTCTAGGGGCTGGCAAGCTGGACTCAAGCAGGGCGCTGTCTTGCTCCCTGAATCTAGTTCTGGTCATGGCATTGCTTGGTGCCTCCCTTTCTCATCTAGCCAGACCTTTTGATAATTAGAGAGTAGCTCCAGCATGTCTAGAAAGGAGAGGAGGAGCACCATCCTTTTCTCTTACTCACACATCAACATCAGGCCTACCACCTACAAGGTGTGTTAAATTGAGCAAGTTACTTCACTTCCAGTAGGTTTCCTCAATGGTCAAGTGGCAATAGTAATGGTTGCCACTGTTAACATTGCTTACAAGCCCTTGACACAGTGCCTGGCAGGCAGTAAGTGCTTAGTAAACAGTTGTTACTGTTGTTATTATTTGCCTGATAGCTCTTTTAATTTCCCAAAGCTTTCACACACCTCTGACTTAAAATTTTAAACCTTATGAAACCTCTCTGTGGGAAATGAACCCCATTGGACAGTTGAAGAAATGAAGGCACAGAGAAGTAGGTGACTTGACTGAGATCACACCGGCAGCCAGGGTCAGGTCAAAATTTTCTGACTTCCAGAGGTGCCCCCTCCTGAAACCAAGAGAATAAATCCAGGGATTTTACCATCTCCAGGCACAACCCACACTCAGGTTTCTCACAGCAGGCCTTGCTCCTCTTGGCACATGGTGATTCCTTGGTGAGGACTCAAGGTCAAGTCTTATTCCTTCCTCCAGATCCTGTTCAAATGTCACTGTCTGTGTAAAGGAAATTCTTCTGTTCCCCAGGCTGAATTAATTCTTCTTGCCTTATATCTTGGACAAGTATCTAATATGGCACTCGATAACATACTATAACTGAATTGTAAATGACCAGGAACTTTGTGACGTAAAAAACAATGTCTTAGACATCTTTGTATCTCAAGCAGTTCAGCGTACATGCTCCCGAAATACCAGTTGAATTAGTGACACATACTAGCACAAATAACTGCAGTCCTATTTAATCCTCATGACTAACCTATGAGCCAGGTTCTTTAATTCTCCCCATGTTTCTGGATGGGAGTACTGAAGTGTAGAGGAGTTAAGTAAGTTGTCTGAGGTCACAGCTAGAAAGTGGCAGGACTGTGATTTGAAAGTAGATCTTACCATCTTCTCCAGACCTGAGCTCTTAGCCAGTTCTGGGTTCTCTTATACCGGTTCACATGGAGCTTTTCCCTCCAGATGATGAATTCCTATCCCAAAGGTTTCTAGAAGCTGGTCCAGGCCCACCTTTCAAGAGGAAGCAGTAAGAGGGGCCTGGAGAGTTGTGAGCTGAGTTGGAAGAAAAGAACATGAACAAAACTCATTGCCTCAGTATGCGGTTGGGGCAAATGTCTTCAACTCCTCCCATGTGCCTTGCCCTGTGCAGCCCCGTGGGTCAGCCGCATACAAGGCTGTGGCATGTTGGAGAGCCTTTGAGAAATGGAATCTATTCTCTTGTAGTTGACCTTTTCCCAGGGCTCATAAGGCATGTGACTTTTGACATGCCCCTCACCTGCAGTAGTTGAGGGATAGCTCCTCAGCTGCACTCCTTTCTTGTCACTTGCATCATGTAAATGGAAGTGTCCAGTGTTCAGCCAGGACCCAGAGTTAGATCTCTGCAGCTGGCTCCAGAGGAAAACTTCCGAATGGAGAATCAGCGGTAACTTCAGTGGGACTGGGACTGTGGATGCAAATATAACGTGTAGCTGAAGCTTCTGGTCAGGAGGCTGCAAAGAACTAGCCTTTCCTGAAGGCCCTCAGAGCAGGTCCCATAACTGTGTTTGGGCATCGGGACCATGACGGCATGTCTCTTAATCCAGGATTCTAGTTAAGTTCAAGAAAGAAACTCATGGCTCCTGCTCAAGGCTCTTGTTGTGAAGTCTTAGTGCTAGAAGGGACTTAAGAGATTATCTAATACAGAAAATATATAATATTCATCTTTCCACTCCCAAGTTCTGTTCCCATAGCAATGACAGATGTCACTAATTGATGGCTGTGTTCTGTCTGGAAAGGCCTAGATGCAGCCTCAGAATCCTCTAAAACCTGGTGATCTAAGCAATCATGGAGTCAGCTGTAGACTCCCAACCAGGACTTTTAATTTATAGCTTAATTCTATTCACATGGTTCCTGTCTATGGGGATGGGGGACTTCTGGAGTCCTGCTTGGGAAATATAGGAGCTCCCATCTTTATTTGGATGTCACTAGTAGCAACCTGAGGTCTTAGAATGGACACTAGATCAAAGACTTGAAGTAGGACTAGTCTTGATGTTGGTATAAAGAAGCTGAGTGTCTAAGGCAAGGCATAGTCTCCCTGGATCTCAGTTTGCCTCACCTGTAAAATGAAGGGTGTGGGGGGACCACATGATTGCCCTGCATCTTCTTTCAGAAGTGTGACTCTGGAATGTTTCGGTATGTTGAGGAATGTCATGGTGATATATGTTTCTTGCTAAAAGGAAGCAGTCTTTACACGCCCTTTATCGCTGAGGGCAGAGACATGACAGTCACACTGCCCTGTAGCAGACATTGGCAATGTAGACCCCCTATGGACTCTGTCATAGCCTCCTTCTCACCCTTTTTGGCAGGGCATCGAGGCAGCCACTACCTATTAAGACTTACAAGGGAAATAAGAACTATTTGCCATCTGTTATGGGCTGAATTATTTCCCTCCAAAAAACTTATCATGAAGTCCCTACCCCTAGAACACAGAATGCCACCGTTTTTGGAGGTAGGTTCTTTAGAGAGGAGGTTAAGTTAAAATGAGGTCATTAGGGTGGGGCCTGATCCAGTACAACTGGTGTCCTCATAAGAGGAGGAAACTTGGACAGAAACACGTTCAGAAGGAAGACCATATGAAGACACCCAGTGAAGATGGTCACCTACAAGCCAAGGAGAGAGGACTGGAGTAGATCCTTTAGTCCTGGCCTTCAAAAGAATAAAGTCAGCCTGCTGACACTTTGATTTTGGACTTCCAGCCCCCAGAACTGTGAGAAATTAAGTCTTTGTTGTTGACGTCACCTAGTCTGTGGTATTTGGTTATGGCATCCCTAGCAGACTCATGTACCGTCTCATATCTACATGGAATCAATCTGGCAGGAGAGAAGCAAATAAAAATGTAAAATAATCAGAGCAGCTCCGTTTGCCCCCATTCCCGCTGTAGAAGCCTGGCCCTGAAGACTTAGTGAAGCTGGGGTTTTATTGTCGAGGAACTAAGAGAGTAGAACCTGGAGAGGTAGTCCCTAATTCTATGGCCTTGGGTAAGTCCCTGAACTTCTCTATACCCATGCCCTCATCTGTAGAGAGAGACATTTATACTGAAGCAGGTATTTTCAAACTTCTAATGCTTCAAAGTTCTTTATTCAAACAAAATCTTAGGCAGAAATTTAGTAAGTAAAACCTAGACAAACATGAAGCTGTTCAGATAGAGGTAGAAGTGGGGGGTCTTGGGTCTGTCTTCTATCCTCTATTCCCTGGTCCCTTAGCACAGCTAGACCCCATCCAAGGTCAGATGTCCTGCAAATCTAAGTCCGTTGGAATATGGGACCCTTGAGAGAATCTGTCTCTTCATTAACTTAGCATAGTATCAGATACACAGGAGCACTCCAAAACTGTGAAAGGAAGGAAGAAATGTTAGATAAAGAAGAGAGTAGCAAATATTGCTACAGAATTCTGGAGGGAGGAGGAGCTAAACCGTTCCGATATCTTTAGGATGTTATTATTATTACTTTTTGCTTTGGAAAAGTTACCTAGAGTTCCTTAGCATCAGGCAGAGCCTGCTGCCTCACCTAGAACTTCCTTGCCTTTTCCAGAAACTAAGACCACAAACTAAAACTATATCAGACACTGGAGAAATAGGCAGTGATTGGAAATAGACTTAAATTTCCAACAAGGCCAAATGGTTGGGGTCTGAGTGGCTGAGAGTTAGTTAAAAAGAACAGTTGGGAGCCCAGGAGCTGGGGGAGATTTTCTTCTGGGCTCTTAGCGAAGGATTTAGCCTTTCACCGGCTAGATGGCGCTGTCTTCCAAGGAAAGACGTCGGCTCTGCTCAGGGGGGCTCAGTCAAGGAAACAGGACAAATGAAGTTGAAAAGAATTGAGGGGCCAGAGGTAGAGGGGATGGATGGAAGGCGCCCTTTCCCCAGAAGCAACCTCTCTTTTTGTGGTGGTTCTGGCTCCCTTTATAGTTCTTATTTTGCATAGTGGGTGTTTCATACACTACATCTGAAGAGTCACAGGGCCTTTTGCTCTGAGTAAGAAATCCCTGTGTGTGTGTGTGTGTGTGTGTGTGTGTGTGTGTATGGGGAGGGGCAGGGATGGTCACTGAGGTCCTGCCCAAGGCTGCAGCTTACAAATGACATGTCCCATCCCTGGACTTTGGCCTTGACTTACAGGAGATCAGCGGGAAAAAGAAACTGTCAGTCCTTTCTTCATACCGCTTGCCAAGCTAGATGCCTCAGACTCTTGGTGGCTTTACCCTGAAGCCTTCTAGCGCTGCTCCAAATGGCAGGGGCAAATTGTAGGGACCAAGACTCCCTTTCCCTGGGCAGCGTTAGTGTTAGACTGACACACCGGCTGCAGCTCTGCACGTGGAATCAGGGACCAGGCTGCAACTACACCCACTCTATCAGCAGCCAGGAGGAAGGAAAACAAAGATAAGGGGGAGAAAGAGGGGGAAACCAGGAGGGGACCTAAGAGCAGGGAGGGGAGGGCCGAGGAAATACAGGAGACAGGGGAACAAAGAACAGAGGTGAAAGGTGAAGGTGGTGAGGGAGGGCGAGTGGGACACATGGGACCAGGTGTCCAGAAAGAAAGGAAAGGGCCGCAGAGAGGAGCACAGTGGAGTAGAGAGGAGGGACCCTGGGAAGCGGGGAGGTGAGGAAGCTGGAGGGGAGCTTTCAAGTCTGTGCTAAGCTGAGAAAGTTAAAAGGCAGGGAAGGAGGCTCTGCCAGGCAAACAGGAAAACGGAGGGAGAGGAAGTCGAATAATTACAGAAAACCTGACCAAGAGCCTGAACAGAGGGGAAACCACTGTGATGGAGAAGGTGCAGAAAGCAAGCAGGAGAGAGTGACAAGGAAGCGTGGGAGCAGGAGGGTGGAAGCAAGGGAGGCAGAGAGCAGGGCTGGAGGGGGGGAGTCAGGAGATGGAACAAGCAAAACACCACACAATCAGGGAAAGAGCCATTAAAAGAATGCTTACCTTACAGTCATAAAAGCTGGAATGTGTGTGTTTTGGCCTGCGGCCATTGCCCAGGAAACACAGTGTGGCTTTTAAGCAAATTGTGGAGTGGTTGGGTCCACATGTTAGTAGCTTGCCCCAGTCTGCTGCTGCTTTGAAACGCAGCTGCTCCGAGCTGCCCACTTGTTGGCTGGCAGCCTGCTCTTGGGGACATCTGATGGGACCTGCTGTCCCTACTGAGGGTCGTTCAGAAGCACTGGCTTCTCTCCCAGGGCAACTGCTTCCCTTTGGGGGCACCCGCTCACTGTGTCTCGAATCCGTGGTCCTCCTGAGGCTGTTTCTTGATGGGACTGGTGTGGAGGCTCTGGGAGGGCAGAAGCAGGCATGCTAGAGGCAATGCCGGTGGAGGCTGGAGGAAGGGCCGCTGGGATATGATGGCCACAGTTTAGTTCCTAGTTTTTCCATTTTACTGTGTAAACTAGTATGTTCCTCAGTGTCTCTGAGCCTCAGCTACTCATCTGTAAAACTGGGCTTATAATCACACCTACCTGATAGGGTTCTGATGAGGCGAAAATGAGAGGATCCCTGAGGCCAGCAGAGTGAGGCGCTCATGTTAATACTCACTCCATGTTAGCTGTTGTTTTTGTATTATTATTAAAGCCCAGATGTGTGTGTGTGTGTGTGTGTGTGTGTGTGTGTGTGTGTGTGTGTCTTGGGGCATCAGTCCTTGAATGCAGAGTAAAGGGCTTACGCTTGAAGGCACTTTAGCAAGGGAATGATCTGTGCAAATCCTTGTTTGGGAAGATAGATTGGGCAGGGACATGCGGTCTGCTTTAGGGAGCAGTGACCAGATGCATGACATAGTGGGTGCCTGGACTAGGAGTGGGGGCAGCTAAAAAAATTTAAAGAGTATTTTGAGAAGCAGCCCAAATACGAAGAACTTTATGATTGGATGGGCAGGGGGTGGGAGAGGGACATTTTAGCAAGACTCCAAGATTTGGGGGCCTAGAAAGGGGACAGAGGGAGCTCTCAAGCTAAGAATGATTTTTTACATTTTTAAAGGATTGTAAAAAACACACAAAGAACATGGGACAAAGATTGTATGTGGTCTGTGAAGCCTAAAATATTTACTGTTTGCCTCACTTTTTACATCTGGGCCAGCTTAGGGTATCAGACAAAGACTCTGCCCCAGAAACTGGGGGGCTTGGAGGGAGTTTGGACAGAGTGTAATGTCCCCCAGAGAACTAGAGCCTTGGCACCAAAGCTGGAACGAGGTTTGTGTGACTACTTGACCAACTGAAGAGCCACATTCTTTCCACACATTTCTTTGAATGTGGGCTCAGGAGACACACCTGGCTGAATCCTGGCCCCACCTTCCTACCCGTGACCCTCGCCAAGTTTGAGTCTCCTTTTCTCTACTTGTAAAATGGAGATGCTAACTGTCCTAGGATTTTTTTTTTTTAAGGATTAAATAAGATAAGACATGTAAAGCACTTAAACGGTGTCTGGTGCACAACACACAATAAATATTAGCTTTTATTGTTATCGAGACCCTAGAAACCTGGAGATGGAAATGAACATGGCGTGTGCTAAACAGCAGTAGCAGGGTGGGCTGGTTTGGTAAATAACAGTAAGCAAATCTCATTTCCCATCGCGATCACATCAGTATCATCACTCTACTGCCGTTATTAGGACTTGAGATCTGGTCTTGGGACCCGTGTTCTCATCTGGAAAGCATGAGTTTTGCTGAGATCCCTTCCAACTCCGTCTTTTAAATTTGTTGTCAGTTTCTCCCTCCCTCCCCGTTTCCCTTCCTCCCCTCCCTGTGCACGGCCACAAACACGGGTAATTCTCTCTGGCATCTCTGACAGCGGGTCAGCTCTCCCCATCCCCTTGAAAAGATCCTGGCGGTGTGTAAGAGCGGATCCTGTTTTCCCTTCATCATTCCCAGAGCCCCCTCCTCCTCCTGCGCCCCCCCCCCAGGCGCTTCCAACAAAAGAGTCAGGTCATTTTTCACGGGGCATCAGCCCAACGTCAGCCTCCGAAGCATTTGTCCTTGTTTCCCTGAGTGTCGGAAGTTCTCTGTCTTCCCACTAGGACTTTCTGGGAGCATGGGGTGGATCCCAGAATTTCTAATCCTCCCCGCAGCAACTGAGCCTCTTCCCACACTCTGTCTGCGAAAAGCGGTCGGAAGAAGAGAAAAAAAAAAGGCCGGTGGAGGAACGAGGAAGGCGGGCTGAGCTGGCCGGCTACCCGGCTGCGCCCCGGCCCCCAGGGGAGGCCGGGGGAGAGATCAGGGTCACCAAGATAAGGCAGAGCACATGCAAACTGGAGGCAAGGGGGGCTGTTTTTCCAATAGTAAGTAATCAGGGAACAGGAGAATGGCATTTGCAGATTAGGAAAGTGAACAAAGAACATAAAATTAACTTCATAGCAAAGAGGAGCACAGTCTGTTTGAAGAAATAAACCTCCATAAAGCATTAGTGTTGATAAAATCAGGCTGTTGATTTTAACTAAATAGGAAATATGACCGAATCAGGGAGAGGAGAGGGGCTCAGTGGAAGTTGAGGTAGAAACTTCAGCAGGGGATGGAAGGCTGTGAAGGGCCTGAGAGAGGGAATGGTGTGTGTGTGTGTGTGTGTGTGTGTGTGTGTGTGAGAGAGAGAGAGAGAGAGAGAGAGAGAGAGAGAGAGAAGGAGGGAGGGAGGGAGAGAGAGGAAGAGCGAGCTCCTAAACTACTGCCATCATTTGGGGATTGTCTTTATTTAAAAAGTGGCAAACATGCTCTTGCACATGCCCAGTCCCTGGGTCTCCCCTCCTCTGTTTTTAATTCTCATAGACTCACACAAGCTCATCTGCAACACCAGCAGCTCTCTGCTTGAACTCCAGTACCGAACTGTGTACCAAAGCAGAAGAGTCCCAAAGCAATGCCTTTGATCCCGAGGCGACCAGAACAGGCCTCTGTCCCCTCTTATCACAGACAGGTTGACCAGATTTGTATAACACCCCTGCAGTGGGCGGTGAGAATCCAGCTCAGTGCTGTGAGCCGCCCTTTACTTCCCCAGGCCAAGCCTTCTGGCCCCACTTTAACTAGGATGGGAGACTTCTGTTGTTTTTATTGTCTTTGACCTGCTGAGGCAGGACTCTACCCAAGGACTGAGGTTCAGAGAACATCCCTGTGTAGCGAGGGCTCAGAAGTCTGCGTTTGCAACTCCAGCTGCATTCTCTTCCCTTCTCCATCCTGCTCTGACCCCTGGAAGCTGCATCCTGGAAATCCCTCACCTCCTGGCTTATGGGAGGCACCAGTAGGAGGCCATCGTGCTGGAGGGGAGAGAAGGCAGGGTATTATTGTCTGCACTCCCTCCCTGCCAGGCTACAGGCTGGCCGTGGCTGTTTCTAACAAAGTTCAGAGCTTTCCTATAGCTGTAGCTTCAGCCTCAGCCACAGCTCCCTCTGGGTTCAGGGTCCTGGCCTTGCCCCTTTAGGCGCAGAGGTGGTCATGGCCCCTCTGCAGCTGCTACACCTGGAGTGTTTCGCCATCCTTTGTTGGCTTCCTTTAGATGCACCTTTTCATTTAACAATCGCATGCTTCATTAAGCTCTCCTCCAGTGTCCCCAGGTGAGTGTGCCATTCTTGCAGGATGCTGGTGGATACAAGTGATGAGAGCTCCTATCTGGAGATCACAAGGCCTGGGCTACAGTGAGGACCTGTCTCAAGCTGACCGTGTGAGCTTGGGCAAGTTGCCTCCCTTTTCTGGCATCAGTTTCTTCATCTGTGAAATGGGAATGATTGTGAGGTCACCATTCAGCTAACATATGCTGTGATTCTGTTTCCACTGGTGGTGTAGTGGGCAGGGCTTTGGAGGAAAATCACCATGGGTTTGAATCCTGGTTTTGCCACTGACCAGGTGTGTGGCCTCCGCCAAGTCTCTTAATCTCTTGGTTTGCGTCATCAGTAAAACAGGAAAGATAACCCTTTTCTTGCAAGCAGAGGGGGAAGATTATATAAAAAGTATGTGTGAAAGCAGCTAGAGCAGTTCTCACAACACAGGAGGCATCCAATCCGTGCTAGAGCTGTTCCTTTCCCCCGGCTCTCTGGGAGAGAAAATGCCTGAGCACGAGGAAAGAGAAGTCTGTTGGCTCTGGAGAGTCCCATTCTTTCCACCTCTGATTCTTTTTATTTACATTTGCTCATATTTCAGCTCACAGACTCCTCCTGTTCATTCATCCCTCCCAGTCTGTCTGGTCCTTAAAGATTTCTCCCTAGAGACACCCCTTCAAATGGAGGCAGGCCCGTGGTGAGCGGGAAGGAGGGAGCCAGGAGAAGCCAGCCCTGCACGGTGCGCTCGGCTGGCCTGGCGCTCTGACCCAGGAGGGAATTTCCTTCAGCTCAGCGCTCTCTGGGACAGCTGACACACCTCAGGGACCTTATGCTTCCTTCTTTCAGCACATGTCACCTCTGTAACAGAAGGATTGGGCCTTCGATTTTTCATGGTAATTGCTAATACCTAGATTTTAGGCCCCAAAGAGCTCTTACCCAACTTCACCCATAGTCCTGCCTACCCCCAAACGTGCCAAAAGTGATCCTGGACAGAGGTTTTTTATAAAAGTATATGCAGGGTGTCCCCAAAAATGTACACACACTTTGAATGATTATAAAGTCAGTGTTTGTTAACATAAAGTTTAATTTCAGTTTCAAAATTTAAAAGAATCCGCAGAAGTGAATAACTTTTTTGTCAATGCCCATTTTCAAACTGATGACCGTTCTGGTCCAGGCACTGCTGATAATGCGAAGCAACGGAATCGCAAACATCAAGAATCATTTCGCTTGGTATTTGTGAGCCCTCAATTAGTCAGCTGTTGCTGGTTTTGAACTGTAAACTTCATCTTTTATGTATCCCCATAAAAAAAAGTCTAGTGGCACTTTAGGATAAATTTTCTTTGTTCAAAGCTTAGTCTGGCTTCACCCGTTATTTCAAATAAGTTAAACCTGAAAAGGAGTGAAAATTAAGTGAGTTATCAGCTGTTCAAGTGTGTATACATTTTTTTGGGACACCCTATAGAATGGGACTCTTGAAGTTTCAGAATTTAAGTGTATGACCTGCCACTGATAGGTCCAGACTTGGAAAAAGTTGTGAATGAAAGGAAATAGATCAGTGCTTTCTTCCATCCATTGCAGTGTCCTCTTTATTTCTTTTATGCATCTAATCTTCAAATACTCAGCATTTGTAAATGCTCATAGTTGACAAGAGATCCCTTTGAAGTGACTTTACCAGGATCAAATAGACCCCATAATTCTGCCCCATTGAATATAAACTTATATGTCAATGTCTGTCAGTACCCCCTGAATGCTCTCAAATATGTGATAATTGGACTCATTGTTCCGTCCATTCATTCATCCACCCGCCACCTTAACCGGTCAGTTGACGATATTGATTGGGAATCTTTTATGTACAAAATGTGGTGATAGGCTTTCTATGATAATTTTTAAAAAGTGTATGCCACAGTTCCAGACTTAAGGAACATAGAGTCTCTCTCAGTACCAGTGCAAGCTAGGCTGTGTCCAGTGGTGAAAACAGGCATTGTTGAGGTTCAGAGGAGAGAGAAAGCACAGTGGGGCAGAGTAATAAGGGCTAAGTTCAGAGAAGAAATGCGGATAGAGTGAGGCCTTGAAGGATGAGTAGAACGTATGCAAGTAGAAAGAAAGGGGAAAGCTACCGGAGAAGGTGTGGGCAGGCGGGGGGAAAGAGAACAGGTAGGAGACCGAATTCTAGAAGTAGACTTGTTCGGCTGGAGTGGAGTGTTTAATAACGTAGCCGTGTAAGGGTGGAAAGCTTGGTCAGGACTGGTTTCTGGGAAGAGGCTGGAATGAGAAGCTGAAGAGCAGAAGCATTTCCTACGGGGAACAGAGGGCTCCTGGAGATGTTTCTGGCCATCGAGAGGCACCTAGGATGCAGAATGACTTAGAGTTTGGAGTACTCGCATTACCTCTCCACTCACTGACTCACAGGCTCGCACAACAAGAGTTTAGTGAGCTCTACCATGTGCTTAATTCAGCAGTCATGGCCAGACACGAGTTATGATGTCCTAGTTCCTTCAGAAACCAAAGGAGAAGTCAAAGGAGCCCTTGCGTCAGGAGAGCTTATTGTTCATCCAGACCAAATAGCCGACCCAGAGATGAGGACCTCAACCAACCACTGCAGTTAAATCTTTAAAAATTTTATTATGAAATGAAACATGGATACAGAAAACCAAACCAAAAAATGTGTAGTTTAGTGAATTACTATGTACAGTGAATACATTTTTTAAAAAAAAATATGTCTTTATTGATTTCAGAGAGAGGAAAGGAGAGAGAGAGAGAGAGATAGAAACATCAATGATGAGAGAGTCATTGATCGAGCCCACAACCCTGGCATGTGCCCTGACCGGGAATCGAACCCCAATCGCCTGGATCCTAAGCTGATGCTCAACCAGCTGAGCCATGCCCAGCCGGGCCAGTGAATACATTTTAACTGCCACCCGAATGAAGAAATAGAATTGCCAGCCACCCCTGCCACTCTTCCACGTGCCTCATTCCAACGCAACCACTCCCACCTCCAAAAGGAACCACCATGCTGACTTTTTTAGTAATAACTTTCTTGCATTTACTTATGGTTTTATTGCTCAAGTGTGCATCCCTAAACTGTATAATTTAGTGTTGCCCTTATATTTTTTAACTCGATATGCCTTTTAGGTCTCTCTTAATCCATGGTTTCCTCCCTCTGCCTCTTTCTTTCCTTATAATTTATCTGTTGATAAATCTGGGCCATTTGACTTGTCACATTTTCTATAGTCAGACTTGCTGACCTCTCACCATGGCGCAGTTCCATGTGCTTCTCTGTCTTCTGTGTTTCCTGCAGGTTGGTAGCTGTAGCTGGATCCTTTAACAAGGTTATCATGCTATGTCTTGTGTCTGCTTTCTGCTGTTTTTTGATATTAGTCAAAATAGATGCTCAATGTCTACATTCATTAATTCACTGGGAGTTGAAAAATAGTACAATTTTATTTCTGTATTTTCTTTTTATTTATTGCCTGAGATACTTTTTGTGAGGAGATATTTCCCTTCATCTAATATTTTGTTACATGTACTACAGTTCATATGGGATAGGTAGGATAAGGTTTGATCATTTCCTCTTATTTACCCAATTTTCAAGATAATAATTGAGTTGTTTCCTTAAAAGGTGGCCAATTATTTTTTAAAAAGATGTATGTCATGAACTCTGCGATTTATGTATATTTGATGAGTTTCAATCTATTGCAAATCTCAAATCTTTGGGCGGTGGAAAACTGTTCGAGGTACTTCCTGAGTTCTTTTGAAATGACCCTGGTCGTTTTTGACAGCTTCCAGGCTGGTGTGGCTCAGTGGGTTGGGTGTTGTCTCTTATGCTGAAGGGTTGTGGGCTCAGTCCCCTGTAGGAGGCGTGCAGGAGGCAGCCGACAGCTTCCTTCTAACTGCATGTCAAGGTGTTCCAAACACATCAGGGACATTTCCTGCCTCAGACCTGGGATTAGCCATCTCTCCAAGAAATCCTGGTTCAACGGGATATGTCATCTGCGGATCAAAGCTGAGTGCCAGAGACGCTCCCAGCTATTGGGTTGACTTTTGTTTCTAAGTCTTTTTAGTGGAAACAGCTGGAATAAACAAATACCTCATGAATTCATACTAATATTTCTAATTCGATTCATATCTACAGAGTGTTTACTTAGCATCTTCTGTATTACCTCAGTAGCGCCTTTCTTTCACCAGAAAGTCCTTGAAGGCGTGGGGGATGGTAGGATTAGAATATCCCATAATTAGCATTTGCTTTTTTCTACTTTACATATATGACAGTCACAGAATAATACTTGTACTATCACTGACATTATTATTACTGAAAGCAGATAAAACATTTTTTTTGCATATGCTAATCATCTCTCCACTTTTCCTCATTGCAGTATATTTGCATTTTAAATCATATAGCCATTACATACTAGAGTCTGTACCTTTTAACCCTCACTTAATCTTTTATCTACAAGTAACGCTCTATCTAATATTCACCAGTAATACCTGTCTGAAACTTGCTCTGTAGTAGACTTTGTAGGAAGGACTCATGGGAATAATATTCTCGGAGTCTTTGCATGTTATTAGCAGTTTGTGATTTCCTGGATAAAAAATCCTTAGTTCACATTTTCTCTCCTTGAATATCTTAAACACATTACTCTAATTTCTTCTGGCAAAAAGCTTTGCTGTCAAAAAAAAATCTGAGGGTAATTTAATTTGATTTCTCTTATAAGTTATATGCTCCTTTGCCCAGATATTTTTTTCTTTTAAATACAATACTTTTTCTAGACTATGTCTTGGTTTTGGTCAGTCCGGGTCGATATTCTCTGGTACATGGTATGTTCTTTCATTATATAGTTCAGATCCACTTTTATATTAGGAAAACTCCCTTGAATTACAGTTGTAGTGTTTTGTTTTGTTTTGTTTCCTTTCTCTTGAAAGTCCTCTCTGTTCCCATACTTTTTTTTCTTCAGAGTCTCCTCTTGGTTCATGTATTGGGTCCTCTTTGCTTATTTCCAGTCAAGTCTTTTAAATGTAAGTTTCAATTATTTGGATTTTATGATAATTCATAAGAGGTCTGAGCAAATGTGTGCTTATTTTAAAACTGATATATAATTTGGGGTGATGACTGACAATAGTTTTTAATGTTATTTTCCTTTTATTAGGGGGCGCTGGAGAAACTGGACTGTAATTTGCAGTGAATAGTGTGAATTTACAGTATAGCCACAGGCCAGTAGAAAAGGCAGTTGGGGGCCCTAAGACTTCTGCTTACCCCTCAGATTATGCAGTCTAAAAATCTGAAACTGGCCCTGGACCTAAGAACCTCCTCCCTTTGTGGGATTAGAAATCTTTTCTTTGTCTTTTCTAAATACAAAAGCTTCTTAGGAATAGAAAAACCATGCTTTCATAGAGCATATAGATTTAGGGAGATTTTACTTATTTGTTGCACCATAGAACCTAAAGTAGAGGTTGAAGATGACTTTCGAGGCAGGGAGAATGGTATGAGCAAATGCACTGAAGCCGGTCTGAGCAAAACATGTTTTGTGGCTTAATAGAACTTTTTTTTTTTTTTTTAATGGAGAAGGGATAAATTAATTCTCTCTCAATCATTATCTCCTATGTTCTGTGAGGTTCAAAGCAAAACCATTCATTATAGTAGCATGAAGTTGTTGATCCACATGACCTGGACTTTCATTTTTGAAATGTATTAGTTTCCTCTTGCTGCTGTAACGAATTATCACAAATTTAGTGGCTTAAAACAATACAAATCTATTTTCTTACAGTTCTGGAGGTTGGAAGTCCAAAATGGGTTAAAATCAAAGTGAGTTAAAAATCAGGTGTTGGCAGCGTTCCTCCTGAGGCCATGAGGGCAGGGTTTGCTTCCTTCCTTTTTCAGTTTCTAGTGGCCATCTGTACTTCTTTGCTTGTGGTCCTTTCTTCCATCTTCAAACCATATCACGGCAGTCTCTGCCTTCATCGTCACATCACCTGCCCCTCTGTGTAGCCAAATCTCCAACAACATTCCTCTTATAAGGACACTTGTAATTACATATAGGGCCCACTTAGATAATCCAGGCTAATCTCTCTATCTCAAGATCCTTCACTTATCATACCTGCAAAGTCTTTTTTGCCATATGAGGTAAGATTCACAGGCTCTGGGGCCTAGGACATGAATATCTTTGGGAGGGGGTACTATTTAGCCTACCACATACATAAGCTTTTTGCACCAAAGAATCCCTAATAGCAGAGCCAGTAAACTCATTTCCAGGTTGATGATAGGGCTGAAGCTCAACATAGTCTTCCGGAAGCCTGCACTTTCTTTGAAAACTAACATTTTACCTTAAAAAATGTTTGAAGTTTTTGATTTACAGTGTGTTTATGCTTGCTTCCTGATAGGAAAAATAATCTGCCTACCCTACTTCTCTGCACTAGAATAAAAATTGGTCTAGGAAGATGAGCCATGATTCCTCCAGGGCTCTTAGGACCCTGGATACTGTATCACACCCTGGGAACTCTGTCTGATTTGGATGGCATGGTGTCACATCGTAGGAAAGGGTGCAAATTAAGAGGTGTCAGTTTCAATTATAACTGACTCAGGCCTAACTCAGTAAATTGGGGGAGTGGAGTCCCAGCAGATTCTGTTTATCTCTTGCTCAGAATCCCCATTCATGCTGGATGGAGTCCCAGGAGTGAGGCAAGAAGTCTCAGTGAGTTATGAGATAAAGGCAATCAGTAGGGCTAGCTAGCACTCTTCAATTAGAAAGCGAGTCCCTGGAGGTCATGGATACCATCCCCTCCTCAGCGTTGAGTCAAGAGCTGATCCTCATGGACGCTCATCTGTGGACTGAGTCTCAGAATGGGCCCTCCTCTCCTCCCTGACCCACAGTTCGTGGACATGCTTTCTTTCCAGTCAGAGGGCTTGTTGTGCACAGAACCAGCATCCTGGGCTTGGGTTCTGCTGAAGGAGGAGCCAGGCGCCTTCTCTTTTCTCTGAAGCTCTCTGCATATCAGGCCATGCGTAGTTATTATGCTTGCTTTCTCTGAATCCCTCCCCCGCTAAGCCCCTTCTGCTCGGTAACTGCTCAGGGTCCCAGGACAGTTGAAATCTGACCAACCCCGGTGCTATTTTTAACTTCTCCACGCGTCACAGCTGAGGACTTGGCCCCTACAGGTGCATCCCCAGCCGCTGTTTCTTCCTCTCTGAGGGTGCAGACAGAAACCAACACCACGCCCAGAGTGGAGGGGGCACTGGAGGCAGAGCACCCAGTTGCATCCCTCAACCTCCTGGTCTCCCCAGCTCTGCTCACTGCCGAGTGCAGCGTGGCAATAAAGCAATTCATAGAACGTGACATTCATGTGTGTGGCACACCACTGGGAGCCAGCCTTATTCCTTGATGAAGACTATGTCTGTCAGGCCCTATCTGCTCACGTTCAGGCCAGGAAGAGAATTATGTTGCTCAGACTTGCTTTCCCCTCTCTCTTACTGGAGGCAGACTGCTTGTCCCTCCCTCTAGAGCCAGCTGCGGGGTCTTCTCTCAGAGAAGGGAGGGAGGGGATGGACACACAATATGATACTGTATATTACATATTACGCATACACACACAATATGATACCGTATATTATGTAATTATATATATTTAAAAAAATTTTAACTGACTTTAGTTTTGAAACTTTTCACCAGGCATTTTTGTTTCAGTTAATCACGTTTCTATTGCAGCCTGGGGACTTTTTAAAACATTTCTAGAACCTTCTAGCTTGCTCCCAAAGGCTTAAGCATTATTTGATAATTAGCGTTCATAATTATGTTATACGATTTGGAGAGAAGTGTGGGCTGGGGAGGGCGGGAGGAAGAAAGTTGTGTGTGTTGGTTAATGTGGGAGGTCCGAGGGGTATCGTCTGGGGACTGGAGGCGTGCTTAGGAGAGAAGGAAGTTCGCTCCGTCTAAAACGTGTTGGCTGCCAGTTCTCTGTGAAACCCTCACCTAGACCCAGGGAAGGGCGGCCGGGCACACTGGAAACTCTCTCGCCTTTCCTAATTAAAATGATGCCAGAAAACAGGATCCACATCGAGGCCAGCATGCCACTGAAAAAGAACTATGCTTCACTACATCTCTCTTCGTTTCCCAGAACTCGCAGTGGGAACAGGAGAAAGGAAGAATACTTGTTAAAAATTTGGACATAGTATTTTGGCACTTACCCGACTGTCAGCGTCATGCCACCGTAAAATACACCTGGCTGAAGTGATCGTTTTTCTCCCTTCTTTCCTGTCCTGTGGTCATAGTCCTTCTGCCTCTCAGTGTCCACACACTCACATGAGCGAAGTGCAGTCTCCGCACCCTTGGAGCCTGTCCTTTGGTTCATGCCCTCCCTGGCTCTCTAGAGGAAACCGCCACATTCTCATCTTCAAAGAGGTGTGTTTAATTTTATGAAAATTATTTTCTTCCTTTTTAAGGGGAAATTTTTGTTTTTGTTGATTGAGTCAAAGTTCAACAAAGTTGGGTACGTGGCTGATTTTGAGAGTGAGAGAGAGAAAACAATGAGGGGGGGCAGGACGCTGTGCTGTGCAGCGTGCGCGCCTGCAGAGCGTCAGGGCTCGTGGTCAAGAACGGCCCTCCGCCGAGATATAGAGGAGACGAAGGTGTGCACTAGGGACCACTTTTTTTCTTGATCACCTCTCTTCCAAACCCAAGATGTGAGACGACTAAGTGACAGTGGGATTTCAGGCAATATCTGACAATGGGAAAGGCTTTTTGCCTGGAATTTATTAATAATATTATTAGTTTTTGGTGGGAGAGGGAGTGGAGAGGAATTACAAAATTTTCTGGTCCTTCCAGAATCACATTACACATAGAGCTGCTTGAGGCTAGTCATGCTGAACGGTTTTTCTTGGCCAGGGCAGGAAACTTGCTGGGACAGCAGAGCTGACCAGTTTAACGGCCTATAGGGGCCATGACTGTGATGGAGAAGACTGAACCCAGCTAGATGTGAGACAACTGGGAGTGAAGGGCACTGTGCCAGCAGGGACTGCAGTATCCAGCTCCACTCATTGCTGCTGGTCAGGAAAGTGAGCCCAGTGTTGGCAGACCATTGCTTTTTTTTTTCTTCTGGATTATTATGTGAAGTTTCCTGATTTTATTTTATTATTATTATTTTTAATCCTCACCTGAAGATATTTTTTCCATTGCTTTTCGGAGAGATTGGAAGTGAGAGAGATAAACATCGACGTGAGATAGACATATCGATTGATTGCCCCCCACTCTCGTCCCAGCTGGAGGGAAGCCTGCAACCTAGGTACGTGCCCTTGGCCGGAATTGAACCCGGGACCCTTCAGTCTGCCGGCCAGTGCTCTAACTACTGAGCCAAACCAGCTAGGGCAAAGTTTCCTGATTTTAAAATGTTGATCACTGGTTCAAATTAAGAGGGAGGAAAAAAACAACACTCTATAGTCCAAATAAAACACATGAGAGGTCTGGATTTCTCTGCCGTAGGAGAAAGAGCGGTGAGTGCATCATGGCCCATTAACGTGTTGCGTGACCTTGGAGAGGTCTGATTGCTCCTTTATGAACCAAAGGGAAGTAGGGCAGATGAGCTCCAAAATTTTTTTCTTGCTTGGACCCTTTGGGGTTTTATGACTCCTGAATCCTGTGTTCAGACCTTCATCTATCTCCTGGTATTTCCTGAAGAGCTGGGTAGATGCCCAAAACAAAAACAGCAGAGGCAAAGCCTCTGTAGATGAGGGTCAGGAGGACTGGGTACCAGGAGATGCTGCCAGCTCCTGCGACACCACTTGCCTCTGCAGAAAAGACTTCCTGCTTTGAATTCTGCACGAGGGTCGCCTTTCCCTCCCCTGAACACCCAGAGTTCTCTTCCAACCCTCTCAACAAACATGTTCATTCAATATATTTATTAACTGCCTGCCTGAGGCGTGGCATCCTCTATGGCTTCCATCGCTTTCCCACTATCGCTATAATTGTGAGAATAAAAGGATGGAGAATGCCCATTCCCCACATTTCCAGGATGCCAGGGAGGGGAGGCTGGTCTGTGGGATGTGCTCGTGGTGAGAGAAGCAGGCTGGGCTCACATTTCACGGGACGATGTACACCATGAGAGGAGTCACCTCTTGCTGAGCCCGGGTGTTGGGAGCCACAGGAGAGTGAGGTGGAGGTTCACCCAGGTGGCAGGCGGTAGACCTTGTGGCACATGATGCCACCCCTCTCTGCTCACCTCACTCAGTTCTTCTGCAACGTCACCAAAGCCGTGAGGTGCTGGTGCCCAGTCATGGCAGCAGGCTCAGGTGCACAGCGCAGAAGGAAGGCCCGGCTTTTGCAGAAGTCATGGGATGAACTGTGGGCTCCAGCAAGCCATCACATTGGCTGAGCCAATTCCAGAGAGGCAGGGGGTTCCCAGGTAATATCGGGGTATATTTGGGTATATCTGGGCACATTATCTCCTCAGCTAGGTTGTGAGCAATTTGAGACTAGGATTCTTATCGAAGTTGTTTCTGTTAGGCTGCATGCAGCCAATGCCTGTGCTTTGTGTACAGAGCAGATGCTTAGTAAATACTTGCAGAATGAATGAATGAATGAATGAGTGAATGAATGAATGAATGAATGAGACAGCTGTTAATTGCCAGTCCGAGAGTACAGAGCTTAGGCATGGCATGGAGAGATGGACTGGAAACAAACCAGCCTGGAGAGCGTTAATTTCTGCCTCCAGCGTTCACAGGAAGGATAATGTATGCCGGGAAAGGAAAGCATGAGTCTCTCTCCCTTTTGAAACCCCGAAAAGATTTGTCTGAAGCATGTATTTAAATGGGCAGCATGCAGGTGTTTTCAGAGCTGCTCCAGCCCCAGAGAAGGCCTCGGGGCAAACCAGAGAAGACCGTGCTTGGTAACGAGAAACACTCCTCAGCTACTCTGCAGGCTTCAGTGGGAAAATGCAAATCAACTAATTTCTGCTTTTGAGGACAACTTCAGATAAAGGGGTCCCCGGGCAAAGTAACCCCTTCAATGTGCCCGGCTGTCTTTCTCCATTGCTATCTTTTCCTGCACTACCTGCAGAGTGAACTTTGGGGGGTGAAGAGGGGGCTGTGGATTGGCTGCACAGATGAGAGGGGAGATACATAGTAATGAGGAGCTGGGTGGGGACAGAGAAGGAAGGGGCATGGGCACAACTTTGTGGAAAAGGCCTTGAACTAGGAGGTGGAATGAGCTCTAATTCTGTCTATGTGGCCCCCAGCTATGGGTGACCTTGGGCAAGAGGTGGGTTTCATAGGCAGTCAAACTCAAGTGATTGTTGGAAATCATGCCAATTCACCATCTTGGTTTTTATTATTATTTTTTTACATTGGGAAACAGATCTGAACAACCTATCCATGTGGAGTACATGGAAGGAGAGGATCAGAATACAGGTTCCCTGGCTGCTGGAACAGAGCCTCTTCCACCACCCCAAGTGTCATGCTCAGGCATGGGTTTCCATGTGTTATAATTTGGATGTGAATGTTTGGGTGTACCTCAAGGCTCAATTTAGATTTTAAAAGACCGGGATATCTCAAAAAAATTATGATGATCTCCCCAGACATTCAACATAGGTAATGGAAAATCAAAACAACGCAAAATTGTAATGAAAGTATATGGAAGTAGAATAAAGAAAAAAATTTCCCCATGATGACTACTCTGATGATTTCCAAGTAGCAGATTCTATTTGAAGTTTTTATTTCAGGTGTTCCTGTTTTACCGGTGCGTTTCAGGTACATGCTTTTTCTGATTATTGGGGAATCCAGTGAGTGCATGCGAGGGTTGTGTGAAGACACGTTTGGGCAATTGTTGTTACTTTTGTATTTATGTGGTTTTCTATTGTATTAACTACACGTGTTTTTTTGGGGAGTGAATATGTATGTATACAAATACAGGCTTCTCTTTCCTTTCTCTACAGAGCAAGGCCATCAAATGATTGCTAAAACTGGCAGGTTTGCTAAATGAGATGACATATAAAAAGAGTAACATGGCCTGTTACTCAATTCTCACTCAATTGAGTTACATGGCCTGTTACTCAGTTCTCACCAAGCAAAAGACAGAGCTTTTCCAAATGAATCTTGATCTAAACTCTAAACAGTCTGGGTTAGAAAAGCATCTAGGACTTGGATTTTTAGAGAAAGTCATGTGTCTTAGGGGTCAAAGATGGGAAGATCAATTTTAGTCTTTATTGATTTTCATAATTGGCTTTTTATGGGTAAGGTCTAAGTAACTTTCAATATTCCCTCAATCAGTGAAGAGTTTACTGTAATCTTTTTTTGTGCTTATGTATCAGAAACTTGTGTGTGTGATATCTCTATATATCTATATCTACACGCGCACACACATGCACACACATACAACTGCGTATTGGTGGGCCTTTGGTTCTGGCTTGGGTTGGTTCTCCAGGAAATGGACATGAGATGGTTCCCACATATCTTGGTGTGTAATCCCTAACCCAGAGTCAGTTTGGCTCCAGGCAGATGCTCCCTGTCTGCCCAGGAGACTTTGGTCTCCTCTGGAAAGACGTTTCTGCATGTCAGTGGGAGACACTCAAACCCAACTCTAGAACTATTCTCAGTGACCGTAACGAGGGTTGCAGGAATTCACTGTAGAACACCCTATATTTTCCCCCGAAGTGGTTTTCTCATCTGTCCTTCTAGATGATTCTCAGAAAAGATCATTATAATAATAAGCTAGTGTTTATTGAGCCTTCAGTGTAGGCCAGTGGTTCTCAGGGGTTGCGATTTTGTCTACTGCACACATCCCTCCTTCCTATGGGTATTTGGAGCTATCTGGAGACAATTTTGGTTGCCACAACTGGGAGGGGAGGAGTGCTATTGGCACCTAGTGGCTTGAAGCAGAGATGCTGCTGAACAGAGGACAATGCAGACAGCTCCCTGACCCAACAAAGAATTATTTCTCCATAATGTCAATTGTACTGAGGTTGAGAAACCCTGGTGAAGACCAGGCTCTGTGTCCCTTCACTGCAGGCATGTCTCTATCAGTCGTCTCATGGATCCAATGGGATAGGTGCTCTTGCCCACCCCCCACCTTAACGATGAAAGGTAACGTGGCACATAGAGAAGCGCGCGCGATGAGACCAGGGCCACCAAGTCCCAGGTGCAGAACTGCAAGAGCTCCAGATCCACCTACTTCCAGACTCTTGGTTTTAAGCACAACTCTGTGCTGCAGGCATCCTTAGTCCTGTCTGATTAGCATCCCAGGGAATGAACTATTTCCACTCAATACACTGGCACCCCTCACAGATACCGGAGAATTGTTTCTGCACAGGGAAGACCAGTTCAGAGTTTGTTTGCTCCCACTGAAAAATTTCTGTGCCTGTAGTTGTAAAATTGCCTTTGTTCAGCCCTGTTTTCTTTCTTTTCTACATCTTACCCTTTTGGTTTTGCTTTTTTTGGTTCCACAATAATTAGTTCTTCTAAATTGTAGCCCCTTTCTTGAAGGGCCCTCCAATAGCTGGCAGGCCAGCTTCACTAATGGCTAACTGTTCTGTCATCCTGGGGGTGAGGGTGTTGATTCTTGCCACCATCTGGGAGAAGAGGACAGTTTCCCCTGAAATTGGACAGTCCCTGACATTCACTTTTAAACCCTTTTGATGAAATTTCCTGGCTGTTCAGAGACTAGGAGAGCAGATAAGTCGATCTGAATTTAGGTTTCAGATTGTGCCAAGATTTCACAGCTTTTTTCTCCACAAAAGCCTTCCAAGGAATTCCTTTATCAGGAGAGAAAAGCATTCCTGGAGATCTCATTAGTTAAATCACTCTCAGATTAACATATTTTATTAATTACCTATTACGAGATCCAAAGCTAAACAATCGCAAAAACAACAAAAAGAAGTAAATATCCTTCCCAGTGACTAGGAGATGCCACGAAAGGCATAATCAGCTAAATCAATTATATGCATTATTATAATGAAAGGTACAGTTAGTGCTTTAAAAAATAATTAGGTTACTGGCTAAGAGGAAACTAGGCCCCTCCATTACCCCTGAAGCAAGCCCCGGAGGCTTCACTCAAAGGCTTTTACTATAGAAATCATCGGTTTTATTGGCCAGGCAAATTAGTGACTCCATTAGCTTCGCCAGGGGGGGACCCTGGTTTTCCTAAGTCACCAGGTGCTTTTGATCTGGTTGTGCATTTTCTCGAGTGGCAAAAATATAGGGTTGGAACAATGCATTGAGACGTGTACAAAATATCTGCCAGTGTGCATGCGTGGCGAGGGTAGAGACCACGGTACACGAAGTAACGCAGGGGGTGAAGGTTTAGCTGTGCGTGGCGTGTGCAGGTTGTACTGTGAACGTGGTTTGCACACCACATGTGTGTGCGCCCGCCCAGTGCACACACCCATGCAGCTGGAGAGCTGGGGAACATTTCCAAACCTCTGTCCAGAGCCCAACTTGTCCGTCTTGCTTTGCATGTAAAAATATTCCACTTATACCTGTAGCAAAGCTTACCTCCAAAGTGCCAATAAATAATATATGCAACGTTTTTTCGCCCCCTTCTTCTTATCAATACAAAGAAGCGTGCGTGGCGTGGCGAGGCGGGTGGAAACTCATTAGCCAAGGCGCTGGAGCAGGAATTGGAGCAGCGCAGCTCCTCTGGCCATTCTAAATGAGGGCGCAGCTACCTGGAGGACGCGAAGCTGATGAGCGCGGTCTGCTGGGGAGAGCGGGAGGCAAATTTCCCTCAGGAGCACATTTCAAATTACTTATTTATGAACTGATGAACTGGGAGACCACCTATTGAGACATCGGCGTAAGCAGCCCGCTGCAGACAGCTCCAGAGCCCCAGCTAATTGTGCGGCTGTTTTCTGTTAGGACTCCTGCGCTCCAGCTGGGCTTCGGAGGCAGGAAATTTAGGCTCTGCCTAGAAGTTACGCTCTTCCTCTTTCTTGTCCGCATAAATATATACACACATATTTTAATCCACTTGAATCGCTTGGCAAGAGCCTGGGAAAAGGCTGCTGCAGTTGGCCCCCGGAGGGGCTGGGGCAGAGAGGCTTGGGTGTTGAAAGGTTTGCAGTTTCTGCCCCGCAGCCTGGGAGGGAGGCTGCGTCCTGGGCTCCCACGCCAGCTCTCGGAAGGCTGTTGGGTCAGGCCATGGGGAGCCACACCTTCTTGCTTCCCTTCCTGGTCAGCATCCTCCCCTCTTCTCATCATCTTTATTGCCATGGCGACAGGGGTACTAAGTGCTTCCTCCGTGCTCAGCTTTCTGGTGGATTTTCACCAGTGATCTCGCTTTGTCCTCACGAGGACCCTATGAAGGAGGCGCCAGTGGTATCTTCATTGCAGAGGTGACTAAACCGGCGGATGAGAGACGTGCAGTGCCTTGGCCACGGCAGCAGGCCAAGTTCACCCGGCCCCGGAACCCAGATCCCTGATCACCTCCTGGGTGATTGCAAATGCTCATGGGGAGGAAACTTAACCTTATGTTGGGAATGCTATGGACTTATTCTCTGTGCTGCAGGCGGTCTAGTGAGGGGAAAGGAATCTGACAGCCAACTGGGGGACATGGGTATTGTTGGGAGACAGTAGAGCCAACTGGTTAAGAAAGAAGTAAGTCCCTTAGGGATTTTTATTATTACCTCCATTTAGAGATGAGGTAACTGAGATTAAGCCAAAACGGTCCCAAGTCACCCATGTAAGTTGCAGAGCTAGGATCTGAATGCCATCTGGGCTATGAGCTTCCCACTGAATAGGTATGGGGCTAATTTAGAATTAGCTCTTGAGGGCAGGGTGTAAATCTTACTTGCCTTTAATTCCCAGTACCTGGGAAAATTTACTTGTGGAAATGGACCCTCAATAGATACTAGCTGAATTGAATTTTCAACTCCAAATTCAGTAAGCTTCTGGAGCTCTTGCAAAGATCCCCATTCCTTGTCCAGTGCTGCAGTAATAACAGCATATGTTTATTGACTGTCTAGCTGTGTGCCAGGCCCTATGCCACACTAGTACACGATCATCTGGAGCATCTCATTGAATCCTCAGGACTGTTGCAGCAGATACTTTCTCATCACTGTCTCCACATTACAGTTGAGAGCATTGAAACTCTGAGAGGCTAAGTCAGTGGTTCTGAACTGGGAGTGGTTATGCTTCTCCCATCCCTACTCCACCCCCCCCCCCACCCCACCCCACCCCACCCCACCCCATCCCTACTCCACCCCACCCCACCCCACCCCACCCCAAGGAGGCAATTAGCAGTCTGGAGACATTTTTTGTGGTAACAGCTAGAGAGGCAGTTGCTCTACTGGCACCTAGTGGGTAGATGTTAGGGTTGCTGAGACGACTTGCAATGCCTAAGATATATCCCCCAACAAATAATTATCTAGGCCAAAATGCCTATAGTCACATAAGCTGGGTTAAGTGCTTGTCTAAACTATTAAGTGGCAGAGCCAGGATTCACATTCCCTTGTCTTCCTCTAGGGCCTGTGTGCTCATCACCCACTGAGTGACTGGCCTTGTCCTTCCCTTCTTGGGTAGCCTATGGTTTGCTCAGAGGACACGGTTGCATTATATAACGTGAGTCAGAGGGGATGATCTGCCTCTGGGGCAGATCTCTATGCAAATTAAGTCTTTATTCTCAACCTAATGGTCCAGCCCTGACTATACCAAATAGGTAAATGCTGTGTGCATGGCAAGTCTGTCAGGGCCAGATGAAGCTGTAGCCAAGAGGACATGGTGGAGAGACTGCAGGGCTGGGAGATCCCAGATTTCAGGCTGACCTCAGTCGTTGTTACTGTGTAGCCTCTGAAAACCTCCAAACCCTCTCTGAGCTTCTATTTCTTTAGCTGTGGGACAGAGAAGGCTATTTATGGAAATCAGTTGAGAAAATGGCCCCACAAGAGTTTTGCAAAGGTTCAAGGGCTGGGATTTCCTTCATTACTTCAGCAAACATGTAATAATAACAGTGACAGCTTACAGCATTACTATCGAGCAGTTGTCAGACATTGCTTTAAGGACCAGGAATGCTGATCTCATTTATTTTTCAAAACAATTGCACTGAGAAGGAAGGAACTCAGAAGGGCCTTGTGCTTGGCCCAATGCTGTGATGTAACTGTAACGCTGATGTAAATTCTGAATAGTATTTGGAAAAGGGGCCCTGTGTTTTTATTTTACACTGGGCCCTGCACTTTATGTAGCGGGCTACTCCCTTTAGATATGTCTGCTTCTAGCCTAGGTGTATAGTAACCCTCAGTAGGGAGTCTATCAGAAATGGCCTGGAACTTCTCTGGGTTCAGAAGAATAAAGGTGATTAAAGTTGATCTTTTCCCTATGAAAAGAAGCAGTGACATTTACTAGGCTTATCAATCAGTTCCATCTACATATTGATCAGGTGGAAAGGACAGGACGCTAGACCAGAGGCAGCACAGTAAGGGCCTGGTGAAGTAGTCAGGCCCTGGGTTCAGACAGTCACAACAGCAGCCGCGGTAATAACGATAACAGAAACAGCATTGCCCACAACAAAACCCTTCTTGCGTTTCCCATGTACAAAGCCTGGCGCTAAGTGCTCTGACACGCATGGTCTCATTGAATCCTCACAGTAATTCTTGTGGTATGCATTATTATTACTCCCACCCTTCAGATGCAGGACCATGGCTGAGGAGTTTAATGCCTTACCCACCATGTCATAAAGCCTGAGATGGAATCCCAGCTCCACTTGCTGGCTTTAATGCCTTGGGCAAGTAATGCAACCATTCTGTATCTCACTTTCCTTGTGTGTAAGTGGGGCTATAGCTTACTTTATAAAGTTGTTATAAATTTTGAATTAGGTAAAGTAATTTGGAGTGTAAGAGCAAGGGCCTTGCCCGTTTTGTTTATTGCTGTATACCATTGTTTTAGAACAGTGCTTGGAATACAGTCAGCCTATCGGTCATCTATTGCCATAATGCCCTGTAACAATGATTCACGAAACTTAATGGTGTAGAGTCACAAGCAACAAAATGCGGACTCATTGCTCGCATGTCAAGAGTCAGCTGGGACATTGGGTAGGTAGGTCTGGTCTTTTCTGGGCTTGTGCGTGGGTCTGAAGGTCAGCTGGTTGCTGTCTAGGTGCCTCGGATGACTTGGTTCTGTTCGACAGATCTCTCTCCCTGCAGAAGGCTGGCTCCCGCATATTTTTATGGTAATGGCAGAGGTACCAGGGTGCAGGTGGCAATGCAGGAGTGCTCTTTCAAGTCTCTGCTTGTTTCGCATATGCTAACATCCCGCTCACCAAAGCAAGTTGCCTGCCTAAGCCCAGAGCCAAGCGGTGGGATAGGTCACCCGCCTTGCCCAAAGGGGGAGGGGTGAAGAACTGGGGTCAATTTTTCAATCAATTACAACAGTTGACTCTCAATAAATATTGAAGAAAGGATTTGAAAGTGCTTAGCACATAACAAAGGATCAAAAAATGGCAGTTCACAGTTTAATAATTATCTGCTAAATTATGGATTTCATCAAAGAGTTAACCCAGGAGAGGGATTCTCCCACACCTGCCTTTTGACCAGTTGTGCCTATTTGTTGCTGTTGTTGGTTTTCTTTCCTTTAAATTTCCAAAATACTTTGAGATGTCAGCTGGATATAGTTTCACTTTATCTTTTAAAAAGGACTAGAATTTCACAGGTCACAACAGTATCTGATGAAACAGTTTCTCCAGAACCAAAGTAACCAGGGGGCTCTTTGAATTTGCCAAAATGAATCCCATTCTCAGCAAATTTCCTCGGACGCCTTTTTATATCTCGGCTGCATTCCTTTATTTTAATCCGGTGGGCATGGACCTGGGCATGGTGCTAGCGATGGTTTAAATATTCCTCCGACGGCTCCTGGCGGCCCCCGGGTGGAGGGAGCTGCCCTCGAGCCCGGACTGGGCCCCACGCCTCTCGGGGAGCCCCGCGCCTCCTCCCGGGTGCTGCTCACGAAGCAGCAGGCCCCTCACACCCCAATTCCTTCGGAGGGGCCGGAGCGAGCGGTGTGCCTCTCTCGAGCTGCTGCTGTGCAGCGACAATGATGACAGGCTGGTTTAATGCAGCCCTTGCCCAGATTAAGGGGCTGTCAGACAGGTATCACGGGAGATTGAGGGATTGCTCGGAAAAGTCACTCTGAATTGCTAACTAACGGGGGGGGGGGGGGGGGGGGGCTGGCGCTCAGGGGGTGGGCTGCCTTGCATTTGGAGGAGCTTCCCAGAGGCCCTTTGCAGAACTGGCCTCTCCCCTCACTCTCAGGGCAGCTTAGGTGGGCCCCTGGGAGGCCTCCCAGCTGGGCTTATGGTCCCGAGAGGGCCCAGGATTGGACATCTGAGGCTCCATCAACCTTGTAAAACAGGAGAAGGTTTTTCCTCATAGTCGCGTGACTGTAGTTTTTTTCTGGGGTCAGGGGACCATAGCTTTCAACAGAATCTTAAGGGTCTGTGACCCCCACATAGTGGGCTAGCCTGTGTGGCATTTCAGGCAGGCCTCTGCAGTTAATTTTAAGGAATTTTGTCTGGACATCAGAAGTAATAAGCAGCTATTAAAGTATTTAAAGAAGTAAGGTAATAAGAGTAGGACTGATTTTCAAAAAGTTGACTCTAGGTATAAAGTCTTGCTCTATAGAATTGCTACAGAAATTGCTATAGCTCTTTTTCTCTCATTTATGTATTCCATAAATATATATGTTGAATGTCTGCCCTGTGCCAGCGACTGGGCAGTGAGGACAGTTCTCATGGAGATTCTGGCATTTAGGGTGCCTGTCCTCAGAAAGACTGAAATCTAGGGAGAGAGCGGAATAAGTCCAATACAGCTGGACATTCTAGCATAGCATGAGAAGTGCTATTTGATCACCTATTCATTCACTAATTCCATAAATATGTATTGATCCCCTACTGTGTGCCAGGCTCTGTGCTAGGTCTTGGGGACATTAGTGAGTTTCAGGCAGGCATTGTCTCTGCCCTTATTGAATCCACAATCAGGTGTGTGTGTGAGCGTACAGACAGGTGAACCAGTCATCACAGCACACCGTGACAAATGCCAAGAGAGGGGATGGAAAGGACAGTGAGGACACCGAGTAATACACTCAACTTGGCCCCTAGGACTTGGGGACAGTGAAGGCTCACAGGCTACTTCAAACAGAGATAGAAGGAACATAGTCACAGACTCTTTCTCTTGATTTCACCTGCATTTATACCCTCTTCACAGGATGGTCCCCGACTGCTCCGAGCTCATGTTCTTTCTATCAGCTAGGAAGGGCGACAGAAATCTGAGACCACATTTTCACAATTGGTCCTAGCAAATCTCCAGGGAGTGCTTTTGTGGCCTGGCTTGGGTAACTATCCATCCCCGCACTGTCAGGCACTGTATGGTCATTTGATCAGGTTTACATCATAGGCTCAACCTTGGAGACTAGAGATAGTGACAGCTTTATACCACCAACCACACAGGTTGGTACTGGTATAGAAATGCTCCTCAAAGGAAAACTGGAGTGTTAGTATTCAAAAGGGGAATAGATGTGCTCTATAGTCAAATTATAATAATTAAAGCTAATAATCAGTGGGTGATAAGCACTTTTTATAAATCATTATATTTATACCTCCCAACACTCCCAGGAGATGGATTCTGTTATCTATGGAGTAATAGCAGCAAAATCATTGATTACTTTCCATAATGTAAATTTGATGTGAATTAATACCTATTTCTTAGTGCTAACATGATTGTAGTGGTGACTGTACCCATTGATAATCTGATTTCTCTTGCAGTAAAGGAACAATGGAATTGCAAGGGGAAGAATCATCTGGCATAGGAATGTTCTTGCTTTAGTGATTCAGGCCATTCTAAGAAACAACAAGAAATATGGGGCTTACATTGTATTTATTCGTGGAAAGATATTCATATAACACTGTTCCAGTGTCATCAATACAACCGTAATTCATGATCCTGACAACACAGCAATGCATTTTGTGTGGTCTCACCATCGAGGAAACCTGAATTTGAAGCTGAAGCTGCCAGAACAAAAATAAAAGCCGTAAATCATGGATATTCAAATTCTCCCTTCTGTTCTGAGCGTACGACTTTAGCATCTCAGGGCCAAGGAGGTGAAGGGAACCTCTTGTTCCCTCCTAAATTTTCACCTCCAGTTGGACTTAGGCTATCAAATGTGGGGGCACACTTTGAAGCTGACCATGGAGGAAGAAAGAAGGGTAGGAAAGGGTCGAAGCTGGGTCAATCAGCAAACTCGCTGAGAGATGGGGACGGCTGGAGGGTCATTAATGATTGTATGAGAGGAAACAGTGAGCACAGGGCAGCTTTCTCTCACCCACAGGTAAGGAAACACCCTCTCCTTGGCTGTGAAGGGCATTTCATCCTTAGATTTTTGCTGCAAACTTACCCTCTGATTTCCTGTTTGGAGAATCGAGTTTAGTGACACTTTGATTAATGCTGTTCCTATTTTCACTGACAGAGCAGTAGCTTTTGTTTGGGGCCTTGTTTTAGGTGCTTTTCCCAGCTCAACTTTGAAATTGCAGCAGAGGGCTAATGCTGGTGTGGCAAAGATGGATAGCTGTCCACCAGAACTTTGTTACCCTCTTTCCATAGTTATCACCAGGAGGCGGATGCTTAGCCAGGGACTATATTTCCCAGCACCTAGGTGTGGACACAGGGCTAGTTTTCTAATGGGATGGGAGAGCAACCCTTTCTTGGGTTTTCCCAAGAATTCAGTGTGACATTTCTGCTTTCTCTCTTCCTATTTACTACTTAAACACAGAAGCCACTGAGGCCCTAGGGGATGCTCTGGAGTTATAAGATGGATGGTGGCTGGGTCCTGAATTACCACATGGGGAAAAAATGCCCTCCAACAGGAAACTCCCAGCAGACTTTCAGGAGAATGGCAACACTTTGGAGAGTCTGACATCAGAACCCTATACCCTGATAGACCCTGGATTCTAGGATCTTTAACATGGTTTGCCCGCCCTGGAAACATTCCTAATTCTAGACCTGTCCTATCTAATATAGTAGCCATTAGCCACATGTGGTTACTTAGACTTAAATTTAAATTAAGTAAAATAAATACAATTAAAATTTTGGTTTCTTGGTTAAACTAAAAGATTTAGCCACATATCTACTCAATATGTGGTAAGTGGCTACCGTATTTGATAGCACACATATGGAACATTTACATAATTGCAAAAAGTTCTATTGGGCAATGCTCTAGACCAGTGGGGGTCTAGAAAGTGAATTAATTTAGAAGGAATAGCAGGGGGTCTGTGAGCAGTAATAGGGCTTCAGCCTCCGGACCACAGTTTATTTATTTTTCACTTGTTTCTCTTCTTACTAGAGGCTGTGAGGTCTTTAGAGCTGGGATTACCCCATGCATTTTTTTTTAATTCTAACATTGAATATATGTAGTAGACACTCAGATAGGTTTTTTGATCAAATGAAGGAAGCTCAGTTATCAGGATAATTTGGGAGGGAATTCCAAAGAGTGGGAGGCTGACATTGCTTAGATCCTTCCTATCCATATGTAGTGAGGACTGGTCCTAGAGGTGGAGCTGAACCAAATGGTTTTAGGGGCAGGGAAGGGAGACACAGAGAGACCAGGAACTACACAGGGCTTGGCACTGTCTGAATTTCTTTCAGGTTATTAGGTCACTGGCTGGTTAATATGACAAACTGAATTATTCTAAATGACCCCCTGGGTAAACACTCTCAGGACTTGTATTGACTTTGCACATAATAGGCATTTAACTGATATTGGTTGAATGAAGGCATTATAATAATATTATATTTATTTATTTCCTATCCCCAAATCCTACCATCCATCTATGATTCTATCCTTCAGTGGAATAAAAGGTCCATGAGGTTAAGGTCTTTGTCTATTTTGCTTACAGCTGCATCTTCAATACCTAGAACAGTGCCCAATATGTCATAGCTCAACAGATATTTGTGGAATAAATGAGGGAAGAACCTTTAATAACTTAACCAAAGAACTGCATGAAGGTGGGCATTGTATAGACCCTGATAAGACAGTGAGAGAAATTATATTTGGGGGACAGTAGAGATACTTTTGAGGGCTCTCAAATAACCTCCTAAATGGATCCACTGACTTTGCCTATGTACAGAGCTAGGCCAGCACTCATAAGTGATGTGCCTCAATTTGAAATTTAAATCCCCACAGGACTCTAGGTGCATACAAGGCATACTACTAAATGGCTGATAACTTATGACATTTATTTCCCCACATGAAGAACCACAGGGCAGCATCTCTTGTCAGGAAGGAAACAGATTTGTCAGAAAGGAAACCAGCCATCATATGCTCTTTGTATTTTTATGATTTATGTATTTATTGGATGCACCCACCACTTAACAATCTCTGGGTGCTTTTATATGTTTCACAGACAAAAGGCAGACACTGCCATTGTAGATTATGAGGTGGAGAGGTACCGACAAAATAACATCATAAATCCCAAAGCACATCATAAAATCATCAAATGCTACAGAAGCTGTACTTAGGCTCCCCCAAGTAATCAGACACCGAAATGGAAGATTCCGGAGACCTGAGCTTTAGTCCTGGCCCTGGCGCTTATTAGATTCCATGGCCTTGAGTGAGTTTCTTAATCTCTTTTAGCCTCATTTGTTTATCTCTAAAATGGGCATAGTAATAACAGTAATTGCCTGGTTCATCTCACAGGGTTGGAAGATCACATGCTCATAGCAGAGCTTTGTGCATCACAGCAAATCCCCAGATGTAATAGGCTAGCATTTTCACAAAAGAGTTAAACTCCTTATCTGTGTAAATTTGAATTTCCCTTTGCCTCTCAGTGATGTGAGCCCCCAGATGGTGTTTTGTCATTACTTGGTGTTGTACTCTTCTCCAAACGTGATTTGTGATCCCTACCTTGGTGACTTTGGTTATGACCTTTTCTCTGCTTGGAATTTCTCTTCCCAGTCATTCTTAATTGTTAAATTTCTCCAGAGGAATTGGAGCTTAGCGTTTGGATAAATACAGAGATAAAAGACAAAGAATCGCACCAATAGCTATCATTTATTGAGTCCTTCCTGCATGTCTGGCACTATGACTTTATGCATATCTGCTCAGTTCATCCTCATAAAAACCCTACAAGGCATGAGCTCTTATTACCCTTATTTTCTGAATGAAGAAGCTGAGGTTTAGAGAAGGCGAGTAATTTAACCAAGGTGAAATAGGTAATAACTGGCCAAGTCAGAACTGGAGCATAAAACTCATGTTTTTAATCTTAGCTTTATTATGCCTGCCTCCAGGAAACAAAAATTTCTGCCTCTTGACTCTGGTTGGATGGGGTTTTGATGAGCTACAGTTTCCCATATGAGGAACATGTGTAGAATAAGGAGAGAGCATTACACAGGGCATTCCAGTTTCTAACTTTGTTTCTACACAGATAAGCTTTCACCTTTGGACACATGATTTTATCTCTTTAGCTTTAGTTTTTCTATCTGGAAAATGGCAGATGAGTGGCAATGGAGGCTCATTAGAAAATCTCAAGTTCTCATGATTTCTAATACTCCTACTTCTGTCTTTAAAAAAAAAAAAAAAGTAAAAAGCATGCACCAACTCCCCCATTATGCAAGAATATTGGCAACACAACTATTTTTTGTTTAGGTTTTATTGGAATCGGACAACCGTCTTACATCTGAGAGGTCAACTGGTTCTGTCACTTGGACAGTTTTCACAGCCCCTCACTGGCTTCCTGCTTCCGCTCTTGCCCTTGCGGGCCCGTTGGCCACGCACAGGGCCTTTCCCTCTGCACCAGAGGCTTCTCGGGGTCTACAGCATTGTATGCACCATACCGACCATTCTCTCCTCTCTCTCTAATCATGCTTTAATCCCCACCACCCCACTGAAACTTTCTTGTCACCATGGTGGCTGTCTTGCTAAATTCAGTGACTGATCACAGGCCTCCTCTTACTCATCCTGTCAGCAGCATGTGTCACCCCCTACTCCTTGGAACGCTTTCTTCACATGATGGGAATGGCGTGGCCTCGGCCTCCGGACGCTCCCCCTGCCTCGCTGGCGGCCCCTTAGCTGGGTTAGCTGCCCCTTAGCTGGGCTAGCTGCCCCTTAGCTGGGTTAGCTGCCCCTTAGCTGGGCTAGCTGTCCCTTAGCTGGGTTAGCTCCCCCTTAGCTGGGCTAGCCGCCCCTTAGCTGGGTTAGCCCCCCCTTAGCTGGGTTAGCTGCCCCTTAGCTGGGCTAGCTGTCCCTTAGCTGGGTTAGCTGCCCCTTAGCTGGGCTAGCTGCCCCTTAGCTGGGTTAGCTGCCCCTTAGCTGGGCTAGCCGCCCCTTAGCTGGGTTAGCCCCCCCTTAGCTGGGTTAGCTGCCCCTTAGCTGGGCTAGCTGCCCCTTAGCTGGGTTAGCTGCCCCTTAGCTGGGCTAGCTGTCCCTTAGCTGGGTTAGCTCCCCCTTAGCTGGGCTAGCCGCCCCTTAGCTGGGTTAGCCCCCCCCTTAGCTGGGTTAGCTGCCCCTTAGCTGGGCTAGCTGTCCCTTAACTGGGTTAGCTGCCCCTTAGCTGGGTTAGCTGCCCCTTAGCTGGGTTAGCTGCCTCGGGTTCTCTCCTCTTTTCTCTTCACCGCACTCCCCAGGTGACCTGACCCAGTCCCGTGGCCTTAAATACCCTTTCTATACTAACGACTCACACATTGGTATTTTGAATCTCATCTCTCCTGCTGAGTGCCAGGCTCCTATAGTTGCCCTCTCCGTTGGCCCGTTGGCATTTCTGATAGATGCCTCTAATTTAGCACGGTCAGAATGCTCCATTTCTCTTTCACTCCCAAGGAAACCCCCGCAGCTCCCTCAGTGTCCCCTGGCTCACGAAGAGCACCCCATTCACTCAGTTGTTTAACCTCCAAACCTAGGAACCACCCTTGGTTCCTTTATTCATGCCCCCAAACTAATCCTGTTGGCTCTGCTTTCACTGTTCTCACCCTCCATCAGAAAAAAAAGAAGGAAATCTTTTTAATGAATATCCTTTGATTTTATCGGGCCCGGATCAGGAGCTCCAGTGACTGGAAAGCAGATGTTCATTGTTAGTGAAAGAGTTTACTATGGGGAATTTTGAGGTGAAATGCCTTGAAACCTTAGGACAGTGTGACACATCCATGTCATATCATACACATCCAGATGGGACGGTGGCGGCGGGAGGGAGAGCTGGACGTTGGTTTTCTCTTTGCCACACTCAGGCTGCTGCGCCCATCCTCACCGCACCCGTCTGGGTAGTTTTGAAACATCTACCGGTTCTCAGACTGGATTCCAGAAGAATGCGAGTTCATGCTGCGCTTGGCGTAGTCAGGGAGGGCCTTGTGGGGAAAATGGAATTTGAATTAAACCTTAATGTATGGGTTAGTCAGTTAAATACAGACAAAAAAGAAGAGTATGCCAGTGAGAGAGGGGTTCTGGGGACCAAATGACAAGATGTGGGGCTACACAAGCTATATTTGGGTAGGAACAGGAAAGCTGGAATGAAAGGTTTAAGCAAGTTACAGGTGAAAAGTTTCACATGGTAGATTTCATCTTTGACCTAATATTTATGGAATATATGTTATATAAGCAAGCACTGCATAAGTGCTCACAGGCATTACTTGAATTATTATGTGGGCACTAATTTCATTTTGCATAAAAAGTGTGTGCATAAAGGGAGGTAAAGGGACTTGCCTAAGATCATGTAGTGAGGGCTCAAACAGGGACTGAGATCCAGCCACCTGGATTCAGGAGCCCTGCTCATCGGCGTCCTGCTAAGCTTTCTCATGAAGCAATATTACCCCACGGTGGTGAGAATGTAGAGAGCCGAGCTTTGAGATATGCAGAAGGCACATATTTTTGTCTAAAGAGAGATGAGCTTAGATTATCTTCAGAAATGGAAGTTGGTTGCAAAGTGTAGTGACCCTCCGTGGACAGGACATTCTGGGTCCTGGTACTTTCAAGACTGGGATATATGGCAGGTTTCATGGAAAACTGACAGCTCGCTCAAGCTGCCTCAAGCTGCGTCACGCTTTCCATGAAAGAAGACTTAAATGGCCCGTTTGTCACCGCCTAGCATGAGGTGTCTGGTGTGTGGGGTTTCTCGTTAAGCCAATTGGAGACAGCTTTGACTTTATTTACATCCAGTTCGTAATATCGATTCTGGGTCAGGACCAGGGAATCAGAATTGATTTCTGTCTATACAGGCACCAGAGTAACTCTGCGATAGAATTTGTAAAGCCAGTGCCTATGGAGACCAGCAGTTAACATAAATGTGTCAAGGAGGCCAGATGGAGACCATGGGGACTGTTTGAAGAGGTGACAGCTACTCAGCTTCAGCTGGTTCTATGTGGAAACAGTGTCAGGTGATCTTCAAGAGAAGCAAAGTCCCAATGAAGTATCCTGATTTTTAAATATTGATAACTAATTAAAATGGAAACAGCAGAGCATTCTTTGGGCCAAAGAAAATGAAATAGTTTGCTACTGCTGACTTCAGTATGTTGCTTTAGTATTGGGAGATATCTGACTTTTCAGAAATGGCTTTGGGATTGGCTTCTCTAGAAGATGTTTTAATGGAATTTTGAAGAATGACTCAGATCAAGTTGGCTCTCCCTTGGTGTCCAGGTCTGATGCATCCAAAGCCTTTTCATTTATAAAGACCACCAATTCTCTTGCATTCTTTGCCCCAGATGAGCTCCTGACTATCCTGCTGTGGAAGTTTGGGGAATCTAGAATTGATGACCTAGCAGTGTGTTTTAGGAGCACCATGTCCGGAATGATTCTCTTTAACAGATCAGTCATTAGGGGAAGCTGATTGCTCCCCTATCCATATCAAACTTTGATTCATTTACATTGAAGTGGTTTTATTTCTCTCTCTCTTTAAATGGATACTAACCCAGGAGGGGCTTGGGGAGTTGTAAAGGGGAGTGCTGACTCCTTGGACACACTGTTGGTCGCATTCTCAAATGGCCCACTCAATTAGGGGTAATATTTCATTGACTGGTGTGTATGATGGCTCCCTAGCCAGCAGTGTTTTCTAAATGGTCCTGAGGCAAGACTTTGGGCTTTGAAAGCAGCCCTTCATCACCTTTATGTCTGGAGCTGCATTGGCACAGCCTGGATTGAAGCTGTTGCTTCCATCATGGGGAGTAGCCACAGGGGGTGGCTGGAACGTCTTCACTTGGCCAGCTGCACTTGTCGAAAGAATGGGTGTCTGACACTATCTCTGGCCGGGTTCATGCAGCTTCATTATCTACAGGTTGAATCTGAGCACTCAGGTACCTGTCTGGATTTCCTATAAGTGCAAAAAAAATGGTTAGATGAACAAAATGAAAACAGGTTTTTTATATCTCTTCCTGGAACTGTACAGGTAGTGTAGACGTATTCGGATAACCAGGGTTATTCCTATAGAAGGCTCCATGTCAGCACGTGCTCCACACTGGCCTTGGGTTCAGGTGTGAAGCATTCAGTTGCTCTGTTTGATATTTACACTAATAGTACAACTTCCAATAAAGAAATTTCACACAACGGGAAGATGTGTTTGTGTGTGTGTGTGTGTGTGTGTGTGTGTGTGTGAGGTTTATGTTCCCCTGTCTCTAGGTGTAGAAGACGATGGTGAAGATTTTCCTAGTGCCTGGGAGAACGCATGTTGTAGATGATACTATCTCTGGCCGGGTTCCGTCTAATTATAAAACTGGCTTGATCTCAATCTATATGAAGTCATTGACTGGGCTCAGTGATGCAATGCTCTCAGTAGATAAGCCTTCAACCTCCTTCTATGGCTGTCTTCGTGTCTCTGAATTAGTGGCTGGGTACAGTTTGTGGCAAATACAGAATCTGGAAAGCAGCTTCCCATTTTAGGGAAGTGGCAGACTATACACGGTGGGGCAAAACTAGGTTTACAGTTGTTCATATGGAAAATGATAGGATAATTAATGAATAGTATTACAAGAATAAACTGTGTTTTGCATACTCACAGCTGTGAACCTACTTCAGCCCCACCCTGTAAGGTAGCCTTCTGAGGGCAAGAACTACAATGAGGAAAGCTAAAGCAACCGAGTGCACTCTCTGCAGACAGCTTTCGGATAACGGTGACATACTTTACATCTGTGGACTCATTTAATCCTCACAGCAGCTCTATAAGGTGGATTATCTCTATTTTGTAGTGCAGAAAACTGAGGCACAGAAAGATAAGCCACTTGCCCAAGGCCGTACAACTACAAGTAGGAAAGCTTGGACTTGCTAATAGGCAACCAGAGTCTCCAGTCTGTTTCCCTGCTCCACCCACCCTACAGTCATGCATTTCTCGTCCCATAATTGAATCCCTGAGTATCACATAGAACTTGGCACCTAGTAGATGGGTTGGCTAAATGCTAATGGTTGGGTAAATGGCCTTTAAAAGGCATGAGTTCCATGGAAATGTCAATTTGTACTGTTACTGTTGATGCTACTATTATTGTTAATAATAGTAACTACCATACATTAAGCTCTTTCTATGTGCCAGGCACTAAGCTAGCACTTTGCATGCATTATTTAATGTTCTCCTCATACCAATTTCATTCGCAAACTGAAACACTGAGACACTGAGCATGTAAATATTTACGTTGAGAAGTTCTCCTGCTAGAAAATAACAGTGCCAGATGTAAACAGAGTCTGCTCTTCCTCCAGAGCTTATCCCTGCAGGAACTTTCTCTGAAAGGATGGGCAGGGTTAGGGAGGAGAGCTTGGTGAGCACATCCAGGTGCCGGTGGGAGCCCCACTTCCTGCTGCCCAGCCCTTTAAGTTCCCGCTCACCCCCACTCTGTCAGGGCAGCAGCCAGGACCCGCAATCACAAATCAGATCCAAACTCAGGTTTTAAGGGCAAGGGGGTCACATTTCAGGTCATCTCACCTCCCCAGGACACCGAAACTGACCTTTTCCACTTTCTCTTTGTGTTTATTTTTAAGTTCATGGCACATGCCATCTGTTTCCAATTCTGTGAAGAGTAATGAAAAGAAATCTAATTCAGTTTTTCAAAACACTTAATTTTTTAAGGAAAAATAGTCTATCTTTTTCTCACTCTACTACTTCAGTGCTTAACAAATGGTGTTTACTTAACAACGAGCCCGGTCCCTGAAACTCCCCGCCGAGATAATGTGTCTGTTTTGCTCCTGTCCGCCCTAACCTGCGCCCTCCTGTGCTAGCTGTTCGAGACTGAGGGGCGCGAAAGGTGGGAGCCAAAGCAGGTGACTTCCCGAAGAGAAGAAATGTACCTGAAATAATTTCTCTTTGTTGGCCTTTTTATTTCCCTTTCACTTGGCTCTTTATGAAAAACAAAAAAAGGGGAAGAAATGGGTGACAAATGTCTTTTGGATTCAAAGGAGTGACAGGCAACCTCTGAAAGGAGAGTTAAAAAAATGAATTTCCTCGAACGAGAGTGGGGGCTGGCCTTTTAGCACTGCCCCCCTAACGCCGCCCCCCCTCCCACGGGGAGGCGGAGGCCCGAGTGGCAGGCCTCGCTGCCAACAGCCCGTTACCCAGTGGATTCCTGGAAAGACTCGCTTAAAAGATTCGGCCAGATCCTCTCCAGGGGCTTGCAGTTCCCATCATCCCAGCAATGAAATATTCAGTATCATCTTTCTGCACCTGAGGCTGCCATGGATTAAATTCTTGCTGCCTCCATTACTAGGGCAGCCAAGAGCTCTGGCTGCAGGGAACGGAGGCGAAGGGCTTAATGGCTGTACTTGGCTGAGAAAGGGAGAGGAAATGAACTGGCCAGAGCCACAGTCACTAGCGGAGAGCCGAGGCTGGGGAGCGGACCTTCCAGAGATGCTGTGGCTCCAGAAGAATCTGCTTGAATCCCTCCTCTCGCCCCCGCCACCAGACATCATGTTTTCCAATCCCATTGCCTGCTTATCAACGTGTACAGTCACCCAGACGGTAGAAACAAACCTGTACAAATGGTGCCGTTAATAGCTCTTAAACGGGGCAAAGTCACATTGGGTCCCCTTTTCCTGTCTCTTCCAGAAATGTGTAGATTTCCTCCAAAGGCCGTCTTCAGTTCTTTGCTTTTCATTTTCTAAGCTCTGTTTACATAAACTCCTATCATCTGTGAGCTACGGGGATTAATCCCAAATTAGCTCTTATAGTGTGTGATGATCTCCTTGACACATGGGAACTGCTTGATAAATGATTATTGAAGGGTTGCATGAATGCATGAATGAATGAATGAACGAACGAATGAATGAATTTCCCCCCAGTTCTAGACTCACCTCTCTAACTGTGAATGTGTGTGGTCGGCTGAGTAATGGCTCTTTGGAATGTCCACATCCTGATCCCTGGGACCTGCCTGTGCTTCCTTAGATGGCAAAAAGCGCTTTGCAGATGTGATTAAGTTAAGGGTCTTGGGACGGGGAAATTATCCAGGATTATCTCAGCGGAACTGATGAATTATACCTGTAGTTAGAAGAAGAAAACAGAAGGACAGAGAACTATGTGACCAGAGAAGCAGAGACTGAATTGATGTGGCCAGGAGCTAGGAAATGCCGGCAGCTTCTGGAATCGGGAAGAGGCGAGGAAAAGATTCTTGCCTGAAGCCTTCAGAGGAAACCAGCCCTGCGAACACCTTGATTCTGATTTCCCTAACACTCATTTTGGAGTTCTGAACTCAGGAACTGGAAGAAATGAAATCTGTGTTGTGTAAAGCCACAACGTTTGTGGTTATTTGTTGCAGCAGCAACAGCAAACGAATGTAATGTCTTATGACAGCTCTAAACATACTTGAAAACAGAGTCACTGCTTCTCCCCAAATCCTGCCCTTCAGCTTCAGCTACTGGCTCGCTCATCTTCATAGTCTCTTGCACCAGGGAAATATGAGTCTCCTTTGCTCTGTCTCTGCTCTCTACCCTTTTAGTCAAGACTTGCAGATTCTGTCATTCTATCCCTGGACTGTTTCTCAAACCCACTGCCTTTATTTGTGGCTGTGGCACTGTCCCCAGTAGGTAGTAGTGCACTGCCTGGCAAGTAGCTGCTTCTCACTGATAACAAAGGGGAGTCGTCATTCCTCTTTCCTGACTCCTTTAAAGTGTTCTTTCCATTGTGCGTAATTTCCATTGTGAAATCTCTGAGGGCAGGGGCAGTGTCTTTTCCCAGAACGCCATACAGGACAGGAACATATTGTCACCTGAACACGGCGAACTAGTAAGTGGACATACTCCCTGCCACCATCTGATCATTGAAAATTGTTAGGCAGCGGTGAAGGGCACCAGCTTGGGGGGCAGATGGAATTTGGTTTATATCCAGGCTCTGTAATCACCTAGTTGTGTAATTCTTTCTGGTAAGATATTAACCTTTTTAAACTGCAATTTCCTCAATTATAAAATGGAGTTGAGGATAGCACTCACCTTTCAAATTGTTCTAAGAAATGCACTGGCATCTGACTTGGGGTAATAAGTGGTCATTAAGTGTGAACTCACATCATTATTTCTCTGTGGACATGGAAGCACCCACATTAAGTCTCTTTGTCAGCTAGTGGCTGGTGTGGGTTGCATGTGCATGTGTGGGGGTGCAGGGACATTGGCAGAAAAGAAGGGCAAAGAATGGGGATGGAGAAGGCAGGGAGGCAGGCATTTTGCATTCAATAATTGAGTACAATTTGGAAACACTTGCCTTGTGTAGCCCTCAGCTGCCTGTGAAATTCATCTGAATCTTGTTCTGTTGGCCTATGGGGTATTTTCAAATACAAATTAGGTTGGCCAGAATTCCTTTTCTGCAGCAACTCTCCTGGGTACAACTTAGAGGTTATTAAGATGCCTAATAAAAGGAGAGAGCACATTTAATAACATTACCATCAGCTCGACGGAGCTGAGCTATGTGGGCCCACAGTGCCCCAGAGCCCTCAGCCTCCTGCCACTGGTGCACTTGCTTAGAAGAGGCCCTATAATTACCCACATTTAAAAAGCACCATTAAATCTATCGAGGCAGTCCTGTCCCATTTGCAGGGCCTTTCTGCCCACATTACTCGGGAGACCCTGGGCCTGGCTTCTTGGGGTGGGAAGAGAGAGGGGGTAGATGGAAGTTCCAGGGATAAAGTGATGGCTGGTTAAATTCACAGAATGGCAGATCTGCTAAGTGCCATTGTCATCTCTGTAGGAGCTTTTCCCCCATTTATTTTATGCATTTATTTCGCAAACCTTTATGGAGCGCTTGCCAAGATTCAGAGCTGTACCACCACTTCTCCCGAAGGTTCCATCTCCTCCTCACAACTCATTCAGTAGACCAGCAGTTCTCCAAGGGCAGTGATTTGGCCCCAGGAGACATTTGGCAATGTCTGAAGACATTTATGGTTGTCACAGCTGGGGTGCAGGGTACCACTGGCCTCTAGTGGGCAGAGGCCAGGGATGCTGCTCAACACCTCACAGAACACAGAGCAGGCCCTCACAGCAGAGAATTACCTGGCCCAAATGTCAGTAGTGCTGAAGTTGAGCAATTCCTTGGTGGATGCTACTTTTCCTCTTTTACAGTGAGGAAGCTGGGGCCCAGAGTGGTTACAAGATTGTCTGGTGTCACACAGCTGGAAGTGGTGAAGCTGGAAGAGCCTGAACTCTCACCACTCTGCTGGACTACCTCCCAGCACCCCCTTTTACACCTATCCTTTGCTGCTGAGCATCCTCCCTGCCTCTGCTCCAGGCCAGCTGCCTGTCCTCACAAAAGCCAATTGCAAATATCCTTATTGGGAGTAATATGATGCTTGCTTTGGTGGGAGTTATTTCCTATAAAGGAGATTCCTTTGAGCACATATAAAATCGTTGCACATTTTAAATGGATCAGTAACCTGTGCAAGAGTCTACATTTAGCTTTAATCTGCATGAAATATGAACAACAGTACTCTTTTCTAAGCACCTAATGTCTATGTCTGATTTTAGAGATATTTAGAGCCTCCAGTGGTTATAGAGGCAGAGTGGTCTGTGTGAGGAATATTTGGGGCCCTGAGCAGAGAAGGTGCCGTGCACAGGAAGTGATAGCGATCTGGATCCAGGAGCCCTCCTCTGCTCAGCCTCGGGGCCTTTGCACAAGCCATTCCCTCAGCCAGGAACTCTTCCTTCCTGTCTTCTCCTGGCTCATTCCTTCTCTTCCTTTAGGTCTCACTATAAAAACCATCTCTTGGGAAGTGTTCTCAGATCTTAGTTAGGCACCCTGCTTCCTGAGCTCTCTAAAGCTCTTAGATCAGCTCTGTCCAAATGCAGTGTGATGAAACGCATATGTAATCTAAAACTTTCCCCTAACCATGTTAAAGACATTAAATAAGGGACAGGTGAAATCAATTTTAATCATCTTTTTCTTTTACCCAATATATCCACAATATTAATGTTTCAATATATAATCAATACAAAAATTATTAATGGGATATTTCACATTTTTTTGAACCAAGTCTTCGAAACTTGGTGTGTATTTTACATTAACAGCTCAACTCCACTTAGAAGGTAAATTTTCGGTGGTTAAAGTGAAATATAGTCCTGCCAAAACAACAAAGCTGTATCTAATAGAAAATTATTTTACACTGCTTTTGTTTTTAGATTTAAATTTATTAAAATTAAATTAAGTTTAAAAATCCAGTTCCTCAGTTCCCGAAGCCACACTTTAAGTGCCCAGTAGCCACATGTTCTAGATTATTACAAGTTACATGAAGTTGAAATTGCCTGTGGATTTATTTTTTCTCTCCACTGTCCCTCCCACGGATTATGTCTGGTTAACTGTATTTGCCAGTGTCTGGCAGGGATTTTGGTGCACGACAGGCACTCAGTAAATACCTGTAGAATGGCTCGAGATAAAACTTCTGATCCTGGCTTTGTCATTGACTTAAGGTACAACCTTCACAATCCAGGTTCTTCTCTAATAAAATAAGAGTGTTGGACATTTTGAAAGTCTCTTCCAACACATGGTAGAAGAGACTTTAATAAATGTCATGTGATCAAAGGGATTTGTGGTCAGATGCAGGGTTCACCGAAAGGAGACAGCTTCCTTACTGCAGGCATTCTCCGGGCCTTGAAAGTTTCAGTGAGCCGCAACTCGCCAGGAGAATGAACTTTTAAATTTAATTTAATTTAAATAAATATTAAACTAAATAGAGTGTCCCATTCTCCCCACACATGCGACCATGGATTTTTTCTTTTTGGAGCATTTTTAGAACCCATACTCCCGAGAATGAAACCACAAATGGCTGGGCTGCTGTGAGGCTCTTTAGCGGTGACGTTCCTCCAGATTTAACCTGTGTTTAGTGAGGTGACCTCAAGGACTTGTGACAATGCACACTGGTTTCCTTTCCGTTTTACTGAATCTATCTTTTAACAAAAAAGGGGTGGCAGAGGAACACTCCCTCTTTATCATCTAGCGACTCAGAATCAATGCCTTTAGCTCTCTAAAGAAAAGATTGCTTCCTGATTGGAAAGCAGGAGGCCTGCAGATCACTGCACGTTCTCAGAGGGGCAGTGAAACAGTCTCCAGGTCCCTCCTCCTCCCATCTACATACAGAGGTGCACGATCCAAATACGTGATCATCCTTTTCCGAATGGCCAGGCAGTGTTTAAAGTGGAAAGGCACAACCTGGTACGTGTTAGGGATGCATTATTGACTTGAACTGTGTGCATTTACTGATATTCAAGCACTTTTGATGGGCAAATAGAACAATTTCATATGGTTCAACCTACGACTTAGAATTCTCTCTCATACTGGTTACGGGGACTCTAAGGTGGAACTACCATTCTGCAGGAAAACAGTTTGGAAATATAAAGCAAAGGTTTTTTTGTTGTTGTTTGTGTGTGTGTGTAAAATACTTTATTTAAATCCTCTGAAGGGTAAATGTTGAGAACCGTGTGCCTATGTCATCAAGCCATGTACCCATCGTGGATTCAGATTGCAGCCCCACAGAATAATCTTCATGTACCTTAAAGTCATTATTGAGTTACTAGCCAGACCTGTTTTCTTCATGCCAAGAAAGCCTCAGTTTTTCATCCCTTCTCACCAGGTCTGACATATCATCCTCCAAAGCCTTTTCAAGTCCTTAGCTTCCTACATCCATGGCCCCCTGTTCAAGCCTGTACCTAGTGTTCTTGGAGGATCCGGTTTGGTTACAGTTAATCACCTGGCTTCATCACAGCTCACAGTGTAGCTGGACCTGGGTCAGTTAATAACCACACAGCCTTTAACTTGCTCACACTGGCCACAGTCTTCTCATTGCGCTATTGTGTACTCAGCATGCCGAATGCCAGGCCCTACATCTTGGGCCAATGAGCCATGAGGAGGCCCAGCAAGAGCAGGATGGACATGTGCTTCGGTGCCCAACAGACTTGTTTTCCACACTAGCCCTGCGCCTGGCTGGTGGCAGAGCTTACTCACATCATTTAGCTTTCTCACCCCCATGATTCCCAGCTTGTTATAAAGGATACAGATGAACAACTAGATTCAGAAGTACATAGAGTGAGATCCGGAAGTGTCCTTAGAGCAGGAGCTTGTGTCCACATGGGACTGGGTTGTGCCACCCTCCCAGCGCATGGATGCATTCACCAGCCTGGAAGCTCTTACAGTGAAATTTTAAATGTGCATATCTTTGACCCTACATGTCCATATCTAGAACTTTATCCTAAGACCTTCTCTGGTAGGTACACAAAGATGTATTTACAAGACATTCGTTGCAGTGCTGTTTATTACAGCAAAACCTGGAATCCATTTAAGCCTCCAGTTGGTTAATCATAGTGTATCTATACAGTGGAGTATTGTGAAGGCATTAAAATGATGATGTGTATCTGTATTTATTGGCTTGGAATGATGTCTAAGCATATTTTTAAAGAAAAATATGAATTTCAATTTTAGCATGATCTCATTAAGATAAATATTTATTTGTGAGTATATGTGTGTATATATAGAAATATATCTAAGAAGATTTGCATAAATGTATGAATAGAAATTCTGTCTGGATGATAACTATAAAAGAGTTTAGTTTCCACATGGGATAATGCTTAAATTGTCCTTCTTATGTCATGTCCCAACATAGAATAGAGATTTCCTGTTGTAGGAGTTTCAAGGCTTTTGACTCGGGTAAATTGGGTGGGTGGGAGACAGAGACAAGTTTGTTTGTTTTAACTCTGTCGGCTTTTGACTCATGCTCCCTGTGAGTTTAATGTAGGGAAGAAAATTCTGGATTGATTTTATAATTTTGGAAGGAATTCTATGTTACTCTAATATATAATCATACTTTATATGACTACTAATGTCTTTCTTTCAGCTAGCTTTTTGGCATGCTGCCACACACAATCTACCACTTCCATTTACTGAGTACTTGATAGGTGGCCATACACGCATCTTTATTTTAACACCATCTCTACAAGGTAGGAATAATTTCCCCATTTTGCTGGAGAAGACTGAGCCTCCAGGAGGACAAGTGGCACAGATCCCCCGGTGTTCTTTCCATTGAACCATGTTTTTATTTTGCATTATTTTACCCTAAGTCACTCTCCACGTCTGATTTCCCCAGCATACTCTAGAAGCCCTCTACCTGACATTCCTCCAAACGTTTCAGCCGGGTGTGGAGAGGCACCATGAATGTAGGGCTGCAGTGAAGCACTGTGGAGTCAGCCTTCTTGAGACTGACGCTTATCCCACCACTTATTGGGTGTGTAGCCTTGGGCAAGTTACTTAACCTTTTTATGCCTCTGTTTTTCCTTCTGTAAAATGGGAGTAACGATGGTCATAGCTACAGAATAGGCTTGTGAGAGGACTGATTGAGACAACTCAGGTACTGCAGCATAGCCCAGTGTCTGGACCCTTGCCAGGGGCAGATAAATGTTAGTCACTGTTGTAAAGCTTCTCTTCCTCATCTTACCTTACGAAAGCCACACGTGGGCCAGGAAATGGAGACAGAGGTCATGTGCCTTGTCTAAGGTCACACAGTTGATAAAAGACGGAGTAGCTCTCATGTGCTGTGTCTAGGTCACACAGCTGATAAAAGACGGAGTAGCTCTTTCCATCTTCCCATTCATGTGTTGTTCTGGGGAGAGAGCAGAAGATGTGACAAGGGCTCCGGGTAGAGTGGCGTTTTCTCCTGGTGCCACATGCAGTAGGTGGATGGAATGAAACAGCAACTAATCCAACCCAGCCCCAAACCACAAATGTCAACAGATATTTTATGGCAGGGAAGGTGCCAACGAACATGTCACACGCTCTTTTGAAAATAAATGAAGCCACATAGGGACTCTAAAGTAAAAAATAAGAACCGGGCTGTTTATGGATCTCCTCTGGCTCCAGTTTATGGTGTTTCAAATGCCATGGCAGGAAGAGGCACTGTGGGCGGAGCCCTACGATGTGACTGCGAGGTCACCAGGCTCTGTTGTTATCCAATTACATCACACAGCAAGTCCTGCAAGGCCCCCGTGGCTGCATCGTCACCCGCGGGGTAATAAACTCCTGCTCGTGGGTTTGTTAGGCAGATCATTTCAAGATTGAGGTCTTGCTTTTGTTTCTCTTTCTAGCCAAAGTTGAAATAAAATTAACGCAGTGGTCAGTTCCCTGAAGGGGTTGACGTCTGCTTTCCTTTGGAAGCCGTGCAGGAGGTGCCTGGTGGAATCAGAACAGGAAGGCTCCTTGGACATGATCTAGTGATTCTAGCCCAGTGATTTTTAATTTTTTCCATTGGTAGATCCCTTTTCACAGAGGAAATATAATGTATACCCTCACTATGAAACATAAAAGGAACACTGCCCTAGTTGAGACAAGAGGGTCGCCCTGGTCAACTTTTCCCTCACCCAGAGGCTACCCTGTGAGTCTACCCCAGAACTGACGACCCTGGGGGGCATCATTTGGAAGTGGCTCTTAAAGTTTGGTAGGCACAGAATCAGTGCTGGTCACAGAGCTGCTGCCTGGGCCTCCTCACTCTAAAAGGATGGAATCAGAGTCTAAATTGTGAATAAGATTCTTAAAGTTTGAGAATTAGTGACCCCTTCCAATACTTTCATTTTACAGATGAGGAAATGGATACCCTGAGTAGGGAGGCTACTTATCAGTGGTCACGCAGCTGGTTAGTGATGGGTCCAATCCTAATATCCAGGGCTCCTGCCCCCCAGTGGCTCCCTTAGGCTCCTTAGTTGTAGGCAACAGAAACTGGCTAACATAAGCAGGATTCATTGGAAGACTATTTCATGGTTAATGAAATGGAAGGGAAAACACTGTTCCCAGGAGCCAGGGCAGCTCCATTGCAATAGGGGGCAGGAACCAACAGGGAGTGTCTTCAGGACAACACTGCCAGAATAAGGTGGCTTTCACCATTCTTAGTCCTTGTGGCACTAATCTCAGGAGGGCAAGTCTGATCGATCCAGCGTGTACACGGAGGCCTGCATGGCTGGGGACTGCCGGAAACCTTGACCAGTGTTCCAGGAAGGCCTCATGTGGAGGGTCCAGCAGAGCTCGCTGAGGTGATGCTCCCAGGAGACAGTGAAAATGGACATTAGGAGGCAAAAAACGACGCCTGCCCATGCACTCCTCTGCCTTTCCATCCCACAGTCCTGTCCCTCGGTGGGGCTCATGCTTCACAGAGAAAAATACAATTGAATTGAAGGGGTTAAGGTAAATTCTGTGGCTTAACTATCAGCCAAATGACATTTTAACAGCCTTTTTAGCATAGCCCGGCTGGGCTGAGACCTTCCCTGCAAAATGCCTTACTCTTTGGCCTCTAAATAGAGAGTTATTTTCAATTTCTCCAGTTCCTAATGTTTTAAATGGAACTACTGTTCCCCTTAGAGCACCCAGTGGCTGGCTGGAGACCTTTATTGATATATATATAAATTACCCCAATCCCCTCTGCTGCCTACAGATCCAATCATATTGAACTAATGCGCATATAAATAAAAACCTGGAAGTGTGGTTTATGGCAATAAGTAGTGCAGCCGAAGTTTATACCGTGCTGCAAAGACACCTTGATACATTGCTGATAATCTTCATAATGCGCTTAAAGAGGCAGTGTGTCAGCTCAGGCCAGAGCACCCTGGGAACCAAATGGCAAATCTGATTCCTGTGCTTCTGATTGACCAAGAGAAGAATCTGTCCTGCCAGGAGGAGGCCCTACCCCAGGCTACAAGGGGGCAAGATGCTGGAAGTTTTTCCCCAAAGTCACGGGGCTCTAAAGAGATGGGCTGGTCTAAAGAGATGGTGCAGGGGCTGGACCAGGAGTTGTACTGCCTTTTGGCCATCTGGGTTCTGTGGTTAGTCTTAATGCTAGGCTGACTCCAGAGTATCTGAGGAGCAGGCTAGGAGAGCTCTGCAGAGCAGAGGTCTTGTATACACCATGATGTCCCAGAGGAGAGTGTCTGGGTGATGGACCCTCCCTTACCTGCCTTCCTTCAATCCACTCTGTACACTGCAGATGGCACAGTCTTTCCTGAATCTGATCACAGCTGCTCTGCAAGCTTTCCACTCCATGACTGAACTCTCCCTGGGAACCTTCTGGGTGTGAGCCATGCCCACCACTCCAGCCTCATCAGGTTCTGCACTCCCTAGACTGCCTGCTCCCACCACTCTGGTCTTTCTTCTTTACTCTGTTGTGAACATTATTATTTCTGCCTGGACTGCACAGTCTACATAGCACAGGACCAATTCTCTGCCTGTTGGATTCTTACCTTGCCCACATCCTCTGTTCCACTTAGACAGAAAGTTCTTCTGTACATTCTGTTGTCTTGGGGGCAGTTGCATTCTCTGAAAAGCATTGGCTGTGAGCAGCTGCTGATGCACAGAAACAACCTGTGGGTTTCCCAGCAGCAGGAGAGATCCCAGTGAGACGAGGGAGAGCTTTTCCTCTTTGGATCCCAGAGGGGTGCTATCAAGCAGGTCTCTGAACACTTTTCTCTAAGGGCTTTGGGACTGTGGCAACAACCATGAGGATAATGCCTCACGTGTTCAGCTGTGCTCTATAGTTTTCAAAGCCCTTTCATGCATATTTCCCAACTTCATCTTCATAGCAACCCCCCCTGGCAAAGCAGATCAGGCATTAGGATCAGAAGAACAGCAATTTTTTAAAAAGTGAAAAGAACCCTAGAGACTTTGTCCAACCTCCTCATTTTATAGAAAAGAAATTGATGCCAGAGAGGGCGACTTCTTCCAGGTAACTGACTTGAAGCTCAGACACTGGTGTTCTACTACTGGTATCACCTACTGTGCCTAGTACATGCTAAATAAGCATTAGTTGAAAAAGGAATGAGTGAAGAAATGAATGAATGACTCTGTTAATGGACAAATGTAGTCTCTTAGTGGCCAAATTTGCTCCACTGGAACCCTCTGTCTGTGACGGGAGTGGGGGTACATTTTCTCCAAAGCCCCCCTGTTACTATGGATTGCCATTTCCTGCACGTTCACCTGGGAGCACAGCAGGTTTCAGGTATAAAAGATGGCCCAGCATAAGTTTTGGCTCTGACTAGAAGCTGTAAACTCTTGGGGAGGAAATATCACCATTTTGAGAAAAAGTGGAGGTAGGGAGTCCTGAAATTCCACAGTGTTTGAGTCAGGGACAGAGGAGCATTTATTGGTGATGATTTTGAAATATTAGGCTCCTAAAGATGAATGACCTCATAAAATTGAAGCTTGCTTTACCTGTGATTGTAGCAGAATATGGGCCCCCCTCTTTGAGGCTCACACCAGTCCTCCCCCACCTCCAGGTCTAGGGGGATCCCACTCCATCCATCTTGAGTATTTTTATAAGTTCCCCTTAGTGGCTGATCTTGTGGGAAAGCCTCATTTGGGTTGGCTCTATGATGTCAGAGGGTCATGTGGAAATAATGAGAGCGTGGTTTCTGGGTGTATGGAAAGACTAGAAAGCAGCATCAATAATTTTTCTAGGGGCTGATGTGAATAAATCCTTTCTTCCTTTTGAATTGAATGTTACTCTCTCCTAGGCGCTCTAAAGAAGTACAGGATTTAAACACCATCAGTAACCAACAATTGGGAGATGAGGCAAGACATCTACGAGTGAGGTAGTTAAGTGATAATCTGTAGATCCGACCAGGGTTAAAATGGGTCACAGTGACAGCATTAGGGGTTCTGTCAAGGGATTCACTATGGGCTATAGTATGAAACTGGAACTGGATATAGAAGAATCATATCTGTCCTATTTAACAAATTCTATAAGAGCACATTACAATGCAAGCTCTATTCTTAGTAACTTACAACTATCGATTCATTCAATTCTCATAACAAGCTTATAAAATAGATACTGTTCTCACCATTTTATAGGTGAGGAAATCAAGGTAGACAGTGTTTAAATAACTAGCCAAAAGTTGAGATAGGATTTGAACCCAGGCAATAGTGTCTAAAATCTTAGCCACTCTGCTGTGCTGTTTCTCTGGAATTTGGAGGGCAGAGAACAGGGGCAAGGTGTGAGCAACATGTGAGGACAGAGCTGGTGTTTACAATGGGTACGGTGTACTCCAGAGAACCAGAAGGGGTTGCAGGATAGAAGTTAATACTGGGACTACCAGCAGAGAGATATGAAAATATGGGGTAGGGTCTAATTAGAGATAGGTGATTATAATATGGTATATATGTATGATGTAATGTAATGTAATATAATATCTGATTATATATTTGTGCTGGTTTTAGGTTAAGTCTATGAATTCTTTGTATTTCTCTCTTCAAGAGATGAAGCTTGCTCACCCTCTGTTGAGTAAAAGCTGGATTAGTGACTCGCTTCAATAGAAGACAGCAGGGATGATGGTGGGTGACTTCCAAGACCAAGTCACAAAGGCGTCGAGGCCTCTCCCTCCTCCCCTGTCTCTCTTGGGTATCACTCTGGGGGAAGCAGGTTGCCAGGTTGTGAGCACACTCAGGAAGCCCTATGGAGAAAGCCACGTGGTGAGGAACCGCCAACAGCCATGTGAACGAACCTTCTGGAAAGAGGATCCTCCAGCTTTGGTCAGGCCATCAGAGGGCTGCAGCCCTGGCTGGCAACTTGACCACGAGGCTCCTCCTGGATTCCTGACCTGCAGAAATGAAGATAATACTCATGTATTGTTTGAAGCTGCCAAGTTTTGGAGTAACTTGCTTTATGGCAGTAAATAACCAATGCAGCCCTCAGTGCTGTGTTGAGGAGTGTAGACTTTATCTTAAGATCCTCGGCTCATGCCTAATAAGGAGTAAGTACTGGTTGATCAATGGGCCTTAAAATGAATTATAGGTGCTAGGGAGCCACTGGAGGTTTTTGGGCAGGTGAACAACATGATGATGGTGATCTTTTAAAAAAATCAGCGCAGAGTAGGTGGGCAAGGTGAATGGACGGTGGAGAACAGTTATGGTAGGGAGATGGTTCAGGCTGTTGAAATGGCTTAAGCATGTAATGGTTGGGCCCAGGTGTATGTTTAGAGGGTGAGGAGTTCCATGAGAGCAAGGCCCTTGCTTGTCTTTCCCACAGAGGCCCAGAGCCTTGTACAGTGCCCGGCACACAGTAGGCACTCAATAACATTTATTGAATGAATGATTGAATAAGTGAGTAGGTAGGTGAGTGAATAAAAGAGACAGGATTGTGGGGCCGCAGAAAACTTTTTGCTGCTTTCCTTTAGAAATGAAAACTCTCCAGAGATTCTAGAGGTGATGTCTGGAGTAGATTTCAGTGACCACAAACTCTATTTTCTATGTCTGTGATCCTGATTGGGGCTGGCCTGTTTTCAGAGCCCATTCCTATCCCGAAGAGGATTTTAAAATATTCCTTTTCTTTCCACATCACTCATGCCACAAACACTTATTGGGCATCTCTAATGTGCTTGGCATCGTGATGGGCCCCGAGGGGAGCAGATGAGTGAAGGATGGTCCTGTGGTGCTTCCGTGTTTCTTTCTCTGCTTTTATCTCTAGTCATCTCAGAAGTTTATTTCTGAAATAAAGGCTCATTTTCTTAGTGGAATTCTTAAGTGGGGAGCGATGAGATGAATTCGGGCTTTTAGGAGCTGCTTTTAGAACTTGTGGATGACTTCCACTGTTTGCTGCTCCCCCTCGCTGATACGCCCTATTAATATTCACAAGCTGTCACCGTATTTTATCTCTGTTCTTTAGTTGACTAGACTGCTGGCTGGGAGAACCTGGGGTGTCTGGTTCAGCCTTGTCACACTGTGGGGTAGGACAAAAAGAGACATGGCCCAAGGTTGTTAGTTTAAAATTTTAGGGTAGGGAAGTTTCTGCATATTTCTCCTGGTGTCACATTCTATTTAATCGACTCCTGTCCCTTTTTCTTGTAAATGACATTCAGCCTCATCAGGGACAGTCCCAGGCAAGGCGTGCTGTTGAGTGGACAGCTGCTAGAGAGCACACGTGAAGGCCATGTGAGAGGTCTGGGGATGGCACCTATGTGTCGATGGCATAGGCCTGTTTAATAGCAGGGACCGTCTGCAGTGTTGGAAAGGACTCTGATGTGTACTTGGGCACAGTAGGAAGGAGCAGCCTGCTACATGAGTGACGGCTGCCCAGGGGCGTGGGTGTGGGGACTTGTTGCATGTGTTTGAGAGGCTGGGCCTCAGCTTACGTGTTCAGGGTAAGGAACCAGGTGAATGGAGGCTAAGAGCATTTTTATACTTTTTTCGCCGCCTCTCTATCTTGCATCATTGCCTGTTGCCTCGCTTTTCCTACTGCCCTGCTCTTTCTTCTCACACTCTGTCGTCTCTGTTTCTCTTTTTCACCCCCTCTGCCTCCACATACCTCCCTTTCAGCTGATTTTAAAAGTACGTCTCGACACCCACCCTGGCTGCACACACTTGACATAACTATGGCTCTTCTCAGCTGGTCTAGATACAGTTGGGACCTACCTGGTGGTTAGGCAGATGATGCCAACAGCTTTGCAACCACCCCCCACCCCGGGCTCCATTTTGCCTCCGATCCCTCTGGCCTTCATGATGTCCTGGCAGAGGCACTACAGAGGCCACGGGATCTGCAAGGCCACAGCCAGTATGTGGCCAAGAAGGAGCTCTCAGCATGAAGACCATATGCACACATGCGACCCTTCGCTTCCCTCTCCACACTGTGCACACAGACACGTGAGTCTCCCCAGAACACGCTCTGGTTCTTCTCATCAGAATTAAATTCACTCAACATTTTAAAAGAAAAAGTAGCTGAAAATATTCACACGACTGACTCCAAAGGACGAGCTGTGCTCGTTTACATTTGCTGTCCACGCAAGCCAAGGCCGCACACTCAAGGCTGTTCTCCAGCCGACGCAGACTCAACTATTATCATAATGCCCCCCTTCCCTCCATCCCATCACCATGCTTCACCCTTAAATATGTAGTTTTCTTTCGTGCAGTCTTTTAGGTTACTCCATCGGTACAGACGGGGGAGATTTCTCATCCCAGTTGATACTCATCTGTCTGCCTAAATTTTTTTTCCCCATTTTTCCTTTTTCTTATTTTGTCATTTACCTCCATTTTGGCTGGTGGGTATAGGCTTTTTTTCAAACCTCTAAGCACACGAACGTCTTTAAGCTTGCACGTTCGACAGGAGACTGATAGGATAATGATAATGGAATTTTAAATGCTATCTATGTAAATCAGCCCCATCAATGGGTACAAGATTTAGCTACTTTAGGCTTTTTTTTTTTTGACATACGTTTTCATTTTTTTTTTTTTAGGGAGAATAGTATTGGATTGTTAGGAACCTACTTTGCAAGAATCTTTGCGTTACCAGACACGTTGCTATTTTGCATAAGGCCATATTAAATTTGGGGTGATGTACAACACCATTTTTTACTACTGAATGCTTTTAACCTCCAAGTAGTCTCTTTTGTATTTCTGGAGGGTGATCGGTGGCTAATAGCCAGATCCAGACTGGGAAGCAGGAAGGAAGACACGAAGATCTTTACATGCTCTCTGCAGTCAGGGGAAAGGAACTCATATTCCCCCACGTATTTGAAGTATGGAAGCAGCTGGGTGGATCCTAAGAGTGGTTATGTTTTGATATGATCAGTGAAGCCTCCGGTTCCTCTTTGGGTTTTATCACAGCTGTTGAGAGCCAAGTTTGCAATGGGATTGGGTTTGACTAAGGGCGGTAGAGTGGTTATCACTCTCCCACGGCAGGCACTCTCTCCATGTTCTCTCCTTCACCTTCCTCTCACCCATTTCTACCTATGTCTCCCCTCTCTGTCTCCAATCCTCTGTCTTCCCCTCTCTCTCCCCCATCTCTTTCTATTCTTCCATCTCCTTCCCCTTAACTTCCTCCCCAACCTCTCTCCCATCTTTCCTCTCTCTTGTCTCTCCAACTCATTCCCCTCTGCCCCTCTCTGTTTCTCCCCTCTCTACCTTTCCCATCTCCGGACCTCTTCTTACAGACTGTGCCGTGGCTTCCTCCACAGAGCTGAGGACATGGCACAGGCAGATCCAGTTTGACACACTCCCAGTGTGGTGACTCCAGAGGAAAAAGACTCCAGTTTTATATAAATCTCAGACAGGGGTTCATTGACCTGCCTCGGGTTACATGCCCACTTCTTGGGATTAATTCACATATGCCTGCAAAATGAGAAACTGCCTCACCTACTTGGGTCAGCGGTGGTGGGGGCTAGGAATTAGGATTGGGGCCCCATCACAATCATTTTCAGTTGGAAAGAAACCTTCCATTAAGGAAATGGGAGTGTTACTAACAGAAGAAACAGGAAACAGATTCTGGGCAGACAAACAGCAGATGTCTCCCACAACCACCAAGTCAGGGCCATGGAGAGAAAACAGTCCTCCATCCCACTGTCTTGTTCTGGCCAGACAGTCTCTCCTGGTAAGGGGGCAGGAAGGGGGCATTTCTCACTAGTGGATGTAGCTGGTCTTTTTTTTTTTTTTTTTTTTTGGTCTTAGGGATCCTTCTAGTTGGTTAAAAAGACCCGTTTTTAATCCCTTTCGTGACCTTTCCTCCTTGATGTCTTTTACCTCCCTGCTTGTTGTGAGGGGACCCCCCGGGGAGCCGAAACAGCCATACACCTGCCACCCTTGGTCTCCTTCCCTCAGCTGCTTCCCAATCCAACTGTACTAACTCCACCCAGTTCCCTGGGGCTTTTTAATTCCCATAGCAGACGTGGGCTAAGCCATCTTTATCCATGACTCCACCTGAAATGGGTGGGTGCATTTCAAAAAAGTGAGCCAAAAAGAGGAATAAAATATTAAGGGTAAGGAAGGAATGACAAGTCAGGGGCATTCAGTGTCGCAGGGGGCACCTAGGGAGGCTGGGATGTGAGGGGCTGTATTCAGTAGCCTCATGGGGCCTCGGCAGCTTGAGCTGATGTGCAGACACAGAGATGGGGCCTACAACGGGACGGGGGGAGCAGAGCAGGGAAGTGGGGCCAGGAGGCCGCGAGTGCTCCCTGGCTCCTTTCCCACTGGGCTGGAGGTGAATGTCCCCCAGTCCGTATAAACAGGCCAGGGGTTGGGAGCTTGGGCGGGGGAATGAGCCTCCTCTAGTTCGGACGGAAAGCATTCGGTTGGATTTACTTGCTCACAACGCCGGAGCTTAAGGGCGCCAACCCCAAAGATGAGCTGAGGCCAGTTCTGCTTCTCCCTGGGAAATGCAGCCAGGAGCGCTGACAACGTGTGAGAGGAGAAAGCAGCCTCACGGTCCTTCTCAGCACGGTCACGGAGGCGGCTGCGGGACGAGAGCGTACCTGGCCCGGAGCGGAGGGTGGTGCTGAGAGCTCCGTTTCCTGCGCCGGGTGTCAGGCGGCTCCTGGCCCGGCCTGTGCTTGAGCTGCCCGTTTGGATCTGGCTGGCGACCGCTCTGGGCAGGCGCTTCGCCGCTGCCGGCTCGCGCCAGCCGGGTGCCAAGCGCGTAACCCGGCACCATATGTTCCCGGCTTAGGAGAGAATAGGCTGGATTTTTTTTTTTTTTTTTAATTTTTGGAAATAGGTTAATTACATTCATCCATATTTTCAGCTCTAAGGGTCACGGATGCGAAATTACTCCTGACATATTTAGGTGGACATTTGTGACCCAAATGATGAAGCGTGAACTTTACCATCTATAATATGGGGCAACGAACATATTCTCAGAACGAGACCACAACTCAAACGGATATTCCCTTAGTAACAAAGTTCCTTGTCAGCACCGCTTTAAAAATGGTTTTAATGTGTTGTTTTGAGGGGAAATCGATAGTGTTCATTTTACCAGCATCGTCCTCTGCCCAGATGTTGGTTTGTTTGTAAGATTTAACTAGCTTTCCAGGGATACTGATGAATGGGGCCAGCTGTGTCATTTCTCTGAAGCTCTTTATTCTTTAAATTTAAGTCTAAAAGCCAAACTTTTGACTAATAAATGTAGTCTGTCTGATTCGGGGCAGTTCACCAGTGAATGGTAACAGCGGCCTTTCCCAGGGCCAGTATTTGTTGAGAGTTTGAGTCGTGCCAGGAGGGTGCTGAAATGTTTTCTCGAATGCCCTGTGCAAGCCTCGAATGTCTAACGCGGCAGGGACTCCAGGTGTGTACCTCACGCTCCAGATGTGTGTCCTCCCTACTCCGTACCAGGGAGACATGGGCCCCATCCCTGCTCCTCTGCCCTCTGGCTTACCCTCGGGTTTGGCCAGCGAAGGTCCCTGACAAGGGAATTAGAGGCGGAGAGGAAGAGTGAACGAGACAGTTTGGATATAAACCCAACGTCTTCACTCTGAGTAAGCTGCGCAGCATCTCTGCTCCTCAAATTTCCGTCTGAAACAGAGATGTTTCTGCCTATTGCTTGGGTGGTGGTGAAGAGTGTTAAATGAGACGTGCGTGTAAAAAGAGCTAGCCATATTCCCCCATTGAAAAGGTGTATTTTCCCTTTTCCTTTGTAGTTTGCAAGTAGTCTGAGGGGGTGATACTTTGCTACCGTAGACTGTTCCCTAACACACCCCTTAACCTGCCCAGGTCCCCTAGGCCCACCCGGGAGGTTACCTGCATCCAGTGTGTTCTCCGAAGCAGCTACTTTTGTCTCTTTGCCTGGGGGAATGTGCTTGTCTTCAAGAGGAGCAGGCAAGGAATGCCAGTGATTTAACTGATTTCTGTATTTTAAAAGTATATTTTCTTAATTCATAGTCTTGCAAATTTCACAAAAATTTCAATTCTGTCAAGTGCCTTCTCAGCGTCCATGGTTCATATGATTCTCACCTTTGATTTCTAAGCATGTGAATTATATTAATATGTCTTCTCATGTTGAACTCTCCTTGCAGGGCTGGAACACTATTTTAAATTGGCTATTGGGTTGTATTTGCTAAAATTCTATTTATTTTTGCATGCATACTTACAAGTGAGATTGATTTGCAGTTTTGGGGCGCAGTCGTTACCAGATTCAGTTATCAGTGCTCTACTTGCCTTCTGAAGGTCATCGGGAAGTTTTCCTTTGTTTTCTACTCTCTGGAACAGGTTGAGTAACATCGGGGTTATGTCTTCTTTGAAGGTCCAGGTTTTGTATGATGTCACTGAGGCCTGCTGCTTTGACTGTTTGTTGTTTTGTTTTGCAGTAGGTCTTTGATAATTTTCCCTTTTTTCTTCCAGGTGATTGGTCTGTTCAAACTTTGGGAAATTGGGCTATTCAAACTTCTTCTGCTGGAATCAGTTTGGTGAGTTGTACTTTCTTTAAGTTATCCATTAGTTTAGGTTTCCAAATTTTTGCACAGAATTATACAAAATATTTTCTGATGATGATTTCTGTTTACCTTTTACTATTTCTTATTTTGTGTATATGTTTTCTCTTTTTTTTTTTTAAATGGGTTAGTGGTATATCTATATTGTTGAATTCTTGAAAGATTCAGCTTTTTATTTGTTTATTAGTTTTACTTTTTTCTTTCTTCTAAAGAGTTAGGATTTGCTATTTATTTCCTTCCTTCTGCTTGGTTTTGGTTTATTTTGTTCTTTGTCAAACTTTTGGTTTGGTTGCTTAATCTGTTTTCATTCTTTCATTTTGACTACCGATCCCTGCTTTAGTTGTACCCTTCGGATTTGGTATATAGTTTCTAAAAATGATCACTCTAATGTTTTCTTTATCATGTTAGATTTTCATGTGTATATGAGTCTGTTTCTGTTCTGTCTTGTCTGTATCATTTATCTGTCTATATTTTTAACATTAAAATTTTAATTTGCAGCTTTATACCACATTTGATATATGTAACACACATTATAAGACAAATCACTCCTCATTACTGTCTTTTTTTGGTTTAGATTTTCTGGGCTATTTTCACTTGTTTGAGAATAGTCTCTTCAAAAGTGACTTTTGTAACCATTTGTCAAATTTCACTGGTATTGCATTGATTTTTACAGATTACTTGGGGAGAATGGGTATGTTTACAATATTGAGTCTCATCCAAGAACATGTTCTGTCTCTTCATTACTTGTTTGTTTGTACATCTCAGTAATTTTATTTTTATGTTTTTCATATATATCACACTAAATTTTTGTTATATTTATTTCATGATTTAGGCTTAAAATTTTTTCTTTTTGATTGTGTGAATGGGATTTTCCCCCCTCTATCTTCTGTAAGTAGTTATTGTTAGTTTATAGGGACAGTATTGATTTTTGTGTATTTTTTTGGTAAATGACCACTTTATCATGCTTTTCTGTTTCTGTTTTTTTTCTTTTTGTTTTCCAAGTATCATCACATCATATGCAAATAATGATAATTGTGTATTCATTTTCCAATAAGTGGAGCTCTCATTTTGTTGATTTTACATGCATTGGCTGACACTTTTAGAACAATATTAAATAACAAATATACAAGACCATCCCCATGTCATATTGCTCACTTCAATGGGGAGTCTTCTAGTGTTTCACTGGTTCACATGATTCTTAATTTGGGGGAATATGGATGCCCTTTTTCAAAAACTAAGGTTTTTCCTGTTTGAAGTATGAAGTGGATTTGAATTTTATCAAATGCTTTTTACAGTTCTCTTGGAAATCATATTTTTCTCCTTTGACCTATTTATATGATGAATTTTATTAATGGGCTTTTAAGATTGAAATACTTTTGAATTCCTGGAATGAATCGATTTGCATAATGTACTGTGGATTCTCATTGTTAACATTTTATTTAGGGTTTTTTTACATTCATATTCTTAAAGTTAGGTTGGTTTTCAAGGTTTTAAATCTTTGTAATATTTTAGCATCCAAAAATTTCATTCTTAATGGATTTCAAATAGTCTGTCATCTGGCTATACCACAGCTGATTCCTTTATAGAGCTCTTGTTAATTCTCCTTCTTTACTCTCAGCTCATTTATCACTTTCTAAGAGACCCCCTTCCTGACCCACTGACGACACCAAATCCTCCAGTTGCACGGAGGCATCCTTTCTCCACAGTGCTTGCTATGCCTGTAATGTACGTTGGCGCTGTGTTTACTCAATTGCTGTCTATCTTAAGATGGTAAGTGCCATGAAGTCAGGGATCATGTCTGATATTGCACATCCCTCAAGGAGCTTAGTGCCTGGCCCATAGTATGTGCTCAATAAATATTTTCTGAATATTGGTTACCATCACTCTACGTACATTTACTTCTGAGAAGGGTAGGCCTGCTACCCTTCTTGGAAGTAAAATAAGAGGACATTTTAAATTTTATTTTATTTTCCACCACGTTTTTTGGGGTAACAAATTTGTTGGTTTGAGCTAGGGGTGCACTGGGTTGTTTTTATAACAGAAGAGAGAGAAATGTGGCCAGAGTTGGGGTGGTAGAGAAGGGGCAGGCGGGCAGGAGTTACAAAGGCTGGGATCTGTGAGAGGGAAGCCAAGGCATAGACCCTGGAGCTGGTGGCGAGGGGAGTAAGCAGCTTCAGAGGAGAGATTTTTCATATGAAATGCTGTATCATGGGATCCTGCCTCATAACTCTGAAGTCTGCAGCAAAGATTACTCAACTTATGAGGTGCTTAGTCTTAATAGATTTTGTATGAAAATCATTTTTGTTTGAAGTATGAAGTGGATTTGCATGACTCTATCTATACAGAGATCCTAGAGGAGAGTTCTGAAGAGGGTGCATGACTCTATCTCTAGGAGAGATCCCAGAGGAGAGTTCTGCATTGGGTGGGCCGGGCTCCATGACTTCTTCAATCTCTTCCAGTGGGGAGTCTGTGCAAAAGGCTAACTTCTCACTGCTTTCACTCTCATTGTTACAAAGCTTAGTATCTGCTTTCCCCTCCCTGCTGTAAGCTCTGTGAGGAGGAGGACCGTGCCTTTCTTGTTCACACTGAATTACCAGGGCTTGGCATAGAGCTCTGTGCTCAGTAATTACTCAGTGAAGTGAACTGAACAGTTGCCATCCTGGGTAGTCAAGGCCAATGGAGCTAGTTCAGTAGCCAATAAACGAAGCAGAAGAAATTAATCAAGGGGACTGAGTCAGTTGCTCTTGTCTCTCCCTGGGCCCTATCCCTATTAAGCCACTAGGAGACCCGGTCTTATTGCCAACTTTATCTTTTAGGTGTAGACTTTCAGGTCTCCATTCATGAATTGATAGAGAAGCAGTGTGGTGGACTGGTTAAGAGCACGGCCCCTGGAGTCAGACTTCCTTGCGTTATGTTCATAAGGTTACTGTGAGGATCGACTTAAGAGTGTGTGTGTGTGTAAGCTGTTATTATGCATTGGTATATATTCTTTTCTTAAAAAACTAAACTATTGGAAAATATAGAATAATGTGCATGATGAATGATTCTCTCCCTGTACATAGGAGCTTATGCGTCTTCATTTGTGCACACACCCAAGAGGTAGAAGGCCAGGTCTGAGTCCAGCTTTGCCACAAACCATGATCTTGGGCAGCTCATTCTACTCTCTGGACCATCAGAAACACAGGGCTGAAAATATCCGTCTAGATCACCTTGAGAGTGCAATGAGCTGAACTATGTGGCAGGGTCTTGGTAACCGCAGAGAATGAAATGCATACATTCAGTTCTATGATTGTTTGTATCTTTACCTTCCCCCTCTGCTCTCCCACACACGCTGTAATGGGGACCTGGGCCAGCTGCTGGTTTGCAGGAAAAGCTTTTCCTCTGCTTCCAGATCCAGCTCCTCCTTTCATAACCCTCCCAGGAGGCGGAGGGCAGGGAACACCTCCTCTTTGCTTCAGAGCTGATCAGGATGCTCAGGTGTCAGGTTTTAGATCAGGAAGAAAAATTGCTATTTTGATTTCCACCCTGTTCTTCATGCCGTTTCTTCCCCAGTCCCTCTTGAAATTTCCCTAGTTCTCCTGTGGCATAAAGTGAGTCAGAATGGCAAATGAAACATGCAGAAGACATAAATTCCAGGCATAAAATATGTATCAAATATACATCGATCAATTGGCTTTATGCTATCTGAGCTGCCCCCAGGGCACCAGTGGATCAGGTGAATGGATTCCTGCCACTGTGGGTAATTCCATAAGGTAATAGGGCGGGCCCTAATGCAGTGGCGAGGCAATATCCTTCCAGTTATATATCATAGTTTAAAAGGGGAATTTGTATATTTTGATTTTGTGAGTCAATGAAGTGGGGTCCCCAAGGCACTGTCGGAGCTTAGGCTTTCTGAGGCTGTGGAGAGGAACTGGCTCAAAGCCAGGAAAGCAGCCCAAAGAAAACGAAGTCAGCTTGACTCCAGAGGCCTGGTTCAGAAAGGTCAGTCCTATGGCCTCCGAGAGGGAGCAGGATGGAGAGAATTACTGTATAAATACAAGGTGTCCCAAGAAAATGGATACACACTTCAACAGCTGATAGCTCAATTTTGAAAATGAAATGTGTCTTAATAAATGCTGCCTTTATAATTATTCAAAGTGTGTGTATACATTTTTGGGGGGACACCCTATGTTACATGTTTTTTAAAATTTTTAATTGGACAAGTTCACTATTATAGCAAATAGTGAATTTGTCTAACCAAATGGGAAAAAATTCAAGCTATTTGATTAATTGACAACACATAGCTCTGCTAATGGTGACAATATAGTTCTGTGATGATGCAATAAGAGAGAGAAGAAAGATGGAAATGAAGAGAGAAACACAGGGACAGCTAATACTTATTGAGAGAACATTTTATTTCCCAAGTACTGTGCTTAGCTCTTCCCATGCACTGACTAATTTAATACTTTCACAACCTTATGAGTAGGAGCTATGGTTATCATTCACATTTTATGGTTGAGGACATTAAGGCATAGAGAGGTTAAGCACCTTCTCAAAGGACCACCTAGTTAGTGGTTGAACACGGATTTGAACCCTGTCTTAACCACTATATCAGACCGCCTCCAGAGAAGAAAAGCTCTTTCCAATTTGGAGAATGGTTCTCTAGGCTCCAGGAAGTCTGATGACTTAGGTTCAGAAAAGTTTGATCGGAAATGAAAGTATGTATTAAATGTGCCTGGAAGCAAGTTAGTACTCCTGAATATACCAGCATGCTTACAAATTGTTTCCACAGCTCTGCAAAATTAGTGGGAGGTGGGAATAAACCTGCTTCGACCTTACTTCAGATAAGATCTGTGTTAGTAAAATCCACATTTGGCCCTGAGCCCAAGTACAGTTGTTAGAAATCTGATGACTTGGCTTAGATGTAAGAGGTTTTGAGGTTCCAAAAACAGGATATAGACTTTGACTGTTGAAGTAGAACTGTTCTAAACATTTCCTATCATTGGTTAGTCCCAAGTCCAGGACACATTATGCATAAGGTATACTCAGGATGCATGTCTAACATCCAGTGTCCTCCTCCTAGCAGAACTCAGTTTTATTCAGGCAGTCACCCCTCTTCCATGCAGCTGGTTATCTCAGACACAGATGATCCCAGTCCCAGGGCCCAGGGGTGGGCCTAATTATATTCAGGGTAATTCAATTCCTCCAGCAGGTGATTACTTCAGCAATGGGCATATGACCTGCTCCTGGCCAATTAGAATTGAGAGGAAGTGGGGGGAGTAGAGAGAGGGGTTGAGACATCTGGGCAATTTTTTTTTTCTATTTTAAGAGAAATCCTCAAAGAGAGATTGTCTTTTTCTTCCCTCTAGTAGGTATGTTTGTGTAGCGATAACTGTCTGTGTCTAACAGCTCTTTAAAACTTTCTCAGAGAAAACTGAAGAGTATTTTGCTAAGTGAAATAAGCCAGTCAGAGAGAGACAAGTACCACATGATCTCACTCACATGTGGAATGTAATAAACAAAATAAACTGATGAACAAGTGGATCCAGAGACATAAAAGCATGGAACAGACTGAGGGATCTCAGAGGGAAGGTGGGGTGGCGGTGTGGGTGTGGGTGGGGAGAGATTAATCAAAGAACTTGTATGTTTATAAGCATAACCCACAGACTCAGACATTGGGATGGGGAAGGCTGGGGGGTGGGGTGGATTCAGGTGGAGGAGATCAGTGGGGGAAAAAGGGGGACATCTGTAATACTTTCAACAATAAAGATAAATAAAAAATTAAAGAGTAAAAAAAACCCAAAACTTTCTCAGAGACTCAACTAAAATCAGCTTAAAGAATATGGGTTTAGCCCGGCCGGGCGTGGCTCAGCGATTGAGCATCGACCTAGGATCCAGGTGATCGGGGTTCGGTTCCTGGTCAGGGCACATGCCCAGGTTGCAGGCTGCAGCTGATCAATGACTCTCTCATCATTGATGTTTCTGTCTCTCTCTTTCCCTGTCCTTTCCTCTCTCTGAAGTCAATAAAGATATGTTTAAAAATAAATAAATAAATAAATAAATATGGGTTTATTTTATAATTTATCACATAGCAAGAAGACCAGGGTAAGACAGTTCCAAGGTTGATTAATTCCAGGGGCAGAAGATCCCTAGCATCTTCCTGTACCCTCTGTTGGTACCTATTTATGTGGTGAGAAGATGGTTATATCGGCTCCAGCAGGCATCTCATGCAGGAGAGACAAGAGTGTCCAGAAGCAGGACAAGGGGCAAGTTGCTGACTCATGTCCCTTTGTATGAGTGTGGGAAACATTTCTAAAACCACCAAAGTTAACTTCCCCTAACATTGCCAAGATATGTGCTTGCTTTAGACAGTGTAGGAAGACAAACAGAATGACCATAATTGGCTTAGATAATTAACATCTACATTCAGGAGGAGCTAATGAAGTACTGATACCTGAACAGGACTGGGCTTCTGTGAGAAAGGAAGACATGGGAGAGTGCAGCTGTGAGATAGGTGACCAATGGGTTGGCCATAGCCTGCCACAGTTTCATTCATCAGGCTGCCAGTTTGAATGAGGTCAACACTGAGGATGTAGTGGACAAATGGAAAGAATCTGAGTCCTTGATGACACAGTGAGCTGCATTCAAACCAAACAAGAAGCTGCACAACTGCCTGTAGACTTCCTGTCACGTGCCATAGTTCTCTTATTACAAAATCTTTTTGAGGTTTCTGTTGTGCACAGCTGAGAACACTAAACACAGACAAAAGGTGCTTAATAAACACTTGATGAATAATGGATGAATGAACAAATGAATTAACTGGAGGTGTATGTTCTAAGGGTGAAAGTCTTTTATTGAATCTGACTTTAGGGTGGGCGAATTTTTGAAAAGTAAGGATAAGTCAGATTTTGATATATTGAGTAATAATTTAAATGCACCAGAGAACACACAGTGAATCCTTTTGAAAAGACATGTTATATTTTATTTGCCTTATGAAATTGTGTGTTTTTTTTTTTAAATTTAAAAATTAGAGATATTTGTGATAATTATGGTTGAGAGAAAATTTCTGTAAATAACCAGGTTTTTTCTGGATGGATACAAAGTGGGGAGATTAGGTAGGAACACTGGGGAAGTATTTAGTAAAACATTTATCAAATGTTTATTGAGTGCTTGGCAGATGCCAGGCATTGTGTCTTGCCCCTGCGTGCAACAATGAACAAGACAGATATGATCTGGGCTTTCAAGAAGGGTGGAGTCTGATATTACATTATTTCCTTTATGGTTTAAGGATCTAGACAGAAAGATCCCCAATAGATCTTAAATCAGTAGAGGACAATTAGTGACAGTTTTGTTTTACTAAAAATTATACTAATTGAATATGTATTATCTGCTGGTCCTTATGAAGAGTAGAAATATAAATAATATAATATAAAATAATACTTAATAAATACCTACCATTGATTGAAGACTTACTATGTGCCATGCGCAGTTCTAAATGCCATATATATATATGCCATATGCATATAGATATAGATATAGATACAGATTTTCATTACCGCTTATACTAGTCCTGTGAGGTAGACAACTATTAGTAATCCCATCTTACAGATGAGAAACCTGAGGCAGAGAGAGGTTAAATGTTTTATTCAGGTGACACACCTAGTTAGTTGCTTAGCTGGGGTTTGAACCCTGCTAGTCTTGCTCCAGAGCCCCTCCTCATAACCACTGCTATATGAGCATAATATTCAGGGTAATTCAGTCCTCCAGCAGGTGATTAGTTCAGCAAGGGGCACGTGACCTGCTCCTGGCCAATTAGAACTGAGAGGAAGTGGGGCAGGAGAGAGAGGGGTTGAGACGTCTGGGTGATATTTTCTTATTCCCAATTGTACAGACTTGGACCCGGGGCTCAGACAGTGGATGTGATTCTCCCTCTTCACAGTTGGGGGGCTTTATACTTGTCTCATAGAGTGTTCTCAGTGTTAAATGAGTGACTATGTAGAAATGCGTAAAACCAGTACCTGGATATGTATGAAATCTTCAAAGAAAGGAGGGCTTTGTTATTATAAATCTAAGTCTTGGTTTTCTGTCTAACGCTAGGGATTATCACAAGTCTCTGAATTTCCCCAAAGCACGGCCTTTCTTTATACTTGTTTTAACCCTGAACTATATGTACGTGCCACACCCACTTCTTCTAAACCCTCCCAAGTTACTGGGGGCCCCTACTTGCTTTGCAAGTGCTGCTGGGGAGATCGTGAAAGGTGATGCAGGCTCACGAGCTGAACTTGGGAAGGCAGCCTTCTCTAACGGCCTCTCACTCCTCAGAACCAAGGTTAGCGTGCAATCCAGGAGGACTGCACGTTGCGTTCTCCAACACTCTTCCCAAGGTTGCTTATCCCAGATTTAGGACCCTAAAGGACATGTAGTTTAATCTCCATTTGAAACTGCACTTCCTTCTTTGGAGTCTCTACCAACCAATACTTTCTGAAATTTAGTTTGGGGTTGGGGCATTTATGAGGATGTTTATTAATTACTTTTCCATCACACAGAAAAAAACAAGCCAGGTTATCTTTTTAAAAAAATAAATTTTGACTGAACTCTCAAACAGAGAAGAACACAGAAAAAGAACACTAATCATATAACTCTAGTGTCACAAAATGAAACAATAGAAAACAGCTAGGTGAATTTTCACTAAGTGAACGTACCTGGAGACCAGTACCCAGAGAAGAATTAGAGCCTTATCAGCACCCTGAAGCCACCTTCTTGCTTCCCTCCCAGTCACTAAACCTTCAAACCTTCAACGGCAATTGCTGTCTCAAATTCTGAAGCACAGATCAGTTTTGCCCATGTTTTACCATAATGTAAGTAGAATCACACAGCACATACCCCTTGTGTCTGGTTTCATTTTGTCAACATCATGTTTGTGAGATTTGTCCGTGCTGCGTGGGGCTATAATCTGTTCAGACTCATCGCTGGACAGCTTTTCATCTATGAACATACCATAGTTTATTTTTCCATTCTTCTCTGATGAGCAATGGGGTTGTTTCCAGCTGGTCTATTAATCACAGTGCTATGTGAATGAACATTCTTGTACATGTCTCGTGGAACATTTGTTCACATCCCTGTTGGGTATATACCCAGGAATGGAATTGCTGGGTCGTAGGTATACATGGTTTGGCTTTACTAGTGCTGCCAAACGATTTTCCAGTGTGGCTTCCCAGTCTAGAAAGTTTCACTTTAGCTTTTCAAAGGTAAGACCCAGTGGGAAACGTTGGAAGTCCCACTGGAAGGGGAGCTATGCCTGAGCCTGAAGTGTCAGAAGCATCTGGTTAATAAATTCATTTGCTCAACATACATTGATTAAGCACCTACAACGTGCTAGGCACTGTACTGGTGGCTCTAAGGCTTTGAGGACCTTATGGACTCATGGAAAGAGAAGATTTAAATATAATCCCATTGATAACTGTGTTTATAAACTGTGATAAAGGATTGCATAAGCCTAACAGACTAGTGCCTCCCTCCCCCTTTTTTCCCTAAAGGAAGGGAAAAGAGAAAAAAGCAACCTACCTCACACTGTAATAGCCTTAATTGTGAACCAGCTTCTAAGCTGTCAGAATGGGACCTAATTAATCACCGAGGGTGGTATGGAATTGATGAATTGCTTTGGCGCTCTTTTACTAGTATAAATCTTTGATTTAATGACTGCTGCTCTCTGATTCATACCATACTACCCCTGCGATCAATATGCATGATGAATGGCTGGTTTTCAAGAACCACCCACTTGGTAATGCTCCTTTACATATACAAGGTGTGTATGTATGAATTAGTACGCAAGACAGGTTTCTGACAGAGGCAGAGGGTGAGGTAATATGGGTTAGGGGGAGGAGGGGCAGAGATGGGGGAGAGGAACAGGATTTGCTAGTAGAACTTGGGAGGAAATTTTCAGCAAGGGCAAATGAAGCGCTCAGTGGGATGAGCTCCTCCATTCGTTTACTTTTTGCCCATCTCCCTTAGCTTAAGTCCTTCAGTTCAAGGATCTGACATTGCTTTGGAGGGGACTTGCTACCCACAGCTCCTTCAGGGTGAGAAACTTATTGTAGGATAAGAGCAATATATACACACACACACACACGTATATGCATATATATGTGTATATATATGTGTGTGTGTGTATACAGCCCCCACACTAAGCTGTGAATTCTTCACTTCATTTCAGAGCTTCTGTTGCTGAGTGGGGATGACTGTGGGAAGCTGACCGAGGTTTGATGTGGTTCAGGAAGACCTGTCTGGTGGTTCATCCATTAAATCCAGAACTGTTTATTGAGTACCTGTCATATTCCAAGCCCCAGGGTAGGCACTTGTTACAAAGAGATGCTCCAAGGCTTCTTGTTGCATCGTTTTTGATGCAAGAGGTTGCAGAAATGTGAAGGTCCATCACTGGGATTATGGTCAAGCGTGATGTTATGATTTGTGATCATGTAGGCAGCTATTGATATGGAAATAAGTTTATATCACATTATTGAATTTAAAAAGGTTAAAGTGCCCTGGCCGGTGTGGCTCAGTTGCTTGGGAGTCATTTCATGCACCAAGAAGTGGCAGGTTTGATTCCTGGTCAGGGCACATGCCCGGGTTGCCGGCTCCATCCCCAGTAGGGGCTGTGCAGGAAGCAGCTGATCAATGACTCTCCCTCTTATCGATGTTTCTCTCTCTCTCTCTCTCTCTCTCTCTCTCTCTCTCTCTTCTCTCCTTCTCCCTCCCTCTGTAAAAAAAATCAATAAAAGCATATTTAAAACAATAAAAATAAAAAAGGTTAAAGAATAGCATGTATAATTATGATCACTGGTACATAGTAGGTATTCAGTAAATATTTTTTCAATAAATTAATAACTGGAATTTTGTAGCTGGCCGTACTTCCCTATAAGCAAAAAGAGATGTATGGAATGATGCCTCCTAAAATGTTAACAATGGTTATCTTGTGGTAGTGGAATTTCAAATTTAAAAAAACACACAAACATTTTAAAAACTATGTGCTTGAAATTGTTTGATATTTTTATAATGAATGTGATTTATATACCCAGAAAATACCAGCTTTTTTCATTTCTTTAAAGAACCGTATTCTGAGTAAGAACACTTTCCATCTGTTCAAAGGGTGGCTAGAAACCTCCCTTCTCTGGGATTTGATCTTCCTCAGTATGTGAGAGAATTAAGAAAAGCAACTCCTGGGCCAGCAGTTGAGGCTCTTTTTACAAGGCCTGGAGGGCTGATTCTGTCAAGGCCCCCTGGAGAAATCTCAGCGATTCTGCGCCTCTCCTCCTGGGAGCTGGTTTGCTCTCCCTGTCCTGAAACTAGGGGATTCTCACATTTATTACTACTGCGGCTCCCCCTCCCCTCTTGCCATCTCGCCCGGCAGATTTCTTGTTTTATCTGGCACCCAGTAGAGCTCTGTTGAGCTGAGCGCCTGTCTTTCCCACCAATCCTCTCCAATTAATTGATAAAAAATTAATAATTTAATCTTAGTGATGGGAATTACATACCATTCTCTGAGAAGGCATCCCAGAGTTGCCTCAGACAGACAAGCACCTGAAGCAAGAGGAAGGAACATTTTCTATATTTTAAGTGGATTTGGCCACTTGAGCATCTTTGATTGGAGGGCAGGCAAGAGAACAGGAGGCACAGAGCAAGAACGGTCCCTCTAGAAATCAGGAGGTTAAAAGGAAATTGGAAGGGGGGAAAAAATCACATTTGTTCCCTCTGTGCTTGTGGATATTTTGGGGACTTTTGCCAACCTACTTACTTATTTTAACCCTGAACTGCATGTATGTGACACAACTACATTGATTTTGGATTCATTTAAAAGCAGGAGCTGTGAATTCAGACAGTCTTCACTAGCTATGGGACCTTTGGCTCCAATGTTTTCATCCATAAAATAGAACAAATAAGACAACCTGCCCTGTAGGGTTGTTGTGACAATCAATGAGATAAGGTACTTTTAGCACCTAAGCCCAGTATGTGACATTTTGCAGGGTCGCAAATAGTTTCAGGTGTAGTAATGACTGTTGATTTCTGCAATTCAGTATTAGTGATTATTTAAATAGAGGCTGAGCTAAAATGTTTCAGTGTTGAAAGAGGGTGTTTCTTCGTAAATTAATGTTAGTCTAGGAAGGACGATTTCTTTGGAAAGGATTTGCTGTTTAGGACTATGGAACGATTGCAGTGGGTAAACAAGTCACCCAGGTGTTTTAGTAACCGTGCTTACGGGCAACTGACGTGGAAACCACTTATTATATTTACTTAGTTACCCACGCGCACCCCCTGCTAAATATCCTGTCAGCTGTAATTTGTGGTACCGTATACTTTAAAATACTTTATTAAATGTGTTCTCTAGATCAGATGTTTACTTAAAGGGATCTTTATGCATTTTGAACAAGTGGGTGGGGATTCCGTGTACAATAGAAGAGGTAGTTTAGGCTGTATTAAAATGGCATGAAGATTTGAATTCCACTCTTTTGGGTCTTCTGCATGTAAATTCCATGGTATGAGGAGCCATGAAATCTTTGTGTCTTATATCTCCTTTATTCTACAGCAAGCCCATAGAGATTAGTAATTGCTCACTTATCTTTTGATCACACACACACACACACACGCACACACACACGGTGTGTAGTGTAGAGTAGCCACCCAATAAATGTCGAGTAAATGATGGCGAAGGGTTTGTGGGAACAGGTGGTTTCAGAGGGAGATGGTATTGGACATGAGCGTGTCACGTCAGCCTGGTTTTACCTCCTACAAAGATGATAAAATCCTTGTTCTCACTATGTGTTTCCTGTTTCTGTTGTGTCTTTTCTGACAGTGTCTAGAATGGTAGAGATTTAGTACATACTTATTAAATTGGACCAAAGTAAGTAGAGGGAGACAAAAGTAAAATAGGCTGCTCTAGATCTTAGACTGGACAACCATGGCTCTGATGTCAGCCCCTCAGCAGAATTTTTGTGAGCCTTCTCAGCTTTCCATTGCATGGGGGCAAAAACCGATTGCCCACAAAACTGGTAACATCAAGAAGAGAGTCTTATCTCCCCAGCTTTTTGCATGAAAAATTGTGACTTATTCAAGAAGGTCAACTGTTGGCACACAGTTTGAATTTTGTAGCTGACTGCTCTATTTCCTCAGACCCTGCTTTCCACCCTGGAGCAGTTACCTGGGTAATCCCACTCACCAAGCTTCTCCTCGAATGGAGGTAGAGGGGAGCACTGGGGAAACATTTGCTGTCATTCCAGACAGAGGCTCCTCTGCCTGCATAGCAGAATGAAGCTACCAGCTCCACCTCAGACCAGGCTGATTCTGCCTCTGGCATTGGACGGACACCTCACTTTCCCTCCCAGCTCTGGGCAACGCGTTGGCTTCCCTAGGCATCTCCAAGCTTCACAGCCAGGAGGCCTGCATCTGAGGAACTGGTAGGACAAGGAGTTGAAGGAGGATTGATGGAAGTGGGGTCTTTGAGCAGCTGATGAGAATGGTACATCCTTACTGGCTATGAGGAGGGAGGCCCCCCAAATCCCATAATGAAAACCGTATTTTGTATAACAGGGAGAGACCATTTTATTCATGAAAAGCCGTTGAGAAGAGGCAGACAGTGGGAGTAAAGAACCTTGGAAGTCAGTCCTGCGGGATATTTTTGTTTCCCCGCTCCTGGAGAAGAGATAGCATGGGGTCGCTGGATGAGAGTGAGAAGCCTGCCGCGTTGGATGCCAACCGCTGAGTGTATCCAGCCTCTTAAGCAGCACAGAGCTCACCAGCCAGGGCAGCCCTTGTGACAGCTGGAAAAGCAATGGCCACATAAGCTTTCTCAAGGGGGGAGAAGCGGAATGTGAGAGACGCTCTTGCAGTAAGAAAAACATAATAAATCCAAGAGCTACACGTAGCCTGGGGGTTTTTACGACCACAGCCAGGCACGAAGGAATGACTGAACTTTACCAAAGCTGTTAATTACCTGGGTGAGATCAAAAGCCCAACTAAGGGAATATATTTATGATGCACCTTACAGGATATGCTTCAACTTCTTACTTTTTTTATTAATTGGTTTGATTAAATAGATTTAAAGAGCCCGGGCAGAGCCTTTTAAATCATATTCCATATTGATCTAATGAAATAGTCAATAAATTTACTAACATGGCCCCTTTCCTTTGTACAGTCTGGAGGGAAATGCTTCACTGAATGGTTATAACTCAACTCCCAACCTCACTGCTATTCCCCACAGTGACTCATAGAGAGCAGGAGGATGCTGGGAAAATCTTTCAGGCCATTTGTGGGAGTGCTTGAATAAGTGGTTTAACACCTGTTTACAGACCACTCACCGCCATCCATCCTGCTCGCACCCTGAGCCCTTCGGTGCTTTGTGGCAGACTTGACTTGAGCTGGCCAGTGCTGGGTACCTTGCAAATTCTGTGCATAATGCACCAAGTTTACTAATGTGTTTCTACAGCGTGTTATACCCCTGTCTCTGGGCCTTCAAGGCTTCAGTCATATTTCAACGTCTTTGATTTTATTCATTTACCCATCCAGCTCTGTAAATACGGACAAAATGAGGCTCATAAATACAATAAAATGTGCCCAGGTACATAAGAAATCTATAATGAAGATCCCTTAATCTCTCAATAAATCTGGACTAAATTATGGGAAACTTGACTAGCGTAGCTTTTTGTGTCCCTTTCCCACTTCTTAGAGCAAAGGGAACCTAGATGCTAGAGGGCACACGGAGAAGAGTAGTTTATGGGATTGTTTTTGGACACTGACATTTCATGAATTTCTTCCACTGAGTGTGTAATGGAGCAGGGTTTAGCACTTGCTTTATAGTCACTAATCCCAAGACAGGCCCACAAGCAATGTTCTGGGGACACAGTTTCCCTGGGCTTGGGGTGTTAAGTCAGCACAGAGGTGATAAAATTAACTTTGAAAATCCCTAATGCATGCATATAGTGTTTTGTGCCCAGAGCTCTGTGAGTGATTCTTGTGTACCCCCAAGTATAAGAACTGGTGCAGAAGGGAGCAGGAGCAGGGTGGGCATGCGGCTCGGAGGAATTCAACCCATCCTATCTTTAAAATCACCATCAAACTTTTAGGGTGACTGGGGGGTGGGTTGGAGCCCTACAGGCTCTAATAACCCTGTTTTAAGAGTAAGCCTCTGGAGCCTTAACGCAGCGTCTTTGATTTATTTGTGCTTGTGAGGCCCCAACCAGGAGGTGGAGCATCCTCTTGGAGGTGAGGGACAGGGGAGTGTGGGTGAGTCCAGCCTCCAAGGTCTGCAGGCCTCCATTCGATGAGCCTCCACGCAGCTTCTCAGTGCTCCAGAAAGCAACGGAATCCAAACATCCCAACCAGGGAGGCTTGTGGACATAACGTGACTCTAAACATTAAATTTCATGGTGAATTCAAACATTGAACTCATTCAGGGTGAAGGAGAAATTTGTGTAATTGAGGCCTCTCTCTCTTTCCACTTTGCCCCTCCCCCTCATTGTATCTTCAATTATCTGGGTAATTTGGTCCTGGGGGCATAAATTCCTTTATAACTCAAATCCATTATGCAGAGAAGAGGCATCAGGAAATTACTCAGATTGCATCCCAGACGAGGTGCCCAAGGTTTTGGAACAGATCCGACCTTCCATTAGCGCAGCACTGCTCTCAATTTTTAGATAAGAGCCCGGAGGCTGGACATCCACAGCTCTTCCCTCCGTCCCTCTTTGTTTCAGCAAGAGCCGCCTGTCGGGAAGCCCCGTGCTGGTGCTGGCTGGCAGCAGCTTCTCTCCACCCGAGGTGGCTGCCAGCTTCCCTTGGCCAGTGTAGACACTCATTCCAGGCCAGGGAGAGCTGCTGCCAGGTGGGGAGGCATATGCTTCCGTCTTGTTTTGCCATTTCCAGGAGCCAGGGACCCAGGCCTTTTAATTTCTCCAAGCCTCAGGCCTTCTGGTGGAGAGCTGGTTTTCATGCCTGTGCCCTGATAGGGGTGGTCTCTGGGCTGTCGATGGTCTGCGAGCCGCCTGCCTTTGGGTTTACAGGCACTCACACCAAATGCACACATTTTCAATTTAGACTTTGGAAGAGAGCATTTGAGTGTTCTGGCAGCCTTTTTCATCTGGCTTTATACTTTCTGGATGCCTGGTTTACGGGGGATGCTCAGTTTGGGCTTGTTCTTTGTGTGTGTGTGTGTGTGTGTGTGTGTGTGTGTGTGTGTTTCCCCTCTTGTTCTCTTTTGTCCCCACAAAGAGATGACTCAGGCAGAGGACTGCAGCATGCAGAAGGGTCTTGGGTTCTGTCTTCGGGCAGGCTTGAGTTTATTGCTTTTTGGCTCCCTCCCCTCAAAATTATGTGCACTCCAAAAGAACAAAGATTTTGCCTGTTTTGTTTTCTGCTGTATCCCCAGTGCCCTGAATTGTCCCAGGCACATAGTAGGTGCTCAGTAAATCACATGAGTAAATGAATGAACAGACTCAGATCCTGCTTCCTAGTTAGAAGCTTTGTGATTTTATGGGAGATTTTTGAAACATCCCATTTCTGTTTGTCATGTGGAAAATGGTCATAAAGTGTGTAAGATCATATAGAAAGTGCCTGGCATAGTCCTGTGTTTAATAAATGTTAGAAGCTCCCTCTCTTTCTGTTTGTTACCCACAGGGTGAACTCTTTAAGGACAAGAATCTAATTTATTAATCTCCATATCCCAGGGCCTAGCATTGTCCCTACACATAGTAGGTGTTCAATACTATGGGTTGAATGAATGAATGTATTTAATCCTTGGTGGACGGGGATTCATGTGAATCAATGAAGTTGACTACTGAGGACAGGCCTAGAGAAGATATTTTCTGTTGTGTGTCACTCTTGTGTCTCAGTTTCCATGCAGGGAAATGAGTGGAGCATTCTCCACAGACCATCTAAATCTGTGGATTATGTGGGCCACTTGAAGTGGAATTTAATCTTGGGATTTCTTCCTTTTAGCCATAAAAAGACCATTCATAGGATAAAGTCCAAGGGCTTGTAGTGATTTGCTGTCTGTAATTCTTTACATATGTAATTTTTTGCACATTGGAATGTTACGTTATTTGACCCACCCTGTGAGCTAAGTACACTTGTTTCTATCTCACCTGTTCGGCGGGTAAGAAAACTGAGGCAGAACATGGGGATCTGCCAAGTCAGACAGTCGTTCAGTGGCATACAAGTTGGAAACTCCACTTCCCGCCGCCAGATTCTCTTCCCTCGACCACGTAGCTTCTATGATGATGGAGCTGAAAGGAGGGTACAGGTGCTTTACACTCCCATCCGCTGTGTCAATATTGCTGATCTGCAAAATCTCCCTGCCTTTTTTTTGTTGTCAATGACCTGAAATTCGTATCTACCACACCATTTACAAATTGCTCCAATATCTATGTTTGTTGTTATTTCTGACACACAGTCAATTTCTTAGCTTGCAGCTCAATTAATCATGCTCCAGTAATTTTGAAGGCAACTCCTGTATGGTTGAAATTTGAAGGTGTTGAAGAGCTGGTCTTCCAGCTTTCAGCACAACTTTCCCCAGATACAACCCAGCTGAGAAATTCTATTTTACTTCCCAAGTGTTAAGGTGCATCTATTTCAATGTTCAAGAGGGTCGTTATCATTAATTATATCTCTCTTTTGGGAAAAAATAAAGAGAAGGATCTGATTGTTCCTGTCTCAGCATAAACTTCCTCCAAGAAGTTCCTACGCTGGCCATTTGAGGGCTGTGTTTTGTTTTTTTGGGTTTTTTTTGGTGTTTTTTTTAACCTCTGATAAAATAACATGTAAACTGAACACAAATCAAATGTGACATAGGATTTATTTACTGTTGACAATCCCTGTCCTGTCCAAAGCCACGAAGGAACGAAAGATGATTAATTAAGTGCTTCACTTAATACCGGTGATGCTCAGGGTAAACCTTTTAAAATAGGCACCTGGCGGCCCGTCTCTAGTGCTGTTGTAGCTATGGGCGTTCGGATACAGGAGGAATTCTCAAACTGCGGATCAGCTCCAAACCCCTTGGCTCATTCCTGAGGCACAGGCAGTTTTATAATTTGGGTCCACATGTTTATTCCTTACTCCACCGGACTAACAGCCTCTGTATCAAGAACGTGCTTGCATGACTCACGTGCAAACCCTGCCATGGCCCGGGAGGTGCCTGCCGCCCGCGCCCTCCCGGCCTCACCCTGCTCCATCCTAAGCTCTGCTCACTGCGCTCCCTCCACGCTGGCCTGCGCCCCTCTTCCTCCAGCGTGTCGAGCTTGTTCCCATTGTGGGGTTTGCCTGGGCTGGTTCTTCTCTCTGGGATGATTTCCTCCCACATCTTTACATAGCCCAGTGGTCCTCTAACAGGGGTGATTTGATCCCCTGGGGCTATTTGGCAATGTGGGGAGACATTTTTTATTGTCATGACTTGGAGATGGGGTTGCTACTGGTATCTGGTGGGCAGAGGGCAGGGATGCTGCTGAACATCCTGCGATGCACAGGACAGTCCCCCACAGCAGAGACTTATCCAGTTTGATGTGTCAGGAGTGCTGAGACTGAGAAACTGAGGACCCCTGAGCGATGACTGACCTTTCTCCACGTTCAAGTGTTAGCTCGGGCATCACTTCTCCTCTGACGGGGGCCTTCCCCACCACCTTCTCTAAGAGAGTCTCCCTCTCTCCCATTGGTTTGTATTCTTGCTCTATAGCTCCAAGTGTTACCTGAAGTTTTCTTTCTTTATGTATTTGTTTACTTGTTTCTTGTTTGCCTTCCCTCTCTAAAATGTAAACTACACTGGAGGAAGCACCATGTCCATCTTGTGCAAAACTCTTTCCGAAGCCCAGAACAGGGCCTGGCATTTAGCAGATGCTCAGCATACTGTTCTTAGAAGAAATGAAGGAAAGAAGGAAGGAAGGAAGGAAGGAGGGAGGGAGGGAGGGAGGGAGGGAGGGAGGGAGGGAGGGAGGGAGGGAGGGAGGGAGGGGAAGGGAGGGAGATTGAATGTAATGATAGGTGACAATAATTTCTCATAGATAAACTCTGACCATCCCATGAACATTACTGGTAATAGTTTCTGGTGAATCATGGAAGTGTGTACAGTGAATGGTTATCAGTGTGATACCCAGTTTCAGAAGAAGATCACTGAGTCCATTAACACTGGTTCCCAGCCTGAAGGAGTCATGGGCTTCCTTAGTTTGTCAAAAGTACAGCTGGAATCTAGGAGGCTGATTCTGGGACCTAGTCATCAATATGGGTATTGATGTTTGTCACTGGGACAATCTGAGGATCTTGTGTGTTTGTTCTGAGGATTACAGGCCCTTCTCCGTTATTTTCTCAGTTACGGCTCCTCTTAATTTTCACTGCTTTGTTTTTATTGCTGCTGGCCATTGCTTCTTGACCTCTTTTGGTGATTACGTGTTGAGACTGCACTTTTGAGCCTGGCTGGCCATGTCATTGATAGGAACCTCTTTATTCTTTGGCATCATTTATCGACAAGTATTTTATTTAAGAGAGAATTGTCATAAAAAATCACCTGGATTATCCATTGTGAAATAACATTAATGCAATTAAATGCATTTAGTGCTGTTAGACTGAACAGTCACTGAGAAGGTAACTCAGGATAACAGTGGGCTTGCGATCGTCGTAATGAATTTGAATTGTCCTTGCCCCACCAGTGGCGAGAGTGCCAAGTCACAGAGAGAGTCCCTGGGTGTAATGGCAAATGCGTGTACTCTGCCATGGAAAACACATGTTTCATAAAGACGTGACTGTATCGGCTTTTCCTCCGGCTTCCTACTGAGCCTTTAAACTCTGGAACTTTCATCATGGTTCCATCCCCCACCCTAGCCTCTGTCTTTATCCCCTAATTACATGAGCTTAACTTCCCCTGACCCACAGAGAGTCAAGGAAAATTGGCATATAAAGCCCTGTTGTGTTTTGGGCTGACCTATGGGTCCTTTAAATGAAGCCAGGATGCAGTGTGGGGGTTTGAGCTACTAATGTCTGGACACCCTTAAGAAGCATAAATCTCTGCAAACCCAACGGGTACTTGAATGTGTTGATTTTCAACCTTCTTGGATTTGTGACACCTTATGGTTTGATTTGCTAACACCTTCCCCCCCTTTTAAAAGTAACAGGTGTGTCATATATTTATTTAAAAAATTAAAGCAAATCGTTATTTATACATTTTTATTATTATTTAGCTTTATTTTTGAGGGTGAGGAAAGTACTTTGGAGAATTTTTAATGGCCATAATAGCTGGCTCCTTGGGGCGAGTTCAGACTTAATCCTCTCTTTATCCCTGACCCCACTGCTATGATTTTAGCTCATTTGACCTTGCCTTCTTTGAACTGTCAGTTGTACTCTCTTGTGTGATGCTTGACCACATGCTCTTCTTTATTGTTTTGTAATTGCTTCTAGTGTGTTCTGTATCTCCAGTCATATCAGTCTCCTCAGATCTGACCCAGTTCTAAGAACAGAGTAGATGCACAGTAAAAAAAAAAATAAAAAATCAATTGAATACTTGGAGACATCCTTGGATGGGAGTGGGGACATAGCCCGTTTGGAACACAGACTCTCAGTGCTCATTGGATTACTTCTCAGAGAAGAGAGAAGCACATCTTCCCCGTGATCCACTAAGATGCATGCTCTCCAAATTCCTTGGGAAAAGCAGTGATGGAGACACCACCGGGCACTATAGGTGTCGATTCTTTGTGTGTCTGGTTGGAAATCAAATCTTGTGAAATGGAATTCAAAGGGCATCAATGGATGCCCTTTAGAAATGCCGTGATGTGGCCCAGCCACTCTTGGCTACTATTGCAGGTGCTCGCTTCTACTCTTTGATAATGTAGAAAGGACAGCCATGACCGTCCTGGTTGTCTCGATATCTCACTAGCCATCATATATGGTCACGGCTTCCATCCCTCCTCCCCTCTGTGCTGTTCGTCTCAGTGAAGTGGGAGGAACACCCTCCCCCTGTCAGCATCTCGTTCCTTGAATGAGGATTCCTAACAACATGGCTGCAGTTTTTCTTATATCTCTACCAGTATTATAATTCTGTATTCAACTTATTTCTTTAGCTCTTATCTCAAGGGTTTGGGGACAAATTCCTATAAGTGAGGTTGGATTGAGACATCTGGGAGAGACATTCCATAGGTAACATGCTCAAAGTTCCCTTTACATCTTGACTAGTTCCTTGACCTGGGGTTTAGTCACTGCATCACCAATCCTTCTTCCTGCAGGATGGAATTTCTGTCTGGGTGCTCTTCAAATAGAGGCTGAGAACTCTCCATGCCCTTATCTGAACCTTAATCCCAATGTTCTGGGAACCTCCCTGTATTAGAAAGCTCAGTTGGTACCTTCCTACCCACAGTACTTTCTAAGGGAAACTTCCTTACTCTTTGTATCTCTCTGCAGTGGGCTACAAATAGATTAAGGGTGGCCATCTGACTTAAGGGTGACCAGTTAATAACTTTGCCACTTACATAGCTTAGTGTGAGAAGTTAGCTGAACAAATCCAATTATCACTCTTAGGACTTTGAACTGAGAAACTTGGAGAGCCCAAGGCAGTTAGAAGCAGGAACAGAGAACTACCCCAAGTTAGAGTCATGGGCAGCTAGAGTTACATACAAGTAGAATTTAGGATGGTGCAGAAACTGTGAGCAGAAGCATTCAGTTGATAGGTGGGTGGTATGGCACAGAAGTGCAGAGAGAAGCTAAAATAACATGAGAAAGAGACCATGAGGCCTATGTGAATGTTGGAGGAAGAATTTGGTCCCTAGATATGACTGTTCTTGATGGCTTCTCATTTCTACTTGACATGTATACTTATAATAAACTATCCTTTTCATGAGCTTGCTTGAGTAAGTCTTTCCCTTGATACCAAAAAGCCTGACCCCAACACCTGCCCAACACTCATAAACCAAACGATTATTTTCTCCTGGGAAGCCCCTTGGCTTCTTATAAGAGCTTGATTTCTGGTAGTTGACCCTGGTATGCCAGAGTCCTCCAAAGGTATGAGCCAACCAGGTCCCCGACTCTAGGTATGTTTTAAAACACAGAAAACAATATTTTCACTTGAGTGAGCAATGCCACTTTTTACTTGAGGGCAATATTAAGCCTACTATGATATTGCTGCAGCCACAGTTACAATTTATGTCCCTTTTGTTTACTTTGCCACCCACTGACCTGGGGGCCTCGCCTTGTGACTTACTTTGGCCAATGGAATATGGGCAGAAGTGGTAAGAGCAGCAGTCTGGGAGCAGGACTTACATGGTGTTGTGAGCTTCCACATGCGCCTCTTGGGCTTCTGCCATCCCTGGGAGAAGAACATGCCCCAGGGAGCTTGCTGGTCCCAAAAGACCGAGAGACATGTGGAGCCCCAGCCAACGGGGAGATCTGTAGCCTGAGCAGAGCCATCATAGCTGCACTGTAGACCTGCGATGAGGTCAGTAAATACGTGATTATTATGGCATGCTGCTGAGATTTTGTGATTGTTGTGCAATCGGAGCTGCTTAATAACATCTGCCCTCTGGAACATTCTCTTTCCTCTGACTGTACTTCCTCTTGATTCTACCTTCCTCTCTGGCCACTCCTTGTCAGGATTTTTCCCCCATAAGCCTCCTTCTTTTACTTGTGGGTTTGCTGTTGGTATTGTTCAAGCTACTACTTAAGCTCTCCTCTGTTTTTTGACATACATTTTCTTTCGGTGATCTACAATAAATACTCTTTATAACCTGATGACTCTCACATGTCACTTTTGGTCTAGACCTCTCTTTTTCACTTTTAGATCCACGTATGTACAGATGCCTACCTGGCCATCTCCTCCTAGATGCTTTGCAGGCTCCTTGAAATCAGCGACTGCAGTGGAATTAAGCATCTTTCCCCAGCTTCAACCTGCCTCCTCCTATATTTCTTCTCAAGTGACCGGCACCACCATTTGCCTAGTTGTCCAAGCCTTGATTTCTTTCTCTCCCAGTCCTGCAGTTTTGTACACAGTTGGTTTACAAATTGTATAAAGCTTTGCCTCCTAAATGTCTCTCTAAACTGGTTGCTATTTCCCATTTGCAGTATTCTTGGACTACAGCAACTGCTAACTAAGTGATCTCACTGCCTCTAAGGTGGGCCCCTCACCATCACCCCCTTGCTCTCTGGGAGTCCATTCTCTGAGATGACTTCTAGAGTGACCTTTCAGAGAAGCACATATGAGCATGACCAGTGCCTCCAATGGCCTCTTTTTATACCCTTCTGGATAAAGTCTAAACTTTTCAGCAAGACATAAATCCTCTTCGGAACTGGCCTCCTCTGCTTTTTACTATAGTGAACAAGACACAGTTCCTGTCCTCAACCTTTGAGAGACTAACAAATACACAGAAAAAACTTGGATTATAAATATTACAAAAGGAGGAAGCAAGTTCAGGGTAACCATGCACATAGAAGGGCCACCTAACACACGATGGGTGGGGGAGGCAGAGGAGGGTCCCAGATTTCCCAACCTAAGCCAAGGCCTTAAGGGAGAGGACAAGTCAACCATGTCAAGGGGTAAGTGTGAGATAGGGAGAGGGAAAAGTGTGGCCCAGGTGGAAGGAAGTGCATGGCCCAAGGTCAGGAAGCGAGCACCATGTGCTTGAAGAACTGAGAAAGTCAGTCCAGTGAACCATAAAGAGCAGTGGTGCCGACTGAAACTGAGGCCATGCTGGGTCTTAGGAGCTCTATTAAGGAATTTGGTCTCTACTAAAGCAGCAACTGACAAGCAAGATTAAAATGTTGATCAAGCAAAATAAGCTATATAATCACTTAGAAGAATATTTATTTGGGGGATTCTTGGAATAGACTTGATCACATCTCAGGCTCGTAGTTTGTTTTTTTTTAGGGATCACAGTAAGATTACTTTAAAATGAATTTTTATTGACTCTTGGAGCACAAAGGTGAAAGCAACCTCCAGAGGTCATTGAGATTTTAGCCATGCCTTTAGGCAGAACCATACACAAATCTTTCCAGACAGATGGGCGTTTTTTGGCAAAAGTATTCAGTCACAAAGAAGTAATCTCTGCTTTTGTTGACAGATTTAGAGATGTTTTGCCAAATACTATCTTAAAATACTATGATTAGATGTAATTTTGCAAAAATGAGTCTATAATGGAGGTGATTCGCTTGCCGTATCAGCTAAGGAGTATCTTCTATTTACAGTTTATTTAATTTACATTTGATTAATTTACACTGATCGAAAGCAGTTACTCTATAATTATCTCTTTGCCTGCACCCAGATACATGCAACATTATGTTTGGAAAATGGTGAAGTCAGTAGATGTTAGCATAGAAAACATACATTCAGTAATCTCTTCCACCTACTTACCATCAAAGCAAACGTTTCATGACTTTAGATTCCTGAGGAGTTTTTCAAATATGTATTTCCCACACATCCTAACACAAAAGATTATTTTTCTTTGTCACAATTTACTATCTAAGCTGCCACAAACCACCCTTGTTTTTTGGTTGTTTTAGTTCTGCTAACCCCACCACCACTAGGCAAACCAGTTATTTAAAAAATATCTTTCAGGAAATCATCTACATGTATACCCTGTGAATTCATGGGCAAGAACTGTCTTCTCTTTAATCACTTAATTCTTTCATTTTCGAAATATTTCTTGTAGCCTTCAGAAATTGTGGTGGATAAAATTAAATATTAGCTGTGCACTTCAACACACCTTTGACTCCAAATATAAGCCAAGGGTCATCAAACGATAGTCCTTAGGCCAAACCCAACCTGCCGCCAGTATGGCCTTGGAGCTAAGAGTGGTTTCTACAAGTTTTAGAAGGTTGAAAGACATTCACAAGAAGAATATTGCATCATGTGAATATTATATGAAATTCAAATTTCAGTGTTCATAAGTAGCCTTTTGGAACATAACCATATCCATTTACACTCTGTCTATGGGTGCTCTTGTGCTCTAAGGGCTCATTGAGTAGTTGCAATGAAGGCTGTATGGTTCGCTAAGCTGAAAATATTTACAATCTGGCTCTTTACAGAAAACATTTGCTGATCCCTGGCCTGTAGTAACTGTGGTAATCGCATTTCCCCAGTGAATGAATGGCCTGCAGATGAACATAAAACCTAATCCTGGGAAATGGAATATCCGAAGTCCACTGAGGGCTTTCTGGGAAAGGCTTCTGGCTCCTCTAAAGGAGACAGGAAAAGATAGTTCCTTTTTTCCTTTGTCGTTGCACCTGGATGAGGGGCCTGGAGCACTGGCAGCTATCTTATGCCCATGAAGATGTCTACCTGAAGGCAAGGCTGCCTCACTGAGATGGCAGAGGGGAGATGGGAAGAGCCAGGTTCTTGATGTAGGTGTTGAATCACTGAATGAGGCCTGGATCCCATCTTTGTGTGTGATAACATACTCCTTTAATGCTAATACAGCTTGAGGTATGTAATGCAGTTGGAATTTTTAATCTTTTAGAGGAATTTTTAATCTTTTTAAGAGTACACATTTGGAAGTAAATAAGGAGATTTCAGATATGAACTTAGACTTACAACTTCAAGTGCTATTCACTGCTGTGCCAATGGGCATTCTTGGCAGTGTTGTTTTATACAGTAGAGAATTTTAAGGTTTTTAAAAAATGTCTATGTATTTTAATATCCAGTGGCAGTATAAATACTATATGTTACTCTACCTACTTGCATTCTATATATACATGCCCTAAAATGCAAATTTCCAATACCCTGCTTTATGAAGCAAAAATGTAAGGTGCAAGGGCAAAGAGGACAATTTCAGAATTCAGAGGCAGTGGCAGATAGCTGGATCAGACAAAAAGCAGAGCAAAAGCTGAGTTGTCAAGTGCCAGGGTGTCAGAGGCAGTTAAGAGAAGTGGTTTCAAGTGAGTGGGGCTGATGGGAAAGTGAAAAGGAAATGCCAGAAGCTCTGGGGTCACATGGGAATAAAGTGACAGGGAAAGGGGCAGGGAAGGAGGTGGTGGAAAATGCAGGAGGTTGCTTGTGGTTGGGTCTGCAAAGAATAGTGAGTCTGCAGATGGAACAGGGTCCGAATGGGAGTGAGGGTAGGATTCTGTGGCCATGCGGAGCCATCCTGAGCTACCTGGGCCATGGGTTCGGATGGCCTGCATTCCAGCCCCAGCTCTGCCACTGTACCACCCACAAAGGATAACTAAATCTTTTAAGCCTTTGTTTCCTCATTTGTAATATGGGGGTAATTATAGCACCTACCTTGTAGGGTTGTTAGGAGGATTAATCGAAATTATCTATGTGAAATGCTTAGCATAGTGTCAGACACAAAGTAAAGTGTTCAAAAAAAAATATCCGTTGCATTGGTATTATTATTGTCATAACTGGCAGGATGGAGCTAATTAATCCTCCAAACTCCATGCAGAGCCTTTCTCATGAGGCAGAACCCGCTCTCTGTCTAGGATAGGAATTTACAGCCACCAATTGAATGAATGAATGGCTTTTTACCTCTTGAATTGTTATCATTATTATTTTTTGGTTGGATCACTTCTGCAGTTGATTTACCCGTCCTCACGCAAGGGTATACAGTGGTGAGAATTTTAATGCATGAGTGGTTTGGGCAACAGCCTCAAAATGTCTTATTTTTACTACGTATTATTATAGCATTACATTCATAGTTAGGGGTCAGCTGCCATTTCCTGAGGTTTATAACATGCCTGTTTTAATTAACATCAAGCTAAATTTTGGCATACAGGTGGTCAGCCCAGATGTGAATGTTATTTTTAAAAGTGCCTTATGGCTGTTAAATCTCTTTCTTTAAAATAGCAAAACATATATGAGTGTGTGTGTGTGTGGTGGGGGAGGGAGGTAGAGAGCAGTAAAAATCTGAAATACTGATTATTTCAGGCCTTCTTTAGACAAGCTTCAGTGATGAAAAGATTCCTTCAAAATTATTAAAATATGCTTATATAGGCCACAAACTAGAAAATTGAGTAGAAGCCAGGATAACAATAAAAGTGAGGTGGCCCCACACTGGATAGATAAAAGGAGTATATGCAGGGTAACATACACACTCTGCAGTTTAGAAAAGTAAGCAAAGAGAATGAATAATATGTCACAGGGATGCAGTTAATAGAGGTAGGAGATGGGTACAGGGTGTCTAACTTTTATTTAGAGATTAAACAGTGCTCAAATTTTTAGTTTATCTAAATAATACATCCTGCATATGTGCGTACGAACACACACTATACACACAAATACCTTTTCTGTCTTCTACACACATATCACATGTATGCACAACTACATACACATAAGCATATGTTATAAGCTCAACCACTTATGGGTGTATGTTGATTTCTGGGAAATTAATTTACTCTCCTTAAGCCTTAGCCTTTGATTTCCAAACAAGGGTGTTGATCCCAGTGACTCATATAAGTCATCATTGAAATCTCTTCTCCTTTAGCTCCGTACCTGATCCCTTGTCAGGTCCAGTTAATTTTACCTCCGACACATTTTTCAAGCCTTTCTCCGTCTCTTTATCTACCACCAGTTCATCTAAAGCTGCTGCCACCTTGGTCGGGGCCACCGCAGAAGCTTCCAGCCTGGCCTTGCTCTGTCCACTCTCGCCTGCCTCCAAGTCCATTTTCCACACTGCTTCCAGAGTTATCTATTTGAAGTGAAATCTAAACGTGATTATGACCTTGGCCTTCCAGTCACTGCTCTTTGTATGAGCACAAAACTCTTGACCTTGGCCTTCAGAGGTCTGCAAAATCGTCGCCCTGCCTGTTTCTCCTACCATTGGCCTTCTGGATTTCTGCTCCGTAAACACCCTGGACTTCTTTCAGTCTCCTGCATTTCCCACACTCCCTCCCAACACAGAGCCTGGCCTCTGTCTTTCTTTCTATCGTTTCATAATCAGTTGGGCCTAAAATTCCTTAACCTAGGGACAAAGTCTTTCTCTCTACACTGAAAAGGCATGTGCCATGCAAATGCTTTTGGGGCAAGGAGCACACTGATTGTATGAAGGTGTAAATGACATATCCTACTTTTCTTATACAGAGTATGTCTTGATGGTAGGGGGAAAAAAATCAAAATCAATGAATTTCTAACCATTTTTCAAGGACATTGATAGACTCGATAATAATTCCAGGTTATATGCATCTGTCCCTTCTCAGAATCCCATCTGATCTATAGTATGAGGTAAATGCTGTCATCATTCCCATTCTATGGGTGAGGAAACAGGCTGGGAGAACTTGAATAATGAACCTAAACACACCTCATTAGTAACTAGCTGGCCTGGAATTCAAACACAAGCTCTGTTTGATTCTAGGATTATAGCTCTTTCCTGTTATTGCTCAGCTACCTCCACGTGGAAAAAAGAAAAGCCACAACTATAGGGTTCTAGACAGCAATGCTGAGAGCTATCACAATTCAATACAACTTCTACTGTCCAGCCTTGTAAATCCATTGTTTATCTGGTGCTAAGGGAAGTAATCCAATAAAACCTGACCCGATGATAGTACATCGCCATTAGTCTCTAAAGTCTTGCGTGTATCTGGAAATTGCTTGTTTCCAGTGGAACTTCCCAATGGAAGTGGCCCAGTCCTTGGATGATATATCCTTGGAACAGCAGAGTGAGCAAATCCCACCCACAGAGAGGGGAGCGCTGGCTCTCTTGCCGTGTTTATGGCAAACAGTCACTGAGCCTGCTAGAATTAAATGGCAAAATTCATCACAACTAATTTCTATTTGTCATGCATTAAGCTACATTGTTTTGTCCTCAACGTCAGGTTAAATAATGAACCTCTTGCAATGGAGTAAATTAACCTCCACTTTATGTTCATGTCATTGTCAAATGGAAACATCACTTGCACAAATGAGTAAGATTCATTAGTTACACGAATGCACAAGCTCCACTCCAGTAAAAGATAAGACCGATGGAGACCTTGTCATAACGTGTCGTCGTGGAGCCCCTGGTTATTTATGACGCCTGCTGTAATCTTCGGAGATTATTTTCGGCAATGGCAATTAGCCCACAGTGCATCAGGGCAAATATGGGGCAGGGTCTGCCTCTGACAGGTACGCTGCCCTGGCTCCAAGAGGCTGTGATCCTTGAGAAATGTAATCCCATCTGCATGCTGCCAGGAGTTCATCTGTCACGAGAGGCCGGGGAAGCAAGCGGCGCACAGCCGGGTCCCTCTGCATGCCCAGCTGCCTGACGCGAGGGACCCGTCCTGTTCACGTTGCTGCCCGACTCTGGAAGGTCACAGCCCTTGCTCACAGATGGGCTCCACTATAATCCATCATTTCACCTGATTTCATTCATACCTCATCAGTACAAATATTTCTCAACTGTTTAGATCCTGATGGTCTAAGTGGTAACTTTTGGGGGTTCTTTCCTTCCTCTCTTTGCTGATGCACCTGTTTCTGTGGGCCATTTCAGTGCATGTTCACCCTTCCCTTAGGAAGCAGATGAAAAGAATAAATATAATGCATTTGCATACCGGTGGGAGTGTGAATTTGTACGCTCTTTCTGAAAAGCAGGTCTGCAAAGGGGATTAAAACCTTCAAAAAATGTGAGAGCCACATTTTCCCACAAAAGTAGGTGTGCCACTTCTAAAAATTGACCCTGAGGAATCAGGCGCGTGTGTGCACAAAGATTTAGCTGCAAGTCTTCTTTATAGGAGAGGAGCAGATGGGCGCCTCTGGCTCCCTCTTTTTGCTGAGGGGGAAGGTTTCTTGAACACACATTTGGGATGGTTGCTTGGGCACCGGTTCCCCTGCTGCTGGTGCCTCGGTTGACCCTCTTTTGCAGGTAGTGCTCTGTACTCCCATTGGCCATGGGTGACCCGTGTGACCCAGGCTGGCCAACCACAGCATTCTCCTGTCTGACCCCAGCACCGGTGTGGGTCAGAATTCTATGTGATTATTTAGAAAAGGAAAGCTTAGATAAACGCAGCTTCTTCCCCTTTCTGTTTGTAGACTTGTGAGGATGTGAGCTGTCAGCAGCCTGCACGGCTGCAAGCTTGGGGAGGAGGCATGCTGGCCAGTGACACCGACACCTAGAAGAGAGTGTTCATTCACAGCTGAAGGATGCCTGACCCAGTGTCCCAGTCCTAAGGCCTGAGACCTCAATGAGCCGCACTTCTCCTTAATTCCTCTCCAAGTGCAAAATCGGGAGCTGGGACCCTCTCCTCTTTCTTAAAAGGGCCTCTGTTTCTCCATGTTGTAAATGAACTTGACAATACAGATCTGTTCCCAACGAGGGGCGAGGCAAGGCTGTGGGAAAGGAGAGTTCATCAACTACGTTGAGAGCCTGGCCTGAAACGCACCCGAAGCTCCAAAGTGCAGTTAGCACTTTCCTCTCTCATCCTTTTTCTTTTTGGCAGAAAGTTTTGAAAAAGTTGCTGTAAAATATTCTATTAAATCGATTTTCAGGATCATGCACTCTGGAAGATTGACAGCTCTGGGAAGAGCGCCATCTCTCAGGTGTGCATTTGAGGAGCAGCAGCGAGCTGCGCTGAAATGGCTCCCCCCCCACGCCCCCCACCCCACCACCTCAGAGGCCTCTGCTGCCATGACATGATGTGCCCAGCACTCGGCGCTGGAGGGAGATATTTCCATGATTCACTGCGCTCCCACTCTTTTTGCCATTTCCTCCAAGTCACTGTGACTTCATGGCGTGCCCTGTGAGGGTGAGTGGAGGCGCCTCTATCTAGTTTGTGCCATCCGGATGTGCACCCCGCTGAAGGTGGAACCCAGGGAGAGCAGGGAAGCAGCTGCTGATCCCCTTCAATCCCTGCTGTCTGACTTCGGGGCAGGTTGGCTGCAAAAACCAGAAATGTAGCCCAGCTGGCGAAAGTAAAGGTGAGAGTGGAGTTTTTATGCAATTGGCCACCACATGTTTACACAGGGAGCAGAGCACAGTTGGGCCCCTCAGAGAAAGCCAGGAACTGAGGGGTCCTTCTTTTTCTCAGGGGCCTCTTGCTATTGCTTGTCTCTGTGCTCCAGCTGTCTTGGCTTGCACAAGGTCCGAATGGACCCCTCAACCTCTGCTCAGCCTCCACTCCACTCAACCTGTACAAGTCCTCTCAGCATCGAATTGAGTGTTTCTTGGACACACACACACACACACACACACACACAGAGAGAGAGAGAGAGAGAGAGAGAGAGAGAGCACAACAATGGGCCCATGAGTCCATAGATTGGATTTCCTTGGGTCAGATGTCATTCCTAGTCCATCACCTGTATCTACAGATGACCACGCCTGTGTGGGGTTATAGAGGAGAGCAGTGCGTAAGGGGGTGCTGGTGAGCAGGCAAGAACCGGCATTACTAGTTCATCCTTCAGTCCATGCATGGCTTTGAGATCTAACCCCTTGGCTAGGCTGAACTTCATGTCCTGAACTTCTTTGTGCTATGTTTCCAGCTAAAGTGGGCCACAGAGAGATTGTTTGTGTGAGATTTGGAGGTTGGAGAGGAAGCAGTAGCCATTCTGTAGCTCACACGCGTTGTGCCTCATCCGAAGGCTCACCTCCCTGGTGTGAGGCGGCAGCAGCCAGGCAGTTCTGTAACCGTTCCTCTCTCCCGAGGATCCTCCTTCAGCTTTTATAGCTCTTGGGGGATAGGTCCAAGGTGGAAGGCCCTGGCTTCTGCAGGAGGTTCATACCGTGAAGGTCAGAGGCAACGAGAACTGGCATGCTCATGGGCTCCAGCTTGTGCAGTGGCTTCCAGCTGGTCCTGTCTCTTCCTGAGTTTACACCCATCTTCCGTGTCCCACTATCTGCCTCACAGACTCTAAGATTCAGCATGAGATGTGAAGACGATTACAGAGACTGCTTAACCAGCTCCCACAATTGTGTGCAGTCAAATCCTATAATATGCACATATATGTATATATACACATTGCATCCCTCCCAGTGGTCCTGTTTCTCTGAGTCCTGACAGAGACAATTGATTGTCAGTGCTCTCACCTAGCTGACAGTGGTTCCTTTCATTCTGGTAAGATGCGCAGTGCTTCTGTCTTCTTTCTGGTTGCCAGACCTCCAACCCAAACTGTACTTCTTGGGGGAAATTCCTTGTACTTTTTGTCTTCTTTATATGATCTTATCTATTCATGTGGTAAATTAATTCACACTAAGGTGTTAGTTAGAAGGTCATTGAAAGATTAGGGACAGCCCCCTGAATTCCCACCTTTATCTCCTGCTACTCCTCTCCTTGATCATTGCAGTGTAACCACAATTATCTTTCTCCAGTTCCTCAAATATGTCAGAATCATTTCAGACTTGTCACTTCTTTATGTGTTGTTCCCCTACCTAGAATACCCTTCTTCTGACTCTTGATGTATCTGTCTTCATTTCATCTTTAAAATGCACCTTGCTTGAAAGGGTCTTCCCAAATCACTACATATTATGTTGAACTTGTTGATGGGTTTGGACCATGGTTGTAAGAAGGGCTCTGAGAGTGAGTCTAGGCTTGAAAGGAAAGTGTGCTCTGATCGATTAGTGATGTCTGCCACTGGTGTGGGATGGAGCACTGTGGAATCCTTCCTGTGTGTTTTCCTTCTTTTGCTTAAAAGATATTGTGTTAACTCAAAACCTGAATTCTAGCTGTGCTGCTGACTTGCTGTGTGATTTTTTCACTTAGCCATGTCACCACTCTACCTGAGCTATCTCACCAACAGGTATCGACGGTGAGCACATAGATCACCAATACATGTGAGCAGTGGTGGTGAGGGTGGAGGTGGGTGTTCAACAGATAAATGTGAATATTCAATGACATATGGAGTTCCTTAGGAAGCAAGAAAGTTTTAATGCCTTATTTTTAGGAGTAATGACCCCTTGCCTGTATTTCTAAGCAAATATTTATATGAAGAAAGGATTAAACTTGGCTTTAAAAAAAAAAAAAAAAGAACAAAGAAAGCCCATGTAGGAAGATCTTCTGGCTTCTCATTCTGTGAGGGTACTAGACAAACTGGGTATCTCTCTGGATTGTGCAGTTACCAGCATCCTGACCTTTGAGCAAGTTCATTAACCCCTCAAGGCATTGGCTTTCTAATTGGTAGCAGGCATACTGCACTTCTTCTAAGATTCAGTGTCAGGCTTCCTATAATAAAAATGTTGCTAAGAAAGGGAGACTCTAGAAAGTGGTGAAATTAAAGGGCAGGAGAGAGATGGATTCTCTGGGGAAAACAATGGGTTTGTAGGCTGCTGAAGCAGGACTGCAGCGTTGCTTTGGGGAAGGCAGGGCGTCTTCGAATCTCTTTTCCCTGGTGTGTCTATCCTGTTTTGATCTGTGACTTCAAATTAGTGTGTGAATGACAAGACACTACAAAGAAGCATTAGGTGCTTTTGTGGGCAGCCTTCATGTGTCCAAGGAGGGAGAGAGGGCAGAGCTGGGGTTCAGCCTTGGTCCAGAGAGACACCGCTGCCTGCCAACTGCCCCTTGGGGAACCCAGCAGTAGGCTGGGGAGTTACATGACTCCAGGCAAGTCTGATCAATAAAGGGCATCCTTACTATAGCAACACAGCACAGTGCCAGGGCTGCTTGTGGTCACGTGCACCCTCCCCAGACACTGTGGAGTTTGGAGCAGCTTCTCTTGGAGGTCGAAGAGCAGACAGATGAGCAAAGAGCTTTCCTGTTCTTCCATCCCGTGTAGGCATGGAGGACTTTTAGCCCATTCACCTTTGGTGTTAGCCCTTCTTGGACTGTATCAGGAAATCACAGAAAAGGCTTAGGCTTAGGGGAAGTCTGCAGAAGGAAGGGATTCTCTATTAATAATAACAACAATAATATCAGCTAATTTTTATTGTCTGTGTACTTCTTTGATGTCTGTCTCCCCCCCTAGACGGTAGCTCCACAAGCACAGAGACAGTAAATGTTTTCATACACCCCTATTCCACAGTGTCTTGTGCTCTATATATGTACTGAATGAATGAGTCAACTGTTTATTGCAACACAGGCTCCTTACTAGGGGTTTAACATAGACCTTCATTGTTCAATCTTCACAACTATTTTGTAAGGTAAATACTATTATTACCCCCATCTTTTTGACAAATCAAAAAGAAGCTGTGAGAGCTAAAGCAACTTGCCTAAGGTCAGCAGGAAGTGTCTGTGATATTACAGGAGGCACCTTGATTTTATAGTTACTAAAGCAGGGTTTCTTAGCCCTGGCAATATTAAGATTTTGGGTTGGCTAATTCTCTGTGGTAGGGGGCTGACCTGTACATGGCAGGATGTTAGCAGTATCCCTAGCCTCTGCCCACTGGAAGTCAGTAGCATGCCTCTTCCTCCTCTTTTTTGAAAATTAAAAATGTCTCTAGACCCGGCCGGGTGTGGCTCAGCGGTTGAGCATCAACCCTTGAACCTGGAGGTCACAGTTCGATTCCCGTCAGGCCACATGCCCGGGTTGCAGGCTCGATCCCCAGTACGGGGCGTGCGGGAGACAGCCGATCAGTGATTCTCTCTCATCATTGATGTTTCCATCTCTCTCACTCCCTTCCTCTCTCTGAAATCAATGAAAACATATTTTAAAAATGTCTCTAGATATTGACAAATGTACTGTAGGAGGGGAGAGATCACCCCTGAGAGCCAGTGTAGTAGAGAAAAGCCCAAGCTGAACTGAACTCTGAAAGGTGGTTTATTTCGCCTGCCCTTCACAGCGTGTGCCCATGATGGTGTGCATGTTACAGTTATTGAAGGTGAAGGTGTTGCAAACAGGAAGCTTTAGTGGGGTGTTTTGCATAGCCATTTGGGTGTATTTGTGTGTGTGTGTGTGTGTGTGTGAGCAATGGGAGCTCAGCCACGAGTCACATAATGTTTGGGCCCTGGGCTCATGGCACATGGGTTATAAATTGGGCAGTCCAACCTGGAACCTGGAAGAAAGGAGAGGACCTCAAAGTGTCTGGGAGATTCCTCCTGGGAAGTGTATTAGCTCTGATAGTAAATTGCAATTGTCCTAGAATGATGGCTGAAGGCAGCCTGATACATGGAAAGAGCAAAGGCTTAGGAGACCTCCAGAAACTCTGATGTGAGTGTTCATGGACCAGTCCTTTAATTCCTCTGACTCGCCTCCTCCTTTGGAACATGAGGGATTCTGGGAAGAGGGTCTTGGATGATGGTCAGTTCTGAGGGACCGAGGCTGACATTGGTTTCTACTTAGAGCTACTGGTGTGTGTGAAGGCAAAAGGGCTGGGCCATCTCAGGGTCCCCTGGAGATGACATCTTTAGTCCCATTACTGGCCTTATAATTTCTAATCTTTATTGGGCATGCTCTCTGTGCCAGTCACTGTTCTAAAAGTTTCATATATATCAGCTCACATAATCCTCTAATCCTGATGATAAACATCACCATGTAAAAATGTCTGGCTGGCAGATCACAGGACCGAATTCCAATGTCCCTCCCTTGTCAACATTGCTTAGAGTACCCTGTTGAAGTTATTATTAGTGAATGCCAAAAAAAAAATTAAAAAAAATCAATTTTTATTCCTATCGGCTATAGATGGAATTTTGGAACCCATGCTATTTTTTATTCCATATTTTATATATATGGTAGGATAGCTTCACAATTATTCTTAAAGCTAGTTGGGACCTTCATGCTGATGAGAGAAACAAAATAATTTCATGTGATTCTCCTGCAATACAAGGCATATTGCATAATTTTCCTATTGAAAAGAATGATGTTTTCCAGATGCACTCATATATAAAGCTAATTATGAAATGTCCACCAGGGTACAATTTAAATTAATCTATTCTGCTTTTTAAAAAATGCATTCATCCCACACTGAGATATTTTATTTATACTTTAGAAAACTGTGTAATTTGAAGTTTTAACTATCAATCTTAATTTCTCAAAGGAAGGCAATTAGTCTTTGAAACTTCTTTCATTTGTTGTAGTAAATCTCCTGTTCATTTAAAAATTTTGCTCAATTCCTATTCTTTGGATTTTGGAGGCCCTCTAGCTCAGGTAGGGATGCAAATGTTCATAGATCTGCGTTCAAAGCGATTCTCTTCTATCTTTTTGCTTAAAGCAATTGTTTACAAACTTTTTAATGCCATGTCACTATCAATAAAACATTTTTGAGCATACATCTCTAATGTATGCACAATTGTTATAAATCATATGCATATTAGTCTCTTGTTGTATATTAGCATTAGTAAAGTTGTACTTATTTCTTTCTTTTAAAACAAAAATAAGAATAAGTATGTTTTCATACCCATTTCAGTCATTTTCCACACATCCCATCTGAGAGTACACTATGGCAAAGAAATAATAATCTATTTTTTTAATTTAATAAATGGGGGAGGGTGTTATCATTACTGGTTATCTCACAGAGTTCTGAAGAGCATCAAATGAAATAACAGTGATTATCATAACTATCAGTTAGTTAGTGCTATAAAATAAACCAGCCCAAAATTCAGTGGTTTAAAAACAATAATTATTTATTAGCTCATGATTCTGTTGTTCTGCAGTTTGGACTGGGTTCTTTTGCTGGTCTTAACTGGGCTCATTCTTGTGGTGACACATCAGCTGGTGGCTTAGGAGGGGCTAGATGATCTATGATGGCATCATTTACATATTTTGGGGTTGGTATTGGCTGTTGGATGGGCCTCCATGAGATCTCTCATCCCCAAGAAGGCTACCTCAGGCTCCTTCGCATGGTGATGGGATTATTACAAGAGGATGAGAACAGAACTGGCAAAACTTCTTAAGGCCTACACTTGGAATGCACATGTCACTTCTGTGAGATTCTACTGATCGAAGCAAGTCACAAAGCCAGTTCAGACTGAAGGAGTGGAGAGAAGGACTCCATCTATTGATGAGAGCTGCAGAGTGCTTGAATCTGGATTATTTTAATGATTCCTCCAAAATAAAGGAGATACTGGTATATTAAGTATGTTTGTGGGGTTTTTTTGTGGTAAAAATATATTAAAATTTATTCATGTATTTGTTTTATCTTTTTTTCTGTTACAATATTTGCTAAATAATGATATTGTCCTAGACTATATTCCAAAAGTTAGAGTTCTCTTCATTTTATACCTTATATCTGTGATCTTAAGAAGAAGTATACAGCACAATCACCTGCAGCACTTAAAAATGTGTATATTTTCCCCCTTTCAAATGATATTCTGATTTCATAAACATTGGGAGTTTTTCATGCAACTGTGTTTTTTAACAGGTGCATATATAACAAGCATGTTCTTAACACTTTGGTTGTCTCTCTGGGTTTAAAATCTTCATTTGTAGGATTTACTATGACTTTTCAACTGTGTTTTGCTAGAAGTTTTACTGTTCTTTACACCACACTATTAGAAATTTTAAAGCCATAAATAATCACCCAGTGCAACCTTTTCTTTGACAGATGGTGAAACTGAAGCCTAGGGACAAATTTTTAAAATCTGTCTCATGTTGATTTATTTTTTCTTTTTTTATTGAATTTATTGGGGTGACATTGGTTAATAAAGTTATATAGGTTTCAGGTGTACAATTTTATCATACATCATCTGTACATTGTATTGTGTGTTCACCACCCCGAGTCAAGTCTTATTCTATCACCTTTTAGGCCCTGCATACCCTCTTCTACCTCTCCCCACCCCCTTTCCCTCTGATAATCCCCATACTGTTGCATCTATGAGTTGCTTTTATTATTATTACAACCCATGACTTGCATATTCCTCATGGATCTGAGTAGGCTTACAATAGAAAATACTGATATAATAGAAGTGAATACATGCATACATGTATTTGTTTTGTGTTTTTAAGGGAAGATGGCAAGATTGAATCAAAAATTTGTTGAGTCAGACTTTTCCTAGGCTGAGGAAAAGTACTGAACTTGGACATAGATATAGGCTGTAAGTTTTGAGCAGTTAGGACAAAAGGAGAATATGTTTGTATACCTCTTATTACCCAGTGAAATAGAGCCTTATAAGAGATAGATGTTTTTATTTCCTAAATTTGAGTTCAGGGAAGAATTTGCCTTGCAGTTATATTTATCAGGAGCATCATGACATGACTGCTATTGTTTTAGATGCTTTTTATACCAATCTTCCACAGAGAGAATTATGTTGAGAGTAATAAATAAGAGACTATAAAAACCCTTGGGCAGATTTGAAAGAAAAAAAAAAGGAAATAAAACTTAAAATAAATAGAATTATTGAAATAAAAAATTTAACAGATGGATCAAATTGCAGGTTAGATACGCTTAAAGAGGAAATGGGTGAGTTGGAAGATAAACTTGAAGAAATTACACAGAATGCAACACAGAAAAACAAGAAATGAAAAATGTTAAGAGAAATGGAGGACAATAGGAGAGTCTAAACTGTGTTTGGCCCTAGCCAGTTTGGCTCAGTCGTTAGAGTGTTGGCCCATGGACTGAAAGGTCCCAGGTTCAATTTTGGCCAAAGGAACGTACCTTGGTTGCAGGCTCAACCAGTGGCCCAGGTTGGTGCGTGAGCCAGAGGCAACCAATCGATGTGTCTCTCTCACATCAATGTTTTTCTCTCTCTCTCTCTCTCTCTCTCTCCCTTTCCACTCTCTCTGAAAAGCAATGAAAAAAAATATCCTTGAAAATTAAAAAATTAAACTGTATCTGAACAAAATTCCAGAAGAAGGAATAAGAGAGAAGGCAACATTTGATGATATAATGGCTGATAGAGTTTTCTAGAGTTAATGAAAGACATGAATTCTTATATTAAGAAAGCATAATAAACAGGATAAATAAAAACAAATCTGTAACCAAACACATCATAGCAAAATCTCATAGAAAAACAAAGAAATCTTCAAAGCAAACAGAAAGAAAAAACAGATTATTTATACATTTAATTATAACTTTTACAAGTGAAAGATAATTAAACAATGAGGACTGACTTTTAATAACAACAATGGAGTCCAGAATGATACCTTCAAAAGCTAAAAGGAGGAAATATGTCAACCTAGAATTATATATCCAATTAAACCATCTCTCAAGAATGGTTGAAAAAAGGAAACTTGCAGACGAACAAAACTGAAAGTGTTCTTAAGCTACCAACAGTTTCTAACAAAATCACTTGTAAAGGGTGGACTCCAGAAGAAAGGAAAATAATCTCAGGAAAAAAATAGAATGAGATAATACAAGCAATTCAAAAGATGTCAAAAAAGGAGAGTAAAGGAAATCCACAAACATACAAATAAGACAAGACAAAGCACAAACTAAGAGGGTTGAAATAAATCAAAGCATAACTGTAATAGTTGAATACAAAATGGTATAAATAGTCTAGTTAAAAGACAAATGTTTTAAGCCCTGGCCAGGTAGCTAAGTTGGTTAGAGTGTCATCTCGATAGACCAAGGTTACAGGTTCAATCCCTGGCCAGGGCACATACAAGAATCAACCAATGATGCATAAGTAGGTGGGACAACAAATCAATGCTTCTTTGTCTCTTTCCCTTCCTCTCTTAAAAATAAAAAATAAAAAAATTAAAAGACAAATGTTTTAGGGCTTGATTTAAAAAACAGCACTAAAACCAAAGTAAAACCTAGCTACATATTGTTTAAAAGAGACCCACCTAAAATGGAGACATAGAAAGGTTCAAAATAAAAGGGTAAATAAGACATACCAGGCAAACAAAAGATTGTGCAGCAATGTTCATATCTGACAAAATAGGGCAAAAGCATCACTGAAGCATCTAAACATTTAGATGAAAATGTTTCAACTCATTAGGAAAGAATATTGTTAAGTTTGTGTGCACCCAATAATATAGCTTCAAATTATAAAAAGTTAAAAATTGAAAGAATTACAAAGAAAAACTGGCAAACATTACACAGGGAGCTTTAATATAACTACTCAAAACCTGACAAATCAAGCAGATAAAACGTAAATAAGAACAGAGAATATTTGAGTAACAATTAACACATTGATCTCAGTATCACATTTCATACTATCACCTAACAATGAGAAGATACTCATTGTCAGGGATTCATATAACATTTATGAAAATTGACTCTTTATGAGGCCAGAAAGTAAGTCCCAACAAATTTAAAAGAATCAGCCTCAAAAAGAAAGCAAAGACCTGGAGAATATTATGCTAAGTCAAATAAGCCAGGCAGCGAAAGACAAATATCACATGATCTCGCTTATACGTGGAATCTAAAGAACTTAATAAACTGATGAACAGAATAGATTCAATGACATGGAAGCATAGATGAGACTGATGAATGTCAGAGGGATGGAGGAGGGCGGGTGGGTGGAGGGGGAGAGAGTAACCAAAGAATTTATATGCATATATGCACAACCCAAGGACACGGACAATGGTGGGGAGAGGGACTGGGGAGGGGAAGGGATGGGGTGGAACGGGTCATTGGGGAGAAAAAGGGACATCTGTAATATTTTAAACAAAAATAAAATTTAAAAAAAAAGAAAGCAAAGAAGAAATCCACATGGCTTTCTGGATCCTGATTTGTATAGACCCCATTCTCTTGCCATCGCAAAAGATAACAGAATGAGTCCGCCTCCCCAAATATCTTACATATAGAAAGTTAAAAGAGCGTAATTCTAAATAACTCCTTTGTCCAAAGGGGAATTATAGTGGGAATTAGAAAATTCTTGGATCTGAACAATAACAAAGACATTACATATTAAAATTTATAGGATATAGGAAAGGCGTTGCCAGAGGCAAAGTCAAAGCTGTATTTGCATATAATAGAAAAACAAAGAAAGGCTAAAAGTTAGCAAGCAAACATCCCAGTTAAGTTAGAAAAGCAGAATAGACATAGAACGGAAGCAAGAAAGGAGTAAAGATAATAAAGAAATTAATGTAAGAGGAAGCTCTGAACTTTTCACATGCTCGCCGTGATTGTCACTAGGCTCTGTTCACCAGGTACTTCTGCTTCTGGGCCAGTGGGATGACATTTTCCCGGCTCTTGGAGTGATGTGTGGCCCTGTTACTTGCTTCTGCTGATAAAATGTGAGTGGAAGGAGCATGCGTCAGTTCTGGGAGGAGGTTTTGGTTTCTAATGCATGCTTGACAAAAACTCTGTCTTTCCCTCTCCCATGCTGGACCGCAGCTCTCCAGAGGCTGCTGTTCCTTCAGCCTGATACTGCAGCAGAGCCCGAGCCCACCTGCAGCGGACATGTAGCAAGAGCGAGAAATAAAGATCACCGGTTGTGATGTGGCCATGGTTTGTTATAACAGCATGATCTAGTGCAGTGATTCTCAACCAGGGGGCAAGTTGCACCTGGGGAAACATTTGACAATGTCTGGAGACATTTTTGGTTGTCACAACTCAGTGGGGTGGTGCTATCAACACACAGTGAGAAGGGCCACGGGTGCTGCTGAACATCCTGCAATGGACAGGAAGGCACCAAGCAACCAAGAATCATCTAGCACAAAATATCAGTGGCGCTGACAGTGAGAAACCCTGATCTGGTGTATGTGGCTTGATAGAAAAGCATAGATATCCTAACATCACCATTCTGCTCTACAGAAAAGGCAGATATGACCTTGACTTGAAGATCTTGAGGCAGTAATAAGCAAAAGAAGTGGAATCACAGACAAAGTGGGATCACAGTGATTTCTGGCTTCCATGCAAGTGGACCCTTCACTAACTCCTGCCTCTGTTGAATATTTCCAGGCCTACTTTTTCTCTTCCCTCCAGTGAGGTTTGGTGAAGATCAAGCACAATGATCGGGCCAAGAGTGTCCACGTAGAGTCAAGTCATTGTGTACATAGTGATGTACGCAAAGGTCACACACCCGGGGGGGATTCCCTCTCTCTGTCTTGATTTCTGGGTAATTCTCTTCACTGGCGTCATAAGGCTGCTCTCAAACGCTCGCTGTCTGTATCTGCCTCTCTCTCTGTGACGCTGTCTCTTTCTGCTGCTTCCTTCCGAGCTGCCAAAGTCGTGGCGATGACCAGGGTCTTTGTTTCAGGAGCAAGCTGAGCTATCTCCTGCTCGCTCTTCTCTCGGGGGGCAGTTAGGTCTGTGGCTACTGCACTGACCACGGCTCACGCCAGCTTGATGCCAGGCACTGCGAGCAGATACTCTCTTTTGCAGTCTGTGGATGTCTGGGTTTGTCCGTTTTGGTGCTGGCAGGTGTGATAGATTGAGTGTCTAACTAGGCAAAAGCAGTGCTCCATATGGTCCGGTCCAGTCCACTAGCGTTCCCTGCACGGAGGTTTGGAGCCAGAGTCTCTGCTAATAGTGTTACTTTGATTGCCATCTGCCACTATTCCTGGAGCGAATATATTCCCTGGACTCTCACTTGGGAGCATGCCTGTAGTTTGGGGTAGGGTTTGGGTATTTTAAGACTCCTTGGCCATAATGTTATATATAATTGCAGGGCAAATAAGCCTTATTTCTAACGCTCTTTCGCAGTTAAATTCTCCAGTTCAGCTAGACTAAGCTCATGATTGATCTCAGTAGAGAATTTTTATCTTCTTGCCCAATACATTCAATAATGAGTTAGTTATCAGCTAACATATTTTGAGCACTTACTATTTACTAGGCAAAAGTATAAGCATTTTACATGAATTATACCTTTCAATTCTCAGGAACAGAATTTTAAACACATACTATTCTAATCCTTACCTAGCATATGAGGACAGTGGGGAACAGAGAGTGGAAGAAACTTGCTATTAAGTAGAACAGTTGGCACTGCAACCTGCCACTCTCAGATTCCAGTGACTGTGTTGGTGACCCCTCTGCCTCATTGCTGTCCTGTGTCTTAGATTGCAACCATCCCATTTTTCCTTCAGCTCAGGAGGTGGTGGTCTTTCTAATAGTAGAACATGTGGGCAAAGTAAACACCCACCCTAGGTAGAACCTGGTGGTGCCCCTTCCCTCAAGCTTGTCCTGCCTGGGCCTTGGGAACAGCAATTTGGAACACCAGGTCTCAGTATGTATCATCCACACTCAGAAATCCAAATGGAAACCTGACCTTGTGCAGTAGTAGCAGGACTTGTTTCTCTTCTGCTGAATACAAAGCCTTTGGTAGAACCTCAGGGGACATCAGACAGAAAAGCAAGTACGTCAAGTTGATTCGGGAAATTGGTGCTGTAAGCTTTTCAGAATCACAAACCTGGTGTTTCCTTAATTAGAAAGGTGGTCTTCCAATCAATATTCTTGCTATTCCTTGCTACGCCGTTCCCCTCGCTTCCCAGCCAGCCACTCTGGGGATTTTCAGCTGACGACGGCACAATCCTCCTGGGGCCGTGCAAGGCACAGAGGGGAAGAAGAAGCATAATTTGTTGGCCTGTTACATGGGGCTGCTAAAGCGCAGGATTGCATTCATCAAAGCCACACAGTCCCCCAATTTCATATTCAGAATGCGTGTCCCACGGTTCACCGAGGAGTGATGCGGCAGACACGCTTAAGCGTTGCTGGAAATATTTCAGCATTTTAATTTTTCTTCTTTTTCTGAAAGATGAAAGTACCCCAAATTGCAAGCAAGGAGCCACACTGTCCCAAGACCTGAACTCTGCCCAGATGTCTGTTACCTGCTGCTTAGGAGTGCGCAAGTATTGGAGGAGGGATGGAGCTTGCCTGTTACTATGGGATCTGAAAGTAGTTAAACTTTGCATGTGTATCTTCTTACCCAGTGAAAGACACAGAGGCGAGAAGAAAGAAAATGACAAAACCAATAACAATTTTTCCTATTATTTATCCAGCACCACGCCAGGCACTAAATGATCAATGCGGTATCTCATTTAATTCTCACAGCCATCCCACGAGGTAGGGCTCTAACGTCCATGCCCTTGTATGTGAGGAACAGAGGGTGAGAGCGGCAGAGTAAATGGCCCACGGTCCCTCAGGGTTCCATCTCTGGCCTCATTCACTCCGGAGCCCCTTCTTTGGGTCATTGCTTTGCATCGATTTCTTTGTTCACATGAAATTAGGAATTGCCACTCCAGATTTGATTAGTCAGGGCTCTCTCATAATCCCCGGTGCCAGCATGAAATAAAACTGATTAGTTTCAAGGCATGGTCAAAACAGGTCGCGTAAGCCGTGTTTACGGGAATAATATAATTACAGCAATTTTCAGGAGTATTCAGGCTCCCCCCAAACTAAATATTAGTGAGGAAAGATAAGTTAGGGGCCCCAATTAGCCGGAGTGGATCGGTTTCACCGGCTGCATGCGTAACTCTCCAGTTCACTTTTCTTGTATAAACACAGCTGCGAGGTAGCCGCGGCCTCGGCGTGCCAGGGTCCAGAGGGGGACGGCAGCCCTTCAGGGGAGCTCTGCAAACTGTGCCGATCATCGTTCCTTGCCACCCTGCCTTAGGACCAGGCATTCATTTGGCATAAAACCGAGAAAGAAAACACACGCTCATCTAAATGGCTCCTTTGTAACCTGAAGAAAAGACCTTGAGTGGTGACCTCAAAAGACTTATATCAATAAATCAAAAGAGTCCCTTAAAACATTTATTCTTTTGGAATTTGAGCCATGTTTGCTGTTGTCATTGTTAAATAACAACTAGCATATTATTTTTCTTCTTACCCACACTGGGATCGCCTCGGGTTGAATTCGTATGCTCCGGCATCGGGGCTTGAACCTGCGTGAAGTCCAACAGCTCTTCAGTGAGGATGTCCTCAGTGAGGGATTAGTGCTCTGCACTGGGAATGAAAACACGAGTGTCTTAGCTCTCAGTGTGGGCTCTCTGTGATTTATAATCTGAGGTGAATGGAGGCTTACAATCGAATAGTTTAGTTTAATGCCTTCTTTTAAAATATTTTTACACGATTGTCTGATTAAAGAGTGCTCTTCCCTGGGCTAATGTGAGCGCAGGCAAAGGGAGAGAACCACCTACATATGGAATGGCAAATAGATTTCCTTTCTTGTGACAATGCTGATGGGTAGAGTCAGCTTTGATGAGATGTCTGAGGCCAATTCTGGGTTGATTAGTGATGTCTGTCATAGATGTAGGAGGGGAATATTGGAAGGATATGGTATATTTGATAGCCCTGATGTAAACTGTTTGGTTTGAGCTGTAGCAAAGGCTGTGTCTGCCCCACTTCCTACCCCCACCCCTGCCTCTAGGTAGCTTCTTGTCTATTTTACTTCAGTACCTGAAAATATGGCCTTTGCTGCTTGACCTACATTATTATTTAAAAAATAATAGTAAAGTGAAAGCTAACATGTATTGGGTTCTTAGTACATGCCAGGCAGTACTTGTACATTGCACATATCTTTTTTTAAATTGATCTTAGAGAAAAAGAGAGAGTGAGCGTGAGAGAGAAAGAGAGAGATAAACATTGATTTGTCATTCCACTTATTTGTCCATTCATTGGATGCTTCTCGTATGTGCCAGGAGCAGGAATTGCATTCATATCAGGATGGTACTCTAACCAATGGAGCTACCAAGCCAGGGCTGCACATATCTTGTTTATTCCTATTTTACGGATGCAGACAGTGAGACTAATTTTCTAGAAATCAAACCAAGGTTCTTTGGGCTCTATGCTTTTAACCACCTCATTTTATGGCACACTCTTTTGGGCTTCCAGTGAGGCTGTTCATGCCCCTCTTCATTATTTTGGGAGAACACCTCTCCTGAGCAACCAGGGGAATATTGACCAGGAGTGCAGAGAACAGAAAATGCAAAACACAGTCCGGGAACAATTCTGTAATATGCTGCTAGCCACCCTTTCCCAAGTCAGGTAAGCCACGGGCTCTTCAAAAGGCATTGGCCCATGTAGTAAAGGGTCTTTTAGGGATCTAATGTATTTCCTAAGGCGAGGAGGTTGTGCATTTTGCTTTTATTGAGAAATAACTTAAAATTTCAGGGGTATACAGGGTGGGGCTGTATTGATGGCAAGGGGAGCTTAGGTGGGTCCAGGGCATGAGATGCCACCGTGAAGAGAAGTCAGAGTAGTTTTTGTAGAGGGGACAGTATTCATTCACTTCTTATTCAGTTGCTTGTTTATCCAACAAAGACTTGTTGAGGACCTGCTTTGCTCTAGGGATTGTGCCAAATGCTGGGGTTAAAGGTTCCTGTTCGTGTAGAGGCTTCAGGAGGGAGGAGAGTAGCTCTGAAAAGAAATGACATACTTGCAGAGTTTGCCCGGGGTTGCACTGAATGCCGCTCTTTCCACTTGCAGAGGCTGCTTTCTTCTGGTTTGATTTCACTAGTATTACAAGACTCATATCACCATTCTGATCCCAAACAGCAGAGATGACACATGAAAATATGTATGCATCATATTAAGTAAAGAGAGGTCAAACACAGTGTTTTATCTGCAGTATGATCATAGCCATGTAAAAATTGTGTGAGTGTAACAGGATGACCTAACTGAAAATATGTCTGAAGATTTTGAAACATTTACGAGTAGAAGCTGAAAAAAACATTCCTGTCATTTAAGAGCTGCAAAGATTTTCTGTCTCCTAAGAAAGTCAACTTTCTGAGCCTCTCTGGGTCAGACTGCTTCTTTGTCTAGGAAAATCACCCATTTGGCTCTGTGTTATCCAAATGTAAAGTAAGATGCCAGCTATTATTTGGGAAGCTTGTGAAATTATAGAGATACCTTTGATTGAGGAACCCAGTGCTCTGTGTTGGGGTTGTGTATGCCTCTTGCATGTGTGTGAGCCAGAGCTCCTGTGTTTCCTTTAGCTGTGTGGGTTGAGGCCGCACTGTGCCCTCACTATGGTTACCTGTGTCTAGGGTACCTTGGGGGATATAATTTGAGCTCCCTCCCAGGGAAGTGATTTCCACAAAGATAAGCTGACAGGGTCTTCATTTCATAGTGGAAGGATCAGACTGAGCTGGGGGTGGGGGGCTGGGCTGGGCTTTGGATACTCTATTGGAGATCTCATAGTCCAGACTTTAAGAAGTGCTCTGATTCTGGATTGTTGTTTCCTTACATTAACTTCATGCTGGGACCAAAGGGTGGGGCCACATTCCAGCGGGTGAGGGTAGAGTTTGCTCTGGGAGGGAATGGCATTGCCTCTGTCCATCACCGTGGCAAAGAGTGGGTGCACTGGGAATAGAGACCATGGTGTGGAGTGGAAGACACTCCTTGGGAGGCATGGCTGTGAGACGTGGACTCGAAGGAAGGGAGGTGGGTTTGGCTACACTTTCAGTTGCGGCCAGGCTGAGGGATCTCTCCATAAGGGGCCCGCAGAGGCAGCTTCTGGGCCTCATTCTAGGTCTAGAGGCAAACATATTTGTAAAAAAACAAACGAACAAAAGGGATGGTAAATGGGAAGAGAAAAAAAGAAAGAAAGAAAAAGAAAAGAAGAAAAAGAAAGAAGGAATTCTAGAGAATTATTTTCATTATTTAATTGCTATAGTAATTTCCTTCTATTCTTCTTGGCCTATAAATATAGTCTTATTAGAAGTTGGAGCCTGGGCCCAGCCGGGCGTGGCTCAGCGGTTGAGCATCGACCTATGATCCAGGAGATCGTGGTTCGATTCCCTGTCGGGACCTACGCCCAGGTTGCGGGCTCGATCCCTAGTTGGGGACGTGCAGGAGGCAGCCGATCAATGACTCTCTCCATCACTGATGTTTCTCTCTCTCTCTCTCTCCCTCTCACTTCCTCTCTCTGAAACCAATAAAGATATATTAAAAACAAAAGGTAAACTAAAAAAAGAAGTTGGAGCCTGGTCTCAATACTGCTGTAGAGAATTAGGGAAGGGAAAAGCTTCTTTCAGTTTGGGGGTTCAAGACTAAAGAGGAGGCTCACGTCTCTCCCTCTGAGGCCAGTGTCATGAAGCCCAGACCTGGATCCCTGGAACTGCAGGAGAGGAAGCTGCAGGGAAAGTCATGGACCCGCCAACCCCCTTCCCAACACCCCCCCCCCCTTCTTCTAGATGCAAAAGGAGAGGAACGGTGAAAAGGGGAGGGAGGGGCTACAATCTGGCAGTCAAGCTGGTAAGTCTGGGAGAACTAGGTGGGCAAACATATTTGTAAAAAAACAAAAAAGAAAGGGATGGTAAATGGGGGAAAAAAGAAGAGAGAAAAAGATAAAGAAGAAAACGTAAGAGGGAATTCTAGAGAATTACTTTCACTATTTAATTGCTATAGTTTATTATTGTTTTTGCAATCATCAAGGATGCACAGTGACACTCTTATTATGACTCTACCATCTACAAATGTAGTCCCTATACAATAAGGGGTTAACATATGACATTAATTCGGTCAACTAATGTGCAAGGTGAAACTGGAGGATGTCATCTGTAATGATCTCCTTCACATAAACCTGCTAATTGAAGTTTTCCGTGTCCCAGGTGGGAGTTTTTTGTGTTTTAATTTATACTCAGTTCCTTTGTGTAGTTTTGCAGGTCTCAGCAGGGGAGCATGTTGGTTGGTGAGTGCAGCCAGCCTTCAGAGCTAAAATTACCTAATTCTTACTATAGCTTGTAAAATAATTTTAATCTTATTTATTTTTTTAGAATACGAAAGTCATATTTATGGTTCTCAATAAAAGGGTACCAAAGGGAAACAGTGAAAACTCTCGTTTTTGTCGCTTCCCACCTTCCAGTTCTCCTCTTCAGTGACAATTATTTACCCATTTCTTGTGCATTTTTTTCCCCCACAGGTAGTTCTGCACATTTAAATTCTCATGTTGAGTTTGGCACTCTGCTGAGCATTTTTCGTGCTTTTGGTCATTTAGCTCTCAAAATATAGCTATGGGGAGGGACTCAGGTATTATTAACATCCCCACTCTTTAGAGGAGGAACAGAGGCTCAGGGCAGTGGTGCACTGGCCTGACTGGTACCAGCTTGGGCGAGCCAGCTGTTAAATTGTTCAGAATTTTGTGGTCTGGTTGACCACAGGTTGGTAGCTTGATATTGGCCACAGTGGGAGCGTTTGCACCTGTGGGAACTGGCAAACGCTGCAAATCGCATTCTATCTATCTAGCCAGAGCTGGCTGTGAAACGTTTGCCAGCACAGCCCTTTCTCAGAGAGCTTGAGCGACTTGTTCAAGGTCAGGAGCTAAAGGGGGCTGAGTCGGGATTTGACTCCAGGCCTCTCTGACTCCAGACCCTGGGCCCTGAGCCATGATCTCACTGAGAAGTAGGAGAAAATGAACCAATAAACTTGAGCTTCCGGTGCCTAGACTCACCCCCTCTCTCCCTCTCTCTCTCTCCCCACCCCTGTCTCCCCCGCTCCACTTTTATTTTCCTGGTCAGTGTCTTAATCCTTTGTTTTCTTCTCACCATAAACTAATAACCCATACTTACTGCAGACAAGTTGTAACGTGGAAAAACACCTGAAGAAGAAAGCAGCCACTCTGCCGAAGAAGCCAGCGCTAACATTTTGTCACCTGCTGACTTCTGGCCTTTGTGTTTCTGGTTGCTTGAACTCGATTTCCCCGGTGCCTCTGGTTTGCCTTTGGACTTTTCCCTCTCTGATTTGTTACCTGATGTTCTTAGTACCTTTCACTCTGCTAGTTCGCATGAGACTCCTAGTGTGACACAGGCTGCAGAGGACCCCACTTTAAAGCGCTCCCATGTGGCATCATCAGCATATAGGGTGAGAAGGGACACAGCAAGCTTCGTCCCGGAAGGAGGCTCAGTGCGGCAAGAGGCCCGCTGCAGGAGACCCCGGGGGCACCGGACCAGAGGGGGGCGACTCAGGTCGCGTGGCTCGTGACCACTGTGATACGCGTGTCTTTTGAATGGAATGAAAGGCAGATTCATAGCCGCTGTTAAAACTGCTTCTCCCCCTTCATTATGTTTCCCCCCAAGCTCATGAGCAATAGTTGAATTTACATAATTTGTGCAAATGACACACTTTCTGGGTAAAGCAGAGCAGCTGAAACACAGTCTTCTGAAACATCGAAAGTCAGGTGCTCAAAGTTAGTGTGTGAACTTGAGCTGTCATGGTGAACAGAACATCACGAGAATATTTACCTCTAGAATATCCCTGTAACATAGTACCTGCCATGTGCTCGTTTGGGTGTGTGCACGTGTGCCTCACTATGTATTTAAAACCATAGTAACTAATTTTGCATCAGGTCTGTGGATTAGGGGATATTGAAGAGGAGCCATTTTCTTCACGTTGTTTCAATAACGAGTAAATGGCAGAGAAAAATACAGGCTGTCCCAAGCGGCGGAGCCTGTCCTTGGCCCTGGCCTCCGCAAGCCCTGTGGGTTCTGAGCACCAGTGATACAAATTGTGCCAATCTGTTAGAGCAGACCTGGCTTCCCAGTGGTTTTGTGACTGTCGCCTGCCTCTGCATCTCTTATAATGAAATGGTTCTTGGACAGCTGGGTTATCAGCAAAGAGCTATGTAGGAAGTGCCCTGCCCAATTAATCAGATGTCATTCTGACCAGATTTCTTTAGCACATTGCTCCCTGGTAATAGCCGAGTATTAATAAGTGAAAATCAAAAAGAGACAAAGGAGAAAGGCATCATTTTTATGTATACTTGTCTTAAGGCATATTTTTCCATTTCTGAAACTTGAAAAATAGCCATCTGGAAAGAATCATATTATAGACAAGGCATGTCATGACATTTACAGCAAATATTTTTGCTGGGAGGATCAGTATTCTCTCATTGCCCCATCAACTGCCATATAATCAGATACCCATAAAGTATTCAATAAATAGAGGGTTCCTGCAATAAATCAATAGTGCAGGGATAATACGTTTTAAGTGTCACATTCTCCTTTGTTTACCCCTTTTCTTTAAACACGCATTTTTGCATCACAAACCTCCTTAACCGTTTGTCTTTGTTTCTTTGCCTCTCAGCCACACAGTCTCGGGCAAATGACATTAAACTGCACCACCGCAGAGAGATCTCTGGCATAAATAAATGTATCAGGAGGTCAAGAGGTCAAGAGCATAAATGAGGCAAAGATTTCAAAGAAATCACCGACCAAATGATTTATAAATCATGGAAAATACTGCTCCGGCCATAAAAGAGAAATTAAATTTATACATCATGAGCTTCAGGATGCTTTGGGTTCTGGTGGGTAACTGGGTTAGAAATGGAAGAGCTTATGTCATCCGGTTGTTGGCTTGGAGCCTTGTTATAGCGGCATTTACCCCAGGACTCTAAATCAGGGGGACAGAGATTAAACTCCCCCTCCCTTCTCTTGCGTCTCCAGAAACATTTACTTTTACCTCTGACCTGGACTTCCCACCACGCCAGGCTCCACTCCGGGGTGGACTGAGAATCAGTTCACTGTTGAGCAGAAATGATAATAACCTGCGAGGGGAGACAAGCCCCCGTGTGTTGGCGAAAGTCTGAGAGTCCTACCTTTGTGTACAGGAAAGCAACGAAGACTTACAGCAGCCACCCTGGCCGGGCAAGGAAGCTGTGAAACCGGGGCCTTCTGGGACATAGCGTCGAGTTATCTATAGGCGAGAGGAAAACCAGCCAGTCCCTGTAAAAATAACAGTAATACTTTATGCTATAATGATCCACAAAGGGAATCTGTCCAGAACTTTTACAGCTTCAAAATAATCCTTTCTACTTTTTGCCATAGTTTCTTCAAAGCCGATGTTCAATCATTTCTCTCTTCTTCACCCTTCCCCCACCTTCTCACTCCTTTTTCTTCCGTATTTGGAAAAATATCAGATTGGAAACGGTGAAACTTGAAAGTGTCTATTTTAGCTCTTTATGAATTCATGAAGTATACACAATGATCTATACATGAAACTGAAGTGATTTCATGGGGAACTTGCTGAAAACACACTCAATTGGGAGCGTCACTTCTGAGTTCAACAGATGTGAAACAGCAAATGACACCATGAACAGCCATCAAAGTTTGGAATTGGTTGCTGCTCTTTATGACCTGCTCGATGAAGACTTAAACTTGGGGCCAGTTTTAGAGTTTTCCTGGAAACAAATTTTGCTAATCCCTCTCAATGGAAACAATATGCTGGTCCCTAGCTCGAAGTACAGATTTCTGGTGATGACAGAGAAAAACAATATACTTGTGTCAAGATTCTTTTGCTCTCACAGTCCAAGGTAGGATTTCAGTAGAGTTCCAAGTTAGTTGTCCCTCCCCTCCCCTCCCCTCCCCTCCCCTCCCCTCCCCTCCCCTCCCCTCCCCTCCCCTCCCCTCCCCTCCCCTCCCCTCCCCTCCCCTCCCCTCCCCTCCCCTCCCCTCCCCTCCCCTCCCCTCCCCTCCCCTTTTTCTTCCCTTTCTCTCTCTCAATCTCTCTCTCCCCCTCCCTCTTTCTTTTTCTTTTTTTTTTTTTCCCTTTTCAAGCTTCTCTCTTTACTTTTCAGATATTTGCAAGAACAAAATCTGCTTGAGGGGGTCAGTCAATTTTTGGTTGTATGTTTTATTCTTTAACTATCTTCAGATACTTTTTTGCTCAAGAATTTGGGTGAAGGAAATGTAAAGCACACTTCTTTCTTTTTTAAAAAACTGCGGTATAATTGACATACAACACCGTGTTAGTTTTAGGCGTACAACATGATTCCATAGTCATACATATCGCCAGACAATCAACACAACAAGCCTAGTTATCATCCATCACCATGCATGGTTACAGAATTATTTTCTTGTGGTGAGAACATTTGAGATTTATTGTCTTAGCAACTTCCAAATATGCAGTAGTGTGTTAATTACAGTTGCCATGCTGTACATCACGTCTCCATGCACGACTCGTTTTTCTTTTATAACTGGAACTTTGTACCTTTTGACTCCCTTCATCTATTTTGCTTACCTCCCAACCCCCAACTCTGGCAACCACCGGTCTGTTCTCTGTTCCTGTGAGCTTAGTTTATTTTTTATTTAATTGTTTTAGATTCCACAGATAAGTGAGATCATACAGTAGTATGTCTCTGTTTGACTTATTTCACTTAACGTAATGCCCTCAGGGTCCATCCATGTTTCCACGAATGGCAAGACTTCGTTCTTCCTTGTGGCTGAATCATACTCCATTGTGTGCATGTAGATACACACATCATATGTATATGTACCACATTTACCTTATCCATTTATACATTGGTGTACACTTTGGTTGTTGCCATATGTTGACTATTGTAAATAATGCTGCAATGAACATGGGGGTGCGTGTATCTTTTCGAGTTAGTGTTTTTGCTTTTTTCAGATAAACACTCAGAAGTGGTCATTCCTGGATTATATGGTAGTACTATTTTTAATATTCTGAGGACCCTTTATACTGTTTTCCATAGTGGCTGCACCAATTTACATTCCCACCAGCAGTGCACAACATGTCTCTTTTCTTCACATCTTTGCTAGTACTTATTTCTTGTATTTTTGATAATAGCCATTTAATAGGTATGAGGTGATATTTAACTGTGGTTTGATTTGCATTTCCCTGATGATTGGTGATGTCGAACATCTTTTCATGTACCTGTTGGCCATCTGTGTGTGTCTTCTTTGGAAAAATGTCTAATCAGATCATCTGCCCATTTTTCAACTGTATTGTTTCAGTATTTTTGCTATTAAGCTATATGAATTCTTTATACATTTTGGATATAAAACCCTTATCAGATGTATCGTTGGCAAATAAGTTCTCCCATTCAGTGGGTTGCCTCTTCATTTTGTTGATGGTTTCTTTGCTGTGCAGAAAGAAGCTTTTTAGTTTAATATAGTCAAATGTGCTAATTTTTACTTTTGTTGCCTTTGTTTTTTGTGTCAAATCCAAAAAAATCATCTCCAAGACCCATGTAAGGGAGCTTAATATCTATGTTTTCTTCTAGGAGTTTTATGGCTTCAGGTCTTACATTCAAGTCTGAAGTCCATTTTGAGTTAACTTTAGTGTACCGTGTAAGATAGTATGATCCAGTTTCATTATTTTGCACGTTACTGTCCAATTTTCCCAGCACCATTTACTGAAGAGACTGTCCGTTTCCCATTGTATATGCTTGTCTTTTGTTGTAAATTAATTGACCATATATGCATGTGTGTACTTCTGGGCTCTCTAGCCTGGTTCATTGATCTACATGTCTGTTTTCATGTCAATGCTATTGTTTTGATTATTACAGCTTTGTAATATAGCTTGAAATCAGGAACATGATGCCTCCCTCTAGCTTTGTTCTTCTTCAAGATGCATTTGTCTGTTCAGTGTTTTTTTGGAGTTTCATACAAATTTTAGAATTGTTTGTTACAGTTCTGTGAAAAATGCCATTGGAATTCTGATAGGGATTGCACTGAACGGGCTTTGGGTAGTATGGACATTTAAAAAATATTAATTCTTCCAGTCCATGAGCACGAAGTATTTTTCCATTTATTTATGTCTTCGTCAGTTTCTTTCATCAGTGTCTTAACAGTTTTCACTGTATAGGTCTTTCACCTCCTTGGTTAAATTTATCCCTAGGTGTTTTTTTCTTTTTGATGTAATGATAAATGGGATTGCTTTCTTAATTTCTCTTTGTGATAGCACTTTTTTTCTTAATCTCCTTTTTCTAGTATTCCTAAACCTAGAGGTATGTTAAAAAAAATTCACAGCTTGCAGATGGATTTATGCTAAGTCATCAAAATTGAATTTTGAGTCATTTTGCTTAATAAGTTTCTCCCACCCCGTTTTTCTTTATAACTGGGAGGTTGGGCCTCTTGAGCGGGGCCACATATTTATACTGTGTTTGGAATTCAGGCTCCTAGGAATTGGTTGGTACCATTTGCTTAGGTGAATGGTTAGGAATTTGGAAGGTTTTCTGTTGAGCAAGGTTGGTTGTTGCTCTGTTCATTCTCCCTACACCATGGCTCTGGTATTCTGACACACAGCTGCATGTCTCAGAGTTGGGTTTTCATGTAGTTGGTCTGTTGTGCCAAGGAAGAGGGCATGTGATCTCTGCTGCCACTAAAAGAAATGTCTGACTTTGTTACATCTTAGAATTTTTGCTTTCGCGGATGTAAGCAACTTGTATTGCCATATTTGCCTTTCCTGGCCCACTGGCTTTTGATTTCATCTCATGGCTTTTTTAGCATATGATGTTTTCTTTTCACTGATAAAATATAATCTTGAATATGCAAATGGAGAGAGGGACAAGGTATCTTGTAAACAGACTGTGTGATGGCATTTATCTATTATGACATGATTGTAATAAAATACATAGCACACATTGGGTGGCAGGCAGGGCGACAGTGTAGTGGGAGTCCCAATAGAGGAAGTAACACAGTAATCCAGTAACACTGGCCTGACTAGAAACATATTTAATCTCTTCTACTCATTTTAGCTTGGTATTACTTTAATACTCTTGGACTTAAGAGATATCGAACATAATTTCTTGGGGCCTGTTTTAAAGAATGGAAATGAATCTTTTATATTTAGCTCATCACGTACAGAAGATTGACTTAAGAGTCCTTGACATTTCATTTTACTTTTTAAAAAAAATATGTTTTTATTGATTTCACAGAGAGAAAGGGAGAGGGAGAGAGCGATAGAAACATCACTGATGAGAGAAACTCATCAATGGGCTGCCTCTTGCATGCCCCTTAAAGGAGACTGAGCCTGCAACACGGCCATGTACCCTGACCGGGAATCGAACCATGACCTCCTGGTTCATGAGTCGGTGCTCAACTACTGAGCCACACTGGCCGGGCAACATTTTATTTTTTTCTTTTGTTGTCTAAATATCTGCTCCCTCAATTTCCCTTTGTTCCGAGGACCATCTCATTTAATTTGTAGTGAAAGTGATTCGGAGCATGGTCTCTGCAGTTGAAGAGTCCAAACCCTGCCTCAGCAACAAGCTGTGTGATCTCATGCTAGTGGCTTGGCCCTCCCTTTGCCTAGGTGCTCGGTTCTCTTCTCTGTGAATAACAGACAGTTTTACCCACCATGAGAGCCATTGTGAGGCTTAAGTACACGGAAAGCAGAAGAGCTCTTGGCACAGGGGTGACACCTATTAAATGTTACCTGCTGCAGCTATTACTACTTCTGTTACTTATGAAACTGTTCAGCGTACAGCTCTCGCGTGGACAGTTTACGGGAAACTACACAAGCCCGAGCTCACCTGATTCCCACCTGGTTATGTGTGAACTTCTAAAATCCTCCTGAATGAAGGCTCTGAGACCACCCGAAGGCAAATGGTAAAGTCGAGCATTTGGTTATGTATCGGGTGGTACCCGCGTGAACACAGTTAATTTCGTGGTGAAGGAAAGTAGAAAAGTGGAGTGAAAAGCCGATCCTAAGGGAAAAACAAGGTTATGAATTGGAAGATGTGGCACCAAAGAAAAAAAAAGTGTGTGACCTTGCGAATCCTCCGTGGACCTTGTCAGCCAACTGGAGAATGGGAGCGACGAGACCCACTCCGCGTGTTTCCAGGGTTATTGTGGGCTCTGGTTAGAAGGCACGTGGGCGCAGGGACCACTCAGAGGGACGAATGCGGCCTGGCGCAGGGGGCACGCGGGCTGAAGGACAGAGCAGGTTCCTGTCCATCAATCCCGCGCCTGCCTGTGACTGCTCCTGTCGGGGATGCTGGACCACGGCCCCACTGCAAATTCCAGGGCACACACGTGGCCCGTGGATCGCCCTGGCGCCTGGCCTGCAGAAGGACCCAGGGTGTATTTTTATGTGTCAGCTCCAGACAGACAGAGTTTTGCTTTGGAAATAAAGAGGCTTTCCTGGGTGAAATGGGACAAATGGATGGACCCCAAATTCTCTAAAACAGCATCCAAATGTGTGGAGCTTTGTGCCCTTTATATCTTAATGACACCTAGTCACTCTGTGACAGTCTATGCCTCGTTCGGCGTCGCAGAGTTCAGCAGCCACCCCCTGGAGCCCTGGCAGAGGTAGTTTCTGAAGGTGCCAAGATGGAGAGAAGCTGATATACAATGTGGAAGAGCGAAGGCCCAGGGGGCCCAGATCCAAGCCAGGGGACCGGTGTCAGCAATGTGAGAGCGAAAGAGCAGGCAGGACTCGGACAAACAAGGACCCGAAATCACGCCTCGGCCACCAATCCAGATGCAGAAATAAGAGGAGGGGGCCCGGCCGGGGCCCTCATCCATCACTCGGCCTGGCGCGGGCAGGGAAGCCGCACGCCTGGCACCAGCCGCCGCGCTCCGAGGCCGCCTCCCCGCCTTGGGCGGCAGAAGGGCTGCGGGCTGAACCGTGACGTCCTGGGCCCGTGCTCCTCAACAGATGGCACCGTAAATCTGAAATAGTCCACAGGAGGAAGACAAATGGGAATCGGCCGAGAAGGCTCGGAGCCTGGCATACGGAGCGGAGTAAAGAGAGGCCCGGCCTCCTTACGGAGCCGTTTCTTTCTCCTGCTCTTAAAGATCACACTTCTGAAGTCATCTCCCACCGGAGCCCCGGCAGCTGAACCGGTTCCTAAACACAGCTCTCTCTGGGCAGAGGGAAAGCAGGAACCAGGGAGGTTACCCTGCGATGCCAGGCGACAGTCAGGTGTGGGGATGTTCGCCTTGACCTTCCAATGATTTCATGCCCCCCTACCCCCCAATCAGGCTCCTACTGGTGAGATTCTGTGCCCTGGTTTCCCCCCACCTCACATCATTGAGAAACAAATAAGCTCTCCCTCGTTCTCCCCTCTGACCTTCTCAAACACTTATTAAACTGTGTGCTGCATACCAGGCACTGTCACTCATTCATTCACTCGTATTTTTTCCCCTTTATTTAAGCACCTCCTCTATGCCGTACACTGCTAGGAACTGAGGCCACAAAGGTGAATTTGATGGTGACTCGCCCTCAGGAAGTTCCAGTTCAGCTCCATGGGTGGGTATGAGGCGGGCTTGCCAACCAAATAGAACGGTTAAAGGGCTCGCTCTGCAGAGTGAGAGGAGCTCCCTATCCACTGATAAGATCTTGGAGTTTTGCATTATCCTGCCAGGGGCTTAATGAACCCACAAATGACAACTTCCCACTGGGGTGTTTCAGAATCTCTGGTTTGGGACTGACACATAGTCAAAAACACACACATTAAAATGTTTTTATGGTACACATATAGAAAATAAAGTTCCTCTGTCGATTACTCTGCAGCTTTGCCTGCCTCCTGGAACGCCAACTGCTCTGTGGCCTCTAGACCTTCAAGTGCACTGCTCCAGTTTCACTGGGTGCTCTGTTCTGCTCTTGTATGGGCGCCTCATTGCAGGCTTTCAGGTGTCAGCATAAATAACGTCTCTCCAGAGAGGCAGGAGGGAGCGGTGGTTGAGTGTAGACTCTGGAACAGGTCTGCCAGGATCAACAATCAAAAAAATCTGCTCATTGCTAACTATGTGATCTTGGGCAAATTTCGTAACTTCTCTATTAACCGATTTCCTCAGTTAAAAAAAAAGGGAGTTGTTATGACATCTGTCCCCTAGGATCCTTAAGAGATTTCAATAAGAAAATATATGTAAAGTATTTAGAGCAGTGCTCAGTGAATATCCATTTTTGTTGTTCCCTGGCCATCAGGTCTGAGTTGGTTTACTCCTGTGATTTTGGTTGCCATTGTAGCATTTACCATACTTACGTATGGTAGTTATGTAAGGTAATTGTTATTTATTTACTTGATAATTATCTGTCTTCCCCACTGGAGTGAAGCTACACAAGGATCTTTTATTTACCAAAGTATCCCTAGCACCTGGTATGGATGTAGTAGATGCTCAATAAATATTTGCTGAACAAGTGAATGAATGAAAGAATGATTAAGTAAATGGAAGCTAAACCAAAATATTCTTGGGTAGTGGGGTATACAAAAGCTACAAAAAGGAAGTTTTGTATTGGGTATGATTTTTTTTTTTTTTTTTTTTTTTTTTAAGTTGCGGGTTGATCTTTGAAGTATGGAGCTTGGAAATCATTCTGTCTCAGTTTCCTAACAATAGAGAGTTCTGGGTGCCGGACAAAATTTCAGAAATTTTCCCATGTTGTAACAGGCTTTGGAGAGACATTCTTTTGGGACAGTCCTGTCCCAATAGGGCAAAGATAGCTGTATCTTTTTCAGATACAGTGGGGAAGTTTCCACTGAATAGGCCTAATAAAAATCAATAGCCTAAAAGCTAAGTTAAGTTGATGAAATGAACTATTCAGTACAATTTGCTTATTAGCAAAAGCACCCAATCTACCGCTGGGATCCCTGTTGCTAAGTTGCCTCAAGAAACAAATTGATGAATGGATTTTCTTTTTCCTAAAGTCCTCTAAAGTTAGCAGGTCAAGTAGCTACAATTTCATTAGGGCCACTCTAGTCCGTGATAGCTGTGCAGTTTGGTTCCAAACATCCAATTTATCGATTGGCCTAAGTCCCAACGGCATGGATTGTGTTTGGGGGATTTTAGATGCCTGTGCATTGTTTTTAACGATCTTTCAGGAATTTGGGGTAAGGAAGGGGAACAGGAAGCACTGCTGAGAAGCGAACACTTTCCCATTTCATTCAGTGCAGTGAGGCACCAGGGCCACCACACTCTCACACTATATTCTCAAAACCCCAACAATGTTAAAATGGTTTGGCAATGTTCATAATCTTTTTTTATAAAAACTTTATAAATGGAGAATAGGAACCAGCAAAACACAGTCATACACTGATGAAGGATTTGGAAATAACAAAGGGGAGATAGTGAAATCCAGAGGTTAAAATTTGATATGTAAAAGTTTATTTTTGATAACTGAGCTTTCGTTTTAAAGTTGGTCAAGTCTTCAACTGTCTGCTTCATTTTGGTAGCAGCAGGGCTTTAAGGAGTCATAATATTAGGACAATAAAACTATATATATATATCGAGACATCTATATCTCTAGTTTATATCTAAGTTTGTATCTATGTCTATATATATCATATTAATTGTGGTTCATATTGTGAACCAATATAGTATGTGTATATAGAATGCACTTATTTTCTATATAGCAGTGAAGGAATTGAGACTGGGAAGACAGGTAGAAGAGCAGTGGTGGAGAAGGGGAACCAGGGAAGTCAGGGTGCCTGAAAAAGCCCGAGGTTCCACAGCAAAAGATACCCTAAGCAGGTGACTTCAGGATCCAGGTGAACTTCAATTTACAAGGTAAACCAATGTCAGAAACAGTTTCAGAAATTACAGTCTTCCTCTGAATTTCTAGTTCTAGTTGAAAGTCAATAACTGGAAATTACCAAGGTACTTTACTTTAAAGGATAGTTTCGAGTATGTTTTTTAAAAAGCTGGAACAGACAGAAGTTCCATGCTAAGGTTGTAAATAAACTCTTGGAATACTCATTAGTTTTAGATTCATAGAGAAGTTGTGAGAATTACAAGCACTCCTCACGGTCTGCACTAGGCTTCCTGTATTGTTAACATTTTATAGTACATTTGTCACAATGGGTCAACCCATATTGATACAAAATCCCCTCATTTTGCAGATGAGGAAACTGAGTCCCCAAGGGTTAAATGATTTGCCCCTGGCCATGGTAAGGGGTGAGCCAGGACCCAGGACCCGATGTCCTCAAGTGTCAGCCAAGGGCTCTTTCTAGGAAACTGAGTTTCTGTAGCTTGTGGTTTCATGCTTTTCTCTGTAATTGCTGGTGAAATTTCAGAAATCCAAGGTGTGAAGGCGATAACAGCAGAGGCATTCTGGACGAGGTGTACCCCAGCCCTTCGCACCTCATCCCTCGCGGACACCTGAGGCATCTCTGAGTGGCTCTTGGGGCCCCGAGGAGGATCGTTTGGCAACAGCTCCGCGGCTCGATGTCGCCTTGTTGCAAGTTAACCATCTGGCACCAGCTGCCTGTGAGGCTTGAGGCGGAGCCGTGAGTGGCGGGACCAGGAGCCTGCGCCAGAGGGAGCCGCACCCCGAACCCGGGGCACGGGGGGGCGCTCTTTGAAACGAGGCATTCTCTGAGCCCGCCGAGAAGGCACTGATTACAGAAAGGGGGGGTCGGATACATGCAAGCGTATTTGAGTCCATACAGACCTCCTAATTGCCTCGGCAGCGTTGTGTGTTCTAGGAATAAGGGGGGAGTTGGGAAAATTGGCTGGAAGGATACATTCGGGTCCTCTGGACCATATCTATATTCTTTGCTTTTCCCATTCCTAGAAAAAAATGCCTTCTTCCCCTTCCTTATTGTTTCCTTTTTCCAGTATAGGCTAGAGGGAAATGGAGTAAATAAGAGGGAAAAAAAAAAAAAAAAGAGAAAGAATGGAAAAGAGTGTGACGTAAGGGCCTTCTGTTGCAGCCCAGAATCAGGTATCTCCGGCTCGAATGCCTGGCATTGCCGTGTACTAACTGTGTGATCGTGAGGGAGCTGTGCAAGCCCTCTGTGACTCAGTTTCCTCATCTGTAAAACAGGAATGACCGCCATGGCAGGTACTCCAATATGTTGCTGTGGGAATTAAACGAGATGATGCACCTAGATAGTTTTGCCCCCTGGCCTGGGACATTGTCAGGACTTGATAGCCATTGGTTGTTATTATTTTCACTGCTACACTAGTTATATTATTATCAAGAGGGGAATAAATGCATGAGAATGAATGGGCAGCTTTTCCAGAGGCAAACCTATCGATCTTTTGCTTTTAGTAGTCTTCCTTAAAATGTGCATCTTGTCCAAAGTACTTGCTTTTTTTCTTGGAATCTTTTTGATGATGATTTTATCATCATCATAATTTTTTTTCTCATGCATACAGCACGGTTAAGTTGCCAAGGTTGATTGACAAATTTTATTTTCTAGTTCTTTAAGCAGTCTCATGTTCTATTGCCTGAGCTATTCTGTCTATACTGTTCTTAAAAAGAGAAATATTTGACTTTTATCAATTTTCTTGAATCAGTCATTTATTCAACAATTATTTATTGAGTGCCTACTATGTGCTGGCACTGTTTTAGGCACTTGGGACACACAAAACAGAGATCCATGCCGTGAGGCCTAGCTAAACCCAAGATAACGTAATAGTAAATAACACTGTGTGTTAGAAGGTGGTAAGAGCTATGAAAAAAGAAAAAAGGTAGGCAGGGTAAAGAGAGCTGGGTGCACAGAGGCTGAGCTTTGTTTTGTTTCATTTTTAATCACCAGTGACTCTCCTAAGAACTCTTCGAGCTCAGCAGGGCAAGACCTTAGGGTCTGGGGAAAGATAGCTAGATGCTGAAAGGGCTGATCTTTCAGCCACTCGGCCCTGCTTCTCTATTCCATTGCTTTCCAGTGGGTCAGCTTTCCCTGTCAGAGCAGCCTGTGTCACATACACAGCTTAGCTCCTGCCTGCTACCCAGCCCAGCAGATCCATTTTTTATTTTATTTATTTTTGACAGGTCAGAACCAGGCCGATCCAATTACTCCCACACATAACCCAGCCAGAGGCAGATGGTTTTCTAGGATTAGGGGCGAACGAGGAAACTCCACCTGGATGTTAGGTAGCCCCTCTTGTAGGAATTCCAGCTTTCCTCCCCAGGTGAGCTGCCAGCACACTCCAGCGCAAGGCAGCATTGTCATTAATCTCCCAACCAGGGCTCCTATTAACGTGTCACTGAAACAACCTATTTTCTTAGACCAGTTCCCACCCCCTTGATATACTGGACATGTGTCAAAAAAATCAGAGGCCATCCATATCTTATCTCATATTAGGGAGAGTCATGTAGAAATGTCCCTTCATTATCAGGACAGTCATGTCAAAAAGAATCGACTTATTGTCAGCGTTTCTAACCTAACAATGTTAATGGAGCCTTTAGACATCCTCTCTCCTCATTTGTTTCTTAGATGCCTATCAAGGAGACAGTTGCGAGAGAGTTTCCAAGCTCTGGGGAGCTCTGTGTATGTGTATTAAATGACAGCACTCGAGGCTGCTGATTATAAAGGGATGCAGGGTAGGTGGGGGGATTGAGATACTGGGGAGAGTGCCTGCCATTTGGCAGGGTGCCAGGGTGGTGAGAGACCCTGAGCAAGACTTCAGGCCCCGAAGCTAGCTATTGTTTGTCCCCTCTCCTGTCCTCCCTTCCAAAATTTTCGAGCGCTGCATAACGCATACATCTGCCGAGTGAAGGTACCCTTTAAGACATTCCCAGCAGTGCTTAAGATACCTCTCTCCCTTAACTCATACTTGTAGGTTCTTGTTTTGTTTTGTTTTTTATTCCTTGAGGCACAGGAGGAAATAGGGGAAGGAACCATCGGCCAGAGAATTTTCTAGGGCCTTCAGAAAGTACCTGATGCTGGGCAGGCGGATTTTCAGGCCAGGGCTGCTCTTGGAGGAGCCAGCTCCCTGCCGACCTGCCGCCAGCCATCCAGTGCTGATCACAGTCACGGGATGACAGGTGGATATTGAGAATAAAGCAATAATAAGCCATTTCTCCTGTAGAAGTTATACGGATGCCTTGTCCTAACAGCAGGAAACTATTGGAATTCTTCTAGGAAATGCCCACGGGCTCTTACAGTAAGTCTCTTTGGCGAATGGGTAATTCATCTTTCTTTCTTTTAAAACACAACGAATGTGCTTCTTAGGCCTGCAGCCCTAACTGACCCGGCTCGTAGACAGTTGAACTCTACCCGGCCAGCGCGGTTCAGACAGACATACCAGTCTACGGGGTGCACAGCACTTTCCTAGCCTTGGGGGTAGTTGACAGGGGAGTGCTTAGCACCCACACACCCCTCCTTTGTGGGGACCCCTCCTATGTAACCCCTGGAGGAAGGTGGGGCAGAGCAGAGAGGATCTAGGTTCCCCTCTCACCAGGGCCCGGCAGCTGGAGCGGGCTGATGGCCTGGGCCGTGAATCGGGAGGGACTGTCCACGGGGCGGCCCCTTGTGGCGGTGGCTGTCCCTTCTGTGGTGAGGGCCCTGGAACCCAGCAGGGGCCGTGTGCTCCCTGCGCTACTCCTTCTGTAAGGGCGTCTCTCGAGTACGGCTTGCTCTCCTGGTTTTCCAGCTTTGGGGCCAGTACTTTGAGTCACCGCACAACCTTCTAAAAGTACTTTCTGCTTAAGTTAACCAGAGTTGGTTTCTGACCATTAGCGCAGCTTTATCTTACTTGAGTCCCATTTCAATACCAAGAAGACGGGATGCCAAATGTCACCTTCTACATTTTGTGAAGGAGAAAGCAGAGGCTCAGCAAAGTGAGGAACTCACTCTTGCTTCCACTAGCGAGTGGCTGAGCGGAGGCTGGAAGTGAGCCTGTGAGACCGTGAAGGCAGGGTCCGTGTCTTACTTATTATAGTAAATGTAACAGGTCCAGACTCCCAAGACTATTTGAACCCCACATTGAAACCTACAATATTATCTCCATTTGATGGGAGAGAGACTGTGACCCACAGGACATTTGGGCATTCCTAAAACAGGAATGTTTGCTGTTTTCCGGGAGAACAGGCTCTCAGGAAAGCTGGAGCAAGACCACACCATGCCTGTCTTTCTGTCCAAACCAATTCCAATATCCAGCACTCTGGAAGGGGAGTAGAGCATGGAAGGATGCTGTGGGAAGTGGAGAATATAAGGTGGGGAGGGTAGAATGCCATTAATTTCATTATTTAGTTAGTTTTGAGCAAACATACATAGAATAGTTACTCGGTGCCAGTACTTGACATATATCTACCTCACTTTCTCCTAACAATATTTAAGGACATGATGAAGGCACTCTTATTTTACAAGTGAGGACTCAGACAGAGATGCTAAGTTCCTTGCCCCAGAATCATAGCTAGTAAGCCACAGCACCAAGTCTGACTGACGTCATGCCTGAATTCTAACCAATATATTGTACCAATGGGGCTTGTTGACATTCGGGTCTGGGGTTTGTTGCTGATGGTTGACTGATTTTGAGCACATTTCATAAAAAAAAAAAGTATAGAGTTGCTTATGTAATTCCAAGATCATTGTCTGGAGAGAGATATCCCCTCCACTGTTTTTATTTTTTGTGGGAGAAAGCTGAAATTTGGAATACTTGGCAAAGAGAGTGTTAATGTGCTAACATCAAATGAATTCCATGGATTTTCTATTCATTAAGGCCCATTTCCCTGCACATAACTCACCTCAGCTTGGTTATACTACTCCAGGGTGTGCTAGTAAAACGGGCAAAATGGGGAAGCCAGCCAGAAAGAGGTGTTTTTGGCTGCAAAAATCAGCTTACACCTACCAACAAAGAAAAACAGAAAGGCTCTGCCAAACAGTAAATATCAAGTTCATTGCCTAAGCCCCAGAAGAAAACGTATTAAGCAATTTATGATACCTTTTTGGGCCTATGGTCACATGATACTACTTGGCTGTGAATTTGGGGAATTACAAGTTAGCAATGGGGAGGTGAATCAAAGCAAAAATTGTGGTCATTTCATAGCTTGGGTGATGGGGGATGGCAAAATGGGAGTCTCCTTTGCATTCATTAGATAACAAAATGTACATTTATCTATTCATCCACTGAATTAATTTACTATGTGCTTACTCTCTACTGGGCAGTCTTTAAACACGAGGGATAAAGCAGCCACCTAGACTTGCAATACCCCTCTCTTACGGAGCTTACAGTCTAGCCAAGGAAATGGATGCAATTAAACAATCAAGTAAATGAGTGATTTCAGAGAGTAATAAGTGACTTGAAGAAAACAAATCAGGTGCTGTGATGGAGGGTGACAGGTGGAGGGTAGTGGGGATCAGATGGTCCGGAAGGCCTCCCTGCGGCCTGATTCAAAGGTCTAGAGCAAAATATTCTGGACAGAAGGCTCAGCAAGTGCAAAGGACTCCATGGAAACGGAGCTTGGTGTGTTGGGGAACCAGAAAGAATTGTGGGCCAGAGTCTAGTGAGAGGAGGGAGAGAGAGAGTTGAAGTCAGAGGTCAACAGAGCAGGTCATGTAGGGCCTCTGGTCATGCTCAAGAGTCTGTTCCTTATCTTAAGAGCAACGAGAGGCACTTGAGAGTATTTGAGTGAGAGCGTTGCTATGCCTGACTAACAAGGACTGGAGGCTCTGTGGGCAGTCTCGGTGGAGGTGGTTTGCAGAGGCCTAGGAATAAAAGCTGGGAGGAGGGGTAGAGCCTGTAGCCAGACCACAGAAGTGTCGGTGTTGCTTGACAGGGTAGTGTATGTCCTAAAGCACATTCATAGTGGTTTTCGACCCGGCTGCACATTCAAATCACGTTTGAAACTGCTTAGAAATACAGCTACCTGGGATCTATCCCTGAATGTTCTGACTCAGCAGGTCTGGGAAAGGCATCTGGGAAACAGGGGACATCTGCAATGCTTTCAACAATAAAGATAAATTAAAAAAAACAAAACACGAAACAAACAACAGGAGATCCTGAAGCCTAGCCAGGGCTGAGGACCACTGGTTTGAAAGTGTTTTCACATTCACTGTTTCTTTTGATTGTCTCGTAGGCTGTGAGGTCACTGCTGTTGTTGCCCCATTTCATGGGTGAGGACACTGAGGCTCCCAGAGAGAAAGAGGCTTATTTAAGATCACATGGTGAGCAGAAGTCAGAATCCCTTTTTCTATGTGCAAACCCTGTGCCCTTCCTCCTATCTCACCATATATTCCTGAAAGTAACCAGAAAGTGTGTTACTGTCTTTAAAAATCCAGGATAGAGAGGGTGCTCACTACTGGTAATCAACAAGCATTATGGAAGTTTAGAGACGAAGTGGGAGCCCGTGGCTGGAGGGAGGGGTGTGAGGCATTCCTACACGGTGCTATTTAGGAAGGTGGATCGGAGGGCACGGAACCTACGGTGTGATGAAAACAGGTCTGAGGGCCAACACTGGGGAGAGCTTGAGGGGAGGGCGGGAGAGGTGATTAGAGTGGGGAGACGGAGATGCGTCCATGAGCCGGCACTGTGTGGGTGTCTGTTGTTTCTTGGCTGTTTAGCATCCATTCCAGTTTCTTCTGGAGAGGGAGAGGTGGAGATTTCCTCTCTGCTGGCTCCTCTACTAAGATGCTTGGAATTGCCTGGACCCTGTTCACTTTGAGCCTGGTTTTGCAACATTCCCTTTGATCCCAAGATACACTACATCTTCTAACAAATCCCGTTTTTGCTGGTCTTTTTTTTTTTTTTTTTTTTGCTTTTAACAAATTACTTCCGTTGTTGTGTGATGTGTGGATCATATAGGGAAAGGGGACTGGATGTGCAATTCTCTAAGTTGGCACTCAGGCTAAACTTTTGTTCTTCCACCCCATGCTTCACACCCAACCTCTCTACACCTCTCTGACTTCAGCTCTTGTAAAGATCACTGATTTCTCTGGGGTGTGTGCCCTCCATTTGTTTACGATGAAGCGAGTGTCAACGAGGAGAGGCATTGGACACTCAGGCAGGATTGTTCCTTTAATCTAGTCTTTAGTTAGCAACCACAGTAAGTTATTTTTCAAAATGGAAATCAGATCATGGAACTCCCCAGCTTCAAACTCTTCAACGGCTCTCTGTTGCAACTGAGATAATGATGAACTCATTAAATTCCCTACAAGGCCCAGGAGATGTGGCACTTACTAGGATTCAACCTTGTCTTGCCCTACCTTTGCTATCTATGCTCCAACTGCACATGTTTTTGTAGTTCCATGTAGGTGCTATGTTCCAGCTGCCACAGGGCCTTTGCACAGTCTTTTTATTCACTCAGAAGGCTCTTTCTTTCCCATTTTGCCTTTTAATTCCTTGTTTACACTTCAGAACTGCACCATTTCTCCAGATATGCCTTATCTGACTAGGTTAAATCCCAGCTCTCTCCTCCTCTGCCCTTCACCCCCCACCAGCCACAATGGCAGTCTCACATTTGTTTTCCCCTCACTAGTCTGTCATTTTGGGAAAGCAAGCCCCAATTGTTTTTTCATCATTGTGATCCAAGTCCACAGTATCATGCTTAGTACATAACGATGAAAATAAGAATAACAACAATAATAGTAGCTACCATTTTCATACCATGAACTGTCTTAAGCCTATTACATGTATTAAATCCTTCAGTCTTCTTGACAACCTTATGAGGTAGGTTCCACCATTATCCTCATTTAAATATGGGGGAACAGAGATACAGAGAGGCTGTATGACTTGATAAGGGTCACACAGTTTAAAAGTATGGGAGCTGAGATGAAAACCTACACAGTTTGGTTCCAAAGTTGCCACTTTTAACTATAATGCTATTTTTCTTTTGTACATAATACGTGTTCAGTAAGTGTTTGCTGAAATGAAGAAATGAATGAAGGTGTGAATGAATGAACACATGACCCAGAAATCTGGAATAAAATTCCAGAGGCCTGATTTCAGTCCCAACGCTATGCCCGACACCTTCGTATCACCTCATCGTTGAAGACCTCCGTTCCCTTTGTGCTAACCAGGGGAAATGAGGCAGACAAGTGTTCGGCACACAGTGTGTGACTCCAGGCTGGCATGACTTAAAAGCCCACATCTGGATTCAGCTCTTGGGCTTTGAAAGCTTGAAACAAAAATTGACCCATGTATTGGATCTAATTCCCTAGATCCTAAGGGAGTTTGGGGCCCCTGGGAGATGAAGCCATAAAAGGAAAGACCATCTGAATGGAACCTACATCGCACTTCCAGACCCCAGCAAACAGAAAGTTGTAGGGCTTTCTCTGCCTGTCCTTTTAGGTATCTCACATGGTGGGCTTTAGGAGACAATTATCAACAATCACTCCCTTCTCGAGATAGATTCATTATTAGCAGTCGTGAATGCCTGCTGGAGAAACCACAGAGTTAATTTTCCCCATTCCTAATGTAGTTATACAAAAGTCTCACTGCATTAATACTTTTTCAATTGTGCTGTAACTGAAGCCGCGGAAAACTGCTCACCAGGGATCCTGAGCCTTGCAAACAAGCCCCTCTAAGTCTGCATGGAAAATGCAGACGCGCCCCTCTGTTGCTAGTTAAGCTAGCTGGGACGTTAATGCATGCCTCCTACAGCATTTCAGGCCCAGGCCCCGAGCCCAGGCCCCCCATCCCTGCCCCCACAGCTGCCACCAGGGTCCTGTGTGCCTCCTAAACACTTGGCTGCGGCACTTGGGACATTTTATTGAGGCAGCTTTACTGGAAGGATCCAATTACAGGGTATGGCAAGTTAGATTCAGTGCCCCGGTTAACAATGCTACGGAGAACACTGAGGCTCCCCTGGCCGTCCTGGTGCGAGAGAAATGAACAGAGGAATGGCAAGTGGCCCCCGAGATGGCTGCTGCTCCTGGACACAAACACTCCGCCGGGTTTTTAGAGAAATCTTTATATTTTCATTCATGTGTAAAAAGCAACCCATCAGAGTTGAGGGAGAAAAGTCAAACAATAAGAAGCAGAAAGAATAAATAGTAAACCTCTCCCCTCCTACCCTTAAAATCCCACATACTTCCCCCGAGGTAAGCACTGTTTTGAGTTTGTTGTATAGCCTTCCAGATCTTTCCTTATTGCATTTACCAACAAAATTATATTGTACTTTAAAAATTTCTGCCCACATTTTTCTGTAACTTTATTTTATTTATTTTTTGCCTTAATAATACATCATGGGCATTTTCCACATCAACATGCACAAATCTGCTTCAGTCATTTTAACTGACGTGTTGCAATTTGTAGTATGTATATGCTTCAGCCTCCTAACCAGTTTCTCTTGTCCATACGTGTTTAGATGGCTCTAAAATTTGGCTGTTACAAATAATGCTGTAACGGATATCTTTGTAGTCTCTTTGAGCCCGCTGTGCACACATGAAAGAGGGTGGTTCAGAGTATTAAATGAAAACATTAGGTCTAGAACGTTTAAGTTCAGGTTTCTCCTAGAGCTCAGACAAATATTCCAAGTTTGTTTTTTTAAAACTATAATTAAAAACTAAAATAATGTTACAATCACCTAACAGATCCATGTATTCACTCTCCTATTACTACCCCTCGTGCAGCCCCTTCAACCGCCAACCCCTCAGGTAGCCGCTGTTACCAGTTTCTCAGGTACTCTGCCAAAGCTTTTTATGCGTCAACAAGCAAATATGAATGTGCTCTTGTATTTCTCCCCCAGTTTCACATAAAAGGCAACATGCTTTGTGCACTATTCTGCTCTTGCTGTTTTCTCTGACCCATGAATCTCTTGGCCTTTCCATATAAATACACAAAGAGCTTTCTCATTACTTTAAACTTTTTAATAGACATTTTTGTAAAACAGTTTGAGGTTCACAGAACATTTGAGTAGAAACCACCAAGACACAGAGAACACACAATTCCCATATAGTGCCTCTGTCCTTCCCCATCACTGCCCTACTTTTAAATCTTGCATTAGTGTCATACATTTGTTACGATTGATGAATCAGCATTGATGCATTATCATCAACAAAAGTCCCTAGTTTACAGAGAAGTGCTGTACGCTTCTATGAGTCTTGAGAAATGCATAATATCATGTATCTGCCCTTACAGGATCATACAAAATTAATTTGATTGCCTTAAAAAGTCCCCTGTGTTCTATCTAGTTATCCCTTCCTTCCTCCCTGGCAACTACTGATCTTTTCACTGTCTGTAGTTTTTAGTTTTGCCTTTTCCAGAATGTCAGATAGTTGGAATCATGTGTAGTCTTTTCAGAGTGGCTTCTTTTCTTATGCATAGAAAAGAAAACTCTGTTTTTTTTTTTGTGGCTTTTGATAGTTTTTTTCTTTTTTCTTTCTTTCTCTCTATTTTTTCTTTTCTCTTTTTCTTCTTTTGGTATTGCTGAATTATTTGTATGGATGTACCACAGTTTGTCTCTTCATCCACGTGTTTGAAGAAAATCTTGGTTGCTTCCAAGTTTGGCAACTATGAAGAAAATTGCTATAAACACGTATGTACAAGTTTCTGTGTGCACTACTTTATACCAAGTAGTGCAATTGCTGGATCACGTGGTAAGACTTGTTTAGATTTGTAAGAAATTGCCAGAGTGTCTTTTAAAGTGGCCTGTATACTATTTTGCATTTCTACTAGCAATGAATGAAAGTTTCTGTTGTTCTATATTCTTGTCAGCATTTGATGTTGTCAGAATTTTAAATTTTAGCCATTCTAATAGATGGGCAGTGGTATCTCATTGTTGTTTTAATTTATAGTTATCAAATGACACATGATATGGAGCATCATTTCACAGGCTTACTTGCCATCTGTATCACTTCTTTGGTTAGGTTTCTTTTTAGGTTCTTTGCTCGTTTTAAAAATTTGTTGTCTTACTGTTGAGTTTAAAGGGTTTTTTTGTATATTTTGGATACAAGTCCTTTATCAGATGTGCTTTACAAATATTTTTTCTCAGTCTTTAACTGACCTTTTCATTTTCATAAATGTCTTTTGCAGAAGTTTTTAATATTAATAAAGTCCAACTTATCATTTTTTTCTTTCATAAATTGTGCTTTTGGTTTTGTAACTACAAACCCATTGACAAACTCAGTGTTACCTAGAGTTTCTCCTGTGTTTTCACCTAGAAGTTTTATAGTTTTTCATTTTACATTTAGGTCTATGATACATTTTGAGTTAATTTTTTGTGAATGGTGTAAGGTTTTAGTTTATTGATTTATATGTGGATATCCAGTTATTCCAACATTATCCATTGAAAATAATATCTTCTTATTATTGAACTGCCTTTGCTCCTTTATAAAAGATCAGTTGACTATATTTGTGTGAGTCTATTTCTAGGTTTTCTATTCTGTTTCATGATCCATTTATCTATTCTTTTGTCAGTACCACACTGTCCTAATTACTGTAGCTTTATAGCTAAGTCTTAACTTCAAGTAGTGTCAGTTTCCTGATTTTGTTCTTCTTCAGTGTTGAGTAGGCTATTCTGGGTCTTTTTCCTTTTTATATAAATTTTAGAATCACTTTGTTGCTGTCTACAAAGAAACTTGCTAGGATTTTATTGGGATTGTACTGGATCTCTAGATCAGTTTGAGAACTGACATCTTAACAGTATTAAGTCTTTCTTTATATTAACATGGAATATCTCTCCATTAATTTAGATATTTGATTTCTTTCATCACAGTCTTGTACATATTTTGTTATATTTATGCCTAAGTATTTTATTTTAATGGGGTGATAATGTAAATGGTGCTGTGTTTTAAATTTTAAATTCCAATTGCTCATTGCTGGTATATGGGAAAGTGGTATATGACTTCTGTATGTGAAATTTATGTCCTGAAACCTTGCTGTAATCACTTATTAGTTTCAGGAGTTTTTCTATTGGTTTTTTTTTTTTTAGATTTTTCTACATGAACAATTATGTCATTATGAACAAAGACAGTTTCATTTCTTCCTTCCCAGTATGTATACCTTATTCACTTTTCTTGTCTTACTACATTTTATGCTAAGTTTTATTGCATCATGGTCAGAGATTTTTTGTCTATAGTTGCTACTTGGGGGAATTTATTGAGGGTTTTGGGGGCCTAATAAATGGTCATTTTTATAAATGTTCATAGGCACTTGAGAGCAAAGTGATTTGTCTAGGTTTAAGGCAGAATTTGATATATATATCAATCATACCTATCTTATTAGTTATGTTATTAAGTTTCTATATCATTAATTTTTCTCAATAGTTTATTAACAGAACTCATATATTGTAAAAACTAAAAGACTTTTACAATAAATATTCTATATTTTCACCATCATTTTACTGTGCTTGCTTTATCACATACCTATTCATCTATCTACCACTCTACCGTTCTTTAATCTATCTTATTTTGATGCATTTACAAATAAGTAGTAAACATCAGTACAACCTGTTTGCTAAATACTTCAGCATGCATATTATTAGCGAGAGTTCAATATTTGTTTACAGCTCTTTTTTTTCTTTTGTGGAAGTTTGCATACAATATCATATATGTATTGCTTACTGCCTCTTGCTGCTAAATACTGAAGTAAAAAACCTGGGAACATTTCCCTCCACCTTCTAAGTGGCTTAATTTTTTATTTTATTTTATTTTTTTACTGACTCTAGAAGATTCCCTTTTGTCTTGAAAATTCAAGAATTTTTCAGATATTGTCATTGCTTATCTTTCCGTATCAGTGTTTCCTGATACATGGTGCCAACTTTCAATGGGTAAATTCAAGTCATCTTTTTAAAAGTAAAGTTTTCTTAAAAATTATGTTTTCCATTATTTGTTCTGGTCCATTATTTTTGTTTTATTTAGCATGGATTCTCACTACATGATTGCTATATCTTCTTATCCTTCCTTTTACACCTATCTTTGGTCATTAACTCTCTCATACTTTTTATTTCATATTTTTGGCCTTTCTTATTTGCTGTCTATTACTCTCTTACTGAACATTCTACAGTGTCTGTTCTCCCATTAGTTCATTCAATATTGGATTTTTTTGATTTTTAAAAATTTTCTTTGTATTTCTTACAGAGTTCTGCCAGCTCACTTTTCATCTCCTACAGTCTGACCATCCAATACCGGAGATTCTGCTTTTCTGCTTCATAGTATTCCTTTGTAGGCATGCTTGCTTCACTATTATTTTTAAATTCATGATATGATATTTAGTCACCTTTTAAAAAAAATCTGTTTCATGATGACACTTTTCAAGTGAGTGTTCTTTATTGGTGAATTTTGCTGCTTTTCTCCACACTTTTTCCCCCACAGTGTTTTTGCTGTAATTATTCCTTTATTATTATTATTATCATCATTATATTTATTATGCTTATTTATTGTGATCAGTGCTGTGCTTATTTCTTTTTATTATTCATTATGAAATCATTTGGATTTTCTGTGGCTAGATATTTGCAGGAGGTTCAGAGTGGGGGTACTGGAAGGTCCTCAAAGTCTGGGACCATGTCTTATCCATCTCTGGATCCCTAAAGATCCACAAACAGGGGCAAACCCTGAACCAGTGGTGTTACAGAGGATTAGGTATGAATTAAAAACAAAAAACATGACAAGTTTTCCCTGAATAGATTTATACGTGGTGGACTTAAAACTGTGTGCTGCTTTTGCTGTTGAGAATAAATATGTCTTTAGTTAACACAAGACGTAAGAGGAACATTTTATTACTTTAAGCTGCCTCCCCAGGTAGAAGGGTCTTTTTGTGCACACCTAACACTGTCATTTGCTCCTAGTAGGTGCACCATGCTTGTTTCCAGGATTGACTTTTTTGGTAAGAGTGGATTATAATAGAATAAAAAGAGAGAAAAGGTAAAATGAAATCTTTTTTTCATGTAACCATGTAGGTCATTCTCATCACTGTGTGAGGGAGGAGCTCTTCCAGCTCATGACAAAGGACATAAAATAACACTAGACTGTTCCCGAGCTTCAGAACTTAGGTTCTTTTTTCTATATTTTAGAATCCCCTTCAATGACCTACAATCTATTTATTAGAATGGACAAAGAGCTTACTCTCAGTTCCATAAACTCATTATTTTTTTGTTATACTTTTTATAATCGACGCATTCTGCAAAAAAAAATTAGTTTTTGACCAAACAGATTCAATTGAGGTGGGTAAACGCATGGGAATCTTTTTGCTCCGCCCCTCACTTAATGGCTGTTGAGCCCTATGACCATCGCGATGTGCTGCAATGTCTGACTTGAGACCTTAATATTTTTCAATATAGGGGCAAATTCTCTACTTTATTCTCTTCTTTAGAATAAAGAGCTCTTATGTTTGTCATATATTTTCATTTCCTTTATTCAAGGATGGGGAACAAGAGTGAAAAACCAAACATCAGCTGTGTTTAGCTTCCTTAAGCTCCCGAATCTTCCCTGGGGTGTGAAGAAGTAGTTGCCTCTTGGCCTGTACACAAGATGATTACTGACACTATCACATGCTGGCATTATGAGCATCCCTGGTTAGAGCATTTATTGATGCAAAGAATAAAAAGCCATCCTGGGCAGGCCCGGGTGATCAAAAATCTCCGGTTCATGGATTGGGGGTGTCAGGTATCACTTTCTTAAGGGAACTTCCATCTGTGGACTGGGGGAGTGTGCCTTTTAATTTATGTGATGGATTTGGAGTTCTGGGATGGGTGTGTATTTAATTTTACAATAAGAAGTGGTCGGATAAGAAAAAGCCTTCTTATTATGTTAAAGGCAACACCTGTTTTCCTGGGGAAGGGCAGGGAGGTACAGATGGACCATGTGGCTAATTCGGCTAAGTGGCCAAATCAACGCTCAGTGGCATATTTGAAGGCACCCAGTTCGAAAGCAGAAACTGGCTTGTCCATTTCAGAAAGGGTGTGGTGGCCAAAAAAAAAAAAAGTCATTTGGAAATTAAATCCACTTAATATGGCTGAAAAGCACTAAAGACAATAAAATAACAGTGCTGTTTCCACAGACTGACTCTCTTGCTAGACCATCACCGAAGCATCATTCAAGTTTCCAGGTGCATGGACTAGTTTTCAAAAGATGGATTCATGTCACCCTGGAAAGCTCCCAAGCAAACCGTGTCTCTGTATTGGAAGCAAAAGAAGAAAAAAAGAAGCTGTGTGGGGGAGTGGGAGCTACATACTTGTATTAAAGCATCAGCTCAGCAGCTCAGATAGGGGTCCGTGAGAGGAATAGTGGTCTGGCTTTGGGTGGAGAGAAGCTGCGATCAGAACCACTTGATAGGGTTGTCTTATTTGTGAGTAAGAAGATGATGGGGGAAAATGCAGAGCCCAACTCGAGAGTTCGTCCAGGATGGGGTTTGAACTAGTTTTGCTATACTTTGGGGACCTGGAGACCTTGGAGGTTTGGTTGTCTAGCTAGGGAGGTAGGAGCTGGAGTTGGTGAAATGGGAGAATGTAGCTTCTAACAGTTCAAGCTCTGGAATCCCCCAGCCTTGAATATGAATTGTGACTCTACTCTTACAGTGCTGTGACTTTGGACAAGCAACCTCACCCGTCCAATTTTGTTTTCTTATCTCTAAGCAGGGATAAAACCAGCATCTATTTCATAAGATTTGGGGGGAAATTAAAAATGCTAATATGTACAAAGCATTTAGAAAATTAAAATTAAAATTAAAATATGGTGATGGAGGAGAGCGCCACAGATACCCTGGACCACCAGAAAGACAAACAAGTGGGTCCCAGAGCAAATTAAGCCTGAAACGTCGCTGGAGGCAAAAATAACAAAACTGAAGCTGTTCTACTCAGGCACGTCGTGAGAAGGCAGGGTGTTTTGGAAAAGACAGCAGTGCTGGGAAAAATAGAAGCTGGAAGGAAAAGAGGGAGACCAATCATGAGATCGACTGATTTCATAGGAGAAGCTGTAGGCATGAGTCTACAGGAGCTGAGCAGGGCTGTTGACAATAAGGGGACAGGATGTTGTGGACATCACTCATTTATAGGGTTGCCAGAAGTTGGAGCACACTCAACGACATGCAACATACACATTTAGAAAGTCGCTGAGCATATAGTTAGGATACATAAATGTAAGCTGCTATATTATATATTGCTAAAAAAAATCACTGCAGCCACCATTGTCGTGGTCGTCATCATCATCATCAGCCATCCCAGGATTTAAGTTCACTACAGTTTTCTCTTGCACAGTCACTAATTGTTTCAGCAGTCTAATTTTTGCAATACTTTCCCCACATCTCAGTCCCCTAACGAGGATCCATATCAAGGAACTTGTATGGAGAGCATGCGTTATCTGTCTGTCCACTACTCATTCATTCATTCAACAAGCACTTATTCAGAATCTACTGTGTGCTTGACCCTAGTAGGAGCCTGGGATACAAGTGATATGGCAAAAGGCAGGTCCTTCCTCGAAGAACCTTTTTATGACCTGGTGGGAGATAGGCATATTAAGCAGACTACTTGGAGTATGTTCTGGGTGTTTGAGGGGAGAGCAGGGTTTAGGCAATGGCTTTCTGGAAGTAGTATCTAAGTTGAAACCTGGAGGACGAGCCGGAATTATTCAGTTGAGGGGAAGTCAGGATTATAAGGGCAGGGAGGCCTGTCCTGGGAAGGAAGAGCAGTATGTGCAAAGTCACTGATGCAGGAGAGAGAGGGGGGCACTGTCCAGGGTGCCTGGATAGGGGATGTGAAGAGAGGGGTGTCCAGAGGTAGGAGGCAGGTTGCAGTTAGATATGAAGGGCTTTGTTAAATACTTTCAAGGAGCATTCATTTTGCACTGAGGGCAGTGAGAATGGAAAAAAAGAAAATCCTAACATGTTAATGAAAACACGGATCTACATTTTCTTCATGCCATTTTTATTTCACCCTCTCGACAAGGCTAAGACATGGAGGAGGGCAGATATCTCCCCTTCTGTAGCCTGGGAAACAGTGTCAGAGTCCTGGCCTCTCAGGTCATTGCCAAGTTCATTTCATAAGGCAGACTGATGATAAAAAAGCATCTCTTCCCATACCTCCCAACCCCCGGCTCTTTCTTCACATTTAATGGATGGGGATGTTGACGCTGAGATATTGTTCAAGAGGAACAGTTTGTAGGAAAAGGCAGGCCCTTTAGGAAGGGAGGTGACCTGCTGCGGGCTCCTGCAACTCCCACATCTCCGGGTCCCTGGCGCTCAACATGCCATGGCCCTCCTGCTCCACCGGGAAGCCTGGGCCTCAGGCTGCCCTTGAAGCCCACTGGGGAAACCATGTGAGGTTATCTTCATGACTCCCCAAATCTCTCTTCTCTGGCTCAGGGAAACTGTTAAAACGAGTGGGAATTTGAAAAAGGTCCCAGTGCAGCCGTGCATAGACTGCTGATGTCATAGAGGGGCCAAAAGCACAGAGAGCAAGCGGCATTTAACCCGAGATTCATGTGCTAAGACCCAGGTGACCATACATTCATACTTGCACAATGTACATACATGCACACACGTATACACAAGGGGAAGGGGGAGGGGGAGGAAGGGGAAGGGAGGGGAGGGAAAGGGAAAGGGGAAGGGAAAGGGGAAGGGGAAGGGAAAGGGAAAGGGAAAGGGGAAGGGAAAGGGGAAGGTGAAGGGAAAGGGAAAGGGAAAGGGAAAGGGAAAGGGAAAGGGAAAGGGAAAGGGAAAGGGAAAGGGGGAGGGGGAGGGGGAGGGGAAGGGGAAGGGGAAGGGAAAGGGAAAGGGAAAGGAGGAAGGGAAAGGGAAAGGAGGAAGAAGAGAAAGGAAACAGCGTTCAGCCCAGCTTGGAACTTTCCCAGCCAATAGTGTACTCTTCATTCTCCTCATCATCTTCCTGATTTCTTTCTCCTTTGATTTCTTATCCTTATGAAAAGCCAATGGATCATGAACAAGGGTAGAATCCCGACAACCAGAGAGATCTCTCTGGGAATAACTGTTGAAAAGGGAATAACTGTTACAGGAGGTAACCATTTTTCCTTTAAATGACAAGCTTTGGGCCCGGCCGGGTGTGGCTCAGCGGTTGAGCGTCAACCTGGGATCCAGGCAATCGGGGTTCGATTCCCGGTCAGGGCACATGCCTGGGTTGCGGGCTCGATCCTCAGTTGGGGGTGAGCAGGAGGCAGCCGATCAATGACGACTCTTCCATCCTTGATGTTTCTCTCTCTCTCTCTCCCTCTCCCTTCTTCTCTCTGAGATCAATAAAGATATATTAAATAAACAAGTAAATAAATAAATGACAAGCTTTGGGTATGAAGGATGCTACACTAGTTACCCAGAAGCAGAGAAGGAATTTCCTTCTAGATGTAACATAACTACAGTAACCGTATAACCTGTTGTTTACTTTTGAAAAATTATTTTTATTTTGACATGACTGTAGACTTACATAAGTCTTCATGCAATATACATTTATGCCAACAGCTTATGTAACCAAGAAATTAACTTTGGTACAATACTACTAACCAAAGTACAGGACTTACTTGAATTTTACTAGTTTTTCCACGAATGTCCTTTTTCTGTCCCAGGATCCCACATTGCATTAAGTTTTTGGTTTCCTTAGTCACTTCTAATCAATGACAGTCCCTTTATCTTTCCTAGACTTTCATGACCTTGACACATTTGAAGAGTACTTGCCAATTATTTTGTTCAATGTTCTGCAATTTGAATTTGTCTGATGTTTTCTCTTGATTCTGCTGAGATTATATACTGTTGGAAAAAATACAATAGAGGTGATGTGCCCTTCTCCAGGCACTTATTAGGGGTTACATGGTGTTGATATGTGTTACTGACGATGTTAACCTTGACCACTTAGCTAACATCCATCGCCTGGCTGGCTGCCTGGATTTTCCACTGTAAATTTTCCATTTTCCCTTTTGAAATTACCAAACATTTTTTAGAAGATACTTTGGAATTGTTTAGATATTCTTTTTCTGCCTAAACTTTCACTCATCAATTTAGGCATCCATTGGTGGACCTTGCTGGCAGCAATTATTAACTGTGATGTTTTAATGGAGATTTTCTATTTCTCTCATTCCTTTCATATGCATTAGTTGGAATTCTTCTGTGAGGAAGACTTGTCGCGTCTCTTCCATTTATTTATTCTGTATGGACTTGTGAAATTTTTTTGTTCTTTGGATATAATTCAGCATTATCATTATTTATTTGTGTTGCTTGATTTGGGGCCTTGACAGTGTTTCCAGATTGACTCCTATGTCATTTCCTATGCTCTCTCCCACTTTGGTTTCTTTGACACTTCCTTACTTTTTGGCACCACAAGATACTCCAGGCTCCTGGTACAGATTTCCCTGCCCCAGCCTGGAAATCACCCAGTTCTGCAAGAAGCCTGGTTCCTTTGAATGGAGGATACAAGTAAGAGACATGTGTATATTGCTACTGAAGTTTCACAGTTTCGAAGTCCTCTTAGTGGATAGAGTTAGGAAATGTATGTATGTGTACTAACTCATGCTTACATCTATCTATCTATCTATCTATCTATCTATCTATCTATCTATCTATCTATCTATCATCTATCTATCATCTATCTATCTATCTCTATCTATCTCTATCTATCTATCTATCATCTATCTATCTATCTATCTATCTATCTATCTATCTATCTATCTATCATCTATCTATCTATCTATCTATCTATCTATCTATCTATCTATCTACCTACCTACCTACCTACCTATCTCTATCTATCTATCTATCTATCTATCTATCTATCTATCTATCTATCTATCTATCTATCATCTATCTATCTATCTATCTATCTATCTATCTATCTATCATCTATCTATCATCTATCTATCATCATCTATCATCTAATCTATCATCTACCTACCTACCTACCTACCAACCTACCTACCTTTCCTACCTACCTACTTAGCATCATCTTTCTATTTCATATTGATACTTCTGACTTTGGTCCAGTACCACATGGTTTTTTCTAGTCTCTCCTCTTTCCTTAATTTTAACTACTTTTCCCTCCTTTGGCATAAGGAGGAAACTATTAAAATGGGTAGGAATTTGAAAAAGCCAAGTTAGAAACTTGACTCTCATTATATACATCATATATATATATATTTTTTTTTACTTGTTAACCTAACATACACATAGTTTCAGAATTCCTAACCCATACTGCTGTACTGAACAAATTTACCAGCTAGAGTATAGTACTTGCTTATAGTTCTTTCTGTCTTTAGCTTAATAGTATCCTCTCAGAACATCATTTTCCAGAGTTACTTAGGCCAGCTGTATTTGCCAATCTTTTCAGTGTGGTTATGTGATTTATTTGTAATTCAGCTAAATAAATTTGCCACAAACTGTGTCCCCATCTTTCCCGCCATATCCTGGATTACTTTTTTTTTTATATTTACACAAAGTATGGTAGTTTTGTGTTTAACTTTATAAGAAAACTCTAAACTGTTTCCAGAATGACTTCCTGTTGTACATTCCCACCAGCAATACATAGAGTTCTAGTTGTTCCACATCATTGCCCAAACTTGATATTGCCTTAGTTTTTGTTTTTTAAACCATTCTAATATTTATATAATGATATGTTCTTGTGGTTTCAAAATGCACTTTCTTAATGATTAGTGATTAGGTTGTGTTTTCCTGTGCAGTTTTGAGAGATTTTTACATATTCTGGGCACAGGTCCTTTGTCAGAAATGTGATTTGCAGACAAGGAAGCCTAGTCTGTGACTTGTCTTTTCATTCTCTTAACAAATTTTTTCACATAGTAAAAGTTTGTAATTTTAATGAAGCCCAACTTATTTTTTTTCTTTTATATATTATGCTTTTGTTGCTGTATCTAAAGACTTTTGTCCAACTCAAGGTCACACATATTTTCTTCTATGTTTTTGTAGTTTTATAGTTGTACAATTTAGATTTAGGTGCATTACCCATTTCGAGTTAATTTTTGTATAAGTTGTGAGGTATTGGTCAAACTTCACTTTTTGCATAAGGATATCCAATTATTTAAACATCATTTGTTGAAAAAATTATCCACACACCATTTAATTGTCTCTGTGCTGCTGCCAGAAATCACTTAACTCTACATGTGTGTGCTTACTTCTGGGCTCTCCCTTCTTTTCATTTATCTCTATGTCTATTATTTCACTAATGGTCTTGATTTACAGTAGCTTTCTGTCTCAAAATGGGTAATGTGATCCTCCAGCTTTATTCTTTTTCAAAAATATTTTGCGTATTATAGTTCATTTGCTTTGTACATACATTTTAAAAATTTAGAATTGGCTATCATATCTTTCTTAGATATTTCTTTAAAAAGTCTGGTTGAATTTTGATAGGAATTGCAATGAATCTATAGATCAAATTGGAAAAAATCAACATCAAAGTCATATTCTTTTTTTCCAGTCAGTTAATATTTTATATTATTTCCTAAGTGTTTGGTAAAAATTGCTGGTGCAATGATCTGAGCCAAGAATTTTCTTTTTTCTTTTTGGAAGGTCTTAAACTATGAATTCAATTTCTTTAATAAATATAGAACTGAAAGGGTTATCTATTTCTTCCTGGGTGAGTTTTGATAATTTATGTCTTCCAAGGAATTGATCCATTTGAAATTTATGGATATGGAGTTGTTTTTTGTTTTCTCTTATTTAATGTTATTTAAGGTTATACTGTGATGTCTTCTCTTTTGTTCCTGTAATTGATAATTTGTATTTACTTTTGGTTAGTATGGCTACAGGTTTATGCATTTTAGTCAGTCTTTTGAAAGAACAAGCTTTTAGTTTCATTGACTTTCTTTAATGTTTTTCTGTTTTCAATTTAGTTTTTCTGTTTTTGATTTTTGCTCTTAACATCTTTTTCCTTTCTTTGGTTTACTTTGACTTTAGTTTGCTCTTCCCTTTCTTCTTTCTTAAGGTGGAGGCTTAGATTAATGATTTGAGATCTCCTTTTCTTATGTAAGAATTAAATGCTATTAATTCTCCTTTACATGCTACTTTAGCTACATCCTACAAATTTTGATGTTTTGTATTTTGATACAGCTAAAAACATTTTAAAAGTTTCTTTGAGACCTTCCCTTTGGTCCATGGGTAATTTAAAAGTGTATTCTTTAATTTCCAAACATTTGGGTATTTTCCAGACATATTTTTGTTAATAATTTTTAGCTTAATTCTGTTATTATCTGAGAACATACATTGTATGATTCCTATTTTATAATTGAAAATTTATACAAACTGAGAATCAAATTCACTTAAATGGCCTCCCCCTTCTCTTTTTGTTCTCCTGTTGATTGGTGTTTAGAAGCAAAAGATAGCTTTCTCTGCCAATCTCATCTGAGCAGCTCTTTTCTTTCTTTTTTTTTTTTTTTAAATGTATCTTTATTGATTTCAGAGAGAGGAAGGGAGAGGGAGAGAGAGAGATAGAAACATCAATGATGAGAGAGTCACTGATAGAGCCTGCAACCCGGGCATGTGCCCTGACCGGGAATCAAACCCCGATCGCCTGGATCCTAGGTTGATGCTCAACAGCTGAGCCACACCCGGCTGGGCTGGGCAGCTCTTTTCAAAGGATGTTGATAACTGGAAATAACATATTGAAACCTAGGAGTTAATGAGAAGTAACTCCTGAGACTGCTGGTTGTATCTTTCTGTAAGTAGGCATTCAGATGCACAGAACTTTTCTTCTCTGATTCTACATACACAATCTTCACAATATTTTGATTTAATTATTTGGATTGGGAATTCTGTGCAGACATTGCCAACATTGTTGCTAGAGGGAAAATACAAAGAGGCCAAAGTGAAAAAAAAATATCACAGCCTGGAGATAAAAGAAGGGTAAAGGGGAAGAACTGTATTCTTCATGAAGAGAATTGAGATCAACGTTTGAACTGCCTACAATGATTATTATGATATGGGGGCCAGTAAAATAAATGTTCTATGAAAGTATCTTTCAAATTTTAACTGATAGGTCAAACTGGTGTTTTACATCTTAATTTACTGAAGTTGAGCACTTTGTCACATATTTATAAGCCAAAGTAGTTCTTTTATCGTGAACTTTTTGTTCATGTCTTCTGCCCATTTCCTCTTGTTGTGTGTTAGTCTTATTTATATTAGTTTTTAAAATTGTTATTCTGGTTGTGTTGTTTATTAACCTTATTCTTATTGGTGTGTAAAAACTCTTTACATGCCAAAGAAATGTTCCCTTTTATATGAAGACATTTTTATATTTTATATGGTCTAAATAATGGCGTGATGGAGTGTAAAAATATGCAATAGGAGAGCATCAGTATTTCTTTAAGTTCTGAAAAATGATTATGAGTTTACTTTATATTGTCTATTTGCAATATGCACGTACAATACCTCCAAATTGGTACATATTCCTAATTAAAAGAAAGCAAAAACAGATGTTCAATTTTTATTACTGCTTCTTTAAGAAAGCATCTCTTTATTATGAACTTCTATTAACAAAGATACTTGACACATATGTACCACTTTTATTCTGAGGCTCTCCAAGAGTTTTATGCCCACATTTTAGTATTAAATACATGTCAATGTTGAGCAAGAATTTAATTAAGAATGCCACAGATTTTATTTTCTCTGTTTTTCCTTCTAGATAAAACATTGAGCAGCAATCGTATTTTGCTTCAGGAAGCTCACTGCTTTCAGTTGTTCCCAAGGTACTGTCTTATGCTCTTACACTGTTTGTGTGTGTGTGTGTGTGTGTGTGTGTGTAATTTCTTGTTTCTCTTATTTTTACAATAATGTCTAGCACTGTTTTAAACTTTGGGTATTCAGTAATGCCTGGTAACTAGTTAAATTAATGAGTCAATTGGTGCATTATTAATATTCATTATAGTAGCAGTAGTAGTGGAAGTAGTAGTTAGAGTTGTTGTTTTAGCGTGTGTTCTGTGGAGTAGGTATGATAGCTTTTCTAATCTGTAAAATAGCTCTCCATGAGATTTTTTTAAAGGTTTGAATGAATTAATACATGTAAAACAATTGGACCCATGCCTGACATGTAACAACCTCTCAATAAAAGTTAGCTTTTTACTAACTGGTATTAAACCCTAATTTAAGAAACATCATTTCCACTCCAGTTTCTCTCAGCCACTAAATCACATTAGTAACTATCTTTCCTAGAGGCAGTCCTGCTCCCAGAGGTGGTGCTAGGACTTGAGTGACTCCCATAGTTGGGTGTTTGTTTCAGGATCAAATTTGTGCACAAAAAGGGTGTCCTTTCTCTATGTCCAATAAGACATACAGTGTTCAACAATGCTCATATCACTCCCCAAATCTGTTAAATTGAGTCATTTTCTAGAAAAAATTGCCTTAGTGGAGGGAGGAAGTAACTGTAAGCTGCCCAGTATTGTGTGCGTGCTGAGGGCTTTAATTTCAAAGAGTTCAATATGTGCTTGACCAAGAGAGAAATGCGGTTCTTTCTAACGAGGTGAACACACAGGCACTTGGAGACGCTCATTGTCAACTGTGCTGCAGGAAGTCTCCCCTCCATTGTTGTGGTTCATTATTGAATTATATGATATTCATTTTTTCCATCCCCAGACTCACCACTTAAAACACTCCATCCTTTGCAATCCAGTGCAATTCTGAAGCTTCATTTAGAAGCAACAGTGGTGGTGTTCTGTGGAACGGAAAAAGAAAAGGAGGGGAAATGGAGAAGAGATCTAATTTCCCAGAACACAGCTTGAGAAATGAGAAGATAAACCTATCCCTGGGAACTCACATGCTCTGGGAGAGGGCCTGGTGTGAGTTCACAGGGGCTTGGGTTTTACAGGCAGACTTCTGGGAAACAGGGTTTAATTGGAAAGGGAGCCACATAGCCATGGGCCTGTGACAAAAATATTGGGGGGCCCTGTTTACTTAACAGTCACTAAAACACTTCCAATGGTAAGAAATGCTAAAAATAGCCATCCAGGGATGGCTCAGCCCTTGAGCATCAACCTAGGATCCAGGAGATCGAGGTTCAATTCCCGGTCAGGGCACATGCCGGGGTTGGGACTCGATCCCATTAGGGGTGTGCAGGAGGCAGCCAATCAGTGACAACTCTCTCATCATTGATGTTTCTATCTCTCTCTCTCCCTCTCCCTTCCTCTCTCTGAAATCAATAAAGATATATTTTTTAAAAAAAGAAATGCTAAAAATAGTATCACTGAATATAACCAAACTTCCTGCCTTGGACACAAGCTTTAGAACTGTGAAGGTGGTATAGGACCAAGCACCTGGATATTTTTAACAAAATCAGTTTTCTCTATAAACCCTAGTTTGCTCTATCGACCTTTTGGTTCGTGTTTCTGGCCATGCAGAGGGGAGAGCACTTGGCCAGGAGTCTGAGAACCAGGAGCTCATAACCACAGGGCAGCCTCGGTTATCTTCCCTATGAATCCACAGCCTCGAGGTCCTCTTACAATGGTCCGCCGTCTGTGATCCCACATTGCAGGGGCTGAAGTAATAGAGTTAAATGTAAGCAGATCCTTCCTAAGCAAGTTAGGCTGTTTTGATGAACACATTTTTGTGTGAAGTCCTGGACTTTTTGACCACAAAATCATTAATAGTATCACTCACCAGCTGCTTCCACCTTCCACCACCCACCCATTTCCCATGCATTTTTAGATTGTTTTAAAACAAGCCTGAGACACACCAACAAAATATAAGATTGTTAGACTCTATCTTGCATTTTTGGATTTTAGAGTAAGCTAGGCATTTAGGGATTTTCCTTATTTTAGGAAAGAGCAGTAAAATGATTTCCTTATTTTAGGAAAGAGCAGTAAAATGATTTCTACCTGAAAATTAGATACTGCGGCTGCCCCGCCCCTAACCCCCAGGCCCTACCATCAGTGTAGCTGGCCTGACTGCCAGCCATATCTGCAACCCTACCTGAGGGCTTTCCCTGGCCTTTAAAGCCCACTCTGTTCACACACAGGGCAGGGCAGAAACGCCTGGGGAATTTCTGCCCTACACCCCAGCAACCTTTTGCCTGTGATAGACAGGAATTCATATATAAGCACCCCAGTTCCCCTCACCTTTCCTGTTAAATAATTCTGAGGCATGTTTTCTATACTGGCTCCCAGAGAGCCTAGCAGGTTAAGTTCTACTTGCTCACGGTGGTAACTTGGAGATATAATAATATAGATTATGTATTATAGATGGCAATTATACATGTAATTATAGTAGAATAGTCCCCTTTATACTAGCATCCTTCTCTTCCCCGACCCGCTTCTCCTGGACTCTACATGGGTTTCCTAGGTTGTTTTCCAAATGTCCGTCATTTGTACTCAAATCCTAACCTCTGCTTCTGGGCGAATTCAGAGATACCTCTGCACCTTGCAAATACTTCTTATTGTTTATTATTCTTTTTTTCTAGCACAGGGTTTCCTAATGATTTGTTCTTATAGCCATGGCCTCTGCCTGTTGATAGATTTGCTGACCGTTGTCAGTAGCTTTGCAACTTTGCTTTCAGGCCTTAGCACACAGTCCTTGCACGTAGTAGGATGCAGTACATGTTTGTGGCAGTTAATTAAATTGAATTTGTAAGACTTCCTTGCTGGTTACTCCAGAGCTGGAAGAAGGTGCCCAGAGCTCCTGACTCTGTAGTTCTCTTCATGCAACAGCATCATCCATCCCCTCTGTGGTGGACCCCTATGGCTTATGCCCACCCAGCACGCATTCCACCTTGGCCAGTCTCAGCCCCGTGGGGAGGATAGGCCTTCCAATCAATGCTGCCCTTCTTCTGACCATAGTGATTTGTTCAGGGATCCAAACTGATGGGACTGTTGGAATACTTCCCCTCCCTCCCTCCCCCCTCCCTTCTCTCCCTCCCTCCTTCCCTCCCTCCCCCCTCCCTCCCCCTCCCTCCCTCCCCCCTCCCTCCCTCCCTCCCTCCCTCCCTCCCTCCCTCCCTCCCTCCCTCCCTCCCTCCCTCCCTTCCTTCCTTCCTTCCTTCCTTCCTTCCTTCCTTCCTTCCTTCCTTCTCACTAGTTATTGAGCTTGTAGGATTATAAGTAAGCCTAGAGTCTCTTGGTAAACAGCTGGCTACCAAAAGAAGAGAGCCTGCCCAAACTAAAACCAGTACAAGGAAGGGCAGGATTACTGTTCAGGAAAGAAACAGAGACAGAGAGAGACAGAGACAGAGACAGAGACAGAGATAGGTAAAGATAGCGTTTTAGTTCCTGTATACAGCTGTGCCCAAAGATCTTAAACTTGCCAACTATGTGAGTCAATCTATTACCATTTTTGCTTAAGTCAGTTGAGTTTCTTAGAGTCGAGTGCAGACCTTTGTTAACTTATCCACTTTGACCAGACCCTGGCCGGGTCCTACAGATTCGGGGATACGTGTACTATCACTGTCCTATCCACAGAAACTCTGCCTGCTAATGGCCATTTGAGGAGTAATTTTACAACACTGTGCTTGTAAGCTTCTTGGCTTCCTCTGTTGGAGCCACCACGTTCCTTCTTTCCTTGGCTTTCAGAAGAGACAAAGAAGCTGAGCAGGGTTATTTTCCCTTCAGCTTCCCTAGTCATACAAAACTCCTTTCTAGTACTTTTTTTTTTTTTTAAGAGGCTAGCATTTCCTGGTTGTTTGTTCCATATGATGAATGTCTCCATTGCTTGTTAACCTCCAAAATAGGCAGCTCCACCATTAGGGCTTATGGTCTATATGAAACAACATAAAAACAAGACACATTCTCCACCATGCACATTTCAAATGAAATGTAACGGAAGAGAAATAAATAAAAATGGAAAAAAAATGCCTTAAATGGTTTATGTTGGAAAATGTTATATGGGCAATAATGGTGCTTATATGGGCTTTGGGCAGAGACTTTGATAATGAAGGTTAAATGAGGGAATGTTACAAAAAATGTTCACTGTTCATAAAAATAAATCTCTGGTATGAACCAGAATGAAATAAACAGAGTTGCAGGCGCCGGGAGCATCTGGGCTGACCTCAGCCTCAGGTTGGTAATAGCCAGACTCGCTGGAACCACACACTCGCGCGTCAGCGGGCTCACTGAGCTCTCCATCACGGGGACACTGAGTTCCACGGGCCCCTGAAAAACAAAGGCCTGGCCACCTCCAGGGTTCTCCTCCTCGTGCCCTGGCAGGATTTCCAGACGCCCTGCTTTCCAGGTGAAGTGTTAGTCCAGGGCTTTCAAACACAAATGTCCACGGGGGTAGCAGGCTGTGAATGAGTGAAATGGCCTTGGAGGGGAGAGTGGCAAATTGGGGAAAACATGCCCCACTGGAAAGGGTCCCCATTAGTCCATGTCAGTGGACGGCGGGAATGCCAGCCTGGTGGGCCCAGATCTTTGCATTTTTCGAGGGTGAGCTGAGAATCTGAATTTTATATGAAAATTCTTTGTTTGATTTTTAAATGTAGGCAACCAGATTCTGAGATATATATAGATATATATGGTGTGTGTGTGTGTGTGTGTGTGTGTGTGTGCGCGTGTGTGCGTGTGTGTCTAGGGAGGATGGGAAAAGAATACATATCTATGGGACAGAACTGGCCTAGCAACATCCACTTCGCAGTCTCTGGCTAGGGGAATGCCGAGACCGTAGGCACTGCTTGGGTTCGGTGATTGCTGCTGCAGAGCTGTTGCATAAAGGCCTCCACAGTGCACAGTCCTGAAGGCAGGCGCTTCTATTAGAAACGGCCTTTCTTTAGCGTGTGCTGGGCATTTTGCTGTGAGCTTTACGTGGGTTATCTCATTATATCTTCCCTATATTCCTAAAAGGGAAGCACTCATGTAAGCCCGTTTTATGGAAGGGGAGACTGAGGTTTCCAGAAATGAAGTATTTGACCGCAGTCATCGTGTCCTGTGGACACCGCCTCGCATCTCCTTGGCCTCGCCACTGACACCGCCAAGGCCACCACGTCAGCTGGCGCACTGCTCTCTGGCCTCCTCTGGTGCTCACACGTCATGGGCAGCCCAGCAGCGGGGGCAGGACTGACGGATAAAGCCTTTGTCCCTGGCGGCCAGTGCTGGCACACCTTCCACAAGACTCCTCAGGAGGTCCTGCGCGAAGTAGCCAGTTGTCTGCAGCAGCTAATTCTCAATTGTGCGGTTTTCCTCCCTTCCCTGCCCCTGTTTGGGGATCACATTTCTCAATAAAGTGCCCTACACACGCATCTTTATCGCGGGCTCTGCTGCTGGAAAGCTCAAGCCAAGACAGTGAGCGGTAAAGCTGGAACTTAAACTGGTGTTTACTTCACTGGCTGGTCCCCCAGCGAAAACCCTATCAAACCAGTGACTAAAGTCTCTATGTGATTCTTTCCCCAGGTCCTTTCCAGTCCCAACGGTCCTGAAATAAAGCTTTAGAGTAAAAAAAAAGGATCTAAAAGGATTCTTAAACTAGCAAGAAGGGTGATGGTGGTATGGAATAGTTGGTCCATAGAACCAAATGGGGACAGGGAAAGGGCACAATGTAAGAGTGGTGCAAATGCATTTTCTTTTTAGGCACCTAGTCTTTGCCTGGCACGTGCTGAATCCTAAGGAAGGCACCTGGAGCTATGGGACTGAAAACTTTGGGAGTAAAGACCAATTTCCAAAGATCTGCAGTGACTTTAGGCAAGGATCAATGCCCACAGGGGTGAGGGGAGAAAACCTTAAGTTAAAGCAGCCAATTTGTGTTTGCGTATCAAACACAACCACAGAGTCTTCACTTTTACGCAGACTTAAGCTTTAGGTGTTCTCCCATTTTCTTTCAAAATGTGGCTATTGCAGTCTGCCATTCATTTTCCCACTTCAGATAGAGGCAGGGGTACAAAAAATATTTTACTTTCCTTGCTTTATAATTAATCAATTCATTTTTAATGGAGATATCATTGACATATTACATTGTGTAAGTTTGAGGTATAAAACATGTTTGTTTGATACATTTATATAATGCAATATGATTGCCACAGTAGTGTTAGCTAACTCCTTTATCATGTCACGTAATTATCATATTTTTGTGTTAAGAAAAATTAAGCTCTAGTCTCTTAGCATTTTGAAGTTTATAATACAGTATGATTGACTTTAATCACTATGTGGTGATCTCCAGAACTTATTTATTTACTTGTTGCAAGTTTGTACCCTTAAACAACATCTCCTCAATTTCCCCACCCCTGCCCCTGGTAACCATCACTCTACTCTCTGTTTTTACAAGTTCAGCTTTTTCCTTAGCTCCCACAGATAAGCGAGATTATACAGTATATTTGTCTTTCTCTGTCTGACTTATCTCACTTAGCATAATACCCTCAAGGTCCATCCATGTCACAAATGGCAGGATTTCCTTCCTTCTCATGGCTGAGTAATATCCCATTGTACATAAACATGTCACACCTTTGTCCATTTACCCTTTGACAGATGCTTAGCTGTTTCCACAGCTCGTCTATTATGAATAATGCTATGAGGAACATCCATGGGCAGATATCTCTTGAGATACTGCTTCTAATCCCTCCAGATACACACCTAGGAGTGGGAGTGCTGGGTCATAAGTCAGTTCAATTTTTAATTTTTTGAGGAACTGCCATACAGTTTTCTATGATGGCTGTACCATTTCACATTCCCATCAACAGTGTGTGAGCGTTCCCTTTTCTCCACACCCTTGCCAACACTTATTACCTCATATCTCTTTGATAGCATTTATAACAGGTCTGAGGCGGTATCTCATGGTAGTTTTGACTTGCAGTTCCCTGATGATTAGTGCTGTTGAGCATCTTTTTCGTATCTGTTGGCCATTTGTATGTCTTCTTTGGTAAAATGTCTTTTCAGTTCCTTTGCCCATTTTTAAAAAAATATATCTTTATTGATTTCAGAGAGAGGAAGGGAGAGGGAGAGAGAGAGAGAGAAACATCAATGATGAGAGAGTCATTGATCAGCTGCCTCCTGCACGCCCCCGACTGGGGATCAAGCCCGAAACCCGGGCATGGGCCCTGACCGGGAATCAACCGTGATCTCCTGGATTATAGGTGGATGCTCAACCACTGAGCCACGCCGGCCGGGCTACTTTGCCCATTTTAAAAAATTTATCTTTATTGTTGAAACTATTACAGATGCCCCCCTTTTCCCCCGTTGACCCCCTCCGCCTCGCTCCCGCCGCCCTCCCCAGGGCTTTGCCGCACTATTGTCTGTGTCCATGGGTTATTTCCCTCTGTGAGCTATGAGTCAGCTCCAGCTGGCTGTCACTGTGCAGGAATGCAGGCCCCACATGTCAGATCTCTCAATTATTCAAGAAAAGTCAGAAACCCAGAAATGTTTGTGAAATCTCCAGATTTTAAAACATTTACAATGAATTCAAGTTTCTTGAAGACAACAACCAGGCCAGCATTGGCAGAGCAAACAGAACACATCTGCAAGTGGCATTTTACACACAGGTTTCTCTCTGTGTTGCAGGCTCAGCCCTATTTTTCATGCAAAGTCCTTGAGCCACATATGCTTTCCCAGGAGAGGTGCAAGACTTGAAGTGCTGTGGTACTTGGGATGCCATTGATTCCAGTTTTCTCTTCACTTTCTGTTTCTTGGGGAAGTGGGTTAAGACGTTTTTATGAACTTGTGTGTATGTATGTATGCATGTTTGCTAAGGGTTCAGAAATGGGCCTAATTTAAGGAAAATAAACAAACAGATATGTACACTGGCTCTCTTCAGAAACTACGAAGGGGCCGTATTTGAACACAGTAGGTAGAGTTTTAAAGAAAGGATTTTGAAATCAGCAAGAAGAGAGGATATGACTTTCATTTTTTTCTTTGTGTAAAATTGTGTCCCCTGACCAGATTTCTATTGGCCTTGATGATTAGTTGGCTATTTTAGTAGTTGATTGTCTCAGCCTTTATAAGAACCCCTCCTAAATGGGACTCACTATGTCATAACTGTATAAAATATTCATTTAGATGGTGCTTTTAATGGATTTGTTTGGAGTGAACTCGAGCAGAGGGAGCCACCGCTGATTTGTGGAGTGGTCGGGCTGTTGCAGGGCTGTGTCTGCTTCAAGTCCTGCCTCATCCAACAAGCCCCTCCACCCACCCTCTTTGCCTGCAGGCTCCAATCTGAGAGGGGGCACTGGGACCATACTGATGGGTTTTTCAGGACCAGAAATCCTATTCCACTTACATGAGTGTGTTCCCAATTCAGTCTTTCCCACCTTGTGTCCCACAGAGGTGTGTACAGCTTATATGGATCACACTGGAGTGCTTTTGCTTTGTAGAATTAGTTGCCTAGTGTGTGAACGCCCAAGCTCCAGAATTAGACAAATTTAGCTTTCAACCCTGACTCTGCAGCTTACTACCTGTGTGACCTTTAGGCAAATCTGAACATCTCTGAGCCTCAGCTTCTTCAGCTTTTAAATTAGAGCCATGCTAGTACAGTAGGTCCTCAAACAGCATTGTTCTGGTCAACGTCCTTTTGTTATAATGTTGATGAGATGCCACAGGGACCTAACTCTTGTTTTATCGATCAGCCTGTGGTAAAACTGGTTTCCTTATACAGTATTTCGCTTTAAGTCACAGAACCTACTGACGATGACAAGTGAGGCCTTACTGTACTTAATTCATGTGACATTTGAAGATTGGGGACAGTCTGCAAAGTAACCTAATGCCTGGGTCATATTAAAAACTTATTAACATCAGCTTTTATTCTCTAAGTGGTAGGGATCTGACTGCTTCCACATATCTGGGTCCTTTTGAAGCTTGCTGGACAAATAGCATTTGGTTCTAACCTAACGATACTGCAGGTGTAACTGAGAACACCCCCTGCACAGATGGCCGCATTGTGGACCAGAGAGGTTAAGTGAAACAATCACGATTGCTCTAGAAACTGGTGATGGGACCTTCCTCAGCATTAATTCCAATCCTTTATCTTAGATTAGGACCTTTGCTCTTTAGTTGTCTGTAAGCAGAGTACACCTGAATGTGACATCATGTGGTCAAGACCTCTACTATTTAATTTCTGTCTGTGCATCTCTGTGCTTTTCAGTCCTGAGCTGTCACCCTCTTGGCAATTGTTTGAAATATGGTGACATGAAATAAATAATAATGAGAAGGAATCCTCCCTATGTTAACACTACCAATCTCAAAACTTGGAGTCTCGAGGCCCAGGCTCAGCATCCAGCAGGCGTGCCCTCATTTCGGGCCATCCCTCTCCCTCCTGGTTCTCAACACTGTTAGGGACCTGTAATCCATTTGGGGAGTGACCTTAGGCAAATTACTTCACTTTTTTGGTCTCTATTTCTCAATCCTTAAAGTGGAAAAGATGATTAATTTATTAATAAGGGAATAATACTTCCCTGTGAAGGTATGAGAGACTCGACAACAATCAGCTTTGCCTGTTGCCCTCTGGGGCTGGGTGGGGCTAGGGTTTTAATTTCTTAAGTCACAAACAATTTCCTAAGACTGCTGGAATAACAAAGCAGCTGTTTCTCAGGGCTGGGTGGGGGGAAGTGGCCAGGATGGAGCATTTACATGGGAATGGGTCAGAGGCTGCCTCAAATACACTCTCCCTTGGTGTCTGGGTCCTGGGAGGGAAAATAGGCTCATCAAGATCCTGATTAAGCTGGGATTGCCAAGGGCACTCTTGGTAACCAGGCAAACAGAGCTCCCCACTCGCTTTCACTCTTAAAACAAAAATCTATCAAGATTTTAATCACATTGCTTTATCTCCAGGACCTAACCTCTGAGTGTTGAGGAGAACGTTTTGCTTTGTCTCCAGGCCCTAAAGCATGTGCCTCTGTGGGAGCTGTGGTCCCTTTAGGGTTTTTACTTGAGTGGAAGAAGCCAAGATTGCTTTTTGTTCCCCCTTTACTCTCTTCTGAATTAACATGAAATTGAAGATGACTGTAGTTATGGGTGAGGCGGAGGGGAGAGAGAGAGGTGGGGGGGGGAAGAGAGAGAAAGGAGCAAGGGAAGAAGGCTGGAGAGCCAGTGTGAAGTGTCTTGCAGCCCAGGGAAGCTCTGATAGTTCCCTTCCAGGCCATCACATTTAAACCCTCTCCTCCAGGCCTCCAAGACCCTCCTCTAGGCGTGTGCAGCCAAGCTGATCATCTCTGTAAGTGCAGATGCCCCCCAGCACCTTAGGTCCTCCTTCCATTGCAGCGGCCCTGTCTGGGCTTTGTGACCAAACCGGTGCCAGCTCAAGGACTGGGAAACGACACAGACAGCCATCTCTCCGTATTAATTAATGAGATCTGATGTTTACTGCAGTCATGTCAACCAATCACTTTTTTTCAGGAAATTAATTAAGCCGTGGGTAGGGGTTCGGAGCTCCTATAGGGGCCTTTGGGACCGGGGAAGGGAGCTGCAGCTGTGGTTTCAGTCGCCCATGAGCTTTGTCGAAAAGCACAGACTTGGGTTCCAACGCTGAGAGCACGGGGAGGAATGCAGGTCAGGGTCTCTGCTGTCTTTCACCCTTAGTTCACTCCTAGTTTTTGCCATGGGATTGTCCCTGCTCATGCCCTTCCAGTGACTGTCCCTGCCCTGCGCAGAGTAAACCCACCCACTCACCTGTGCGATCGACTGTGGAACGAACAGCGGCTAAAGAACCCCATGACAAAGCCTTGGCAGGGCTTGTTGGGACGTGACCACTTTCTAGGCCAGATAATACTCCCTGTATGGATTTGCTGCCCTTTGCTTATGCAGTCACCATTCGGTGATTCTGCTTTTGGGCTGTTTGTATCATGTTGCTATGGACGTTCATAGACAGTTTCTGGTTGACATATTTTAAATTTTGGTGAGTATAAATCTAGGACTGAAAAGCCATTTCTATATCTCTATTTTTAAAAATAACGTCCATCAGTCAGGGCCAAATGCCCACCGGATATGATCCCTCGCACCCTGGAATCCCTCTAACAGTTTGTTTATGCAGCTCACAAAGCACTCACCAAATCCACCTTTTGCTGTATCTGCTCGTGTGGTTACCCTGGCCAGCTGGCCCCGTGTCTGGCCCTAGCACGCAGCGAAAGTTTTGCATATATCACGGGGTGAGCGGCTGCTTCTCCTTCTGGAAAAGAGTGAAGTTGCACAGCAGAGAAAGAGTAGAGCTGGAGTTAGAGTAAATGTTTCAAAAAGATGCGTTGTCTCTGACTTCTCTTGTTTCTCACGAAAAGATTTTAGCCCCTTGAAACCTCTCTACGGCAGCGTGTATGAGGCAAGAATGACTAACTTCTCCAAGAACTTCCCAGTCCTCAAAAATTTTCTGGAGGGGAAACAATATCAACGACAAAAAATGTAAAGGAAAACATTCTGGGAATCAAAAGTGAAGTGCCATGGCAAAACCACCAGCTATTAAAACTGGCTTGGACCTATTATTACTGTGTTTCTGTTCACTCAGAACATGCTAGTATTTTTTTTTTCTCTTGCTATGATTGATCGGTGCTGGACATAAAAGAGGGTGGTGAGGGGACAGAGCTCACCTCTCCGGGAGTGAGCAGCCGACTACCTTCAGAATGAACATACAGGGCCAAGTAGCTGTCCGATGAGTGTGATGCTAACTCGGAAGTTTCTATGTGACTCTTCACCCACCAGATTTTTAAGTCTAAATGCTATGGGATAAAAGTCAGAAAGAAACAAAATCCTGCTCAACAGCACATGGATATGAAACTTGAGCCTCAAGCAAAATGTTCTCCACTCAGCTCCTCCTCTGGCTTTCTTCGGCAGTTCTCTTTGCTCTAAAATGCACGTCGGAATAACCCAGAGAGCTCATTAATGCAAGATTACTAGGTCCCTCCCCGGGCTTTCTGATTCTCTAGGTTTCTATCAAATTCCTAGGTGACACAAATGCTGCTGGTACAGTGAGCTTACTACAGGACCCCCTGCTCTGACATGACTGTGCCAATCTCAGCTCTGTTTTATAAAATGCCCCTTTACCTCATCTTTGGTTTTATTTAGCTATGTGGATAGCAATCTGATTAAACCAGTCTCTTTGAAAGCTGTGTTTCCTTATTTTGTATTCACAGTCACTAGTATAAAGAGCTGTAAGTGGTAGGCGCGTATGTTTTTTGATAAAAAACATTAATTTATACTGAGATATTAGTGATCTATAGAAGCTTACTATGTTGCCATTCTGGAATATTTAAATTTTTAAAAGCGGATAAACTTAAAATGAATTAATCTCTAAATTATACAAATACCACCCAAAATACACAACCCAGTTTTTAAAATGTGCAAAAGATTTGAGAGACATTTTGCCAGAGAAGATATGTGAATTGTGTAACAAGCATATGAGAAGATGCTCAACACTAGTCAGAGAACTGCATTAAAATCATAATGAGGCACCACTACAGATCTGTTAGAATAGCTAGAAATGAACAAACAAAAACCCTGACAGTATCAAGTGCTGACAAAAACGTGGAACAATAGGGGCTCTCATACGTTGCCAGCAGAAATGCAAAATGTTACAGTCACTTTGTAAAATAGTTCAGCAGTTTCTCATAAAGTGAATCATAAACTTTCTATCTGACCCACCAGTTCTATTCCTAAGTATTTACATAGTGAAATAAAAATCTATGTTTATACAAATCCTGTGCACAAAAGGTTATTGCAGCTTTATCCATAGTCAACATAACTGGAAATAATCCTAATGTCCCTCAACTGGGAAATGGATTAACAATCCCTGAAACGTTTATATGATGGAATATTACTCATCAGTAAAAAAGTGGACTACTGACACACACAAAAACGATGCATTCAGATGCATTATACTGAACGAAGGAAATCAGTCTCAAAGGAAACACAGTGGATGGCTGTATATTCTATGCATTAGGGAAAAAAGTAAATTAATAGGGGTAGAGAATAATCAGTGGTTGGCGTTAGGGTTGGGTGACAACCAAGGGGTGGCTTGAGGAAATTTGGGAGTAAGGATAGAAGTGCTCTTATCTTGTGGTCATGATTATCTAACCATATACATTTTTTAAATGCTCATAGAACTGTAAGCCCACCACAAAGAGTGTATTTTATTGTATTCAAATTAAAGGTAATTATTTAACAAATACTATCACTAAATATTTGTTTGGAGAGAGATGGGCTGTGAAGCCTGAAGCTTCCTGGATTACAGGACAGGTGACCTGCGTTAGGTGCAGCTCTCTGACCAGGAAATTGCAGTGAGTGGTATGCTGCCAGCAGAGAGCCAGTGAACGGTGACTTTATTTTGGGGGACATCAAGGAAAGCATAGGAGTGCCAGGAGGAGAAGTGGCGAATAAAAGAAATATTCTTTCAGAACAGAAGTGAGGTCATGGGGTAGCCACTTCAATTGTGAGTTGTTTGAGGAGAAAGGGCCCAACAATAGATTGCTTCTCGTGAGAGGAAAAAAATCACGTAACAAATAGGATGGAAAGTTGTCTCCCTGAGTGATTGTCATCTGCAGCTTTATAGATTCCAAAGGGAATACGCTCCATGGTCCTCATGAAAAATCCAACGCCACCTCTTTGTAGAAGATTTGTCCTGTGAAGGAAGTTTTCCAGGGATGTAGCTGAGGGTGCAAGGGAGTTAGAAAGACCTAGATGAACATCTGCCCTGTCGTTTGCAAGCTCAGAGCCCTTGCGAAAATCACTGTGCTTTTCTGACCCTCTGGTTCTCCATCTGTGAAACAGGGTTAACAGAAGCTCATGCCTTTCAGTATGGAGAAAATTAAATGAGCTAATGCTTGTATAGCGCGGAGCACAATGCCCGGCAGGTAGGAAACACTCAGGAATTTGTAGTGGGCATTACACTGCTTCCTGTTTCAGGGGCATGCATACACTTATTTTTTTTTTTCCAAGTTTATACTTGTATTTACTTATTTATTTATTTTTGGTTAGCATCTCATTGGTAGGGGGATCATCCAGCCTCAGAAGCATAATCTTGCTGCCTAGAGTATATAGAGAGAGGGAATTTAAAGAGAGACATTCCCCGAAACACAGACTTGTTTATACTCAATACAAAGAACCTTCAAAAGCAAGGGCTGTGACTTCCTTGCTCCGGAGCTGGTTAACCTGTTGGGATATTTGGTAGATGAATTCTGCTCCACGCTCCCTCCTTTACTATGCACTGGACCAGGCGGCAGCAGCTGCTCTCCACGCTCTTCTTCCAACACAGAAAACCAATTTCCCGGCACCAGGGGAGACCATAAAAAAGGGGAAATATGCAAATGTCCAACACTGATTAGTTTTGCCAGCTGCTCTTCTGCCTTCAGAATCAATGGATTGGCCACTTTAGCTGCAAAGTCCACTGGACAGGCTAAGGGGATTTTTAATTTTTTTTTTATAATGGAATTAAAAATCCTTTCCAGGTCAAACCTGACAAAAAAGATGCCAAATGGAAGGAGTGTTTAAATAAAAAGAAGAGAGAGATAATAGACTCCTATTAGACTATTTCTGAAAATATGTTTGCCCTTGGGAGGGTCTAGTTCTTTCAAGCATTTGGGAATTCTCTGCTTGCTAGAGCCATGAACTGCCAGGACACGCCAATTCCCTGACCAATTTCTGATCTGATGACTTCCTATCCTGCCAGCCTCCTGCTCCCAGACCTCCCTTCTTATGACCATAATATGTTTCTGAATCCTTTGTCTTGGCTACTGCTTTCTAGAATGTGTGATTGTAAGGACATGCATGCCTAGCTCTCCATCCTCATGTGGACCCTGTCCTAGGCTAAGGTCAAATTCAAGTACACTCTTGTTTTCCAATGTATTCTCTCTCTATTTCTCCCTCCCTCCTTCCCTCTCTCAAGTGCTTTCAGATACCAGGCTAGTTACATAAATGAGTGAGGAAGCATCTGGGTGTAAGGCAATAGGGAGTGGTGGTGAGTATGTGTCTATTCTTTTTCTTACTATTATGGGACATTTGAGTACAAAAATGTCTCACTTTTTTCTCAACCCTGCTAAAGAGGGGAAAGTAGAGAATGTGTGATGATAAATGACAACTGACACTACCTCAAAGATGTGGAGCAATCTCGGTTCTCATCTTGGTCATGTGGATGTGGGAAAGCCCAGGCGACATCTGACTCGAACAGCTTTTACTCAGTTCCAGGTGACTACTGTTGGGCAACAACGGGAGCCCAGCATTGCTAAATATTTAGTTATTCAAGAGGCATCTCCATCTTGATCTTGATGTGATTTCTGTAAATCACATCAAAATTCTGACCATTTTCATGCTGACAGTTTATTTCGTTTTGAAAAATAATGGTGTGGACCAAACACATGTCGCTATGTCAGGTTTAGCCCTTGGCTATCGTTTTGGGCCTCTGCTTTGGACCTCAGTTTGCTAGCTGCTGTGGAGCATAGTCCTGCTTTTAGATAGATGGAGATCCAGATAGAAACAACATGAATTATGTTAGAAATAATCTCTTACTGATCTTTAAAAGGATTATGAGTTAAAATGGTATTGTGAAGTATGAAGTCATTTGTTAAAACATTATTCTAAAAGCAATAGATGGGAAGTAGACTAAATGTCCACTAATCAGGGGTGGTTACATAAATTATAGTACATTCAAATCACACTACATAGTTATTGAAAATGAGTTAGTACCATAGGACTAATATGGAACCCATGCGGATATGTCATGAAGTGCAAAAAAACAAAGTACAGAAAGTTGTGTATAGCGTACTGCTATTGTATTTGTTTTTGTTGTTGTTGTTAATCCTAACCTGAAGATATTTTTTCCATTGAGCTTTTTTTTTTTTTTTTTAGAGAGAGTAGAAGGGAGGGAGGGGTGGAGGAGAGAGAGAGAGAAATATCTATGTGAGAGAGACACATTGATTGGTTGCTCGGGCCGATGCTCTAACCACTGGCCAGGGCTATTGTATTTTTTTAAATGTTATGTCTATATATGTATATACATATATGTGTTTATATGTGTAAAATATCATCTCTGGAAGGACATGAAAGGAACAGATAACAGCAATGGCTCCCTCTGGGAAGGAGAGGGAGCCTGGGGAACTAGAGGATAGGAATGCGGGAGGTTTACTGTTTCTTTTATGTATATGTGATAACATTTGAATTTTTTACCACATACTTATATTCTCCATGCAAAATAAATGTAATTAAATGAAAATAAACTTAAAAACACACACAATCCTAATTCTTAGGAAATAGCCTCTTCTCCAGAAAGGTAGTGGCAGGGTCGGATGGGTTGTCCTCACCCGCAGAGGTGATGGCCCTTGTTTCAGGCAGTGCCGTGACTGGTGTGTGTGCTTCATCATCTCTCCACCCCCTGCTGCTGAAGGACAGTGATGCTCGCGTCAGTGGATGGTCACAGACTCCAATATGAACACAACAGAACACAGTCACCAAAATCGTAACTCTGCTTATGAACTCGACAGGCCCCCACTCACAAAGGCCCACGTGATGCTGTGGCAGTTCTTGCTCGCAGCTGGGTCCCTACCACCACCTGCATGCTTCTCTATCCATATCGTCACCTTTGGGATGCACTCAGATCCTCAGAAATCTTCCTGGTCTGCCTGTTGGCTGCCCGCTTTCTCCTCTTGGCCCTGAGCTTGGCTCACTTATGAGCACGACTAGTGACAGTCTCAGCTTAACTGACTGATTTGGCATTTCCTAAAATATACGTGAATTTGCTGGAGATTGTCTAGGCTCTGTTGTGAGTGTGCACCTCTTGTGAGGAAAGGAGTGGGATAGTGAACGGACATTTTCATTTTATTTCCCTCCCTCTGTATACATAGTTAGCTAGATATGGATATGGACATGCATGTATATAAGAATAAAGATACAGGCGGCCCTATGTATGAAAGGGTATGACCGAAACTGGAAGTAGTGACTGCCTCCGGGCAGGAAGCGTGAGTGTTCTTTTTATGCTCAATAAGCTAATTGTGGAACCTACAGGCTGCATTTCCAGTATTACAGGTGCTGTGCTTGAGATGAGGAGAGAAGGGGGAGTGACCTAGATTGAGATATTTAAACTCTATCTGTCTGAAGAAAATAGAGAAAACAAATAGAATTTCTAGTGAGTTCGGGGAAAGGTAGACAACTTAATAAATGATATTGAGACCTTTGGCTAAACATCTACAAAAATGTATACCTCTACCTCACTCCTTTCACCGAAATAAGTTTGTGGAGCACAGACTGTAGAGTGGTCCTCAGTCCACACCTCCTGGTTGTCTGGCCTTCGTGTAATGCCTTTGAGCATGGGAAGGATACGTGACTTTTAACTATTGGGCTGTTGCAAAGGTGATGGGTTGTATGTGATCACGTGTGAGATTATATAACAGTGTCATGCCCATCTTGCTAGAGTTTGTCTCTGGCTTTGATGGAGCAGGGTGCCCTGAACCCTGTAACACTAGGAAATGAATTTGCACAACAATCTGAAGGAGCTGGGAAGTGAATCCTTCCCTAGTTAAGCTTCGGATGAGAACACGGTTCTGGTCATGACCTTGATCACAGCCTGTTATGCAAGAGGGAAAGTGGGGGGTTGTTAGGAGACCATTTCAGGTGACATGTGATGGGGGCTATGAGGATGGTGGAGGCAGGAGAGGTGAAGACAAGCAGCTAGGTATTACAGGCAGAATCTGCAGGATTGTCTGATGGGTTGGATATGCAGGGAAAAGTGAGTGACAAGTAAGTGTAAGGTTGACCAGATTTTTAGCCTGAGCAACTGCATGGTTCCAATCACTGAGGTGGAGAAAGACCCAGGCTATTATACTTCTCTGCTTAAGCCCTTGCTGATTCCACATCCCCTGCAGATTCCTTAGCATGGCCTCTAAGCCCTTCCCAATCTAGCCCAACCTGCCTTTCCAGACTCATCCCCAGCCCCTCTGTTCCCTAGCAACCCCCTTGCTCTCCTGCACCACGCTTCTTCTTGCCTCTGTGCCTTGCTCATGCTCACTGCTCACTATAGACTCCTTAGTCTCCTCCTCATTCATGCCTCAGCTCTGATGCCACTTCTTCCAGGAAGTGGTTTCTGATTTCCCAAATTCAAATTATGCCCTGTTTTCCAATTGTGCCTTTTTTGATGGTCTGGGCTCCCCTTGAGGACAGGAACCATATACCATTCATCTTTCTGCCATTTGGGCCTAGCACAGTGCCTAGCACATAAGAGAGTTGCAGATAGTGTTTGATGAATGAATGCGTGAAAGCAGACCCGTGCGTGCATACAGCTGGATACAGCCTGGGGTGAAACATTAAAGGTGAGCACATTTGGAAAAAGCATTTAGATGTGTAAGAGATAAAAGCAGGAGTTAAGGAGAGATGCTCGGGCATCACGTGATGCTTCTGAATCCTGATTGTTTGTGTGTGGAGACCACTTTGGGAACCACTAGGGAGGCTGAGCGATCTCTGCAGGGGCTTTGCCAGGGTGGGTTTTGGGATGACAGGGAAGAGGAATTTAGTTAGAGAAATGAGAGGAGTAAGTACATATGAGGCGTGTCCTGACCCTCCTTTTTGTGTTTCCTCGATAACACCCTGCCCCCAGTGTCATCCTCCAGTCATCTCGCACTCTCCCTGTCCCTTTAATTTTGCTCCCAGTCCAGACCATGCTCCGAGGCACATGACTAATGGCTCTAATGCCACCCTCTCCCCACTGCCTTTAAATGTGGCCACACTACCACTCACCTAAGCCCGACAGAAAAATACAGTCCTGTCACAATCCTGTGGCAAGCTAGATCTCCGTGCACTAAATCACGGCTAAGGGCCTCTGGGAGTTTGATGGCAGCTTTAGGTTTTTTCTTTTTTTTTCTTTTTCTCCCATTTACAACTTAGCTAAAACTTTCCTGCTATAGGAGGGGAAAGGCTACGAAGACAAACCAGTACTCTGTCCTGTACGGGTGCACTCTCGCCAGGGGACATCCTCCCTCCTAGCAAAGGCCCTTCTAGGCAGAGCTGCCTGGCTGGTTGAGCACTTGGCCGAGGTGACAATGTGATGTTGACGCCTGCATAGCTGTTTGTGAAGGGCTCTCACAGAGGTGTGTCACGGGATCCTAACAGGAATCTTGTTAGGATCTCATTATGTCCATTTTAAAGATAAGGAAACCAAGGTCCAGAAGCCTGGACTAGTTAATGAGACCCCAGGATTAAATGCAGAACCTCTGACTTGGAGACTGGAGATCTCAAGAAACTTCAGATATTTGCCAAGTCATTTGTCTTTTCTCAAGACTTCCCCATGCATGTCAGGCTCTGAAGGTAGACATACGGGGTTCAAATCCTGGCTCTGCCATTTACTAGCTGGGTGACTCTGAAGATGCTTATTTATCCCCCTGTCAGCTATCTAGTGCCCCAATAGTGTTGCTTGACAGGCAACTACAGAACTTCAGTGGCATTCAATAATAAATACTTACTTTTGCTCAAGAGTTTAGAGACTAGGTGGTTCTGCTGATCAGGGTTGCGCGCACTTATGCGCCTGTGGTCAGCTGGTGGGTCAGCCGGGAGTGGGCCAGTCATCTGGAATGACTCAGCTCTGCTCCACGTGCCCCTCAAAATACAGCAGGCTTGCCCTGGTTTTCCATGTGCAGTAGCGCAGTTTTAAGAGGCACAGCAGAGACATGCAAGCCCTCTTAAGGCGTAGGCTCAGAACCAGCACATCGTCACCTGCATGAAATCACTTTGGCCAAAGAAAGTCATAGTCCAGCCTAGATTTAAAGGATGGGGAACTAGACCCCACTCTTTCATGACAGGAGCCAGAAAGCCACCTGACATAGCCTGTGCATGCAGGGAGACCATTGTATGATGCCCTTAGAGTAATGATGTCCTAGAATCTCTGTGCTCTTCTGTTTTTGCATTTTAGAAATAGGGGTTAAAATAATGTCCATCCCATGGGGATGTTGTGAGGATAAATGAGGCAGTGCATGTGATGTGCTCAGCACGGTGCCTGGTACATGGCACACATAACAAGTACTCAGAGTGGCAGCTCTTAGGCTTGTTCCTTTGGCTTGCCCTTCCAGGAAAGGGATTCTTTTCCCTGCTCCAGCTGTTCAGTTCTTTCAACTCCCTCTTATTTATCCTTTAAAACACTTTTGCCCAGAGTTGGTAAAATCAGTACATCAGCTTCTTCCCACGCACTCTTTGTTGTAGATCAGAATTTTGTAGGAATATTTACTTACATGAAATTTCAGGGAATTCAGTCACTGACAGTCACCATGCACTTAGTTATAAAGCAGTTTCACATATGAGGTGACCGGGAGTCATGGACAGTGTGGAGGAAGCTCTGGCACACTCTAGAAGACATTCCCGGGCCGGCCCCCATGGCATTCAGCCTCTGGTACAATCTGTCCATGCACTTCCTAAGTTAGATCATACCCAGTTCAACCAGTCCATACATTTCCACGTGTGTTGCATCATTTCCCCTCTTGAATGTCTGTGGAGCTTGCTTTCTGTCTAAATTCTTCTTTTTGACAAGAACCCGAACTTGGTGCTTTGCATTTAGGTATTTCCTTAATGTGCTAACTCTGAAGGAAGGATTAGCTTATTTCTGGTTAAATTCAGTATAAATACTATTTGGGCAATAGTCTTTCTCTTTTCCCCCCTCTCCTTCCAATATAGAACACCTCCTGTAACATGAAACTTGTCTTAGAAGACCAAGGAAAAGAAGAGCTGGACCCTGCCCTCAAAGAACCTATGATCAGGTAGGGCACCTGGCATGGACTCACACAGGTAACTGTGATACAGACAAATATAATTTAAGCAACGATGGGGCGGGGCAAACAAGATTTAGGGAAAACTCATAGGAGGCAGACAGGGCTTATACTGGGTTGGAGTCTTCATAAAGTAGGTGGCCTTCAAGCTTGTCTTAATGGATACATGCAAGGTTGCTAATAACATTTTTTTTTTCTGGTATGAAATTTGTGCAGCTCGTACAAAAAATTAGGAAAATGTAAATAAGAGAGGAAAGTGAAAGTCATGTCTTGCGTCAGATGCTATCGGTTGATTACCAATATTCTTCCTCTCCTTGTTCCTTAATGACACAGCCTTGATTGCATTCAAGGCAGCAATGTGTCCCCCCCAAAAGGTTACACTACCCAGCATTCTTTGCAGCAGTGACATTGCCCATGAAAGTAAATTCTGGCTAATGAGATATGAGTTAAAATGTGTGGACTTCCAGGAAGCCTCCTTAAGAGAATGACTGTATTGGGAGGTTTGCCCCATTATTATTATTTTTTTTTTTGACACCTACGACATAAAAATGATGGCCAAATGTCCAGTAGCCAAGCCAGACCATGAAGTGACTTTGCGGATGCCCATGTGTATAGTCAGGATAGACTAGGTTCTGCTCCGATAGCAACAATCCCTGACCTCAGGGGGTTTTATATTTCTCCCTCACCTAAATGTTCGATAGATTTCAGCGAAGAACCCGTGTAACTACAGTCGCTTCATTGCCCGAGCTGATGGAGGCTTCCTCTTGATCTGGGCTTTCAAAACCCAGTAGAACGCGGAAAGACATCCATAACGAATCAGGCCCCGGCTCTCAGAGCTTCTGCTCGGGACTAACATGTCACTTCCCCTCACAGCTCATTTGTCACGCCAGGTTACGTGCCACACCAAGATTCAAAGGAGGAGGACAGTGCAGTCCTATCGTGTGCTTGAATGAGAGGAGAAAGGGTATTAGTGAGGCAAACGCTGACCTCTGGGCCGTGTGCTAGCACGCGCAGCAGGGAGAGCGCCCCTGAACCGCCACTGACTTTGCGAGTTGCCGTTCCAGCCCCCGACTGCCCACCTCCAAACTTCTTGACAGACTAAACCCTCATTTGTTTAAATCATTATAATTTGGAAGGTTTTGTTCTATGCAGCCAGATCCGATCCTAATTCATTTCTTTCTCCCCCATCATTCAGGTATAACCGCTGACACTGTTCGATGGACGGGCTGGAGAGGAGAGGAGTCTGAGAGCAGCCTCCGAGAGGGGCCGCGCGGCAGAGCCCCGCGCGCCAGGTAAGTGCCTGCGATCGCGCCGCCCCGCAGCGCAGCGCCCGGGCCAGGCCGAGGGGCCTGTCTGCAGGCCGAGCGCGCCCCTGGCGATGAAGGGCCGGGCCTGAGGCCCTGCCCAGGGTGGGGCTTCCTGTTGGGTGACGACTCAGTGATGGCCTCAGGTCCCCTCGCTGACACACACCGAGGGCGGGAGAAAGAAGTGAGGGAGCAGCAGAGGCCGAGAGAGGCTACGTTACGTGAATGTCTCTCAGAGGGTCTCTGCCTTACCCAGCACGATGTTGCATTTTTAGGGTCCAGTTCTCTCTGACTTCTGGCTCTTAGTCCTGAGGCCTTTCCTTTTTTTCCTTTTTTCTTTGGGTGGCCTTACAAAAAACTCCCTATGACGTGATAAAAAATTAGAGTCTATCTCATACAGCGTGTGTCCTCTAATCTGTGTTCTATATTGTATATACACATGATTTTTAAAATGGAGAGTTTTTTAGGTAATGGTATATCATGACCATCTTTCCATGCTGTTAAATATTATTTTACAACAATGTATGAACTAATGCATAGTATTCTGTTGTATGACTATGCTTATTTAAGCAATCCTCTAATGATGGATACTTAGGTTGTGAACTGTGTCTGTGTTTGTGTGTTTGTTGTGCTTTTATATATAGTATCAAACTCAATATCCTTGAAGTTAAACATTTACATACATCTATGATATTTTTATAGGTAAGAATCTGACAGGTGAATATTTGGTAAGAAGGGAGACATTTCAGACCAAATAAATGACATGAAATAAGTGCAAAGTTGTGAAGTAGAAAAACATAAGGCATGTTCTCAAATGATCAAATTTGGCTAGTGCTGGCTGTGGGTAAGGAGACCGTGGCTGAAGTATTGATAGACTTGAATGTCAAGTAAAAGTATTGCCATTATTGAGGGCTTTTTTTTTTTTTCATAGTGGACAGAAAACCTGGAATGTCGCAGGGTGAATCTCTTTGTTCTCTGCAAGGCTAGTGTGGTGTTAAAGAGGGGTCAGCAGCAGTTATTGTACTTTGGCCCCTTTCACACTAGGGTGATCTATAATAAATAGACAAAATATCCTTTGTGCTTTATACTGTGCTTCATTAAAATATAAAATACCATGCTTTGAAAGTGACTTCATCAGTGTAGAAACAGTCTTATGACATAATGGCATAAGTAGAAATAACTCTGTTATGGATTACATACTTGTGTCAACCTTTTGATATGTTTCCCCTCCATAATGTATATGCATTGTCTCACTGGATCCCCAAAATAATAAAGCTCAAGTGAAAGATAACCTGCCCGTTTTACAGATGAAGAAACTGAAGTTAGGTGATTAAAAAAGAAAGTGTCCAAACTAGAATCTCAGAACTTGACTTTTCGGGGTCATCGGATCCCAAGTCTGCATCTGCTGGTGGTGGCACTGAGGCTTAGCTCAGCCATCGCCCATGGTCACACAGCTCTTACGTAAGGGGGCAGGTCTGTGCCTTGTCTGACGTCACATTCAGTTTTCTTTCCCCTCACCATGTGCTCATCCACCAGTCAACCGCGGGCTGGATGAAGGGCCAGGCTGAGTCCAAGTTCAGTGCTTTTTCTGACAAACAAATGGAAACGCTCTTGTCTTACTTTCCTTCCTAAAGGAATTCTTAAACTTTAACTTGCACAAGAATCACCTGAGGGCTTGTGAAACATGGAGGTTCCCCGGTCCCCACCCCCAACACTCAGTGTTAGCAGGCCTGGAGTCAGACCCAGATACGCGTATTTTTAACAAACTCCTTGGTGATTATGAGCGAGATGGTGCACAGAGCAGACATGATGAAACCCTGTCCGTCTGATTTCGAGCTTGACATCTGCTTTGTCTCCTCTCCCAGCGTGCCTGCTCTTAGGAGAGCGACTCCAGCCCCACCCTGTTGTAACCCTTATCAGTTCTGTGTGTTTTGCAAATTGCATTTGCTCTTTATTTATGGACAAACCAGGTCAGCATGGCCAGGCCAATAAGAGCTGGATTTTCCCTGGCCTCATGCATCAGTGACATATTTGCCAGCCTCGGCCCAGTTCCGACATCCCTGCAATCGGTGATGGTTGATGATGATGCAGGGTCCCCGTGACTCGATTTGCAGAGCCGGCTACGCTCTCAGGGAAGTCAATAAGAAAAATCTCATTTTGATCTGCAGATTGGGCTCATTTGATTTGAGAGTCACTGGTGGCAAAAGAAATATGGGGCCCAGGGATGTCTCTTCAGGCCCCTCTCTGGCTATAATCACCCCTAAAAAGCAGTTTTCTCCATCTGCCTCCTCCTTCCCTCATCTCTCTGTAGATTCAATGTGTCAGTGATGGAGGGGGAAAAAGCAACAACCACTCTCAGACTTTCTAGGTGATTCTTCGATCTCACTGTGTACAGAGGAGAAAGGGTCAAAATAGCACCACCAACCATGTACCCAGACAGTTCACTGCATGGCTCATAGGAAACCCGGGTGGCCTGTGTGACTCTTCTCACAGCTCTGGGACTGTCCTCTGGGAGAAGCCAGAAAGGAAAGAAGAAATGCATCCTTGTGCCTTGTGAACAGCTCTTGGGTCTGGGTGCTCCATGGGCTCATGCGCATGTCAAGATGGTTCATTTTACCTCCTATATATCTCTGGACTCTGTTATCTATTCTCCCATTATTTCCCTAATGTTTCCTGTAGATTCTACAATATCCCCTTTCTGCTTTTTACCTTTTCCAGTCAAATCTATTGTCCATGGAGCAGCCCGGGTGATCATCAGAGTCCACTCATTATAGCCGTCGGTGGCTTCGAGTTTTCCTACAGATAAAGTCTAAGCTCGCGGTGTCCCATGCGGTAGCCACCAGCCACATGTGGCAGGTTAGCAGCTGAGATGTGATGAATCTGAATTGAGATAAGCCATAAATGGAAACATCATATTTCAAAGATTGAGTAGAAAAAGAGGTTGTAAACTATCTTAATAGTAATTTTATGCCGAGTGCATGTTGAAATAATATTTTAGATGTATTGGGTTAACTAAAGTACAGTATTAAATTGAACTTCAGCTGTTTCTTTTTTACTTTTTAACATGGCTCACATGATATGTCTTGGACAGTGCTGGTCTAAGGTCTTGAGTATGGCTTGCCCTCATTGTGCTCCATTCCCTTCTCACGTAGTACTTTGGCCATATGAATTTCCTTTAATCTCTTTAATTAATCACTCTTTTTGTTTCTGAGATTTTAATAAGCTATTGCTTCCTTCTACCACCAATCTTTCACTGTTACTCACATTTCAGTGTGTCTTGTAGATGTCAGTTCTTAGGTGTCACCAGCTCTAAGAAGTCACCTTTGAATCCCTGAGTCTGGGTCAGATGCCTCTCCAGTGGATCCAGTAGAATCTCTTATACTTTTTCCTCTGTAACACTTTCCACATCCCTTTGAATTTGCTTTAAAAAATAATATGTATATTTGACATTCCAGTAAATTGTAAGCTCCATTAAGATGAAGGCTATATCTGTCTTCTGTACCTTTGACCTCCGAGTAGAAACTCAATAAAATTTGTTGAGTTAATCTAGGCATCTTACTTAATAGGCGATGGAATTGAGGTCCACATGGCAGAGAACCTCAGGCAGGTGTCGAACAACATGGATACAAATTTAAATAATCTGTGACATTGGGGGAATTTTAAAAAATGCAGTAAACAGAGATTTGTGCATGCTGGTGTAATCCTGCCCAAAAAGGTGAAGAAAGAGCTAAGTACCTCATGCAGAAGCAGCTGTAATGCCAGACCTGGTCCTGGCTGGAACACTCTCCACCTACGGAAATCCCTTCCCCAGCAGCTCTGCCTCAGATACTTGACTTCTGGCACTGGTGGCTTGGGAGGGATGGGATGGGGAAGGAAGTGACAAGACCATGGAGATCTGGGCTGTGTGTAGGTGGAGTAAATGTATAGCACAAGCTGAGCCAGGGCTCTGATGTGCTACAGGGAAATTGTCCACCTGGATTAGCAACCAGAGCTCATTTCCTGAGATGCTTGCCCAACCATTCCTCATGTTGACACGTTTCTGAACTCAATAGCACAAGAAGAGCCATTTTTAGTCATGAAGCCTCCAGGGTTCCAGTATCATCCTCTGTGTTTTTGCACATGGGAGAAAACCCTTTCTGTGGTAACCACATAGAGCTTAGTGCATTTGCACAGTGTGTCATGTCATAGGTTCCTCTAGAAAAAGTGATATAATATACCTGCTTTCTGTAGGATTTCCTATTGTAATTGAGTCTAACTCCTCCCACCCCCCAATTATATAATATACACTCAATGCAAGAAAGCTGGCAAACATATTAACAGGAAGAAGGAAAGCTTCCCCCAAAAGTTCATCACCAGAAATAATCCCACTACTTATACTTCTGATAAGTCTTTTAAACATTGTTCATGTTTATCCACTTACATAGTTTTTATAAAATTAGGATACTGTGAATACCATTTAATAGCATTTTTCCTCTTAGACATATATCATAAACAATTTCTTATGTCAATAAGTTCTCTTTTATAATATGATTTTTATTGCCTACTTAGTATTCTAATATATTTAAACCTTTCCAACAATCCTCTAATATTGGACATTTAAATTGTTTCCAATTTTTCGGTATTATAAATCACTCTACATGGATTCCCCTGAGTATGTCTCTAATTTTTCCAAAGAATAAATTTGAAAAAGTAGAATTGCTTACTGAAAGATAAAGCACATTTTTTAAAGTTTGGGTATTAATTTTTAATTAGCCTCCTAAAAGTTTTAGCACAGGCTGTTTTTCAAAGTTCCCAAATAATCTCTGCACACAAATCTTTTTATGTTTGGAAGTTGTACCACCTGCTATCACAGCACTTATTTCCCATTAGGTTGGTGATACACCCAAAAGGGAAAGAATTCCTAAAAAATGTCAAAATGACATAAAGGCTAGGTTGCAAATCACACTGATGGCCATCTGATTATGTCCACTTTCCTCTAGGCGCTTAAAAGTGGCATTTCCCAGTGCCCCATGAGACAAGTTCTGTGGTCAGGCAGGCGTGGCAAAGTTGCACCCTCCATCTCTATGCAGATCTCAACAAATGCTGCAGTGAAGAGGAGGCTGTTCAAGTCTGTTTGAATCAGTTTTCTTTCCTAAGGTCATTTGGCCACCAAGTCACTAAAAAACCCCCACCAAGCCCACATATATCCCATGGTAAGCACTTAGAGAAGCACCCGTCCAGAGGAAGCTAACGGCTGTGCATCAGGGGGCTGTGTGTGGTTTTCTCTTAAGCCTTCAGGTGGTGGCGCCAGGTCAGTTTGAGTTCTTGTGTCCACGGTCACATGACAGCTGCAGGACTGTGATGTAAGGCCTCCTGGAGCTTCCCAGTCAGACCATTTCCTGAAGGGCAAAGGCTGGAATGGAGGCTTTATCCCAGTTGCTCTCTTCTGTTCCCCCTCTGTACCCAAAACAGGCTAGTGAATGGCTGTGTGGTCGCAGAGGAAAGGTTCATCTCTGTCTCACCTTCATGTGGGAGGGCAAAGTCATCGTTACCTGTTTCATTTAAGACTCAAGTAGAGAATCAGTTAAAAGTATACTAGTTAAAAACCTCTTTTAGGCTAAGTGTTCTCAGAACCAGGGAGATATAAAAATCAACCTTTTTGGTGCCCAGTCAGTCTGTGTTTTTTAAATATTAGACTTTTGCATACCACCAGCATATTTTCTTATTGTACTATTTATTTAGTTGTTTTCCTTAAATCGACTCAGAGTTTCCCTCACGTGTCTTCTTTAGTTTATCCTTAACAGTAACAAAAAAATCTGCAAAAATACGGATTTGACAGTTTTATCTTTTTCTGATAGATATTAAAATAAGCACATAACTTTTAAGATAAAACAGTTTGCCCATGAGACATCTAAAATTATCTCAGGCCTTGTGTTGGCAAACTCTTTCTTCGAAGGGTCAGATAGTATTTTTAGGAGTTGAGAGTCACACAGTCTGTCTGTGTCACAATTATTCAACTTTGTTGTTCTGCAAAAACAGCCCGGACAACAAGTAAACAAGTGGGCACAGCTCTGTTCCGACAAAACGTTTATTTGTGAGGACAGGCAGAGGGCTGGGTCTGGCTGATGGGCTGGACTTAGCCGACTTGTGCTCTAGATGAACCGAAGAGCTTACTGACGTTTCACCTTGTAAGTGACTACATTGGTTCAGTAGCACGATCTAAATGCACTAACCTGGGCAACAACTAAACAACAAGACCTCTTATTTGCATTCCGCCTCTGTTTTCAGAGATCATCCCAGTTTTAAGTCATGTGTCTCAGATTTTGAGATCAGATCCATCACCCTGAATCTCATTAGACTAATATTAAAATAAAACCAGGAACCAGCCTCTGTAACAAAAGAACGGACATCCTGAGATAGACTAACCTCCAGCCACTTTCCTAATGAACTTTGCAGGAATACCCTGCTTGGCGATTTTACCCTTGAAAAATTCTTCTTCATAGGGGGAAGGAAAAAACACAAGCCAAGCAACAGGCTCCTAATTTATTGAGACATTAAATTTTTAAATGCTAATTAACAGAGGCTCTTATTTGAGGGAGGCAAGTTTGCCATTAGTTCCCAGCTTCACTGAATCTAGATTCCTATACATCTTTTGTTTGACTGAGTTGGTCCAGGTTTTCCCCAGTGGCCTCAGGATTTTAAGAGGGATGCTCCCTAAACACAGTAGAAAGCAAAGCTCTCCTCTGCCACACTTATGTGCTGGGCCACGTCATTCAAAGACCTTTGGGGACAGGAAGAATATATGTTCTTGTATAAAGATGATAAGCCCATCTCTATTCACTGCTCTCTGTTTTTCATCCTAGACCTTCACAAGTAATATTCAGTAATATTCAGAATTACATCTGAATAGCACTTTTCATGCTTACCAAGCTTTTCTAAATATATGGTTCCATTAACATTGCTCAGTAATTCCAGGAGTTGCAAATTATTATCCTCACTTGACAGGTGAGAAATCCAAGGTTAATCCTGCAGCTGAACTGCCAGCCACACTGTGGAGAGAACCCTGGAGCCATGCTCGCCAGTTCCCACCTGCTAGAGTGGGATTGCCAAGTTCTCCTCAAGGTGATTTCTCCCCAGCACTCTGCTCAGCCACACTGGGCTCACCTCCACCGTCCCAGGTCAAACCCCTCACCCAGCCCTACATCTACCATGAGGTCCTAATAGAGACCATTCAAGGGTGCTTGGCTAGGTCAAGCTAAACCCAGCTCCAACACAACTCCAACCTAACTTAACAATGAGTAGTGTCAACTCCCGTATCTCCTAGTTCTATGTCCGTGGTTTCCTATGCATATAGCTGCTTCTGAGACATAGAGGAACTCACTGAACTAGGCTTGGCAGAGTTGCTAATTCAGCTCTCAGCTGCAAAGGGTAATGAGAGGATTAGCATGGAGACTGGTAAAGCAGCATCCATCGATGAGTCCATTTTAATTTTCATCTGCAAAGCATCTGTATAGTTTCATCCAGAATCCACAATGAATGGCACCTTAAATATCACCAATTTCAACTCCTGCATTTCATGTTTAAGTAAACATGGGGGAAATTTGCCCAAGATGATGATTAATAATGATATATAATAAGAATGGTTCTCATTTCTTTAATACCACGTGCCGGCCACTATTCTAAATGCTATAAATGCAGAAGGCAGATGGATTGTTAGCCCAGTTGACAAATACAGCATTGAGACTTGGAGAGCAAAAGTGACTGGCCTGAGGTCACATGTACGTAGGTGGTGGCCTGGGTATGAGGCTGGGCTCCGTGACTCCAGAGTGACCATTGCAGATAGCTCTTCTCAATGGCAAAGCTCAAAGCTGTGATGAGAAGGGCGCTATCCTATGATGAGAGAGATGCTTTGCCTCTGTGGCCCCCTCTTTAAACCCATAGTGGCAGTCCGACCGTGCAAGAAAAATCAGACCCAAATTGAGAGGCTCTGCCTGGGAGCTCAGTGCCCAGGGCCCACTTCTGCAGACGTGAAGGGCACTGGTCCTGAGAAAGAGCAGGTACTGCATTTTCTAAAGCTCCCGAGTCGGTCAAACGTGTAGCCGAGACTGAAGGGCCACCGTGCAGGCATTGTCCCCAGAAGGAGAGGGCTCCTGAACCACCAGGAGGGGAACGAGAGTGGCATGGGGGCTGAGTGAGGTGCTGTCTCTGGAAGGGGGGCTCTCGCTGCCCTGGGGCCTTCTCGCTCCAGGAAGGACCCGGGAGGGAGGCCGGGGCTGGGCTGGGTGGGGACCCCGGGAGGCTGTCAGCTTCCCTCTCCTAATCAAGAGGCTTTTCAAACAGCACTTAGGGCCCTCTCGGCCCTAATGATCACCACGCCCTCTGCTCCGCGAGCTGCGGGCTTCCCCCGCCTGCTCTCCCTCGGCTGACTCCAAAGACTAGTTTAGAGTCGGCCCCACACCTAAGTGGACACTTGTCCGTTATGCACCCGAAAGGTGTGTGAACAACCAGCTTTGTCAGCTAAAAAGGAGGCTGACTTCTTGCATTTAAAATGAATATTGACTGGAAAAGAAGGGGACGGGGGAAGAAAAAAAATCAAAAGAGAGAAAAATGGCTGACTCAGGCCAACCTCGATGCAGATGGTGTGAAACAACATAGTTAAGAGAGTTTGGCCAGGGGTTGAAATTATGCAAGAGCCGCTTTCAGCAAAACCTAAGATGTTTGCGAAAATTGCTCTAGAAGCTACTGTGTTAAAGGCTAGGAAGAATCGGAAGGTCACCTGAGAAGGTGCGCATAATACTTGAGAGCAGTTAAAGGAGCGACTTTCTGCCCAGCCAGTGTGGCTCAGCGGTTGAGCATCAACCTGGGCTCCAGGAGATTGCAGTTCAATTCCCGGTCAGTGCACATGCCTGGGTTGGGGCTCCATCCCCAGTAGAGAGCATGCAGGAGGCGGCCAATCAATGAGGACTCTCTCATCATTGATGTTTCTCTCTCTCCCTTCTTCTCTCTGAAATCAATAAAGATATATTAAAAAAGAAAAGTAGAGACTTCCTTTACTACAAAGAAACCAATGTTACTTTTTGGGGACTTCAATGGCCTGATAACCTCCAAATTTTAGAGTTGGCAGATCTGAGTTCACACCCCAGCTCGACCACAGTTACTTAATTTCTCTGAAGCTCAATTTACTGAGTCTGTAGAATGGGACCAGCCATACTTGCCCCATGGAGTGGTTAGGAGGATTCAATGAGATAAATTACTGCTTAGAAATTAGTGACTTGGCTCAAAGTGATGCAAATTGGAAGTGACAAGGACAGGTTTCAACTCTGGCCCCTGGTTCCATGCACTTCTGTTTTATCTCTGTTCCTCTCCCTGGCAAGGACGCAGTCACTGTAATGTGCGCTATGGTTCCGACTAAGGAAACTGCAGGGACATAAGATTTCCAGAAAGGACACCGGAGAGCTTCCCCACTTCCCCTGTTCCATAGGGAAAGACACTAAAGGGATCTTAATGTTCTTTAGGGAGAGAAATGGGTGGTGAACACCACACTTACGCAACTTGAGAAGAAAATGAGTGAAAAGTAAAAACTTGTGTGCTACTAACACTTAATAATTATCCCATGCTTTTCCCACATTATGTCCCGGTAAAAACCTGGGGGTTGTTTTCAACTCCTGCCTCACTTTCACCTCCCTGCACCCAACCAGTCACCAAGTTTTGTCTGTTCAGCCTTAGTGAAGGCCCCTTCCAAAGGAGTCTTCCTCAGAGACATCTCTGACTGTGTGACTTCATCGGCTTACAGTGTTCCTAAAGGCCACCCCTGTCTGCAGGGGACCTACCACTGCGCTTCTTTCCCCCACTCCTGCAGCCAAGGTTCCCTGAGCACAGGAGCAGGCCCCTCTTTTGTGTGTGTATTAATTTGTTCTGCCTGTTTCAGTTGCCCCTTCCCGAGTGCCTGAAAGCAGTATATCCATAGTGGTTAGGAACACAGGTTCTGGATTCAAGTCCTGACTCAACCTTCCAAGATATGTGTCCTTGGAAACGTTATTTAACCTCTCTCAGCCTTGCGAATAAGTGGGGGATGTGATAATACCTAATTCAGATGGATGAGGTGAGATGATTTAAGTCACCTGCTTGTCATAGCGTCTGGCTTGCAGGAGGCGCTCTGCAAGTGTTCGCTGCTGTTATTGTTGCTGATTTCTTCTTATTTTTACTGCTGCCTATTTCAACAAACCCATCATTAAATATCACCTCCTTCAAGAAGGCCTCTTAATAACACCCATGCCCTAGAGAAGCAATCTCTCCTTATTTTATGCCTCATAACACTTTGAGCTGTCATGAACTCAACATGCTTTTCTGTGTCTCTGTCTTAGTCTTTCCTTTAGAATATAAACTAATTGATTGTGGGATGTTATCTTAGCAACCTTTATTTTCACAAAAGCCTTTATCATAGAGTAATGACCAAACATTTGTAGAATTTAAACAACTTGAACAAATAATAATAATAGATACCATTGAATGTGATCATCTAGGAGGCTCCTAGTATAGGGCTTAACTCATAAAAAATGCTCCATAAATGTTAGCTGTTATTATCATTTATTACTATGATATTTCATGGATTATCTAATTTATTCCTCATAACAACTCTATCAAGCAAGTTCTATTAATGCACAAAGAAGGTGAAATAATTTTCCCAAGATTTTGTAGCTAGTCGGGGACAAAGCCAGGATAAGAACCCCCTGGGTCCCACAATATCCAAAGGCCTTGGCTTGATCTTAAGCTATGAGAAGGAAACATCAGATTTCATGGCCAAGTAGCAGATGAGAAAACTGACAAACTGGAAATCAATACTGGGTTGACTAGTCCCATGGGTTATGCATAGAAAGGAGAGGAGGCCCAGAAGTGAAAGACATTTTAAGCTTTAACTTGTGTCAAACTCAAGTAAAAATCAGTTAGATTTCATCAAACCATTGATCAAAGTGCCAAAAATGGTTTAATTTTTTAAAAGCACATGTAACTTCTTTTCATCTGCTTGACTAGTCAAGCCAGTAAAAACAGTACAAGCAGTTTATTCAATGAAAAACACCCGCATCCTCACTGTGGTTGTTAGGCCAAGTTGGCCAGCCAAGCAGACAGTTAAAATGGTCAACCAGGTGTGGATGGAGTCTCAGAGGGAAACATTGGAAGAAGCTATTAGCAAAACGCTTTCATGTCTGTGGAGAACATTTAGAGCGTGTGCTGAGGTATCTGACTGAAGAAGCTATGGCTAAGCAGGCACAAAGGGAGAGGGAGGACATTGGAATGGGAGCCCGGACACCTTCTGAGAGAGTCAGGACTCCTTCTAAAATTCTAAGCCTTCTGAATCTTTTGAGTAGCCAGAGAGGCTTGGACCAGCTCAATTGGTGGAAGAGAGGCCTTGAGACTTTTGAAATAAATAGCTCAGAGGGTTGAAGCACATGGATCCAGAACTCTCGCCCCTTGTTACAATGGTAAAGGGAATGGGTCTTCTAGGCCCAAGAGGTAGAGGACCCTGGAAGGTGACCCAGTTGCTTCAGATCTGGGTGTGGCGTTGAGCCATGGGAGGCAGCTGTTATACAAACTATAGTACGGGAGCCTAGGACAGTTTGCCACGGAACCAACCACACATAGCGTTGAAGACCTATTGGGTCTTTAGTAGGAATTTGCACTGGCAACTATGAAGAACCAGAAGCCCTGTGGGGTGCAGTTCATTCTGAAGCGGCCAGAGCTTTGCAGCAGTAGGAGCGTTTTCTAGGTTCAGGAAGGCACATTAGAGTTCTGGCTCCACTGGGAGAGAAAGACCAAGCATAGCTTCATCTTAGAAAGGTCAGGAAATGGAGGGGCTCCTGCTGGCCCAGGCAAGTTGTTCTTGGTGAAGGAGTACATCATTCACACCCAAGCTGCATATTGTACTTGGGGAGAGAATACATCATTCACACCCAAGATTATAAAGCTAGACATCCAGCCCCTGGTGACTTTTCCAAATCCATTGGAGATAGATGATATAGATAGATAGATGATAGATAGATAGATAGATAGATAGATAGATAGATAGATAGATAGATACATACTGAGGGTAGAACAAAGGTCAGTTTAGGAATGAGGGCAGGCCTAGAGAAAGAAAGCCATTAGAAAAGCTATACAATTGGGATTTCTTCAAAATGTCTAATGGGAAAAAAATGAAGAAAATAAATTTGGTCAATTAGAAAGTAATGAAGACCTTGCAAAAAATAACTATTGACAAAAGGCCCGCAAGGGATTTCTCGAGTAATTTGAGCCTAACACACATTGTATGAATCAGCAGGTCAGGAGTGGTTACCTCCTAGGAGATTATAAAGTTGGGATCATGCCTACTCGATTTTTGGCAGTTACTTCTTCATTTAGCCAGCAGAATTGTGATCTGAAATGAACTCAGAATCCAGACAAATGTGGTTCCAAACTTCATAATCAGGGAGAGTGCACGCAATGGTGATGGTTCAGCCCAGCCATGGCTGAGGTGAATCAAGGAGCCTGGCCTGAAGGAAGGACGTCCTAAAACAGAAACACAAAAAGGAATCCAAAGGGCAGGCATGATCTGTTGAGGCAAGTTTATGACGTAGGAACCAGCTTTATAATCAGATTACTGGAAGAGAGCAGAAATTGTTCCGGATCATTAGTTCCATCTCTACGTTATCAGAGGGGAGGCCATGTGCAATCTTCTTTTCAGAGTCAAGAACAGAGGCACCATTTCTTTTCTCCTGTATATTAATCAGGAAAGAAAGGTAAAAAGATAAATTCCTGTGTGTATGTGTGCAAGTGTGTGTAGGTGTATGCACACATGTACATGTGTTCGTGCGTTTGCACATGTGCGTGCACACATATGTGCCCATGCATGCACATGTGTTGTGCATTGTGCACATGTGTTGTGCATGTGTGCACATGTGTGTGTTGTGTGCACATATGCACATTTGTTGGCGAATGGAACTTTGAAAGAGCCTGAGTGGTCTCTTCCTGACAGATGCAGAATATGGGCAATGAATGCAGGGTTGGCGAGGCAATACAGGAGTGGGTCGAGGACCTAGTGTGTAATTTTGAGCCCATGAGAACTCAGAAAAATATTAACCAGGCCTTTAAGAAATGATATTGTAGAATGTTAGACCTGGAGGAGTTTTAGGAATTGCCCAGTCCAGCTCATCATCTTCACCATTTACTAGGCTAGAGATGTGAACTTCCCTAAAGCCACATGGTACGCCCATGTCACCACCAGAACCAAAACGATATGGGGGGAGCGGTCTTCATATCACATTACCCCATTTCCTAATAATGCCACTTTGCAGCATCTGTGGCTAACTACCAGGCAGAATAAATAACTCCAGTGTTAGAAAATAAGAGGAAATTCCATTGGAAAGTCAAGTGAAAGATTAGTGCTCTGAGTAAAAATAATCCCCAATGGCCATCTTTACTGGTGGGCAGATGCCAGTAAGCACGAGGGGTGAGTCTGAGGGGAGGCTCGTTCTTTGTGGAATCTCTGGCAAGGGAAGGGCCTCGCTCGGAACTGGTTGTAAGGCAGAATCACGAGGAGGAAGGGAAGGCTTGTCAGACTACACTGGCATCCCCTACTTAACTTTTGGAAATATTCTAGGTAAAAAAAAAAAATCCTAGACATTGGAGGGTTTCCAGAGACAAACAGCACATAATTAAGGAAATGGAACAGAGAAAGTGATTTATAGAAGGAACTAAACCAACACATTTTTTATGACTCTGTCACAAATAAGGGCACGTCTTTGACATATATCAAGGACTTTAATTGGAATAATGGGTTAATCCAGGGAGAGATGATTTAGGCATGATATCAGAGGACAGGATAACATGATGGGGTTGGGGAATTACCTGTTGAAATGATGAAATTGTCATCTTTCAGATGGGAGTGAGACAAAAACAGAACAATTAGGAAGATGGTACTTAATAGTAATTTTATATAAAGAGATTTGATTTTTAGCTTTTGACAACACTATAAGCCAGTAGGATTATGTTTTCCGTGTTTCCTCCATTCTTAGAGAAAGTTGAACTTATGATGTATCATCAGTCTAATAGCAGCTATTATGTGGAGGAGAGAGAAACCACTGCGTTACACGCACAGGCTCATTGTAATCTGCACCTCAATTTGATAAATGGGAAAAATACATTTGTTTTAGAATTTCAGAACTACAGCAATTATTTAAGTAATATACATACACATCCCCATGGTAGCATATACAGGGTGGGACAAAAGTAGTTTTATAGTTGTTCATGTGGGAAATAACGCAATAAGCCCTGGCCAGGTGGCTCGGCTGGTCAGAGCATGGCCCGTCACCAAAAGGTTGATGGTTTGATCCCCAGTCGGTCAGTGTGTGTTCCAGAGGCAACCGAAGGATGTTTCTCTCTGTAAATCAATAAAAACATATCCTCGGGTAAGAACTAAAAAAAGTAAATAATACACTGATTAATAAATAAGAATACAAGAGTAAACCCTGTTTGCATTCTCACAACTGTAGCCCTACTTTCGCCTCACGCTGTGCGTTTCCTGTGGGTTCGGTCCTTGACTGTTCAAGGGCTAATGGAAGAGCTCAGGCGACAGCGGATGCTCTAGTCAGTCCGCTCGCGGGGCCCTCATCCTCTGGTCAGGGAACAGATCCCGTCCTGGTGGCGGGGAAGTTGACCGAGTCTTCTGGTCACTACCACTCGGACTAGGAATAATCTGTGACTCGAACGAGGCCAATAAGTTCCCATTATTATTATTATTATTATTTTATTTTATTTTTTTAGAAGAACCCAGAGAGAAAGAGGCAGTCATTTACATGGGAGGTCATGTGGAGTTGAGGCCAGCACTGGGTCATGGCATCAATGCCACAGCCTAAATTAGTAAGGGACAGCAGAGCCATCAATACAGTGGGAAGAGCTAGCATGGATTAAGGAAAACAAAGCAGATGTCCAGTGAGCACCAGAAAAAAAATAGATGAGTCAATGGAAATGTCCTCTATCCCCTTTGGCCCCTTCTCCCAAAATGCTCACCTGTGACTCCGTGGGCGGCAGAGGAAGAGCTCCCCTTCCCATGTCCCAGTGCAGGGCCCTGGCTGCACCCGGCTCAGTCTGGGGTGCCCTGCCTTTCCCTCAGTGAGACGCCCCTATCTCACCGAGGAGCCTGAATGCCCACTCTCCTCCCTCGTCCCTGCTCCTGCCCTTTCATCCATGCCCCCGGCAATGGCCCGCACGGAAAAGGGGTGCAAGGCCAGCTCCAGGCCCACCCGGCCATCCCCGGAATGAGTAGACCGGCCTAACTTCTGTGGCCCGAGGGACTGGCTGCTAAACCATTGTCTCGGTCACTGGCATGGCCGTGGTCACCCTGGGCTGACCCTTGTCGGAAGCGGGGTCCTGACTCGGCTTGTGTGTCCTGGATCGCCTTGCCCTTCACAGATCCCGGGGGGCCCATTCTCCTGAACTGTTCCCCTCGGAGGCCACAGCCTGTCCTCCAACAGTCTCCACCCAGGACACCGGGACCACCATTCCCATTCTTAGGGTTTCTCAGCCCTCACTTGCCAACAGCCCACGTGGCGGTCATTTTGATAGCAGGCCACTCTGAGGTCAAGAACACCCCATTTCTGTTCGGCCTGAACCGCAGCGCTTGCTCCCGCACCGGCTCTCCTGGCAAACGCATGGGCTGTTTTCTCTGCCTTCAGCTCTCATGCATTTTTAATGATTTACAAGGAAGAGATATTTTCCCCTCCTCCTTTTATTTTTTTTAAATAATAAATTTAATGACTTAATACACATCAAGCAGAATTGTTGGTTTGTGGTGACGGTTTTATAATTCCAAGTTCAAGGGTGTTTTTTTTCTATTTAATTATGCACAATAACTCTCGTGGAATATAATGCAATAACAAAAACATGCACCGATGTTGGCATAAGAGCCTGTTGTTTATTAGTATTGGTTCTGTGCTTTATGTTTGAAATAAAATATTTGGAACTAATGTTGGCCATGTTTCCTCCAAACTAGATTTAAAAAAAAAAACACACAAAAAACTTTCTCCCTGAAAATACCATGCTCCAATCTTTGGCGATAAAAGCCAGCAGCTCTTGAGATAGCAAATTAAATTTTATTTGTAGAAAGCACTGTGCTGTGTTTCGTTGCTTGCTCAGAGTTATTTTTTAATACTAATAATTTAATAAAGTGAGAGACCGATACACTGACCTGTGTTCTCCAAGGCACCCGAGTGTTTCCTGGGGTTAAGAGGCACAGCTTGCTGAAAGGTTGTTTGTTTTACACTCTAACCTATTGCTTGTTTCTTTTGCTTTCTTGCCAGATTAAGCCTTAGCTTTTAGAATCAGTGTTTGAGTTTTGGAAAACATAAAGTGGTCAAATTTTCAGAATCTACAAGTCAGACTTTTAAAACTCCAACAGATAAGGACTGCTTTTCCTAAGATCCAACTCATTTGGATTTTGTGTGTTAATAGTAAATCATCTCCATTCTGCGGCTTAAAAAATAATTTAGAATTTCTCGGTAGAAAAAGATGTCCAGTCTCATCAAATGAATTCAGCAAGGAGATTTGATGATATCTTCTTGAAGCGTATGTTTTTATTTTTTCTTGGTTATACACCTATGAATAAATTGCTGATAGGTATAAGTTTAACTTTATGAGAAAGTACTGACCGATTTCCAAGTGATTATATCATTTTATATTCCCATCAGCAGTGCATGAGAATTCTTGTTGTTTTACATCCTTACAAACATTTGATGTTGTCAGTCTTATCAATCTGAGCCATTCTAGTGTGGTCGTATGGCTTTGCATTATGAGAGCTAATCTTTTTGTAATTACTTCGACTAGCAATTTTTCTTATTGCTCAGGCCAGAAACCTTGGTGTCACCCTTGACTCCTTTCCTTCTTTCACACCTCCTTTCTCTTGTATCCACAATTCCTGTTAATTGTACCTTTGGAATATTTTGGTCATTCATCTGCTTCTTGTAACTCCCACTGCCATCCAGTCTAAGCAAGCATCAGTGCTGGTCACCATTCGCCTTCTCCCTGGTCTCCTGCTTCAGCCCTTGTGCCCTGCAGTCTGTTCTTAAGGCAGGAGACACACCTTAGAACAAGCCGGTCTCAGCTCAAGACCCTCCGTAGGTCTTCCTTCTCAGTTAGAATGAAAACCCAAGTGTTTTCTGCCCTCTGCAGGGTCCTGCATGATCCGGACCTAGGGCTTCTTCCCCTACCTCTTTTCACAGGGTCTAACATCAAATGCCACCTTTGTCCTGACTACACTCTTCATAAATATCACACTTCTTCCATAATTCGTTTTTACCCCGCTTTATTTTTTCATTCTGGAACCTTTCCATTACCTGAAATTATATCTTTACGTGTTTATTATCTGTCTACCTCACTACAGTAACAGCTCTGTGTTGGCTGGCTCTGGGACATGCCTAGTAAATAAATACGCTCTTCATAAATATTTGTTGAATGTATTCCTTTTTGTCAACCATTATGTCTTTTCCAAACTATTTGTTTCTTTGTGTGTGTGTGTGTATGTATGTATTTTCATTAACAAGTCTCATCTCTTCAACTAAAGGTTTTTGGAAGACTGTGACCTGACTTAAACATCTTTTATTTTCAACATATAGGGTAGACTTTCCCCAAAGATGAGGGCTGAGGCAATGTTTTCTAATTAATTGATTGATGGTAGAAGAAAAGGGGTAGGTATTTTTTCAATCTGTTGGTTTGTTTATATATGTATGTATGTATGTGTGTATGTATATGTATGTGAGTATGTACACATGCATATGTGTGTGTGTGTCTGTGGGCATTTTAACTAACAAATAGCATTTCTTCATCTATAGGTTTTTAGAGGATAGTAATCTGACTTGAATATATTTTATTTTCAACATAGCATAGACCTCCCCTAGATTGTTTTGCGTATGTGATTTTTAAAAAATACAGAAGACCCAGAGTCTAATTCTGAAAGAATCCACAGTCATGTGAGTGACAGTTTGAGGGTATGACTGGGGACTGGAATGGACACAGAGCTCTTTTACTTCTGTCGAACAAAGCCACAGACTAGTGTTAAGGAATGTTTGCGTGATCTCTCCAGTGTGGAATCAGTTACCCAAACACAGGAGTCTTTACAGAGATCCAAAATAATCATAAAACCATTATAACCACAAGACCTCTTCGGAGGTATCCCCTCAATAGTGAATGCTGCCTTGTAAAGCCAACCCTTATATTCAGAGAAGGTTTGTAATATCTCCAGCCTGGAAGAAATCCCTCTTTCTGTGGCTCATTTACCTCATCTCTGTGGGTCTTGGAAGGAAGGCTTTGGAAAGCCACTCCAGGCAGTTGACTGTGAATTCTGGTCTTAAGCGAGGTATGGAGAGCTTCAATAAACCTTGGCCAGTTGGCCAGCCTTCGGTCCACGGGAAACACTGTCCCGCTATCTTCAGGTCCCAGTAAAGTATTTGCCGTGGCACAACCCTCTGATTTAGAGTCCCGGGAGTTCTTAGGTTTCTGGTCAGAGAATGAACATGCATGATCACCCGTGGGTGCTGTGAAGGGAAAGGTTGCCCTTGGACCATTGGGTGCTATGAGAAGGGCCCAGGGGACACAGTTTCTCACTCACCGTGTGTCTTGTTTACACTGACATTTCCTGCTCGAGCACATTGATGGGCACATAGGGGACACTCCATACACACATATTCCATGGAAGTGAGAATGACATGGAAGTAAGAGAAAGAATGAAATAAAGGGGGGAAATGAAAAGCAGGGAGCTTATTCTTATTGGATGTGGGCTGTCTGATGGGGATGGAAGGACCAGAATTCAGCTGCTCTAAATTATAAAGTAAGGTGAGAACTTTCACTTCACTGTGAATTCATACACTTGTAATTTTTCACTTAGCATTTATGCTGTCTACTAAATTGTAAACTCCAGGAGGAAGAAACTCGATTTAAAAATATATATCTCTCAACATCATCACTTTGATCTACATATCGAGCCTGACATCTGACCCTGTCCTGGGACCCTGCTCTACGCTGGTCTAAGGATAATTCATGTTTATTCCCCTCAGGGTCTAGTTGACTCAACGTGCATGGTTAGTAAATACTTCATGACACCTGATTGAAACAATATGAAAAGCTTGATAGCCATAGATCTTTGATATGACCTTAAAATTCATTAGAAAAACAACTTTGCTGACTACAAAGTGGAAGTACCCAGTCTTTTCTCGTGTTCGGTTAACCTTCTCTTGCCCACGGTGAGTGATGCCGGCGCAGACCGTGTCAGCCGGGATCGTGGGGTTTCAACCCAATACACAGTAAGCAGAATTTTTCAGACTTCTCACACTTCCTTTGAAAATAGTTTTACACAGGTAACATCACGACCTGTTTGCCCTTTGTAAAGTAAAACACCGTCATGAAAAAGAATATTTAATGCCATAAAGAAAAACCCTACCCTCGCCAGCTAATAAATGTCAGATCCCCTTCCAGCTGCATGAGGAAAAAGGCATTGCAAAGTAAGATCATAGCCTGCCATGATTTTTGAATCAAAACGGAAATTAAGAAATGAAGGTTTAATAATCCTTAATGTTTACTCTTTTGGGAGCCTGCTGTTGGTTGAGATCAAGGCTGGCCTGCACTAGGGGTGGACAGTGGGGGCCAGGCTCCTTGTCATCGCCTTGCCCTTACAGTGCTCATTTATGCAAACTTCCTTGCTCCACGGTTGTGCAAATACGCCTCCCCAAGGGCTTCCCGGTGAGAGACAAGGCAAAGCCGAGCCCCGTTTTCAGATGAGAGCTAGAGCCCCAGAGATGGCCGAGCGCAGTGTGGTGCCCGTCTGCCTCCAGTGGCTTTGGCCGCGTGGCTTTCAATGGCCATCTTTAACCTACCACAGATAGATAGAAATGCCTCCTTTTAAATCTTCCAGAGAAAGAAAATCCACAGATCCCCAGGTACTTATGTCAGAGCAGAGCATTTAGCATTCACAGACATTTTGGAAAACATTTTAGTAGGATGGACAGGGTGGCCGCCCTGCTTGAAAATGTTTTGGTGCCTTTGATCCATGTGATAAATTTTGTTGTGTGTATTTGTTTATTATGTTTATTTCATTGTGCTTCTGCCAATGTTCTCTTTTTTAAAAGGAAAGAAACTACCACCTTCATTAAGTTTTCAAAGGTTAAAATCAATAATCAATAATTTGCGTTTTTTATTATGTTATTTTTTATTAGTACATATCAGATGGTTTATTTATTTATTTACTTTTAAATATATCTGTATTGATTTCAGAGAGAGGAGAGGAGAGGGAGAGAGAGAGACAGAAACATCAATGATGAGAGAGTCATTGATGGAGCCCACAACCCGGGCATGTGCCCTGACCGGGAATCGAACCCTGATCACCTGGATCCTAGGTCGATGCTCAACGGCTGAGCCACGCCCGGCCGTGCCAGATGGTATATTGAAATAATATAACTTATGATAAAATATTATTAATGTTTCCAGACTTTCAGCTACCATGTATTGCAACCTTAATGTATGTGCCCTGTAACTCACATTTCCACTTGTTATCTACTTAGACATGTGCTCAAAGAGGCACAACAAGGATCTTCACGGCAGCAATAGTTACACAGGCACAAAAAGCGGTAAAATTCTAAATGCTCATTATTCCAGTTGTGGTGAAATAAATGCTATGTCTATAAGCATGAGAGAGTAAGAGAACAAATTCTATATAATAAGATATAAGAATGATCCTCTCACACATATCAACACTAGCCTATGGACAAAATACAAAACACTTGCCTAAGGACTCTAGAGAGTGAATAACAATTGGTCGATTTTGGAAAGAAGTCAAAACTTGAAGTTTTTGACCTTTGCGCCTTTGCCTTGCGGTGGGCAGAAGTTTCAGCACAGAGCAGGGTAACTAAAACTCTAAAAATAAAAGCTCACTGTCTTTTTGGCCTAAGGGACCAGACATAGAACCTGGACAAACACTGGTATCAATCTGGAGGGTCATTTTTAACAGCAGGCAACAGGTTTCTGCCTTGGTTTAATAATTTGTGCAAAGATGCAAATTACTGATTATTGATTTTAACCTTTGAAAATTTAATGAGAGTGTTAGGTTCTTTCCTTTAAGAAAAGAGAGCACTGGCAGAAACACATCGAAATCTGCATGCAATTACACAAGTGCCCCAGATTCTCAAAAGCGATTCACGATCCCAATGATGAAAGCCCTGCTGTAAGGCAGCCCCCCCCCCCCCATACAGACCAACATTAGGTTGGTGGACCACGTAATAGCTGGGATACAAAACCAGAAAAAACATTTTCCTTAAAGATGGGGATGCCCTGATAATTCAATCTGGAGGAAATGTAAAATCTTGCATTTAGGTCTAAATAATTAACTGCAAATGTACAGAATGACAAAGATGACTCAGTGGCCTCATAAATAGAAAAAAAAGTTATGGAATTTTGTTGATAATAAGCTCCATTGTGTACTATAAATAATACTGTGTGCCTGCCAAGAAAACGAATGTGATCTTAGTTGCCTTAATGGAGTGGAAGTTTCTAGCGCTGCGCTGCACAGCATGGCAGCCCCCGGCCACCTGTGGCTGTTTATCTAAGTTTAGTTTAAATGCTATCGGAAACCCAGGGCCTCCGTCGAGGTAGCCACATTCCAAGTGCTTGAGTCACCTGTGCTTAGGTGGCTGCTGTGTTAGACAGCACTGATTTAGAGCAGCGATTTTCAACCAGTGTGCCGCGAGAAGTTTTAACACATGCAGTACCTGGCTGTTCAGTCAGGGGCACTGATTTCTTTTCCCTTAGACTGTTAAGTAAAAAAAATAAAATGACAGCAGCCAATAAATAGAACAATAGCCGTCTGGTGTCAATGAATCAAAATTATACCTATTTGGGGGGCTCAGATCAGCAAAAAATAAAATATTTTTTGGTGTGCCATAGAATTTTAGTAATTAGTTTATGTGTTCCATGAGATGAAAATGGTTGAAAATTGCTGACTTAAGACATTGCCATCATCACGGGAAGTTCTGTTAGACAGCATTGTCCTAGAACAAGGGAGATACGAGTTACTCTCTGCTCTGCGTTGCTCAGAGCACACCTAGAACAGGAGACACGAGTTGTTTGCTGCTCAGAATAGATTCCTCCCTTGTCCTGGAAACAGGATGCTGGAATGTCCTGAGCGAAAACACCCTCTCCCAATCTCAACCACGTGGCCTGGGTGGGATTGGTGCCTCTCTTAGCTTCCGAGATGGGTTCTTATCAGATTTACTAGAGGAAACCCTCCTGGCCTCCTCTGGACAATGTAGTATAAAGATGGGAGACACAGAATTGTGTAGGTCTTTTGAAAGCATAACTGGGGAGTCTAGACCTGCCAGACAGCCACCTGGGGATAAAATGAACACTAGATTATAGGACCGAGAGACAGAGGGAAATTGAAAACTTGGTGACATTATCTGAACTCCTGGATCAAGCTTCACCTGAAGCCCACCCTACTTCTTTTGGATGACATGAACTCATAACCTCTCTTCAGTGTTTCAGCCACTTCAGTTGGTTTCCTACCACTTGGAATACTAAGAGTCCTAAATGATATCCCTGATAAATTGAGTTCAGTTGTGAGTGTTCCATTTTGGACAATGACACAGCTTAATGGAATGTTTTCAGAGGAGAAAGACCAGGAGGGTGAAAGAACTTCAAGGAAATCTTCTTCTATTCCCATGACCAAATTAAGTCTTCATTCCCAGGCGAGTCCAAGTGGCTGATGTGACCATTTTGACATTTCATAATTTCCCCTGGGAAGAAGGGTTCTAAAAGCTTCCAGTCTTTGTTTAAAGTAGTATGGTAGAAGGAACAAGCTCATTTGATGAAGTCACTGAATCCTTGGATCTCCCGGTATCACCAGGACAAAAAAATAAGAGAGCAAATCATGTAAAATTACTTTCCTTTTAAATATAAGTGACATTCATATCAGCGCAAGGCTGCATTTTAATAACTCAGCTACTCCAAAATGTGTCACTTTAGTTGTATGATATTATAAAAGAAAACCAGTGGATATTATTTGTGTGTCATTTTCCAATCCAGTACATTTTTATAAAATTCTGCAGATTGAGTTAATATTTTAAGGCTATATGTGTAATGAAATTTGAAGTACTCTCTGAAGACAGCTCTCGTGGAAGGCTAATAGAAACGTCTAATAAAGGGCTGCAGAGAATTGGTTTCAGAGGCTAGAGGGAGGTGGGAAGACTTTGTCTGCACTCTCAAAACTGTTCTTAAGCTCCTGTTTTGTGGCCAAATCAACTAAGCTGCCCACTTGCTTCTTGCCCCCGTCCCCCCTGCCCCCACCATTAGAGTGAGAAGATACACGTTCTTCAGAGGTTACAAGCTCTAGCACAAAAGGTCTCAGTCATATTTAAAAATATGGATACTATTAGACAAAGAACTACCATATGATCCAGCAATTCCACTCCTCTGTATCTAGTGAAGATACCTGAGAGCAGGGACTTGAACAGATATGTGTACAGCAGTGTCTGTAGCTGCATTATATTCACAATGGCCCAAACGTAGAAACAACCCAAATGGCCATCAGCGGATGAATGGGTGACGTGGTATATACGTACAATAGAATATTACTCAGCCTTGAAAAGGAAGGAAATTCTGACACATGCTACAACAGGGGTGAACCTCGGAGTGGAATCATATAATGTTTGTCCTTTTGTGTCGGGCTTATTTTACTTATTATAATGTTTTCAAGGTTCATCCATTCTGTAGAATGTATCAAAATTTCATTCCTTTTAATAAATGAATAATAGTCCATTTATGCATCTACCACGTTCTTTTTGTTCATTTTGAATACGGTGGTTTATTCTGTTATATTAAATTGTAGTCATTTATATACACTAAATATTAATCTGTTATCAGATATGTGATTTGCAAATATTTTCTCCTATTCTGTGGATTGTCTTTCACTGTGTTGATAGTGTCCTTTGATGCACAAACATTTTTAATTTTGATGAATCCCAATTTATCTATTTTTCTTTTGTTGTCTGTACTTTTGGTTTCATATCCAAGAAACCATTGCCAAACCCATTGTCATGAAGATTTTCCTCTATGCTTTCTTCTGAGAGTTTTACAGTTTAATTTTTTAGGTCTTTGATCTATTTTGAGTTCATTTTTATATGTGCTTTGAGGTAAGGGTCCACCTTCATTCTTCTGCATGTTAATGAAAAGATTACCCTTTTCCCATTTAATGATCTTGGCATCCTTTAAAATTATATTAAAGTTTATTTTTTGTTTGATATCTTAGAAGCTATAACAGAGTATAAGGAGGCAAACAAACAAATATTACTAATAATTTTCCATCCAGATTAACATTGTGGTATCTCTCTTTTTTTTTCTTTTTCCTAATTACATAACAAAACGCAGGTACTTAACCAGGCAGGTATAAATGGAAGACAAAATGCAAAAGGTTAAACAGTGTCTGCCTTATATTTATATGTACGTCTATGCTTTTTATAATCAAATTCAGATTGTGCTATATAATATTTTATATATATTTTTCACTTGGCATTGCACATGGACATTTTTCATGTATTTGCCTGTTCTTTGAAACATATGTCATTGTTTAAGGTGCCCCTGAAATATCACCATTTCTGAGAACCTTTCCTAGCTCCCCCTGGCCCCAGGGAGCATCTGGATACGTTCTACACTCTTGGTACCCTTGGGCACTTGCTGTCACCTATAGAGCACGTAGTAGGTGCTTAGTAGATGTTTGTTGAACTAAAGAAGGTCCCTCACACAGAGCTTGTGTTCAATAAATGGTCAACTTGAGCCTGTGACACCTTCATCCCCTCTGCCCATCTTTTTAATATTATATTACTGGACAGCAGCAGGGTCTCAGGAGAGGCCTGGCAGGTGCTGGCTGACCAGCAAGTATATATTATGGAGGCCCATGTGGGTCATGTGGCCCAGGCTTGACTCCCAAGCCCTCACTGACTCCAGAACATGGAAGACGCTCAGTTCTAGTCTGCTCTGCAGCCCGAAAGGTCAGGCCCACTATTCACGAGAAGGAGGAGCTGAAGTGATAGCTCTTACAGAGATCTCACCTCACTGTGTCCTCCGTTTGAAGGCGCTTGTGTGCTGAGGAGCAGTGCTCTCCCCACCCACAGGTAGCCTGACCCCCTGTGGTTCTCAGCTCCCCGGGGCATCCCCAGGTAGTTCCATTCATTTCAGCTCCCTTCCCTTCTCTCTCCACACCTTATGCTAAACCCAGGAGGTGACAGTGTACTCAGAGTACCTTGGCTCTGGCTGTACCAAATCCTTGCAAAGATTAGGAAAGTCATACATTCAGTTTTAGCTCTGTAAACTACACACACAGAATGCTCTCCACGAGCTCCCCATCTTTACAGCTTGAGCAAGAAGCCTTCAGCCTGATGCTTGAGTAACCGACGGAGCAGCTCCCACTCCTCTGACAGCTGGTCCATGGCTGATGCCCCGACCTCCTCGCCAGGAACAAGCTCCAGGCTGCGGGTAAAGAGCGCCCTGGCACTGCCATTCTTACCCACCGGCGTGGACCAGCCCTCTGAGGAAAAGCTACTGGGTCAAATTGAGAAGTATCACTTATAGACTGATCTAAGGCTTAGAAAATATAGGATTTCATTGGAGCTATATAAGTAATTAATGCTAAAATAAAATAAGGGCAGCTCAAACAAATTAAGCTTTGACTCTGTGCCAGGAACTAAGCCAAATGTGCTAAGCACTTTTTAAAAATTTAATCTTCATGACACTATGATCTTTTTATAGTTGAGGAAATAGACCATTAATGGCTTGTTGAAGGTTGCACAGCTAGTCAATAGTTATTTGAAAACTGGTGGTTTCTAATGACCAGAGCCCATGCCCTTTCTCTCACAGCATCTTCCCCCTTATTAATCCCTGTACATCCTCTGTAATTGGAAAAAAGAAAAATATATATACATATGTATATATTTCACTCCAAAGTTAGAGATGCATGCTGTCTCAAGAGTTAGAACTGGCACCTATCTATGTGTGGGCATTGCTGGAAGAATCTTTGTTCTAACCTTAGAAAGAAACTCTCCATCCCAGGGGAGGGGGATTCAAGCAGGGCTGAAGGACTGTTATTAGTCAGCAACGTTGCAGAAGAGACTCTTGCCATGGATGGGCAGCTGGGATAAATTACCCTAAAGCTGTCCCTTGTTTGTAGGATGCTAGGTGAAAGCATTCCAGGAAATCCCTTTTAGATTTTCTGCCTAGTTTGCTTTCTCTGGGGTGTTCCTCCACACAACCCAGGACAGGGGGATGACCTCCTTTAACTCACACAGGTTCCCTTGCCATGGACATTTGGACCAGAGAAGTTACCAGATCCAGAATGAGCCAATTGGCTTTCCTTCCTCGGGCATTTGAAATTGAGATAAAAAAAACAAGTCCGGGTTAGTACCTTAAAGAGAGGAAACTGAAACCAAAGAGTCCTGTGCTCACGGGGTTCACTAGAGACAGAGGGAGCTGGTGCACGGGGTGGAGGAGCCAAGATGACAGCTGGTGGGAAGTGCTCCTGATGCCTCCGAGGCCCAGCTGCAGTTCTTCCTGACGACTTTGGGCTCTGTTGAGACACTTCTGTATCTTTACAATCAAGTCCCCTCATAGGTTTCTGTTGCTTGCAACCAACCAGAAGAGGCTCCCTTAAGAAAGGGATGAATTGGGAACACCTTGTCGTTGAACACTGGTGAAAGGACAGGTGTCCCCTGCTTTGCTGGGTCACAGCAGCACTGCGCTCACAGGCTGGAGGGTCTCCGGACCCTGACTCCCCACCTCTGCCACTTCACTTTTGCTCCTTTCAAGTCTGTGAGCGCTCAGGGGAGTCTGTCTCTGTGTTGGGGATTGTGTGAGTGCGAGGGAGATCGATTTGACTGAGCTGTGGCTTAGAGGGTGCGAGGGCAGGAAATCCTACTCAGCAAAGGAAGCTCAGGAAACCTGTGCTTCAGGCGAGATCCAACCTCTGCATCTCAGAGTTTGGCCCAAGTCTTCCTCACTTGAGCCAAAGAGAATATGTATGTGAGACGTCATCACTTCATACAAGTTCATAGGGACCCTTGGTTCAAACATGATAGATCACCTCTGAGAGTGGCTTCAGGGTGATGCCAGTGGAGACTGTCTGCTGCTTTGCCGTGAAAAGCTCGGACTCTTGAGCAAACTCTTGCCCTGGGCACGCTCAATCAGAGAAACACCACCCCAGAGAGACAAATCATCTTCCCATCCTTCAGGAAGTCTGGACTGTTTTTCTAGCACACATGGACAACTCATAATTATTCTTAAGTAACCCTGAGAATTCTAACATGAATTGAGTTATGTGTTTCTTGTTAACTGGATCAAATTTCAACAAAGCCCGGGAAACATCTTGAAAAATCACATGAATGCAATTTCCAAAGAAAACAATCCAAGAATTACTGCCAAAGAGTTTTATTTCCACTAGGAAGGAAGAGAAGAGTTTCATTTTGCCCCCCACACAGACTGTATGTTCAATTTGCGGTCTGCAATGGAAAATTCTGCTGATTTTGCTGAATTCGGGGGAGGAGAGAAATGAAGGGGACTATTGTTGTTTGAGTGATAAAACTGTCTCTCTTCCTCTAGTATTTGTATGCTATTAGCATTTTCAATTCTGTTTTACAAATACTGAGCTTCAGTGGTGTACGAGGTACTTACTATGGGAGGGAAGACAAAGAACTTAGCACATGATGCTTGTCTCATGGGCCTTGTAAGTGCCTTACAAGTGGCACTGCCAGCCCACACAGAGCCCGTGTGTGAATTAGAAAAAGGTGGCCCTTTCCAGAAGATGGAGCCTTTTGGAAGACACCATCTGACTGCAACATTCCTTCACATGCAACAAGGCATGTGAAGGGCTAACCTGAGAGTGACCCGTTGCCTAAACAGACCCGGTGCAACCATCATTCTCAATCGTTAGTGAGAAGCATCACTCGGGAGCTCATTAGAAATGCCCACGCCTCATCCCACGTATTCCATTCAGCTTGAGTGACGCAAGGTCTAGAGGTGGCATTGACAGCACAGTCCCCCAGGCCTTCCTGAGGCAGGTGACCCAAGAACAACAGCTTGAGACGAAAATATGTAGGAAGTCAACAGTCTGGGTCATCTGGTAGGAGAAGAGATCAAGGCCGGCTGAACTCATTGGAGACCCACAGAAGACGGAGTCTTTTAGTTATGTGATAACGAAGCTGTAATTTCTGGAACCTTCGCCTTGGTAGAAAAATGTTTTCATTTCCCAAAATGGATGAGAAAAGCTCAGCTAGGCTTATTTGAAATTGTCCAGAGGAGAACAAACTGTCACAAGTCACAGTTTAAGATAAATTCTTAAAATAAGCTTTGTTTGGGGGACTGAAAACTTTGTAGCCACTAGTGCTAACTTCTGCTTTTGGACGGAATGATAAAGAATTAATATGCTAGAGGGGACTAGGCAGAGATTGTTATTGACACTGAGACTCCCAGAAACATGCCACCTCTGCCACCACCTTTCTCATTGGCTTCCCAGCCGTTCCTCAAGGGGGCACCCCTACTCTCCACGGAGCCTCTGATAATACCACCCTTAATAACAGAAAACAACTCTGGCTCCTGGAACAAGATTTTCTTTGGAAATCGGACTGTGGAGCATATGGAATGGTGGTTTCCATTAAAAACAAATTCATTAAAGGTTTTAAGGCCTTCAGCCCAGTGCTTTGTACTTTTCTAAAGATCAACATTCTATAATAACAAGGAAAATATAATCGAAAATATTCTCTGGCAAGAAAACTTTCATGTTTCATTTTCCCCATAGTAACAATTACCTTTTTATTGTTTATATGATTTGGGAAAGGGTGTTTTCTCATTGTTTCTGGGTCAACCTTCTATCTGTACACTTTGTCTGCGGTGGCGGCAATGGCTTTATCTGTAGGCACCACACTTGAGAGAGCCCAGAATGAGAAAATGGGAAGGGAGAGGTGCAGTAGCAACCCCGTAACATAACAATCCTCAGGACCCTGCAGTCTGTATGCGGGGGAATGGCTGTGACATGCACCGCAGCGGTTCATCTGTCATGAGAAACATGTCAGGTCCTTCACCTCCAGACGCACTGGCTCCTCTGCCCTCTGCCCTCACATTACTCTAACATGTCTGAACTGAACCCAGATCTCCTAAGTTCTAGGTTTGTATGTCTATATCCAAATATTTGTTCAAACTTTCCACTTGAATATCCCAGAGACACCTAAAACCCAGTGTGTCACAAATGGAAATCATTACCTTCCCCAAGTTCACCCTTCTACCTGGGTTGGCTTTAGTCAAACTTGACAGATGATGATAGATGATAGATAGATAGATGATAGATAGATGATAGATAGATAGATAGATAGATAGATAGATAGATAGATGATAGATAATAGATAGATGACAGATAGATAGATAGATAGATAGATAGATAGATAGATAGATAGATAGATAGATAGATAGATGATAGACAGATAGATGATAGATAGATGATAGATAGATAGATGTTTATCATAATTATATTCAAATGATAATTACATGGATCATTTGAATTGAATTGAACTCCAGGAAAAAAACAATATGGCAGTAAGATTTTAAAATTGTAATACTCTTGATGTCTCCATGCCTGGTATTAATTTAAGATTAAATTCTTATGCCACAAGTCAAGAGAAGGATTTATCGTTGTATCGCAAAATGTGATCACAGCATGTGTGTGCTGCAGGATTTTAATAGAAATGCTCAGAAGCATTCCAGTCTAAAAAGAGATTACAAACACTGGGTTAAACACTACATCCCTCTACCTCAAAGTTTCTCAGGGTTTTTAACATGCTTCATTGACACCGTGACTCTGCAAGATAAGGAGAGAGTGTGCAGCGTTTCAGTCTTTTAAAACCATGGAGCCCTCTCTCCCACTTTCATCTACCTTCCCTTCTACACACACATACACACACTTCCATAATTAAGAGTCTATGGAATATATTTTAAGAAATGTTTGCATTTGCATATTAGGTTCTCCTAAACAAATAATGTTCACCTCCAAAACCCAGCCGTTCATCCCAGTTACTTACTTCATGGTCTGAGATGAGCTCTCCCATCTTACGTGAAATAAATAGAGAAGAAAGGGAACATACTGGGCAGTGTGGGTCAGAGTCGCCATAGCAGACTGGAGAAGAGTGTGAGTAGACGCTGTTGCTGCCCACCTACCTCCCATTCCCCCTCTTCCTTTCTAGAGGAACCCTAATTTTGTGCAGGTATCAACCTCTCCCCATTAGGCCTTGCGCCTTGAAAAAGGTGACCCTATCTCCAGCTCTAGCCTAATTGGTTTATTACTAGTCCTACCCCCCTCATCTGGTTCCAGAAAGGGCCCGTGAACCAACCTTGCCGATGAGATGTGAGGGAAAGACAGCAGTGGGGTTCTGGTGAAAGCCTCCTCCCTCATAAGAAAGGGGGGTAAGAGAAAAGGGCACCTCTCCTTCCTCTGGATGTTGTGTCTTGAGTAATGTCTGGAAATGCCATCGTGCTCCTAGTCTGCAGATGAGATTAACACCAACATGGCAAATCTGGTGGGAAGAGCCAGAATCCTTGATGACAACATCAAATGCTATCTCCCCAAAACCTGCCCTTTCTTTCCATTTCTGAATATTTTTAAAAGTCCATCTGAGTTGAAGTTTCTGTTCCTTGAAATCAGAAGCATTCTAGTTGTAACTGAGGATGAGAAATATAGGATGGTGTTTCTGGGGTAGGCTCTCAGTGTCTTCCTCGTTCATTTTATATCTGTGGCAAGTCAAGACATACTCTCCCCACAGATCTTGTGTTGAAACTACATGGAAATATGATAGGTACAGTGATCTGAAAGGTGAAGTTATCAGGTGAAGTCTGCTCATTAACGATCTGGAAATGGCAAAGACTAGGATAGTGAAATGGTTGTGGTGCAGATCACACACTGGGGTCAGAAGAACTAGCTTTGCTTCCTAATTCTGCTTCTTGCTGGCTGTGTGACCTTGGGCAGAGCACTTAACTTCTCAGAGCTTCAGTTGCAACTATGGAAATGGGATAAATAATGGTATGTACATCATGGAATTTTTTAGTAAGGATTACAAAACATAACCCATGACATTTCCCATTACACAGTGACTGTCAGCTTTCAAAGGGCTGACTCTCTATTTAGCAGAAGAAAGATATTCATTAGTCTCAGATGTCAGAGCTGGTTATTAACATGATCTCTATGTTACCTTCCTATTATTAAACTATAAGTTTCATGAAGGCAGGACATAGAACTTGTCTTATTCATTTTATATCTTCCACCACACTTAGAACAGAAAAGGTGTTCAGCAACCATTTAGGAAGCAAAATTAAATCCTGGGGCTTCTTCTAAAAAACCTGTCCATGCTTAATTCTATGTTGTGGAGGTTTCAAAGCATGGCTGTAAATTCTTTGGCACTCCTCCCATCCAGAGGTGGATCTGTGTTAACTCTGTAAGATCTGTGAATCTGGGGGAGGGCTTGTGACTTGATTAGCAGAGTACAAGAGAAGCAATGCAACGCACTTTGAGGTTGGGTCATAAAAAGTCATGTGGCCTCCACTGTGTTCGCTGGAATACTCTTAGAACTCTGATCTTCTGTGTAAGAAGTCTGATTACCTTGAAGTTGCTATGCTACCAGGAAGCCCAAGGCACATGGAGAGGCCATGTATAGGGTCCCTGGAAAACAGTCCTGGCTGAGATAACTCTTCAAGTCATGCCAGCCTAGACCCTGACATGTGAGTGAGGAAGCCTCTAGATAGCACCAGCCAACAGCTGTTCTAGTCACCCCCAGCTATTTAAATGATCTTAGCTGAGGCCCCGACATCAGGAGGCAGAGATAAGACATATCCACTGTGCCTTGTCTGAATTCCTGGCACTAATATTGGTGAACATAATAAGATGGTAGTTGCTTTATGCCACTCAGCTTTGGGGTAGTTTGTTATGGACCAGTAAATAACTGGAACACCTGTCATTTTTAGTTTGATTTTATACCTTAGTGGCTCATGGCCTAGGCTTCCTTTCTAAATAAAAGAAAATATTAATAATTTTGAGAAGAGTTTGGGTATTTCCTAACTCCTCCTTTAAAACTTTGATGTAATTAGAGACACCCTGGTTAGGGATGGTGTTTGATATTTTATTGTGTTCAGTTTTCTCCTAGAATTCTGTGGAATAAGATATGGCTCTTGATATATCTGAAAATCAACCAAACAAACAAAACTGAGTTAGCCATTTCTTTGTCTGATTTATCCACTAATTTACTCACTTACTATCTTATCAATGTTAGGGGCTGAATTTTATTTACCTTTGCAAAATGAGAAAGTTATCTGTGTGATCCATCACCATTATAAAGCCAGTACGTAACACATAATAGATGCTCAGTAAATAGTTGTTAATTCTTCGAATACTCTATACATATGTTATATGAGTACTGCCCGTTAGTTATATTCTATGATGAACATATACCAAGTGGATTTAAATTATTCACATTAATATAAAATAAATTCTATAATATAACTAACATTTCATATTATAGGGTTTATTTGAAATGGGCCTTTTGAGACTAATGCTACTAAAATTTTGAATGTTTTCATGTTTGGGTAGACAGAGAGATTCTTGAAATAAACTATGAGAATAACTTAATTTGGTGCATTGTCTTTTTTACAACGTGCACATAAATCTAATATATATCTTTTGTTCCTCCAACTAATACTGTGAGGTAGAAACATTAGGTGTATCATATTATCTCCACTTTACAAAAAAGAAAGGCAAATTTCAGAAAAATTCAAATAATTTTTCTTCTTCTTCTTATTTTTTTACCTAATAGGTATGGGGCAAAGGATAGTAACACAACTTTTATGACTATATACTCTGTATTTTTCCACTACATGCCATTTTTCATTTTAACCTATAGCAAATGAAGTTAAAATTTGTTGACTTCTAATGGTTGGTAATTAAACTTAGAAAATTAGGTGTTCTTTCTGGTTTATTCCATAAATTCAGAACCATACTTGGAGGTTGAGGGGTATGGTGACAAAGACCTGGATCTGAAGTTATAGTTGCGTCACATGGATGTGACTTAAATTACACATCTCTGTAGAATTCCTCAGGAAAATTTTTAAAAAAACACACCAAAATAAATAAGAAAGGACAAGTGAGACTCCAGAAAAATCTGTGTAAATTTGAAATATTACTTACTCATTTGGCAACATAGTTTTCTCATCTGTAAAATGGAGCTGATTATACTTATGGCACAGGGTTGAAAAAAATTAAATAATTAAAAATATAAAATTTCTGAAATTCATTCAATTCAGGGCTACGTTTCTGTGTGTCTGGCTTGGGAGATGTTAATTGTTGAACAAATTTTAAATCAATTCCTTATATAATGAACTAGCTAATTAAAGTCGCAGCAGTCTTGCTTTTCATTCTTGTTGCCCTCCCACCTTGTAGGTGATGTTGACTAGTGCTGGGCTTTTTAGCATCTGGAAATTGCATAAAATTCAGTTTGTGAATAAAAATATTTTACCATTTCCTGGTCAATTTATTTTTTCTAATCCCCAAATTCGGCTTGTTCCTCTGTAAATGATGAAGGGGCAAAAACCAATGCAACCTTTTTTTTTTTCAAAAGTGTTTTTAAATGACCGCCATGTTCCATAAAATAGCTGCACAAGTTAAGTAATGTTGAAATTCTGTTTATAACTAAAATCCAGTTCTAAAAATGAAACCATTCACTGACTCACTTAAGTAGTCATTAATAAGTATTCATTGACTACCCACTATGTATTAACAATTATGTTGGGTAATGAGAATTCAGAATTTGGGATGAGCAAACCCAAAAATTTCTCTTGGAGAGATCCTAAAAAAAACCAGAACATGTTTTCCCGGTGATCACCTTCCCTGAGCTCTCAGCCCCCCTCCTGCAGCAGCTGCAGGAAGCTCCCAGAAGCACATTTGCAGTATCTCCAACTACGTGGTCACTGTTGGCAGGAGACAGACAGAATCATAGGCGGAGCTGTTCTTTTAGCAATTAAACAATGCTAAAAACTTTGCTCACTTTTTCCACCACCATTCGTCATCTGATTTTCCATGACCGTTAGGGTATTATATGTATGACCAGTGTGTACAGGACCGTACATGTAACAAAAAGAAAGCACACACCGACCGCGCGCACAGGAAACAAAATATTTACTGGGCGTGGCGTAACTTACTACTTGGTTTTAAAAATATGTATTCACCCCATAAAAGATATTTTTGCTAATTTAAGATTTTGCAAGAGACATCTGTTGTTTTGCCTGACCACCTTCTGTTCCTTTTTTGGTGGCGTCACCCTCGCTGTGCTTGGCGAAACCAGCGCTGTTCCATTCTTAGTCCATGTGTTTTGAGTGTGGGCCCCAGACCTAGCAGTGGGCATGTGACACAGCTGCCAATCGGCGTGTGCCAGTCCTCAGGCTGCAGTGACTGGCTCTGCGGCAGTCATGCGACTCAAGCTAGTCCAATGAGAGCTTCACAGAGGTTTCTGGAAGAGCCTGCCTAGAGGCACATGGTCTCCCCTTTAGAATTGCTAGGAAATCATGATGTCTCCTTGGGAGTGGAGCCAACCCAGAGGCAGAGCTGAGCCGAGGGGAGAAAACTCACACCCCATGATATTTAAGGCTTTTTCTCGAGACTAAAAATTCCTTACAATTTTTTGTTTACTTTTTAAAAAATTAGTAAACCTGCCACTTTTAGTAACTTCTACTGCCTCTCTAGATGTTTATAAACTAACCGGTATGTATGTCGTAGTTAAACACTCGCTGTGCTTTAATAAGCTGCCTTTCAAGCCATTAGAGAAAGATTTAAAGGTTAAAGAATGATGTTGTAGGTAATTTATGTTTGAATTAACCTCCCGTTTTATAGACTATGTTAAAAAGTACCTATAAATATTTCTTCTTGGCATCTTCAGTAATCTTAATGGGTTAAGTGCCCAGCATGTTCTGCGTGTCGTTCAATTCACAGTGATCTACCTGAGCAGGCATGGGCCTCCCTCCCACTTGCCGCTTCCCTTTCTTATTTCCATCATTATGTCAAAGTCTGTCTCTTCTCAGTGCAGGGCAGTGGGTCTCTAAGGTCACTGATAGAGGTATATTTCTGGCCTTAACTTTCAGCTTTTGCCCCTAGGATTCTGATTCCTATGATAACCATATGTGGAAGTCCAGGAATATAGATGTGTCACTTAGAAACCCAATAATTTTAATCCAAGAGAGCTAGCCTTTGTGAAGTATTGGTTTAAGAGAATCCTAGAGGATCATGGCTGGAGGGAACTTTACATATGATATAGTTCATTCTTCATCCCCAGCGCCTGAGTCATACTTTTGAAAACTAGAACCTACGCCCAGAGGTAAATGCAAATGGTGCCAGCACTAGAATCCCAAGCCCCTTGACTCTCCAGAGCCTTTTCCAATGCACGTGTGTGGTCTTCACACTCAAACTGAAACAGAGCACAGCTGTGCTCTCCCCTGCAGCCCCTCCTCCCCCTCTCTTTTCTTCTTCATCTTTGTCTTCCAGCTCCTCCTCCCGAGCACTGGATCCTTGACTTCAGCCAGCGAACCTGCAGATGCAGGGCATTTGTTCTTGTGTGTGTGTGTCTGACGGTCTGTACTATCCCCACACGGCAGTTTAGAATGAGGTCGAAAGTTTGTCTTTACCAACAGAGAAGGGCATGTTCTAAAATAAAGCCTCAGAAAGCTCAGCTGCCTAGGACAGGTTGGAGACCACTGAGCTTGAATCTCCTGTGATAAAGGGAAAGACTGGGAGATTCGATGATACTGGGGGGGGGGGGGGCGGGTGATGATGATGATGATAAATAGTAACATTCATTGAGAGCCAGTAACGTCCCAGGCACTGTTCTCAGGGTTCTGTATATATTTCTTTCACTCCTCACAACAGTCCTAAGATGTAGAAATCACTAGGGCTCTCATTGCTTTTATAAATAAACTGAGTCATAAACAGGTTAAGGAAATTGCCACAATTCTAGGTAAATGGCGGAGTTGGGAAGTCAAAATCAACTAGTTGAGCTCCTGAGCTTGTGCACAATAGGATGGTGGCTAAATAATAGAACTGAATGACTTGCCCAAACCAGGATGGGCAAATCCCCAATTCGGAGTCTTTAGGAATGGCCTGGAAGACCATATTTCATGCTTCTTTTTTATCTCTCTAAGTTTCTAGGACAGTATTACAATGTAAACTAATGACAATATCGGTCACTAACACATTCTGACAACGAACTCTATATGTTGTACACATTAGGCCCTTTGAAAATATTATGTCATGTAACCCCATGGTCACCCCATGAGTTGGGTATTGTGATTAAATTCCACTTGCAGATAAGTGGTTGCATAATTTGCCCAATGTCACTGCCCAAGTTGATATCAAAGCCCTTGATCAGACATACTTCCCAAATTACTCAAGAGAATTTACTTGACCTTCATCTCTTCTAGGTCTAAAAGTCTTAGACACTCTATAAGTCCTTGTAATATACTACAAAAGCTTGGTTATCCCCTTGCAGAGCTAACCCCAATCTTAATGTGGCTGTTGAAGGCTGAGAATCCTTCCAGGATGCTGTGTCTGGAGTTGTCATTAAACATTTTTCTATGACACCAGAGTGGAATGACACAAACCGTAGTGTATCCCACAGCAGAAACCAGATGGGCTCAGGCCAGGGCTCAACTTCTGAATGAAAGTGAACTTTATGTTTTATTTTTCCAGGTCATTGCTAGTAGATAGTCCATTAGAAATAACCAAAAGGCCCCCTTTCCAAGACTGCATTATAATCTCTCAACAATGAATTACCAAAAGTAAATTTTTAAAAAGTATATCTTTATTGATTTCAGAGAGAGAGGAAAGGAGAGGAAGACAGAGATAGAAACATCAATGATGAGAGAATCATTGATCGGCTGCCTCCTGCATGCCCCACACTGGGGATTGAGCCCGCAACCTGGGCATGTGCCCCGACTGGGAATCAAACCGCTATCTCCTGGATCCTAGGTCGATGCTCAACCGCTGAGCCACACTCAGCCAGCAGAAGTAAATTTTTAAAGTCATGTAGTTTTGTATATCCTCCGTGTATAATTTCAGTAGCTTTCTTTCTATTAAAGCTTTGTTCTTTTTCCCCGCTCTGACTAACAAAGCAGCTCTCTAGCTGATTTCCTGTCCGTGGTTTTGAGTTGAGTTAGAGTATGTGGGTTGAGCCTGCAGCCCACAGTGAGTTCTGTCCCAGTATCATCTGCACACCTCATTTGACATTGAATCATACATTCTTCTATCCTAATGTGTCTCTGATATTGCCAAGTGCAGTTATTTAAATTTTGAGGTGTTTAAGTCTTGTATCCTCAACTGGCTTGTAAGTTCCTTGAGGTCAGGGACTATGAGTTCTTCTTCCTCGTAGCCCCCATAATGCTGTTCAGTACATTGCCAATGAAACACGTTGAAGGAACTTTCTCCATGCCGTCTGAGTTCTCCATGCCTTGCACATTGTGGTGACTTCATAATGTTCCCAAACTTGAGGTGCTGTCTCTGCTCAAGGCATGGTAACAGGTCCCCAGGAGGGCTCAGTAAGAAGTGGCAGGAGAGGGTCAGAATGCTTTGGCTTATATACCAGCTTCGCCGCTCATAGCTACCTGACTTCAGCAATTTTTAAACTTCTCTATAACTCAGTTTCTTCAATATTACATTGCAAATAATCATGCCTGCATTCTAAAGGCGACTTAAGGATTAAGTTAACAAACATAAATTGCTTACAAGAGGCCTAGGTGTTTGGTAAATGATCAATAAATAATGGCTATTATTGTGGTTATTTCTATTATCAGTGCCCTTCAGCCAGAGACCACCAGGAACACACGTGTAGTAGAACAAGTTGGGTTTACTGCTCATTGCAATGATGGAGAATGCACAACTTGAGGAACCATGGGGCATCTCAGTAAAAGGGTGTTAGAAAGAACTCATTGTAGGGTTTGGGCTTGTGGGAGGTGATTTGGAAGAGGGTTTAAGAAAGCAGGGTTTTGCTCTGGGTGGATGCTGTCAAAAGTAGGGTTAATCCTATGACTGAGTGTCTAAAGAAATCTTATTTCAAAGGAGAGACTAGATGGAAGGTGAGTATCTAAAGCCATCTTTTGTAGAAGTAGGGGACACCAGGCAGTGCTAAGGTTGTAACTGGTTAAGAAGCAGCAGTCAGTCATATTAGCCAGGAAAAAAAGAAGTTTGGTTATTTTTGTGCTTTGGGTCATGTCCATGGTTTTTCCATATTCAGACTGGCCAGCAGCTCCCAAGCATGTGTGTCATTGTGAGACATCAACAAGAGTCTCTCTAGATCCCAAATCCAAATCACCTAGAGAGAAGCCCCAGGGGGTTTGAGTTGGGTTGGGTAGTTTAAGAATAAATTCTATTATCTGAGTTCTGTGAGGGGCTTTGGGTACAAAAGGTTCAGCTTCAGAACAGGTTTATTATCCCCATTCTAATTCCACCCCTCACCTGTCAAAGGTTCAGGACCGTCATGTCCATCTGGGACATGTTTCTAACTTTGAGGAGGGCCACCTACAGCCAGTCCTTTGTAAACATGCTCAGCAGATGATAGGACAAATTGTCTCAGTTTTCCCAGAACTAAGGAGTTTCCTGGGACAAGGGACTTTGCTACTAAAAGCAGGATAGTCTCAGGTAAGCCTGGGTGGGTGGTCTCTCTAGATTTGCTGGTGGTAGGGCAAATCTTTATCCCTAGAGAAGGAAAGAGTGCTAGCTTCATGGAAGTTCAACTAAAAACTGGTTTCAGCCCTGGCCAGCGTGGATCAGTTGGTTGGGAGTCATCCCATCCACAGAAACGTTGCTGGTTTGATTCCTGGTCAGGGCATATGCCCAGGTTGCAGGCTCAATTCCCAGTTGGGGGCGTGAAGGAGGCAACTGATCGATGTTATACTCTCACATCCATACTTTTCTCTTCTCCTTCTCTCTAAAAATCAATAAACTATTTTTTTTTAATGTGGTTTTGGGAGTCACATAGAGGCACCTGACCACCATCTCCTTGTGCATAACTCTGGCCAGTGCCATCCTGTGTTCTGTACCCTAAAGTAGTGATCGCTTATTGGCATTTCCGTCTAACTCATGAGTACAGTGCCGGGGGTTCACGGACCAGTGGAGAGACCACTCTTTGATTTTGGCTAGGGACATGGGACTCAGTGGGAGGTGGTGGTTGCACAGAGTTGGGGCAGACTTTTCCCTGGGCCTGTTGGTCCCCTGCAGGGCACACAGCTGTCACTGACATTCTGTGCAACTCTGGGGAGCTGCTGGGACAGAGAAAGAGGCTCAATTCTGGCTCTACCTCTGCCCTTTAATATCCAAGCTTCTATCATCATCACAGGAAACTTCACTCTCCAGGGCTTCAGTTTATGGAGGTGGCTCCTGACCCGATTAGCATCACTTGCAAAACTTTCAAAAAATATTCTGATGCCTCTCTCCTTTCCCTGGGTTAATTGGGTCTGAATCTCTGGAGTGGGAGTTCGTGCTTTGGCAGTGTAGAAATGTTCCCTGGCTGGTCCTAAGGGGCAGCCAGGTTAAGAATCTGGTGTGAGGGACTGTTTACAAAGAACAGGCTCTCCTGGTTGGTGAACCAAACTCATCAGCAAGGCCGTGTCCTCACCCTGGTGTCGGATGGGAAAGCAAAGCCAGTGCTTAGGTGTCCTGGGCCAACATTCTAGCCTCCTGTCCCATTCTAGCCTCCGTGTCCCGAAAGCCTGTCTCCACGAGCTGGCACCCACCACACTGTGTGAGGCACCCATGCTAACCTCTCTTCAGCGTGTCCAACTAAGGCTAAGCAGGGAGAAAAGCTGGGGCTGTGGTTCACAAGAAGCCTTGCATTAGAGGGTGGGAGGAATCAGCCCCCTAACAATGAAGATCTTCGAGCTTCCCAGCGTGGCTCAGGTGTCACTGTGTTCTGGTCACCCATGGTTAGGGAGGTGGGTGTCATACACCATGGACCTGGCTGTTACAGTCCCAGGCTTACCCTGTAGCTCTGGGCCCCGGGGGGGGGGGGGAGCAGTGCCTGGTAAAGGGAACCATTGTGAACTGGATAAACACTCCAAAAGTTGTCAAATATAGTCTTTTTTTCCCCCCAAAGAAGAAATGCTATAAGTGGAGACGAAAGGGACATTAGTAGGGTTACATCCCCTGTATTTCTCAACCGAACCCAGTGCTGCCTTCAAACCCTCCATCCACAGTGAGATATTCTGTGTAAAGAGGACAACAGGGCACTTGGGAGAAGAAAGAAAGAAGTGATGGAGAAACAAGGCAGAGCAAGTGTGGGTGAAGGGCTGCCAGGGCCTCGGAGAAGCGTCGGAACCTGCTTAAAAACAAAATGTTTGGAGCCCACGTTGCCGAAAGAACAGAGGGCGGGGAAACTACCTCCTTATTCCAATCAGTACCATAAACATCAGCGAGAGAAAACTCTGAGTTTGTTTGAACAGCTGGAGTAAGGAGTTGGTGTGGTCCACCTGATCTGTCTGGGGTCCCTCCCAAGAGCAATTAACCCCAGGCTCGGAGCAGGGCTGGCCTGCAAAGGGCCTTGCTGCTGGCCGACTCCAATTACTCGCTCACCTTACCAGCGGGGTGTAGGAAGCCCCAGGAGGGGAAGGAACTTGCTGAAGGGTCTCAGCTACTTAGGGGAGGGCCAAGGACTAGCCCCATGTCTCCTGACTTAGAAACAGGACTTACCAGAAAGAGCCCCAGTAAGCTCCCACCTCCTCACCCCCTGCCAAGTGAACCCTCTGCCCCCTCTTTTAAGGCAAGAACATTTTATTCCAGCTGCCACCCTCCACTCCCTACAGGGTCAACTCTCAGTAAGATTATGAAGTAGTCACTGGACCTGAAGACAGGCTTCATTCTGGAAGGAAACATGGCACTCACAGTGAGATGACGCGGAGGACTTTCTCCAGTTCTGCCATCCGGCAGGGTGGCTGCTCATTATATCATTGTGTGTCATTTTGGCTTTTTCTCTTCTTAATTTTCTTTCATTCTTCTTTTTTCCTTTTCTAAGACAGTAAACCACATTGTTTCAGACTAGTGAGAGCATGTCCACATGGACTAGTGACTGTGATAAATTCGACTGCGTTTCCAAAGAAACATGTTTTCATTATTTGAAAATATGCTCCATAAACCCAGTTAGGAGACTCAATTTCTTATGAGAAGTCCTTAAGGTATCTGTTTGAGTAATACACATTCAATAAATATTTTTTAGTGCCTGCGGTATGTTGCTGTGCTTGTTGCTGGAATTACAGAGATGAAAACCCTTCATCTCTGTATTTAAGAAGTTTACAGTAGAGTGGTGGAGAATCATTAGTTAATTAAGGTGATAGTTTGACAAAATAGACCTTTTTCATGCAGCTTAAACATCTTTCAGTCTTCGCCCTCAGAATTTTCTTCATGCTCTTAATACCCACAGCAAACCTTTTCCTACAGAGTAAGACCAGCAGAGCTCCAGTTCCAGGGGTTGCAAATTCCGACTCAGGGGGGCAAGGTTGGATGAGGTGTTCCTTGCACACAGCGGCCCCCCCGGAGCACATAACCTTGCCTGCACCAGAATAACAAATCCGATGCCTGTGTTCGCTGGGCTGATAAAGGCAGCATACCCCACTGTCCTAAGCTCTGCAGAAGACAGGGGGGTGCGTCTTCCTTTGGCCCCATCTCTAAATTCCCCCCAGCCCCGATTCCCAGCCTCTCCCCAGGCAGCAGGGAGAAGGGGCTCCTGCTATCTGGCTTTGCTGATATGCCAAGCTAATGGCATGAAGCTGTCTTGGCCGTCCAGAATGGAAGAAACAGAACACCAATTTAAATCATGAAAAAAGTCAGTGAATCTATCATCATTAATCTTGCTGTCAGTTTTAATTTTGGGGACATTACCTCACTCAACACCAGTTGAAAAGAACTGCCAAAACCGATGATGTCATCATCACTAGCCACGTCTGACCCTGCCTGCTGATTCTCAGAGCTCGGAGCAGTTAATAAATCCCCTGGCACTTGGACACACAGTAGAGTTTTATTATAATGAAGGTATAACCCGTGATGTTGTTTCAATTAAATGGCCTGAGAAAAATACTTTCTTGTGTTTAGCAAAATTGTAAAACATAATTATCCCCATGCAGTTGGGCCTGTTCATTGTGCTGACGTGATGATTATATATTCTCTTCTCCATTCTCTCTCTCTCTCTCTCCTCTCTCTCTCACACACACACACAATCTCAGAGAGGTGTGGAAGGAATTCCAAACATGGTTCTAAAGACGGCTGAATACTTCACACAAATATCTTTCCTAGGTCAGCACCTGGAGGCCTGGCTGGTGGCTGCATAGCTGCATGACTGCAGCGAAGTTTGCAGGGACCTCTGAGTGAAAAGTAGCCGAGGGAGTCTGGGGCTTGCTTGGCATTTGAAATCTCAGAGAAGAATGTTGACTCTCTTAAAAGGGGGGGGTACACTGGTGAAAACCTGGACACCCACAGCCGCTGACTCACCCCTCGGGCCTCGTAGCTCTTCAAATATTTATGAATAATTTCCCTCGACATGTTTGCTAACTGGTAAAGATATTAGTCTTTGCTGGTTCTTACTCATGGCCTCTCTGAAGTCCCCTGACCTGACCCCTCTGTGAAGTCATCCTGCTGGGCGGGCGTCACAGTGTCAGGGGGCATCGCCATGGTGTCGGAACTCGGGCCACAAACAGGCTCTGGGGGATCCCTGACATGCGGCTGGAGGGGAGCTGGCCGCAGGTGGGAAGCCGCCCTCCTTCCAGCCCAGTTCTCTGTTCAGCAACACGGCAAGTTTAGAGGACATCACACTGGGCACATGACGTCAATGTTTTCAGACACTTTTGGGGTGATTATCTCCTCTCTGAAGCACTGTCTACAAGATAGGATATTAGGTATGTGTGGCTGCATGAATGTATCCATGGACACACACGTTTGAAAGGTTTTAAGCATGATGAGAGTTGGTCAGCATCGGAAACCTGGCTCAAGTCCCCGTAAGTCCTTTCCCTCTGAGTTCCACGTTGCTCCTCCTAAACTCTTATTTCCCCCACCCCGGCCAGCTCCCCTAAATGGCCCTCATCAATCATGCCACATGGTGCAGTTGGCTTTGCGCAGAGCACAAACCAGAACGAGGGAAGACCCCCACACTCATTTTTCATGCCCATCTCGAGCAGGAACTGATCCTAGGTCCCCAGGGATGAGCGAGCAGTACACAAATCCACTGTCCCTTTCGCCCTCCCAGAGGGAGGCCCTTGGAGATTCTTTATTATTATTTTTAATGGTCTAATATAAAGTATATCCATTCACAAGACACACTGCCTGATGTAAGGATCCATAACTGCGTCCTGTTAACAATTCCTGCTGTTTATGAAATATTGTCTTGACATACTTGTTAAGCCTCAATAAATATGTTTTTAATAACCATATGGTATTTAACATATAATAACTGTCTTATTAGGTCTAAATTAAATTTTTGCTCATGACACTTCATTTAAAGTGTGACCAGTCTTTTCCTGGCTAAGAAGGGATTTGAAATAATTTTAGTAAGGACATATCTTTTGAAGAGAAAAGACGTTAAGAATTATTTGTTTTGATGATACGATTAAAGCAGAATTGCATTTTAAAAAATTCGTACTCGGGGGACCTGAGTGAATCTAATCTACAGAAGAACAGTAGCAATATAGGAAACGGAGACCCTGAAGGGCCGCCCTGAGAACACACTTACTCCTGCGTGGTGCACAGGGCTGCGCGGTGCGCTGAGAGACCGCTGGGCCCGGCTCTCTCTGCTCGTCACGTCCTTCAGTATCCCTAGGGAGCAACAGTGCTCACCCTGACCGAGTATCTCCGCCACAGAAGAAAGAACAGCCTATGAAAAATTATGGGGGGAATCGCAGGGTCCGCATGAGAAGCGATGAGTGCTCCAGCGTGAGGAGCCTTGGAGGGGTGTCGGAAAACAAACTGCAAGGGAGGGCTAGAGCCCGAGCTGGGACCCCGTGAGTGGTGGGTAGGTTCATTTGGACTTACTCACAGGGCACTACGTAGTCACCAAAAGGTTTAGGTTTAGGTAGAGTGTGATGTCACTAAGTGTCCACTTTGAGGTAGATTAGATTAGAGCAGTGACCCTCAAACTGTGGTGAGAAACAGTGTTATGTAATGGCTCAGGGCATAGGCATGCACCTCTAGCAAGCTCTGACAAATCAGATGGATGTTACTTATAATACAGTCTGATTTTTTCTCTTCTATTTTTATTTTTAAAATGCTGGTCATGGCACACTAAATGATTTTAGAACCCACTAACGGGCATGGCATGGCCCCTGCTGGAAAAACACTGGATTAGACTTGAAAGACACTGGAAGCAAGGGAGCAGAGAGATTGGAAGAAGCCTATTTCAATTGCCCAAGAAAATGCAAAGCTAGTACCAGGGTGGGACTGAGGCAGAGGGGAGAGCTGGCAGGGACCTTTCAGACAGAGAGACTGGAAGGAAGAAAGGGAAGGCAGGAAAAAAAAGTATGGATTTTGATCAATTTTCATAATTATTTTTTCAGTGCCGCCAACATAAATAGATGCCAAAATAATAGAGTTGGGAAAGGTGGTTTTTGGTTGTATTTCTTTACTAATTTTTGGCAGGGAAGACATACTGTTTCTGCCTCTGGGCCTGCAGAGTTCGAGCTGCTTAGTCTGGTAGAAATGTCCAGAAACCAGCGGGAGAGGTAGGCCGCGGCACGGAATAAACAGGGTTAGGGGTGATGTTGTGGATTTATGAGTCATGCCCATGCAGGGCCTGGTGGATGAGGTCACCAGAGGAGGGAGAATGCGGTTTCTGAGACTAATAGCTTCTCCCTGTATATTGATATCTATCTGGGTAATAATATTCATTTCTAGTGTAATAAAGACCCACTCAGCAGATGGTATCACATCATAAATAAGTCAAAGCAAACCCAAGACATGATCCTTGCCCTTTGAGAGGTTATAATTCATTCAGGCCCCCCAGCTTGAGCTGCATGGTATTTTCATATTTACTGAGCACCAACTATCAGGTGCAGACTATTCTAAGTGCTGAGAATAAAGCAGTGAACAAAGCCAATACCCCTGCCAGCATGGGGCTTATTCTCTAGTAAAGAGTCACGGACAATCAAGATAAGATGGGCAAACAAACAAGTAAATGAAGTATGTCACATGTAGTATGTCAGAGGATGGCAAATGCTGTGGAGTAAAATAAACAGGGAAGGGGAGGAGGTGCCAGGTGGAAGAATTGCAGCCTTAAATCAGGGGAGTCCTTGAAAAAGTGGTGGTTGAGCCCCTTGGGAATCCCTGGTTTCTTGGGAGGACTGACATGACCAGGGCTAAAAGCATAGTGAGAGTGGTCCTGATGGTCTCAAGGCAGAGCTTGATGGAAGGTTGTGAGGGGTGAGGGAGGGAGGCAGGGGTTGTGGCTCTTACTAGCATGACTCAGTCCTGGGCTCCTATTTTACTTCTGCTCTGGAGGCATGGAGGCCTCTACCTTGGTATCTGCCTTCTTCATCTCGCTGTGGTTCCACTTATTAACTCTTCCTTTCCAAAGCTCTTTCTCATCTTTTTCATTTGGAAGTCACAAAACTCTCTGATCATGTGGCTGTCAGGACTTACTCTCAAGACAGGTGAGAGGCACCGGTCTAGTGTTCATGGTGATTCTGTTTGTAGCTGCCTACGGGGTACTGTTTCTATGGGATGATAAATGTTAAACATGAAAATAAGATTTTGCGATCAACTACATTTCAGAAATGCTGGGCTAAACAGGTTTAGCAGAATTCTTGACTGTGGGACTTTACAAAATCTGTAGTGTGCCGGTGGGCATTGTAAGTCTCCAAGAAGGAAACAGAATATGTGTGATTTTCCAATCTTACTAGGCCATGGAAACCCTTTGTTGTGGAAATTCTTTCAGAGACTGTTGTTCCAAGGTACACACTCTGGGATACAGTCAACTGCTGTATTGTATAATGGTAGACAATTCCTTTAGCCCTTCTGAATCTTATTCTACTCATCCATAAAAGGAGAATGTTGGCCTGCGGCCCAAAGGATGTCAGCAGTACCCAGGGCTCAGTCCTTGGCCTTGGAGTTGTTCATGATTTTATTAGTGACCTTGGTGAGGAGAAAAGAGATAATTATCACATCCGGAGATGGCACAGGGTTGGTCAGGTGACAGAAACAAGACTTAAACTTCTCTTGACATGTTAGAAGGATAGGCCAAAGTGATCTGCAGAAAATTTAATAAGGATGAATATATAGTCCTGCTTTTAGTTTCAGAAAATTGATTTTTAAAGTATAAGATGTGGGAAAGCAGGTTTGACAGCAATTTATATGGAAAAAGACCTGAAGATTTTGATTGACCACAAGCCCAAGAAGAGCCATCAGGGGATGTGGCTGCTCTAAAACTGAACCCAATGAGGCTTTATTAACAGAAATGAGCCTATCCTGAGGGAGCTGTGGCCTCCTATGGGGCTGGCTCTCCTGATCAGTTACCACCTGGAGTATTAATATCTAACATTTCTGAGTGCTTATTAAAATCTTGTTATACTGTATTGTGTATGGTGTATGTGTAATTTAATACAATCCTCACAATATACATATCAGGTGCTATTATAATCATTTCCATTCTATAGAGATCACACCCAAAGTAAGCTGTAGAGCCTGGATTTGAAAGCAGTTGGACTATGTCCAGGACCTGGGTTGTGCTAACTTCTACAGGACGACAAGAGATCTGGGGATCAGAAGGCTTGAGGGAACGAGTGATGCTGTTAAAAGGCTAAATTTCTAAAGATGAGCACAGCCTCTTAACACAAATGTTCTTCAGTTCTTGCTTTGCGACTTTATTGGGTGGAAGTAGGAATGGCTAGTGTAAGTCACAGAGAAATATTTTAATATAAAATGAGAAAATACTTTCTAAGGGTTAGACTAATCCAAAGTGGATTAGGAAACCTCCTTAAATAGCATTCCCATCCCCCCTCTCTTTCTCTCTCCCCAAAAGAACTTAGAATGTAGCACTTGTGTTCAGTGTTTTATTTTTATGTAATAAATGCTTTGCAAAATAATTTTTTCAACTCATTTTATATTAGGTTTGGACTGTTTATAGGTTTGGACTTAGAACTAGCTTTACTCTTTATGACAATAAACCAATTGGGTCGAAAGGTGGAGGTCATCAAGTGTAAGGCGACGCCTGTGACTGAAATATGTGTAGGCTACAATGGATGGGGTGATCTACTGTCTCCAGGGGGCTTGGGAAAAGGTCAGGGAGGGTTCGTGGTGAGGTGCTGCTTGAAGTACCAGCAGGAATTAATTCAGGCATATGAGAGAAGAAAGGACAATACTAGCAGAGGAAGTAATAAGATCGACTCCACAAAGGTCCACGTAGTGTGGCTGTGGGAAAATCTTCCACGGCTCAAGTCATTCTATGACTAGATCATAGGGTATCTATTACCTAAGGCACACAGGGTGATTTTAGTTGGCTGGCACAAACTCGTGACATCAAGTAAGACTGAATCTCATAAAAAGTTTTTCCTTTTAAAATTCTCTTTTAATCCTCCTGATCTTGTCAAGGAGAAAGTCTTAGATTCATGCTGATATGCAGACTAACAGCCTTTTAACAAAGGGAGAGCAGGTCTCAGATTTTTCTCTCTGTGCCTCAGTTGTCTCGTCTGCAAAACGAGGGGTGACAGGGTGACAACAGGTATGAATTCGTAGAGGTGTGATGATTAACTGACATAGTCTATGGAAAGCAGGCCGGGCACATACTAAGATCTCAATAAATATTGCATGTTATGATTTTCATTTCTGTTGCTTTTGTCTTCCTAGACAGGCAACACTTATCTGGCTAGAATGTAATAATATGGCTTTGTTTTTATTAAATTCATTTTTACAGTTAACAGTTACTTTCAGTATATTGTAACTGATACTGGGTTCTGCTAGAATTAGATTTATGAAAGAATAATAAAAGTGGTACATGGAAAAGGCACAAATCATGCAGGCAGAATGTGAATGAACACAGTTTGGGAAATATAGAACTGGATGACCTCTCAGGGCCTTTGCAGTTCTAAAAGTCAAAGATTGAACTGATGAAGGGAGGCCCAGAGAGGACAGGAACTTCACCCAAGGTCACTGGGCTCATTAGTGGCAGAGCCAGGAGGAGATCCAAGACCTCCCGATGCTCAGCCTCACGTTCTTCCCTCTGGGTCTTGCCTGTGGTCCAAAGCCCTGGGACGTCTCAGCTGAGAGAGCCCCGTCTTGGCTTTGCCCTGACAAAAGCGACACCAACAGGGGTGGGGCAGCCCTGAAGAAATCTCTGCTCGTTCCTCTGACTGCAGCAAACCCTGAACCCTGTCCTAAGACCAGCAGTTGCCTGCGGGAATCTGACTGCCTTCTCACTGAGCCCTGACACCACGCTCAGCGCTGGGAATTTGGGTGGGCCTCGAGTGAGTGCCTTTAGTATTACTGCTATAATTCAAAACATCCAAATTATTATTTTCTCCATAAGATGCCGCCAGGAGAGTGCTGTTAAGTGGGGGGGGGAGGGGAGGCGAGAAAGTGTTTGTTACACTGGGCGTTCCAACAAAATGTCCTCCTTTGCCATTAAATCATAGCATTTCTAAATGAAATGATATTTTTCAAACTTTGGCAGTGCCTGAAATTTGGACATTGTGCAGCTTTTTTCCCCCCTTTCCCATTTTGTGCTTTTTCTCCATGTGATCCAGAGAATTACTATTTGCTGGCTTTACTTTCCTTGTTTGTCTTTCCTTATGACCCAAGTTGTCTACGTTCCCCAAAGACCTCAGTTAACTTGGTTTTCTGCCCATAACATCATTTTAGTGAGTAATGAGGAGGACAGATAGAGTCTCAAGAGAGTACACCCCAGTGCCCAAATGGGTTGCTTCTCAGTGTCCCCCTTTCTCTAGTATTAATCATGAAGGGCTTCATGGAAAGAGATCTGCTTGTTACCATGACATCCTCAAACAGAAAATTAATGAGGGGGTATTGATATGGTAGTTAAATCCACAAAGATGGAAGTTGATCAATAAAATCTATGAAAAATGGCTTCAACCATATGAGCCCCTCTACTGGCCAAGCGCAGCCTCGTGTTCCCCGGGAACTATACCAATGTCCACCCTCACGTCCCCCAGTCGCCCTTGCTCCCTTCCCCGAGGCAGCTCTGAGTGCAGCTGGCTTGCTGAGTCCCAGCTTTTCTCTCCCCTCTTGGTCTTCACTGGCCAGGCCTGCACAATTCAGCTGGGTGGCCTCTGTGCCCACTGCCCCCCGCTAGAGCACAGAGCCTAGGATTAGCAGCCGAGGAAACCCACTGACAGGCTGGGGTGTGTCTGAGCCTACAGCGGGGCTGCTGTCCTCCTAGAGGACCTGGGAGACATGGAGTAGGACTAAGACTGCAAGTCGGAAAACTCCCTGCATTCTGGCTCACATTAAGGAAAGGGCCCCTGGTGCCTTGGGAGGCAGGGTTTGACTGCTCCCCTGCGCTCTGGCCCAGGAGCACACCATGCTGCTTCTCGCAAGCATCTTTGGGCAGTGTCTCTCAGTAGGCTTGGCTGTATCTCTTTTTGGGCCTCCTCTTTCTGCCTCTCTTGCCAGCTGTCCTTCCTTAAACAATCATTTAGGCCTATAACCTAACTTTGGAGTGTTTGGACTTAACACTCAGGGCACAGGAAATGATAAATAAGGGCAACACTGTTCCCTGGGTTGGCCTGGGAGTCGGAGATTCTCATTAATTGAGTCTCTTGGTACTCATTCATTCACTTATTCATTTGTTTAACAAAAGTTTACTATGAATAGTGTCAAGCACTGTTCTGGAAACTCTCTGTGAACAAAACAGACAAGAATCTCCATTCTTGGGACGGGGACCAGCTTCATAATTTGCAGGGCCGAGTGTAAAGCCCTTTGTTCAAAAATTGTTAAGGATTTCAAGATGGGAACAGCAAAATATTAAAACGTGAGGCCTTCTAAGCATGGGGCCCCATGTGACCTGCACACCCAGGAAGCACCCAGGGGAAGGTTAAGATGTGCACCACAGGTAGATGGCCAGTGCAAAGTGTGGGACACAATAGATCTACTCTCTATAGGAGTGACAATGATTGGATTCTCCTTTGGTGATTCAGCGGTCAAGGCGGAATTTCCCTGGGTGTCAGGTCATAATTGGGTTGTCATTAGTCATCGCACAATGAGAGCATCGGCTTTGTGAGCTCTGGGTAGCGGGATGATGGCTTACAGAGAGTCACCATGTTTGGGATCCTAAAAGGAGTCACAAGCCCACAGAAATGATACTTTTTAAGATTAAACTGAATAGAGTTACTTCTCATGATTGCTTCCCATAACCTCCTCAAAATTCTCTCAATATCCAAACAAATAAAAGTGAGCCTGCCACATGAACCAAAATTGTGACAGCTGCTGTTATTCTGGTAACGTGGGATGACCTGCTTAAAAGGGACCCCAGCGTAGCACAGCGCAGTAATGGGCTCAGGGGTTAACTTCTCAGAAGATCCATCTAGATCCCCAACGTGATTTTAGATGCATGGACTGCAGATACCCATGAATGGTTATTCCGTTGTTTCCTGAATTTCAAACCCCAAGCTGGTGCCAGCCCCTTCCATTCCCCCTGTTCCAACGTTTCTCTTCCATCCAAAAGTAATGAAAAGAGAGCCAAGGCTCTGACAGTCAGATTTTGTTAACTTCACTTCTGGGAAGAAAAAAAAATACCAGGAACATGATTCCCAATTTCAAGCCCAACTGACAAGGAGGGAAACTCGAGTGAGTGAATGTGCTGGCGTACGCGTCCTGGGGTTTTATGAAAATAAAATAAATCATGTCATCTTTGGAAATGAAAACCAATTGAGTAATAGTGCTGTGTAGGAACAGTGTTGTTCTCAAGGTGACCATTTCACAACTAGGACTACTTGGGGACTAACATGTTTGACAAGTGATGAGGCTGGTCATCACTGGAGAGTCCAGAGTCCAGAGAGAGCTGTGTACAGAGGAGCCAGAGCTGGGTTTGAGTCCTATCTCTGCCGCTAGGTCAGATTCCCAGCTCTCTGAGCCTGTTTCTCATCTTTAAAATGAGGGTGGTGGGAATCCACCATTACTGAGTGTTATTGTGAGGTCCAAATGAACAACATACGTATATGAAAGTACTTGTAACCTGCAGAACGCTTGACAGATGGCAGATTATTATTATTGTTACTGCTGGTTTCTGTTTTCCAAGGTGAGCTCTTTGGGTGGCAAATGCAAACCCGGGATGGGAGAGACATTGCAGGCGGGGCCCTCGGATGGTTTGCTATGGGGGGGACGAGGGTAGATTACAAGGTTTTGCTGGGCAGTGATGGTGGAGGGCAGCTGAATCCTGTCATACAAAATTTAAAGGCCCTCCCCTTTTTCATTTCCCTCCGTGAGCCTCTGCCTGTAGTAATAAAAAATCCCGTGTTCGTGCCCGTGTCGCTTCATTTTGGGAGCTTGACTTTTATATGAATCTCTGTCCCTGTGTGGGACTGCCACGTATTATTTCTGCCCCATCTTACCAATGAAGAAAGGGAAGTGTGTGACACTAAATGATTTGCCCAGGTCACCCAGGAAGTCAGTGATGGCATCCATGAAAGAAAGAGTCCATTGTTAATCGTAGTTGTACACCCCAGTCTCCAGAGGAAACCCTGCAAAGTGTCCAGGATGGTGTCCCCTATTCAGCCTCCTTCCTGGCCAGGCCCAGGAGCTATGGTCGTCCCTGTATGGAATGTGATGGACCCCCTGCCCCATTTGACTGGGAGGGCTTGTTGTCCTGCAAGACCAATACATTATCGGCACACAGGGATTATAAGCAATATTTATTGTGTGCAAAGCCCTGAAGGTTAGGTACCGGCCGACATCATGGGGGGACCTGTACACTGATTGTGGATGCACAAGCCTGTGCAACGGGATCGGGGGAACCTAGAAAAACCTGCTCTCTGGAGAGCCATTTACCCCTGGCTTTGAAGCTCAGGGTAACCACTTCCCAGCTGTGTAACTTTCAACATTACACAACCTCTCTGAGCCTCAATTCCTTCACTTTTAAAATGAGGCTTCTGGCATCTACCTCAGGAGGATCATCGTGGAATTCATTGAGCCTATACATGTATATAAATGTGCACATATATGGAGAAGGAAATTGGGAGAAAGAAGGGGGGGAGAGGGGGACCAGCACATGCTTAGCACAGGTTAGTGGTGCAAGAAACATCATTTCCAAATTTCTTTCCTTTTTTTTTTTAAAGCTATGTCTTTATTGATTTGAGAGAGAAAGGGAGAGGGAGAGAGAGAGAAACATCCATGATGAGAGAGTCATTGATCGGCTCCCCCCTGCACACCCCTATCTGGGGATCAAGCCTGCAACCTTGGCATGTGCCCTGACTGGGAATCGAACCTCAGTCTCCTGGATCCTAGGTCGATGCCTAACCGCTGAGCCACTACTGGCCAGGCCAAACTTTTTTTCTTGAATTGGCCCGCTATGAATCCTGACATTCTTGACTGTAAGACACTTCTCAAGGGCTCTCTTAAAGAATTATGCTCTTATTTCAGTTAAGCATACATTGTGCTCACAGAGAATTATTTAGTTCTTAGAGAAAATAGTTATTTTATGACTTTTTAAAAGGGGATGGCCCTGGACCAGGCCTCAGGGACTGTGTCCCCTTAGCTCCCTGTACTCCCCTTAAAAAGGCTCTTGCTATTACTTGTTGTAATTTCTGTCTCTCCTGCCAGGCTACCAGCCCCCTGAGGGCAGGAAAAGTGTTTGTCCTGTTTTTCCACTGTTCTCACCCGCACAGAGCTTACTGCCTGCCCATTCCAGTGAGCCAATGTTTCTGATAGATGATCATATGCAAGGTTAGCAGGAGTAAGGTTCCAGGAGTTAAGGTCTGGGTGCTAGGTGTAGAGTGTGTTATTAGGAAGCGAAGTACATTTCAGGTCCATTTCCATCTTTTTGACATTGGTGTGCACAGGACAACCTGGCTCTTAACACAAGAACCATGGGTCTGGCAGAACCCTGTGTTCACTCATTCATTCAACAAAATACAGTTAGTATCAACTACGTGCCAAGGGCTGTGGTAGGTGCCGGAATACATACAGAAGTGACCTAAAGAGACCCAAGTCCCTGTGCTCTAGGAGATTACATTCTGGTGGAGAAAACAAACAGGCTAATAAATACTCGGTGTGGCCAGTGGTGTGGAGTGCCGTGAAGGAAAATGAAGCCGGGTGGGAGCGCCGGGAAGCGAGAGGGGTGTTGTTTCAGATGGGAGAGGGAATTCATAAAGGGAAATGGAACAGAGGCCTGAGGGCGAGAGGGGCTGAGCCTGTGCGTATCAGGGACCGGGTTGGAGGTAGAAGATCAGCCAAAGTTGACTGTCATGATTGGAGTTCACTGTGGCGGAGGGTGGAAGCCACAGGGATGAGGGGGAGCTACTGGAACCAGTATGGGGATTATAAAGAAAACATTAAGCTTGTGAGTCTTGCTCAGGGCGATCCTGGCTCCTCTTTCAGGCAAATGCAGGTGACCATTCTGTTCTTTGGGCTAGAGAAACAGTGTGGCTTTGTTTTATACCTTGGCCAATATTCTCATGAAGTTTTTAACGATGGAAAATGCAAACCTGCGGGAATGATCCCCATACTACCTGAAGGCCGGACACCTGTTTATGTTCCCGGGGTTGCTGCAGGCCCTCGCTCCTTGGCTCTGGGAGGGTCCTGGCCAGGAGAACAGCTCCTGGGAACCAATCGAGACAGTTGCCTGTCCCACCCCTGCACCCCTAAATCCTTCGCTGATGAGTAACAGGAGAGCCAGGGCGGCAAGAGGAGCAGACAGAGAAGCAGGCCCCTCGACAGCAGAATGCCCAGGGCAGCAGCGAGACAGTTAATCTTCCATCTGCAGGAATTCTCAGGCAGCTGAGAGACACAGATTTCCAGTTGCTCCTGAGAGGAGAAGCTGATGGGAAAGTCGCACCTCCCAGTCAGTCCCGGTTCACAGGAAGAGCCTGAAAAATCACACTACGAGGAGGGGACGTGAAACAGCTCCTCTGAGGAACTCTGAGCGCAGTGGCAGCTGGAAAACCTTGCTTTCCTCAGGTTTCCCAACTCCCTTCCACGAACTTCACTGTAGGTCTCCGTCTGGTGTGAACTGATTAATTCTTTGAAATGATGCTGGGAGTCGCAGAGATCCCAGCTGCTTTTCTCTGTTCTGAGACAAACAACAAATAGATTTGTCACTACCTTCTAGATTTCGGGGCGTTGTTCTTCAGTCTGACCCTTTGCCCCATAACTCTTTATGCCCGCAGTTTAAAATGGCCAGGGGACGCGCTATGTACCTGGGGCCCCTTTGCCTTTGTTCATTGTTTCGTTCGTTTGTTTGTTTCACACTGTGTCTGCTTTGGCCACAGCACATTCATCAGCTGATCTAAAGAGCTAATATTCTTGTGCTCCCCAGTCCCAGAGGTGATGATGTGCTTGGCAAAAGTTGGGGCTGAAGGGTGGTCCTGGACTGGGGGCTGTGAGAAGGTCAAGTAGGCGGAATGGCTTCTCAGTTCTGAAGTGATCTCATAGTATCTGGTGAATATTCATTGCCTCAGAGTTATTGTTATTAAATGCTGATATGTGGTGGGTGTCGGGATTACAGAAATGGGTAAAATGTCACCCTCCATCTCAAGGAGGTCACACATTGGAAGGACAGTATGAAAATAGAAGACCCATGGTGGTAGCGGCCCTCTACCCAGAAGTTTGTCCCCCTTTCCTTCCTTCCTTCCTTCCTTCCTTCCTTCCTTCCTTCCTTCCTTCCTTCCTTCCTTCCTTCCTTCCTATCCATTTCCCTTCATTATATATTATTGAGCACTTAACCTGTAGCACTTACCAGTTAACAAACAGCGCATGAAACCAAGTTGTTACCCTCAACACACTGACTTTTTGGTATTTACTATCTAATGTTTTAGTGAGAAATGGTCTACATTAGAGGGCCAGTGGCTCCCTAATAGCTGGTCCTTCAGTTTTCAGCTCTTTAGCTACATACTATCTCTAGAAATACCTCAGCACACTGTACGCAGATCCCGAGGACAGGAACTCAGTTTTTCCAATTCCCCTCCACTTCCTGTTGACCTGACAATAACAGCTCATTAAGTATTGAACGAGTGAGTGAATGAAGGAATAAAATATTCACATTACCACAAAGTGGCAGCGAGACTTGACAATCCACCAGAAAATTAGATCTTCGTAGGCGGCCAAACCAGATAACTTAAGCCACGGTTGGAAAATTTACTTTGGGGTTTGAGTTGTATGCCATAGACATAACTCACTAAAAATATGTGGCTTTCCTACCCAGGCAATTCCTAGACTCATCTAGGATTGACCCTAGCTCGAAGGATTCTGACAACCCTTTTGGCAACTTCTTTCATTGCTTGAAGGTTGGGTTTTAGTAGGAAGAAAATTTTACCAACTCTTACCTGGAATGTCCTGGTTATGCCCAGAGGGAGCCTGAAAATGACTTGAGAGGAAGGCACTGTGCCGACTGCCTATTCGCGTAGGCACAGTGCCCTACTGAGAATCCCATGCCCTATTGCCACAGCCCTGGGCCTTTGGATTTTGGCTCATCCTGTCTCGTGGGGCTGCTGTGGTGGAAATGGGGAAAGATGATTGAAGTTAAGGGGTCGGGGGCAAACATGAGTGGTGTGATCTTGAGCCTGGTGTTAGTTTCTTGTTGCTGCTGTAACAAATTACCACAAACTTAGTGACAGAACATTACACATTTTCCTCTTACAATTCTGGAGGAAAGAAGTCCAAAATGAGTGTTATGAGGATAAAAGTAAGATATCAACAGGCTCAGTTCCTTCTAGAGGCTCCAAGGGTGAGTCCACGCCTGTCTCTTCCACTTCTAGAGGTGTGGGCATTTCTTGGCTCCTGGCTATGTCACCCTGTTCTTTGTTTCTATGGTCCCATTGCTTTCTCCTCTACTGTAGTCAGATCTCCCTCTGCCTCCCTCTCTTATAGACCCTTGTGCTTATATTGGACCCACCCAGATAATCCAGGATAACCTCTTCATCTCCAAATCCTTAGTTTAATGACATCTGAAATGTCCTTTTGCTGTATAAAGTAACAGTCACAGGTTCCAGGGATTAGAATGTGGGTATCTTTGGGGGGGGGGGGGCGGGGCTTAGTCAGCTTACCACAGCCCTTTAGTCTTGCTGAAACTGTATGTATATATTGCTGTGTAGTATTTCATTGTGTAAATATGCCACAGTTTACTTACCCATCTTATTGATAGTTATGTATATTGTTTAGTTTGGGGCTATGACAAATAAACTTTCATGAGTATTCTTGTACCTGTCTTTTGGTGGACATAAGCAGTCTTTTCTGACAATCAAGAAAGTCCACCATAAAGGAGAAAAATACTGAAATGCAAAGAAAGCCAATTCCACCTTTAAATACAATGTAAAAAAACAACAAATTCCATCCAGATCTGGATGATGGGGTTTTATAAACACAAGACAGGAGGAAATATTCTTATCCAAGTTTAGGAGGTCAGCTCCAGTTCAATAGAAGAATGCCTGAGAAATTCAGTCGACTTCATGGCCAGTGTTTCTGTCTGGGGAAGAGCTTGGGGGCTTGGTAGGAGCTGCAGGTACCCATCAAGTATACTAGCTGACCCCACCAGTTAGGATGGAAAGCTCCGGCAGGAAGCCTCTCCCAAAAAGGTGGGTGGGTAGGTGGTAGAGGGCACAGTTCAAAGGCAACTAGGGAGAACTGTGATTAAAGAGAAAGCAAGAGGAGTCATTGGCAGCTTAAGGCTATGGAAATGTTGAAACAATCCATGTCAGTTTATTTTATGATCATTCCTCAGAGTTTCCATCTCACATTGGATTTTTCTGGGGCAGATTAAGAAGGGAAATCTATTAATGTGAATCTCATGTTACTGCAAACAGTTGGAGGTCTTAATTGGGCCAGAGTGAGCAGGTGGTCTTCCCCAGTCAGCTATCCTTTCACCTGTCAGTCAAATGAGGAGAGGGCCTCCATCGCTCATTAGCAACCATTTGTCACCTCGAACAGAGCTTTGAAAGGATTTCTTTGAACTTTGTTTGGGATTGATTTTCTGCATATGCTGAGCTGTTACTGACAAACTGTGCGCAACTGCTCCTCTGTAACAAATGCATTAAAAGAAAGGGTGATAGGATTTAATACCCTCCAAATTACATAGTCTGGAAGGGAGGGATTCTTTCTCCACCCCCAGTTCACCTCACAAACCCTTCAGTTTGGGGCATTGCATTATAATGACTAATAAGAACTTCATTCTTCTTAAGAAAACCGTCTTGAACTTTTGATTTTGTTTTTTAAGCTGCCACTGGCTCCAGACTAAAATCGATTCATAACAATGCTTAACTAAGAATGAACTTTGTACCTTGGCTTTGTCTCTCACTTTTTAAAGAATATTCTGGGGATGGACAGGCCTTTGCATCATCAAGAACTGGTATGGCAGGCTGCCCAGATGGCCTTAGAGATGCTCTTCTAGCCTCTTCCATTCTGATCCCTCTTCAGGTCAGGGGCTATGGCTGGTTTGCTCAATACTGTATCTCAAGTACACTCCAATGTGCCTAGCACAGAGGTGATGCTCAATAAATATTGAATTAATTGATTCAAAAAATAACTAATTACCATTTTTGCCTTGAGGTTTAAGGGTGAAGACATATTGTAACTCACCATAGCCAAGGAGAGTAGCCTTAGTTCATTAACCAAATAAATTGTTGGGAGGAGCCAGGTTTTATTGATCAATTGACTGATTTGTTTTACTGACTATGAGTAAAACGTATGCATCGTGGAAATTTTAGAAGACATATATAATTCTTATAAAGGTATAATATCCCCTCCCCCGGAGCAGGGTCATATGTCAAGAAGCATGGGTGGCCCAGCCAGAAGTCACCATCTTCACCTGCCCGTCAAATGTAGAAAGACACTGAAGAATTCACATGTGCAGTCTTATTGAAATCTTTTGTTCTCATTTCTTCTCAGGGACCCTCTCCTTCTCTTCCTTCCCCTTCTCTCTTTATCCATTGCTCGCTTCCTCCCCATATCTGTGTTTCCCCCCCCACTCTCTCTCCCCAGCAGAATATTCTCCTCTCACTGCTCTGTTTGGGCCAACAGCTTCCCAGTGGCCCTGCGCATCCCGCCGGGGAGGGTAGCTGTGCTGCGCTTCTGACTACATTTTCTAGAGAGACTCCATCTAAGCAGCTTCAGGTCTTTCTCAGAGAGCCAGGGAGAACGAGGGCATGGAGTTCCCCTGCCACGCACATTAGCAACGACCATCCCATCTCATAAAACCATATTAGAAAATTAAATTTATAGTTAAACCTCACCATACACAAATAACCATCTTAGACTTTTTCTGTAGCTGTACTATAAATTACAGTACTGCCTCCCACATTTTGAGCATTTTCCCAATGTAATTAAATAATATCCCAAACCATGGTTTCTGGGGGCTGCCAATATTTGATCTTATGGAAGCCACATTTTTTTAGACAATTCTTCTATTGTTGGGCATCTGGGTTGATGTGGGTTTTGATATTTCTCTTCAGTTCTCTGCCATAGGGAAGGCCTCGGTGCTAAAAAGTGGACTTTGCCAAAAAACAGGCACCCGCGTAAGAAGGGGGAGGCACTTTCATTATGAACCTCGGTCTCAGTATTTACTATCCACATTTCCCTCTTGCCAGTTTGGCCTCCTGGGGGTCAGGAGCTGGAGCTGTAATCAGTGGGAGCCAAGCCTGCATGCTGCCAACTCGAGACTCACATTAGGAAGTTCCCAACCCTCCTGGGCTGCATCTTTCTTTAGAGCCTGACAGATCCAGGCATCGTGCAAATTAAGTAGGACGAGCCGAGCCAAACCTCCCATCTTTCCCGTTCCTGAGCACAGGTCTGGAGCAGCAAGGGGGACTTTTAACACCGACCTCTGGTAGAAAAATGATGACACGCTTGTGCTAATGGACCTGGAAACCCCCCAATTGCTAGAGTCAGTGTAAGGGGAGGGGGCGTAGTTTGCATTCTCGGTTTTATTAGTTTGGTTCGCTGTTCCCGATTTCCATGCTCTGTTCTTCAGGAGCGATGGAATGCCCATAAACTCTGAAAATGACACTGAGCTTTGGGAATCGATCCAGATTCTGGTTGCTAAAGAGATAAAACATAGGAAAGAGGAGCTTGTCAGGAGTCAAGCTTCGGCTCGGAGCCTGACGCTCCTCATATCACAGCCCCCGAGACCGTGTCTGCCATGGCTTATTCGAGGGGGGATACACAGACAGCTGTCTCGGGGGGCACCTGCCACGCGCTGTGCATATCCCGCCGCTGAGCAATGACTCGCTGACCCACCCGGCTTTCAGGGGTGTCAGCACAGGCCCGCACTGAAAACCGGGCCCATCCGTGGGGCCTTCAGTGTTGGTGCTTGGCCACGGTCACGTCTTTAGATGACCATAGCGTATTTCCCTTGGGCATACGCTATGCCAATTGGTAAGGGAACAGAGGCAGTGAGCCATCTCCCCGGTTTGCTTACAAAGGTGGCCATTCTGGCACTACGTGAAAATAAGCAATGGACGTGGAAAAGACGGCCCAAACTGGGATGGTGACGTTAATAAGTGATCGGGTTGGGCTGCATGCAAGACAGGTGTGAACGGGACACTGGTGTCTAACGGCTGTCTCTTCACAGATGTGTCATAATCTCTTGACACTGAACATGGACAAACCAGAGGTGGTGTAAATTGGGCATGACAGCCCGTGTCCTGCCTGTGCTCAAGTTTGGTTGAGGTTGACAGAGGCTGACTAAGCCAGGTACTTGGTGCTGGGCATCCAGCATTGTTTTTGACACTGACCTATCCTTTTATACTAATATTAGCTCTTTGATGAGGTCATGCTGGTATCCACTTTTAATATAAATGCCTGACCTTTTAGCTGCTGAGGAAGCCATCACACGCTTGTCATCATCTGTATGGATTCCTGTTTTGCATGTTTTCCTGGCATCTTCTTTTATCTCTGTGCTTTTTCCTTTTCCTTTTTAATTTTTTTAAATTAAAAAAATACTAGAATCAATGGTTAGGTTGGAATTACACATCAGTCCATTGTTTTAAGAGCCACTCTATTGGTCAGCTACCTCAAGGGGCGGGCCTTCCAGTCTTCCCGTCTCTGTGTTAATGTACTTTCAGTGTTCTCACTTTAATGCCATGGCAACTTTGGAGCCCTGTAGAGACCGTAGAGTGTTCTCATGATGCGCTTTCCAGACCTCTCACCCAATGCAGACCGACACAGAAACATTCCTCTAAAGATTTAGTCCAGGATGGTGCTATGGCAGATCTTGCAGCTGTCCGCATTGATGCCAACGTTAAAAGCAACCATTTGAATTACTATATATTAATGTCTGTACCAAGCTTGCTATTTATGATTCTAGCACATCTATGGTATTAGAGAAACAGAGTAGGCCTGTTTCAAAAATCTTCAGCACTCTGGAAATTCCTTCAATTGCCTCTTTGTGTTCCTCTCCAGTGTGTCAATGTGTTGTCCATTGAAATTAAACTCTGAAAGTCCTGATTCACTTAGACGTCACCAGAGAGTTAAAGAATGGAATTCATGGATTAGATTTTCCCTTCTGTACTTTGGGAATAATATTTAAATACACAGCACCAGGCATTGGCAAAACTATAAGTTAAAGGTAACTGGACAAATAAGGCATTGGGAGTTCTGATGAGAGCAGGAACTGAAAAGATGGAGTAGGCAGCTTCCCAAGACAATTTGAAGTGAGAGAGAGGAAACTGAGGCAAAATTAATAATGGCTTAAAATATTGACTCTTCGGAGAATTTTTCTATTTAATAAACTGGACAACATTTAAGAACCAAAGGATTGACTCTGACAACAGAATATTGTGGGGACAGGGGTCTTAGCACAGACTTTCAAGTCACTGAATAAGCTGTCCCTGTTAAGAAGCCTCTTTAAACTGAGTTTTGATGGTCGATGCCCCTGGGCCCTGATTCTTTGAAATAAGGCAGTTTCTCAGAAGGAGTAATTAGTGCTGACTGCAGCACCGCCCCTGGACCACTTTATAACTGAGGCTGCTCGTTCACAAAGTGCTTCAGGTGATTGTCAGAAGCAATCCTCTCTAGGCATCCCTTTCCCACCCAGCTGATGATTTTAATCTGGTGACATCTGGAAACTTGAGTGGGGTATAAGAGCAGCTTAGAGCAATGGAATTTGCCCCAGGGTTTGGCTGGAAATGGATTAGACCAGAGCATGCCTGGTGCCGGCTTCAGGCCAGACTCACAAGGATGTGGAGGGAGACGTTGAGAGATCTCAGTCCTGAGCTGTGGTCATTGGACATGGCTGATCCCATGTACCACTGAGTAAATACTTGGGAGATGGCTGACGGTGGTACCTAGAAAGTCTGCCAGTAGGAAATGAGCAGAAATTCCAGGTAGGCAAATACCATCTTACTATATTTTAGAAACTTCCCTGATCTGGCTCTAGCCTACTTTTCTACTCCACCTCTCACTACCCTTCCATCATTCGTTATACTCCGGCTGCAATGATTTCCGAACAGGCCAGGTTGGTTCCTGCCTCAGGACATTTGGGCTTACCATACCAGATGTCCATCCTTCCTGTGTTTTCACTCCTCCTTTTCATTCTTCAGTTTTCATCTTCCATATCTCCTCCTAGGACTATGCTCCTCTAGTGACTCTACTTAAGTTACCCTATTATTACCCCAGTCACATAAATCATATGGGATTATCTTATAAATTTGCCTGTTTATTTCTATCTTGCTTCCAAAATATAAATTCCTTTGAGGTCAGGGACTGTATCTGCTCTGCTCAGCTCTGCCTTGTGGGTGCCTAGAACTTGCTGGCACAAAGTAACTTCTGAGTAACTATTTCTTTCATGGATAAATGAGTAAGTTTATAAACAGAGGAACCAAGATGGGAACTAGGTGCAAAGATAGAAAACTTTGGGTATAAGGCCATGATCTAATCGCAAAGGATTAAGCAAAAAAACAGTTACTGGGACCAAGTAAAATGTCAAGCTGAGCTCAGCAGTAAATACTGACTTAAAGAAGAGACACTGACATAGGTGTCCTTAAGTGTCCTTTAATTAATTAGTGTTCACTTTTAGACTCATAACCTGAAGCATGGCTGAGCCTGGAGTGGGGATTAAGTCATAGAGGGGGATTAAGTTTAGAGATAGGTGGCTTGCTCTAGAAAGCTAAGTGGACATTAGGAACAAAATGGGAAATCCTGGGCTAGCATTGGTGCTGCCACATCCGTCTCCGCACCCATGGCAGACATCGCTAATGGATCACAGAATCTTTACTGCTCACCCAGCAACCACCAGCTCCTAAAATGTAAACTCCAGTCACGCAGCATCTACAACAGGGCCTTTTTACCTGGAAGTGTGCAATAAATTTTTGTTGAATTATATATCTGATGAGTGACTCAATCAGATTTGGCACATGTGATATATTTTATTTGCCATCCCTGACCTAAAGCAGAAAGATAAGGAATTAAAACTGGAGTCAGGAAATTGTTATCACTGAAGTGTAACAACTAATCTGATGGTCCTAGGAAGGGTTTCCATGCTGAAAGGAGGCAGCTGCCTCACCGTCATCCTTAAGTACAAAGCCCGGGGCTGTTCCTTCAGCTTGTTGCACCTTTAGAGCAACTCAGCAAGGGTTCAAGAGGCATCCATTCCCTCTGAACCAAATTATACTACTTAGCAAAACAAATGCTATAGTTGTATTTTTGGTAACTGTCATATGCTGCAAGGCTGTCAACTCACATTTATTTACTGCCCACTACATACCTGTGCTACCCTCTAGGACGAGGTTTGGAGCCCTAATCTTTGCTTCCAAACAGGAAGATTTCCCACAGAGTGACTGTTCAAAGAGAGGTTTCCTGGCTGTCCGTTTATGTCTTAATATACTGTTTACCCATCAAAGGGCTATCGCTGGGATTGCACATGAGTTTCATATGAAAGAACAGGATCTCTTTTTACTCGTTTATTTATACAACCAATCCTTTTTGAGCACCTACACATCAGCCCTGTGCTGGGGATCCAGGAACAAACAATAATGTTCAGTCCCAAGTCCTTTTTGTGGAGATCACATGTTATAAGAAAGAGGGACAATGAACTAATTGAAATGTAAATATGTAATCTAACCTCAGAGAGTGACAAATTGTTTGCTTCAGTAGAGTAGTGGAGACAGGAACTTGATTAGCATGGGTTGAAGAAAGAACGAAATGTTAGAAAATAAAACACTAATATAGGACTCTTTAAAAATGGGGTTTGTTTTACAGGGAAGCTAAGAAAATGAATTATAGATATAAGAGTATTGGGGTCAGGATTTTATTAAGGTGAGAGATGGTTCCAGAGCTGAGGGCAGTGATCCATTGGATGGAGGAACTTTGCAAAAAAAGCAAGTGGATAATCCCAGGAAAAGCAAGTGGATAATCCCAGGAGCAACGTCTTGGGGGGCCTGAGAGGCTGGGGTGCAGTAAACACATGCATCTCTCGAGCACATACATAGGGTGTCCCTTGAGGAAAGTGAAGGACATTCTGTAAATGATGCCGGCCTGTCCAGGGAGTGGCAGGATGTGCTTGTTCTTGACCCCATCTGTGTCTCTATATGTCAGCCTGTTGGGGAAACTGAGGTAGCTCAGTGCTGGCTCACGACTGAATCCTGGGATGCCAAGAGAAATGAGGAGGAATTCTTGTCCTCAAGGGCACCCCCATCTGGTAGACTCCTGGAAGAAATGCATCCTTACCCCCATGTTAACGAGAGGTTTCTCTTGAAGAGTGACTTGCTCACTTGATGGGTTTGGTGGAATCATTTTCAACCCAGATTTTTATTGACCTTTCTTTCTTTCACACCCATTCTTGAGTATGTTACCTTGAATTCATAAACTCCGATTAAGTATGCTTGGCTAGTAACTACACCACCAAAACATCTCAACCGATTAAAGTCGTGAATAAAGTATTCTGCTTTTGACACTCTCCACAAACCTCATAGGATTTGAAAAACTTGAAGTATGCAGAGGGAAATCAGACTAAATGCTCACATATATTTTATTAGAAACATTTCTTTCAAAACATGAAGACAAGAAGGAAAAAAAGACCGAATTTAATTTTTGAGCCGGGCACCTCAACATCTCTACACATAGCTCCATTCGGAACAGGAAAATAAAATCAGCTTTGTTCCTGAGCACATGCTTTTGACGTGTTTTTTTTCCCCCCTTGAAGTCTGTGAATTATTAATAAACTAATCTCTCTTTATAGTTCAATCTTTGGAGATTTAAGTGTTCACTCAAATGCACAGGGAAGAGATGGAGCTTCAGTTCCAATCTGATCCATACTCTCTGGAGATACCGGCCTTGAGGTATCTCCCAGTCTTTGATATCAGTCTTTGGTTCAGCTGGGAATTTCTGATCATTTCTAGAACTAGTCCGTTAATACCACTTAACGCCCTGCTTAAGTCAGGCCATTTCTGCCAGCTGATTTTATGCTCTTGCTTTGCTCCTGAGATAGTTTATGTGTGTGTTTACAGCATATGTGTGTACATATACCTCTCTGTATAGTTATACTTGATGGATTATTTCTTGGTGAGTTGTATTAGAAGGCAGGGCTTTTGATAACTGAGGGTGTCCAATAGATTGGCAGCTCTTGTAATAAGCCTTGCTGGATCTAAGTACTGCCTAGGGTGCTTCCTCCCTCCTGAGTCACATTTAGAGGAGAGAGCTTCTAGATCCATAGAGAAAATAAGCTGGCATAACCCAGAGCTGCACAGCGGTAGAATGGACTGCTTTCCCTCACCTGCACCAACGAGCCTGTGTAAAGGAGCCTCCGGGTGGCCAGTAGCCGGCAGCGAGGGGGAGAGGGTTCCTCCATCAGCTGGGAGTCCACATAATTGAACTGAAGTCACTCCCAACATTAAAATTCTATTTGCTTCCTGGGGTTCCAATGTATAAAAATTATCATTCCTTTTTCTTTCCTTTTTTTCTTTCTTTCTTTTTTTGCAGTGGGAGAAACTGAGACACTGAATTTAATCGACTTGCCTGATGTCCTGCATACTGTATGTAGGAGCTGAGCATGCTTTCCCATCTCTCTGATAGACCTTAGGGGGATTCAGATTCTGGACGAGGCCTTCTGTCTCTCTGATCTCTGGACTATTTATTGATCCAAAAGGGAAAGAAAAAAAAATCTAGCAAATACAGGCCAAGCTGTCTGCACCAGCTCCCAGCTCTTCTCTCTCTGGACACACTCTGAGGGAAGTGGCTTCAATCTGAACTCACCCCTGTCTTTATTTGTCCCCTGCCTCCCGCCATAACAACCTGGATTACCAGGATCTGGTGATCAAGTGAGACAGTCACCGGACACCATGTTGAAAGGGATGCTTAGCAGGAGCTGAGGAATCAAGATTTCTCACCAGTAACAGAAACTTTCCCACCATTGCCAGCTCGTGCAGAAGGCAAACGTACTCTCTCCAAGGGCCTGGATCAGAACCTGAGCCGCAGAGAGAGGAAGGGGGACGGGGGAGGGAAGGCCAGAGAAAAGAAAGCATTTCCTTCTTTATTTTTACAGCCAGCTCTATTCTGGGAAGTTATTTACTTTTTTGTTTGGCTCTAGGGGTTAAAGGGCTCACAGTAATGGAAACTGGAGGTCGCCGATTTATTGCTCTTCCTCTGGACTCTCTGGGCCGATTTGTTTGGTGGTGAGTGTCAGCTTCCTCGGCCTTTCTCAGCCAGGACCCCAGCTTCCTCCAGCCCCAAGAACTCCCTGTCTCCAAGACCTGGGAAAACTCAGCCGAGCCATGGCTGGTGCTGGGCTCTGCCAGTCAGAGGCTCAAGGAATTGTCCACATGAGACACCATCTCCTTCTACCAGCATTGTCTGTTTCTTTAAGGACCCAGAAAGCTCTGGGATGAAAGACCTAATTGTCAAAGAAGAACCTTTTTCATATTTTGTAAGATTTTTTAGCCTTTCCAAATGTCTTCTTAATGGGTTTGGTTTTTCCCTCTGCCCTCAATCAAACTCCTTTTCTTCCTCTACAGACACATGTCCTTGTTCCACCATTACTCACATGGCACAAATATGTGCACATGAGCCCATTCTATTTCTTTGTAGAGATGGATTTGGTATAATTTGCATCTTATCTTTTTTTCTGGAAGGAAGAGAGTATCTCAGTAATGGAGGGGAAAGTCTCTAACAGGCAGTTTATCAGGCGGCGTTCTCCAGAGACGTAGACCAGGAATTGCTCACATGACTGTGGGGCCGGCAAGCCTGAAACCTGTAGGGCAGGCCAGCAGGCTGGCAACTCAGGCAGGGGTTGATAGTACCGTCTTAAGGCATCATTTTTACTATTCTGAGAAATCTCTGATTGCCCTCTTAAGGTGCTCAACTGATTGGGTGAAGTTCACCCACATCATCAAGGGTAATTTTTACTTAAAATCTGCTGCCTGAGATGTTAACCACGTTTACAAAATACCTGCACAGCCACGCCTAGATTACTGCTTGATTATCACTGGGCCCCAAAGCCTAGCAAAGTTGACACACAAAATTAATCATTCCCTGCACCACCAAGTCTTCTCATTTATATTTACTAAGTCTCTCTCAGATTCATTCTCTTTGTAACTCCACTCACCACCCTAACCTAAGCTGCCAGCATCTTTCCTGGACCAATGCAATAGCTTCCTAATTTGTCTCCCTGCTTATGCTTTTCCTAAACCATTCTCCACCCTGCAGCCAGAAAGACCTTTTTAAAATGTGCACCCGATCCTGTTCTCCTCTGCCTAAGATCACCCAATTGTACTTGCCTGGATCTAGACTCAGTCACAGCTCCCTAATACCACCTAGAAGGCTCTGCAGGGTCCGGCCTGTGCCCACTTCGGCAGCCTCCTCAGTGATTTCCACATTCCAGCCACACTAGCCCTTCAGTATCTTGTGTTCATCCCATTCCCTCTGCCACAGGGCCTTTGCAAGGGCTGTTCCTTCTGCCTGACAGCTTGTTCTTGCCCCTTCATCCTGGGTGACGCCTATCTATGGCCATCAAAGCCAACCTATTCCCTTCCTCCACCACTCTGACCAGATCAAGTTCTCTAATTGTGTATTATCATAGGCCACACCTCTCCTTTGGAAGACGTATTGCACTGGACAGTTTATATCCATCTGTGCGATTATTTGGTTAATGCCTGTGTCCCCCACAGGCATTGCTCTGTGAAGACAGCAGCAATCACTAACTTGTGAACTACCACACTTTCTAACGTCCTATGTGGTGCTGATATATGCAGGGTACTCAATAAATATTATCAACTGAATACATGAGTGAATTGTTCAAATTAGGGCAGAGATCATGAAAAGGAGCTGGTTACATCCTGCCCCTTCCCTTGACCCATTTCCCATTCATCTCCCCACATCTTGAACACAACCATGGTTTCCTCTGACTTACTACCTTATAGCACAGTTGGGCACTAAGACTAGGAGTTGTAGAAATGGCCAGGAAGTCAACACTGTTGACTGCATTTCCACTCATGTGGCTGCTCTGTTGAGCTTGCTTGGCACCTAGAGGTGCCGTATACCTAGTGTCTTCAGTCCACCATACAGTTTTAGAGTTTTGAAGACAGCCCCAATATTTTAAAATCAGGAGATTTCATCTAAAACATAAATTTATGAATTCTCATTAAAAAGAAGGAAAAAGATTGTCCCATATGGCAACGATCCACTTGAGTTGAGCTGCAACTGTCCAGACAGGAAAGGACAGTGACCTCCAGATCAGCCCATCTCTATAGCACCCCACTCATTTAGATTCTCTATCCGGCTCCTGAGCACATTGGAGTTTGAGGCCCCTGCTATAACTGACAGTAAGTTATCAACAAGCTTACTTTTCCCTCTCCTCTTTCTCTTCTCTATAATAAATTCTAAGGAAAATGTTCTAGGGGCAAAATGCACTATTTAAAAATTATTAAAGAACAATCTGATATTGTATCTAACAACTGATATTGTACCTAACAATCTGATATGTGGCTGACCACGGCAGGCCGTAAAATTAACCACCTCTACCATTCACATAACCTTTTTGATTTGGGTAGGCCAATGATAAAACAAAGCTGTGAATTTACAGGCAGATCCTCTACAAAAACTGAAGCAGTTGCTGTATCTGTATATCAGTCGCTTTTGTCTGTTGAAGGGGAGTGAAAATTCTTAGCAGAACTGACAGCCAAAACGGCACAGTATGAAGGCCGAGCACACATCTTTCATGGCCTGACCTCTCCTGGGAACTTAAGTAAATTCCCTGAGCTCATGACCTTCCATTGGACACAATACAAAGGGTCGTTATTTGCTTGATTCTCATGCTTATAGAGGAGAGAAAAAAAAGGAAGTCCAGATGAGAGTTAAAAATAGGGCATGTGAATTTAATGCAACTTTCTCTGGGATCATAAGTCTGGTGAAAGGAAATAAAGAAGGAAGAAAAAATAGACACCATGTTAAATGAGCTTCCTGGAAGAATGTTATTTGCTCACAAATATTTATCCAGAGAACTCCTCAGACTAATTCCTCATTAACGCAAGTGTCCTGGAATGTAGGTGGAATCCATCCTAACATCCTTGAAGGAAACTTGAGAGCTAACTCAGAAAAATCCCAGGCTTAGGACCACGTCCCCTGCTCTGTACATCTTTCCCAATCCCTCTTCTCCCTCATTACTGTTTTTTCGTATTAGCTGGGACTCCTACATATAATACTCCCACCTCCCCAGAAGTCAGAATTTGGCTGAGTTAGAAAAGAATACCTACACCGTTCCCAAATTGCAGGGGAAAGGGGCCCCTTCTACTTTGCAGCTATGATTCCTTATAATAAACAAAGATTGTTTTCTGCAATTTGGCCTGGGGGAAGGGCTGTGTCTAAACGTCCAACTCTACCTCTGAAGCATTATTTCAATCAGGAAATTATGTCGCAGGTGGAGACCTGTCCCTGGGAAAGAAAGCATCTGCTTCCATACAAATGTCATGAGTAATAAAGAGAGATGGGGAAGCCACGTGACCCAGGAATTGGATTGTGTCCATATCAGATCTGCTTTTCAGTTGTAAAAACAGTGAGTTACTCTCAATTATTCTTACGCACTCTGCGAAAACCTTTTCTTCCCGGTGCCAGGGTCCAGAGAGAGACATGAGAAACTGGCGAAGGTTTTAGAAAACGATCTGTTGGTTCTCAGTTCTGCCTCAAACTCCAAATGCCACTTCCTGGTTCAGAAGCAAGAGGCTTGGGGGAAAAGAAGTTTAAGCTCATAAAAACACTCAAAGGGCATTCTGGTCATCAAACAGCTCTGAGCAAACTGCATTTGCAAATGAATCTGAAAACATGTGGATTCAATTTTCCTTGAAATGCCCAGAGGTTAAAAAATTAAGGGGGGGAATGTTTGGCAGAAAGAGCCTGGGGTTTGGCTATGTGCACAAGTTTCTGAAAAATAAATTGATTGTTTTGCCAGAGAGAAAATATTACCTGGTCCCCCTTCTCAATCACATCTCTAACTTAATTACCAGTGGCCCAGTTGCTCATTGTGCCTGCAAAGTGGACGTAAGAGTTGAATTCATTGGAAAGCAAGCAAGCTTTATTCTTTCCAGGGTGGCCTTGTGCGTAGCCAACCCAGAATCTCAGTATTGTCACCAGTTTCAGCTCAGGGACATGGTGGCAAGAAACCCATCTGCTAGCAAAGTTGTTTCTCCTCTGACTGTTGCCTCCCATCTGCCTCCACTCATCCAGTTTTCCCCCTCTTTTTTCCTTCCACCAACCCCCCAAATAATACCTTTTTTTATGACCAAATAAACACAGGCAAATGTGGAACTGCTTTAGAGCAAATCCAAACTGTTTTAAAAGATCATGAAAATAGAGTGGGGGGGGACTACATCTGTGAAAAAGCGGTGATTAGCCCTAAAACAATGTGAGGCCAGCGGCACTGAGTCCCATTACGAGATGATGTGCGGTGCCTGTAAGTGGCTGTTCCCGGTCTCTGAGGTAGCGCGGTGGTCATGTGGTTCTGTTGTTGCCATGGCGATAATCTGTAATTGTGCAGAAAATCCACAGAACTCCTGAGCAACTCCTTAGTGGATTGGGCTGAAAGAAAATCAACCCCGTGAGTTGATGTCGTGTGTTGGCCAAGCTGGTCCAGTCCAAGCTGACCCGATTGCGCGGATCTCCTCCCCCGGCCCCGACCTAGCTATGGTGGGCTCCCTCCTCGTGCGTCTTTTCCCCATGTTCATGTTTAAAACTGGTGAGAGGTATAAATCCTGGTCAGCGAGGCAGATGCTTCGGCTCACTCCTTAGAATTCTGAGCACACGGTTGGAATGCACAGGATGGGAACTGTGGCTTTTTAGGCTGCCCGAACTTCGAAACCCTTGACTAACACTGAGAACCAAGGCCTATTTGTACATCTAGGTGAAAAAGACATTCGCGTGTCCACAAGGCCAGGTGGGTATCTTTTCCTCTAACAAAGGCACCAGGGACACACTGGGAAGGAGACTAGTGCAGCAAGGATGTGTTGTTCCTGGGGTTGCTTGGCAACCGAGTACACACACATGCACAACACACCCATCTGAAGGCGTGCCAGCTCTCGCCTTCCTTGAGGCCAGCTAATACAAACCATGCCCGAAGCGTGGCCGGGCAGTGGAGGGTAGGTAGCCTTTCTCCCCCCCGCACTGGATACTGTGTGACGTTTACGCACGCATCAGCCATCAGCCCCAAATGGTCGAGGGCACGGGTGCGTGTGGGGCCCCTGACAGAAAATGGAGCAGGAAGAGCCGCCAGACAAATCGCTCTCATGTTCCAAACTTCAGCAAGAATCCCATGGGAAGGCAGCTTCTGCAGAGATCCCATGAGAACATCTGGATGGGGGCGCTCACGCCAGGCCCTAAACCCAGACTCATTAGTAAGAGAGCTTCGTTTTTTTCTCCTGTGTACTTAGCCTCTCATGTACCACAAGTATGATCTGCGTGCCTGTTGTGACTTTTCCTACTGGGAGCAGACAAAGGAAGGTGAAGAGTCAACTTTGAGCCGTCCACGAGGGCGCTTCCCCTGGACACCCGCTCGCTTGGGGTCGCTCAGCTGCAGGCAACAGAAACTCACTTTGCTTAATTTAAGCAGAAAGGAATGTAACATAGGAGAGTGGGAGACTCGTGGATTTGGGCAGAAGTTTGAGAATCAGGATGGGAATCTGACAACTTAGGGGTTTAGGTGACCAGGACAAAAAGTGGAACAGCTTGATCATAGTTTGCTACTAGAATATTTAGCTTCAACTCTTTTTCTTTTCTGTCATTTTTCTCAAGAATCAAAGTCTTGGAGAAAAGAGCCCCAATGGCCTAATTTGGACCATGACCCCAGTTCTCTCTTGGGGAGGTAGAGGGTGGTGGGCGTGAGAGGGAAGGAAGGATGTGGGCAGCCCGGAGAGTCTCATCAAGATTCTGCAGAGCGGCAGAGAGGCAGTGCTCAGGACAGAAATCAGAGTGTGCTGCGGGAGCTGGGTATTGTGATGGTCCTGGTGTTGACTTGGTGAGGTGACAACCGCCAATCAGTGTCCAGCCCCTCGGCTCGGAGGAAAGCCCAAGGGCAGAAGTGCCAATGGGCCGGCTTGCGTTAGATGCCCGAGCAGAGATCTGCTAAGGAAAATCGGAACAGAGAGGAAGGTAGGTGGAGATCGAGTGAGAGAGAGTCTAGAAAATACTTCGTGTGGCATTCCCTTCCAGAAAGAATGCAGAGAAAAGACAGCAACCTGATCTGCCCCCAGCCACGCTAATGGGGCAGACTTCCTGCTGGTCGAAGCTCCGGTTAATGTCCACTTCTCAGCACGTCCGATTGTGGGTTGAAGTTGACCGATCAGCAAACTACTCAATTATTAGCCCATCTTCTCCCCGTGATGCCACTAATTAAAACGGGCACCATGTTGGCGCTCCCACCCTCCGTGGAGCTCTACCTTCCAGAAGCTGAATTTGTCACAACAATTAGCCGTTGTCAGTGGAATTCGGCTTCCTTTTTCTGTTTTCCAACCCCGTTCCTGTTTGGTGTGAACTCATCTCTGGAAAACCTTTCATCAGGATTATTGATCCCCCCCCCGCACCCCACCCCATACCCTTAGCTGTGAGAAAGAAGCACAGGAGACAGGAGCTTTGAAATGCAACCTCAAAGTGCAGTTATGTGGCAATGTCAGGGTTCTGGAATGCTCTGACCTTTTGTCCTGCCAAGCACCGCTTTTTTCTAAGATCACATCATGAAGGGTATTCCTACACGCACTTAATTTTTAAGAGGAGAGAGAGAGAGAGAGAAAAGACATGGCTCCATACCCATCCGTTTGCAGGAGAGCTGTTCTTCAGACACCTGGGACAAACTCAGCCTTGTTTTGTTCTGTCTTGATAGACATAACGGGCCGCTTTGGTAATTTCATCTGTAAATGCACTCCTGTGTAGCAGGACGATGCTTCCATGCGCAGGAGTGCAGAGAGAAGAGGTGGTGAGAAGCGCCATGGTGACACGTGGGAGAACACAGAGGGGGCTTGTTACACAGCCCCGAGCGCACCCCCAGCTCTCTTGGATGCCAAGTCCATGGCTTCCTGACCAGAGAGGGGAACTTTTGTAAACTGCTCAATGTGCAGTTCAAGCCTCCATTAGTATTAAAATTTATACCCGTAGCTTGAAACAAGATGACACTTCTGGCTTCCTTCAAGAGGGACTGCCAATTAGCCTCCGGCAGACAGCTCCCTGCCCACCTCCTCCTAACGTCCCTTCTCCCTTGGAGAGAGGCAGCTCTGGATGCCCTTGCCTCTTAATACGAACTTTTCCACTTAGCATTTGATGACTCCATTGTTTTTCCCCCTCAAAAGAAACTTCTAAACTTTGGTTTCTCTACCAAAATACTTTCTCTTCAAAACAACTGTACACATTTAACAGTTTCTAAGAAAGTCTCTTTGCCCCCAATTGTAGAGGGTCAGGCTAACATCAGAGTCACTGCGCAAATTCAGTATCATAAATGAGAATGGAACAGTTCAATGTTTCGTACAACACAATGGTCAGGTGTTGTGACTCTGGGGTCAAAAAGACCTGGGTTTCAGCTTTGAAATTACTAGTTAATATGTCTTTTTGGGCCTCAGTTTCCAAATCTGTAAAATGAAAGGACTAATAGTGTCTCCCTTGAATGTTTATCGGAGGATTCAGTGACATAATGCACATAAAGCACTGGGCCTATTATTTGTCCTATAGAAAGTGCTCAATCCTGTTGAGAGTTGTTATTAGCAGTTTTCACCTTGGGTAGAACTCCTGAGTATGAGACCAAGATGAGTGAGGGGGAAGGAGTGTGTGAGGATTTGGAGCCCTGTGCCATGGTGGCAGTGCACCGGCAATGGACTCTCGGTGATCTGTGTGTCCCCATCTTACCCAAACCTCTTTGCCACTTTGTTCCCGCCCCTTCTGCCTTTGATATGGTGATGTCTTCAGTCCTGTACCTCCTCCCTTGGGCAAGCTGTCCACAATGAGATGTGGGAGCTGCAGATGACTCAGGTTCCTTATCGCACACAGCTTCTGGGTATCAGTGGGTGCCAAAAATGGAGAGGAAACGCACACACGCTAAACCAGAGTCATCCTCTTACACATCCACACACAGACACATGCTCTTAACACCAACACTAAATGACTACCCACTTAGTATCCATCAGTGGGATGGCCTGGCAATGGGGATCATTGTGTAAATTCCACACGTTACGGACTGATTTAGGTTGTGATGACAAATTGATATAAGCCAAGCTCGGGTCATTTCGGAGATGGAGGGATGGAGTCTACCTGTGGGCGATTTCTTCTAACCTAGTGCCTTTCTGCCAGTCCTCACTCCAAGCAGGGACCAGGGACTTGGCTAACAAAGATTTTAAAAGGCAGGACAGAGTGATATTAGGGAGATGGTGGGTGGAGAGCAGGAAATAGCATGGCTGGCTCTTACACGGGCTCAGGTTGCTCACTGTCATATACAATAAATCTGCTGAAAATGTTAAAGCAATTAAATAAAATAAAGAGAATACAAATGTGGAAAAAAGCTATTGTAATTGGATATTCCAGAACTCGAGACCCAGGCATAATGTTTTTATAATAGTATACATAAGAGAGTGTTCTATTCAATAACATAACAAGGATTAAGTAATCGAACAACATTATTTAAAAATATTTTCTGGGTTGGCTCTTATGTCTCAGCATCTCAAACACACACAGTTCTAGTTATGGGAATCTGCAGAGTTAGGACAATGAGCTCCAGCCCACAGAACATCTGGCTCCAACCAATGTTCCCAGTCTCTTGTTTTTATAAGCAATAAATTTGGAGGGCCAGGTTTGCATGCTTGGGTCATTTGATTTACTTGATGCACAGATCATTTTGGCCACTTGTCAGAGCTGCTAGTCAGAGGTACCTGACTTCAATCGCTAAGAGTGGAAATGGTTCTGTTCTTTTCATTTAGTCACCTACGTATTTTTTTAGGTCCCTGGTGCCTACATAATTCTTTGTGATGGGTCATGACTCAGTCATTTACAAAAATATGTATTGTGAGGCAAGGTCCCTGCTCTCACCGATTCACAGTCCAGTAGGGGAGACAGATATTAGACAAATCCACACCGAAATGGTTATTTGATTACAGTTGTGAAGGATGATTCAGGGAAGAAGAATGGTATTACAGGGGGATGCTCTGCTGGCCTGGAAGTTAGGCAAGGCTTCTCTGACAAAAGTAGTGCTTAAGACATTTAAACCAGTGACTTGGTGAAAAGAAAAGGAAGAGCCTGGAGGGGAGAGAGGCCTGAGAGATGATAGATAGATGATAGATGATAGATAGATAGATAGATAGATAGATAGATAGATAGATAGATAGATAGATAGATAGATAGATAGATAGCAGTATGTGCAATGGCCTAGAGCCAGAGGGGTTGAGACAGATTGAGAAATTAGAGGAAGGCCAATATGGCCAGATTGTGAGCAGCTATAGGGGTGGGAGTGAGGGGGTAGGCAGGGTCCTGAAGAAGACAAAGTAGGGGGGACCTAGATTATGTTCTCAAAGATACCATCTAATAGAGAAGCAATTGCCTCTCAGAAGTAAATTTTGTTGATTAAACTCCCCCAAAATATTTATCTAATGTATAATTTCTCCTCACAATTTGTCCCCACTTCTGGCAAAAGAAAAAAAGATACTCAGTTCAAGGTGTGACCTATTCATGGTGGGTTGGTACAAAGTAAAATGCATTTCTGTTAAATGCTTCTCAAGTTTTGGTCATCCCATCTTATTATGAAGAGTTGAGGTGGTGCATGTGAATATAGGGGCAAAGAAGTCCTGAGATCTGCAGGTGGTAACCAGAGATGCAGGAGGGCTCATGTGTAGTTCCAGTCTCTGTAAAGACCTGAGAACCAGGAGAGCCTTGGTGTAAGTTCCAATCTGAAAGCTGGCAGGCTCAAGACCCAGGAAGAGTCAGTGTTCCAGTCTGAGTCCTAAGGCTGGAAAAGATGGATGATCCAGCTCAGACAGCCAGGCAATAGGAATTCCCTCTTACTCAGTTTTTTTGTTTTATTTTGGTCTTCAACTGATGGAGTGAGGCCCACCTACTTTAGGGAGGGCAATCTGCTTTCCTAAATCCACCAATTCTAGCATTAATCTGATTCAGAAACACCCTCACACACACAGAGAATAATGTTTGAATAACTGCCTGGGTACCCTGTGGCCCAGTGAGTTGACATATAAAATTCACTATTATACAACCCTAATGATTTTTGCCACACACCTGTAATATCCATACCCTAGTTTGTACAATGTCATTTTTTTTAAAAAAATTATTTTTCTTAAACAGATTTTTCCATTTATAAGTGGAATGTTAAATCACCACTGCAAATGAAATGTCTATATTACCTGCCATAAATTGAAGACATGCATAAAATAGACAGAGTGAAAACAAAACAGTGTTATTACACACTTGATAACCACTGTGGTCTACTGGAGCTCTTAGCCTGCTGCCTCCTCTCCATTATATAAAACAAGAGATTAAACAAGAGATTAAAAAGAGTTAGAATAAAAAGAGGCTAATGCCAAACTGAGATGTTGTCTTGACTCTGTTGATTGTTTCAAAGAGAATTGAAAAGGAAACATCTTTCTTACTGTTCAATACAGTGTAAGTAATGATGATGTCAGTGTGCCACATAAAAACATCCACAAGCCCCTGGTGGCACTTAGCCCACCCTTTGCGATACAAAGTTATTTTCTAGGTAAATGTAGGCCAAAGGATGTAGTCTTATTTCATTGAAGGAAGGCAGACAAACCCGTGCCATGGCAGCAAATGTGTACCTCACTTTCTAGAAATGTAGTAGACACTTTGATACATCAGGCAATTTTTCTTAAAGACAAACATTCTTATAGACAAATATCTCAGAGGTCCTTCATCTGGACCAGGGCTTGGCTCAGGGGGACCTTGAGACTAAGCTGATCAGAGAAAATGACCTGAGGGAGGACCTTGCCAGAGGGCTGGGCAGACAGGGTTGGTGTCGTGGAATCTGGGGTATATAGGGTGGTGAGTGACCACTTATAGAGGTCAAGTGGAACCCTACGGCAGTCACAGGAGACAGTGAGCATTCAGTAGGCAGTAACCAGTGGTCAGTAGGCAGAAGCTCTTGCAACTGTTGATGCTGATGTTATCATTTTAAATATAGGTGCCAGCCCGACATTGGCATCAGCAGAGTTAAGCTGCTGGCAGCAGGGACTGGAGATCAAGACACCATCTCTGTCCTGGGGAGGACTTGTAAGAGCCGGGAAGAGCCAGGTCCCAGAGGAAATGGCCTACTGGGCTGTTATTTAGTCAGAGCCTAAGGCACTAGGAAGGTGAAGAGAAAGACTCAGTCATCCAATCTATAGGTCTCTGGCCACCAGGAGTGAGCCGAGAGTTGTACAACCCTCATAGAAAAATGTCAGGGCAGAAGAAAGACTGACCAGGCATTCATTTCTATAACCACGGCATAAGTAGTCTAGGCCAGGGGTTCTCAAAGTGCAGCTCTTGGACCAGCCGCAGCTATATCACCTGGGGGCTTGTTAGAAAAGTGAATTCTCTCGCTCCACCCCTACCAGAAGTTCTAGGAGTGGGGCTCAGCAAGCAGTGTTTTAATAAACCTTCCAGATGCTTCTAGTCATGCTAAGTTTAAGGACCACTGGTCCAAGAAAGAGGTGAGTCCAGGTGTGCCCAGTGAGGGGACAACAGGACTGTTCTGGCAGGGACAGGCAGGTGTCAGAACACAGGTCAGGACATTGTCCAGCTTCTGTCTTGATTTCTCTTCTCTTGGTAGTGGCTTCTCACCCTCTAGCAGTTCCTTTCTCTGCCTGCTACTCTCTTTGTGCACACAAATGAACGTCACATCCCAACAGGCGATGGGAGGACGCTGTCACTCATCACTGTTAGTTTTTTATCTCATTTAAAAAATATATGTCTTTATTGATTTCAGAGAGAGGAAGGGAGGGGGAGAGAGAGACAGAAACATCAATGATGAGAGTCATTGATGGGCTGCCTCCTGCACGCCCCCTGCTGGGGATCGAGCCCACAACCCAGGCGTGTGCCCCGATGGGGAATTGAGCTTCGATCTCCTGGGTCATAGGTTGATGCTCAACTGCTGAGTCATGTCGTCTGGGCTTATCTTATTTTTTAAAGTAGAGACTTCCAGGGGAATTTGAATACATCTCCTGAATCTGATGTGGTGGAAAATTTTACAAACAGCTCCTTAGGCTTTGGGTTTGTTTCGTTTGAATGCAAGGGCTCTTCTGGGTTGCCCATGGCCAGTGAGGCAGTCAGTGCTGCAGGGAGACAGCCTGCTGCTCCTCCCTCCCAATCCACTGTGCAGATTGGGAGGGGTTCTGGTGAACAGGGCTGATTTTGCAACAAAGATCCTGGCGGAGGGAGGCAGCGTAGGGGGTCGCAAGAGAGATAAGTGGCACAGACTATGGATCCAGACAGACCTGCGTTGGAATCTTGGCTCTGCTACATGCTCGCTTAAATCTAGGAGAGATCATCCTAACCTCTCTGTGCCTCAGTTTACTAATATTAATATAATAATTTCATAAAGTTACTGGTAGGATTTAAAGAGGTGATGTATGTATGTAAAATGGCAAGCTTAAATTAGTTGCCCAATAAATTGATATGATGACCTTGTATTGTTCCCTAATCTTTCCCATGTTTCCTGAGATCCAAAGTGGGGTAGTTTACCTGTTGCAGTCTGAGATATAATAGCCAATATTTACTGAGTCCTGCTCAGTTAGAAGACTTTACTGCATGTAACCAAAACCTGACTCAAACCAGTGTAAATAAGAAACTCTATTATCTCATATAACAGGAAATCCAAAGAAAGGAGGGGTCCCAGGAATGATGCAATGAGGGATCCAGTTCTCTTTCTCTATTACGTTCTCGGTTCTGACCTACTCTGTATCTCAGCTTTCTGCTAAGACTGGCTTCCCTTGTGGTCACCATATGTCTGCTAGCAAAAGCTGAAGCTACATGCTTCCTTGCTCACATCTAGCAAGGAAAAAAATGTCTCTTCCCACCTGTCTTACTGAACTGGCCTGGGTCATATGCCTTCCCGAGAATAATAACATGCACTGATTGGCTGTTCTTCAGAAGTCCGGGGTTTTGATCCAGTCATTGGCATCCAGCTACAACGATCAGTTAGTCAAACCAGAACCGTCTCTGAACTTGAGGGACAGTACCAGCTTCCCCTGAGTATCTTGGGCTGAGTTTTGATGGAAGGATGAATAACTAGCAGTAAAGGAGAGCTGGCTAGGTTTGCTGCAGATTTCTACATCCCAGGGACTGTGCTAAGCATTTGACGTTTATTTTCTTATTTGATTTTCACAAGGCCCCTAGGAGGTGGCTCTTTTTGATAGATAAGGGAGAAGTTCAGAGAGGTGAAATCACTAACTTGCTCGGTATCACTCGCAAGGTTGACAGGACCAGAATGCATGCTCAAGCCCAGGACAGCCCGGAGCCATGCCCCTCACCTCGCAGTCGCCCTGTTGGCTGGCTTCTTTGGGGCGGGACTCAAACTCTGGCCTCACGGTGCGGGGTGTCCAGGATCCTGGCACGAGCCCAGCGAGGTGGACTCATTTTTACCCCATGCTGAGGAATAATGGGAACATTCTGGAAAGAACTTGAGCTCAGCTCTCAGGTTTCCACAGTTATTTGTCCGTTGTTACCAAACACTAAAGACTTTAAAAATTCACTGTGGTCATATAGGCAGGAAAAATGACCTCATGCTTGCAACCACAAACCCAGAATGCTCTGGAATCTGTAAGATGAACTGCATTTTAATTAGAAGAGAGAAAGAGCAATGAAGCCGGTTCTTGGATATTTTTTCAAACCCTCCCCCGGCTTGCCTTCAGGCCAAAATGTGACAAGTGTCCTAAATCTGATAACAAACACACACTTCTGCAATCACTGTTAGCTTTCCTAAAAAGAAAGAAAAAAAAATCACATTGGCTTCTTGTTACCAGCAAGAGTTCAAGAGCATACAGCCTTGAAACACAGCACATGAAAATACAGGGAATCATCCCCATTAAACATTCACAAGTAAAAGTGGAGCTCACGACCCATTTTCCTCTCTGCTTAGAAGGCGATCTATGATGTCAGGGCCTCAGAACTCTGAGCCCCGCGATATTAAAGAGGCTTGCAGTTTACCCCTAACATCTGCTCATTGGTTATTGTTTATGTATTATTCTCAACCATGGGGTCGAACCTCCCGGCTGATGAGCGAATTGTCCTAACTGACAGTGCAGAGCAATGACGCAGCATCGTAGAGCTGCTCCCTCCCGGGCTCTGCAAATAGCAACGCTTGGCCTTTGGCACAGCCGCTGCTTCCTCCAAGGCTGGTGGCAGGAAAAGGAGAGGAGAGAACATCCACACATTATACACTTCTTGTGAGGCACGCTTTCCTGAGAACCTTACATGTACCATTGTCTCATTCAGTACTCTCCTCAAGCGAATGTGGTATCTGTCCCATTTTATAGATGGGCACACTGAGACCTAAAGAAGTCAATTAATGATGCATACGTTAAAAGGACTTCACCTGCAACTGGGAGAGCATGCAACTGAGGATGGTTAAAGCAAGGATCTGCAAACTCTTCTTGTAAAAAGACAGGCAATAACTATTTTCAATTCTAGGCCATAAGGCCTCTGTCGGGATGAACACATCCAGAGATAATTCACAAATAAAAGGCGTGGCTGTGTTGCAGTAAGACTTCATTTGTAGAAACAGGCATTGGGTTAGATTTGGCCTTTGGGTCATAGGGTGTTGAAACCTGGCTTCAAGCAATGCTTCTCAAACTGTCTGCAACAAGTCACCAGCTAACCTGCCCCCTAATTTTCAGTGTATCATGCATTGATACTTCTGTAAAATGCAATAAAATTCATTAACAAAATTTGAACATAAGTTCAATTATTTTTATTATTAGAGTCAATAAACATGAAAATTTATAAACACACTCAATTTCTGTACCTAACACGGACTAGTAAGAAATAGCCTGTGGAATGACACTATCCTATGATTGACATGTTGAGCAGCAGTGCTTTAAGGATTAGGACATTTATTATCTTAACTGGCAATAAATCCAGACATGGCAGGTCCAACTGCTTAACCATGTCATCAAGGACCCAGATTTTTTCTACTTCTCAATTTTTGATCCTCAGTTTTTATCTGTTTTCCTGGTTCAAGACGGTGGCCACAGCCATCACTGTAGCCTCACACAGCAGTGCCCAACACAGGAAGGAAGGAGAGGCAAAGAAGGCCTTGCACTTAGGCTACAGTCTCTTTTTTGGGGGCAGGATAAACTTGCCCCAAGCAGCAGTCTGCTCTGATGTTTCATTGGCTATGGATCACATAACTCATACTCATACCAATCACCAGGAAAGGGTGATAGGGATCCCATGGTTGGCTTAGTGCAATTGTGAGTTATCCCCTCAGACTGGACCCAGAGCCACCTGATAAAAATTAGGACTTGGTAAGCCAAGGAGGATGCCAGCTCCAGGAATGTGCTTATGGAAGCTGAACTATTTGTTTAACAGTTAGGGCCTGCAGTCCTGATCTGTTCAACCCATAAGCTGTGCTCCTTTTAGTCCAGTAGTCTATAGCGATGAAAGAATTCTCCTTTTATGGTTCTTGCTTTAGGATCTGCATACATTTAACCATTTGTGGGGAGCTTTAAAAATTATAGCAAGCGTCCGTGTGTTTTATAAAACTGGAAAGCTGATGCTTACCTGTCTGTGCCAGTAGCAAAAGGAGGCAACATCAGAACTCTGGCCCAGGGACTTTGACACTCTTCAGTGAATTTGTTCCAAGGTATTTGACCATTTCTTCCTGCACTGACCCATCAACAGCATCAAAACAACAGTCAGCCGATATAGGCAAAAGGTCAACATAGACAATTGTTGGTGTGAATTGACTCGTTGTGTCAATAGAAATGACCCATTTTTTTATCATGTTGATCTGGATGGTCTCATGTAGGGCGACTGACTATCCTGAATGACCTGAGACTAAGGGACTTCCTGGGGTGCAGGACTCTGTAAACCAGGACAATCCCAGTGTTCAATTTTAACACACAAGTCATTCCAGGAATAGTGGGGCAAGTCGGCCACCCTAGTTTCTGGCCTCTATCTACTGTCAGAATGTGCTTTTGTGTATGTTTTGGCATACTAAGTTTACAGGCCCCAAGTTTTCCTGGAAAATTAATAAACAATGTGTCTCATTTAGTCTTGTGGATGATATTTTTTTCCCACAATTAAAACATCTAAATTAAGAGAAGCACATCTTTGAAATTCTTTGTTTCTTCACTGCTGAGGATTTCCTTGGGAAATTTTTAGAAATATTTTTCCTTGATTGTGAAGAGAGGCATGCAGGAAGACCTTGTCAAGCTTTATTTCCGCCTCTTCTCTACCTGCTACCCAGCGCAGCCAGGCATGTGGCAGCCAGTCTCAGGACCACCCTTGAGCTGAATGTATTTAAAGACACTTCGACTTCTCCATTGGTCATCCATTGCTGGTCTTGGACTGTCTGTTAGAAATCACCTAGGGCCCTTTAAAAAATAAAAATAAATAAAAAGCCCCTGGGTCCTACACTATGCCTGTATTGGGAGGTGGAGGTAGGGAATGGGTTTGGGGCCCAGGGACCTTCACTTTTCACAAAGTCCCCAGGTATTCCTGACATGCCACTAACTTCAGAAGCAACTGGCTAGAATATGTCAGTCAACCTATCTGAGTGACAACTGAAACTGTAATTACGCCGTTAAAAAAGAGAACCCTACGAAATTGCGAAATTGCTCCTCTGTGCCTTTCTTCCTTTCTCTCCTTTTCTGCCTTTCTTTTTTATTAAATGGTAGCAGCTCATGTGAACACTGGGGACAATTTTAGGAAATGCCCTGGAATGAAATGTCCAAATATTCTAAGTGAATTTAAATCCACCTTCTAAGCATTCAGAAGTCACTTGTCCCTTAATGTCCACGGGGGCTTGAGGCTGGAACAAAAGCTTGGAAGAAAGGGGTCTCTGGGTTTATCTGTAGCAGGGGACACCCAGGGGCTGAGTTGTTCTTTCACGGTCCCCACCCCTCTGGCCTTCCTCTTCCCAAGCCTCCGTGGCCCACACCCATCTGAGAGTCAGCGGGCGGAGGAGTTTGGATTTACGTTGCTCACTAGGCCACCAGTCGGCTGAGCCAGGCCACAGAGATGAAACTCAGCGACAATGCACAGCATTGCTCTCTATCATTTGACAAAAGCATGCCCCACAGCAGTCCAGGTTCTCATTAAGGCCTCTTTAACTGCTCAGGCTGATTCCACTTTTTTTTTCAAGCCACTAGAATAGTTAATACAATGTGTGGGACAACACCATTTCCACTGGGGCGCAATCAAAAAGGAAGCTTCTCTCCGCACTTTCTTTCATCTCTCTCCTTACATCAACCTGAAGCGGAGCGGAGGTCCCCGGGGACGCCCGCTCATCAAGCCCTGCCTCCCACAAAAGGGAGATTTTGCCTAGACAGCTCCGAAGAGTCCCGATTCAAAGGTAAAACAATTAGTACACATTAATCATCACAAGGATGGTACTAAAAGCATAATCCTCCTAGAATGGGAACAAATTAAACTGAAAGTAGCACTGTAAAATCAAGCAGATCGAGACCACACAAGCAAGGGAGATGAGAGGACACTGCTCTGAGCCCCAAATCTGGCTGCCACAGGGGCCCCCAAAGGTCCCCCATCTTTGGTCTTGACACAGAACCTACCCTGCCCTCTTCAGTGGCCTGTAAAACCCAAAAGCTCTCCGTGCTGAGGCCAGGTAGCCATCCCCTCACAAGTCTACATGCTCTGTGAACACCTGGGAGCTGTAGTCACACAGTCCGATGGCTAATGGCCTTTCTAAGGGTGGAAGGCTGCCCCCAAAGCCTGGAATCAGCCCACCGAGGACTTCTCCAAGGAGAGAGAAAGACACCCCTTTTCTGCAAAAGGAGGACGTTTGTTCAGATTTCCAAACGAGGCCAACCCTGGGCCACAGATTGTTTTAGACAAGGGGTGTCTGCTTCCTTCACACCCCACCCCAGGGCCCCTACCTCCTTTTTTTCTCTTTTCTGAGCTTCAGCCTGTGAGGCGAGAGCCATCTGGGGAGAAAAGCCACTTACAGCCCACCATAGATGTGCTTGGAATCCAGGCCGGGCGGCAGGGGTATCTTTCCCACTTCTCTCAAGCTGCTCTTCATGGCCCTTTGGCGTTTTCCTTTGATCTCCCTCACTCCCTGTGCCCTTTTTACACTCCCCGGGTTCCCAGCCGTATCCCAGTGTCCCTTGTCAGAGGGACAGTCCCATTTCAGATCAGTACCTTTCTTCGTGGAGCCAATAAGGCTCTTCCGCTCTGGATCCTCAGAGCTTCATAGTAACAACCAATAAACTCACCAGCTTCTCTCTTACCCCTCATTGCGCAACTGATACACTGTTATGCTGGAAGAGCTCCTTCCCACCACGAGTAGGGTCAGGGAATGAATAGAACAGAGAACCCCTCCTGCCACCAAAGGTGCGTGGAACTTACTATTTATTTGCACACTAAAAGATAATATAAAAGAGAAGACTGTGCATAAAGTTAGAAATTACTGGTGGACTTTCATACCAGTCTGGGGGCTATTGGAGATGGATGTATCTTCCCAGAGCTTGATATCCCCAGGTTAGAATCTCTTCCAGATATAATCAGATTTCTTACTAGACATAAAACCGATTTACAAGTTCAGTTCCTTTCATTTGTTTTGAAGCTTGTACTCCTAGGTAAATGTTCAAGATTTTTAACTATCCATTTTTGTTCTCACCTTTCTTCACATTCTTGCTCTCAGTATATCACCCCTGGAAACAGATAACATGATACTAGGAGGAAGGCCAAGGACTCTGGCCCGAGCTGAGACGCTGCTTGCGAAGTCCCCCGGGGCACTCATGCTCGGTGCTGTGTGTCTGCGGGACACGCCGGGGAGGCGCTCGGCTTACTCGCCCATGCCAGAGTTCAGGCCATGTGACTCCGAACCCTGTGCCATTTCCAAGATGGAAAATATTCAGCTTCTGATGAGATTATTAGCTCTCCTCCTGTCCGGGTCCGATAAATGAAAACCAGATTTGCATGTATAAATAACAATCCAGTGCTGAAATGATTTATTTAGTAAAGTTACTGTTTTGGAAACCAAATCAATGTGTCATGTCAAGATCCAATCTGCCCTTCACTCACATGGCAAAGGAGACTTCTCCGGGGTCTACTAGAAAAAAAAAACACAAGTTGGAATCCTATTAATAGTTTACTCCTACCACAGTTACAGTGCAATCCAGCTATGAGAATGAAAGCTTGAAATAATGTTTCCGAGAACATCCTGATAATAGCGCGTGCTATTTTTTATTGTATTCAAGACACACATGAATAACTCCCCCCCACCCCCCGAAAGAAAGGAAACAAAGCAAAGGGCAACATATTTTCCCACTGTGAAAATTTCCTTCCTCAAGTGGAAACAGTTGGAATTGGAAGGCAAACCCTATGGTTGTTACGTGTCAGAAGTCAGAAGGCTGACGCGACGACAGCTTCAAAGGTGTGCTGGGCTACACTCGTGTGTGCTCTTTTTAAAGAAGACAATAGGCATTGAAAATTAAGCACCGCATCAAAGCCTTCCAACTCCACTGAGAACGTGTCTGTGGAAAACTCAGACCAAGAGGCAGGGCCGTTTCTGCGTAAATTCTGTGAAGGTTTTGGGCGCATAGGAATTGCATTGTCTAGGAGGCTCTGGAGACGGTTATGCAACTCGGACCTGAGTGGCATGTCAGAGCTGGTGTCTACGGCTAGTACAGAAGCACCTGCAGCTCATTCTGGTCACCCTCCTGGCATTAAACCAAGGCTCATCATTTGAGTCAGCTCTATTGACGCTCAGGTACCTCACTGTGATGCCGCTCTGGAAGGGGCTCAGATAGTGGGTAGTGGATACGGGAGCCTGTGATGAGGGAGGAGCGATGCATTGGACCAAACCCTACTCTGATGACTTGTTTAATTTCTCTGAGCCTTAGTTTCTTCATGTGCAAAATGGGAACAGTGATGTCTAACTTGCGAGGGTATTGAGAAAATCAGAGACACTGCACGTGACATTCTAGGCACATAGTAGGGACTCAGTGAATGGTACTGTGTATGTGTGTAAGTATGTACGAATGTTTAGTTATTTACTTATTTACTTACTACAGCACCCAGTTCATCTCTTGGTAGCAGAGACTATTAACCTGGGGTCTAAAGACACATGGAACCTAAACTGAAATTATGAGCAAAGTCTCACATATATGTGCATTTTCCTGAAGATGAGGGTTCATAACTTTCATAATGTTCTTAAAGGGGGTCTGTGATCAAAAGAAACATTAACGCTACCTCTTTCTGATTAGGCCTCACCTATGTGTTGATCCCACAGCATGAAATGAAAATCAGGTTTGTGATTTGCGGTCCTTTTCGGGTTGTATGTGTGCTGTGCCGAGTTGTCCTCTAAGGTACAGTCCTGCATGCGGGTGTCCGCGTGCACGTGCATGCTTGTAGATGCTGGTAGGTTTAGGGGATGCTAATTTCACAGTGAGCCACAAGTTTACTGAGAAAAGCGAACAATTGTGAGACCAAAAAAGTGGATGACAGATGGGGAGGAGCCGGGGGTTCTGTAGGAAGAACCCCGAGGGCGAAGGCTGAGGAGACGTGGAGAACAGAGCAGGGGCAAAGCCAAGAGCCCAGTGGGGTCCATTCTGCTGGGGACTCTGCGGACACAGAGCCGCAGTGGGCTTGTGCGGGGTTGTGCTAGGAGAGTGTGATTGGGTGCCCCGTATGGAGAGGGTCTGTGGGGGATCAGCAGGAAGGAATGGGTGCTCCCATTAAAGGAGACACTACCATATGTCTGGAAAAGAGAAATAAATGCCCAAGGTAGAGGAAAATTATATAAATTAGATAAAATAAGAGATGATCCAGGGGGCAAAAGACTTACAGAGATTTAGAAGCAGAAGAGAAATTCATAGACCTGCTGCTTCCCACTTCAGCTGGCCGCCTGTGGCTCAGATGCCAGCAGCTGGATTTGCCCGAGGGTACCCAGTGGCGAGGAGGGGCCTGTGCACCCTAGGGACGCACGTCCTGTTTGGCTGGGTGGGGGACACGAAGACCAGAACTTGAATTAAAAACATATGCATGTATGTATGTATATATGTATTCGTACACACACATACACACATGCATGCATACCTGCATATGTAAGTACATGTCTTACTCAAGTTCTTGGTCAAGCTCCTTGAGCTTCCCCTGCAGGATACAGCTGCGTGTATCAACTTAGCAGCGAGCCTGCCTTCATGCTTGCTATTTCCTAGGCACCGTGCTAAGAGCTTAAAGCTCATGCCCATTTCGCTCTTAAAGCAGCCCTATGAAAGAGGCATTATTGTTGGTTTTCATCTTACAGACGAAGAAACTGAGGCTGACTGAGGTGAAGTGATTTTCCCCAAATCGCACACTCAGTAAGCGGTGAAGCTGGGATTTCAGCCGACACAGGTTGATGCTGGAGACTGCAAAGCCAGTTGCCGCACTATTTATATTTATATTCCCAGGGAAGACGGAGTCAATTTACCAAACGCCTGGGCAACGATTCAGGCAGCAGCAGAAGAGCAAGGGCCCCAGGCCCGAGGCCTGAGGCGGCCGCGGGCCTCCCGGAGCCATCTCATCCTGTTCCCCCACGTGGATGTAGGACACGGTGACCTCGCGCTGCGCCCTGCGTGTTTTATTACTTCTCTGTACACCAGGCGGTGGGACTCCGGACACAGAGGAGAGGTCAGCTTGAGAAAGGGGCATGGAACTATGGAGAGCCCTTTTATTTTGTGCAGCAGTCCCACAGGTCGGAGGCAGTCAAGGGCTTGATATTTACCATTCATTGGCTCCACACAAATAGAGACCCACACTCAGAAGCCATGGAAACAGGAGAAAATGCAGTTCAGCACCTCCCAGCAGTCCCGGCGGCGGGGAGGGACGGGCTGGAGCTGACCTTTGCTGGCTGCTGTTACTTCCTCGGGAGCAGTGTCAGGCTAGGGACCAGCAGGGAGGAAGGGTCCCGTCTGTTACGAGCCTGGAGAGTGTGCTGACCTTCACAGATGTCTTGCAAAAGGAAGTCAGTATATGGCACAGCTGCGAAGGTTAGAATTTGGGGGAGTTTCTCAGAGGTCACAGAGGCTTCTGAATGCCCAACAATTCATCAAGCACAACACACTCTTCTGCCTCCCCTGCTTGGCCCCACTCCCTTCCATCCCTTCAACCCTGGCGACTTGCCCCACCTGACATATTGGTTCTCTCTCTCTCTCTCTCTCTCTCTCCTTTTTACTCACTAATGAGACCTGCATTAGAACCATGTTAAGCTAGAGATTGAATGGCACCCACCTGAGAGTCCACCACCAGATTCCCACTGCCTGAATACAGCTGCTGAGCTATTTGGGGCCAACTTGGAGACACGGGGACATTGTGACCATTGATTTGGATGGATGCTAGTAGCCGTAGACATACAAAGAACCGTTCACTCTTCTGTTGAGGTTTTAGATATGGCCTGAGGACATCGTAACATTCAGAGAAAATGGGCCACAGATTGAATGCATAGGAGATGTGTGTATTTTGTTTGTTTGTTTATGGTTTTTCCTGGACAACAAGTATTTTCCGTCATTCCTAGATAGTAATTTCTGGAAATTACTATTACTAAAAATAGATGTCACTTTTATCGTTGTATTCCCAGCTCCTAAAATAATGCCTATTATATAGTTGGTGCTCCGTAAATATTTGTTGCAGAAACGAATAGATGGCTAAGTGTGAATTTGCATCCCTAACTTGATGGCCTTATCCACCTTTGAGCCCCTAGTTTTAACACAATGCGTGATTTTTGTCAATCTAAACAACTGATGTGAGCTATTTCTGAAATTCCTGAGTAGATGTGCTGTGGTGTGCTGTAAATCATAAGGAGGAGCAGCCCAGGGCTAAGTTTTCCTTTGGGGATCCCACTAGGGCAATGGATGCTGGGAAGGAGTGGGGGACCATCAGTCATCCCTGCTCCTTAAGGTCCCAGTGTTACCTTGGCTGACAGTACTGTCCCTTGGTTCATCAGGATCTTCTCCCTAGGACCGCCTCCCCAACTCAATCTCTTCTGTGCAGTGAAATCCTATTCCGTATCCCCTTCTACCTTTCATCCCTGGAAATATTTCCATGTTAACAGGAACTTTACCAACACAGGGCTGTGTCCTCATAGTGGGAACTTCAGAAACTAGAACAAGCCAACAGGCGTGATATTTCCTGCTTTTACTTAAGTTCCATCGTTTTGGCATTGTCCCATTCTACCTACATAAAAAGAGAGTCATTTCTTCAGTCACTGTTTATATTTCCTTTATTGGAGGGAGAAAAGACTCTCAGGGAAAGAACCAGACCAGCCTATTTAAAAGAAATAAACTCTTAAAGAACTCTTATGACACCCCCCCAACACTTCCCCTCCACCACCGTTTCAAATCAGTATTCTAAGTAGCTTCGCTTTAGAAGAGTTCCACCTCTCTTATGATTTTTTATGAGGAAAAGCAATCCCACTTGGAAAAAAAATGCAATGCAGCTAGCATATTTGAAGACTATATTTTATTTATTGATTTTTTAAACATACATTTTTAACAGAATTTTTGTTGAAGTTATGTTTATGTGGTATCAGCCCTTGGAGAAAATGTGGCAGTGTGTGAGGAATATAAATGAGTGAAGTTCTCCACAGACAGGATGGCAGTCCATGACGAATGAAATTCATTGCATGTGTTCTTCCTTTGTGTGATACTTATGTCTAGGGCATTAACAGTTTTTTTATGTATATGTGATGCTGTACGTCCCCTTATGTGGCTCTGAAAGGAATTCTGGACCAAGAGTCAGGAGCCCTGGGATTTAATCCTGGCTCTGTCTTAAACTTCCCCAGAGGCCTTGGGAAAATCAATTGATTGTTCTAAACTTCAGTTTCCTAGGTTTTTTTTAAAAAAAGATATTGTTATAGTTTACAGAATAAAAGTTCTGCAGCCTGAAAGTCTCGGATTCCAGCTACACTCCTACAAGCTACAAGATCCTGAGAAACTCATTTAACATCCCTGATCCATTTATAAAGTAGAAATAATGACAGCAGCTATCTAACAAGTTTACATATTAAGAGGCTTCATCTTTGGACTCCTGCTTCAAGATTGACTCAAATAGATTATGGCAGGTAAAAACTTCCATTATAAAACCAGGAAAAGGGGATAAATTACAAAACTCCACTTTTGAAAACAAAGAGCTATAGAAGCAACAGGAACTAGATTTTTAAAAATCCAGAATAGGAAGGTCCCTTTTAAATCTAATCATCCCCAGTAGTTTTCTTAACTGAAGGCATTTGTAAATGCTAGGATTAGCCCAAGGATTGGATTTAAACCAAATTGAGGGGTTTTATGGAGGAGAGATAAATCAGCAGAGGTTTTGGCAGTCAGAGCTGACATGATAAACTGGAAAATAGAGGATCTCCAAATGCGAGGGAAGCTTGCTGAATTCTAGGAGGATGTGGGAGACTGGGGGCTGGGTGAGAAAGGAAAATTGCAAACTCCCACACTCTTGCAGGGAGTTCTTTTGTAATCAGTTGTCATAGTTTATCTGAGACTTGGAGGATTCCCAGAATGTGGATCTTTACATTTTAAAACCAAGAGAGTTTCAGGCAAATAAAAATGTCTTGGTTACCCTAGAATTTTAGGAGAAAAAGTCCCACTAGAGGGAGGGAGTCTACAAAATATAGGCAACTAATCTCTTGTTCAAGACATTTGCTAAATATTTAATTTGCATAGGGTGTGGAGCTAAAGAACTAGATTCAAAATATGCAAAGGTTATACTTTCAGACTTGAGGAGATTGAGACATCAAAGTTTCCAAAAGTCTAGGAGGACCAAGACCGAGGAACCAAAGATGGAATAAGTCTTACTAAAACAACAACCCAATCACAACCGAACTAATCCCAGATAGAATTATAGTGACTAGCTTCTCACTGTCTCTGTCAAACAAAGGAAAGTAGAAACCTTCTTGCTAGAGAATATTGTATGGAGATTCTATGGCTCTTTTATCTCAATGTTCAGCATGAAATAAAAATTACTAAACAGAAAAGAGGCAATGAATGTGAGCAATAATCAAGAAAAAAAAACAACAGCCAATAGAAATAGACCTGCAGATAAGCTAGGTATTGGAGTTTGCAGATAAGGCATTTAAAATAACTATGAGTAATATGCTAAGAAAAATAGAGGGGAAAATTGTCAAAATAGATGAAAATATGGAAAATATTTGAAATCCAACCAAGAATTATAGTATATGGAAAGAATCAAATGGACATCCTAGAACTGTAAAACAATATACCAACAAGACTCTGGACATAATAGAAGACACAGTGATCTCAAAGACTGTTTAATGGACAATATCCAAATTGAAGCATAAAGGGAAAAAAGAATGGAAAGAACAAAAGTCATATGGAAACAATCAAAACTTATAATACATGTTCAAGTTCCAAAAGAATAGAAAATAGCGAGACAGAAGAAAATATTTGAATAATGGTCAATAACTTCCAAAACTGATGAAAACTATTAACCCACAGATTCAAGAAGCTCAATAAATTTTAAGTAGGATAAAAACAAAGCAAACTACACAAAGCAAACTAACACATCTTATTTAAGCTGTTAAAAATCAAAAGACAGAAAAAAATCTTAAAAAACACCTTGACGAAAATGACATATTGCTGTAAAGAAGAAATGATGTCTAACTTTTTAAAATAAATTATTGGAGCCAGAAGACAATGGAATTATATCATTAAAGTGATGAGAAGGAAAAATTTGTCAATCAGTATTTCTATACCCAGCAAAAATGTGTTTCAATAATGAATGAGAAAGAACTTTTTTAGACAAACCAAATATGAGAGAATTCACTGTAAGTAAATAGACATTCCAAAAAGTATGTTAAAAAATTCTTCAGGCTGAAGGAAAATGATGCCTAGCAAAAGCGGGAGGAAATGAAGAGTACTAAAAAGGGTAAATAGATAGGTAAATGTAAACAAATATTAACTGTTTCAAGCACAATAATAAAACTGTCTTGTGGACTTTATAACATCATAGAGGTAAAAAGATATGTCAACAATAGCACAAAGGGTAGAAAGATAAAAAAGTTGTGAAAATAATGTTTCTTTTGCTATTCAGGAAGTCCTCACAGTACTGACTTAGCATAGGCTATTAAACTCAGGGTTGCATACTGAAATCTCTAGGATAATTACTAAAAATAAAATATAACCATATATCACTAAAAAGCTCATTGAGGAGAAAATATTGGATAAAAAATACTTGAGGAATCTAAAAGAAGGCAGGAAATCAGGAATAAAGAAATAAAGGATATATGTGAAAAACAGAAACTAAAAGCCAGTGAGTATCATATTTACAATCAAGGTAAATGGATTAAATACACTTTAAAAAATGAATTTTAAAAAAGACCTTACTATATAGCATTTATAACAGATACAAGTTAAATATAAAATTACAGCTAGGTTGAAAGTACAAGGGTGAAAAGAAGATGTATCATTAAAATAGTAACTAAGAAATATTAGTATGGCTGTATTTACATTGAGCAGAATATCTTACTGGAATATAATAATTGCTCAAAAAATTATTAGTTCAAATCATTAAGAGAGAAAAATGTTATAAAACTTTGAAATCTAATGATTTTTGGATCTTATAAGTCTAACTTAGGGACAATTTTTAAAATTTTGTACTATTTCTTTCAAGCTACTTCTCAGAATCTACCATAAAAATTTAGTTTTATTTGCTCAGGTAAGTTTTTCAACTGAGATATGTAACGTGTCAAGTTTCAGTTAGGTGGAACATTTGTGTGTTGGTGTTCTTTCATCGCCAAGTGGTAGAAAAATCAAACTAAAGTTGGAAGTAGTTGAAAGTCAAAATGCTTCAGGTGGGGTTTGATCCAGTAGCTTACTCGTGTTATCTAGACCCTGATTTCTTTCAGTTCTCTGTTTTGCTTTCCAAGTTCCTCGTAGAGCTGGCCCACTTCATGGCCACAAGATGGTTGGCTGTTTCCTCATTTATGTCCAGTGGGGTGGGGAAGAGGGCATGGAAGGGAGAGAGAGAGAGGAGTTAGTTTTTCATCCTCAATCTTTAAGAAAGAGTTCTCAGTCAGATTGGAACAACACAGTTCACGTGCCCATTCTTGATACAATAACTGTAGCAATAGGGTTGAAATTATATTAGTAATTATTTTAGCTAATCAGAGCCCACTTCTGAAGCTAAAGATGATGTTAAATCCCGTGTGCCCCATGGTGACCTACATGGAGAAATAAGTGCCTGGGATGGTAGCAGACCATATCCACACTGTTGATGTTCTAGATAAATATTGATCAACTGGACTCTTAAGCTCAGTGAAGCCAGGAATCATCTCTCGCATGTTCGTTGCCATAGACCCAGCATGAGCTACAAGACCTATCATCAGAGAACCTTAATAAGTTTGATTTATTGCTGAACGAACAAATGAATTTTTTCCATTTGGAGAAATGCACAATTTTATTTTTATGCTTCATGATGCTCTGTGGTTGCAGTTTTAGGAGCAGAAAGTATCGGGATCAGTTGTTGCACAAGAGACATTCTCTCCTAAGATGTTTAGCACTATTTCCAAAGCAAAAGAGGGTGAGATGAGGTCATTTGGGGTAAGGCAATATGAGGCCGATCATTTATTTCCCTGATTATGGATATCAAAAGGAAGAGAGAGGAGAAAGAGAAGGGGAGGGGAGGGAGAGAAAGAGAAGGAAGGAAGAGAAAAATAAAATGAGGGAAGCAAAAGAGAAAGGAGGAGATGGAGGGAGGAAGAAAGGGAGGGAAAATGGAAAGAAGGAAGGAACGGAGGAAGGGAGGGAGGGAGGGAGGGAGGGAGGGAGGGAGGAAGGAAGGAAGGAAGGAAGGAAGGAAGGAAGGAAGGAAGGAAGGAAGGAAGGAAGGAAGGAGGGAAGGGAGCTAGGAAGCTATAACTAGATCTGGGTTCCCAGGCAAAGCACTTTGGGATGGTGGTTCTTCTATGACATCATTTTGCTCAGTGAATGTCTTGTGTGTGTGAGTTTTCATTTCCTGATAGAGTAAATGTCAGGCCTCGTTGGAGGCTTTACAATTTACTAAACAGCTATGGGAATGTGGATAGCAAGCTATAAATCACCCAGTCACTTGGGTGTGGATACAAGTCTTGGGCCAAATACCTGACCGTCCGCTTCATGATGGGAATAGTAAGGCTATTTGAAAACATGACCCAGGCCCCAAACTATAGGGTTTCTTTTTCCTAGAAGACTGTCTGACATGTTTATATGCACATATTAGAATTGTATCCAAGGGAAAGAAAAACAATTGACTTTCTGACTTTACGGTCTGTCATTGACTTTTAGGGTATTTCATGAAATGAAGTAATAACTTCAAGATCAAGGGCATTTTCCTTTGGGTCTTCATCAATTATTTCACTTTCTCTTGGCAATGGCCTCCACCCACTTCTTCCGAAATATCAACCGCCGGGCTGACACTGCACTGGAAAATCTTACTCCCTCTCTCTGCCTTCCTGAATGCGTGTTTCATGCATTAAATTGTTTTAATCACTTCAATTTTTACTAGAGTTTGGCAATCGGTACACTGCTGAATTGTGTGTTCCCAATTTAATGCTTTTAGAACGTATTTAAGTAAGTTCCAATACACTTAGTCATTGCTATTCAAATGAGAGAACCATATTTCAAGGAACGGAGCTCGGGGAGAGAGATGAGGTGAGTAATGGGTAATAAGTGAAAACCATCTATCAAGACACATTGGAGGCTGAAACAGATGGTGAAGAAAAGCCCCCGAGTCCATTCCCCCTGGCCTCCGAGGGCCTATCAGTTTTATTTCCAGCAAACATACACCTTGGCTGGCTTCCCCTCATAGCTTCTGGCTGATCTCTCCTATTTTAAGATCTTGGAGAAGCAGGAAACTAACTTGTTTCTCAGACCTAAACTCATGAAAAAGGCAGCCCCGTGGGAAAGATAAAGGCCGATCTCAGGAGCCCCAGGCAGGCGCTGATACTCACAGGGGGAGGGTTGGCAGAGCACCCACCCTTAGCGCTGGTCTCTAATAGGTGTGAGTAGCAATAGGACAAAGGGAGGGTTGAGGGCAGAGACATTCAATGTAGGCAAAGCCTGTCTGCACCCCACTTTATTCCTCACCTTCCAGGTGCCCAGGCATTTTGTGACCTCACCAATGCCCAAGTTTCAATGTTGAACTTCTCTCTTTCCCTGAGAAATTCCCCAGCTTTTGAACTTCCAGGTTCTTACGTATAAAGTGGACAGGGTGGTACCGACTTCTTCTAGAATGGCATGTGGGTTACATGAAGTCACGCGTGTGATGAACCTCGTGGAGCCAAGCATGTGCTAGGCGTGTTTCCTGCCCCATGTTCTCTCTACCTTTCTTACAGAACCTGGGGAATTAAGGATGAACTTAAAAGCAGGGGGGCATCTACAAAGGGGGGTCTAAGACCTAAAATTTGAAAAGTAACTCCTCAGGTGCTCACTTCGGCAGCACAGACACTAACATTGGAAGGATACAGAGAAGATTAGCATGGCCCTGTGCAAGGATGACACACAAACTCGTGAAGCGCTCTGTATTGGAGGGAGGGAGGGAGGGAGGGAGGGGGGGAGGGAGGGAGGGAGGGAGGGAGGGAGGAGGGAGGGAGGGGAGGGGGGAGGGAGGGAGGGAGGGAAGAAAGAAAGAAAGGAAAGAAAGGAAAGAAAGGAAGAAAGAAAGAAAGAAAGAAAGGAAGGAAGGAAGGAAGGAAGGAAGGAAGAAAGAAAGAAAGAAAGAAAGAAAGAAAGAAAGAAAGAAAGAAAGAAAGAAAGAAAGAAAGAAAGAAAGAAAGAAAGAAAGAAAGAAAGGAGGAAAGGAGGAAAGGAGGAAAGGAGGAAAGGAGGAAAGGAGGAAAGGAGGAAAGAAGGAAAGAAGGAAGGGAGGTAACCCCTCAGCCATTTGTATTAAGTCAGCAGTGTGTCATCAGAGCAATCCCAGTTTTAGGAATTTGTCCTTGGGAGACATTCACCTCAGTGTGCAAGAGGCGAAGGCCCCATACAGAAGGACCCACGTCACATCACTGTTGATGACAGAATTACAGACCACCTGAATGACCATCAACAGGCTCCTGGTTAGATACGGTGCATGCACAGAGTGAAGCAGCATCCGACTTCTAGAACTGATGGGCTAATCCTATTGTTAGTGATGCTAACATTTGTCTGTGTCACATGGTAAATTAAAAAATGAGTTTACAAGTCCGCGTGCATAGTATGCGTGCATATATGAATATATATACCTATAGCTGTCTCCATACGCATGGTTATGCAGAATCAGATGCTACAGAGAAATATTTGGAAGGAAGTTAAAGAGGATTTTTTACATGGTTTTATCTCTGAGGAGTGACATCTGAGGGTAAATTCTTCTTTTGTCTTTGTACTTTTCTACTCTGTGTGTTTTTTTAAAAAGCAACAGCAAGGGGCCTATGCTGCATTTATCCAAAACAGTGAGACTGCGTGTTTCCCAAACATATCTGGGCCAGTCTGAAGCCCTGAGCAGAGACACTTCTCTCTCAGTCTGCACTGAACTGTACCTCATCTGTCCTGACTGCTATAATTACCCACGTAGCTGATTGTTTCCCCACTAGACTGAGATCTCCTCCAAAACCAGGGTTTTACCTTTCCCCCAGGCCCCAGTGCACATACCACTGCAATAACTGATACTAGGGGAATGTTTTCCATTTTAAATCCAGAAGTCTGCTGACCTGAAGGCTATTCCAGTTCTGACATTGCTGGGCAGTGAGGTCACCATCGACACCTTCTCCAGAGATGGCTCATCCGGAAACAAAACTACAAGGATCTCAGAGGTTCCTTCCATTCCTGACCTTGTCATTCTGAAACTGAACCTGTCCAGTCCTCACAGATCTGATGAAATCCAACCAGACAACCTACACAGATCAGCTTTATGGGCTCCAAAATGCTATAAAAATACAATGTGGGATTACAAATAAAAAAAACCCAATACCAACAACAATAGTGACCCATTGTCTATTGATGCCAACAGATTCTAGTAGGATCTAAATAATTTCAAATTGCCCTCCAACCCCCCAGCCACCACTGCTGGGCCTTAATTCCCTGCCGAGTTACCACCGATACTCAGTTTGGGGATTTAAAGCAAGGCCTGACCTGGATTTCCTCCACATTGCCCATGTCCTAGATTGAAATGTTAAAGGACTTGGAGTAAAATAGTTGCATTTTCAGTGCTGGCTTCACAGGAACTAGGGAATTAATGTCAGCCAGGCAGTGATTTCCCAGTGGTTGGGTTTGTAGCAAAAGCCTTCAACTTTCATGTGTGGCCTGTTTGAAGTTGGAAATTGTTGTTAGACTCTCCAAAGTTGTTTGAGGTGTCACTCATCCTTCCCTTTTGTGTTGGGGTGAGAATGTGAAGCACAGCGGCTGGGAATGGTTTTGTGACTGCCACCCCCAAGGCAGGTCTCTGCCAGGGCCCAGCTGAGCCCGGCTCCCAGGGAATTCAAAGCTTTCCATGCAGTGCATCCCTGTATCCATGCACAGCTCTATCACCCCCACTCCCCTGCTGGCTCTCTATGCTCCAGGGAGGGGGAGGAGCCCACGCTCCAGCTCATGCCGTGGAAACGCACATCACTACCATTTTTATTCAACGGAAAATTTGCACTCCTGGGTGTCACTCTTCAGAGAGGCAGCAGCAGGTCAATATAATAACAGTGCTAGCATAACAACAACAGTAATAATACCAGCAGCTAACACCTTATTTAGCACTGATTATAGGCCAAACTCTTTATATAAGATTGTCTCATTTGATTGTCTCAATAACCCCATTGGATAGATGCAATATCTCCACTTTCCAGATGAGTCAGCGGAGGCCCAGTGAGCTGAAATGAATTAATTAGGGCCATATGGCTGATAAGCTGGGGTTTGAATCCTCAAGTCTGACTCTAGAACCTGTGCTTTATCAATAAAGCACAGCCTTGGGAGCAGAGACTTGCCTTCTTGCCCTGTCTCTGCCACTTACTGACTATATGACATTGATCAGGTGTGTTTACCTTGAAGCCAAGTCACCCTCCCCTGTAAGATGTGTTCATACGCTTCCTCTTGCAGGGTTGCTGAGAGAATCAGAGTTAACATATATCAGATGCCCAGCCGATAAATGGTAGCCACTGTCATTGACCTTTATTCATTCAATCTAACCATTTTTCTAGATCGTACCTCCTCCAAGTCATTTCTGGCTCCTTCTACTTAACCTCGTGTTGTTCAGTAGAGGTTCTATATTTATCCTCAGGAAAGACAGAAGGGTTATTTGTAGTTCACAGACCTAAAGCTTAGGTGTTCCTCTGCTAATAAACCTGGAAGAACCACATGACCCAAGAACTGTGGGCCTGAGGAGACTGGGAATCAGCCTGTCCCACACAGATGTCAACCAGTGTGGGGTCAGGTAGCAGGTCAATTCCTGGACTTGGAGGTTGAGGTTTAACTTCTGGCTCTTCCATGCTCTGGGTGAAGCAAATAGCTGTCACTGTAATGTAGTGCCTCAGTACCAATTCCAATCCCTTGCTAGTTTGATATTCCTAGGATAGAGTGTGGGAAGCTAAAAAAACGACATTGCTCAGACTCCCTTGCAGCTACAGGAGACTTGGAGGTAGCCCTGAGCAATGGGAGATGGCAGCTATGGGCAGGGGGAACAGGTCTTCATTGTGAAGGAGGTTCTTTTCTCTCAGACAGCTGTGGCTCATTTCCAGTATCCAGTCCCTAGTGTCAGACATGCTGATTGAAGGCAGTGGAAGCAATGGTGTAAGTGGGCCCTTCTTCTGAATGCGTCTATACCTGGCTAGTGGGACCCAAACCCAGTCCTCTGGCTCTGTAGGAGTTTCTGTAAACTACCTGATATCTTCCAATAAACCATTCCCACGTGAACCAGCTGTAATGGTTTCTGTTGGCTGCAACCAAGAATCTTGACTGATACAGTAGAAATGTTGCCATAGACCAGTTACTTACCATCTTTGAGTCCCAGTTTCCTTTTCTGCAAAACAGTAATAATAAAAAGACTGCCTCAAATGAAGCAACATATGTAAAATATTTATCCCAGAATGTGGTACAGATGAGCTCTCACAGAAATTACAGGATAGTAGTGAGGACAGGTGAGTAAACAGGATGTTATAATTAGGTATGTGACACAGCCAGGGATCGTGGGGCTCACACACAACCTTGAAGTCCAAAGGAGGAACACCGAACACAGATTGGCTGGCCAGGAAAAGGCTTTTTGGAAGAAACAAAACAAAACAGTGTTGAAGTTGAAATCTAAAGTATGACTCCAAAGCAGCCCTGGGGAGGGAGGAACGGGTGGCTGGGCCTGCCTGTTCCAGGAGGAAGGAACAAAATGTGTGAAGGCCACAAAGAGGAGAGCAGACCTTGCTTGAAGAACTGAGAGAAGTTGACTGTGACTATAGTGGGGAGCATAAGGGAGAGATTAGAATAGGGTGTAAGTAGACCCTGGACAGATAATAAACAGCATGAAAACAGCCTCGAGAGGTTTGAAATTCATTGGTCTTTCCCCAACATATCACTTGAAAACTACTAGTTGGTGGCATGCTTAATTTTGCTCCCTCAAGCTACCCTTCTGCAAGTATATATAAACAATCCAACCAGATTGTAAGCTTCCAGAGGGTGGACAATGCATTTTATACATTGGGCAGTGTCTTGCCTATGTAGCTTCTCCACACATACTTGGCAGTTGTTAAGCAAAGTTGGATGTAGCTTGTATTTTTGCCTAGAGTGTTGTGTGGAATAGCAAATAGCTTTCTATTTGGGTAAGGACCTCTGGGTCCCACCCAACACTCATTTGGAAAGTTTGTTCCCTTGAATTAGCATGTGTCTGGTACCGTGAGAGCTGTTTACCAACTGAAGGACTTATGGACAGGGTCTGTCTCTATTTGACCTTGTTTGTTTATTTCTTTCCAACTATGACATTAATTATTTCCTAACCACTTGAGTTTTATTTTTTTTAAAGCCTAGAAATCATGCCATAAGGTTATATGTACATTTTTGGTTTGTTTTTGTTTTGTATTTGACTCCTAAGACTTTAGTTTCATAAGATGGTATGATTGCAGGGTGAGGGCCAGTCTGGAATCACCCAGGCTATTGTCCTATGGACTTTTGGGGACATCCTGGAAGGACTTTATAGATTCCTAAGGAGGAATTTAGGCTGAAATTAAGAGGCATTTGGTGGATACTCAAAATATTGTCATTTTTTTAGGCTAAGTAGAAAACAGAAACACTTTGGTCTCCAATAGTGTGCTAGAGCTGGCTCGTAACAGCTTATGAAAACCAATGATTAAGTACTCAGAAATTTTTCGAGCCTGTTGTCAAGCCATTGGTAGCTTGAAATCATCTCTTTCCACCATTTACACTACACCAGTGGGAATATTTACACCATTGAAACTGGCAAATGTTTCAAATCAGGGCTTCTTCCTTCCCCTCCCCTTCTCCCCCCTCAGAGCTGTTTATCTGCACACCATTGGGTCTAGCCCATCTAGAGGAGGAGTGTTTTTTATATCCAGATAAAAAGCCTGTGCTTGGAAGCACTGGGGGAAACTATATGATGGTTTAAATTCCATGTGGACAAGAGCCATGTGTGTTTCCTCGGAGAATGTATCCCGTGACAGTGCGTGGCACAGGGTCTGTCACATAGTAAGTGCTCAGTAAACAGCTATTAAATGGATGCAGTGGTGGTGGGCAGCTGGGCACATTGCAGCAGCGTGAGGTCAGTCCAGACCAATCTCCTACAGGAATCCCTCCTGAGCCACACAGTCTCCAGAGTCACTCAGGAAACTGGATTGTCACTCTCTTATAATAAAACTGCGTCGTTAACTTTTTAAAGACAACTGTAACTCTATCAGTATATTCAGCAACCACCATCGACTTTAAGCTCTCAAAGGCAGAATTTTTCTGATTCCATGCTTTTAACATAGCAGATTCTCAATAAAATTAAACAACTGGAAAAAAAAGGGTGAATAATAATGTTGGATGAGGGCACAGTACTTCATGTTTTCCAAAATATTTGATGGGTATTGCATGGTGGATGCCATGATATCCCTGGGAGTAGTCAGAGTAGAACAATTATCCTGCCCAGCTGCCAAAGCAGAGCCGGGCATGTTGGGGGAACTAAATACTTGTTGATGTAATGATTCCTTAGTGATTCCATTTCACAGATGAAGAAACAAGCGTGAAGAAGTTATCTGACACAGTTCATTTTTAGATGGTATCACTTCTATTTACACTATACTGTCTCTATTAATTGTCCCTTAACTTTTCATGTGTGTGTGTATTTTTGTTTAAAATATTACAGCTGTCCCTTTTTCTCCCCAGTGAACCATTCCACCCTTTCCCACCCCCCTTCCCAGGCCCTCTACACACCACTGTCCGTGTCCTTGGGTTGTGCATATATGCACATAAATTATTTGGTTACTCTCTCCCCCTCCACCCACCCGCCCTCCTCCATCCCTCTGACATTCGTCAGTCTCATCTATGCTTCCATGTCATTGAATCTATTTTGTTCATCAGTTTATTAAGTTCTTTAGATTCCACGTATAAGCGAGATCATGTGATGTTTTTCTTTCTCTGCCTGGCTTATTTCACTTAGCATAATATTCTCCAGGTCCATCCATACTGTCCCAAAGGGTACGAGATTCTTCTTCCTTACAGCTGCGTAGTATTCCATGGTGTAAATGTCCCACAGCTTTTTATCCACTCATCTACTGATGGGCGCTTGGGCTGTTTCCAGATCTTAGCTATTGTAAACTGTGCTGCTATGAATATAGGGGTGCATATATTCTTTCTGATTAGTGTTTCAGGATTCTTAGGGTATATTCCTAGAAGTGGGATCACTGGGTCAAAAGGCAGCTCCATTTTTAATTTTTTGAGGAACCTCCATACTGTTTTCATAGTGGCTGCCCCAGTCTGCATTCCCACCAGCTGTGTACCAGGGCTCCCCTTTCTCCACACCCTCGCCAGCACATGTCGTTTGTTGATTTGTTGACGGAGCCATTCTGACAGGTGTGAAGTGATACCTCATTGTGGTTTTAATTTGCATCTCTCTGATGAGTAGTGACATTGAGCATTTTCTCATGTGTCTCTTGGCCATCCGTATGTCCTCTTTGGAGAAGTGTCTATTCGGGTCCTTTGCCTATTTCTTAATTGGGTTGTTTGTCTTCCTCTTGCTGAGTAATATGAGTTCTTTGTACACTTTGGAAATTAGCCCCTTATCAGATTCATCCTTGGCAAATATGTTTTCCCAGACCGTGGGGTTCCTTTGTATTTTGAGGCTGTTTTCTTTTGCTGTGCAGAAGCTTTTTAGTTTGATGTAGTCCCATATGTTTTTTTCTTTTGTTTCTCTTGCCCTAGGAGATCTATCTGTGAAGATTCCACTATGTGGGATGTCTGTGACTTTACTGCCTATGTTTTCTTCCAGGATATTTATGGTTTTGTGACTTACATTTAACAATACCACTTATCTTTGCAACTAAAAAAATAAGGTACCTAGGAATAAACTTAACCAAGGATGTACTCAGAAAACTACAGGATACTGAAAAAAGAAACAGAGGAAGATATAAACAAGTGGAAGAATATACCATGCTCATGGATTGGAAGAATTAATATCATTAAAATGGCCATACTACCCAAAGCAATTTATAAATTCAATGCAATTCCAATTAAAATACCAACAGCGTATTTCACAGATCTAGAACAAACATACTGAAAATTTATATGGAACTGGTAAAGACCCCGAATAGCTGCAGCGATCTTGAGAAAAAAGAACAGAGTAGGAAGGATCACATTACCAGACTTCAAACTGTATTACAAAGCCATTGTAATCAAAACGGCCTGGCATTGGTACACCACCAGGCATCTAGATCAATGGAACAGAACAGAGACCCCAGAAATAGACCCACACCATTACATCAGTTAATGTTTGACAAAGGAGGCAAGAGCATCCAATGGAGTAAAGACAGTCTCTTCAATACGTGACGCTGGGAAAATTGGACAGCTACATGCAAAAAAATAAAAATAAAAATAAAAGACACTAGCCCCTTAACTTTTAAAAATACCATATTGCATATCCTCACATTTAGTTTCATAACAGTTCCATCCCATTGCAGGCGTGTTTATCCATGCTTTACGGGTGATACGAGTGCGACAGAGAATGTTTTAGAAACATGACTGGGATACACACGGGCGAAGGGTGAAGCTGGGATGAAAGTCGGCGGGCCCGAGAGTGCCTGAGCGTGGCGGGATGCGGTCGATGCACTGGGCTCACTCATTCCCTCCGGGGCAGAGGCTGATCAAAGGCACCCAGCAAAAAGCGCTGCACCAGGGCTCACACAGAAACACCTCCTAAACGTCACCGGGAGCCCCCCACGCTGTTTCTTCCACTCGAAACACCTTGAAACACGCCGATGACGAGAATCTGTGCTTTGCCACTCAAGTCTCCTGAAGGTTCAAGTCTCAGTTTCAAATGTAAAGTTACAGGAAATTACCTACTTTCTCTTTTGTGAATGGAATTTTGATTTTTTGAATCATCTGAGAAGGTGCTCGTTTTCCATGAATATGGAAATTCCATGATTTCGCCTTCCCTAGGACTCTAACATTTCAAAATGTCCACGCCACCTCCTGCGTGCATTAGAAGGGTCCAGAACTCGGCATGATGTCTTTTAAATCCGTGTTGTAGAAGCCCGATGCTGTTCCCAGCCCAGCGCCTGGTTTCCGACGGCGAGCGCTCTGCCAGCTCCCCCTTCTCCCGTGGACGGTGTCGCCGCTCGTCGCATCAGAGCCACCCGACACCCCGAGCGGCGTGCACGCTGGCGTTTTGCAATGTGGGGGGAAATCATGTTGGAAATGGGAGCTGGTTCACATTTCTAAAACATGTTTTTTCATTCTTGCCTTTCCCTTTTGACCTTCCTGAGGATGCGTGTGGGTGTTAAATTGTTACCAAAGGGAGGGGCTGTTGTAACTACAGCGGGATCCGCACACACCAAGACACACTTTCCCACACACAGGACTTGGCTCGGCGACACTCTAATGGAATGCCGAATGGAAAAGATGCAGGGTGTTTTTGATCTGCGGGGAAATTCAGCCAGTGGAGCGTCCATCATTTTTATTTAAACAGCCAGATGAACATTCGAGCTGGAAGGCAATGTGTGTGAGAGGAGTGGGTGTTGCTGGCAAACATTTTTCTTCTGTTTAAAGAATTATAAACATAATATAGCCCATTTATAAACATTTAAATAATAAAGAGTAATAGAGAGAGAAAAGTAGAAGTCTCCCCTTGTCCCCATCTCATCTCTCTCCTATGAGTGCCCATGAAATAGTCTGGTGTTTGTAGGTGTAGATTTTTTTCCTGTTGGTTCAAGAACCACTTACTGAGATTCTGTAATATGTGTTAGTCACCTCATTTGAGGGTGAGTGTTTGGTCCAAAATGTATCTTACATAGGTTTTATTCTAAAACTTGCTTTTATTTTTCATTTAAAATTTTGTTCTGGGTATTTTTTCTGCCAGGGTTGGCTTTTGGACTTTGGCCATTCTTTTTGAGGGCTGTATAATGTTTCATGGAATTATTTATTTTTTAGTTAGTTATCTGTTAAACTGACCCTCTGTTAATGAGCACTTGGATGGCTTCTTATTGTTCACTGTGACTCACAGTGTCACTTTGAATCTCTGTCTTTACACAGTAGAGTTGTATTTCCGTAAGACTATTTCCCTGGAAGCAGAATTGTTAGAGGGAGCAGATTATTAATACTTGTAACTCTAGGGGAGAATCTACGTATTTTTAAAAAGGAAGAATTTTCATTGAGCAACACACAGAGAGACTTAGTTGCATATAAGACAAGACAGGATTTGTTTCTAGTATAGTGTTCTCAATACTCGTTACTCACTAGACTGACTAGGGGACAGGAGCTTTCCGAAACAAAGCAATGCCTTCCACCTGGATATTACCCTGACAAACTACATCAGAATCTCTGGTGTTAGAGTTCAAGTATGTGTGTGTATTTTTTAAAGCTCTCTAGGCCAGATTGGGAGCCACTGCTCTAGTGAAAATATCCCCACATAGCAATGAATGTGCCATTTTTGTTGTTGGTCTATGCCCGTTTACATATATATTTCATGCTCAAACACATACAAGCATGTGTGTTTTATGTAAGTAAGATAATATGATTTCTCTACCTTGGGCTTGGCTGTTTGGTACACTGGGCCTCAACAGCCATCAGCTAGCCCAGAAATAAAGCACGTGTCACGGTCAGTCCTGCATACAAATAAGGCTCAGCGGTTGATCAAAGAGACAAATGGGACCTTTAATGGGGGAGCGGCAAGAAGTCCTCGATGTGATTAAAGGGAACATGAAAGGGCCATTAAGCAACTGTGCTGAGTAATTTTTAGACTGAAAAATTGTACATAGTCCTGTATAAACAGTATCCATACAGGGCATTAACTACCAAGGTAAATGACCCTTTGTTGCCTTCTCCTGTATTCCTTCACCTTACAGAGTTTGGCTCGCAGATGGTGATAGGGTTCAGGGTGCCTGAATAAGTGCGTATAGAGGGAGAGGTGTCTTGCGCTGGATGGGGCTGTTACTTAAAAATACTATATGCATTTATAGTAGCCTTTAAAATATATGAACCCCATCATGTACATTGTCTTACATGACCCTCCTATCAATCTTGGAGAGAAGATAGTGTTACTTCCCGTATTCAGAAGAAGAAACTGAGGTTTAGAGAGAAGTGATGAGACCAAGACCGTAATGCTAGCACATGGGAGAGAGGGAATAACATTTTACTTCTAATGTATGCCTTAGTTGAGCTAGCACCTAGGGTTTCTGAGTCCTAGTCGGTGTTCTTTATGCTAATATACGATGTCAGCAGGGGTGGACAATAGAGAGTGGTGTGGACTGAGGCAATTAGGAAAGAACATGCCCTGTCTGAAGGCATTCAAATTTAAAAAATTTTAAATACTTTGTGGGGAAAAAACAACCTTTGGACCAGATATAACAAAAAGACTTTCTATTTATGACTGTAATTTAAGAAAAATCTAGATTTTGTATAATAGAAAACTAGAGGAAAAATCTACCTTTCAAGGTGACAGTATTTCCTAAACACTAGAAGAAGGTTTTAAACATAGATGAATATAGTCTGAAAGTAATACCTTCTAGAATATTTTCCTTTTTGTATTTTAAAAGTATACATTAAAACATTTATTTGTAATGCTGCTTTCTTCCAATCTCCTCTTTGTGAGAAGACCTTGGTGTAGCTGAGCATGATTTTGTCAATGCTGGTATTTTCAGGAACGTGACTTCCATGGTGGTCCAGGGGTTGCTATGTGTCGCCTGGAGAGGGAGCACATATGACCCATTTTGCCACATTTTTGGATTGTTTTCCCAGTTAGTAGTCATCTGGCTGAGAAAGCGCAGGCCCATGTGTTGGGATGAGGGACTGGTAATTGGGGAGGTTCTGGGGACCGAGAGGGTGGGAGCAGATTGAGGTTGGAAACACGTGGGTGGGCAAACCGAATGCAGCGTCACCAAAATCAAGGCAGAGAACGGGGAAGGCCAGCGGGCACAGCCCGGGCCCAAGGCCTGAACTGTGAAGCTGAGTTATTTTAACTCTGTCCATCAAGGAAGCACTTTCTATTTTTCCTTAGTAGCTTCTCAACCATCTTGTGAATTCAGTGGGGCAGGTGGGATTGGCTCTAATCTTTAGATTAACAGCATCAGAAAATGGTTCCATGACTGGCCAAGAGTCAGGGTACAACATGGAGAGCGCGGCTGAGACCAGAACCTGGGACCCTGCACAGAAACCCGTCTCCGCGGCTCCTACTCCCTAGTGCACACCTGGGGGGGCTCTACGGTGGGGTCTGCCTGGTACCAGGCTCTTCCATACACAAGAGGACCTGTCTTCAGGTTCACATTTGGGGCACTGAAGAGGGAGAGGCAAGAACGGCTTCAATTCAGCAGGTGAAAAAGAAAAATGACAAATGGGCTGGAGCTGTCTGAGCGAGAAGAAACATTTATTTCTCCCAGGCTGCTGGGGAAGGGGGAGGGGAAGGATGCCCGGGGTGTGGGTGTGGACATGGAGCTCATATTATGTTGTTAACCAAAGCTGTTTGTAATCTTTGAGACTGTTTCAGGGATGAGATCCATGCCAGAATGCTAGAGGCAAATAAACATTTTAATAATTTTTTTTTTTTTTTAAACAGCACAATCTGGGAACTATAGACAGGAACTTAATTTTAACTACACTTGACCATAATTCTAGCACAGGCTGTTGACTAGAGAAGCTTTGGAGCCCGAGCAAAGAATGTGGCAAATTGTGAGAGCAAACGTTGGTTCGCTAAAAATGAAGCAGAAAGGACTAACCAATTTCCTTTCTTTTAAAAAAAAAGTATTACCACATTGAGAGATCATGGGTCATAAATCAAGTTGATCTGAATTTCAGTAAAGCTTTTGTCAGATTGCTTTCTGGAAAATCTGGTGGACTGCATACCAAGTATTCATTCCGATACATTTCAAACTTGCTGAGTAATTAGTGGTCTTAAATGAATCAATGGCCGTGAAATTGAATTCCATTTGGGCTGGGCTTTGGACACGTCACTACATCTATACCAATGGTGAAATCTATACCAATATGTGCAGTCACTGGGCCCGCTCCAATACGATTGCAGTGAAAATGATCTTGGCCAACCTAGGGGAAGGTCTCCATTGGTAACACTTCATTCTATCATTGATCCGATTTCACTGAACGTTTTAGCAAGTATTTATATAAATATGTGCTTATGAAATTTTCAGGTGAAGAAAAACCTAAAGGGCCTACTGATAGGATGTTATAGATAATGGATTCATCAGAAATTACTCCTAAGATTTTAGATAAAAAATAAAGAAAAAATAACAATAAATACACGTCTGGGGGAAGTGGAGGAGATGGGACCACCCACACTTTTCTCTGTGTGGAATAGAAGGGAAAGGGTATGTGTTATGGGGCCTTCAACCCCTCCAGCCACCCTTAGGTGCCCCCTATGGCTTGAAGCAGAAATCTCAGCAGGCGCTTTCAGCTGAAAGGGCAGCAGCCTGACTTTGGGAAAAGAGGAAGAATATTTGGGGAGAAAGCAACATAGTGGCAAAGAAGAATTGAGAGAGGGAAAGAGTGTAAGCAGTCGGATAGAAGGCGGATTTTAGTAGCCGCCCAGAGCCAGACACTTTGAAAAGGAAGGGAACTTTAGAGAAGTATTTTATACATTATTGCCTTTACAGAAACTCACAGTGAGATTCTGGAGTTAAACTGTTAAATCTTTGAATGCTGCACAGAACCAACTGGGCCATGTGGGGTCTCGGTTAGCTCAGTTTACATTATTATTGCAGGTAACAAAACTAACTTTCGTGAAGGTATAAAAACAGGAGCATCTCAGGATCGCATCCTGCCTTTCTTTCCCCATCTTCTCTTCCTGGACAATCTCTTTCGTTTCCATGAGTCTGTTAATTCTGTTGCTCTGTCCCAAACCTCTCTCCTGAGTTCCAGCGCGGAACTCCAACTGTCCACTGCATGCTTGGCATCCCAGCCACCTCGAGCTCAACACATACAATGAGAAAAACATAACTTCACGTGCTTGGGAGGGAAGGCTGTAGAAAAAGCAGCACTCAGTTTTCTTAACTGCAAAATGAGAAACCCCAGGAATGAGATCCCTGAGCCTCTTTTTAACTCTAACATTTTATGAGAAAATGGAATAGTTTTGTTCTTCATTGTTCTGCAAAGGCCAAGGTAAAAGTTGCAAAGAGGCAGGTTTAGATTTCAGATTAAAGTGTAAACATTTCCAATAGAGCTGCCTCTGAAGATAGTGAGTCTACTATCATGTGAGGAAATTAATTCAGACCAACTGTGGAAATACCATGGGATGCATTTCTCCCTGGAAAGAGGATTATACTGATGACTTTTAATGTCCCTTTTGACTCTAAAATTTTTATATAAGTATATGTATACACACACACACACACATATAATTTAAACATTTTTTCACATAGTTTTAATTATGCAAATTTCTCATACGAGCCCATCCCACCTGTATGGTAAATTTCATAAATTCCTACTGATCTTGCTAATTTTTTACCTTTATGCAATTAAAAATTATGTATACCATGTATTCCATCATATTAAACTTTCAGGCTACTTTGTTTCTGAATATTTTTACAATTCTATACCACAAAGTAGTTCCTTGTGTTAACCACAGCCCCTCCAAACATTACTAATGGATTTGTTACTGCAGTCCCTGCTGCAGCCAACTTTGGCACTGTGAAAAGTAAGGAAGGACATCATGCTAACCAGTGCGAGCTTGTCCCAAGTAACCTTGGTCACAGGGTCTCATTAATCACAATCTATTTTCCATAGCAATGAAATTGTACATTCAATAAAAAGCAATTGCTCTTAGCAAGAGTGAAACCCCAGGAGATGGAGCAGGAGAGCATTATTTTTTATCCTAGCTGGAAGACCTAAGCTCTATGAGAAGAAAATACAGTAAGGAAAGTGTAGTATAAAAACACGATGCCTTCCTGAGAGAGGGCTCCGGCGGGGAACTGAGCATGTTGGCCGTGGGAAGGGTTGTACTTTCTATGTCTTTTGAGGTAAGGGAAACAGAGCTCTGGCGATTGGTCCGGTTTGTCACACGGCAGCATTTTACCCTAGTAGGGCAATGGAAAGTAACAATTATAATAGTAACAACCGATAGCATTTATTGTGTCTACTGTATGCCACACTGTGTTAAGTATCCTTCACCCTTCATCTCCTTTAGTCCTGACAATAACTCTCTCATGTAAATCTTATCACCATTTCTAAGGTGAGTGAACCAAGGCTTCATGGTTTGTCCACTGTCACAGACAGTTAGTCTCTGACTCCAGGGCCCACACTTCCAGACAGTTGGTTAGATTGTCTTCCAAGTCCTGTGTTCTAGTTTATCTCCAGCAACAGCGTAGTCATCGGTCATGGGGCGGGGGGGGGAATCACTATTTTAAAGGTCATTATCTCTCTTTGAAATTCAACTGGAGGTTTTAAAACTTTAAGTCAAAACTCAAGAACTCATGGAAGGGATTGAAGAATGTCAGTAGGAAGAGACCAGAAACAGTACAGTTGGAAAACAGTACAGTTAGGCCTCTGGCCTAAAAGCTTAGAGCCTTGTTAAAACTATGCCAATATACAACCTGATTGGAAATTGGATTTTGTGGTCCAAATCTGAAGAATTCAGAAATAGTGGAGTTCAAGTGGAGCTTTACTGGAGAAACTGTTCTAATGTCCCAGGCAGGCCTGTATTGGAATTTGTTCTCCGTATATACGGGATGGGTAGACCGTGGCTAGATGCATTGATGGGTGCATCTTACATGATGCAAGGAAAGACTGTACTTCAGCTTGACTCCACAGCCCGGGCAGGATTTCAGTAGGTGTGGAAGCAGGAGTGAGGCTTGGAGTCAATTCATCTGCATCTGGCTTGGAGCAGGGTGTGAATCTCACTTTGGCTACCGACTAGCTGTGTAATTTGGAGCAAGTCATTAATTTCTCTAAGCATCCGTTTTCTCAGGCTCAAGTTCATGATCATAATTTCCAGGCTGTTGAAAGAATAAGTGAGGTGATGTTCCTCCCTACACCTCCTCAGGACCGAGTCTTCATTATTCAGGTCTCAGATCACATCAGCTCCTCAGAAAGAACTTCCTGGCCTCCACCTCAACTCTCCACTCTGCTCCACTCCGGTGTCTGTCCCATCACCCTGTTTTACGTAATTCAGATATTTGTCACCCTCTGAACCAAACATATTTATATATTTGTTTATATATTTATTGGCCTGTCTTGCTAACTAAGCACTAGTGTCCCCAGTGCTTAGAACAGTGGCTGCCACAGGGTCGGCGCCCAGTGAATGCCGGTCTGATGCCTGCTTGAAGGAATGGACACATGGTAGCCACCAGGATGTTTGTTAAAAACACAAATGCCCCAGAGGCTCTGATTCAGAGCATCATTTGGGGGCGGGGTGGGTGAGGTTTTGCAGGGAATGAGAGTTTTACAAAGTTCTTCCTGTGATTCTGATATGGAGCCAGGTTTCAGAAAGATTACGTTGTAAAAATTGCCTTTGCCCTCAAGCAACTTTCAGTCTTCAAGGACAGATAATACCACTGCTTAGGGGAGGAAAGAAAAACATCTCCCCCAGTTTGATGACCATAGGCCCAAACTTGGATTCTTTTGGACTTCCTGAGTTACAAAGAAAAGAAAGAAAGAAAGAAAGAAAGAAAGAAAGAAAGAAAGAAAGAAAGAAAGAAAGAAAGAAAGAAAGAAAGAAAGAAAGAAAGAAGAGAGAGAGAGAGAGAGAGAGAGAGAGAGAGAGAGAGAGAGAGAGAGGGAGGGAAGGAGGGAGGGAGGGAGGGAGGGAGGGAGGGAGGGAGGAAGGGAGGAAGAAAGAAAAAGAAAGAAAGAAAGAAGAAAGAGAGAAAGAGAGAGAGAGAGAGAGAGAGAGAGAGAGAAAGAGAGAAGAGAGAAAGAGAGAAAGAGAGAAAGAAAGAAAGAAAGAAAGAAAGAAAGAAAGAAAGAAAGAAAGAAAGAAAGAAAGAAAGAAAGAAAGAAAGAAAGAAGGAGAAAGGAAGGATGGAAGATGCTTTCAAGAAGAGAAGGAGCTAGAGGAAATGGGAGGGAAACCATCACGACGGGGTAGGACACATAAGAAGGCATTGAAACCGCACCCCCCCCAGCAGCCTGTTAGTACAGTGATGAAGAAATAACAGCGAGGATGCAGAAGAAACAGATGTATCTGCCAGGAGTTAAGTACACATCTGTGAAGAATGCTCTTCTCATATGCAGGGTCAGAAAAATATGTACAAATGTAGCACCTCGCTGATTGACAGAGAAACCTCAGCTCTGGCGCAGGGACTCTTGTTTTCTTGACAGCACTTTGTTTTAGAGCTGGAGGCAGGGAAATGTCTTATGCATGTCCTTAAACCGGGAGGCCTTTTGTTCAGGACACTTATACCATTTGCAGTAATGATGTGCAGAGCAGTTTCAGCTGTCTGCATATGCATTTTTATGTTTTTTTATGACAGCTCCGCGTACTGAACTAAAAGGCCATTTAGAACTGTCAGGCACTGACAAGCATTACCCTTTGCATTTACAATTCTGTTAGTGTGCGTTGTCAGGTGGGCTCGCCAGACTGCAGAAATGGGATTTTCTTTGAAACCTATGTATGACTTTAATTTAATACAGCAGCCTAAAAAAAAAAAAAAAAAAAAAAAAAAAGACAGTGAGCCCGAGAGCTTTATTCAGTATTCTTTTTCCATGAATCTCCTACTTTTTTGTTTTTATAAGACCCTTCCTCTCTTCCTCGCCGCCTTTCTTTCTCTTTCTCTCCCTTCTTCCGTCTCACCATTATCTCCAATTCGGCCTTGCTCCGTGGAGTCCTTCATGCCAGTCTAGGGAAACGACTGCACCTGTCTGAGCCAAGCCAGACCTTCTCTTACTTTTCATATGGCCTGAGGTTCATTTTCAGGCAAACCAATTTTTAAAAGATGTGTGACTCCGTCCAGGGCTGGGTGAATATTCAGGACCCGGGGGCACAGAAAGAATCCACTTAATCCAGCTAATGACTTATTCTCTGTTATCACTGCCACCTGTCTTTGGGGGCCCCTTTCCCTCCCCTCCCCAAACGCTTACTTCACCAGTAAGGAGCACAGATCCAGTAAAAGACACAGACTCGCTTTCTCTAAGGGGCAGGAAGGGGATGGAGAAGGTGGCGCTCACTGTAGGACGTCACAGTCCACCGGGGCGGGCCATGTGTGCATCCAACAGACGAGTCTCGGCCCCAACCAGGCGGGACTGAAATGCTCACACGTAGGTGCTGACCTGCAACCGATTTCCCAAAAGCTTGAGCTTCCACGGGCCCCTCTCACTTACCTGACCCGTATGCATCCTGGGGGTGGGTGGTAGGGAGCGGATGAGTCTTAGGCACAGAGAGGAAGCTGAGCTGCAAACAGGCTGCAGTTTTATATAAACATTCCTGATCGACTGCTTAAAGAGATCGCAGGATAAAAGGGGCTTGAAGCCTCCAGTCCCCTTTCTGTAACCTAATTTCATATTCGTAATTTTGTATTCTTTGTCTCATGAAGGAGTCTCATCTTGTCTAAGCCTCAGGTCCCATAATCCTAGACCTGCCTCAGGGGGGTCCCACAGCATCAGTCAGCGTGGTCCGGTCGTCAGGGTAGATTTTCTTTAAGAAGCTTGTCTTAACTTAGCCCCTAATAAAGTGTCGGGTTTAGGTAGGGATAGAGAGGAGGCGGCCACCATCAGCGACTGGGGGGAGAGGCGGGAAATATTGGTCTATAGATTAAATTTGAGGACCAGTGTTTTTCACAACAGATCATTTATTTTTATTCTCTGAAATTGAGATATGTGTGAGGCACGACATGCACCAATCTTCGGTGTGTGGCTTGTGAAGTTTTTCTGTGCTTAAGACCACGGAGCCACACCGAGATCAAGAGGTAGACACTTCCAGCTCCCCCAAAGTTGCCTGACTTCTGAGTATAAAATCCATCATCCCGGCTACCAGGGGTTTCAGAAAGCAGGGTCGGGTGGACCGGGAGCGCTGAATTTGGTGTCAGGGGATCGCGTTTTATGTCAACCTACTAATGCTAAGGCCGTTCAGGAAAAGAATTCAACCTGGAGGGATGGGGAGTGGCCCCCCCTTCTTTCTGCCTCCGAAGGAGCGGGAACACCTGCCCCGACAGCCATGTCCAGCTTTGTGTACAAGTGCCAAAGAAATGTCCTCTGGCAACTAGATGGCGACTTGCAATTTCACTACTGCCTGCAGGTCCCCCATTGGGGTCATGCATTTGGGGTTAAGCGTGGCCCTTTTCGTTAGCTTCTTAGAAAAATCGGATTTGCCACATTCCGTCTGTGAGGGGTGTCACATCAAGTTTCAGCAGCTTTCTTTAAATTTGCTACTTGGTAGCTTTCTGCTCTGGCGAAAGGGGCCGGCTGAGGCCCACAGGCTCCCGGGGAGGGTGGAGGAGAGAAGAGAGCCCCGACCGGGAGTGGCGAGGGCGCGGGCCTGAGCGTGGGTCGCTGAGCCACGGAGGCCGCGTCCCCGGCCCCGCAGGGAGCCAGGCTGGTGGAAGCTCCGCTCCTGGAGGAGAAAAGGTAGGAAATAAAACAAAATCCGCACAGTGTGCTCCCCCCCTTCCGTCTCCTCTGAGTCACTGGCCTCGGATGCCCGGCGGGGACCAATTACAGTATTCTAATGAGTGCGGCTCCTCCGCATCCACAGGCTGACCGCCACCGCCTCGGCTCAGATCACCTTTCCCGGTGACACAGCCGCCTGCCTGGTGCTGCCTCGCTGGCTGGGCATCTCGCTGCAGAGTCCCAGGGACAGAGGGACATTGGATGGCTGCGGGAATACTCCCGTCTGCAGAGTGCGAAGGACTCTGGGCCAAGACGGCAGGGAAATAGACCCGTCGGGGGGCTTCTGACAGACGTGGTTCACCTGCTCCAAATAGTCTTTGGGGACAGAAATGAAAAGCCCTTTTTTAAAACAGCCCCCGTGACCTAGATGTGAGTATAGAGCAGGGGTAAAGTGTAGTGGTCACCAGAATGAGCATAGGAGTTAGGGAGACTTACTGAGATTAACGGCTCTGTCACTGTCTAGCTGCGTGACCTCCAGCAAGTTCCTTAATTCCTGAAAGGAGCCTCAGCCTCACCATCCGTGAAATGGGAATGATAACAGTCCCTACCTTGTAGGCTGGTTGTAAATGTTTAAACAATAGTGTATGCAAAGCTCTTAGCATTTTTTCTTGCTCCCTGATGAGAATGGACCTATTGTTATTCAAATAGCTTGATCTGATGAAGACGGAAATAAATATAAAGAACATGGACTCTTGGCAAAGCCCTGCCCCCTCTCCCTGGCTCTGCTCCTGTCTCTGCCCAGCTCAGGTCCCAGGACCGCTCAGCACTGCGCTGTTCCCTCTGCCCTACCCAGCCTTTGCAAAGTGTGCGCTAACTCTCCATGTATTTGGAGGTAAACTCTCCCAGATGTATCAACTGGGAAAGGCACATTTTTACTCAGGACATCCGTGCACATGCCATGTGGAAGTATCACGACTCATATAAAGCACTGCATCGTGGCGAGGCGTGGGAATGAGGGGGCTGGGGCCGAAGGGAGATAATTCCGCATTTAACTCTGACTACTCCCGATTGTCCAAATCTTTTAAAACAAGAATGTATTCAGGCATTTCTTGTCCAATAAAAAAAAAAAAAAAAAGAGGTATTGAAGATGTTTCTATGTGGTTCAAAGTTAAAGGTTGTGGTGTTGCTGTTTGGGGTCCTAGAGGCTCCTCATACCCTGCAGCAGGCCCCCCCCACCTCCTACGAAGCCAAACCACCACCCTTCGCCACTCTGCCACTGTTACAACCCCTCCTCTCTTGAGGGTTTACAGGAGACTGTTATCGAAGCCTCTGGTCCTCTACCCATTGATGGTAAGGATTTTAGAGTTTCATAAGCCTTGGAGACATTTTCCAGGGAGAGAGGGAGGAAAAGGGGGGGGGGGCTTGCTTCCAAATCGCTTGTAAAGAAAATCCAGATTTACAAATAGAGAATGTGGAAAGTGACTGCCTTTGTATGGACAGTTGAGAACGTACGGAAACATTTCTTTAACTGTTCGGCTCCCTTATTCACCGACACATCTGCTAGTCTGCTCGTTAGTCCCAGGAAGGAGCCCGGAAGGCAGTATTGGTCTCTGCTGGCGATCATGATCAATACCAAGTGCAGATCAACGTCTCCAGCGCCAGGACAAGTCAATGAGAGCTGGGAAAGGGCCTGCAGAACTCGGACGGGAACTGTCCCTGCGTATCGCTCCTTTTTCCAGTTTGCCATTTTACATTCAAAGTCGGTGGAGAAATCAGCGTCTGTCTTAGGGCGTTTGTGCTCGGTCTGGCCCTCTGAGTATGTGAAAGACCCCAGGCCTCTGGACGGGAGGGAAGACCGAATCCACAGAGCCTTGGGGGGGCAACGGTGGATGCTTTGGGGGCAAGAAGCTGGACGCAGAAGGCTGAGGAGAGGATGCTGAGCCTGAGAGTGAAGCAGAGGCTGGCCTCTCCCTCAGCATCCTCCAGCGGCCCCGCCTTCCTGACCTCGCAGCTGGGCCCAGGCTGTTCCCAGCCTCCTGCACTTTCCCCGATTCACTGCCCCACCGACCCGTGCTCTCCCTGCAGGTTTCAGCTCCTAAGTCCCCTGCTCAGGAACCTCACCCTAGACCTACCCCAATGCCCACCCATTATAAATTGTTTCCCTGTTACTTTTTCTCATAAACCCAAGTTATTTCCCTTCATGGTCCTTATCAATCACGATTTATAATCACATATTAGTTTGTCAGATGAATGTATTTAATGTCTGTCTTGCCAAGACAGACTCTTTGAATATAGGACTCTTCATTGTTTTAGGTTCCTGTTTAGAGCTTAGCACAGCGTCTGGTGTATAGTAGATGCTCAGTAAATACTTGGTAGGCCAAAGGACAAACTAGCCAAATGAATGAATCAATCACTTGCTGTAGGTTGATCTTATCACAAATGCTTGTAAGTCTTTACTTCCTCTGCTTAATCTCCCTGGAAGATCTTCTCCCTTGATCAAATGCTCCTCAGCCTCGAAACTCAGTAACGGTGATGGTGATAACGCTGAGGACCTTAAACACCTCCGGACCCTGCACTGAGAATTCGATGACACGCCATCTCGTTCAGTCTTCATAACTCTATTGTTATTGTCGAATATCAAAGGACAGGCACTCGGAGGCCTTCCAGGAGAGCAGCCTGCATCTCGGAGCCCCAGGTGTGCTGAGGGTTGAAACAGTGAGGACCGCGGCCTGGCTCTTTCTTTGTGATTTGCAGGTGGTGTCTCTCAAGTGTGTCTGTATTTTAAGCTGCCGGGCAGCGGCTGTGGCTTCCTTGCTTTTGTAATTCTCTGCGGCGCTCTGGGACTGCTGGATTGTGCCGAGGAGGAAAGAGCAGAGGTGGATTTGTTATTGGTTTCCTGATGCTTTCGGTTCCTTGGTCCTGGGGGGGTTGCAGGTAGGAAAGAAATGGGGGAGATGAGGTAGCCCTAGCCTAGTAAGATACAAGGTGGGTGACGGAGAAAGTAGTTTGATTTGAGGCAGTGGAAGTTCTATTCCCACCCCCTCCTTCACGCACCCCACGCCCACCTTTATCACCAGCTCCCTCAGCACAGAGGTGAAGGGGAATGGTGTCTTCAGAGGCCGGTCTGCTGGGGTCAAGCAGCCCGGACTGTGGGCCTCAGCGTCTATACTGAGCCTCGGTTTCCTCATCTCTAAAGTGGACGTAAGAATAGTTCACATCCCATAGAGTTTCATAAGGATTCAATGAAGTAGCGTGTGTGAAACCTTCACATGGTGCCTGATGCAACACCACATTTTCAACAGGCATAGTTATCACTTGTGTTGATTTACTAAATGCCTACCGTCCGGCGTCAGCCTAAATTCAAACTCAGACCTTTCTGATTCCCGTGTTCCTTGGAATCACCCCTGATCAACGACAGGATTGTTTGCCTGCACTGTGAGCAGACAGGGGGAAAGGGAAGATTAATTAAGGAAAAGTTGTAAAAAAAAAAAAAAAAATTCACTGAATATCGAATGACTGTAATATTAACACACGTAATTACTTCTCAACTTCAGAAGCTATATCAAAGATAAAAATCATGTCAACCTCAATCTTTTTCTCATTGTAGATTCAGACCATTACATTAATGACTAACTTTCTGAGCTGTATAATTTTCTTTTGGAAAAATACCTTTTTTTTTTTTTTTGGAGCTAAACACAGAATCCCATTCCCAGGCACACCCTGGACTTGTGGGAGGAAGGGGAGCCTCCCTGTTGAGGCCACTCCCCACCCCTCCTACTGTCGTGATTGTCAGGGGATCCACGCCCTTTGTGAGGAAACAAAGGCAATTAATCACACAGGCAGCCAAGCCCTGCCTTTGGCTGGCTGTGCAGATGGCTCCCAGGACTTCTTTGGAAGCTGGGAGCCCCAAGTGAGTGACCCGGTCAGTGTCCATGGGTCAGAGACTGTTCCAGTAATATCCAGCCTCTGGGCATTGGTCAGTTTCTAGAGAAGAGGTCCCCAAGTGTCCTGTGACTAGGCCTTGGTTCATTTAAAACAAAGCCCCCCACCTCCACCTCTCCCAGCTTGGCCACCTGACCTGGACCTTTCATCTGAGTGACAGGACAGGGCCTGTGGGCACCGCAGTGTGGAACCCTCTCCCTGGAGCTACCTCGGTGCCTCCTCTTGAGAGGAAAGAAATGGGAGGTGTCTGGGCTTTTTTGCCATGTAGGATGCAAGCATCGCATCCTTCTAGGTTCCTCCTCCTTTTCAGGGCTTCAGGAGAGAGCCGGGGCAAGAAGAGGACCCCACTTCTCAGACACCACCTTACGGTACTCACACGATGTCAGAATTGCTGCTAAACAGAACCACAAGTTAAGTGTCCCAACTCTTTTGACCCCCTGTCCCCGAAACAATGGGAGGTAAAGAAGGTAGTTTGGTTTTTCTCCTTTGTATTTTACTTTTCTATGGGGGCCCACCCTTCCACTCCCTTTTCGTGAACTGCCCAGGTCCGCCGCACGCGCTGCTCAGGGCACCCCTTCCCGAGGCTGCATCATGGACCCCTCTTCCTATTCCTATGCCAGGTGCAGACTTTCAGCCTGTCCCGTGGCTCTTTCCTTCTCTTAGCTCTGGCTCAGCCAACTAATTATGGGGACATAATTTTCTATTTGTTCATCTGTTGCCCCGTCACCAAAAAAATGCCGATAAGTTTAAGATGGGCTGACTCATCACTGGGCTCCGTAAAGTCCACAAAAGGTCGGCAATGTTCTTGGAGAGTAGCTGAAGCTGTGGTGTCTGTGTGACTCCACTGGGGAGAGCTACGCCCCCGATCCTGAGGTGTTCCACACAGAGAAAATAAATAGTGCATTTCCCCTTAATCATGGCCTATCCTTGACCTGGGGCAAGACTGAAAAACCGGGACCCATGTGCCATATGTCCAAATATTTAAGTTATATCTTCAGTTAGCTTTAAAAATGCTTCCTTCTCCTAAGCTGACAAATGCATCTTCCTAACACCCTATAGGGTACAGTCAAACTTAGAATTCTTGGACTCCTTGGAATGAGCATCAGAACATGGACACACAAGGCGAGGTCCCCGTGGTGCCTGGTCCCCAGTTCCCTGCCCTTCTTTCCATGCACCCAGTGCTGTCCCACACTGTGGGGGGCCTCGTGTGTACCAGAGATACCTTGGTCTTAGTCTGTTATCCCAGCAGCTGCCCCTCTCAGGCCTTGTGGTGCACATGCCCATACATATGTTTCCATGGAGAACAGACTAGAACCAGCCTGTCCAGGTTCTGAAAGTGGGCTCAGAGTAATTCAGGTAGAAAATTCCGTGGTCTTTGGTTCTAGAGTGTTGTGTAGAAGGAAGCGTGGTGTAGGCTCTAGATGGGCACCTTCCCATGGCCGGCCCTGTGGGCAAGGTTTACGGAGGCGCCTTCTAAAGCTCAGAGCCTAGGGCAGGATTCTTCCTCCCCAAGACTAACGACGGTGCTGACCTAAAGGGCAGGCCGTCCCTGTTACACGCACGTATTTGCAATCAAGCTGCTTCTCATATGGCAACCCTATGTTGGATGCTCTAAGCTGCCTAACTCCAGAGATTTGATTTAATGATAGTTGATGTATCTCCTGGGCAAAGAGGTGGGGAAGCAAATGAGCTCACAGGAAGACAGCTGACTCTTCCTGGGTAGCACTGACCGTCACATAGTAGGCACTTTATAAATACCTTATGTGTGAACAAATGAATGACCTACTACTGGAATTTTATAAAAGGTTTCATATATGAAAGGAGTGACCACTGGCAGAAACTTCAGACACTAACAGCAGATGAGAGAAATTTTGATTGATTTGTAAATTTTAGGAAGAACCTGCTTATTAGAACCTATTAGAACCTATTTCTGCACACAAAACATCCATGGCTGTTCCCAGAGCCTGGAAAATATATGCACAATGCTCCTGAATCAAGTATTTTTAAAGCAGGATTTGTCAGTCTAGTGTTGCTATGGACATGGGAGGCAGGACCATTCTCTGCTGTGGGGACAGGCCTGTGCATTGTAGGATGTTTGGCAGCACGCTTGGCTTCTACCCACTGGAGACAAGTGGCATTGCCCCCCAAGTTGTGACAACCAACACTGTCCCCAGACATTGCCAAGTGTTCCCGGGGGTAGGAACCACTGTTCTGAAAGGAACCGAGTCTAGATAGCTCCGCATCGCCTGCACCCAGCCGCAGCTCACGCCCAGCAGACACCACAGCAGGCTTTGGCTGCACCTGGATTTACCGTCCAAGGAAACGAGAGTCAGGGGACGCCACCGTAATGCTGTGGCTTGCCTTGTGTCACCAGTCTCTAAGATAGTATCGCAAATGGCGATTCTAAGCTAAAAAATGAAAATGAAGAGTAATGATGTTTAGGTCCCTTATAGCAATTGCTCTGCTCATTTCTGTTCCCTGTGATTTAGTGACAGGGACCACTACTGAGCCAGAGTCCATGTGCTAAACGTTCGCGTGAGATAAACACAGAACAGAACAAGCACGTAGATGCCCAAAGCATCTCCTTCTAGCCCCATGGAAGCTCTTTTAGGGAATGCAGGGAAGGGTTATACAGAGGCAGGCCCCCATCGCCACGGATGTTCTCTAGGCCTCTCTCCTGCGGGTCCTTCCGTCCGCCCCACCTTCTGTACCGAGCAGGAAGCGGTGCCCTAGCGGTGTGCGCCGCTGTGCCTGGCATGAGCCCGGACTTGGTGAAGTTTCAGCCTGAGTGGCTGTCACTGTTATTTTGGGTCCACAAACCCCCCTCCCCCCTGCCACCCAGGATGCAATTAGGCATATTTACTTGTGTTGCATAGACAAAAATTATTTATGCATGAGAACACCCAATTTTGCCTCTTCCCCACTTTTTCGGAGCAGGGAAGAATTGTTTCCTGCTAAGTGAGCCTCCAGAATCTTTGGTTGCTGAGAATCTAGTTAGTAAATTTAAAGAAGGAGCTAATTAAAACTCTACACTTAACAGCGAGAGCTACACTGACTTTGAATCCAGGAAAATGCTCAAAGGAAGAGAAGGAGGGGGAGAGAGATGTAGGGGAAAGCTGGCATACAGGTGGAGTATGCTACGAATGGCCAAAGATATTTTTAATTACGAAAAAATGTTTAACTTAATTTTTTAATTCAAAAAATAGTTTTAGGTGTTTCAGCACGTATTAAGACTACTCGGTGTAAATAATGGATGTTCTTTAAAATAAAGTTTAGCTCCAGAATTGAGTTTTTAAATGTAAATCACACAGTGCCAAGGCTGAGAGAGCCAGGCGGGCTCAGGGCTGATTCCTGGGCTATGCTGGGAGGTGCCTGTAGTAACTTCTGGTCAAACAAATCCTCACACCTACTGTGAAGCCATTATTTTATGTCTAGTTTTTCTCTTGATTTGGTGCTTTGAAAGAGGCCCTAGGAAAGACCTGGGAATCAATGCACCATCTACCATATCATTAATTAAGTACAAATTCATTAAGTGACTACCGTGATGGTACCGTGTGAGATTCAGGTGACACAAACAAGAGCTTACAGTCTTGTCTGCAAATAACTTGTTAATAAATCCATATAATTACCCACCAATGAGCTAAGTGATTATAGTCCAAGGAACCTGGCATTTTCAAAACAATCAAACTTATTCCCAAATTGTTCATAAGCCTTCCTTAGAATCCTTAAGATTTGTAGAATTTTCCAACTGACTTAGACGGCTGTATGTAATATGAATAACTAAGGTTGAACTCCTCCGGTCTTCACAGTTTTTGGACATCTCTAAAATAAGATTTGGGAAAATGCTTATTACATTTTGTACTTTCCCTGCTAAATCTGATATGGCTCCAGCAATGAACAACACATCTTTCTAACAGGATGACTCAGTCCCGGAGTCAACAGCACAATTTCAGGAGCAGGACTGGCAGATGGGAAAATGCCTCTGTCTGATGCACACCTCCGTTGCGTTTCTGCCCGATGCCACATCAAACTCCAAGGCCGTTACCGATCCCTAAACTAGCCGTGGGAAGGAGCCTTCTGTTTATTTCCCCCTCTGGGCCTGGGGACATGTTCTGTTCCATTAGCAGCCTCTCTGATTTTTCATCTAGAGCCCTTCCCTTGCCTCGGATATTGGCTAACATTTTCCACTGGTTAGAAACTTTGTTTACACAGCTGATTGAGTTAACGGTTCATCTCCTCTGCTCTGTAGGCTCTCCAATTCTACCGTCATCATAACTAGGCTTGGCTATTTTACTTGGCAGAATTATCTTGGTAATCCAAGATAACCAAATTGGATTGGTGATCGATCAGTTTGTTCAGTACTCATTCCACTAAATAAAACCAACTGGGCTCCAAATGGTTGAACTGTTATTGCCGGAGAGACGCAATGTGAATCAGAGTTTAGAGACCTCAGGGAATTTCATAAAATCTTACTCTGCAACCAGATAATTGTCCTGTAATATATATCACACAGCAAGGACCCATCCGTTTCAGCCATTCTCAGAGGCAATAACTAGTTTCCTGTGAAGCATAGATGAGAAATACCACCCTTTGTAAAAGTTGCCTTTGAAAACCCCTGGAAGCAGGGAGGGGCCCAGAGGCCTAAATCCTGCTGCTCCAAATTGGTTAATAGCTGCTCATTTTGCTATTTTCATTCTGAGTAAAATGCTGATATGGAAAGAATTTGGAGAGTCGTCATCATCTTTGCACTGATGGACACAGAAGATTGGGTGTCGAATCATAAATAAGTAAACCTAGTTTTTAAGTATCTTTTGTTTGAAGGGAAAAGATGAATTTTTAAAAAACAAGAACTTGATAGGTACCTCACTGTTGATTACAAAAGATGTGACAGAGAATTGATCAAGAAAGTGTGTTGTTGGTTTTTTCAAAAATAAAATCCCAAGTGTTAGACAGAGCTTTGCCACTGATTTGTTATGTGAGCTTAAAACATCTTGTTTTGCATTTCGTTTCAAGTAGAATAAAAATAATTATGGTCCTAGCTACCTCCCCAGAGCTATCGTGAGAACCACATAGAACAATGCACGTGGAAGCACTTTCTGAAGTCCAAAAAGGTATTAAAAGCACTAACTGCTAACAGGGCTCCCCAGACTGCGGGATGCATTGAGAGTGGACGAGAGACATGCCTTGGCTGCGTTCAGCGGTTCACTTGAGGAGATGGACGTTACGCAGCGCTGAACGACACAGCGAGAAAGTGAACCCTTCTCCGGCTCTCAGTCGCCCTTCCTGATTCCTAGGACGAGCAAGCCTACTTTGAGGCTAGCTGTCGCCACCACCTCGTTAGCACCCGCTGATCTCCCTTTCCTCGGGGAGGGCCCGGACCTCAGGACTGAACCGGCAGATGCACTGAGCTGGGTTTTAACGGCACGGTTTCATTTCTCTTGCTCGTGTATTTTTGCAGTAAAGGACTTACTGGCAAGTGGTAATGTTTTTCCATTAATAGCAGTCATATAAAGTTTTATTTCCCTGCAACTTTAAGTGGAAAAAAAGAACTATTTTAAAGAGAAATATTAACCAATATCCAAGTGATAAGCAGCTTTGACAAACATTGTGAAGGTGAGATGAACGTGTTTGTGGGAATGTACGCACTAGTAGGTGTGATGCATTGGCCAAGACCTAAAGTGTTTGTCTTCGAGACAGTTAATAGTTAACTCTGTTTACTTTTTTATTATCGATTGATTGATTGAATGATTTAAGAGAGAGAGAGGGAAACATCGGTTTCTTGTTGCGCTTACTCACCCACCCATTGGTTGATTCTTGTATGTGCCCTGACCGGGGATTGAACTCACAACCTTGGCATATGGGGACGAAGCTCTAACTCACTGAGCTACCCGGCCAGGGCAATAGTTAATGCTTTTTTACGTTGCTGTGGTTCATACCTTACCATCCTTGAACAATCCTTACAAAGAAACACTGGGGGGAGGGAAGGGAAGGAAACTGGAACTTTCAGCACCATTCTAACTTCAGCTGATAAGCCCATCCATTGAGAGAATCTTCTAGGCACTGGAATCTCACTTAAATCTTTTAAAGTTTTCAACATTAAAAATCAGCAGTGTTGACCGTGCTGAAGAGATGACCCCCTCCCCAAGAGTCCAGTGTGTCTCATTAACCCTGGAGGGGAGCGAGGCCCGAGACGGACCTGGCGCGTTCGGACGCACACACGCAGTGTATCAGCCTCATTCAGAACGGGCTTCAACACTCTGATGAAATACGCCTTGCTCCAGCCTCCAGAGACCCCACGAATCCACACACAATTACGATTCCAAAGAAGTTGTGGGTAAGCTAATCCCTTGTGATCAGAGTGTTTTCTCACCATTTTTCTGTTCTCTCTCTCTCTCTCTCTATTGGGAAGGGAGTAGAAAAATCTTCAAACAGTTGTGCCAGAGCGAGAAGGGCATGCTCTGGCCTGGAAAATTGGTTGGTAGGTTTTTAAAAAATGCTATTTCTGAAACTTTATGGATGAGCTCAATTTAGAAAAAGTGGAGACAGCACATGATGACATTCAGGCAGCTCGGGGGCCCATTTTCGCCCCCATATAATGTTGTGTTGAATAAAATCCCAAAGTAATGATTTCCACTTGTTTATAAATAATTCTTGCCTGAAGTGAGGAAGTCTTGAAGGGGAAGAAATAATAATAAAAGCACCGCTAGGATCGTCTTTATTTCTTTGAAGTATGTTAAACTCCAACCCAGGAAAAGTAACCAAATTCCTTATCCCAGTATCTAATGCTGCCTCTCTGTGAGCGGGTGGTGGTTGTTTTTTTATTGGTGTCTTTTGTGCTACAGTTTTCTAGCCAGTGTTTATATAATTACTGTTGCAATGTAGGTATTTGACACTTTAATAACATATTATTGCGCTAAGGAAAACACACCCTTCTGTAGTATTCTCCTTGCCGGGTGTACAGCAGCTCTTCAGAGCAGATGTTCGTTGCTGTTACGAAAGGGCTTTAGAATGCTGGATGCAGGCGAAGCTCGGAGGCGAGTGCCAATTATGTCATATGGTGTCAGTGCCCAGTTACAGCACTAATAGGACCAGCCTTTTTATTATTTTTTAATTTTTTTGGTTTTAATTATTCCCATGTATACTTCAGGGTTCTCGTTATGGAAAGCCAGAATTAGAATTGCTTTATTGCTTTTTTTTTTTTTTTTTTTGGCCTAAGCAGGACAGGGAATTTTTTCATAGTCTGATTTTAGGAGTACCAGGAATATCTTAAACAAATAAAACAAAACACACGAGGAAAACCTGTCCTATATCTTAATCACCAGTGACTAAAAGTATATTTTTGATGTCTGGCATGCTATAGGTTTCCAATACATTTGTATGGCAAGAATTAATTGAATGGCTAAACTAACACTACGTTTCTATTTTTTTAATTCAGTTCATTTATATGCCTTCCCTATGTCTTAGGATCTGGAACCATTTATATTTATATTACCTGAAAACAGTAAAACGGTGGCCCATTCGCAGGGGGGCTATTTAATCTTTCAACATCAGTGTTCTTCCCACATTGTTGGTATCATGAGTTCGCCTTAGGTAGAGATAGTGGAAGTAAATTTGTTAGAGGTTTTATTTTGGGGTTCTTTGCTTATTTGACTAGAACAGGGGCCAGCCAAACACGGCTCCCCATGCCAACGAAGCCTGCTCCATGTTTTTGTAAATAAAGCTTTATTAGAACACAGCCACACCCATTCGTTTACATATAACTTATGAGAACTTTGGCTCCACAGTGTGGGGGGTGAATAGTTCCTTCTGAGGCCAGACAGTGCCACGCCTGAAGGGAGCACTCTTGGTCTTGCATAGAAAATATGTGCTGACCCTCAGACTAGAGTAAAGGGAACGTTAGAGGTAGGTAGGGAGTTGGAATAGTATTGCATCCCTCAAATTCTGTTCAAAGTGTTGTTAATTCAAAGTTTGGCTTTCTATTGACTCAGAGATAGATGCACTTGCCTTTATAAAGTCTTAACCTGCATGGAAGATTATAAGATATCAGTTCATGAATATTAATTCACTTTACTCCCATTTTTAATAGTAATGAAGGTGATAATAATGGTGATGGCATGCCGCCTTTTTTGACAGAGGGAAAGGCTAGTCTTTCCCAGGATTGGTGAGGTAAAATTTGCATCCATACAAACCAGCTACCGTCCTTTGCATCACCATGAGACTAAATGTACGAATGTCAAAAAGGAGGTCAGTTTGTACCTTCCTTTCCCCAAATGGCCCACTTTCCAATAAGAGTATGAAAGAGTCTCAGAAAGATTTGGAGAGCCCGGGCGGTGTGCCTCAGTGGTTGAGCGTCGGCCCAAGAATCAGGAGATTCCCGGTCAGGGCACATGCCCGGGTTGCGGGCTCGATCCCCAGGCGGGGGCGTGCAGGAGGCGGCCGATCAATGACTCTCTCATCACCGATGTTTCTCTCTCTCTCTCTCCCTCTCCCTTCCCTCTGAAATCAATAAAAACATTTTAAAAAAAGGTTTGGAAGTTGTCTCTTTTCCCGGAGATCAGTGGGAGCCTGAGCGCAGTGGGACACCCTGGAAAGGACGGAGAGGGAGCTCACCACTCGGCGGCCGCTGCCAGAGGCCTGCCGGCCCATGCGGCTGCGGAGCTCAGCTCTGGGAGGGCCAGTCGCGTGGTGAGGGGGCCCCTTTGGTTTTCTCTGCTGATCCCCAGCCTGGACCTTCGGGCTGTGTCTCCACTCACCCTGTGTGATGCCTCCGGGCCAGTGAGCCTGGATCCATACGCAGCGTCTTAAATCTCACAGGGTACAGCGTATGGGCACAGCATTGGAAAGAAAGGAACGGAATTTGGTCAAAGCGGCCAGCCACCACAAAAAGTGAGAGTAATAATTTACGATCATCTTCTTTGTGTCTATTATATGCCAAGCTCTGACCTAATTAAATCTGCCTCGTAACTAACGGTAGCTCAGTGAGTCCTACCCACAATCTAACAGTCTGCGGGTGTCCACATTTAACGATAAGGCACTGAGGCTCAGAGAGTTTACAGAGCTGGTAAATAGCAGAGTAAGACTTAGGCTCTAAAGATGTTCTTTAATGTGCTATGTGAGGGATTTTCGCAGAGGGTTGGGTTTCATGAGTGGGTGACGTCGTCTGACCCTTGACCTGGAGTTGTTCAATAGAAAAGCCACCTCTTCAAGGAAGTTATACTGGATGACCTCAGGCAGAAAGAATTTTTGCTGCGCTGCATCTAGAACCAATCTCCCCGTGCACCTGACTTGGCTTCCCTGGGAGACCGGGGCTGCTCTTTGGTGTGTGATGAGCCTTTCGCACTAAGAGTCAGTCCCACCTCCTGACCCGAGAACAAATTGGAGGCCTGCCCTTGACTCTACAAGAGCTCAGGTCAGAGGAGCACATTCAGCAACTCCCAGCTTTTCAAGCAATGGCTCCGCAGCCCCAGGGTCTCCGGCTCAAACGCAAGACTTCCTGCACCTCTCCAAACCTATCCTTGAGGTTCTGAATTAGAAATGGGGCAGGATAGAGGAGAAAAACACACACATCACGTGCTAGATGGGCACACACACATATCACATGCTAGACGGGCACATACACATGTTAGATGGACACACATCATATGTGCTCTTCTGTTCATTTTAGAAAGAATTATTGAATCCAGGGCTGCCCTGGCCAACACAGTAGCCTCTAGCCACATGTGGCTTTTGAGCACTTGAGATATGCTGTGAATGTCAGAGGTACACAGGATTTCAAAGACTTAGAACAAAAAGGAAAATGAAAAAATAATGCAAAATAGCTTATTAATACATTTTTAATACCAGTTACTTATTGAAATGCTAACATATCGAATATATCAGGTTAAACAAAATATATTATTAAAGTCACTTTTTGAAATTTTCCTAATGTGGCTACTAGAAAATTAGAAATTACTTAAGTGTCTCACGTGTGTGGCTCAGGCTCCATCGCTATTGGACAGCTCTGGTCTAGGGCAGAGCTCAGCAAACTGCAGCCCTCGGGCCAAGTACGGCCCACAGCCTGGTTCTGTGTGGCTTACAAGCTAAGAATGATGGAATGATTTTTACATTTTTAAAGGGTTGTAAAATTAAAATAAAAACAATATGTGACAGAGATTGTAGGTGGCCTGCAAAGCCAAAAATATTTGCTCTTAGCCCTTTACACAAAAGGTTTGCTGACTCTGGTCTAGATAACTAAGTGATGGACAGGCCTCAAGCCTGGACCACTGACTCCACAGTCTGTGCTCTATCCACTCAGAGCACCAGCTGTGCGCCAGATGCCAGATGTTGCATAGAATCTGTAGGCACAGCACCTCATTTAATTCTGAGATTAGGTAATATTAATTAATAATTTTACTAATAATGGTATTATCATATTACATACAATTAATAATGTTAATATATCTGTTATACAGATGAGCAAGTCTAGGCTTATAGAAAGATTCAATAACTTGACATAAGTCTCACAGCTAATCAGTGATGGGATTTGAATCCAATTCTCTCGGGAAGGTACAAGTGTAGACTTCTTAATAGGCTTAGTCAGGACCTGCTTCTTCACTGATGAGCACTGGTACCTACTCCCAGGGTGTCTCTCTGTGGTGGTTTGGTCTTCCCTGGCATAATCTAATCTGGGGATCAACAAACTAAGGCCCACCCATCAAATTTGGTCCCACTGTCTTTTTGTTTGTTTGTTTGTTTGTATAGATAAAGTTTTACTGGAAAGCAGCCCTGCCCTTTTGTTTACATATTGCCTGTGGGTGGTATCTTGCTACAAAGAAGTTGACTAATTACAACAGAAACCATGCATCCCACAGAGCCAAAAACATTTCCTGTTTGGGCCTTCACGGAGAAAGCTTGCTGACCCCTAATCTAACTGGCTTGGGACAGGGACCGCATTTGACCCACAGTGCCTACTACAGTGTGGGGTTGGCAAGGGCCCGGGAACCATGGAGTGGGCGAGTGAGTGCGCCATGGGCGGGCAGGTGGGAGAGCGCTGTCCTCTCTCCCTCTGAGCCCAGAGCCCGCTTTGTTAGTGCGCAAATGCAGTCACCACCCTGACATGTCACCGTCTCTCCAGTTGTGGATGTTGGGGTTCGCCCATATTCTTTCCCCACTTCCTTCCATAACGGTGACTTGACCAGGAACATGTGGATTCGATTTCACTTAAAATACAGAGGGAATTTAAAACGAGAGGAAGACATGTTTGGCAAAAGCTCAAATACTTCGCAAACCACCTGAGATGTTCTCTTGTTTACACTGGAGTGAGTGCCACTGTCCTCCATGGAGACACGGTTTTCATTAAACCCTCATTAGTTTCAGGACAATGGGACTCTTCACACTTAAGTAAAACCAACAGGAGTGTTGGCCTCACTGTGGCTCGGGAAGGGAATTGGCAACCAGCTGGATGTGAAACAAAGGTGGTGATTCAAGAACATTTGGGGAGAGCCATGGCAAGCACTGTTGCATGAGCCGCCTTGTGCCATTTCCAAACTATGCAATAATAGCTACCATTACCAAGTATTTCCTACGTCCCAGGCACTTTTCGAAGCACCTTCTACCCTTTACCTCAATTAATTTTCCCAACAGCTGTACGAGATGGGTCCTATTACTGTTCTCATTTCAATCTGAGGAAACTGAGAATTAGGCAACTTAATCATTTTCCCCAAGGCCACACAACTAGTAAACGGCAGAGCCAGGACTTAAACCCACAACCAGGACTGGCTGAGTGCAGGGCCCGTGCCCCTTGTTACGGTTCTGCGCTAGACTGCCCGTGAGTTTCACCAGCTATGTTTCCCAGGCTTGTGAGCGATAACAGTGCTGGGCACGTGGTAACCACTCAGTAATTACTCATTTCCTAATTGGTAGATTTTAAAAAATATGTGTTTAAGCCTACTTTATGCCAGGCACCATGATAGGTGATAGGCATGCCGCGGTGATCTGAGACAGATGGTTATAAATAAAATTGATTAATAAAACAAAGAAGACACGGCAGCTGTCTCTGTGTCTAGAGGGTTCCAAATGCATGGAAGCTTTGTGCCCTTTGTTCCCTCTGCTCATCCATTCCTTTTACCTGGAGGACGATTCATCTTTCTGTCTCCTTTCTCTCTCTCTTGCTCTGCACCCTTCCCCTCCTCCAAAAATCCCAGCCCCCCAAAAACAGTCTACAGATTGTGAAAGGGATTTCTCAAACCACAGGAGTGATGTAACTCTAGGCCTGCTTTTTCTCTCTCACACACACATAATATTGGATATGAGTGAGATTTTTAAAAATTGGTTTTCAAATGTGATGAAAAGAGTGTCCTTTTCACCAGAACAAAACAACCCCTAACACTGAAGCCTCCTTCCTGATGGGGTTGATTTCCAAAGATGAGGAAATCGGTGGCGCGTTGGGCCGCAGCCTCCGACCAAGCGCGGGGGACAGGGGGAAGCTGTGGATTGCAAGGACCTGCGATGTTCAGAATGAGGCTGGAGGGCCCCGTCGGGCCCTGGAGGCTGTACCTAAAGACACGGCCTGTATTTAGATGGGCAGAGGCCCAGAAGGCTCGCTTGCAATCCAGCTGATATGACAGGGTTTTTGCCATGGAAAGTGTTCGCATTGGAGCGTTTCTCAGCTCTAGTCACCGGCCATCAATTACTTAAGAGTCAGATTTTGGCCAGAGGCCCCCGTTCCACAAAGTATGTCATTCTGTGTTCACAGAAATGGAGTTTACAGTCCTGCCTCGAAATTAAAACTGGTGCTTCCAAATTAAAAGCAGACAGGACAGATGTGCAGGGGAGAAACGGAGACTCACATCTTTTGTGAATCAGCTAATCACCGTGCCAGAACTTGAAATCAGCTTTTCCTGTGGCGGCCTCAACTGCACCACACCTATGTAAACCGCATTAAATGAGGTGGAATTCACATTTTACCAGAGATTTCTTTCACGCTGCCATCTGGAGATGGATAAAGGGCTCGGTGGAGCCCCGAACCCCAAGGACTCTGCAGCATAGGACCATGGGGTCAGCACCTGAGGGTGGGGACATCCAGCTTGTGCCCCATTGAGCAACTTGGAGCCACTTAGATTGTGAGAGGGCAGATGAAAGCACATGAAAACGAGCGGGCCACTCACAATGACCAAGGGCTCAAACACTCCCCCAGGCTTTGGGGCCTGTACTCCTCAGGGGGAAACAATAAAAAATAAGGCTTTCAATACTCTGCCTGCCCTGTTCATCTATTTGTGATGGAAACATTACCTTTAATTTATTGAGCACTTATGTAAAATTTGAAAACCTTCAATGTGATCGTGTGACTCCTGCTTAAAAGCCTTCAGTGGCTTCCCATTGCCCTAACGATAAAGACCAGCGTCCTTTCTTGGGTCTCTAAGGCCTGTGGGTCTGGTCCTTCATCACCAGATGCTACTTCTCCTCCTGTCTCAATGCTGCAGATACAATGACCGAGTTTCCTCCACACACAAGTTTTCTCCCACCTCTAGGTGTTCCCTCGCCACAGTGCTTTCCCATCATCGTCTATCTTCAACATCTTTACTGAGAAATAATTCACCCACAGATTTACCCATTTAAAGTGTATAATTCAGCCCGGCTGGCGTGGCTCAGCAGCAGAGCATCGTCCTAGGATCCAGGAGGTCGTGGTTCGATTCCCGGTCAGGGCACATGCCCGGGTTTCGGGCTCCATCCCCACTAGGGGGCGTGCAGGAGGCAGCCGATCAATGACTCTCTCATCATTGATGTTTCTCTCTCTCTCTCCCTTCCTCTCTCTGAAATCAATAAAGACATATTTAAAATAGTAATAATAATAAAGTGTATAATTCAGTGGTTTCTAGTATATTCACAAAGTTGTGCAAACATCAATCACCACAATATATTTTAAAACACTTTTGTCATCCCCAAAAGAACCCCCCTGTCCATTAGTAGTCACTTCACATGTTCCCCCAACCCCCCTCCATCTCCAGCCTTAGGCAATCCCTAATCTAATTTGTGGCTCCATTCTGTCTTCTGTTGTGGACATTTCAACAAATGGAATTACCAATATGTATTTTTTTGTGTGTCTGGATTCTGTTATAAATTTTTCAAGGTCCATCCACACTGTACTTTGTATTAGTATTTTGTTCTTATTGCCAAATAATAATCCATTGTATGGCTATACCACATTTTCTTTTCTACTAATCAGTTGATGAATATTGGAGTTATTTCCCCTTTGGGGCTATTACAAATAGGCTGTTGGGAACCTTCACATACAAGCTTTTGTGTGGATATGTTTTCATCTCTTGGGTATATACATAGGAGTGGAATTGCTGGGTCACAGTGTAACTCTGTGTTTAGCATTTTGAGGCGACCATCATCTTTTTGACCTAATGTTAATTATTACTCATTCTTTAGGCCTCAACGAAAGTATAATTTCCTCACAAATGAATTTCTATTCGTTCATTCCCTAGTGAGTTGAGTGCCCCGGTTATATGCCTCTTATAACTTACTGCGTCTTTACTGTCATTGTCTTATCCTAGTTAGTTGTTATAGTTAATGTGCATAATAATTTCATATATGTCTCTTTCTCTCCTACAAGACTGTGTTAGATGGCTCTCTAGCTCATCACTGCATCCCCAGAGCTCATGCAAAGGCACTGGGGTAGCCTTCAAGGTGGGCCCCAATGATCCTACCTCCTGGTAGTCATGCATTCACACTCTTATGTAATACCTTTCCCTTGAGTGTGGGCCTGACTTAGTGGCTTCTTTCTAACACATAGGATAATGTAGGACAGACAGTCTTTTATTTGAGGAACTATTCTCTCTCTCTCTCCACTTGCTCTGGGGGAAGAGAGTGGTTGCCTCATGAGGGCACTCTCCAGACACCCCCTTGACAAAGAACCAAGGTCTCTTTCCAACAACCATGTGAGTGAATTCTCTTGGAAACAGGTCTACCAGCTTCAGTCAAGCCTTCAGATGACTACAACCTCTGTCCATGTCTTAATGGCAACCTCATTAAGAATCCTGAGCCCAAACCACCCCAGACAATTTCTTGAATTCCTGACCTACAGGAACTGTGAAAATGAGAAATGTTTGCTGTTTTACGCTACTAAGTTTAGAGGGTAGTTATGAGTATACTTATACCAACTGGAGCATGTGAAGAGGTCAGTAAATGATGAATGAAAGAATGAGTGAATGAAAGCTCTAGGTTTCTTAAAAGTAAAGATATTAAGGCCTTTCGGATGTAACATTCTAAATCTGAACTAATCACCTTTCCACACAAACCTGCTCTTCCTCATGTTCTCCATCTCAGTGATGGACGTCACCAGGTCCAAGCCAGAAATCTGAGCAGCTTTCTCAGCTCTTACCCCCGCTTTGCCCCTACATCATTCATGTTCAGCCACTCTTATCTGTTCCCTGGATTATACCCTCCTCACTGACTCTCCTCCCTCTGCTTCCATACTGATGCTGCAGTGAGTCTTTAAAAATAAGCCAACTTGCTCATGAGTCCAGTTAACAACCAAAGCAATAAACCCTGCTTACCAGGTCCTTTCCCATCCAGTGTGTGCTTGTCTCTGGAGCTTCTGTATCTGATCACCCCCCACTTGGATCTTTAGCCAAATAAACTTCCTCTCTCCCTAGAACCCACCGTGACTTTCCACATGCTATTCCCTTTACTGGACCACTCTTCTCTCCACTATCCCTTAAGATGGCAAACTCCTACACTCCTAATTCCACAAAAGAAAGAGAGAAGGCTCTTAAGAAGCTACATTTATTGAACACTTCCTAGATTTAAGTGTTTATATCAGAATCTCATTTAATGACCATGTCAGCCCTAAATGGTACAATGCTGACCTGCATTTTACTGGTGAGGAAACTGAGGACCAAAGAAACTAGGAATAAAATCAGACCCATGTGACACAAAATCAGGAAAATAAAATAAAAATCACACCACCCTGCCACCTGGCACAGCAATTTCCTCACCCATCCAAGGGAAAGAAATCTTCAGCCATCCTAGGGCCTGAAGCAAGAGGAGGGATCCATGACATAGACCCATACCATTTCATTGTCAACTTTCTTGTTGTTTATTAATTTATTTTTGAAATATTTTTATTGAGATGAAATTTATGTTGGATACAATTAGCCCCTTTAAAGCATACAAGTCAGTGACGCGTAGTACATGAGCAATGTTTTACAACCATCACCCTGTCCAGTTATAAAATACAGGATGGGGCAAAAGTAAGTTTACAGTTGTGCATACGGGAAACACAGTTTATTCTCGTATTTATTAATTACTGTATTATTTTCCATACAAGCAACTGTCAACCTACTTCTGCCACACCCTGAATATTCATTTATTTTAGACCTTGAGTGCAGAGTCCACTTAGTTCTACTTTGCAGTTCATGCACATTAATATCCTCATCAGGGCAGGCTCTTTCTTTAAATCACTTATTTATGATTCCCATCCTGCAGGCTCCGCCCCATCCCCATCACACTAACCTGTCTAATGACTATCCTATTGTTTACCCACGCCTTATTTTATAAAACTCTCATGCATTCTCCAACTTTGAGCTCCTATTTTTTCCCCCTAACATTAAAGAGGGAGCTTTGCTTTTGTAGGAAAAGTGCTAAATAAAGAGTCAAAAAGCATTTGTTCTAAAGCAAGCGTCCGTAAACTATGGCTCCAGGGCCAAGAAGCCCAGGACTCAGCCTGTTCTGTAGATAAAGGCTATTGGACACAGCCATGCTTGTCACTTTAGGTGTTGTCTGTGGCTGTTTTCTCCCAATAAGGGAAGAGTTGAGTGCTTGTGAGAGAAACACTGTCATCTTGCACTTTACAGAGAAGGTGGCCAAGCCCTGCTCTGAACCACAGCCTGTCACCCAGAACTCTGTCTGATAATTAGGCAAATCTTTTCACCTCCTCGGCCTTTGTGTCTAGTTCCTAAAATTGAGGCCATGCTACTACAACTATCGTTCTTAAGTTCTCTTTTTAATTTTCTTTTTTACTTTCTCTCTGCCTTATGCAGTAGCACATATTTCTCAAGCAAAATATGGATGGGAAAACCCAGTGTGAGAAACACAAAAGTGAAAGATCTGTGGTAGAAGCAGAGTTCTGCCTGGCTGGCCTCCCCTCATCTATCTCTCCTTTAGCTTCTGAGAAGCTATATTGATATGCCAAGGTCCTGGGGTCATCTGTGAGGAGAGCAGCCTGCCTCTTAGATATTGTCAAGGCCAGTACCCTCCGTGGCATCCTGCTGTTGTGATCATATGGAAAGCGATAGATTTAGGAATTAGTTTAAATTCCAACTCTGGCATTTGCTGTGTGGCTTGGGCCAGTCACTTTAACCTCTCTGAGCCTCAGAGTCCTCATCTGCATAAGAAAATGGACATAAACAGTCTTGACATCTCATGCTGGCTGTGAGGATTTAAGATAATATTTCTAAACTACCTATCACAGGAATCTGCACTCTGTGAATGGGAGCTACAAAGAATTTTTTTTAAATGGTATTCCTGGGAGGGAATCCACCCGATGCCTTCTTCATGTGTGCTGGTCCGGGATCCTCACTTAGAGTATAAGGCCTTTGAGTTCAGTGATCATTCCAGTCTTTGCTTTTTGGATATCACGACTGAGATTAGAAAGATCAGCCTTTTTATTCAGATAGAAGCCTGTTACTTATGTGCTGTGACTTGAGGACACTCCTCAGTGTCTATCTCTGCTTCAGAATGTGTCCCCTGTGGCTGGATGAGTGTGTGACCTCCACCGTTAGTGACAGACTCAGGGCTAAGACAGTGAGTGCATCTTCAGCCATGGACTGTCCCAGTCGGGAATGACAGGTTAAGCCAATGTTTTCTGCAAGTGGTTAGCTGTAGTTTTAGTTTTACATTTACAAAGTTTAAGTCCTTGAAGGAAAGAGGCATAACTAAGGCTTAGGAAAGGCCCACCATGGGTGTGACCAGTCCCTAGAATCCACCGAAATCAGCTGTAGAGAGTGAAAAGGGCTCTCGACAGGGAGTCATCCTGAGTTGCATCTGCCCTCCTCACGCAGGCTTCATGCCTTGAGGCAGGCTCCTAACCCCCGTGAGCCTCAGTTTATTGGAACAAGGCCGGAAAGTCTGAGTGACCTCCCAGGGTCATTGTGAGCATCAGTGCCTGTCCACTTCCTGGCACACGGTGGGCACCAAAGCTTCCTGGGTGAATCCATGCAGGGTCCAGTCGATCTGAAGCGAGCACTCTGAACATCTAAAGTCACCGTGAGACACTGAAGCTGTCACTTGGTGGAATGCTTTAGTAAGAAACATCAATCAATGGCATCCACTCGAGGGTCCCGGGCACCCTGGGGGGCACCGGAAGAGGGAAAAGAGATGCAGAAAGGTAGGGACACACTGATAAAGGTGAGAGGCAAGCGTGGCTACTAAGAGACCCTGGAATCTAACACGGACCATAGTCGGAAGCCACCAGTGGTTTGACCAAGTCAGAATTGCGCCGAATCAAGCTAGACCGGCGCTGAGTCAAATAATAACCATCACCAGAGCGCACGACAGTCACTCACCATGCGCAGGAACCCGCGCTAAGCATTCCATACGCGTCATCGTTTAATCTTTGTGGGGCCACGTGGGGGTTAGGCGCTGAGCCACATTTACAGCAACACCGCTCCCCACGCAGGAGACAGGAGCGCGAGCACCCCTCCAGCCGAAGGACCGTGCGCGGCTGCTCTGAGCCACGTCTGTTCCGAGGGAGGCAGGAGCCACGGTGCTTCCCTCACCTGCTTTTTCGCTGCCACAGTGAACGTGAAAGCCACAGGTAGACAGGGCAATGCCAGATCCCAGACCCCCGAGTTTCCCGACAGGGAAGAAACCCCTCCCCCTGCGTGAGTGCGAATCCGCCGAGGCCTCAGGGCTTACTGCTCACTGGAGCAGAGCTTGCTCCTTCCCGAGAACCACAGCAGCCAGCAATTTTTCAGTGCTGGCTGCTACCTCAAGGACTTTATGCGTAGATTTAATATCATTCCATCCTCGCTCTCTTTACAGACTATGAAATCAGTCAATTATCCGAGAATCTGCACATGCAGTTAGGATGTGCCAGACCCTGAATCTGAACACAGAGCTACGGTCTGAACCACTACACGTAGCGGCTGCTTACAGAGGGAATGGAGAGTTGAGAAGTTACGGAACTTGCCCATTATCACAAAACTCAGGCATGGCAGAACCAGGATTCAAACCCAGGTCTGTCTGGTTTCACAGTCTGTGAAAGTGGCCGCTGTTCTTTGCACTCTGCTCTGCAGCTTCGGGCCGGGCCGATCCAGGCTGACCGCGGTGCGTCTCTCCCTGGTTTTCCACTCGCTGCCCAGCACGGGGAAAGTGGAAGGAAGCACTCTGTAAAGTGCGAGGCGCCAGGCATACAGGAGGGGCTGTGTCTGCAGCCACAGTATGGATGTGGGAGCCAGCAGGGCAGGTCTGGTCCCTGTGCGCAAGGAGGCCGCAGATGCTCTGGCCTGATGACACCACAGCCTTTCCTCAGGCAGCACTTCCCACCCGGAGGCTCCTGTGGGCCCAGCTCTGCAGGGCTCACAGAGCTCAGACAACGCTGTGGGCGGTCCCTGGAGAGACCAGGAGTCCTGCCATGACAGGCTATTGACTTTCAAAACCACAGTGTTGGAGCCTCGGGGCATTCTTTGACTCAGATTTCCTTCTTCAGTCTATAACGCAGCCGAGTTCAGAGAGACAAGGGGAAAGTCAGGCACAGCCCTGACCGACTGGGTAATCAGGAGCGGACCGTGGCTCAAAGGGAGAGAAACTAAAGAGGTAATACCAGCTAACGTTTCGGGGCACGCGTGCCAGGCCGTGGTTAAGCTCTCTGTGGGCATAACATCGCGGGATCCTCACGGCCATGCTGAGAAATGGGTGTTATCTGATTTCACAAGGCTGAAAGTTGAGATTCAGAGAGATCAGGTGACCCACTCAAAGTCATACCTCTAGGAGTTAGAAGTTACACTGGATTCCTCTGCAACCAGGAAACTTCATCTGCTCGACTCTTTTGATGCGGATTTGCTTTGTAAATGCTTTTCTACATTGGGTGCACTTGACAATTTTGCTAGAATGAAGAGTCTGTTGGGTTTTTACCTTGCGAAGAGTGTAGGGAAATGTTAATTGTTTCATTCTCACACAAGCTTTGTGAGGTAGGAAGGATGCATCTAATTTCCTATTCAAGGACACAGGGACACACCCAAGGTCACACAGTGAGCGGCTGAGGCAGGACAGAAAACCTAGGTGTTCTGAAACTTGGTTGGATATCTTCCTGTGACCCCCCAGACCCTCTTCTTGGAGACCCAAGATTGTTAAGAGGCCAAGAGCGTAGGCGTAGACACGAGGCCATTTGGGGTCTGAATCCTTGCTCACAGCTCATGAGCTGTGTGGACCTGTACTATACAAAAGCTTTCTTTTCCTTTCTTTTCTTTTTTTAAATATATCTTTGTTGATTTCAGAGAGAGGAAGGGAGAGGGAGAGAGAGAGATAGAGATAGAAACAGCAATGATGAGAGAGGGTCATTGATCAGCTGCCTCCTGCACACCCCCTGCTGGGGATGGAGCCTGACACCCAGGCATGTGCCCCGACTGGGAATCAAACTGCGATCTCCTGGATCATAGGTGGATGCTCAACCCCTGAGCCACACAGACCAGGACTATACAAAGGCTTTCTGAGCCCAGGATTCCTTTGCCACAAAGTAAGAAGAGTAACAGTAATGCCCACCTCATGGTTATTATGGAGATTCAGTCAGTGTAGGTTCATGGAAAGTCAATGTTCGATGCCTGGATGCTATTATTTTTCCTATACTGTAAAATCCCTTCATCTGACTGTTCCTGTCTGAGAAAGCTTGCATTGAAAAACCCCATCATGACTATGATAGACCCTGAGACTCCTACCAGCTCATGTGTGTTTCATCTTGAGATTGCCAGGGAGCCTAACAGTGCTCAGTGCCAACTTTGTGGATCCCATGGAAAATAATGCCATCACCTCTGGCTCCTGGCCCCTCGGGAGGAAAGGTTGGGTTCAGGCTGCATTAAAGATCCTACCTGCCCATGGATGGCTCCACGGTCCAGGTATCCAGGAGCCTGGGAGCTGCTGTCCCTCTCAGCAGCTTCAGCTGCTTTCCTGATAACAGTGTTATTCTCTTTGGTCTTCTGGGAGTCTCACCAGCATCATTAATCAAAGCACTGCCTTGCTTACTTGTACTGAAGTATCCTCACCGCCTCATCAATCATAAAAGCAGCAAAGGGTATGCTTTGGATTTCTAAGGAATGCTCCAGACAGCACCAGAGGAAAAAAAAGTGTGGGGGTAGGGGGAGCTTAATTATCAGCTGGTCCCTGGCCCATCACTCACGCTGGAAATGTCTTTACAGCTTTATTTGGGTTGTGTCTCTTTTTAAATCCCAGTAAACAGCCATTAAGCTAAAAACCCTCATTGCTCGGCACAGGGAGCCCCACTGGTTTTCAAGCTATTATTTTAATAAGGCCTATTTTACAATTAAGGCACCATGGGCTTTAAATTACATATAAAATAAAATGTGGAGATTGAGGCATTAAGTGTGGGACTGTCGTTAGAGAAACAGCAGCCGCTCTTTGCGGGAAAGTGCTGCCTGGTGGAAAACGAACAGAATGGAAGGCTGGGGCTGTGTGCACCATGATAATAAACACACACGCACACACACACACACACACACACACACACACACACACACACCGTGAGGAAGGCCTCTCCGCCCTTCTCCAGTGAGGATTTGGGGTCATGCCTAAGTGGAGCTAAGTAACAACAACAATGATAACAATACTGTGAATATTATTAACAGCAGCTGACCCTTCCTGGGACTGACTCTGCGCCAGCCCCCACCGAGAGCTTTCTCATGTGCCGTGTCTCCTCTCAGGAGGTGTGAGAGGGAGGCACCGTTCCTACCACGTGACAAAGAAGGATGTGGAAGCTTGGAGTGGAGGTGACTTCCTCAAAGCTTCGGTGCTGGCCAGGGACAGAGCCAAGAGTTAAACCCAGTCTGCCTCACTCTGGACTCTGCTTCAAGCCCAGACCCTTTGTTTTAGCAACAAATGTTTTTTTTTTGTTTGTTTGTGTTTTTTTACTTTTTAAATTTATCTTTATTGTTGAGAGTATTACAGGTATACCATTTTCCCCCGCAACTGACCCCTCCACTTCGCTCCCACCCCCTCCCCAGGCCTTCACCCCGTTATTGACTGTGTCCATGAGTTATGCATATATGCATATAACTTCTTTGGTTAATCTCTTCCCACCCTCCACCCCCCTTCCCTCTTTCCTCTGAAATATGATCGTCTGTTGCATGTGTCAATGCCTCTGGATCTATTTAGTTCATCAGATTCTTTTGTTCATTAGCTTCTTCTTAAAGAAAACCCTTCAACATTTCCTGTTGTGCTGGTCTGGTGGCGATGAACTCCTTTAGCTTTTTCTTATCTGTGAAGCTCTTTATCTGACCTTCAATTCTAAATGATAGTTTTGCTGGGTAGAGCAATCTTGGTTGTAGTTCCCTGTTTTTCATCACTTTGAATACTTCTTGCCACTCCCTTCTGGCCTGCAAAGTTTCTGTTGAGAAATCAGCTGACAGTCATATGGGTGCTCCCTTGTAGGTAACTAATTGCTTTTCTCTTTCTGCTTTTAAGATTCTCTCTTTGTCTTTAACCTTTGGCATTTTAATGATGATGTGTCTTGCTGTGGGCCTCTTTGGGTTCCTCTTCTTTGGGACCCTCTGTGCTTCCTGGACGTGGAAGTCGATTTCTTTTCCCAGGTAGGGGAAGTTTTCTGTCATTATTTTTTCAAATAGGTTTTCAATTCCTTGGTCTCTTTCTGCCTCTTCTGGCACCCCAATAATACGAATGTTGGGCCTCTTGAAGTTGTCCCAGAGGCTCCTTATACTATTTTCATATTTCTGGATTCTTTTTTCTTTTTGCTTTTCTGGTTGGGTGTTTTTTGTTTTCTCATGTTCCAAATTGCTGATTTGATTCTCAGTGTCCTCTACTCTACTGTTGATTCCATGTAAATTATTCTTCATTTCAGTTCCTGTAGCCTTCATTTCAAATTGGTACTTTATTATGTCATTGATTTTCTCAGTTATTTCCCTAACCATCTGCTTAAACATCCTTGTAACCCAAATTCTGAACTCTGTATCTGTTAGCTTGCTTGGATCTATTTCATTTAGTTCCTCTTCTAGAGAGTTCTTCTGTTCTTTCCTTTGTAACATGTTTCTTTGCCTCCGCATTTTGGCTGCTTCCTGGTGTTTGTTTCTGTGTATTAGGTAGAACTGCTCTGTCTCCTGGAATTTGTAGAGTGGCTTTGTGTAGTAGGTGTCCTGTGGGGTCCAGTGGCTCAGCCTCCCCAGTCACCTGAGCTGGGCCTTCCAGGTGCTCTCCTGTGTGGGCTGAGTGCACTGTCCTGTTGTAGTTGAGCCTTGGTTGCTGTTGGCGTCCCTGGGAGGAACTGACCCCCAGGCCAATCAGCTGTGAGGACCAGCTGCAACTACAGCCAAAGAGCTGCTGTTCTGGAGACACCCCTATGGAGCAGGATTTACTTCAGTGGAGCTTTAGTTCACCAAGTGCACCCCTTGAGTGTCACTCGTGGATGTGGTAGGGTTGTAATCCAGCGTGGTCGAGTCTGACCACCAGGTACACTGTCTCTGGGGCCTCCTGGGAGGTGCAAAGTCAGCCTCTGCCAGTGCCTTGCCCAGGGCTACCCAGCATGAGCTACACAGCAAACTGTAGTTGGCTGCTACTTGTGCTGGGCTTGGAGGTGTCCAGGAGAGGCCCAGCTATGAGCCAATGCAGCTGCCGCTAGTGCCAGGCCTGGGGCCGCTTATCAAGCCGTATGGGGCAGCTGCTGCTTGTTGGAGAGATTTTAGGAAAGTCCTAAGCATGAGGCTTGAGAGGCCACTTGCACAGAAAAGCCCCTGGAAATGGCCGGGATGAGCTGCAGGTGGGGAGGGGCGGGGCCTCCGGGAGTCATGGGGCGGGGCCAAAGGTGCGAGTCAGGTGCTGGCGACTCAAATATGGCGCCTGCCTGCCGGCTGTGTGCGGGGAGGACTCGCCACAGGAGCCATGGCCTCCGCCAGCCCTTCTGCCCGGGAGGAAGCCGCCCTCCGCCTCTCGCCCGGATCTCAGGCAGGTCAGTTCCCCCCCAAGTGTCCCGGGTCCCTTCAGGCTGCTGCCCGGCGCTGGGCTCAGAGGGAGCGTCCGAGTGAGTCCGTGCCGGGCCCTTAAGGGGAGCTGCTGGGGCTCCCGCAGCCTCCGCGACCCTCAGGGACAGTCCCCGCTGGTTTCACAGCCCGGAGCTGTGGGGACGTCTCTTCCCGGCCTGGAGCCCTGGGCTGGGGGCCTGCTGTGGGGCTGGGACCCCTCCCTCCTCCGGGAAAACTCTGCCGCCGAGATTCCCTCCCGGGTTTCAACCACGGCACCAGGTGTGGGCCCGCGGCTGCGTCTCTGGGATTCAGCCCCGACCCGCCCGCGTCTCCGCCCCTCCTCCTGGTCTCAATGCTTCTTCAGCTCCCTGGTTGTGGGGCTTCTGTGCAGCCAGATCTCAGGAGGCTCTGAGTGATGGTGGTTCTGTCTTTTGGCTGTAATTTTGATGTGGTTGCAGGAGGCCGCGGGTGCAGCTGTTACCTGCGCCGCCATCTTGTTTTTCCTTTAATTTGTTTAGCGCAACAAATGTTTTTGAGTATCGATGCTGGGCACCGGCAGCCCATTGGCCAATGAAAACAGCCATGGTCCATGCCCTTGTGGGGCTGCTAATCTAGCCCGAGGTGCAAAGGGCGAAAGGGAAACGACTGTATGACTTCGTGACAGTGTACATGGTGGTGCCGCGAAGGACGCAGCGGGTGCGGTGATGGAGAGGCGGGAAGCGCCTTCTGCATACACAGAGCTGGGGAAGGCCAGGACCGAGGAGGGAAGAGGCCCACACTGCGAGGCCACACGTGGCCTGTGGCGCACAGCCCGGCAGCGGGGTAGCGTTTGGTGACTCCAGGGAGCTGAGGGGCACGGGTTGGAGGCCGTGGGGGAGAGCGGAGGTGAGGGTAAGGAGGCGGGCAGGGGTCGGCCCAGTCGTGGCGGCACCAAGGAGGTGGCTTTGTCCCGCGTCTCGGGAGAGGTCGGGCAAGGCAGGCTCCTGCTCCAATTCGAAACACATTACTTGGGCTGCTGGTGACGATGGGGTGGAAGGCGGCACGCGTGACAGTGAAGAGACAAGTCGGGAGGTGGCTGCAACAGCCAAGGAGGGCAGAAGGAGCTGGCAGTGAGATGGAGACTGGATGTACCCAAGGGATCTTTTGGAATTAGAAAGAGCAGACTAGGGCCACCCCACCCCCACCCCCAAGTCCCATGTTCCCATCAGACTGTGCTGTGCTGTCGTCAGGTCCTCGTCCTCTCCGAGGAGGCTGGGTTGACTCCCTGCAGCAAAGCCTCAAGTTCCAAAGGGTCCTGCCCCTCCCTTCCTGCAATCGCCATGGATTTATTAACGGGCTTTGCTGCCCTTGCCAGCCACCAGCTCCTCCCTCCTGTTAAGACAACAACAACAACAACATGTTTTTAAGCTACCACCCACCCCCGCCACCCTCCCTGTGGCTGGCAGCTGAGTGCAGAGGGTCTGAAAGGTTTGGAGGATTCTTCCTCAGTAAGTGAGCCACATGCAAGTCAGACCTGCCTGCCTGTGTAGCCGGCTGTGGCAGAGGGTGATACCACAGACGCTCGTTTGTCTGTACAGAGCATCACAGCTCCGTCGGCAGGAGGCTTTTACACTAGCCCGAGGGATGGAAGGGGCCGCATCGTCCCCAGGGTGCCAGGGTACCCAGGAGCCAGTCCTTTCTCTTCCCTCCGGAGAGGAGCCTTGTCTCCGAGGAACAGAGGGCGTGACCAGCTGTGTCATAGACTTGGAAGTCGGTCCTTTTGCCCACAGAATCCAGCTCCTGGGTGGTACTGAGTCAAATCCATTAGCATCTGACAGCTGTTCAGTGGCTTATGGAAAATGGCTTGCAGCTTTATGGTTTGATCCCCAGCTTGGCCTTTCACAGCTGGAAGCAACCGTGACAGAGGTCCCGGGACGGGCGAAGGCCTTCAGGAAGGACTGGTCCTTTTGAACTCTTTGTGCGTGTCAGCACTCATGGGAAAGCTGCAGGGGCCCATGTTGGCAGAGTGGAGCTCAGACCCTTCCAAAGATGCTCACTGTGGGTCTCTCTGTCCTAATGCACCTAGAAGTACATTGGGAAGATCTTAGCAGAGATACGTACCTATGGAGTTGTCAGGTTCAGTGGGTGTGCAATGCACCTTCCATTTCCTAAGAACCGATTCTCTTACCCCCTCACCCACAGGCTTCCTAGGGGAGAAACCTTATTTAAGCAGAGGGCCCTTCGCCCTGGCCTCCCTGGCCTAAGAAAACAGAAATGAGATCAAGGCCCCAGTGGGGCTGGGCCTTGAAGGGAGAAAACAAAATCTTACCAGCTGGGGAAAATCAGGCTTTGCCTCAGGTAGCGTTAGGGAAATTAGTGCTGCCTCCCACAGTGGCTTAACACCTGAGGAGTGTACCTCGTTCGTGCACGCAGGAATGACATATGGCCTTCAGGCTGCCATAGCAGAAGAGGGAGCTAGAGGGTCACAAGGAGTATTTTTAAGGGTCAGGCCTACTTCATTTCCATTGGCCAGAATGAAATGAGATGGTCCAAACATAACTGTGTGAGACAGTGAAGTGGAGGAAATGCAGTCAGCATGCTAAGGAAGAGGGGATGCAGTGAGCACGTAGCATTGCTTCAGCACATTCATGAGCCTGCAGACAAAGCAAGTGAACCCCCAAAGAGAGGAGGAAATGACGGAGGCCCATGCTACATACAGCATCCCTATGATGAGCTCCCGCTGTGGCCTGAGATAGCTCAGGGGTCAGGTCAAGCCCAACTCCTCACAGCGATAAAAAAGGTGAAGTTCCACATGCTTATGACTCTGGGCTTCTAACCAGAAATTACCTCGAGGACACTGTTGGTTCAGGTTTGAAACGATGAAACTTTTCATACCACCAACTGAGAAAGTGCCTTTCGATGAAGTCACAAAATTTTTTGAAAGAGCATACTGTCCTTTTGTAAAGGTCATGTTCTTTTGCATGTCAGACAGAGGACTGTAGAGCAGGAAGGAAGCCTGAGTCTGAGAGCACAGCAAAGGAGACATGTGCCCCATTGGCATCAGGGCAGTTCTGTGTGCAGATGGGATGGGTGACATCCTGGGCATTGATTTCACTGGTCTCAGGAGAACCTCACAGCCTCCTACTGCTCCTCCCTGAAACCTCACCCTAAGAGCTTCATTTATTCCCATGGCTTAACTCTTTACCAATCTTCCCAACCTCATCTTCCTGCAGGCCACACTCCAAAGCTGGTGGTTCCTGCCAAAGTCCCCAGGCTCCCTCCAGTCTGTCACTCTCTGCCCTGCTCTACCCTTCTCTCTCCCCCAAATGTCCTTGGCCTCGCTTCCTTGTGGAAAATTCCACTCACTCTTCTCTGGCTTTCTTCAAAGCATTCCTGGTGGGCCAAAGACGATCACTCCTTCTGTGGCCCCATCACTGCCATTATTGCTCTGTCTTGTAATTATCTGCTTCTTAGTCAGTCTCTCCTGCCCCTGCCCTGTTCCTCCAAACCCCAGCCTAGGCACTTCTTGAAGGCAGGATGTTTGTCTTGTAGTTAAACTCTTGTAGAATTATCAAATATCTGACATATAGTATATGCTCAGTAAAAAACCGACTAAATAAATGAACGAGCAAATGCATGAGTGAGTGAATGAATGAATGTGTAAAAATCGTTACCTCTAGGAAGGATAACCAATCATGTCTTAGCAAATATATAAGTAAGTATTAATCAATTATTTTGAGCTTTTGGGTAATTGGGGGTAGTTTTATTTACTGCTACTAGAGACATTTATTTTTTCTCTCTGGCTTTACCCCCTGGATTGCTCTGGCTTTCAGCTCCTCCTCTGACCTTTTAGACTCCATTGGCTCCAACTGTAAATTTTTCTCCACTACCTTGCATTACTGTTTACTTTTGTCTTGTGCTCCTAACCTTATATACACAAACCCATCAACATACGTAGTAGTATTAGAACATTAGTTTCACTGGGAAGGGACCATGCTTGTCATGGCCATCAGCACCCCCAGTGCTTAGGATAAAAGCCTAGTCAGTTGGAACACTCTGTTGAGAAGAATTCAGATTGAGTTCAATGGGAAAAGAGGACCATGATTGATTAGTGATGTCTGTCTCAGGGAAAGGAGAGGAAAGTGGTGATGCATCTTTAATTCCTGAACTACAGGAAATTCTGGGGCAATATATAAGCAATATTGGATTATTCAGTGTACGCTGTAGACGTCTGTGTAAAGTGGTGAAAAATAAAGGGAGGCTGGGATCATGAGAATGTCTACAGTTCCTAGGTATCATGAAAAAAAAATTGGTAAGGATTTTTAAAACAAATTGATTTAAAAACTTCTATTCAGATGTATAAATAAATCTATCAATTTAGATTGCCAAAACACTAAAATATGGACCTGCAGAAAAACCCTGCTTACCACTCATATTGTACATGGACAGAGCAAGCGTTTAGGTGTATTGGAACAAATCACCACCTTGAGAGAATCTCTGGTCTTCATTAGTGCCATTCATCAAATATTTTCAGTATTTCTTCTGCTAAGTTCATGGTAGGATCGCATCTTCTCCAGCTCCTTCAAGTTGGGTGTGATCAAAGAAATGTGAATGGAGATGGCATGGGCCCCCTTTGGACAAAAGCCTTTAAGGGCCAATGTATGGCTTGCTTTTCTTGGCCTCTCCCGTAGCAACTGGCAAAGCTCCAGATAGAAGGTCCTTCTTCAGCCCGAGTCCCTGACTGAAGAGAGCCGAGCAGAGTCTCAAGCTGATCTGCTGTCGACATAAAGCACACACAAGAAGTCAACCTTTGTTAACATTATAAGCCACTGAAATTGGGGGTTTATTTATTGCTACCATAAAACCGAGCCTGTCCTAACTGAATTTATATGTCATAGTGCAGGATAGAGATAAGACCAGTGGTTAAGGGCCAGTTACTGGGCTAAGTCTCCCCTTCTCTAAACTCACTTCTGTTCATCTGAAATATTTAGAAAAAGAATCAATAGAGGGAGAAATGAAAGCTCTGCCTCCCACTGCTCCCTGTCATGAACCTTGTGCTCCAGCCAAACACAGAGATGCCCTGTTCTCTACAATCACCCCAGGCTTTCTCATTTCAGGCCTTTTTCCCCCACCATCCTCTCTCCTTAGCAAATCGTTCTATCACCTTGTATCCAAGTTGCCCCATCTCCCAAGGACTGGCTGCAATGCCCACTCCTCCAAATGTATCTTCCCACCAGCTAGGCATGAAGTAGTCTCTCTTGTCCAAACTCTCAGAGTTCTTTCCATTATCTCTCTTCTTATATTTTCCATTGTCTACCATGCATGTTTATCAAACAATTATATGAAAGAATAGAGAGGAGAAAGGTTGGAGAGAAGGAAGCAACTTCAGGGAATTATGTGTAGCCAAGTGGAAATGATATTTGCAAATGGTGGGTTTCCTTCTAAAAGCTTCTCATTCTAACCACCTTCTGTGCTATCCCCCCTGTTCCTGTGCCCCAGCGTTGCCTTCTTTTCACTGTGCCTTCTGAGTGGCCATGATGGGTTAATCTCTCGGGTAAGGTGCATTCTTGCTAACAGATGAAGGGATCTCTGATCCTCCCTGTTTGACATAATGCACACTTCTGTTCGCTTTCCCCTAATCCCTTGGTGGCTCGTGATGCACACTGGGGCAGTTCTAGGTCTCCAGGATACAGTATTTGAAAAATTAGGAACTTAACGTCTTTAATGGTCCCTTGGAGGGACACAAGCCAATTTTCACTGCCCAGTGCAAAATGGAAATTCTAGGTCTTTTGTTTGAAGTTATTGAGAATCTCAAAATGGCAACAGCAGACCTTTAAACCAAGGGCAAGGCCCTTCCCAGTGTGGGCTCTGTGTGACCTTGGGCATGGGTTGCACACCCGTGAAGTTGGCCCTTGTGTGTGATGCCTGAGTTGGGTTCTCAATGCCTTCAAGTCCTGCAATGTTGGTGGCAGTCAGTTTTAGTTATATAGAGATTCTCTCCAAACTGGCAACACCTGCATCTCTCCCCCCACCCCGCCCCGTCTACTAAGCATGTCCCAGCCGTTGTATGAAGACACTGACTTCCAGGAATCAGTTACCAGTGTGACACTTTGGGAGGTGATTGGGTCACCAGGGTGGAGCCCTCATGAATGGGATTAGTGATCTTATAAAAGGGCCCCAGAGAGCTCCCTCACCCCTTCTGAAAACAGTCCCCTAACCAGCCACCCAATCTGCCAGCGCCTCGATCTTGGACTTCCCAGCCTCCAGACCTGTAGGAAATAAATCTCTGTAGTTCATAAGCCACTCACTCTCTGGCATCTGTTGCAGCAGCCCAAATGGACTAAGACTGATGCTAAGGAAGAGTTGTGATTTGTCCTCATTGTCCTTTAACAGTGTGCCTGTGTTCATCTGCTGGAGTTCTTACCTGTGTTTTTTCACAGAGTTGAAAGTTTGCCCACATCTCCTAAGAACTGTGGTCTTGATGGCCTGGGAGTATGTTTTCTTTTATCTTTACACACACAAAAAAAATTTTTCCCCTACTTAAATCAAAGGGAGGTTGAGAATACTTTTAGCTTATGTTGTCTGACTCCTCCACGGTTCAATTCCACATCAAGGTAACAAAGAAACTGTGGAGTGTTCCCCAGTAGGGCCGGCCAGCAGGAGTTCCCAGCAAGGCTCCGATGCTCTGTGATCGGCTCACAGCTTTGGAGAGTACGCCACACAGGGGAGGTCTAGTGTGCTCCTGTTCAAAATTCCTGGAAACTCCAAAAGATTGCTGCAAGACCTGGAAGTCGTCTTGCCATTGTCCTTGCCCTGCCTTTGACAAACTGAGTCAGTGAGTTCGGTAAGTGAGTGCACAGGGCAGAGGAGGTCAGTGTGGTGTCTTCAGTCCCTGTGGGGCCAGGATGCTCTAGTTGGCTGCACTGCTCATTGCAGTCCTTGCCTGCAGGGGTTAGACCAGCATCCGTTCTGAGGGACTGGTATCTAAGTTATATCAGTTGTTGGATTTTGTTTATTATCAACCCTTGGAACAAACCACACACACGTTTTCAATTTGATGTCTCAGAAATGTGCAACTGAGGACTACTGGAGTAATTGTGGAATTGAGCCAGCTCGTCTTGGCTCACCCAACTCTTCCCAACCCCACATTCAGTGATGTAACATTGGCAGCCTAGAATCAGCCATAGTGGGAGTATTTACACCACAGAAATCAGCAAACACTACAAACCAGGGCTTTGTTTGTTTGTTTGTTTTCAGAGAACCAATTAATTCATCACACCTCTACGATGAGAGGTGTGTAACTCATTTGTTTATTTATTCATCCATTATTTCATCCATGATACCGTCAAACACATTTATTGCTACATATTTTACCTCCCATACTAGCACATTTTCAAGAGTGAGAGGAGATGCTATTAAGAATTATACAAGGACAACCCAGGGTGCACAGAGAGTGTCTTGGGCAAACGAGAATGTATTGGCACCATCAAGCCTTTCCTCCAGGCACTGTGCTTATTATTGGGAACAAACAGTCAGCTGAGAGACACAATCCCCATCCCCTGACATTACAGCCTAGTGGGCTAAGAATATATTGATAGATAGCATTGCTTATTGCTTCATCTCCCAAGAATGAAATCAATAGGTTTAAATCAGATATGTAAAAACTGGCTTTACCTTAGTCATCTCACTTTAAGAAATTTTGTGTTGTGGGTACACAATTTGACTGTCTTACAAAACAAACCATGTGACCACAACCATGTTCGACGCGTTCACCCTGAGAGGCTGTATATTTGTCTCAGTGAGGCTGTCCTCACGGGAACACTCAGGTCCTGAGGGTTTTTAGAATAGCTATGGTTGTAGTCAGTCTGCATCCTTGTGGTGCTGATTTACCTTTTGAAATGGACCAAAAGTTATTTGGCATGAAGTGTGATTGATGGAGAAAGAAAGTCACCAAGCTGGGAGAACACTGTGTTTTCAAACAGGGTGGAATCAGAGGTCAGGCGATGAAGTTTCCTGTGTGCTCAGCTTAAGTGGTTTTGTCAATAGACACTCCCAAGAAACTTTGGAAAATTAAGTTTCTCTCAATTCGTTTGAATAAACATGCTTAATTATTTAAATTACCCCAAGAGCTGTTGGCCCATCTGATGTAGTTCGGGTATGGGAGAGAAGCAATCTACAGTGGAAAGAAGTCTGGGTGATCTGATGTTTATGTCACAGATTCACAGAAAGCTTACTGATAAATTTGTCTCAATCTAGAACGAGCATTGAAATAGCCAGTCAAAAGTCAAAATACCCTGAATATGATTAATCTTACAATGTTGCTATGGAGAGAGACATTGCTGGCTTACTGATCTTAGAAGGAGCTGCTCCTCACACAAATTCCTATAGGGGGAACTGAGCTTAAGCCCGGCTCCTGTCTCACATCCATTCAATGGACACACAGTGATGGGGCACATGCCATGTGCCAGGCCTGGCCCTGGGTATGCGGCAGCCAGGGACAGTCACCAGACTCCTGTCTCCTTGGAAGTTACAGCCTAGCAGGGAGAGACGGGCTTTGCTCAAACAATTCACAAATGAAAGGATGACTTCCAGCAACTACGCTAAATGCCATAAGAGGAAAGTACAGGCTCCTCGAGAGATGAAACCCTCCTGAGGATGAGAAGTTTGAGCCAGCACCTGGTGGGTGAATGGGAACCTGCTGGTCAGAGGGACAGGACAAACAACAAGCAAATACACTGTGGGAAGGAAATAGCATGTGAGGAACCCCAAAGGGTCAAGTTAGGGTCAGGGAGCTATTCTAATTTGGTGCTCACATCACCAAAGTCCCCTTTTGGTAAGTGGGGGAAGGGGAAAGGTCAAGTGTAGAGACCAGATGTCCTGACTCATCTCTTCTTCCAGATGTTCCCCAGCACCTTCCTGTCACTGCTCAAATTCCAGGTGTGTCTGGGGCATGCAGAAAACCTAAGAGCTGGGGTGGTCAACAGGTGTTGCCCTTGAGGTTAGAATTTGAGGCTTGTACACACATGTACACACATAGAAGCACATATACATATATACATACATGAAGAAACACACACCTCTATTTACATATACATATACATAAGTATGCACATACGAGCACATACCTGTATGTGTCTTTTTGCTTGTTTATAAGTGTGGCTCTTTATCTATATTACATTAAGCAGCAGGTAGAATAGCAGAAAGAGCACCGACTTCCACCCGGTCCATATTGGCACAAATCACTATGTTATTTCATACCTCTGTGTTCTATGTGTAAAATAGGGTCAAATGGCAAATGTTATGGTCCAAATAATGCATTGGTTTTAGAGAGGTGCTAAGCAGATGGCCACTATAAAAGCATCACGTATACACAATACATCACTATATTGTTTTGAAGCAGCATCGTTTGAAAAGTTAAATGATGGCTTAGAGAGGTCTCTTTTGCGGTGGCACTGGGACGTTGCCTCTTCTTTGCCTGTAATCTGGAAATGCAACACCTCCAGATGGCCACGTGATATAGGTTTCTGAGATCCAGCACCATGAGAACTGCCCCACCAGGCCAGGCTTACAGCTCTTCCAGATAGGGTTCAGGGTCATGACCTTTGGAACCAGAAAAGTCCAGAAGGCTACCCCAACTCCGTTGTTCTTCAGCTCTGTTGCCCTTAGAAAAACTACTTAATCTCCCTGAGCCCCAGTTCCCTCATTCGTAACATCTGGATACTAATATTTCCCACATAGACTTGCGAGGAGGAGAGGCTATTTTTGGAACCCCCTGGGCTCCTGTCTGATAAGCAGGAAGCCCCAGGAGGCTGCACTTGGCAGGGCGGTGCTCGCTCCCAGCGTTAGCCCCAGACACAGCCAAACACCCAAGAGTCTCTTGCATCTGTCTCTCCATCACACATCTGTCATCCAGCAAACTTTAAAGATCTTTGGGGGGGGTTACTATTCATATTTTCAGTCTGTCTCATGTCTTGGGGCTGATTTCATTATTTGTTCATTCAAAAAACATTTATTGAGCACCGACTATGTGTCAGACACCATTCTAGGCACATGTCACAGATTCTATGCACCATAAGCCAGGTAAACAAAAAGCACCACTCTGGTGGGGGAAGACAGACAATATACAACAGATACAACACACTTGTAAGTTCTATAGTCTGTTTGAAAGTGGTAAGTGCTGTGGGGAATAAAAGATCAGTGTCATTACTAAATGGGTGTAAGGTTTTAATTATGCAGGATGAATAAGTTCTAAAGATCTGCTTACAACATAGTTAACCACATGGCATCATGCACTTCAAAACTGGTTAAGAGGGTGGATCTCATGCTATAGTTCTTACGACAAAAACCAAACAAAACCAAAGGGACACAAGGAGGTAATGGTGTCGTGGGTATTTGCACAAGTCCAAAGTCATCAAACTGTGCCCATTACATAGGTACAGTTTTTGTATCTCAATTATATATGTAAATAATTTATTATATTCCTTTTATGTAAATTTAATATATATCAGTTATATATAAAATTGGGTTTTCTAAAGGAGCAGTGTATAGTTATCAGGAATGCAGGCATACCTGTATTTTAGAGTGGTCATGGTAAGCGGAACTGGCAAGCGGCCATCTCAGCAAAGAGATTTAGCAAGTAATGATGATGATGACAAATAAACATTAAGAGCTAATTCTGAGTACATTCTGTACCAGGGACTGACCTAAGTGATGCACAGGTACAACTCTTCCTTTGACCTTCACCTTGATGGTATGACACAGGCATTATTATCCCCATTTTATAGGCAGGAAAGCTGAGTTAGTGAGTGGTCACTAACTTGCCCAAGGTGACACGGTCGGTGAAGGGCAGAGCTGGGAGGTTAATGATTAATGGGTTGATTGACAGATTTAGGACACCCACTCCTTTCAACACGGTAATTAAATCTTCTGGTCTTGAAGCCTTGGGTTCAAATGTCAGTCTTACTCTTTACCAGCTATGAGAATTTACTTTTAACTTTAGTTTTTCATTGTTAAAATAAAAGTAAATAATAGTGTCTAACCTCATAAGAAGATTAAATGAGTTAGTACATGTAAAAACTTAGAATGATGCATGGCACCAAGTAAGCATTCAATAAATGTTAGCTAATATAATTATTTCTTTGTGTGCAACTCAGACAGACTAACCCCAGAGCTTATGTTCTAGTTAACACCCTGTATTGTTCTTCATACTTGACTATGTGTCCTCAGTTCCTGAGCTGAATGATTGACACATAATAAAGTCAACAAATACTTGATGAATAAATGAATGAACAAATACATGAATAATTGAATGAGTCAGTGAAAGATGCAGAGAACTAGGTCTGATCTACTCTGTGGAGTTTGGAAAAGGAAACACAAACTTGTATTTCTTAGGAAAGAGGAAAATAATCCCATGTTTGCTATCACCAATGGATTAAAGTGTGCCTTCTTTCAAAGGAAAGTGACCAGCTTGTCTACCTAAAGCAAACCATAGGCCTTTGGACATCCCAGGCCCTCCAGAGCACTGGTCCGTCTCACACTTTCTCTTTGCTTCCCCATTTGTGCCCACCCCCCCCCCCCCCCACCTAGCCTGCACTGTGAGTTTCATGGCCATAGCTTATGCCAGTAAAAAGCCTTCTGTGCTCTGCTAATGTGGCATTTGTTTGGTAATATGCGGGGGAGAGCATTAAAAATAAATCCAGAAATGGCATCTTATAAATTTGGATTTTTCTGTTCACGTAATTTATAGGAGTTCATGTTAGAGAGCACTGTCTTATGCATAAATACAATTTCTTTGTGAGCTGATGATGGAATTTATATCAAAGGAGTTCGAACATATACTTCATGAACTCAGCATCCACTATTATAAGCTATTTCATGTATAACTAGAGACAAATGATCTCTCCCCGTTTGTCTTAGCTTAAAATGCGGTTGGTTTGCTTGAATTCATTTCCAAGGCACAGGAGTGGGGGCAGGGAACCCAAGATTTATACACCTTTAATATAATCAATTCTAAACATATCTGTAGACAAATAATTTAAAAATCTATGCATCATGAAACACCTCTATTAATTTCAGGATACACAGTTTGGTGGATTTTTATGTGATTGTGGGTTTGTGTATTTAAGGAGATTTTTTTTAAAAAAAAAAACTCCATCCTTTCTTTCCTTCCCCCTCAGAAAAATTTTAACAGGAACGTTTTGAAATAAAATCCCACAAGGAAACAATCCCCTTAGACAATTAAACTGGGAGAAGGTCCCCCGAGGGCAGGCAAAAAAAAATCCGTAAAAATAATTGCCAGGCTGGGTTTCTGCTGTATTTTGGCTGGATGTGAGAAACGAAGGAGGTGCGGGCGGACACACACATGGAATGCGCACACACAAACACACAGAGCAAGTGCGTCCCCTCCACGGAGGGAGCAGGCTCGTGACACTGCTAGGCGGGACTACCAGGCCACACTCAGGGCCTTTCTGGCCAGCAGCAGTGATGTGGAGACTGTAGGCAATATAAAATAACAATCGGGTCATTTACAAGGTTCTGCCAAGTATTAACCTTATATCCAGTTCCCCCCCAACCTTTCAGAGCCCCTAATGTGAATCAGACCCGCTCTCACATGGCTTTACCATATTCCGGGATGGGGGTGGCGGCAGTGGGTGAGTGGGGGCAGCTGGTCCACACTTGTTAGAAATACTTTAAGGGGGTGTGTTTATGCCAAGATAATGATGTGGTTTGTTGTTGTTGTTTTAAGTGCCAGAAAGATTGTTTAATTGCCCTCCCTTTCCTTAGGGGAAACTCGAAGGTTAATTCGTCCAAGAAAGTGGGGTTTGCGTTTGCCCTGAAGATAACAGGATCGCTCGAGCTGTGGTCCAGGGTGGAGGAAACTGCGGTTTAGGGCCAGGTGGCCGAGAGTGTTTTGGCAGGGAGGCCTGGAGTTATGGTTTCGTGTTAGGGAATTGCTTTGGATGAGAGTCATGCCGTATTGCGTTTAATGCCACACTTAGGAGCGCACTCAGACAGTTAATATTGTATTAATATTTATTTTTAACATAGTGTCATAATTATTGTGAGCACTTCGAAGGAGATCATAGATTGGACCACAACCTCTACTTCTTCATGTCTCATTTTTCCAGCAACCGCTTTTGAGCCCTTACCAGGTGCCAGACACCACGGTTGACATGCGTAATCGTTCTGCTTAATCCTTACAACAACCCCTGGGGGTGGGCACTGTTAGCATCTCCACTTCAGAGACAAGGAATCACCTCTCCCAGGTCAAGCCTCACTGACTGCGGAGCTGGATGCAAGCCCCCTGCCCTGGCAACCGTACGCCCCGCACTACGGGCCTTCTGTTTGAAGGTGGCAGTAGCCATCCGTGCCTCAGTCTTTTCCGCAGGCTTTTCTAGTCTTCGCTTTCAAATGCCAGGGAGGCAAAGGCGACTGAACTAGTCTGAGCCATGTCACAGAGAATTATTAAATCACATCATCCATGATCACCAAGATTCAACAGAGACATCACTCCTAGGGAAGCCCCTCTGTTTGAAGATTGGATTTAATTCATTCTCTCTCTCCTTGCTGTATCAATCCTAGCCAAGTCCCCTTCCCTCTCCCTCCCCCCGCAAAGACTGATCATACCTTCTTCTGAAGGCCTGGGAGAATGTCAGTGCAATTTCCAGCTTGAAATTAGGCCAGGTGAAGGTTTCAACAACAACACTGGTCTCTCTGGGTCTTCTCTAGAAATTGGTGTTATCACTACTTCATCAGAAGCGCGGTGACATTTCTTGTCAGCCAAGACACTACATCTTGCAGTTAGTCAGTCTTCTTTGAATGTATTTCTTTCTTTGTGGAGTGGAGGGGCATGCAAATTCTTTAGCGAATATAGTGTTAGAATAAACAGTCCTGCTTGAATGCTGGGATGGTGTTTTAGAGCGAGGACCGGGGTATGCAGTCAGGAGAACTGGTTTTAACAGCAGGGCTGTTATTTTAACAATAGGTTACCAGATCCATTGGGCAATCTGACTAAAAGCCCATATTTATTTCCCTAATTTTATAAACATTTAATAGGTCCTTATTAAACACATCAGCCAGCATGATTTAATAACACAATCAGTCTAGAAGTTTAAGAAAATTGAAAACAGGATTTGAATGTAATGCAGCCACAATTACTGGAGATTATAGGGAATCATTCCCATATGTCTCCAGTGGAGAGCTGCTAATCTCTGTTTGCGTGGAGGTGATTTCCTTTGGAACCCTGCCCAGCCTTCAACAGCACTAGCGCTGAACAAATTAGATTTGAAAGTCCCCAATTTTATGACTAAGGTAATATACTCTGTGAATTTAGAGAAACACTGAGTTCCTATTTTCACTGGCTCTCAAATGCTGGACAGAGACCTTGATTTCATTTAGTTTGGCTCCACTTGGAATATGGTCATAGGTTTGAAGGGGTCAGCATATGTTTTTGTGCGTCTTTCATAGATACTCTAACTTCTCTCCACCCATATTGCTGAGGCATTTGCATCATGGCTCGATGAATGACGACAGATCTCAGCAATGCACTGCAATTAAACCTGGAAGACAGCCTGCCGCTTGGGGCCCAGGGAGCCACACTCCCTCCTCTATGCTTCGGCGCCCCCAGCCCGTTCTCTGTCCTCTCCTTGTGGGCCCTCTAGGTAGCTTTACTTGTGCTCAGAGAGTGGTAGGTAGCCTGGTTAAACTAGGCCTTGTTTTTCTCTACTTCTTAGGCAGCTTCTAGAAAAAAAGTGGATTCCTTGCAAGGGGGCTGGATTTCCTGATTCTCGGTAAAGCAGCAAGGACCAGTAGGCTAAAGATGCAAGTTCTAGGGGTTGCAGTATTAGGGGCAAAGCTGAAAATACATTTCTACTAGTCTGACAGTCTCTACCTTGATGCCCTCTTCCCGTCCTGCCTCCTACTTTAGTAGAACTAGAAAGATATAAGGATGACTGCCCATTACTGGGACCTACTGCAGGCCAGCACACTGTAGTACTAATGACTTTAAACCTCATCAGAACCCAGTATGATCAGCATCCCCAATTACATTTTACCGGGAAGGAAACAGATTCTGTCAACTCGTGTACTGTGCTATGGTCTCAGCAAAGGAACAGTTCAAACCCAGAGATCTGTGATTCCAAAACACCTATTCTTTTTTTTTAAATTTGTTTTCATTTATTTAGAGAAAGGAAGGGAGAGGGAGAGAGAGCTAGAAATGTCAATGAGAGAGAGAAGCATTGATCTGCTGCTTCCTGCACGCCCCCTATGGTGATCGAGCTGGAAACCTGGGCATGTGCCCTGACCAGGAATCAAACCTGTGACTTCTTGGTGCATGAGACGATGATAGATTCTCTGAGCCACACCGGCCGGGCCAAAGCTCCTGTTCCTAATTGCTGTTTGGAGCTTCCTTCCAACTCTGGTGAAGATAATAAGGTGATAGCAATGCCTTATGTGTACATGAAAAGAAAATGTGGGTTTTCCTAAACATCTTCCCACTTAATCCCAGAGTTCCAGTTTTATTCACTCAGTCTCTCCCTGGCTGTTTCTTTTTACACTGGTTCTTTTAGCTTTGGAAGATACAGAAGCAGCAACGGGGGAAGAGCCAAAGGACTAGAGGAAGAATTGGGGGGTCAGGTTTAGGAGCAGTGCTGGGCGGCTTGCAGAGAACGAGAGGAAATGAGATTTTTAAGTTCTTGAGTTAAGATTTATCGACCAGTTACCATGCGCCACACACTGTTCAAAGCACCTTTCTTGTATTTCTCTTCGTTCAGTCCTCCCAGCTCTGAGAGGGAGTTCTAGCCTGAGATAATCTTTTTTTACCCACATTAAATAATTTGTTCAAAGTTACCCAACTAGTAAGTGGGATTTCCACCCAGGCACTCTGGTCCAGCGCCCCCTCTTACCACTACGCCGAGGCCATGGTATATCAAGTAGGCCCTTCACACTGAGAAACGCAAGCGAGGAATCCATGCTTCTTTCAGGTTCACGTGTGTTTGCTGAATTATATTTATTTGGCCTTCACGGGAGCCTTTGCTTGAAGACGTCAGTAGGGTTATCTAAGCAGAGTGAGACGAAAACACGCTACATGGGGGCTTACCTTCATCCTGAGCCCAAACTCTCCTCCCTACCGTGACGCACACTCGCACGCGGGCGCGTGCACACGCATTTATGTGAAACAACTCACAGAACAAACAAACCCATTACTGTATATTAAGGTTATATGTGCTGACTATTATAATAGAGTGGAATAAAATTAAACCCGTCAGGCAATCAAGAAGACCGGAATTCTCCATCCATCCACCATTCTAGCCAGGGTCTTGGTTGCCTAAATGTCGAAAGTTTGAACACCCAGACATCTGCATGTAGACTTTCCTTTTGTTCTTTCCTTTCATCTACAGCATTTGGTCTCCAACTTTGACATGCACGAGAATTCCCATAGGGAGTTGAATGCACCAAGATGAAGGGTCTCCCTGAACGTGATGGGCACCTAGGGCCCTGCCTCCCTACAGACTTGTGGTCACCTCGGGTGTGAGCAGGTTCAGTACCACAACAGGTGAGGGCTTTTGAAGTGTCCCAACACCCTGATTTGACTGGAGCCCTTTACAACAGCTCTGAGAGGCGGCCTATCCGGGGCCTGTCCCAGCGAGGTGTTGTATTTATGCCCCCATTTCATCAGCGATGACTCCAGCATGGGAAAGAGCCTCATCTTAAGTCAGAATGTGTTGGACTCTTTGTGTGTATGTGTGTGTGTGTGTTTATTTTTGTTTAAAATATTACAGATGTCCCTTTTTCTCCCCAATGACCCATTTCACCCCTTCCCACCCCTCCCAGTCCCTCTCCACACCATTGTCCGTGTCCTTGGGTTGTGCATATATGCATATGAATTCTTCAGTTAATCTCTGTGTTGGACTCTTAAGACAACGTCAAAACTCCCCTGAAGGATAGTTTCTGGGCCACATAGAGTAGCACATTTTTATTCAAAATTTTGCTTTTACTGTGAATGGCTCAGATGGTTTCTAGGGCCATTGCACACAGCAGTCTGAGTATTTAACTACTTTTCCAAAGAAATATAAATAAATTCATTTGACCTCTCGGAAAACAAATCCAACTAAATAAACAGCAGATAGGCTTTTCTGTTTCCGAAAGACAGTGCCTTCTTGAATATCAGCCCATTCCATCACTAAACATTTTACTTAATCAAAGTTTTCCAGTGCAGACTCTCCGCCAAATCCTCAGCATCAATTCTAATTATATAACGTGGCGAAGTGGTTGCAGAGCGTGGCCTCTCCATACCCCTCCCTCTTGGCTTTGACTCCTCCACCCTGCCAACCACTCACTTTGTGTCCTTGGGAAAGTTCACTTAACCTCTCTGTGCATTAGTGTCCCCATCTCTAAAATGGGGACAACAATGGAATTCACTGCCTGAGGTGCCTGGTTGTTATGATTATATTAGTTAATTTACGTAAAGTAACTTAGAACAGTGCCTGCACGTTTTAAGAGTTCAATCAATGTTATCCCCTTTGCCCTCAAGTGGGGAAATGCCTCAATCAAGATGGAAGTCATTGGGCAGGATATAGATTTGGTTTCAAAATAAATAACATCAGTTGAGTGTTATGTAGGGGACCAAGAACGGGATTTTAGAATCAGTCAAACCTGAGTTTGCATCCTGGACCTGCCTCTTTCTAGAGCTGTCATCCTGGTAACTTCTCCAAGCCTCAGTTTCCTCATTTGAGGTGGATGATCATGCTTACTTTAGGAGCTTAGTGGATGGAATCTACATGGGGCAGCATGTGGTCCGGTACAAACACTGATGGGTAACTATTGTCCCCTTTCTTATTTCTATTGAGGATAAGAGTGTGGGGCTGAGGCCCATCAAATGTCTGGGGGGAACCTATAAAAATAACATTCCTGTGGTAGTTTCTCCTAACATGCAGTGACCTGAGAGCATTTCAAGCATTTTATTTGCACGTCTGCTCCAATAAATGAAAACAATTTAAAGAAGCAAAATGTCAGGGCCAAGATTTTTCAAAGAGATTTCTTTTTTAACCTCCAGCTTGAAAGCAAACAGTAACTTTCTAAGCAAGCAAACAAAAAGGGCTTTTATGCATATCTGATTAGCTCATTTCCTTTGATTTGGGCGAGTGATGTCATCTGGGCCCAGCTGTTGGTATGCTGCAAATGATTTCCCTTCCTCGTGTTTCCGAGAGCCGTTTCTGCCCCTAATGGAATTACTTTGAGTGGAACCCGGCATTTTTCATGGTTCACCTCCTCTATCAGCTGATACCCAGGACTCCCCTGGAAAGAATGGGGAAAGGCCACAGAGGCATTTAAATGCCTGGAGAACAGTAATTTCATGTAGACCCTTCTCACTCAGTTGTCATTTTGTGGTCTGTTTCCAATGCCTTGGCTTCTCCTCGATGCATCCTGGAAAATAACAGTGCGAATCTGGGGCCTCTGAATGAACGGGTCCTGGGTCCTCAGGAGCAGAATTGGCCTGCCCCTTTCTGCCCCGTGTGCTTACAACAGAGCTGACATGTTAACTCGGGGGAAGGCGGCTGGGTCGTAGAGAGAACCAGGTAATTCACAAAAGCCTGGGCTTTCCGATTCCGGACCCCAGTCCAAATGCCAGCACTGCACTTGCGAGCTCAGAGTCGGAGGCTCTGGAAGCCTCTGTTCCGTACGAGTAAAAAGCAGCTCCTGAAAATGAGCACACGGTCGTGTGCATGCAGGGTCAGGGGTATATGGGAAAACTGTCCTTTACATTCAGTTTTGCTGTGAACCTAAAAGTGCTCTAAAAAATAAAGTCTGTTTTAAAAAATAAGCGCAGGGGGTTGCTGTGAGAACAGGCCTGGAAAGTGCTTAGAGCCCTACATGACCTAGTAGTCATTACCTGCTGCTTCTAGTTATCCAATAAACTCATTATTAGGTATCAGGCTAGGGCTCTTCTGCAGGCTGAGGGATTTCCATCCAGCGCTTATTGACATTTTGGGCCATTTAATCCTGAGATATGGGAATTGGGGGTGTCCTATGAATTGTAGGACCATCCCAGAATCCCTGGTCTTTTCCCACTAGGTGCCAGTAGCACCCCCCTACCCTACCCCCACCTCCTTCCCTCACTCATTTGTAACAACCAGAAACATCTCTAGACATTGCCAATGTGTCTTGAGGGACAACACTGTCATTGGTTGAGACCACTGTGCTAGGTTAAAGGAAAAACACCAGTCAGTGCATTCCACGGCTCCGCCTCACAGTCAAGGTGAAAGCTCTCGTCTCTGCAGTACTCAAATCATCTGCTCAGGTTGACCTCACAAGCACATCTTGCTTGCCTCACCCCTGCCCCTGCTCTCTGGCTCCCACATCTGGAATTCACTGTCTTCCCCACTCCTCCTCCTGTCTGAACCTGCCCTTGCTTCAGCCCCTGCCTCCTGCAATAATAAACCTTCCTGAATCCTGGAAGTCTTGAGTCCTCTTCTTGTCCCAATTTCTTAGTCCGCTGCTCCATGGAGCACCTAATTCTGCCCTGGCCCTGTGCTGCTTGCCTTAGAGACAAAAGGCTTTAGAGTAGGAAGGGACAATGCAAATAATATAGCCCAGCAGCCTCCTGGAGCAGACGAGGAAGGGAGGGCTCAGAGAGGTTGAAGGACTTGTCCAAGGTCACAGTGCTGGTTGATAGCAGAGCTGTGCTTGTCTAGCAGCTGTTAACCTGGAGAGCATCATCCCAGGAGTTGGTCCCTGTGTCCAGCCTGTGCTTTCATTCACAAGTCAGCTCCATTTACAGACTGGTTGGCAGGTAGACTCATTAGCTATTCGGAGATATTCAAGAGCTTCTGGTCTTCCCAGGGATGCTCAGTTTAAAAGACTTTTCTTCCAGGGCCTCCCTGTTTACACTAAACCCAATTTGAGCTCAATAGTCAGAGAAATGGTATGGGCTATGCCTCTCTAACCTGAGCCTGTGTCAGAATCACCTGGAAAACTTTTTAAAACATAGGCTGCTGGGCCCCATCCGGAGAGTTTCTGATGCCATATTTGGGGTGGGCCTGGGACTTTGCATTTCTAGGCCATGCTGGTGTTGTTGGTCCCAACCTCACTTGGAGAGCCTGATAGTGATTAAGAACTTGGACTTAAGACCAGATAACCCTGGGTTTTAGCTCCTGCTTTTCTACATTAGACAAATGACTCAATCTCTTTGAGCCTCAGGTTTCTCACTTGTAAAATCAAGATGATAATAATTAGAAGTGCTCATTAAAATGTACTATGATTTTTCATTAAACACGATATCTTTAATATCTGGCCAGTTCTCAGCATGTGTTCTGCCCAGAGGCGTGAAAAGAGGCCCATTTCCTTCTATGTGTTTAAACTAGTGGCTTGAGAGGAAATCACAGGGCAGCTGAACTCCAGGGAATGTGTTTCATTTGGTGTGAGACTCAGCAGAAATCACTTGATTTCTCAGCCATTTCTTTAAAATGGACAAAACGGCCCTTCTCTGACTCCCCGCAACCCCCAGGACCCATTGAACAGGTGAGAAGAGACTGATGAGTGCTTTAAAAAGTATTACTTGAGTCCTGGCTGGTGTGGCTCAGGTGGTTGGGTGTAATCCTGTGTACCAAAAGGTTGTCGGTTTGATTCTTGGTCAGAACACATGTCCAGGTTGTGGGCTTCATCCCCTTTAGGGGGCAATTGATGTTTTGCTCTCACATGGATGTTTCTCTCTCTCTCCCTCTCCCTCCTTCTCTCTCTAAAAATCAATAAAAAAATCTTAGAAACAAAAAGCATTACTTGATAATATGATACTGTTTATTTGTTTATTTTTTTACTCGAAGGCTCATTGGTGATAGTCCTTTGCTTTTTTTAAATTCCTGTATGCTTTCCTTCCAATAGGCTCTCTCTCCTTTGTCTGACTTGCCTCTTTCACCTCCTTGCTACTTAACTATAAGCAGCTTGCTTTGAAACTCACCTGCTAATGAGTGGTCTCCCTGCCTCTTCTCTCCAGTTAGCATAAACTTTCTTTGAGGAAATGAGCGATGCTTTCCATTTCTTTTGAATTCCCCCAAGTGCCTGGGGTCGTTCTATGAACAGTCAATAGACAAATGTTGGTTGAATATACATTATATAGTTTGCATAGTATTAATATCAAAACTTTAAGCAGGACGTGGGAAATAATTTCCTACATCTTGCTATTTAAAGTGTAGATCTTTTCATCTTCAGATTGTTGCTTTTTGTGTACCAGGGATTTGTCCCTGACAACCTCCTGACCACTTGCGCTGAAGCCGACTGGACTCCTAGAGTGACTCTATATGCAATACACTCCTCTGGTATTTTACTAACAAATTATTTTGGGGGAATCCCAATCAGAGGACCCTGAAACATGTCTGGCTTTCAATCGTCATATCACTTGGTGACTAAAATTATAAAAGTGTTATGCTGAGTCACTTGCCTAGTCTTCTCAAACGTTAAGCTCTTAAAACAATAAAACCCTGAGAGTAATGAGAGGTGGAGTGGAAAGGAGGGAGTTGAGAAATGAGGTGAGGGCTTCCAGTCCTGGGTTGCTCGTTTGTATCCCACTAAAGTGTAGCTGTGAAATAAATAATGGGCCAGATAGAGTACACGTGTTTCAACTAGTGTTCTCACCCTTCCCCAAAGTGCCCTATTTTAAGAGAAGAGCTATTCTCCAAAGACAGGTTTTCTAGGGGGAAGTTGGGGGGAAGAGAGCCCTGATCCCAGGCATCCACGGAGTCTCCACTAAGTTTAAAATCTTCCAGTGTTCTGGATGGGATTCCTTGTTTATTTCTTCTTGCTAGTATGTGTCACTTCATCATCCCACCACTTTTTATTGTATTCCCCACTCCCTCGTATTGCCACATCCTCAAAGAGGACTTGGCGTACTAATCTCATTCCACTACTAGTTATAAAGAGTGACTCTACTCAGGAAGGGGAGCGACCCCTACAGGAGGCAGCTGGATGAGGTGGCAGGTTAGTGGATTTGCAAGAGGGAGCTTGCCTCTCCTATGATGCCCTCTGGTTTTCAGTTCAGCCCAGCGGCTCTCAGCCATGGGTCACGACACACGTTCGCATGTGGTGCTATAAGTCATGTGTTGCTAAGCACTGGTGGGTGATTTTGTCTTTATAAACTTGAATGGAATCTAAGATATATTGGGACAGAAGTAACTCTCACGTGTGTTCTGATATGCTTTCTAGGGTGGGATTCAACCGTTGTGCCTACCTATGCCTGTGAGGGTGGAAGTTGAAAATGTGATGTTGAAAGAGATTTCAAAAGACTAAAACATTTGTATCCCAACCCTGTAGCCCCAATGAGCAAGTTATTGCGATTCTTTTGCGGGGATGCAAATGGAAACCATAAAAATAGTTTCCAAGTTCCTAGATCATAGAATATTATCTGCACCCAAACCCCTCAAGTGGAGAAAAGGAAAATTTGGAATTGTCTTTCCCTCTTGATGCCACAAACTTCATTTCCAAGGTAGCGGTTGATTAACTCTCAAATCATACCATGTGTCCAACGTCCAGTAATGGGCAGTCTCTGATGTGTGAACGAATTTAATTGTGGGCCCAGATGTTGCTTTCAGGAGTAATTTGTCTGTGATTTGAGGAGGTGGTCCCACACAGATCAATTGAGAAGGAGAAAATTACAGTGACGAGTTGAAAGCAATCACTGCCAGGGAAAGAGGTGATTGAACCATTTCTGCCAGGTAGGCAGGGTGTTTTATGGGATTTAAAAGAAAAGCATGCCTTGTGCACTTCCCTTTGTAAACAACCATGTCAGGCAGATCTTCACCTCTCAGGACACCAGGAAAGAACTAGTGTGAGCCACTCAAGAAGGAAGTGGCTGTGTTTTGTCTTGGGAAAAACTTGAAGCTGACTTCTCCTTCAAATTTTTGCCTAAGCAAAGCTAAGAGTGTTAAGTTGTTGAACCGTAGACATTTGTTCCTAATTTGTTATTTTATTTATTATGATGATAATAATGATGCTATATCTGTCTTCTTTTTGCTGCACTGACATAACTCAAACTTCTGTAAGCAGTAAAACAAGAAGCTTTCGATAAAGTTGATGTAATTAAGTAGACCAGAGTAGGTATAGCTTTATCTGCTGCTTGATGCAGGGCTCAGATGATGTTACCAGGACCTTGTTTCTCTCTCCCCATTTCTCTTGGTGCTGGCTCCTTTGTGAGGATTCACATACTCCCAGAATGGCTGCAGCAGTCCCAGATCCTACATTCTCTCTGATTCACTTCCCAGAAGGAAAAATGGATGGTCTCTTTCCAGGACTCCTAGCCAAAGACTCACTGCTCTGATTGGGCCATTGGCTCATCTTCAGGCCAATAACTATGGTCAGGGGTGAAGGTATAGCATGGTGATGACTTATGCCTAGCATATGCATCTGCTTTGTCCCAGAAGTTCATGGGTTGGGAGTGACCAAACATATCCATGATAAAATCCACCCACTACCATTGCCATGGATTGAGAGCTATTTATTAGTCATTACCTAATATTCTCCCCACAACCTCTCGTTCATCCATCCATTCATTCAGAAGACATTTGTTGAGGTCCTACTGTGATGAGCAAAAACACATGATCACTCACAGTTTAGAAAAGAATGTATTATGAGGTAGGTATATCCACCTACACTTTACAGATGGGACTACTGAGGCTTCTTAGAGATATTTCCGTTTCCTACAGTACTACAATTGCTAAGTGAGAAATAGAGATACAAACCCAAATCTCAGTTTCTGTAGCCCATGTCCTTAACTACTACACCAGTCTAAATCGTCTTGCTTTGGGGTATAACCTGTGTCAGGCTAATATGTTTACCTGTGACCATGGACCCACCCCCATCATGAGGATTATTTCATGATAAAGAGAAGAGGGACAGAATATAGAAGATCCAAGGAATACAAATCCTCCCACTCCACCCCCTATGATGAGTCAATATTAAATTCTTCTGGCTTCTTAATGATGAGTGACCACAAACTGACTAACTTTCGTGAATGTGCTTTCACTTAACATTATGTTTCCTCAATGCTTTATAAATAAAACCAATTTGGTCTCAGGTATTTGGTCTTGTGGGAGCGTCTTTGCAGCTCCTTTGGGAAAATCAGCATTTTCAATCCTCTCTGGCGTCTAAGAGTTCAACAGGCTACCTTTCACTACACGTGAGGAAACTAAAGCTCAGAGAGGTTCAGTGACTTGTCCAAAGTTGCTCAGTCTGAAAAGTAGAGCAGGACCTTAAACCACCTATTATTTTAACTCCTATACCAGTGTTTCCCAACCTGCTGCCATCCTTTCTGAGTTCCTGATCAGATACTTACCAACTTTATTTCAATATCTACTCTAGTCTCATTCTAAGTAACAACATTTGTCAGTGTTACTGAGTGCATATTTTTCGGAGGCACATTTCAATAAACATAAAAAGCTACTCAAAGTTTAAAAATCCATACACAATCCCCTAAAAATGTTTCATGCACCATCAGCAATAGTGTCTGACATTGAGAAACATGGTCCATGCTATGTAATTGCCTCACAAGTTACTTGATCCTAGTTTCAGGACCAAGGCTTCGCCTTACAGGCAGGCAATCGGCAATTTCCATGGAAATTTTTAATTTTTTTTTCTTTCCAGGAAGAGACACACATGTATCAGCTGAATGGGGATGTGGTCATTTTCAGTTCCTTTCTGTCCAGGTCCGGGGTTGACCTTCCCAATCACAGTCACGGCCCCACGCTCAGCTCACTTCCTGCCTTTGCTTGTGGGTGAGACATACCTGCTATTTAAAGGCTGACCCAACTTTTCAAGCCCCACAAGCATTTGATGCTTTTCATTGGTTTGTAACTTGCATGAGCTTTTGTGGTGTATTTCTTTGGTGGCGATCGAACTGCATTATTGTTCAAATTGAAAAATATCTATTTCAGAGAAAAGCTTCAACAATGAAGCTATGGCCACCTTCATCTTATCTCGTTATAATTATGTTTGGCTCCCTGTAAATTTTCCTAATGGTTTCTGAAGTTCTGCTAAGCTTATAAGCCACTTAAGGATGAGACTTAGATCCCGAAGTGCATTTTTACCCCTAGTTACTTGGGAGGAAGGGTTAGGTAAACTACCTAATACCTCTCTGTTTGAACACAGAAAATAGGAGGAAGAGAAGACATTCATTGCATTTGAGCGCATTTCTGCACAAAACTTCAAGCTCTTAGAGGCGGCTCATTTGTTTTTACCATTTAACAATGAAATTAAGGAAGTCTGTGTCTGTCCTCAGAGCTATTCTTGGCTGCCACGATGCTCAGGGAGACTGGGGATATTGAATGGTAGTATGCCTTCTTGAGGGAAAGACTTGGCATGTTTTTGTTTTTTCCTCATGAGAGAACCTATAAGATTGCAAAATAACACTTCAACTTTTCCCAAGTCCGCTTTAGGGCATTAACCAGGTTACTGATTGCCATTATTAACTCCAGATAGAGTTTAGATCCCTTTTCCTGTTGTAGTAAACCTCAAATCTGTTGCATGTTGGAATCATCTTGAGATGTGTTTAACAAATGCTGGTGCTTAGGCCTAGGCTGACCAATCAAATCAGGCCTAAGTCGTGCACCCTTTGGGAAGTTCACCAGACAACTCTAGTGTGCACACTGGGTGGAGAAGCTCTCTTCCATAGCCCCTGGCTTCACGGGTTTCTGTAGTGTCATGATCAGATAAAGTTAGGCAGGTCTGGGGTTGAATCCCTGCTCCACTTATCAACTATGAAGTAGGACTATTCATTTAGCATTTCTAAGCCTTAGGTCTTCATCTATGAAACAGAGGTGATAATGGCTCCTTGTGGGGTTGTTTTGAGATTTGATGAGATGATGCATGAACAGGGCAGCTCACTTCTACTGCAGTGACTAGCTAACTAGTCTTTCTGCCGTTGAGTGTCTCCTCTCATCTCGTACACCAATGAATCTTCCTAAAGCTCTGTACCACTGCCCATTAAAAAGGGGAAAAGCAGCCTCTGACATCTGGGAAGGGCCTGATACATATCACTAGGTCTCTGGGTTGTAGAAGCTGCCCTAGAATTCAAAGCTAGGCCATGATGTCCTTCTGTTGGATATAAATGATGTCACTGAACACAACATCAGACAGAGTTACTTGGGGACCATGAAGAACAAAACCATAATTTTGTCTAAGCACAAAAACAGATCACTGTGCAAACTATAATCATGCCAAACAACCTCAGCTAGCATGAGTGACAGCTGTTCTTCACCTACTATGGCTTTAGCCTCACTCTAGTCTCCCTCCCTCCTTCCCTCCCTCCCTTCCTTCTTTTTTCCTTCTGTAATTGAAATTATGCTATTCCTAAAGATAGCCATAAATTGATTCATTAAGTCTGGACAACAACCTTTGAAGTAGATGCTATTATGATGTTCACTTTACATATGAGGAAACAGAGCCACGGTATAGTTAAAAAATATGCTCACATTTACACAATAAGTGGCAGAATCAGGATTGAGAAATATACTAATGTATCTTCCTAATAAGGTTGCTATAAGGACTAATGAGCTAATGCAGGTAAAACGTTTAACACAGTGGGCTTCCCAAAGGAGTTTCTAGTGCTTAATCTAGTTTTGAATACCTGTTTTGCTGCTGAAAACCTTTCTTCTGTAGTCCCCCTACAGCATGATGTCTAAGTAAACATTTCTGTGTATATCAAGGGTATCTTGCCTTAACTCATAGAATTCTGTTTGCCCCCAAATAAAGCAGTCATTTGGAGCTCATCTGAGTCATCTTTGACTTTCTGTTAAGAAAAGTCACATTAATTATCTGCTTGTTGATTAAAAATGACCAGAGGAGTTACTCCAATCCAGCAAGCTTTATTATAAATACTTACAGATCTGAATGCTAGCACTCAACTATCTAAATTGAATTAAAGACACTTCACACACAGAGGTTGTTCAGGAGGCCCAAGGCTGTATAAAATACTGCAAACTTCCATTTTGAAAATCCCTTTTAATTTTCAGGTGGCAACCCCTTGCTAGATTAATTGATTACCTAGTTAAAGATAAATGATTCACAGATCCCTCTGGTAGGCTCAGAATTTGTGTAAGACAGTGAGTCACCTTCTTGTATCTTTATTGCAGCAAACAAAATTTTAAAAATTCTGCATTGCGTTCTTTCTGGGGACTCGTTTAGATTTCTTTTAATACACATTCAGGGGGCTCCTTTTGATATTTGTCTTGGAGGCACCCAACACTATCATTAGTAGCTTCCACTACTAGGTATGGGCCTGGTATCCCAAAGGAAAAGAGTTTTCAAATGAGGTTGAAATGGAACCACCTCAGATGGGAATGAAACAATTTTAATGAGAGTAAGGAGTCTGGAGAGAAAAATCCTTAGAACATCATTGGAGGCATGGGACACTGGCTTCAATCTGAAGACTTCTGGGGATTTAGGAGGTTCCAAGTATATTTGAACTTACATCAGACTACTTCCCAATTTTGCGTGACAGGAACAAAAGAGTATTTGTGTATAGTCTTCCTCTTTCCTCGCTCATTAAAGAGGATCCTGCTTTGTACCCTCAGCATCTCTATGACTTGCTCTCTTAGGAGAACTCCCAGTTTATTAGCTGGCGCTTTTGTGATGCTTAAACAGAGCAGAGGAGAGAGAGGAAAAATGGAAAAACTAGGAATAGAAGCCTGGTGTGGGAAGGGACAACATTCTATCAAGGGCAAACAGAAAAAAGTGAAAGGATGGTTTGGGAGGAATGAAGCCCCATCCCATCCTGCACCCACAGCTGGGTATCAAAACAGAACTCGGTTGGAAACTAAGAGTACGAGAGAGCTTTGGGGAGATTAGAGGTCATCAGTGTGCAGGACACCGATGAGGAAAGAACATTTTTAATATGTTTTGTGGATAAATATACTTCTCTACCTGTCCTTTGAGAGTTATTAAAGATTTGCATTGTTTTAATGGATTTTGTTCCTAACCTGTATTGCTTGGCATGTGATGTTGCACATGGACTTGACATTATAAGCTGTTTATTTCCGGGTCATATCCAGTAAGTTATGATTCATTCATGGCACTATGTTTCAAGAGACCTGTAGCTCAACTTGAATGCAACCAGGAAGGTGACAGAGCTCAAAGCCACCTCATCTTAGAATTAGTCAAAAGAATCGAGTGTTTAGTTTGCAGAAAAATATCTTGAGATTATCCTCAGAGCTGTCTTAAAAGATCTGATGAGAGATGATGTATAATATGTGTGTGGTTCCACAAGAGAAACCAGGACCAGTAGGAAAAATATCTCTTTTCTAAGGAAGAAAGATTTTAGATCTAAGCTAAGGGAGAACTTTTTGACTGTACTGAAAGATGGACGAATCAACAATCAGCAATAGGCTCTTCAGGGGAGTATACTCAAGCAAAATATCTGGGGGGGGGGGGGGGCGGGAATGCAAAAATGTGGTAAGTGGATTAATATGAATTCAGTAATTCTCAAATTTGAATGATCATTGTACTTGTACCCCACCCCAAAAATTCTAATAAAGTAGGTCTAAGGAATATGCATCTTTGAAGTGCAACGCAAGATAAATCAATCAACGCAATGGAATATTAGAAGAATGAAGTACATGCTACAAAATTAATGAACCCTGGAAACATTATGCTAAGTGAAATAGTCAATCACAAACACTACATATTGCATGATTCTATTTATATGAAATGCCCAAAATAGGCAAATCTGTAGAGACAGAAAGTAGATTAGTGGTTGCCTAGGGGTGGGAGGTATTGGGGGGAAGTGGGAATGATTGCTAGTTGATACGGGATTTCTTTTGGGGGTTATGAAAATGTTCTAAATTGATTGTGGTAGCGGTTGCACAACTCTATGAATATGCTAGAAACCATCAAATTGAATACTTTAAGTGGATGAACTGTATGATATATGTGAATTACATCTCAATAAATCTATTATATTAAAAATAAAAGCAATCCAGATGACACTGCCTTTGGTGAAATTTGGGAACCAAATCTCAACCCCAGGTTCAATTAGAGTCATCTGAGGATCTTTCATTAGATACCAGTACCTATGTTCCACCACTTGAGATTCTGATTCAATTGAGACTAGAACACCAGTTTTTAAAGTTTCCCAAGTGAGTTTAATATGCCCCTTAGGTTAAGAATCTCAGGAACAGATGAACTTTAAGTTCCCCTCTTCCTTTGGGACACTACGAATTCTCAAGCTTCTAATTATATCTTAGTATTTAAGAGCACAAGCTCTGATCAGATTACCTGCATTGGCATTTAGCTCTGCTTCTCATAAGCTGTATGACACTGAGGGAGCTATTTAACCTCTCTGAGCCTTGCTGTCCTCATCTGTACAATGGAAGTAATGATAGCACCTACCTCATAGAGCTTTTGTGAGGATTAAATGAAGTGCATAAATTATTTAACCTTGTGCCTGGCATATAGTAAGAACTCAGTGTGAGAGATGATGATGATTACAGCCACAATGATGACAATGATGATTTTTCTGCAAGGAGGAGAAATATAAACTTGGATATTGAAGGGCTGGGTATTTCATGATGAACTATGGCCAATGCACAGATCAAGTTCACATGTAGTGTGTTCTGTGGACAAACACTGTAGGGTAAACTAGTCAGTGGCAGAAAGAAATATTCTGATTTGAATACTATAGGATTAAAAAATAAAGAGCTAAAGTTTTCTCACTTTAATGGTCCTGTTATTAGTTAACATTTAGAGGGTGCTAAGCATAAACACTGTAGTCCTCCCATTGGCTATGTTAACCCAAAAGACAGTTTCTGCTCCTGTGTCTGGGAAAAATGAGGGGGGGGGGTGGTATCTGAGAAAGTTCTCCAATAGGTGTGAGTGTATTTTTAGATTGACAGTGTTTAAAAATGTAAATATACGATGATAGATAGATAGATGATAGATAGATGATAGATAGATAGATAGATAGATAGATAGATAGATAGATAGATGATAGATAGATGATAGATAGATAGATAGATAGATAGATAGATAGATAGATAGATAGATAGATAGATAGATAGATAGATGGATGATAAATAATCAAACTGACATGGAAAGCCACCAAACATGAGAAAGCAAGATAATTTGAGCCTCTGGGACATCCAACCTCTATGACATAACTACATGTGGAAAAAATAACATGGCACAAACTTTCTAAGACTTGATTTTCTAACTCCAGAAAATGAGAAAGATCGATGATTCTTAATCTGCCAGAGGATCAGTTCCCGGCTGCTGCTCTTTCAACCCTCCCACGTTGCCCCACACCCACTTCAAAACAGAACCAGAACCCAGCATCCTATTAGTGCGCTTTTGGCAGCTCTTGGCCTTGGCATCATTTCCCTGACCAGTTTACTGATTAGTGTTTATGCCTAGCCCTCCGTGCCTGGAAACATGACCCAGGGAGGAGAAAGACCAGGGCAACAGCATGCGGTGACATTGTTAGAATTACTCACAGTGTTTTCATCAGCAATCGCTCAGCCCAAATCCACAACCACAACAGATGCCTCCACAAGCCAAATCCCAGGCATTGGCAGCCAGGCAAAGCAGGCCTCCCGTAGCACTTGGCCGGATTCCCGGTCCCGCTGCCCGGTATCCGCAGCCCAGTGCTCGGCCAGCAGTAAAGGTGAGACAGGCCGAGGGACTCGGAGGATGCTGCACCTGACAGCAGTGCTCTGATGTCATGTATCCACCTAATACATGGTAGAAAATAAAGAGCCTCGGCGAGCAAGGACACAGGCACACTTGGGCACAAAGGCAAGGGGCTAGGGAAATATCCTGCTGTGTATTTTAAGGTATGATGCCTCTTTGAGTAAATTAACCTCTCAGAACTCAGGTTTTCTGATGAAGATATTTATTCATTCATAGAAATTCAACAATGTTTATTGAGTGCCTACTATGCACCGCCCCTTAGTGTTAGAAGGATGGCACAGGTGAACAAGAGTATTAAAATTCACTGTTCTGACAGATGATAGAAATGTATCTACATCTAAATCAGTGACTTTGCAACTGCCCCTGTTGCTGCGGGCACTTGGGAGAAACTCCTAGACTCAGGTTTACCTTACTCAGTAGATAGGATTACATCATTTCTTACCAAGTGCAGAGTCTATTGCGGACTTTGCTGATGTTGTAGTTCCTTTATCTGGAAACGTGCCTTTTAATAGTTAATTTTTCCTCTCTCCTTCCAAAAGTAAGTAATTCCTATTCTTAAATTAATTTGGAAAATATGGGAAAAATTTTAAAAAATCATTCATCATCTTACAACCCCCAAAACAACCATTCTTAGCTTTTGGGCATAGAATGAGGGATATTTAGACCATGAAAAAATGCAATGTATATCTTAATCTTAGCCTAGTAGATCTGCTTAGTACAGTGCAAATTCAGCTGCCTAAAACAAAGACAGAGGCACAGTATTCTGGTGGAAGGATTCTTTTCTTTTTGACTTTAAAGTGTTTTTTATTTTTCAATTACAGTTGACATACGATGTTGTATTAGTTTCAGGTGTACAACCCAGTGATCAGACATTATGTAACTTACTTAGTGATCCCCCTGATAAGTCTAATACCCACCTGGCACCGTACATAAATATTACAATATTATTGACTATATTCCCTATGCTGTACTTTACATCCCCGGGACTATTCTGTAACTACCAATTTGTACTTCTCCATCCCTTCCCCTTTTTCACCCAGCCCCCCAACCCCTCGCCCATCTGGCAACTGTCAAAATGTTCTCTGTATCGATGAGTCTGTTTCTGTTCTGTTTATTTATTTTGTCTTTTAGATTCCACATATAAGTGAAATCATATGGCATTTATATCCCTCTGTCTGACATTTCACTCAGCAAAATACCCTCTAGGTCCATCCATGTTGTTGCAGATGCAAGATTTCATTCTTTCTTTTTTTTATGGCTGGGTCATCTTCCACTGTATAGATGCACTGCTTTTTTATGCAATTATCTATTGATGGGCACTTAGGTTGCTTCCGTATCTTGGCTATTGTAAATAATGCTGCAATGAACATATGGTTGTATATGTCTTTTTGATTTAGTGTTTTGAGTTTCTTCATATAAATACCCAGAAGTAGAATTACTGGGTCCTTCTTTGTCTCCTGTTATATAGCCTTTGCTTTATTTTTATTTTTTTAAATATATCTTTATTGATTTCAGAGAGAGGAAGGGAGAGAGAGAGAGAGAGAAAGAAACATCAACGATGAGAGAGGCATTGATCGGCTGCCTTCTGCATGCCGCCAACTGGGGATTGAGCCTGAGACCCGGGCATGTGCCCTGACCGGGAATCGAACTGCAATCTCCTGGACCCTAGGTTGATGCTCAACCACTGAGCCATGCCCAGCTGGGCTAGCCTTTGCTTTAAAGTCTACTTTGTCTGGTATAAGTATTGCTATCCCAGCTTTTGTTTGTTTGTCTTCATTTTCATGAAATATCTTTTTCCATCCCATTGCTTTCAGTCCCTGTCTTCTGATCTGAAGTGAGTTTCTTGTAGGCAGCCTATGTACTGGTCCTTTTTTCATATTCATTCAACCACCCTATGTCTACTTCCTTCACCGTGTTTGGAAAGTTTTCTGTCATTATTTTCTTACACAGGTTTTCAATTTCTTGCTCTCTTTTCCTGGCACCCCCATGATGCAAATGTTTGTACCCTTGAAGTTGTCCCAGAGGCTCCTCTGGAGGATCAGCTGCACAGGGTTCGACCCCAACGAGCAGGATTTACTTCAGCAAGGCTCTCGTTCCCACTGAGCCCGCCCCTTGAGTGTGTTGCTTGTGGAGGTGGCTGGGTGGTGCTTCAGGTGCTCTGAAGCTGTCTACCAGGTGTACTGGCTCTGGGGCCTCCCAGGAGGTGCAGGCCAAGGTCAGCCACCACCAGTGTCCTGACTGGGCTACCTGGCATGAGCTACAAAGTGATCTGCAGAGGGCTGCTACTTGTGCTGGACTTGGAGGTGCCCAGGTGAGGCCAAGCTGCAAACCAAGGCCGGCTACCACTAGTGCCAGGCCTGGAGCCACTTAGCGAGAGGTATGGGGCATGTTAGCGCCAGATGCTGCTTTTTTGAAGACATTAGGAAAGTCTGAAGCATGAGCCACTAGAGGCCATTTGTAGGGAAGAGCCTCTGGAAACAGCTTGGGTGAGCCTGCAAGTTGGGGTGGGGTCTGAGGGAATCACCAAGGCAGGGCACATAGTGATAGCAGGTTGATGGAGTCCAGATACAGGGCCTACCCGTGGGCTCTGTGGTAGGAGGGCTCAGCCAAGGAGCAGTGACCTCTGCCAGCACTTCTGTCTGGGTGAAAGCTGCCCCTCCAGCCCTTGTTCCAATGCCATACAATTCATTTCCTCCCCCTCTGTCCCTGGTGCCTTTCAAGCTCTGTCGCAGTGCTGCAGCTCCAAGAGAGTGAGTCCTTCAGCGCATAAACCCATGCGAGGGCCCTGTAAGAGGATCGCCTGGGACTCCAGCAGCCCTGTGTCTCTCAGCCACAGTCTGTCTGGTTTTTCACAGCCAGAAGTTAGGAGGACCTCTGTTCCTGCTACTGGAACCCCGGGCTGGTTGCCCAGTGTGGGGCTGGGACCCCTCGCTCCTAGGAAGAGACATCCTCCTGATTGTCACCGGCCACACGTGGGGTGGAAGCAGCTCGCCCTCCTCTGCGCCCCTCCTGTCTGTCCTGACGTGGCTTCTACTTCCCATCCTTAGTTGTAGGGCATCTCTTCCGCTAGATCTCAGGAGGTTCTAAGTGGCGGTTGCTCTGTAGTTCAGCTGTAAGTTTGATGTGGCTGTGGATTGGTTTGAGCACCACATTTACCTTCACCACCATCTTGACCAGAACCTGATGGAAGGATTCTTTAGGAAACGGTGGTTTCTTCTCTAGGTGAAGTCTAAGTTAATTTAGTATTCTTGCCAAACTGGTAGGGTATGAGGAGATTAGAACATAATAGAGAGTGTTTTATTTGATGTTTTACAAGCATGTTTGTTTAAAGGTTAACAAATGCCCTTTCACCCACAAAGAGAATTCTAGTGTCCAAGACAGCAGCTGTAGCTGCGTGGTGAGAATGGTTTTACTTAATTAGTCAATATTTTTATCAAGTGTCTTTTATATGCCAGTAATGAGGTAAGGATACTACAAAGGAGAGGTATGGAGGTGTTTAATATGGAGAGCAAGTGACCTTAAGCCAGGAATAATACTCAATTACGTATCGTGGGTGAATGCTATAAGGGGAAATATAGATGCTGTGAGATCACATAGGAAGGGCCCTAACTTGTTCTAGATACATAACGAAAGAAGTCTTCTATAATCATGCGATGTGACGGCAAGAGATTCTCAGCCTGGCCCATGGTGGACACCATTCCAGCAAACCAATCAGGTTAGGACTTGTATTCCAACTGTCCAAAATATCCACCCTGCACCAGGGCCATTTGGCGCCTTGCTGAGATTTTGGTACTATGAGAGTGATTACACAGTGAATCTGGAAAAGCAGATGCTTATTTGGTCTATCGGCCTTCTACCTGAAGCTTCCTCAGGAGCCAAAGCCACTTCTGGGTGACCATTCGCTGGAGCCCCACCCTTTAGCATTTGATGCAGGGAATTTCTTTGGGCCCAGTGAAGGGGGTAGATGGCAGGAATTCCAGGATGTGTGCGTAAATGGAGACAAAAAGCCTCAGACGGGGTCTCTGAGCGGTTGTGGCAAAGAGACTTCTCATGGTCGATGTACTTACATTGTGAAGTGTCTGATGTGAAGTCAACAGACCACTGAGATCGAATGAGCAATTCAGCACACGGGGCCATTGCATCACCTCACTCGCCACGTTATTGCTGCTTTTACGTAACTGCGAAGTGAAGAATAAATTGATAAATAAACAGCTGTCATTTGATATGAATTAGACCCTAGCATCTTAGGGGCATTGGATTTCCAGGTACTACTCTTAAGCTTTTTATACAATTAAAAATGTGCCCTTATTACAACATAGGGGGGGATATCTGCATGTATTATTTCAATGCCAATTTTGAGGGAAAAGTAATCCAGAAGGATGAGGCATCAGCTCTCTTCCTCAAAGACCATTTCTTTGCTGGCCCTGTTCTGGAAGGCGTTGCTCGAGAGAAGGATCTTACTGCCCGTTACATGCTATGATGATGCAATTGACTATGCAGCCAAAACAAAGTGCTAAGGGTCCTTCCTTTCTTGTTAGTTTTTGAAGGAGGTAGACATGAATGGACACAGCCTAAAGTCCTGCTTTCCCTCTCCCCATATCTTTCTTTGATTGAGTGAATAGTAATAATAGCTCCTTGTCATGTCATTTTACGCCTCTTTAGGGAAAAAAAATACAAAATATGGGCTAGGTAATCTCATATTTTAGGCAGTCACTGTCATAACATTGTCATAATTAACATTCCAACTAGCATTTGTCCATACTGGCACAAGAATAATAAATTTAAGTAATTGTGCAATTATTGGCCTTCCCATTTTAAAGGGTTTTTAAAAATCAGTCTTGCCTCCCTTGATCAGAAAAATCGTTTCTTGAAAGTGTTAACAAAACTTGTTTTCTGGGTGTGAAATATAAAATCCCTGAAGTTTAAGCTTATATAAAAACTAGAAACACATATTTATTAGCTTTTGATCAAAGGACAAGCTCTAACTTTATGTTTTATTTTGAAAATATGTGTTGTCAATAAAGTTCATGACTCTTCTAGTGTATTATCAACTATATCTACCCTTAACAGGATAGTTTTATATCTTTAAACATCTTATCTGTGAAACTCTTTGAGCTTCATTCAAACATCTATTAGATCCACATCAATATTTGCTGTTTTAGAATAGAAATTCCCTAGGGGTCAGATAGGCTATCTGAGTAATATATCTTGTCTAACAGCACACTAGGTACTATTAGAGGTAATAGTAACAAAACAACTACAGATTATAGCACGATTTAGAGACCACAGCCTTTTCTCTGTCTTTTCAGATAACTACACTTCTCTTTTGTTCATTCTCAGAATTGAAAACACAGTGGGTTTCTAAAGCCAAACATCATTTCAAAATAAACTCTTGCACCCTCCTTTCCCAGCTCAGATCTGGGAATGGACAATACCTAAGTTGGAAAGAATTAGACCTTTTGAACTCTTTGGGGGCAAAGTGTAGGGAGCTTGAAGGCTCCTGATGTTTCTCATCCAGGCTGGGTTTGTATCACTGAGATGCTGATGCTCTCAACCATGTCCTTAAACACAATTGAGCATGTTTGTGCAGCCAAATGTCATTTCATAGGAAAAGTCAAACTCGGTTTGGTGAGATTTATGGAGAGGGATGACTCTAATCTGGGGTGGAATTGACAGAGCACACCAATTAAAAGAAATACGACGCGGTGCCCTGCACCTACCAGCATCATGTCAAAAGATAATAGCTTGTAGAGAGATACAACTGTTTTAGCTCAGAGGTGACAAAACATATTCCCTTTTTCTTTTCTCGTGGTAGAGCTTCCATTCAGAACGGAAATGAATCTCTATTATGTCCCAGAGATCAGGGAAGACAGACAACCTTGTGCCAGCACTGACTGGCAGGGATGTTAGTAATACTGACCGAGCAAATTGGATTCGTGGAACTGATGGATTCAACTCTGCACAGTCAGAGGAATACCATGACTCCGTGAAGTACATGTTTATCTGACCCTGTATGGTAGAAGGTTGGTATTGGTTTTCTCAGGATCAACCAGAATGGTTTCTGTATCCTAGAGTTAGATGGGTGGCTAGATGGACCCATTGCCAGGGAGTCCCACAGCGCAGGTTGGGCACTACACCCCTTCAGGACATCGTCACTCACTCAGATTGCACTGTGAATGGCACCCCTTGAGTAGAAGGGCAAGAGCTTTACAAGAGCAGCCCTGGAAATTATACTAACTTGGATCTGTTCATTTGTCGCTTAGCCGTGTCACTCAGCCTCCCTCAGTGCAAGAATTCAAAAGGAGATAATTGTTTATAGTGATCACTTTTAAAGCAACAACAAACCAATAGATATACCCATTGCACAGCAGTGCCTCACTCATTGTAGGTACTGGGTAAACATTTGTTGGATGTGTGATTTTACGTTGTATGTGTCGGTGAAGTCTCTTTCTCCACGTTAAGCTGTACTGTGACATCGGGGATCATATCTGTCGTGCGCATCTCTGGAACCTAGGTGCCGGCCCCAGACAGTGGCTAACACTGAGTAAGCATTCAATTAATAATCACTGAGTGAATTTAAAAATTATAAACCGTTGCTTAACAAAGTGCACACTATTAGCATTTCCATTTTTCATATGTGGAAACTGAATTATAAAAAGGGAAAGTGAAGATCCCAAGAGGACTGATGTACCCATCCTTCTGGCCTGAGTACCTGAACTCAGTCAGACCAGAAGTTTATGCTCTTGGACACCTATGTCTCTTTTGGTCCATGTATAATCCATCACTTTTAACAAATTGTTTTGGATTCTTGAACTAAGGGATGCTGAGAAAAATGGCCAAACAAAACTCACTATTTGTTTTTGTTACAGAGATATTCTGGAGTAGATGAGTAGTAGCCTACTTATAAAGACGTGAGAGATTTCTGTCCTCGGAGCTGGGAACCGTTGACTACTTCTGAGGAACTAGTGGAATTCTGTTGTTTTGTTTTGTTTGATGTGTTTTAGGGGGATTCTTTGGTTTTAATTTTTAAATAGACTACTTTTCAGAAAAACTAGGTTCATAGCAAAATCGAGAGGAAGGTATAGAGATTTCCCATATAGCTCCTGTCCCCACACATACACAGCCTCCCCCGTTATCTATACCCCTCACCAGAGAGGGACATTTGTTATACTTGATGAGTCTACACTGACATGTCATCATCATGTCCATGACATATTATGACACCAGAGCCCAAAGTTTACATTAGGGCTCACTCCTGGTGGTGTACATTCTACCAGCTTGGACAAATGTATAATGACATGTATCCACCATTATATTATAATACAGAGTTTCATTGCCCTAAACATCTTCTGTTCTCCATGTAGTCATCCCTCCCTCCCCACCCCAAACCACCAGGGTACCACTGATCTTTTTACTGTCTCTATAGTTTTGTTTTTTTTCCAGAATGTCAGGCAGTATGTAGTCTCTTCAAATTAGCTTTTCACTTAGTAATATGTATTTAAATTTCCTCCATGGCTTTTCATGGCTTCATAATTCTTTTTTTTTTCCCCAGTACTGAATGCACCACACTTTATTTATCCATTCACCTCCTGATGGACATATCGGTCACTTCCAGGTTTTGGCAATTATGAGCAAAGCTAATGTAAATATCTGTGTGCAGGTGTTTGGGTAGACATATGTTTTTGGCTCCCTTGGATAAATCCCAAGCAGTGTGGTTGCTGGATCCTCTAAGAATAGGTTTAGTTCTGTAAGACGGGTGGGCTTTTCATCTGTGATCAATGTGTATTGTGTAACTGATTGTAATTCCCTTTTTGCTTTGTCCACTTGCAAAGTCGAAGCCAATTTCTAAGGCCAGCTTTAGTCATTGTGTATCACTGTGTGTTTTTTACTTCTGGCACATGATAATTCTTTTTTTTTCTTAGGATGTTTTTATCATTAGTGTTTTCTCTTACTGTATTTTATGATGCTATTATTACATGTCACATGCCATCTTTAATTTTATTAATTGGAAATAAGAATCTAATAGCTCCAGTACAGGGGAAGTTTGTGGGGGTGGTTAAAAAATTAAGAGACCCTGGTTCATGTGCCAGCTCTAGCTCTGCTATTTACCAGTGTGACCTTGAATAAGTTTCTTAACCTCAGATTCTCATCTATAAAATGGTATAATAATTTCTACCCCAAGGAACTGTTGCCAGATTAAAGGAAATAATTTATCCCAGAGCCCTGAATACACAATACAAAGTTATTTTATCTTTTTTGTTTCAGTCCCCCTGCACCCCTCCTACCCAATCCACTTCCTCAGTGCTCCAGAGGAGGGCCTCTTACCCTCCACACTACTGACATTTTTGGGTCAGATCATTCTTTGCTGTGGGGTTGTCCTGTGTATTGTAAAATGTTTATTTTTAGCAGCACCCATGAACTCTACCCACTGGATACCACTAGCACCCCCTCAGTTGTGAAAACAGTAAAATGTTTCCAGACTTTGCTAAAGGTCCCATGAGGGCAAAATCATCCCCGATGAGAACCGCTGTTTTAGAGGCTCCAGGTGTCACCAGTGGGTTGGGACCACTTTCACTCCAGTAATTCTCTAGGTCAGATCACATCTTACCCAGACCATTCATGTGTTGTTGGCTTCTTTCATTTCTGAAATGCAAACTTGGTGGCCCACTTAGAATCCTGCTCTTCACTAACCGTAAACACTTATTGAGCACCCGCGCTTTTGCCCTTGCTCTCAAGGGAGGCCGTGTTTGCAAAGCACTAGGACACACCCCAGCGATGCTGAGAGCCGGCGGCTGCGACTCCCCAGCCTGTACTGTACTATCCAGATGAAAATGCAAGATACACACTTTTAACACACAATTGTTTTGAGGGGAGTGGTTCTACATTTCAATTTATGTAAAATATGAACATATACAAATAAAATGGTAAGTCTGTAAGAGGTTAATGAGTCATCCTTTTGCAAAGAGTAAATTACATGAAATCAGAAAATTCTTAGGAAAACTGGGATGCATGACAACTATCAGAGGAAGGAGTGATTAATTTTTCTAGAAATAGGCAGATAGCCTGATTCCTACAGAAGCAGTGATCACTAATCACTGATCACTAAGGTTAAAGCCACATCCCTTCCTGATACTATTTACATTTTAATACAGGGCAATAAAGTGTTAAGTGAAAGAGTGAGTAATGTGGGGATGAGGCTTGTAGTAATGGAACATTTTCTGTAAACAAATTGAAAGCTATGGTGGTTGCGGGGAGGGGGGGACAAGGCAGGGACTGTTCCCCTTAATAAAGAAAAACACAGGTTGAAAACAAACAAAGAGTTGGGGACCCCTGATGATCTTGGGGATTTTTGCCATGACCAACACTGGAGCAAAAGGAACTTGGATGGAGCCAAACAAGATTTGGAGGGAGATTTCTAAAACCAATGGCGATGATAGGAAATGTATGAGTTAATGATAGATGGGGGGAAATCTTGGCAGTATTTCTCCTAATTTTTATTAAAAAATAAATCAAGGAAACGTGACTTTGGCAAAACTTCCCTCTGTGCACTTTCAGTTCAAGTTGCTGGCTACTCACCCTCACGTAAACGAAACCACCCCTTCGGTGGACGATAACTTAAGAGTTATACTGAATTCATTGTTTTTTATCAAGTTTAGTGCTGCGAATCACTCAGTGTTTAATTGTAAAAGTCTCCTCCTGACTACTACTGTGCTTTACAAATGCCCCATTTCCAAATCCAAGTATCTCTCAAGGATAACACGCATAGTGCGGACGCATCGTTTCTTTACTTTTATTGGTGAGATTGGGGGGGTGTTGAAGATGGCAAGAAAAGGAGAGAGGAGACAAACTGCTTTTTGAGAGAGGGCTGGCATTGATGTTCTTACACCAGGTGGTATCACCGAAGTTACACAAGACCCACCCTACCTGCACACAAATCTATTTGCCTTTCGGCCCAAAGAGCTGTGTGATCCAATGAAGGGACTAGGTGAGAAGGCACTAATGCAAACCAGAAACTCATTCTCGATGTGTTTCCTGAAGCCCAACTTTGTACAGTCCCGTGAAAAACACAAAGATACTTCCCCAGTGTGCATAACAGGGTCATTTTAAGGACACATTTGTTGGACTTCACTCTCTTGGCATCTGTTCAGGACAGCTAACAAAAGTCATTTGTCTCTTACCTTCTGATCACCCCCGCAGCCCCCCTCCCACAACAAATCCCTAGCAAATTCCACTTGTTGAGTGTTCTCCTATTAGCATAGTGGCGTGTTTTAATTTGGAGAAGGAGCATGTGTTTCCTATAAGAAAGTTGTTTTAGGTCTTTAAATGTCTCTGTCAAACACTTTCTTTTTGTTTGGAGAAATAATTACAGATCAGTACTGTTGAAACCAAAACATCAGAGAAATTGCCTGTCCCAGTGTTTCTAATTTGGTGGATGTCTGCTCAGTGAATGACAAAAGTTTAGCTTGGCCATGCCAAGAAAAACACATCCAGTTTGACCATTGCAAATGCTGACTTGGTTATAAGGGATGACAGTCAATGTGCTTGGGTTATTTTCCTCATATCCCAGTGAAAGAACTCTCTTTCTACAAGGGCACATCTGTTCCCGTGACTCCAGTAATGGCAGATACCAGGTGAAACCATGATGTTGACTGTGGTTGTCTTTGGATGCTGTTTTCCCCTTTTTAGGAGGCATCTCATACTGGCCCACAAATACTCAGGACCTGGATATTGACATCTTAGCTGATGTCTCCTCCCTGTAAACATTTAACTCTAGACTTTTTCCAGTCCCAAATCTGGATGTGTTTTTGTCATGACCATAGTGGCTTGACTGGCCAAAGTGAGGAATATATAATTTTGAAAGACTTGCACATAGTGGCACATTCATGGGATAAAGCTGATATGGATAGACATGTGCACATGTACATATATATGTACATAAAACTTTATTTAGAACATAGAGAAAAGTGTAAAGTAGAAATAAAAACCAGTCATAATCATAGCACTGAGCATGTATCAGAGAGAGCAGGGAGTGGGCCAAAGAGGGGAAATAGATGGTGCTCTAGGCCTTCCCTGCCTCCACCAGCACAGCTTCTCCCCTCTCTGGTATTTCATATGATGGAATTCCACATGAGGGTCCACGTCAAGGGAAATTTCTGTTGCCGAAAAACATGAAAGTTGAAAAACCACTTTCAAGTCACACAATGAAACAGTGAATGGACTGTGAGAAGAACAATTCAGAGCGATGCTCAACAACATGGGTGAACCTTTGTACAATTCCACTTACAGAAAGCACAAAACCAGGCAAAACAAGTCCATGTTGTTAGAAGTTAGGACAGAGGTTATTCATCCTTGGGAACAGTGATTCAAAGGTAGCAATACAGGATGGTGCTTCCGGGAGTTCTGAAAATGTTCTATTTCTTGATCTTAGTCCTGGTTACATGGGTGCGTTCAGTTATGAAAATTGATTGAGCCACACTTCTATGTGTACTCTTCATATGTATATTTTACTTCAGTAAAAAAGGTAAACATACATACACACAGCCAAAAATTGGCTACTAAGGTAGGATAATCATGTATTTTGGAAGTCTACTGAGATGAGGAAGGCTTAAAGAAGATCTATTAAGAAGGGGAAGGTGGAAAGAGACATGTAGAGACTTGGTGGCCTTTAAAACAAATGCATGACTCTCTAGTGTATACATGGATGGGGCTGCCATGTCTGCACTCTGCACTGAGCCTCTGATATACCCCAATCTCTGAGGTCCACGCTCACTCATACCTTTGAATCCCAAACACACATGTCTCTAAAATCCACAGAAGATGTTCAACAAACACGTGTTGATCCATGGTTACATGACAGGAAAATAGGGCATTCAAGTAGATAAAAAACATAATCCTCCACTTAAAAATCTTAACATTAAAAATTTTGGCTTATTAAAGCAACAATTTGGGAAACAGCCTAAATGCCCAACAGTATGGGATTGCTTAATTAAATTATCTTACATCCATACAATGATATACTAACAGTCATTAGAAATGATGTTTCATAAGAATATTTTAATAACATGTAAGATGTTCCTTATATGCATGGAGAGAAAGCAGGTGAGAAAACACATTTTACAATATGCTAGCCAGATACAGGTGACCCTTGAACAACACCAGTTTGAACTGTGTGAGTCCACTTATAAGTGAATTTTTTAGTGAATACTTCTACTGTTTTGATCTATGAGTCCACAGATATGGAAGGCTGTCTATAAGTATTGATCTATGCCATTTTATACAGGGGACTTGAACATTTGTGGATTTTGGTATCTGCAAGGGTTCCTGGAACCAATCCCCCAATACTGGGGGACAACTTAAGTCTAAAGTTATATGTGGATTTTGGACTATATGTAGGGTGTGCCCCTAACCCCCATGTTGTTCAAGGGTCGGCTGTACAGCAATAAAAAAAGCACACACACCAAAAAAAGCACTTGGAAGGATGTGCACCAAAATGTTATTATCTAGGCATGAAACCATGAGTAATTGGTGTTTACTTTCTCATGTGAATTGCTAAACTTTTAATACAGAGCATGTATTGTTTTTGTAGTAAAGAAAAAAATTGTTTTTTAAAAAAATGAGGGTCACTTAGTCTAGAAGAGGAAAACATAAATACGAAAAGAGGAATTCACATTTCAGGGAATATGGAAGTATTGGCATTAAATCTTGTGGACACAGAGAGGGAGCAAAGACTAAGAAGTCATCAGAGGTGGTAGGACTTCAGCTGAGCATTAGGCCTGCCTTCTGCTGAGCACTACTTCATTGGAGTCTTCCATACCTTACCCCTACAATAACCTCCTGGTGTAGGTGATGGTAGTTCTCCATTGTTTTTGTAGATGAGAACCTTTTAGTACAGAGAAAATAGCTTGTTCTAGATCCCATAGCCAGTAAGTTTCACAGCCGGCATTAGCAGAACCCACATTTGTCCCATTCTGAGACTCTGCTTTCCCCACCTTGCCTCCTTCCTTAGAAGTAGAAGAAAAATTCAGGAAGGTTCCTTTGCTTTGTTCTCAGTCATTGTGCATGTTTGGGGGTGGGGGAAGGTGGTGGTGACAAAAATGGAACCACTCAAGCAAATAGCATTTCTTCCACCTAATAGCCTTTTTGCCTGATATTAAGTTACGGGTCAGGAAAAAATGGAAAAGTTCTTTCTCTGTCTAATTCAGCATAGGAAACCATTATGCAGAGGCTCGGTTGCCTCTTTCAGAGTAAAATGTAATGTGACACTTTGGGCTTCACTTTGAGAAGTGTGCAGCCACATTTTCTGGGTGTGTTGATAGAGATTGTCTCCCAAATTGTCTGCACTCTGTTACCTGATTGGAGATGCTCTGCTCCCAAATGTCACGGAGTTTATCCTCAAAGTTTCTATGAGAGTGCGCTGGGCCTGTTTATTAGATGCTTTGCTACAGCCACAAACAGAAGGATCTTTAAGAGGCACAATGAGTTTATGCAGGTGGTAAATCTAAGTCCATCAAAAATAAGGTCTTTACCTCTCTGGTGAAGTAGATGTAGAGGACATGAGAGGCATAGAAAATGCATTTGCTCTCAAGCATCACCCAGCTCGAGAAAAGAATCACAGCTCTGAGTATTACTAGACCAGTGGTACATTAGACCAGGTTATATATTGGATCTTAATTTTGTGTTTAAGAATAAACTTTCAGCTTTACTGCATTTTCAAGACACCTCTCCTATATGTTGTCTATCCAGAGGTAGGCCAGAATGACACTTTCTGTGCCTTTTGTTTCCCAAATTGCAATGTCAGGATAATAAATGCTGTGGTTGGCGTATGCGTGTGTTTCATTTCTCTTAGGGAATTCTGTTCTTCAAGGGCTTCCCTCGTCAACATCACAGATAAAACACTACATCACACTCCTCAGTGAGAGAGAGAGAGACTTTCTCCTTCAAGATGCCTGCTCAGCTGTTCCACAGCTGAGGAGCTGGGAAGACTTAAATTACATTCTTTTTCCTGCCATTAAAAGGGGGTGGGGGGAGGAGGGGAGACGAGAAACATGCATCTGGTTCAATTTCTTTGCCAGATTCTTCATTTAATTGTTTTGTAATTTGAAGAAAACCACAAATGACAAGATGAAATTGCTAGGAATATAAATACAGAATTTAATTGTTCATGTCAGGATTTCAATTCCCAAACCGTGGTAATCTGAGTCACAGTTTTCAGACCAACAAACAAGAAAAGCACTGGAGGCGGCCCGCTGAGTTTGCTGATCCCCCAAGATCCCACCTCCCCCAGCCGCCCCCCCACCAAATTCACATGATGTCCTGCAATCAGAAAGAGAGAAAGAGGAGGGAAGTTGACCCCTCTTACCTCCGTGGATTTGATCCCAACAGCTGGGATCCAAGACAAGTATCCTCAAGCAAAACCATTCCATCACAATCCAAAATAAACTAGCACCTAAGTGCTGAGCACTTCACTGCTGGGCCTCTGCCAGTTCAGAGCATCCTAGAGAGCAATGAGCTTTCTCCTGAGAGGTGCCTTTGCTTTGATTTCTGACATAATCTTTCCCGGACCAAGAGACAACTTAGTCTGGTTGGGGTCATTCTGGATTTCAAATTAGGAAATGTGTGTTGCTTTCAGCCACCGAGCTGAGTTTCTTTCTCTTGTTCCACTGCCTGGAATGGTGGGTCATCTACAATGCATGCGTAATAAATATTGGTTGAGTTAATTTGTCTGATGGTCAAATGTGCCATAGGATGAGCCCTAGGATTCTATAAAGTAGACGAGCTCCTCAGTTCTCTATTCTGTGGTCTTTTCAAGTTTTAAGTATTCTTCAAATACTAGCTTACCCGATCTGTATCTCATTCCCTTAAAACTCTGGTTTTGCCCCGGCTAGGAAGCTCAGTTGCTTAGAGCATCGTCTTGATACTCTAAGGTTGCGGGTTTGATCTCCAATAATTGCACATAAAGGAATCAGCCAATGAGTGCATGGGTGGGCGGAGCAACAGATCGACCCTTTTTCTCCCTCTCTCTCCCCCCCCCAACTCCCTGCCTCCCTCCCTCCCTGCCTCCCTTTCTCCCCCTCTCCCTCTCTCCTTCCCTCTCTCTCTCTTTCTTTCTCTCTCAAATCAATAAGATTTTTAAAAACCCACAACTCTGGTTTTGGCTACATTAAAATCTAACAAAGTAATTGAGACTAAGGTTCTATTGACTTAGAATGGTTTAAATTGCCATCCAATCCAGATAATTTTCTTTTTACCAGCCTGATTTGTAGTCAGAAATCTGCAGGCCTATTATAGAGTCAAAGGGAGACTATGTTGGGGGATGGAAGAAACTCTGTGTGTCTACAGGCCAATTGATTGCTTTCTTTGACTCTGAACCTTGAAAGCAGGGATTTGTTTCTAAGCTCATTTCAAGGAACTATTTTATAAGATAGTTTGTGGGAGTGATTGGTTATGCTATACTGTGAGGCAATTTTAACCTCTGTTATGTAGACATATTCATAAAGTCATAGAACAAAAACATGAAACGAGTCACAAGAGAGAAAAATCTGAAGTTACTGAAGTCATGTGCATGATTAGGAAAATATATTATGAAAGGTGCTTATTTATCCAGAAGAACTTTGTGAGACTTTAAAGGAAAATGAATTCTACATGTATACTTTAAAATACTTTTTTCAATAACAGATAATAGACATGACACATTAAAGAGATATGAAAGAGTCTTAAAATATATATAAATACTTTTTTGCCCCAAGAAAACTCATTCACTTTTTTTTCCTCTTTCTGATAATAGTGAAAAAATCCAGGTAAATCTTTGTTGTTCATACAGCGTTGTAGTTCATATTAATGGTTCTCAGTCATGTTTACATTGAGTCCCACCAATCTATCAAAAAATCTTGGTTTCATCATGATGGGGGGAAAAAGAACTTTTTTACCCTCAGTAAAAAAGCTTTTATTTTGATAGCTGCCCTGTTATGTTTTTCACAAACTTTAACTTTTAAGGATGTCAAATACTAGAATGAATTGTGTAGTTCTGGCTTTAATGCTCAGAAAATAAGGGTGTTCTATATTCTTGAGTTGCACCTTAATACTTTCAAAGATTTTCTATAAAATTTCATCCTGTGGGTTGTGTGTGATGATACTAGTTTAGTAGTTAAGGTAAGTCAAAGATTACAAACTTTGGCAAGTGACCACTTATTTGCTTCTCAGTTCACACCTGTATACCATTATATTGAGAAGCATTGCTTTAAGAGGTGTTATAAACACTTCCTCCATGAAGCCTTTCCAGATTAAACCCATTAACCACCCTTCTGGGTCTTCACATAGAGAAAACTAATTGGTTTATCTTTGGCAATATACTTCCTGGGAGGGCAGTAGTCATCTTGAAGTGTCTTTATAACCACAGAGCCACCTACTCCTATATTATTCTGGAAACGGCCTACTCCCTTCTGCTTCCATAGGCATGGACCCTAGCAGCCATGTCTGTAATGAATGACTATACCCTCACTGACAGGTTGGGCCAAAGCTGAGCATGACATTAATAAAGTCAAGCAATTCTTGTTTCTAGAAATCTGTAACTAGCACCAAGGAAAAAAATAGAGGCAGGTTGTCTGTGTGGTGAGAAGTCAACGTGGAGACTCAAACTGGGAGAGGATAGATTCGGCCATGCGCACCAGAGATGCAGAGAAAGTAGAGAATGAAACAGACACACAGGGATGACAAGAGTTAGGAGGAAGGGAGGGGTGGAGAGAGTTCCCTTCAACTTCCTCATTCTAGCTGCATGTCCAATCAATTCCTGCTCTTGATTTCTATGAGATACCTCTATATCTCATAATAAATTCTTTTCTTATTTCGTTTTTGGTTTTTTTTGTACCTTAACCTGGCCAGGAATTAGTTTTTGCTACTTGCCACCTTAGTGTCCCAGTGAATTAAGGTGATGTATCTTGGGGAGGTTTAGAAAATATTAGCCTCATCTCCCCCATTTGACCACATGTTCTTCTTGGACCAGGCAGTAATCCTCCTGCTTTTTTGGATGCTCCCAGAGCCAGGTTCAGGGATCTCTCTTTAGCCTATGCTGCCAACTGTCATGTGGGGAGAGATGGAACTGGGGTTAAAACTAAGGGATTTCTCCCTAAGTCCTAATCTCTCTGGGAACCATCTCAGCTCTTCTGAGTTTCCCAGCTTTCTTCAAAAACTATGCTCTACTTGATGTTCTCACGCTTCTCAATAACAAGTTTGTATATGAACATATTATATATAATTTTTAACCAAGGCGTTGGTGGGAATCTCCTGTCAGATATCTTCTGATGACTTCAGTGCCAGCTGCCAATTTTTGAAGCTTTGTTTTGAATGGATTTAGTTACACTGTGTGTAGAAGCCAACTTCCTTTATTATAGTTCATATTTTATAGTTTGACTTTTGATTGGCTCCAATCTTGGTATTTGGAGAAATTGCACCCTTAGCTTTAGAAGACAAGTCTTGCAACTCGCCTATTCCCTGCTGTTGGCCATCGGTCTTTGACTGCTACTTCCACTGCGATGGCTACATTTTCTTCAGTGTCTTGGTGGGCTGGGACTCATGGATCCTGCTTTTTTTAAAAACGTGGTTCTATATTTTAAAGCTATTCATTCTCTCCTTAATGAGCAATCCTGTTTAACATCTATATTAGTAGTTCTTAAGCTGCAGAATGCATCAACATTACCTGAAGACCCTATGATAACACAGATTTCTGGATCCCACCCCAGAGTTTCTGATATCTGGGGTGGGTCCTAACCACTTGTGTTTCTCATCTGTTCCAAAGTGATGCTGTTGCTGCCAGTAGGGACTGCACTTGGAGAAGCACTGTGTTAGGGCATGAAAGGAAGAGGCCTCCCTCCTGGCTTTCATCGTGTCCTTCATCCTGTGCTCCAGCCTGTCTTTACCCTCTCATCACCGATTCATGGAGGTATACACTCATTTACTTGTACATTCAATATACTCATCAAATATTTATTGAGTGTTTATGCCAGATTTTAGGCTTCAGCAACAGACAGTACTACTTGAAGTTATCATATTGGGTCAGTCACTAAGCTCTTATGTAAATAACGGTCAAGATTAGTACATTTAAAGGGTAGGAGCCAAGCCTTATGGCTTAGTACCTACATATAACAAATAGTCAATAAATACTTAATGACTTGGAAGACTGCCTGGTGTAATAGAAAGTACAGGAGATATGAAGCTAGATAGACCTGGGTTCAAATCCTGGTTACCTGTGTGACCTGAAATACACCTTCTCCACTTTATATCTCTCCTACTAGCACCACTGCCGTCTTTCTCATGCTCTAAGGTTCAGTTCTGTGATGCCTCTTCTGACCCATCTCCCTCCAAGTTAATTCTTCTCTGGTCTTCTAGGACCTTGGTCATCTCTTATCACATCTGGGATTATGTGTCTGTCTCCACACCCAATTTTTAAGCTCCTTGAGGAATAGAAAAAAAAAAAAAATTACATTTGTGTTTCTAGCTCCAGTTTCTAACATGGCACACACAGTGGCCAGTGAGTGTCTAAACTGGTTCCAATGACACTTTCCTGCTGTCCTTTATACATTGCCCTGTTCAGCTAGCATGCTCTTCATTTGTCCCAGTAGGTTAGTTGTTCTAGAAGCATCGCTGAGACATCATTTGAGTGTTTGACCTTCCTAACTAACATCTCAGCTCTGCAAGGACAGGGCTGCCATCTTCCTCTCCTTGTTAATCACCCCTGCTGACCTGTGCTCTGCTCTGGTCTGTGTAAATGTCCCCTGTCCATATTGTTGACTAAGTGTTGAGCAAGTAACTCTCCAAATGTTAAACCCTTTGAGGAGGTCAGCAAAATCCCTATTTTGCCATTTTCCTTGTTCTTTGAGGACAAAAGAATCCCCCTAGACTTTCTTCTGTGCTTTTCTCTTGCCATCAGCCCCAGATGACCTCCTCGAAGGCACAGCCTCTGTAGGTAAAAGGTATTTGTTCATCTTTATGAATGTCAGTCTCTTGACATTCATGGTAAATAGACAAGTTCTCTGTCTCTTGACATTCATAGCAAATAGACAAATCCTTCAGTAAATGACAATGGTCCCAGCATCACATTAAAAACTCTTGGGGATAAACATTCAAGGGTAGTTGTGGTTCAGACTCAACTTTCAAAGGCTTTTTAATGTGCTTACCTACCAAAAAAAACAAAAATGTATACCGTCACCTGTTACAGCCTCAACGGCAGCATTTTTAGAATTCTCATCTATATTTAAACTTGTTCTTGCTTAGTCAGGAGCCGAGACGTTGCCTGCCAGCATTTCCAAACAGCAAGAGAAATACAGCCACTTCCAGTGTGACAAGCGGGGCTCATGAGGGCTGCTGCTTTGGTGTTCACTGACCTTCTGCACTATCGGACTTGCCATTTCAATAACTTTTCCCCCAGTCCTCAACAAACTCAAGGGCCTTGGGCCTCCCAGTGGGTCATTTAAGCAACAATCTGTTCAATATTCATTATTGAATTAGCAAATATTTATTGGGTACTTACTTTGTCATGAGCACCTGCTACTGTTTCAGAAGCAGTTTGGAATAATAGCAAAAGAGCACAAACTGAAACCAAATTACCTGAGTTCAAGACCCAGATGTCCCACTTATTAGCTGTAGAACATTGGGGCAGCTTACTTAAACCTTCTGTACCTCAGTTTCTCTATTACTTCAAGGTGGGTAATAATAACTCCTTCATGAGTTGTGAAAATTGAGTTAACATCTAAAGTGCTTAGAATTGGTTGATAATGGCGGTTGTTAGTCTTACTACTGTCCCTGGCCCTGAACGGGGCCCTGGAGATTTAATGATGAACAAACTTGTTAAAGTTCCTGCTTGGAGCCTAATGAGAGAAATTAGTAAAATAAGTATGTGTTTGATTGTATACAGTATTACAAGTTAAGATAAGCATATATCAGAAAAGAATGCAGGGAAGGAACGTGAGAGCATAATCACAGGAGAACCTGTCCCGAACTGGAGTGTTAGGTCTGAGCTCTATGTAATCTGGAAGCCTATACAAGGTTGCATGGGTGGAGGTGGGGAGTGGAAGGCCAGGAAAGAATGGAGCAGAAGAGCTATAAATGGCCTTTTCAAGTCATGGTAAAGATTTTAGTCTTTATCTATTTGGAAACAGGAATTCACTGAGAAATTTTAAACAGGTGGAAACCTGGTGTTTGATTTGTGTTTGAAACGAGTACTCTGACTGCGTCTTAGAAAATGGATTAGCAAGGTGCCAGAAAATAGATATGATGAGACTGCTTAAGTGACCATTTTAATGATCCAAGCAAAAGGTGAAGGTAGCTTGGATTACAATGGTGTAGGTAGAGATGGAGATACATAGACTGGATTCTTCTCATGTTACCTGGTGCCTCCTTCCCTTGGAATACCTTTGCCCAAGGTGACTGAGTGGTTAATTTTTGTCAACCCTCTACTAGGCTCTAAATATTACCAGATCTCCTAATGGGAGGCACAGGCCACCAGTTGATGTTAAAATGTTCAGAAATTATTTGCTACATGCATGGGATCTTCTTGTGGTGCCAAGAAGCCCAAAAGTAGATACATGGTCAGGGAGAAGAGAGGGGAGGAAATCCTGAAAGAAATTATAAATTCTGTTGTCATGAAATAAAGATAAATGTGTTCCAACGAAGTGTGTTAGCCACGACTTTTCCAAGGACAGATGAGTTTTATGGGAGGTGCACAGCTCTTTGGCACCTCCAGTGGAAAAGCTCATCTTCCTGGATATGGTGAGACTTTGCTCTTGCACGAAAGCAGATCTTGGCTAATGTTTCGCAGGCCTGTGTTGACAGTTTTCAGATAGGAAACTTTCAAAGACAGGGGTTTGGAATATGGGTCTTTGCCAGAGTGTCTGATGCAGGAAGAACACTTGGCATTAGATTAGAATCTTCCATTTACTACCAGGAAGTGGAGACAGGATAGCAACTCTTATGATACAAGACACTGAAATGACAAGAGGCAGAGAGAATAAATAGCTTAAATCTTGTTGAGCGTTGTTGTATGCTAAGTTCTTTACTTACCTGGTGCTTATTTAATATTCAAGACCACATTGGGGTATTTGGTGCTATCCTTACTTTTTAAATGAAAAAAACGTAAGCTCAGAAAAGTTATATGACTTGTTCAAGGTGACTAAGCCTGGAAATGCAGACACGATTTGAACCTACTGCCATCTGGTCCCCAAACTCATTCTCATTTCACTACCTCTATATTTATGGCACTGTTTGCCCAGTCTTTATGGCCTAACTGGGCTTCTTTATAAGGACTTTCCTTCTTATTTCCCTCTTGAAAATGTAAATAGCTCCCTTTGGGAGTAATGAGAAGGCAAGGCAAGTGAGAGGGAACATCAACAACCCTACTACTTTTTTGTTTCTCCAGCACCAGAGTTTAAGGCTGCATGACAAAATACTAAAAGAAAGAAGAGAAAGCTATTTTATAAGAAAGCAACAGTAAAGTGGGTTGGAAACATCATCTACGGGTAATATTTCATAGCACTGAAATTGGTACCAGGTGCTACTTTATGGGGGTCTGATGGATGAACTAAGGGGAACATTGTGCTCAAAAGGGGGTGCGCCATTCCGCCTCTTTCCTCAGTCTCCACCATGTGTCCCCCTACGCCCTCCTGGCCTAGCTTCATTTTGATAACCTTCTCACCAGGATCATTACCAGTGGTTTCCTCATGGGGTACTTGTTGGGGTATGTGCGGTGCCAACATTCTCTGGAAGGAACTCACGGCTTGACTCACAGGCAAATGCCATAATCAGATCTCTAGCAGCTGTAGCAAGGATGTGTTGGCAGGTTATATTGAAATTCTAGGAGGAATTAAATATATATATATATATATATATATATATATATATATATATATATTTCAGTCCTTGGTTCTGAATTTCAACCCTGGACCCTTTCCTTTTTATCTTTTTCCTTTCCTACATCAACGAGGAGACATTTCTCTCCTCCTCTGCCTCTATAAATCACACACATCAGCCATTTCACTCTCTCGTCTGCATTATTGTGATTTAATATAATGTTTAATTGAACTTAATTTTTTTATTCTTGGCTTCATCCTAGACGTATGAGACATGAGATTGGTAGTAGTTTATTCTTATATCTGCATTAGTATAAATGCATAAGTATTCGTAACATTTACCATCTAAATTAACCTCCCATTCGGTGAGTGATGCATGTACTACATTAGAGACATTTCTTATATGCTGAAAAGAGACTAACTCTGCCATTTATAGGCCAGGTGGCTGCAGTCATGTGGCTCCCCCTTTCTAACATCAGTCTTCCCATCTGCAGAATGAGAAGATGACTACGTACAACCTAGAGCTGTTATGAGGATTCAGTGAGAAAACTGGTTATGGCTAAAACGTATTCAGTTCCCACTGTGTACCATGATGTACATGTTTCCCTGTTTAATCCCGACAATGATCCGATGAGGAAAGGACCGCAGTCATATCCTTCTTATAAATGAGGACCCTAAGGCTTTGGGCTGTTCTGAAACATGCCCGAGGGAGGGTCCTCCTTCCACATGTGGTGGAGTGAGAATTTGACCCCTGTTCTGTCCGACTACACAGCCCGTGACCCTGACCTCTACACCATCAGTGTGCTTGGCACCCGTAAGTTCTCAATAACCATATACTCCTTTCCCTTTGTTGGACATATCAACTCATGCCGTTCCATCGTGGGTGCTAGGTTCCTGATGGCCAGAGTTGCCTTCTCCTCCCCGTGACCACCAGTCTGGCTGCACAGAGCTGATGCCTACAGCTATTAGTAGGTGACTTAGCTGAAGGCTCCAGGATCCCAGTGGAATCACCTCTCACATTTCCCTTGAGGAAGACAGTTTTCCCATCTCTCTGGTGACCCTGGGACAGGTTGTGTGTAAGCAGAAACTACACAAGCCTGAAGCACTCACCAGCTGACAGGGTCTGAAAGGGCAGGTTCCTGGTTTTTCCCATCAGCCAAAGACTTCAATCTGCAAAGAGAAGCCCTTTGTGGGCGTTTTCTGCTGTGCACATTTTCAGAGTGAATTAGGAATCGAGTTAAGTCTTCACTTGGGAGTGAGGAAAGATTGCATTGGGGTACTTGGTGTCTGGGGAAGGCGAAAGGCCAGTACTGAGGTGACGAAAGGGCATGCCCAGAGGAGAGAGATTGTGCTTCTTTCACAATTTTACATAGATCTCTTCTGACTCTGGCTGTCTTCATTCATTTGCTAAAACTGGTTATTAATTAACCTCTTATGTTTTATGATTTGACCTGATGCAAGGTATTGCCCCCTTCCTAGGAAAATGCATGCCCACGCACACATATGAATTTACACACAGTTGCAGGGACTAAGAATCTATGGGCCTTCCCCTGTCCAGATCATGAGTTATGGAGACTTGATGAGGTAATCCCCTGACGGAAAGGTGGCCAGTCTTTTCTGAGATGTCTTATGTGATATAGAAAACTTGGTATTTGTTTCTTTGGAAGTAGAGTTGTTAGGAAGCACTCCAAATCAACAGTCTTTTATTAAAAAAGAATTACAAGAACACTGGAGTTCTTGCTTTAGACAATATACTAATATTTTATTATAGCATTTAAATGAGACAAAAATATGAAAAGAGACAGAGAGATGGCTTATCAATCATTATAATTAAACATAAAAAGATCTGACCACTTATAAATAACTTTCCTCTCTATATTGGTGCAGAACATAGAACTAAAAACCATGGTGAAAGGAAAAGCTTAAGTAGCTCTTACAAAGTGCCAGGAACTAGTCCACATGCTTTAACCAATATATGTGATCCTGTCTCCCTTTCCTCCATGAAACCTACAAGAAAGGAGAAATATTTTCTTATTCCTGGATGGACAGAATCCAGGGTGGGAGGAGATTTAAATCATTAAAATGACTGCAGAGTTTGCATCACTTCACAGTTATTATTGAGTAAATTCTCATATCGCTGGGGGCTTCGAGGGATGCACTTAACTGGTCGCTCAGCAAAGGTGCCCAAGGATTTCTAACACTTCAAAGCTCATCTCGGTGGCAGCAAGTGGGTTAACTTCCCAAGGCCCAGCCTTTGCAGAGGAATCTTGTGAAGCAAAATGCCTTGCTTACCCCCACTGTCCTCTAGGAAAACTCTTGTTTTCCACCTCAGTTGGTATGTTGCAAACACTGTATCCCAGAGACACTGGGGGGCCGTGGGGAATGGAATGTTGCCCACGAGCCAGATGTTTGTAAACCTTAGCTCTGAAATGTGGCACAATACCACAAGCTGTCAAGTTGTGTAAAAACTAAAGTAAAGACAAAAACAGAATGTAATATTTACCAGATGAGAGTTTTTGTGCATGTGTGTAATCTTGCTGGAATTTTGGGAGTATCCAACTCTCAGACACTTTAAAATGGGCCTTGTGTCCCACCCCATCCTAACCTCACCCCTTGCCCCCACTTTCTCCCTCCTGCACAGGGAAAGGAGAAAGTTATGGAAGTAAAAGTCTTTGTCCCAATAAACAATGAGCTTGATATAGCCCTAGGCTGTTAAGCTATACATTGAAAGATGCACAAGATGTTGTGGCCCCATCTCGAGGGGGAGTCCTGAAAATATTATTTCTGGAACAATTTTCAGAATTAACGCTAAACAATGGAATGTTGTGTGTTTTGGTAATTTTTATTCAGCATAAGTAGCTAAACAGTTATATAACTTGTATATCCATTAGCTTGTTCAAAATTTTAGCATGTATAAAATAAATCTAGATTCAAATGAGAATTTCCAGGCATGTGCAAGAACATACTTTTCTCTGTATGACTGCTGATGTGATTCCACTGTGTGTGTACTCTGACACAAACAGCATGCAGAAACCAATAGAAGATACCTGTTGAAAGAATTTTAATTTGGAAAGGGTCAGAATTAAATTCATTTGGAACCCAGGCCTTCTGAAGAAGCAAGAGGTGATTTTGGTTTTAACTTTTAAAAATATATATATATCTTTATTGACTTCAGAGAGAGGAAGGGAGAGGGAGAGAGATAGAAACATCAATGATGAGAGAGTCATTGATCGGCTGCCTCCTGCTCACCCCCTACTGGGGATCAAGCCCACAACCCGGGCATGTGCCCTGCCCGGGAATCGAACCACGATCTGCTGGATCATAGTTCGATGCTCAACCACTGAACCACACCGGCCAGGCTTGGTTTTAACTTTGAAAAGTAGTTTGACAAGTTATGTCATGAGTGCTCACTACCAATGAGTATTCTTTCTGTTGAGAAAGGAAATGAGACATTTGAGCCAGTGACTTCATAACGACATATTTGTGAGGGCTGAGTCTAGGCCATCGGGTTTGTACCATGTTACCTCTGTTCCATCACAGCTGTTTAGATCCGATTCGACTCATGACCCGGGTGGGCCAGTCCATGGGTTAGGTGATGACTAATCCAATTCTCTCCTCTTGAAATTCTGAACTAGAAGGCACAGTATCTGAGATCAGACAATGGCAGGTCCCTAAATTGAAAGGTCACATTTGGATGGGAATAGGGGGGCCTTTTTTAGCTAATTGCAAACTGGAGGTTTCGAGGAAAAAGCCAATCTGCTCAGAGAAGTGGAAAATTTAATCAGTTGCACAGAGTAAAGGATATAAGATGATGTGTTCCCAGGAAGAGAAATATGGTAAATGTAGATGCCTGACAAATGGATGGTTTTCCACTTCCAGTCCGTGGGAGGCCAGAAATAGGTCAGTCTCCTTTGTCTGAGTGTCTGAGCTGGCTTAGCTAGGTGACTTTCTGCAGCTAGAACTCATAGGGCTCTTTCTTAAATAGATACCTGTCTCCAAAAATATTGGTTGTAAAAGAATATCCCAGCACCATAAAACCCAACACTAGGAAAAATTCTCAATTATTTCACTTATTCAAGTTTAGAAAATTTAAAGTTTAAATTTTTACTTACAGAGATGAGAATTTTTTTTTCATTGTTGCTTACTTGGCTTATTTTTTATAAAAGTCTGTAACACCCTTGTGTGATGTTTGGGGTACAGCAAAGGCCATTGTAAGAACTGAATTTGCTGGGCAAAGCATAGTGGCCATGCTTGGCATAAGTCTGCATTGAATAATTGTGCATTGAATGGAACTTGTGCCATGACACAAGATAAGTAAGAGTAGGGTGGGTTTGCACATAGAGCTGCTAATAGCTACCTTCCAATTCTCCCATAGATGGTTGATTTCAATTCTTTCTATCCAGCTGTGTTGAAGTAAGCGAAACTGTAAGTGTTAATAGCAAATTAAATGAAACAGATACTGTACATGTGCATTATGGGAACCATACACTCCGTAACTTTAGCAGAAGATCCTAGAAGAAGAGAAAAAGATCCCCATGGTATGCTAGTGGATAATTTGAAAAAAACTACTTTACCCTCAAGTCCCACTCTTGACTAATGGAGGCTCTGATGACAAAAGATCATGCAGCCACTGTAGGAGGTCAAGATTCCAGTTTCAAGTTGCAATTAAAATGGATTTCTACATTACCAACCCTTCCTACCCGTATCCTGCACTTCCCTTCTACAACCTGGTCCCTGGATTTCCCATTCATGATGTGGATGAATACGGCCTTTTGCAATTTAGCCCACACGTTAACAATGAATGCTATGAATACTGCTGGTTGACACTTACCACGTGCCGGGAACCTTGCTGAGCACTTCATAGTTCATTTCTTTAAGGGTCACAGCCACTCCCGGTGATGGACCATTTCCTGATCTCTCTTTCACAGGTGAGGAAGGTGGTGCCCCCAGAGGTCAGATTACAGACCCAAAGTCACGCACCTGTAAGTGGCAGAGCTGGGATTACCCGCCCCAGATCTCACTCCACAGCCTGTGTTGTGAAATACTCAGCTCTTCGAATTACATAGTTTCGTGCTTGGATTTTGTAAGAGTCCATCTCAGGGTCACCTCTGATATTAGATATTTTCCTATTAATAACCAGGAGCCTGGATCAGAAGATTGTAGGTTCTCTAATGGAGAGAACACTGCTTCTGGGGGGGGGGGGGGGAGGCAATATATTTTTTCATAGAATGATCTTGAGGTTTTTTTTTCTAGAAAAACAAAATCACTTCTTATAGTATTATCCATGGCATCACATTCAGTTAACATGTAATACATGTTTTATAAGTTTTAACTAAAAGGTTATTTAACTTTACATACATTAATATGCATACCTTTCAGTTCATGCTCAGACACTGTCTTATCATAAACTCCATTCAAAGGGCCTAGGACAGACCTACCTCCTGCTTCATTCTGTGAGCAAGCAGGGCTCATACGGCATTGTAAGGAGAGTTCCTCTAAACAAACACACAGTTCTTTGGATTTATCTGCTTTTCTTTTGGAAATTATTAGGAGAGATATTTATTTAGAATAAATAAAGGCTATTTTTTGGAGACCCATTTTCCAGAGAAACAAAAGACCCTGACATTCTGATTTCCAGTTCATTTTTAACCTTATACCACTTCTTTATTATCTTAAATGTAATATCAAGATAAGAATTAATCTATAAAACTTGTTAAAATTTTTCCCTGAAGAAATAAGGTGAGGGGCGGTGGAAAAGAAGGGAAAATTTCTCACTGGCCCTTGGAGGGAAAGTTGGTTACTATTTACCCTGCTGGCTGCTCCCCAGTAAGACAAAGGGCCTTGCGTACTATGCCCTTCTCAACTGAACGTGGCCGCTTTTGCCACTGCTCTAGTACAGCAACGGGGGCCACAATTATGCAAATAAATATTTGCTTAATATAACAGGTTGTTCTATTTGGGCTCCTTCAGCTGTGTTGTGTGATTTTCTTTTTCCTTTGAAAGTAAGCTGACATTGGAAATAAAGGAAATGTAATGATTACCACGGGAGATATAGTTTGAGGATGGCAAAGGAGCCAAAATGGCAGTTCAAGAAAGGAGGTCAAATCATTTGATGTTACCCATGTGCTACTGACCGGGCTCCAAGGACAGGAAGGAGTGAGCGAGTCCCCAGAGCTGTTCCGATCCCATCAACCCCCAGCTTCCAGCACTCCTGTCCTGTGCCTTTCACTGCTGGCATGGACTCTAAGCGCACAAGGGTACTCCCCTTGGAAAGTCTCTCACACATGCAAAGAAGGGTGGGGATAAGTGGATACGTGGCCCAGAGGTGGAAGCCGCAGCACACCACTAAACATGCTTCCGTGGCCAACTCACTCGCCCACCACATTCTCCATCCACGCTTAACCCGCTGATCTCTCCTCACCTCTTTTCTTTTTTTCTTTCTTTCTTTCTTTCTTTCTTTCTTTCTTTCTTTCTTTCTTTCTTTCTTTCTTTCCTTCCTTCCTTCCTTCCTTCCTTCCTTCCTTCCTTCCTTCCTTCCTTCCTTCCTTCCTTCCTTCCTTCCTTCCTTCCTTCCTTCCTTCCTTTCTTTCTTTCTTTCTTTCTTTCTTCTGTTTCTTCTTCAAAGCGAAAGCTTCATCTGATCTGGCAAAGAAAAATAAACCTCCAAAGTGGGCATTTTGTATTCTAATGAAAATGTTATCCTGGGGGCAGCCAGCGGGGCCTGGATGTGCACAGAGAGAGTGATCTAGTTATAGCCCGGACAATGCTCGGTAAGGGGAGAGCTTGGGAAAGGTCTCCCATCAATGGACGGGTGCTTTTCTCTTCTGGGGAGAGCCCCGAGACAGCAGGGGGGATTCTCTCCTTGCCCACTACAAAGGCTTGGGGACCTGAGTTAAGATTGCAGACCTCACCCTTATCAGCGTGGTCAGAATACAGTAACGCTAGCCCTTTCTTTGTGTCACCAGACACGAAACCCTGTCCCGGTGAAGGCAATAGGAAACCCTTTGTGATTTCTGGGCCTGGATTGAGTTTAAGACGCTTCTCTGAATTCATAGCACATTCCAGCTTGGAGCTACCCTACACCCAAGGCTGCCTTGGGTTCGGGTGGGATTTGGGGAAGGGGAGGATTTAAGGTTCCTGCCAGGGCTGTTGGAAAGGAAAAGTTTTACTTTTTATGTTGTTTTTGTTTTATTTGGCCCATCCCTCCCTGAATGGCCTTGGAGAGAGCAGCAAGTGGAAGAACAGGGCCCGCTTGTTTGAGACTTTGGAACCGCGGGATAGACAGGCTGTGAAACGGTTCATCTATACAGCGTCACGAATGCGAGCAAGGAAACACGGACATGGCACGTGTGCGGTGAATAAGAAAGCGCCACGAACTAGCGTGTGTGATATCTCTTTAAAAAAAGTGTGTGTGTGTGTGTGTGTGTGCGCGCGCGCGCTTTGAAAAAAAAGGTCTGGAAGGAAATAGACCAAAATGTTAACAAAGGTGGTCTTGGAATGGGAGATTTGGGTGGTTTTACATTTTTTTTCCCGTTGCTTGTTTATAGTTTCTCTTTTTTTTTTCTAGCACGTTCAGGCTTTTACTTATGTATATTTTCATTTTAAATGAAAAGCTAAAAAATAAGATAACAGAGGAAAAATAAATAAGCAAAGGTTCCAGAGCTCAGGGCCTGCCCCTGCACCGTCTGGCTGGGGACCTGCAGTAACCACCCTGCCGGGCTCACCCCTCAGGTTCCCACCTATAAAACCGTGGTGATGACTGTGCCCTGCTCACAGGGCAGCGGTGAGAATTTAATGGTTTACTACCCATGGCAGTGCTTTGTAAAGCATGTACCCTGTGGCTATGGAGAGTTGTGCTTGCTAATATTTGGCCTCCTCTGCTGGGGAAGCCGAGTCCTTCCTTAAGAATTTTCTGTGAGCCTTGTATGTAGCTTAAGGTGGGGTGGCTGTGTGCTCTCCACAGGAAGGCCACTGTCCCCCAGAGCCCCATGAGACCCCCCTAGCTTCCAGCTGGCACTTCCTTTGTCTTGGTGGGCGTGGTATGTGTGTGGAGCTGGGGTGACTCCTGGATAGTCAGTCAGAGAAAAATTAAACTGTGCATAAATAGCCCAAGATTGAGCCGTGGCTATGATGAAGATCGGATCACTCAGAATCCATCCGCCTGGGACACAAGGACAGAGACAGCCTGAGTCTCGGCTTCCTGGTGGGAGAAAGGGAAATGGCATAGCCGCTCCCTCCCTGGCTTAGCTCAAGCCACGGGAGAGAATGACCACGCGGCCCTTGGCGGAGAGCCTGGCACAGAGCGAGGGCTCGGTAAATGTCAGCTGCTGCTGCTGCTAATCCACCGAACCGGCCCTGCTCATGACATACTGTGCTGATTGGAGGTGACAGTTATTTTTACCAGTTATTCAGTAATAGTAAGAATAGTTGTAATGTGGATCTGGTAATGCCCAGATGGCATGAGAAAGTAATGCCCGATGGGCTGCATTCTTTATGTGAACTTTCTCATCTTTTTGGTTTGAAATGCAATGGGCTTGGTCCTCTGGATGGTTTTAGGGCTTTGTTATATTCTCGCCAAGAGTGTTTTCCTTGCCCAACTCAAGAGACTGGGGAGAGAGATCAGAGAGAGCAGGGCTGTTATAGCAATGGATAAATGAGGCTGCAACCTGAACACTTCCCACCCAGTGCTGCAGGGCATGCAGCTCATTTTACAGCTTTGCCCTGACTGCCAAAGTCAGGGCCCTGTGTTCCCCGGTGATTTGCTCTGTGCAGTGAGGAGGCATGGAGGGTGCCAAGAGGTTCCCCTCTGAAGCCCAAGGACCTGTTTGGATCCTGGCTCCCCTATCTCTTAGTGATGTGTCCCTGTGCAACCTCTCAGCTGTCATAGAAATGAGAAATGTATTTAAAGAGCATAGAATAATATTTACATATAATAGACAATGTATTTGTGTGTTTATTAACATCACAAAGCTGAATTAGGGACAGTGGGGATTACAGTCTTTCTCTATCCTGTGCTGGACAAAGAGCTCCTACTGTTGGGCTCTGATCTGATCACCAGAGTAAGAGGGATCCCATACACTTGGTTCTGGAAAAGACCAGGGAGATGAGAGCAGCCAGTGAGTGCTGGGCTGCCTGAGACAGGGATGCTTAGTCTAAAACTGAGAGGACAAGAGACCTCCTTACAAAGAATAATAATAAAGGTAACAGCAACTGTATTAGTCACCACTAATTATATGCCAGGCCCTGTTCTAAATTCATGGCCAGTAGTAAATTTTTCAACCTTCAGAACAACTATTTGAGGCATGACAGGATCCCTGTTTTACAGAGAAGTAAATTGGGTCACAGAGAGACGTTAAGGAATTTGCTCAGTCACAGGAATTTGCTAGTAAATTTGGGAACTGAGATTCCATGATGAGCCACCCTGTTCCTATGTCCATGTTCTGCCCCTTTGGGCCATATCCATTTCCATTATCTAATGAGGTTGTCAGGGGGAAGAGATGTTAAGTATCCATTATTACTATAGGAGGTCAAATAGGACCAACAGTAGAAAATTCAGGGAGAGATATTTCATCTCAATATAGGAAGGTTAACAGTCAGCCATAATTCAAAGATTGGCTGTCACATGAGGTAGTGAGTCTTCTGTTACTAGAAGTATTCAAGCAATTGTTGGACAGCCAGCCATGATGGGAAAGCTTTGAGGGGATTCTAGTATCTGGAAAAGGATTTCACTAATTAAACTGCAAGTCTTCTTACAATGTTGAGATTTTCCTGTGCCAACCCAGCACATTATAGTTCTTTAATAAGAATGTAAGTAAATGAATAACTGAATGAACACATCATATCAAAGACTTACTTAACATGTACAAGGCAAAAATGACCTTTCCTCCAGATGCCTAAAGTGCTTAGTGACTTTAGATATGTCAGTCAACAATAAAGGTTATCCTCATATTGTAATTTTATATTTGACTGTTTTCTTTGCTATAATTGGACTTTAAAATCCTTGCCCACAGAGATAATGCCTTACCAAGTATAAATCAAGTCAGTCGAAGTACGATTCAGTTCCAGGTGGATATTCTAGATGCCGCCAAGATGTCTTGGGTCAGAGATCCATCCTGAACCACTCATTCATTCATTTACCAAAAGCTGATGATTTTTCTTAAATTAACCTTTACTATGTGCCAACAGGAGGCATTTGGTGACTAGTGTGTTCACTGAATACAGCTAATCCGCAGGGCTACATCTCATAGACCAGTGGTTCTCAAGTGTGGTCCCTGGTGCAGGAGCTTCAGCATCATCTGGAAACTTGTTAGAAAAGCAAATTCTCAGGCCCCACCTTAGGCCTGACTCAGAAACTCTGAGTCAGGGGTTGGGACCCAACACTATATTAACAAGTCCTCCAAATAATTCTGATGCACACCCAGGTTGTGTCCTCTCTAAAAATCAGGCACCCAAATAGGATTCAGCCTAGTAAATCGTTCCTAAACACACACACACACACACACACACACACCCCCCACCCCACCCCCGAATGAGACTGTAGGTAGACACAGGTAGAGTACCTATGTCTCAGAAAAGGCAAAGCTCTTCTGTCCATGGATCCTTCACAGCACTCATCCAGTTTTGGAAGGGCCAAGGGTCTGTGGGGTCAGCATCCAGAACAGTAACATACAATAAGATGTTCATACCTGCCAGCCCTGGCAGGCAGCCCAGCGTCTCTCTCTGATGATGGAATGACATCAAAAATTCCCCTTGTTCTCTCAGGGGTTGATGGCAGTCTGTGGCTGACTTCCATGGGGCATTCCTGAGTCTCCAAGGACAGCCCTAAGACTTGGGCTGTGATTCTCTGGACAAACCAAGGAAGTAGAAAGTGAAAACAAACATGGGCCGTTTATTTTCCTAACACGCCAGTTGCAAACAGAACTTTGCAGAATCCGCCATGAAATGATTCACAGAGGTCTCTGTCTTACTCCAAAGTGCAGCCAGCTAATGTAAAAGAATCTCTTTCTTGGTCTTTCAGACCATATACCATTCCCAGGCATACCACTGGCATTTATTTATTGGTAAGGCCAGTGTCTGCTTTCTGAGTCAGGGCATTGGGGACCTGCTGTCCAGCGGGCATGGCAGACAAGAGCCTGCGGGGGCGAATGAGCTGCTGGGAATCTCAGACACTCCTCCTCATCTCCAGGGCCACCTCCCCCCAGCCCAGGTCACTGTCTGCACCAGTGAATCATTGCAGATCTCCAGAATAGTTTCCCTGGTTATCAACATTAGTTCCCTTCCATCTGACCTCCACACCTAGACAGAGTAAATTAAAAACACATATACACAAAAAAAAATACCTGATTGTCGATTATGTTACCCACCTGCTTACAAGAATATCTTCTATCCTCACTGTATCTTCACTTGTCTTACAAGAATATTCTCCCACTGCAATGAGAATAAAACACATGCTCCTTATTGCGGCCACCAGCCTTGCAGGCGGCCCTCCTACACAGTGTCTCATTCCACAAGCGCCACAGTGCCCTCCCTCCTTGTTGTTAACTCATGACAGTTGCTTTGCTCTTTGCTACCTCAGGCCTTTGTGCCATCTATGGCCTCTCTCCCTTCTGCTCTGCGCCCAGCGCCCAGCTCTATTCAGCTCATTCTTGAGGTCTTCTCTGAGCGGCAGTTCCCTCAACTCCACCAGGCCTCGTAGACTAGGCCAGGCCCTCTGTTATCCATTCAAAACATTCCCTGGATGACTTCCACATAATCATGATCAGAATTGCAAGAAAGTGATTGTTTACTTGACCGAATGGTATCTTCTTTCTTTGTCCGACACACATATTCATACGAGCAACGACCCCCACTGCTCTGCTCCCTGCTGCATTCACAGCTCCTGGCCCAGCGTGTAGCCCAGGTTGTCAGTCACTATCACTGTTCACTGTGGGTACTGAGTGATCCAATGAATGAACTAAGTCTTTATAAGGATTTGGGATTTCTGGGGGAATTTAAATGGAGAGAGATGTATTAGACGTAGTGATAAAGACCATTCCAGCACAGGAAACGGTTAAATTCAGACAGCTGTTTAGGCAGAGGACTTACAACTTGGAGGCCACAAGATGAAAAGTGCTCATTTGAGAGGACCTGCACCTAGGGCTGCGCTGGTGTTAAGGCCCAGGAGCTTCGCTTTCCAGATGGGAGGGAAGAGGTGATGAGCCCCAGTGCTGTTATAGGAACTTCACTTAAAGTTGGGCGCATGGTTGAAAACTCTTCATGGTTTATTAAATCAATCTCTGTTTTCGTAGTTTAGAAGCAAGAACATTTCCTTTTGCCATTAGCATTTAAAGACATTGATTCCCGTCATATTGTGCTTTCTAGAAACCTCTCTCCATGTACAATCCCAAGCATGGGGGCTCTGAGGAGCTGGGCATCTTTGAATTTAGGGGAAGGGGTTAGCACAGATGATTCAGCCTGTGCCTCGGCTTCTCTTGGGTCTTTAGTCTTATCTATTATTATAGACTTGTGTATTATGAGGACACACACATAAAGAAAGACATCTATTTGTGGAGAAATATTAGTGTCTTGAGCTAAACAAAGTTTCAGAACCACATCTTCTTTCAACGTGTGATCGACCACACACACCCCCCCCTCACACACAGTGCACTGGACTCTGCTGCAAGACAGCCTCCACCCCAGACGCCACCCACAAGGTGTCTACATCACACAACAAGATCTGGGTTCAACACGTGGCCATGTCTCAGTTACCTAAAGAATGCCTTTTGTTCTTTCCTCCCAAAATGTTTTCTGCTTAATGCCTCAGCATCTGAAATTCTACTCTTACTTTGAGATAAAGTACTGCCCTTTCTCTGTAGTCTCTTTAACTGGCAAATGTTTAATAGTACATCTAATTAAGTGTAAAACAACCTGCCTAATATTCTATATTTCAATAGTAGTCTGTTACAGAGATCTACTCATTTGTCCAAATGCAGTGAGTACACACTTATGGTGTTTGCGTTTTATGTTTTGGAAAGTTTACGTTGAAAGAAAAAGTAAACAACTATTGTGCTCTAGTTAATGACATGCATGTTGAAGTACTTAAGGGAAATTGTACAAAAGTAATTTACTTTGAAATGTGTAAAAAAATAGGTGAATTGATGGATAGATAGAGGGATAGATATATGATAAAACCAGAAATAGTAAAACATTCATGGTATAATCTAGATATCTGTAAATAATATTCACTGTAAAATTACTTCAACTTTGTTGTATGAAAAATTTCACAGTAAATGTTGGGGAAAAGAAAAGAAATAACCTGCCCAGGTTCCTATTAGAGAGCTTCAGATAGTGGCCACTGGGTGAATGGTAACTGTTATTTGATCAGTGAGAGGGCCAGCCGAGTGGCTTCTAACCTTGGCTGCTCTTTAGAATTAATGGGGAAGCCTTTCCACAGTACAGATGCCTGGGCTCCCTCCTCAGGATTCTGATTAAATGGGTCTGGAATGGAGCCCAGACATCAGCATTTTTAGTTTCACCTTAGGTGATGCTTTTAGGCAGATGGGACCCGTCACTCTGGCATGAAGCTGCTGAGCTCACTGCCTTCCTGCTGTCACTGACTGGAAGGCTGTGCTCTGCCCAGGGTTGGACCCAGGTCCCCACAGAGAAAGGAGGCGGAGGCAGTTTCTCTAATAGCCGAGGCCCAAGAGCAGACTAGGGCCTGTCTCCTGGTACAATTCGAGAGTTCTGCCTTTCCCTGCACCCGGGCTGTGGCTTCCCTGTGTACGACTCAAGAACAGAAAAGGAAAACCCAGATCAGTTATAAGGAGACCTTTTGTTCAGGTAGATGGCTAAAATAATTCTCATTATCTTTAACTGAAAATCAGATACAATAGCATCCTCAGTGAAGGGGGAATCTTCTATTCTGTTCACTTTCATTCGCTTTCATTTAATTTTTAAATACGTAGTAAACACGATTGTAGGGCTTCTCATTAGCTGGGGTATCTTACAGTCATAATTTTTGATACACAACATTACTTACCAATTAGCCTGTCTTGTTCGTTTAAATTTCTTCGCTCATATTTTAATGGGAGCTAATGATGCCTTTGTTGACTTATTTAATGTTATGTAAATGTGGCTATAAACTGTGAAGGGTTTAAGCAGAAGCACGATTTTTGCTAACTCTTCAGATTTTGGAGTGTGTAGAATCCCCAGGAAACACACATATCAACGCAATGAATGTAGGGTCCTGAGGAGGCCAAAGAATAATAATAATTTTTAAAACAAGCAATGAAGGATGTTTAGACTATGAAATTTTCATTTTCATCTGGGCTAATTGTTTATTTGGGTATAAAAGGAGTTTTAAAGTTAACTTCAGAAAGTTTTTTTTTTTTAATCTTTTTTCTGCTCCCATAATCATGACACAGGCCAATCAAAGGCCATCTTTCTACACCGACACAGGTACAGCTGGGCTTAGCGGTGGCTCTCTTGTTGGGTTGCTCTAAACAAAGCTCAATTTTCTCTTTTGACCAGCAAATAAATATTTGGATGAAGAAATGAATGAATGAATAAATGGAAACTTTATAAATTTTAACATACATATAGACAACCCTTCCAAGACTGTGGCTTCTCAATACTGTGGCCTCCACTCCTCCAGTGATCTTGTCCATTCCCCCACCTCAACCACTCACTCCCTCTCATACTTTAAACTTTGTAATTAGTTTAATTACACCATTTTATTTCAGTTTCACACACCTTACTCTCATCTCACCATTTCTAATTTCCCAGCTTAGTTTCTCAAGTGTCTCAACTTCAACCATCTTGCCACCCCACCAGGACCCCTGATCCCTTGACCCTATTGCTCTTTCTCTGTTGCCTATGACCTTCAAGCCCTCTCTTTCCTCCCTCCCCAGCTTCAGTTCCATAGTAAATCACTATAATCACCAACTGCCATACACCCTTGATCCCCTTGCTGAATTATCAGGTAAAACCACAGCTTTGGTTTAATCCAATTCTTTTTCTCCTCTGCACTTGCTGTGGCCTCTGCATTGGGCGATACCTGATGCTAAGTGGGCCCTTGATAAATATCTGTTGACTGGATGGATGGATGCAAATCCAGGGTGTTAAGCGTTGAGCAACAAAGAGCAGCTCTATGAGTCACTAGGATTTAGGAGATCTAGGTTGTATTTCCAGTTTTGTGATCCGTTATTACTGCTGAGTCTTACTGTCCTCATCAAGAATGGGGTTCTTGTCTGCCTATCTTACTAGATGGTTTGGGGGTTCAAATGTGATGATGTCTATGGAAATGCTTTGGGATCCTGGACTCTTACTCAAATGTGAGTCATTTTGTTTACCTTGAGGCTGATAACAATAATAATAGTAATAATGACAGCTGCTTTCTACTGAGTCTTTACTGTGTGGCAGGCCCTGTGCTAAGTGCTTTACATTCACTACCTCACTCAATCCTCATTAAACTTTCAAGGTAGCTACTACCCTTTCTATTTCTCCAACCAGGAAAACTGAATGGTGCTTATTGAGCATTAAAAGATGTATTTTCTGTGTATTTTTTGGCAGAGACTAGCTTAACCTTTAGAACTTCACATGTTTGTGGGTGCGCGCGTGTGTATGTGTTTAGGGTAGTATTAGAAATCTATCTTTCAGATGATTAACAGTAAAAATCAAAGATCTATAGATTGGTGCTGTGTTTCCTGACACTGTGCTCTATAATGCATTACAATACTTAATAGGCATTGTCCAGGCCATTTCAGAAATGGCAAGATCTCTGTTTTCGTTTTTGTTTGTTTTTATAACTCTTGGAACTTAGAAGCATTCTTCTATGTAAATCTAATCTAATGGCTGTCCTGACTATATATATTTTTGTTTCTAAATGCCTCGTTCCTTTTTGTTTTTCCAGCATCGTAGCAATTGCTAAAGGTCTGCCAGGAGGAATTAGAGCTCAGCCTTGTCAGAGCGAGAACCAGAGTAATTTGTGTACAGTACAGTTAAAATTACACCATTACACTTGAAGCTAGTATTACCCTAATGAGTTGAAATGGGGGAAGAAGTTTGCTTAGAAAAGACTATAAGTGACTTAGTACTGGCTTCTCACTTCCAGTGATAATGTTCTTCAGAACTGTGTTTTGAACACATTATTACAGATTTAAATATTTTAATATTCATTTATTCTAATTTCCCTTTTGATAGGTACCATCTCCGCGCCTGCATTTCATCAACTCTGACTGGTGACACCACTCTATTTAATATCTCCCTCGGCCAAATTTCTTGTGAATTGGGAGCTAGATTTTAGCTGCTTAAGGAGGTTTCAGCAACTCCTTTGTGTTTCAACATTTAAAACTCAGATACTGATCTAAAATCCTTTCATGAGGAATTACTCAACCTAGAGCTTATATAAATGTACCAGTATATGATCTATTGGAGACATTGTCAATATTTGCCCCAAATCACAACCTGGCTGTGTTTTTAGTTGTGTTTGGAATTGAAATGGGTCAAATCTTTGTTTTTAAGCATCAGTTGGGAGTGTATTCTGGACAGCCAGTAATTTTTACACAGACGAAAAGACATCCCTGAAAGGGGACGTGTCACTTCCTGTGCTGGGTAGTGTGGGGACTGTAAGAACAATCTGCTCTAAAATGCCTCCTCAGTGGGCCCCGTGATGCCTGCATTCCCTCATCTCTGCCAGTTGTCTAGACTCAAGTCCCCTTTAGTAGGTCCCTGTGAAATGCACCATACATAGTTATTACAATATTTTTGACTATATTTCCTACTCTACTTTACACCCCCGTAACTATTCTGTAACTACCAATTTGTACTTCTCAATCCCTTCAGCTTTTTCACCCATTCCCCCCAACCCCTCTCCCATCTGACAACCATCAAAATGCTTTCTGTATCTATGAGTCTGTTTCTGTTCTGTTTATTTTGTTTTTTAGATTCCACATATAAGTGAAATCATATAGTGTTTGTCTTTCTCTTTCTGGCTTATTTCACTTAACATAATACCTTCTAGGTCCATCCATGTTTTTGCAGATGGAAAGATTTTATTCTTTTTATGGCTCAGTAATATTCCATTGTGTATATGTACCACTTTCCTTTATTCATTCATCTGTTGATGGATAGTTAAGTTACTTCTGTATCTTGGCTATTGTAAATAATGTTGCAATGAACATATGGCTGTATGTGTCTTTTTGATTTAGTGTTTTGGGTTTCTTCATATAAATACCCAGAAGTGGAGTTGCTGGGTCCTTCTTTGTCTCTTGTTATATAGCCTTTGCTTTAAAGTCTATTTTGCCTAGTATACGTATTGCTATCCCAGTTTTGTTTTGTTTTGTTTCCATTTTCATGAAATGTCCTTTTACATCCCTTTATTTTGAGTCTGTGTGTGTCTTTCAATCTGAAGTGCGTCTCTTGTAGACAGCCTATGTATGGGTCTTGTTTTGTTATCCATTCAGTCGCTGTCTTTTTTTTTATTAGAGCATTTAATCCATTTGCATTTAAAGTAATTGTTTATAGGTATGTATTTATTACCATATTATTAATAATATTTTGGATTTTTTTTTTCCTTCTTAAAGAAGACCGTTTAACATTTCTTGTAATACTGGTTTGATGGTGATGAACTTCTTTAGCTTTTTTTTTTTGTCTAAGTTCACCTGTCCTTCAATTCTAAATGACAGCTTTGCTGGGTAGAGTGCTCTTGATTGTAGGTCCTTGCTTTTCATCACTTTGAATATTTCGTGCCACTCCCTTCTGGCCTGCAAAGTTTCTGTTGAGAGATCAGCTGAGCTCCCTTGTATAGAACTGTTTCCTCTTGCTATTTTTAAGATTCTCTCTTTGTTTTTAACCTTTGACATTTTAATTATGACGTGTCTTGATGTGGGCCTCTGTGGGTTCATATTCTTTAGGACTCTCCGCACTTTCTGGAATTGTATGTCTCTTTCCTTCAGCAGGTTAGGGAAGTTTCCCATAACTATTTTTTCAAATAGATTTTTAATTTCTTGCTTTCTCTCTTCTCCTTCCTGCAACTCCATGATGTGAATGTTGGTACACTAAGTTGTCCCAGAGGCTCCTTACACTATCCTCATTTGTTTGGATTCTTTTTTTTTCTTTTTCTTTTTTCTGTTCTGATTGGGTGGTTTTTGCTTCCTTATATTTGAAATCTCTGATTTGATCCTCTGCTTCATCTATTCTACTGTTGATTCCCTGTCATTTATTCTTCATTTCAGTTAGTGTATTCTTCATTTCTGACTAGTTGGTTTTTTTTATGGTTTCCATGCCCTTTTTTAATACTGTTGAATTTCTCACTAAGTTCCCTGAGCACTTTTATAACCATTGTTTTGAAGTTTGCATCTGGTAGATTTCTTGTCTTTTTTGTTTACTTCTTTTTCTGGAGATTTTTTTCTGTTCTTTCATTTGGGACATGTTTCTTTGTCTCATCTTGGCTGCCTCCCTGTGTTTGTTTCTATGTATTAGGTAGAGCTGCTACATCTGCTGGACTTGGTAGAGTGACCTAATGTGGTAGGTGTCCTGTAGGATCCAGTGGCATAGCCTCCCCAGTCTCCTAAGCTCATTGTTCCATGTGTACCCCATGTGTGGGGGGTGTGCACTGTCCTGTTGTAGTTGTGCCTTGATTTCTATTGGCGTCACTGGGAGGGGTTGACTCCCAAGGCAGATAAGCTGCAAGAACCAGCTGTGACTACAGTGGAGGAGCTGTTGTGCATGGGCTCACCCCACGGAGCAGAACTCTCTTCATTGGGGTTTTGGTTGCTGCCAAATCTGCCCCTTAAGTTTGTTACTCATGGAGGTGGTTAGGTTGTAATCCAGCATGGTCTGAAGCTGTCCACTGGGTGCAGTGGCCCTGAGCCTCCTGAGAAGTGCAGGCCAAGGTCAACCACTGCCTGTGCCATGCCCAAGGCCACCTGGCATGAGCTACAGAGTGATGTGCAGATGGTTGCTACTTGTTCTGGGCTTGTAGGTGCTCAGTAGAGGCCAAGCTGAGAATCGAGGATGACTGACACTAGTGCCAGGCCTGGGGCCACTTAGCAAGAGGTACAGAATATGCAGAGACCAAATGCTGCTTGTTTGAGAGATTTTAGAAAAGTCTGTTGCATGAGCCAAGACAGGCCATTCATCTGGAAAAGCCACTGGTAACAGCTTAGATAGGCCTGTAAATTGGGTAGGATGGAGTCTCAGATAATTACCAGGACAGGGTGAACAGTGCGAGCCAGGTTGATGAACACTCAGATATGGCATCTGCCCACTGGTTCTGTGGTGAGGAGGGCTCAGAAAAGGAACAATAGCTTCTGCCAGCACTTTTGTCTGGGAGAAAACTGCCCCTCTAGTCCTGACCCTGATGTCAGACAATTCAGTTTCTCCTTGTATGTGCTTGGTTCCTGTCCCAGTGCTTGAACTAAGAGTGAGTAAGTCTGAGTAAGTCCATATGTGGGCCCTATGAGAGGAACACCTGGGACTCTAGCAGCCCTGTGTCTCACTCAACCACAATCCCCGCTGGTTTTCATAGCCAGAAGTTATGGGGACCTCTCTTCTTAGCACTGGAACCCTGGGCTGGGGGTGTGTGGTGGGGAGCTGGGACCCCTCACTCTTCCCTGGGGACCTCTGAAGCTGAGATATCCTCCTGACTTTTATCTGACACACGTGGGTGTGGGACCAGCCCATTCCAAGTCTCTACCCCTCCTACCAGTCTCCATGTGGCTTCTTCTGTATATCCTTAATTATAGGGCTTCTGTTCTAGATTTCAGGCAGTTCTGAATGATGGTTTTTCTGTAATTTAGTTGTAATTTTAAGGTGGTTGTGAGAGGTTCCAAGTATAGCATTTACCTATGCAGCCATCTTGACTGGATCTCCTGTTCTTCTATTTATTAATGTCTGTGTTAATATTGTCTATATACACTAATATGAAATGAAGACATAGCTATTAAAAATACTTCTTTGAGAAATCACACACATACCTAAGTGATCAATACCATTCCATGATGTTGCTGGTACCACATATTGTTCCATGACACTTTATATTCTTTGTAAGAATCTGCTCACCTAATTGATAGCAGTCTTCCTGAAGTGATAACCCAGGCTCATCTGGACTGCCAAATTCTGAAGTCAAAGCACAATTATAAATCGGAAGGTGCAAAGCTTAGACTTGGTCTATGAGAACCTCTCCAAAATCTGTACAACCAAGACATTAGTGACGCTAGACAAAGATCCGCTGTAGAAAAAGGATTCTCAACGGATGAGCTTTTGGAGAGCCCGTGACCCCCCAGATAAATGTACAATTCTATTGGTAGGGCTGCACCACACTTTTCATATGCTCAAAGACGATCTCTGATATGCCAAAGTTCATGAAGCATTTAAGAAATCTCTAGATCCCTTAGCTTGGGATATCATATTCTGTTTATGAGTATTAATCCTGTATGGTGGTGGTGGTAGTGGTGGTGAGTGGGTATGGGGGGGTAGATACCAAGTTGAAGCAATCTGTTCTTCATTGACCAACTTATGGCTCATAAGTGAGTAATCAACATAATCTAAATACTCTAAAATGAAATATTCTTCTGAGCTCAACAAAATGCTTGTTAGGTTGAAACCAATCAGTAGGAAATGACTGGTGTTTGTTAGTGTTTGAGAGGAGAGACCAGATTCTTTGCACATTAGCATTCCAGTTGGTGCCAACATAAACCTCCAGACCTCCAAGTCACAGAATGTGTTATTGTTTTCATATGACTGAATCTGGGACCGCTTGTTAGTCCTATTTCCATCGCTTGCTTGAAAAATGGAACTCCATGTTTCCATAGACTCTGGTGACAGAAGAAACAAAACAACCCTTCTGAGGGTTGAACGCTCAGAGAAGGACATTTTTCCTCCCGTTGGTATAGTCCTGGCTATTGTTTTCATTTAATCATGAGGTTGGGAGGGACACATGGCCCAGGCCCCAATTTGACAGTCATGTAAGCCGAAAAGCTCTACCCATGGAACTTGGCCCACACAGCAAGGGGCCCTGCCTGCTTGGGAAGGAAGCTCCCCCAGGAAGAAATGAGGGTTTAGGCCTGTTTGGCATTTTTCTGAGAGTGGCATATAATACTATTTTTTAAGATACTATTTCCTATAGAACATCAGTTTTCTAGGACCTCAGAGTATGTTATTTCTGCATGCAGCATCTTTGGATTCCCAGGCTCTAGGAAGAGAAGTGGTAATACAATCCCCTTTTTATACATAAGGAAAATAGTAGGACTCTCCAAGTCCCACTGCACTTCCTGAAACGATGGATTGAGGGGAATGGGGCCAAGGCTCAAGGCATTCATCTGCTGCCGCCTTCCCTTTGCATGGTGTTGAGTTCAAGCAGGCAAGTTCAACAATAAACTAGAGTTTGAACCCCAACCCCTCACTTACTAACTATACCCCCAAGCATGCTACCTAATCTCCTTCAGTCTTAGTTTCATAATCTGCAATATGGCCCAACCATCCTATCTGTCCCATAGGATTGGGGTGGCAATTACATGTTAAAAAGGCCAATAGAGTGACATCAGTGAAAATGGAGTAAGTTTTTAGACTTCCAAAAATGATCTCCTCCACCAAAACAATGAGAAAACTGGCAAAAATGATCAGAGTCCATTTTTTAGAACTCTGGAAATTAACCCAAGGCTTACAGTAATCCAGGGAACATTTATTTTTTTAAAAAAATGACAGCATCTCAGCAAGACTGAGGTTTTGTGGCATTTCAGGTTTTCCTATTCCCGTACCATGCCCACCCACCCAGCTCTTCCATGGCCTTGAATACCTGCAGCCACAGTAACAGTGAAAAACCATAGCTTGGCAGCAACTGAAAAGGACAGTGTGGCATTGGTGCTTCAAACCTCATTCCCATTGTTTGATCTGTCTGGTTGTTGCCTGGAAGACCTCCCTTGGGAGGTTGTCTTTTTTGGTAACCTGAATGGGTGCTTGCCTTGTGAAAAGCCTTTTCTAGAGGGCATTTGCCAAAAACAAATAGAGGTAACTGATTAACATCAGGGCTGCCCAAAGAGTTGGATAACAGTTCAACAAGAGGGCCTATGTATCCTATACTGATGGTGGGGGAACAAATTGGTACAACCACTTTAGAAAACTATTTGGCCATATACATGAAACTCAATGTACTTTGTCTTATGACATGGCAATTCCATTCCTAGATATATGTTCAACAAATATGTCTACATATGTTCCCCAAATGACATGCTCTAGAATATTCACAGCAGCACTATTTATAGTATCGCCAAATGATATATAAATACTATTTATACACACTATCAAGAGTAGAATGCATAAATAAATTGTGATATGTTCACACAATGGAATACTCTACAGCGAGAATAAACCAAGTATAGAGACACATAATAAACTGGATGCATCCTAAACATGTTATGTGGAAGAAGCTAGACACAAAAGGCTATATACTGTATGATTTCATTTAAATAAAATCAAAACCATTCTATGCTTTTAGAAGCTGTAGTCATGCAATTGGAAGAATTATCAATTCTGGATATGACATTTCCCCTTCTGAAGACTGCAAGAGGGGAAAAAAGAGAATTCTGGGGACACAGAAATATTCTGTTTCTTGACCTGGATGCTGATTACATAGGTTTATAACTTCTGAAAATGCCTCATGCTGCACACATATGATATGTGTGCTTTCCTCTACATACTTATGCATACCTACTCTATTCAAAAATATTTGAGTACAAAGAAAAAGGCAAAGAAAAGAATATCTATAGTCTCATTAACCCCAAATGATCATGATTAATATTTTAGATTAAGCTCTTCTATGCAATGACTATGCATATCTGAATACATATATTCTTTTTCTTACAAAAATTATATTGTACTATAGTCTGTTTTATAACCTGCTTTTCCCCCTAGCAACATGCAACAACTATCTTACCATGTCAATATATAGCATTATTGCAGGAACATATTCAGTCTTGTTACTATAACTTATTTAACCCAGTCTCCTATTGTTGGGCATGATAGTTTTTTCTAGCTTGGCCTTTTATGTGAATTGTTTAAATATGAACCATCACACTCGTCTTTCTATACTTTTTAAATTTAAGAGGAGAATTGCTGGTGAAGAGAAATAAAACTGTGAATTTTTTTTAAAGCTTTTAGTGCATGATTTAAAATCATCCTCCAAAAAAGTTGTACTGAAACTGTACTACAATCAAATTTTATGGAAGGGCCCATTTCCTTTGCCAAGATTGAGGATTATGATTGTTGTTCATATTTTCCATTTGACTGGGCCAAATAAATTATATCAATTTATTTTTGTAATTTTTATTACTGCAAGAGTTGAACATTGTTAGCATATGTGCAACAGCCGTTTAGATTTCTTACTTTGTGAATTGCATGTTCATGTACTTTATACATGTTTAGAATATCAGCCCTTTGTCCACTTTATAGTTCACGTATTATCTTCCAGTTTGCTTGTTGATTTCTTTATACCATTTTTGTCATGCGAGCCAAATCTATCATGGCTTTTCTATAAAGAATTTATTTATTACAGATTTAAATTCCTCATCTGTCTAGAATATACCTTGGTATGTGGGGTAAGCTAAGAATATAACTTTTTGTTTTTCAACAAATAACCATTTCTCTTCATTTGTTGAGTAATCCTTTCTAAGGCTGACATATTTCAGGAAGCATTTCCTTTTTTCTCAAGGACTGAGGAAGAGAAGTTTAAAGATAGGATCTTAGCAAATCCTACAATTCATAGGAGTAGGTCTGTCTGAAGATTTAATATTGTGTTTAACATACTTGAGATGTAATTTTGCTTATCAGCATTCCAAGTTGACTACAAGCTCTCTAGTCCCTTCCCTCTTTATCTGTGTAGAATATTAACTCTTTTTCTTTCAATATTTACATAAAACTATGTTTCAACCAATCTCTGTCTTGCTGCTTGAGGAATAGTAAACTATTGGCAACATTCCTTGGATCTGAGTGTAGATAAATTTGAACACGCCAAAGCAAATACAGGAACTCCTATTGTTTATTTCCTTTCAAAATGGAATGCCAACCATGTGCCAGGTCTGTGCTGGGTGCTGGGCGTACAATGGCAAAGGAGGTATATTGCATCCTGCCCTTCCTGACCTTACACTCTGGATGGGCATACTGATACATTGATTGAGTTCTTTCCATTTTTAGCCATTATTGCATTAGATCGGCCAAATGAAGTGCATATAGATACGTATGTAGACATATATAATATATATGAGGTACTTACAAGAAAGTATACAAACTTCTTAGAATTCATAACTAGGTACCACACAGCATAATGAACATGCCGGCCACCAGGTATTCATCAGATTTAAGAGTATGTTTATTTATGCAGAGCCCCCAGTGTGATGGTTATATTCAGAGCTCTCTTATTCGTTGCTCCTGAATTGCGGTCATCAGCCCTTTGTCTGAATCATTCAATAGAACTGTGTTGGTCTGGGCCCAGCTTCTTTATTGTAAGGTTGGTAAAGAAATACAAAGAGAAGGGGGGGAGGTGGCAGGGAAAGGAAAGGAGACTAGAAGGAGACGGAGGAAGAGAAAAGAGAAAAAAAGAAATCCTCAAGCTCCGTCTGCATGAAAGAGATTTACTACCTCGCACAAGGTGGAACGCTCATCACAGTCAGACTCGTGGATTCAAGTAATACCAGGAACCTATCTCTTTGTAACTTTAGCCCTATTTCTTCACCCTTGGCTTTTCTTTCACTTAAGACCTCCACAAATGGTAGCAATGGTTTTAGCCTTCTAGTAGAGCAGTGCCCCCCAACATTGGCAAATGCCCCGCGTATGATCCTCGTTGGCCCAGCAGAGGTCCCAATGGCATCCCTGAGCCTATCACCGGGGCTGGAGAGAAAGGAGTGTTCCCAGCTGCCGGGTCTGTGGTTCTGTTGACAGCTCTGCTACCAGGAGGAGGCTGTTTGAAGGCAAAGCACATACCCTAGAAAATTCTGAATAGTTGAATCGGGCAATCTTGTCTCCTTGTCCCCAAACTGCAGACTACTACCTATAGTGAAGACAAGAAGAGCTCTCCTATAAAGGGGCTTTTGAAAGTGACTTCTTATTCGCACTTTCTTTTGGGGAGAGACATGCCTTCCGCTTCCTTTTCAGCTACTAACATTGGAAAACCTGTAACATTGTCTCCTTGCATTTTGTTTTGCCATATGCCACTGACTGTCACATTTCACAAGTTAAGAAACACGTTATTTCTTTGTTTATTTTGTCAGTCTTTGGTATTCTCTGGAGGGAAATTATATATCTAAGTTTCAGTGGAATCAATTTAATCTGTTTGTCTTGTCTGTAGACTCACCTAAATCCTTGTCTTTCACAGTCAAAGGTTTTCATTTTTCCTCACTTGGTGAGCAGGTAACCCTGTCCCGGATTCTGGAAAATACAGATTTCTAAGCATGTCATGTTAAAAGGAATTTGCCCTAGAAATTTTCTCTCTTGCTCCAATCTTGTTTGGAATCGCTCTATCAATACAATTCTTCAACAGCTCTACAGGAGCCACTGACCTTGTGCTTTGGAGTTTTCCAACATTCCAATCCTACTTTGTCTGCAGGTCTCTTGTTACCTTCCATTTATCAAACACCCACCTTCTTATGACATTGTCTATGTGTTGGGGTTTGAGGCAGATCCTTAAAATATTTGTCTCCCCAAGTTCTTTGCCTGATTTTATGGGTTGCCTTCTGGTCGCTAATGGGGGTCATTTGGGACATCCTGCTGTGTTCATAAAAGGGAAGCGGTGGACCAGCTGGAGGCTTTGTTGGGCGAGTCACTGGTGCGTTTTCACGAAGACGTTTGCTTCCTATCACTTAAGCGTAAGGAAGTTTAGATGCTGTGCTTAGGGCTTGTTTAAGTTATTCTTCAGGCTGCCTTATTATATATTTGTGGGTTATACCCTATATATTTGGAAATTCTTCTCAGCCAACTATATAAAAACATCCTATGCAGGTATATGTTCCTTAGCATATACCTTTCTCATCACTGAAAATTAAACACATTGAAATCTCCGCTAGCTGTCTTCTAATCATCTGGCGCCACTTCCCATTACAAAGCTTCATCCCCTGGTGCTCACTCCATGGAGAACTTGCTCCAGAAGGTGCTAATGGGTGTCACCCAAAAGAGGGTGGGGCTTCTTGTTCAAATATATTTGGAAAAGGCCAGATGACACCAAGTTAAACCTCTATTATGTCAAATGTATTGCTATTCTCCACATCACTCCATGTGTTTCCCACACTTACGCAAGAGTGAGGCAGATCTGACCATCTCCTGAAACTATGACCCATAGAGGACAACTTGGGAAGTGCCTTTTTGGGCCTACATATGCGGTGTCAACAGTCCCTTGATTTCGTTCTTAGAGTCTGATCTCTCCTCCTTCTTGAAGGACTATAAGCTGCCCCTCCAGGGTTTATCAAAAGGAACATGTAGGACATCGTGTGAACTGTTAACACCACATATTGGTGAAATTACTGTCATGGCTTTTCTGCAGAGGGCAGTCAAGTGTCCACGTGGAACAAAATGAGTGTCTTATAGTCATTTTGTGCCCCATGGAAATAAGGCATCTCGGAGGAAGAGGTGGGATTTTCTAAGGCTCACAGTGGAACTCCAGGGGCAGTCCGCAGTCTTTGTTTTGCTCAGTGGTCAGAATCATGGGCACGTTCAGGAGGGAGCAGTAGCCTAGACTCTCCAGGCTTGTCAAGAACCTGAAGGAAAGTGAGCAGCCTTTTGCCTTTATGCACAGGTTGAGGGTATCCCACACTTTTGAGTTGTCCCTAAAAAAGCATAGGGGATCAAGCATGCTGGTAATCATCTGTGCCTAAACCATCGATGTCACACATGAACAAGTATTCTGCATTACCCACTACTATTCACACTCAACGCATTGTACCCGAAGATGCATTTCTTCTTCTTTTAAATTCTGTACAACCTTGGCACTCTTCTGTTCTTTGCTTAGATGACATCGAAACATTGTGAGAGTGGCTTCTAGAACCAATCTGACAAATTACCAAGTTGCCCAAAACTCTCAGAACGCCTTTCACCATGTGTGGAAGAGTCAGCCGGGCCATTTACCACAGGCCTTTAGCAAAGGCCAGCCAAAGTTCAGTCTGGCCTGTGCTTTCCTGGTACTTCGGGACTCTGAATTTCCAGAATGAAAGCTCAGTATTCTAGATTTGGGACAGTGTGCATACTGCAATCCCAGGTTTATATAGATGACAATTTGAGGGTCTCTTCTGAGGCCTCTTTTGAGTCTAGTCTACTGCATTTGCACCATCTCTTAATTCAATGATATGTTAAACTACTTTGATTAAATGTGGGTTCTGTGTGCAATTCAGATTTCGTAAGTTTCAGCCATTCTGACACAAAGGATAGCCATGCCTTTTAAATGCAGTGCTATGCCTAATTTGCACCCTTTTTTTGTTTATTGTGGGCTCAATTTGTTCTCCAAGTGGTGGCTTTACATGCGTGTTGATTTTCACCAATCTAGGACAGCTTTCCTAATTGTTTAAAGTAAAACTTTGGAGACATACACATCCTCAAAGGCTGTAGGAATCATCTCATGCAGTATGAATTCTGTAAACTTTGTAATTTGACAGACTATAAACTATATAATTATTCAGAATTGCTCATTTGGCACATTGGTCTTTTTCACACGAAGCCATTGCCCAGAGGGCTTTCTGGCCCCTGGATCCCAAGACGCACAGGGTCTAGTACCTTCATATGAAAATGAGACCCTTCCTAGTTAGGGCCCTACTGTGAGGGATTGAGGGACACAGCAGGGTTGGGATGTGCCACTTCTGCAACATGGGTGACTTTCTGTGCTGTCACTGTGGCTCACCACTCATGTCCGCAGCCTCTTGCACGGGTCCCCTTTCTTGGCTCTGCCCTCCTGCGTCACCTCTAGCACCAGCTACTGTTCAGGTCCTTCTCAGTTCTCAATGTCTGAGGGACTTCTGCAGCCAGTCAGATCCCTTAACTCCACGTCAAGAAGGTGATTGGTAATGGGGTTTTGAGGGGGATTCCTCCTGTGTCCTTTGAAACTTTTTTATTGGTAGGTGTCCAAGAGCTTAGCTCTCTTTTGACTTTTGTTTCTTGTCTACTTGGGAGTTTGCTGCTCTAACAACATAGGAAAAGAGCCTGAGTAAGGTTGTCTCTGTGCCAGCTCAAGAATGAACGTGCAATAAAGCTTCTGGCTTCTGGAGGGCTGGAGTCACACTTGCTCATCCAGAATTCTGGCCACTGTGTAGTCACCGTGACCATTCTACACGGATTATCCTTTCCCCAAGGCGTAAAAAGACAACATGTAATTCCCTGTAAAATTTGATCAAGTAATTGCGCCTTTGATAGCCCAGAATGTACTGTAAGGATTTACAAGACTTTAAAGTCCTTTATTTCCATCAATTTTGAGTTTACCATGAAAGTACAGAAATGGTTAAGGGAGAGTTCTAACTAATAGGATATTGCATATAGAGATTTGTAATATGCTAATTCTCCTAAAGGTATCGATTTTTAAGATCCCTGGTCTGTGTTGTTTGGGGGAAAGGACGGTTGGTAGGGCAGAATCCAGGTAGAAAGGAAGAAATTCTGATTTCTCCCCAGAGTATACAGATAACTACACTTTCAGTCCTTTGGTCCGCCTATTTGGGTCACATTCATAAAGGCTGCTATTTCGCTGAGTGGACTTGGAGCCGCTCCTGTCTCCTGAAGGGGAAAAAGCGCAGCCATCTTCCTGAGTTGAAAGGCAAGCCCGAGTTCCCCGGGAGAAGCCCCCAGTGGGCAGGTCTTAACAACTGGTTCTTGGCCTACTTGACCGCGAGTTAATTTCCCTTCCCAGAAACTGAACTTGCGTGACATCGACAGAACCCTCAGGACCCCCACCCCAGCCTTTCGTGAGTTTCCAGCAAAGCCCAGGGCGCGGGGCCCCCCGATTGGCAGCCCAGGCCGCGCTGCCGGCAGAAATGGCTCCAGGAAGGTGGGGGTGTGATTAGCTCTAAATGAAGTTCTGAACCACTGGTACATGAAATGAAACTCTTTTCTTCCTCTCTTTCTTTCTCCTTCCCCTTTCTTTAACCTGAGCTGCTGATGTAAGTGGCTCTAATTTACTTTCCCCAAGAAAACAAAGCAAAATAAGAGGAAGGATGGCCAAAAAAAAAAAAAAAGAGAGAGAGAGAGCCAGAGTGTAGCGCTTCTGCTCCTGATGAAAGGGAGTCATTTGCAGCTTTCATGGTGTCAGTATTAATTTCCAGGCAGTCAAAGCCACCGCTAATTTATTTACAGAACAATCTCCTTGCCCAGGAGCCGGGCTGGTGAGGCGCGGTTTCCAGGCTCCAGCTTTGTTTGTTGACAGGCTGATTTCCCACAAGGCCGTTTCCACCTGTGTTTCTGTTGTTTTTAGTGCATGTCTCCCTTTCTTCTCCCCCGCCACCGCCTCCCCGATGGCTGCCGAGGGCCCTTCTCATCTCCGGTCCCTCTCATCCCTTCCTCCCTGCAGCCCCAAGGACTCCTGCCAGGGCCTTGTAGTCACTCTGCACTTACCCAGAGTCTCCGCTGGCAAAGTCCCAGGGGGCACTGCATTTCTTTCTTTCTCTTTTCCCTTTCTTTTTCTTTTTTTTTTTGTTTTGTTTCAAGGACAAGATTCAAAAGAGCCTGCTCCACACAGGTTGTAGGGTGCACCTTCAGATGCGCCTTCAAATAGGGGCTGAGCAATTTGAATATTTGTGTTCCTGGAAAGCAGCCTGTAAAACTGCCCCCCAAAGCCCATTAAATTCTGCAAAATCTCTCAGCTTTGAGGGCTTCATTATGGAGTCCAATTCGGGGCCGTGGCACCTCTCTGCCAAAGGACTCCTCTCCAAAGATGCCTACTATTGAAATTATAGAGCGGCTGGTTTGGCCCCAGCAACTTGCATATCAAAGGCTGGGAGGGCAGGCAGGCTGCTTCCCCTGAGCAGTCAGGATCCTGCCCAGCGCCAGAGCCAGACAGGTAATAGATTGAGATGTTTAGAGCACACTTTTTCATGCACGCACGTGTGCCTGCTGCTCTGCCATTTACCAGCTCCTCTTCAGGGCAGCACGAAAGGGTGAGTCCTGCTTTAAAGCTGGAGACGGTGCCACATGGGCACAAGAGGGAAACAGGCATCAGCCAGCTGATCTCCCAGATTACATATTTGCTAAATCGACAAGGAATGCTGAGACCAGAAAAGACATCGCCCCAGCTGCATGACCGGCACCAAATGTTGCCACCTTGGACCTGGGAGGCCCTCAATGACTAAGAAATGTCACAAGTACAATTTTGCCTGTTAAACGGGCCTCTCCCTGATTTCTCAGCCTCGGCATAGTTCATACGAACCATTTTGTGCATCTTCCTTTGCAGTTGTTTTTCTGGACTCGGAGATTTTTATTAGTTTGTTTGTGTTTAGAGGTGCTGCGTTTAAAACGCCCATTCATTTGCAGAAGGAAGGAGGCTGGCAGGGAAAGCACAAAGCCGTGTCCACTTGGAACCATACAATTATGTTGTGGGGTAATCTGGAAAATTATAAGGACCCGGAGGCCTAGCAAAGGGAATTTTGTTCTCTTTGGTGGTTGAACAGAGAGTGTAAGAATGAGAAGAGTCTAAGAAATGGCCTGTGGTTTCCAGCGCCCAGTAATTATGCAACTCGACAGAGAAAAAAGGTTTCACTTAGCTAACAGAATCTGCGCCCGTCCATCCCCCCATCCCCCCTCCACCTCCCAACTCCTGCATCTTATCTTCTTTATTCAGACTATTTTCTCCCGGGTCTCTGAGATTTGTTTGCTTACCAGGGATGAGGGACTCCCAGAGTTGGAAGGTTCAGCCATTTCTTAGTTTTAATTCCTGAGCTCTCCGTGACCAAAAACTCTCCCATTTATTTTGAAAGCGGAAACAATGTCATTTCATTGCCTGCATGCATAACTCCCAGATGCCCGAAACAATTTTGCTCAAACTTCCTACCAACTCACCTTCAGGCTGAGACTACACAGGGAAAGTTTGGGCCCCAAAGGACAGTTTTTCGGAGGAGTTGGGAGCCCGGAGAGGCACAGCGGAGTGATGAAACTCATCTGATGACTGTCACCTGCCCTCTTTCCATCTCCGCTCTCATTCCTCTCTGTCCCCTGGGGACGCCTCACTTCCCTCTCTTCTCAATAATGTTAACAGTGCCTCACTCCCTTGCTTGTCCTCTGGGACGAAGCAAAGGCTTTAAACCTGTAAACTGTATAAATTTTCTCCAAAACCAACTTGAGACTCAGTTTAAATTGGATGGAGAAGCTTGGCGGGCGGGAGCTGTTGGGGCCGCAGTCTGGTGATGTGGGCTCACAAGCCCTGGTGTCTGAAGCCTGTAGTTTCTGGTGTATATTTACATGAACTATGAGCATGAGGAAGGACACTGGGTTTTTCCTTCCCCACCCAGTAGACATGCAACTCAGAGTTCATGTTTAGGATCTGAGTCTCTTGTAGTACATAAGCACAGACCCTATGGACAAGGGCAGAGCAGCTGTAAGTCCATCCTCTCAGATGTGCAAGAATCGGAACTGGCCCTTTTTCTAAACAAAGTTTTGGTTTTGCATCTCATCCCACTGCTAAGGCAAAAACCGTGTCTCTGTCAGTTTGGGGCTTCCTCGGACCCCCTTCCCCAGGGGTGAGTTTAGTGCCAGGTGATCAGCATGGTTCCCAGACCTTTGGGTGGTCAGCTGTCTTATCTCCTTCGGTGGCTTTTCTGGGGCCTGTGTGGTCCTCAGATGCAACCCAGGCTGGTTGTTTCAGGCAATTCACCTGTCTGCTCATGCCACCTGAGGGCAGGAGTGTTGTTCTGGAACCAGAGTCCTCATCGGGTTATGGAAACCCCGCCAGGCTCTCTCCCCCCTTCTGCTTCATTCTCCACTGGCCATTCTCTGTCCAGGGATCTTGAGACACCCCAAGGAAGCAGAGCCCTTCTCTGGGACCCCCACATTTCTGCTTTACCCTATTCCCTCCACCTCTGGCCTTCCTCAAGCCCAGAAGAACTTTCTGGTCTCCTGGGGAAGCCCGATCTTTCCAGAGCCTCCTGCTCTACTCAGGGTACCTTCCCCAAACACCCTGTGAGCACCCAGCATCCCCTGCGTCCCTAAGACTTTGGAGCAGAAAAGCCTATAAGAAACTTCTTTTTTCTTTGCTTCACATCCTGTCACGGCCATTTTAAGAATTTGTGAATTGGACTGTTGTGGGGGAATACATACAGAAAGAGAAACCTGGAAGAGAAGGAACGTACAGCTACTATTTTATTCACCGCAGCTTAATTAACCTGACCTTTGCTTAGAGATTGTTCAAATAACTTTTCTATCAAGAGCCAATGAGAACAGTACCTGGTTAATGCTGGTGACTAAGACGTTCTCACTAAGCAGATGCCTTTAACCGTCTTTCAGGTGACTCACAGGACCAGTCATAGTCTGTGAGTTACCACTGTGATTAAGAACATGAGCTTTGGAATCAGACCTGGTTCTGCACTTACATAACAGCCCCATGGCCTTATGCAAATTTTTAAAAACTTCTCTAAGCTTCTGGGTCTTCATGTGGGAATGGCATTAATGTGATTAGGAGGTATTGATGGACTTATGTGTGCAAAACACCTATTACCTAGTAAATATTCACCTTGCTTGATTATTTGTGTTATATTTCTGTGCATTGCCACTAGAACAGATTTCTTCTTCTGAGGGGAGAGCTGTAGCATAACTTCTCAGAAAATCAAGGGGAACTGAATGAAGTTATCATTTATAACTAAAATTCAAGGGTGGAAGAGAGGGAAATTTTGGTCATCTCACTGGATGAGTAGAGAAATTGAGAGGAGGAACAGTAGATTCATTTTCTAAGTTAATTTTTCTTCAGTATATAGCCAATATATTTAGTTGGGAATGATGAAAATCTACATTGAGCAGGGGATGCTGTTCCATAAAAATTCTATGGTTGAATTTCAATTTTTTTTCCCTAAGCTCCCTAGAAGCCCAAGTAAAAACGGAAACACATCATATATTTTGCATGATTAAAAGGGAAAGGCATATTAAAAATAGTCATGGATGATATAAGGAAAGTGAGAACTTCTTTATCATCCTGACTTTATGTCATCAGTCTGTGGACCAGAGAGATGCAACAGAGTTGGACAGGGAGATAGATTACAGAATTAAGCTTCTCTCTCTAAAACGAATAGAGGCTGGCTCAGAAAAATTCTCCCTAGATCTAGAGCTTGGTATTTACAAGGTAAAAAAAAAAAAGTCACCAGCTGGACAAAACTTCAGAAAGTCTCCCCAAAACTTTGGAGGGCCCGAGCTTGCTTTGTGAGCTCCCCAGCAGCCCTCTTCAGCTTCCTTACAATAGAGGTGCAGCCTCTGGGAATCCCCTGCCAATCACTGTACAGTACCCGCGAGTCCTAGGAGACTGTTATAGCTCTTAATCCACTCGAGCAGTGCTGTGTCTCAGTTTCTCTATGTAAAATAGTAATCCCTGCTCTTCTCTATTCCCGGGATAGGTTCTTTTTTACACCCCCCCCATGCAAATACTTCCTAGCACTTACGTTGTACCAGGCACTGTAGTATGCACTAGTGAGCACAATAGACATGGCTTCGGCGTTCTAATGGGAGGTACAAGTAGACAGACAAATAAAATAATCAGAGCTTGGGCTGAGTGCTAGAAAAAAGAAACCCAAGGACCTGAGTTAGGGAATGTCTGGATCAGAAAGGGTTGGGATCTGGAAGATTCAGGGATAATCCATTTGAGAAACTGACATGTGAGCCAAGACCTAAGGGGTAAGAAGGTACCAGACAGACAAAGAGAAAGAAAAAAGCCCTGGACAGAGGAAAGAGCAAGTGCAAAGGTTCTGCTGTGGGGAGGAGCATGGCATGTAGCCGGAACATCAAGAGCGAATGGGAGCCCGGCAGGGCGCTGCTCAGCGGTTGAGCATTGACCTGGGATCCGGGAGATCGAGGTTCGATTCCCGGTCAGGGCACATGCCCGGGTTGCGGGCTTGATCCCCGGTCAGGGGCCTGCTGGAGGCAGCTGATCAATGACTCTCTCATCATTGATGTTTCTATTGATGTTTCTCTCTCTCTCCCTCTCCCTTCCTCTCTCTGAAATCAATAAAGATATATTTAAAATAAATTTAAAAAGAGCGAATGAGAGGGCGGGAGATGAAGGTGGACAGAGAAGGAAGGCCCGTACCTTACCGTGTACAGCTTTGTGGCCAGGAGCAGCAGGCCCTTCCTTCTACTGAGGGGCTTTAAGACAGAGTATTGGGTGGCCCGAGTATTGATTGAATTTGTGATTAAGAACCCCACACTCTCGCTGCTGCTAACGGGAAACAGAATGAGAGGAGACACAGGGGCAGTTGGAAGGACCACCGTCTCTTGAGCTGTTTCCCAATGTCTGGACTCCTCCAGGACAGCTCAGCCCAGCACACGGGCCGACTGGGGGAAGGAGGAGATTGGATTCATCAGCTTGCTAATTTCTCCTGGCCTTGTCAGGGAGTTCAGCCCATATACTACTGGGCAGATCATTAAATCGACCTAAAAAAATGAAGAATTGCATGTGCTTTCTAAAAATGACTTATTTTAATATTTCTTAAATGTTATTGTATGAGGACCCCTCAAAAAGAAGATATTTGTCTTTTAATTCAATTCTTCAGCTTTCAAAATTCCCTCGACCAACCTTTGTTTTCAGTGCCCCAGAGAGAGACTAGGGAAGCACAGAAAGGGGAGTGAAACAACATGGGGGGGGGGGGGGCAAGGAGGGTGTCCAGAGCCAGCTCTGCCCTTGCTGTGTGAAATTAGGCAGGAGGCTGCCCATCCCTGAGTCTCTTCATGTCTTGTGAGGGCATCCAAAAAATAACCTCAAAGGTTATCCTTCCAGCTCGCAAGGCTCTATGATTCTTTGGTCTTGGACCAGCCAAAGATCAAGCGGTTAATCACCGGCCACTGGTATTTCTGAGTGTGAGCCCGGTGGGAAATAGCTTAGTGGTTCTCTTGCTACCTTTTTTGGCCCCTCTTCCTGAAACCCCATTCTGAGGTTTAACATGTCAAGAACCTCCTTTGGAAGCAGGTGATTTTCAGTCCTTTCCTTCCCACCCCGCGGGCAGTGATGTGGTTAATAGCCATCGCTTCTCCGGATGTGTGATCTGGGTTCTGGTGCCTCTCTCGCCAGCACCTCCCATGACTGTACTCTGGGGGCTCCACTCGCTGGCTTCTCTATTCTGCTAGATCCCTCAGGATAATGTGATCAATGACATGAGTTCTCTTGCTGTTCCCACTGCCCACAAATCAAGCTCTTAATAGCCCAATAAAATCATGAGATTGAGGGTAAAAAAGTGATTGCCTTGCTCAGATGCTAATGAGACACATATATCTGAAAGAACTGATTAAACACTGTGGAAAGAAGATCTCAGAAGAATATGCGAGGTGGCTAATTTTAAAAGGTATAGAGCATTCCAGATAACAGAATATCAGGCACCTTTACTTCAAAGAGAGGCACCTAAAACAGCCTGCTTTTCTTTATTTCACCATGAAATATTGGGACACAGATGGAGTGAAGAAAAGCAAGATGGGTGAGTGACTGATTCTCCCATCAGGGCCCTTCTGTCTGCCAGGTTATAGCCACAAACACACCGAGCTGGAGGCCAAGCGTCTCCAGTATGTTTCTTGAATGCGCTGTGCAGTCGAAAATAAATAACTCCTGAGTTGTGTGATTATATAGTGATAACCACATTCATTCACCTGTCTATCAAATGAGCCCTCTTTGAGTCTGAGCTCCTTTCCCCTGGGCCCACGAAGCGTTAGCTTGGAGCCTTTAAAATTCCTAGCAACCCTGGGCTAAGTGCACTGGGGTGGAATATAGTCCCTCTTGCTTAGTAATCCATTAGCTAATGGGTGGGAGCCCATCAGCTTTCTATTTATTCCTTAAACTATGAATGTTCACCTGCTGTGAGTGAGACTTTGCTTGACAAAAAAGAGTGATAGTTGAAATAAAATAAATATCAAGCCTTGGGAGAGCTGATACGTATTGCTTAAAACACAACGGGCTCCATGAAAAGGTAAAGGTGAGCGAGCTGTTCCAGGGTTACACATGGCACCCTGGGCATGGTGAGGCAAACAGCACTCTTCATGTTCCAGTCCTGGGGTGCTCACTAGTGGAAGGAGCGTTGTTTGAGAAGTGCCTTCCAAGAGCCTCCCACCCCCGACACAATACTCGTTAGCAGTGTCTACCCAAGTCTCTTGGAAGTTGGTCAGTACATTTCTGAGTCACTTCTTCATGGCTCCCTTTTAGACTTTAGATAAAAATCAAGCTCCTTACACAAGACCTGACCTACATGAGGCTCTGCATGGTCTGGGTCTTGCTATCTATCTGGCCTCATCTTTCACCTCTCTTCCCCTTGTTCCAACCACACTGATTTTTTTCAGGTCCTTTGCACATGATATTCACTCTCTTTAATGTTCTTTCTTGCCTTAGGGATCCTTCAGCTCTCAACATGAACACCAGTTTCTCAGGGGAAGTTGGTCTTGATGGTCCAAATATAGTCGGGTCTCTAACGAGATGCTCTCTTGGTTCCCTGTCTTCCTACATAGCCCTCAGAACAGTTTAACATACTGTATTTAGTCACATAAATATCTGATTAAGGTCTGCCTCTCCTACTAGATGGAAATCTCCTTGAAGGCAAAGCCCTCTGCTTTTGCTCACCTTGGCTTTTCTAGCACCTGTTGAACTAATAGAAGAATCAATTCAATCATGAGAGATCTCTGTGGACAGAAAACACAGAAGTACATTGGGGGCTACTGAGAAATAAAACCTGGCCTTTCTTGGTCTTTATTCCTCGTAGTTGAGGTTTATTGCCTGGTGCCTAGTTTTAGCCTCATCAATTTCCATCATTACCTCAATAATAATTATTTTGCCCTATATAGACAGCGTTATCGACAATGAAAACACTTAAGACGGATATACTGGAACTCTCACTGTGGTCCTCTTGCTCATCACAGTTCAGGAAAGAAAGCTCTCTGACCCCTGGATTACTTGCCTTCCTGAGTCATTATACTTAGAAATGATCCCACTTGCTGCCTTTGTCCAGAAATCACTGAATTAGAGCTCACATTGCTATTCCTGATGTGTCGTAACTATGTCAGGTCAAAAATGCTCTTTACACTAATTTTATCAGTATTTTGAAGGATTACTGAAAGCAGAAAACAAACGTCTCCATCATATCTCCAATGCTATCTAAGGTTGTGAGAATTATAAAACTGTTGTGAAAAGAAGGGACCTTTAAATGAAAGGGCATCTATTCGTTGTTACCATGTGCAGGAACAGTTCCGGAGGCTGGGACATAGTAGTAAATGAGATTATTACAAGTAAACAAACATGGACATGTCTTAACTCCAGAAAGAGAAAGGGCTATAAAGAAAATAGTAAATGGTGATGTCAGAGGACGTACTGGAAGGAGCTGCTTTAATGGGTCGTTCAGAGTCAATTAGGTTCACCTGGTCCAACTTCTGTCCAAGAAAAAGAATTGCTGAGCCAGCTATTGCCACAACTTTGATTTCCTTTCATCTCTAACAGCCAACTCTAACATCTAACATCTCTTCTACTCTGGATGGCTACAAAATTGCCAATACAACTCAGACCAAAGTCACCCCAAGCAAGCCACCCAGCCTCCACTCACGTCATATCCCTTAAAATCCCACTGGACCCAGCAAGTCCCATGGCTAACACAGCACCAATGGGCTGGGGAATTGTACTTGACCCACTTTCTGCTCCCTTGAAGTAGGTTCTTAGACAACTATTCTCAAATGAAAGGGCAAAGAAAGACTTTCTCCTTTGCAGTAGCCAAACAACTTTCTCAGCCTGCTTCCTGCCTGTAGAAATTCCGATGACTTTGATATCCTTTCATCTCTAATGGCCAACTCTAACATCTAACATCTCTTCTACTCTGGATGGCTACAAAATTGCCAATACAACTCTCCAAAATCTGAGTGGGTTGTTTATGTATTTAATTCCAGTGTATTCCATGCACTGAAGTCATACTCATAACTCTTTTCCAAAAAAGCCTCTCTCTCTCTAGAGTTAATTGTGGTTCTTAATTTGGGCACCTCAGGCTTCTGTGTCATCTTCCTAAAAGAGGCCCTTGTTTCAGCTGAAGTTATCTATTTAATCCTTTCAGAGCTCTTAACAAAAGCTGTGATGGCCACACCCTTGATTCAGACTATGCTCCGGGCTGTTTCTTAATGGCCATGTCCTTGTTTTGGTCTTTGCCTCAGGCTATACTTTGCTGTATTTTAGGATAACTTACTGGATGGAGAGTCTAGAGATGAAAAGCTATCATTTTTCAACCCCGCATGCCCCAGATTGTCTGAGTCCTCTGTAGTCTCCCTCTCTTGTTTATAAACCAGGCTGTTCTTTTCTGTGCTTATCTCTTTCATGCAGCGCCTTTCCAAAGTAGCCGGTTCATCTAAATCTCCTCACCTCACTCCCTGAGTTCAATAGGTACACGCCTAGCTTTCCAGCTTATCAGGTACTATTTTTAAAACAGATATATCTTTATTGTTGAAAGTATTACAGATGTCCCCCCTTTGCCCCCTATTGACCCTTCCAGCCTGTTCCTGCCTTCTCCCCAGGCCTTCACCTGTGTCTGTGGGTTAGGTATATATGCATATAAGTTCCTTGGTTAATCTCTTCCCGCCCCCCTCCTTCCCCCCTTCTTCTGAGATGTCAGGGATACAGTACAGTTAGCTGTTCAGAAGTCGAAAGGACTTGAAAGAATTTTATGTTTTTAAGTCAAGAATGTCCATTATGATGTTACATATAATATTAAGAAACATGAAACAACCTAATACATATATCAGTTTTAGGTCAGTTTAATGTATTATTATGATTGTTATCATATATATCTCTGTATCTATACACCTATGTACTCTTCACCACCCCCCCACCCCCCCCCACACACACACACGAACACTGGAATCACAATTTCTAATACTGACAGAGTAGTTAATGTGTGCCGGGCATGGAATGATAACTCATTATGTGGCTTCCTTAACATTATCTTCCTAGATACCTTTTAAGAGTCTTAATTTCACTTCTTTTTAATAGATGAGGAACTGAGAGTTAGAAAATTGCAGTGTGTTGTTTCGAAGTCATTTTCAATACATACCGATTATTGGGTTAATACATTCTGTACATACTCCAACTATTGTGTCCATACGCCTTAAATAAATGGCCTTCAAGGTCCAACAGGGACCCTCTGTCCTCATACAAGGCTGGTGAGCAGTTCGTTTTCAGCTGGGGCATTTCACTCATGCTGCACGACCATTATGAGAATTTAACAAGCTTCCATGAAGTTAATAGAATATCCCCTCACAGGAGAGAAGGCCCCCAAGGGACTGACAGTTACCATTCATACCACCTCCCTGTTTATTTTTACCTGCATTTTCTAGGTTCACCTTTATGTTCAATAAAGCAAATTGGCCTTTTCCTGGACTTGAGGATGTGAGCATAGTGTCCTGCGCTTGTGGAGAAAGATTGGGGGGCTCAGTGTTGGCCTGATTTTCAGTCGAGCACTTTGGGCTGCGGTGGTTTCTAGAGCATGAAGTATGGGGTGGAGTGTTTACCTTGGGACAATAAAGAGCAATATTGGGGATCCTTAACCTTTGCAACTGCTTTTAAAGGATTGAAGAGATGCCGAGCAGGACTCTAGAATTCCATGCAATAAACTCATGGGGCAGGGGGCAATACAGGCGGAGAGAGGAGAGGGGCTACCCAGCTGGGGACTGGAATCACAGGGTGATGGCTCTGCTTGGAGAGCTACCAGTGACCCTAACACCGGGCAGGACGGCTGCATAGACAGAGATGAAGGAAACTGATAGGAAGAAGAGAAAAGGAAATGTCAGAGGGAGGAGATGGACTGAGGCGTGGTCTGTGGAAAATCGAACGGCACCAGGCGTCCACTCCTTGGTGACCTGCTGCCTGTTTGGAGCGCCCTGCCCACCCCACTCGCCGAGCTCACTCCTGCCCCTCAGGCTTCTCTCAAACCCGAGCAGATCCGTGCGTCTCGCTCTCTGGGCTCACAGCTCCCTATTCTTGCCCCTCAGAATACAACAGGTCGGATGTTGTGAACAAGGAAGTGTGTAGGGCTCTCCTCTCCCACAGCCCGCCAGAGGGGATCATTGGACCCAACATCTCCCCTTGCCCCAGCTCTGCAAGGTTTCCTTGCTGAGAGAAATACTGAGTTGAAAACAATGCAATAAGAGAACTGGGCAAAGGCAGGAAAACCATGCAGAAAAACCATGCAAACTCAGAAGAGACGTTTTGTGAGATGGATTGAGGAAGTGGGGTCTGAGTAAGGAGGGAGGGAAAGAGAGAGGAGAGAATTGTAATAGGTGTTGCTGGGGACTTTAGATTTCGATTCTTTTTTAATAGCCTCTGAGGGGTTTGAATTAGGAATCCAGGTTGGGTGTTGAAGGAAGCTTGAATTGGTGCAGAGATATGCTCTCAGATACATCAGGGTTACAGTAGCATTGCTCTCGGTGTGAAATGGCGTTTATGTGATTGATTTATGTCTGGGAAGGAAATGGGCCTGTTTAAGACACAGTCTAACCCCAGCCCTTAGCATGGTGCCCGACACAAAGAATTACTCGGTAAATACCCCCTGAGTAAACAGATGTGTTAGAGAAGACACCGCAGCTGCCTGGTTCAAAGTCATCTCTCCTCGCTACCCTCTTTCTATGGCCACCACTGTCCGGGGGGAATCCCACCCAAATCTGTTATTGGTAGAATGGAATTCAATGGGACACCCTCTTTTTGGTTGACATTTTGTCAGCTCCTTTGGGGAGCACCAGAGTCCCCTTATAGCATAGCCCCCTGTGCAAGATATTTCCTGCCGAAAGCCGGCTTCCAAGCCTGTGGTTCAGAACTCTCGGGGCCCTGAACTCTCCTTCTTAATATAGAATGTGGAAATTCTACAATCAGTGGGAAAAAAGCATGCTAAGTAGATAAAAATCAGTCCCACTGTAGCATAACTCTCCAGAGAAAAGAGATAAAACTGCTTGATGCTTAAGTTAAGAAAAAAAACCAACAAAATATTTCCAGTTCCGGAAGCTGAATTTCATCCCTGATGTAAATATAGAAGCCTTCGGAGCAGGGGGAGGGGAGCAGAGGGAACAGCGGGGGGGAGGGACTTCACCATCAGGCCTCCCAGCCCCACGGCCGAGAAACGGCCCGAGAAACCAACCAGTTCTTTCATATACTTGCCCGTCAGTCAGGGTAGCGAGTGTTATCCTGTCTTTTTTCTTTCCCTCAGTCCCCACGTTGTGTCAGTCACTAGATTCTGGTGGTTCTGTCCCCTACATATCGCTTTTAATTGAGATATAACTGACATACGACATTGTGTGACTTTAAAGTGTATGACATGGTAATTTACATATTGTGATGTGACGACCCCGTAGCATTAGCTAACACCTGCCTCAGGCCACACAATCGTCACTTCACTCAGTGGTGAGGACACTTGAGGCCCAGTCCCTCAGCACGGGAGCTGTGGCACACAGTGTGGCTGACCAGAACCCCAGCGCCAAGCGTTCCTAGTTCTACCTGCTTTCGGGTCTCCCGGCCCAAGCTGCTCCTTCATTCCCCGCCTGGACCGTGGGGGCGGCCTCCCCATTGCCCCCCGTTTCCCCTCTGCCTCGCTCCAATTCCTCCGCTACGGAGCTGCAGGGATGAAACTTCTAAAACTGTAAAACAGAAGGATCCCTTGCCCTTTGGGTGGGCGTGGATGGACCTGGAGTGGAATCTAGTGAACAAAATAAACTGAGGAACAAAATAGATCCAGAGACACAGAAGCAAGGAGCAGACTGAGGGATCTCAAAGGGAAGGCGGGGGGGGGGGGGGGGAATTAACCTAAGAACTTATACGCATATGTGCGTAACCCATGGACACAGACACTGGTATGAGGAGGGCCTGGGGGGGGGCAGATGTGGGGTGCAGGGGATCAGTGGGGGGGAAGGAACATCTGTAATGCTTTCAACAATAAAGATAAATTTTTTTTAAATTTGAAAAAATAATATGTACATTACGTTTAAGTCTCCTCACTACTCATCGTTACAGTCGTCTGTTGTAACATGGATAGCGGGAGAACAGAAAGGAAGACGAGAGAAGACACACACGCAGCTCTTCAGAGGGGGGCAGGAAGACGGTGGGCAGGTTGGAAGCAAAGTGAGGCCAGAGAGTTTTCTCCAGGATGGTATACATGTGTGTGCTGATCAGAAGTCATATTGAGGAAGGAGAAATCGACGGCGCTGGGGAGAGGATAATTCCAGAAGCAGTGTTCTTGAGAATGGGAGTGGGTTGAAGGGCAGGGACGGCCCTGAGGGGAGTGTTGGAAAGCGCGCACGTCTCTGGCTGGCTGCTTAAAGATGAACTCACTCATGAGGGCCTTTCTGCCAGGCAAAAGGAGATTAAAAGAAACAAAATCCACTTACACATTTTGCATCGGACGTGGCTACTGCCCACAAGTAGAGGGAATTTTTTCACAGTCGCCGATTCCATTTTCCCATAGGATTCCTATTTCTTCCCACTAATCTTAGTAATGTTTTCTCATGCAGCCAGCTCCAAAGGCATTGGCCACCGGCTTCCATGCCCTGCTTTCCCTCACGGCTTGGTGAGCTCCCGTCCACACCCCTCAGGCATGCCCTTCTTTGCAGCATTCCTTGATCTCCATGGATAGGACATGTCGCTATGACCTTCAAATCAGGCTGTGTAAACATCTCCTTGAGTAACTTGTGTTTTGGCCCCAAGTCCCAAAGTGACATTCTAGAGCTCATGGACTTTGCTCAATGCAGTGTTATGAAAGCCCTATTTTTGGATTAGATGGAAACATGTAAAAAATGAAAATTTCACACCAAAGAAAACACCCAACAATATGCCTAGCAATCTTGAAAAACAGAAGATGGGCATCACTGAGCCCACATTCCTGTGTGGGAGCCACTGCCTGGAGTACACGAGGTAGGTGCTCTGTGTGTAACCCTCCCGTTTAACCAGCACGGCCCCCGCAGACAAACAGGGGACTGTGAGTTTACAAGCTGTGCCTTAGGCCCAACAGGCAGGAGTTAGGACTTTTCTGCCTAGTGCATCCCAGCATCTAGTACAGTGCCAAGCACAGAGTAGGTGCTCAGTGTGTGTTCTGACTTGAACTTCCCAAGCTCCACGGTGCCATCTCGCATATGTGCGTACTCCATCCGTGCAGACTTTCTGCTCTTGGGTGCAACAAATCCATGCCCAAAGCTCAGATGCCTGCAGCTGCCCTCATTCCCTCGCCTGAGGTGCCCACCCCACCCGGTGACCTCATCCTTCACATCTCAGCTCAAATATCACTCTCTCTGGAAACCTCCCCCGGCCCTTCGGGCTAAATCAGATCCCACTGCAATATGCTTTCCGAGCACGCTAGACTTTTTCTTCATTACCGTCGTTGGTTGGTTAGAATAGATGTGTGTGGTTACACAATGACTGCTTGCCCCACTCAACTGTAAGCTCCGTGTGGACAGGACCAGGGTCTCTGTGCTCACTGTGGAGGTCACCGTGCCTGGTGCCAGATGCATAGTAAACTTTCAAGGGGAATGAATGAATGAATGAATGAATGAATGCTTCCAATAAACAGGCCTTAAGGAAAGCCGGAGCCAGTGTGCGGAGGTGTGTGTGTCTATTTTATTCTGTGGAGCATTGTGGTGTGCTTGTCCCACTCTAACCATTCCAGACTTTTATTCGAGTATAGATTTGTCTTGTTTGAGATGATGAGTGTCTTGAGGGCAGACGCCTCTTGTTCATTTTTTTAATCTTCTGCATCTGATACAGGGATATGTGTCTAATAGAGAATTCCAAATATGTATATGGAATGACCAAACTAATCAACGTAGATTCCCTTTTTAAGAAAAGGGTGTTAGCTTCTCTGCTTATTAAGTTAATTCGTTACACTGTGACATTATCTCAAATTGGGCTCCATTCCAGAGCGAATGTGTATCAGCAATGCCCAGCACAAATGATCACGGTGGTGGCTGTGTGACACCCTATTAGCTCTGACCATCCCGTTTCTGTTGGTCTACGGCCTATTTGCTGAGTTCTCGAGACATTTTACAAGCGTCATTAACCTTATCATGTCCAACAATTGCAAAGTAGGAAAAGCACGGATTGTGTGCAATGGGGGAGACTTATGATCACGCCGAAACTTAAAGTGCAACGGTTTTACAGGATTATGTACCTACCGGGTGTTTGTGACATGTTCGACTCCATGTAAATTTGGTTTTATCCGACAGGGAGAGTGTCTCCTCCACACGGGATTTAAAACTGTGGCTCCTGCAGGTTATGAGTTCACACGTGCCCCCTCATCTACGAGCCAGGGCACGTAATTAATTGTCCGAAAGGCTCACAGGGATTAATTAGCAGCTGTGTGTGAAGAGCGAGGTTCAGACTTGTAGCAGGGAGGACGGTGTTCTAGCAGGGCTAGGTCTTGGATTCACAGCTCGGGCACAGCGGGGTTCGCGCTGCTGGGCGGGTGAGATGGCCAGGCTCTGGGCTCCTCTGCGGGCCCTGTGGGCACGTGCGCGGCCAGCTGCGGCCAGCAGAGGGCAGCATTACGCTGCGTGTATGCGATTTGCATCCCAGATGAGCAAATCCCCACGGATTTACAAAGAAAGTGGGTGTCCCAGGGCCACCCTAATGTCTCTTCTCTGGGCGTTAACGCTGGTCTGCGTGATTGCAAACACAGGCCCTTTTCACGTGACGTTGGACTCTGGCTCGTCTGAAATATTGAAATGAATACACAACTAGGAGCTGCCATCACAGACAGGAAGTAACTTTAATTAAATATTGTGAAAGTTGAAAAGTTTTTACAGCTTGAATTTTTTGCAAAAAAAAAAAAAAAATTATAACAATCTCTACAGTAGTTAGGTTTCTCTAACAATTGAACTGTACAGTGTGTGTCTATTTAAAAAGTTTGACTAGAAGGTGAAAGGTTAGTAGATTTAGAGATGACTTCTTTAAGCTGCGTTCTAGTACAATGTGAGGCCGGGGCATGTTATGCAATCCAGTCATCCAGAAGCTGTATCCCCCCCCCCCACAACCGAAATCTTAATTTAATCCTCTGTTTCATCTTCTTCTTAAAGCCATATTCTGTATTTAGGGGAACATCTTTTACGTGTAAAAGTTTTGCGTAGGAGAAAGGGGGTCGGAGGGCCAGAGCATCTTTTCATCTAATCCATATAAATAGAGGCCACAAAACACAAATGAAAACCTATCTTAAAGGCTCTTTGGACTTTCAAGAAAAGTTCTAACCGCTACTCATGGCTGACAGAGGGGTGGCGTTTGTTGTCAGGGTCTGAGCCGGACACCTCGACGGGCCCACCGTTCCTTCACAAACAGTTAAGGGGCTCACCAAGACAAAATATGGCTTTAAATTCTACCTATCTTCAGGCCAGCGCTTACCGCACGAATTCAGACAACCTTTCTGAGTACCGAGAAGCAATGCGTCCACCTTGCTTACATTTTCCAGTTTTTATTATTATTATTATTAATCGTCATTATTATTTCTCACTGTGAAAAATCAGCTTTCCTCCCTTCCTCCCTTCCCTCCCGAGACACCCCTCCCCCACCCGCCCCAACCCATAAAAATCGCACTCTGACAGTCTAGTGAAAACCATTGCAAAATCCATATGGGGGCATGCACAGTTGCAGCATTGTTGTAAATTTCTTGCTCTACTAGAAAAAGTTACATTGTCTTAAGGTAACAAAACAGTTCTTTTGTGCTTTTCGATTTCTTTGTTTTTTTTTTCTTTTTTTTCTTTTTCTTTTTTCTTATAATGTTAGTGATGACTGACAGTTCTGGTGCACACTTACAATGTACAAGTGAAATGAGTATGATTTGCATTGTTAAGGCATCCAATCTGCTGGTTTATATTTATGTGAAAGACAGAGGAAATATACAAGCAGACTTAAGAAAGAATGTTCATTGATTTCTATGAAGTTTCTCCCCCGAATTTAATGCACAAAATGCGTCACTCCAGAGGGAGAGATTCCATGCATATTAATAGAGTAAAACAGCATTAGGGTTTGTTTTTTTGTAAGCTTCCAAAGCAAAGGATACATCTTTTTTTTTTTTTTTTTTACTCTACAGAACTAAATGCTACAAGAATAATATGCTACTATTTTTTTTTTTTTGCCATATATTGGAAAAAACTTCTTAACTTACAAATAATACAAAAATAGACAATGGCTTTTGGGTGGAAATTTAAAAAAATTGAAGCATGGTTTAAAACAATACTAAAAATAACTATAAATGAAATGTTTAAAAATCACATTGGAACAGCTAATACAACTGTAGGTGACCAAACAAATACGCACTTTTTCACATAGCAAACATACACAATAAAATAAGTTGGAGGTGGGAGGGAAAGGAAGAAGGGAAAGCAATGTACAAATTCCAAAGATAAATACATTATTTATATGGATATTTTACAAAATCCCCTTTGAAACAGAAAGCCTTTTGTTAATTAACTTTGCAAGTATGTGCAAGCTAAAGGTAGTGAGCTGTTTTTTCCTTTGCAAAATACGCGGTAAAACCTTTTTGTGATATTGAAAAACTGTCTTAAGACATTAAAATGTATAAATAGAACAACAACTTTGGCAAAAAAAAAAATCACAAAAAAATCTACAGTATTTATAACTACATACAAAAACACAACAGCAAAGAAAAAAAAATATATCAGGCAAATGCATCCTCATAGCTTCGCTGCATCTTTGCTATCAATTCTTATTTTTAAGAACACTTCCCAGATAAAGAGAGCAAAAATTGCCGTAGAGCAGAAAACCACGTCTTGGAGGTCTCAACCTGCTTCTCCTTTCTCCCAGTTTCCTTTACTCTTAACTCCAAAGCACTTCGCCTATTCTTTTAATCTACTGTTACAAATGTAAGGGTCCACGGAGGGAGCCCCTCTCTCTGTCTCCGAGGGAGCTGGGGAATACCTGCCACCGGGCCCTCGCGGGCTTTGCGGGGACGGGTGGGACGTCTGCGTCCAGGACGAGTAAACGTCTACCTTGTGAATGGCGGGCGTGGAGGAGGGATTTTGGCCTGACAGCTGGAGGGCAGAGTGTGGAATTCTGTGCCTGGACCCTGTTCCATAAAGATTTGAAGGAGATTCTCACACGGTCTGTGTGCCACCAAGTTCTCAAGAGGCCATGAGCTTCCGGAGAAGTTGACATAATTAAAAGCGAGAATGGTATCAGGTTTAAATATGCAGTTTTAACAATCTGTCTAGAGGCACTGGATTCTTGAGTTGAAGGGAAACATGTGATCACTTAACATCACTTTTTAACTCTCCAGGCTGCATTTATTTACACAGTCACTTAAGACAAAGATATAAAAGAGAGAAATAAGCTTGCACTGCTAAGGGGTGGCGTGGTAAGTTAGATACTGAAAATGCACGGTCTGAGCTAACTACCATTTGATATGCTTTAAGGCGCAAAAGCCGACTCTTAGTTTTCTAAAAAATCTAACTGGCATTCCTATTCTGTCCCATACAAGCTTTTTTTTTTTTTTTCCTTCTTTTTTGGCTTTTTTTCTTTTTTTTTCTTTTTAACTTTTCTGTAAATATCACTTCATTCTCCCGTTACACAGCTTTAAAAACGTCATAAATTAAAACACGGGGTCTTATTTATAGTGTCCCTTGTATACAGCTTTACGGTTTATAAAAGACAAATGACCGCAGAGTTGAGCTTTAAAAAAAAAAAAAAAGTGGAAAGGAAAAGAGGATTTGCTCTTATCAACACAGAATAAATATATCCCCCAAACATCTGGGAGGTACAACTCTAACCAACACCCTGCACTCACAGATCCCTTCCAATTTCAGTACTCGCAAGGTCGGTGATATTGTTTGTTTAAAAATCTGCAGTTATTGTGATTCCTCTGGAAAAGGCCTGAGTTAAAAGTTCCACTCGGGGACTTGTATCAGATTACTCTCTGTAGCAGAATCCAACCTCTTCATTAACAAAATTCTTCAAGGCAATTCTTTCACATGGGGGGAACAATCATGCCAGATATCGCTGTGGAAAGAGAAGACGAGAGTCATTGGTTTTGCCTCCAAACTTCTCACTGAGAAACAAAAAAATACCATGGAATAAAAATACACACCCCTAAGGGGGTTGACTGCTGGCCACAGATGTGCCCCCACCTTCCCTGGGATGAGTCTTTGTATAAAATATACATGTATTTCATTAAGAATGGTAATGTGCCAGCCCCTGTATGTGTGTTTAACAGAGCAGAAGAGTCTAAACATCCCTCCGAGTCTGATTTCCGTTTTAAAACATCCCTGGAAAGCGGCACAGGTTGAATGCCGTTGGGGAAGTCACAGGCCCAAACCTTGCAAAACAAGGAGAATTCTCAAGTCGTCGCTCTTTTCTCTCCTCTCCCCTTTACTTCCAAAGTATAGAATGAATGCCTAGTCCGTCCCGGCTGCCAGCACTTGAGAAGGCCGCAGGTCGCCCTGTGCCCTCTGCCAGCTCCACGGCTGAGCCCCTGCATGCAGCCTGAGCGCCCGCTCTGTCCTCGTGCCCGGCCGAGGCAGCTGCGGCAGGCCTTGTCCCTGGCCTGTGACGCTGGGAGGCAGCCTGGGGGAGGAGGAGAAGCAGGGGTGCATGAAAGCCCAGAGTGCCTCCGGTACCCCTGCTGCCCTCAGGCTTCTAGAATGGTCTCAACCTGCCCCTAGAGATCTGCAGCCTAGGAAAGCTGGGGCGAGATCCTGGGGAGGGGGGTGGGGGTGATCAGAAATCTCTCCAAGTGTCCAGGGTTAGGATGCCGCACGGAATGTTTGGAAGAGCATGGAATCCGACAGACCGGGGTCCAACCTCTGGCTTCCCTGCTTAGTGTGTCCCCCTGAGGTCGCCGTGCCTCCCCAGCTAGAACATGCAGTTAATTGGTATTTGCAAATGCTGAGATACTGCTAGGGTGCGGAAGATTTAGGTAAAATTACGTAGGGAAGTGCCTGGCCTGGGTTCCGCTCCTCAGAAAGACCTAACAGAGATTAGCTGCTGTTCTTTCTAACCCATCCCTTCTGCCGCTAACCTAGCTGTGTGACCTTGGGTTAGTTGTTTAACTTCTCTGGGCTGTTTCCTCTGATATCCAATAGGTATCAGGCCATCCAGCACACTTCACGTGATGGATATGAGGAGTAAAGGGATGTCTGAAACACGGTTAATACAATGTGGCAACTTTGAAATACAGGGAGAGAGAGATGCTTACATGAGAAGCAAGCAGCAGCCATCTTTGGCTCCCAGTGACGGCTTAGCGTGCTGTCAGGCAGAGAAAGTCATTGCTTTCTTTTTATTGGCAATTCTAAATTTAAATTAATTGTTCTTGTCAGTGATGACTGCATCTAGGAAGTGACCCTCTTCATTTCCCAAATCTCATGTCTGGAGGAATGTGCCATTAAAAAAACACACACAACAACTGAACCCCAATGAACCCCAATCTTGCAGTAGACACAGGGAAGCTGGGTGGGGCTCTGAGCCCTCGGGCCCCCCCACACCGCGTGCTTCCCCTCCCCCACCCTGACATTTTAGACTCAATTAAAAAAAAAATAAGTATTTTGCCAAACACTTTTTCCGTTAATTTTTAAACCCATCTGTATTCACAAGGAAATTTAATCCACATGTTTCTGATTCATTTACACGTAAATCATCCAAATGTTGTTTTGCAAGAGCCCTTTTGCAGTCCAAAAGCTCCTGGAGTCTTTTTCTTAAGCCCTCAAAAGCCATTTTTCTTAGAAACAGGAAGTGTCTCTTGCCAAATGCAGACCAGCTTAAACCCCCAAAGATTTGGGATCAGTTGGAAACATAGCTCCCCTAAGATTCAAATGAGCCCTAGATTTGACTGAAACAGGGAGCTCGGTATTTCAATCCAAGCCTTAACCTGAGAATTCAAGATGCTCGTAGCTCCAAAGGCCAGGGAGGGGTAGGGAGGGGGAGGAGGTCCCTGCGTTGTGCCAGGTCAGCACCCTCCACCTCCCTAAGGACCCCTCCACCCCGGCCGGCCGGCGGTGGGTGCAGGCAGCCTTGGTAAAGGCAGGCCTTTCTTAGCCTATGGCGAAAGAAGCGTCTCCTCCTGCCTCCCACCAAAATCCACTGTGTGCCCGGCATTAAAGGGCAGTCCCCCCACAGCGAAGCCAGGTAATCAGGCAGCGTCAATAGGATGTAAAGCAAAGTAGAAAACTGACAAGCTTCCTGCTAATTAGGTCAGTGGATTCAGCCAAGATTGATCAGTCGGGGCCTGTAAACATCCCATTTGGATGTCCAGAATTTAAAAAAAAAATCTAAGCAGTGTTTTGGTACCTGGCATGATGTGGTGTTGGAATAATTAGACTAAACCTCCACTAGGGCCACGCTGAGCATCACAACACAAGGCTAACTGAGGTGCTAGTCCACAGCTAACAGCTCTTCTTAATCTGGCATGCCGGGGTTGCACAGCCCAGCGCCCCGAGAGGCCAGGCTGGGACGAATGCCCTGAGTGGGGCGTGAGGTGGCTCCCCCGGGGGCACACTTTCCTTAGAGGGGCCAGTGACTCAGCTCCCGCCAAATGCTGCTGTGCAGGAAGGCCTGCCCCCAGCCGCCAGGTCTGAGCTATTTCAGGAGAAGTAAAGGTGTGGGTTTAAAAAAATAAATAGCTCAGTTTACATAGGTTAGCAAATAATTAAAATCAAACAAACAAACGTATCTGAGGGTATCTAGTGGGTGGCTTTGGTCTGCCACACTCCCTGCCTCTCCGTCTCTGGCCCTCAGATGTCTCTGGAAGTCTGAGGAAAGCCATGGGCCTCTCTCCAGAAGGCCCCTGTGTACCTACACCTAGAACTCTGCATGTTACACCAGGGGCTACAGCTCCCTGTGTCCCACCTGCGACTCCCTAAAGTCCAGATGCAGAACCCTTACTGAGAGTGAATTTTGGGACAAGATCATCGTTTGTGGCCTCTGAGCTCAGACACCTCTAAAGAGGCCTTTTCATAAACAGACCTCTCTGCAGGGTCCCTCCCAGAGCTACTGGGAGCTGTTTTTCTTGTATCTGTGCTGCAATCCTCAGGATTACTTATGTGGGTGAGAGGGATGGGTGTCTGAAGCCTGGAATGTTCCAGAAATGCCGCTGGCACGTCAACTTGCCCAAGTGGGGCCCATGAAGATTTCCATGAGGACACAACTCTCTCAGAGGCCACACGGACCAAGTCATCACAAGACCGAGGTGACTGCCATCCTTCCCGGCAGCTGAGTGACCACGTCTTGTGACAAGAGCTCAGAAGACTATGGGCTTGAAAGGCAGTGCTTTTTTCAGTACAGTTTCCACATCTGGGTAAGAACAAGACAAAATAGAAAGTTCTGCAGGGCTGGGGGACTGTGGAATGACAAGGCAGAGTGTGGCCTTCCCTGAACCACCATCTGAGTAAGAATAAGGAGCTCACCAGGAGCAGAATGAGGGGAGATCTTGCACAAACTGAACACATGCATCAGGAAAAAGACAACTGCACAAGATTCGCACCTGAGCCAGAGAGTCATGTGCTTCAATGCCCCTTCCTCCACGTCCCTGTGCCCGAATCCGACCTGCCCTTCACAGCCACTCCCTGAGGCTGGTCTGCGCTCTCCCTAGCCTTCCCTCTGAGCCTCCACAGCGGGGAGCCCAGCCTCCCTCAGGCAGACCTGCCCTTTTTACTGTGGTGTTTGTTACATTTCTCTTCATACAGGGAAAGTTTTTAAGGTGATGACTGTGTAGTCTACATGGGCCTGGCCCAGTGGCTTGGCATAGTGTGGCCAGAGCACATAAGGCTTTGCATGGAGTCAGTCTGCCTGGGCGTTAGCCCCAGGCTCCCCCTACTTGCTAGCTGCGTAACACTCGATAAGCTGTCTTGGCTCTAAGTCTTAGTTTCTGCATCTGTAAAGTGGGGACAGTAAACAGCCTACCTCAGAGGGTGGTGGGGAGGTTGAGAGGATGCAGAAGCCAGGCTGGGATCAAGCCCCCCCCGCATGTTAGTGGCTGGGACCATGGTCATCTCCATCATGTGAGGCTGCAGTCACTAGTGGAGGCTGAGAGAGGGATACTGGGGAGAAAGTCTTTAAGGAGTTGGCTTAACAAAAACACCAGATGAGGTGAAATTAGCAGCGTGGTAGTTGGAGGTAATAGGCCTTTAAAATCCTGAAGCCGCCTAACTGTGTCACCTCTAAGCTGATTTTACATAGTCAATTTGCTTCACCAGCTCTTCCTTTGTCACTTGTCCTGTCTTAATGATCACAATCCTCAACTAGGTGGGTCCAAGGAAGGAGTAGGGGCTACTGTGACGTTGAAAAAGAGGAGGGATGCAGCGCACTAGAGATTCATACCTGCAGGTCTAGAACCCATCTGTGTCCTGTTTGTAATAGAAGTTAGAACTAAAGCGTTACTTCATCTTCCACTTTCTAAATCCAGTTCTAGGAGCCCACAGTCAGACCGTCACCTCTCCCAGGGAGACCCAAGACCCCAAGCAGGAGCTCCCTGGAGTTACCGGAGCGGCCCATCCGCTGGGATTGTGTGCCGAGGGCGCGCAGGGCCCCCGCCAGGTGGGTGTCATGGTTGCAAGTGGAGCAGGCAGGGAGCAGGGAGGAGGGTGGCTTCAGAAAGGAGGGGGGCGTCAGAATTTACTTTAATTTCTCCACTCATACCTCTACCGCCACCCCCCAAAAAGTAGGGACGTCTGGCCCGTGACAGTTTTGGAAAAACAAAAACCAGTAGAAAGAATCTCCTGGGCATGTGCTCAGTCAGGAGGAAAGGGCAGTGTCCTTACAACAGCAAATCCAGCCAGTGTGTTCCCGAGTCACCCCTCAAACCCTCACGCTCTGCATCTTAGAGACGCGGCTGGTCATCAGAAGTGGGGGTTATCTGTGCTTTTGGAATCTGTGCAGACTTGGGTTAGAAACACCCTGGGAGGGGACAAATGCACAAATGGTGTATGTGTCCCCATCTTGAAGCCACCTCATCATTACTTACACACACACTCCTCCACAACCAGATGTTCCCAAGTCCAGGACCCTTCTCCCTCCCTGGTCTGCATGGCCTGGGAGGACACTCGGCCTGGCCCAAGGGCTGCTGCTCACCTAAGTCACTGTTGGCCTGGAGACAGCTGCCGACCTTCCCAGAGCCACTGCCTCCCGAGCACCGCCTCTCAGCTGTGATCACAAGCCCCATTACACCTTGCTCCTGACGCCAACTCTATGTTCAACGGAGGCCGTGCCTGGCAGCTCACATTCAGCAGGTTTCTGCTTTCCATATGTTTCATCCTTACTTAAATCCATTATGAGTTATGTTCACTTGAGCAGTTTATCCCTAGTTTGCCAGACAGAGGTGTACTGAGGGAGACAGAGCATTATTTTTAGCTACAAAGAGCCAGACTTGCATGAATGGGTGGCACCCCTTTGTGGGGGTGGGCATCTCCTAGCATGAATAATATCGCCTGAGATGTAGTTTCACAGTCAGAGTACCTTCCTTTTCCCTCCAAGAAGACAGCTCTGCCAGTGTGTGCATGAGGGAGGGGCACAGGCACGCTCCATCAGCCACAGGCTTGGGCCGTGCTGGGCAGACCTGCCAGCAGGCTCTGAGAAACATTTGGCCGAGCCCTTCTGGATCACGAGGTGTGGGTTCAGTTTTGGCCCCATCAGTCCTAGCTGTGTGACCTTGAGCAAAGTGGGCCTTAATTTCCCCATCTATACAGTGAGGACTGTACTGACCTCACAGGGTTTTCAGGAGAATCGATGTAAGGTTCCATCAATATAAAGTGTCTGGCACAGAGTACACATGTGTATGAGTATAAATAAACATACATACAGTTACACATAAGAAACAGGGCTGAGAAGTCCCAAGTGAGTCTGCTGCCCTCCTGACCCCTGCCAACCTCCCTGGCTGACCCCTATCAGTGAAGGTGAGCCTGCTGGCCACTGAAGGAAGGCACCGTGGGGGACTGTGTAAGCAGGGGTTAGGAGCACACCCCCAGCGTGTACTGGCCAGGGCTGTGAGCAGGTATTCTCCTTACGCTTCAGTTTTACCACCTGTACAATGGAGCTCATAATAGTGCTCGTATTTCATCAGGACATTGTGGCAATTAATTAAGATAAAGTGCCTCTTCCATGCTCAATAAATGGTAGCAGATTATTTAATTGATGTTATTTCTTGACAGCTGCCTTAGGAATCCTGGACACATCTGTGTTACCTCCTCTGAGTAGTAAAGGGCTTGGGAGATGGAAAGAGGAGATGCATTTTTGAGCCTGAGTTTGAAAACAGCTTCTGCCGGGCCAGCTGTTGGAAGTCATGCACTCTGACTGTGAGTACCTATCACATAACCCTGCTGTGGCAGAACAAATGAGGTCATGCAGGTCAACACCACAACACAATGCCAGCACATGAGAAAAATGTAAGTGGTGGACCCATTTTAAAAGTGGGGTTTTTTCTCTCAATGAACAAAAATGTCACTTCAACTCTTGGTAACTCCATTATTTTCTATATACCATGATGGGGAAGAGATTGAACAATATGAACCCAAATACTCTAGTGGGGTTTCTGGTTGCCAGTAGTAAGTCTTGGGCCTTTGGTCTATGATGCTCTAATGTCAGGGCTCTGATCAGGCCATGGCTCGCCCCCTCCCCATTCTCAACCCCACACACGTTCATTCTGACACAGCCAACAGGAAGGGAATGTTGAGTGACCTACTTCAGGAGAAGGTCAGTCCTGGGAGAGACCCTGCAGTGGAGAACTTGCTAGAGTCCACAAAAGACTGGTCTGATTATGGCGACCACAGGGAATGAGAGAGGAGAAAAGAGAAACGATGGCATTAGTAAGCAGAAACAGTATTCTGAAGCAAATCCCGGGCCTGAGCAGAATTGCTGGAGTTGGAAAGAGGACTGCTCAGGCAAGACCAGCAGAGGAGAGGTGGGTAGGGCCGGGCCAGGGCCATGGAGAGTGAACACAAAAGAACAGAAGAAAGGAGGGCAGAGAGAAGCAGGCAGGCCCACACTGGTGCCCTCGGCAGCAGAGAGGCATCTGCTTCAGGCCCTGGCCCTGGGAGGTGGAGTGAGGGCATCTGTTTGGCCCGGGTGGGGCCTGGGGCTTACCTTGCAGGCTGTTCCCGTTGGTGCTGGTGCAGGTGGGAGGCGGGGAGGTCTGGGGTCTGACGACTGGTGCAAAAGCACTCTTCTGTTTCACGGCTGAGACCATGTTGGCTGGTGAGAAGGAGAAGATGCCGGAGGAGCTGCTGCAGTTAGAGGGGAGGCTTGTAGAAGAGGCCATGGTAGGGCTGGATGGCACGACTGGGAGGGGCAATGGGAAAGCAGAAATTAGCAGCTCTCCTAACATCCCGACACGAGGTGGCTCAGAGCTGACCCTTACCCTGCCTCCCTGCTCAGGCTGTCCCTCCAGCATGAGCCTTCCCTGAACTCTGGGGAGCTTGTCCACTTTCATCATTTAGCACTGGGTATGCACTACCTTTCGGTGGTGGTGATCTTGTGTGTTTACTGTGGGTCTACTATGTGCCAGGAGCATGCTAGGCCCTGGGGTGCCCCATGTCAGGGAACAAAGTGCTCTTATAAGGATTGAAGTAGCACAAAATAGCAACAAAAGTGAGCATGGCCAACTTCGTAGAGGTAGGGAATGGAAACCAGAAAACCAGAGGTTTCGCAGAGGAGGTGTCAGGGAAAGCATTCCAGGACCTAACGTGAGGTTCTAGCAAAGGGGCTGGGGATGAAGGCCAGCCTGAGGGGGCATGGTCACTGCCGGAATGAGAGGTGTGAGGAAGAAGGGCGACTGGAGGCAACACCAGGATTCCAACTTCAGGCCCTGGCAGCTGGTGATGTGTATGCATGAGCCCCCTTTTTCCCCATGAGGTTATGGGTTCCTTAAGGATATGACTGTAGCTTGATGCCCCATGACACAGAGATCAGTGGGTAGGCGGCAAGGTGGATACACAGACTGCCAAGTGCAGCATTTGTAGCTAATACAGAACTGCAGTCAACGTTCCAAATTCCCTCTATCCCCCAAGGAGTGGTACATAAATGTCTGTGAATTAATAAGCACTAAGTAGGAGCCTTATGTAAATACCCCCAGTCAGTAATAGTGAGCGTGTGGATTATCGATGAGGGGAGAACTGTCTTTGGCAATTCAGAGAGAAAGAACACCTAGCTGCTTAAGTATATGAAAGAGGATTGGAGACCCACCTCCTCTACCAACCACAGTCCTCTCAGCCTGGCCTTTCATCTTTTGCTAGTTGCTAATTATCTCTTGATTACTTTAGGAGACAGAGATTGTTGCGCACGCTAAGCCGTCTACACTCAAGACTGGTATTCTCAGCCACTCACCTGCTAGCACCTTCATCTCCTGGGGAAAAGTCTGAATGCTGTCCAGGGATTCCCAGGCACTTAATTCAAATTCTAGGTACTTCCTTCTACTGTTTTATTTCTCACACTACGCTATGAATATTATATATTGCTTTATCATTCACAAGAATCTTCACATCTTTTCCATCTTATGCCATTGGCCAAGCAAGCTTAAGTTGGGGCCTATTACATGCTTTTCACACCTGAGCTAACGGAGCAAGCTGAGACTCCGAAAACAGTCCAGTGACTTGCCCAAGGGGCATAGCTGCAATGCTGAAGCCAGGAGCCACACCCCAATCAGTGCTCTTTCTACCACACTACCCTGCCAAGGAAAAAAAGAGCCAGGGGGAAAGCGCCCCCTCCTAAGAGCCCACCGAAGTCCCAATGGCTGTTGAGGTGGCCTTACCCTTGGCCTACTAACTTCAGAAAGGTAAGGAAGTGGGAATCAAACCCGTCACAGGCAGCAACGGCCATTGGGGAAGCAACCTGACCCCTCACAATCAGTCCTCAGTGGTACACAACCGAAACACACCACATGCTTTATAAAGAGCCGCCAAACTCAGAGTTTCCACAAACATTTCCTAAACTCTACTTTTTCTTTTAATGAGGCCAGCATTTTTACACATCTCTTAGGATTTTTAAATGTGAAAATACGCTCAATAATAACATCCATTTAAATAGCAAAACTCCTGCACTGGAGGTTTGGTTTTTAAATATTCCTAGACTTGAAATCCTGCTGGTTCACTGAGGAAGGCAATTAATCTCGTTGGCAAATGTGATCATGATGTATATTTAGAGGTGGGGAATTTGGAGGGGGTGGTGAACAGAGGAAGGGGTGAAACACAGTCAAGCAGTCCCATTTGTTACAACATTATTAGTTACCAGCCAGCACCCCAGAAAGTGTGCTCACCAGTGGAATGTCTTCTTTTACTTTCTTTATTCTGTGAGGGATTTTTCAACATGAGTGGTTTATGAATAATTGTTATGGAGGCGAAAATTCAAATCTGCTGGGCTTTGTGTTTATTTGTGCTTATTGTTTTATTTGCATTTATGCAGATAAAACCATCCCATCTGAGAGCTTATTTGAGAATTTAACACTATATTTGTGAGCACTGAGGAAATCAATTAATGGAAATTAAGTGTTCAGAGTTTCACAGTCTGACAGACACAATCTCAGGCTGAAGTCACCTGGTGTCTGCCCAGGATTGAGAAGGCAGAGCAATCCAAGCCCTTAAATTGAATTGCTACCATATAGCAATTAGTTTATTGATTTAATTAAGAATGCCACCTTTTAATTTTCATGTCATGATGGAAACATTTTCTGATTGAGTAGATGGGAGAACACTGAACTGATAGATCTATGGGAAACAACTTCCCATGAATCAAAACCTATGTGGAACTGGCCCCTAACATCGACTCTAAAGCAGACAGACATCAAGTAGGCAGATTATTGGGGGGGGGGGGGGGGCGGTGGACTTTAAATGTTCAACAAGCTGCTGATTCCAAACAAAGTAGAAATATAAAAATTTAACACACACTGAACCCAAAAACTCACCCAGAAAGCAAAAGGCCCCAAGCATTGCTTTCAGGAAAAAGTTCATCCAAAGGCCAAGACTGAGCTTTCCTCTTTCAAAGGCCTAGCACTCTCCACTTTCCATTACTAGACAGCAGAATAGTCAGTATTTTCAGCCAAGACTCTTTTCAAAAAATCATGAATATCCTTTCATTGAATAGCACACCTTCTGTCACTCTACAAACATCCAAGTTTGGCCACACTTCACACAACAGTCACCCACACTGTCCAAGATGAACTTGGTTGTCTATGTAAAAACCTCAGAGAGAGACTGAGAGAAAAGTCACATGGCATTTTACATGTAACCAGCTCATTGAGGTTTTCTTTAGGTGCAATCTAAATGTGGTACCAAAATTTTTAAGACAGGCACCAAAGAACATTTATTGTGTGTATATGTGTGTGTGTGCATCTGTGTGTTTATTGTGCCAGATTTTTGAAAAAAATAATTTTTTTCCATTGGTTGGTTTTTCTTAAGTACATATCAAACACAAAGGGGGAAAATTCCAAGCATTAAAAACAAAGGAAAACGGATTCCCCCCTAGAACCTCCAGGAGGAGCCCAGTCCTGCCAACCCATTGTGGACCTCCGACCTCTAGAGTTGCAAGGTAATAAAGTAGTGTTGTTTTAAGGCACTAAAACCAACAAGCGAGTCATATTCCTAAAGGGAGAGTTTAAGTTCTAGACAGGTGTTACTGTGCTACATCACCTGCACCTCGTATTATTATCATTTCATCATTATGATTAGTACTTGGATTTACTGAATGTGCTTCCCATGGGCCAGGCACCAGGACCAGCTCATTGCATGCCTTTTTTTTTTTAATCAAAGTCTCACAACAATTGTATGGAGTGGAGGCTAGTTCCTTCCCCATTTTACAGATGAGAAAACTGAGGCTTGGAGAGGAGATCAACTGGTGGCCCAGGGCCACCAGTTAGTGACCCTTCTCCGTCGGACTCCCACCTTGGGTTCTTACCATGACATCATCATGCCGTGTTAGGGAGGCTTTGTGGGGAGAAAGGTGAGCCACGGCGGGCAACGCTGTGAGCTGGAGGCAAGGGGGCCAGCAGCAGCATCACTGCGTCAGCCCGGGCAGGGCGCGCACTGTGCGGGGCGCTGAGCTCCCCGCCTGCAAACGTGCAGAAGCGCAGGGCGCACGTCTGTACTCACTGGCGTAGGGCGAGTTGGCTGCCGAGCCGTTGAGGAAGGTCGGGGAGCCGCCCAAATTGGACATAGCGGCTGTGCCGTATCCGTTCATGCTCGTGGTGACCGAGTTGTAGTTGGTCTGCTGGGGGGTGGTGCTCGGCACGTACCCGTGCGGTGATACGCTGCTTGAGTTGCGGGTGAAACCTGAGAGGTGGGGACGACAGCAGGGGTGAGGGTGGTGGCCCCGATGGGGCGGGGAGGCGCTGTTTTCTACCCCCCTCACCACGCCCTGGAGGGAAGGGGTCGGGTGGTTCATGCGCAGGGTCGGTGGCGCCAGCTCTGTGATTAAAATGGGAAGCGAGCACCAGGCGCACGTCTTCGGAGATCATAAATACTTAGCAGGGCCTATAAATCGTCATTTTGGAGCAGAAATAAATCCCAATCTGGGAGATGCACCCTGAAGCTAACAGGTGCCTGTTCCCGGGGCGCGGATGACGCGCTTGGGCCCCTCTGCGGTCTGTCGCTCGCGGTTTCTGGGGAGAAGTGGAGCGCAGAGGTGGCCCGGTGCACGCGTCTCACCAGCCCCCTCCACCAGATTCCCAGACAAAACAGCTAGAACCAAAGTGCTACAATAGTGTCTGATGCACACTAACTAGGAACCTCCCCTTCTGGGAAAAAACTTGTACATACAAATAAGTTTTGTGCCAAATAAAGGGGGAGGGTGGTGTAGCTTAAGGTTGGGAGGGGACGGGGGAAAGGGGAGGGAGACAAGAGGGCTCCTGACCCTGATTGGTGGCCTGCGAGGCCTCGGAGACATTCACGGCCAGTTGTCCGCTGAAGGAATTCACGCCCATCATTCCCGCGTGGACCGAAGTGTTAGTGAGCGCCGGGAGCTGGCTGTGGTTGCGGGGGACGCTGTACAGGGCCTCCGCGATGTCAGCCGCCCTCTTCAGAATAATCTCCTGGAAAGTGAAAGGCGCACCCCGTTAGCCACCCCACCACACTCCCAGCAACGCCCTTGTCCAGCTGCTGGCCGCAGGCCGTGCTCCCAGCTCCCCGCCGTGGAACTGTGTTCACTTCTGCGCCCGTCTCTGCAGACCTCTGGGTTTAGTCTCACTGTCATCACGCCCATATCATAAAACGGAACCGAGGCTCCCAGAGGTGAAGACCTGACTTAAGGAGACGCCTTAAATATAAAATCATCATTGATGTTTCTCTCTCTCCCTCTCCCTGAAATGAATAAAGATATATATTTAAATATATATACATATATATGTATTTGGCAGAGCTGGCCTGCAGAGCCCCATCTGCCTGACTTCGGAAGCCCATTATCAAAGCCTGCCTTCTGCACCACCTCACAGTATGTGACCGCGCCATGGGATTTCCCTTCCCCACCAGGCACACACAGGAACTGGGGGGCTACACGCACACGCATGCACACACACACATGTCCTGCAGCTCGGCTCTCCTGCTGGAGTGAAGGGCAGGTGGTAGATAACTATCTGTGTCCCCAAGTATTAGTACGACTGTGTCCCCTGGACCTTGATTCAGGTGACACAAAAATAGGAGTGAGTTATTTGTCAGACTCATAGTTTCCTGAGCAACTTGCATCCTATACGTGGACTTGCTGTATGAAATAGAAGCAGACAATTATATTCAGATCCTGTTATATGTTTTAAGAGAAGACGTTAAGCCCCCCCTTCTCCCTCCTCAATTGGCTTGAAAACCTGAAGAATAAAAATAAAGCACCAGCAACTCTCCTCCTCCTTTAAGAAGTACTTTTCCAGGGAAGGGTACGTTTTAAACAGAGTGCCTCTTCTCGTAAGGAAAACGATCCCATAGGAAAGGCAATAAAAATTTTACAAAAGAAGAGAGAACGGAATAGCTTTGCAACGTGACGTGTCTGAATGGCTTAAACTGGACGCGTGCAGGGGCTTTTACAGTTTTCACGCTTTTTCATCCCACGAAGGAGCCTGAGGTCCCGGCCGCGCGGAGCCCGAGGGAGGCCCGCTCGCTCACCTGGTTGTTGTGGGGCATCCCGTAGAGCGCCTCCACCAGGTCCGCGGCCCTCTTGAGTATGACCTCCTGTCGGGAGAGAAGCGGACAGTCCTGAGTGAAAGCAGGTTCTCCTTACCACGGTCACATTCTGGCCACACTTTGCCAAGCTGCGCTTTGAAGGCAGCAGCTTGGGGAACCCCGGGAATGGCGCTAAATCACCAATTTGTCCCCGTTCACATACACACTTAATCGAGTCAAAAGGTGAGCATCGTTGGCGCTGCAAGATAAAATACATCACTCAACCGTGCGCCATGGGCACGGGGAAGCGCCCGTGTGTTTATTGCCGAGTACAATTGCGAGGTCATTTACTAGATGACTACAATCGATGTCGTTTGGTGCATGTTATGAATCCCTAAGATGCGTTTATTTTGCACTTAATTGCTTATTCTAGGAACCATGACCTTATCAGACAGGTCATTTTCGAGGGATTTCCAATCAATCTTCGGCTGGTAGAAGCATGTAGCATTAAACTTCTTTCCTTTATCTCCCGTGTGGCACAGTCACGGCATTGGGGGGGGGGGACATAGTCAACCCACACACCGAGGCGTCCAAGGCTCTCACAGAAGGATTCAGCCGCTCCCAGCCACTCCCCCGGCACCGGTTCCCACGGCTGGCAGCGCCTCCCTTGTAGTGGTTCTCTGTTCCGGCGCTGGGGCTGGCTGTCATCTTCCACGTTCGCTCATTCACTCACCTCCTAGAGCTGGGCTCTGTGGCTCACCCCCTCTGAAGAAAAAATATCTCCCTCTTTTCATTCAGGTGGGCTTCCCTGTTCAGCTGGCCTGCTTGTTTCCAATAATACGGGCACTCTACAAAAGTGTGGGGGGTGGTAATTTTGTTGTTGTTCTAACCAAAAGCAATCGTTCCCTCTGCATTCTGCCCTAGTTTTCTGCAGATTCGTTTATAATGGAGTGTGGGAAGGAAAGGTAAGCTCGAGACGTGTAGAATGGAGGCCGACCAGAGAACCGAACCGACCAGAGTACAGGTGTGTATGGCTATCAGAGGTGACTTGCAAAAAGGTATGTTTCCAATCTTTTTCTGTGGGTAAAAGTTTCAGAAAGAAGTCTTAACTTTAGACAATCGATTTCTGCGTGGAGCAGCAGTGCCTGTGCTCAATTTTCATACACTGGAGACGCTGATCAGAAAATAGGGACATAATTGCATTCATTTTGCCGTCACCATAGCCTCTTCAAAATCTCTGGAACAAGTCTTGAAATGACAAGCATTGAGACACATATTAGCATTTCTCAATGTTAAATTCTCCATGATACAAGGTAAAATAGTTGTCACACTGCAGTGACTACATAGGACATATATGCTGTCCTGAATTCAAAAGCGAGATAGAGGGGTTTTCAGTTCTTGATAAACATTTATGCTTGCCTTAAGCTGCTGGACCCCATTTATAAAACAGTTCAGTTATTTTTCATAGCAGGAGTGAAAAGCATTATAGAATCAATGGGGTTTGAATCAATACATCTGAAATAATGTCTTTATTTTTCTAACGCGAGCTACCGGATAATTTACCGCATTCTGTTTGCAGTGTCGTCTGACCACAGCGGTTAATAATTCACCGCACTATGGGCACACTGAACTCTATCTGCAGATCAGATTCGCCGTCTGCTGCTCTCCCGAAACCTCGCGGCCTTCCCCGGCTCTCAGAGAGGGGAAGACAAAACAGGGTCCAGAGAGTTTACTCACTAGGGTTTTACTTCTCTGCGTCTGTGCCCATGTATTTCTTCAAATCAATAGTTCTGCCAGAGTTTGGGCCTTGGCGGAGAAAGTATTTTTTCTTCCTTTTCATTTTGAGAAAGAAATACAAGCCTCCTGCTTGTCCAAAGCAAGACAAGGGGCAGTCTCTGGCCGCGAACGTCCATCCCGAGCGCCGTCACTGAGGCCTTCGAGCTGTGCTTCTTGCCTGGGTTAATCTCACAGGACCGGGGAGGGGGGACATTCCATGGAAACTCCAGGATCTTTGAAGTTTTTGTAAAGCTGAAAAAATTCCAGCTGTGTATGCTATACATTTTAATCTCATGTATTTTTGGTGATAAAGATTTTCAATGACTTAATCCACTTGGTTGTTCTTCCCCCCTCCTTATTTCTATACCTCAAGCTGTCATCACCATTAATCCTTTGCAAATGGAGCGCTTGAATCTCGTTTCCTACAGTTGACTTCTCTGATCCGTGAAGATGGGGGACGCTTTTCAACCAGGCACACTGGGATCGGTGGGTGCCCAGCCCAGCACTGAGGAGCCGTCCAGCCGTCTCGAGGAGAGCGAACCTGGGTCATCATTTGAGCGATGCCCTTAAACGATACCTCGCTCATTTCAAAATGTCCTTCACTACAGAGTCAACTTTGGGGTTCGTGGGAGAGCCCGCAGTTGGTGCCGCTTTGCCCATGCGATTCAGCTTCTATTAGTTATTTCCGAAAATGGGAAGGGGAAAGGAAATGCCCGGGTCCTCTATGAGTTAGTGCAGCGGACCTGCAAGGTGCTTGGATTTCGGTGACCAGAAAATTGCTCTCACCTCCATGTCATTACGCTCCCAGTGAACTAGCCCCCAAGCGTGTTTGTGTTGGGATCTAATATATTGCCTTTCAATCAGAGCTGAGAGCCACCGAACACACCGACAGAACATGACGAGCAGGTCAGGAAAGCAATAAAGATTTTACAGAGCTGTCCAAGGTGCTAAATTTACTCAATAATGGGTTTGGCACCATAGTGTTAACCTCTCATTTACTACCAGTTTGAGGGACTAAATTGAAGTAGCTGACTTCATTTACCTTGAAATGTATATTTTATGACATTATGTAAGTAGATTGAAAGGGCACTGCCGTTTTAACAATTTAAAGGCTAAAGCCTGTTTAAGAGGAAACTTGAATATTTATTGTATATTGCACTTAAAGTATATAGAATGTTAAAATGTATTGATTAAATTTGTAAAAGGCATTATAAAAATGACAGGTAGTATAAAAGATGTATGCCTTTTAAAATCAAATTGATAGTGTGTGCTATCTTTTCTGTGGTCACAAGTGTAATTTTTTTGCAGTTTTATATGGTAATTTGAAAAATCTGTAATTTCACATTAGGAAATGATTGAGCCTGGGATGTGAAAGAAAAAAAAAAAAAGAAATTTCCCATAAGGGGGAGAGCTGGATGTTTCATATAATCTTTTGTCTCTGAAATCGTTCCTAAAGTCTTATGTTCTGTGGCATCAGGAGGGAGCATAGTATAAGGATCCTTCCACTCTAACGCGCAATTTTAATTTTTGTGAGAAGCAAGCGCATTTGACTAGTACTAATATCTAATTTTTCAAGGCATTTATTTGTCAGGAGAGATTTCCTCTTCTTTTCATAATGTTTAAAACATCTCCCTGCTTGCAGTTTAAAACATGGGGGTAGAGATTAGATTCTTCCAAGATAATTAATCCTATCTTTGGATTTTTTTTTTTTTTTTAATACATCCCATTGGGGAATTAAGAAGACAAATACTAGTATCCTAAATATTGAAAAGCCTGGGAGTCTCCTTACAGAGCTCATGCTTGTTCTCAATTTCACCCTGAGTCAGACTATTTTTCTTTTCATGGCCCAGGATTTCTTCTCCATGAAAGAAACAGAAAATGTTCACTCCTTAAAAACAACAACTTTTCACGGGTCTGTTTCCTCTCACATCTAAAACCTGGTTGCGCCTGTCTTGCTACGACCGCCGGATGCTAATGATGGGAATGGGGATCAGAAGAGAAAAAATAAAGGATAAACCATACTAAACCTGTTTAGAGTTTACAGAAACACGGAGAAGATGGAAGGACAAATGGAGTTCTGAGAAACAGTCCGAGTGTAGTTGTTCTAGGTTTTACTTACGCTTTGGAGCCTTTATAATAAAAATGCTGAGTGGGGTACAAATACAGAGGGAAGATTCAGCTGTACTTACTATGTTGCAACCCAATTAACAGCAAATCATTTTTGAGCTTCCTGTGGCCCCAGTGGTCACACACGGACATTACTTGCTCTCCAGCACCTGTCAGGGCCACTGTCTTCCCAGAGTCAAGGTACAGGGTTCTACTGGGGTCACAAAAAGATTTCCCCCCCCAGTCTGGTCCTGCCCCCTTTTATCCAATCCTTTCACCCCACACGTATGAAGAACTGCCCTCTATTCTGGTCGAGCGAGTCCCCCCTTGCCTAGGAGTAAAATGTCGAGCTCCTTCCTATCTCCACAGCTGCACTCCTTCTGCCCTTCCTGTATGAGGAATGTCGGCTTCAACCTGCGACGATACCTCCCCGCGCTCTGAAGCCTAGTAATGACTGAGCAGGGCTTGAACCCCAGGCCTGGTAGACAGCAGGGCCTGAGCTCTTGAGAATTACACTATTCTCTCGGAATGAATTTGCCTTCACTGATACCCCAGCTCCTAATCTCTCTCATTCTTCTGAAAATTAGTGCACACGGTACCACCCAGCACAGCACAGAAGTACCTGCTTCTGTGGGGTCGTTCTGCTCTGAGCTTAAGTGCGTTAGTGTTTGCTCTCCACACGAGGCTGTAGGTTCTTTAAGGCCAGGGATAAGTCTCCATCTCCTTCTCTAAGCCCCTAGCACGATGCTTACCAAATCAAAGGCCCTGAGAAATTCTTGCTGAGGAGCTTATTCTAAGATAGTCACTGATTCCTAAAAGTGCACGCTTACTTTATATGAAATGGTAAAGCTGTACGCTTGGCGTGGTTTATAAAAGCAGAAGACTTAAATTTGGTGCTCCATTGGGCTCCAGACTTCTCAATCCAATATATAAATTCCCAAAGGTTAAGTCTTGATCGCTGTGGGGATATTTTTATGTCCCTTCCTTTTTTGAATTTACTCTTCCTAGCTCCTGCTGGCTTGTGCTTGCATTTTAATTTTGTGATTAATGTAATGAATCATGTTGGATACAGACATCATCTCAGGTTATAGGCTCCTAGCAACGTGAGGTTGGTCTTGATGAACATTAGCCTTGTGTTAGCTGTACACTCAGGCCCTCGGAAATGCGTGGGTATTTGCACTCTTAGGAACCAGGCATAGCAAGGCTGATATGCAGACATGGTCAGCTCATCTTTCCTTCTGTTTCCTGACAGTAACATCTCTGAGGATTGTTTACTTTCCGTGGGCATCCTCTCTTCGGTGCCTGACGCCAAGTGTGTGGCTAAAAGGCTCATGTTCACTGCCCACACCTAGCCTTCCGAGGGAAGGGGAAGATTGTCCAATAGTCTAATACTGAGCCCGTTTACAGACCCAATTCACTGTTCTGAGTAAATCAAACCCAGGTGAGCCAGAGAGATGGCCTGAACTGCCTCTCACCCACAGCCTGTGGAAGCCAGCGCATGAAGCCGGACAGACACGACATTCATTTCAAGTTCAGAGGCGGATTTGGAGACTCTGGGAACTCCCTCATAAAACTCAGGTCCGGAGATGCTTCCGTAATTCGGGAGGACAATCTGTGCTTGGCTTTCTGCCCCCTGAGTGGGAAGTGATGTTTTGCAGGATGTAGAGGAAAACAGAAGCTAAACTACAAGCATCAAAGGCAAGTTGGCTTGGGCGATTCCTGAGAAAGAAGTACAGCCCTTCTCTGTCACAGCACGTTCTTCTGACGCCCACTTCTCTCCCGTCTGCTTGGCCTTATCAGGGCAGTCAGGGTGCAGCGGACACAAATACCAGCAGCATAAAACAGTGAGTGGCAGAATCTCTCTTGATTTAAAGGCAAAAGGCATCTATCGATGAAATCAGTGTTGATTCCATTCACCTCCTCACTCTGGAGTTGACTGTAGGCTCCACATTTTGAACAATATATTCAGTTCATGGCCCTTAAGTTCCAGCTCCCTCCCTGCCTGCTTCTGAAAGTCTGGGTGACACTGCAGACTGGAAACCCCAAAAGCCCAAAATTCTGATTGGAATTGCCCACTCCCCACAGAGCTGGGTGCACACAGCAATAAATACGAGTTGTGCCGAGAGGTATTTCTGTGGAGGGTAGTTTTATGTCCCGACCTCCTTTGTGTTTATCCAGCCAAATGGAAAATTCCACCATCGCACACTGCATTCTTAAAAATCATATAATGAGGGCAGTGAGGGACAGAGTGAAACAAACCAAAATAATACTTGAGCGCTGTTTGGTTTCCGATCCTGAGACATTCCTCAAATAGTTCATTTTTCTGGTAATAGGAACTCGAAGTGGAGCTCACCACAGAGATCGTTAGGAGCCTTTAGTGTCAGGCTTTAAACTCTTTACTCAGAAGCCCTGTGACTGAGAAGAGTCACTTGCACTCAGCGTGGATGTAATTAAACATGTTTCTGTTGAAAGGGGCATTCTCATTATGGCTGAAGGCCACTTTAGAGTAAATTGAAATGGAAAGGAGGAGCATAGATGAGGTGTAGGTAGCAAGTGGTTATTCCTAGGGAGGCATAAAATGCCAAATGTGTAACAATTATATTTTACAGCCCTGCATTCTAAAGACTTCAGGGTATTTTATTATATAAGAAGCATTAGCTGAAGCTTACTGAATATTCCAGAGCACATGTGTTGTCCACGGTCTTTAAAGAAAAATAAAATTCAAACCATAATCGAAATGTGCAGAAATTTCCAGAACAAAGGAATTAAATATTTGGAAGGGATCTACGGCTATTAATGTAAGGAGGCATCGAAAGCATGCTGGTCTAGTCTAAAGTAAATGCAGGGGGTACTTCTAGACCTCCTTTCATCTTAAAGTTGATTTTATGCTCAGGTTGGATGAGAGGCCCCTCTTACTTCACAAACGTGTTATTACGGGTCATCCGGCAGGAGGCGTCGCCTTTGTCACAGACGGGGTATCGAAGACTCCAGAATCACATGAAATTAAAGTAGGTTGTAAGCTAATGCAGCTCTGTCACCGTAAGACATGCTAACTTACATGATTGACTTTTACAGTGGAAAGAAAAAGGCTGTTTTCAAAGCAGCTGTTATTGCCTCAATGGGAAAAAAAAAAATCAATGAAAGTGAAATGAACAAGAGATTTTGTCTGAGTTGCCGTTAATACCACTGAAGAGCTATGGATATTAAAAGGTCAACAAATAAATTAGCCAGAGTGTTATGAAATGAATGATTTGGCTTATAATTTTATTGAGTGAAAATTGCTCGCTGCCTATTAGACCAGGTAATTTTTATCTGGGGCCTCAATTACTGTTCCGTAAGCAATAACACAGTTGTAAGAGCGGCTGGTTCAATCCCGTGACCTCCGAGAAGCTGGCTAGGACAGCTGACTTTGCCGTGATGGATAACCGAGCGGGCCGCCACGAGGTGCCAAACCTCCCCTTCCTGCAAGGGGATCTCATAAAAGAAACATTACAGCCTGATTCATTTTACCAAAAGGTGCGACTTTTCAAGTGTCAGCAGTTAAGTATAAATTGTGAAACCTGGTGTTCCTGAGAAGAGTTACGACAATGGCTTTCCCCCGTCTTTTTGGTCTCCTGGCATTCTCTTCAAAACGGTGTCATGGTAATTGGTGAATGGGAGCCTGGGGTGCTTCCCGCCACAAACACGGTAAAAAATGGGGTCTGCACCCTTGTGAACACGACCCGCTTGGAGGTTCAGAGCTGAACTTGGTCACCTCCGGCCGGCTCTTCTGATTCCAATCCATTGTACGGGTTTCAGACCAGCGCTCTGGGTTAGGTCCTGCTGAGTGGCCTTGGAAATCGGCTTTCTGATCAGGATAAAAGTCTCTGCTTAAAGAGAAGGCTGTGGACAGAGGTGCCTTTTTCAGGGGGTAGGTTGTAAAGTCAGCACATGAAATGAAAACTGCCTAGAGTCAAAATTACCCTTGAAAATCTTTTAAGTCGCCAAGGCCTGGGCTCTTAGAAACACAAAAGCCAAATATTGACAACTTCTGTTTCTCTTTGTCTTTTGGCTGTGGCTTTCCTTCCTTTAGGGCAGAAGGGAAGAGATACCTGGTTTGAAAGTAAAAGGACCACCGAGTAAACAAAGAGATGTACTGTTATATGTACGTATGTGTATGTCTGTGTATGTGCATTTGGCACGTGTACACAAATGTATGTGTGTATTTATGGTTTTGGACAAGTACGTATATTTAAACTTAAGTGATCTGTGAATGTTAGAACTATGCTGTCCTTTAAAGATACCTCAGGGAAGCAAAAATATAGTTGTTTTTTGCCCCTTACATTGTCAAACATCATCAGTTATTATATGGAGCTCCAGACAAACGTATCTGTAAATGGTGATTCCGAGGCTTTGCACATGGTCTTAACCATAACTGCAATTAGGGTCCACTTCCTTCAAGCCCACTGGGCCCCGTTCTTGCCACTCCAACGATTAGCTGAGGTGCCACTCAAGGCGGAAACCAGTGAGCGAGGCTGAAGACCTCCCAGGCTCTGTTCCCGAGGGCCTCGGTCGTTAAGGGGAGGGTACTGGATGGCGGGGAGGCGGACGTGAGTTAGCCCCTTGTGCCCCCCGTGACTTCTTGAATTAGTAATTACATTCAATGCTCTTTTACATGGGTGTGGTATAAAGTAGGCGAAACTTAGTTCCGCTCATCAAGATCTCAGTGCTAACAAAGAACTCGGAAGAGGCTCCAGAATTAAGCTACTGGAGGGAGCTGTCACTACAAGTCCCCACCACAACGAACGAGGAGATCTCCGAGGGGCGCGTGTGCATTTTCAATTCCTGCTGCCACCTTCGCCGGGCTCAGCCTTCTGTGAGGGACCTGAGTCTATGCTACCACTTCCCTGCTCCCCCCGGCCAAGTTGGGGCATTTTTTTCTTTTTTTAAAGACTGGTTTGCAAAATTGCTTTTTTCTCCCCTTAAAATTCTCTTTTCTGAATTCTAGGAGGCCGTGCTGAGGACGCTGGCTCTGGAGTGCGATGGAGTTGGCTCCAGCCCGCGCTCTGCGCCGTCACCGCGTGTCTGTGTCCTGGGCCGCGGAGCAGGGTTAATACCAGCACCGGGCTCCGCAGATGCACAGTGCTCACTGAGCAAGAGCCGGCAATAATACTGATGACCCTCACTTATTTTCCAGAGAACTTGGACAAATTTCATGTATTTTTAGAGTCCGTGTGCATTACGGGCTTCGAGTGCCACTTGACATCCTGTTTGCAGGACACTGCGAGAGATTCTGAAAGGCCCAACGGTGAGGAAGCCTGGGGAGGTGGGAAACCTCCGTCCCCCGGCTGCGTACGCTTGGGCAGGTTACTTGTCCTTCCTGTGCCTCAGTTTCCTCATCTCTAAAATGGGCAGGATACACTAGTGACAAACAGAATAACTTACTGCCAGATAAGTCAGTTAGAGATAAAATAAATAATAATAAAAGTGATTATAACTCTTGCAGAAGGACTGGGCTTTTTAACTGAAGCTACAGTCTCCCTCCTTAGAGAAATGACATGGGCGCCTGTGCGCATACTCACAACACACGCACAGTTCTATGTATAGTTTCAGGGGTGCAGAGATCCAGGCTACACTCCCCGGATAAAAGAGGCAGTAGGGGACACCGAGTCCCGAAACTATGTATATTATCAAAAGAGGACGTGGAATTTGCCTGTTACTTCTCTGGCAGATAGAGAGGAGAGATGTGGAAAATGTACCGCATTCCACACTGTGTGTTTTTGACAAGAGAATGCAGAGGCAAAAATGTTTTGGAAATCAAACTCAAGCGTGCTTTGTCTAACAGTCTACTCAACAAACGGTGCTGGGAAATTGGACAGATACATGCAAAACCGTGAAGCTAGATAACCTTCTTACACCCTATACAAGAATAAACTCAGAATAGATGAAAGACTTTAATGTAAGACTCAAAACCATAAAACTCCTAGAAGAAAACACAGGCAGTAAAATCTCGGACATTTCTCTTAGCAATATTTTTTTCTGATGTATCTCCTCAGGAAAGGGAAACGGAAGAAGAAATAAACAAATGGGATTATATCAATCTAAGGAGTTTTTGCACAGCAAAGGAAACCATCAACAAAATGAAAAGACAATCCACGGAATGGAAGAAGGTATTTGCCAATGATACATCCCATAAGGGGCTAATATCCAAAATTTATAAAGAACTCCTACAACTCAACACCAACCCCCCCACACACACAAAACAATCCAATTAAAAAATGGGCAAAGGACCTGAATAGATACTTCACCAAAGAGGACATGCAGATGGCCAAGAGACACATGAAAAGATGCTCAGCGTCCCTAATCATCAGAGATGCAAATTAAAACCACGGTGAGATATCACCCCACACCTGTCAGAATGGCACCATCGACGAATCCACAAACAACAAGTGTTGGTGTGAGGATGTGGAGGAAAGGGAGCCCTGTGCACCGTTAGTGGGAATGCAGACCGGTGCAGGCCCTGTGCAAAGCAAAGTGGAACTGCCTTACGACCCAGTGATCTCACTTCTGGGTACATATCCAAAGAAACCCAAAACACTAATTCGAAAGAACACATGCACCCCTGTGTTCATCGTAGCGCTATTTACTGTACCTAAGATATGGAAGCAACACAAGTGCCCATCAATAGACATGTAGATTAAAATAAGAGGTGGTACATATATACAGTGGAATATTACTCAACCATGAAAAAGAATGAAATCTTACCATTCCCAACAGCATGGATGGACCTAGAGGGTATTATGCTAAGTGAAATAAGTGAGACCGAGAAAGACAGATACCATACGATTTCACTTCTTTGTGGAACCGAAACAACAAAATTAACAAAACAGAAAGAGACTCAGACGCAGAGAATAAACTGATGAGGTTGCCAGAGGGGAGGGGGCTGGGGAGCTGGGTGAAAAAAGTGAAGGGATTAAGAAGTTCAGATTGGCAGCTACAAAACAGGCACAACGGGGCTGGGATAACGTACAGCATAGGGAACACAGTCAACAATACTGAAATAACTATGTACGGTGCCAGGCAGGTGCTTGAATTATGGAGGGAGGCGATCACTTTGTAAAGGATATGACTGTCTCACTGCTATGCTGTACACCTGAAACTAATATAAAATAATACTGAATATCAACTGTAATACAAAAATTACAAAAATAATTTTAAAAGCATGGTTTGTCTGAGAGTTGACTATAACATACCATTTGCTTCTGGGGCTGTATTTTTTTGACCGAGTCCCTTTGGTTCCCGGATACAATGTTAATAGAGTTTCTTCAAATTAAAAAATAAATCAGCCAGTAGGATGAGGGTGGTCAGGGTCACAGTGCGGAAGATAAAGGTGCAGGGTTTTCCTTTATCTTTTTCTGAAAGCCCCAGTCATCCCCATCTCTGCTAACGGGCAATGTGGTTATGCAAAGATTTCTTATTTGTATTTCCACTGATGCGACTGCAGGTTTTGAATCACTGGTAGTCTTTGCATAAAGACTAGAACAATAAAAGCGTAATTAGGATACATTGTATACAGCCGACTCCAGTTTCCTCTTGCCCCAGCTCCGCGTTTATGATAAATCACCAAACACAAACGCTCTTTAGGGAGGGTGGTTCGGGGTCTCGCCTCTCCATTGAGCAAACACAGGGCCCGGGACTGGAGTCTAAATTTCAATTCTGCAAGTGTACAGTGGAACTGAATAATATCTGGCACGACGCGGCGCACAACCGAGCCACTAAATGGCTGATTTACTAAATTATTATTAGATGAGCCCTTGCTGTTCCAAATGAAAGTGCAGCCACTGTCTTCCTTCGTGGTGTGTTCAAATTGTTCTGTGTTTAAATATTCAGCATGAGGCTAATGTGAACTGATGAACTGAGACCATAAACATTCCCTTTCAATACAGACAGAGCGACAGGGATGCAACCTATCGTAGGCCCGCGGAGGTGAAGATGATTTATATTTAAGGGTGCTGCCGCCTGCTTCCATTACTTCGGGGCACTCTTAATTAGCACGGTGTTGGGAATGACGAATTCCCACGCGCAGGACGAGCAGCACCTCGGAGGCCGAGGTCTCTCTCGTGCGGATGACGGAGAAGCTTCCACCGTCATCGGGCCTGGTGCTCTGTTCCGGCTGCGCCCCCCCAGCCGCGCGTCGTGGCTGCCAGAGGAACTACGGTTCTGACATTCGGTGTCTTTCCAGACCCGCCTGGCGGGTCTACCCTCCATCCCTCCGCCATCCACCTTCCCTGCGACCGGCACCTCCCGGGGGCTCCTCGGGCACCTGGCCCCGCATCGCCCGGCGTCTTGACTGACACCTGCTGGAGTGAAGAACGGTCCTTTTGCCCCGTCTCTGTCTTCTCCTCGGAGGGCAGTTATAGGCAAGCCCTTAAAATACTGTGATCACCGACGGTGGATTAGAATTTTTTATTGGCGCCGTGTTGCCATAACAACACAAAGACAGCAGATGACTTAAGCTAAGCTTGCAAAGCAAAAGGCTGCTCATCTGGCAGTTAAAATGAATACAGTTCATTTCACAAGTTCCCCATATGGACCCTTAGCGTATGGTAATGAGGGGACCATATGGCGGGAGAAACCGCGCTGGGGACGCGGGCTGCTCTGGCTGCGGGACTCGCCCGGCGTGCGCGCGCGCTCGGGTGCGAGGTCTGGCTGGGGCTGGCCCGGGGGCTCGTGCGGGACGGTGGCTTTCCGCGGGGGTCCCGCGTTGCCTCGTCCGTTCCTTGATATTTCGGCTGCGCGACGACCGACATCGTGCGCGTTCCGCAGCGTCGTTCGTCACGATCTGTCAGCCGTGTTTGCAAATCTGACTTGCGAGATCTTTGAAACGTGTTGTTCTTAAAAGGCAACAGTGCTAAGTTTTTAGACAGAGTGCAGGAGAATTTAAGCACTTCTGACAAGCAGAAACATTAACGGTAATCGTTTTAAAAACACTCGCCTCTTCTGCCTGCATGTTTAGCTGTAAATAATGCTACAATGTATAAAAGCTTTAAAGTAAAAATGTAATAAATACTTTTTTATTATGTTTCACGAAGGATAACAAATGCCGGGAGCCGGGCGCCCGCGCCGCCTACGCGTGAAGGTGAGGGCGTGGGGACAGGGACCGCTCCCGCCCCTCACCCAGGACCGGGCCGGGGACCTGGGGGGCAGCTCGGAAAGCGCTCTCGAGTCGATCCCCTGCTGCCCACGCTTCATGAAAGATGAATATAAATGCGTGCGTTCGCCACGGTGAGCTAAATTAGGAGGTCTGGCAGGGCTGGGAGGGCTGAAAAATCACACAACCAGTGAGTGTAATTACTCTTTTTTAAGTCTATTAAGTGGTGTTGTTCTATCAGGACTCGGGGGTGTAGGACACGAGGAGCGAGATAAAGTAATGTGTATTTATTACTCCCGCCGGATCAATTTACCAGATATTTTCAGCTCCATAAAGCAAAATACACAAATGCCTCCTTTGTTACTTTTCTCAAACTGCGTTATTTTCTCCAAAAGAGGGACCTGGCCCTTGGAGGAAAAAACACGTTTGCCCCGCGGAGGTCCCCGGGCCAACCCCTCTGGGCGGGGAAGTGAGAGAAAGCCGGTGAGAGTTGGAGGGTGGGGTGGGTTGTGGGTGAGGGACAGGAGAGGGAAGCTAAGTGCCTCACGGCAGAATCGCGTGGGTTTCCAGATCCGAGGGGAAGGTGGGAACCCTACGTACGCAGTGGCAACAATGAGCCTGGGTTCGAATCCGTTTCCCACTTGCCAGCTGAGACGTCGTAGCGCGTCACCAATCCTCTGGGGACTCTGGCTCCTAGGAAATGGGGGGCACCCAGCTCGAAGGCATTTGTAGCTCCCATTTCCCGAAGTCTTGCTAAATGCCAGAGAGATCTCTTCGCATGAATTATTAACACCCAACACAGCAACACTGCAGGCATTGCTTTAAGGAAAGAGGAAACCCAGGCTGGGAAGGTTGGGTCAAGGGCACTGGGCCGCGGGTCGGTTTTCAAAGTCCACATCTGTCTGACCCGACGGCCCTCTCTCTAGGCCTCTCTGCCCATCAGCAGCCTTGACCAAGCCATGCTACCTGCTCTCTGGGACCCAATGCTAACTCAGGCCACTCGCTGCCTTTGCGTTAACGCTCGCGGACCACTCAGAAGACAACCGGCGAATCGCAGGGGGCGGGAGACACCTCTGGTCTTCAGAACAGAGAGAGCTCCTTGCTCAGTGTCTCCCGACTGCATCATGCGCTTCAGAACCCCCGGAGCTCCTGACTGACCGCGGTCCCCATCTCCCTCGCCTCGACATTGTAAGAAAAGTCAACCTTCACCCCAAACCGGGTCCCACGCCCTCTCCCCTCCTGCCAGGATCTGTGGAGGAAGGCGAGTCTGTATGAACGAACAGAAATGCTGCGATTTTAAAACCTTCGCCTGCCCTTCCCCGCGTGCACGTGAAAAGGGAAGCCAGAAAACATCTGGGGTTAGTATAATCACAGTATTTTTAAAACGTGTGTACAGCAGCTATCACTGACGGAGACTCCCAGGAACGAAGTAACGTACAGCGGAGGCACCGTCCTGCCCCTGCTCTCTCGCTGGGAAATGGGAGTGATGTCTGCTTCCCCGACTTCTCTCGCAAGAGGGGCTCCCATAAAACAAAGCGTGTGTAAGTTCTTTGTAAAAGCAGGAGCCAGCACACAAAGGCATATTATTACGGAAAGCTGTCTGCTCGGTCTTTGGAGCGGTTTCATTTGACAGAATATGTGGGTGGTTGTATGAATCTAGCTTTGTCTATTCACAAACACATGGGTTTAATAAAGGCAGTTTGTTTTGTGAGGTGTGTGGTCCGCGGCTCACTAAACACTCCTGTTTGACAAACACTGACCATGACTCTGAGAAAGGCGGGGCCCACTTGTATCCCCCTAACAATGGACGGCAGGAGGACAGGCCTCCCCAGTCCACAGGAATAGCGCGCGCTGGCTCCATCCGCCGCTTCCTGGCCCTGCTCTTGAACCCTCGCTCCACCTTGGAGTTCGGAGCCAAGAGGACAGCCGCTCCGGTCTGACTCACACACAGAGCTTCCTGGGGTGGGCTCTGGCCAAAGGCCTTGCGCGGTCAAGTGGTAGATGCAAGCCGTGGAGTGTTTCCTCAGCACACAAACCCATTGTGTCCTTGATTACTCGTCCCAAACCCAGGAAAAAGGGGCCGGGAGTTTCACCACTGGGCCACTGGGGACGAAGGGACACGTGCCTGGGCTATTTGTTCAACGTTTCTGAACGTGAAACTCAGCCGTAAAAAATGTTTTTAAAAACAAGCACAACAAAACGCAACCCTATATTCCTACTTGTCTTCTTTCTTTATAGATAAGAAAAGTACTGTCTGGCTTCTCTAGACCTCACCCAGATTAAACCAAAGTCGTTTTCTGTTTTTCAGTAAATAGTCATAGAGCGGTGATTGTGGGCCAGAGACCATGCCGAGGGCATCCATAGGATTACCTCTTTTTATCCTTACGTGATCCCCATGAAGCTGGCATGATTTATTCCTATTTTATAGATGAAGAAACTGAGGCACAAAAGGTAAATCATAGTCTCAGCTGCTCTGCCAAGATTGGAGGGAAGAGCTCTCAGAAGCAAGGGTCCCACTCTAACTCATCGGCAAATAATTGTAGCTGCCTTTGGTTGAGTCCTGAGTAAGTGCTTACAGTGGCAACCCCCCAGAAGTGGGAAATATTACCATCTCCATTTGACAGAGAAGGGAACTGAGGCACAGAGAGGTGAAGAATTCTGCTTAAAAATTAAAAAAAGAATCTTGACCCAGGTTGCATAGCTAGTCACTGCCTTCACTTTGAGCTCCACCCCCCGATCTACCCCTCCAGTCCCTCCAGCAGACTCTAGAGACATCAAGTGTCAAAAGTAAAGTGGAGACAATGCCTACATGGAAACAGTGGGAAGAATCCAGTCTGGCACCCATGCCTCCCTTCTACCACTGAGACACCTAAGGCACTGACCGTGGGGCGGACACACATTATTTATATCATTGTGCTATAGAATTACCAATGAAATGACCAATTACTGCCCCAGAGGAAATGCACGGGAGTTCGGTTCTTGCCAGACAGAGGAACCTGAAGGTAAATCTTTCCACGGCACACCCATGCTATGGAAGTAGACTGCCATCCACTATTAGATTATTTAACTGTTCACCAATAAATCAAGGTGAATGGGAATGATGTGTAGAGTGGAGGCCCCTTTCAAAGACAAGGGGATGGACACACTGACACGTCATAGGCCTTCTTCCTCAGGTGAAAGGCTTTCAAGAAGTTTTCACCAAGGTGAGCAGCACTGGGTGGAAGAGGGGCTGCTCTGGGAAGCCGGGGTGGAGACTGAAGGCTGTGTGGTCCTTTCCCTGAGGTCTAGGTGGAGGATGGGCCCATTTGCTTGTCCCGGTTCTGCCTGTCTTTGGCAGCAGCGCCCCTTCCCCGCCCACCGGCCCCTCGCCCTGTGCATCATGATGTTTGTGGGGCAGCTTGCCTCTGGACCAGGCCCATTCTGACAGGGGGCCCCGCCTCCCAGGCCGGCAGGCACACAGGTAGAATCCGATGATGGACGGGTCTCCCAAAGAGGTCAGCTGAGCTAGGAAGGATGCCAGCTTCATTTTTCTAAGTGCTTTACAAGGAGAAGCGGACCTACCTCTAGACGTACTGTAGCAAAGAGAGGACCTCTCGTCTACGCATTTAATTTATCATAGTTTTCACTGGCGCAGTGAATGAAATTCCATTTTGCTGTCAGTAAACGATGAATGGTAGGTAGGCTTGACTAATTCTGTACCTCGAACTCCCTTAGCATTTAATTGTCTTCCCCTCTGAGTCCTCACAGAGCTTTGGTGGCACTCTGGTTAAGCGTACCTGTTCTTTCTTTACGCATGGTGTTGGGATTTCTCCCACACAGGCTCCAAGTTCCTTGGGTACAGAGATGGGAATATTCCCAACATGGACAACAGGTACAGAACAGAAGCGAGTAAATGTGAGTTTCCTTCTTTCCGCACTGGCGATTAATGACATGTTGCTATATGGCACGCGTTACTCTGCCCTGAGCTTCTGTTTCATTTCTCACCTTACCTCCCAGTTAGGTGGATTGCCTTGACAGGGAAGAGGTTCTGTCTTATTTGTCCAGTTGCAAGATCTACCAATGTTTTCTTTTGTTCTCTCCTCACCAGGGATGAGTATGAGTTTTCATGTAGGCAGAAAGGCAGTGTGTTTTCTCTTCTTGAGAGCTGAGATGATGTAGTGATCAATAACCTGGACTCGGGAGCCAGACTGTATCGGTTTGAATCTCAGTGTAGCAATGTACGGACTGTGTGACCTTGGGCAAATGATTGAACCTCTCTTTGCTGGATTATTTTCTTCCCCAAGACATGGTAATAGTACCAACCTCAGAGGGCTTGAGAGGAAGACATGACATAGCATATGTAAAAATAAGTACAATATCACCTGGCACATAAGTGCTTGCTACATTTATTATTGCTTACCTTACAGCACCAAACACACGAAGCCCAAAGATACTGAGCTGCTTGTCTATGAGCTGATTTTTATCAACGACCAAGTTTCCCGCCAATCACCCAAGTCCAAGTTTCCAGAGACCGTAACCCGAAGGAGAGGTGTCCTTACCTTTGGCAAACGCTCAGGATCTCCAGGGTGCCGGGGAATGACCTTCTGTAACCTCTGGAAACCATAATCGATGGTGGGTTCATTGAGCGCTGCAATGAAGAAGTCACACAATTAGAACAATTTCAGGAATGAGAACGTGACTTGCAACACTAATGGTGTGGAAATAACGGGGAAATCTAAAGCCTCATTGATAACCTTTGAATTAGATCATGAAATGATCAGGCGACTGTTTCCTTTGCTTGAACAATTACCACCATCTCCATCTGTTATTGACCACGGTAGGGAGGGACTCACTCAAGAGACCACATAGTAGCAGGTCTGAACTCTGGTCTTCTGGACAAATTTTTTTCCTTACATTACTGAAAATAGAAAGTAAAATGGTATGTAATGTGAGGTTTTAGGGTTCACTTTAGTCAGAAGATAAAGTCAAAATGCTTGAGGGCTTGTCCGAGGATATCCACAGATTGTAAGAAGCAGGAGAGTTCAAAGTCCTTGCTTCGTTGCAAAATCTCTAGTGGGCCTCAGCGGATACAATATCCCAGTGCCTCCCGGGGCAATGGAGCCCGCAAGAGTGCGGTGCGGTGCAAAGAGCTAGGCAGTGAACATGACCCTGAGGCAACAGCCTCGCCTCTGCAACGACAGACCGAGTCACCAACATCACTGTTATTTCAGGAAAAAGACCAGCCTCTCTGGAGCACTGGCTTAGAGCGGCCGGGTCTCCATGAATTCTTAAAAAGACCAAAGAGCGAAAACTGTACACATACTAGGAAGCAATGGGCCTTGTTGTCCTCATACTGACTACACCCTCCCCAAAGCATCCTTAAGTTAAACGCGACACAAAGTGAGCTCTGATCCGTCATTCGCAGATTTCCTCCCCCGGATGCAAAATCTCTTCGGCCTTCTCTCCCGGGTGGGGAAGAGACGGCAGCTCTGGGGGAGGGTGGGTAGGTTGTTTCTTTTCTTTCTGGTGTAACCAAAGTGTTCAACCACATATTTCCTCCCATACTGAATAAAAAGGCAGTCTTTGTAGTTCTGAGATTTAGCTATACATTAAAAAAACAAGTTGCCACATGCTTTACTTAAAATGAATTTCCATTAACCTAAATTTTAAAAGTAAGATTCGTGCTACTCCCAACTTTAAAAAACTGTATTAAATTCAAATAGGTCCCAAGGCTAATGGAAGCAATTTGTATACCAACCCAAACTGACTGGCCCACTTTTCAAAATACAGGTATGATAATCTCGTGGTTTTAAAAGGACATTTAAATTGAAAGACTGTGAATTTAGTACATAATTATACCAATAGAACCCTTTAACTTGTCAACTTGTAAATCTAAAAGGCTATCAATCATTTCTAAAGAGGAAATAAACCTTAAAATTCCTTGATTGACAGTGCTTACTTTTTATGTAAGAAAAAAAAAAAAAATAGGGGGGAAAAAGCTGCATAAAGTGGCCAGAAATCCATTTACAAAAGTACATTGTTTTCCATAGGTGAGTAAAAAGCCAGTAATTACACCTCCAAAAGACACATAAATCAGAGTAAGTACTTTTTCCTCACTTATATATTTTAAGTTAAAGTGAACTCCAGTAACTTTTTATTTAAAAGATTTTCCCCCAAATGCAATGCTTATTGAAGTTTGTTAATAGAGTAGCATTTTCATTTCAGATAATGTAATCATTTTTGCAAATATGAGATTTAGCTATGCCCCCCTTCCCTTCCAAACAGTAAACTTTCAACCTGTCTCTTGTGGAAATTAACTAAAATTACACCCAGGTGTACCGCATCTCTCTCTCTGTGCTAGCATATGAGTTAAGGCACAATATTTATTATTCCTCTCATTTTTATGATTACTTTCTAAACCCTTGAGAAGAATTCTTTTTTCAAATTAGACTTGAAGAGAAAAAGCCATAGGACTCTATGCAGGGAAGCTGTTACTCGTAAAATACGTGGGATTTAATCAAGAAATCCATGAGGGGCGACAGGACTGAGCACCTAGGTTTAAGTTCTCTATCACATCCATCCCCCACCCATCATACTAATTGCCAACAAAGAAGTTGAACCATAAAAAGAGCTTTAGACAATTAAATGCATCATTTTAATATCTGAAGACATAATTTAGCATCCTGAAAATTCCAATTCTTGGTTTTATTTGTCAGTTCAAGCCAACAATACAATTTGAATTGTTGACCCACCCCTTTCATGCCTACTGTGTCAAGGCACCGTGGCTGCTAATTGAACGACTGTCTGATGCATGGCAGGGGGGAGCTGTGTTTCTCTGGCTATACGGCCAACACACAGCAGAAAGACTGACACTTAATATCTGCAATTAAAAGAACCCATTCAAATATCATATGGAACTAATAGCCAAAGAGCTGAGGAGAAGTCATTCGGCTGACACAAAGAGTAATTGAATTAGATATATTATACACATTATTCAAAGAAAAACAAGCACCTACTCCATGGAAGTATCCTATGTTGGAGGAGATATTTCAGCCAGTAAGACAAAGGCTGTTATGTCCCATGCCTTTATGACTTGCTCCGTGCTCCTATCTTTAAACATGTTAATCTGCCCTCAATTTGGGGACTGACTATTATAACGCAATTGCTCTGCGCTGTGCACAAAGATAGCACAACAGATACGTGCGGCAAAGCTCTGCTTCGGTTCAAAGGTGTCTGATGGTTTCTCCGACTGCGTGGGCCAGAGAAAAAGATTAAACCAATTGCTGAGCGAGAGTAAGCATCTCATACAGATTCTTCAAACAAACAAACAAAACCAACCTGAAAACAGGTTAAGTATCTCTGGAATATAATGCAGTCCTCAAAAGCAAGGCCGGGGAGGGGGAACCTGCTTGCCCGTGTGACACACGGCCGGGTTAAAAAGCGGCTCACGGGAGCCTGTGTACAACATGGTGCCTCTTTTCAAAAACACACATATAGAGAACGAAGAAAACGCCTGTGTATAAGCCGCCCGAGAGAGGGTCTTAAGTGCTTTTCTTCTCTTTGTGCTGTGCATTCTCTAAATTTTCCACAATGAACGTATATTACTTTTATAATCAAAGAAAAAGGTTAAGAGCGAGAGATTATTGCCGAGATGGAATTTGACCTGCTTGTATAAAGTAATGACATAAGAAACTACGCCTTAAAAGGGGTCTGTAGACCCTTTAATAACCCTGCGTAGGTTATTACAGGCCATGACAAAAAGAAGCAGTATACTTTTGGCCAGTTGTATAAATATGTGACTATTCATAAACTGCTCTGAAAATCAACAGAGAAGGGAACAGGGAGGAATCATAAAGAATGGTATATTTATTTCGTCAGTGGGGGTAGTTGTACCTTAGGGACATACATCTACCCTGCAAGAATGTAATATAAAGTTAATCCTTCAACAAAGTGACCTCATTGTATTCAAGCACAGGGCTCGGGGGACACCCGTAGAAATGGGGCTAATCAATTTTTTTCCCCCCTAAAACTTGGGACAAATCCGAGAATCCAGTAGAGAAAGAAAAAAACTTAATTGGGCATAATTAGCCACAAATAAAGAAGCGTGAGCATTTCAGGTTGAAAAAAAGAAGAAAAATGGATGAGGCTGTACATGGAGAAAGGAATGCAATGGCTCGAGCGGCGTATGTATGTGGCCCTGCTCCCCAATGCCAAGTCCACACTCTCTGAACAGGGTTTGAGAGGCTGCCACCCTGAACCAGGTGGGGATGGTAGCAGACGGAGGGAGGCTCGGAGGTTTAGAAAAAATCCATAATCCCAAACAAGGAAAACCTCCGTTTTTAAAGAATCAGAATAAATTGGGGCCAATGTGGGCATTAAAAAATTCCACAAGATAATAATTCTCTGTTGATTCAATCATCATTTTCAGCGCCTACCATGTGTGCAGAGGGCATTTGTAGGAATGGACTGTGTTGGGTCACACCTCCATACACCCTTAAAAGTAAACTTTCTGAGAGGTATATTTAATAGGACCCAGAAGACAGGTGAACAACTTTGACTGTGGAGTTGGTACGCAGCACAGGCTCTCACAATAGCTGCCCTCTTGGTCAAGAATCCACTCTCCTGCCTCCCTGACAGTCAGACTGTGGGTCCCCACCTCCGCTCTGTCTCTGGCATAGCCTTCACCAGGGTCACACTACACTTAACGGGAACACATGGATTTAAAGAGTGATCAGGCTACTGGGAGCCACAGACGTCTGGGGTTTTTTTTGTTTGGTTTGGTTTTTTCAACACATCATCTGTACGCTGTAGCGTGTGTTCACCACCCCAAGTCAAGTCTCCTTCCATCACCATTTGTCCCCTTTTACCCTCCCCCCACGCTCATGTCTTCCACTAACCTGTTCAAACTCAGAGGTGCATACATGTCAGCTGAATAAGCCGAGTGCGGCCTTACAGAGCTTTGTACATATGCTCCGCATGTCTGAAAGCTTCCTGTCAAGGCATAAAGAGAAAGCAAACCTTTCTACATGGGAGAGCAAGATTTCAGCTCTCGGGGCAGACATATCAGTTGAGATTACAGAGGGTCTTCTCACCCACGGGTAGGACCCGATACTGGGACTGGATATTCGTTGGAAGCATGGGATACATGCAGGGGGCTGGCTGGCATTTCAGCTTCATCGAAGTCATTTGTTTTCAAAAAGTAGAAGTTAATTAAATGGTAAAAAAAAAAAAATTCAAACCACTTCATCTGGCCATGTGTTGGAACTGCTTATAAAAGGCTTTGGGTTCCTTCCCAGTCTCACAATCTCCGACTCCCCTAAAGGAAACCAGTGACTCTCTGTGCAGAACCAGTCTTTGCAGAGCCCTCTCCTCTGGGCTTCAACCGAGGTACCGGTCAAAACAAGAACAGCTCTGGTTCTACAGAACTATTGTTTACCGTGTCTAAAATGTCCATGCAGCATGACGTGCTCTATGCAAATAAAATTTAGAATAATTGGGCTAGATTTTTATGCACTAACACTAATGACAAGATTACTAAATCTGTTCAAAACATCTGATACTGAGCAAATGCTAACTAAATATATATGCGGATTGTGGCCTTTTCATGCCTTGAGTCTTTTTTTTTTTTAAATCTACTTCACAAACACATCAAATAAAGAAAATTCTCTTTAAGGGGATTTATTTGCAAATTAAAATCACATTGTCAAGACAGATACATGCTCAGTTATGAAAACTGATTTCTCTCTTTTCAGAGTTTTCTTCTAAAGAAATCCCTGCTCTGTTCTCCTTAACTTCTTCATACTTATTCCTGGAAACAATGGAAAGAGTGGCTGGAGAGCTACGTTTCCAACATTGGGGAAAGCGCCCTGGGTGCCGTCCCAATGTTAGAGAGCACAGTCCCCCGCGTTTATAGCTCAGCCGCTCACTGCCCTGTTTAAACATATTTCTGGGTTTTAATTTCCTTCTTTTAATGGTTGTGTGACATGATGTCATTTTGACTGGAAATAAAAAGAAATGCAGATATTATTAGGAAGGTCATATTTATATTCTATTGCCATTTAATGCCCAAACAAATATCTAGTACTCTAATCCAAATAATAAATAAAACCTCATAGCAGAGGCACTGATAAAACCAGCACCTGGGTCTCCAGCCCTCCCTGGTGACTTCTCTCTGTTTGAACTGGAGGGTAACAATCCAAGGCAGATCCGTTCCGGGCACGAGAGTTATTACATATGTGGTAGGCTGTTCCATAATAGCCCCATTTTATCCCCTCAGTCACTAAATTAACAACCAGAGGTAAACAATAAAACAGCAAGTTATCTTCACGAACCTGGCTTTAGGATTGACTCAAATATAGACACCAAAAAAAAAAAAATCAACCAGAAACCTAAGCAAAAGCCAGAAATCGGGTTCATGAAGAAACTGGCTGCCTTTCCAGCCGTTTGGATGCTGCGTTACTTGCCTAGAGGTTTAGCGCAGAGGGGTACTCGGGGTGTCTCTCCAGCGGGAGGGGTCCACGCCCTAAGAACCTAGCCCGGGCCCCTGCGAGCGAAGGCCCCGCTTTTGGTGTGCGGTGCTGCTCCCGCCTGGCGCCCGCCTCGGGCCAGCGAGAGCCGGGGGGCTCTGGGCAGAGGCTCGCTGCGCGCAGAAAGCTGTCACCGAACCAGGAGGGTGGCAGGATGGAGCCAACGCGGGCAGAATCTACCAACGCAGGAGCCAGAGGAAAATTTCCAAACTGGCTTTGAACTTGCTCTCACTTCTTATTTGTAGCCTTCAAACCTCTTGATGTGCGGCAGCAACTGTGAGATTCAAAAATCAAGCGAAGGCAGTCGCACCCCTCTCGGCCGAAGGCACCGTCGCTTGGCTCGGGGGCTACGCGCTCTTTGCACAATGCGGGCCGGAGAGCGCAAGGTAAAGGTGGAAGAGAGGAGGGGAGCTGGCCAGGGGACCAGGGACCAGAGCCCAGAGCACGGAACGCAGGGACGCTGGAGAAGGAGGCGTGGACCCCGAGGACCGCCACTTGGACGGAGAAGAGTTTGCGTATGTCTGGAAATTAATAACTCTTCCAGAAGCCAAGCAATCAAGAGCAGGAAGGAAGAATTCAGAGGGACTTTCTTTTGTTTTTCAAACTGGAAACAGCTTTACTGTTTTTCTATATTTAAAAGAAGTACATTCTTATTGTATAAGAAAAAAAAAGCACAAAAGAAACATGAAAAAGGAGAGAGAGCCCCAGAACAGCCCCACTCATATATAATCTCTATTTATAATAGCATGTATGTTTTTGGACATGTTCACAATACTGTTTTATATCTAGATTATATACATATTTATATCCGCCTCATTCTTTTTAATGGTTGTAGCATATCGTATTATATGGATGGCCATAATTTATGTAACATCCCTTGTTAAAGAGAATGTATGTTTTTCCCCCAAGATTTTCACCGATTCGAGAGTGCCATAATCAACAACACAGGAGAAAGTCTTGGCTATAAGAATAGGCTCATTTCAAGTCTTTGGATACATGTATTTCTTAACTATCCTTTATAACACTTATACCAATTTGTACTCCTACAGGTTATTTTTAAAGACATCTGCAAAAAAAACTAATTTTTAAGATGTTTGCACCCTGAACTCAAGTTCTCAGTGTTAAGGCCCTTGGAAGGTTTTTAATAGGTGTTAAGGATCACAATGACTACTTCTGGAGTTGTCAATTTAAGCACACTCTGAGGTCATATAAGACCCCTTTCCCAGCGATATCAAAGTGCTTTATAGACACCCTCTAACTGATTCCTTCAATATTCTCTTGACATAAATATCAAAAATTATTATTCCCAGTTGGAAGGTGAGAAACTGAGGCACAGAAAGATCTGGCTGCATAAAGCAGAGCAGAAGTGTTTTACTTACTATTCCAAGATGACTACTTTAAAATATACATACGTAACATATGTGTATACTGAGGAATCTCTATTTGCAGCATGTTGACAAGGCCTGCTACCAAACTGGGTTAAACTGTTCCTTTTTTACTAAATAGCTGTGAAACAAGAATCCAGCACCAGGAAGAATTTTTCTTTCCAGGCTCCTGATTCCATATAGGTGGACAGGTTGCTTGGCCTGATTTCTTTCCTCAAAGCTCAGCATGTCTACTGATGAGGACCTTTTGGGGAAGCCATTTTTGGGGAACCCATTTCGAACTTGCCCCACAAATGATCGAGAAACTGTGTTTTCTGTCTCACCAAGTTCTCCTAGGTCTAGGCTGAACTCTCAAAAGTTGATTTGTCTTTGGGGAAAAATAGACACAAAATGCCTTTGATATACATTAAACCAGCTTATTTCATACCACACCCAGTTGGTATTTTCTAAAAGATCCTTGGTGAGAAGTCACAGGCAGACGTAGAGCATCTCATGGTAAACGGACCCCTTCCTTGCCCCGGAGGGTCACCCTCTATCTAAAATGGAAATAGGTGGACGCGCCATAAATAGGGGGGGGTAGTGCTCTCTAACTGCAATCAAGTCGATGGGAGCACTGCCCTGGCGATTAAGTATGAAGTGCTCTGAACGGCTTGGCCTTCCGGGGACCTTAATTTAGATTTCCAAACGTGATGCAAGTTTAACACTAAAACTAAATCCCTCATGCAAACTGAAGCTTGAGGATCTTCATGACACTTTTTTTTTTTTTGGCTTTCAGTCATTTCCATTTTGGATTGTGTTAAAAAACTGGATCACATTTGAACAAGAAAAGGATGGTTTTCGCTGCGAAATGGATGATGGTGCTTGAGTAATGAGGCCCAACACACTGTTTTTCTTTCTTAACACTTAAGGATAAATCCATAATTTTCTTCCCTGCTGGCATATCTTCTGATATAGCAAGAGTAATATTCCCTCTATAATTGTTCTTCAGATTTCTGCCCAAAGAGTTTTTGACAATAACTGTTATCAAGGGGGTAAAATCACCCGGCCTGTCTGATAAACATGTTTTCTTGTGTTCCCACCCCAGCGAGTGCTTGACACCGTACTTTTATCACCCCGCTTGTGTTCAGAATAAGCTTAGAACAGCAATTGCTGGGGATAGGCAGGCGATAAACCGCATTGATTTAACACATCTTGTTTTCAATCATGCTTGGATTTTCTGAGCACGCATGTTTCCTGTACTCGGGCTTGTAGCTTTTATCTGACGAGCTGATCCCTTTTCACTGGAAAATGAACAGGTCGCACAATAAGACACGGTTTACTGGAACTTGAACACGCACCAGGGAAAGTATTTTAGATAAATACTGTCAGACATAGTGGAGCTGCATTTCAACAACACAATTGCTAAACAACAATACTTATTACCCTCCGAGAGCAAGCTCCGAGCAACTCGGGGCGCTCAGCGGGGACCGGCACGCGGGGCTGCGAGGCGGAGAAACCTCTGAGCCTGGCGCGGGCCCCGCGCGGCTCGGGCCCAGGTCCTGCTTGGGACTGTTAATGTCACAGTTTTATGAGGCAGCTCGCATCGCCTCTCCCACTGTTCGGAGTCATGTCGGCTAAGCCGGTGGACAGGTTTCAGAAGAGCTGGATAATGAAGCTACAGCAGAGCTCCGCAGACCATCAGGCGGGGAGGAGGGAACGCTCCCGAGAAAAGCGAAACAGAGGTGACTCCGAAGGACCCGCTGATTCCACTGATAAGACAGGACAGTGCTTGTGACTTGCAGGTATTGGGGGATTGAGTGATTATTTGGTAATATTTTAATGGAGTTGAAGAGGCTTACGACAAGTAGGCCGTGGAGAGAGCTGCAAGGGGCCATGTGGGGAAGCCGAGGCATTTTACCAGCCTGAGCTCCAGCCTAAACAGCATCTTGATGCAGGATGAATGAAGTCAGCCTCTCCAGGCCTGACCCAGCCTAAGCGATGATCATCGCTGCATATCACTAACCTCAGACTCGGCCAGGAAGCCTCCCCTACTGAACATCAGCATCTGGGTCCCTCTCCTTTGAGCTTTTACATACATGTTAATTATTATTTCATCCACTGTCTACTCCAGAGCTTTTCAAACTCTCTCTGTTCACAGCACCTTGAGCATCTCAGCAATCTGTGCTCAGTGCCTCTGAGCCACAAGATATACACCAAGAGGTTCTGTTTATTAAGTACTTAATGTCCAAACAGCTTAATGTTTATATTCTAACAACTCGGTAGTCGTTTGAAAAAAATACAAAGAAATTGTAAGAAGAAATATATATATGGGCTGTGTTCTACTCTTAGGCACTGCCCAGCTTCCTAAACCTTGGAATAAGATTAGACATCACTACCTTCTTTCCTATTATTCCACATTGGTTTTCACATGACACTTCCTTCTGGCAGCAGCAACTGTTGAAAACTCAGCTTTGCTAAGCTGTGACACCATCCATGGGAATGCAATGCAATCTAGTCTGGAGCTGGGAACAAGCTGGAACTAGTGTTGTGTGGTATCTGACAGACTTACAGTATCACCAGTTTTCCTCAAATCTGAAACATTTTATGGCACCCCCGTAAGTTGGCAGGGACACCTTGGTGTATAAGCTTAGGGAGCGTGGATCCACTCAGAGGCATAGAATTAATTAAGTGCTAAGATGCTACAAGGATCCACTGTATTAATTCATTGTGTCTTTTCTTCTCTTAATAATCATTATAACAGCAGCAAGCAGCTAACACTTCCTAATGACTTACTATGTAGCAAGAACTTTACATGGATTAACCTATCTAACCTTTACCACAACCCTAAGGACATTCCCATTGTTCAGAGAAGGAAAGTGAGGCTCAGAGGTGTTAGATATCTTGCCTAACTCCACAGGGCTGATGAGTGAGAGGCCAGAGATTTAAACCCGGCAGTGTGCCTACCAAGCCCTGCTCTTGACCTCTTTGCTAGAATAACCAGGCTAGGACAATCTAGAGGCCTCCAGAATAGGTCTATGATAACTTTGGCTCACAGGACTTTCCTAATGCTTTTCTCGCTCCCCGTATCCCCTTCTATCCTCAATCTGGTCTAGTGCTTCTCTTTGTCTTAACTTACGTCCCATGGAAACCTTGGTCTCCTACTCCAGACCTCATCTGACTTCCACTTCTCTAACAGTGCACTCCTCTTCCCTTCGCTCGAACCCTTTCAGAGTAAAACAGCCAGGTTTGCATCTAGGCTACATTACTGACCAGCTGTGTGCCTTTTGGAAAAGTCACCTTCTTTAATTCCTCCTGATCTGAAAAGCAAAGATGTGATGGGGTACTATTTGTACAGTGCTGAGCATATAACAAATACTCAACAGGCAGTTGTTATCACTGAGAATAGCTGCCCATGCTAGAAATAGGGGCCGATGTGGCGAACACAGGACGAATTATGCATGCTACATATTCCCTACTCTCAGGGACCTCCAGAGTCTTGAGGAGCAGGAAGCCATAAACAGAATTCTAAAACCATGTGATAAATCCAATAGGAGGAGGTAGAATTCTAGGAGAACATCAAATATACTTCACTTGTTTTGGGGGCTCAGCCTTTCCTTTCCCACTTACACTAATTTGAAATCACAGTTCAAAGAATTCCGCCACTTCTGGGCCTCACATAGTAAGTACCCTGAAATAGAACTCTATTTGTAGTAGGACACAATTGTTTTAAAACAATATAAATTTGGTTAAAACAATATTAAAACAATATAATTTTGTAAAAACAATATAAACAATATAAAATGGAAATAAAAATAGGTAGAAGACACCTAATTAAGATGGGATTCTTTCCCAGACTTGGGATGTTTTACATTATTTAATTAATTTGATAAAATAGGATGCTTGCTGTATACGAGGCTGTGTGCTTAAGAAGAGAAAGGCAGGCAGGCAGGCAGGCAGGCAGGCAGGAAGGAAGTAAGGAAGGAAGGGAGGGAGGGAGGGAGGGAGGGAGGGAGGGAGGGAGGGCAGTGCAACACAGGTCTGGTTTCTGTGCACCCCCAGCTGGAGATGATTCCATTTGAAACACCCTTCCAAGCACTGTGAGGTGCCCTTGAAGGGTGCACACTCCAGTGTGGAGACAGGCCTGTAAGCTAATCAAAAAGATGCGAACAGCAGCATTACTAATGTCCTGATAGCGTACTGTACAGAAAGAAAAGATAATTCTTTATAGTGGAGTCAGGGAAACATTTACCAAACAGGTCATATTTCAGCTGGGCACGTGAGGATAAATAGGATTGTTCCACTGAAAAGGGAAAAGCATTTCAGGTCAAAGGAACAGCATGAGTGAAGGCACAGACACAAAAGGACGTGATGTACTCAAATAAGGTTGGATAGTACAGTTTGGGGAGAGGATAGCTTATATATAGAGTGTAGGGTGTTGAGGAATAACCATGAGTGACAGTACTGGCCTTGAATGCCTTGGTAAGAACCCTAGCTGGTAGGCAACAGGGAGCTATTTAAGGTTTTCCATGTCATAAGAGTGGCACAGTCAGATCTATAGTTCAAAGACATAACCATAAGAGTCTAATAAAAGATGGGTTTTAAAGTCAGTACTATTGCAATAATCCAAATGGCAAATATTTGGAAGACCACTAATGATGAGGTGGTCTTGGAGGAGAAGGGAGATCTTAGAAATGCTTTAAAATAGAATTTACATGACTTCAGTAACATGTTCAATGTGAGGGGTTAGAAAGTATGGAGGATGACTCTGGCACTTCTACTTTACCTGCCTGGATGCAAGAAGAAAAGTATGTATGGAAGGAAAAAGTCACGAGTTCAGTTTCAGACATGCTTAATTTTAAATGCCAATACGTTTACAACCACTTAAAAATGTTCAGTAGACAGACAGCAATTAAAGAACTGAAACTGAGAAAAAAGACCAAGGATGGAATTAGGGTTATGGCCAAGATATAGGTAACAACTTAGACCACTGGTGTAAGAAGAGAACCAAGGATGGACAGTGCTACAGGGAACACCGACAGGTAAGGAATAGAGAGAGATTTGGAGAGAAAAAGGAGAGAGGTGGGTCAAAAAAGTAGAGCGAATACCAGGAGAGAATGTCACTGAAATTAGGTGGGGAGCTTACAGGAAAGGGGTTGTCCACCTTGCGGAGCTGGGTAATCGGCCAGGAGAGGTCTGAGGAGAAGCTTTCAAATCGACCATCCCAAGATCATTAATGTAGGTGTTAGCGACTGCAGAAGACTCACAGGCGCTTGAACCCAGAGGACCTGGCTGTCTTTTGTCTCACTCAGTAGCCCCCGTACGAAGATCTGAACACTCCCAGTGAGTAAGGGTTGCTGGCAGATCTGTTTGCCCAACTGAAGCTAACTAATGACAAGAGGTGTATAAGAGAGTAGAGGACACTCAATCCCAAGGAAAAGTGCAGAGCTCTAGGGGCCCTGAGACAAAAGCTACGATGCCAAGTTCACCTTTAGATTTGAACAATTCCTGTTAGACTACGAAGAGTGAGGATGAGAGGATTTTTCCATGGCTCTTGGTTCTTTCTGCTCCCAATCTTGATGCCTCTCTTTTAAGAAGTGTATGGAACCACAATGAGGTTCCTGAGGCACCCCAATGAGGTTCTATTGCTTCTAACCCACCCTAGATTTGGACTTGTAGGCCTGGGTCTCCTGGTTACAAAATATTGACAAAATACATTCGTATATATAACCGGAATGTAATCGTCTCCTTTGGATGTTGGTGGTCTTACTATCAGTCCCTGATGACTTACAATCGATAGCTGTTTAGTTAAGCAATTCACTTGTTTTGGAGTAACCGTCATTGTGTGGGCAATGGGTATGTGGCCACTTCCGCAACAAGGCCACGTCTCCTGACGGAGGGAACGTTACAATCACACATTCGTTGCTATTAGCTCATGAGATTCTGGAAACCAATTTTGAAAAGCAAGTAATAAAGCACCACATAAAAAATAATGGTGTAATTACTTCTTGGTCAGGTTAAACCTACTGTGACGATAAAAACCAAAGGGATCAGCAAGCATCTTAAGCGGGTTTGCTGTAAATCTGACACTGGTTCTGACCTTCGGCGAAGAAAAGGCGCGCACCTACCCACCTAAGCCAGGTGCACAGAAGGCCCTTTGTGCCACATGCCTTTACAGAATCTCTGTTTGAAGAGCTGTAATGACTTTATCCCAGTAATGCCTATGTCATTTCTCCAGAGCTAAAGAGAATGGATCCTTCCCTAAATTATCAATCCATTTGAGTTTAGCACCCTCCTCTCCCAAAAAAGGGGCAGGATTTAGAAATTGTGTCAGAGAGCAGTGACCATGCTGGTACAATATGGTCTCTAGATGTAGAGGACAGAGAAGAAAGTGGGAGGTCTATTGGGAACATGAACCACACTATCAAGGAGGTGAAGGGAAATGCTGGCTATTGCTGTCGATCTCTGAGCAAACACTCTGGCAACCCACTAATGCAACCCAAAGGAAGAAACCAGCCTCCACTTTCAGGCTGTGGTCTTCCACTTCTCATCCCTAGTGCCCGAGAGGCTACCCCGGTCTCTGTGAAATATCATGGGCACGTGGTTATAGGAGCTAGGAGAGAGGCTTAGCCAAAGTTAGCCAGGAACTGTTAGGAATGGCATGGCACATTCCACATTCAGGGATGACTAACTTCTCATTGGTGCTACTTTTGGGTACTTTCAGCTCGTGGGAAGAGATGCAGTTGATACCTGTTTCTAAGACTTGCAGAATGCTCTCCTAAGGTACAGGCATTAGGGACAGACTGTCTGACCGGCTGCTGCTGAAGAAGAGTCTTAGTCTCCTGACAGGGCCACAATGGGCTAATTTTTACTAATAAAAGTGACTTGTATGGTTAAATTCTTAATGACAGAAACTCGTATGGAGAGGCAAGTTCTCTTGTACATTGATGGTTGGTTAGAAAGGAGGAGAGCTTTTTGGAGGGCAAACTGGTTATCTATGGGTGGAGAGGATGGCAGACTAAGTTCAGAGACCCAATCAAGTTCTAAGGCATCCTGCAAAGCAGGCCCTGGGGCCACACAAACCACTTCTAAGAACTCTTATTTTTCCACAGGGGCCCAGGCCCACATCAGCCACACCAGCCTTGTCAAACTTCAGAAATGCTGTTGTGTTTCCTGCTCGGACTCCCTCAGGCTCCCTTCTTCCCCCAAACTGGAACTAGAGACTAAAATTCTCCAAACTGAATCTTCCAATTAATTCCCTCTAAATTAATGGGTGCGATGGAGCAGCTAACAATGAATAATAAATGGAAACAAGGAAAGAGAGCGACCTTCCTTCCGCATGCTCGCTCTCCAGCCTGCCGGCCCCTATTGGAGGCTGGTGAATTTGAGAGGCAATGAAAAATACATATTTAACTCCATCTGTGAAATTCACTTTGCCCGAGGCCATGGTGTCAGATATTGTTTCTGGGTTTTTCAGAGGGCCGGGACATATCTGCGGGGGCAGAGAGCCCAGGCTTGATAAACTGCTGACCTAGTCCCAGATGGAAAAATTCTATCATTATATCGGGACAATAGGTATTGTGACCCTTTAAGAGCAAAATCAAACATAACGGATTGCATTTTTCAAAAGCTACCAACACAACTTTGAGGTAATAATACATTTTTCTAAGTCTCCTTTCTAACTCTGGAATTAACAACCTGATCTTGATGTGGTCAGAGAGGGGGGGACAAAAACACACCCACTCAATCAACTTCAGAACTTTATTGCTACAAAGATCTTTCCTTTAAAACAACAACAACAACAATGCAACCAAGCTTTGGAGACCCTAAGTGATAAGAGCAAGATCAAACACCTAGTTAACGGCTCACTCAGAACAAAAGCTCAAATGCTGGACCCAACCCGCCCCAGGTCCCCTGCATCAGTCCTCCACGGAAGCCTCGTTTAAAATAAAATGATCATGTATTAAGAAGTGGTACTCAGCATTTTCCTTTTGTTGACATTTTTTTTCCTTCAACACCCCAAGCAGTAGATATTCCTATTTCACAGACGAGAAAACTGAGGCTGTTAGTGTCGGGGTGAGGCGTAGGCAGGCAATGAAATGAAGTGTGGTTAAATTACACCTATGGGAAAGGACATCCAACCTACCCCCCTTCAGATGACAACATCTTCATTACAAGATCCACCTCTTATAACTGCTGGTCATTTCAAAGCCCAAAGGCCCTGCATTTTAGAAAAGGGACACTAAATGCAGCGAAGGTCAACAAAAGCTCCCAGGATCCTGAAAGTGTCATGGAGCACGTGCATGAAGTGTCCACAGTCTTTGTTTTTTGTTTGCCAATCTCTCTTCAATTCTGTTTAGCAAAAAACCCTGGGACTAAACACACTGAGCTCTGACTTCACCTATTCTTGTAATGGAGACGTGCTAAGAATTCTAATTGATGCAAGTTAGAAGGTTCCGGAGACTGTGCTCAGCACTCTGTTATATGCCATTAATTCTTAGCTGACCCTGTGAAATCTGTACTGTTATCATCACCATTTTGACAGATAAGGGAAGACCCTGAGGATGCCGGGTCCTGCCCACGGCCCACAGCGGTACGAGCAGAGCCGGGGTTTGAACCTGGGCAATCAGTCTCCAGCACCCACCCACTTTCCTACCTTTGCACTGCAGGGCCCCTGGGGAAGCATTTAGTGAATACATGGGAAGAATGGTGTTATCTTTCCCTTCAGGCCAACACACAATAAAACAAGTGATAAAAGATGCCTCCAGCAAACTCTCCAGCTCCGACTTGAAAATACAAATGTATATCCATGTGTGTTACAGAAAGACTTGATTCCAGGAAGGCGTACACTTAAAAAGGGACACTTTCCAAAATGGACCACACTTAAGCCCCAAAACCATTCTCTAGGAGGTGTCCGGTGGTGATGTCACCCATAACAAGATGAGAAATGACACACGCTTCTCCATTGTCACCTCCCAGCCTGTTTAATCCCGCCTGGCAAGTTTTCCTTAATCAAGCGGCTTGAAAATGGTGTGGAACCTGGAGGCAGGTCGGTAACGTTAAGGGGTGGGATTCTGATATGCTTTCTTCATTAACTGCTCGCAGCCCAGAAATGAGAAGCAAGCCTCTTCTCCTGGGGAGTCTTTTAACTGAAAAACTCATCTTAACTGAATGCACACATCGGTTAAGTATCTTCTGATTCACAAACCATGAATGCCCCATTTTCAGAGTGTCTCCTCTTCTTTCCGGCTTGTCAAAAGGCTGGCACTCTCCAGGCTGTGCTTAGAGGAATGTGAGATTCAGCAGGAATGGGAAGGGGACAGGAGGGGGGCACTAAGCACTCATCTTCCCAAGCAAAGGAGCATTCTGGGGCTGAGCAGCGAGAACAGCAAATAATGCTGCCCTTGCAAAATTGACATCCTCCCATCACTGCTCTGAGCCAATTGCAAGGGATTCGCAAATAATGCCATTCTGCCCTCTGAATGCCAGTTAAGCAGGCTTCGAATGTGCCTACGGAGAGAAGACAAGGCTTGCAAATAGTCTGGTGGGTGTAAAGGGGGGGGATAATGATAAAAGAAGTGGCGGGAGGGAAAAAACTAATTGCACATTTCTCTCCTGAAATATTTGGCCTGTTTCAAAGTTCCACTTTTCTTTCTCTCTCCAGACAAAAAAGATCTTAGCAGGGGCTTGAGCTGTGTCCCCAGAAGAGTCCCATAGTACGGCAAGTCCCCGTGGAAGGGATCCGAGATTGACTGCCCTCTGTGCCGGGGCAGCGAGCCTCTCCAGGGAGGGTCCTGCCAGCTGGACCCCTCACTGAGCACGCAGCCTTTTGAAGTCTGGAGGGTCTCTGACGAGGAAGACTTTTATAATTAGTCTTGGTAAAAAGATACGAGCGTAGTTAAGTTCTTACTGCATGGGGAACTCTTTGGGCTCTGTTGAGGTGTGTGTGTTTTTAATTGTCATGAAAATATTAGAAACCATCAGGAAGATCCACTTCCCAAAGTATGCAATGCCATCTTTTAAACAGTCTGACTATGCTTTTGAAATAAACTCAGAATCCAACCATGTTCCCTTTGGCCAAGATTCTAAAATTAATGATGACTTATAATTCTGTGAACACAGAAAAGATATTCCTGACTCACTGCAGCCCCAACCTTGGACTTTGGTGTTGAAGGGACCAAGTCAGGTCATTTGCATCCAAGACCAGCCACTCTACAGTGTTGGTAGGAAACAATGTGAAAGGAGGGTCCAGTACACCTGCTAGAAATGCCATTAGATGTGACATAAGCCAATAAGCTTCCATAGAGTTTAGGCTTTGGAGGAAAGAAAATAACAGTATTACACGAGGGAGATAAACACACACTGAATAACAGCAGTTATGAGTTTCCTTTACGTGGCAGGAATATTTTCTTGGCCGTGGAATTCAGAATGTCAACAAGGGAGGCTGGGCATGCCAATTCTGAGTTTCGGTAGCCTGCCAGAATATTCAGAGGTCTGGGCAAGGTGAACTAACTTTCCCACGTTCGTGCTGAAGGAGAGGTGCTGTTGACTTGTTCCAGTCTGACAATTAAATTATCTTCCCTCATGACAACACCAACAGTGAAACTGTAGAGAGAGGGCCCCTTTTATAGTCAGCACCATGGGGCACTGGGTTTCATTTCCCTTTGGACCATGAGGCTGTGGTTAGTGTCACACCAGTGAATCCAACATCAATCCTCTACCTAAAATAGTTTCATAAAAGCCAGAGAGAGGATGAGCATAAAGGAGGCACGCCCAGCTGCGGGTATATAAACACTGAAAGAGAAAATAGAATCAATTCTATAAGCAAGTCAAATCTTTTGGAGGGGTCATTAAAGACCTACATTTTAATATTTAAACAACAGAATATTTACTGAAATATCAGATCAATTCTTAAAGGAGGGCTGGTCCCATGGGAGTTTATTTGTGGTCCTCCGTCCAATGTCCATTAGACAGGGTCCCTGTCTCTAGTAGAGCGGATTCAAATAAATTCTAAGAGAGGAAATAGATTCCATTCTCTCTGTTTACTTTATTACTATTGATTTCTGAATTCCCTCCAATCTCCTTCCCAACCGAGCAGATAATATACATTTAGTACCAAAGGTAATTATCCAAAATGAATCCAGTTTGCAGCTGGGTGATAAAAAGAGAAAGGACACTGATAGATTAAGCTCTTATACATTAAAAAGTATGGCTGATTGTATTAATATATACTAGAGTTTTAATATGCTCACTTTATGGCCAGATAGAATTTCCTAGGCTAATCGTGAGTTCGTTTGTACACTTGGACATATTTTACTCCCACTATTCTATATTTTACAGCATTATTTTATAGTGCAAATACTAAAATAATAAAAAAAATCATTTCAAAGAATGTTTTTTTAAAAGTCTATCTTCTACAAAAGGGAAGTACTGAGAATTTTTTTTTAAATATTCAAGGAGGGTTAGGACATTTAGGTGCCAGAAATGACAGTGGTTTTTAAGCATTGAAGTTAGAAAAAAATAACAAGTCATGTATCATTTTAAGAGCATATAAAACAACTTAAATATCCAACAGTGGAGGAATGGGTAAGTAAATTTAGTAAATCCACACTGTGGGAGATTATGCAGCCTTTAACATTATGTTTATGAAGGTTTAATGCGTGGGAAAATGCTCAGCAGGCTGTGTGAAAAAAGCAGGATATAAAACTGTGTGTGTATGTATATACACAGTATAACCACAAATATGAAAAATGTTTATATGTATTTGTTATACATAGAAAAAATATGAAAGAAATGTATGAAAATGTTAGCAGCAGTTATCCCTGGATGATCTCTTATTCTATCCTATTTTGCTCCAGATTTTCTATAATAATGTAATCACCATAATGACATAAACCTATAATGGAATATCTAAACAAGTGAGAGGGAGATGGACAGATGGACAACTTGGATTGGATGAAAGGCCTGACACAACCTTCATTTGCTCCAGACTCCATGTGATCTGAGAGCAGTCACATGCGAGGGCTTCTGCTGGCTCCTCTTTGAGAACCTGCCCATCTGCAAGCAGGCTGAGTTCTCTGCAGAGTCCGACCAGATGTGTCCAGGTGTTGGACACTCAGGCTTCAGCACACTTTTAAGTACATGGTGTAGAAGGTATATGGTTGCATAAATATTGAAATACTTGTGAAAGACAGCACAGAGGAGCAACAGATTCTGGAGCAGCACAGCCTGGCCTGACTATGGCTTTTCTATTTACCACTTGACTAACTCTGGCTAATGACTTCATAGCTCTGTGCCTCAGTTTCTTTATCTGTAACATCAGCACAATAAAATACCTGCTTCATAGAGATGTTAGGGGGTTAAATGAGTAATACAGGGGTGGGTGAAAATTGGTATGCAGTTGTAAGTATGCGAAACACGGAGTTTATTCTTGTAGTATTTACACATTAACTATTGTTATTATTTATTATTATTTACCTACTTTTGCTCACCCCTGTATTTGTAAAACTCTTAGAACAGTATGGCACATGTAAATTCTTAAAATATTTGTTAAACAAAATAAAGTTTTGACTTGTCCTAATCAGAATAAAGTTACAAATTAAGAAATGGGTATGGTAAAAATACCTGTAAAACATCTGAGCATGTATAAGATTTTTGATAAGCTGATCTGGGGCAGGCGTGTAATTTTCTGTTGAATGTAAGGCAATTCTCAGAACTGTGACAGTTTTAAATGGTTTTCTGTACTTGTCAAAACTCTGTCCATCCATGCACATCTAGAACACTGATGCTGCTGCTGAGGTTTACTGGAATACTTACCATGTACCAGTTCTCTTTGAAGTGTTTTGTTTGCTACTCTATAGTTAGACTCTAACATAAGACCTAGAACTAAATAGGTGTTCAATAAATGTCTACTGAGTGAAAAATGGATGAAGTACATCACCATGTCTGCAGCAAGTTGTCCAGATACAGGCATATTTCCTCAAAGGGAAATATTAAGAACTAGAGTTGAATCATTCAATTTCCCAGGATCTAAAACTTTTCACTGTTATAATATGGAGACAATGAGATGGCAATGTCAAAATAGCAAAGGTATGAGAAAACTAGTTAATCTAAGAAAAGTGCCACTCAGCACTCCAAGGATCCTCCTCCTGGGGGACCCGTAATGATGAAGGGAACATTGGAAGTTGAGATAAGACAGCAACAGCAGCACCAACAAACAGAAATAGTGCATCTCACTGGTTCTCTGTTTTTCTCTGTGTGTGTGTGTGTGTGTTTCCTACCAGGTAGAACGTGACAAGAGAATGTCAAAGCAACTGAAATCAAAGACAATACTTGAAATAACAGAATATAATGGTAAATTTTACTGTAATACACTTCAGTATTAAGAAAGAAAAACAACTATTTTTAGATGCCCATTGTTTTCTATGTGTTCCAGTTACTCCCCATGTGTCTAGTCTTTAAATTCACAGTGAAACTTTCAGCATTTTGAGGAGCTCTGGGTTTCAAAGAAACAAAAGAGAAGTGAGAGATCCCATGGTTGTAAAACCTTGATAAGTTCTCAGTGCCACTTTATTCAAATGTGGAACTGCTCAAACCACACAGATAATTATAGATAACCAGACTGTAACTGTTTTATTGCTTCTTTTCCCCATAAATTTTAATTTTGAAAAGTTAAGTGAAAAATGTGGTTTCAATTTACTACAAATTGCACACAATTTGGTTTTAACAAGAAAATAGCAAGAAAGGGTATGTTCTTTAAAGTGAATTATGAACTAGAGTTTGTTTTCGCTCACTCGACGCCGCAAAAATAATAAAGCACAAAATTTTGAAACGCTGCCTTGCAAAATGGATATCGTGAACTGCAGTAAGAAAAGCATAAAGTAATTTTTGTTTTAATCTAAACACGGTTTAAGCAATCTAACAAGATAATACAATTGAGCTAGTCTTTCTCCCTCTGGTGAAACAAGCTAAAGCTAAGAAGGAAAGGAAAGGAGAGCGAAGGGAAGCGGGAGCAGAGGCTGACACTGTACGACAGGAAGTCCCCCCACTAGAAAGGGCTGCTCGCAGCCCCGTCCCCTCTGCCACCAGCCACCCAAGAGCTATTACAACAATTAATACCCGAGCCCCTGAGACGGACACCTAGAGACGGAACAAAAGACAAGAAAGAGCCCTTTAATGGAAGGAAATTACAGGCCTCTGCGGGGCCTGGCTATGGCCTAGGCTTTGACCAACATGCCTTCTCTTTGCAAGGCCGCGGTCACTGCCCCGCGCCGTGTGCCCGCCGCCCCGAAACCACCAGCTGGAACGCGAACAATGGAATCCATCACCCGGCTGTTTTTTCTCCTTTGTGCCAAACTTGGGTTGAATGTACTCTTTTTATTCCTTAAATTAACCACTGCTTTCACCTTATTAGCAATGGAGACTATTTTTATGTGATGGGCAGAATAAATTGTTCTGAAAATAAACAATTTCATTATAATTGTCTATCTCCATTGAGCGAACTCCCCAAGGTCCATGTTGCTTCACAGAACCACCATGGCTTTGTCAAATTTCTACTTCCAAAAATGTTTACTTTCAGACACGCTGTGGCAACCGCAAAGATTACCTGGACTTTGTTAGACCAAATGGTAACATGAGTACCCGATAGAATGTTGTACCCTGAGGCTTTCTTTTTTTGGCCAAAATGTAGTATTTGCTAATATTTTTCTATCTGGGGCTGAAGTCGCAAGAGTGCCTCGGACTGTTAGAACACTAAGTTCTGACTTATGAAGGTCCAGCAATAAACTGGGACTTGGCAAACTTGAGGTATTACTCATTGACTAGTAATCCGATTAGTCAAAACTGCAAACTTCTGGTCAACTGCATTTTTTTACATATTACTGCACGAAGCTCTGAGGTTCACCATCTAAAATGTCTTTTGAAGGCATCCCAATCACCAAGAGGGGATTTACTGTCTTGGAATATAAAAGCCAATGTTTCCTGCCCGAAAGTCAGTAAATCTTTGGTGTTGGTGAAAGGCCATTCCCTCCCTACCTATAATGCTCATGTTAGGCAACCCTCAGACAACAATGACCTTTCATTGAGCACAGTCCTGGCTGAGCACAGTTTTCCCATGCATCTCAGCCCTAACTGTTCAACTGATGTGTAGTCAGATCAAAAAGATGGTACGGTGAAATGGGAGGATTTCATAGCAAAACGCTAAAAAAAACTGCATTTAGCTAGAGGGGCATCTGGAGAGGGAAGCAAACAAGAAGGGTTACTCATAAATCAAGGCTGAGGTATGCCTCATGCATTTATTCTTTGAAAAAGCTACCCATAAAAGCCCCTCCACCTATGCCTCCCACTCTCAGCCTTGTTTCCAAATCTCTAACATCAGATCAAAAACACCATCCTTACCTGACAAGACCCCCAAATATTTGGTCCATTGTTATAAGCACCTGTTGCTCTCTGAGAAAAAGTGTCTGGATGACACTGGGGAAAGGTATGAAACTCTACTCACTTCAATGCAAGTAACATGTCCTACTCAAAACCGAATTCAGGTGAATGTACAGGACTTTCCATAGCAAAGTAAGATAAAAATACCCTAAATACTCTCAAATCTCTCATGTGGGCAAAGATAAGAGGGCAAATGACGAGCTTGGGAAAGTATCTGAATGTGGATTCTGGAAAACTGCTGAACATATCCTAACTAAGAGATCAAAAGAAAGGGAGATAATGGATGGGGCAGAGTTTTGCTTACAGTTTCTTGTATCATTTCCACATATGACGTCAGCCCATTTTTAAGATGAGGATACTCAATGGCAACGGGAGAAAACAGAAGACTGGAATTCAAAGGGATCTTACACCCTCCGTCGCCTTGGCAAAGCCCCCTGGTCCGAGTTCCCTGAACTCCCAGGCTGGGCTGCCCCGCCACGGCCATTCACCTAGCGTCTTGTCACCTTGCTTGGTATCGTATGCCCACACAGCCTGCCCTCTCTTCATGGTTTCTCTGCACACGAATCATGTTTGTATCGAGGAGCCTTGGCACCACACTTGGCACACAGTGACGTTTACTAAAAGGCAGACCGAAACTCAAGGAAACAACAGACTTCCTTCTGCTTTAGGAAGTTCATTTTCTTTTTAAACCCTTAAACCCTTCTTGGAATTAGTTAGTTAGTTATAGATCTAGAGGTGAGAGAAAGGACAGGAATGTGAGGGCATTTTTGAGATATTGGATGGACCTGAAATTCTCACAGAATTTTCTTAAACGCTGAGACTTGTAAGAGACCTAGTACAATGCCTGGCACAAAGCAGGTGCCCATTTATCAGCTGGGCACACACATACCCTTGAGGAAGGCAGAGGGGGAGGACCTTATGGAAAATAGTTTCCCTGGGGGAGTTGGGAGAATCTCTGTGGAGACGGACAAGGGCGTTTGGGACAGGGTTACCAGTGCAAGTGGACACAAGCACCAAGTATGCAAACCATAGCTTGGTAAGAGGTCACCTAACAGTCCCCTAAGACTCTAAGTGAAAGAGAGCTGGTGGCTTTCCTATTAAAAAAAGCAAAGTGTGAAATCAGTGGGCTCTTTCTAAGGCTCTTTTCCTGACATTTCTAACCTGGCCAACATGTCTATGGCATTTTAATAGCTTAGAAAACTTAGTAGCAAACCTTAGTAAGTTTTGGAATCGACCCAGAGTCCTAACTTACTGAGCGTGTTGTGCCCTCGAAGTGCACTCCCACTGTCCGGTCCTGGTCTGAGACCCGAGCTCTCGCCTGGCAGGCTCTTTCCCTTTGGCCAAATCTCAGCCACAGCTAACCTTTCCCAGCCTCTGGAGACAAGCACTTGGGCTGCCTTCTGACCAAGTGTGAGATAGTTATTTTCTGCTGATGAGATAGGCTCCAGAGCCCGTCCCAGGACAATCAGTCATCTTGGCTGGTTGACTCCAGGCAGAGGCAGATGAAACTGGGAGATTCTAGATCAATGGATTTGTTTTGTAAAAGTCACTGAACCCTATTGAGGCAAATTCGATTATTATTTTTTTCTTTCTCTTTTTTATTGAATGATTTACTCCTTTTTTGCATTGCGTTGACTATTTTGCTCAAATGCTTTCCTTATTAAAAATAATTTCCTCAAGTGTAAACACAATAGCTTCTGAATTCTCTTTTTATTCACCTACCATCAATCCATCCATTCAACATACTGAACTTTTTACTCTCTGCTGGGCATTGTGCTTAAGGTGATCAAAATGCAAGCTCTATTCTTCCATCTGTCTATTTTTTTTTCATTCCTCAATAAATATAAATAAAGACAATAGAGAATGAGTGAACTAAGTAACGAAGAGAGCAAGTCCAAACAGGAAAAACAAGCAGCGTGAAATTCATGCAAGGGACAGAGTTTGAATGTTTGTATAAGTATGAGGAAATTCTCCCACCGATCTAAAACGTGGGCACTCAGTGGCCACTAATTCCTGTGTCCTTGAGGCTGAAGGTGGAGATAGACTCACGGGTACAGGAAACAGACTGACAGCTGTCAGAGTGGAGGGGGTGGGGACTGGGTGAGAAGAATGGAGGGATTAAGCAGAGAGAGAAAAGCGAAAGACTGACGGACACAGACAACATTACGGCCATTGCCAGAGGGTGGGGTGGGGCAGACAAAAGGAAAGGGGGGATAAATAATGATGAAACGAGGCTTGACTTGGGGTGGCAGACACATAATGCATTATACAGATGATGTGTTATAGAACTGTGCACCTAAAACTGAAACCTGCATAATTTTTTTTTTTAAATATATCTTTATTGATTTCAGAGAGAGGAAAGGAGAGGGAGAGAGAGAGAAACATCAATGATGAGAGAGTCATTGGTCGAGCCCACAACCCGGGCATGTGCCCTGACCAGGAATCGAACCCCGATCGCCTGGATCCTAGGTCGATGCTCAACCGCTGAGCCACGCCCGGCTGGGCATGAAACCTGTATAATTTTATTAATCAATGTCACCCCAATAAATTCAAAGAAGAAACAAACAAACAAATAAACAAACAAACAATCGGTGAGAATTTTCTGTAAAAAGCTTGACTTCTCACCCAGATGCTCAGAACAGAAGACAAAGTGGGCTCTTCCCAGATACCCTGTCACCCTCCACGGGCTGGACTGCAGGAATGCTGGGCTCAGCGCCCACCCGGAGGCTGGCATGGGACAGACGGGAAGCCACGAGCCCGCTCACAGAACTTGAAGGCAGGAAGGGGCCTCAGTGGCAGTTAGGCCTTAAGAGGGGATGCATCCTACCTTCTCTAAAGAAAGGTAACCCACAACAATCGTTACAATCCGTCTTAGCTGCCTCCCTTTCAGGCTTACCCTATATATTTTCATTTCTGCATCAAGTAAGACCACTAAATGTCTCTCGTTCTAATAGTCACTGAGGAAAGTATGGGATGGAGTGAAATTTGAAGAAATGAGACCCATCAGGCGCTCATCTCCATGAGGGCGGGACGGTACCCGTCTCACACACGGGATCCCCGGTGCTCGCATATGGACGATGGTTAGTATCTGCTGAGTGGATGAATGATGAGGCCACAGAGCAGCACCTCACGTGACCTTTGTGCCTAAATGCTAAGGACAATGCTATATTCTCAAGAGCCTGCTGTCAGAAGCCAGTCTGCACTCACATCCCGGTTCTGCCACCTTCCGGTCGTGACCCTGAGCAAGTTCTTAACTCCTCTGCTAGTCAGTTTCTTCATGTGGTAAGTGGGGGATAATAACAGTATTAATTTCATAGTTTTTTTTAAATGATGAAGTGTCTAAAAATGTATCATATACTTATAACGGTGTGTTTTACGTGCCTTTCAAGTATGAGCAGCAATAGCCGTTATTATTTATTGATGAGAATCAGGGGATTCGTTCAGTCAACAACATTTTGCGAGCCTGCACTCTGGGACAGGCACAGTCCTAGGCACTAGAAATACACTGGAGAACTGATTAGAAATAGGATGTCAGATAATGAATTCCCAGACTGAGAACTACTTAATGCCATCAATAAGAACTGTAATTTCTTTGGTTCCTTAATGTGCACCATTTATAATGTGGTGTTTTATTCATATTATCTATTTTAATCATTACAGCAAACCAATGAAGAATAGATATTTATTTCCCCCATTATTCAGGTAAGAACAACGAGGTTTAACTGGTGACGTAACCTGTCAACGGCCAGAGAGCACTGAGAGAAACACACCGGTTGCCTCCCACATGCACCCCGACCGGCGCCGGGGATGGAGCCTGCAATGCAAGTACGTGCCCTTGACCCCGACCCTTCAGTCCACGGGCCGGCGCTCAACCACTGAACCACACCGGCCAGGGCTCATTCCTTCTTCATCACTCACTCACGCGACATCTCCTGGAGCTTCTGCGCTCAAGGCCCTGGGCTGATGAAAGAGAATGAGTCCACACGTGAAAATCACACTGACAGCCACAAGTCTGCCTTTCCATAATCAGCCTGTCTCGAATTAAAAGAAGCACACAACAGAGAAGGATTATAATAGATCAGCTAGGATATGACATTTATCTTCATGAATTTGGGACAAGAAGACAAAACCACCAACAGCTCGTTCTGACAATCTGTTCGCCAACAAGGGGGGAGAAAACAGCGTTTCAAGACAATTCAAAGGCGCCTGCCATTTTAAAGCATCATCGATTAAAAAACACACAAAACTATTAGAAAAGTAATCTTAATGCGTGTTTTTAATTCAGGCACTACAGAAGCTAAGTCATCATTGTTGCAATTAATTGCCTTCTTGTTGCTTGCCACGTCCCTTTCGTTGCAAGAAATTAAAATGTAGAAGCAAATTATACAACATATATTTGCTCGAGCTGAGACGATTTGACATCACTTATTGTATTTGTACTTCCCAAACACCGCCTGATTATTCTTCTAAAACTCCCGTAGCTCCGGACTGACTTGGCATACTCCCTGCAGGGACACATTTGAGAATCATGACTCAAAAACGCGGAGCTAGAAAGGGCTGAGATAATCCGTGGTCACTCCCATATTTATCACCTCGTTTCCTGAGTCATCTGGCTCCGTAATGATGACTTCTTTCCATTCTTTGGCACTGTTTGGCAACGACATGTTTTGTGAATACCGAAGCCCGCTTATAAACATTCTCTTTCCTTGCGGCGGATAAATCTTTAAAATTAAAAGACAAAGTGAAAATGACTCCTGCACGTCGCCGGCGTCTGCGCTAAATGTACCATCCATCTTTCCATTTCAATATTCACAGAGTAAGCCTTGGTGACGACTTTCCATCTTACTTGGTGGGTACGGAAGGCGGGGTGCGCTTCGCAGTTTATTGAAAGCTATTCGGGGAGTTAGTGCTGATGTTTAAGATGTTTTATTCTTTCCGCTTCTCCATCTTTCTCTCTCCACCCCCCTTTATTGACACCAGGCATCAGCCTCTTGTTCCACGGAACTTCTTTTTTGGTTTTTTTTTCAGAGTCAGACATGGAAAGACAAATATTATAGAAACAACAATTTCAGGGATCTGGCGCAATGACATGGATCAATGCTTATTGAAATTTCAGGAAGCTTGATCTGCTGAGAGCATAGTCAGCCGGCGCGGCTCATATTTCTAGATAATGATCTCAGGGCGGCTGGGGGATGGGAGGGAAAGAGAAGCTTCTGGGCAGATGACAGCGTGTCTCCAGCACTGGGGGAAATCAGACGACGCGTTTGCCCGGACGGTGCTGCGCAGGCTCCAAGGCCCCTTACTGTCTTCTCCCTCACCCTGCTGCACCGGCTCTACGTGCAGGGGCCCGCCTGCCCCATTACGCTCCACCAGACCCCTCCCCGCGGCTTCTCTCCCAAGGCATCCACCCAGCTGATAGTGATGCTATTCCCGTCTCAACTTCGGCCTCACTTTCCTTCCCTCACTAGAACAGAAGTGTCTTGAGGGCAAGAATCTCACTTTTCTGGATCACAGAGCCAAGAAAGTGCTTGGAACATAACAGGCATTTGATTCCATTGGAATTTTAATATTACTGCACCCTCTCCACCAAAAAAAAAACCCAAAAAACATGAGAGCAAAGTATTTATGAATATTTGAAAATATTAAAAATATTCGCTCCTTATAGGAGCATCTTAAAGTCTAGAAAGAACCTGGAATTCCTCAGCGGTGAAATGAAATACAGTCTGCCGTTGTAAGGAGTTAGCTGTGATGGCGGCACATGGCTGAGTTAATTGGTCATTTAACGTCTTAGAAATTATAGGTGCATTTATAAATTCCTGGTTTGTGAACAATGGATTTCAAAGTTCCGTGGCATATTAAAAGATTCTGCTCAGGAATAAATAATACCACTGTCTCATCAAAAAAAACTGTCTAAAAATATAATACAATGCCATGTCGAAGCAAAAGCCAACATTTTTCATAGTCCAAAGTGGCCTAAATGGATTGTTTTCAATGTAGGGACTTATGAAGAAATACCACAGAGGCAAGCTTCTTCGGCCAAGACTAGAATTCCTTCCACGCAGAGAACCCAGGATACGAGACGCAGGTCTGCGTGGTCCCTAAACAAACCACCCAGCGCTGGGGCTGTCATTAGCTGCTGCACGGCAACGAAGAACTTATAAAATCGGAGCCAATGTGTTATTAAAACCAGGCACAGTGGTTTAAGGCAATATAGATTTCTGAGCTATTTATTTATTTATTATTATTATTGCGGGTCCCACTCTCCCAGCTGCAACAATCCCAGCTCTGCAGGGCCCGTGTAACAAGGCGATCGTATCTGGGAAATAATGAGTGCAGGAATGCTGTTCTTTCTTCCAGAGCAATCTCAGGTGCGATCTTATACCGTAAAGGACCGGATCAATACTCCCAGCAGCAAGCCGCTCGATACCCCCTGAATTATTGCTTCATTTTTCTTCTTATTATAGATGAGTTGTGTTATTATTTTCCCCCAATCGATATTTTACAACCTTTTTTATCCGTTTCTCCATAAATTTTGTGATTACTTTAAACTGGGAATTCCGGTACACTAAATAAGATGCGGTGTCTGAAAGGGACGGGGTGTTCTGACATGTTTTTTGTTTTTGTTTTTGTTTTACTCTTTCGACACAATGCCTCGTTTGGAGGCACAGCGTAATCGATAGCCAAAGGAACACCGCGCCGAGAAAAGTTTAACATAACCCTGGGCTTGCAAAATAAAAGTGCAAATCCTTTCAAACAGCAGCAGCCAGTACAGCACCAGGCTGAAAAACGCGAAAGGAGGCGCGATTGATCAGCACTTTGCATCTGAAATTTCATTCCTAATGTTCCTCCTCTCCTCCAGTTAAAGAGCCAATGCAATCCCCTTAAATTGTTTCTCACAAAGGAGATAAGTCTACGCACCTTGGAGAGATTTAATTGGCTTCTCTATAGCTCTCTCCTGCTAAGTGTTTAAAACACCAGCAAATCAAATCATGTAAACTCATACCCTGTTCTGCTGTCGCTTTGCTCCAAGCCTGATTATTTAGATGTTAACATCAGCAGCGCCTACACTTAAGCAACGAGATCGGGAACATGCTCCCTCCGCGAGTTCCGGGATGACTTGAGTTAATTCTGCGCTTCCTATGAAATAATGTGTGTTCCTTGGCAGAGAATGCTCAGTGGTAACTAAATAATCATTACAGTGCAGCCAGTGGTAATTACATGGTAATTCACATTAACTTCATAATAAGCACTGTATTTTTCACTATATCCATCTGAGAAGGAGGCAGAATCATAGTCTTTCATTTCTTTTTAATGCCACCCAAAATAAAAATAAAGTAAAATCATTTTAAGGGCAGGGGCACAAGGAATATAACCCCGGGTGAGTTAAGCTACAGATTTCATTAGAGAAATGCTTAAATCCATTAAGTATAATTAGATAGGGCATCCCAGAATTCACAAACAGGAGTTCTAATAAACTCATTAAAAAAAATTTTGTGGCTTCTTTAGAAAATGGGAGAATATTATATTATAGGCTGTTCTATTACATTAAGATTTTATAATTTTATATGGGCTCTTCTCTTTTTATGTAAAAGCCTACGAAACTTTATAAGAATAGTTCTGCTTAAATCAATGAGTCTTAAACAACAATGTGCTTCTTGTAACATGTACTTAATATTGCAATAAACTACGCTAAGTGGTATAGAATAAAATGGGAAGTGCTTCATTCTGATTGGCTGAAAGGCATCAGGATATAGGGACTCAATTCCTTACGGCATTGCAGAGCACAATTTACACTCAAACCTCCATTTACGTGCATGTTATTTAATTTGGGCAATTATGAAGTCCTAAAATCTCTTTTCCATTATAACCTGGGCCCTTAGAAGGATTCACACCATGGCCGAATCATATGTAAGCATATGAAAAAGTATTCCGAGGAGAAGAAAGCAGTGGGAACAACTCTAATTGAATACTTATATTAGCGGTTAAATTAGGTCTGTTTTTAAATGAGCTGCCCTTAAATAGCTGCAGTTAGAAAAGTAGAATTAATATATTTTATTTTTTACTCCACTCATTACATTTAGCATCAATGGACAACTGGCCTTTTATCTTTTCACCAACAACGGAGTGCCCTTTTAGGAAGATTTAAAAAAAAAAAAATCTCTTTTATTTGAATTGTAACACAAGCCCCAAATAAGGTTTAAAGCAGAACCCACTTATGAGACCTGCATTTTTTTTAATGAATTGGGATATGCCCTTGATACAGTGACACCCTCCACACCGGTAACTGCAGGACAGGCCTGACAACATGCATTTATTCATTGCCAGCCGGGTGGGCAGCAGACACCTGCCTGTGCCAAGCACACAGCAGAGACCTCTTCCCAGGCATGTTTTAATCTTGTCCCTGGTCACCATCATCTTGCAACTATCCCTCGCTCGCTGACCCTGATGATGGAGGTTTGACTTCCAAATTCACTAAGAAGGTCACTAAAGGCAGCAAAACCTATCACATCAGTTCCCTCCAGGAGGGTCCACAAAGCCCTGCGGCTGGGAGAAAATATCCTCCTAAGTCCCTGCAGGTGCTAGACATGCAAGTGTGGCAGGGGAGAGTATATTAAGGGGATCCTGCCAAGTCCCTCTCTGACATGGACCTTGGGAGAAGGACCCTCCAGTGGGGAGGAGGACTCCCAGCGGCTTGCTGGTGTCTGACCGATGTCCTGCTGGGCGTTGACAAAGAGATAGGATGAAAGAAATATTCTTCAACCGCGTGACTCCACTTCACCAACAGTGAAAATGGGGCCTGACTCGTCTGTTGGACTTTGATTTCATTGGAAGCGACGAAGAGCTCCTTCTTTCGTACACAGGAAGACAAGGAAGTAAACGGATCGGAACAAGAATGTGGGTGACACTTTTCAGTTTTTTTAACAGATCACATATTGGAGGGCTGAGGAACCAAACCTTCTGTACCATCTCACCCTTTCCTTGAGAGTCTACTCAGATTAATGACCTGAAATCACTCAAGAAGAGCCCCTCAAATGATCATGGTGACGTTGGTTGAACAGTTTTCATATACATGCAAAACTGTGATGTCTTTATATATATTTGTGTATTTGGAAGTCCATTGACAAAATAATTAGTGAATCCATTTATATATGACTTGTTCTGGTTCTGTATAAAAATCAGTCACGTGTTGGGTTGAGAAAGCTTCAGTTGTCTCCTGTACATCATGGAAAGGCTGGTCCAGGCGTTCTCTGAGAGCCTTTTCATCTCTAAAATTCAGACTTTCAGCAGTCTGTTCTCTCGAATCCTTTTTAAGTAAGACCTGCCACTAATTGAGCGCTTACTCTATGCCATGCACTGAGCTAAGCTTTCACATGGATTACCTCATGGAATCCTGTCAGCAAGCCTATGAGATAGTATCATCCCCACTGTACAGATGAGGAAACAGAGTCTCTGATGGGTTAAGAAATTAGCTAGAAACGAACCGAGCCAGGATTCAAAGTGGGGTCTGTCTTAACCCCAGAGATCTATGGCTATACAGTTTCTTTATAACTAAATGAGCCTACAGGGAACACACACAGGGCGGAGATAAGCCTTCTGCTGACAGGCCAAAGAAAAAGACTCTGGTATAAAGATCTACCACCAGCTGAATGGCTTTAGCCAAGTATATAAACTCTAGGAGCCTGGTTTTCATCACCTGTAAAGCCGTCAACAACCTGGGTAACTGGGTTATCTTCAAAGCCCACATTCCATAAATTTATGGCCAGATCTTTCCATCATTCCTTCATACCTTCTTCCATTCATTGATTTGATTGATAAATATTGAGCGTTTACTCTGCACTAGGAACAGTACTAGGCACTGAGAACACTGTGGTGAACAGACAGGACTCACCCTGGAGCTTATATTCTAGCAAGAGACACAGACTACACATAAGCAAACACAGAAATAATCCAGATCATATCAGCTAGTGGTAAGTGCTATCAATAACAGCGCAACATGTAACCTAAGCGTCAGTGCCAGAGAGGCAGCCCCAGACTCTAGAAACCCCCAATCTAATTAATGTCCATAGAAAACTAAAAACAAAAATGGAGTAAAAGTAGCGTAAGTCCATTTTGTAGATTAAAAATATGAGATGCCATAAAGTATAATCAATTATTGGGAGTAACACAGATCTGATGTCAGACCCATCACCCCACAACCTAAATGGCTTTAAATGAACCACTTCACCTCTCTCTAAACCTCATTTTTTACACTTGAAAATGGGGCTAAAAATGCTTGTCCTTCCTACCTCACAGGTAAACAAACTGAGTGGGAAAGACCTAGTCGACTGCAAAGACTGCGTGCTAAGTAGATTTACTTCATTGCACAGGCATAACAAAGACGAGGGGCACAGAGGCTCCCTACACAAGCCTGGACTTTGGCTGCTGGCATATAACATTCTGACAAATCTCAGTAACTTTTTAGCTTTGATGCTAATAATTTTATTAAGTAAAATTCCCAAGCCTTTAGATGATCTTCCTACACCTCCTGAGCTAACCAGTGCTGATGTTTCATTTTTCTAGACTTGAAGAAATGGAAGCACAAGACCTACAAGCTTGCTCACAACGAATTCTCCAGAGACACTTCCCTCCACCCAAACCTCCCAATAACCTCAAATAGTCAGCTTGGCCTCAGTGAATATTTTTTACAAAATTACTTAACACTAAAAGGAAACAATACACATGTATAGAGTGACTGAGAGGGCTTCATTGTGTACAGGTATTTAAATGTGAATACATTGTAACATTAAACAAAGATCTAAATTAACTCCATAGTAACTGGGGGTTGGGACTTCCTGATGCTAACCACAGGCTGGCCCCAGGTGGCTCTGCCCAGCCGGGCAGGGCATCCACCCATGAGGTAAAGAAGTGAACCACAGTTTATATTAACAGGAAAAAGATAAGCAATTACATCTCAGGCTAAAGAGCAGTGGGTCCAAGGAGAAGTCTGCTCTTCTTTTTTTTCTGCTCAAGATTTAGGGAGTCCCAGCGTCTTAACCCTTACCACTAATTCAAACATTTGTCTGAAATTCTCCAATCTGACATTAATGAGGTGTTTCCACCTGCACTTTCAGTGCCCTAAATAATATGAGGCCCACTTAAGGGGATGAGCATATTTTTATTCAAGTCAAAAATACTATGTGATACAGTGTTCAATTTATACCAAGGATCGCATATGGCGTATGACCCACCGACGGGAAACAAGTATCGATGTGCTGAAATATATAGAAAGAATATCTCCTGCTCACAAAAACAGTTCCCCTGTTATATGTGAATAATTTTAAAGTATCTCCCAGGACAAGGTGCTTTCCCAATTACCTTATTTTAAGCTAAGTGTTGTTTGGGGCATAAAACAACCAGGATCGATGGTGGTTTGGGGGTGCTTACAGAGCGCAGCTGAAGAAGCGAGTCAAAACAAAGAGGGAGAACAGAAAATTAATGTCAATGGAGTAATTTTTTCCTAGGACATTGGCTTCTCACCATTACAAATGTTCCTTAAAATAAGCCTCTCAAAGATCAGTTTTGAAAACACTGCTGAAAATGGTTGTGTTTGGAGATTTAAATAAAGCAAGTTGGTCACGGATGGCTTAGGCTAAAATTTCCAGTGAAAGCATCATGTGCGGACTCCGTAAGAGCTGCATCTCAGACAATCGAGAAGAGACTATGAGGGGATTAAGAGTGGCTCTGGTTCTGATTTTGTAAAATGCTGATGCTGAAGATGGCTATAAAGTACAAAGCCTAAAAGTGGAAAAAGTTATCCAGGGGATCCTTGAACAACGCGGGGGTGAGGCATGGCAACCCCCCGCGCAGCCTAAAATCTGAGCGTCACTTACGTGGGCCCTCCACGTACGTGGATTCCCAGCTGTGGATCTTTGAAAATACAGTTGACCCTTGAACAACATGGATTTGAACTGTGGAGTCTGCACTGTGGTCAGCCTCCTGGGTGTATGAGTCCCACTATGTAAGTCCACTTATTCTGGGAATCCACATATACGTGAATTCTCAAAGTTCAAGCCCGTGTTGTTCCAACTATGCTTGCAGATATTGTAAATTCTGTATGTGACTTTAAACGTATAACTAAAAGAATATGTGAAATATTAAAGTAGAAATTTAATAATTCAGTACTATCTATAAATACGTATGTGGTTAACTTGGCCCTAAAACATAAAAATTTTTCATTAGGAAAATGAGGACCATCTTACATTCAAGACCGTGCTCTATTCTGGCAAACACGGTGTTAGAAGTTCTACTGAAGGAAAGACGCGGCTGTCCAATGCGAGGGGGTGAGTAAATTATCATGCCGCCATAGGCGGACTATCACATACCTACTAAAAGGTACGTATTTAGGAACAATTTGAACTAACAGATGAAATGTTTATTTTACGATTTAAATAGCAAAACAAGATGCAAAATTACATAAACACACGATTCACTGACGAAAAGACACGAGAGCACATGAAGAAAAATATCAAAAGAAGTAATAAAAAACATTAACGGCGATTTTCTCACTGGATGGCATAATGGACCTGTCCATACTTTTCTGTATTTTTAACATTTTCTATATAAATATGCATTATGTTCATAAGGCTATGATTTGGTAAAAATATGTAGCTCCTGTTCTGTCAGACCTGACATGTCCTAGAAACGCCCACACTCGACCATCATCAACACTCTAATTCCCAAAATGAATGAGCGAAAGCAGCTCCCAAGAAGCTGACCACAGTGCAGACTCCAGCCTCCCTCAACCGGCGTCCAAATCCTGGCTCCCCGACTTTATTAGCTACATAAGCATGGACGAGTCACTTCACCTTTCTAAGTTTTCTTGTCTTTAACCTGGGCTAATAATACAGCCAGCGGTACATAGATTCTCAGGGGAAACATGTTTTACATCTTGATGCAAAAAGGAGGAAGACTGAGGGCAAAGATAGCATGAAAAGGAGTGTGGAATAGGAGAGATCAATAGGACAAAAGTCAGGGAAGACTGTTGAACACCCACCGGACTGGAAAACCAGCGGAGAGAGGAGAGAAAAAAGGAGCTCGGACTCTAGTGGGAAACGCTCATCTCCTGGGGAGGGTGGTTTGGGGAATGCCCTAAGTTTACCTACTTATTGTTGTAATTTTGGGCTTGATACGTTTCAGATCTGTTAAGTATTTTAGATGAGTCCCATTTTTGTTACAGAAAGTATAGTAATGCTTCATGTCGCAGGGGGTAATTTATGGAATTCATTGACCCCCCAGAGGTGGTTCAGGCTGGAAACCAAGGGCTCCACGCTGAAGCGGAATGTGCCTTTGGGAGCTGGTCCCAGCATCTGAGACGTCAGTCCTCGGAGCTACGGACACTCGCTCAGTTGGGGGTGGCTGATGAATGCCATCCGATGTGGCCACCAAAGACCGTGAGTATTGGACTAATGACCCTGTGTTGTAGGTTTTCAGGAACAAAAAGAGATAAGAGTATGCTGAGGTGTAAAATGATTATTCAAGACTAAAATTGTTTTAAATTCATAATGTCCTGGTGTTTATGATACATTGCTAAGTGAAAAAAACAAATTAATATTATGTAAGCTATCACCCTATTTTGGTAATGAGGCAGATACAGGCATAGGAAAAAGACAAGATATATGCCATTAAAATCATATGAATAGCTAATATTTATTGAGTGTTTATGTTTAAAGAATTAGTAGAAATGTGGGCAATTTTCCTATTTTAATTATTTTCTATTGATGCTTTCTAACTAACCTGAAATCGGTATGAGCTACTTTGCCATAAAGAAAGAAAAGTGAGTTTTAATGCTCTAGTGGGCGCCACATCACCAAGTTAACAGTGGACAGAAAGACCAGCATCCATACCACTGCAAACATGGACAAATAAGACAGAAAATAATCCTCCATCAAACATCTGGAATAAATGTCAGGAAAGGAGAAAAAGAAAGAAATTTAGTTAAGGCTCCCTCCCCCCCAACCCTCTACCTGCCATCCCTTGGATATTAGAGAAAGTTTCAACATACATAGTTTAAAAACTGAAGGGTTAATTTATGATGATATTGGATAAAACACACACATACACACCCCAAAAACAAAAGCCTTGAGAACCTCCAAATAGTTTATTGGCTTAGAAAACCAAATCATGTTATATCATGCTAAGCAGATTAGAGGTTCAAGACTTTATAGTATTGCATTACGTTGGCAAGACTACATATAAAGCCCAGTTCCTACCTTTATTGTTAATAGCTTTCTAATCCCTGACCAGAAATTTATAGTTTAGAAATGGCAACACATCTTAAAGATTAAAGCCATGTGACAAATAGTTCATGTCCCTTAATAACCAAATCACATGCCTCAGATTGGGGAAGCTTATCTGCCTTTCCTTCTATACGGTTTCATTGGTAGGAAATACTTTATATCCCTATTACACGAATGATGAATGGGACCGTTGGTTATGGTCTGTTATTTGCTTGGCTGTAGTCAATATGTTTTCTTTGGACAGGGATTTCTGTGATTTATCTCTCTCCCAGCCTTATCACTTATTAACTCTGGGGAGACAGGAAAAAGCCAAGGTTGTATATAAGGCCTAGTGGCCATTTAGGCCTCTAATGTCAGTGAAAATATCCCTTTTAATGATCCTGTTACACTAGCTACTCAAGTCCTGATTACACTCCACTCCAAATAGGAAATAAAGGTCATATTTCTTGGAAAGTATGTACATAAAATATGCAAAATAATACGCCTTCCTCAGACCAGCCTTATTCTTTGCAGGAATGGCTTTTATTTTACAGATGTCACAGAAGTGCAACGGGTACTTCTAGTGATTCTTGTTGCCGTTGTCCCCGTTGTGGCACCAACACTGTTTCATTTCACAAATGCTGGGAGGTTCAGGATCACCCGTCACATCCACATACATCAGATCAGAAGCGATTGTATGTCGTGAAAAAATTCCCTTCAGCGGAGAAGAGGCTTGGGACCTACCCTTTGAGTCACAAAAGCAAAGAGAATAAACATTCCCTCTGCCTGGAATTCTTTTCTTTGTGTGTAAATGGCTCATTTGGAGTAATATTCAAGACATGTGGACAGGAGCAGCCTGTTAATTTTTCTTTCTTCCTGGGTCTCTTCCAATTAGGACACTGCTAAGGCAGAGCTGCTTGCTAGTCAAGTGTTCATTACACAGCCCTCTTTCATTTGAATCCTAAGTGAAAACGATCCGATAAAAAAGAAAACACATTCTTGCCTCCTTTCCCCCAATTCCCCCTGAGTTTGCTTAGTCCTATCTTTACAACAATTAACATATGTGGTAAAACATTTTCATGTCCATTCTTTCATTGACACAAGACCCTTGGGATGCCCAGAGGAGGAATGGCCCCACCGTCTATTACGCTGAGGAAGCCAAAACTCTGGTAGCCTAAGCTTGCTGTCTCCTGCATCCCCATATTCCACCCATCGCCATGGCCTGTCCATTTTTCCTCTTAGATACCTCCTGAATCCTCTCACTTTATTCCATCTCTAGCCATTACCACCCAAATTGGACACACCAAGGCCCTTTCCCAGACAACCGCAATAGCCTCCTAACAGGTCTCCTAACCAACATCCATCTGGCTTCCTATGCTCCATCCAGCCAGTTTTTTTCTCCCCACTGAAAATAGGGTTATGTCCACCTGTCATTTCTGACACGGCAAAGACTGCCCATTGCTCTTAAGATGACAACTTAACTCTTCCCCGTGGCTTACAAGGTTTTCTATAGGCTTGTCCCCCACCCACCCCTCCAGGCTCCTCTCTCACCCTCTCCTCTCTCTTGATGTTTCAACTTCCCTGGAGTGTTTATAGCCAAGATGCCACTTTTCCTCCCATTCAATGCCTCCTCGTATGCCCCTCTCTGCTAGACCACTCATTCCCTTTCCCAGCCCCAGCTACCCCACCCTTCTCCGATGGCCAGGTTAACTCTCAGACATCCTTCACACCTGAGCTCATGCATCTTCACCTGAGAGAGAAAAATCTCTAACTGATCAGCTGGGGTTCATTTGTTATATGCTTGTCTGAAATTCTGTTCCTATTTTTCTGGATGCTCAACAGGTTTGAAATAGTAAACTTACGAACACCCGTGTTCCCGCTTAGACTCTAAGGGGGACTTGTCTGGTTTTGCTCTATAGTGTTTTAGAACATCGCCTAGAACTGGTTTAAAACACTGCCTAGAATGGAACAGGCAATTCGCAGATATTTGTAAGATGAGTGAATGAAGTAACAAAAGAAAGTAGTAAAACAGGATTAGAACCCAGGTCTTTTTGACTCTTAGTCGAATGCCTAGAAAGAAACAATTTCTTTAATCACATGAAAGTTGGGGAATATATAATATCAATAAAAATCTGCTTTGATGACCAAACCTTTGGATTTTCAAGAAAAACATTGCATTGTCTGCTTTTTACTTTTTGAGTTTCCTTTAGTTTTCAATATTGTCCCACTATCAGGAGTGCACTATTTACATTGACCTATCTACTCCTTAGGTGCAGGTAGTGTTAAAATATCCTCATTTTCCTGATGAAAAAATGAAGAGTATTTATAATATAGAGCCAATCCCATTTTTCTCTTTAGCAGCAACCCCATCTACTGGGTTCTCTACATGCAGAACTTCAAGTGAAAAGGGATAGATTCTTAATTAACAGCTCTTATTTACATTCCATGTCATCCAGGGCACAAAAACCAATGAGGACCTATTGATCCCGGGCAATATGTCGATCAATTATTAAAGGATACCTACTGCTAGTAAGATATTGAGTCAAGGTGCTTCAACACAGTGTGCAAAATAGGATACGATTGGGGAAGGGTAGCTAGTTTTTCTTGTGGACTTTTTGAGATGTCCCTACCTAAGGGCAGCACAGAAGAGCCAAGGGCACAAGGAAGTAAATGACGAAGGAGTGGTCTAAACCCAAGTGACAAAAGAGATCCAAGGACAGAGACTCTTCCAGGGGATCAAGATGAGCCACAAGGAACATCAAAGTCACCGAGTCCAGTCGGCTCATTTTACAATGAAGGAACTGGAGTCCGGAGCATGTGAGCCACTGGTCCTCTGTCTCATGGCCAGTTAGCAGCAGAGCTGGAGCTGGAACACAGACCTCCTTGTTCTCAGCTCAGTGTTCTGTCCACTGCACCACAGTGACCAGAGAGCACTTCAGAGGGGAAACAGGGTATGAACTGGGTCTTGGAAGGGAAATACCACGTCCAAAGTTGCTAAATATGAAGTGAGCTTGAGGCAGAGCAAGGAGGCGGTTTGAGTGGAGGTGAGAAAGCACTGAGCTGTGAACTCCAAGCCTCGGGGTCTGGGCTACTTCTTACATACAGTGAGCAAATAGGGAAGGATTCTCGGCAGAGTCATGTTAGGAAAATGGTTTTTTGGAAGCTTCACCTGGCAATGAACTAGTGTAAGGAGAGGCTAAAGAACATGAGATTCATTAGGTGCGAACTCTCCACTTCTCACCTAAAATTGATGCTCGTGTATCCCCAGCCTTCACTTGTGGAGGTTTCCAAGAACTAAAAACAGAGCTTTTTAGCTTGAAACCTCTTGAACTTGGCGTTGAAGCTGATTATAACTTAAACCTTTGAAGGGGGCTAGGGACAGACTGTATCCATGTTGCTGTGACCTCCAGAGGAGGGGTGGGAGTTTGGGATGGAAACAAGAGAAGAGGTGTGTGTTGTTCCTGAAAAACCAACACCAGAGAGCTTGATGAATCAGGGCTGCCTTATTATAACATTTACTATTTGAGGCCATTTCTGAGAAAAAATTTGGTATATCAAAATTCTTGCATTCACATTTATGAGTCTTCTTCTTACTACCTTATTTATACTTTGCTCTTTTTGTTTGTGGTTGATTGGTGTTACTTGTTTCTTTAACTTACTGATGCCTACCGTTTCGTTACTAAAATGCCTAAAGGACATTCCTTAGACCTCTAGGGAAATGCTGGAGAAGATAAACAATACATGTAAAATATTTACACCATGGTAGGGACTCATCAACAAGTGAATGAAGGAATCATAATAATGGCCATCAGTCATTAATGCAAATGACCAGTTTTGGGCTAGGGGCTCATCTAGCTCATGCTCAGTGTTTTACATACATTTCCCTGATACTAAAAACAGCCCCAGCAAGGTATTACAGCCCAGCCATCATACCATGTTCCCAAATAACCCCTCTAGCAAGCAGTACAGCTGAGAGCTCGATCTACCCCTATCATCTCTCGAACCCAAGGATTAATCACTATGCTACACCATCTCCTTGGAAGTGAGGGAGGAAAGGATGAGGGGAGGAAAATTTAAAAAGGGGGGGGGGAGGAAGAAGACGGGAGGGAGGGGGAAGAGGGAGAACACAAGAGGAATGGGGAGAAAAGAGGAAAATTTAAGAGACACGGTTGGTACATGTCATCAAGCTCCACAGCAGGTTCCACTGCAGCGGCCTCTCTCCATGTGCAGTTATTCTGGGCACGAGGTACATACAGGAAGCATTTCCAGGAAGAATTTTTTTCAGTTGATTCTGAGACTAATATCTAAGGATTTGGTTCAGTCCTTCCATAGGGACAGGAAGTTTGGTGAACAGGAAGTTTTTAGAACAGGAGAACCTGGAGGTTGAAATGATTTTAGTGACCTAAGCAAACATCTGAGTAGTTTGATGATCATCTTTGGGGCTTTCTCCAACTTTGGGGGGAGCAGGCCGTGTGCAGCTCTCTGCGCACAACTAAGTTGGTCAAACATTGTCCTGGTGGCCCATTCTTCCAGGTATACTTTCCCTAAAGGTAGCAGCCTGTCCACTGAGAAATAACTGGAATGAAGTAAGCACTGTATTTGGATTTGGCCACTTCGTAACAGGAAAACCAATCCTAAGAACTTCGAAGAAGCAGCTAAAGGCTCCTAAGAGTCTTATCAGCTCCAAAGATTACTTAAGCTTAGCAGGAGAGATTATAGTTCTACAAGATCCAGGTCTCTTAGAGATGTCACAGCTGCAGGAAAGTAAGGCTGAGAGAGTAACAAAGGCACTGGGAAGACCCCCTTCCACGGCCCTGGAGGTTTATGGTGGGTTTACTTCCTCTTGGACTGACTGACCAGAAACTCGATTAGAGAGAGGGCTTTGCAAACAGTCCCACGGTTGGAAAGGGTGTTTGTCTCCTATTAGGAAACATTTAGCATTTAGAGTCGGCCTTGCCCTGGATTTCCTAAGAATAACTGGCCACAATAAGTAAGACCGGGGAAGTGCTGTTGAGGTCCTCTGGCCTGATCAAGTTGGGATTCACGCTGCTCCCTCCGAGCTCTGGCTGGGCAAACACAGGGGACCTGCACATCTGGCAGCTCCACATTCCTCACTCACATGTCCCTGGCCTGAGGGACGCTGGACGGAGGGCCGAGCTCACAGTGGAGCCAGCTTGCAGGCAATCTGCGTTTAGTCAAATTCTTCCCTCCCTCCCCCAGAAGCCTGCCTTTATTTGCATAGCTTAGGCCATGCTGTTCCTGTCTCCCTTGTTTTATTTTTTTTTAACGATTATGGATTTTTAGAGACTTCCACCTCTACACACCCAAACTCTCTCACCCACGGTCCGAAAACAGCAACCGTGCCTTAGTTTTGGTTGTTATTTTTCAGTCTTAGGATTTTTTTTTTAAGGGAAAAAACTTCCAAGTGATATTCCATTAAGGAACAGGAGGGCTGGCTCTCCATCCAGAAAACCAATCCTAACATCTTGAAACACTGTGGATGTTCAAGAAAATGAAGTGTGAGCTTCTGTGGGTGGAGAGGAGAGGAGAGGAGGCTGCACATTTGCAATGACCTGGACAGTTGTTCAGATATAAAGGACAGAAGAGGGGTTTTACGACCCCTCTATGCCTTCTCTAGTAAGCGGTGACAAGCAGAGAGGAAAACTGAGAAAATCACGGGAGCTGGGAGCACCACCGTGAACAAGTGGCCCTGGAACAGGCATTTGATGCTAATAACAGGCCGGAGTGTAGTTAGTTCACCATTTAACAGAGATTCCCTTTTGTTAGAAATGATATAATGTCACCTGACTGTTAATAGCCAACTACATCGGTGGAGAAGTTCCATACCAATTTCTTCAAATCTATTTTTTCAACATGGGGAGAGGTTAGACTCTCTCCTAGAATACTTAAAAAATGAAGTCTTTTTGTCTTTTGCCCACAATCTGAGAACAGGTCAGCAGAAGTATTTTTTTTCATGCTTGAAATTTCCTGTACACTCACAAGTGTGCATGCACCCCAAGGATGTCTCTCTCTTACCCTTAACTACTTTGCTAGAGTTGCAAACCTGCCACTCTACCTTTGATCTTAATTCCCTCATGATACAGGTTTTCCAACATGCGCGTTCTTAAATTGATGGCAATTTTTTTAATGGTTAAAAAAATTCTAAATCATGATGGGTCCCTAGCTATTTTCTTTTGTGAAGTTAAGTAATTTACTGGGGATGATTTAAAAAAAAAAAAAAAAAAATTATGGCCAGGTGGCTCAAGGGGATATTCTGTTGAACACTGATACTGATTAAAAATAATTTCTTCTAAATGAGACCTGACCACAAAATGGAACCATTAATGGGCGGGACGTTGTCACCACGGCGGAATCACGCCTGATCGCCTCTGCCGCCTCCCGCCGCGCGACATCTCTCTCCTGTGTTTCTTCTCCTTTTTCTTGTTCTTAATAGCAGAGTAAATAAGCAGCCAGCGAGGCCTAAATGTTTTCGGCCAAAAGCAGAGTCCAAACTCCTCAGAGAAAACATTTGGCCTCTGTGGTTTTGTAATATGTTCCAGAACACCGAGTTCAGCGAGGAACATTGTGCAAAACTCCCAGCCATCGGCCTGGTGGTGGGAGCGTTACAGTACCGGGAGCTGCACCGGGCCTTCGCCTGCACGCCCATAATGAGGCTTGTAAAAAAAAAATAGTGCTATGTGCAAGTTCTCATGGGGAAAATGAATGGCAAGAAATCCTAGCTTTAAAAGAAACAGCTAATCTGCTAGTGTGATTGTTCTTCAAAACTTACGCTGAACCAATGAGCCTAATTAAAAACACTTGGCCTACTTCTATAAAGCATCGTCGCGCTCCCTGTGCTTCGTTTGTATCCACCACAAAACTCCAGATAGACTGTTATTTTTTCGAGGGCTCGCTAACAAAGTGCTGACTTCGTTGGGATGGCTGAGCTAATTTCTTGAACTCAGTGTGAAACCTTAGCTAAACAAAATTGTGGTACTTTTCCTTAATTTGTAAAAGTGATTGGAGTGCAAACAAAATTTTCCTCTTGGGTCAATCCTATAATTTTCAATTAACTAAAACTAATCGTCAGGCAGGCACCAAACCTGCATTTTGTTTAAAGGGCCGGGAGGCATTTCCAAGGGTCAGGATGCGTTAATTGTTTTTATAATTTTGAGAGAGAAGAGAGAGAGATTGAGAGACACTGAGAAGCATGGTTGCTTTTGTTCCCAGTATTTAAATACGAAAGGGAAGACTCTTTGAGGTAAAATGTCACAGCAAAATAAAACTCGTCCGTTTAACTGTAAGGTTGTAATTAGGACGTGTTAACAGAGTTATCCCTTCCCTGCACTGGTCCTTTACGGAACGAAGACGGAAACGTGGGACCGCTTCCTAGGGGCAGCTACGCAGGGATGACGGCCACTCAGCAGAGGGCCCAGAGCATCACTAGTTCCACTGTGGTCCTTGGGCCAGCAGCAGCAGCCTCACCCAGAGCTTGTTAGAAATGCACAGTCTCAGGTCCCCCCAGCGCCACTGAGTCAAAATCGGAATTGTAAACAGATCCCTGGGTATTTGGTTTGCACGTGACAATCAGAGGATCTCTTGAAGTACACACTGGGCGCTTAGACCACGCGCGTGGTGTCTTTCCACAGAGAGTCTGCCTGGTTCTCTCCACTGAGGGGAGGGAACTCACCTTCGCCCTGTAACCCTAGCTTCTCACCACAAGGCAGTCCATGTACCAGCTGCAGCTTACAGGGGAAGAAAGCACCAGCCCAGAATTAAATGTGCAAACTCCCAATTGCCTCCAATACAAAAGCTATGGCCACGTTGGAAGAGAGTTGTCCTGTTCATTAAAGCACATCCGTACTCTGTAAAGCAAGCGAACCCCAGCACCTATGGAGTAACACCCAGAGAGACTCAGGATTGTCTAGGGCCTTTGCCGCTCTCTTATTTCTCATTCTGCCTCTTTAGGAATCCAACCAATTATTTCAACTGATCCTGCCATTCAAAATGGATGCCCAGATGAAGTCATAATAATAATAATAATAATAATAATAATAGCACCAACTCATTCGGTCATACATACGGTGAAATAGAGAAGGAAAGCAGGTCTTAACAGGAACTAGATTTCAAAATAAAATGCACACTTACACATACGAGATCAAGTAAAAGATCCACAGGCCAAGGCAGCCTGTGTCCACCACCTGCAGTGGTTCTTACCTGTGTAGATGAATCTCCCCGGAGTCCCTTTGCAGAACTGTTTGGATTTGTAGGACAGTGTGACTTCTACAACGCCAGGGATGTGCCGAGGAGGGGTCTGCACACGGATAGCATGGGGAGTGATCAACTAGGGGAGACATTGGGAAGAAAAAAAATTGTCATTGCTATATGGAAAGGACTCATTTTGCAACTCTCCTATCAGCTCTCCATAAAAAAAGCTTTAAACCATGTAATTAACTTGTCAGTGTTTATACACAATCTCGGAGGAACCTGAATGCAAGGCATTGACAACAATATTTACAAGTGGTCTGAGCACAGCCATAACAACTTTATCGGAGTTTTCCTATGTGCAGGCACTCTGCTTCCTGGTTTGAAGAGGGAGCCTGGCCTAATGAGATGATTTATCCGTACCAGGATATCCTTTGGAAAATCTCTGTTTGAAGCAGACACCACACTCAGAGCTGAGCTCTGCCATGCCTCTCCAGAAGTTGGTGGGCCTGGTGTTTTGAACTGAGCCCTTAAACATGTGGAAAACACAGAGGTAGGAAATCACTGGGCCAAGGCGCTCTGATTAGCTGCAGAGCACACTATGAAATGCCCCTAAAGACCATTTGGTGCATTAACTACCAGAGGCACAATCAAAGGGCTTTAACCCGCCTCCCTGGAATAGCTTATGGATCTGGCAGAACTAAGGACTGTCCATAAAAGGGAAATGGAAGGCAGGGGAGGGGCTGAAGCACCATCACTGGTCCATTAGCCAATGCCACGTGCACAGCGAGAAAGTTCCTTTCTGAACCCTGTTGGCAATCAGATTACATCTCGAAGCAGAATTTTTTTTTATTACTCTTTATCTTTGTTTACATAACTAAAATGTTATTAGTGGCCATAAAACTGGCATTATCTGGTTCTTTGAAAAATCCAGCCCTGGTATTTGAAGGGTTGACCACTTATGGTGCTGGATTCTACATAATCTCTCTGTGTGGTGTCTGTAACGGCCCACTCCTTCACTCCTCTCACGTTCATTTAGCTCAATATTTCTGGTACTGAGTCAGTATACAATGGGCTATCACTTGAGTTTGTGCTAATTTGTGTGTGTGCTGCTCTTATGGGTATAACTTAGAAAGGGCTTTTGTTTTCATGTGTAAGCCAGGCCCAATCCCAATGATTTTCCCCAAGAATCACAGGTAATACCATGAGAATCACGGTGGCACACCCCACCCATGAGTACCAGCCCCCAGGCCCTGCCAGAGTCACCTGTCCCAACAGAGTCCCCACGAGAAGAATGTGAGAGAGCGGATATCGCTGAAGTCTTCAAGTGACTTCTGTCAAATGCTCTTTCTTGAAACATACAGAAAAGCCTATCTACACAAAAATCATTGTAACAAAGCCATTAGAAGGCTCATCTTCTTCCACACAGGGTGTGGGGCTCCAGCTTAAGTGCTGGAGACACACAGAAGATGCTTCAGTGAAACCATGCTTGCGCAGACCCCCAGGAGACTGAGCTCAGTGCCATGGCTGAGTGTTTTGGATGGCTACGGGTTCACCCGTTAAGTACAAAAAATATTGACTTCAAATTCCATTCTTTTCATATTGAAATTCTTCTAAAATGCACTGTATGTTTTATAAAATAAGCAAAGTATATCTCACTTGATTTAGCCTTGATAAATCAAGGCTGTCCTTCAGAATGCCCCTTATAATATCTTGCTGTGATACAGAAAAGCCCTAAGTGACTTCTGAGGTTACAAGGGGTTGTTTTCCCCTGCACCAAATGGCCCCAGATAGCTATGGTTTTTAAATGAGTTTTATTTTAGTCAGTCTCTTTGTCTTCTCCCACCTGGTATCTTTTGCAACTTATAATCTGCTCTTCTTATTTATAAGCACTGAAATGAGGAAATCAAGTTTATTATTGAGAGAATAAGAGAGAGTAAAAGGTGATCTTCCCCAGTCAAGTGCATGTTTAATCTCAATTGTTCAGAGAGTGTTTTTGCAGTGCTGGGGATTAACACTTTCTGAGGGTCCAGGACGTATCGACTACATTTCTGAGGATTTTACATACAAAATATTAATTTGATCAGAGCAATGGCTTTTATTCTTATGTCTTTTTTTCAAATGTGAAAACAGAATCTTAAAATGGTTAAGTTGCTGTACAAGATCATCCTTGTTAGAGCAAAAAGTGACCCTGATGTAGTTCAAAAAAACTATAGTGACAAATACTTCCTATTAACGATATGGAAATATGGAAAGAAATATGGAAACTTATAAAATGTAGTTACTAACTCAGATTTTTCAGATCCAAAGACTGTGTGTGTGTGTTTTCCTGTCCTCATGCTATAGCCACTTCTCATTTACTGCCTGATCCTTGGTTGTGTTTTTGATGGCTAACGTCTCCATATTGTTATATTCCAAATAGGTGGTATGCTTCTCTTTTTAAGAATTCCTTAGGATGTAGAGTACATTAATTCACAATAATACTTAAGAGAACTTTCAGCAGGCTCGAAAATCTTTCACCTCCCCTCTTTTTTCTCAGGGGAATTTTTTTTTTTTTTTAATGGAAAGATATTAGTAAATAGATGAGTGAAGATGCCTTTTTAAGTATAAGTACTTCTTACCTGTGAGCTGCTACACTGAGAAACAAAATTCATGGGTTTTATGAATGGATTAGATATGACTGTGATGAAACTACTGATGTGGGGTGTTGGCAAAAAGCATTAGGCTCAGAAAAACTGAACCACATTTTCATGTATAATTTCATTTTCAATTCTAGTCAATTGCCCTAACTAAAGCAGAGATTTCTTCTTGAAATAACTGTGCTTCACAAGTGAGGCAAAATATGAATCATCACCAGAAAATGAATTCACTGATGTTTTTCTTTCTGTGGATGTTAATCTGGGAACAGACTGGCATTGACGCACGATTATGATGGCCTACCGAGGAAAACGATTTTATCTAACTTCTATCGACTTGAAAGCATTGGCTCATTGACTAATAACTCAAAGAATCATGGAGTTTATTTCTCAAAGGAATGCTAGTAATCACTTAAAACTAACACTCTCATTGTAACACCTAAGGACACAAAAGGTCAAAAAAGTCTAGTGGCTTCAAAAATTGACCCAACTTCTTAGGAGAAAGACAGGGTCTGGATCTGGAAGTCTAGACCCAAAGGACCCTTCCCCCCCCCCCGGCCCCCCCCACACACACACATCCCAGGACAAATTTCCAACACTGTTCCAACCTGGTTGAACTAAGGCAGCCACTCTAAGCAAGAAGGGGCAAGGACGCCAGGAAGTCTAAATTTTCCAAATTTCCATCGCTGGAATACCACTTTCTCAGTTTTGCCCTATCTGTATGCCACCTATATACAATTACGTCTGCAATATGTTAAAAATGGTTTTCCTTTTTGTTTGAAATATTTTTGAAAGGAATCTTTCTATCACTTCCGTAACTAGCAAACTTGTATCCCCTAACAAAATAAGGAGATATTATAGATGGTAATCTTAAGGTTAACTTGATGTCGTTAAATTCTAGCTAGATCATGGCGACAACCTGAAGGAGTTTATTGAAAACGGCATCAGTGTTAGATGTGACAGACTCCTTTGCCCCAGTTGAGACTTTTCCGTTAACATAAATCAGAAGGATTAAAAGAGAAACAAAAGAATTACTTTCTCGCTATCTGATTCAGTTCTACTTACTATCTGTGGGAAATCCAAAATTATCTCCTGTACTACCTGGGACACGTGATCCATACTTTGGGAGATACTGTTCTAAGCAATTAGAGATTCACTCTTTTGACTCAGCTTCCTTAAGTTACAAATCAAATGAGTTGAGCTAAAAATAAATATTCTTTTGAAACTGCAGCATCTGACACTACTTTCTCCCATCTTGGAAGTCTCTGCGGTGGCACTAATTACAAGACCTAGGACACGCAGAGTGTCTAACGGTTACCAAAGCCCTTTCACAGTCACTATCTTTGAAACCCATCCTTGTGCGATGTGCATTCCAGATGAGAACAGTTGACGGCTGGCACGTTAATCAAAATTATTTAAAACACTAGGAAGGAAACCCGTCTCTTACACCTGTAAATAAGTGTTCTCCAGACCTCATCTCTGGTTCATTGGCTCCTGTTTTCCTCATTCGCAAACTTTTCCTTCCTGCCAACTCCTTAACTGCAGAACTATCAGAGATTCTGTCCTATATTTTCTTGTTTTTACTTGCCTCACACTACTTGAGTTCACGCATGGACTCAACCACCTCAGCTAAACTCACTTCCAAATCTACACCTGTAGCCTTGATCCCTTTGGCCAGGCCCCAAACTTTCCTTAGCAACAGAGTAACAGAATCTCCCCAAACACGCCTAACTGCCACCTCAATTTCAACATGACCCAAGCTAAATTTATCGTCTTGCTACCTATCAATGTGTTTCTTGCCTCCGTGTTCCCTTTCCCGGGCAAGGCAACGCCACCCTGTGAACCGCCCAGCACAGACACCTTGGGGTGTGTTTATGTCCCTCGCCTCCACTCCCGCCTGGTCCTGCGGCCTGTCTCCCCCACTTTCTCCCATCCAGGCTCTTACCATTCCTTACTCAGCCTATTAAGCGCTGCAACTGCTTTCCAAACACATGCCTTCTACTTCCACTTTCTCCTCCTGGATTACCTTCTGCCCAGACGGCCTCATCATGCCATTCCCTGCTGCAGGCACAGCTGCCTCATGCAGTGTGTACTCCAAACTCCTTGGCATGATACTCGGGGTGCCCCCAGGCCTGCCACCCGTCTCCCCTCCTGGTGGCGCTCCCCGCTTCGCCCTTGGGCATTCTGTAGGGCGGGCACATGGGCACATTAAAACGCCAACCCTTGCCCCACATCTTTGCTTGGTCCGTGCCATTCGTTGCCTAAACCTCCCCCTACTCATAAGAGCTATGAGTAGGGTCTTCTTCTTTAAGACCCTGGCCGTATGACCTCTCTTCCAAAAGCTTTATCTGATCCTAAGAGTCAAGAGTTACCTGCACCTTTCTAAGAATTTATACAATTATGGTGTTTATACCGTAACACTTAGCATCCAATTTTCTTTGTGCCGTAAAGATTTCCCTATAATGTTTCTCCCATTAGGCAGTCCCTGAGATGGGCAACAGGGTCTGATTCCTATGTTTATCTTCTAAAGTATTTAAGTTAATGCCCTACATACAAGATATTTCCAAAATATTTCTGGAATAAATACTTAAATAAATTAGGTCAGAATTCTCCAAGATGCCTGACTCCGTTAGGTATGGTGATCCTATGCGTAAGAGTCCACTGCTCCTAACCTAATAATAAGTAACTCTCATTCTCTAACTAACTTGCTCATAAAATTAATTATCTACTGGCCCAGTACTCAGGTCCCTGCATGAGACCCCTGCTCAGGCCTCATCTAAGTGGTAAAGAAGAAGCTGTCCAAAGGTCTGGAACTCCAGTCAGATGGGACAAGACAAAAATAAAGCAAAAAAGGTTAAGAAAGTAATGCTTAAAAAGTAGCCCACAGAAGATCAATGCTAACTGCTTATTTCTGTGACATTAGATGTGATGTGTCTTCTTTCACACTCCCCTCCTGCTCCTATGTGTGTATTTGTGTGTTTATCTGTGTGTGTGCATGTATGTGCTTGCAAGGGAAATAATAATCACGTAAATAATACTGGAATAAGTAAATTCATCCATTTTTAGGTATGGCTTTATGAAAACTATTACTAAAGATCAAAAGTAGAATAACATGAGTTTTGTGCAATGTGTATTGCATGTGATAATATGAGAATTAGATATATATCTGTGTGAAAGAAAGACTAGAAGGAAAACCATCAAATATCAAGAGGAGTTCCCACTAGATGATAAAATTACTGATAATTTTATTTTCCTCTGCATACCCCTCTGAGCTCTCTACCCTCCCAACAAGAATCCATTAACATTATAATCAGAAGAAATAATTTGTCAATGTGGCATTACAATGAAGGAAACACACATGGTCCCCACAGGCCCCAGGAGAGGCTGCCAGCACCTGAAGGCAACACTGGCTGCAGGATTTACGCTCCCCTCCAAGCTCCCTGTATGAGCATTTTCTTCCCCACACTCAGAGGGAAAGAGCAGAAGAGTCCTGCGGTGCTCAGCCGGGTGAGACGCGCTTACTGCGACCTTTGCGTGCAAAGTGAAGCTACTGTGGCTCTGAGGGACACGGAACAGGTGAGAGGGGCCGGTGGATAGGCCTGTCCTCAACAAGAGTGCAAGAAACAGGAGAGAGTAACTTGTGTATGGTTGCACACAAGATCGTAGGGAGTGCACTGAGGTGGATGCAAAAAACTCCAAAAGAGGCAGTCTGCACAGTCTGGCCGCCCAGAAGAGGGGCCTGGAAGAGGGCACTTCTCCAAGTGGTTGTTAGAAAGGCCTCTTGCACAAGTGTGACCTGCAGGGTAGGTAAATGAGACTCTCTAGTGTTTTAAAATATGTGTTAATGAAAACATGTAGAATTCTGGGGGAAAAGGGCAAATGGGAACTCCCTCCTTCTCTGAGAGCCAGCAGCACCATGGACGGTGGTGACGACCTCAGCCATGACCTTTTGCTATCCTCTCAATCTGTGCCAAGTCTGTGTGAAACTGCTCAGTGACTCCTGTCCTCTAGCACTGGGGGCAGGTATGGGCATAAGCTGGCTCACAGATGAGGAGAGTGAGTTTCAGGTGAATGAAGAGAGGTGATCAGGGAACCAGTGGGAAGTGGCCAGCCTGACCGGCGACCGCCATCCCTCGAGCAAGGCTGTCCCTCCCTGCTACTGTTTTTCCAAAAGTGCTGGTCTGTGTGCTTTCTCCCCTACCTCCACCATGGAGAGGACAGACTGTGTCCTCAGCTTCTCCGACACCCTCCAAGGGCCTGGGAACACAGTAGGTACTCCGAATAACCCTTCTCACCGGGGAGAGGCTGGCTGAGAGTGCCTGCTCGGCAAAACAAAAAAGCCATTCCAAGACAAGCCTCACGCGTGCGTGTTTTCCGACCAGTGGGTCTATATGAAATAAATGCAAATTGAAGTTCCAAGCCACAAAGCCCAAAGAATAACCGAGATTACTAGAAAGCACACCACTGATTTTCATTACTGGTCTCAGGATTTAATATTTCAGCCTTAATCACTTTCAACACTAAAAAGTTATTTTACAAAAAAGTCCAAAACAAGCAAAGACGTAAAGAGAAGAGGTAGGAGGAAGGAAAAGTTTCTTCTCTGGGAAGATAATTAATGCTAGTGACTAGAAAAAGCCTAAAGTAGAGACTGGGGCAGTGATTTTAAGGTGTTACCCACCGAAGGGCCTGGGCCCTAAGGTGCGCTGGCCCATCGCCCATTGTCACCCTCGGTGCCTCGGTGACTCGTCTCGCACGGCACCCGCCTCTCTGCTCTGTGGGAGTACTTACAATAATGTTAAATATGCGTTGTGTTTGGGTAGAGCCCTCTAGGGATCCTAAAGCACTTTCCAGATTAATTTTTTAATTTATGTATTAATAATTCTCACAGCATCCTCCCTCCCTCTCAATTAGGGTAATAATATCCATCTCTTTTGAGATAGGCAGGGGTGCTGAGTGCTGGACATGAAGCAGACACTTAAATAAGGAAACCATAACGTGCAAGCATAATTAAAGCTGCAAAACCAAATCATGCAAGGATTTTTAAAGAGACACCACAGCGGTAGTGATGGAACAAGAAAACTTATTTTCCCTCCACTCCGGAACATTTATCTTTCCGTAGTTAAAGATGGCATTTAAAAAATATATATTATCTTCGGGAGTTCCTAAAGGAAGCTGAGATATGAAAAGTGTATATTCGTGGTGACTGTGCTGGCCAAAGTCCCGAATCCTATCTCTATTCCCCTGAAGTGGATACGACATAAATCAGGGGACGCCAGCTCCTCTGAGGTCCTCAGTGTATTCTGGTTTGTTCCCTAATCAGAGTTCTCTGGGTTTCGTAACACAGATTTTTTTGTTCCCAAGAATTGCCTGTCTCAAAGGCAGTATATGATTTCCCGGGAACGTGAGAGGAAGCCAGTGGAGGCATTTACTGTTTCACAAACATTCTGGTTTCCCTTTGTCCTTTCAACAAAATAACTTTAAACCAATGTTTAGCAAAATATGTTGGGTTCCATGAATTCCCAGAGATAAACTATGGATGAATGTCAGAGGAGACTTTTGCAAGTAGTCTCAGGAATTGAGTTAAATAAGGAATTTAAAACTTAGCTTTTGAATAGTCAGCAGTATCTCCTAAAATGGTCTGAAATCTCTCATAAAGACATAGACAGAGATACATAGTAGAGAGGTGTAGATATAGTTTCCTATCTATTGTCTGTGTCCCACGACTAGAATATAAACTCCAGGAGGATATCACCTTTGTCTTGCTTGAGTTCGCTGTGATGTTTCCAGTTTGAACAGTGCCTGGAACTAGTAGATGCTCAATAAATACAGGGTGGGGCAAAAGTAGGTTTACAGTTGTATGTGAAACACAGAGTTTATTCTTGTATTATTTATTAATTAGTGTATTATTTTCCGTATGAACAACTGTAAACCTCCTCTTGCCCCACCCTGTGCTTGTTGAATGCTGAATGAATAAATGTTGTGATGCCATTAACCACCACTAATAATTAGGGTAAAGATTCAATCAAGTCCCTTATCAAACTACACACAAAAAAATCTAGTCAATACCACCCCCTTTAAAAAATTTTGTTACTAAAGAAAAAAAAAATCTTTCTAGTTTGTCTCCACAAACTTCCTGGTAGCCTCAGGAAGCATTTGCAAAAATATACCGCCCAATTCTTCTCACCGAAAAACTCACGAGGCCCCTAAGTCAATGCCATGAACTGTACAAAGCAAAAAGGCAACAAGATCATCTTTCAAAATAACGATTTGGGAGAAGAAGAAAAAAAAGCTAAAATAAATACATTATACTTCAACTACCTTTGGTTTTGTGGGTTGATTTATTTATTTATTTTTTGGTAACTTATTTTTTAAATAAACTTTCTCCAGCTCTCTTCCCAGGATGTAAATCTTGAGCCAATTGGGCCCCATTAAAGACTGGAACCCATCCTGACCATCTGGGAGCTGGAAAAGCACTGGTGAGTTCCTGAGGTCCGGAGTATTCCAGAAGGACGGGACTGGACCCGGCAACGCCAGGCCCTGTGGTTTGAAACTGCACAATGAGCTCTTTCTCAGGGCTTGTTTTTCTAAATTCAGTCAAGAAGGGACATCATTCCTTAATCGGGCCTGGCTTAGGGTCCTGGGTTCCTGCTTGTTTGTTTGAAAATTAAAATATAAAAGAAAGAAAGAGCAAAACTGAATACATTTATGGAAGAGGCTGAATGTTTCTTATCAATGTTGGTGGTTTGTGGGCCAAAGCTTTGCCTATGGAATTAGGAAAGAAAACTATAAAAGCCAAAGGGCTGAAAGATGGGGAAGCAGGGGATGAATTCACCTTTTACCGAAACTTTTCGGGTCTTTCAAAGCTCTAAGGAAAGGATATCAAGATACTAAACGGACTCATTCTAACTTTTTTTTTAGTGTGTTTTCGTTCATATTTGCATACTGTATACACTGATACTTGCATATACATTCAGTAACTCCTCATTTAACATGTCCCTTCAGGAAGGGAGCTGCACAGAAAGCGGAAACCGAACCCCTCTGAATACTGAGCCATTCCAACTGCTTTCGCCAGCTGTCCTACCTGGACGCATGTCCTACCCGGACACGTGTCCCTGTGTTAGAGAGAACATACTTTGCTATGACCTGGGAAGACAGATAACATACTTCGTTAAAAATTACTGTTCCGGTTACCCTAAAGTCTGTTATTTTATGTATTTACTTCTTCTACTGACTTCTGCTGTTATGCTGAATTTGGGAGGGTTAAGGTTATTGTCACGCTCTCCTCTGGATAAGCGAGGTTTCACTACGTTCTTATTAGATGGTTAAGAGATGGCCCCAGAGTCCAGTGGATTTTGGTTCAAGTTTAAACTTTAACCTGTGGACCTTTGGAAAGTCACTCAACCTCTCTGGCCTTCAGTTTCATTATTTGGGAAGGAAGGTGGGACAGGGAGAGGGGGCCAGCCATGTAATTAGTGCTATTATAAGGATTAATTGGTATAATGCCTGCAATGAGTTTAGGAGACAGCCTCACTGGTATCAATCACTTAAAAAGTGTTAGTTTTATTACTACGTAATCCTCACCATAACCAACAGATTTACACTAAGGCATTTATGTGCAGCCTTATTGCACAATAGGTGTATCTAAATATAAACTATCTAACCACACATGCACTCACAAAAACTAAACTGCAATCTGTCTGTCTGGTACTGATGCTTTGAAGCATCACTGAGTATAACAGCTGCCCATGAGGAGCATTTGTTTGAATGAATGAATGACATTCAACAATATTTTGCATAAATTTGTATTAATTAATGCCTCTGATGTGCAAGGCTCTGTACTAGACACTGTAGGAGACTAAGCTGAATTTAGCATGATCCCGCCTCGGAAGGAGAGAGCAGCCCCTTAAATAACAATAATTAAAGTTAGAAAGATATACGGCACTTTCTATGGCCATACAGGAATTTAGAAAGAAAACATTCAATACCTGGAGCTGTGAGGGAAGACTTCACAGATAAAAGTATTTTAATGGGTCTTAAAGGAAAGATGGATTGGGCACAGAAAGGAGGGAAAAGCATTGTGGAAAGAGGAAGGGCATAAGCAAGACAAGAGTGCAGAGGCGAAAAATCACTATGGGTAAGAGGAGCAGCCAACAACTCAGTGTGACTGGAGCCTACGTTCAGGTGGATAGTGGGCAAGGATGTTGAAAGGAAGGGCAGAGCCTTGAGGGGGTGTGCGGGGGTCCCAAACTAAGGCGTGTGGCTTCAAGAACAAGGAATCCAGCAAGGTTAGTTCAGACCCTCAGGAGCCATTCCAGCAGTTAGCGCTGAGCGCGCGTAGGGAATGAATGCCGCACTATATAGACAACCATTTCCTTCATAAAAGTCGCGCAACTGCAGCCAGGTGTGGATTCTGTCTGCGATTCAAGTGCAAACGGTTTCCATTTTCAAGTGATGGGCATGGGCGTGCATCTCCTGGATGTCCCATAAACAAGGAGCCGAAACGTCATCTTAAAGTTATTTGTCACTCCCCCATAATTATCGATATAGAGGATGAACTGCAAGTGCCCTAGCCATTAAAAAAAAAAAAAAATATATATATATATATATATATATATATACACACACACATATATATACATATACTAAAGCATTTTTAGGAATAAGGTGAGCCTGGCTGTAAGTGTAACTATATTAAAAAGGCCATTAGACTGTTTTTAATGTTTTTTAATATGCTGGCTCGTTCCAAAATGATTTCCCATAAAAATAACTTAAGCCTGAAAGGTGTTTTTCAAAGTCATATTCAAAATTCAGTGCAACTCATTCAGACTGCTCTTTTTATTCTTCACAAATACTGTTTATAATTTTGCATTAAGGATCTTCCACTAAATTGGTAATCGATACTTACAGGTTCAATATAGACTTGGCAACTGACAGATTTAGGAAAACGTAGGTGATGATGAGTTAGTTTAAACCCATGCATCTAATCAACTTTGAGTTAAACGTATACATGTAAGCCTCAGTATAGGTAAAATAAATGACACAACTATTTACATTATACCATATTTATATTACAAAATTTTGAAAGAGGTAATATTTGAGACACTGTCCTGCTCCACCTTTCTTAATTTTCTTTTTTGTTTTAGTGGAGTTGTTTCTCATATAAATGTGGTGCAGACAGCTGTTAGTGTGTCGATGCCACGTAAATGAGGGAAGTATAAGGAATATGTTCTAAGGAAGTATGTTAAAAGCCCATGGGAATATCATGAGAAGGCCTGGTGCAAGAAAAAGCTGAATGGGGTGGGGGGAGGCCGGGGAAGGGGGAACTGGGCTGTAGTCCCAGCACTAAGTAGCTAATGCGTTCCCAGGACAAGTCACTATATGGCTCTGGAACCTCTTTTTCCTCACTTCCAAAATAAAACAGCTGCACTTGACGGTGGGGAGGTTCCCCAAAGCCCTCAAAATGCTGTGGTTCGGTAAAAATCAAGGCCAGACAGCAAGGCCTGGGAATCTTCCGGTGGGAACATATAGGAGTTGCAGCCGTTCGTCTTTTAATGTCACGGAGGAACAATTGCTGTGTTTTTATTTACAATCCTCCCTCGGAGCTACGTACACAAACGAGAACGGAAAGCAGAGAAAGGAAGAAAGAAAGAAATCAAGAACTGTATTTAAAACCCTATTTTGTAACTTTTGTACCCATGCAGCAAAATCGCTTCTCAGCCCCCAAACCGGCTTCTTTTGACTTCTCCCTATCCCTGGAAACGCAGCTGAAGAAAACATTCAACTAATTTGTTCAGATGGGGATAAAATTCTGGCTTCTCCCATCTGAGCTGAGTGGGCCTGGCGATGGTTAAATGTGCCTGCCCTACCAAACCGCGGGGCATCGAATGCCGAGTGCGCGCGGACTCGAGCTGGGTGCAGAGCCTCGCAGCACCGAGGAATGGTGGCTCTCAGTAGTCCCAGTCTGCTCTGAATAATACCCTGCAAGCATGCCCGACGGTTCTCTCACCTCTACCCCAACCCAATCACCTCAGGGCTGAATTTCATGACTTTATTTCATTAACATGAAATCCAAATGCATAGCCATTACCCACATATACTCCAAAAGCTGATCCCTGAAAGACAGTTTTCACTAAAAACTGTGGCCACTGAAGTTGGGGACATGCCATGTACTACATTTCAGGTACTCACAGTGCGTGTCAATATCTCCACAGCTCTGCAAAGTCCTAGACCAAGGACCCATTGAATTTTTTTGACTCAACATTTCCCAAACTCACCAAGAAAAACCTCCCTCCCTGTCTCCCATGGGGTACCTATTGATATCCCAAAGAACTGGTATACACTACTCCACAGAACTACCAGGAAAATAAATTAGAGCAAAGCCGCGGTTTCAGTCTCAGGTTTGTATCAGATACCAGAATCCGAAGGGTAGAGAGGAGAAATATTGACTAAGGACATAGCAATAGGGAGATCCAATTTTGTGGCTAATTAAATGGTTCTGAGGAAGCTCAAAGAATCCTTCTGCAAATAAACATGATATTTGCATGTTGCAAGTGTGCTCGCTCTAAAAGCAAAGAGCAATATTGGAAGAAAGGAAGTTACTTCCTACCCGTCATCATCGCCCCCCTTACTTTGGCGGGATTCTCAAGGGAGTCAATGCCACAGAGAAGGAATTACTAGAATTGCAGCTGATTTCAAAGAGGAATTAGTTTACGCCTCCCATTTTCAGATGGGGAAACTGAGGCCCAATGACCAACACTGATTAAATCTGGATGCCCTGATTGGGCAATGGAAGGACTGCAGTTAGTACCCAGGTCTCCTGACTGGCTCCTTGCCCGCTGCTCCCCACGCAATCTCGGCCCTTGTTTGGATGATTGTCTGTCTGCAGTTCTCTCCACTCTGCTCCTTGCCAATCTCACCACCGCACTTTCTTTACGGGCAGCTTAAAGGCCTTAAGCTGTTTGAACATTCTCAGAGAGTTCAGTGATTAAATGAAAGGACTGTGAGAGCCTAAAAAGGCTATCACAGACCCGTTCGTACATAACAGGAAGCTTGACTGGTTATTTGAACAGCCTACTTCTGACTAGACCACTCCTTCTGCCTTCTAGAACCTTGCCTGGAATTTGCAACTGCAAATTGAACACGGGATTATATAAACATATTATGAAACTCTCTAATTTGTTTCATGGGAGCAAGTTGTTTTTCCAAATGAAACTCCAAATTCCACAAAGCCTAATTTCAATCACCCATAGTACCTGTCCCGGTGCTAGACACCTAGCAGGCAAGCCAGCCAGCCAGGACTCATTGTTGAGAAATTAGAGGAATTCAGAAGGAGATATTAAAATAATGATTATCTTTACAAACCAGTAGCAGGAAGCCCTTCCTCCTGCAAATCACATGTTGGTGGGAAATCAAAAACAACCAAGAACATCTCTGATCAAGAAAAAACTGAACTCACATTAAAAATTAGTACACATCAGCACCGTTAGTTTTCTTGGGTTTATATATAAAAGCCTACAGGTGTGGGTGGTTGTTTTTTAAGTCTTTTGGGGTAAGGCAGGATAGCACAAGAGTATCAATAAAATAAGTTACTTTTTAAAAAGAGAGAAAGGAGAAAGGGCAAGAAACAATGAAGGAAAAGTAACAAAGACAGCAAACCAAATTCACAAGAGAGCCATGGGTTCACCCCAAACTTGGGAGCCTGCAAGAGGCAGCCCTGAGTGAAGAGCGGTGGAGTGCCGCCTTTCTTTTTCCCAGCCTTCGGGGACAATCAGCGAGCTAAACTGAACTACGCATTGGCTAAAGACTGGGTTGGTAAGGGAAGAGCACAGATCAAGGTAAATTAAGCCAGCCCTCTATTCTCTGGCTCTTTTTGAAATTCTTTAGCTAAAAAAAAGACTCCAAATAATAGCATCAGCTAGTAATCTAAAATGTTGTCTGCCTGTCTTGGGCCACCAGCCTGCTTCCTGAGTGCTCTGGGCTGGAGAGTGAGAAAATGGAGACGAGATCAAAGTGTATTTACAATGAGAAAACCTAGATTTTAGAGGCGGCATGACCTCAAGAGACCACATGGCCAGGGGACAAAGACTTCAGACAGATAGGGGTCTTACTCTAGCAATGAGGTCCAAACAGGTTAACCGTCTTGCCTAAAGTCACTTACAAAGACAAAGGAACAGGCTGTCTTCTGCCCCCAACACAAGGCATGTGTGTTTCATAAGGATAAAATCTTCCTATAAGCCAGTGGCTCCAACCCCAAGCACATACACCTGGAAAGCACAGGGAGTGCTCTGACCTCTCCGATTCTCTACATGCCAAGCCCACCTTAACTCAGAAGGTGACAGTAACCGTCAAGATACCCCCAGCGCAAGGCATTAATGGCAGTGGTGGGCACGGCACGCTAGTCTGATGGGGTAAAATTTTGGCACAGGCTAAATCACGGACAGCGAATCGGGTGAGCCCTAGGGTTGGACCAGGTTAAAGCCCGAGCCCCACCACCTGATAGCTAAAGCTTCTTTTACTGCCCAACCCTCAATCCCTCAACAGCAAAGTGACAACGACGTGGTGTACAGATGTTATAAGACTTGCATGAGAGCCATACCAATTTTAGTACATGGCAAGAACTAAATGCTCAGTGATCTCTAACTAAAGTTCGTCACACTCTGCATCTCTCTCTAGGCTTTTCATAAATACCTCCTCTTACACAGTCACAGTATCAGGTTCTCATTCTACCCAAGGGAAGTCCTTTCTCCTCCTGTCGTCCCCTCTCAATATTCCACTTACTCTCTCAATAACCTGGGCTTTTATTTCCTTTGTAAAACTTTACCATTGTAGTTCAAACCCCATCTCTAGCACTGCTGGGCTGTGTGGTGTTGGGCAGGTTTCTTAAGCTTTCTGGCACTCAGTTTACTCATATATAAAATGGGAATAATAAAAGTATCGAACCCAGGGCTATCATGAGGATTAAAGTAATGCCCCAAAAGTGCCTATATGTAAAAAACCCCTAGTAACTTTGAGCTATTTCTTAATTTCTCACCATTATGCAATGGATTTTTTTTTTTTTTTTTTAATTTGGAGCAGTATCAAATTCCCTCCCTGCAGTGAGAGGGAGAAAAAAAATCATACCCGACAAACAGCCCGGATGAAAATCTAAATATATAAATAGTTTAGAATACTAAAGAAAAGGGGCACTTCTGCAAGGCACATTTTTCCGAATGTTGGGACTACCATGACGATAACAGCCCAAATTACACTCCTCCATCCAGACACCTAACTGCTAACGCTGCAGGGGAGCGGACGCTCCGTCATTCTGGGAAAGTGTGGGGAGCTTTCCACAGGGAACGGGTCCTGTTGGATTTATGGCTGAGCCGCACATGACAGCAGCTCAGGGGGGGCAGGCGGGCAGAGAAGGAGCGCGCATCCCTCACCCGCAGCCTCACCTCCTAGCTGGACCCGCCCAGACCCGCTGCCGGGGGCTCCGTCCACCGAGGCAGCGACAGCTCAGGGTTGGAGGCGCAAGGACAATGGTGCTGCCTTACTGGGTTTTCCTTTCTATGAGCTTTATCTGTTTAGTCCTATGGAGACGGGTTCTTTAAAGCAATGTGAGGAAGTCCAAGCTAGAATTAAACCCCCCTCACCTGTTCCTAAAAGAGGGTCAGAAACTGGGGAAGGGAGAGGAACCTCGCCTGGGAACAGGGTGAGCGCAGAGTAATTATTTCCTGATGGGTAGATGTTCTTATTCCAGTCGATGCAGTGTACCTGGGCTAAGACAGGCGCCGGGCTTTTTACTGTTTTTGTTTGGTTTTGGGCACAAGGTTTTAAATGAAGTTCAGGCTAACCCACCTTATTCTCAGGGGCTCCATAAGACTTACTGCCAATTCTGAGCCTCACTTCTCGTTCAGACCCTACACTGACCGCAATGGCAGGGAATGCAACAGAATCACAGAGAGAAAGGGGTGAAGATACTGCCCGCAGGGCCTGGGACAGGCTGTGCCTGTGAGGCCTGCTACCTTCAGCAGGGATGAAGACACCCGGCTGGCAATCAAACATGCCACGTATGTGATTCTTCTACTTTCACAACCCAACGGTTCCCACGGAGAGTGGGGCGCAGTCGGCAGGGGGAGCTGAGTCCACCCTTCGTGCCTGGGATGTTCCAACAATGAGTCTGGTGGCCTGAGAGGCCCATCCCTGATTCAGCTTCACCAGAGCTTTGATTCTCTGGCCAAGCACATACCGCCTGTTGGCTGCACGGGGAACACAAAGGGAGCAACCAGGCTGGCAAGGGCCTTGCTTGCCGGAGTGGTTACTGGCAGTGGAACATGCACAGAGAAGGCTTAAAAAGAAAGACAGGCTCTGCTTCAGAAAGATAAACATAATCAACTGTCACAGTCTTAACTCTGCTTATCTCGGTGGCCCATCTAAAGAGAAAACACAAATAAAGCATCTAGACGGGGTAAACAGTGATGGGAGAACAGCTAGAAACGGAAATATAAAATCTGAGTTCTAGCTCCAGTTTTCCCACTGACTTCTTTGGGTGGCCACGTACATATCACGGTCACTCCCTGGGCTCTGGAGGGGATGGCTGCTTTCAGGTTATGTAACTCTGTATGTCTAGGCCTCAGCATCCTTACCAAGAGAAGAAATGTGCTAAGTAAGAGTCTTTACCTGGTGCGGTAGAGAGAAGATTGAGAGGATCTTGGAAAGCACTGCGCAAGTAGAACACAGTCATTTTCCTATGGTTGCAGTCACACACTGAGACCTGTAAATCCCGGGGTCTGGAAAAAGCCCTGGTTCTCCCAGGTTCCCCTGACAAATCGCTCAATTTCTGATGAGTCATCGAGTAAGCCAAGAACCACCTACGCCTAGATGATTACTATCGTTTGACTGGTGGTCCTTGAACGTGGGCCTACAATGGACTCCACCTGCAAATAGTCCCAGGTGACTACCTTGCTAGAGTTTGGACGTGGCTTTTCCTGTACATTGCATGACTTTGCCCCTCCTTTCTAACTTTCAGTATCCAATAGGACCTCCACATCCCTGCAAGCCCAACAGGACAAATGACCAAACAAAAACTCTGTGCTCAGGGACCAGAGGATGGAAGTCATTCCCGTGGGAAGTGTTGCCTCCTGGTAAACCCAGCTCATCTTTCCTAGTTTCCCAGAGTTCTGGAGACAGGTGCGGGCCCACCCAGAGCAACACCACTAAATTCTACACACTATTAGAAATTCAAGTGTAGACAGTATCTTCCACTAGACCAAGCTATTAGATATTAATGTACAGACAACACCTACCTCACTCCAGACCAGCATGGTACCGAATATGACCTGTAACCCATCAAAGAAATTGTCCCCTATGATGATCACAGTCGCGCCTCCCGTCGTCCATCCTTCACTCGGGCTGATGGCTTTGATACAGGGAGTAGCTGCTTTTCAACACACATGAAAAAGAGAAGGAGTCTGCTGTTAGAATCAAACTTTAATGATGGGAGACTTGAGAAAAAGAGAAAAAAATCTTTTATCTTTTCACTAACAAAAAGTCCCTCAAGATCCCAGCATTTCCTAGCTGCATTAGCACCTGAAACCTGAGGGTGCAATTTCAGATTTTAAAAGAATTCTTTTCATTCTTTCTACTGAGAAACATATATTTTACCCAAATTGTTTTCAAACCTGAAATCTTATGAAATAAACATAGCAGCAATATTTAATTTATGAAATACTAAAGATTATAAAAAATGAACAATGAATGACTTTTTGGAACACATTGGAAACCTTATAGAATTTTTTTATAATGACATATAGGGTGCCCTCCCAAAAATGTATACACACACTTTGAATAATTATAAAGGCAGCGTTTATTAAAATACATTTCATTTTCAAAATTGAGCCATCAGCCGTTAAAGTGTGTATACATTTTTTCGGGACACCCTGTATACATCCTGAAAAGAAAGCCCATAGATTTTTAGATAAACATTTCTGTCCAATGAAAAGCAAGAAAGATACGAGGCACGAGCAAAAAATTATTCTTGCTGAATGCCTTCTGTAGGTAACACTAACATAGAACATTCCTTGTTAAAAATCATTAAGGTTTTTTTTCATTAAATGTTATGGATTCCATTTCATAGACACAAAGTATGCAGGTCACTCGGGGTGAATTATGTAACCAAACAGCTGAGTCAGGGCTGAACCACAGAGAGTCCCATGACCTTTGTTTGGTTGTCATTCCCAGGCATAAAACCCTAGGACTGACTTTTTCAGAATTTCATATCTCTCCTTTTTTCATTATAAACGGCCCTTGGAGATGGGAAATCATTTGCAAATACTGTAATTCCAAACAGACTGGAGGTGGTTTGCCTGACGAGCGTGGTGTACTTTCGAGAGAATTGCTGGGCATAAATGTAATTGTAAGATGAGGCTGCTGAACCGTCTCCGAGGGCACCTTCCTCGCACTGAGGACTTCTAACGCTGCAGCGCCACGCTGCTGCTCTCACATCACTGTCACGAGCATGGCCAGAGCACAGTTCTAAAGTGAGGAGTGTGCCAGGAGAGAAAAGGAGACCCTCCTCTTTAATAAAAAGTTTATTAAGTATCCAAGGCTGACTTTCCAAGTACTGAAGCCAATGTGAGCACCAGTTACTTTTAATGGGACAAAAAACTGGCAAAAAATTATTGGACTTTGTCAAATTTGGCAAAATGTCATGCTTTAGCTTTTGCAAGAAGAAAGAAAATATGAAGCCCAGCCCAGTGGGACCATTGCTCACGTGCCACCACACAAACAAGTAGAGTGGGTTTGATTTTGATTCAAATTAATCTTATAAAATTGCACAGAGAATTAGGAAATATCCAAACTAAACATTTCACGCTGGCTGAACTCACGGTAATGCATTTACAACTCAGACTGGGCAGTTTGGATGCCTTTTCTCTCCTCCACTTTCTCCCAAAAACAAAATAATTAATCAAGAAAATGTAAATGATTCATGACTTGAAAATTCCTGTCCAATTTTTAACACACATAAAGGTTGTGATTAAAGTTCCACCGGCATAGGACTTTTTCTTAAACACAATTTTTCTTTAAAAGTAAAAAAGGTTTACATGCATAATCAAGTTCTCCAAACCAGTGATAAACTATGACGTATGATTTCAAGCAATTTATAAGAGAAATAAACTACAATTCACAACTATGTAAAATTCTTAAAATAAAAGCAGTTTGGAAACATTCTAGTTAATGTCTCAAAATCTTAACTCTTAATTTCAAACTCAGTCTATTTTGTTGCTAGAGTGGAGCAGAAAAGGTCTTGCTGTATCCCTGGTTACTTCTGAGAAGACCAGGATGCTAGTTTAACTGAACTGGTCTTGAAAGAGTCCTTCCTCATGGGAAAGTGTGGAATCCAGTGGTGCTGCTAAATGCTGACCCTGTGATGACCTTCATAAACCATAAAATAGTCTTGGTGTTTCTATCTGGATTAGCTTGGGGATATCTTTTAATTTTTATTTTTTTAAAATCACACAAGTATGTTTCTTTAGATAAATATGGTCTCCTCCAGGCTTTTTCATCACCTCTTGATCCAGCCTACCTCCACACTCCCATCACGCACTGTCCCTGCTTGGAGACTAGATGCCATTCTTAGAACAGGTGAGTCATGCAGCCCTTTCCAAGTTTAGGCCTCACGTGGTTCTACAGGGGCTCTTACACATCTGTATGTCCTAGCAGTCTCGAGAGGAAGCTCGATAGTACTTCCCTACTAGGATGTTTGGCAAATGTGCAAAGGAATCATGGGCTGCCCCGCCAAGAGAGAGGGGTGGGGAAGAGATGTTACTGGGGTTTAGTACCTGGAGGGTAAGGATGCTGAGTATCTAACAATGCCTGGGATAGTCCTCCAACATGAAGAACTCTAAAATGTCTATGGTGCAAGGTAGAAAACACTCTGACTACCTACAAAGATCAGGCCCACGAGCAGGTGTTAGGAACTCACAGATCCGTACAGGCCAAGTCAAGAAACACAAACAAATAAAGCAGCTCAGGGTCTCAGAACAAGCATGAGAGGGAGGGATGGCTACTGACACTCAGAACCGGGGAGCAATGGGAAGAAACGGGACGCTGGTGAACTGCATCTAAAGGCGTCACTGCTACCCAGCTCCGGCCATCCGTAACTCCACACAAACAGTGGCCGGGGGGGGGGGGGGGGGGGGGGTGGCTTTTGAAAAAAAGATGGGAGCCCAGATTTTTATGTGAAATTTCCCAGTCTCTAAATGTTGCCAACTAATTCACTAAAATGTGTTGGCTAACCAAAACGTTTATGGGTAGATTTAACATGTAGAATACCATTTTACCCTTTCACCTGACTCACAAATTGGCCAGACTAAGAGCAGCCCAGGAAATACCTGCAAATATGACTGAAACTACAGGTACCCAGATGTTCACAACAGTACTGACAGTAAAATATCCAAGAGTCTAGCCCCTAATTAGAGAGTAGTTAAATAAACATGGTGCATCCATACTATGGAATATTAGGAGTGTCATCAGAATGGATGAAAAGAGATTCTATAAACGGACATAGGAAGACGTCAGAATACATTAGGAAGGAAAAAATGTGATTTGTAATCTAGAGAACAGTGTGACCCTGTTTACTTAAAAAATGATATGTAAGAGCCTTTATGTGCATAAGTGTGTGTGTAAGAGTGTGTAAGTGTGTGTAAGTGTGTATGTGAGTGTGTGTGTATGTAGTTACATGTGAACAGGTGTGATAGACAAAGGTCCGGAAGGACCCAAGTGTTGTCAGTGGGTCCACATGCAGAAGGAACATGACCAGAGTGGGACTGACAGAGAAGGGCAACTATTCCACTGGACTCTATAGACATCTGTAAGGTCTGAAGTTTTTCCAATGAGCACATATTAAGATAATACGTTATTGTAATAAAAAATTAAGTGAGAACGGAGCATTTAATTCTGTGAGAGATAAAGATTGTGCTTTTTAAAGCAAATTGATACTTTTTTTTAAGCTAGGCTGTGCCGAGTAACAGACCCTGAGCCTCTCCTTTCCTCTTCTTTTTGGGTCAGTTGTCTCTGAGAAAGCTCAGACACCTCAACAGGATACCCAGAGAGATGCAGAGGAAAGACAAGATGACAGAGTTTTTAATATAGTCACAGAGGATGTATTCAGAGGAATTTAAAGGTGAAAAGATTTACAAAAGAATTCAATCCAGCCCAGGAGTGTACTAATCAATACAATTCTATCTCCAAGAAAATACTATGAAATGGGGAAGGAGAGAGGACTTGAATATAAAACCAATTTTACCAGCCAAATTTTAATAAAAGATTCTTCCTCATCAGTGAATTTTCACACTTCTAGGTATCCACAAACACTGCTAGCCAATTCCTGGTTGTAAACCTCATTAAAAAGAAAAGTTGTGTGGGGGGGTATTTTTTTTTTTTTTCTTACTTCTCCCCCCACCCCGCAGCAGCCACCAAAGTAGAGGAGATTTTCTTTCCTTCAAACTATGACAATAACATGATTACCCCACCACGGTTTAGCATAATGGCTCTGAAATGCTCATGGCACATTGCAGAGTTAAAGTGGAAATTATTAGGTAGCTCTTCTTTGTTATAAGAATGATCACTCCACAAATAAAAGCTCTTCTCCCAAAGGTACTGCAAGGCACAAAATGCTAATTCCGAAGATTATGTGTGCGCTTTTATTAAATATTACTATGCCCTGTCTGTTTGAGGGCTTCTCTGCTCTGATTGTTTTATGAGTACCATGTTAATGTCATTCCCATCTTGCTAGCAGCAGGCACACATTTGAGCGTTTGTATGAGAGTTGATCAAAGGCCACGTGCTGGGGGAATTGCTGAGAAAACACGGACAAGCGATAAAAATCTAACAGATTAATTGGTTTAAATTTCATTTCAGGGTGTTGAACTTTGGCTCGGGACTCTAATACTACACTGTGAGTCAGGGCCTAATTACCAGATTTCCAATTTACTTCTGAACAATGGTCGTGGTGAGGAAAAGAGAAGGGAGAATGGGGGGCGGGGGGAGAGAAAGAAATCGCTCAGCCTCTGGTACATATTTAACAACTAATGTTCTGTGTGCAGACAATGGCACCAGGGGACACTGGTGTCACCTGCTCTATCTGCCTCCAGAATGTTTGTATTTCCTCCCAACAGCCGTGGAAAGCAGAAGGAATCACCGACTCCTCAGCGGTTTAAAATGTTCTGATTTACAGGATCACTGGTAAAAGATTCGCGTGCCTGCTCGCTCGCATTGGAGCACCGGGCTCTTTATTAGCAAGGTGAATTTATAAGCTGGCATCGCCCCTCAGCCTCCAGGAGAAATGATCTATTTCATCGAGAGGGAGCAAGGGCCAGGAGAGCCATGTTTACCTCGGGGTTTATGGGTGGCCTTAGGAATCAGGGTTAATTGAGCTCAGAGGTGCCTGCCCATTGAGGTGAATTAGTGGTGTGTGCAGCAATCAGCAGGGTCCCGGGGCTGCTCTTTCTGTCGCCTCTGAAATCTCTTTGTGCCGTGATCAATACCTCACTTGTTTGGGGGATGCTGCTGTATAGGTGATCTGGGTTCAGCATGTATCATCCTTTATCCCTCAGACGAGGCGTTTGCAACAGTTGATGTCCCGTTATGGGGGCGTCATGAGAGAGACACTGTTGTGCTTTTTTTTTTTTTCCCCCCTCCATCCCCGTGTTTAAATTTGCTGGGGAAACAGCACTCAATCAGTTGGTAAAATGCACAAATTTAGAAATGTTCGAATCCCATTCTAAATCTCGATGAAATTCCACAAACGCGGACATGAGATTATTTCCCATTTCCATTGTCTGTGGTGTGTGGAAAGCATCCCTCTTTTCCAGCATCCTATCAACCCGAACTCTCTTTGAATGAGCATCTCCGCAGAGCAGGTCACTGGAGCTTACAGCAGAGGTGATGTCCACACCAGCCTCACTGGCTTCTGGGTAAAGACAGAAAGATGCAAGTATGCTGATTTTAACAGTGTTATAGTATTTGAGCGGCAGGAGCACCAGCTGTTTCCACTCCACATCTACCACTTAGTGCGACCTTGAAGCGGTCATTTACCCTCCCTAAGGCATTTCCCCCTCTCTCAGCAGCAGTTTCCCTGTGGGTGCCCACCTCGTAGACTTCTGGCAAAATGCAGAAAGTGCCTACTTGTGTTTTGTGCCTGGTAGATAGTACCCTAGCCGCTAGTACATAATAATTATCGTTATCATCAGCTCCCCATTAACCAGAGTTTATTTATTTACTAGAATACCCTGTAGTCTCATCATTCCAGAGAATGCAGTTTATTGTAAAACTTTCCTAGGAACTTCCAGTCCAGCCACTTGCTAACCCAGCCAGCTCAGTTTATTCAGTTTACTGGCATCGGTCCTTCCCAAGTAGAATGTTTTCCTAAGGCTCTCATTTGCCTGGAATGAATATTAATGGCCATCTTTTCAGAAATGAGCAATTGACTTTAATTTTATTGTCCCAAACTCTTGAGACTTGGCAGAAAAGGTTGCGAAACCCATGAGCTCAGTTCATTTCTACGGGGCAGTGATGACCCTGGAAAATCTCAGGCCTTTCTCCCCTGGATCTACTTGATTTTGGTGAGGCTGTGCTTGGGAGCAACCTGTTCCACAGATGATGGGGATACAACGCGCCCCCTCTTGGACTCAGCACACAGGTATCTGCTCTTCCTGTCCAATGGGAAGGACGGTTTTTGCTGGGTTTTTGAGTGACATGACTTTTCTTTTCTGACTGCACACAGCTCAGTGGCACCAACACCTGCGTGCTTTGACCCTAATGACTGGCAGCTACTGGCCAGGAAGCAGGACAAGCGTTTGCCCTAAACTGAAGGCTGGCCCTCCTTTTCAGCACGTTCAGGAGGCAAATCGACTCTGGGTTCACCCACCTTCCGCCTGATGCCTTAGACACCAGTAGCAGTTCGGATGCCTGATGTGAACCCTCGCACCAGGGCGTGAAAACGTCACTTGCAGAATCGCGACTTCGCCACTGACTCCCAGCCACATAATAGGCCCCCAAACCGGACAGTTTCCTGACTCAAGGGGCAGCAGTCTCTGTAACGCGCAAGCTCTCACTTTAACTTGAGCTGTCAGATTTATTTCTGCCTCTTTTTCGTTTTCAGTAATTGCTTTATGCAGTTAAGCATTTCATTGTTTATTAGGGTTTTAATTTTGTTTTGTTTTGTTATTGGTCTGCATTTATTGCTCCATCTACTAGCATCTCTAGATACTGTATTTCTTGGCAAAGAATCATATATTACATATGCAAAAGAGCCTCTGTGTGTGTGTGTGTGTGTGTGTGTGATGTGTTTGTCATTTTCTAGAGAAATGTAACCCATGATATAGGGATTTCTCAACTCCAGATGCAATCAAATCTATTAAATATTAAGTGAGGAGATCAAGAATTTCAAGTGTTTTTCATCCTTTATTCCAAAGTGACTTCACTTGGCAAGAAAGCCCTTTGCTTTGACAGCATTAATGGCTCTCACAGAACAAGGGAAAAGGGAAATTCCTGGTCACGAGATGGAAACACAGAACCAACACCCACGGACATCACGGCAGGGTTAGCGTGGTGGGGAGAGCTAGGTGTATCTAAACTTAGCACCACGGCTAAGATCCAAACATGCCATTTGTTAAATATAGACCAAGTCCAAGTTGTATCTACTTCCTATTCATTTTGTAGCCTCATTCTGTTAGGCATTAGCAAAACTCCTCAACAATCAGGAAAAACAAGTCCTGGTGCAATGATTGTAATCTGAACATTCCACTTTGGAATTTTCGAGTTTGTCTATCGGAGATCTGCAACTGTGCAGGCTCATTACACAGGGTTATTTAACAACTCAGGAGGGGAAAATCTTGACACTTTGATGTACCTATAACTTCTAAATTGCACTTGAAAGACTTGTTGAAGGTTTTTTGATTTAATGACATGCAACACAACATTGTTTCTTAATACGAAAAAAAATTGTTTGTTAAAAACACCGGAAGCTCAGAATTTTGTAACTCAAGGACGTGAGAATGTACTGTTCTCTTCCTCATGTCTGATCTGCCACCTCTGAAAGTGAAATGCACAAAATATTAATCCTAGGGCAGCTAATGACATATGTCACCATCAGCCTTCTTTCTTTCTTTTCTCTCTTGTTCAATGATTGCCAGCCACACCATTGCAAAGCAATGGGGGAAAATTATCATGGAGGGTGGGACAACCCACAAAATGAATTATTCATGGGTCCAATTGTGATATTTGTTGCAACAATAGTAAACTCACTTGCCTCTGATCATACAGTAAGTAAATAGCTCTTTTCTTCTGGGCAAAGACAACTTTTCGTATACAAAATTATTTTTATCCCAATTCTCATTATTATCTTGTTGTGAGAAAAGTTCTGGATGTGAAAGCCAAGAAAGAGAGGGAAATGGAAATAACTTTCCAAAAATGGACACCCAATATTGTATAAGAGGAAACAATTTTCAGGTTGAAAAAAAAAAATGTCACTGCTTCTTCAAAGAATACTCAAGTCTTGATTCACAAGCTATCTTCCTGGGTCTGGAAAATCATAAAGGCAAATACGAACAAGTCTAGTGGAAAATTTGTGACGTTAATCTTGGCTGGAGCCGTATTTTTAACAGGCCTTGAATGTCTGTGCCGGATCACCCAGATGGTCATACAGGAATCGGCCTGATAGGATTAAACCTTTACGCCGAACTCTGCTCCATCTGTTCGCCAGGGTTTGCCTCTCCTTATCTGAATATGAATTTTTTAGCCTTCTTGGGTCTTAGAGTTGAACTAAATTCAGCATTAAAAAATAGACGCATGCAGAGAACTTAACATTTCATTAGTTAGTCTCCATTGAGATCAACTTGGTCTTTTTTCTAGAACACATTTTTTGAAGAATTTTCCTAAGAAGAAAATTGAAAGTGTACAAAATCTACTTTTGTTGTTGTTGTTGTTGTTAGAGGGCCTTGCCCTTCTCCCCTATTGAATTCTAGGACTCGATTGATTCACCGCCATAGGGGTTTGCATTGATGCTTGCCCATCGAAATAGGAAAGGAAGAGCTGGCACCCTCTCTGCAGAATCTGACTGAGAATAGATGGTCTATAACTCTGACTAGATGTATGATCCAAGCAGAATATGTTCCTGTGTGTTCTGTTCTTTTCCCCTCATTCCAAGAGGATTGGCATTAGTCATCATTGATAAAATTAGCTACAAGAGCAGTTGCTATCATTTTCATTAGGTTTTCTATGTTTTTAAGGGGGCCTTTTGGGGGAGAAGGGTGTAATTCAGAGCTTCATCTTGAATGAAACAGGCTGATGTTAGCTTTGCCCTTCTGTGCATATAGCCCTAGAAGCAGTGACATTAATTTATTAGCTGGACAAGTTGACTTGGGGCAAGTTTCAAGACAAAGGCTGGTAAGTTACCAATAGGCTGAAGTCTGGTAGATGGCTCTAGGGTTTCTGACCCTGTGACAAAGGAAAGAAGGGAGGGTTCTGACTGCTGGGCTCAGCAAAGCAGGTCAGTGTCAGAAGCTTTCAGGCAGCAACATGCAGGTGAGTAGGTTGCATGAAAGGGGGATCTTTTAGAGCCCTACTTTGGGGCTGGTTTATGGCAATGTGATCATTAGAGGCGATCAATGTATGCTTGTGATGGAAACCGCAGAGATGGCAAGCAGCCCATGGGGCCTGGCCCTAGGAATACAGGATCCCTCTAGCAGTCAGGCAGACCTCCATCACCTTTCCACAGTCCCCTTGGCAACACTGGCTCTTGGCTCTGTCCTATCATGAATGACAGGGTCAATCAAGCAGCTCATCAAAAAAGTGAGGCTTTCCCACACACGGGTCTACTTGCTATATTTATGCAGTCCTCTTAGCTGGACAGTGAGGGAGCAGAGAACAGCAAAACTTCCCATTCAAGCTTCAGATGACTTATTCTTACTGTTTGGAATGGACGGATAACATCTTGAAAACATAGCTTCAGCTCCTTAAATTGACAAGAATTCTAGTTGGGTAAGAAGGGGAGGTTGCCTTTCTAGAAGGAGGTGATGCTGTGTGGTGAAGCCCCCTACAAGTCATCTCTTGTAAAATGAACAAGCTCACACACCCAGCCCCAGAGCCTATTCTCCACATTTATTCTAAACAAAGACACCTGACACAGTGTTCAATCCCGGTTACTTAAACTGCTTTGCCCAATACAGTAGCCATAGCCACGTGTGGCTATTAAAATCTAATTTTTAATTAATTACATTTTTTAAAAAAGAAATTATTTTCTCAGTCATCCTAGCCCATTTCAAGTGGCCAGTAGCTGTGGCCAGTGACTATCATACTGGGCTCTGTTGAGATCCATCATTACTGGAAGTTCTATGGGACAGTGCTAACCCAAGGATCAAGTTTAAATACCTGAGTCTATAATTGATCAAGAATAATCAGAGTTACCATTTATGGGGTTCCCTCCATATGTGAGGAACTTTGCTAGGATAATTACTCTCTAACACCACCAGCAATGATCACAAAACCAAATGCTCATAGGGCTGGACAGGAAGGTAAGTAACTAAGATTGGCTAGGGGTAATACCATGGGAGAGGTGGGGACTGTGGCTAACTGCAGAGTATATGCCCCACCCAAAAGGGACACAACTTCTGTTTGATCTAATTGTTGCCATTTAAGAATGTGGGCCCAGCACTACCACCTCTTCTGAATACAAACAGAATTTGCAAATCTAGATTTTCAGATAAAATCTCATTTTTTTATTGTAAAGCAACAAATACATTGTTTCTCTAAGCACCATGCAAACCAAACCTAAACATACCTCAGCTCTGGATTCAGTCCATGGTCTGATTCACCAATGAGCAACTTCTATAAATCCTTGGGGGGCCAAGAATCATTTCTTTAATGATTAATTTCTGCAACTACTGCCACCAACTCATCAAACAATAAACACAAACCACAACCACAGCCAATCCTCCTCCTGATTGTTCAAGGCTTCTCCCAGAACAATACAGAAGTCCCCAGCTGGCCTTCCTCTGCTATGCAGAGGAGATTTTCTATAAGCTTGGGAGACGAGCTCCCTGCTCCTGAAGGATTTCTATTGTCATCATGCAAGACAGCATAGATAGTGACTTTTTAAGGAAACTGTGTTTTGAATGTGAGCAGCATCTCAACATCAACCTTGCCCAACCTTTAGCAATGCACGACTCCCGCTTTGCAGGATAGTAATGCTTACATTTCTCTGAGCGACAGCGGCTGCCACTGCTAATGTAGCCCAGGGAACTTTTATTACGGAGAGCCTTATCGTCCTGAGCCAGTTTCCTCTCCTCCCTGACACATTCGGTGACGCTGCACTCCAGTGTTTGTTATAGCACAGATGTTTCCGTGGTGATGATCGGTGACATCACGAGCACCGGAATGTGTATCATCAATTTATCCAGGCTGAGTTGCAAAGAAGAGTGGGAACTCCACTTCCACTGGAGCTTCATGAGGTCTGACTCAGCTTCCTCAAAAATTACTCTTTGGGGTCCAGGCTGTTCAATCTGGACGGCAAAAAGCACTCACTCACACTTGTCTGTTTGTGATTCATTTTACTATTGGATTTAATTACGTGCAAAGTCCCCTCTACATATCAAAACCCAGATTAACCTTGCTCAGAGGCCAGCTTTCAAAACATTACCGCCCTGCTCAAAAACTTTCTGGTGCTTCCCGTTAGCTCACACGATCGAGTCCACCCCCATGGGTCTGGCCAATTTTCCCAACTTTATTCCCCCACCTCTCCCAAACTGAAGGCAGGGCTCACTCAGCAGCAGTTAAGGCCACTGGCTCCAGCTTCAGGAGGCCTCAGCTCATGTTCCAGCTTCACCACTTATGAGCTTGGGCAAATTACTTTCCTTAAAACTCCATTTCTACCACTTTAATGGGACCTAGTAATGATGAGAGAACCCAACTCATGAGGTTGTCGTCGGGTGGACAAGAGTTACTCTGCGTCCACAGAGCTTAGCATGGAGTGTGCAATGAATGAATAAATGAGAGAGCGTGAAGCAGGGAAAGGGAGGAAGTGGGGAAGAAGGAAATGACGCACATGATGACAGGCTCCCCACATCCACTGTCTCCAAACTTACTTTGCACATCCCCACCATTTCTTTTTCAGGAAGGTTATTCCACTCACTTCCACCCAGACAGTATTTTGCCAAAAAGACTAGTCTTCTGTGTGAAGCTGTTTGTTTCCATCCCAGTCCACAAAACACCAGCCCTTCGGTGAACCTCTCCATGTCTTTCCCATTCACCTGCCACTTACTGTACTTTTCCTTGAAATTTTATCTTGATATATGAATGTGTTTATGTGTATAGCTGGGCATGTATATCTGCACGTAAGTCAATGCACCCCTTGCAGGCAGGGACCTCATTCATTCACAACCTGGGTAGACAGTACTCTGCACTTAACCAGTCCCTGACAATTAACTAGCATTGCTAATTTTTCAAAGGGCTTGCTCATACATTATCTCAGTTATCCTTAATATCAGCCTTGAGTTGTAGGTAAGCAGATGTTATTCTAAATGCTACTTTACAAATGAGGTAACTGGATCTCAGAGACTCACTTGAATTTGAGACTTTGAGAATCCACATTGGTTGACAAAGTCAAATATTTAAAACACCCAAACTACCCTTAAATTGTGGTATTTATTTAAAATTTCTGCTCAGTTTGGCTAAAATATTCACTTTAATCATATAAACACAGCCAAAGTCCCATAAAATCTTAGTTGTGCAATTCCTTATTCCCAAGATAGAGGGTGGATATTTATTAACTTTACAGAATATTACTACTCTGTTTCCAAGTAAAGTTATTTTCCCCCTAAGACTCAGCCCCATGTATGAATTATAGTAAAACCTCTCCCTACCTTCTTCTGTTTCCAAGTTTAAAAAATGGCATCCCAATATAATACTGCAAGTGCCAATTTAAACACAGAGACCTTGAAAACACTGCCAGACTTCCAGGCTGAGAAGCTTTTCTATTGTTACAAGCTGGGCTGCTAAACACACAGAGTTTGACCATCTAATACCAGTGATAGCAGCACCATGGAAACTTACGTTTTAAAGTGTAGGGTAGTTCCCCTTAACTTTCATTCTCAGTCTGGACATTATCCATCTCAGTGGTGTTCATTATAGAATTTTGCACATATAAAAAAATAGTAAAAGTTTACTCATTAAGTAGGTTATCATAAAACAGTACCGCCCGGCTGGGTGTGGCTCAGCGGTTGAGCGTCGACCTAGGATCCAGGCGATTGGGGTTCGATTCCCGGTCAGGGCACATGCCCGGGTTGTGGGCTAGGCAGCCGATCAATGACTCTCTCATCATTGGTGTTTCTATCTCTCTCTCCCTCTCCTTTCCTCTCTCTGAAATAATAAAGATATATTTTTTAAATAATAAATAAATAAATAAATAAATAAATAAAAACAGTACCTTAATATCATTTTCCCCAACTTTTTTTTCTTTTCAACAACAAGGGTTGGATTTCACAGGCTGTAGCTAACCAAATCAAGGAGAGCTTCTAGGGTTTTCCAAAACTGAAAGGTAGAGGAATCCGAGGTATGACTTTATAGATCTGTTGCATATAATAGTTACTGGAAGAACACAGTGAGTTTGATGATCCAGCCAGAAGATCTTAGCAAAGAATTACCAAAACTCTACTTTCCTCTTCTACAAAGAAATAATCAAATACATTGGAACTGCTGGGACACATTCCCCTCATCCATCACCCTACACAAAATATCCCTAAGAGCATCTGCCTCAGGCCGAGCACATAGGTGCTCATATTATTGGCTTCCCAACTGTGCTCAAAAGAGAAGTAGACAAAGAACAGTAAAGAATTACAGGAAGTTCTCGATTTGTACCAACCACATTAATTTTAATCAGTCTTCCAAACAACATCTAAAGTCTACTGCTATTTGTATGTATTTTATCGATGCTTGCTTCTCTTGAAATTTTTATTACTGTGCCCCAAGATCGATGAAAGGAATCCACGTGTTGAGAAAAGACTCCAAGTCTGACAGTGTCTGTGCCTCAATTCCCCGAGTTCTTTCTACTGCTGCACATCTCCCCAGATCGACAGGGTGACAAATGTGGGCTTGAACGACCGGTGTCCTGCTGATTACAACTGTCTACTAAATAAGGCAGCAACATAGGAGCATATGTTCGCATATAAAATATTGATTAATTTCACAGTCTGGGATAAAAATATATTAGTACTTGGGTTCTGCTTTCATGCTTAGTAGTCAGATAAGTATTCGGCCAATTCAGATCTATTTCTGTGCCCTGCGGGCTCCAGAGAGTTACTTTCGTGTTTCACTTTTCCTTCTCTGGTTGCCGTCTGCTTTCCCATGTCTGTTAGAGCCTCTGTTATGACTGACCAGCAGCATACGTTTAATTTTAATTACTAGGTCATCTCCCAGCCAACATGCCCGAGGCAGGCTGGCAGAAAAGTCCTACAATCCATGCCCCAGACTTTCTCTTGTTCCTCTCTAGGTAAATCTCTCTCTCTCTTTTTTTTTTTCCTGAGGATGCTAAAATCATGCTGATGGCATCGCATTCATCTGATAAGGATGATGAACACCTAATTTCTATAAAGTTTCATTTCTGTCCACTGAGTATTTCAGGTTGCAGGGCTGGCACAGGGAGATTGAGATGGGGTGCCCGATAGCGCGACGTGATACCAGGATTTTTTATCTTAACCCAGAAAAGCACCTTCCCATATATCACCGCACATGCCAACTAGCGTTCCCTGGGGATTTAGCACAGATCTGGCTTTTCAATTTGCCTTTGAGTAACGTCGTCAATTTGCTTCAATTGAAGCGGGAATTATATTACGTGATCAAATGGCAGGAGAATTTCTCTCCACCTCTGAAGTCCAATGTGAGGGGATTAGCATCGACTGCACAGTGGAAAAGAACAGTGGTGATGTCCGCCCTGTGTCAGCTACCTGGGGGTCCGAACGCTGCAGATGCAAAACCCAACTCTTCTCTGGCCACAGCCAACTCTGTGAAGGGTGGCCTCAGTTTCCCATTTGCTGAATGGAGAGAAGAGTAGTGCCCTCCTATGGTGGTTGTGAGCATTAAAAGAGAGGATACCCAAGTGCTTAGCACTGAACCTGACGGTGGTAAATGCTCAAAACCTGTTCTCATAAGAGCAGAATTATCATCACTCCGGACACTGGTCTAAAACTAGCATTTCACTCAGCAAAGGATTCTGTTAGCCTGTGATCAAGAAAATACAGTGAATCCACATCTCCAAGTAAAAGAGAAACCAAGCTAGGAGAAATTTCCAAATTTGTGTTCTCAAAAATGGATCTCAGACCCGGCACACCTTCCCCATCAGCCCTTCCCCAAGTTTCTGATATTCTGTCCCTATGTGGAATTTTGGACATGCTTTTCCCTGTGCCTAAAAAGCTTTTTCTTCTTTGCCTGATGAAATGGCATTAATTTTTATTCTAAATTTTAAAAGTGTCTCTGATTCTTCAGGCTTGGCTGAGTCTCCCTGTTTAAAGCTCTCTTAGCAGTTACCATCATTACACTTTACATAATTCTATGAGCAAGTATTTGCTTAATATCGACAAACGGATACGCACACACACGACCATATACCTCATCACGTCAACAACTGTCCCTGCCTGGTTCACCTCTGCATTCCCATTGTCTACTATCGTAGGCAGTCAGTAAATAAATGTTAAGTAGATGAACGACGGAATGGGTGAATGAGCTCATGAACGGAAGAATGATCAGAGTTAAGAGATTAAGGAACTAAACACAGTAGCTTAAAGTTGAGAAGTCGTGCAGTGGTTATTAACAATCGCCACTACATCTTCACTGGGCTTCCTCAGTGGCTGCGTGGAATCTGGTTTCCTAGGCTGACCGGGCCTCCATTCCAGCTGCAGACACTCCATTCCCTTGGGGGTTAAAATTAGCACCAGTAAGCTCCCCCTGCAGTGGGCTCCCACCATCAAGGGCCCAGGTGGACCTTGCTGGCAGATGTTAAGGTTAGAAGGAAGGGGAGCAGCCAGATGAGAAAACAGAGCCACCCCCTTCCGGAGGTACCAGCGCTTCCTGTCTTTAGGCCTGGCTGGTTCCTGCATGCCCCACCCCTCCCCCACGCAGCAGTTTCAACACAGTTGCTGCTCTTTCTGTCATTTGAACTCAAATCCTATCTGGGAAATTGATGGGCGATCCTGGCCCTGACAACACAATGTCAGCTCCGCTCAGTGTCCAGCTGGTTCCGCGCATATTATCATAATGCGCTGCCCGGGTGGACCCCGCTGGCTCTCTCCCTTCACTGGAATCCTCCCTTTCTACACGAATTTCTCCTCTCTAACATGCACAAAATACTTGTTTAAAATACAAACAGAGTTAGCAGCCTGAAAGATGGTTCTGTTTTTTGTTTTTGTTTTTTAATTCTTACCGAGGGTATGTTTTTCATTGATTCTAGAGAGAGAGAAGAGACAGAGAGAGAGACAGAGAGAAATATCTAGTGAAAGAGAAACATCGATTCTTTGCCTCTGGCACATGCCTCGATGGGGGATCGAACTGGCAACCTGGGTTACGTGTCCTGACCGGGAATCCAACCCCGAGACCCTTCCATGCGTGGGACAACACTCTAACCACTGAACCACACTGGCCAGGGCGGGAGACATTTTGACTTTTAAAATCCTATGAAGACATTAAGTCTGTTCTAATAGTCAAATGAGCTAAAAAGATTTTCTTTTAAATAACAATATTTGACTTTAAAAAAAATTTTCCCCAGGGTCCTACTGTTTCCTGGTGACTTGAAAGAATTATTACGTCCCTCCAATCCTTAACAACCCAAAAACAGAGTTTCTCAAACATCAGTCCCGGCTTTGCTGCACCTCAGTACCACTTACGTTATGACATTATTTAGTTGTGATTCTGTTTAGATTGACTTACTTTCTCTTTAAATTCAGTCTGGCCCGAAGCAATAATAGCTGTGAGATCATGACTTCAAAGTGCTTTGTATTTTTTTTATTTTTTTTTGCTTATGCATTCAAATAGATAAATATAGTTTTTTGCTTTTAAGACAACATTTTCCCTTATCTCACACACTACATGGGAAAGCTAGTGTAAAAGCTCACTGTTAAACATCGAGTGGGTTCAACACTACACCATCTCGGCTGAGGAATTAATTCAGAGAGAACGTCCGATGACAGCTACCCAAGGCACAAGTGGCTGTGTGAGCCACACTGTGTGGCTTCCCCAGGCCTCTTGGAACCCACGGTGAACCTCCTGCAGAAATTCCAAGGTGAAGGGAAGTTGGCCTTAGATCTGTCCTATGGAATGACCATCACCTTGGGGGCCATTCATCAAGGCAGTGTGTATGACACCTCCAAGACAGACCTCTCGCAGAATCATCAGGGTTAAAAATCATCTAGGCTTGAAGGGCTCTACCAAGCCTGCTACCCCTTTAATAACAGATGAGGAAACTGAGGCCCAAAGAAATCAAAGTACATACTTGAGGTCATGAGTGAGGTAGTGGCAGTGCTCTGTTCTTATTTATTTCTGCATGTATAACTGAAAACGTTCAATCAAAAATGCTTCAAACCACTCCTGGCCACATTGCCCCTGAATATATCATCTTCAGAATACGTGTGACCAGTACCGGGAAGTTTCACTGGCATTTTCGCCCCATCTGAATTCTCTGAAACTCTCCTGAGGGAGGTCCTCAGGCAAGTAAGTAGAAAGAAGCCCTTGGTTTAGAACAATCAATGCAGATAAACACAATTGGAGTTATGATGCTTTTGTAACCAAATATAAGATAAAAAATTTAGGCTTTAAAAAAGTCTACCATTTTCTGTCCGAAATATAAACAGAAAGCACCACTCTCTTCCCCCACCCCATCTCCCACATACTTTGTGCTTATTAAAATAAGTTCGGTGTGGCTCACTCATTTATTAGGTCTCACAAGAAATACAAAATACTAGAAGTTTCCCACAGCTGATGGGTTTGTCAAGAAATTCATATAAGAAAACAGTTTCCCAAAATTCGTATCAGTTTCCCGAGTTATTTGTAGCGTGAGGCTCAGTAAGCCTTCAGTGCCTTAAGAAGGATGCTGTTGGCATCATAACACCTAACTCGCAACCTCACAGTTTTCTCATGGTCTCCCTTTTCTCTACCTGGTGTACGTGCCAGGGAGCCCATATGGTCAACATATGATTTCTACAGAGATGAGTGAGAAGATCCTTGCAAATAAATAAAATATTACCAGCCTCTTCTTACCTTGCCAGCCCCATAGACAGCATACCAGCCATCAAATAAAGTCAGCATTTTCTTTATTTGACTGGCACAATGTGGTATAGCCATGGGAAAAGGAGGTTATTGAAGGAAAATGAACTAGAAGGTAAACATAAACATACACAGTATGCCCATTAAAAAATAAAACGATATGCTCTGGGCTAACTTTTGAAAGGTCTATTTAAGATACCAGTATAATTGCCTTCCTTGTACTGGGAAAAGTAAGAACAGTGGGATAGGAGATGGAAGGCATTTAAGCATAATGTTTGGAGCAAGATGTAGCAGGTATAGTCTTTAAGGTCAGGTTTCCTGGCTTTGAACCCTACATCTACTGCTTATTTGCTGTGCATCTCTGGGCAAGTTACCCAACCTCTCTTTAGCCTCAGTTTCTTCATCTTACAATAGGGTACCCATAGCAGATGTGAGCCAGCATAGTAAGGGTTCATTGAGTGTTTATTGTCAGGTAGATCCAGGGTGTAGGCCTTATTGTTACGTAGACCTGGAATCTAGGCTTAGGTCCAATTCTGATTAGTTTTGAGGCTTTGAATAAGTTACTACCCAAAGTTACTTTACCCTCTCTAAATCCCAGTTTTCTCATCTTTAAAATGGGGATCATAATTATTATAGCTCATTAGATTTGGAAGGATCTGATAAGATGATATAAGTAAAATGACCACCACAGGGTTGGCACATAGTAAATGCTCCAAAAATGTTAGCTGATATTAGTCCAAAAATAACAATACCAATAATAGTAATTAATAATACATATTACTACCTGGCCTAATCCCCACTGAGCTGGGCAGTGAAGTCTGAGCATGATTTCCCCTTTGTCAGCAATGCCGTTGCTGGTGTCATATTCAGATCAGGGTAGCGTAGGTCACCTGCTTAGCAGTGGCCTGTGGCTCATGAACTCTTTAATCTGCCTGACACGGAGGGCTTGCTGGCTACCAAGTCCCCACAGTTAGGATTTCTGGTGTTACCTGCTTCATGGATTACTCAGGGGACACACAGAAAGTCAGTCCTCACTTAGATCTTTGTTCATTATCTTGACTTCTTGCTGCGTCCTTTCTATCGAGAGGGAAGACAAAAGACATCTTCCCCGCTGCTCAAAGAAAAAGGCCTCATTTGATGCTTGAAAATCAGGGGCCTTCATGCTCTATTTTGCGACACATCTGGATATTCTTAACCTTAATAACCTGTTCTTGAATCTGTCTTGCTTTCTCAAGGAGGAAAATCAATTGATAAAATGTAATATGCCGCCCTTGGTAACAAAAGATGCTGCTGATATTTTTCTACTTAACTTGGACCCTTCACCAACGCTCTTGCCAAAGGGGGCCTGGCTGGGGTTCTGCACCCAAACTGGTCATGTGGAGGGTCACTGTCTAAGTGTAAAGCTCTGAGTCACTCATCCTCTGCCCTAGTCTTCTGAAGGTGCATTTCTGTCAGGAAGCTGGAGAGATTTTACAGACAACCTTCTCATAATCCTTGGAATCCCAGGGACCCCTGCAAGCCTGAGCCAACCTGAATTGTACGGGCATGAGGGGTGGACCCCCCGTCTTCCAACATCCTGCATAACCCAGTGATTGCATTTAGCTGTGCAATCCCTGAAATTCACACTTGCCAGCCAACATACCATGACAATTGCAAAGACTACTAAATAAATTTTGACTGAAATGAGCTATGTGAGCATGAGCAGGTTGCATCCCCTCTCTAGGCCTCTGGGAGGTTTATCAGATGGCCTTCCATACCTGAATGGCTTTCACTCAGCATGAGCTGTGACTCAGCCATTGACCTTGGAAAGAGAGGAGAGAGAAATTTAGGAGGGGGCATTTCTCTTTGTTGTTTAGTTTATTTTCACTCATCCAATTTTAATTTTATTGAGGTCAGGCAAGTAATATACATTTTCTAGGTCAAATAAGCAGCTGTCCTCCAGTCTAAGGGCCTTAAAAAAGGTAAGTTTTTACAAGTTCAAAAAGAAGTCAGTAGGTAAACTCTAAGCTAATTAAAAAAAAAAAAAAAGTGAATCCATAAGCCAAAACTATCTAGAAAAAGAATTCTCCAATGTTTGACTTTCTTCCTATTCTGAACACATGCACTATTGATAGAATGAGAAGTGATCAGGGGGATGGCTTCAGGGCACAGCCAACTCCCTGGTAAGCTTCCAAAGGCTGGCAGCAAAGGGCAAAGTTATAAGCAACTCCAAGCAATCTTGCCCTGGGCTCTCATGACACAGAAGCAGTTCATGTAATTGAAACTGAGTTCATCAAAGCCCTGCTTGGTTGGTCCCCACATCATTTCACAACTGCCACTGACCAGGGCCTGAGCATCCCATGTGGGCTTGCATGACCTGGCCCTCGGCAGCCACCTAGCCGCATCTCCTGCCATCCTCCCGGTGGCTGCGAGCCACAGGAGCCATCCCAGGCTCTTTTGGTTCCTTGAACTCATTTAAGCAAAACAGCCTTTGAATATGCTCTCTCTTCCTGGAAATCTGTTTCTGTCCCTTTTGCCTGGTGAAAAACATATTCATCTCTTAGATTTTGGCATAAATGTGATTTCCTCATAGAAAAGCTTCCCTGACACCTCATTCCTCCTCACTCCTGTGGTCCCTCTTTTACGCACAACTCTAAGGAGTTAGTTGTCAGTTTTGCTTAATATCTCTCTTCTCTATTTACAACATAAATTCTGGGAAGACAGGGGCTGCATCTGCCTTGTGATACTGTACCTAGCTTAGGGCCTGGCATGCAGTGGATGCTTAGTATGAATGAATGGAGGAAGGAATAATTTGAAGTTCACCATTCTGACGCCTCATTCCTTGGCTGAAGATCCAAAGAAAGGGCTAAACTGGAAATAGCCAGGGGATTTCGCTCTCCTCCTGAAGCCCTGTTTCTGCAAAGGCATCTCCTGAAATAGGTGCAGACTAGGGAGGGAATGTGTCTATGCACCCCAAAAATAGGCATGCTAAAATGAGGTCTAAAGATGACTCAACCCAGGTCTCATTGAAAACACAAAAAACTGAGGCCACTAAAGCCAAGTGACCTTCCCAAAGTCACACGGCTAGTTCATGGCAGAGTCAGGACCAGAATCCAGCTCTCCAGTCAGACAGCTCGATGCTACTTCTAATAGATCCAACTGATATTTACTGGCTACTTCTTAGGGCCTTGTTACACAGAGGGGAGAAGGGGAGGCCTCTCCTTTCTATTGGAAGCGCGATGCTGTCTCCCAAGGAGTAATCTCCCCAAGCCTGAACCATCTTTCTCCACATGGTCATAAAACAACAAATTTAAGTGCAGCTGGGCACCAGGAGGCAATGGGACTGGATACCCAGGGGTGACCAACGGAAGCAAACGCTGCTTCTGTCCGGAGCGAAAGGATTAACGAAGGTCAAATGCTAAAGAGCAAGAATAACACCATATTGTCAGGGACAGCTGGAAGGGGCACTGCAGCGGAAAGGTCAGAGGGAACCGGTGGTGAGGAAAATGCGATGCTATGTCTCTAACACCGTCATCACAGCAAGGAGAAGGGCCCAGAGATTTAAGCACCAGACTTTCTTCTGCAAAAAAGTATTTTCAGTTTGGCCAAACCCCACTTTTGTTTTGATTGGATTTATTTTGGGATCCTGGCACACGTATACGTCACAGCTCAATCTGAATCATTACTTTGAAGGCAAATTTAATTCATTCCTATCTGTTGCCCGCAAAAGCTAAATGCCCATTGTTTCCCATTTGTACAAAAGGGGGGTGTTTTAAAGTGTCTATATTTGAGCCTAGAAACCAAGTGGGACCTCAGGTTAGATGAACATTAAAATGTCCATCTTCTAAAACCTCTTGATTAATCATAGTTCTATCCATTTTTCAAATAAATATAAAGATGGTACAAATTCATAACAATAACAAACATCCCTAAATCTGAAGAACACCAGATCAGGGCCTTAACCCCAGTCTGGGGCACCTTCTGATGGCAGGCTGAGCTCCCTCCCCGCTTGGATTTCCCCAGTGATCAGGGAAGGCCCTCCAGTAGCCCAAAAGGGGGAGCGTGGAGGGAAGAAAAAAGGAGGAAGGGAGAAAAACACATGTACATCAAAAATTTTTTTAAAAAGTCCCCTTAAAAAAATGAGCATTTAAACTGCTTGTCAGCCGGCTTCCTGACAAAGCCACTGGAGTGTCTTCAGAGGCATTTGCATAAACGCTGCCGGTGAGTTCACCATAGCTGCGAGCGCTAATGGTACATAAAGTAATTTAGTCACTTCTCCCGGCATTCGATGTCAGCGTGATGAGCACCAGCTCTTTGCCTTGTTGCATATTAGATCATTAGATAATAAAGTGTTAGCGCATGCAAGCTGACAGGGTCCCTGCACTGTAGCTTTGTGAGGGCACCGCATTTTGTCACGGTGGGGGGAGGTGGGGATAAAGAAACTGATGCCACAGTTGGCCTTAAACCCAAGTCAATAGGACCTGAAACAGAACAACGACAATATTAACGCTCCCCAGCCCTTTGACGATCCCCAGTGCACAGTCCCAGGGATTTGCCCAAGTGACGGGAAGATTGGGTGGGCACACAAGCCGGAGCTGTACACTATTACCGAGGGTGGCAACAAGTCAGTGTCGTTGGCCCGAAGCCTGCGCTTTTTCAAAAATCGGAACCCTGAGAGCTGTTACGTCCTGAAGCTGCCTCTCCCCACAACCGTACATCTTCCATAAAGCTACTGCTTAGAGGAAACCTCACGAGCGTAAACTCTCCATGAACACCCAGCCAGAGAACATCTCAGGATTTATGAATGGAGACAAGGGAGGGCAAGAGCAGGCGCCCCGAGCCTCGGCGCGCAGGGAGGCGCCCTCTTTGGATCACATGCGATTCTAGGAAACGAACCTGCCTTTGTCAGCTCTCTTCCTTGCAATACAGGGGCAGTTATTTGAGCACCGAGGTTGGGAGTGTGGGGGTGCACAGGGAGAGTGCATGAATGTAAAGCACGGTCTCTATTTCTCTCCTACGCACAGAGATTGAGCCACGAAGGGAACTTTACTCCAACTGTCTGTCACGCAGGATATAAATAGAGATGTGCAGAGCAGCTCAAAATAATTCAGGCTACCTGTAAAAAGCCCCGGATGAGGGAAAATGAAGGCTCCTACAGGTGACCTAAGAGGTGAAAATACTGGGGAGTCTCCCTGTGTAGTAGCTGCTGGCGGTGGGGGTGTGGGAGTAAAAGGGCCACCGAGGGGGGCATGGCTCTATTAGTCTTAAAAAGGGCAATTTCAAGTAGGATTTTTCAATGGTAAGATAAGGTATTGCCATACCCCAAATCAATGTAAATTAGCATCATAGGTTCACCCCCACAACACCACCAATGAAAGAGCCCAGGGTCACCCTTTGCTGAGCAGGTACGTATCTAGCTATCAGCTTGGAGCGCCTACGTGAGTGGGTGGTTACGTGTGGTTGGTTCATTCATTCTACGGAGGAGCAGATTTCCACGTTACTGTTGTTACTAAGAATAACCTTAAGGAGCTGTCTACCCTTTTAATCTTCTGGAGAGAAGTGAAGTAAGGCTTTGGAGAGAGGGAGGCCCCCTAGCTGAAGGAGGTAGGACATACCCACATCTCCAGTGATTATTACCTATTAATAGACAGTGAAATGTCATCGTTTTCTTGAATAATATGCTAGTAATAATATGGTCACTTGTGGACTGGTAAACTGGAACAGAGGAATAGAATGTGGTCTTTAAAACTTAGATTGGCCCTGGCCAGGTGGCTCAGTTGGTTGGAGTGTTGTCTCCTACGCCAAAAGGTTGCGGGCTCAATTCCCAGTCAGGGCACATACCTAGGTTGCAGGTTCAAGCCCTGGTCAGGGCACGTACAGGAGGCAAACAATCAATGTTTCTCTCACATCCATGTTTCTCTCTCTCTCTCCCCCCTTTCCTCTCTCTCTAAAAATTAATAAAAACATACCCTTGGGTGAGGATTTAAAAAATAAAAAACTTAGAATAATATGATATCGCAACTGAAATATTAATATGTACACAGAGAAGTGAGAATATCTGAGCTGGGAGGAAGCTTAGATACTGCAAATTGCTAGCCCATGGCTATATTCTTCCTAAGTGACTCCCCCTACCCTTCTCTCTTTAGGGTTTAAAAATTTTGTAATAAGTTACCAACAATTAAAAATTAGGAGGGTTTTAATTCTTGCCAAAATGGAACATCTGGCCCCACTGGGCTTTCACTCCCCTTGGTGACAACTGCCTGGGGCTGGGGCAGTGGAACGTGAACTTGCCCTTGTTCCGAAGTCTCCACCCAGCCCACTTCCCCTCTGTATGTGACCTGCCCTTAGCCAAGGTACCCATTTTTTTTACCCCCTCCCCCATCCTGAAGTCCTGAAGATCATCACCTTTGCTTTGCCAAGAAGGAAACTAAGGTTCCCAAAAGGTAAGGTGACTTGTCCAAGGTTGCACCAAGGGTAGAGGTGAACTGACAAATTGAATTTGGGTTTCCTGACTCTAATTGTAAGACTCTTTCCAACACGTCATGATGCAAAACAATGTTCTTGACCTCCACACCAAGAGGTGTCCTTTCTATCTGGTTGTTTTTTGCGACTTTGTGTTGGGTTTCTTTGGTGCAGGGATGACTTGCTTGGCATCCTGTGCTCTCTCCCCAGCTTCTCAAGGGCAGGAATGGGAGCTGAGTGAGGTCTGCACTCGGAGCACATTTTGAAACTGTAGACCCATAACTGGCACATTTCAAAATGACAGTCAAGTGTCCCCAGACTGGACAATAACTAACTAGTTACAGTCAAAAACAACACTTCAGCTTTTAAGCCAATGCTCTTCAAATTGTGCCCACTGAGTGTTTACCTATCTTTTCCTTCTTCCTTTCCCATAAACATCCCGTCATACAACGCCTTAAGTGACTCCAAAGGTATTAAGAAGGCAATAATACTGTAAAGTGAGGATCAGAATAATTTTAAGTACAGAAATGGAACTGTGAATGTAATCATGAGCAAGTGTTTCAAATGGCCTCCTGCAAAAAGTAATATCCATCCATCTCAGCACTAATGAAACCATAAAGAAACAGCTTTTGAAAGATGATGGTTTACCTTAAAAAGACTGTAAAACTGGATGTGGTAAAGAATCCCTTCTAAGAGTGTTACATCTGGCTAATTAATAAAAAGCACAGTTTGTGTATTACTTAAGCACAAAAAAAAAAAAACAGGCAGAAAGTGATGATAATGGTATGTTCATTAAATTGGGATGCTGGCAGGAGAGGGCGTTTTCTACCTTATGGACTCTATCATGGACTGGTCAAGGCCCACGGAAAAAGCAGGCCATCGGGTGTAAATTTGTATGGTAGTGTTTTACAAAGAATCCTACTGACCTAGCAAACTAGAAAGTGAAGTAGGGAAATGAGTTGAGAATTTAATTTGAGGAGATTGGCAAAAATCTAGCATGGTGGTTGGTATCTAGTAGACTCAGTCACTGTTTCTTAGATGGGTGTTTTGATGGCTCGATGGACAGATGGGTGGATGGATAAAGGATGAAGGACAGACAAATGAAGGGGTGGACAGATGAATGGAGTAGATTAGTGAACAGATGGCTGGGTGGATGGATGGACAGACGGACGGATGACGCACTGATAATGGATAGATGGACAGATGGAAGTATGGACAGATACATTCATTATATATACATATAGCACTGAAACCTTCAGGCATACACTCAATCGGGCCATGGTTCCTTTGAGTGACATTCACTTTTCTTCATTCAAATTTTTATCTGGTTTCCTCCAATCCTCTCAAAGGGACAACTGATTGGCCATAAAACCAAGACATACGTGATTTCTCCCCGCTAAAGTCTACCTACAGAAAGCAGGCTCTACCATGTGGCGATTAGTGGAAGCGCCTGCACAGGGCATGGGAGGAACATTTAGTTTGGGCTGCATATTCAGAAGGTTGCCTCCAAGCCAGACCTTGGGTTTTATCTCCAAATGACAATAACTATGTAGTCCCAGAGATATACCAACAGGGTCATAAGAAGGATGGAGTTCATTATGCAACCAAGTCCATTGTAAGTTCTTAACGCGTCATGATTTCTGTTACCCTGCTTTGGCCTTTGTCTGTCAGTCAAGGGGAAGCTTAACATAAAGCAGTGGTCCAGGCCTGCCTCTGTCTCTCAACAAAAAGGAAAGATACATCAACCATTTTGGGGTAGAAAACTGTGCAACAGGGAAGGACAAGACTCAACATATCTTCCTGTCTTTAACTACTCAGCGTCAATATTCTTCAACAGGGCATTGGACATTTGAAATGGGATAGAAAAATGCGGTGGCGTTGGAAAAAAGAAACCAAATAAATTCACAGTTAAAAGTAGCAATGCCAACCAATGAAAATGATTCGCCTACCATGTTCCAGATAAGAGGGCGTACCTTCCGAGGGGTCAAGCCTCCGAGCCCTCCGCCCATGCTTGGAGTTATTGTGGACAAACATGTTATCAGAGACTGCCAGGACATGGCCATCCACATTGACTGTCGTAGACACCACGACCTGGAGACAGAAGAGAGAAATGAATGAACATTTTAATATAAAAGCATGGAGGGTAATAAACTCAAGTTAAATAAATAACAGCTGGGAGCTGAAGAAAATTGCATAGCTATTTCACATAATAACTGGTGCTTATGCTGTACAAGTTAACAAGAGGAGCTATTGATGAGTGGGTCTTTGGCATGGAACGCTTTTGATGCAGTTTTAAGTAAAATTGCACAGTTTATAGTTATACAGCAGAAGGTACACTGTTAACCATAATTTTAACAAGAGGATCTTTATTAGCATATTTTTTTACACAAGGGTGGTTGTGTTTCACCTAAATTACCCTTCAGTTTAGACACTGAAGCAGATATCACAGTTGATCATGCAAATAAAAAATCTTTTGAATCTTTAAAATATCCCCCTCTCCCCCCGCCTTCCCCTGTGTCAGGGTTAAGAGGATAGAGAAATGAAGGGAGCCTTCAGTGAGAGCTGGGGTGCAGCCCTCTCTCCTGGCTGTCTTTCTGTGGTTTCTCGTACTTTTTTCTCCCTACATTCTTTCAGTTAATCAGACCAAAGCCTCCCTTGCCCCCATCACCACCATCACCACTACTCCCCCCCCAAAAAATATCTGCTCAGTAAGGATCTTAGATCTGTGTTTCAAAGCCCCCCAAAGTGGTGGCACCAGTCCACGGTACAACTCGCATACCCTGGCCACCTCATAAACTGACTCTGAACTCAGTTTTCCAGAAGGGACGCCGGCAAAGGTGTTTTCTCAGAGAATTTTGACTAAAACAATGAGAAGAAATGACCTACACTTCTCCTTATATTAAATGGGGAAGCGGATTAAAACTGAAACCCACAGAGATATGTTTATTCATGCGACCTCTTACAACCAAATATAATAATTGTCTGTAATTGCAGCTTCGGCTCCCACCTCGTGCTTTGACATGGGAAACAGCAATCAGCCAGCTCCTGTTTAATCCACCTATTATGTTGACTAATTAACTTTGCTCGACAGTTTATTTCTTCCTCCATTATCAGCCCCTGTCAGCCGCAAGCACCCCGCAGCATAGGGGGGACCTCGGGCTCTTTGATTGATCACCGATAGATTGACATGCAGATTAATTTAATTAGAATCACCTCACTTGAGAAATGAAAGACAATGGCAAGAGGGCTAATAGATCTGCTCTCATAATGAGGCGAGTCTCCAGAGCCAGGGCTGAGGATTTCTGATTTATTTTGCTCAATTCCCCAGTTGCTTGGAAAGACTCGCACTCTAATTGTTCTTGGTTCTGAGAGGCATTAGCCTCTGAAGAGGTGAAACACTTTACCAGGATTGGCACACACTGAGGCCCCCATTTCTGGGGAAGCCTTTTCTCCGAGTTGGCCAAAGGGGCACCGAATTCTAGAAAATTGGGCAAGGCCGTGGTTTCGTCACCTGAGTCGGGCAGAGGGGAAAGTGCTGGGCCTTGGCCTGGGCCTGCAAACTGTCGGCCCTGCCTGACAAAGCGGCCCCCTTTGTGGATCCCTACACCCAGCAACACCTGCCAAACTTAAAAATTCCCCTGCTCCCCACTTTGACCTAAAAGCACCCTGGCAAAATATGGCAAGTTCCATGCCCCCCAAAACCCCGTCACAAAGATGGCAACGAAATGTAGGCTCCCCACAGCATCACGGGGTTGGGCGGATTTGATTTGACGGATTTTTTTTTCCTTCTAGGCCCTCACCTCTGCCCACCTGCGGCCCTGCTCCTTACACAAAGCCTTTAGTCTCAGATCCGGATGCAGAAGTGAGGACACGGCCTCCGGTCATCTCACCTCGCAGGGATGACTGCAGGGGGCTCCCATGGGGTCCCCTAAATCTTCCCTCAGGGCCCTCACAGTGACTCTCAGCAGGAGCTGGACCATCCCCAGATTTTATTTTTAACTCTATTTTATTAAAACGCAGAGTAAATAATTGAGAGCAGTGTCCTTAGTCACTGTGAAACCCAAAATTCCAGCCAGGGCAAGTCATTCCTGGGAGGAGAGAGGCTTGACGGGGCAGTTTGCAGCATGGTTTTCCTCTCTCTTTGTGACCGACCGACCAGATCTCACACAGCGCGAAGCTTATGTGTATGTCTCATAGACTGCAGGCTACTTTAAAAGAAGGAGCAGGAGCAGGAAGGGGTTAAGCAACTGTTCTATTCTTTTCAAAGAATATTATGTGTGGTGGCAGACACAGTCCATATTATTTGAGGCAACGGAAACTCGCTTTTCTTTTTAGTTAGGGAGATGACTTCGTGGGACATTTACAATTATATAACAGAGCTGGGTCTTTCAAAGAAATTTTGATTTACTACGAGACCACAATCGAGTGGGCACTGGAGTCGTTAGCTGAACTATAAAAGGAATCCCAAACGGTAACTGTTTCCAGTGCCAGGAAATACAGAAAGTGGTTATTCTAGACGTCTGTCTTCAGAGAAAAAAAAGCAATGACAATTCAGCATGCACCTGTAAGACGAGGCCCTGCAGGCTTAAGGCTTAAAATATTCAGGATTGTTTAAAGACAGTTTCATCTAATCTTACAACTGACCAAAAATGACAGAAACTGTTAAGGAAACAAAAATACTACACCCTCTATGTGTTTTTCTTGGAAAGAGAAGGATCACCAAGACTACATGTGTGATAAAATCATTTCATTGAAAGATTAATTAAAACTGGAGAAAGATAACACAGAGATTCCTCATGCTTTTTTAATTTCTAGAAAATAAACACGCAAAATGTGCCTCAGAAACTCTTAACTTCCCTAGCCCTGAAATAATTTCTCTCGTTCCAATTTAGAAATGATCAGGATATATTTAAGTAAAAATATAGGCTTAAATTAATCCTCAGAGAAAGTTGTAAATTTTTTTAAAAATCTCACTGTGAAATGCAAAAGGGCACTGAAGTGTCCTTTAAAAAATAGGCCCATGGTAGGAGGGAAAAGGGCCTTTACAGTTTAACACAAGATTAATGAGGTGCTGACACATTCATGCAGGCAAGGGGACAGACAGGCCTGCCAAATCTTCAACATTCCCAAATTTTGTCAACAAAGCACAGCTTGAATTTGGGACAGATAAACATGGAAATGATTTTACATTTGGACTCGACCACCCCTTCCCTCTCCTAATCACTTCTTCATTCTCCTGCCCAGGGAAAGACATGAAGGGAATCTGAGGAACAGGTATATTTAGAATTTTATGAGATCTGATAGAATTAGATCTTTAGTCTCTAGAATTGCACTGTCTCATACAGTAACCACACAGATGGCTATTTAAGTGAAATTGAAAATTCCATTGTTCCCAAGTCTCCATGACCACATTTCAAGTGGTCAGTAGTCACATGTGGCTAGAGGGCAAATAGAGAACATGTCCAACTTTGCAGAATGTTCTATTGGGCAATGCTACTGTAGAATGGTTTTGAAATAAATTGTTCCTATTCACTAGGATGCCCAAGTTATGTCTCCTGAAATAAGTATTAGTCTAAGTGGACATGTTTAGGATTGTGTACATATTTATTTTTTGGAATCAAATTTCTATTGGGGGGGAAGGGCATACCTTTTTAAAAATAGCAACCCAGAGATGTGCTGTTGAGTATCCAGTATGTTCCATGGTACCTTCTATCAGGGTTCAACCATCTAAGCAAAGGTATTCAGTGTGAGGGAGTAAAATGGGCAGAAGAGAAGTTTGTAGCTGCCCTTGGACTCTAGAAATTTTAGACTGATGTCTTCAAATTCCTGGCTCAGCTCAGTAGTTCAGAATCTTCTCTGCTATATCCTGAATCTAGATATTCCTAAAGCTTACTATTTTTACTATTTACCCTGTTCTACTTAGAATTGGGGGAAAAAATCAACACAAAGTTTTTGATTCTTGATTCCCAACCTTTTCTGGTTGATGTGACTTTGAGCAGGTTAACTTAACCTCTTGGAGCCCCAGCGTCCCTGACACACAAGTTTACTGTGGGGCTGACATTATGCAAAGTGCCTAGTGTAGTTCCTGGTTCATACTGAGCACTCAACAAACATTAGTAATAATACTTATATAGTTGTTGCTTGTAAAGATAGTGGTGATGTCTCCCAAAAATGTTCTAGAGAACATGTTGGGCTGATGATAATCCAAAGCTTTGTGATTGCCATAAAGAGGACCCAGCCCACACTGTTATTCTAAATAAAAAGATACAGAAATGATCAGTCTAACAGTGAAACCATTTTAAATGGTTTCATTTAAAAAAACCTTTGTGCTCACAACATGTAATTGTATAATTTAGGCCTCTTGTGATTTAGAGAATCTTGCTTTCTAGAACTCATCTGCATCTCAGCCTCTTACATTCTGGGCTTGAGACTCAGTGAAATCTTACTGCTTTGAAAACAGTCTATAAATTACACAGCTCATCAATTCAGTCTAGTGTTCCCAATATTTCATAGGAATGAGGAGTTCCCTGGGAATTTTGTTGTTGGTTCATATTTCCTCACTGTCATTCCTCAGGTTGTCCCTCATTCCTTCATATCAAGCAGGAAACTGTGTATGTCCCAATTATATTATCGGAGATTCATGAAGCATAATTTCTGTCTCATGAGCAGATTTTTCAAAAAGACACAAGTAGCTGAATTCAGTCTTGGGTAGAAGGTCACATTAACAGAAGTAGCAGCTCATGCGGGAGAAAGAGTTATGACCAAAGCCCCCCAAAGAATTGAGATCTGTATCTTCAAGCATTTCTACAACAAATATAGAATCAGGGATAAGGTCAGGCGATAAAAATATCTTTAATAATTGAATTTAGAATATCTTGGTAGTAAGCACCTCCCTCTAAAAAAAAATCACCACTTAAGAAAGTTAATTTAAAATTTTTTTTTTTTAAATTATAACTTTTGGCTTTCAATGCTGATAAATGGGAACTCAGTGCAAGGAAATTCATGCTAAAGTTGGTCTTTACATGGCTTCCCTATTTCTGGGTTTAGCTTATTCTACATTTGCATTAATTTAGGGGCCCTAATATAAGGCACTGAATGCATTGGCTTTAAGTAAATGAAATAAAAAGGCATTAAGCAACATTCCACGAACTAATACTCAGCAATAAAAAGAAACAAACTATCGATACACATGGATGAATCTCCAGAGAATTACACCAAGTGAAAGAAGCCAATACCAAAGGTTACATGTTCATATTATGGGCTGAATTGTGTTCCCCTGCCCAACAAATCAATATGTTGAAGTCTTAACCTCCGGTACCTCAGAATGTGGATATATTTGGAAATGGGGCCTTTAAAGGGGTGATTAAGTTAAAATGAGGCCTTGAAGGTGAGCCCTAATCCAATCTGAGTGGTGTCCTTCTAAGAAGAAGAAATTTTGACACACACAGGGAGACACCAGGGGTGTGTGTGCAAAGAGGAAAGACCATGTGAGGACACAGTGAGAAGGTGAACATTCACAAGCCAGGGAGAGAGGCCTCAGGGAAAACCAACCCTGCTCACACCCTGAACTTGGGCTTCTAGCCTCTCAAACTATAAGAAAATAAATTTCCATTTTTAAAGCATGCAGTCTGTGGTATTTTTTATGGCAGCTATATAGCAAACTAATACACTGCATGATTCCATTTTCATAGCATTCCCGAAATAACAAAATTTAAGAAATGGACAACAGGTTAGTGTTTGCCAAGGGTTAGGGACAGAGGGAAGGGGGATGTGGCTGTCATTAAAGGGTAATAGGAGGATCTTTGTGGTGAAGGAAATGCCCAATATCTTGACTGTGGTGATAGATACACAGACCTATACGTCATAACATATAGAACTAAAAACACACACAGGCACAAATGACTACAAGTAAAGCTAGAGAAATGTGAAAAAGACAGGTGGATGTATCCATGTGCATATCCTGTACGAATATTATATAGTACAATGTAATACTGTACTATGGTTTGGCAAAATATTACTACTGAGGACTATGTAACAGGTACACAGGATCACTCTATATTATTTCATACAACTGAGTGTGAATCTACAATTATATCAATAAAAATTCAACTAAGTAAAAGGCACCAGCCATAAGATGTCTTTCAGTAGGTGAAAGGATGCACAAAACTGGTAATCCATAGAAGGGGATTTTATACAGCAATAAAAAGAAATGAGCTGTCAAGCCATGAAAAGACATGGAAGAGCCTTAAATAGATATTGCTAAATGAATGAAGCCAACCTGGAAAGACTATCTACTATGACATTCTGGAAAAGGCAAAGGAGTTTGGGAGGTGGGAGAAAAAGATGGAGAGGCGGAACACAGGGGATTTTAGGACAGTGAAATATACTTAATGGTGGATATATAACATCCTACATTTGTCCAAATCCACAGACTACATAACATAAAGAGGGAACCCCAGTATAAACTATAGACTTTAGTTGACAATATGTATCAATATTAGTACCTCAACCGTAACAAATGCATCACACTAATTAATGTAAGATGTTAATAGGAGAAACAGGGGAGGGGGGATTGAGGGAGTCAATGGGAACTCTCTGTACTTGCCACTCATTTTTCTGTAAACCTAAAGCTACTCTACAAAATAAAGTCTATTCCATCAAACTTCTACCCTCCACCCCACACAGTGCACATTCTCTACCCAACCTGTCTGCCGGACCACACGTTAGAGACTCCTTGAATGCTGGTCACAAGAGACCCAAGAGATCAGCCGATCTAGTGGCTTCTAACTAAGAGTTTTCAAAGGTAGTCATGGGGACAGCACTGCAGAGAGGGAATCCTAGATTCATCCATAGCGAGGCTGCACACTGAAGCATTCAGTAATTTTCCTTGCTGACATGGGATCAGATCATCTCCATATGGAAACACTGGTTATCTCAGGCACACAAGAAGCTCTGAATTGGTAGTTTCACATGGCTTCAATTATTTTAAAATAGAGAGGGTGAATCTTACTCCATAAAGGCCATTAGGTTGAAAAATATGTCATCACATCAGGTTCATAAGCGAAAACGACAAAAGAAATCCTCGGTAGTTATGACACCGCAAACCTGCCCAACACTTCCTTTTTCAAATTGAAAAACTGAGGCCCAAGAGGTTTGAAAACATCCTCAAGGTCACAGGAAAAATTCTCAGCAAACCTGAAGGAAAACTTCCAGACTTCAGGTCCAGTTCTCACGCACAACAGCCTCTGGCCTCTCAGTACACTCTCCTGGCTGGAGTCCTCTCTCCCCGCCTCTCCTGGGATCTTCCAGGGAACATCTCAGGCATCTAAGTGACTGGGTACACTTTAAGCATTATTTACATAAAAATGGTCCCCAGCAGTAAAGTCTTCATTAACTTTGTCCTTTAAAATATCCTTCACTGATATGGAAGGGGACCTTCTCTAAAACCTGCCCGATTGCTCGTTTCTATCTGGTTGAAAGATCCCAAATAACTTATTAAAAATCATGGAGAATGAATGAACCTACAGGATGTAACGGAGAGAAACTGCTGGGGTATGAATTAAATCCACACTTTAAGGCTCGAGGCAACACTCTCTCTTCTTCAACAGCCAGACAAGGATAGATAGTTCTAAATCCTCAGATGCTTATGTGAAACTAACCTGGATCTTTGTAAACGAGACTTGGTGTCTGTCTCCTGAACTGTGACACATGCTACACATAAAAAGTTCATCCGTGACCTGAACCTTGTTTTTCTCTCTCCGGATCAGGATACTTTTGATGACTCCTGACAGTGTCATTGGTGTTTAACCGGTGTTCTCCATTTACGTGTTCCCACTGGCCTTTTTAAGTAGCAGTGAGCCAAAACATACAGAATTGCCTTGTGTGCTCTCTACCAGTGGGCTGTGGCACATGGATGTTGAAATTGGAAACAAGAAAACAGCATATGGCTCAACAACTCAGATTCCAGGGTCAGACACTCCTGAGCTTGAACCCCAACTTTATCACTTACTAGTCTGTAACCTCAGACGAGTCACTTAATCATAGGAATAAGCCGTGAGCCTACTATGTGCCAGGCATTATTCTATGTATTGCAGAAGTAGTAGTGAGCAAAACAGATCAAGTATTTATCTGTCTTGATAAGAGCTTAGGTCTTATCAGGGGAAGAACAGGGTTTTCAGACGTAAGTAAATGAGCAATGAAAGCAAATTTTGGATGTGAAAAGTTCTAAGAAGAAAATAAAATGGGGAGGGGGTGATGCCTAGGTGGGAGCTATTTTTGATTGAATGATTAAGGGATGCCTCCCTGAGGAGGGGACATTTTAGCTGAAATATGAGTAATAAGAAGTATCCAGCCAATCAATGAAGTGAAAGAATTTCCCAGGGAGACAGACTAGCCAGTGCAAAGATCCTGGGGCAGGAATGAGGTTAGCATATTGGGGAAAGAGAAATGAAGGGCGAGAAGGAAGGCCAATGTGCTTGTTTGGAGCAAAGTAAACAAAGCAAACAAGAGAAAGAGCGATAGAAAAAATAAGTCAGATAAAACATGCAAAACACTTAGTACTACCGAGTCTCACACATAATAAGAGCTCTCTAAAAGTTACAACTTAAAAAGTGAAAGCATATAATCATATCTTTTGTTGGGAAGTCTCAGTAAGTATTGGCATCCTCAGAACCAATACCCACGGGCAACACTGATCAAACCAAACATTTTAATATCTATCTTTTAATGTATTTTACTTTTTTTTCAATAACTACTGTACTTAATGTAGGAATTTATTTCCTTTAAGTGCAGAGCTACCACTCAACAAATCCAGCTCATAAGGATTCCTTCTCACTGATGCATATTTTCTGCCGAGCCCCAGCAGAAGGCTCATGCCAAGACACATATTTGCCCAATAAGCCGTAATGGTTTAATATATCAGGTTGAAAATCTACCATTTGTATTTACCATGTTCTGTGAATTAATCCTGGATTCGGAAACTGTCATTAGAGCTGCTTTCAGTATAATTAATCAGCGTGGTGCATCCTGAAATTATTCCGTATGGGCAGAGTGATTGCAGCCCGGGCCCCTAGCATTCTGTTGGTAAAGAATTTAATTGCGAAATGTGCTGTGTGTCAAAACAATATGAGGCAACATGAGGGTGGGGGACAGTGGGGGAGAAGGAAAGGGGATGAGACTCTTTCCTTCTTTATTTAAGTGCCTTTCTGAGCAGACCACAAGTGCAGAGGTTGGGCATGTATTTTAAGAATCCTCTAAGGATACCCTAGGACATATTGATTCAGAGCCTCTGTGAGTTTCTGAATAAACAACAAGGATCCTCCAAAATTTATAGAATTCACACAAAAAAGGGGGGGGAAGGGGCAGAGAGCTGCCTTTTAATGTCATTTCCCATGTCATCCTTTTAAAGGGAACACACATTTTTGGCGGGAATTTGGGGTGCACAACCTGGTGGTTTCTCCTCGTATTTTCTATCCCCACTCCTAGTGCCAAGGAAGTGAAGGAAGGGTATTCATCCGCTCAGATAAACGTGAATTCGTGAATTCGGGGCTTGCCATTCTCTCTGCTCAGGAAACTCCTCTGGCTCTCCTCAGGATGATTTATTCTTACCCTGTGGCTCTGAGTGTAAATGTCATCTCCTCAGAAGCTTTCCCTGCTCACCTACTTTAAAGTAGGTTCCCATCACCCATCCCGTACTTATTCTTGCTCATAATACCCTGCCTCATTTTCTCTGTAGCAATAATTACAATCCTTCATGATTGGCAATTATTCATTTGTACACATTGCGGAAGCTGATGGTAACTGTTCTGTATACATCCGTTTCCTCTCCTTCTCAGGCTGTACGACTAGACATTTGCAGACCTCCCTTGCTTATGGTGTATGGCCAGGTGACAAATTCCTAGCTGGTGAATGTGAGCAGATTTGACTAGGATCATTTCTCAGCCCAGGGTTTAAAGAAGTCCATGTGCCCTCTCGACACAACTAGGCCCTAAAGGACAGCGGAGACAAAAAACGAAAAGAGCCCAGGTCCCCATATCACCTCCTGAATGAGATCCGCTCACCAACGGAAGCACCTGCCTTCTACCATTATGTGAGCAAGAAATAAGCTTTTGTTTTCCGTGAGCCATTACGTATTCTTCGGTCTATTTGTTACAGCAGCTAGTATTACCCTAAGTAATAGACCCCACCTAGAATACGAGTTTCATTAGGACAAATGCTCTGTTTTTCTTGTTTATCACAGTATACTCACCACCCACCGCATCCATAAATACCACTGAGTGCGTGCACGCCGGAATGAATGAATACGTCTTACATTTACATTCACATGGAGTCACAGAGCTAACATTTACACATATAGATTTATAGCCTGTGGGAAAACTTTGTGGAAGAGATAAGATGGATCTGGAAATGTGTACTCCACTTCCCAGCCCCCAGGTGCTCCGGCGCCTACCGCGATGCCAGCTCGCACCCAGCCCTTGCTTCTGCCCTCACCATCCTCGCTCTGCCAGCCCCAACCAGGAAAGCTATTGATAAGGAGTTAAGTCTTAACCTTGAATTGCCTAGCTCCTGTCAGTTAAAAACCAGCCCCGTGTCATGGTTTTAACACAGTCCTGTGACATTAGCATCTTTTTAGTGTCAAGATGAAGAGGTGGGCTCATTTAGCCCCAGTGAATTTCTCCCTGTCATGAGCTGTTTCCATCCCCAGCTTACCCCCACCTCCCCACGCCCGCTGGAGCTGAATGAAGCCTGTATCCCCTGTTGTATTTAAGCAAGTTTGCTACCCTAACCACAGCCTGGGGATTTCAAAAGAAAACATCCATTGTAAATTAAAAAAAAAAAAAAAGATTGTACCAGATTTTCTACAAGGTTTATTCCACGCTGCCTTAAAGTATGAACATAGTCGAGCTCTGCGGAAAGTGATTAATTTCTCGAAAACGCTAAGGTCGCCCTAATTGACATGACCTGTGTAATTAAGCAGTCTCTGTTTACACACCAGAAGCTCGGCCGCTGTGAGGCTGAGTTTGCTTGACAGAATGTCTTTACGTGTCAAGAGATCAACAACCTTTCTTCTGTCCTTCTCAGTCACCTACACGGCCCCTGATTGCTGTTCAGAGGAGACACGCTCAGCAGGCGGCCCGCGAGCATCCCAAGTGGGGCAAGAGGGAAGGAGCCCCCGTGACGGCTGCGAGGCGCCGCTTAAAGGGCGGGAGAGCGCATTTTCAACCAGCCGTCTCCAGGGCTGATTTTCAATAGCACTGGGAAAAGCCACAGGAGATGCAAAGAGGAAGCCGGTTCTCTCGTGCAAAGAAGACACTCTCTCACTCCCCCTCACAGGCAGCAGCAACAGAGAAATATTTGAAACCAGCTTCCCAATTAGTGTACCACGAGAAAAATAGTGGAAATTACGTCCTGTTCAAAGGAAGCCTTCGACCACTGTCTGCATGAGGCATCGCTAGCAGTCAGGATGGCTGCAGGGAAGACTAATCTTCCCCCTCTTGGTTAACTCCTACGATCTGGGAACTACGGCAGGATTTCTTAACAGAGTACTTGGAGATGTCCCTTTACTCTGAGGGACCGCTTACTCAGGCTCCATCTAGGCAAGGGTAAGGGCCCTTTCTCACCCTAGAGAACTGGCCTAAACCTTCATAGCTTAAGTGAAGCTCGGGCAGTCTTCTAAGTAGTTGCTTCTTTCCCAAAGTTCACACAGTTACAAGTTGACCAACACCATAGCTCTGTTCAGAAATAAGGCTCAAGTTCCTCCCCTTGCACACGACTCTCTACCCTCTGCTTGGTGAACTTTGGTGGTGTTCCAATGTTCTTCATCCACATGGTAGCTTCAGGTTCTATTAGGGCAAACACCTCTTTTGAAAACCCCTCTTAGCTTTCCCGAGACTCCAGCACACATCCGTGGGTAGCCACTGTGGCTCTCAGATGTTGAGAGGTCTCTTTACTAGGTGCCTGCTGGCAGGTTCTGGACACGTCCCTTACAGTTCCCCAACGTTAGACAACATCTGAGTCAGAATGGCTGGGTTCAACCACTGCCTCAATACTTAGTAGATGTGTGACTTTGGGCAACTTGCTTAATTTCTCTAAGCCTCAGTTTCCTCCTCTGTAAAATGGGAATAATCTATACTTACTCATTCCCAACAGGGATATCGTGAAGATAATATGGACACAAACATAAACAGTCATCTCCCCAGCACTTAATGCAGTTAGGAGTGAACCAGGATAGGGAACACAGGAAGGGAAGCCAGCTTGGGATGGAGGCACAAAGAAAAAGAAATAAGGAGGGTGACAACTGAGTTTGGAAATATCCAGCAGGTAGCTGGTGGCGAGGTCTGAATTGGGGTGTCAGGTGTCAGGGAACCTGACTCAAGAGTTCTCAGTGCCCAAAATATGGTTAAGATGCTAGAGGTAGAGAAGATCCTCAGAGACCTTACACAGTAAAAAAAAGTTCTGAATCTCAAAAGGAAATTTAGGGAACATGACATTTATAGGAGAGCAGACAAAGAGCATCTATTGGAAGGGGCTGAGAATGAGTGAATGTTGTTATGAAACCCAAGGAAAAAGATGGATTCAGGAAGGATGGAGTGGCTACCAGCATGCAGTGATGCAGATAAACACAGGAGGAAAAGTCATGAAAGAAACAAGGCTGGAGAAAAACTAAAAAGGTTGACTAAGGGATACTTGAAGTTTTACTTGAACTCTACTGAGACAATTCATCCATTCTCTGACTGCATAAATATCCATGTGCCTACATGCATAAGACCATGTGCTAATTGCATAAAATGATAATGAAATGTGTAAGCATACACAGATACAAAACAAAATAAGTCAGTATTCATTCTGCCATAGGCTCCTTCAATCCTCTGCCAGGAAGAAACGAGTGGGTGATGGGTACAGAGCAGGTTAAACCTGGGATGCAACAAGAAAGTTGTCACTGCTGACAGAGAGAGATACAGCTCTTCTTCAACTAAAACACTGACTGTATGGTGGCGCTAAGGTACCTGCCCCTACTGAGACACATCCACCTACTTTAGGACCAGTTGAAGAATCATAGGAAAGAGCATTGTCAGGGTTCAGATAAATCATGTATTTGAAGGACAGTATGGACCTGTGTTGGGCAGCTCTCATGCCTAGTCAAAGAGTGCACCCACTGAGATAGAAGCAATGTCACCATGAAGAGTCTGCCAGAGGTCATCACGAATAGGACAGAACCAGTGATTCTCAACCAGGGGCAATTCTGCACCCCTACCCCAACCAGGGACATTTGGCAAGGTCTGGGGACATCTTGGTTTCTTGCTTTGTTGTGACTGGGGGAGGGGAGTATCTCTACTGGCATCTAGTGGTAGAGGCTAGTGACAACTGCTAAACATACTCCACAAGGACAAATCATTCCTTCCCTCCCTGCCTACCATCCCCAAAGAATTATCCAGTCTAAAATGTGAATTGTGCCCAGGGTGGAGAAACCCTGTACTGATATAATGACCCAGCTTAGTTTATCACAAGTATTCTCTCCAAAGGCTTACATTTTTACTTTATCATTTACAAATTACTTATGCGTGCAAAACGTCTTTCTTTCATATACTGTAAAATAAGCAGAATCATCATTTTTACTCCATTTTACAGTTGAGGAAACTGAGGCTTTCCAGAAATCTAACTCATGCCTCCTCATCTCAATAGCCCTTCTACTAAACAAAGAATAGCTCTTTTGTCTGTAAAAGTAACATTTTCTAGACTCAAAAATAACAGACTGAGTTGGCTTCTCATCTCACATAAAAGCTACATTCCTATAATTCAAGGCTTTCAGACATTTTACTAGCAGGTCCTGTGAGGGCAAACAAGTCCCCAGAAGTCTTACACAAATGCTCCTTCTTTAGGTTCCCAATGTCACCAAAGTCCAGCTCTAGCTCTGCTTCCCTGAGAAGCACAGCAAAGTCAATCCTGGTATTAATATGCCCTTAGACATGTCTCTTAGACATGAATTTGTTCATGCCTAGATATGCCTCGTTTCTAACCCAAGCTTGCTCAAATGAGATGCATGACTCATCTTAAGGCCCAAGCAAGCTACAAAACAGTTTGTACTAAAACTCAACCTCTTCTTTCAAGACTCTTAGCAACATACACTTAGTGGCATCATATGTGTTGTTTTGCCCCCAAAGCTGACTCCAACTCAACACAAAAAGTCCTGTGTGAGAATGACAGTGCCCAAGGCTACCAACCTGGGGTCAGAATCTAGCCAGGAGAGACATTTTCTGGGAAACTAGGAATCTGAGGATTCTCCTCCATTCATCTCTGTCAGGACAAAAGTTGGCAAGGCCAAAATGATTTTAGAGAAACGCTTCAGAATCTCAGGAGAGAATGTCTTCTTTCCACTGAATTTGTTCTTTCATGAGACCAGTAAGTCTCATCCCTTTAAAAAATAATCACCTTGGAGACTGAGAGATCTTGACATTCAAAAGTCAACGCTCAGCATCATACCTTCCCTTTCTCCATCAGAGACCGCGCAGCTAAAAATTCTCAAAGCCTCTCAGAAACCATATATTTCAATCTATACTTAAAGCTGACTCTACCTAAGAGCATACTGTAAGCACCATACAGACTATATGGCATTCATATATGGGTCCTGACACACTTGGATGGGGAAATTAACATCGGCCATGCAAATGAGTCATAAAATTACACAGCAAGCAACACGGGGGTCTGGCACGTTGCTACTCAAGTGTGGCCATGGCGCTGGCATCACTGGGGAGCTTGTTAGAAATGTAGAATTTCCACGCCTCCCTTCCACCTGCCGCAGACCTCCATTAGCGTCTTAACAAGGTCCCCAAGGGATTCTTGACACTTTGCCATCTGAGAAGTACCCATCTAGAACTTAACCACCTTTACTAAAACCCAACTACCATTCTGTGTCTTGGAAGTGAACACATTTGTTTTCACATCATTTCTCTTTAGAAAATGTATAATTATAGGAGGTTCACAGACCACTCATACTGAAATGGTGGCAGATCTGATGGATGCTTGAGGACATCTACGTGTGTCATACAAGGACATTTCTGAAACAGAACTGTCACCCATGTCAGTCTAGAAGCACCCTGCTTAAGAGGTCCATTTTTAATGATAATGACTACTAATGATTTCCAAGAATGAAGGAGGTAGTAAATTCTAAACACAGAACAAAGCTCTTATGTTACGGTTTTTCTAGTTGTAAATCTTTAGGGGGAAATTCATTGTTTCTGTGTACTTCACTTAACCTGCACTGGGCTAAGCCCGTGAGTCCACTCTGGAAGCCAAACTCGGCTCAACCAGCGCACGCAGGTCGTGTGGTCCCAATTCCTCTCTAATAAAAACAACAACTGCTGGGGAACAGAGACCTGGGGGACGGGGCGCCTCACCTGCTCTCCACTCTGGGGAAACAACTATACTCTATGTCTTCTTCTGCCTAAGACTTTTTTTAACTCTCTCCTGATATTCATGTCATTACTGAGATTTAAGAGAGACAAGACAGGCCCACCTGGAATCTCCGCATGTCACGTGGGTTGCCGGCATTCTTTAGGCAATTTTGGTTACATTTGAGGAAAAATTTCAAGAAGAACCTGTAAAGAAACAAATGATCATGGTTAGCATTTCAGTCCTGACACAGAAAGAAAAAAAGTAGTAAAAGTTGCTTCTGGGCGGTGCGTTCTAGGCACGCTCTCTGAAACACTCAGAATGGTGTTAGAACCAGTATTTTGTTGAAAGCTTTAGCCTTTGCTTTGCATCAGAGCTGGAGTGGCTCGCTCTGGGTACTGCCAACAGATCTCACAGAGAATTCGGCCCCCAAGGAAGTATTCTCAGACAGACAGATAGAAAGTCTTCATGGTAAGTTAAAGTAGGTTCCAATTGGGTATAATCGCCTGAGAATTATTCCTGGTCCCTAATAACATGTAACTTAAGTCTTGTAAATTCATAGATTACGAACCAGCAAAATACATGCTGGATGACTACAGGAGACAGTAAACACGTTTTATCTTAGCAACTCCAAAGAAAATATCCTAATTGGTCATACCTATGAGAAGTAGGTAAGATTCACATACTGACTAAAGAAAGTCCTTTGGCTTCACAAAGATTTCCTATTTGTGAGGTCCATGGGCTTTACTTGCTAGGGCAACAAAAGGTCTCAGTTTTCCAGGAATGACCCCAGTTTACACCTGCTGAATTAGTGTATTAACAGTGCCCACTTTAACTTGCAAAAGAGTCCTGTTGTGAATGATCAATTAGACGGTTGCCCTGCAGCTTTCTGAATTATCTCTTATGTTGCAGTTGTTAGAGTCCATCAGGTAAAGGAAGCAGGTATCAAAGGGGTGCTCCGAGGGCATTCATGCCAGCCACCTGCACGTTCCGCGCCTGCCCACGTTTGGGGAAAGCGGCATTTTAAAAACCACCTGAAGTTCGTATTTCCCAAAATATCAGAATGCGTTAAAATGCCGGTCAGTGAAATTCTTGTAAGAATAGAGAGCAGGCTGACGGCTGTAGGCTGGGGGTGGGCTGGGCAGGTGGAGGGATTTAGCCAAAAAGAAAGTGAAAAAAGAGAAAGAACTCATTGGTGTGGCTAACACTATGGTGATGGGGGCGAGGGACTCATCGGCGTGGCTAACACTGCGGTGAAGGTGGGGGGATGGAGGCGGAAGAGACTGTAGGAGAGATAAAAGGTGATGAAAAAATTAAATTTAATTTAAATTTAAAAAAATAATAATAATTTTCTCTTCTTCCCCTTTCTCCCACTTCGAGTCTACACGGGAGTAAAATTCCCACCTGGATACACACACTTGGGAAAGCCCAGAACTCAACCTTGGACGGAGCCAGTGCCCTCAATCATCACGCTATAGCAGCTTCAGTAACAGCAGAAGTATGACCCTGATGTGATCACTAACTGGACCACCCTGGCAATTGTACTAATAAGAGTAAACAGGAATAACGGCACGGGTAAGAGGAATCGCTGGCATTGCTGTCGCCACCGGCAGCGTGGACCCTGGAAGGAGCCGCACCGCCCTTCCCTCTCCCTCCCCGGTTCCCCGGGGTTGATAATATTTGCCGCCTGTGTGTGTTTAAGCCATTTGAGCCGAGCCGACAGCCAGATTCAGGTTGTGTTAGAAGGAGCTGTCAGCACACCCTCTGGCATCTTCAAGTCAGACAACTGCTAGCCACCGCGAGGGGGTCCATCTGGTGCCAAAATGGATTTTGAAAGACAGGCAAACAGGACGCGGGCTCTGCCAGAGAGAAACAGAATCAAGGGAGCCGGGACCTGCCTCCGGGATGAGCAGGGGCGCGGCGCCTGTCAGCAGCCCATCGTTAGCACAAAAGCCATGCCGGGCACACACCGGATCCCCGTTACCCTGGGCTGCCCTGTCACTCGGCGCGCTGGCAGAAGCTCGACAGAGGATCGCTTGCTGAAATTGAAGGCTTGACCATCTGTCGTGGGGGAGAGACAGCGTCAACTGGTGCCCGGGGCCTAGCGCAAGCCCTTATGTGGCAAAGACGCTCTGAAGGGCCGATTCTTCTGGGGAGAGCCAGCCCTACCCCGGGGGGAGCCTCAGAAATTCTTTCAAAGTTTTCCCCTAAGTCGATGCCAAGTGCCTGACCCTTTCGATTGCACTTCCTTAAAGGAACCGAGAGGAGTTAGAAGCAGGAGATAAAAATATCCCACATGGAGAGAGAGAGTTAGACTGGGCACCCAAGTTCGGGGGATGGTTTTTATAGGGCTGCTTTTAAGGCATTTGTAAAGCCTGGATCACGTCTGCTGGCCCGGGGGGAAGGTCTCAGATTCCGAGGGGGCTTTTCACAGAGCGGAGGTTATTGTAACTGAAAACCTCACTTTTGTCTGACGAATTACCCCCGTTTGTGTGGCGGGTGTGTTTGATAAAGTGAGTCAGGAGAAAGAGTGTGGCAGCCTTACCGCAACCGTGGGAAACTGACCTGCAGCAGGACAAAGCTCCTATTGACCCTGCACAGCTCCAAAGAGTTCCATAAACTCCGGGAAATAGCCCAACCGGGACCAAACTCCAGTCTTTTGGGGGTGGGGGGCAGGGTGGTGAGAAACCTGACACTTCATCGTTAACTTTCAATATGAACACTGTCACCTTGTGTCCCTACAGTGTGCTATACCATTCAAGGCACGTATATCCCCGGTATCTCATTGAGCCCTCATGGAAGTCCTATAAATCAGGTGTGCCAGAAATCATCAACCCATTTAAAAGGCAAGAAAACTAAGAGTCAATAAAATTAAGATACCTATCTGCAGTCAAAACTAAACTAATACTTTACATTGCTAAAAGGATTCATTATGGTATCTGTTTTCTCCATGAATTATGGGACTTAATAAGTGACCCTAACCATCACTTAGTCTAACTTCCTCATCGGGCATATGAGAAAACTGAGAGAGGTCAGGAGACAACGTGACAACAGGCACACGGTTTTATTAGTTATGAGAACTAGAACTAGCATCCGCTTGTCCTGACTTCCAGTTGTATATTTTTCCAATATAATGTTAGCTTTTCAAAAGTCAGGCCAATAAGAGCTCCATACTTAAAATATTGACTTTTTGGTCTACTACCTCAATTAGGAAAGTGATCATTATAAAACCAAGTGTGGCGTCATATTAAGAAGTTGTGTTTAGGTTCATCGGTCAGGCTAATGTAAGACATCAACCCATCACTGAACATTAACTGAACCGAACACACCCACTGGTAGAATGAAACTGTTGATTCAATGATTAACTGATATCACATTTTAGCAGCCAATAGATATTCAGTATATTGAGTGGCTTCTGTGTGAGCAGCATGGTGCTGGACACCAGAGGCACCTGCAGGCTTTCCCAAAAGGAAAATTCATTGAATTAGCCACCAGGATCTGACCCATCTATGTGAGGATATAAAATAACAAAAAACCAATTCTGCATACCCAGCACATGGCACAGGACTCAGAACCCAATGGGTTTCCAGTAAATATCTGTTCAACTAAACAGAATCCAGGACCTCTACATTACAGACAGTAGCAGAGTATATTGGACAAGAGTTAGGGCTGGAGATAAGACAAATCTGGCTAAAGTTTGACACTTTTCTTAACCCTCCCTCACTGGCCTCATTAAAATGTGGAAATTACAGTACCACTGTGTAGTTTTCATCATGATTCTAGCTTCACTGTTTAATCAACTGTGTGACTTTAGACAAATTATTTTACCTCTCTGTGCCTCAATTTTCTCACCTGTAAAATGAGGGGAAATAACAGAACCTACTTCAGAGGGTTCTTAAGAATTAAATGAGTATCATATGTGTAGTGCTTAGTACAGAAAAAGCAATGATTATTTTCATCATTTATTCCTGGCACCTGGTCACCAACTAGTACTCAGAGATGTTGAGATTTTCAGATACAAAAAAATATTCTTCTCTCTTGTTAAGGTTAAGCAAAGAAACAAATTCTACATGACCAATGCAAACCACGTTTCATTGAATGACCTACAAAAACAAAAAAGGAGGCAGAAACCAAGGAGAGACAATAATGACTCCAGCAGCTTGATCCAATGGCCAAGACACACAAAAAGAAGAGAGGTAGCTGCTTAAATCATGGAGGACTCCAGCTAGTCACAACTGAAGGGCACACACAGTAAAACCGTCCATTAAGCAACAGCTTGTACATCATTAATTATTATGCAAAGCATTGCAATAGATCCGGGCTGAGCAGGTTGAGTTTTTACCTCTCCCACCCAAATCCTGAAAAATCACGTTTGGATGTTTTCAGCTGCTCTCCTAATGTCCAGGCTGGAAAAGAACAGCATCGAGGCACACCTAAACCAAGACATAAAACCTCCATTTGCAGTCTTAAGGCTCCCCGAAAGTTCCTCTGACTTATGCCTGCAGATGGTTATGTGGCAGACGATCCTCCCCAAAGATATTCAGGACACGGAGACTCACTCTGACCCAATGCAGGAAACAGCTGTGTGGAGACAACTGTGGGGTCCCTTCTGTGTGAAGCTCAAGCTGCTCCCACACAGACACTCACTGGAGGGGAGGGAGGGAAATGCCTGTGATTCAAAGGGCCTCTTTCCATGAACTGCTTTATCATCTTCACTTTGACAATGAAGCACAGATCCGTCTGCCTCCAAGACCAAATCTACTGCCCAGATATAACCAAGGAAGACTTTCCAGGAGTTCAGGAATTCTCCCAAATTGAAAATATTTAACCAGAAAGCAGCTATGTCTATCCAGACCACCCGAGCTGCCAGGGGCTACTTCAGAAATACCATCAGTGCCCCGCGGCAGCCCTCCGAGGAGAGGTAAACAAGCGTCCCGTGGTCACTGCCATGAAAAATAATAGGTCTCCCTTGAAAACAGGGGAGCTAAAACAGCTAGAAAGAAAAAACTCTATTTTCAATGTCAACACTTTTTTGGGTTCCTGGTACACAGAAGTGGTAGAGACAGTTCATCCATGCGAAAATATGATCCACAGAAGTCTGCCCAGATCCCACAGATGCCACAAGGGCGAGCTGTGAGAGGGCAAAGGTTGTTCATCGCCAGGCTGACCTTCTCTCCTTTTCTGACATTAAAATGCACAACTGAGAGAGGACCTGCCCTGACTCCAACCCCTGCAGTTACGTTTGAGAGACGAGGAAGGAAGAAAGGGGAAGAAGTGGGACCATGGAGAGGATTCTACGCAGTTGAAGCAGATCCTCTCCTCCCTCCCCCAGTGGAAAGTGGAATGATACCAAGTGGTGGCACTATCTTGGGGATTCCAGGGGGGAGCATGTGGTTGCCCCTATTATTGGCCACTGACTTCAAGGAGTTTACCTTTTCCCCTGGCCAAGGTACCTAAGGTCTTGGGCATTTCTGGAAAATGTTCTCAGCCTGAAGGGATGAACATGAAAAGCATTCATTACCTCAGAGCTCGGAGTTTGGCCTTGATAAAAGAACATAACTAGAGGAAAGAATTTACAAAAAAAAAAGGTGTTGGGACAGCATAGCAACAGACCAAAGAACTTAAAAATACTTTTCATAAAAAGGACCCGCAGCAAACAGGTCTCCTCACGATAGAAGTCTATCTGAAAGGTGGGAAAAGGCAGCAGGATAGTGGAAAGAGAGAAGGGAAGACAAATAACTCATGGCCAATGAGGAAAAATTAATTGCAGTTCTTTAGAAACAACGGGGAGAAGGGAAGTCAGAGCAAGGGTGCTGTAGCTTGGCATGCGCTCCTGCAAGGTTTGACTGGAAATTAGAGAGAGTCTGCCACATCCAAAGCACTGTCGGCTTGAGTGTGGTAGAGAAGGCATTCTTCTTCAGACACACTCTTATACCAAGTGTTTCTTGCCACAAGGTATTAAGGTACAAACACTGGCCCTGGGCCGATATTTGGAATCATCCGAATAATTTGATATGCAGCAGGAATGAGGCAGGTAACAAACCCAAGTGTTGGCCCATTTTTCTCGGCGCTGGGGACAGACTCAGTACATACGTGTCTTACACTGTTTCCATTCCAAGGAATTCAATCTGCAAGGAACCACATGGCACAGAGCTCCTGCCGATGTGGGGATAGGATTTGAGACAGGCCTCAGAACTCAGGGTCACTGGTGTGAACCCTTCCCCACACTGGAAAAATGCAAGTGCTGTGGTAGTGGTAGCTTTGCTTCAGTAACAGTGACCCATTCCACAAAGGCAGGCACAAAATGTAAGGTGGGAGGAGCCTTAACACCTAACCTTAGTAGTTATCAGAGCGAATGCCATGTGCAAGGCCCTGATCTAAGTCTTTACCTGTATTAATTCATTTGCTCTTCACTACAGCCCTATGAAGTGTTATCTTTATTCTCATTTTATAGATAACAATGATGAGACATTATATAATTTACCCAAGGTTTCCTATCTAGGAAGTGGTAGAACTGGGATTTGAATGTAAGCAGCTTGGCTCCAAAGCCTACATCCATTAAACTTATCCCTTTGCATGTTGTGCATATTATATTATGAGAGTATGGCCATTGACCATATCTGGCTATACTCTTATCATCACCACCAAATTCATTCAAAATTAAAGTTAGCATAAAATATTCTGGTATTGTTACTATAATATTTCCAATTATAAATTTTGATGTATTCCAATTTTGCTCATGACTTTCACTTACTTCAAATGTATTTTAACCATAAAGAAAGCCCAGCAGGTGGGTCTGGTCATAGAGCCAAACCAAATTGGAAGAATGACAGCCAATGCAAAACCACGGTGACATGGGTCTCTTGGGGGGAGTCAATGAATGCTGTCTTAGGGATTTAGTTATACTATACGTGTTTACCAATTACACAAGTCGCTATCTTTCCATATTTTTCTTGCAGACAGAAAGACGCAGGTTGAAAATGAAAGGCTTTGAATGCCCCTCTGCTTAACACCCATGTGTTTAAGATTTTAAAGCATATTCATTTAGAAGCTGATGTGAGAGTTTCACTTTCTCTCCTAAGGACTCAACAGGTTTCAATATGAATTTCCCCTGTGGAGGTGACAGATGCCAGAGAGAGGTAAGAAAGTTCGAATCCACAGTAAGCGAAACATGGGGTTTTTGGACATTCACCTCACTATTTTTCCCAAGACTTTATGAAGTATAAACATTCACTGTTGTTCATTTACTCAACCAACAATATCCCCAGAAAGCCCAACATGTGTCACCGAGTCTTTTTCCTTAGCACCCCTGGTACTACCATCACTGTGACTCAGGTACAAGTTTTCCTCCAAAGGGAAAGGAAAAGAAAGCACTTATTAAAAGTGAACTTTCAGGAAAACTCTTTAACTCTGAGCATGACAGGGTATTGGAGTAACTGCCAAGTAAGATTGAATACTCGTAAAGTACTCATCTGCTGCGGGTACTCTAGCAGGGGCTAGAGCCGGGAACCTTTCAAAGCCCCTAATAATGTCAAGATTATACCTTTCCGGGCACGTGGTCCCCTACTCTTCGCCATCTTTGCTTCAGTCCCATCGAGTTCCATCCTGTGCCCTGAACATGAGCTTCCTTCCTGCCCTTGGCGCAGGCAGCAGGCCTGGGTGTCGCCCCCCGCCCCTCGCCGCAGCTTCCCACAGTCCCCTCCGCCTTCCAGGGGCAGCCAGCGCACTGGGCCCATGGAACCTTCCAAGCCCCCCAGCTGCAGTTCATCACTTCCTCCCACACTCTTACAGCTCACGTCACACCCTGCACTCCAGTTACCCGAGTAACCGTCTGCCTCCTCCATGACACCACTGACAAGTCTAAAGTGCCCTTCTATTTACCACAGCACCTAGTATGACTGTGTATGGAAAACAGTAAATAAACATCTGGCTTAAACCAACTGTAAATATTAATGGCAGCTAACTTTGAGTGATAGCACAGAAATGATCTCTTTCCATTTTCTATATTTTCTGAATTTTCTCTAAATAGGTATTAGTTTAAGAAAAGACAAAGAACTTTATCATTGTAAAAACTGAAGTATCACTCAGCATAGAACCTAGAGAAGGTTGCCCCCATTTTGCAATGGATAAATAATGATCAGTGTTTTTGCCAAAGTCTTTATGCTCTAAGATTTGCCAGTTAATTTAAATGAGAACAGTTAAGAGCTATCCATCTCACACTCTGTAAAATGCAGGTCATTTATTAGTTTCACATATGCATAATTCATAAAAGTATCAACTGGGCAGATTCTACACCATTGGTGTCCTCACTTGCCTACCTAAAAAATTCCTCAACATCAAAGTTTAAAATATTATGTCTAGGTTAAACTTGCCATTGTTTTTAAAGTATTTACACATAACCCAAAGGGACAAAAGGCCATGTGATAAATAGTATGAAATGGATGTCCTCTCTCAAAAATCCTACAGACCCCTCTGATGACTTTGTTGAAACCCAGTGCTGAAAGCTCTTGATGGTTTGCCATTTCTTGGTCCAGCTTATTTCCTTAAGTCATCTATCTATTTCTGCCATCAGTCTATCCCTCATTCAGTAAGTATTTACTAAACAACAACAACAACATGCCAAGCACAAGCACAGAGACAACTTCCTCCCTGCCCTTATGGAAGCACATTGAAGTGTAGCTCCCAGGCCACTTATGCGGAACTATCTGGAAACTTCTCCTGGTGGAAGTAAGTTAGGGAGTATGGTACTCAAACATTTTTGATATACACGGGATCTTAAGAATGAATATCTAATTAATTTTTTTAAATCAAATCATGTCAATACCATGTGATAAACGCAATGATAACGTTTTGTACCAGAAATAGTGAACTTCAGAGAAAGGATAGCCATCTAATCATGTCATTGAGACTTAGTGCAAAAACATATGTCGAATCATCTCTGAGCAAAAAGAAAAATTAAGTTCCCTCACCCATCCCACCTCCTCCCCAGCATGAGCCAACAGAAATGAAAGGGTTTCCTGGTCACGAAAGAAAGCTGATATTTGACAAATTTTTGCTTCAAGAAAAAGAAACAAGCTCATTTTTCTATCAAAAAAGAAAGAAAAGAAAAAGGCATCAGCTAAAGAAGCTAAGAAAAGCAAGGTGTCTTGCTAAGGGTGAAAATTATTTTGAAAGCTATTTAAATCATCACCACCCTTTTAAAAATCTCACTCCATTTGTCTGTTCACTTTCCTGGGCACATCGTCCGTGGTCCCAGTCTCAGTATCGCCATGTGTTGCCTCCCATCCTCCGGGCTCATGCACGATTGGGGAAAATGGATTTAATTTGAGCAATGGCTTTCATCGAAAAACACCACTGCATTCCAACACGCCACCCAAGCAGAGTTCAGACAAACAAGTGATTCCTTAATTTGGATTTAAAGTTCAGCATCAGCCTCCAAATAAAAATGACCAGTGAGCCTCCTGCCCACAGAGCAATGACAATAATCTCATGAGCTCCAAATTATTCCAGTTTATATTATGGGTGATCCAATAAGTCTGTGTGTTCTAGTCCATAAAAATATAAGAAGAAATTTATCATTTTAAAATCATAATGCAAAATAGAGTCTGACACTTTATTAAGCACTATTTCTCATGATATCATAAGGATGCTGATGGAAAATGAAACCAAAGCAATATTGTCAACGAACAATGACATAATTTAGACTTTCTGAGGAGCTTTGTAGCTCCCCGGTCATACTCCCTTGCCCTCCCCTGCTCCCCACCCCACATGTCACTCTAAACAGTTTCAGTTTAAAAGCAGAAACATGGCAAACAAAACTTCAAAGAGGCTTTTATTTTATCATGACAACTGGTTAATAAAAGAAAGAATTCTAGAATGGTATGAGATTTTAGGATTTACCTAGTCCAGATAGTCTTACCCTAAAGTCCATGAATGATCTACATGGGGTACTTGAAGACCTCAACATTGTATCCAAATTTTTGCACACAATTTTTTTTCTATTGAATGAGCCCCCAGTTTTCGTGAGATTGTAGAAGGAGTCTGAGTTGACTGCCCAGAGTCCATTTTCCCCACTTTGTAACAGTCCCCCATTGTCCTTTTGGAGGACTTCCCGGCCCTCTCCCAGGAGTCCTTGTACTTCAGTGGCATGAACTCATTCCCACTTGGGCCAGACGGCACCTGTGATCCAGGCCTGGCCAGTCGCAGCATGACATCCCCCAACTCTGTGATTGCTTTAGAGATGGGCATACGACCCAAGTCAAGTCAACCAGGCCCGATCCAAGCTAGTTTCAGGATTTTTGTGTGAGTGGCTAAAACGGGAGATGGATTCCGTTCTACTAAGTTGAACCTGGAAAACCGTGAGGCTGAGTTTGCTGGAAAATTCTACTCTTAGAGATGAATCCATAATAGAATATAATCCATAATAGAATATAATCCACTAGTATCCCACCTAACAGAGATCACAGGACAAGGGAATTCTGATAGGTGGGGAGGAGAGAAGATACAGGGAGGTCATGTCTTACAGTGCCCTACAAGAAAGGTGGAGCCGCATGGAGATGGAGACGTGGACAGAATGATGAAGCTAAGAAGGGGGGATCCTAAAATAGGTGTGTGAGTAAAAGAGAGAGAATATTCTATTCTGTTGAGCCCTGTTAACTTGCAAACTATCAAACTTCAACATCCTATGGCCTCCTCTCAAGTCACCATCACTGATTGATAGATTGATAAATAGGTAGATAGGTAGATGATAGATAGATATAGATATAGATAGATGACAGATGACAGATGACAGATGATAGATAGATAGATGATAGATAGATAGATAGATAGATAGATAGATAGATAGATAGAGATAGAGATAGATATAGATAGATGATATAGATATAGATATAGATATAGATATAGATATAGATATAGATATAGATATAGATATAGATATAGATATAGATATAGATAGATAGATAGATGATAGATAGATAGATAGATAGATAGATAGATAGATAGATAGATAGATACAGATGGACAGACAGGGAGATAGATATCCAGGCAGGCAATATCAATGAGTGAACTAGGCTTCATGTAAAACCACAGACAGTACTAGAGACCGTATGATCTGAAGAATGAATGTCTAGACTACAAGAGACAGCTTCAGCTCTTCTCCAGCTAAATGGGAAACGTGGGGCCAGTGTTGCCAGAGCTTCCCACTTCAAGAGAAGCTACAAATTCATATCATTAAGTGTGAGATCTGTCGATCTTCCAAACAACACAAGGGCCAGACAAAACAAATCTGGGAGAGGGGTCCCAGTCTGCATCTGTTGTTCTAAACCGTAATAACCAAAGTAGCAGCAACTCATTTGTCTGTGAGGTTAGAGCTGGGCTTCCTTATGCCCGTTTTTAAATTTTAAAAAATAATAATAAAAGAAGGACTTGTGTGGCTGCATTAAATGGGACTCCTCTCATTAAAAAAAAAAAAGTAGTTCTTGTGTTTGAAGTAGTGGCATGTTTTCCTTTGTTCTGTGATTTTTGAGAATCCTTGCCACCTGAATCCAGATGTAGTCAAACTGGATTCTCTCCCAGACCTTTGGCAGCTGACATACTGGGTGCAGGAAGAAGCTAGGAAAGCATCGGCTCCCAGAAAAGAAAGAGAAGGCAGTGCACATTTAGCAGCGTGAGACCTCCACAGACAGCGAGTACACGCGGGGAAACCTCCCGTGCCCACCTGCTCGCAGCTGGATTTCCTAGGGCGCCCAGTTCAATCATGAGTAAGTTTTAGCACCATTTTACAGCCAATTAACCATGCAGGAAACAAAACACCTGACTTGGTGCCCTCCTCCGACTTCTGAAGAGTCTGTGGCCTGGGAAGTCAGCAATTTGGGACTTTATGAAAGAAGACGCCATCGACCCAGAACAAGCAAGTTTCATACCTTCTTGGATTTAATGGGAGGACACACGACTTAGGCCTGGCCTCACTGGCATTGGAATCACTCCCGTTTTCACACAGAAAGCCCCCATTTTACTCAGAGTGTGCCAGGCACTGGGGAGTCATTCCAATGAATCCTTACACACCCCATTAGTTAGGTCCTATTAATATCCCCATTTTCCAGATGAATATACTGAGACCAGAAAGGTTGGGGAAAAGGCCCCAGGCCTCATACACACTGTAAGTAGCAGAAGCAGGACCTGAGGCCAGGATATAGCTCATCACAGAGAGCAAAACTGTACTGAAGGGCTCACTGCTTACCCTTGGATCCAGTAAAGAGTGCAACTAACTACGTGATAATGGCAGGCTTCTATTATTTCAGGGGAAAACCTCCTTGGGTGGAAAATAAGTATTCAAACTTGTGCTAGGTTCTATTAGCAATAATTCCTCACTAAATCAATAATTAAAAACAGGCTATACTTTTGAAACAGTGCTTTACTTTTAAAAACCATTTCTTTCCTAACTTTTTTCAATTGATCTTCTAAAAAAACACTCTTGAAGGCTCTGTTAGGGGCGGATAGAATCGCCCCCCATTTGGTGAATGGCAGGATAAAAGGAACCTAGTTTCTTGTGCTACTGGAGAGTGCAGCATTCAACACGCTCTCACGCCTATTTTAATTTTTTTTTAAATGCCTCCTTCTGCCCCAAAGCACCCCTTTCCTTCACGACCTGAACCAAACCTATTCCTGCGAGCTTTCTTCCACCCTCTGCCTCTGAGCTCATGCTACCTCCACAATGAACCACTCTTCCTGGCATAATTCCTTTCCCTCTTCCATCCCTTCTCAACCTGAACAACTAATCATTCAAGGCCAAGGTCAAATGCCACCGGCACCAGGGCACTGCCCTGACTCTCCCAGAGAAATGCCCCACATGCTCTCCTCTGCGCTCCCACCGTCATTCTAATGCTGCAAACCATCCAGTTTCGCTTCTCTGTTGCCCTAACACAAGTTCCCACTCACTCACAATGACATACTTTCTGTAAGATTAAAGTCTCGAAGACCGAAATGTCACCAGCATTCTGAGCGTGCTCTTTCTGATGCTGTTCACTGCTGGACGAGAATCCTGCGCTGGGCTATTAATACGCCGAATCGCTCCCGTGTCTTCCCTTAGGAACTAACACGAAAGTGTAAGTGCTTCCGTGCCCCAGGTAAGGCGGCCGTTGGCCAGCAGTCTCCTGACAGTGCTGGGCAGTGGTTTTCTGCACTCAACGCCGAGAGTGGGAGAAAAACCCCACTTAGTTCTGATTTCTTGCTTTTTGCGAGAGAGCGTCGTAAGTTGCTTCTTGGTCTCACCTCGCGCACGGGGCACTGTTTCAGCTAAGATTTTGACAAGCCTCTCCAGAATTAGAGTACTTTATCATCGCATTAGTACTGAAAAAGTCACATAATTAACAGAATTTATGCTCATTTACTCTGTAGAAGCACTAATATTCAATCTCTCTGCCTCTGTTTAATTACTCTCCTTAACACAACTTTTTTTTTTTTCCAAGTTGACCCTTCCTGGGCTTACCTAGAGAAATGTGTTAAACCTGTTTCTTCCTCCGCTCCATGGAAATTGCTTGACTTTATTCATTTGGATAAGTATAAAAGGCAGGCCGACCGGGTCTGTCCCGGCTCACACATGCCTTTGAATTAGCAGGCGTAACGGTGTCCTGCTTTCGTGGAGATGCCCTGTTCAGAGTGAGTGATGACAGCCACCAGCATGCCTATTAATTGTAATACGACACTGGCATTATGCAGGGTGCTAGCTAGTAGTAAACTAGCATTAGTTCAGGTGCCTCAGAAATTCAGAAGCTGAGACACCTCGGTTCTTTAAAGAGGCCAACAGACGCGCCTGACACACTGCCTTCTCAGGCACTGCTTCTTTGCTCAAGAGCGTGGGAGGAGCGTGCGTGAGCACACGCACACGTGCACACGTGCACACGTACACACATGCACGCACCCCTCTCCAAATAAAGTCACCATCAGGGAGCAAAGCCATCATTAAGTAACAAATCTGGAAGGCACTCAGCATGTTCTCTCTCCTGATTTTTTTTTTTTCCTTTTAGGCAGCATGGTAATAATGTAAAGGAACCAAGGCTGAAAGGACAAACATTGAGTACAGGCTGCATTTCTGCTCCCCTTTTTCTAAAACATGGATAACGAAATTGTGCCTCGGTATTTCATGCTGAGATGGCCCACAGTCCAGGCAGGGAGATGAGGGCCCAGAGGAAAGGGAAGGATCTCTGGCTGAAACTGAGCTTTCGAAGTAGTCTGCTCATTTCGAATGGAAGGTAAACCCTTCCTGACGGGGTCAGGGGTGAGCCAGTGATCAAATGGGCAGTTGTCCTGGTTCCTTAGAGGGCGAGCTCCAGGCACAGAAGATACGGGCACATTCCTCCGGCCTGGGACACGCTGGTGGCCTCAGAGACATGCACAGCAATCACCATTCCCCTTGTCTGTCTATCAAGGGAAGAATTCATCCACTCCATTTCCCTCCAAGAGGCACATCATGGTTGAAATGCCAAGAAACGGCAAATAAGAGGTCTTTCTCGTCTGTCCTCCATTGTATCCAAGTGACAGGCAGGACGCTCTACTGGTCTTCATCCCAAAACAGAATAACCTTGTGAGCCCGCAAACAGAATATAACCCGAATTCACTGGGAAATGAGAGTCCTCTCCAACCTGCAAGCTTTAGCTCAGTCATTCCTTCGCCCCATAAGGCCTTTCCTTCCCTCTTCAAGCCCTTCCCTCCATCCATCTGGTTACTCTTCCCCTTCCAATAAGGCTGCCCAGACTCTCCACCTGGAGTTAACGCCTCGCTCCTCCACACACCTAAGGCGTCCGAGACCCCGAGTGTCTTTCTTACGGAGCTTACCAAGGCCAGTTTATCCTTAGGCTCTCTATGCATAAGTCTGACTGGTTCACTTGGCTGTGAACACCTGAAGGATTATCAGGGTTGAGGCGCTGCCTAATCTCAGCGACCACGCTCGGGGCCTTTCCTAGCTGAAACTCACTAGTTCATTTTTTTCCTCCAAAGATGCCCTTCTTCACTTCACCTCTGGCCAAACGCCTCACCATTCCCTGAAAGTTTGTCGTTTCCTACTTCCAGGCCTCTGTACATGCTGTTCCCACTGCCTGGAAATTTTGTTTACTGAAAGGAAATCAAATCCATTCTCCAAGGCCAATGCCAAAGCCTCCTGATCATATTGGCCAAAACAGCGCGATCTAAATTCTCACAGCCTTGGTTTGTACCATACTGGTCCTTTAGCTCTTTGTCCTTGGTTATCTGTATTTACATTTCTTATCTGATTATAAGCATCTCACTGGAGGGATCCTATTTTATGCAATCCTGTAGAGTCTTGCTTGAGCATCACAAATACCAACTGTACGGTGGTAAATGGACATGGATCATTTTTTCCTTTAGGATCTTCAGAGAAATAAGACAAGTACTGACAAATAATAAACACTCCTACAAAAATACTTCTGCCTCTGCCACTATCATGACAATATCAACACAATTACTATTACTTTTGTTCTTCTTATTAGCGTTACTATTATTTGAGTGCTTACTAGGTGCAAGATAATCTTCACTACCCTAAGGTAGTAACCATTAAGGTCGACAGTCTTAGTCCATTTGTCTGAGGTCACAAATCTAGTGCAAGAAGCTGGATTCAAACCCAGGTCTGACTGGGCCGAAGTTCACGTGCTTGTTCACTGGACAATTTATATCTAGCTTATCACTCTTCCAAGGGCGAAAGGTGATGCTTCCCTGTCCGCCTGCTCACCCTGGCTCTCAGGTACAGGAAGGAGGATATTGAGTCAGTGTGGAGGGGAATCACCTCCCGTGGTTTCCACCGGCTGTGGATTTGGCCACCACCTTGGTGTGGGTCTCTTTGGTGCAACTGAGTGCTTTTCAGCTTTAGAACAAGATAGCCCTCTCCCCTCTTGCATCCCACACTGCTGTACTTTTTCCAGTCCACCTGCTCAGCTTGACCTTTGAAAGGGTTTTGCTTCGCGCTCTGCAGTACAGGCGAGTGGCATTTCTAACTGTTCAGTTGCCCCTGCTCCCCTTCGGCCCCAGCCCGTGGAGCATCCTGCGTTTCCACTGCACGCACGGCTCGGGGCACAAACACCTTTGCCCCGGAACCCTGGCACTGCCACCATTACGTCCTCTCCAGCGCCAGGCACAGAGGCAACCTCGGGGCCTCTCACCCCCAGCTGTTCCACCGCGTCAGTCTCAGTCTCAGGGGCAGCAAGATGCATTCCAGAGCCGGGGGGATTAACCTCCAAGAAGACACTCAGTTTTAGCTTCAGCCTCCCTAAATCCTCAACAAAAACTTTAACATCCAGCTCTCATTTGGGACCTTAACTGTAAATCTCCTCTCTTCTCGCCCACTCACTAAAGGGATGAGTCCAATCAGTTCGGGCCTTTTCTAGTCACTCGTCCCTTAAGTTTCCTGTGGGATTCAAGGTAATAAATGGATAAGAACTTCCATCACCATGAGCCCCACTTAAAGGCCAAAAAAGAAACTGGAGAGTGGGGAGAAACATTATTAGTGCCATGGGTGGGGATTTCTGAAAATATTTGAAGCAACATCAATCATTTATGGAAATGAAGCCAACCTGCTGGTATGTTAAAAACAGCAGTGACCGAATTTGTGCTCAATTCTTAGAGCCTTGTTGATCAGCGACTGATCCCTGCCATAAGAACAGATCTCCTTTTCACTCAAGTGAGGATCTGCAGGGGTATTTTCAAAAGTAAATAAATGGCCACAAAGAACAAAAAAAGGACCAGTAAAGAACTGAGTCTCTCAAGAACATCCCTGACAAAATAAACCCCATGTTTATGTATACTCCCTCAATTGGCCTGGGCCAGAAATCTTTCCTGCAACTTAAAACCAACTGCACAGGAGTTGAGAGAAATGTCCGGAATTAGCTTAGCCAAATGCTGCCTTAAATAAATGCTCCTCGGTGCTTAACAAGACGCGAGGGCCAAAGCTTCGTCTAACCTCACCAATTCCCATTTTTCTGCCATCACGCATCACATAATCTTTTTTGTTTTTGTCTTTTGTCATATGGCATCTGAACTGTAGACACTTCTTTAAATTCCTGTTGGTATATTTAAAAATAATGTCTAGTTTCTTTCTGATTGTAAGTGTTGACTTCTTGCTTTTTTAAAAAAAAAAGTTTAAATTCTCAAAAGTAAAAAATAAATAAAACCCACCTCTATCTCTTCTCCCAGTCTTTTCATGTATATACAAGTTTTATCACAATATACAGATTTTTATCCATTTTCTTTTTTCATGGTAAGCAATCTTCAAAATGTGATTTTTTTTCTACTCCATATTATTTTATTATACATAGTAGATAATCAACAAACCTATTACTTTATTATTTTCAAGATCTTTCTATTATAAATAATGCTTTGGTGAACACCTTTGTATATAAAATATTATCCTCATATCTGAGTATTTCCTTAAAATAGTTACCTAGGACAAGAATTCCCAGTCAAAGTGGCATATTGTTTGAGAGTGAGTTTAAAACAGTTTCATTTGAAAATGTTGACCTGAATCAAGATCACTTGAGATTCCGCAAAACTAGGTTGGGGAAACTCCAAAAAGTAGCCTTTGTTGTGCGCAGGGGCACAGGGGTTGTGATAACTTAGGACCAAAGCATCCATATTTATAAAAAGCTAATTAAACACAGTGAACAGATTGTATATCTACAGGTCCAACCTGTTTTCCCCTGCAGTTTCCCCTATATTTCAAGAATCATCACAAATACCACCTTCTCCTTCTGAGAGCCTTCCCAAGTCCCCCAGGCACTCGTGGACTCCCTCAGCTCAGGCTTCCCACAGCACATTTCCCCAGAACCGTATCTATCATTACTTTGTGGCTCTACTTACTGGATGATCTCCCCAAACAGAGAGTAATATCCTTGAAGATAAGAACCATCTCTGTATCCTCAGAACCTGGGATATAGGGTATAAATATCTGCTCAGTTCTGAAGGAATAAGCACGTAGGTAGCATGATCAAATAATGTAGGTGGCAGGAAAAAATGCTACCTACAAGTCCACCCTTATGGATTTCACATTCTAGCAGGGAAGACAAAACGCAAGTAAAAAAAAAAATCTCACAAGTAAACACGACAATGTCGGTTACTGATTAGAGCTTTTGGAATAGAGGAGATGGCAGATGGAAGTGACTGCCGGAAGAAAGGGGGACTTTTTTAAGGGGCGGTCAGAGAAGTTCTTGGAAACAATATTTTGGCTGAGGCCTGGAAGACAGGAAGGAGCCAGCCGACCATGCCCAAATCCAGGGGAAGAGCACGCCTGCTAGTGTGCAGGCCAGTGGGACTGAAGAATAGTAAGGGAGCCTGGCTGGTGTGGCTCGGGGGTTGAGAATTGACCTAGGATCCAGGAGATCGCGGTTCGATTCCCGGTCAGGGCACATGCCTGGGTTGTGGGCTCAATCCCCAGCAGGGGGCGTGCAGGAGGCAGCTGATCAATGACTCATCATTGACGTTTCTGTCTCTCTCTCTTCCCTTCTCCCTTCCTCTCTCTGAAATCAATAAAGATATATTTTTAAAAAAATAGTAAGCAAGGAGGGAAGTGGTGGGAAGGGTCCCAGAGGGAGGCAGGCTCGTTCAAGCTGTGGCAGAAAGTATCCCATCGTGGGGAGACAGTCCTCGCCATTCAAACTGGACAGCTCTGTGTTGAAGTTCCCTGGTCCTGAGGATGAAATTCTGCCCTCCTATCATTCACCTTCAGAAATTTCAGTTTTAGCTTCAGCCCAGACAGCAACACTCCTCCTCCCTCCCCAAGATAACCCTTAAGTAATATAAAGTGGCCACTTTATCTTCCTGGGCCTCTTTCCCGGGACAAGCAAACTTTATTCTTCTGAAGCCTCAGTTCAGGATTTCCAGATGCTCCACCATCCTGTTTACACTTTTCCAAATATTCTCTAATCAGACCACACGCCTCCTGAATTACATCATCACAACTGAGCAGGCCCCCGAGATGTGAGAGGCAGTACAGCAGGTTGGTGACGATCTGAAGCCAGGCAACCAGGTTCCAATCGAGGCTCTACCATTTATCAGCCGTGTGATCTTAAGCAAACCACTTAACCTCTCTAAGCCTCTGTCTTCTCATCTGTGAAATGGGAATTATAATACCTACCTAGGAGGAATACTGTGAGGATTAAATAAGAGAATATGCGTAAAGTCCAAAGGGCCCTGAATGGCATGTAGTAAATGCTCAATAAAGTTTAGCTATTACTATTACTACTAGTTATTATAATTATTATCATTATTACTATTATATGACCTCAGTCATTCTCCATGTTGGGCTAAATCTATATTTGCTCAAATGGAAGTTAAATATACTTTTTTTTTTGCTTTGTTTTGTTGTGTCTGCAGTAGTGGCGCCCCAGGGATGGGTTGGAATTAGGAACCATGTAAATGTATACTGAACCTCCTCCCCCCCCCCAGGTCTTTTGTATGTAATACAATAGCCCTAATCTGACCACAGGAACAGAGAAAGATCAATAAAGAGTTAAACCACAAAATTGGGATGCATCTAGACTCCAGTTACTATTATAACCGTGCTCGTATGCCTTAGATATGCTGCATGTGCTGAATAATGTTTGATGATGACCTTCCTGGGGACTAGAGATGAGTCTCAGCCACCTTTTCTGTCCTCATCGGAGTCCATGCACTAGCCCTCAGTAATGCTGGTAAGAGTGAAGGAAGGGGAAGTCAGGTGGGGAAGTCGGCTAGAGGTCTACCTTGACTTCTAGGATCACATTTGATGATCAAACTCACACAACATTAGCTCTCAAGGCCCGAATGAATCTTATCACAGGCCCAGGAACAGAAAGGCTCAGGAAGGTGAAGGGACTTGCCCAGGACCACAGAGCTAACTGGCATCAACACTTAATTTCTTCCTAGGAAATCATCCTGAGCAAACCAGTCCCAGACCTGCCCAGACAGGTTTTCTGTCATCCTGCAAGGTCTTCTGGTAGCAATGTCCTAGGAGACAGAAGAGAGTCAGATTTCCCATTTCCAAGGTTTGTATCCCTAACTCATCCAAACTCGGAGTCCTTAGGGAGTAGAAAGTCAAGGCTGGCATCCCAAAGCTGCATAAATCTCTCACCTAAGGAACATCATCATTTTTCTCTTGTCACAAACCTACCAGCCTAATATTTGACAGCTCCGATTGGGTACTGTCCAAACATTTATTAAAACATTTTAAATGATGAATATATCCAATTATTACTATTAATGCAGCTAATACTGACTAATGAGGGGGAAACGCAGGAGCTGGTGTCCCGCAATTCATTACCCCTGCCTTGTCAACAATTCAAAGCCCGAAACCTAATCATCCATACCGGGTCCTGTTATATTTCACACGTCACTTTTAATAAGTCACTCAGTGCCTATAAATTAATGTAACATGTCGGCGTTTATGAGTGCGGCTTTGTCGCTGTTAACAAATGATGTTCTGCCCAGTCTACAACAGCTAGGGAGTGACGAATGATGGAAGATGATTTCTTTCCAAACTATAAACTATACACTGGGGACTCCAGTAATACATACATATATATATGGCCACATATTCCATGTATCTAAGCACACACAGACATACCTGCATGAACTAACAAAGCATGCCAACACACTCACAGGCACAAATGTGGAATACATATGGTGCATAATTTGTGGTGAAGAGCTGTGTAATAACCACCTGTACTTTCATCTCTAAAAGATGAAACATGCATCCCTGGGAACCATGACAGTCCCACAAATGTGGTCAACGTCCATTTCAAACCTGCTGTTAAGTTCTACTCCTTTGCTCCAAGCCAGGCTTCAGGATGACCTGACATCCCAACTAATAGTGAAGGTCCACTGCTGGTGATGAAAAGGGAAGGATCGACGTGATGCCCAAACACCAGCAGTTAGATGAAGGGTCTACATTTGTATGGCACAATGGACGGTCCCCGGGAGTTCGGATGGAAGAGGGGACTTATTTGCTTCCAAAAAGACTTGAATCGTTTATATCTCTTTCTAAGCTATGACTTCATATTTCACAAAATAATTAGTGTATAATTTGGATGTACCTCAACCTCCATATTTTCACCAGATTCAAGGTGCAAGAAGAGAGATGCTGCTTCTTTAACTGGTGTTTCCTTTTTGTCACTTTGTCCATGTCAGAGGCACCTCTTGCACTCACAAAAGAGTCAGATCTTCACACACCTGGGTTGAACTCTACATGCAATGACAAGACTCCAGGCGCAAAGAAGACCCAGGATTCCCTTGGAAGTCTATCTACATTCAAGGCCACAGCTCTGGGGGCGGAGCTCCTATAGGCAACTCCCTCCACCTACCCTGATTTGGGGAAAATGTAACTGGAAAGGCAAGTGAATGATGACTTGGTGCCACAGCTTTGGAGTGTGACCAAACTTCCATATGGTTAGATTTTTTATTATTATCTTTTTCTTTCCCTCTGCTATCCCATCCTGATTCCAGAAACTAACTGCTGTAATAGACATTAAAATAAAGAAAAATTTTAAAACTATGTATTTAAAAGATTGGAATGGGTCCTACAGGGTCCTCATTATGTCCCCTCTTTGATAGGCTTTCAAGCCAGTAGCTCTGGGAGCCCATTTTCACTTACTTGCCTACTAAATTCAGACGATACATCATCACCTGACTATATAAAACCTACAAAAAACTTTTTTTTTTAATTTCCCCGTGAAGATTGTATATCTATATCTGGGAATTCTCTATGAAGTTTTGTCAAAAGGATTTAGCTCAAATACGGTGGCCAAGATTTAAATTAGAGTTGTTTAAGAAACAAACAAACAAAAATGGCTTCTATAAATCTTTAGCCACACTCCCCATTCTACCATTAAATTAATATGAATAGATAAGCACATCAATTTAAGTCTCTAAACAAAGATTCATGTTTTATAAACCCAGAGTTTATCAAGACTTTAATTTTGCATGTGGCTGAGAGCTTAGTTCTTCCAATCTATGTCCAAAAAACATTAAAGAGTTAAAAACGCTGCTTTATTTCTTAAAATTCTCTCAGAAATTTAAAGGAAACCATGATAAGCACTGCAAACATGCTCTCATTATGTGATTATTAGAAAAGTATTTGAGCTGCACTTGGCTTGATGGGGTCCATGTTGCCCAACTTGTTTTCCTGAGCTCTGTGAATGTCCAGTTCAAGTACTAACACCCTTCGCACATCCTCAAAGAACAGAGAGGAACGGGCAGTGATGCCAGGGCATTGCTCCTCTTGTTATTTGAAAATTGGGCAATACCTGGTGCTCAAGAAAACGGTTTCAAAGTACAGTCTAAGGTCACATACCACATAGCCAGCTGGAAAGGCAAGTGAATGATGACTTGGTGCCACAGCTTCCAATGTTTGCAGAATTTGGGGCACACAAAAAAAGAAAGATGCTGAAAATGCTGCACAAGCAAGAGCCATGGCAATACCTTGTGGGAGACTGCGGCGGGGGGAGGGATTGTTGGAGGGGGTATAAACAAAACTGGAAATCATTTCAACATGCGTCGTGTTGAAAGCATTCACTTGTAACCTAGTCTTGAAAAGATTCAAAATTACTTCATAAAACCAACTCACAGCAACTGAAAGGGGCTTGATGTTCCTGTGACAAAAAGGGGCCAGGAAAGAAAAGGAGGTTATGTGGGCTTTTCCTTGGGGAGTCTGAAGCGAGGCATTCAACTTTCTCTCCTTCCAGGGCTGGTGTCTTCTGGAGAGTGTCAGAAGGAAAAGGTACTTGGAGTGTGAGAGAGAGAGAGAGAGAGAGAGTGTGTGTGTGTGTGTGTGTGTGTGTGTGTGTGAGGCAGGAATGGAAGACACTAGAACTTTGGGCAAGCAGGGCATAGAACAAGATGCAGAATGCTGGCTGCTCTGGTTGCTCTATAAAGATATCAACCCAGGAGGAGACAGCAGAAAAGCACTTTTCCCAGCAGAGGCCCTCACCAAGCTCAGCAAAATCCCCAGGGAATAGCGATGATTTGCATAACAATATGCTGTTGCTTATCAAGGACCCCAGAATGGGATACCCTTAGAGAAAACACCACACATTTCAGTCTGGCCCTTGGAGAGAAGGGGATTGTAGGTCAGTTTGTGGGAGCCTAGAAGGGAGGATTCTCCTGCTTTTTAGCATAACTTTACCAAATGAAATCAATGAGACCCTCCTACTGGCCATATTGGTGGTGGTGGTGTATTTTTTTCAATTTGGCACAGGTTCTCATACTCACTCCCATATGCTCTTCCCCCAAATTTTTGTGGTTTGTTTTGTTTTTATCTTTGGGGAGCCACTCAGCTCCAACGTTTCCCCATTCCCTGCTCTCTTCACCATCCTGCCTTTTCATCCAGGCCAGTGACTTGGAATTATGCCTGAATTATTTTCTCTGTGGATAAAGCAGCAGTTCTAGTCTTTAAAAGTCCATTAGACAAAACTAGCACCAAAGAGTGAACATTTCATCAAGCCCATTTCTGCTCAACAGAAGGAAAGAATTCTCTAATGGTGAGAGACGGGCTGCCTCATGAGACAATGGGTTCCCCATGACTGCACATGTTCAAGGAAAGACCAGACACCACTTGGCAGAGATACCAGAGAAGTGAGGGGCTCGTCTAGCTGCCCATTAGCTTCCCTTCAAGTTACAAACAAGTCTAAAACCAGCAGAAGCTTAGAGAGTTTCAACTTCTGACATGCAGATTGCTGCAGGAAACAGATTAAGATGTCAGAATCAAATATCAAGTACTTAGAAAAAATGAAGTTCTATAATTCTTCATTACCCTCCTCCCCTTTTTTATTAAATAAATGTTCTAAACACATTTTGCCCCCCTTGGGAAAATGCCATAAAATTGCATGAGCACAACTGTTATTATGTTCAAAATTACAAAATAATAGTAATATACAGAGCAATCAGAATAGGAAAGAAACAGCCGGTGAGTCATTCCGACGTATAGCCACATGACTGTGGAGGCAGAAATTAAGGTGTCCAACAAGCAGTCTTATTGACGGTTTGACAAATGATGTTCTGACTTCATAAGGGGGGCCAGCCCATCACCACAGGTGTAAACATCGGGAATGAAGAAACCATGAAATATTAGAATTGAGAACCTTGAGTTCAGCCATGCCCTTCTACAGATGGGGAGACGGAAGCTCAGGTAGCTTGGTGGACTTGCCCAACCGCACACAGTTCATTAGTGACAGAGTTGGGGCCAGAACCTTCCCCAGACCTGGCCTTATCGTCCAGAACCTCTTTCCACAGCAACACACAATATTCACCCTTTTAAAATTGAACTTCAAGAAAGCACAAGGCACCAGCTTGGAACAGTCAGAACCAATGGGATGAAAGCCTGAAAGAAGACAGACAGTTACCAGCTGGGTGCAGAGGTACTTGGTGGCACTGCAGCTGTGACTTTCCAAACTACAGAATGTTGGCTGAGAAATTTTTTTAAATGCTTCACAACTCAGTTCTGTTGCCAAAACAGACACCAACAAGTAGCCAGGAGAGACACAGTCATGCCAGCCCCAACAGAGCCCTAAGCTTCTTTTTGACTTTAGACAGGACTCCCTTTATCTACCCAAAGAGATAGATTTGGAGGATAGGCTGGAGGAAAATAAGAATGTTAAGACATTCGCATCTGACTTTTAATTGTAAAACCTGCTTGGCACACAATTCGCTCTTGTCAAGCGAACTGTGACAAGCTCCTAAGAACTATATAATTTATTCCCGGGCCACCCCCCAGCGCACAGATATGGGCATTGACTCTGCAGGATACACAGAGTAGCTGAAACAGTGATCTCATTTCATCTTCAATCACGCTTCATTTTTCTGGGTGCATGTTTTTAAGGAAATATTAGTTCATCAGAGCTCTAGCATTAACTCAAACACAATGAATACGTGCTATTATGAAATGCCAGGCGCTGGCCCTGGACATAGGCCAGAGTCTCCCAGAGCACATCCTCTTTTGATAACAAAATAACCTAATATGTTGGCTTTACTGAGAAATGTAGCTTGTCCAAGGGCTCTCGGACAGGCTGGAGAATGGCACTAATTTCCTACGCTCCTCTCAACGTTAATCTATAAGATCCACCGCCGTTTACAACCACCTGAGTCCTAACAGCCTCATTCGTTAGCGATAGTCAATTTCACCCCCTGCGTTGTCTTACAGTGGTCAAAGGGGGACTCCTGTGACTTTAGAAAAAACTGTCATCAATACAGGTGGATCTCCAGTTAGTAAGAGAAGAAAACTGAATAGAACCCCATTCAGTTAGTGGAAGTTTTTACTAGCTAAAGACAAAAAGCTGAGTTGCATAAAAAACGCAAGCCTTCGCCCTTTCCATCCTCTCAGCTCCCACAGCCTCTTTCTGCCCATCACTCAACCCCACCGTGCTCTTTGGCTCTACTGAATCCTGGCTCTCTAGAATGATTTGCCCCTGCTATGACATTACCTGAGAGGTCCCTGAACTCAGTCATTCATAAGAACACTTCCGTAAGTTTTGCCATTGGTACATAATACCTATATTGTGTGGTTAATATTTTATGGATATTGATTCACTTCTTTTTACTCCCAATAAATTGATTTTTAAATGACACTTTCCATTTACAGTTATGATTGGAAACCAAGGCCACTTGCTTTAGACAGAGGGAAGCAATATAAACAGAAGTCAGTAAAACAAAATTTAAAAGTTTACTAAATTTTGGCTAGACCCTACTTCCTGCCAAGGCGAATTTGTTGAAAGGGGAGATGAAGCAAGTATGAGAGGGCACCACGCTGGGACCCTGGCCTAATCGGAGGGACTCACAGAAATTTCACATGGACTTATTTCCTCGTTATCAGATTCAGTGTTATTTAAAACCACATAAAGGTACCACTTAAAAATCACCTGCTGCCAACTTAAAGTCATCCGCTGCAGCAGGAGCAGTACACAGGTATAGTGTGAGAAACTGCGTTGGCTGACACAGGGGTAGAAAAATGCACATCAACACACGGAATGGAGGGCAACGGTGTGATGGAAAAAAGGCTGGAGGGGAAAGATCGATCAGTCTTGGGAGAGGGGACAGAGGAAGGTTTGTTAAATGATTTGTATAGAGTTGGAGTCCCTAAACCAGCAGAAAATTCATGAGTTACCACGGGTGCAGGAGAAAACTAAAATATATCAGCAGTAGGTTAGGAGCCGTCATGAATTTTTCTATCTGTTTTTCCTCTTTAAACATGGAAAATAATACTGAGATGCCAGACAAGTATACTTTGTGGTGAATCTGGCTTTTGATATTGATTAACATTAGCATATACTTTTGAAACTAAATAATACAAAAAGAAAACAGATATACAGCTACAGTATATTCCTAGCCTGGAATAAATTTCAAAACAGTGTGATGTATGTGGAATGGAGATCAAGTTGGCAGAAAAGGGAAAGGAGCATTAAGAAGGCAAAATAAACAGGTGCAGAGAAACTGTCACACGCTGAATTGAGACTCAGTATTTAATTAGGGACAGCAAGCTTGAAAGCCTCCTCGGTAAATGTCTATCTAAACCAACCACGTGTTGGTTAACACTGAGACATACAAACTGATCAATAGTACAAAACAAAAGAGCTCAGGTATGCATGTAGAGTCATACATCATTTCAATAAATTATGCTGTGTGTAAAGACAGGTTGTTGTTTTTTTTAGAACAATCATTCTGGGATCAAGAGCTAAATCATTTCAGCCACATCTTGATTTCTGCAAAACTCGGCAGGAATTATGAGGCTTAACAGCATCCTGACAATTAGCATATTATAAATACAAAGAATGATAAATTAAAGGGAGAGGAGGGGAAAAAAGGCCAGCGTTTTACACCTACAGTAATATAATTCCACTACTTAATGCAAAGTAACAGGCCTCAGAGTGTTTGGGCTCCTCTCGTCTGGTGTTATCTTCTCTATCAGTAAATGAGACTATGTGAACAGTACAACCTATAAATAATTCAAGGCCTGAGATGGCAATTATAGAACCATGCACAACTAGCATGAATATTTTATGAAGGCTAAAACAGCCCTCAGAATGAATCATGGAGAGATGAACACACACACACACGCACACACACTCGCACACACGCACACGCACCAGGCAGTTTGGGCCAAATTGTATTCCAAGACAAGGCTTCTCTTTGATCCCTGGCCTACCTTTATGTTACAGAAACAATGCCCACAGTTATATATTTTTCCTTTCTTGAATTTATTTCATAAAACCCAAACACAGAGGAATGGAGGAGCGGATCTGCTTGAAAATGAGGAAGGACAAGCCATTTTTAACCCAAACTTGCGCAGAGAATTCTGAGTGATTTTTTTTTTAACCTCTCCAAATGGACTTGACAAAAAGTATAGAGTTCCAGTGCCTCAAAATTGAAACTGAAGCCAGTATCACTTCTTTACGGCTCAAGTAAGAACACATCTTACTCGAAAACTTCCGTTGCATAAATAAGCTTTTATTTCTAATTATTCCTGGAGGAATACCTGTAATCTCTGCTTTCACTACATTTATAAGACAAAACAAATGATACTGAGACAGAAGCCTGAGCAAACAAGGCATGCTATATTTAAAGGAGCAGCCTGGACGTCACACTTTCCTAGGAAATGAGCAACAGCCTAAGTCCTGAGCTGTTTCTGTAACCAAAGAATGCACGCAGCTGAAAAAAGAATGAAATCATATGAATTCATGTCCTGGTTTCTCTGTGCAATGAACTTGTACTATTTGAATAAGAGTTAATATTCATTTGAATTTTGCAGAGATTAGTATTCATCTTTTTCACCGTCTCTTATTTACACATGCCCAGATCATATCCACGTGGTTAGAGAAAACTCTGCTGGCTTCCCTGAGTCAATTTGACCATAATCTGCGTTCTTAATCACAACCTAAAACTTTTCAGACTTCTCCCAGTTCCTTCCTATAGGGCTTTATGATACTTTCAGCACGATTATGTGCATTTTTCAACTGGTTACAATAAAAAGAATCTTTGGAACTCTAGGATCTTCACACAGGAAAGAGCCTTAAGATACCATCTGGTCCAACTCCTTCATTTTGCAGATGAGAAAAGTTTATGGGCTAAAAAATATCCCATGGCATACTCGGTATTACACATGACTAGCTAAAACAATAGGACCAATAATGATATAAGACATAATAATACTAGCAACAATAAAAAATCAGTAACCACTTTAAACATTTATGGAGAGCTTGCAACACGGCAGGCCTCCTTCTTTGCAGGCTCTGTCTCCTTTAGTCGCCCCAGTACTTCTGTTAGGTACTAGTATTGTCTCCATTCAAAGATGAGGAAACGGAGGCTGAGAGAGATTATGAGTAGCTCCTACCCTTACTCCCATGGCCCTTCCCATCTTCCCTACTCTCTGGGAAGGACGTAAGAAATCTCCCCTTACACCTCAACTATTAGACACCTTTATGATATAGGACCACTCATTTTTTACTGAGACTTCTTAAATGTGAGACATACTGTTTTCCATTTCACTGTGCCTGCTGCTTTGCAGGGCCTCTGAGAGCAAAGGAAAGGAGGGTGCTCCCACAACCTACACAAGAGCCTCAAGAAAAACAAGACCTTTCCATAAACTGTTTGGCATTCCCCTTTCACTCAGTTTCAAAAGTTCTGAGCCACGGCTTCACTGGATGTCCCTCTCGTGTTGCATCTCAGGCATGAAAATACCTCGAGAATCTGTAAAGCCCACAGCAACAAATTGGGGCGTGGATGGCCAGGCTGGCATTACATTTTGATAGCCCTCTTTTGGTTTTGTGAATAAAAGCGAGTATGATTCCCCCTCTCTCTCTGCTCATACCCAGCTCTGGATTTTAGTATCAGGAGGATAGCACATGCAGGCCTTTTTACACCAGTACACTAATCTGGTATAAACAGAATGATCCTGTTTGGTATTTTCTTTTAGGTGCTCCCTCCAAAATACGCATGGCTTTAGACCACAGGGTCAGAGAAATACCCTGTTGTATTTTAAGAGTGTGAGAAACTAAGTAACCCGATTGGCTTTGGGCACATTTCCTTGAAGCCTCTCCCTCTGCCACCTCCCTTCCCACTGCACCCAGATTTCACTCCAGAGCTTCCCCCTGCAGCTGCAACCCCATCTTGAAAAGGTGCTTAGGAAAGGAAATCCAAGCAACTGAATAAAAATAGGTCTCTGGAGCCTCACCTCTTCTCTTCCTGTGGACTCCAGGGAGCTGGGGTGTCATTTATTGTTTACATGCACTTGAATGGGTTAATATCTTCCTTTCCTCATTTTGACAACCATGTTTATCTTTTGAATAGGCTAGCAGAGGTGCCGTGTGGCATCTGAGTGCTAACTGCTAACACATGGGCTGTGCTACATCTCGGCAAAAATGTCTTTCATACTTGTACAGGCGCCCCGGCCAAGATCAACACCATGAGCTTGATTTTCTCCATCATGAATTGACAGCTTATTTATCTCCATGGAAGAACTTCTTAAGGCCTTTAGTCACCCAGGCAACTGAGGAGGCATTCAGCTGACTGTTCAAAAATATTATTATAGCTTCGTAAGAAATAAGAGGCTAAATTATTTCATCCCTATTAGGTGGTTCTCCCTTTAAAGAGACATTCTGGTGACCTTGAGTTATGATAATAACCAAATAGGACAAACACACGTGCATGTCCCCCCCTGATTCAGTTGGTGATCTATCTGAAGACCTTTTTAGACCTAATACTATGCTGAGAGTACAAAGTTTTGTGATGAGGCATGCTTTTCATGGATTCCCTTCCCGATACTGCTCAGGAAGACTCATTCAAATAATTAGGGAAGAAGTCGTTTCCATTTGCCATATCTTGCCATGGAAATAATAGCTTCTGATGCCTGTGAAACCAGCGAGAAATTGAACACAAATGCCAACTCCTGAGTCACGATGGAAAAGAACATAACCCCATGTGGCTGCTGTATGGAACCAAAACCAAGCGCAACTCTGTCGGGCTCCCCCTTCCAGAGGGAGCTTGCTGCTGCTCCTGGGAGAAGCTTAAGCAAATTTGCAAATAGAAAACGACCCAGAAAATCCTAACAAGTTGGGTATGCAAATGCAAAATCTAAAAAGTATTTTCACTGGTAATAAATCACCTGCAATTTTTGCAACTAACAGCAGTGAGAATATTGACCTGCTATGGCATGGGGACAGATCAATATTTATAACTATCAGCAAAAAAAAAAACCACCCTGTAAATGAGCATGAGAAATTGACATGGGGAGAGGGAGAGGAGAAAGATCGAGGTTTACTGGATAGATTAGAGTGATTTCTGATTACAGAGCCTCCTGAGTCAAATCCGGTGCCCTACTTCTTCGAGAAAATATCTCCAATTAAGACACTAGTTTCTAGTGATATGACTTCCACATAACAGTAACAACAATAGAAAATATTTACTGAATCCTTACTATGGGCCTGCCAAATGCTTTATTTCATTTCATTTCATTATCTCATTGCATCACCACAACAACCCTATGATACAGGTATAGACTATTACTGCCTTCCTTTTTCATTGGGGAAACTGAAGCTCAGATAAGTTAGGTTATTTGCCCAAGATCCCACGTCTCTACCATTAGCCAGTCTAAATTTCTTCACATATTCCCCAAGTCCAATAAATGGAAGAAGAAAGTAGATTCCCATCATTTCAAGTTTGAAGCTAAAACTCCCAGGGTTTTTTCTGTGCAATCTGTATCATTACTTACTGTTTCCTGATTCCTACCATCTACTCTGCCTTATTATTATTGGATATGTCCCTTTTATTGCCCAAAGGTTTTCTGCATAAATGTCTGGAGTAGGATGGTTGGTCTGTATGATATGAACCCGGGCACTGAATTGGTGAACATATATACTGGAGGCATATGAACACAGATCACAATGGTGAACATATAAACTGGAGGCACCTTATGTGTCTCTGATGTGGCAAAAAAGCATTTACTCCTACACAGTGTGTGTAAGCAAGTCCTCCCAAGGGAGTGAGTGCACCGATCAAGGTGAGTGTGGCCAAGAAGCTGTCCCGAGAGAGGAAAGTTCACGTGGAAACGCTCTTGTACACTTCTACCTGAAGGCTAATGAATGTGAGAAAAGAAAGCAGGGAGCACATATTACAGAGACTCATGGCAAGAATCTATGTAGATAAGAGCAGCACGTGGAAGGGCAGATTGAGAAAAATTAAATCATTTCCAAAAGTTGAGTATTAGTGAGGAGAGTAAAAACAGAGAGGAAGGCAAGCAAGCATTTGATGAGCGCCCATTCCACGACGTGTTGAGATTATGAATAATTCCTACAGTCTCCATGAGATTGAGGACAGAGATTGAGCCTTGTGCCTTTTCCTCTCTTTCTCCTAAACTCAGCTTTCTGGGACATTATGGCAGGAAGGGGTCAGAGATTACCCAGTATGACCATCTCATTCTACATAAGGGGCAATGCAGGTGTAGATGAGTTAAATGACTGGCCCCCAAATCACACAGCTAACTAGTGGCAGGGAGCCCAGCCACCACAAGAGACCAGGCCTGTGGGCTCCTTGCTCTGCACACTTTTCAAACTGCCCGCTGCCTTTTAGGAGGCTCTCAATAAACTTAAAAAGCACTCTCAGACTCTGGGCACTCTGAGAAAGGAAAGGAGAGAGTCTGCTGTCCACATTCAGACCTCAGACGTACAGATGCAGTCACTCCCCAGGCTGTCCCCACAAAGTCTTGCTCAAAATGCTTATAAAGACCAGAACCTGCAGCTGGAAGAATGGCTAAGGTTACCACGAACACTCAAAGTTAACAATTTTTAAATGAGAAGGGTTAGTTGGAAATGTGGAGGAAAGAAAAGTTGGAAGGATTTATTATCAATCTGGCCGTAAAGATTATTAGGTAAGACACACTGTATATACACACACTTCAATATTCCCACACTTGTGTGCCCAGCGCCGTATTAACATATGTACATATTTGTTCAACAGAATCCTTCAAAGTCCTCTCCCTTAGAGTCATTTTCAGACATTCCTCACACATGATGCAGATCAAAATGCAATATACGAAGTCAGGTAACGTCCCCAGCATCAAATTAAAATAGCTCGCCGGCCAACAGATGGCAGCTAAAGCAAATCGCTTGCCGATTTAAATAAGAACGGCAGTCCGTTCCCTTCGACACAATTTCCTAGACAGAAGTTGACTGCTAAATGGAATCAACTTCGGCTCCCAGTTGTTTGCCGTGCGAAAGGGAAATTACAGAAAAACAAAAAGTGCCTCCTTTGTTCCTGGAACCTGGGGTGATTCACAAGTGAGGACATCCCCAGGTCTTCTGACTTTAAATCATGAAGGTGAAAATGTCACTCACCCAGGAGGCTATTGATTAAAATAAAGAACAGAAATGTTTTCTGCCTGGCGCATCAACCTCACTTCTGCTGGCGATGTTAACATCATTTAGACGCCGAAAGGAATGAAGAAGAAAACGGGGGAAGAAGTAAAAACAGCAGAGAGAGGAGGGTTGGGAACAGTCACAGGCTGGGAATAAATAACACAAAGAAGCTTTCTGGCCTGAGGATAGAGGCAGAGGTTGGCGTTATTTTACATTAGAAACACTTCGTATTCAAAACGGTAATTGATAGCCGTACAGTGTCGGGAAAGAGCCCGCGTTCAGGCAGCCTGCCCTGCCAATCAAACCAGCCTTTTTTGAATGAGTAAAAGCTTCATTGCCCTATTATGCTGATCCAGTCAGACAGGACTAAAGTAGCCTGTTTGTCAAGTTTATGTGCACTGCCCCAAGCTACTTAGAGTCTGACGCTGAAATATTCCCTCCAAATCAGCTGTGATTTGGGGATACAGTTCTCTTTTTTACCCACACAGTGTAAATTTTACTGCAGAGTTGCCCCAGGACTGGCCATCGGTGGGGGAGGGGACCTATTTCAAGGAGGGCATTTGGCCATCTTTTGTTTCGAGTCGAGTCTCGGCGAGGAGTTCTGCACACAGTCGTGCGTGCTGCGGGCTGTCTGAAGCCTGCAGACATTTGCCAGACTCTATATTCCCAGCTCTACAGGAAGTCCGTGCAGAGAAGTCTCCCCACCGCATCTCTTGTCATCAGAGACTTGGTAAATAGCGCCAGGCCTTGCGTGCTACTAGGAGATCAATACAAACTGAAGGGCCTGGGGGGATTTTTGCTTCCCAGGTCCCAGTCTCTCTCTGCCTCCAGCAGCACAGGACTGGAAGGTTGCTAGCAACCCTGTACCAGCCATTCAAGGACCTAAGGAGGGTCTTTAGACATCAGGGGCAGCAGGGGCTCAGGAGAGCTGAAAACGAGTCTGTCCCCCTCACTACATAGGCCTATGTGCCTTTGACTTTCCAGTTGCTTTTGCTTAAAAATGCATGTAACAAAACTGCTCGGTATTTGGAAGAAAAAAAAGAGTCATAGGTAACAATGAACATGCAATTGGGCTGGAAATAGATTTATCAGGCGTCAAGGATTATTGTTTGCCGAGAGATGGTACACACATTACTATTTCACAGTTCAGCTATGACATTATTAACCTACTGTGCAAGGATTTTATTGCCAGATTGGTCCATTTATCAAAAATAAGAGAAACTCAAAACCCCATAAGGAAGTTAACATTTCAGGCAGGCTTGGTTTTCACTTAATGCCATTAATCTATCTATTTACACAAGAGCAAGAAATGTTCATTTAGTAAAGTCTTTCTGTTTGGTAGAAGAGCTGCAAGATGGTACCGGATTCAAGCCTGTGAGTGTCGTGCTCACTGTCACAGGAAAAATGAATGTTTTCTCCTGAAAATGAGTTTGAGTCCCCAGAGCTGCTACACGTTCTGGATTGTGAGGTGCTAGGAGCTCGGTGCTCAACCAGCAAAGGGCAAAATCTAAGTGCTGGAATACGCAGACACCCAAGCTGGAAAGAGAGGTGTGGAGGAAGCTGGGCACTCCTGACTATTTTTGTGACAACACACAAGATAGAAATACACCAAGTTTCTTAGAAGAGAAAAAAAAAATTCTCATCCAACCTTATCACAACAATAAGCCCTTAGAATAAAAAAAGACAGGAAAGTGATGGCAAACAACTCAATAATTCATAGAGATGCAATTGATTTTGGACTACAAAGATAGTGGTCTTTTGACATATCTTCTCTAATAGGAGGTTTCAATAACACAGGGATATTCATGGAGCAATACGCGCAACCTCGTCACACATCATCGAGCGCCCAGCACTACATGTGCACCCGAGTGCCACAGCGCCCTGCTGCTCATGCGTGAACCTGCGTGAACCTGCGTGGCGGGGCCAGAAATCTACTCACCTCTGGGCAGACACAGGCCTTGGGGAAAAGGGAGGGGACAAAAGGACTGTTTCCATTTCTTAATCTTTCTTTTATTTCCTCCTACATTTTTTGTTTTATTATTTCTTCATGTAAGAGAAAACAACCTCAGAGCCCATGTAATGCCTGCAACCACTAACATTGATCCTATCAATCTTTTTTCTTCAAAATATATACACAATGTTGGAAAAAGTAAAGGAAGGCCGTCCAAGAGAGAGGGACACACTTTTGGGGTGTGTGTGTGTGTGTGTGTACATGTGTATGTTCATATACATATATGAATATACATACATACATGTTTCATGTTTCAAAAATGAATGTCCCTTTCTTTTGCAATAGCCTCCCTTCACTTTAATATGTACATTACATATTGTATATTTAATATGTATATTATATACACACACACACACACACATATCAGTATAATATATACAAACTCAGGGTACATGGATAGTTAATAAAGCATTCAGCAAACCCTACCAAGCCCTTCCTATAGAAAAGGCACTGTGCTCGGTCAACTGATAAGTATTCCGTAAATGGTAGCCTTGAATCCGTACCAGGAACTGTGCTGAGTGTCTTATACCAAATTACTGTACTCAATCTTCATAACGATCCCACAAGAGTAATTAGCCCCATTTTATGAACGGGGAGGCTGAGGCTCGGATGGGTTGTGCAGCTGGCTCAAGTCGCATAGCTGGTCAGCCGCAGAGGGTGCTTCTGCCTGCCCCCAGAGCCTGTGCCCTTCTCTGCTGCTGGTAGCCACCTCACCCTGGCACTGTGCAAGGAAGCCGGCAGGACATGAGGATGAAGAAGTGGACCCTGCCCGGGAGAAGCCCCCAGTCTAGTAGAAAAGCCACATGCCCAGTTAACTAACAAGGCAGAAAACAACAAGCACCATCTCAGCAGGATAAAAAGTCAGGGGGCACACAGTAAGCTCAGGACTGATGTGGAAGCCGAGAGATCTTTCTGAACCTTTCTTTCCTCTAGGACAAACCTACCACAACAGGTACACAAATGTCCTGCACCTTTGAAATTTTCTGGCACGACACTGTCATTCCTTAATATTTCCTCCCCTCAGTGCTTAAGTCACTGCCCTAGTATTTCCAGAGGTTTCTTTTGGTTCATGAGACAGAACAGCTACAATGATACTGAATCAAGTTTTATTCATTTTGATGATTATCTTAGCAAAATAATAAGTGGGGCAATATCCACGTTTCGGGCTGATCAAGCTGGCTGGATGGTGGTACTGTAGGTTCTGTGATGGGGAGAAGATCAGCTAATAAGACGCACCTCCAGGGGTGCTGTGAGGAGAGAAATGGCACGCCCAGTAATTGCCGTCACCGCGCACTCTGAGGTTTATTGAGCACCTGTTATGGGCCAGGCACTCAGCTAGCACTTTGCCCACATCTGCTCATCAAATCCTCATAACTACTCTGTGGGGGAAGATGCTGGCTCCTTTACAGATGAGAAAAGAAGGTCCAGGCAGCTCACATGCCGCACGACTGAGTGGCGGAACCGGGACTCAAACCCAGGTCTGCCAAGCTCCGAAGTCTCTGTTCTCAACCACTATTCTCTGCCACGATGCTCAGCATCTTTTTTTTTCTTCTTTTCCTAGCACAGTAAAATGTCAGAAACTATGTGATTGAACCTAGTGGGCCTGCTATGCAAAGTACCTACCGAAGCACTTCTCCACCTGTGCCCTCCCCATGACTCCCCGCCCCCACTCCAAGCACAGTTTGAAAGAGGTTGTTCAGAGGCCGGAGGAAGAAAGGAAACAGGCCTAGGAACCTGGCCTTGCTGGCAACACTCAGGATGAATGGGAAGGTGTGTCGCTCCCTGTGCCCAACTTTCCTGTCCTAATTCTTAAAAAGGACCCATCCACGCCTGCCTTCCAGGTTATCTGCAAGGATGTAGCTGTGACCTATGCTGCCCGTTAGAAGAAAAGTCATAATCTGAGGTATTTCTGTCATCACCAAGTCGTGCTGGAAAAGCGGTATGGACCAGTGGCTCAACCACAAATTTTAGAAACCCAACAGACACGCGTTGCATTGGCAATCAGTGCTGGTCAGAAGCCAGACGCTCTGTGTCTTCCAGCAATCCTCATCAATAACTGACACATTCCACGCTACTTCTGAGGTACAACATTCCAAGTTAGATGGATGGGCATTTGCTGTGCTTTGGTGTGTTCGAGTCCAAAGGATTCTCAAACACGTTCCTTAGATGAAAGTGTCTCTGTACAGATTTGGGCACAAGGAAGGGTGTTCACCACGGGGAACTCCAATCCCAGAGCCTACGCCAAACTTGAGCTAACTTAAAATAGAAGATATTTCTGTTTCTCTTTCAAAATGAAATAGATTTAATCCTGGCCTAACGTCTACATAACTGCTACGTGCTGCTTAACTACTAGGGGGTTAATATTTAAGCATAAGGATAGCCACTTTGGGAAAATCGGTATCTGTTTTAATTACAAAACAGGGATAGAATGGAATTTTCTCTTTGCAAAAGAAGACTTTATATTTCAAAAGGGGACACCATAGATGTGAAACCTAGATTTTACTTTTCTTTTTTGGAGATCCCAATTTCAAATATTCAGCCTCATTCTGGCACACTGGCTGGCAAAAACAAGTTGGTACTAATAAACTTTTTTTTTCAATAGCTGAGCAAATTAATGGCTTCTGTTCTGTTCTCACGTAACTTTTTTTAGAGGTGTAAGACCACACATCCCCATTTTGATTTGAAAAAACAGAGTCACTAAAACTAACAGGTACATAGGATGTCTGCTAAGTGGTAACGGTTAAGCCAAAAAATATATAAAATCTCTGATCCTAAAAATAAGCCACAAGATGTTCCACAATTTAATTTAATTTTAAAAATAGGTTTCAATTTATACATAGCTTCTTCAGAAACAGCAATTGTCCCTATTGACATATACTTGTAATATTGCTACAAAGTTCTTGGGTAGTGAGCTTTACGCTAGGTTCATCTCCAGAACGTCCTGTTTATCAGGAATGGCTTTAACCTAATTTTCATATGTAATACCTTAGATCACTATCCTTATATGTTTTTACAGACTGCTCTAAAGAAAAGCTTAGGGGAAGTCACTACTTAGAATGACCACCTTGAGGGGCAGAGTCTCTCTTCATTCCCAGCCAGCTCCTCTACGGTTAGAAGCTTCTTTTATGCTCCTCCATTTATTTTCGCTCTAACCTGGTATTCTAGAAGTGAATTCCACTCCATTTTCTATCGCCTGGTAGGATTCACTTCAGCGGGAGATTAGGTTATGAAGCAATATATTTAAAGCATTTCATATTGATGATTCAAAGGGGAAGAAAAGTCTAACCTTGCACTCTAAAAAGTTTGCTAACAAATTTCCAGGGTCCAAGGTGAGGAATTATTTCTGTTTTGCCTCAGTATGAATTGCAAAATTCAAATTATTAACCTCACTGCTGGGCTCTACTGTTTCCAGGGGAAACGGAAGAAAGGGTGATTTCTCTGCTTAAATCTCTAAATCAGACTGCATGGAGCAGAGCTGGCAGGTGAGGGCTCGGCAGAAGTCACGTCTTCTGTCATCAAAACCTTACAAATTATTTATTTGATCAGGAAAGAGAGCCGCAAAAGGCAACGCACATTGACAGTTTGACAGTTACTACTCCTGGGTTCTTTTTGCATTTTCTTTCCTGTTGGTGAAGAAATAAAAGAGGCTCTTAAAACTCACTCATGTATTTTCTTCTGTGTATGTGTGCGGGTTGCACATGTAGAGCGTGGGATCAATGCTTGAGTTAAAATAAAAATATCAGAGTATTGACTATGGCTCCCACGTATCATGGCTAATAAAATGTAAGGGGCCAAATTGTCCTCAGAAAAAGCTGTGTCCTTCCCTAAGGGGCAAGAATGTGAACCCAGTCTGCAGTCATAAAACTGATACATCTGCATAGCCAGAGAAGGCTTTCACACCCAGCCAGCTAGATTTGTTCAGTGGGCTGGCAGAAAACATTTTCTAGGACTTTAAAACATTTTCAATTTAAAATTTATACCTCCACTGGATCCCAATAAAAATTGACAAATTATATTAAGACATGGATCTGATACTGATATATTTTGAAGAGAAAAGGAGGCAGTTGGGGAATAAGATGACCAAATAGGTTCGATTTCTCTCTATGTGAATTTGCGCCTATGCATTTCTCCTGGTCCCCCCCATAATAAAATGCTCCTCGGGCCTCTGCCACCCCAGGAACACTCCGCACCTCCATCCATGGACTGAGATTCCCTTTCGCCTTCCCCGCCATCCCACCAGATTTTCCTCCTGCTGCCCTGCCCTCCAAGAGATGTGACCTTCTCCTAACCAACACAAGTAGAATTTCTTCCCTCTGTTTTTCCCACCAGTATGTTGAATGATTCTCTCCCTTTAATTCAAACCCTTAATGCAATATCCCTGGCCCATGGAAGGCCTTCAATGAATGCTGCATGGACCACTCATATGTGAATCAATAGATAGGGGGCAACGTGTTTGCAGGCAGAATGTGGCTATATAGGAAGGACCCCAAAATTCTGCTAACGGCGACAGTCAAGCCAAGGTTTTCGGTGGGAACAGCTGAAGGGAATCACACTGTCCTTCTACTTTGGTTTTTCTAAGGTTAAAATTTTAAAATGGATTTGTCCAAGTCTGGCAATTTCTCTACTGCCTGATGCTGTATATGGGGAAGGTGTGGACAACCCTCAAAGACGTTGGTGAAGCCCGGCCAGTGTGGCTCAGTGGTTGATTGTGGACCTATGAACCAAGAGGTCACGGTTCAATTCCTGGTCAGGGCACATGCTTGGGTTTCGGGCTGGATCCCCAGTCTGGGGTGTGCAGGAGGCAGCCGATCAACGACTCTCTCTCATCATTGATGTTTCTATCTCTCTCTCCCTCTTCCTTCTTCTCTCTGAAATCAATAAAAACGTGTGTTTTTTAAAAATAAAGGATATTTTATCCCTCAGGTTGTTGTGAGATGAGTAGAAAGGTTGAGAATAAGTGTGTTGAGACAATGATGGTGAGAATAGAGTTCTAACCTCTGCCATTCCTAATTCATTGGTAAAAATAAGTAACCAAAGATTCCTAGAATTCAGAGCTGGAAGCGCTCCTCAATTACTTGCTCAAACACATTCCCATTTTGCAGATTCAAGACCCACGGGGATTAAGGGAATTTGTGAAAAGACACAGAGTGAGCTACTGGCAGAGCCAAAGCGAAAATCTACGTCTTCTCTACTCACTTTTTCTACATTTCTTCTATTAATTGGACGTAATAATATTTTATCCCTCAGGTTTTTGTGAGAATGAATAGAATAAAAATATATATGCTAGATGCAAAAGAACTTTGCAAAGCAAAAACTGTATTATAATGGATCAAACAGTATTGGTTTTATTTCCTGTTATACTTCTTTAATTTTTGAACTCTTTAACCCCTGCTGTTCCAGCCACGAGGCCTTTATTCAGTGTTGTAATTATGCTCTCCTACAAGGACAGCCAAAGGCTGTCACCATTTACTCATTAATTTAAAAGTCCTATCCCCATGTTTGACACCAAAACAAATAGCCATCAGCCACTGCAACAGGCCTCTCAGAACTGTGCAAACTTCTCAACAGGCCCCTGACATTTTTTTCATTTTTCTTTTCAAAACACAGGCCCTTTTCCTGTCTAAACCATGGGACCCCCTATAGCATTATCTTCCACACCTCAGACATTTCTTTCTCATTGTTACACTGGAGACAAGAACTGAAAACAGCATTATAGGCATTTCCTCCAGGTTACTGTATATTCAGGACTTCTATTTATACTTTTCATTTGTCTGCTGCCTTTGTTTTTTGTTTGTGTGGGGTTTTTTGTTCCCCCTCCCACTCCCAGCCCCCTGCTGCTAACCCTACGATCATCAAATTAGATGAGAGTTTTAAACTCTGCAGCCGAGATTATGCCATTTTCTCTTGACTTGGGGATGGGTCGCTCATGAAGGTGTAGGTTTTCTGTTTAACATTTAAAAATAAAACTTAATAAGCTTTGATGGCATTAGTTCTGCGCTCCTTTTAGCCAAGTCTTCATGATATGATTTACTGTCATTTAGCATCAATGTTCTTTCTCTGCATCCTGGGCTAGTGTCTTATCTTATCACGGGCATTCACAGGCCACGGTTAGTTTTCTTCCCCTAGCCTGAAATGTTAAAGGCAAATAAAACACCTTGAATCTTGAGCACAAGACAGACTTTTTATCCATTCGGGAAGCTAATCCACAAAGATTAGACCATTAGTCTCTTCTCCATGAAAGAATCGCCAGCTACTCTGAAGTTAGAAAGCACCAAAGCAGCACATACTTAGTCTGGGGTTCGTGTCTGCTTTTGCCTGAGCACAATGGTTTCTGATTCGGGGAAGTGGGGTGGCATTTTTTAAACCCCGTGTCTCCCTCTGGCAGCTGCTTTTGGAACATTAAGACACCATTCCTGTGTTTTGCCAACTTCTGAAGTTAGAAAGCTCGTCATAATGATTTGATTTCAAAAGGAACTGCACCCCTGCAAGTGTGGGAAGGAACTCACCCTTCTCTTGTGTGTTTTTATGCGTGTCTCTCTATATATGTATACATGTGTGAACATGCATGCATATATGTGTGTACATTATACATGTGTGTCTGTTCATGTGTATGGATGCGTACACTGTACTCACACACAGGAATTAGCTACTCCTGGCTCAGTAAATTCTCCCTGGCACTGTCTCAAATGTTCAACTCTCTCCTACTTCCGTATTTCCAGTTCCTATGCACTAAGACTCTTTTCTGGGCTTCATTTTTCACTCTTCTCATCTCGTTGAAAAACAAATGAGTCAAAGGTTAATATTGGCTTTATTTTGATTTGAGTTTAAAATATTTATTTTTGCCAACTGGATCAATCAAAAAGTCCCTCCGTTTTGTAGATAAGCCAGTAGAGCCTCAATTCATTTCATCCACAATTATTGTGTGCAACATACCAGGGAATATTATCTCCCAAAGATCTCCCCCCCCCCCTTATTCCTACAAACACTCGCACGTGCACACACACCCATGCACACACAGCGTTTCCTGTTAAGGTTAGTATTCTGTTCAACCATATTCCCTTTTCCCATCTATATACCATCTAATTCAGCATGAGCGATAAACATGATTTCCCCATATCACAGGGAAGAAGGGAAAAAGTCAGGGTGGAGGGATCAACAGACCACTTGGAACTTGGCCATGACTGGAGCTCTCAAAATCCCCCATTCTGATCAGACCTTGTGGTATGACTTTTCCCGATAAGATGCATTAAAAAGAGGGAAGAAAGAAAGAAAAAAAAATAGCACACTCAATTTCTACTGTTTGTTATCTTTGATTTCAAGCCATAATGATTTTGTTCCCTCAGCATTTAATCCAAGGTCCCTGTTCCTTCCCTTTTTCTCTAACCCTTCCTTTCTACATAAGGTTGCGCCTTTGGTTTTATTTCCACTAGCCTGATGCTCCCCTTCTTTGCTGATCCTTTCTAAGCAGTTTATGTCCCACGGTATTTATTCCTCTCTCCCACACGCCACTCATTTTCATCACTCTTCCCTGATCTGGCTATCCCCCTCATGTCTGAGATAGGGAATGCCTGAACTTCTTTGAAAATCCACATGTCAAAACATAATAAAAATGTTTTCATGGCTACATTGTTTTAAGAGAAATGAATGGCCTGCTCAACTGCCAATTCCAAATTTATATTCAATTTTGGGAATATATATTATTAAGCCTTTTTCCCTCTGTCCCTGGTTATAAAAGACTTGACTCTGGTCTCGCATGGCTGGGATTAGGAGTTAAGGCGTTCCTTATAAATCAGTGTAATCTTTACAACAGGGCATCGCTGTACCGAGAATTCCTGTCTGTATTGTGCATTTTCAATTATGTTACATGTTTCTACTTAGTAAGCCAGCTTAATTCTACGCTGTGTTACGATATTAGAACATGGCCAGGTTGAAAAAGGGAGCAATCTTACTTCTCTTGTAAGTTGTTTAGCCTTTGGCACTTATAAATCCCCCCAAAACACTGGGGAAATCCCTTTTCCTTGCTTTTAATATGTCTTTAGATTTATTACTTGAAGAATCTGCTCACTTAATCCTTTGCTGAGGCCAAGGTTCGTCAGCACTGTAATAAAGGTTCTACAAAGGGCAGGGGGGGGAGGGTGGAGAAAACAAAATCACAAAATCAGGTGTTCGAAGAATGCTTCAGACTTAAAACGAATTTCCAAGTGGATTCTCTACAAGAGAGACAGGCAGAGGCAGGAGGCTTTAAATTACTCTGCATAAATCCAGCCCCATTTATCTTAGGCTTTATTCCTAGACAGTTCAGCCAGGACAGGCAACGGGACAGAGCCCGAAGGGCCCTTCAGGGACCAAATTACCGTTTCAAAATGGGGCTTGTGTTCCAGGTGTAGGACAATATCATCTGAGAAATGCTGCACAGATTTGGTGGTGTTCAGAGAGCTCTGTTAAAACATTTTAAATGATGGAGACTATGTCATTTTTTTAAAAGGGGGGATGGAGAAGCTTCATTTAAAATGTATTTTAAGTAGTTCTGGCTAAAATATTAAAAGTCCTACAAATGACCAAAGGAAAAGAAAAAGTTACTAATAAAAAATTAACATGCTATCTAAATGCCACTTCCAAGTTCCTGGCAAAAGTGGTAGGTTGGCAGGGTGTTTACTGCATCGGGAAGCAATCTTTAAACTCCCCCACACAATTCTGCTGCAAAAATTTAATGCTGAGAAAATATGCTTTATTTGAATTAAGTCTGATTTCTGTTCTTTTTCCAAGCTGGAGTTAAAGAAAAGGGTATTTAATTTTTTTAATTTGGTCCTTGAAAATTATCTATATTCACAAATATGAGAAAATATAGGATAGAGAGCAGATAAATAAAGTAAATTCTCCTAATACCCAAATACATTTTGTCCCTTTCAGGGTTCCCCCCCCCCTTTTTTTGCTCATAGCTCTTGAAATTATCCTGGGTTAAGTCAAGAGACAGATTATTCCCCGTGACACCGAGAAGGTCCACAGGCAAGAAGCGCCAGCCCCTCCGTTTCTAGTTATGTGTGGCATCTGCACAGTGATCCATCCTTTAAAGCCCACACTCAACATCACCTTCTCCATGGTCTTAGTGGCAGGATTAGTTGTTCTTTCAACATCACAGAAAAAAAAGAGCAGAGAGGGTGGTGGAAAGGACATGGGACCTCGGCCATTTACTGCATCAAAGGGCAGATCATCACTTCCCTGAATGTTCATTCCCTCACGTGTAAAAAGAGCTCACACCTGCCCCGCCAATATCAATGGACTTCTGCAGCCATCAGATGGGCTAATGTATTTGAAAACATTATAAAGTACAAGTTCCTCCATGTCTCTCAATCCACAAACCTTTATCTGAATCCCTTTAAGGAACCAGATCTGTTTCATAATTCAGAGTTCTTTAGGTTTTAGAAAAGAAATATGGCACAAATACTATACACATGGTATATTATGTAACACTTCATCACTGAAATGTATGAAGAGGAACAGTAAATGGAATTTTAAAAGACTATAATGAACACCAAAATCAATTTCAGTATGTAAGAGCCTTGTCCAAATTCCCTCATTTGCCAGTTGAAGAGAACGAATTATCATTTTACTTTACGAGACTCTAAACATCAATAATTAGATGCCAGTAGGAAATGTTGGTCATCATCATTATTCATTGAGCACTTAATACCAGCAAAGTACTCTGCATAGCATCTTAAAAGTATAAAAAGGCAGTAAAAAATAATAATATTTTGGGAATGTTTTATGATGATGATAATAAAGTTAATAATAAATCAATGAGCATTTACTGAGCACTTGCTATGTACCCCAAGCATTTCATATGCATTATCTCATTTAGCACTCAAAGCAACCCCAAATATTATGCCCAATTTTCAGACAGGTAGACTGAGGCTTAAAGAAGGGAAGTCACCCAGCCAGGTCAGGGGCTGAAGGCAATGCTGTCATTCCAGTGGAGGGTTATTCATGAAGAAGATACTTTCTGAGAGTAGAGTGCACAGTCCAAACAGGAAGGAGTGATCTAGCCAAGGGAGATTCTTGAAACTGCTAGCGTTAATGGCCCGAGCTCCAACCTGGGTCCCTGGAGACAGAGGTAGAAGCCTCTCCCAGTCTGCAAACATATCTGAAGTTCAAGTTTCCCAACCAGCTGTTGACATGCAGCTTCCAAGTTCCAAAAATAAAATTCCTGAGATCAGCCACATTATACTTTTGGAACTATTGACACATATACGCATTTCTTCTCCTGAAATGCATTTTTGATGCAGCAAAAATAAGAGAGGCAAAGAAGAGGAGGGGATTCAAAGAAGATGGGAAAGAAGAGTGAGATTCCAAATGATTCTGCACAACAGATACCAAGTGAAAAAAATAGTAAGGGCAAAGGTAGGTCGAAGAAGGAAAGACCCTTCAGACACAAAGACAATGAAAGAAGAAAATAATGATATTAATTGTTTCTCCTTCACTGAGGCGAGTTTCAAATCACTTGCAATCACAATAACATCCTCCTTACACTTGCAATCACAATAAAATCCTCCTTAATCATGTGAGGATGCAGAGCTTTTGAGGACCATGGTGAAATCCTATGTGGAGACCAGATCACAGAATATTCATTTATCTACTGCTCAGTACTATTTACTATCTTGATAGGAAGTAGGTTGTTTTTTCCTTCATCTCTTACAGATTAGATAGTGAGCATACTTGGCTGGATCTCCTTCATCTTTATACACATTTGTGACTGACTACTCAGTAAATATTTCATTCAGTAATAATAGTCATAGATGCCATTGTTGATGACTCAAAATGTCTCAAGTACTGGTTGTTTTCCTAATTCTTTCATTTAATCTCATTTAAGAGAGTGTTATTACCCACAATTTCCTGATGAAGAAATCAAAGCTTAAAGAAGTCTGACTTGTTTAAGACCACACAGCTAGGTGGCAGAAGCTGGGGCTTAAGCTGTATGATTTCAAAGTTCTTGTTCTTCTCACGTTGTACACATGTGTTGTACATATTTATATATACAGGGTATACTGGATGCAACATGGATGGTTGCTTTGTTTTCCGTAATCTCGCCACCTTCTTTACTCCATCAAAATTGTCTCTGTAGCCAAAAGGACTCTAGTAAGTTTTTTAAAACCTTTTGTAGAAAAAACCCAAAGGTTTCCCATTTTTGATATCCCATGTCTTTTGTTAGGAGATCAGGAGCAAACATTCAGTTTGTATCCAACCCATCCAGGTGGCTCCACTAGATTTTCAGGGTTGTGCCCAAGGTCATACAGCCAGGCGGTAATGGAGGGAGAGCTGGAATTTGGGTCCCTTGACTTCAGCCCGAGGCTTGTTTAACTCCAGAGGCAAGCTGAACAGTTTGTATTTATTAAGGATCCATTAGCCACTCAGGACTACTGTGGGACAAATAAAATCATCCTTGGTCTCATCTAATTCAAGAGAAGAGCTGATAACACATGAAACTAATAAATGAACTGCTCAAGTTAACCATGTTAATTACATGTAACAAAACTTCGGAAGAGCTATCATTCCAGTGGAGGATTATCAATGAATACGATACTTTCTTATCCAGCAGTGGAAAAGCACTGACCTAGAGCCACAAGGTTTAGCTGCAGGTTCAAGGTCAAGTTCTACCACAGTCTCCAAGGCTGTTTTGACCAAATCACTTTCACCTTCCTTTTATAAGATGATTGACTGGAGAAAGGAGTATAATGTTTTGTCTCAATCAGTAAAGAGTAGGGGAGCTTCGGCAACAGGAAATAGGGTAATAATAGTACCTGCTCTGAGGAGGAAATGAGATATACACAAAAGGTGACAGACAATGTGTCTAGAGTGATTGACAAACACTGCCTATGATTATTTGCCATTGTAAGGTCATTGCTAATCCTGAAACTGTGTAAAAGGAAATAAGTTGTCAGAGTCCAGTTCTCCAGAAGACTCTAATCTCTTGCTATTTAAAGACCATGACTTTTAAGATTACCCTTGGTCTATGGAACATTTAAAAAAATATCAAAAATGGTTTTATTATTATAGAAAGTATGTAATCAGCTGCTGAACACCAGAAACATCATCTTGGGTCTGAATAGCCCCCCTCGTCCTTTTTCATAGCTCTAGGTATTCTCCTTTTACCAATATTTGCACTGGCAACTGTTCCCCACAATTGCCAAACACTTGACATAGGAATTTCTGATGCTGACAGAAAAGTGCCCGCCCCTCACTATACTTCCTTGGAAATTACTCATTGAGTCAAATGTGCTCAAGCCCTTGAAGTATCTGAGCTGAGGCACCAACCAGAATCAGAAGTTCTCTCACCACTGAGCCTTGAGGCATTTGCCCCAATCTTGAAATAGGATATTTCTTTTAATTTTCATAAAGTAGCTTTTATTTATTTTTCAAACTACCCAATATCAGAGGTTTTCCTAACTGGGACACTTATCAGCCTTAAAAGTATAGAAGAAAATTATGAATATAAACTAACATCACATTTTTGTTTTCTCTACTTTTGCTATTTTCAAAACCTCAGACTTTCCATGGCCAGTATTACATTCGGTGAGACTGTCATCCCCACATTAAGCAGCAGATTATCTCTTTTGCCTCTCAGAGACTCAGCTTTTCTATTGAAGAAGGGACTCTACTCAGCAGATGTTGCTACAGGATATAACAATGAGTTTCCAGAAGGACCCATGTTGCAGGGCAGTGACACTGTCAGAAGTGGTGGTCCTACCAGCCCTGCAGAAAGAAAAATCTTGAGATGAAGCTTAAAACAGCCCCTCTCCAGTGAGACCCTAACTTGCTTACAATGAACAGTGACAACACAGTGGCAGCTAAAGATTCCCTAGTCATTCTAATGAATGCAGAAGAACTACCAGAAGCCTAAGACTTTAGACTTATACAGTATAATTCTCCTTTATTGCTGAATGCAGATCACCTTCCTTCAATTCTTGAGTTACACACAAAGCTCTATTTGAATAATTGTGTGGGATTAAGAATGATGTGTTAAACTATTCCAACAGGAGACTCCTTAAAATTAACACAATTTATGCCTTACATGCAGAAAGTCCTGCAATTCTTTGTAAGGTAAAGCACATACACGGGTATAAAAACATAACACACAATCATTTCCTGGCACTGAAAACATGCCCCAGCTAAAACTGTCCAAATGCCTATGGCTTCAGCATCAGACATGTATGTCAGTGTAAGAGGTAATACTACTACGTTTACCACGTTGCTTTCTTTTTTACATGTTTACCATGTATGTCTCTCTGTCAGGGGGCAATTATGAGGCAGAAAGGCATTCCTGAATGGCAGGAATCACGTGAAGTGGTAATCTCATCCGGAATTTAATAGTCCTTTTGGTGTGTGTGATTTTCATCATTTTCCTTTTGTGAGTGTCGAACACACCGACCCTTGATTGCTTCTGCAATGGAAAGAGGAGAGGATATCCCTCTGAATCCCAATGATCTGCTTTGGCCAAAATCAGACACCAAAGCTGTTAATAGGAAGAGCACTTGCAATACGGGAAACCCTGTAACGTAACGACCAGGGCAGTCGGTTAGAAACTCTCCGTACACTCCCAAGTTCACAGAAGATGGCAGTTTCCACTGACGGCTACACAGCTAAGCCTCTGCCTCCACCCTATTCGGGCTAAAGAATAGGAAAGGGATACTTAATGGGATGATTTTCTATACATTCTGGGTGGTCAGAGCCATCTGTTGGGGGACGGCCTTTTCCATGAGGAAGGTGCGGTTTTGTGGGCAAACTATTAATCCGCTTCCCCATGCCGCCCCCCCCAGGCCATGTCACACAATTAAAACCTGTGAGTGGAAGAAGATGGATTGCTCACTGCCCTCCCACTCTGTGGTCCTCCTTTTGGATGGCATCATCGGACCCAGATGACAAGCCGGGAGGCAAGGGGCTTCCAGCAGCAGCATCTGGCCCTCTGGCAGATGGTCAGGCCCTCGGGTTCCCGGCTTGGGTTCTCTCCAGATGTGTCGCATGCTTCTTCTGTCCAGGAACTGCCGCCTGCCTCTGCAGGGCATTTTCACGCGAAGTCATTTTGGACCAGAAGCACTGGCAGGTTCTTATCAAAGAAGGAGATCTTATGCTTTTCCCTCTGGGGTTATATTTTACACAAAGACGTGTGGACCCAAAGGCATATATGAATATAGGATCAGGGCCATCTCCCTGGAGACTCAGGATGCTAAGCTCAGGGACGGGGCGGGAGGTATAGAAGCAAATCATACTGTGTCTTTACTCCTCCGTCCCTTTTTATTCCAACTGTTTCTTTCCTATTGAAATCAAATTTTAATTAACAGTAAGGGAAGCTCAAAAGGGAACAAAATGAGAAAAGAGCTGTCTGTCACCTGGGATGAAAGAGAGCTCTCTGGGTGATGACCTGAGCATTGGACCTGGGAACTGGAGCATGTACACAATCTTTCACTTTTGCAACAAGACAGCTCCCACCTGTTGCCATCTACCCCTGACTACTGCTTTGACTTATTTTCCAGTCACTGCCTCAGCAGGGATGTCCCCTGCAGCAGGGCACTACGGTGAATGCTCCCAAGTTTGGGCGATAATAACAACCACAGAAATATCTATTGTAACAGCAACTGCCATTTATTGGACGCCAGGCACTATGCTAGGTTCTTAACATGCCTTAGTTACCCAAATCCACATTTTATTCCTATGAATCTACCCATTCTACAGAGGAGGGAAGTAAAATTGGGAGAAGTTAAGGAAGGTTCCACAAATAGTAAGCAGACCATGGGATTTGGACCCAAAACCTGTGTTCTTCCCATTCTACCACAACACCTCCCCAGTCTATCAAAAAGAAGTTAAGAGCCATCCTCATCTGTCAACTGGATCATGGAAAATTCTAGAATCTTCACACTGGAAACAACTTAGAGATTCTCCAAAGCAACCTTGCAAATGATGTTAGAATGTCCCTCAGACCCTGCTTGCAATTCTCTTCTAATGACATACTCCCTGCCCTCAAGGGCAGTCAGTGCTATTCCTAAACTGCTGAACTAGAAGTATCTCAATTAGATTCAAATTCAACTTCCTTCTTGACTCCCAATATTTATACCTGGTTCTTGACCTTGGGAGTAACATAGAACATGTATTTCTTTCTTGTGCATCTCATTGGACATTGGAACCCATTCCTAGTCTCCACGGGGTTGATTATAAGATAAATACTGCTAGTTCCCTCTAATATTTCTCACACTCACCTAGCACCACTAAAACTTAGCATCTGAAAAATCAGCCGGAGTATTTACTCAATTTCCTTATTATCTGTCTGCCTCCACTAGGATTGAAGCCCGTGAGATCAGGGATATCGTTTGTCTTGTTCACGGCTGTACTCCCAGCTGCTACGCAGGAGGCAGTCAACAATAAACCAGTGAATATATCTGTGTCTTGTGGCTCAAGAGAATTCAGGGTTCATTCCATCATCTGCTCATCCATTCATTCATTCAACACCCAGCACTGACTGAGCACATCAATAATTATGTGCCAGGAAGAGAGCGATAAATTCAGCCAACAAACATTTAGCGTATCATAACGGTCATAACTAGCATTTATTAAAAATTTACCAAAACATTTATTAGATGCTTTACCTAGGTGAACGTGAGGTATATGATGCAGGTATTCTTTCAACCACCTCTTTAGAGATATGAAAACCAAGGTTTAGAGAGGTAGTACTTCCCCAGGTTTACACTAACATTAAGTAGTGAAGAGGAGACCGAAAGCCAGATTGTCTGATTCTAAAGCCCATGCTCTTACCCCTACTGTAAGCTGCCCTCCATTTATTGAGAGTAAGGGGTCCTTATGTATGTATTTTTTATGGGCAGGGAAAAAGAGAAAATCTTAGAAAACTCACAAGAAGGCCTCTCACAAATTAGGAGACAACCCCAAGATGCAATCAAAACTCCACCTCTAAAACAATTACAAATCAATCACAGAACAAGGGTATTGTTGAAGGGACTCTGCCCAAATCCTACACAGACTTGAGGAATGGAGTGATCAGAGGAGAGTGGGCCAAAAACACTTCTGGTAGGAGCAGAGCAGATCTCAGCATGGTCCCCAAAGACACACAACTGTTCTCAGAGAAGAGTGGGCAAGGGTCCCACATGGTATGGTCAGACCATAGCTCAAAGGTGGGGACATTTCTGTGGGAGGGGTAATAGAGACTTTGCCAGGCACGGGTGAGAGGGGAAGGGGAGAGGGAGAAACAAGAGCATCTAGAATGCACAAAAGAAAGTTCCCTGGAACAAAGTAGATCTTGTAAGTGAAAAGAGCTGGGATCTTCTGAACCAAAGTTCAGCAGACAAACTGGCACCACCATTAGTTGGAGACCCAGGTATAAAGAAACAAGCACGTGTCAATGAGGAAAGAGCCCCTTCAGTGAGGAGGCCTGTCCTGTGGGATTGTGACTATAATCCACAGAGCTCCCCTTCCCCAGGTCAGCTCGCTCATTTATAAATAAGAAGATTACTCACTGCCTTATGAGCATAAACAGTTCTGTGCATCATCCTCGGGGTATTTACCCTCTACCTTTCCTCCGTGTCTCTTTTCTCTTTTCCTCTTCAAACGTTCAGTGTTCCTGGGTCATCTGAGTTTCCTCTGCTAGCCGGCATCAATTAACAGTTTCACGTGGTCCAGCAATGGCCTCTCTTTCTGGCTTCTCCAAAGGGGAGTCCCTTGATTAGGGGGTGTGAAAGGCCCTGGCAGTGGGGGGCCTTCATGCTCTGTCCTCAGTGTCACAAGCCTGGCAGACAACAGGCTGTTAAGTCCTGTTTGGTGGATCTCTTTCTCTTTTGCTCTTTTTTCACTTAAAATACATGCAGTCTGCTTACTTTCCAGCCATTAGCAGTGGCTGATTAATTTTCAAGGTGATTTCAGTTTTAAGCCACTTCTACAAAGAGACACTTTATTGAGTTGAAGAGTCAGAAAAGGATTGCTTTTTAATTGTATTTGATCCAAAGACAATCAGCGGCTTCACAGTCTCACCTCTCTGTGTCCTCTGATTAATTATGAGCACTCTCCCCCATCTCCGCTTGTGTTGACAGAGCACTTCATAATTTTCCACGCTTTTCTGCACTTATTTCTGATGGCATCCCTCCCCACACTCTGTGAGGTAAATCTAGCAAGTGGTATTATTTCCACTTGATAAGGTGAGACACAGAGGCTCAGGATGTCCTCAGATAAAGGACCCAGTCTCAAAGGAAGGCAACTAAGACCCAAGTCTGTGGCTCCTATTCCATTTTACTTGCTGTTGGGCCACACAGCCAAGTCAAGGTGAGGAAACTGTAGTTTGGTGCTTAAGAGCTCACAGAGCTGATCTGAGTTCAAATCCCACCTCAGCATGTTAGGGCTGTGTTTCCTTAGCATGGGTTTCCACATCTGTAAAATAGGAAACATACTAGTATCTGCTCACAGTGCCTACTTGAGGTGGGGAGGGGAGGAACCAATGAAGTAAACCGCGCACAGCTTAGGGCAGAGTCTGGCACAAAGTAGGGCCTCAACAACGTGAGCCGCCAACTTCATCTCAGACTCAGGACTAAATGCTGCTCATCACGGCATATTCGTTTTGTCTTATTTTGGACCCTGGATTGTTCTATTTGGGACACAATCCTGTTTTTGTTTTTGTTTTTTTAGTGACTAGCATTTAAAAATTGGAAGATTTTACAGAAAAAAATCAAGATTTCCAAAATTTCTTGGAAAAGGAGATTCCAACAATACTAGTTCCACATTCCTATATGGCAATGATTAGCTGGGGCTCAGCAGAGACTACAGCTTTAGACAGGACACATGCTCACCAGTGTCTCTCAGTCCCCGCCACTCCCTAATGCCTGTCTCAGACCTCACCACTCAACCCATTTATATCAAGGCAGCAGTTAAATGTGCCTGTTCTCCAGCATATTTAGCAAGACAACAGTGGGCCCTGCTACAGCAGCTGTTGTAACATGCCCTGCAGCCGGGGAGATGACTTGCACACTGGCTCGCACTGCGAATTCTCACATTAACCAGAGTATCTCAATGCATTCTCTTTATCACCCCAGCTTCTCACAAGACAGTCTGCATGGAAGGAAGAAAAACATCCAGCTCATTTTGCTAGCAGAAAACTTGAACTGAAATCCAACTGGAATAAGCTGAAATAAATGAGGATTACAGAGTTAGGCCTAGAGTGAGAGCTTCTACTTTCTGTAAAAAGTCTCCCAATTTGCACCTATTCGCATAAACATTTCTGCCATGTGACTCCAAACTGCTCTCAAAATATATTTTGTTACTTGGTAATCAAATCTGCTTATGCCATAAAATGCCCCGGCTCCTATGTGAATATTTTTTTAAAGTCAGAATTGAGGAATATTGACTATTACTGGAAAATTAAAGGGCCCTGCACTCTCTTAATCATGAGATGAGTTGATTAAACGGGCAGTTTGTTGGAGAGTCCGGACAGTGGCATCTTGGCATCGCCGTGTAACTGGCTGCGGATTAAGTCATTTCTCAGCTTTCCTTGGCAGAGTCTTTTATTATTTACAATATTTACTTCGGGGAAATCTTGGCCTGTGTCGTATTTATCTTGCTGAAAAATGGGCCCATAAATGTGTATCACCTTGCAAACAAAGCCAAATGTTGTGGTACTAATTTGGCTCATGAAGTGTGTAATTCAGTCCCTTTGCACAGAAGCAACATTTGTCTTCTGCTTTTATTAAACTGCCATAAAACAATTTCTCCTGCTCATTATTGAAATATGCCGTGCCAGGGCTGGGGCAAAGGGGATTTAATGACTAAAGTTCTAAAGGCAAAACAGTGACACTTCCTCTCTGTTCTGCTGTTCGCCGCCGGAAAAGCGAAGAAAACAAGGAACCTGTAAGGAAACCTTTGCCCTTTCCCATTCAGTGGGTAGCAGGAAGGATACAGAGACACAGAGCAAACTAAAGCGGTCGTTTTTATGAGATTATTTCCATGAAACACATGCCTTCATTAAGAGGAGCTATTTATAAATCGCTTCTGATTGAGTCTTCATTTCACCCAAGAACACTTTTCGTCTCTTTGAGGTTAGCAGCATCGAGACCGCCCCCGCCTGCACAGGTCCCAGCCTTGCCCCGCGGGGAGGGTAACATGGAGAGGAGAGAGGGGTGAAGGCAGAATCAGCAGAGCATATGCCTCCATCCAGAGCTTCCCTCTTTTGCCAGCCTGGGTGCTGTGTCACGTTCACCCTGGACCAGACCCTATGAGCGACAGTGTCCCTGCCCCGCCTGCAACAGGCTGCGTGCCTGGCTGTGTATCTTTCCCATCTCAGGGATGCGGGAGGGAGTCAAGCAGACACTGGGAGTTTCAGAAAGCAATCACACACCGGGAAAGGTGCCCTTTCTCCGGGCAAACTCTTTCACACCAAAACAGCTCCTAATTCAGCGTAGCAAGACACGTCACCAAAAAGACTGTCATCTACCTGGACACGCTCCGCGTCTGCCTGGTATTGGAGGAGGCGTGGGGCGCAGGGGAGGAGAGAGGGCGCACCCTGCACCTGACCCTCGCTGGCAGGCCCTGTGCTCTGTCCTTCGCTCGGTGAATCCTGGCACCAGCCCTGTGAGGACATGGTCTGCATTTCACAGGTGAGGACAAGGGAGGAGGAGGGGAGAGAGAGGAGCTTGTTCAGCCTCACAGAGCCAGGAGGAAACAGGGTCTGAGTTTACCCTGCAGAACCTTCGCTGCTGGAGCATGTGTTGTGCAGCATTTGATTGAGTTCTATCTTGCAAGCGTTTCTGGGGTACTGTGGGAAATTCAAAGAAATAGAAAAGGCACGGTCCCGGCCCTCCCATCCTTATCATCCGCAGGGGGGATGGCCCTGACTCATTTCCAACAGGAACTGAGTTTATTCAGATGATATTGATGAGCATCCATGGACCAAGACTGCTTGGGACTCAGGGACGCCCTGGGTTTGGGACTCTTGGTGCTAAAACCAAGAAAGCCCCAGGCAAACTGGGTACCGTAAAGGTAACTGTGGCTACCAACCGCGGGTACAGTAGTGAACTAGACAGAAATCATCCCTGCCTTCCGCCAGCAGTTAGTCCAATGGGGACGCGGACAGGCATACAGCGGGGTAACTGGACCAGGGGGGGAGTATGGTACAGGCTGATAGCACAGGCATGCAGGATGCTGGCAATATGCTTCTCTTAGGTCTAAAAAGTCATCCAAATAAACAAAATCAGAACCAAAAAAAGTGACTTTCTCAAAAAATTGCAAATATACATTTGCTAATGAAGTAAAAAAGATTTGGCCAAAATTATGAACACAGCTTACAGATATGAGAAAATGCTTATGTATTTTAGACTATTATTAAACGCCCCATTGACATTTAGAGTGACTTAGTAACACAGCTGTTCACCTCTGAGATGTCCTGTGTAAAACTGAACAAACTGAAAAAAGCAAAATTTTTGAACATAAGCAAGAGTTTGGGAAGTTAATGTTACCTAAAACCTTTCAAAGTTCATGGGTCTCCCAGTTCCATTAATGGATTGTTGACTAATCAATGTCACTTGTTATTTTAAATGAGTAAGAACAGAATCAGCTGTCCTCCTTCACCACCACCATAACCTCAAAATGCATCTTTTGAGTAATCATGACATTCCAGCAGCAATTAATATCAACAATTTAAAAAAATAACAAATGCTCAGAATGGAGCCAACCAAGCCCAGCATTATCATCCCCCAAGTCGATGTGCACTCTCTTCCAAGGGCATTTTTCAGGTACGCAGTAGATTCTAGAAATCCCACCCATGCAAACCCCTCTCCACACCACTGTAACGAGTTAAATAATTGAGAAATTAAAAGCCACAGTAACTTTTCTCAAAAGTGTGACTAAGCAGTTGCAGAAAAAGGAGTCCAAGAAAACATTAACAAAATGAGATGCTAGTCTTTGCCCCAACACCCTTTTGGCAGACAAAAATTACCAAGCTACAGTTTGGCGGCTGATCACAAACACACAAATCCTGGGAAACTGTGTCAGTGGAAACTTATTATCTTTACTCACAAGCTAATTATTTTTGTAAGTTGGTCGATATTCCATGTGTATCTATACCGATTTACACATATATTATCTTTGCTCACAAAAGGGATAGTCACAGCTACATGATCCTGATACGATACCTTGGCCCATGGATGTTACTACGTTAGAATTTTTGCTGACAGAAACAAATCCCTGGCTAAACCCCCATCTCTTTCCCCATCTTCCGGGCCTCCTCTGCAAGTTGATGGTCGTGTTTCACCCAGCCTTTCCGGCCCCCTCGAGTTAGCCACACCGGGTCCTGAAATAAGGAAACAGCTTCACCACAAGCCTGTCCCATATCCCGGGCAGGTGTGCATTGTCACTTCACCCTGCAGTTCAGCTTTGTTTTAAATATGGCAAAGAGCCTGGCCGGCGTAGCTCAGCTGTTGGGCATCGACCTAGGATCCAGGAGATGGCAGTTCAATTCCCTGTCAGGGCACATGCCCCGGTTACAGGCTCCATCCCCAGCAGGGGGCGCGCAGGAGGCAGCCGATCAATGACTCTCATCATTGATGTTTCTCTCTCTCTCTCTCTCTCTTCCTCTCTCTGAAATCAATAAAGATATATATATATTTTTAATTTTAAATAAATAAGTATGGCGAAGAGGCCTCAAGAAATGCAGATTTATACCCAGAGATGTGTCTGCACCTCCAAACACAAATTATGTTAATCAAGTGTCCCAGCCTGAGCCGGGAAGAGGTGGTGTGATATTTTCTCAGGAAGCCTGGGTGACTGGCAGCCGGCTCCTACCGAGAACCAGCGCTGGATGGCTCCTTGGAACCACGCAGGACGCACGCCTCCCTCCCCTTACCTAAGGCTGCTCCGCCTGTACCTGTCCAGCAGGGCCCGGTCAAGCTGTTCCGCTCGCCATGCGTCAATGCCACTTTGTTCAGACCGACTGGCTCTCTCCACAGTGACCCTCCTGCCGTCTGTATTATTTAAAGGAGATTTATGGTTGGGTGTCTCATGTTGTGAAACGCGAGCTGTGACCCCCAGGCTAGGAAGCCAGCAGGGAAAAACATTAATATTATGGCACAGGGGGAAATGAAACTCATAGGCAGCAGCTAGAAAGAAGAGCAACAGAAATGTATGGATGTGTCATAAACCGCATCAAATGTTTGAATTTCCTCTCTGATGGAACCTCCAAATATGCTCAGGTGAGGGTGGCAGTGTTTTTTCCCTTTGGGTTTTTTAAAATTTGTTTCTTTTCTTGTGTTTTGTTTCAGAACACAGAGAAACAAATGCCAAATAAAGGCTTATGGGGAAAAGAGCCAAGAACCCTGGTTGTATATTAAAGAGGATCAGGTCATTTTATGACCACTAGAGCCATTTGAAGTTATGTATACTAAATTAAAGGTGCTCAAAACCCATGCCTCGGGGCACACTCTGACCATTCACAAGGTTTGGAAGAATTCACCCCTCTTCCAACACCCACTACAAGGCTGTTGGCAGTTCCAGATCAGGTAAGAAGCAAGGGGAAGACCAGAGCCAGAAGTAGAAGAGCAAATTTGAGGGTTTCTAATGTAATCAGATGTATATTTCCTGATTTCCCAATAGCATACATTTGAAATGAAGAGGCATTACCATCCTAACTGAGCTGTGAAATAAGTCTGACGTTTCATTACCGACTCTAACACTAGCCAAAACAACTTATTTGTCCCCCTTTGGTCTCAGTGCTTCATCTGTAAAATGGGAGTGAATTGTCACCATTCCAAGCAAGAATAGGCCACCCACTATTCCAGCATCCAGTGTAATGACTGTTAAAAATGCCTTTCATGTGTTCATCTATCTTTCACAAAAGCCTAACATTCTGTCAACATTACTCTTAGAAAAAAACACTTTTAGTTTCCATTAACAGTACTTCAAAATTTGTGGAACGAAACCAGCATAAGGCTATATTGAGGGAGGTGGGGCACTGTTAAACCCTAAACACTCCTATTGCTTGGAAAACATTTCAAGAACTATGAGCTTCAATTACTTTGTTGAGATTAGATCCTATCCTAAAGATTTAGTATGTTTAATCTCTGCAGTAAAGATGATTTTTAACACCATATATTTTATTTAAATGTGATTTGCTTTGCTCAATGAAAAATTAATTGATGAATGCCCTCGGACTAATCTCAGAAATACCTGGTAATCTTTTTTCTAATCTTTAAATATTTCTCAGAACAAATGGCCTCTATGGTTTACGGAAAGACCTGAGACTGTGAGCACATCACAGTCATTTGTCCAGGATCTTGAAAAGTACTGGAATGCCCCCAAACGAAGGCTGGCTGAAGTTTGTTGCAGCAAATCAATAGGAAATTGTAAAGCCCCATTTGTGGCTCCAAAAGGAAACACGGCTGTTCTCAAGTAATCTACAAAATTCTATTTCCAGTTAACTCCTGCTGATCCAGAGTTTTCCATTCAAAAGAAAAATAACTCCCCAATATTTTATCCCCAATATTTTTAAGCAGTGTGTGTATGGAGGTGGGGGGGGAGGCAGTGCTGAGGCAGGTGCTCACAGCCCAGCAAGAGAGAATTTCCTTCTGAGAAACTGTAGCAACTCCCAGAAAACTCTCCTCAGTGAGTCACCCATCTGAGTTGGGAAGCTCTACAAATTTCCTCCCTCTCAATAAATCACTGAATGCTAAAATAAATATAACACCCATTTTATACAAAATGTTTGAACCTTGCTTAATTTGCTCTTTTAATGTTCAATCTTGCTCATTTATCTCTGTGCATTTCGTGCCTTACTCAGTATGACTAACAAAATCTGTCGGCCCCCAAGACACCAGAGACACAACCATTTACTTCTGTCTCTAACCAGCCTGTCAGTCCACTAGTTACAACAAGATGATGGACAAAAAGTGTTTGACAAAAATGGGGATTTCATTAAATTGTGTGTAAACCTCGGGATGGAAAGAGAAACGAGAAAAGATGACCAATCATTTCTGGCATTTCTCCTAAAAGCAACCTACAATCCATAACTCCCACAACTTGAAGAAGTGATACATCTTCCGCTATGATAGCACAGAAAATGAGTGAATGAGCTCACTCACCCCATCCTACCTTGCCCAGGCCTGGGGTGCCTACTATTTCTGCTTTAATCCTCAGCTGGCACCACTGGGAGCAGGGAATCTCAGCACCCACTCCACATGCCCAACTTGGCAGCTGAAATGTAACTACTAAGCAACGCTGATATTAGATTAGATGATGCTGTCATCCCATTGCTATCCAATTTATTTTACTCTGACATAGTATGAAGTGGTTCTGCATCAATAATGGTTAACAAATATAGCCATACCTGAACTCTACTGCCATTTCCATATGCTTTTCGCAGACAGGAAACTGCTCTCTCTCCCAGTCTCTAAGTTCATTTCTTCAGTGGGTAAGTAATAACAGTTTCACCTCCAGAGTCTATTTAACTACAAAGAACCCATTCACAGGATGACCTAGATATTTGGTTGAAAAGCACCTGCTGTTGACTCAGGGCTCATCTAAGGAGTCTGGGCTGTCCATGTTTTAGTGGAGTGGGGGGTAAGTGTTCTTTCCCATGTTTCCTTGTGAATAGACACATAGAGATCCCGTTTGTGCATAAACACTGCACGTTTCATATAGGTATTGTTTTCATCAACAGATCCCATTGACTTACCTGGCCAGAGTTCAAATTCCAGAATTTAGTTAATTCTTGGCATTCCTATAATCTAGAGCTTTCCCCATTAATAGCTGATGTTTTGTAAAGTTACAGTCTTGAACTACTTTTTAATTACTTTGCAAGTCTTATCTCCCCAAGAGTACTATATATCGTGGAGCAGTACATGCCTTCAAAATGGGCTGGATCATAAAAATCACCTGAGAATGTTTAAGTACATAGATTTTTGAGTACCACCCCATGCCTACTGAATTAGAATCTTTAGGTAAAAGGTCTGGAAATGTGTAATTTTAACTACTCTTGGGTGATTCTGAAGAACAGGAGAGTTTGAGAAATATATGGGGGTTAGGGGATTTTCACAACAGCCCCATGAAAAACTGTAGGGCAAACGTTAGCTCCATTTTATAGATTGAAAAGAAAAGAAGCCCAGAGAGGCTAGTTTCCTCCACTAGGCTAATTCTTCATTAGCTCTAGATCATGTTTTATACATGTCTTGAGTTCCATCAACCTCTCTCTCTCCATCAACCTCCCTCGATATGTAGCACTCTGTCGATGACCTGGAAGTTATTCTTGCAGATACTGTGGATGCTGACTGCAAGAGCAATTCCTGAGAAATTTCCCCCACTAGTTTCCAGAGGATGCTTGGCATACTCGCGCCCACTCTCCACTCCTGGCATCGCTGTCGGCCCACATTCTCATATAATCAACATCCGTTTAAGAGAGCCTCCCTCTACTGAGGAATTAATCACCAGAAATACTGCACATGAGGATATAATATACAAAATATCTGTAGAATACAGCGTCTTAAGCAATTATCCTATACCACTGGGTCACATTATGCAACTTAATATTTCCCATAACAAAAGTAGAGTTATGGGATTTTTTTAATGCATATGTTGTTAAGTTTCACTTTAATCATTCACGGCATTCTTTTATATTATTTTACTATTGCATGTCAGTAATCAGGAACAATTAAATTTTTTAAAACTTGCATTGAAAATCCACTCTCATCAGAAACAGGATTAAGACCGGGGCTTTCATGGTTCTAACGCTGAACAAAGTGGAGGGAAAGATGTGACACAGGGGGGAAATTTCCCTTGACTCAACACACACCAGTGGGCTTGAGTGATTTCTGAGAATTTTCCATCAGCATTTCTAAAATAGCCTTTGGTGGTCTGTTCCTTTGGTGGCGTTCCTGGTCATTCTAGCAGGAATGACTGCACCCCAACCAGAAGGAACAGGGTACTGCGTGCTCCGGCCGAGATTTGGGGAGAGGTTGTGTAAACAACCAAAGCATTGATCGGACTTTTACGTATTGCCCGGGAGGAGGGAGAGCGGTGGAAAGGGACCTCAGTATGGGTTTGGCAAGGCCGCGAGCCGGCCCTGGGTCTCTGCCTCTCGGACACCTCCCAAGGACACAGCGCCTATTCAGAATTCGAGTTCGCGGAGGCTTTTCAATCAATAACATATGGCCACGAAAGCCCTAGTGCTATACAAACAGACTGAAATAAATATGCTCAGCAAATAGAATATCTGTATGTGAAACAAACAAAGCTTTTAGTTTAACTGCAGAAAAATGAAAAACAAGTCTACTTGAAACCAGGCTAAATGAGCAACGAGTTATTCTATGTGAGTTTTTGGAGATGAATGAGCTGGCATCTGCTGCATTCAAATCATTAAGACTAGATATCAATAATTCCTAAGGATTGGAGGCAAAAACTCACCAGTAACATCTTGCTGTGGCTGGGGGCTCACGCCCTGCCTTTCCCCACTAGGGCTGATGCAAGGGACACTGGGACATACCAACTGTTTAAAAAGCCAAGTGGCTCCTACCACACCAGCTTGTTAGCCTTTATCTTACATACATTTTTTTTTCCCTCCCAGATTCATGATCTCAGATTAGGTAGGTGGTGAGGGCGGCTCTAAATATACCTTCCTGTTAGCCGGGACCTGGATCAGGGAAGGTGCTTATTAATATCATGGAGATATGATTTTTAATGATCTCTGAAAACAGCCTGTATGGTGTGAATGATGGCACTGTCTCATTGCATGCGTGGTTTGTGCTTTTGTCTCAGACAGGTTCATTTTTCACTGGAGGGGAAAGGTTCATGCCGCACGAGGGGGGTAACCAGTTGATGTTACAAGGCTGACTATTAGGCCCCTTGCTGTTCCACATGTCACAGGGAAGGACTCCAGCCGGCAACCTTAATGCCTACTTCAGCATCTTGAAGAAATTAATGAACACAGCTTCTATGGCAAAACATTTCAATCAACCCTTACCAGCTGTGCCTACATTTAAGAAAAAGGAATGGTGGGAGGGGGGGTGATGCCCAGGTTTATCAAAAAAAGTTTCTTCGAAAGATCCACCGTGGTTTTGGCTGTGTTCGGGGCCGTGGGAGGTGGGGAAAGGAAGAGCAGAAGAAATAAGGTAGAAGGTGCCAGTACCCGGTGCCAAAAGATGTGCTCTGGCCCCTGTGTTTGTTGAACAAATTAAGCACGTTCTGGTTTTTCACCTGCTGAAGTAGCAGCAGTGCATATGGCCTAGAAGTTAAAAATAAGGAAATATGCATACATTACCATACTTAATGGACGACCCTCTCCATTTAATATGCAAATTTCCTGAAATATTACTGAATGCCGTCTGTTCTAAATGAATAAATTTGAATTGCAATTAGAATAATCCTTTATAATTAATGAAAACTGTCAATTTTAGTTCATAAGTAATTTGATTAACAGGATGATGGGACACTTATCAAGTTCACTGGACTGCTAGGGTACGAGGAAACTGACAGTGGAAACGGGGCGGGCCAGGCACTCAGGCTCCACCAGAGTATTATCTTACATTATTGATAACACAAGCTAATGAACTTCAGAAAGTGAACTCTGGGGCCTCATTTAAAGGGACAGCACCGGAGGGCGATGGGCAGCGTGAGATGCAGATCTTTCCGAGAGCATCTCTGCTGGTATTTTTGGATCATAGGAAAATAAATGTTTAGAAATGCCAGGGCAAAAGAAAACATTGGCTCAAAACACGGATTTACCGTTTCCAGCTGTTGCTGGAACAAAAGGAAACAATAGTCAGAGGATAAATGTAAGAAGAGACAATGCAAAAACATGTGGAACGAAGTTTATGGTGATGCCTCACAGACAGAGGACAGAGCCACAGCAGTGGGGCCGTCTCCGTTTCCCTCCATTGTTTCTTTCTTCAGATAGACCGGGAACAAGAACTTTTTAACTGCTATTAATTGGACATTTATATAAAGCAACTAGGGGAGAGGAGACTCCTTGGAGACACACATGTAACTCTTGGCTATGGCACAAACACCAAGGGCATAGCATGGCCCTTAAAGAAACAGGAGCTCGGTGCGTCCTCGCTGTGGGGACCAGGAGGTAGGGAAGAGGGGAATTGTCGCAGAGAACGCTGGCATTCTTTTCGCTGTTGCTCATTAACATGAGGGCAGAGTAAGTAAAAATAAGAAAAGCTATAAAATAAACTTCACCTTTTCCAGAAATTAATTCTAAAACTCAATTAAAAAGGGCCAGTTTTATGCAGAGTGAGTCCACGTTTGGGGGCTTTCACACTCACTGCAGGTGAGAAAGTTTATTAAGAACCTTTGCGTGGGCGTCTCTGACAAGCCAGGGTCTGGATCTCCGGGTTCACAGCACCCTGTCAGACCTTGCCTTCCAATACTAGTCATAAGAGTGTGACATTAAAGGTCACTTAATGGGCACTTCTGGGAAAATACCAGAGCTGTGGAGATCTCAGTTCCATCCCTAAGGGCCACCTTCACCACTACCTCATCAGAATTAATAGAAAAGCTAAATAAAATAAACCCATCACATAATGATGGTGATAAAAATAGCACCTCCAACGTACTGAAAAATTATTCTAAACACCAGACATTGTGCAAAGTTAAGTCATTAAATACTCAAGGTAACCCTGGAAGTACCTATTGCATCCACCTGACAAGGCTCAGAAAGGTTAGGTACCTTGCTCAAGGAAAGAATCACAACGAGGAAGCGGCAGGGTCAGGATTTGAGCCCCAGGTCTGTCTGTCTGTCTCTGGAGCCTAAGCTGTGAACCTAAAATGTATTCTAAGCCGATTTCCATTTCATCACAGTCTGCTTAAATTCTGGGCATATTTAATTACGCTATAGTTTCCCCCACTTTTCAAATACATTTTGCTTCCTTGCTCTGGACCACCAGGACTGCTAAGTTGTTCCTGCCAATCCCAAGCCAGCTCAGTGGGTATACATTTGGAGTCACTGTCTCCCCCTTGCATGGAACAAACAGGTCATAAACACCCTTCACTCTGCGATGTGCACCCCAAGCAACCCTTTAGCATGCTCTGCCTCCCACAAAGTGTCTCCTGAAATCCATATATTTAGAGCTCAGTTGTCAAAACATGACGGGCACTACTGGGTGAGGCTTTTTCCTGGGACCCTGGCCCAGAGCCCCATGTTGTCACTGTCCTAACTCGCCAGCTTCAGCCCTGGGAGATCTGTAATAAAAGCTGTTAGCTCTTTGACACTCAATAAAAGGAACAAACAAGAAACCAATGATGTTCTTGGTTATTAAACTCCCTATTAGACCTAAATAAAATTAAGCAGCTGGTGGCCCTATGTTGCCACAAAATTAATATTAAAAACTCTCTTTGAGCCATTTAGATCCTTTGTATGTACACTCAAAGCCTCAAGCACCCACGTTCTTCCCAGAAGCACAAGCAATTTCTTCCCTCCCCACCCCCACTAGTCTTTCGAGTGCTTCTGGCACCCAGAGGAGTTCTTTGTTTTTCTCTATAACCTACCACCATCTGCCAGTCCCCAAGGTAATAACAGGGGAGACCTACCTGGATAGTAATCCCACTGACTCTTGGAGCAGGGAGGTTTTTTAGAGATCTTCATGCACACTACTGACTTTAGTACACTTTTATATTTTAGTCCTAATATAGCCATTTTCATGAATATTAGTGAAGAAAAACTATAAGAAGCACATTAAACTTGGGATTCCACAGATAGCATTGCTCAGCTCAAAACCCAAGTAAATAGTTAGGTAAGGAATAGTGAATAGATTTATTTTATTATAAAGACAAATACAGGGTAAATAACATTCCAAGTGGCCCTCATCTACAGCAGAAGTCACGAAGGTATTCTGTGAAGGACATGAAGGACAGAGCTTCCAGAAAAACAGATCTAGTACAAACCTCTCTTTCCTCCAGGGACAAGCTGGAGCTCAGAGAGGTGAGGGCCATGCAGCCAAGTGGAGGCGAGGCTGGAGCGGGAGCTCGGACGTCCTAGTAAGGTGCTCTTTCCTTGACCCAGGAACCCAGGCTCTCACTGAAGTTCACTTGGGGAAGAAACGGACTGTGAACTCCAAGAACACTGCAGAGCTGCCGCTCCTGGGGCTGGGGCCGCTGGAGACAAAGGGAGAAAGCGCAAGAAGCGGGGCCCTGTTGCCCTTCTTGGGGGATCAGTGTCTGATTTCATCTGAAGAAAGAGTTTTACATAAGATTTTTACAAGGATTCCATGGATGCAATGATAAGTCTTCAAACGACTGGGAGCTCCTGAAGTGGGTCTCCTCACTCCATTCAGCCTTGCTCAGGAGGAAGCAAATTGGTCTCTGTCAGCATGGGCCAGCTGTTCCCAAGATACTGCTCAAGGACCATTTATGTTAGAATCTCCTGGGGTGCGGGGGGTGGGGGGGGGGGGGGGGGGTGGTAATCTGTTTAAATTCAAATTCCTGGGCCCCACCCAGGACTTTATAGAGACACACTCTCTGGGACTGAAGTCCAATCATTTGCATTTTTAACGAGCTTCCTAAGTGACTGCACTGTGAGCTAAGACTTAAGAACCAATATAGTGGAACGATCGATGACCGGCAGGGCTAACGGAGAGAGATTCAAAGGAGCGCAAGTAAGAGATAAAGAGGTTTCAAGGGAGGGAGGAAGACTGAGAAACTGAGATTTAACAATTTACTGAGCCCTCAGGGGAATACTGTCTTTATGGTGAAGCCCCCTTATGATAAAGGTATCTTAGTATTTATGTAATTAAGCCCATCTCTCACCCATGCACCCCCATCCCCACACTTAATCCTTTCTTTACACAGAATTCCCTTCTGAAGACAACGGTGTAACCATGAGGTTATGACTTATTTACCAAGTACCCAGAGGAGCATCCTGTGTGCCTGGTGAGGCATTGCATCAAAATGAAGATAAGCCGCTGTTCAGTAGGAAGTTCCACTCTGGTACCAAGTCAGCACATGCATTCAAAAACACTTGCTTTCTCCAAACTTAAGTTAAGGGTGGGCTTGTGTATAAAAATTATGAGCTGATAGAGTTTGTGTGGCCTTTCAGCTCTTGCCTTCATTACCAATGGAGCCAACTCTCCCAATACACCATGGCTCAGAGTTCTTTGCAAATGGCTGTTGAAAATCTCATTTGGTGAAAGAACAGAATTTTTTTCTCGGTAAGGCAGCTCTGAATCCAGACTCCATCTGTTCACCACTTGCTGGGCCTGCAAGGATGTGCAGACACCCTCCGATGCTGACATGGGTGGCCACCTCCCAAAGAGCAAGAAATAAACCTGCTTTCATTAACTGCTGGCGTTTATGAGGATCTTATAATAAAATTAGATTTTTTTTTTTAAGTGGCAGTTTAGAATAATAGCAACCTTGTAGAGGAAAATGGTAGTCATGTTACTTGGGTAACATGTGGTCTAAGTAGCCAGAGGAGGAACACCTGAGAGGGTTCTTATCTCGTAGATAGGATCACCCACATCTGAGGGGCCACTGAGGACAATCTGAGTCTGCCAGACATTGAACTGTCACATGGGACATCACCAAAAATGTGCTGGCAAAGGATGGAGAAACAAAGACACCAATCGGGGAAGCAGGTCTTCCTTTGACCTTGAGAATGAAAGTTACCAACTGTCACTGTTTAGAGAAAATGTATTCCAACAAGGGCGCTCATCTCTCAGAACAGAACACCAGGGAACTGGGAAGGAGAGTTGAAACTGAGCCGCATCTTCTCTCAGCCACGGGCGCATTAGTGGCATATGTGGGGACAAAGGGTGACAAGCAAAGACAATAGGGCTTCATTCATTTATCAAACACCCACCAGAGCTAAGCACCAGAGGCACCCACGGTCTCATTTAATCCTCGCAGAAACATATTCTGGGAGATATTCTTACCCCTACTTACAGAGAGGAATGTGAAGTTTATCAAGATGAAGCAACTTCCCAACTGAAGAGGGATTTCAAGACAGGACTGATTGCTCAGCCGTGTTGTCTGCCATATGCATTGCACACAGCCCCCAAGGGTGCAGAAAGAAAAATCTGGGGGGCGCGGTGGAGAATGGCATCTTTGAAGATGTTCTCTAAATCCCCTGTGATGGAAATAACGGTAGCCACAATCTCCTAGCTATAATATACCCATGACTTCATTTTACCTTCTTAACCATCCTGTCAGGCGTTGTTCTGATTCTGAAGTCACAGATGAGGACACTGAAGCCAAGAGGAGTTGTCACATGCTTGAGTTTACACCATGACTAACCAAAGAGATCTACACCCTGGTCTTCTGACTCTCCATCCCCCGGGCTCTTTCTCCCACCACACAGTTCTGTCTCTTCCTAGGAGTGAAATCTTCCCTTTTTGTTCCTTTCAACTTGAGACGAAGGTAAACCAGAACCTTAAACTTCAACTCTAAGGACGCTGAAAAGAACCTGTCACTCCCTGCTTTCAAACGTCCCCGCTCTACAACACCTGGGCGCGCGGTGGGCCCGACAGGCCACGTCCGCGGTGAGAACTGGTGATGCAAAAGCCGTGAGCCACGGGCAGACGCTTCCCCAGAGCCACTGGAAGCCCTGGGAGCCACCCTGACCTAACGGACTCGCTCGCCACCCCGTGTTAACCCGGGCTGTCCCCTTGGTGCGACTTACTAACATGCACCTGGAGACAGAAGCGCCAGAACTGGAGGGAACGCCATGAGTACCGAGGTCCTTGTGTTTTAATTTGCTTAAAAATCTGTGTGTTGTTAAAACAAATGTAGAAATTAGCCATATGGGAACCTAGCTTGGGTACATATCTTCATCTGTCTCCACATTTGGGGGGGAAACAGTACAGAATCATCGTAGTGCTTAGGCTTACATAGAGAGGAAGCAAAGTCCGCTTGGAAGCAAACTAATACCCAACACGTGTTTATGCTTCTGACCTCACAATATGGTAACTAACGATGGTTCTGCAAATAGACTTGGGAAAGTAAATGGATGATTGCAGAGGGGAGAAGCCCAGCAAGGGTGATGAGCTTCCTTTCACCTATGTTCACCCTTAATTCTTAACAGGACGGCCGGCGTAAATACCATACAGCTTACCTAAATAGATGAAATCTATGCCTTATTCCGAATTCAAATCTTAGACCCAGTGCATGTAACACAGGGTTTAATAGCTTTCCAAACTCTCATTTGGCCTCAGTTATGCAACCAGCTGACACTGAAAATAATTAATGCCCTTTAGGACTCGCATCTGCTCCTATGGTTCCAAGTCAAGGTTTTTAATTGGGCTATTTTGGCATTTGGAGACAATGGCAAGGTGAAATAACCTTTCTTTAATATTTTTGAGGTCAGCAGATAGTCCTGCCAAAGGTCATCCTTCAGGTTCACAAATGAGTCATTTGTATCACCTAACGAAATCTGTGACTTGCAAATTGCACTGGGATGTGTTAGTGCGCATTAATTAGTCCACATGGTGAATGCTGAATTCATCATTACTAGCCGGAGCTTGTAGAGATGTGCCAATACTTGTTTTGGTGGTTTGTGGTTGCTTATTTTTATTTTACACGCCACTTCCAACCCTAGTCCGAGATCTTCAACACCCCAAGCTCAGTAATTGGCGCACCAGAGTTAACCCTCTCCAGGTGACATGGCCAGGTCCTGGAAGAAGATGGCCTGGCATAAAAATACTGCAAAGCAGGAAGCAACCACAGTCTCCCTGTCTTGGTTTGTTTAGTCTGTGCAACTCAGCATCAAAAGATGATTCCTTTTCTCCCTTGTGATCCATAGCATTCCTATCCCAGAGAGAGAGAGAGAAAGGGGGGGGAGGGAGAGGAGACCCATGTTTCAAACACCTCGCTCAGAAGAGCAGCGCCCTGAGTTGCACGATTGCACTGGGTCCTCTCAGCTGCTTGGCAGCTACTGCCGATAATGAAGGCATTATTAATTTCAGTTTCAGGGGATAGAAAATCAGGATGTGGACACTGTATGGCTACACCATCTGTGTAGTTGACATATATTGATTCATACCTTCTTCCCATCTGTCCTTGACACTGTGCAGTAACAGAGGTCACCGTCTTCTCTTTCCTGGAATTCCCCCCAAAAGCAACTTTCCACCCACCATCCACACAATGATTTTCTTTGGTTGCTATTGTGCCCTTCTAAGGAAAACTGGTGTCAGGGTGTCTGCATCATACAATAACCGACCACATCAAAAGTGTGTATGGAAACAATGGTTCTCCCACTTTGCTTTAAGATAGTGAGTCGGGCATTTAAAATGGATCTTGCAGTTCTCCAGAGTTGTGTAAATAACAGAGAATTCATGCATCACTCTAGAAATCAGCACATTTGTTTTACACAGAAAGGTACGGTCACCAGTTAAATCACACACAGCAAATTGAAGGGTTTGGAAAAGGACATTTGCAGAGTTATGAAGCTGAAAACCAGCGTGTGGTCCATCTTGCTCTACATGAAGCATATGAGGAGAAAAAATAAGTCTCCAGTTAATAGGATATTTGCATGTGCTATGTTTAATAGACTTAAAAAAAAAAAATGAGAACTATGTGTTCCCGTTATTGTCACTTCAGAAGTGAGAAAGCCTGAGCCATGTATCAGAAGGATTATATTTCAAGGACCATCATTTATTGTATTTTTGGTTTTTTTCTAACTATTCTCTGTCCAGGTGGAATTGGACACACAAATAACTGAATCCACAGTGGACTTTTTCAGGATTCAAGTGGCCACTTCTATCTGCAAAGTAAGGAGTAAGTGGCTAATTGCAGCCCAAGTGATCGGCTGAGCCTACAATTAGCCAATTAGGTTGTATTAGGGGGAGGGACGATCTGAATGCAGAAAACCTCTCCATGGAGCCCCAAAGCCCTTGCAACAGACTCCAGCAACCCTGGGAAGAGCATCAGGAGCCTCTCCATCAAAGCAGAGCTGGGCTGCTCAGATTCAGAGGATTCTTTTTTTTTTTTTTTTTTTTTTTATCAGCTTTTTCTATAGCTCTTAAGTTCTCCAGGTTCAGGTAATAAGTATTGCACAACCCTCCCAATGGGGAAATATTTTTTTAAAAATATTTTAACAGGTGCCTCTAACCCTTCACATTCTAAACAAAGTAAACGTCCAACTCTGCCTTATCCATAAAAAGCTCCTCTCTCCCCTTTTCATAAAATTATAAATTAAAACTTCTCTGACATGTTCAGCCCATATTTAATGTTGAAAATGAATCCATCTTTCAGTTATTCCTGAGAGAGAATATTGCAGCTTTCAAAATATTTTAAGGAAATTTCCCTTGCTCTGGAGGGTGGATTTCAGATGACTGAGCCAATTTGATTTCAAAACAGGAAATTTCGTTTTCATTAAACTGTGGAGCTCTGCTGAGCCTCTGCAATACTGGGAAAGAAATAATAGTGTTTGTTTAGATCAGGGGCAGGACTTGAAAATAGCCACATTATATCAAAGGAATATATACCATTAGCTCCTTCAAGTTGGCTCTAGAGGTAAAGGCAGTAAATCAAAAGAAACAGTGGACAAGTCATACCTTTTCTGGGTCTCACATTTTCTCCATGTGTAAAACCAGGACCTGCCTCATTCACTTTAACTTCCCTTTCAGATGCAAATCTCCATGATTCTGATAAAAAACACTCTGGTTTCATGAACTAGCAGTAGACCCATCTAGCCCTGGCCCCTGGCAAGTGAAGGAAGATTCCAAAGCAATGGCCTCTGAGCTCAAAGCCCAACCACTGGGCATGGGTTATCATCCCCGCCTCTTTTAGCCCTGCTGGCTTCAGCATCATTTTAATGATCATACTTGAAACTAAGTTCACACAGCATTGTGCCGCTTTAATTGCTTGTTGTTTTAAGCATTTGAGACTTTCCCCAGAGCCCAGATGTGTCATTCACAAAACACCGGTCCCTTGTGAGAATTACAAGATAAAATCATGTGTTCTTAGTTATCTAACTTTTTCCCCCCAACTTTCCCCTACTGGGTTCGCCCTGGGGCCCTGGGAGCCCATTAACATCTGCTCTGCCCCACGTTGGGTGAGTAAACAATTGGTGGAGAAGACAGATTATTTGGTGAGCTCTGCCTCCTCACTGTGAATGCTCACTACCTCCCTCCCTCGTGAAGGAGCACTGCAGAGACAAAGGGATTTTAAGCGTGGTTCACCTCATGTCTCTAAACGGGCAAGACTTTCAGTATGTTGCTAAAGCCACGTCGTAAGGCCTTGGTTGAACACCAATCTCCTTTATGTGCTCAACACAGACATGGGAAGCAGCTACAACAGAATAGCCCAGTGTCGTTGCTCTGTTTCATCTGCCATTCTGCTCATGGCATCCAGAACGATTTTTAAAATGATCGACTGGATCACATGCCCTTCCTCCCCTTCCCTCCAATGGTTTGTAGTCTTCTTAGAATGAAATCCACACCCCTTACCATGACCTAGTTCCTGCCTACTTCTCATGCCATTCTTGTCCCGCTTTCTTTCTGTTTCTGAAATATACGGAATTCATTCCCCTCTCAGGGCCTTTGCACATGCTGTTCTCACTGCCTGAAATATTCCTCCCTGTCCCCTAGCTCATGGCATGGCCAGTTCTATCTCACCAATCAGAGTTCCGCTGAAAGGTCATCTTTCCAGAAAAGACATCTTTGACTGCCCAATCCAAAGTAACTGCCCCCCCCCCTTGGCCATTGTTCAACTCTCTGTTACCTCAACTGCTTTATTGTCCTCCAAGCATTGTCATTTTTGTCCTGTTCATTATCTAGCCACCCCCTGGAAAGCACGAGCAATCAGAACAGGGACCTTGCCTGTCTTGTTCACCACTCCATTGCCAGGAATAAAGAAAACATATAGTGAGTACACAATAAATATTTACTGAATGAATGAATAATGTATAATTGGATAAATGAATGAAAAAATATTTTAAAACAGGGGCTCTTCACTGGGGTTCATGGACACCTGGGCTTTAAGAAGTCCTTAAACTCTCTCAAATTACTTGTAAAATTCACCTCTGGGTATTTTTCAAGTGAGACGTTCCACACTTTCATCAGATCCTCAAAGGGTCTATGACTCCTAAAAGATAAGACAGACTGTGGCAGAGCCTACTGGTAAGAAGACCCCTAATTTCTGGTTGATCACAGAGCTGTCCTATATTTCCTGGTTTCCTGTGTGGCCACGTGATGACTAATTCTGACCACTGGGACATGCAGAGAAGCGGTAAGTGTAAATTCCTCCTGTGTCTTAAAAGGGAAGCAGCTGCTCTCCCTCTCTCCTCCTCCTTCCACTGGCTGTGATGTGGAGGTAAAGGCTGGAGCTTCAGCAGCCATTTTTGACCAATAGGGAACTGAGGCCATGCACAGCACAGCAACAAAACAGGAGCCAGGGACTCAACACCATGGAGTACCGCCTAGCCCTGGACTTCCTAAACAAGAGGAAAAAATAAACTTCTGTCTTAAGCTATTGTTATTTGGTGGTGAAGAGGGGGGTAATGGGTAGAGTTGAGAGGGTATTTACTGGCAACCTAATTAATCATAATTAATTATTCCACTATTTGCAAAGAAGGAAAAGATAATGCTCTTAGAAGGGAACTGGTATGTTAATACATGTGAGTAGACATGATCCAAGATACTACTCTCAGTACTCACCTATCCAGGAACAAAGTTTGGTGGGATAGAGAAATAAGAAAAAAAATCCAAGTGGTATCATTGGATTTTCTTTCAATAAGCCCCCAAACTTCAAGGCTTACTAGAAAGCAGGTTCATGAGTACAAATAGCACTTGTTTGATACATTCTATTTACACTTCCACCATTAAAATGTGCCACTAATATAAGAACAACATTTCTAAGAACAACAACAAAAAATCCTTTCCCTGACTATTTGTCAACAAAAATAACGAAACCAGCCTATGCCTGTTCGTCTGCATTTCAGCAATTGTATAAAGCACGGTAACCCATTTTTACTCAGGTCTACCTATACGCAAACGATGGAGCTTTTGTTGTATAAATGCATCCGTATGGTGTTGAAATTTAATCTTAATCTTAACCTATTGATTCTGAAGAAAGTTAATGACATCACCATAACAAATTAGGATTATTTTAATATATATTAAAATGTTCCGGTCCGGTGTATTATGAGAGATAACTATCATAGTTAAATTAAATCACTGACCCACAGCAATGAAAATGCCCAGAATTTATTGTATATTATATGTGTATAATAGGTTGTTCAATAAATTTGGCCATAGAGACTTGAGCAATGTATTAATTGCAACTCAATCAATACAGCCACAAAGAGAGGATATTATTTACCAAGTGATGAGCCAGTAGGAAAGCGCACCTTCCTCTTGGTGCAGGAGGGAATGAGACATAGGAGTGACCCAGCTCTGGACTGCCCCCCTCCACCCGCACCTCAGGCTCATTCCTGACGGCTGCCCGCCAGCGACGCAGTATCCTCAGAGGCCGGGGTGTGAGGACAAGGAGAGCATTTCCAGCCATGTTCCTGGGGCAACTTACTTAACTTCTTTGCTCTTTCATTCTCCTCAACTGTAGACAAGCAAACAGGGTAACACTAGTTCTCGTCTGTGGAGCTTTGTGAGCACTGAAAGGGATAACTTTGCCGTGACTACCATTGTCGGTCACCATCATCGTCACTGCAGTCATGATCAGCGTCTTTCTCTGTGTTTTTTTCCTAACTGGATTTCCTCTAGTGAACTCAAGAGATTTCCTGAGCTTTGTTTCAGTTCACAAATCCGAGGGCACTACCAGCAGTTTGTTCTTCTTTCTGTCCCCTGGAGCCCCTGATGGTTCCTTGGATGCAGTGCTTTCATCACGTGAGAGAGCTGGACGTGGGCGGAAAGATGAGTCTATATGCGCTGACTGGTACACAGCTCACCATTTCCCGAGAGCATCGCTATCCATACTGATAACACAGGGATTTAAATGGCCTCAAAATGCCTTCGTACCTCAATACCAGTAGGCACAGCCCATATTATGCTAAATGCCACTCTGAGTCCTTCCCAGAAAACACTAGCAGCCAAGTTCCCAGAGGCAGCCTGTGCCCCTTAGATAAGATGAAGCAAAAAAAAAACACAAATTGCACTGGATGAGACAGATGCTGCTGCTGCCTGGTGTTTGGCTAACAGTAAGAATGGCTATCACTTACTGATCACTTACTATTTTTCAGGTACTGTTCTGAGCACTTTGCACGGATTCTCTCATTCAATTCTTGTGACACATTATATGAGAGCATCACCATCATTATTCTGTCTTTACAATGGTGGGAACTCCAGCTCCGAGGATTTAAATAGCCTGCCTAAAGTCAAACACGGCCAGAAAATTACAGATCTCAGCTTCATACCCAGGCAGCCTGACAGAAACTTATTTCTCACAACACTATACTGTGATGTTCTAGGAAGTTGTTCTAAGTGTTTAAACATTCATGGATCCTACCACCTTCCACCAGGGGCCTCCGATGGCAATTGACAGAGGCAACCCATATAAGGGTTAATTAAGATCTCAGGATGTCAGACACACAGGGCTTCAAATCCCAGGTCTGTCCCATACAAGCCTGATCTCTCTTAGACTCATTTTACTCATCTGTAAAATGGGAGTGATACAGGACCTGCATCACAGACGCATGAAGTTTGAATTATATGTTTGAGTAATGTGCTTAGCTCACTGTGGGGCACATACTAAGTGCTCAATAAATAACCATGCTGATTCATTATCCTCTCCCTCCTTTAGAGACACATTATTTTAAAATAAAAGTAGAGGCCCTGTTACTTATCATATTCAGCCTCGAAACCCTCCCCCTCACATCTGGATGATAAAATGTAATTCTTGTGAAAAAAGATAATTTTTCGGCACGACGTTCCCTATCTGCAATTACATCAAAATCACATTAATTGAGCTATAACACTGTCAGGCTCAGCAGCTGGAAAGCGCATCCATACATTCTAAAGAGAAGGCCATTAATTCAGCTCTCTACAGCACAGCAATGAAATTGGGATGTCCGTTCTCCAGCGTGATTTACTGTCTTTCAAGCTGCTTAAGTGGGAACCTCTACAAAAAGATTTAAGTTAAGTGACTCTTGTGCTGCTCTGAAGCTCATTTATTATTGAATTAAGTTTTCATTCCGTTTAAAGGGAATAAAGAAATATAGTTTTACTTGAAACAAGGTAAAAACATTTAAAAGAAATCGGCTATTATGATCCTGGAAGCTAGTATATATATCTGCAAATGATCTCACTCTGCTTACGCTCCACTGAAAAGCCAAATTTAAGCTCATAAATATTACTAATACGCATATTATTTGAGACTTTTGCATGAGAGCTCATCCTTACTTTTCATACTTTATCATTCCTTTCTTTAAGAAAAAATTATTTTTTTTTTTAAATTCAAGGCAGTTAGGAAATGGGCTGGAGAAAACCCAGGCAAAAATCAACATGCATTTTTGAAAAGTCTAGATTTTCTTTACGGCACGAAGGGAAACACAGAGGGAGAGGAGACCGACAGGCAGAGAGAGATTCATGTTATAGGTTGCCAGTGTGTGGCAGGAAAATCAACATACGGTAGGCACATAGTATTAAAAGATTTCCAGCATCTTGGCCCACAGATGAATTGCATGTGGCAGGCAAATAGAGAATAACTCTCTGCTAGTGGAGGAAGCACAGCTTTGCTGCCTAAATTATCAACCTTGCATTAGGCACTGGGCAACAAAGTCCCTCTGGAATTATTAATCCTGTCTGTCCCGTGTTTCGATCAAAGAGATGGTATATTTCCATATAATATTTCCTCTTCTAAATCTCATGCAAAACAACCAAAAGTAATATTCCCTATGCCAAGAAGTCCCTAAAGAACTAAGCACTTCTGAACGAACTATATTTTTTAAAAATCCACTAGGACCCCTATAATGGTGTCATTTACACTCCAGTCACATGTGTCTACAGCACAAGACCCTTCATAATTAGGTATATACACTATACCAGCTCACCACCTAATTAGCAAATTATGTTGAAAATAGCATCCTGCTAATTAACGGTTATTATGGCATTTCTGAAGCTGAGGCTTTAATTATCACCAACCTAATGCTTGTGTACAGAGAAAAAAAAAAGCCCCCCCTTTTATTAAATGATCAATAAGTGCAAGAGATTATTATAAGGCAAATCTGCTGACAGCTGATTAATTTGTTTGATGCAAAGTTGCTGCGTGTTTCATATTATTTTATCGGAGTTGCAGGAAAAAGGTACATAATTTGGTTTCATTAGCAACCTCTGCGATTTATCACTAGAAAATGCGCCCCCCTTTTTTGTTGTTGTTTGTTCAATTCCCTCTGTGTTTTTGCCTGTACCAGCATCAAAGTCAAGAGCAGGAAGTTTTAATTAAGTGACACTAATGAGGTCGTTGAAAATGATACTTCAGCAATTCAGCATGCTGTTAAATGTGTTTATTCTATAATGTCATCAAAGGTGATTGTTTTCCCTCGAAACAGATAAAATTCATTATCATAAGCATTGTACTTTTGAGTGTTGGAAATACGAAATGCAGGTTAGTCAGGTGTAGCGGTTGCATTTTTTTTTCTTTTGCTGCCAATTCAAATGATTGGCCCGAAAACAAAACTTTAGCAAGCAAGGCTCACTCTGTTTTGTTTTCTTTTAAGTCTCCCCTGTTTAGTAATTAACAGACCCTGACAGCGAGAAACTGAACAAAAATGAGCATGCAAATGACTAGTCAAGGACAGCTGGAATCGGAGGGAGCGGCGAGGGGGGGGAAAAGATGCTCCTCTGAGCCCGGCCGCTGTGTGACGGGCTCGACACTGGCTCAGCACAGCGCTGCCCACCTCAGGCTGCGTGCCTAGGTGGCCCCCCTGCCCAAGGCCAAGGCCAATGCTCTGTGACTCAGCATTCGATCTGAACTACAATGAGGGCAGTTTGGGTACTTTTTCATTTAAAATGGTTCCGGCCTCCCAAATACAATTAGGATTGCATGACCCACTTTCGGAAATTGTCACATTGTGAGTCTGCAAGCTTCCTAAGAAATGAAAGTGATTTCTCACGTGTCTAAGAGATCTAAAGGGGGAAGCAATAAAACGGCTCCATTTTACAGATGGGGAAGACTGAGCAGGGTGATTTATCCCGGGCCAGAGGCAGAGCCAGCAGGGATAACCCCTGTTCCTCTTAAGTCATGCTGCCTCTGCAATTCACAATACTTGCTCTTGGTGTTTTTAGGTTCATCAATTAATAACTCATTTATTTAAAAGACCAACAGCGTTTCTGTTAGTTTTTGAATGTGACTGCCATTAATGACAAGCCCTTCATCCAAGTGGCAAGTCTCACACCCTGCCTGTTTAGGCAACAGTGATGAGCTCCCACGCAAAGCTTCCCGTTTCCAGAGTTTGCTTTCAACACCAAAGGGAACCCGCTCTGGCCCACCATGTTTCATAACTGATAGCAGGAACTAGTCTTCCAACAGTGCTGCTAACTCAGCAAACTAGCCAGTCTGCACTGCTTCACCAACTGCCCAGCCGCAGAGCAGGGCAAAGAGGTGTTTGAGGGCCTTTTTCAAGATACCGGTCTTAACTACGGTGACTGAAAAATGAAAATTAAAAATTGCTTTCCTCTCTCACTGTCTTCTTCGTTTGGGCTGGTTGGATCCTGGAGCAGGGGTCTAGATTAGATGGCCTCTTGAAATTTTTCAGAGCCCTCTCAAAGTCACCACCAAAATTGTTAGCCAACTCCCTAAAACATCTCAAGAAAATTAAATATTCAGTTTTGGGGAGCAAATCAAGCCTTCACCTAACTTACCATTTTTCAACCACTTAACTACAGAGGAAACTCAAAATGCTTGGGCATTACATGAGAGTAAAGAGGTCACAGCTTTTTGGGAGGGTTAAGCATAGGAAAAAAAACATTAAAATGGCTCAGAAATATTACCAAGGTGGTAAAGGCTCTAAGTCCCTATCTAATGTGCATCAGTGAGGCACAAGAACATATATCGAGAGGCTTGAGGGCTGCTGACACTATACAGGGCTGCGAAGTATTAAGGCAGCTTCATGGAGGAAGCATTGAATTTAAAATGGCTTAATTATGCACATGAGAATTCAGAAAAGGACGTTTCTGGAAGATCCAAGATGCCTTTGCATTTGGTTTACTGTCTGGAATTTAAACTTCATCTCTCTTTGCGGTTTTTCCACCTTAACGTTAGCAATCCCCCAAATGCTCCTTAATAAAATGGCAAAGATGACAATAAATGATAGCACCAGGGCTGGTGAGGGCACAGGGAGGTGAGCGCTCTCACCCAGGTGGACGCGCAGGGGGACAGGGTGGCAGCATCAACAGGCACAGCCTCTCTGGAAAACACCGCATCGAGAGTTTAAAAATATTCATACCCTTTCATCACGTAATTGCATTTCTAGGAATCTATCATAAGAAAATCAGAAAGGCTCATCAAAGCATTATTGATAATAATGAAAAATTAAAAACTTAAATGCCTAACATTGGCAGATTGGTTAAATAAATGATGATCTACCCACGTGAGGTAATGTTATGCACTCATTAAAAACATGTTAGAAGAATGCATATGAATAAATATAACAGCCACAAAGGACAGGGCTAAAAATGTAATATTAGGAAAGTTTATATATATGGTATGTCCCCACATCTACAGATTTCAATACACCTATTTATGTCAGCATTAAAACCAGTAGAAACTGATTCCAAAATGCAAACAGCAATTATCTCTAGAAGGTGGGATAAAAGGTAATTTGAATGTTTGTTTTTATACTTTATAAAAATTATTCATTTAAAAGTATGAAAATTATAAAGTAATTCAAATAGTATTACAATATCTTTTTTAGAATGTACCCAGATGGTCTTAGGAATTTTATATAATGGTATAATTTATAATTAAATATACCATTATGTCATTTACAACATAATCAGTCCAAACATTTTTTTCTCTATGAACCTCATAACTATTCAGCCCCACAAAGCTCTGAGAATATTGAAGTGCCTGGAACTCCTATTAGAAGCACTCAGTACAGCACTCCCAGAACACACCTTTAAAAGATTCTTCATGTTTCATTAATTATAGTGATAATCTCAGTTCCACAAAGTTTCCTGCAGATTTGTACAAGGGAGGAGTTCAGCATCTGAAGTCCCAATTGTTCCAGAGCAGTACCTAGATCCTCATGGGCGGGTATTTTCTTTAAAGGTTTCCTTTGGTTATTTTACAGAGTGATGGACACTTTTTTATTGGATTCCTTGGAACTTCTGAAGCCACTTTCCAGTTAGGTTAAGTGAGTGTGTACTGGGCTCCGGACATGTGTAGCTAACTGTTTTTTGGGAGTTTGTTGTGGTGGTGGTTTTTCTTAATCAGGGAAAAATTGTCAATATGTACATCCTGGATATTATTTAAATTTTGAAAATTAAAAATTCAAGGCATAGAAGGGAATGTGTTTTGACATTTAATTAAACTTTTTCACCAAGACTATTTTCTAAAATATGTTTGAAAATGTTTTCCACTTAAGAAAAGAGGGGTGAGGTTCAGCTGTAAGCCGCAGGCTCACCACAATAGGCAACCATCACCCTTCGAGGGGGTGGCATAACTGCAACAGAAATGAAGACATGGACAGAGGTGCACAGGAAGCCACCCTGTCGGCTAGAGATGAGGGGACCAATACATTGCCTAATATTCCCCAATCACATTGGTAATGCAACTGGACATATATGGGTTTTAGGGATGCTCTGGAAAAAAATAACATTGATTTCTCTGCACTGGAGAGTAAATAAAGTAAATTTAAACTACTCATCAACTCATTCATAAATTGTTCGCTTCTTTGTCCTAACCTTTCGAAAGTCGGGTAAGAGGACAAACACGCATGCAGAGGCTGAGGCGTGCACCTTTGTCTTGTTGCAAACCTGCCAGTTTAGGCAAGTGACTTAGCCGCTCTGAGCCAGTTGTTCCCAAGCTGTGCACAGCTTTTCTCAAAGTATGTGGGAGGCTAAGTAACCTCTCCGAGAGAGGCAGAAATAGTAGGTGCTCAATGGGGGCGGGGGGAGGGTGTCTTTTCACTTTCAAGTAAACACACAAAAGCAAAACAAATAAATGGAATATGTTCACGCCCCCAAAGGAAAGGACCTGAACCAATGAGCCCATTTGAAGAAACACAGAACCTTCTTTATCTTCCACCCACGCAGAAGGACCTTAGTAATGTCACTAAGTTTTAATTCCTTGTTCTGTGGTTTGCTCTTCTATTGAATCACACACAAAAAAATGTGTCTCTGTTCAGTGTCTACCATACTGATGAAAACAGAATATGGAACTACATGTCCCGTACACACAGACCAATGATAATGCATGTGCGCTGGGTGTATGGGTTTGCATGTCATATGATGACCAAGTGATGAGGATGACACAGATTCTTATGAATGGCTTTTGGGCACTGACTCACACTGAGAACCATCTGTCACTTATGTGCATACTAGCTCCCTCCTTCATTCATTCATTCAACCTCTGCAATGCCAGTACAGAACTGTGCACTATACACACACAGACACACACACATCTAGATACACACATACCCAGGCACACACACACCCCCAGATATACACACACACACACACACCCACACACATCCAGATATACACACACCCAGACACGCACACAGATACACACACACACCTAGGCACACACACCCAGAGACACACACAGACACACAACCACACACAGCCGGAGACACACCCAGACAAACACACACACACACATCCAGATACACACACACACAGATACACAAACACTAAGACACACAACCACACATAGCCAGAGACACACCCAGACACACACACCCAGACACACAACCACATGCAGCCAGAGACACACCCAGACACACACACTCAGATAGACACACACACATACAGGAGCAACCCTACCATTGCCAGACTAAATTGGCTCCTTAATGTTACCTAGAGGATTAGATGACATGCTACTCTGTAGAGATACAAGGAGAGGTAATGTGGAAGACAGAAGAAAATAGAAGCTTCCAGGGTGAAAGATCACAGGACTCTCCTTTTCCTTCCTCTTTCCCCACCTCTCAAGTTCAAAGGTCTTCTGTTGTTCAAATAAGCCATTCAAATTTCGACTCTCAGACAGGCCTTGCAATGGACAGTGTCAAACACTTGGAAAGAATGCAGATATCGGCACTAAACTTGAATTCGAATCCCTACAAGTTATTGAACCTCCCAAAGCCCCAGTGAACTTAGTAGGTTGCTGTCCAGATCAATGAGATAATGCACGTGGAGTGTTTAGCACAGTGCCTGGCACGTAGTCTATGAAATGTCCTTGCTGGAGGAAGCAAAAGTAACCATTATAGCTGGCTGCAAGCTAAATGCTTTATGGACATTACTGCACTCACAACAAGTCTACAAGGTAGATACTATTATCATGCCCACTTTACAGAAGAGGAAACAGACTCATGGACGTTAATTTGCCCACAACTCAATAAGGAAGTGGAAGAGCTAGGATGAAACTCAGGAAGGCTGGCTTCAGAGCCCGGGCTGTTAAATGGCTACACAATACTTTTTAATCTATGAGGGGGAAAATCTATTTAATCTATTCAAAAGAAAAGCTGATACTTGTGTTTACCTTGAGAAATGATGGACCCAGTTTTTGCCTGACCTCAAGGAAGGTGCCTGGGCAGGTACATGCCCTTCATGCAGCTCCCTGGGCCTCCTGCTACTCCTCAACCCAAGAGGAGAGGAGAAGGAGGGGTATACCAGCGGGAACTAGGAGACCACAGCTGGTTGGAGGACATGCTCCAAGGTCACAGTTAAGGTGAACTCAGAGAGCACAGCCCATGGGCACCAAGGAGCCGAGGACATGACACAAATGTGCTTGCTGCTGCACAGCCACCCGCTGCCCACTGAGCCTCCCGGGAGCCCAGGGCACAGGTGTCGCTGTCCCACTCCGAGATTAGCATAAAAGAACCCATGGCAGGCCAGCTGGTAGAGCATCCAATATCCACTGCCGCGGGCTCTGGCTGCACCCAGACACACACACACACACACACACACACACACACACACACACACACACAAGAGTAGCAGGAGAGAAACCAGATCCATCCCCTTAAAAGGCTTTAATCAAAGGAGCAGCAGACACAAAATGGTAAACTAACACGACTACTGTCTTCCCTTTAGCAACTGTTAAAAATGATCACACATCCCATCACTATAATTAGGCATTTATACAACAGAATAACTCTCACCCCCAAAAGCATAAAATGTACCAGAGGTGGAAGCCATATATTCATTTTAAACAAACTGATAATGAAGACCTACTATGTGCTAAGTATATAAGACAGTATCAACACGGATCAAAACTCTGCCAAATCCCCAAAGGTTTTACAAATATGCAGGTGAGTTGTGTTTCATCTTTATTCAGCTATCTTGGCACTGAATGGACATTTTCCTCGCCCCTCACTCACCCCCAGTAAGATTTGGTCAAGTAGATGGGCTGATTGAATGTATATGAAGCTACTGGGTTCTTAAAATAAAGTAGGGGGAAGCCTAGTCTTCCATTCTCTGCCTGATACCACCAATGACAAAATCTGTGTGTGCTCACAGGGTGTCTGACAGCACAGAATGCCCTGCCAATTCCATTCTTGCTTTTGGTCAATACCAGCCCAGGGAGGGTGGCGTAGGACACGATATGAAAATGGTCTTTGACTAGCCACCTTGTGAACCACCTTTCCTGCCTCATTTTCCCATCTCAGTTTATCATATGTGAATGACCCATGTACACAGTGCAGCTGATAGGAGAAAGGACACTGGAGGTGAAGCATCTCAGTCCCACATCAGCTCCACCACTTTCCAGCTATGTGATTCAGGTTAGTTGCTTTATATCTTTGAGACTTGTTTTCATCCTTGGTAAATGCAGATAATACTAGTACTTACAGTGCTGTAAAGAGTTAATGAGATATACATGTAAAGTGCTCAGCACACTGCCTGGCACATATCAGTGTTCCACACAGATATTACTGGGCACATGCTAGGCACTGTGGCAGACACCAGATGGATCATACAGCGATCTTCATACAATCCACACTGGGCAAGGTAATCTACTCCAAGTCACTACTGCTCCCAGTCCTCCAAATACACTTCCATTCCAGCATCTGGATGGGAAACTCCTCAAGGGCAAGAATTTTGGGGTTTTAACTTTGCTGGTCTTCCATTTCCCCCAAGGTGCACTACAATACCACAAACAGAGTAAGCGCTAGATAAATGTTTGCTGTGTGGGTAAAACAGAGCCTGAAGTGCCACAAACCCAGGCACTACGAAAGTGCAATGGCAGTTCATAGGAAGGAGTGATGGCTTTTATCCAGTTGTACCAAAGTGGGGGTGGAAGTGATCATAGAAGGTGTTTTGGAGGGGCGAACCCAAAAGCTTGGCCTTGGGGAGCAAGCTGCACTTAGTGAGGCTGACCGAGGAGGGTTGTCTGGTGGCCTAAAGCTGTGCCTCCTCTGCCCTCAGTGGTGCAATGAAGGGCAGGTGCATGACTGTCAGAGGGCTGCGGGGCGGGAGGGTGGCCCTTAGAGTCAAACTCACTTTTCTCTGAAGTGCCAGAGTCCTGTCACAGGGGGTTTGCATCAGCTCTGTCTTTCTAAAAGATTTTTATTTCCCACCCAACCTGAAGGTAGCATTTTTGAGAATGTCTACCCTATGAAAGATTCATTAAGACCATAGTTAGGAAGCCTGGGATTCATTCTGGGCCCTTCAGTACCCCTGAAAGAAATAGGCAAATTGGACAGAAATCAAAGCAGGGAAGCCAGGGGGATTAAAGAGAGCAGCCGCAGGAGCGACTGATGAGGGTTCCTGCCGCACCAGCCAGGAATAAGCAAAGCTCGGGGACAACAGAAAGGACTGAAGATCAAATGCTCTCCCCACGCAAGGGTGCAGGCCCCGATGAAGGGGAAGGGCCGCTGGGGTCGGGCCGCGCGAGGGGTAGAGCAGAGGGGGCGGGATGTAATTACAGGGAAGCTGGGCTGAGCGTCGGGTCCTTCTTAAGGGAAGGCTCCATCCAAGGGGGGGAGGCCTCCCCTGGCGGCAGTGGAAGCCCCATCACTTGGGGCGCATAAAGCCCCTGGACAAAGAGCAGAGAGAGGGAGTGTGGGGATAATCTCCCTGCGCAGGGGGTGGGACGGGTGACCTCACGGGCAGCTCAGCTCCACACTTCAATGACACGGCAAGATGTATTTCATCAGGCACCCACTGGGGAGAGCCTAAAGCACTGTCCTCCGCACACACACCCCCGGCCATTGTGCTTTCCCAATACGCCACTCAAGAAACATTCCCACTCACTTCAAGGGACCCTCCACGACTTTGAAGGAGAAATTTTAACTCTGGCTCCAGTTTCCTTAGTCTTGGCTCCTGGAAACGGGGTATTTTTGTTTTGTTTTGTTCTGTTTTGTTTTGTATGAGACCCTTTCCAATTCAAAAGAAAGTCATTATCCTTACTACCGGATCCAGAAAAGCTAATATAAAATCATGATTTTACTATATTCTCCAAGTTGGTCACATGACTCTGTTGCTTCCAAAGGAGAGCGCAATGTCTCTAGCATGGGCGGTAGTGCCCGCAGTGACCTCTGCAACCTCTTCTCCCCTCCCCTCTGCTCCAGCATCATATGCCTTTTAGGGGTCCCCAAACAGCCTGTGTTCCCTCCTCCTGCAGAATTTGTCCTTGCTGTTCCCTCTGTCCCAAACACTCTCATGCTTTTCCCATCTGTATTACTGTATTCATCTGCTTAGGCTGTTAAAACACATAAATAAAGAATAAATATTTCTTTAAAATAAATAAAGAAATTTATTTCTCACCCTTCTAGAAGCTGGAAAGTCCAAGATCAGGGTGCTCTTTGACATCAACTAAACCTAATCACCTCCCAAAGCCTCCACCTCCACATTGGGGAGGTTAGGGTTTCAATGTGTGAATTTGTAGGGGACACATAGACCATAACATGCCATCGCGCCTCTTCCTTCAGGACCTGGCCCTCAATGTCAACTTCAGGAAGTCTTTCCTGATCTGGCAAAGACTGAGTTAGGGACCCTCTAATCGCAAAGGCATCCCAGTCTTAGCTCTATGGGATCACTTAATGCAGTAGACCCAAGTGCTTGACATGTATAGGACAAGGGCTGGGTCTTTTGGAAAACACAAAGACGAACTAGCAACCAATCTTCCAGGACTTAGAACTAGACAGGGAGAGAAGATACACATGTAAACAATGGGTATACCAAGGTACAAAGCTAAAAGGGCCATGAGACATAGTGCTATGGAAATTCAGAGGAAGGACACTCATTTCCAGCTGGGTTGGGAGAAGGGAGTTGGGACGACTTCCTAGAAGAGGCTGGTAGAACACAAGATGTGGAGATGACACCCAGAAAGTGGGTATAGCAAATAGACCAGAAGAAGCAAAGGCCTGGCAGCTGAAAATCTCTAGCACCTTTGGCTGAATAACAGAATTAAACTGAAATTCAGTTGTAGAAAAGCTATTTTGATCACAAAGTATCTTAAGTATAAAGCTGAGACTCTATTATATACACAAGGGAGTGACAATCAGATGTTGCTCTGTGGTATGACTTGGTAGGAAATGAACATTTGCACTGTAATTTGTAATAAAACCTATAGTTTTCTACTTTTCAAGCAACCAACCAGTGAGCAGTCAGTATTCTGAGAGAATCAACTATGTGTTCTCCCTGGGGGAGGAGGTTGCTATAAAGTGGCCCCTTGCCTCAGAAATTGTCTAACAAACTGCCATCGTGGAAATCCACCCTTCTTAGATCGGTTGGAGGAGTAATAATTGTAACAACATCTTCTGCCTTTTGCAGAACTACAGGATTCTAGGCCATTTAAGTATATTTCCTCTTTAAATTTCGGAAGCTCCAGTGTTATTAACTAATGTGAAAAATCAGAAAATGAAAACTTAAAGAGGTAAAAAGATTTCCCTTAGGCCAGAAAGCTGGCAAGTGGTGGAGAAAGGGTTTGAACCTAGGTTTGCCTGACTCCAGAGCCCAAGATCTCAACCATTTTGCTATGCTATTTAGTTGCTGTATTTCTTAGAACATTCTTGGGGAGATAAAGAGGACAGGCTGTTTATTAACAGGACACCCTTAGTCTAGCCTTTTATAAGAGTAGGAGATGAAATGTGCTCTTCTCACAGAGCTAATCTTCTGCCCCCTACTGGTTAGATGGGAGGTGGACTCCAACAGGAAGTGAATCCCCAATTGGGGGGGCTTCCCTGTGGACTAACCCTAGTATAAAACCACTTCAGATGAAAGGACAGCCTATGGATGAGTTGAACCAATTATTATAATCATTATCTGTAACATTTGGGCAAGAGACAGCTCCTAACAGTTTCTCCTGAGAAGTTATGTCTGTCTGACTGAGCAGAATTTAATTGAAAATGCCAACCACCCTGAAGGTCATTAAGGTGAAGCTCTCGCCTCAAGAAGAGACAAAACTGGAAACAATCATCTGCTGCTGCTTACAACCAGCTCTACTGGGGTGGACAGAAAACAAAGAGGATGAACATATGGTACTTGGGGCTTTTTGTACGCTGTTCAAGCACCAAATCCTCAGGTCTCCTCGGGAGAGAGAAAGGCTCATCCCAGACACACATTTTGGGAAGAATGAAAACGTGAGGGGTTGGATCCAGGCAATCAAGAACGGACTGGTCACACCGGGAACGTACACAAAGGCAGTGAGCCTCCCCTGGAAAATGACTTCTCGAGCCATTCTTGGCTATTCTGAGGCAAAGCAACCAGTGAAAACAGAACCACCTGTAGTCAAGCCTGAAAACATTGTGAGTGTCTACGGAGGACACTCATTCATCTCGTCTCTGTGCTCTTCCTCCTGCTCCTGCAGACACACATCCACTCACCACGCTCACGCAGGCAGGCTGTGCTCTCCTGCGTTCAGACACCATCAGCGGTTTCCACTGAATTATCCAAGCTCAGCTGCTCCACCCAAGGGTTCAAAAATGTGCTAAGAGTCTTGGAGCCTTGGTATATTTGCAAATAGTTTCCAGGTGATATTTCTTTAGTACTTTTTGAAGTAACAAAAAGCATGTGACTATTAGAGAAAAGATGCATTTTATAAATATGGAAATTCTTTTTACTACTGATATGGAAAACAAGAAAGGAAGGAGTGGGTAAAAATTCAGGTATTAACACACAGATCATGTAGGGGGTTACTCTGAAAAACTGTGCTCTATAAAATAAAACATATACAGTGCTATATAAAATGCTTTCTTCGCACTGTGAAGCACTGTCCTTACAATCACCAAATGTAGCACTGTGTCACTGTATTTATGAAACTCCTATCTAGTAATATACACAGTACAGCAAACAGGAATCATGAACTAATTGTCAAAGGCTCTGGCTCTGGACCAGACCACCTGCATTCAAATCCTAGCTGTACCACCGAGGATTCGTGTGAACTTGGACAAGTTACTGCACCTCTTTAATCTCATGACCTCATGTATAAATTGGCGGAAACAGCAATACCTAGAACCCCACAAGGAAAAAGCATGCAGCACCGTATTTGACACATGGTAAGCCCTCAATAAATGAGAGTTGTTATTCAGCTTCTGTGGACACTAGGACTGGGTAAATGGGAAAAGATTACCAGCTATCTTGAATTTCAAACAGGGGTGTTGATTTCATATACAAGGAAATGGGGAACCAGTGAAGGTTTCTGAAGGAGTGATATGACAAAGAGGCTTCTAAGGAAGCTCAGGCCAGTGGGGTTTAATATACGATAAGGGAGAAGCACAAGGTGCTATGGCCACCTAGAAAGTCTGCAGCGATCCAAGGCTAGCCCCGTACAGTTCTGGATGACAATGATAGAAATGGAGAAAGAAAGGAAAGGGCCTCACAACAGAAGGGAGAGAAAGAAGGGGAAGGGAGGAAAGGAGACATGAGAGAGGAGCAAAAGAGGAAGGAGGGAAGGAGGGAAAAGACGGCTCTAGACGAAGGACTAGAATGACTAATCATGAGTCAAAGATGAATCCAGGGCAGTCATCTGAACAAACTGACTTTCCCTTCTTATCACATTACTGCAGAGTGGCCAGAATGACATACAGACCAGTCATCATTCTAACTACACAGACTTTAGGGATCTTTCAAGACTGACTTCCAGTCCCAAAGTTTCCTGATGTCCATTCATTCAATGTACTTAGCAAGTCTCTGTTGGGTACTCACAATATACAAGGCACTGTGCTAGGCTCTGAGAACACAGAAATGAAGAGAGATAACAAAACTGCTCTTTTGGAGCCTACAACCTAGCTGTATAGATAGCTATGAAACAACACAGAAAGAGTCATTAATTCCAACTATGCTATGTGTTATAAGTGGCATCCCTGCTCAGATCCAAATCCCTGCAGAGAAGCTTCCAAACAGAACAGGTCCCTTACAGAATCCAAACACAAGACCTCCGACCTAACCCCCCAAATCAATCTGCCTTCTAGAATCAGGGGAGGCAAGTGGAGTGGATTTTACGTAAGACTGTGCTCGTGCCTATTCTAAGTAGTAGCCCGTATGCCTGGGAAAACTTTGAACCACCCTGAAATCTCAAATGAAATGGGACGTAAAACGAGAGGGGCAGAAGCAAGTCTACAGTGGGGGGCAAGGGGCACTGAAATAGCCCACAACCAAACTGCTGAAAGTCATGATTGCTCAAGTCACTCAGAATCACCTCTCTCATTATCTACAAAAAATAAGATTTGGCAAAATCAGTGATAGAAAAATCCCTGACAGTCATCTCCACCCCTACCTCTTGTAAAGGATAGACGTCACTGCTTTCTCACAACACCCTTTGCTTCCTATACTCCTCAGCAAAGCACTCCAGGCTGCCAGCCGCCACTAGCAATGGATTGGTGTAAGCAGGCAAGACAAAAACTTTTGAGAAATTTGCCGGTTATTAAGATCCCTTCTAATCTGTGCCGTGATAACCTATAATTTCAGGGTTTGGGAGGCAAGCAAAAGGGTTGCAGCCAACAGCAGATGATGAATATCAGGTCAGAGCAAAGCTAAACATGAATATAGCGTCGGGATGAGACTCATTTCCCTCATCTGCAGATATGTGGAACAGCTTATTTTAAAAGCCCCTCTCCAAACAGCTAAAGCATCTTTACCCTATTAAAATCCAACCTTTCCCTACTAGTTTTCTCTAAGACTGCAACATGAAAAATATTAGCAGATACTGAAGAATTTGTAGTGTGATCCTTAAAAGAAACAAATCCTTCATTCCTAGAGGGAGGGTCAAGTCCTAAGAGCTATCTATTCAGCAGCCAGCAGAGGGGAGCTGCCGTGAGGAGCAGACCGTTCCGTTTTTTCCAGTGATGGGGGCCTGGTGGGGGATGCAGACAGTGCCAACCATCACCAACCTTCTTCTTGGATGGAGCCCTCGTTCCCTACTTTGCTCAGGGTGACGGGGCTCTTCTCATACAGCTGCGTGTCTCTGTGATGCCAGGGGAAGCCTGAGGGCAGACCAATGGCAGTGTCTGCTCAGCCAAACAACAGGAAGGTGTTTTACATGGTCTAAACCGAGCAACAAAGCCATGGAGGACTATGTGGGATATTATACACGGATACAGAACAAGGGCCAAAACTACTTAAAATGGCTCTCAAAAACATAAGTCTCTTGGAGATTGCTCGCAGGGTGTGTTATTTTTATCTATCCCACTAGGGTTAAGCATGGCCTAGAATCCCAGCTTGGAAGGGAGGAATGAATTTTGCACTACCTGCCATCTCTCCGCATTCACGGCGCTCATCGGAAATCTGGGTGTGGACACCCTTGACACAAAGGACGGTGCAAGCCTGAGAGCAGTCCAGTCGGAGCTCTGCCAGAGCCAAGTGGACCCCACCAGGCTGCCCTCAGTCTCAAGCGCTGCTCGCCCGACAGCTCTGCCTCTGACTGACATGTGACATTCTTGTCTTCACGGACAGAGAAGCCAAGCTCTCGATGGTTATCGACACCAGAAAATGTCATGTCTGAATAGGCTTCAGCCGTACCTTCCTCCCCCACTTCGTTTCCTGCCTCTTGGCCCTCGGTTTATTTTAATTATACGATGAAAACCCTCCAGTATGGGATAGCTGCCTGCTGCATCGCACAGGCCCTTAATTGTACTCTGGACTTGGATTGTGGCATTTTATCACCCTGCGATGGTAAAAGGCACATTTGCAATGGGAGTAGGTCATGGAATATTTTCTGGAAATGCCAATGGATTTTAAGACCCCCTCCTTTTTCATACGACGCATTTGTGATTTCATCTGTGTGTACAGCAGAACAGTAACTTCCACCTCCTCTCTTATACCTGCTCCTACTCCCCTTATGATCTTACACAATTCTCCAATGTATTCTTCATATTAATGACTATCCTAATCCATAATCACTTGTCCCTTATTAACCCACAAAAGCATTTAAGCAGATTTAATTTTTGTATCACCATAGTTCCTATACTATGATTGTGTGCCCATTTATCACGCTTCTTGCTCTTTTAAAACATTTTCATCAGTAAAAGGACAGATCACAGTAGAGGAATTATGTTCAGGGTTTTCCCAAAAGAGGTCACCTCACCAAGTAAGATAATTTCATAGAAGACCAAAAAATGAGCCCTGTGCAATCTAGACATGGCCAATCTGGGACTTTGGTTCAGATATCTATAGATATGCCCCTCCCAACAAACACAGGCTTTCCCCATTGTATGTGTTCAATTAATGTGCACCAGATGAGTCTTCCCAGCCATCAGTGTGTTCCAGCTCAAATGTACCCTACAGACATTTAACCAAGAATCTCCACGCTCTACTTGCCCCATGTTGAATTCTCATTCCCAAATTCACAAGAAGAGCACATTGTCTTCTGGTAACCAGCGTTTCCTAGCTCAATCCAAACCTCGAGGAAGAAGGGTTCATGCATTCACACGGTTTATGGCATGTCCCTCACAGCAGTATTTGTCACTTGATGGATTTGTATCACTTCTAAGCAATTCCCAGAGGTGTACCATGGGGCCTATTCACAGATTTCTCCCTACTACTGCTGAGTAAAATGAAAGGTTTTAGGCTGACTTCCACCAGGGCACTGGGCTAAAGAGAAATGGATTCCCAATGCCTTTCTATTTCCTGGCTCGAAGGTCTCTAACACTCATGAAGCTGGCCTCTCTTGGCTCTCCCTTGGATATTATTCACAACAGGACCTGGGAAGGGTATATAAGTGAATATACCCCATTCATTAATCCTTAGTGAACACACTCAAAAAAGGTGACCCAGGGCAGGCTACAGGCCCAGAGCCAGTGGCCAATGAAGAATAGCAACCTGTTCTGTAGACTCCTATTTCCCAGCAAAACTTCAGTCCAGGCAAATGTTGCACTGTCTTTCCCATTGACATCTACCAGAGTTTGGCCTTTATGGAACCGAAAAAGAGCTGACTCACATGCAAAGTGCCCAGCTCAGTGTCTTGCAAAGAGGAGATGCTTAACGAAAGTTATTTTGAGGTCTGAAAGAAATACAAGATATCTTAAGAAATTCAGATGTTGATGAAATTGGCATTGATCTGAGGATCACTCAGCAACAGAGGTACTTCCCCAGTGGCCTGAGAGACAACCTTCAAGTGTGACATCTTTGAATACAGAAATGGGAAAGCCTACGGATGAGTGACGCAAATCTTCTGAAATCTCATCATGGCTGAATACCACGGGAGTGTGTAGAGTTTACTGGTGGAGTCTGTCTAAAACTCAGCTTCCCTGACCACTCTATGCATGGTGACTCCCACCTCAAATCCCCTATCACCAGGGAGAGACCAGGTAGGTATGGTGTCCAAAGGGGTTCCAAAACTCAAGGGTCCTTAGCTCCAACCATTGCCATGTGGCAATGGCAGCCCCAGATTACTAGACCTTCTCTGACTTTTCAAGAGAAGATGAAATTTGGAAATTTATATAAATCTCCCAATTTTAAAATATTAGTTCAAACTTAAAAAGAGAAAAGTTTAAGCCAAACAAAACATGTCTAACCATGGCCTGGACCCAATGTATAGTTTGTTGTTTTGCAATCCCTGAACTCTTGGGTACATTAGTTCATTTTTCACTGAACAGACTGCGGCTTTCTTCATGGACTACAAACACTTTTGCTCCTGACGCACTTTTGGCTGGGTAGGCCTGCGACGCCATACTAACCAGGGACTCTCTATTATCTATAGCCTCGTTGAACAGTGGCTACCAGCAAATGTAACATTTCCCAAAAGAGACAATGCAAAGGCAAAAGAGGGCAGTTGGCGTCAACTCGAGTGAACACTCCTTCTTCTCTCCTCCTTTCTTCTTTCTTCCTGACAGGTACTGTTCGCAATGGCGATTTCTCATTTTATCACTAAGTCTTTCCACAGCACAGTAAAATCCATCACGGACCAGACGTGGGAGTGTGCTAATTCCCCATCTCTCTGATAACACGCAGATTCAACAGGGTCCTGCTCTCACCAACGTTTGTTCGTAAATGCCACAAATAGTGATGGGAGTCAAATGCAAAATATGACTGGGTAGGTCCCAGTGCGGGAAATGTATTTTCAACCACAAGGGCAAGCTGCCCCATAGCTCGCTGCCTTGTGCTAAATTAGGGGTTCAGGGCTCTCTGATTGGGACCAAGATGGTGATGACAAAAAAGGAAAAGCCAGTCCCTGTTCCCTGCTTATCCACTACCAGGACTCTGCTTGACTTACAGGACAGAGACAATGAGGAGCTTTGAAGCTTGGAAACAGAGACAGGGAGCAGAAAGATGCAAACTCGCAGCCTTGCAGGGGAATTAATGAAACACAACTAACCCAGTTCAACACGGCTGCCCTTTAGCCATCCCACCCACTAAAAGACACTGTTAAAAACCCACAGGCTTTTATTAGCAGAAACAAACGAAGTCCACTACGGAGCACTCGGGAGTGTTTCATCCTGAAAGTCCAGGATGGCTTTGGCATAATAAAGGTCATATCTTCTAACCACGCTAATGTTCACAGAGCAACCTGAGCTCCAGGCAAGGGCCGGCCTGCTTCTCAGTGTTCCCCTGTAGAAGGTGTTGCCGATTAAACTATCACATTTCAAAGGGCTCCTTACAGTAAATAGGAAAGAAAGGAAAATAGAGACCCAGGGCCTTTTGTTAGTCAAAAAGCTAGGGAAAGGCGATAATTAACCCATTTTTGTAGAGAAATCATTTGGACAAAAGTCAAGGGATTTACCACCCTGTCAATTGTTAAGCCTAGATAAGGACATTATATTCCACTGCACAAAGGGTGACTGAGATGGTGAATGGAAAGTAGGCCACTACTACAACTCTACCTCACATCTGAAAAAGGACTTTTTTTTTGTCCTGATGCAGCGATGAACTACAGGATTTTTTTCCGCCCTTGCACTAAAAACATAACTTCAGAGCCTGGCTTTTGCATTTTGTTAAATATTCAAAGGTATTGTGCAATTAGCATGTCATTAATGAATAATTAATTACAGCTAAAGCAGCCTTCAGATTTTTGCAGCTAAATTATTTAAACTGCAAACATAACAATACAATGCAAAGCTCTCATTCGGTGGTTTGTTATTGCATTATTTGAAAGGAACAGCAATATTACTTTTCATTAGTTGCAAGAATTATTTGCAACAAAAGCTGTTTTCATTTTTTTCTTTACTAAAAGTTGCTTCATGTGCCCTAAAAGAGAAAATTAATTCAATTCAGATTAGATTTCCTAAGAATTAATTAGCTACAAATATCTGAAAACTGCAGCTAGGGATCGGAGGCTTAGATATCTGAACTTAAAAGAAGAAAGTCAACCTATTTAAACCTGCCCTCTAAAAGGACTCCAGCCCAAAAGTACCCTCTTCTAGATATCTGGCTACCACTGTGAAAGAGGCAACCCCTTAAAAATCCTTTTGTTTTATTTTTTAAGCAAACACGTATTACAAAGTTACCCTCAGCAAATAGTCAAGACTTAAAGAGAAAGTGATACGTTGCTACTTGCAGACATACATCACTAGTAAGATGTGAGTTTATATTTATAAGCTGCACATCTGGGATCAGTTGACTTATCCATCTGCTAACTACACCAGTAAACAATATGTCTAGGACCGTCAGTCAAATCCTTGCATCCATCATGAATTCCTGCTTTAATTGTGTGTTTACGTGTCAAACCTCTGCTTAAGTACACTTTAAGACTGTTTTAAGCATTTGTAATTGTTCTTTCTCCATATTAATTCCAACACATTTTATTTACCCTTATGACAGACCATGATTCTGCAAGCCTCACAGATAAATAAATGCCAGAGGTCACCCCGCCAAGGAACAGGCAGCAGAAACACAGAGACTGAGGGCCTTAACCTGGCTGGCCTGGAGAGCATGGCCCTCGTTCACAAAAGTCAGTGCCTGAGTCACAGGTTCAAATCTCAGTGGTGCTGGTTTCATGCTCTGTTCAGAACTCAGAAAATTGATAATTACTTATGTCCTTTTTGAAGTTTCCTTCTTTCCTCTTAATTAGCCTGCTACCAGTCTGTATGTGAGAGGCCCACCGTAGCTTGAGAATTATTTAAGGGGTGGGGGTTTCCAAGGCAGTGGGGGAGTGGATGAGCTGGTGGCCGAGGGTGAGAAGTGGTGAGGGGCTCAACAATCAAAGGAGAGCACAACCTATGGCTTTGCTGGATTTTTAATCTGTGGTTTCAAAAGCATGCTGAAAGCGCAGCCTTTAAAAATAAATTCATAAATAAATAAAAATTTTAAAAGACACCTTCCCTAATTAGGGAAAAATATGCACAGTGCTCTGCCCTAAAGGGGGAATTTTTGTCTGTCTTTCCCAACCTGGCTTCTACATTTCTATGTACAGCAGGATGTCAGATTTTCACACGATCTCGTTAGACCACCTTTTGGGGAACTGAAAGCCTTATGTGCCTATGTATTATTGTGTTAATGCAAATAGTTCAACTTTTCTATGTGATTAACCATCGTTTTCTCAGGGTACAGGGTATACTTGCAGGGTCCAGTTTCTCGGTAAAGGCTTAGGTCTATGCACAGCGGATACGGGTGGGGATGCAAGCTGAAGACCCCCGCCAAGGCTAAAAAGTCACGCTGGCCCAGTCAAGTTAAATGACAGTGTGGCAGTAGGCAGTTCACCCAGGCCAAAGAAGCTTGGACATCCAAATGGACCAGCAGCGGTGCCAAATGTACTCCTAGGCCTTGCAAACACTCCAGACAAACTGAATTAAACCACAACCAGTTTATAATTAATTTGCTTTCAGAGTCCTGTCATAAGAACGAATGTGCCATCCATTTGCAATGAATTATTCCTAGGGGCTCCCTACTTAATAATGCCTCTGCAAGCAATAGAAGTGCCCATTGGTATTGGCCCCGAACCTAAGGAGTGGATAAGAAGTGGGGGACAGATTCCAGAAAGCTTAACTTTTCTGTGGATCTGGTAGCACTGTGGGATCTGGTAGCACTGTGGTAGGTGGTGTGGTCCCCTGGCCTCCCTGACCTCAAATGCCAGCCTCACTGTGCCTGAGATGCTAAAATTAGAAACAGTCCTCTCAATGAGACACTGTCCCTTCTAGACACCATCTTTTAACGACAAATGCTAACAGGAAGGGGAAAAACAGTAAGAGACCACGGGAGTAATGCTTCTGTGAATTTATTTCTCCGATCATTTTTTTCCCCCTAGATCTTCAGGAGCCCAGGAATGTCAGAGCCCTGCGTCTATGTGAAAAGGGAACTAAAATCATGTAAAAAGGGGAAATAATCCTGAAACTTAACATGGAATACTATGTACCAAGAATATTTTCTTTCCTGCAATCTCAGGAGGAAATAAAAATTTACAAAGAAGTAACTATAGAGTCGAAGATTTAAGTAACAGACCTTGAGACTTATAGCTAGTAAGTGTCAGAGGTGGGATTCAAACCCAGAACTAACTAACTCAACAGCCTGGGATCTTAGCACTCAGCTTTTCATACCACCAAGAGCCAGACCTCACTCCATCTTTGTGCAGTACAGAGGGGCCAGAATGAGACTTAAAGCGTGACTGCTTTTTAAACAAACTAGAACTGCCCATCACAATGAATCCAACCCATCCCTACCCGTGGCTTTGGGAGGCTTTGCTCGAGCGCATCTGTAGCTCTTCTATCTTCCTAATCAGGACAGAGTCCTGGCTCACCTTACAGTTCCCTTACAGGCACCCAAAATAGTCTTAACAGACTGTTTTATAAGACTTGGCACCAAATTACTGCTGACTGTTTCTGAAACTCAGATCAACCCTTAAAATGTGGAAGTGTGCTACTACTGAGGACAGTCAAAAGAAGGTGCTGCAGGTCAACAGGCAACTGAGGGGAAGAAAAGCCGTAAAACACACTGGGCGATGGCATTAGTGGCCAGAGTCATAGTGGTCATTCATTCATTTATGCGACAAAGTTCGATTTGTTACAAGTTCCTGCTTACATGTGTCAGACACTGCATTCAGTTAATACATGAATATAGGTGTTTGTGGGTACGTGTGTGTGGGTTTAAGATTTAGAAGCATGCCCAAGGTCACAATGATAATAAACGACAAAGCCAAGATTTAAACCCAGGTTGAACTCTAGCATACACACTCCAATCGACGATACTATTCTATCGACAAAGCTGCTACTTTGGAGGGACGTGGCTGTGGCACATCACAGGCCTCCCCATGTCCAATCCTATCCTGCACTTTGTCTCACTGAGCTGTAGCCTAATGGTCCTTGCATGTTCTCACCAGGAGTGCAGTGAGAACATCTACCTTTGGAAGGACATCTGTGCCATTAAAATGAAGAGAAATGAGGACATTCAAGAGGACTTTTTTTTGCTGGAGTCCAAAACTGGAATTTTAACTGGAAGCTTAATCGCAGGACTTATCTTAAAAATCAGCGTGTGCACATGTGTGCACACACACACCATCTCCTAGATAATCTGCCTATATCAGCCACTGAGAACTTGTTTCAAATCATGACCTTGAGTCTTCCAAGTTATTTCCAAGCATCCAAATAATCATTCTTTGAAAGACACAATGCTTACTAAAGGAAGAAAGAAGTGCGCAATCTCATGGGAAGATTCCAATGAATTAACAAGAACAGAGGTTCTAGGTGTTAAGCACTTGCTGTCACTGCCACGCCCTCCAACACCTATACTGCTTGTACTAATAAAAAATACTAGCAGTTCCCAAATACTGTGCAAGTGTCCCGTGCCATGCTCTCTGCTGAGTGATTTACGTGCAATATGTCATCTACTCTGAAGACTACCCTCTAGGTTAGATGTCATTATCTCTGCTTTACAGTTGAGAAAATGGAGGCTTCAGAAGTTTAAACATTACACAAACAGCCAATCAAACAATCGAAAGAGTACTTTGCAATGCTAAGCACCATGGTGGATGCAAAAAACTAGGAGACATTGATCCTTTCCATCAAGGACCAGGAACTGAAATTGCAAAGACCAAGGCACATAGAAAAGCATGTTGATGAGGGAGAGGTAACAGGAAGGCCCAGGAGGACAAGAACCACATCTATCTTGTTACAGGTGGGGTCCCCGAGGCCTGCATAGTACCTGGCCTAAAGGACATGGTGAATACACCATTGTTGATTAAGTGTAGAAAATAGAAAGTGTCAAGTGAGTACTTTAGAATTCCCGAAACCTATCTCCTAGGCATTTGGTTAACTGAGTTTAAGGAACAAACGTCCCAACTCTGCAACTGCCATTTGGAAGCTCCCTGACCAGAGGTGCCTTGGTGCAGAAGGAACCCCTCTGTGATGGCCTGGGCTTCTGATTTTGATCGGATCGGGGTGCCAGGGGCCTAGAAAGCTTAATCAGAAAGTCGTCTTTCTCTTTGTCCATATTTGGCCACAGATGTTTCCTCTGCCAAACATTTCATAGTCACCTAAAAGCCAAACAATATTTTTCAAGGGAAGTGACAGGCAAACAGCCATCACCTCGGAAGCAGAAAAAGTACCAACATCTCTCCTGGGCTTAACTGCCTTCAAGGAGACCCTCGACTGAAGGAGTCTTTACAATCAATCTGATTTTTTTTCTCCACTCCCCTTTTGGGGAAGTATCTTTTGCACAAGGCTTAAAGGAAAAAATAAGAAGAAAAAGCAAAGAAAAAAATCCCAATCTTGCCTTTGTCACAACCGGCCCATTGGCGCCCCTCCCCCGGTACCCAGGCCTCTGCGTTTCCAAGCAAAGGGGTTAGAAAGCTGCTGAAAAACATTCTCCGGCTGGAGAGAGACTGACATCTGACAGGGCTCTGCGGTGTCCTAACTCGGGTGAATTTAAATGACAAGCTTGGCTTTCCAAGGAAGGGCTCCTCTCTGACAACAGAACAGCGTGGCTGCTTCGTGGTGGAGGGGAAAAGAGGAAGAATCTAAGTTTCCTTCAAATCCCCAGTGGTGCCATTGACCTGTCGGAAGGTGGTGACCCTCTCCTGTTAATCCATGCAAATCAGATGCCTCCAATTTGCGCCGCTGATTGGATACCACACCTTTAAATTCAGGAAGCAGCTTTAGAGCGAGGTTCCTATCACAGGGTTCAGTTCACCTCTCGTTTTTTTTTTCTTCTTCAAAAACACACTGACAGCTGACTTCCTCCCCGCCCTGCCCTTGCTCAGTGAGGGAAGACTGTCTGATGGTTTCCTGATTAGCATCAAGGCGAAAGCAGCGTGGTTTTCATACACTGACGCTATTACCTAAATTACAGGCCTGTTGCTCCCAGCATTTTCCCCCCACAGACAGGTTAATATGCACATCCCACTGGTATTATGGCTCTGCTAACAGTCACCCAATCATTTTTTTAACACAGGGGGGTAAAGGCCTGGTGTTCCCTGGAACAAGCTTTGGATCCAGATGAGAGAATCTTATAAAAGCAGAAATGCTGTTTTCAAACCACCTCATTCAAAACTTAACAACACCCCCCAGGTTCAATGCCATGTGCCATTCGCATTTTAAACCACTGAGTAATTTCAAGCAGAAACGTTCAGAAACAGTTAAAGGCTGGTACTTTGGATAACAAGAACCAATTGGCCCAAGCGATTCCCGTATCACTCAAGCTGTCCTGAAATCATTATGAACGGGTTATTTATACAGTGTAACTGGCCAGTTTTTGCTCACCTTATCAAAAACCTAAGAGATGGAGGGGTTATTTAAAAGACTTTAGTAAATTGGCATTTTCTGAAACTTGGAAAATTACTATCTTAAAGAAACCCTGAGTGATTAATATGTATGAATGACAAATAACTTTAATATCATTTTGCCTATATTTTAGAAAAATACTATTACCAAAAGCAAGAAAAACGATAAAATATACAGGAATAAACTCAACAAATAATTGTAAAGAAAAGCTGTACTTAAGGATATTAAAGACTTGAATAAATGGATATTCATTCAAGAAAGGGTCAATATAGTATAGATGTCAACTTCCCCAGACTTTAATACAATTTAATTGATATCTTAAGAACATTATTATAACCTAAAAATAATTCTATAGTTACTATATAAGAATAAATAAGCAACAACAGTTATGAAAATGGAAGGGGTTGTAATATTAAAACATATAGCTACAGAAATCAGAGTTGTGCTGTAAGGGAATTGAACTACACATACCAATCAATGGAACTGAATAAAAAGCCACATGTCTCTATGTCCTTAGTTAGGACTGATATTCAAACTAGCAGAGCTGACACCAGAGCTGACACCAGAGCTTTAGTCTGAGAGGTACCAGACCCACCCTCTTCTGTGTGCCAAGGGGAGAGCCCTTTAATTGATTTAAAAGGGGGGGGGGCTGAACTGAAGGAAACGGAAGAGGTGTGGGGTCTTTGGGCAGCAGCAATTTACCAATCAGCATGGAAGCATTTTAAGGGTTACTAAGGAAATGGCTAAGAGACTTAAGTACATTATAGTTTTAAGTCTTTGAATGTGAAAAAAATTAACGTTGAAAGACCAACATGATGGAAAAAAGAAATTAAAAAACAGAAAGAGCAACAACAACAACAAAAAACCAGAGAAAACCATTTGAAAGATACACTGGGGGGGGGAGGTTCTGTGGTGGATTTTAAACACTTCCACAAATTCTCTAAGAGGTGCTGCTTCAAGATGCGGGGCCGCGTCCTGCCTCCTGAACGTGGGCTGGACTCAGCCATTTTTTTCTAGCAAACCAAACACAGCAGCAGTGTGGGTGTGATTTTCAACACTGGATTGTGAAAGGAATTAGGTTTTCCTGTTCACTCTTTCTCAAATCGCTCGGCCTGGGGAGCCAGCTGCCATGGTGGGAGGACACTCAAGCTGCCCTAGAAAGGCCCGCGTAGCAGGGAACTGAGGCCTCCCACCAAAGGCCTTGTTAACGCACCACCTCGGAAGCGGATCCCTCAGCCCCAGTCAAGCCTTCGGATGACTGTGGCTGTTCGTGTGTTCCTGCAAGTAACAGATGTTTATTGTTTTAAACCTAAATAAAAATTTGTGATAAAAAGATAAGAAAAATGAAGACAATGAATATGCAATTCATGAAAAAAATTAAATATATAAATGACCCCAAAAAATCACAAAGAAAAATTTTCAACCTCAGCAATAAGTACAAAATGCAAATTAAAATAAGAAGTAAACACCATATTTCAGCCTACTAAGTTGACCAATGTTTTTAAGTGAGGGAGTTCTGGTGAGGATGGCAGTGAAACTGAATTGCTAAAACGGCAGTGGGAGTGGAAATAGGTATAATCTTTCTGGAGGGCAATTTAGTGACATGTACCAGAAGGCTTGAAAATACTCCTATCCTTTAATTCAAAGATTATACTTTGACAGAGTTAACCTAAAGGGGGAAAAAATCAAATTTCAACCCAAAAATTTATACACAAGGTGGCTCATTGCTCCATTTTAACAAGCACAAAAAAAACTGAAAACAGGCTAAATGTTCCACAACAAGGGGATGGTTGAAGAAATGAGATCCACAGAATGTAATGTTGGGCAATTTTTTAAATTATGCAATACATTAAAATATTCACAATATATTAAGTTAAAAAGCAAAACACGAAACAGTATAATTCAATTCTGTAAATACGCAGTTTTAATGTGTACACAGAAAATATTCTGAACAAACTAGAGAAAATGTTAAAAGAGATCTTTTTCAAGTCTTTGGATAAGGAGTATTTTTTGTTTTCTTGTCTGTACTCTCTCAGATTTTCTACAAAGAACACATGTCTCTCCTTTAACTTAAAAATTATTTTTAAAAATTTTTAATCATTTTAGGAGCAAGTGATAAATAACACACTTATACCCATCACTCAGTAAAATGCCCATCCACGAAGGGCATTTCTATTTAAAAAATAATTATTTGTTTGTCTAGGTGTCAGGAGGAGAGAGAGAGAGAAAAAAAAAAACCAACTTTTTTAAGAAGAAAGAAAAATGAAAGCCTAAATCCTAGCAAGTCTTTTTCCAGATGGAGGAGAAAAATGTTGGTATCTTTTGCATAAACCTGAGTGGTGAGTAGCACAAATGCACTAATCTTGTTTGCCTCTGCCTTGCATCTGCGCCGACACGCAGACCGATTAACCATCTTTCCACACAAATGCTGAAGGCTGCCAGTTGTGACAGATTCGAACTAATGTTGATGCTAGCACGAGCTTGTTTTAAGTGATTTGATAAAGCCAGTGGCAGCCTGAGGGGCGGTATTCGTCCAAATATGTAAACAACATTGTCAACAACCAACCCACCCCATACATGGAGACCCCTTCTCAGATGGGTTGAAAATAAAATGGGCATCTCTAACTTACCTTCCTGTAAGTCCCAAACAAAACAAAAGATCACACTAAACTCAGAGCTCCTGATTCCAAAGCTCCTGATACCAGGCCAAGTGAAGCTGCTGGGAGCGGGGGGTGAACTGGGACAACCCCAAGACCATACACCCATCTAAAAGGCAACAGCACTGCAGTGGCCAGACAAAACACTTCCCAAGCCAAATACGATCACAGCTACCAGTGGGCGACTTTGAGTCTGCGCACTCCCTGGGAAAATGTTTTGTCTGAGAATCATGAAGATGGCAGTGTCACTATAGCAAAACGTTGTTTTATCAGCCCATGACTTATCACATCCTGCTCGCTCTCCTCAGCATTGCTTTCCACACTGAGCTTATAACAGGATGAAAAGCTAGCACTTCCTAAAGCCCAAGAAGGAGCTTACAGTATAGGACAAAGAATAATGAATTGGAGTCCAAGGACCATGTATAAATCCCATGTGTGGGACCACCCAGGTCTGGGACTTTGGGCCACTTGACTCATCTCTGTGACCTCTGCCTCCACTTCTTTAAGAATGAGGTTTGATCATATTGTGGGTAAGTCCCATTCTGACTCAAAAGATCCACAATTCTATAATTTAGGAAAATAACTCTGGGATATCCAAGAGTTAGTTCTCACTTAGCCCAACTTCCTATTCCTCCTCTGTCACATCTCCTTCACCAGCCCATTATTTACCAAGAAAGACAAAGAAATTCTTTTCCACCAGAAAGGCTGGAAAAAATTCACAAACCCACTCCATTTCCCTGGCATTTTGGCCAATGAAAGCTTGACGACAATAATGCATCCCTTTAACTTCCTGGTGGCCTATTTTCATTTGCAGACTGTGGAAGTCCAAGAATGAATGATATTCACAGAAGAATATTAAGCTCCACGGTCTGTTCCATTGCTGGCCAGATACCGTATTCCACCAGATTTGAATGTGTAAAGAAAGGTTTTGAGTCTTAAAAATGTTCAGAGGTTTACCGCAGAAAACCAAGATTTCCACCAGCTTAGCAATGATGCTTTGCTGTTAACTTTCACAGAATGATAATATCAGGTTCCTTTGAAAGTTTCATCCCTTACATCAGATTACAGCAAGCATATCTTTAGGACTGACCTCTAAGACATGCCACAACTCCAGCTTAAAGCATGCTTCAAAATCCATGACAAAAGCTTCTTTCTCCAACTGGAAAACTACTTGTCAACCTTTTCTTTTGATTATGGGTCTCTGCTGACATGCAAAACATATTCCAGAACATGGTGGAATCACCATGGAACAATGCCAGGAACCAGTGTTTTAAAAGGTACTATTGGAGAAGTGACTGATTCTATTACATTCAGGTAGGAAAAAACAAAGACATTGGAGCCCTCGCTGGTGTGACTCAGTTGGTTAGGTGACTTCCCATGTACCAGAGGGTTGATGGTTCAATTCCCAGCCAGGCACATGCCCAGGTTGTAGGCCTGACCCCCAGTGCAAGGGACAGCTGATCTATGTTTCTCTTTCTCATAGATGTTTCTCTCTCTCTCTCCCTCTCTTTCTAAAATCAATAAAAACATATTTTTTTTAAAAACAAGGATATTGGCCAAAATATTAAAGCTTGATATAAGAAGGCATCAACCAGCTATTAATGAAAGACAATTTATGACAGAACAGCCAACCATAGAATGTTAGAACATTTCCCTCTGCACGACTTACAAGAGTGTAAATTCTTGTCAGGGTTTATTTCTTTCCTTCTTTCAATGTTTATTGATTTCCTCCCTTGAACCAGACACAGTACTTAGATCTAGGAATGCAACAGACAATTCTAACATGTTCCCTGCCTTCAGGGAGCTCACTGGGTGGGTGGGGGCCTTCTAAGGCACCGCCATGCACTGTGAAAAGTGCTATGAGAGAGAATGGGCTGCACACTGCATCTGAAATCGGTGGGACTGAGAAGCTGATTAGCTTCTTTGAGGAGCTAATGCTGAATTTAATCCTGGCATAAGTTAGAAATAGCCAGGTGAAAGCCAAGGCAAGGAGAAAGCTCAGAAGAACATACCAGTTATCAAGAAAAACAGGTGCAAAGACACAGGCCACCTCAGAGGGCATGCGAGTGTCAGTAGAAGGTGGCCCAGTGTGAGGGAGGAAGGTTGGGAGCAATGAAGCCAGGAGGGATAGTGCATACAATGCTCAAAAGCTTGGACTTTTATCTCTGGGACAATGAGGAGCCACGCTATCCAAGTGACAGTTTTAAGCAAGAGAGTGGCGTCAGAAGGGTTTGAGAAAGATCATTCTAGCTTCTGTGTAGACAACAGAGGGAGTAGGGTCGAGACTGGAGGCTGAGAGATAACTGAGGCATTACTGTCATCATCTGCGTGAGAGACGACGGTGAACTCAGTCAGACAAGTGCAACGAAAGGGAGAGGCGAGAACAGACATGAGATGGCTGAGTGGGTACAGAGGCAGGCAGGTGCTTTAACCTGTTAAGGTACCTTTAAGCCCAACATTCTCAGTCTAAGCAAGGCTTCCCCAACCTCAGAAACATCACACAGTTGCCCAGACCAAGGAAGTTCTCTAAGCTTGGCGGTACCCTAAAAACTAGTACATAATCCATTCAGTTCCTCCAACAGGCAGGCCCACTAATAACCAAGTGCCCTGATTCTCATAGTTTCTTTTTTGGCTCTGACCAGTCAGCAAGCAGAGTGTTTACTCTAAAATAACAACTTTCCATTTTTTACTACACACACATGGCATGACATCTGCCTGCAAGTACAAAAGAATATGAATTTCCAAGTAGTGGAAGCGCAAGATGTGTAAGAATATATTTGCCATTTGTCAAACAGATCTGACTTCAGTAAACAGAGATATCTTAAGATATGGCGTGTTGAACAAATAATCCAACGTGTCAAGATATTCGGTAACCAGACTAGAGATGCTGTGCTGTTTACAAAAATAGCCCTGGACTGTGAGTCAGAAATTTCAGGTTTTAGCTCTGGCTTGTCACTAATGGGTTGTGTAAGCTTCGTGTCCCATGCCTTGTGCTGAGGATAACCAACCTTGAAGATTCTTTTCAACCCCTGGCCGGGTGGCTCAGTTGGTTGAAGCGTCACCCTGTGCACCAAAACGTTGCTAGTTCAGTTCCCAGTCGGGCACATGCCTAGGCTGCTGATTCGATATCCCGTCGGGGCACCTACAGGCCCTTCATCTCTCTCTCTCTAAAATCGATAAAAACATATCCTTGGGTGGGGATTTAAAAAAAGACTCTTTTCAACCCCAAGATTCTAGGACCCACCTCCATGTTTTAAAGTGGTTTTGTGTGTTTTTGTTGTTGTTGTTGTAACAGCAGCCATAAAATTCGGGCAGCAAAGGCACTGAAGTAGAGTCTGGGACTCTCCAATCCCCTTTGCAGCCACAGCAATCCCCTTACATCTTTTATACATATTATTTGCTTAAAAGAAAGGTTATTAAAGAAAAAAAAGCTTGTAAACTTGTGTTCAATGGATTTGCATATTTTCTTAAAGATCCCAATTGTACACTCATTTTCCTCTAGGGAGATTTACTACCATCCAGAAGTTTAGGGTTTAACGCAGAGTAAAGATTGCTCTGCAGCTTTGGATCTTCGCGATTGTTTTTAGAAGCCCATCCGGCGAAATTTTGGTGATTCGCTGATGCGCATGCTGTGTTTATCCCAACCTCCTAAGCCTTCTGTGGCATTTGAGTTTATAACAGCTTCTGTAAATGTTGATTTAAGATTTGGGACTAAAGTAGGAACATACCACCTGTCTTGAAGTTGACATAAATGTTATAAAGCGGGATGCTACACTTTTTTCTAATCCTTACCTCTAACCAGGCCCATATGTAAATTTCACACAGTAGTATTTAGTAGCATAATTAATCCCTACTTTATGTTATGAGTAATATTTCCTATTCCCGACCCTGTAACGTCCTGTAAGAAGATCCATGTTCCAATTAGACTAGCCCATCGGCACTCTTTTAATGAGCAGATTAATCATTCAGATGGGTACAGCGGTGTCATCACAGGTTTTAAATATGATAATCTACATCCTAATGGTGCTGCAAAGCCTTGGCTTAGAGCAAAAAAGGTAGACAAAATTGGTGAGAGTTTCATTTTGTTCTCTATGTGGGACAATGCAGAGCATAGGAAACCTTGAGTACTGCAAAGGGGCAAATCTAAGAAAGTCATCATAATTCAAGTACAACAATTATTTCTAGGGAAGTCAAATTTGTTGGGTCCCTAAAGCACGTGTTGATGTATTCAACTTTGACATGGAGAAAATTTTTCATATTTTCTTAGCCAAACAGCTTTTCCTTTAGAATTCTACTCCCAACCTTCCCTTCTGAGAAAGGGTATAGAAAGGGAACTTCTGGATGAGAGCAGTTTTGAAATAAAGTTAATTTTTCTCAAGTCTGACCCAAATTGATCAAAAGGTTCCCCCATAGAGGTATGGGGGGGGGAAAGTCTTTTCAATTTGACAGCTACCTTTTCACATAAGCTTATAGAAAACTACTTATTTTTCTCTGCCTTCATTTCTCCTCTCTACAAAAGCAGCATTATAGCCAAATCTCAGAGAGCATCAGTGCTCTGGGCAACACAGGGCATAACCACTGAAAAATAGGCTTACAGAGAGAAATATCAATAAGCTGGAATTCACTATAAATGATTCACCCTGACAAAAAGTAGACCCTTAGAGGGCGATTAATAGACCCAAGAAACTCCAACCAAACACAGACTCTCTTTTCTGCACCTCTTAGGTTTTATTGTCATTACCCTAAAACCAAGTTCTCCTCTGAATTGTTAACACTGATACCTGCTTCCTCCCATCTCAGTTAAACTTATCCCCCAAAGACAGGCACCTGGCTCAGTCTTGAAAATGTGGTCTGAATCACCTTCTTGGACAAGCAAGTTATGGTTATATATTTTTTAATGCAAATAGCTGAAGGCTAAACCATCTGAATCTGTAGCAAGGGTTAGCTGTCAAGAAATCTCCAAAGAGACCATAGGCTGACTTGAGCAGATGTGAAGAATAGTAACTTAGGGCAGATGTCAAGTATATGATAAGGAACATAATGAGATGGGGCTCTTAATAAGCTCAGGGTAACCCCGGGTTCATCAGTGGCATCTGTAATAGCAATCCAAGTTTCTGGATCTACACAGATAAAAAGCCCTTTCAGGAAATAAGACATTTAGAGGGAAGTACTCGAATGGGGGTTGGGGAACACTGCTCCGCCGCTCTTTGGTGAGAGCGTCACCCACTCCACTGAACAAACGCATACTGCACACCTAGAAGCGTAGGCAGTGTATCCACACCGGTGCGGCAGAACCACAGACGCCCCTCCTGCTCTCCCATATAGCTCTATTTCTGTTTGGAAGTACAAGAATGGAAAGTATTGTTGTTTCAGAAAGGCTGAACTAAATTTAACTTTCCTTCTTAAGTTGTGGACCAGAATCAATATGTAGCTTTACTGTAGAATGGAGCCTTTTCTATGGAACACAAATTAAGTGTTCGCTACCCTCAAGGTCCTTAGTCTAGGACAAATTTCCTCTTCAGTGCCACGCCCACTCTACCCCCTCGACTTTCAATACTTTCCCATCAAAGCCTGCGCTTAAGAGAATCTTACATTGAAGAGTAAGTGTTGGGGGGCTGTTTGGAAGGGGAAAGAGAGTTATGTATTTGGTCAGAAGCCAAAGCATCAACATGAGGATTTCAAACAGTAGCAAGATTGGGAAGAAAAATTTAGATTTCCCTAAGGTGGTTTTGGGAAGGAGGAGGTCCCTTTCCCAATACCCTAGATTTATCTATCACTTGAGAACCTTTCTCAGGACCCATGTTGTCCCTGTTTCTTGCACATGAAGTCACCACCATAAGGAAACATCAATTCAATGAGTTTCTTCCCAGGAAATGATTCTGAGAAAACTACGAAAGGGATAATTTCCAAAACTCAGAAATTCCAAAAGGTTTGTGAACAAACTGTACATTGATACTGCTAAGAATGATGGCTTGGCATCTGTCCGTGGGGGGAAATATTTAAAAACCTAGACAGTCCCTGAAACGTGGATTACAAGTGCAACTAGAACATGCTTGTCTTTCCTCTAGTAGGTTTAACTCATCCCCGTTAAGTACCACATCATGGAAAAACACATGTCAACAACGACAAATAATTGCAAAAAAATAATTATAAATTAGTTCTAGATGTTGAAGTCAGTGCGATTCATTTAATGCCTCCACTGAGATCCTAGGCCAGGAGGAGTTAATCAAGCATAGCGGCTCCCTAATCAGAACGGTGAACTAATGATCCTATTTCCGAGTAATACCAGTCAGATAAAGCTCTCAAAAGGTAGTTAACATCACTTTGGTGGAAAGGAATGACAAGAGCAAGTCCTAGTAGGGGTAATGCATCATTCATGCCCCCTCTCATTCTGACATTTTAACGTTATCTTGTTTTACTGTGTCGGCCTAACACTGCCACTGCTGGCAAATTAAACTGTGAACTTACAAAGTGGGTGGCAATAAATACAAATTATGAGAGTTCAAAAGATGTCCCTGGAGGTGCACTGCCAGACACAGAATGTCTCTGGCTTTTCTGTCGCATAGCAATAGACGAGAGACGAAGTGGAACAGGCATTTTTGGAAAACAGGAAAAAGAGAGAGGGAAAGAAAATTAACTAGCTGGTGATAAAAATGAGATGAAAATGAAGAGAAAGCATGTTTTAAAAACTGATTTGAAGAACACACCAGTGAAACACGGAAGAGGTCCAGAAAAACTATAAACATCAAAGGTCTTATTATGTACTGGTCCTTTACGTAAAAGACTTCAAAAACCTATTTTGAAATTGAGCAGGATATTTATCAATTATTGAAAATAACAGGCAAGTATTTTGAGTAAAATTTATAATGAGAAAATCTGCATTGACGCCATGAATCTTGGTCATCTTATAGAGCTGTTGTTAAATGAAACCTGAACCACAGTCCCCACCTCCCCTCCAGCCTGACAAAGAAAGGAAAAAAAGAGAAAAAATTAGCTTCTTATAAGCAATTGTGGGTAGACCAGACTAGCATGGATGCCATAGAAAAATGCAAATATCAAGAGTTCCCCAGGAGGCAGTCGTAGGCCAAGAAAGAAGGCTCTTGAGAGTCCGTTTCTGCAGGACTTCCAGGTACTTTTCTAGCCAATGCATCTTCAAGGGTTAATGGGCAAAATTGGGGGAAATAAAATGAAAATTAAAATGTCTCTACAGAGTCTACTGGGGGCTCTGCCAACTTAACGTGCCTATAATGAAAGTTAGAAACCCACCTCAAACAAAAGAAATCTGCCCCTTTTAGGCACGTGGAAAAAAGACAGACCGAACAAGTACAACTAGAGATTGGATTTTTTAATCGCCTAACACTGAGACTTTTTGCTCCCAATTTGGTCTAGTTCCACTAATGAATCTTATAAAATATTTTATCTGCCTATTCCATGCCCACAAACCACTCACAGGAGACCAGGAAATCACCCTTTCTTCCAGAGTGCAGATATCAGTTGGGCCATATGCAACAGCGGTCTGTTTATTTTTCCCATAAACCACCAGTTTCATAGAAACTCATTAGCATCACCTGTGTTAATTACACTAGCAAACCAATCAACAGCTCCTTCTTAATTAGGTTTTCTTTATTAAAGCCGGAAATTGCCAAGGAGACAAAAGTCACCTGGGGAAATTATGTGAAAAGGAGTGTTTATGCCAAATTACACACTAAAATAATAATAAAATAGCCCAGTTTGTTTACAGGAAAAGGAAACAATATTAATATTCAAGGTCACTGGCACACTCCTTATTAATTATTCTCGTTATATTAAATTGTGATCATTTCTGCTTCAAGAGGGTTGGGTTATAGAAAGTCTTTGTACTCGAAGTTGACTCACATCAGATTTTAATGGCTGTGGTCAGCGATTATGACTTGCTTATGCCATAAACACGAGCACCCAGGGGTTAAAGCAGTTAATACTAATTTCATGAGCTCATGTCCCAACTGTAACTCAAAATCCCATATGTCTGTTAGTAAACCTAAAAAGGCATATAAAAACCTACTATGAAAGGAAAAGATACACACGTGACTCTTGGAATTTGCAATTCTCCTAACAGAGAAAGGAAAAAAAACTTCCAACCCTACTCCTCTCACTTCCAAGAACCTTTCAGCAGAGGGGGGGGGTCACAGCACTGAGAATACAAAAGCTGCTTTTAGAAGGAGATCCTTTCTCCAAGGTTAGACTTATAGGGAGGTTCCCCTGAGACACTTAAATGAAGCCTGGCCAAAGAACCAGAAAGTACATTGCAGGGAGCTTCCTGTTCTGGTTGTGCGGAGGTGGAGAGGGAGGGGTGATGCTGCGTGACCTAATAGGTCTTTTCATCTTCAATTGACTATAATGCTAAGTACATTTATCGTGGACTCAAAGCCTGTCTTCTGAAAGATGCCATCTGGGCACGCCCGTCCAGGAGTGGGCATAACAATGCTTACCCCGATCTGTGCAAGAAGAAAGAGTTCCTATGTAGGAAGTACTTTGATGATGAAAATCACCCAGTGAGTGATACTCATTTTTATTCCCATCGGTCCTGGCCTGTGAATTCTGGCTCTCTGGGGCCAAACGAGTGATTGTAAAAAGGCAACTAGAGTTGGGAAGCGGGGCCTCTAAGAAAAGCAAGCCCCCATCAATGAAATCACTTTTCAGCATGAAGCCCCGGGACCCAACAGTACGCGCTCACAGTGGCTGCCCTCTTAGGGACTTCTTTGCTTCTGCTTGGTAACCACCCCCCACCTCAGGTCAAAGCCCAAAGAGGCTCACTCACGGTGGAAATCAAGAGGGAAATTTGCCCCAAGCCTCACAAGGACCTCTTTGTTCTCTCAAACGCCATTGAAGGGTATTGCCCAGGAGAAGAAGACCAAAAGACCACAGGCAAAGATATCGCAAGTGGTCTCAAAGCCTGACGAGGTATAATTAGCAAAAAGATTTTTGTTCTGGCCTCTAAAAAGTCCAGTGAATCAACACCCATTCGGTGCTGCCTTCAAGAACTAAATTCTGGAGGTGCTCTCTCACCTCCACGCTGCAAAAGTGCAGAGAATCTGAAGTCCTTACTTCAGAATTGCTCCTTAGTGTTGAGAGATTACTATCAAAGATTAATATAAAAGAAATACAGCTCTGAGGCTAGAAAGGGAAATAGCATAAGGCCCTTATATACGGGTCACCACTATTTGGATATGAATGCAAAGAATTTCTTCTGGATCATCTTGCAAATTGCCACAATGATTTTTAACCTTCCTTTCAGAGACCCCACTGGCTTCTCCCGGGAAGGAAACTTCAGTTTACACAAAAGCCAAGGCGTCCACACTGAGTCTCCATGACTGACTGATGACCTTTAGGGAAAGGTGCTTATCAGGACAGGCCATTGTCTCCTGCCCACCTCAATCTGCATTTCCAGCTGCTCCTGCTCGCCCCCTTCCCTTTCACCCGCCCAGCCCCATACCTTGTCACTCCAGCCTCAGCTGAGTTTATTGCATTTGCCCTTACAGCACAGGCACTGCGTATCTGGGCACACAGTTGTCACCTCCTAGACAGACAGTTCAGACAGAATCTGAGCAGTGGGGTTATCAAAGCGGTTCTTTAATGGGTGAAAAGAGTATCTTCCAAATCGCACCTTTATGAATTGGGGTCTGTTTAAAAATCCCTTTTGGTGAATCGGACAGAGAAGCTGTTCTAAAAAAAAAAAAATGAATTTTAAGTTACAGTGGTTTTAGGGTTTCATTCAGGAAATGTCAGGAGACCTGAAATACTCAAAGCATTGCCGGAAATGCTGCCCTTTAGTTTAGGGTTTATCTCCTTCCTGGGTGGACATCGTCCTCATGTTGCTGCGAACCTGCTTGTCTGTTTGTCCCTTACCTCCAGTGGCTTCCCAGAGCAAAGACCCAAGAATTTATACGGCCCCCAGCGCCCCCAAAGGCCCCCATTATGCCTCTGGCAGCACCACCATGCACTCTCCCCCTTGCTGGCTCTGTTCCAGGCACACTGTGCTCACCCTTCCTCTAGCCCACTCCCCTCTCAGCGCCTCGCCTCTCACCGCTTGGTCTGCCCTGACTCTACTTCCCCTAGATATCTGCTCACTCTCTCTGCTCCTTCAGAGCTTCACTCAATTGCCAACAGATCACTGGGGCTTTTCCTGGCTACCGTATTTCAAATAACCCCAACCCCACCCCAAACTTTCCCTTTCCCCATTTTCTGAATTTCTTTCCTCAGTAGAATTTATCACCATCTGAAGTCCTATATATTGTACGTCTCCTGCCTGTCTCCCCCCACAAAAACATAAGCTCCATGTGGGCAGGGATTTTTCTTATGATTTCATTCATTCTGAATTCCCAGTGCCTAGACCAGGGCCCAGATCCTAGGAGGTACTCAATAAATATTTGTTGAAAGAACAAAGGAAAGGGAAAGGATATTACTTGTACCCTCTTGCTGCATCCTGTCTTTCATTTCTCCTACTTCTATTCTTTTCTCTCCCTCCCTCTCACTTCCTCTCTAGAATACTCTTCTGCACCCTGCCACTCCAATCCCACCCTCTTTCTTAGGCAGATCCCTGGCCTCTCTAAAAAGGTCAACCCCCCCCCACACACACACACACACACACACTTCTCCTACCTCCATTAAGCAGTCTCAGCAAATCTGGTAAATATTTGGTGTCCTCTCTTTTATAAATTTATCACATTATAGGTCCCACATTTATGTGTATGACTTTTAAAATTAATGTCTGAGTCCCTAACTTGATAAGTTCCATGAGAACAGGACCCTATTATCATTATGCTCCAAGTTAACAGCACACAGAGGGCGTGCAATAATGAAGTATTTGTTGGTTAAATGAGGTAAAAAAGTTATCCTCTGAAGTAAACATTCATTCATATACTACAGTTAGGTAAACACCCCATAAAAGCATAATAACTCCTAATAATAGTAGTGGTAGTCGGCGTCATCCTGCGTTTCTCACCACATCTCCCCACCTCGCCCAGCACCCTCAATTATTTGCTCCCACCTTGCACCCTGAGGAAACCTGCAGGCACCCAGATCTTATAACTGAAACCAATCTTATTCCTAATGCACTTTGCCAGAGCCCCCATAGCAGAATTTACCACCCCAAACATGCCTACAGGTCTACATGCTCCCCAATGCCGTAAATGCAGCTTATTCTCTTCACATCTATAATTTCTAGCATATATTCAGTGACATATTCAACACAATTTTAGAGGCATATTCAACACAATTTTAGAGGCATATTCAATAAAAGCTTCAATAACCTAGCAGGTGCTCTATCCTGACTGACTTCAAGCCCTCTGTGATGAGGTGGCAACCTGCGATCCAGAGAACCCAACAAAAGCAAAGCCTTGTCTTATAACTTTCAAAAGCAGGCAGGCCTGGGGAAGAAAGTCTGACAAATGACCCAAATTTTTGATAACCTGCGGTCACCACCTCAAGGCAGGGTAGCCAGCAGTTCTGATCATTCGCTTCCTGGACTTTCTCAATTGCCTTTTGAGAGGCATTCCAAAAATCCTCCACTCCAAATGGTCTGATTTTTATGATTTATCTACATTTCAGTTGTTCTGCATAATTTTTTCAAGTTTATTGGTAAGAAAAAAAATCCTCATTGGAAATATACACAGCTTTGAGATGGTTTTTTTGTAGACAATTTCTGAATCACACACATACATTATCTCCCTGATAGGCAATGATGGCTCTTTAAGGAGCTGTCATGATCAATCGTAAAAATACATATTTAGAACACGTTTTAAAATGTGTGTATTATAAAAGTGTTTTAAAATAAGAACTATTTACCCAAAAGACTATAATGTTTCTGAAGAGTATTTTGTAAATCCATATTTGAGATTTTAAGGGAAGAAGAAAAAATTTCTGTCTGACCCAGGAGATCATAAAGACTTCACTGAAGCCATTAACATTTATTGTCTCTCAAGGGCTAAAAATGTTGCTGGGAACATGTTTCCAGGTTAGAGGGGAAAAAAAAACAAAAAAACACACAACACAGTCCATTCTTCTAACAAAGGGTCTTGGAAGCTTCTCTCCATCCTGCCCCAAAGGCTGACAGACACAAGTCCATTATACTAACTAATGGCACACTTAGAAGAAAATGCCATCCAGAAGATGTTAGCCCAGGGACCTTGACTAATGGGTACTGTCTAATGTTCAAAGACCCCATCAGCTCTGGTCACTGATGAGACATCCTAAGAGTAGTACATTAAGACCTTGGTGGAGAAAGCCACTGTGGCAAATCGGATAGGATGAATTGGACGTTTGAGGAGAAAACACTCTTTATCCCTTTTTCTCAAGTCTGGTTCAGGAGAAAAGTGATGATTAATAATCTCATGTAAAAACCTAGTGTCCTATACCTTCTGCATCTCCTTCCATAGACCTGACCAAGAAAAACACATGCTTGAATAAGTGCCCTTAGCTTTTGTATGTAGTTCTTACTGTAAGCTGTGTTTACCAAGGCAGGAAAATGGCTTTTTTTTTTTATTATTAATAGCAAAAAATTCCATTCACTTCAATGTTACACTGGAGATTTGCTTAAGAAAGGCAACGATCTGGAGAATGGCAGGAAATATATTGGATCAGTCCTCAAGCTGTGAATGCTATATAGTGTCTTCATATTTTTTTCCCAACTCTTTTTAACAAAAGACTTTTCGTTCTGAAAGAAAGAAAAAAGACTTGAGAGATGAAGTGAAAGAAAGAGAGGGGAGAAAGAGGGCAAGAAAGAAAGAAAAAAGGGAAGGAAGATTGAAAGACATATTATACACTAAGTGCCGGCCTGAAGAAAATGTCAACAGTCACCCTGTAACAGAAATCCAGAATGGAGAGGCTGAGACTTAACCAGAGCCATATGAGAAACACCGCTGGACAGAAATTGGGAGGGAAGCTGAACAGGGGCTCACGTTGACACTTTTTTCACTCTTTTTTGGGGGGGGTCCACTTTCACCACTTTTATTCACTTTTTTATACTACAGAGTTCACACATCTCTACTGGGCTTCCTCAAAAACATTACCTGCCAGGTCTGAATGACCAGCTGGATTTGATTAGGGCGGCAATGCACCCCGAACGGGAGAAAGGAGGTCAGAGATGATTGGACTTGGTTTTACACCAAAGGAAGTTAAGTCCCTAATATTTAATGAAACGAGCAGGTTTCCCTTCTTACACCTGAAATAACCTGCCCAATATACTGTCTCCGAAAGCAAACAGGCCCAGCCGAGAGCACCTTCAAAGCCAGGCTTTCATTTATTGTCAAGACAGAATCAAATTGTTCCTTTTTATGTAACACATGAGTTGGGCTGACCTCGCCATTCCTGCACAGCAAAGGCCTGGTTCGCTGCGTTGGCTTTATTTCCCTTCCTGTGATGTGACAAAGGGAATCTAAATTCTCAAGGATTCCTGGGCTCCTTGATGACGGTACGTAGCTCACGTCAATGGTAATGGGACTTAAACCTTGGCATTTCAGGCAGAATGAATTTTTTGTTGGGAACTTTTCCCCTTTTTCCCTCTTTCCCCCCTTCCCAAGCCTGATTTCACACCAGCTACGTTCCCAAACCCATAATAAATCACTAAGAATGTAAAATACACTCCCCTTCCCTCCCCATGGAGGCCCGGGTCATTTATCATCCTGTGGATTTCAAAAAGATGGTAGTGTTTTTATTGCAAAGGCCTTGTCATTACAGAAACTAGAAAAGAAAGTATTGATCACAATTAGATCGTATATTAGCAGCTCCTGATGCCTGGACTGCTGAGGATTTCAAGGTAGATCATTCGCCCCTCTGTTAAAATCCTGGACAGCAATTTCATGTTAGAATAACTAGTATAAACCCATAAAATGTAACCTAAAAATGTAATTGTAATTGCCATGCCAAAAGCAAGCCAGTCAATATCTTTGAGATTCTAATAGTTTCAAGCACTATTACCTTAACGGTCTCACATCACAGTACTGATTGAAGAAACATTTTGTCTTTTTATCTGTATGGAATGGCCAGCATAATCGCTGGAGCAGGGAGGGCTAAAATATTTATTAGTGAGTATACATCTTGGTTCAGGCGGTGCATGTCAATTTAGGTGTGGAAAGTTACAACGTAGCTCACTTCAATCCATTTTCAGGTTCTCCCAGGGCTCCTGGGTGGTCATCCCAAGCAGAGGAGGAGATCTTAAAGTCTGCCCCTCCGCCCAGATGGACTCCTCCTGGGGATTTTCTAGAAGGAAGCTCTTCTCGGGAGCTCTCACACTGGTCTTAAATTGACAGCAACTACCCTGGAACTAGTGTCAACCAACAGACAAGCCTGAAAAGAGAGGCGCTGAGTGGATGGGAAGCGTGAAGTGAGGCCAGCCTGACAGCAGCCAGTTCTCCAATCCACCTTTCCTGTCCAGCAAAACAGACAAGCCAACAAAACTATTCATTTTCACTTTATTGATTTTAATAAATGCACTTGAAAATAGGTGAATCAAAGCCTATCATTTTCCCATAGAAGACATCGTCTATAATTTATATCCTGAAAAGCACCTGTCACAATGTTCTAGCCAATTACCAAATGCAGAATTAGAAAGTACATGTAGAAAAGTTTCTCCAAGCCAGACAGTGAATCGTGTGTCTTTTGCCAAACCATACAGTCTAATTATACGGATTTGGGATGTAAGAAACACAAAAAGGCGTTTTTAAATGAATGGCATATTCCTGATCATTTCTCTGAGCAGTGAAAATGTATTTTCTCCTAATTCGTTGAACAGGAAGAAAATTTAGTGTCCAATCAGTTGAGAAACATCAGCACCATGGTCAAAAAAAAATTTCCTACCATGTGATGTGCACAATTAATTTTACAATTAAACTTATCTGGGTAATGTGCATCTCCAGAGCTAGATACAAACCCAGGGTGGGAGGGGTGTGTGGAATCTGCTTCATTTAGGGAAACAGACTCTGTGATTTGGTAAAAACCCAACAGCACTGCCCTCCCGGTGGCCTGCTAAGAGAAAGCATCCACTCTAACTTTTCACCAGGTCGTAAGTAAACAAACAAGGTACCTGGCTCCAACACCCCCTGCCTTCGGAAAGGAGAAGAGAGGAGAGAGACACACAGAGGCTAAAAGGAGAGAAAATGGGTGATGCTGGCCCCAAAATTAAGTAAGAATGCCAACCCTGTCGCCCGGGAATGGCCTGCACGGTCTACCCACGGTCTAACTGGCATTTCTAATACTTTTCACCTAGCCTGACTTGACAGATGCCTAACCTGAGCTACTGAGTGGAGACAGGCTGATGGGTCTTGGCCATACAGGGGGAAAATTTTTGATGCTTCTCACTTATGACATGATTGATTTTCTTTCAGCGGCCCTTCACTTTGGGAAGTGGCGAGGGCTGGCTCACTGAGCCCCGGTGCGCCCTGACCCTCGACACGCGGCCGCTGTGAGGCTGGAAACCGATGACGGCAGAAACCTAAAAAATCAATAGGCCCTGTCAGTCAGGGGCGAGGCGGACGTCTTTTAAAAACCCAATCACGACGTGTATTTGCTGCATGGTGCAGATCTACTGCACACTTGAGGACACACTGAATTTCCCCTTCCCCTTCCTTATTTATTTATTCGGCTCGGCTCTGCACTCACATTTTACCTCCTTTTTTGGGGGGGAGGGGAGGCCTTAATCTCTCAGGCAGCAAGGGAAAGGCAGCAAGCCATGTGGTAAGGTTGGTTCTTCATGATATTAACAGGAAAAATTCCCTGGAAACTATTTGAATAGTATGAAATAAATAGAGCACCTTGTGGCTGCCAACATAAACAGTGACATCATTTTTTTTTTTTTTACATTATCTGGAAAGAATTTAGATATAAGACTTTTAAGTCTAAAAACACATGAGGATAAAGCTGCTGAATAGACGTGGTTCAGGGAAGAGTATTGTTTAATTTTTCTTTTGGGGTTTCTTTAAGGTGAAAGAATGGAGGGGACACACACACACGCGCACACACACACATACACACTCTACTTCTCTGCCGGGAGAAAGCAGCACAGAAAAGCGTTCAGTTTCCAGGCAGGGTCAGTGTGATATTCACCATTCAGTGTGGACGGATTATCAAATATGCATCCTTTCTTTGGGAAACAGACAACGCAAAAGATGGCATTTAGCTTCTTTGTGATCTGAGCAGGGTGGGGGAACAAATATCAACTATGACAAGCCAAAAAGATAAGAGAAATACCATCAACTGGAATACTTCCCCCCAGAGAAAGAAATCCCACACTCACACAGAAAGCAAAATGAAGGAAGTGGAAAGGGGTTGGACACTAGAGAAAAACACGGAAGGATACGATTAGGTACAATTAAAATGTATGGCGTGAGAGCTACATGCGTGTGTATTTCAGAATTTCTGTGACACGCTTTTCTTCTCGCTCTTCAGAGCAATAGGTTTATTAGGCATCCTTCTAAAATCCAACAAGGTAAATATCATATACTAAAAAGAAAACAAATAAATAAAATCTGAATTCCCAAACTAAGCCCAATTAAAGGTTTCTTTATGGCTGTAAACCTGACAAGCTACAATTTCCCCCTGTTGCAGTGTGTGTGTGTGTTTTAATGTAATATTAATGAGCCAGGATGGAGGGTCATAAAAAGTGATAGGTTTTTGCGATGGTAAATTATAAATCGGTATTGATTTTTCCCGGCACTAATGCAGCCAGCTTATTGTAAGACACCACAGGCAAAGTGCACTTTATCAGATTAGACTGGGGCCGGTATCAAATATACATGAGAATAAGGGTGCATTTGTGAGTTAGACTAGACTTTTCTTCCCTAACAATGCATGAAATTTTTAAGGAAAGAAAAAAAAAAACAGACAAGGATACTGGGAAATTCAACTTTTTTTTTTTTTCCCCAAAGCACAAATTTCCAGAATTGTTGCTCTTGGGACAGTTTGTTTCCAAATTAATAGATGGTAGGAATAACACTAATGAAATTATAAATAATTTTCTTTAAAGGCCGGTCTATGCGTGTCTCGTTAAATTTGTAGTTTCAGGCCGTGCCATTAACAAAAGGACATGCTCCTGGCCTGGCCACTGTGCCCACCCTGTGGGTGTAGTATCATTCACTTCCCTCTGTCCATCAGCCACTGGGGGGGACCACGGTGGGAAAGATAGTATTTTTTTCAAATGACTGAGGTTCCTCTCCATTGGTATTTTACAGTCATAGGGACTTCATTAGACACTTCAGTGGAGATTTGAGCTATCAAGAGAAAAGAAGAGCCAAAGAGAAAACAAGAACAGGAGAAAGAAAAGAAACTGACTGGACCCCATTTCCCTCGACAAAGATGTTATTATTTGTTCTCTCTCCAAACACGGGTCAGCTTCTGAGCCGCTCTTATGTCAACAGGGAAGAAAGTCCTCACCCTGAGTGTTTGCCTTTTGTCCTTTGGAGAGACTTGCCCACCAGCTCTGCCGGGAGGCCAGCAGCCCTGCTTCCAAACACTCCCGGCTTCTCCCTGAACTGCTCCCGGCTCCCGGTGGAAGCCGGCGCCTCCCCGCGCACAAAGGCCACGGCCCAGCTCCGCCGCCTCGGCCCAGGCACCCGGTCCCTCCCACGGCCTGGACAGCAATCGGGACGGCCCGCTCACCCCGAAAACAGTCTCTCTGAAGAAGTCGGGGAGAACATGTGTTTACTGACAGTTCATTAACAAACATCAACCCCCCTGCAAGCTGTTTACCAGGGAACGTGGTGAAGTGTGAATATAAATAACTAACAAAGGAAGGGTGGGGAGAAAAGATCTCAGGGCTGTCGCCTTTTTGTGCATTTTGAATCTGTTTTCTTTTTCTGCAGGAAACATGATGCTCCTGAAGGCAGATCCATGGCACCCAGGACGGTAAAAACAATAGGTGTTTGTACACTGGGATCGAGAACATGAAATAAAAACTCTGAAAAACTGGAGCATGTCATTTCTTCTCATTTTTCCCTCCTCGCCTGTGTCAAGAGATTTAAACATTTTTTTTTTAAATAAAGCTAATAAGTTACATGATAATTAGGTTAAGGCTATACTGTATTATTGCTTATGTCTAAAATATGAAGGATGTCAAAGCTGCAGCAAAAGTTCACAAAACCCAGGCCCCAATCTCAAGGAGCGTAAAATCTGAGTTAGGGGTAAGCAAAGTTGGCCAAGAACATATACCATTCAATAAGGTGTTTCTCATTTGTTACGTCAATACTCAAAGTGGACCATACTGAGTAAGGGTAGCTAACTCTTTCCAAATGTTTAAAAAAAAAAAAAAAAAAGTCTTACTACAATATCTTTGTATCAGAATGACTCCTGCAATTACAGAAACAAGGGGAAAATGTTTTGGGACAAGAACAAATCAGGTAAAACCTAATAAAGCCAAAAGGAAATTAGAAAAATGGAAGGTTGTTTTCATGGGAGTTTAATCTTTTCCCTGAAAAGTGATCTTTATTATACGTCAAATCAACATCTTCAGGTTCTTTTTTATGGAGTTATGAAAGTGAAAGCATACATTCTTTACCTACGGTAATTTAACATTATTAGCGATGCCAAAACCCTCATTTACATTTTTCATAAAATCATGCAGAAGGTCTCACTGCTTTAGGAATAAAGCTAATAAACAAATACATAAATTAGTGTATTTTAATTAAATGTTATCCCATGAAGTAATATTGTACACCACTGTCTAATGCAAGAACAACTTTCTTACTTAAAATCCAGTATGATATTAAAATATTAAAACTCATTAAAAATTAATTTTAAAATACAAGCGTTCAAGTACTCCGAGTTCTGTATTTTTAAAGGTTTTATGTTGTTGTTGTATGTACAAAATAATCCCTTAGCTTCTAGAAACATAGAGTAAAAAGCTGAGATTACTTTGCAGAACTGCACTGATGGACTTAGAAATATTGCTATTGTTTTTGTTTTTAAATATTTCATCAAAGCACTGTTGCTAGGATCTCACAAAAAAATCAAGAGACACATACAGAAAAGTAAGATTGAATAATGATTTCAATTCATTATTATAAAGATCTGGTATGATTATGTTATTTTAAAATTGTAGCCAATTCACTGAACCAGAACCTACTTGAATGCCCACTGTGTGCCGAACGTGAGCTATGCCGGTAGGATTTAACTGCCAAATTATGGCTTGCAGAAGAGGATTTGAAATAAGTGACTAGCAGCCTAGACCGAGCCACAAACTAATTGAAACTCTGTAGAAAGATAAATAGGTTCTGGAACATGCCTAGAAATGTCTTTAGAAATTCTAGGTCAAACACGTAAGTGCTCTGAGACAATGAACTAATGCATGCAAATCGGTTGACATTTATTAAATAAGTATTAGCTGCTATGGTTGTTACTAATAGTATTATTTGCACAGTAAGTCTCAATCAAAAGGGCAGTTGACCAAAGCTTAAAATCACAGATGGAGGGGATGCACTTGGGTATACATAGATACATACATTTTCTCAAGTTAACAGTCATTTATTGAGGGACTATTTATTGTATGTCAGACACTATGTTAGGAGAATGCGAAGATTAACAAGATTAAACCATGCTACCTGAGAGCCATTACTTTGTCTGCCTTATTTATTGCTATATCTCTCCTGATCCTAGCATAGAGCCCGATATATTGCAGATACTCGACAAACACTGGTAGCACAAACGAATTAATAACTGAACAAGAATCCCCATGACAAGGCATTCGCAGTCTAATTCCTTTTGCCATACCTGGATTTTTCCATCACAAATCCAGCTTGCTTTTTTTGAAAACTCCTCCTTAGCTAAAAGTAATTTAATAAAAAAGCCATAATCCCTTGATTCAGATACTATATAGTCCAGTTGGTATTTAAGAGAAAAAGATAGATTTTGTGGTCTGAATAGTGTCAAACTTCCACCCAGCATCCTATGTATGAAGCTCTTAATTTAACCAGCATTAGCCTAGAAGGAAATTCAAGATGAACATTGTGTGATATGGGGCTGAATCTTTGCAGGACCCATTATTCCTTGCACCCTGACCTAAAAGCCACACTTCATCTAAGAGGCCCTAAATATACCTCATGGAGTCCCTATGCTCTCAAGCCCAGGACAGAGTTCTTGTCAGGAAAGTATCAGCTTTTCATTTCCATCAAATTACTGTGACAACCCAGAAGGTGGTAAAATAGCACAAGGGTTCCCTTTGGCAGCAAGCCTTGAAAAAGCCCTATCTTTCATTACGTCAAAATTCTTAGTATCCTGAAGACATGAAAGAAGACAGGAAGAATAGGCCCCAAGGAAGCATGGGGGGGGTTTTATGTATATAAGTATGTTTGAAAGAGGCACATTCACTGAATAAGCTCTCTGAAAGTAAGACCAACTTGTTCTTTCCAATACAACATATTTACAATACCATCTGAACTCATGGACATGAGAGGCATCTTTTTTCAATATTGGTGGAATGTTCTCTGGAGTAGTATTGATTGCACAGTGATGGGAAACTATAGGACAAACCTGAACTAATTAAGCAATAAGCTCAAAGACGACCTACCTTCAATACCAGTTGAAAATACATTTAATTATTGCATGGATGCAACGACATGAAGAGGAAGACGCCATTTGGGTAAATGTATCAGAGTATTGACCCAATGACTGAGACTCCCTATCAGCTCTAATGTCTCTGAAAATCAAAGGAAATATGAAGCAGATATTTCAATTTGGAAAGTGAACACTACCAAGTGGGTGGGGGTAGGAGTGTGGAGGGAGGAGGCGATGGCCAAACCAGAGATAATGTGCTCAACCAAAACCCAGAATAAATAGGTTCCAGGCCCAGGACAGGCCATTATTATAAGTACTTGAGAATATTTTAGTACTTTATCTCGGCAGAATGTCATCTTGCAACTTCGTGTGTGTGTGTGTGTGTGTGTGTGTGTGTGTTGACCATATAAAGAAAATAGAACTGTCTCTTCAAATGGGAATTCAGTAACAAAAATTTGAATTGAAATGCTGATTACTGTTACAATAGTTGAGTCCTTTAGTTTGCAGCTGATTTCCCATGAATCTCATAAACATCCAAGTCTTACTTGACATCCCAAAAGAAAGGGTAAAATACCTACAGGAAGCCTTTAGAGCCTCAAGCTCCTCTAAATTCAATTGACCACTTTTGTTGAGACCACTAACTAAGGAGGGTGCTGATGATAATATTCCAATGGTAGCCAGAGCCATCGATGGTCATATTGTCCCCTGGTTTGAAAACTGATTTCTATGGTACTCTCCATGATGACTTCAGGTTTTTAATTTCTGTTCTCTAGGTTTCTCAAGTCTCTTGTCTGATGACCTCAGTTTAAATTTTATTTTCCTATTTTGTGGGGACTTGACCTTTTTCTATAGTATTTTTTCTTATAAGTCCCCCCCATCACTTTTTTAAGGCAAAGAAAGCAGTGCCAATATGTATTCAGGACGATGCTCGTGGAGCAAGTACACGACCATTAAGTGACATCGAACCACATAGTGAGAAGTCGGTTCCCTTTTCAATTTCCTATCCTGTTCCGATGAAGTCAGTGAGAGAGTCTGTTTGGTGCTAGCATTTCTTGCACACCTGACGCTTGCCAGGCTCTGTGTTTAGCCGCGTCCCTGGCAGGCCCCAGCGTCCGGCTCCAAATATCACAATGCTGCTTTCTTTTCGTTGCGAGTATTCTGTGGTCACCTCCCATTTACTGCAGGTGAGGCTGAAATGCCACTTACTGCAGCGCCATAGAGTCTCCTTTTAAAATAAATTCAAGTTTAAAGAGTGCAAGTGTTGTGGGAATGATGTTTACAAGGACACCCGGGCAGGAAAGAAAGCACCTGAGCTGAGAAGCTGACAACCTAGGTGTTTTGTTGTTGTTTAAATATATCTTTATTGATTTCAGAGAGAGGAAGGAAAAAGGAGAGAGAGGGAGAGAGAGAGAGAAACATCAGTGATGAGAGAGAAACATCAATTGGCTGCCTCCTGCACGCCGCCTGCTGGGGATCGAGCCCACAACCCGGGCATGTGCCCTGACCGGGAATAGAACCTCAATCTCCTGGATCCTAGGTCGATGCTCAACCACTGAGCCACGCCCAGCCGGGCACAACCTAGGTTTTTAGTGATGGTTCTGCCACAAACCAACTCTGTGACCGTGCGGAGGTCCCTGATCATCACTTATCTTGATCGTAACGTGAAGGCATTAGGTCAGCGTATCAACCTGATTGTGCACTACAGTGATCCGGGGACCTTTAAGAAAATGCTGATGCCTGGGCTCTACCCCAGATCAATTAATTCAGAATATGTCTGGAGCAGGGAGTGGACACCAGCACTCGTTTTAAAGATTCTCGGGAAATCCTAATGCCAGGGCGGGCCTGAGAACCACCGGGAGAGACGACCTCTAAAATCTCCAGGGTCCTAATATTCCACGGAAACTAATATGAAGCAAGCCAAAGTCTGGTTTCTCTCTGTTCCTTTCTCTTTCCCTTTTCTTTTCAAACCTTCCCTCACTTTGTTTCAAAGTTCTGGAACCAGACAGGCTTCTGAAGTTTGCTGACGCAACAGCTCCCAAATCACCGTTATCTGCAAAAGCCACTGAGGCGGTTTCCCTGTGTCTCGTCATATCAGTAACAGAGCCGTCAAGACAGCAGCATCAGAGTGGAAGGGCAGGGGTCCCGGGCAGAGTGGAAGGGCAGGGGTCCCAGACAGGGTGGAAGGACAGGGGTCCCAGGCAGAGTGGAAGGACAGGGGTCCCAGACAGGGTGGAAGGACAGGGGTCCCAGACAGGGTGGAAGGGCAGGGGTCCCAGGCAGAGTGGAAGGGCAGGGGTCCCAGACAGGGTGGAAGGACAGGGTCCAGGGCAGGGTGGAAGGACAGGGGTCCCAGACAGGGTGGAAGGGCAGGGGTCCCGGGCAGAGTGGAAGGGCAGGGGTCCCAGACAGGGTGGAAGGACAGGGGTCCCAGACAGGGTGGAAGGGCAGGGGTCCCGGGCAGAGTGGAAGGGCAGGGGTCCCAGACAGGGTGGAAGGACAGGGTCCAGGGCAGGGTGGAAGGACAGGGGTCCCAGACAGGGTGGAAGGGCAGGGGTCCCGGGCAGAGTGGAAGGGCAGGGGTCCCAGACAGGGTGGAAGGACAGGGGTCCCAGACAGGGTGGAAGGGCAGGGGTCCCGGGCAGAGTGGAAGGGCAGGGGTCCCGGGCAGAGTGGAAGGGCAGGGGTCCCGGGCAGAGTGGAAGGACAGGGGTCCCGGGCAGAGTGGAAGGGCAGGGGTCCCGGGCAGAGTGGAAGGGCAGGGGTCCCGGGTAGAGTGGAAGGACAGGGGTCCCGGACAGAGTGGAAGGACAGGGGTCCCGGGCAGAGTGGAAGGACAGGGGTCCCGGGCAGAGGGGTCTCGGGCAGAGTGAAAGGGCAGGGGTCCCAGGCAGACTGCCCAGATCCCTAACGCTGGTCCCGCGTCCCAGAGGAGGCGCGTTCCCTGAGCTGGATGCAGGCAGCCCACGCTCAGGTCCTGCCTCCAAGTGCAGGCGGGCTGCGGAGCCAAGGTCCAGCGAGACGCTCAGCCTGCGGGACGCGAGCATCCGCTCCAGGGCTGGTGCTCTCCACATGCCACTTAAGCCCCTCCATCAATAACCACTTACCCCAGGAATGGCCCGTCAGCACAGCCATTCCCATCAGCCTGGCTCTTCCGCCCGCGCGGCCCCGGGTCAGGGGGCAATGGCGTGATAAATGTGGAGCCCCAAGCTGCACTGTCTCTCCCAGCCCGTCTCCTTCCCCAGCTTAATTAAGAAACAACATGTTTCCTGTCTCTCCTCCCTCTCCTCTTCTCTCCCCCCCTTTTTCTTTTTCATCTTCCCCTCCTTGGTCTGCAATAGGGGGACTGTCCTCTACTTCAGGTCATGGCAGGTGTAAGTGAATGCTAATGACAAGTCCCATATAAAAATTAGAAACAGGTACACTATCAGGACTATTTTTTTTTTAATAAGAGTCACTTCTATCTCTTCCCATAGCTTTCCCAGGCTGCCCTGGGTGGTTCTCAGGCAGGCGCTCAAACTCTAAGGCCCACAGGAACCATGGGAGGGTTGCACCCCCACGTAAAAAGAGCAGCTATAATCCGCAAAGCGGGACAGCGGGGCACGCAAGTGAGCCCGTGGTTACATGTTCTCTATTTTTTAAAGAACAGCCTGATACATAGGTGTGAATGTGAAATCCTCTACTTTGATAATATTGGCATCTAATTCTAATTTTAAAATATATATATTCTTCAGACCAAACCAAATGCACCTGAAGGCTGAATTAAGTCAGGGAACCACAGATTTGGGGGGGGTTATAAGCAGGGGCCTGGGGGGAGAGAAAAGCAAATTCCTAAGAATTTAATCTCCCTCATTTCACTGGATTTGCCAGACTTATATGACCCTTGTCTGGGTCCCAGCTTAGCAATTCTATCACTTGCCACCCAATAATAATGATTATTATTACTATTTTTATAGATTTTCATGTGTACTTTTGCTAAACACCCGTATGAATAAGGTATTGTAATCATCACCATTTCACAAGAAGGAACCTGAGGCTCAGAGACTCAATAACTCACTTGGATCACACAGCTCGGAAATGTTGGACACATTTAAAGCTGAGGCTGCCCGATTCCAGCACCCATATTTCTAACCCCGCACTAACAACAAGCTTCCCATCCTAGAACTAAAAGGTCTAGAGAAATATCAGGGGGCTGTTGGGGAGCTAAAGCAGAAAGATCTTCAGTAAAATCCAGGCTTCCCACGTACCAACTATGTGCCCTTAGTTGTGCCCTATTTCATTTTTCTGAGCCCCTGTTTCTTCTGCAAAATAGAAACAGCATTAGTATTTCCCAAACAAGCTAGTGGGTGAGCATAACATGATATTTATGTAAAGGCTTAGCACAGTGCCTGGAGGATAATAAACACTGGATAAAGTTGGGCTACTATTATTTTTTTAATTTTCTTTACTGAGTCATCACGCCTCATATTCAGCCCTCTACCCTTAAGCAGCAGAATCTTAATACTCCCTTGGGTTTTAAGAACAGTTTTAAGTCTTCAAAACCTTTTAACATCCATTATTTCATTTGATCTTCCCAAGAATCTGATGAAGCAGGTGGGGCAGGGATGACCTCATAGAGGGATGAGAAACTGAAGAAGGCACAGAAAGGTTCAGAAGACTTCCAAAGTCACACAGCTAGACATAGGCTCCATAATCCTGAGCTTTCTTCTATTACTAGACATTCAAGGAAGAAGTAGGTAGGGAAGCCACAAAAATGGAAACACTATATGTGTCCTTGGGTGCCTGGAAAATTAATGCGAGTTATGACACAACTAACTGCCCTGGGGGGTAAAAAAGAACACTTCTGAAGAAATGTAAATGAGCTCGAATTAACATACTGCAAATTATGTGGATAAATACATATAGGAAACAATTACTAGAAGCAGTTTAGTAATTTAGCATGAGTAAAAGCTGGGATAGTAGAATATGAAGAACTCCCTGGAGGAGGACAGTAAGAGGTATAGGGCCCCCTCTATGCATGTCTCAAACTCCGTAGAATTGGGAATGGTGTCCCATGGGCTCACTGGAGCAACATTTTGGGGAAAGCACGTCATTTTCCCCAACTCTGTCTCTGGAGCACATATTACAACTTAGACGACTACATTATTAAATTCTCTATTTTCAGCATCTACCATGTAATCTAGCTCATAGTGGGTGCTCATAGTTGGTAGAATGAATGAATGAATGAATGAATGAATGAATGAATGAATGAATACCTCTGCTCAGAAAGATGGAAAAAGCTATGAGCCCACTTGCAGTGGACCTGGCTCATTCTCATGGATATCTGTCATTTTTCCTGCCCAATCCATTTCTTGGTAATTGCACTGTTCCTTTACTGAACTGTCCCAGCCCATTCTTCATGATTTTAAAGGAAATGATAGCCAAGTCAGGCCAATCCAACCCTCTCTCCCTAGATGCTGAATCTTAAGAACAGCGGGACACTGGGGAGGGAACAGGAGGAGGCCAGGCCTTTGGCTGGCACCATCCTGAGAGACCACTGCATCTTATGACCCAAATCCCCAAGGTTGCTTTACATCGTCACCTTCCCACCACCTAATTACTCAACTCTTCTTATGACTTTTAAGCTTATCATTTATTTCTCCAATGAACCCTTCTTTTTGCTTAAGTTGTCTGTCAAGAATCAATTTCTCTGTCTTGAAACCAAACCAAAGGACCATCTGCCTTGGAAGTGAGCAGTATAGTGGGTGGCTTGCTGTTGTATCAGCTGATGCAATCCCAAGAGGCTTTAAATAGGCCCCATTGTTCTTCTGAGCCTGCCTCCCTGAACATATTAATAACAATATAAATACAGAGAAGTGTGTAGTCTGTTAAGGTTGCCCCTACCGATGCAAGAGAAAGAACCTTGCTTCTAATATTTTACTCCATTTCTCTCCTTCTGGTTTAGAATTGGCCAAAACAGAGCCAGTGGAATGACATGCAGAGAAAAATAATAATTCCTCAAAGGGCATTTTCCCCTTTGCCTCATTCAGCAGCTGGCATCTCCAATTGAACCAGCTTCTACACAATCCCAACAGAAAGCCCTATGGCAGCCACTGGTCTTGCCCACCACAGGCTGAGGCTGAGGCCCTCTTCTCTGCCCCGGAGAAACATTGTTGAAACATCCTGCGCTGTGATTCTGGCTGCTTCTGGCCTCTGAGGCACACCAAGGAACATCATGACTTCCTGGCTCTCGATACCCAGTCAAGCCTCCCATCCATACCCAACACCTAACTGAGCCACAAGCCTCCAGTATCACAGCAGCTGAACAGCTAGCGTGTGCCAGCAAGAAACAGGAAAGGACAGAGTGGGAAAGGAGGGCTTTCTGCAAAGCCTCCGATTCAGCCTCCAATCGCAGAGAACTGGGATTCCTCATTGTTAAGGAAATGCACTAATGGGCCCAAATGCAGACTGCTGCTCCCGTGCCAAATGATGGCCAATTTCTTGTCAGACTGGAAAGCAGACACAAGCCTCTTCATGTCAAATGATGGGTATAAATGGCCATGAGGCTCTTAGAAACCCTCAGACTAAATGCTTAGTCACGGTGATCACTGTAACCAGCCACCAATTAAACCCAAATGCAGGCATCCCTGGGATCAAGGCTGGGTGCAGCCCCTCTCACTAAAGCCCTCCTCCCTTGGTGTAGCTCCAAACCCAGCTTCCGACCATGAGAGCAGAGCGGCCATGAGCACCAAGAACAGAGGACAGCAGTAACACTTCAAAAATTCTACTCAAGATGCTGGAAGGGCCCGTGAGAGGTCAAGTACCTCTCACAGCCACTCATTCATGTGCTCATTCATTCAAGACATATTAACTTCTTGTAACAGCATCTAAGACAGGCTCTAGTCCACCCCTTCCTTCATTCAAGACACCTTTTGACTACCTGGGTTGACATGATAGGTGCCATGGGGACACTATTTCTATGCAATGCTCTCAATGGCACAGCCTTCGAGTAGCTTACAGTCTTTGCAGGGGGGTTAAAACACAGAAAAACAACTAGAAAGCAAGGTGAAAAGTGATGAGTCCATAAGAGGTCCCAACAAAAAACAACAGAACCTCAGGGGTGCCATTGGAAAGGGTGATGAAGGAACGGATGGGGAAGCTTCCAGGAGGAAGCGAAGCATGAAGGTCCTGGCACAGGGTGGGAATGAGTGTGAACACGGGGTGGAGGCCTGCGGGCGCAAAGTGCAGGGCGGGCAATAGGAAGTCCATAATCGGGGAAACTAGGTACCACAAGCATTCTCTTCTGCTGGAGTGGAGCGCGTGGTGGGGACGTCCCAGGTAAGTGAGGCCCGGGTCCATGTGAGGAAGGCCTTGCGACATGCAGCCGTCCTGGCTCTGGGAAGCTGGCGGAAGTCTCCTGCTGGAAGGAGGACGCATCAGACGTGCTCTGTGCAGAAGGCTTCCCTGGCTGCAGATGGAGGAGCAGGTCCGAGGAGGGAACTCTTTAAGCAGGGGACAACTTAGAGGTCACCGGAATAGCGCAGACCTGAACTACAGTGGGGAATCCAAAGAATGGTTGTGAAGACCGATTCTCCCTGAGATGTCACTCGTTCAGTCCTGGAATATAGCATGGGGGGCGGGGGGGCTTTGAAAGGCAGTATGATTCCCTACAGAAATGGGCTGAAGTCCCAAAATTTAGCCCTAACTCAGGCAAACACGAGCTGTGTGATTTCAAGCGAGTCCCTTAATCTCTCTGGGCCTTCGTCTCTGTCACTATTCACAGTGACACCTAATGGGAACTACTGTTGGGATGGGCAAACGTGAATGGACTTTCACTTCTTCTGTAAGAACTGTAAAAACAGAGACTAATAAAGCATTACACTGTTTCTATGAGGTGGTCCTTCAAGGATCTGTAATTTCCAGGCTTCTGTGTCAGGGATAATCTAACTCTAGACATGGGCTAATCTCAGTGAAACCCATCACTCTCCATTTCCTCAGCACTGATGAGCCAAGTGATAACTACAGCCAACAAAGTGTATGAGAACTCCATAAAATATCCCAACACTGAGCCTTAGCCGCAGGACCTGCTCAATGCCTCCATGTCCGGTCTTGACAGAAAGATTAGCAGAGTAATAATGTCAGAGTGGGACGGGACCAATACATCTCAGTCCTGCTGTCTAATACCTGTGTAAGCTTGAGGTATTTGTTGCTGAGCCTCAGTTTCTCTATCTGTAAAACAGAGTTAATAATTTCCTAGTACTGATAAGAGTATTCAATAAATACGCACCACACAGCACAGTGCCTGGCACATAATAAGTACTCAATAAATAGCAGCAATTATTCATTGTTATTTTTATTATTGCTGACATCATAGGCATTGTTTCATTAATTTCAAACTACAATATTTTGCATATCCAGCCTAACATACCAGATGGTTGCTTAAAAATATCTTGAATTACTGCTTATAAAAACAGCTTGAGACATTCCATTGAGGAAGTCACTGGTTTGTTTTTTAAGTTGAAAAAAATCTCATATTTTATGTAATAGATGCTTTTGCAGAGATAGTCATTTTAACCACATGTTTTGCCACTGCTTATTGACAAAATGTTTTTCAAGAAAAGAAAAAGTACACACACACAATTGTTCTGTTGTCAAGAAAATATATCAAGACCAAGATGTGAACATTGCCAAAAGATGACAGTATTTGGCAGGCCTAAAAAATGTGTCATCTTAAAAGTATTTGTGCAAAAGCAGAAAATAAACTATTCAATATTTTAGTCACTTTGGGTGATTAAGGCAATTCATTAGGTTTTAGTTTAAAATGTCCTTGGAGGAAATTTGCCTTCTCCAGCCTAGCCAGCTTTATCCTTCTGGGTATAAATTTAAACAGCTTAAGTTTTATCTGTGTTACCTTGGAGTTTTTGGCATTTGCAAGGGCTTAACTGGCCCTCCCCACCTACCCCATTCACCCCCTTGAATGTTTTTGCAACACATTTTAAATTAAAAGCATTTACTAGCCCTGAGACCTCGAGCAACACACTAACTTCCCAAGTCTCAGTTTCCTCTTCTTTTAAACAGTTGGGGCGGGGGAGGGAGGGTTAGGATTTAGGAAGAACAAACCCCGCCTGGCTCACAACACGGGCTAAGAGAGAATGGATCTGAAAAATCTTTTTGTTAATGGTGAAGCCATTTCTCAACATTTTCCTGACAGATCCCTTAAATAAATCCTTGTAAGGGCAAAAAGGTGTCCCTTTTGCCTCAATGCAAGTAACTGTGTTGAGTTTACACAGAAGCAGAGGCCAAAATGCTCCCAAATGGCTTTCCTTAATGATTTTTTTCCATCAGAATTAAAGAAACGTATGCCCTTTCGAAACTATTTATGAATGTGTATCTTGTGAAGTTATAAATACATTTAGATCCATTTCTCTTCCCTTCTTATAAAGACATTGATGTGTTTTTTCTGACATGCCTCATGAACTCAGTCAATCACAAGTCTTTCTTAATGGAAACCACATGTCTGCCCAGAACTGTGTAATTATAATGCTAGGATTCTTGGCACTGCCAGGAAAAGGGGCATTGTCAAACCAATTAAAGTTTATTTACTTACATACCATTTCTGGATCAGAATGTTCTTTCTTTTATGCTGATGCTGAGAAAATATATATCTCATCAAGTTGTTGTAAATGTTTTTTTTGGACAGATTTACGTTTCTTACCAATTATATTCCTGGTTTTCAGTTCCTTTGCATGTAACTAAAAATTTCTTTAAAAAGACATCTGGGAACAGCATCATGAGATGTTCTGTAAATAAGACTTTGCACATTTTACACCGAAATTACTGTGCTTGTCTATTTTGCTGCTGAAATGTAATTTTATAGGATTTATCTCCACTAAGGGGTATGTTAAGAGCCATGCTGTTTCCTTTAGACTTGTCAGGGATTGAGCATGGCCTACAAAGGGGTCTGGACTTGGGGTCTGGCTCAGCTATTGAATCAATGGATTATCAAGAGAGGGAAAAAGTTTCTTAAAATCTCAGTATTTTTTGGCTGAAAAGTAAGAAAAATTCTATTCACAGAAAAATAACAGTGATAACGGGAAGTACCTTGGTCAACTGAAAAGCAGTTAATTTGAATTAATATCTGAAGGTGGACACAAGCTAAATGGCCTTGGACAAGACCTTTTACCACTCTGAGCTTTGATTTCTTGTCTGTGAAATGGGACTAATAATACTTACCCTATGAGCCTCAAAGGATTGCTTTCAACTTAAAATGAAATAATAGCAAAGCACCTTGAAATGTGCAAAGTAATTCCCACTGCCATTCTCTCTGACTCTATTCAGCCTAAGTTAGAACCATGATCACAAACCAGCAAAAGCAAAACTGAGGAACAAATTCAGATCATGGCCATAACCAAGAGCTTAAACAAACCAGACTGAAAATCTCAAGTTCCAGTCCAACTGGGAGAAAGGGGCCAGTCAAGGAAAGTAAGCCTGCCCTGGGGTAAGTAAGTAGACAGACACATAACAGATTCACTCATGAATGTCTCCGTCCACTGTTACCACAGAAGAGAAATGGCCTATTTGTTGTCAAGGCAGAAGGGAAGATGGGTAACGTTACTTAGGTTCTCTTCTCATTCTGATGCTGGGTCCCACACTTGTCAGGAAGAAGGGGCCGACAGCAGGCCCCAGGTAAGCCATTCAAACCTTTGGTGGATGGGTTTATCAATTCTCCAGGTAAGTGTCTTCCAGAGGGAGGGCAACATGAGCTTCGTCTCTTACCTCTTGGGGCCACCAAATGAAATGACTGTGAGACTCTGCTTTCATTTCCACCAAGGAGAGACAAGTGGGAAACTCCAACAATGTGAGTAGACTAAAGCCCAACCCAATGTTCTACAGGCTCAATGAGCAATCTGATTCCTATAGCATTGGGTTATTCTTGCAGAGTTCGCCCAAACCCAACAGCTAAGCTAGCATTATTAGCCTCTTTAAACTCTTACCCTTAGAGTCAAAGGAGCTTCATCTTACAAAGTCCACCATATAAAATCTGAACATGCCTTGCTAAGGGGGCTGTGCTAACACGACCTCAGGCAAAGGAGTAACACACCCTGTGGGGAGTATTTCCTGACATGAGAGTCTACCCTGCTAGTGAGAACTCTGGGAATGTCACGTGTCCTCCTGTTGAGAAAAGCACCCTATTTCTTGGAACTCTATGTCTGAAGTTTATCCTACTTTAACATTTATATCCTATTAGCTTGATACCTCATAATAAGAATGACTGATCTTGCAACACCGTTTTCAATTTCATCCTTTGAATGGTTATTTTATCCGAAATTCACTGCCACCTCAAATCCCAAATACACCATTACATTAAGAGACCCAGTAGGGCAAAAAACACAGTTTTGCTCAAACTAATAAAGCAGAAAATTCATGAATGGTTTTTTTTACTAGGTGAGAATTCTTCACTCTAGGCAGTGCTAACTAAGAAGTTCCCTAGTTCATTCTGATTTCTGAACATTCGAACTAACAATGCAGAAAATTTCGGGTTGATTTTTTTCATCATGCAAGAAATCCTTAATAAGAAGGCAAGTTCTTTTAGTTTATTTTAATTTTTGAAAATTCATTCTGGATTTTACATTTCAGAAATGCATCAGTTGTGTGAGAGGCATCCTCTGGTCTCCAGCGGCACAGCACAGGCAAAGTCCTCTGGTAGACAAATAGCCATCGATTAAGAAAAGTCAGGGCTGTCTGGTTGGTTATCCCTCTGCACTGTCCAACAAGGCATCCCCTATGCCCTGGCCAAGCTTTGAAGAAAAGTCAGTTTCTGTCTTAGAGATTCTCTCCACCTTGATGGGAGAGTTTGGGGAGTGGGGCAAGCGGTATGAAATTGGAGAAAGAGTATGCCAGAGCCTTCCCCAGAGACCAGATTTTCCCTTTTCTGCTTCTCCCAACATCCTACTGTTCTTGGATTCTTACACACAAGTGGTATAAAATAATCTGAACCTAGGTATTAATGGCAGCTTTCTGGGGTTGTATTTATTTAGCAAGAGACTAAGATTCAATGTGAAATAGGGGGAAATTTTAGGCACAGTAGCAGCTCACTGATGGGGATGACGCTAGACATGTTTGGCTTAGACCTGTCGGGAATGTGGCAGCGGGCACACGAGCAGCAGCAGAATTCTGTGACTGTAGAACTTCCAAGTCCCCCTGAGCCCTGCGAGTCTAGGAGGCCAAGCAACCTGCCATCGCAGAGAAAGCTTTCGTCAGGCCTCAGCATGGTGCCGAGGAAAGAGCCTATAATGGGCATCAGATGGACAGTGGTATGACTCCAGGATCTGCCATCAGTGAAGCTTTGTGAGCCTGGATATATTCTTAACCTCTCTGATCTTCTTGTACAACTGCTGTGAGGATTATCTAGACAGTTAAAGAAGGAACCCAGCACCCTGCCTGGCACAGGGTAGCTGAGTGATAAAGTCTTAGCTCCCTCTCACTTCATATCCCAGGGCAAAGGCATTCTGTATTACTCCACCTATGGGCAGGGCAGCTGGAGCCTGAAGCTAGGAGCTAAGAAAGTGATTTCACCTTTGGTCAGAGACACACAATGCAATTTTGTTGCACGAGGCATAGAGACTCCCAAAATGCGTTAACTCGAACCTACTGGATTCCGGGGGTGCAGTGATCGGTCAAGTACGGTAACAAAAAGGATTCAACCTCCTCGAGGATCTCAGCCCTGCTTCTGGCAGTCTGGCCTCCAGCCTTTGGCTCTAACAGAATCTGGGCCCCAAATCCAACTTTAATTTATTGGTGACCTCATGGCTTTCAGGAGTATTATACAGGACTTATCTGGAACACACCCTTTCCTACGCCCTTTCTTTTATTGGATAAATCTGATGATCACACTGATTTCTTGGACCTTCTTATCTAGAAAGGAATTTTTCTGGAAGTACTTAGTATTCATTAATCAAATCAAGAAAGTTACTCTGGACTTTATAACTTGTAGCTTCTCATTTCTTGATATACTTTCTTGATAAATTAATGATGGTTTTGTCACAATTTTTCCTAATTTTTTATAAAATATTTTAATTAACTCTCATTCTATAGGTTAAAGACAAAATTATTTAGATTTGGAGAGTTGTGACTTCTGTCTCTTTAACTCCAAAAATGTGGGGTTTTCTTTCACTTTCTCCAAACCTGCTTTCTAAAAGCAATTTCAAAATGTGAGTTTATTCTTAACTATTTAGTTCAATTCTGGGTATGAATTTATGAGGTAATGAGGAGGCCAAAGACACGGGGAAATTATGGAAACTGAGGCAAATCTTCACTTAATTTCTCCTGAAAACCTGCATATTTAGTAAGTCTGCTTAAATAGCCTTATAGGAACTGTACATCTCTACAATTATCACTGTATTTCTAGTTTAAAGGCAACAAATGTAAAGAATTATGATACTCAGACCCACCCTCATAAAAGAAGACTCACATACCACATGGCTAAATATGTCAAAGCTATAAGGCAAACTTTAAATGAAATACGTTATGCCTCCCCTCTTGATGAATATTCCTTTGTAATGACCTGGAAGGCCAGGCTTGATTTTAGAATTCTTACACTCATCAAAGTTCCACTCAAGACCCTGGTGGCACAGGGAGCCAGCCCCATCACATACTCCCACTCTGGCTCAGGTCAGCATCTCAAGGGGCCTTGCACACACATACGACCATTCCAGCTCTCACATCCCATCTCCTTCCCTATCCTCTATGAACAGCCCTTCATCCACCCCCAGACTAGGCTGCACACACCAGGGCTCCCTGGGAGGTAGACCCAAGTGAGGGACCCACGCCGGCCTTGAAAGTAAACTCGGGGCTTTGGAGGCATCAAATTCCTTGGGTACCAAGAACTCTGAGTGTGATCTCGAAGGTGTGCAGGTCCCAGGTGGTCCCATGGACCTCTCATCCCATGGAGAGGAGTATGCCTGAGGGAGGGCTCAGCTGGAGCCCTCAGAAGATCAGAGTCCAGAGCAGAATAGTACTGGACATTCAGCCACATTCTGAACCGAAGCAAACAATGGGCATTCTGCATAGGTTAGTATTAAGTTCCCAATTCTCTAAAACTTGTAAATCCATATACCCAGTGTTGCTCACCCTCCATCTATTTCTCAGTCCCCCAAAATCCAGATTTGACCTACTAGGAGTGTTTTTCAACTTTGTACAGGCTATTCCTTCTTCTATAAATGGCCTCACCTTCCCACCATCTCCTTCCCTTGCTAACCCCTCTCTCCATGCTAAAACATGTAGCTCAAGTCGGCCACCTCCTCTAGGACACCTTCCATGACCTCATTTCCCATTGCTTGGGACAGCCATTCCTCTCCTCTGTGATACCAAAGTATCCTTTTTATAGATCACTATTAAATTTTATACTATTTATCCTATATATCCTATTAAATTGTAATTATTACCTCTGCCCCCCAATCTTGAGCTTCTCTGACCATTTATTTATATTTGTATTTAGAGCCAAACACCCAACACATACTCGCTAAAATGAACTCAACTCAATTCATGGTGATCTCTTCTCAAATGCAACCTTCTCAACAAGGCTTTTCCTCAACCTTCTCTAAAATACTAACCCCTTTCAAGCTCTAGCCTCAAACCCTGATCTCTTTTTCTTTATAACATGAGCTACCCTACATTATATTATGTATTTACTTCCCAATTTAGATTGATGGTTCCATAAGAGCAGGGACTTTGTTTATATTATTGACTGCTGAATCCATAGTACCTAGAATAGGAAGGCATTCAGTAAATAATGCTGGTAAGTAAATAAGTGCACTAAACATGTCTGAACTATTTCAGTTTCCTCAAACTTCAATCCTTCAAATATCATTTTGCCAATCCACCTACTGCCATTATTATCCATTACTTAATAATTCTACTTTAAACGAATTCGCTTTCATTTAAGTAAAATTATTTTCACAGAAAACTGTACTTAGAAAACACGTAAGTTGAAGACAACCATTAAAATAGGGATATAAGCGATTAAATGGAAAATATCTATGTGTCTCCTAAAATCATGTTACAGGCCAATGCTGGTATCTCAGCACACTTTGGGAAAAGCTGTTGACTTCACCAAACAGACCTTCGATTCCCCAGTTGTGCCAGATAGCAAAGTATATTATACATGCTTTTTACCTACTACTGAAAATACCCACAACCTGAAAAATTTAGTGCCTACATCCTAGTCATTTCTCTGTCACGAAGCTTCAAAGGCTCAGCCCAAACACCACACTTCTCAGATTGCAGTGAGGGAACCTCAAAAACATACAAGAGTTTTTCTGTTTCATTTTCTCTTTGAAAGAAAAAAATTCTCACAGAAAAAGAAACAGGAATGAAAGATCCATATTGACAGCTCTTACCCAGAGGTTCAACTCTAAGATTCATCTATCTACGATGCAGCCTGAGACACAGACAATTTCTAAGTCTGTGTCATGCCCCCCAAATGGAAATATGGCCAATGGTCATTCCAAACAATGTAAGGATAACTTCAAAAAACATATTAGTACATATTATCAGTTTCCATAAAAATCTCAAATTTTCTTCACTTCAACAAGATGAGGCCTCTTTTTCAAGGGTCTTTCAAAATTAGTTGCTAGGTTTAGTTTTAGAAAACACTAGACATCTAGTTAAAGAATTGGCCTTCAGACCTTCTCTCGCTCGACTAAGAGAGAACATGAGATGTTTTCATGTTACAGAAAATAAATTTTTCCAAGCATTCATGAGAAATTGGTGGTTTTTTGCCTCTTAAAATGCTGCAACTATACACAAATATTTTAAATCAATTCCAAGTAGCTAGTCTTCAGGATTATAAACAGAGCATTAGTATGTTCCAATGTTGACATGGGAAAAGTGAAAACTTAAGTTCAGCAGTCACTGAGGGCTTCAAAAGTATGCTATCTGCTGATCCATAGATTTTTTTTCTTCCTTATATGAAATGAAGCACAAAGATATCATAAGAAATAAAAATCTACCAACATTTTATTTGCCATCACAGACATACGTATATGAAAATATGCATGAAAGTTTTATTATAAGAATAACAATACCCAACTCTTTCCTGACTTTTTGCTACCCTACTATTTGCTTTTCCTGTTGTTTTGCTACAGAAAGTTGTTTGTACATCAGTAGCATTTTTGAGAGATAGTATTATGCAGAGCAGTTCTCCAATATTGTTCCACAGAACCCAGAAGGTCACTGAGTCTCTTTTAGGGGATGCATGAGGTCAAAGTTATTTTCCTAATAAAATTACCATGCTGAAATTTGTACAAAAGATGCAAAAGCAATGATGATACCTTATTAAGAAAAAGGCAATGGCACCAAATTGTACTTAGCAATCAAATTCACCACCACAAACTCACAGTAAACACAACCAAACACACACACGGGCACACACACACACACACCCGCATACAAAACCATTTCACGCCCAGCCGTTGTGGCTCAGTGGCTGAGCATCAACCTATGAACCAAGAGGTCACTGGTTTGATTTCCAATCAGGGCACAGGCCTGGGTTGTGGGCTCAGCCCCCAGTAGGGGGCATGCAGGAGGCAGACGATAGATGTTTGTCTCCCATCCATGTTTCTATTTCTCTATCCCTCTCCCTTCCTCTGTCTAAAATCATTTTAAAAAAAACATTTCACTTAAGAATGTTCTTGATGAACTAGTAAAAATTATTAATTTTATTAAACTTTATTAAATTTATAACATCTTGACCCTTCTTATGACTTCTTTATATTGTGTGAGATGAAATGGGAAATAACAAAGCTTTCTGTTGCATGCAGAAGTACAATTATGTTCTAGGTAAGGTACCTGTGAAATGGTTGGAAATCTAAGCTGAAATAGGCCGTTGTTTTGCAAAACACCATTTTTACTTACAGTTACAATAGACAAACAATGCTTATTCAGAGTTGGGTACTTGGCAAACATCCTCTCACAAATGAGCAAAGTGAAACTGTCCCTTGAAGGAAAACAATTGGCAGTCATGTGTTACAAATGATAAAATTCAAGCTCTCAAGTGAAAATTGGAATTTTGGAAAACTTGTATCCACTATGGGACTGACAGCTTCCTAATAACTTTTCTGATGAGATTTACTGTGATATTAATGATATAAATTTTAATATTGTAGAATGAAATGTGTTATATGACTCAGTGAATCAATATTTTCCAAATAACCAATGCATGATGTTGCGAAACCATGACAGATAAAAGGTTCATTCAAAGTGAAAGATATACCAATAGATTTTAATATAAACAGTACCAAAAGTTCATTATGTGGTTTCAGATTTAATACTGCAACTAACTTTAAAAAACTACCACTTATTGAGTTTTGATGCAGTTATCTTAAAAAATCTATTAAAATACTCTTTTTTCCAAACTCATGTATTTATGAAGCTGTATTTTCTTCATATAAGGTAGCCAAAATAATATATGTCAACCTAATGCAGGAGCAAATATGAGAATCCTGTCTTCTATTAAACCACACATTTAAGAGGTTTGTAAAAATGTAAAACAATACCACTCTTCTCACTAAATATTTTTGTTTCTGAAAATACAGTTATTTCTTATTTTATAATGTGTTACTTATGTTCACATGTGATGGGTTTGCTATTGTAGTTTGTAAATGAGTAAGAAATGTTTTTTAAATTTCTCATTTTTATTTATAATCCAGTGAGTATGGATAGATATGAGCCACATAAGCAAAAGTTCTTTGGGTTCTTACTAATTTTTAAGAGTGTAAAGGGGTCCTGAATCCAAAAGTTTTGAAAAGCACTGGTGTAGCATTGAAGAGACTGGAATCTGTAGCTGAGAAAGACCCACAGATTATAACTCAGCGTCCATTGACTGTATGGTGGCACCCTGCACATGTCATTTCATCTCTCAAACCTCAGTTTCCTTATCTGTACAAGTAACAACATTCCCCCACCTCACAGGGCTATTATGAGAGCTGCATGAAATAACAACTATACTCTTTTTAACACATAATAAATTCTTAATTATTACTAGCTGCCAATATCACCTTCATCTTCTTCCTGTTGGCCAACTTACTGAGGTGATACAGGTCAGAAGTGTTCAGATTTTGAAAGAGTGGAGAAATTGTCCCGAAAAGAGAGATATGGACACATGGCTGGCTGGTCTAAGTCACAATTTACCAGAATATTGCCTGACACAGTGATTCTACCAGAGCTTAGCTTTCTTCTTACCACCTGGTACTGGCGGAGAGTAGGAGCCAGGGAAGGGAGAAAATTCTATCACTTTCTGAGGCCACCAGAGTCATCTGCATTATCAATCACCAGTTCAAACCTGTGAGAGTGTGTGTGTGTGCACGTGTGTGTGTGCATGCGTGTGCACACGTGTGTGTGTGCATGCGTGTGTGTGTTTAACCCAAGGTGGGTGCTCAGAGCAGAGTACACATCCATTACTATCAATTCACTTCTGTGACAGTCTCAGGGTTCCAATGCAGTTGATGTGTATAATCTTTGAAACTTTTTGCCCTGATCTTGGGGAAAGACAAAGCCCTGTAGAATGAGGTGAGATAAAAGAAACCCCGCCTTTTTTTCCCAATTTTCCATTTACTCTCTAAGTTTTGTGAGATAGGTACACAAACTACCAAAATAATCATTTCTCAATTTTTCCCTATTATTTTTTTCCATAATTTGAAAACATAAAGCTCTTTCCACTGGCTGCCTCCCTAATTCTTCTTTCTATTCCTGTTCCAGCGCAAAGAAGAATTTTGCCAACGAAAGTGCTATAAACAGCCATGCCCTCACTGAAAAAGGCAATATGCCGTCAGCCTGACATATACCTCGCTCTTCCGCTCATTGTCAACTCTGTGATTGATGGTGTAGTTCATTAATGTGGGACGATTGTCAGCTTTTCCTGAATAAATATAAAAAGAAACAAAGAAATCCCCACCCTTTTCAAGCCAGAGTGAATTATTTCCTATTTTCCAAGCTTAGGTTCAAGGATCCATAGGGTATTTATTTCAAAGTAAATAATGAACATAGCCTTTAATGAAAGAAATTTTAGTTTGGTTCAGGGCTCAAATATTTTATATTTATTTTACATAGTAAAATATATATACAAAGGGAGGAAGGAATGATATTCAATAGGATGAAGCAATCTGGGTGCCTAAAACTGTAGTGACTTTGAAGCAATGTTTCATCTTTAGTATGCATAGTCATGTAAAATGCAAGAAATTATCACCTTTGGAAATCTGTAAAGTAAAAATGACCTGTCATGCTAAACCACACATAACAAGGTTCACCAGGAGAGAAAGCGATGGAAGGGAGGGGATAGTTAGAGGACTACAGCTGGATAGGAAAGTTTATTAATCTCAGTCCACATCAAAAGGAAGTTTCATGGAAACAACCAAAAGAGATTTTTTTTTTTCAATTTCTTTACTCATAATGCAAGTCAAGAATGTTTTCACCGCAGATACATTTATATACACAAGCTGATAAAAGGTAAGATGGTGACACCTTGGCCACATCTGCCCTTTTATCGGGAGGTGTTGCCTCCTCTGAGCTGGCATCCTGATCCTTCTTCCTGCTTGACCTGTCTTAACTGGGTCCTTGCTAACTGTCAGTCACAAGATCAACAGACACCATCGGGCGTGTCTGGCTTTTGGCTTTGGTGTACGAAAAGCAACAATCGAAACAAAAACATCCTAGTACGTACGGTGCTCATGAGCTGATGAGCACACAGCATTTCACTTTGGGTATTCTGCTCCTGTACAGATTTTCTTGGGTGCTAATGTGCTAATGACAATAATAATTTATTCTGAAGATGTGCTAAATTTCTTGAGTCAAATTGTGAAGTATTCTGAATACCACTGGAAGGCACAGGAAACTGAGAACTGTGGGGAAAGCTGGCATCCTGCCACCACTGGAAGATCCAATGTGATTGTAATAGAAGGTGAGTATTGAGGAATAACCAGCGGACCCCGGTTGATTTCATCTTAAAATGACAGCTTGCCTGTCTATCGTTCATTCCAGCCAGGGGCACATATGCGGGGCTGTGTTTTCAGGGTGTTCGAATGCTTAACAATGTAGGTAGAGGGACTTGAACCCTAACAATAGCCCACAGTTATTGAGTACTGACCATGGGCCAGGCACCGTGCTAGGCACAGTCCTCTCAGTCAGTCCATGTCCCAACTCTGTCAGCTCTGAACTATCATTATTCTCATTTTGAAGATGAGGAAGACGGGACAGGGGGGTGGGGGCTCAGATTACACAAGCGGCTTATTCAGGATCACCTATGAGTAAGTGGGCATGGCCAGGATGCTCATTCAGCCCTGTCTGACTCCAGAGCCAGAACTGTGAACCACTAAAATATGTGGCTTCTGATTAAGTCTGAAATGTTGGGAGAGTTTCTATCAAGGAAAAGAGCAGTCTCCACTTGGCTTTAAAATGCTTCTTAAAGTGATATCCATTTGATGTCTCATTTCCCCCACACCCTAACCACATTAAGTCCTCAGAACAGATAATATTATGTTCATTTTACAGGTAAGAAAAAGCGAGTCCAGAATGACTGTCTTAGGGTTCAACAGCCACGACTAGAAGAGCTGGGACTGGAATTTGGGTTTTTCCAGTGCATGATTATTTTGCTATAAAGTGGCAAACCAAAAAAAAAAAAAGCCTATAAATAAATCATTGAAGCCTATCAAAGTCACTTAGCAGAAAGGTAATTGTTGTTGCCACATCTCATTTTGCAACCACTCAGCTTATCATATAGTAAATACTGTGTTTCCCTACCAGCTACTAAGTCCTTGGGAATCCTCCAGACCCACCATAGGTCATATCATCTCGGTGGCTTCTGCTGATGGGACTCCGGAAACTTCAGGATGAGGGGAGGCTAAGCGTCCTGAGAAGTCTGAGGTGGAAATGGCAAAGCTGCTTAAAATCAACATAATGTGAAACCCTTCCAGTAAGTGGCCAGTCAGCAATATATCCGTCCTTACTTCTTAAATAGTCACGGCAACACTTCCAGCATGTCACAGAATAATAAGAATCAGTTGTGGGAAATGGGGAATTTTAAAGAGGGGAAGGAGTGCCCTCCTACAAACTCCAGGCTTTGTGTGTCTCGGGGAACCAGACACTACAGTAAGACGGCTCCCATAGGTCCCCCGCAAATTAAGACGGACGTATTTTCTGGAATCTATCAGGGTCAGGCCTTGACATTCATTCGGATTACCCCACAAGGGAGGAAATAATCCACAAGAGCTGTAAAGTTCTCAATCAAATCTTGTAACTGTCCTTAACCGATAACACCGCTCACCTTTGGGATTTTATGGTGCCAGAGAATAAACTTCGCCTCTCGCCCCTTTGACTTCAAGAACCCAACTGGCAGCAGGTCAGCGCGCGCCCCGCCCCGCCGCGCTATCAGCAGGGACAGAGCCGGCACTTTCTGCTTCTTGAAGATGTGCTGAGTTATGGGCCAAGGAGGAACATAATGAACCAACGCCGATAATGTACATACAATGAATTTATTCTGTATTCCGAAGGACTCTTTCTGCCTATTTTCTCCCCAGCAAATTGAAAATTATATTTGTAACCTGATTTTAAAGCACTCTCAATATGCATTTCTCGGAGCTATTAACCGAGTTTGGGTAGCGTTTTATATTTCTTTCCTGTACATTTATTATGGGACACACGAGAGGGAAGAAATTAAGGGCCAAGGAATATCAGTGTTGTGCATGCTTTAGTCTCTTCTGCATACAAGGAAACGGAACATCAACTTTTGAAATAAAACATTAATAAACTATGAAGAAAGAATACAGTGGTGTTTTAACCTTTTATGGGCAGTGGACCCTTGTGAGAATTTGATAAAAGGCTCTTCCTAGGAAAATGCCTATTCTTAATTTTTAAAAAAATGTTCCATCCATTTTAAAAGCTTTCTGCCCCTACCCCCTCAAATCTAGTCTTATTTTTTTGCCTAAAAAGTTAAAAGTCCCTGAATTATAATCCCCAACACCATGAAATCTCACTTCATCTGACTGACTTGTCCTATATGCTAACAGTTAGAGAAGACGCTCACAGTTTAAAATTGCAAGTGCGGTAGCTGTCTAAATTCTACTGGAACCCACACCTCCTGACCCTCTCCTTCCTCTCCTCCTCATTGGATGCACTATCGTTTATGCATCATTATATAAAGGAGAAATGAATTAGAAACACTGTTGGGAGAACCTCTTTTGCATCTCTGCCATTTAAGATGCAGACCTGGACAGAGGGGCTTCACCATCACGAGAAAACAGTGCCTTCTCAGGGCAGGCAAATCAAAGGGTCACACTTCCAAGAGATAAGTGGGGCTGAAAAGGAAACCAAGCTCTTTGGGGAGCAGGGTGACATCACAAATGAATTGTGTAATGATTTCCACTGGGGAGTTTAGTGGGGCTGACACCGTGAGTCCTTCAGCATTGTCCCAGGATAGAGGCGACTGTGTCCATTTTTACAATCTAATTTTACAATAGATTAACTTGGAAAAGGCTGAATGGTACAGAGGCGGTCCGGGGCATATGAGTGGAACGGACCAATTTGGTCATTAGTGAATGCAGCACTTTTATTCCTCTCTTAGAGAAAGAAATACATCAAGAGCCATAATGGCCATCACAAGGCAACCAGAGACTTCATTCCAGGTAATTCCACTTTTAATGCTGCCCAGAAGTTAGGTTTGCAATTTCACAAACTCATACAATCACAGTCATGCCAAAAAAGGCCCGTCTTGGGTTCTCACTTGTGATGAAATTCAAATACAGAATCACTGTGTCAGACTTATGCCCAACGATACCCAGCTACGCCCAGTGCATAAGGAGGCTGGGCTCAGGAAAACACCTCCAAGTCCTGTTCTCTGTTAACAGAAGGTTCTGTCTGTCTAAGGTATTCTCTGCCTTCGAAAGCCGTTGTGATGAGTCTGTCTTGCAGAATTCTAGTTCATAAAACTCTTCCTTATTTACATATGCTTTACTTCTCAAAAGAATGTCACCTTCCTATTAATGCAACACTTAACAAAGACTGTCAGAAACATGCCATTGGTGGGGGCTTTGTTTCTCACTTGCCTTGTTTTGATTGGGATCAGTGTTAATTCGTGTGCCCTCATTGTGAGACAACTGAAAATTACCGTTGTCAATACAGTTTCCTAACAATCCCAGAATCCAGGCAATTAGGTATAAATATGTCATTGTCGGCATAATAAAGGATATTGTCTAATGTCTCAGAGGAATAAAAGAAATAGCTGGGAAAGGAAGGGCGGGAGCCCAGAGAAAGAGAAAGCGGACCCAGAACTTCTTCATGGGTCCAAGTAAAAGGAAAAACTTTATATGCCTAAATAAAGACACCAAAAAAAATAAATAAACAAACATGCCTGGAAAATCATTAGCCAATATACTTTGAAGCCAATTCCTAAAAACAGCTTTTCCAAAATGCTTTTGGATGACTGTTTATATGTTAAAATCAACATTTAAATTGTGCTACAAAGCTTATTGTGTGCTACATAAGCAGTCCTAAGACCTCTAGAACAACATAGCTTTGGGTCTAATCCACTGAAAACACACCCTCTGCACATGAAAATTTTGTTCGCTTTGGTTGGGGAAAAGTGAGGAATGTGCTTGTCTCCAAGTTCAAAGAAGGTCAAGAAGGCATTTTTAAAATATATTCCTCCACGAATGACCAAGTAGCCAGGGCCCCTTTGTGCACCTGAGAGGTTTGCCAGCCAAGATGCAGATCGATTCCTGAAAGAAGCATTCATACCTTAAATATGCATTTATGCTCCCCCCAAAGATGCCCAGTTCCAACTTTTTTTTTTTTCAAAAATAGGAGTTCAGAAATGAGGGGAGTTGGAAACACATAAGTTGTGCTTGTTTAAACCAATGGTAAGTGTCATAAGATGTTAAGGAAAGAAAAACCTTAGCAATCAGATATATGACAAGTGTTAGCATTGATTCTGCAGGTCACTTTCTCTGAATTAGAGAGCAACCCTCTGCCACACCATTCGATGAGGACAACGACCCATTTAATAGTGACACAGGAGGTGTACTTTACTCTGTAATCTGTACAAACTGCTTCATGTTCACTACTTTTCAGAACATGATTTCACCTCACAGTCTGGACAACTTATCAGATTTCCACACATAAGACTGAGAGATTACCTCTACTTAAATAAGTCGTATCAACCAATATTAAAATAAAATAAGATCACTGGAATTATAAGTCAAACTTTTGACCTAGGAATTCTATCTACCTCTAGGAATTTATCCTAAGACTGTACTCAGAGCAGCAGTCAGAGATGGTCACCACGGTGACATTCGTGGCTGTGAAAAATGAGAAATAAACTAAATATCTAATAATGAGTGACTGGTTCGTGAGATATTAAATTGCCATTAAAATATTTTCCAAAAAACGCGTAGATGTAGAAAAATTCTCATGACATCCTATTAATTAGAAGTTACAGGATTCAAAGCTATAAATACAGATGATCAGGTTTTATTTGCTTGTAGTTAACCACACTCCTCAGTTTATGGTACATGATAATTATTGATCAGGTTTTATTTGTTTGTAGTTAACCACACTCCTCAGTTTATGGTACATGACAATTATTGAAATATATATATATATAAAATTGTAAGAAAAGGAAAAGAAAGAAAATACAGCAAATGCACATCTTTGGATAGTGGTACTAATGAATTACTTTGGTTGCCTTTTTAGACTTTTCCATATATTCCAAATTTTCAATAATATGGAATATCAGCAAAAGGACACTTGAAAGAAGCCAAAATGGCTTTCATAAGTTTAAATTCCAATTAACATGATCTCTTCTAGATTTATGGAATGTCACATGCTAGCAGTAGAAGGTGACTTCCACCCTGGGTGCAGGTGGCCCCAGGGGTCTTGTGGTCACTGTGTGGTTGAGGGGCAGCCTAGCCAGGGGGAGGCTACCCAGGCTCATGTTCTCCTTAACAACAGCAGCTTTGCCTTTATCTATTCTCTCTATAGTTTTAATGTGCTGTCAAGTCAAACCCTTTTCAATTTATAAGTGAGGAAGCCACCACCCAGAAAAGTTAAGGGTCTTGCCTAGCATGCCTAGGGACAATCTCAGACTAGAACTCAAATATTCTAATTCAGATTATCCTATTTCCATGACGTGGTTCCATCTGTCCAAGGAAGAGCACATGTTTATAGCTAGTTGCTTCATAGTGGTAAGAGACCCAACTAGAATCACCCAAATTTTCTTGCACAGCACCCCAACCCACACCCCATGACTATAGAACTTGAAAAATGAGCCCTGTTTTAAAAGTGTCAATGGAAACTAGTTCAAAATAAAATATCAGACTTTCTTTACTATGTCAATCTTGGTCTTTAAGCATCTTCTTTGAAAAATGATCACCTGCCTCATTAATCTTTAGAGTAACAATTCATAGCACAAATGTGAAAAAGATGGCTCATCTATTGAGGACTGCTTCCTGTCATCCGTGAGATAACCATGTTCTACATCACACAGAAAACTAGCAGAAAAAATATTTTAAGGATTAAACAGTATGTGATGTTAGTACAGCTGACACTTGCTTTTCCATGCAAAAGAAACATGTGGGAAACCTCAAAATCATTTCATCTTTGAATAATTTGTGGTTGGGATTTTCAAGTACTCCAGAACTCACTCCCATTGCAACTGTTTTACTTAATCAATGTCTAAAATTTAGGTAGTCTTCAAAATATTAACCATGGTACCAAAATACTAAGTACAAATACATTCAGATACTCAGTTAATGCTGGAGTCATATTTAAATGATGATGCCTGGTGAGCAGGGAAGTCCAAAAGAGTCCAGTCTAACTATTAAAACAAAAGCAAATTTTCAGTGATATATCTGACCCAAAAAAGTCATGATAACCTTGCAGATGAGATGCATGTGGATGAGTGAGTGGAAAGACACAAACAGAGAAAATGCAGTTTTTAGGATTCAAATCTATAAATAACCTTGCCAAGAGAAGTTACTGAAATCTCCATTTGCAAATGCAAAACCAACCTCTGATCTTAAACCTCCAACCTCCTACCTGCCTATGACTTGCATAATTGTTTCTTCATGTCTTCTATTGTTTTAAAAACTATTTTGCTTCCTTGCAAGCAAAAAGGAAATGGTCCACGTTAGGTTTAAAACCCCGGAAAATACTCCCCAGAAGCATGACTAGTTTGCATCTTTTGGACAGCCAAGATCAAAGTGATTTAAAATGTTTATTTTTAAAGTAAACCATTTACACTGATCTTTGAAAAATCCCTTCTACCCTTTAAGAACGGCATCTGTCTCCACAGCTTTTTGAGGGACATATCAAACAATCTCACTCTATATTCAAGAAGGCACCCGGGCAGGATTGTCTCGCCTGATTTATCTGACACAATCTCAACATCGGCTCCACAGAGAGCAGGGCGGACCCAAAGGAAGGCAGAAAATGCATGAGGCTGGGCCTGGAGCACAAGCGCTACCATGAGCCCAATAACAGGACAGTGTATACTACGCAGCCCTCTAATTGGAAAAAGCTGCAAAGAAACAAAACTGAGGTAGGAACCTAGACACTGTTTCTGGGGATCACTTAAGAAGGTACCCTTCATGGCTCTCCAACTTCTGTTTACAGAGACGGAAGTTACAGCTTCAAGTCCAGTTCTTCCCAAATGACAGACACACGCCATAAAGCAGTATACAGCAAATGCCACCAGGACTCCGGGGGAGGGGGGGCCTTTTCCTTTCCAAATCAGGAGGACGATTTGAATTGCATCAGGGTCACAGTATCTGGGGGAACTTTCCCAGCCCCCTAACTTTATTTCACATCTCACACACAACCCTTCTTTTATGAAAACCCAGCTTAAATATTAATGTGTGTTTTCTTAAGGAAGTGGAAGGCAAATCAACTTCCTGGTACCCAGGGTATCTGATTTCTAAAATGGTCTAACGCTGATTGTCACAGCTCCGCCAGATGTGAGGGTGAAGCTCTGTAGAAACGGAAAGGCCGGCTTTCAGGCTCACTGCTGTGCGGGTCCCACGCCTCCCTGAGCTGCATCCTCTGCGAGTATATTTTTGTTAGCTGGCTGCCGGAAGCCCTCAACTGCCCGGTGGTTTTGTGATCCTATAAGGACCTTCCCGGCCCTGCTGTCAGCCCAGACATTAAGAGTGTGTTTGTGTTGGTAAGTTCGGGAGGCTGGTTAAAATAATAAGTATTCTCATCAGCACCCCGCTTCTGCAGAACGGAGGTGGGTGGGGTTCAAGAGCCAGGCTCCAAAGTTTGCTAAAAAGCCTATTTTGAGAAAACCTTTGTTCTATACTCTCTTGTTTACCTCCTGCACCAAGAAACAATGTCTTTTGTTATGAACACCCCCACCCCCTTCGACTGCTGAGTTTGTTTACTGACATTTTCAATACCAGGCAATACAAAGAGTTATTTCCTCATATTAATTCCAAATGTCAAAAAGAACAAAATTTGGTTCCAGAGAAGCCTGTCTAACTAGATAAGATGCCCTCAGTTAAGAAAAGACACAATAAAAATAAATCTTGCTCTTTAATGTGGACCACCTCACCTTAGGGATCCCATTCTCTGCCTTTCTCGCTGTGTCATTCGGAAGCTCCTGGCTCGGCACCGCTCTAGCGGGGCCAGGCTGGGCCACAGCCACCCTCGTCTCTGCTGAGAGGATGCTGACGTGTGACTTGCAGAACACTAAGCTTCCACATTAGCTAGAGTCCACGATGCCCATCGAGCAACTGTTAAACAACTTTTCATTTTCTTTTTAAAAAAAGCTTATCGGTAGGTCCTATAAGTTACCAGAGGATGATTCATGGATAATTGATAGATTTTTAAATTCATTCCTTCCACACACATTTGTCGAGCACCAGGCCAAGCACAGGGGACACGGTGGCGAGCCAAAGCAGACAGTCTCCCCACCCGCCCAGCCTTCACTGAGCTTACAGACTCGGGGAGAGGAGGCAGGCGCAGATCAAGTGGTCACCTAAAAAAGCACATCCATACAGCACAACACGCGCATTCTGGGGGGAGGTGGCCCATGTCATGGGAGTAAAAACCAAGAAGCCTGGCCAACCTGGGCGCTCAGAGCAGCTTTCCCCAAGTGGGGTTGAAAGAGAAGGAGCAGGTAAGCAAGCACAGAGGGCGGGAAGGTACCCCGGGCAGAGGGGTCAAACTGCAGAAGAGCCCCAAGGTCACAGGGAGAGTACGTGGTGGGAGGGCGGAGAATGCTGGGCCAGTGAGGCAGGCAAGGCCAGACCACCCAGCCCTTGCTCTGCACCGTGGGCTGAATGCCACTGGAGGAATTTAGCTTAGCATCCAGGGCATCCCTACCTCCTGCAGAACTTGTCAAGATCTGGTCCGAACTAAGGATATAACACTCCATCCCATGCACATCTCCCAATCAAAGGCGTTGCTTTTTTTTATTTTTCAATTACAGTTGACATTCAATATTGCATTAGTTTCAAAATGGTTAAACATTTACATAACTTACAAAACGGTACCCCTGATAAGTCTAGTACTCACCTGACACCATACATAGTTATTACAATATTATTGACTATATTCCCTATGCTGTACTTTACATCCCCGTGACTATTTTGTAACTGCCAATTTCTGCTTCTTAATCCCTCAAAGGTATTTAATTTTAATGCTGGTTTTCAGTGTTTCAAAAAAGAGTACAAGCCTCTGGTTTAAAAGGTATGCCTCTCTTTTAAGCCGAACTTATACAGTGGCAACCTGTATAGATACAAATACAAATGTAAAATTACAGAATTAATCCCTTCCTTTAAAAATCCTAAAATTATTTCAAATTATGGTTGCATTAACAGTCAACTTTCCAAGCACACAATGTAAAATTTAGTTTTACAAGAAAAATAGGCCATCTGGGAAAGTATCAATAAAAAGAGAAAGAAAACCAACTTATCATCATCTTCCATGATTTCTTCTCCAAATCTTTTAGGATTCATTCATCTTACCACCTCAGGGGAGAGGAGAACAGATATTGAACTAAGGTGACATGGTAGCCAAGAAATTCACAAGTATTGCTTAATAGTGAAAATAGAGCATGAGGGAGAAAATGTAGAAAACAAGCGTATTTCTCTAGTGACTGTGTTACTAAAATGTACAAAATGAACAGAAATAAGAAAAGATTAGTCATGTTATAATTAGAAATAACTATGATATTTTGAATGATGCCCACTATGGGACACTATCCTTGGAGTTAGGATCTACTATCATCATTTCATTTTACAGATAAATCAAGAGGAGTCCAAGGTCACTGTGGTGACCAAAGTCTATGGCTGACCCCAAACATCTGTTTTCTCCTTCATGTGAAGTAATAACATCTTTAACATTTATCTAAGCATGTGACTGCCTAGAATAAAAACTGTATTTCCCAGACTTCCTTATAGCTAAGGAAGCATATGACCAAGTTGTGACCACTGAGATGCAAGCAGAACACTGTATACAAACCCAGTGTGTTAAGAGAAGTAACCTGTCCCGCCCCCTCCTTCCTTCATTCTGCTACTAGGGAGGCTTCAGGGACATTGGATGCTGTCTATGGATCTTGGACAGCAGAAATGAGGCCGCCCTCCAGATGTGGAAGAATGTGATAGAGGAAGCCTAGCTTGAGGGCTTGGTGGAGCTGAGCCTCCCCCACAGCCCTGAGTTGTTTACCTCCAGGCTTCATTTATGTGAAAGTACTAAACTTCAGTCTTTTTTAGGCCACTGTTTTGCTTTGGGGGGATAGGTCAGGGTACAGATTCCCTCACTTCGAGCTAAATCTAACCATGGCTGATGCAGTCATGTAGTGTGATGCTCTGAGTAAGTTATTTAGCCTCTCGATTTCTTATATATAAAACAGGATGAGTAATACCAATCTCATACTATGCGCTTCACATGAAATATGATGTAATTGCAATATTTAGCACAGCCCCAGGCATATAATAAGCCCTCGGTAAATGTTAACCTATGACCACCATATTTCTCACACAACAAAACTCACAGGAAACTCTCACAGAGTTGATGAAATTCACTGAATTCTCCTCCAAACAATCACCGAAGCTCCAACATCCAGCCTGTACTTTAAGCTGTGGGCCCCATAACTGACACTGTTGGAAGTTGCAGGGGCTTATCCCTAGAGCTGATCTTGAAGATCCTTCTAGAGAGAACATGAATATGGCTTAAGTGGAACCAAAGCACCTGGAGGGAGCTGTAATGTCTGTGGGTCTCTGATCAGAGGCCACTGTGGGACCCAGATGTTTTCCCATTCACACTGCCTTCTGCTGCCATCTCCACTTCCAAAGAATGCCCCCCCTAAACTGGCCAGCCTGCACTCCCTCCCTTCAGGGGCACTGAGACTGCCTCAGCTGCAGTGGGTTTCCCCCGCCCCGCCAGCCCTTACATTAGGAACGCACCGCATTCTGTGAGAGGTGGGAACACTGGCTATTTACTGCACATCTTTGTGTCCAACCACCTGGGATCATGCGCTAAGAACTCTAACCCATGTTAGTGGAGTTCCTTCTTAGCCAGGAAGGCAGCTACTAAAGTTAGCATGGAAGGTAACAATCACACATAGTCACAGTTACCCTTGACAATCACTTATGTCATCCACAAAGCACCACACATGTGCATTTGCGTTTACAACTAAAAATTGAGAACCACCGAGCGGAACTAAAGACAAGTCTCTGTGCTCATATCTGGGCATTCTGACTTCCCACCTTTATGAAAACAATGAACTCCATCATGTGTCGGGGATGGGTGGTGACTGATGCCTTCATGCTTCCCTCTTTTGATATGAAGCACATAAAACCTCAATAGAGGTTACTAGAGATGTTTTATGAGGTAAGCATTAATGAGATAATGTGTGTGAAGATATTCCATACAGAACCCAGCACCTAGCAGGTGGAACAGTATTTCCTGGATTTGGATCTAGTGGATGCTCAATTCAATCCGAAAGAACCCTGTTCTCTGAAAAGCTGGAGAGGAGAACTGACCAGGGGCTCTCCCTCTTTTCAAGTTGGTGTTTATTTCCACTGTGGTGCTACTGACCAGCCACCACCCCTGGTGAGTCATTAAATCATTTGAATCCGTTAAAATGTGAGCATGACGTGACTCCCACTGTGCCAATGACAGCTTAGCCTCACCCTGGGCAGATTTAAAGTGTTTGTTCTTTTTTTCCACTATACACAAGCTTTTAAGCAACACTAAGTAAACAAAAGAAGAGGAATTCACCATTTCTTCTGAAGAGCCCAGGTACCAAGGGCTCCATGCCCATGTCTGGGATGCCAGATGTTAGTGTCACCGCTTCTGGCGGGGACAGCTGGGTGCACACCTGCCAGCCAACCAAAACCTGAGCTCGAGGCATGAGATCCATTTTTAGCTCTATCCTTGGCTCAGCACTGACCTGGCTGGAGGATGCACCACAAAGGCAGACCTTCCTTGACCTTTAGGTTGACCTAAGAAGAAAGGACTGCACCGCTGGAGAAGTCCACAGACCTTCACCCACACAAAACCACAGGCACACTGAGAGACCGCCTCAGAGGGAAAACTCAGCTCAAGCTCTCTGTCACAGCAGGTCCACTGGAAATGGAATGCAAATCACAGATGTCACTTTAAATTTCCTGGTAGCCACCTTTTTTTAGTAAGTGAAAATAACCAGGTAAATTAATTTTAATAAATACCTTTTATTGAATCCAACACATCCACAATATTATCATTTCAACACATAAACAATATTTTTTCAATATTGATATATTTAACAATCTTCAAAACCCAGTGTGTTTTTAACACTTACTGGATATGTCCATTCGAACTGGCCATTTTGTAAGTGGTCAGTAGCCACATCCAGGCAGGAGCTACCATGTTGGACAGTGTAGCTCTAAAAGACAGGCAACAACTTGCAACCCAGAGACTAATTTTGTTTTGGCTTTGATTTTTTTTTCATAAGTTGCCATCATTTAAAATCAGATTTCATATTAAAATGCCCATTCCTGGCTTCTGTGGAAAGGTCATGTCTGGTAACTTTGGGTTCCGATGCCCCACTGGCAATGAGCAGGTAGAGCCGAGAAGCAACTGCGGTTGGTACCTCCCTTTAGAAGGAGCACTCGCTTCCCAGCTGCCACAGTCCCTATCAGTCCCCGTTGCTTCAATCCCTTAGATTTCCTGCCTGGCCATACCCCAGCTGGCATAATAAACAGCACAGCCACAACCTATGGAGATAACATCAAAACTATTGGCTTGTTTAATGTGGTGAATTTTGAAAAAGAAATGTATTTATGTATTTGTACTTTATTTGTTTTCCTCCCACTTACCATTTATGTTACCATGAACCCTGAATTTAAATGGGGTCATCTACACCCAGGAGAAACAAATCCTTGCTTATTGATTCAGGAAAGGGCGGAAATCAGTCTGGGGAAGAAAGTGATCCTGTTTACTTTGTTTTTCAAATAACTGAAGACATAAGGCTGAGAAGCATCAGAACACCTTGTGTTTCAAATGTGTCACTGAAAGGACCTTGGTCTCTGAGAATGTGAGCGTATATAAACATTTTTCTCTGTGTGTTGCTTATTTCCCACATGTGGCTAATCATCCAACCGGTTCCCTCTCTGTGGCTCTCGTTTCTCTGAGCCTGGTTTCCTCTTGCCAGGACCCATTGTCAAGACCTGGCACAGGGGCTATGGCCCCTCCCAGCACCTCTCACCTTCAGGCCCACCCCCTTTTTTCCCTCACACTGGGCATTTAAGAGCCTTCCGCCACTCCTCCCTGATACCTGCTTTCTCTTCATATCAAAACCATCCAGGACACCTAGATTTAATCCAAGGTCTCAACGGAAGGTCCAAGTCATTCCATCAGCGACCCCATTCCTTCACATCAGGCCAATAATAACATGAACAAAACAACAATAATAATATAGTGACTTCACCTGTGAGGTGGGGGTTAGCTCCTAAAGTCAGTGTATAAGATAAAAATCACATAAAGTCAAAACAGTGCTTGAAAATCCCTTAAACTACACTGAGAGTATGGTATACATGTGTTTACAACCGTATACATTAATATCTGTACTGTACACAAAGCCTGATTATCAGCAGGGCTACATCTAGAGCTCACTCAGAGACAGTGCACACCGAGTGGAATGGAGAATATTATTTAAACTGCTGTTTTCCTCTTAGCATTCTTTTCTCCTTTTTATTTTTTGTTCAACTACACATAGTTGAAATCAGAAAAATAAATGCATGAAAATCTAGAGCGATGATAATTTTATGATACCACTGTCTAAGCACTTACAGTGCACTGGGCCCCAACCAAACACTTTATAAATATTCTATTATCTTCACAAAAACCCTAAGATGCAGGGATCGTTCTTTTGGCCTTCGTTTTATAGGAACTGGCTTGGAGTGGTGAATAAACTTGCCCCAAGTCTCGCAGGTATTGAGCAGTGGGTCAGCGGCGGGCCCCGGTCTGACTCGGCGTCCCCCCCCTTTCCATAATAAAGCCCCAGGCCACAGCTTCACGCCTCCTGTCTTCCGACTACGGACTGGAAACACGTCTGCGATCCCCACCAGCTGGGTCTGAGCACTCACTCACCTCCTCTCCGCAGGACTACAGGCCACTCCACATCTTGGACCTGTCCTGTGTTCCCATTTCTCCAAACATTTCCGTGTCTTCTCCAATCAGTGAGAATCCAGTAAGTGTTTACAGATGGCGAGTGTTTAGTACCCAAAGTTCAGAAGACACCCAAACCAACCACAATTCCCACGACTAGAGAAAAGTTTTTAAATGTTTATTATTTAGAGTTTACTGGGAGGGGGGCCAGACTGCTCCCTTCTCTCTCAAGATTCCATGAGAAAACACTTTAGTAAGCCACCACATAATTTACATTTTCTCATTTTCTTCTGTAAAAATTATAAATCTCTGTATAATTTCCCACAACATTTAACAGGAGAATATTTAAGCTAAGAAATGTCTTGTGGATATAAATGTCATGCTCACATAACTATGTCACATTCTATAACGAAATAATATCCTAGACTTTCGGTAGATCTGCATAGCAGTACTGTAAATATAACTGAAAAAAATATAAGTAATAATTTATGAAAACTGATTTGCATTTCCAAATATAAAATGTGTAAAATCCGACTAATTAGCGAGAGTGAGGGCTGAGGTGTTTCTATAGCAACTATAAAAATGCTAAATTATTTTTTTCTCCAAAGTGTTTTATATCTGCCTCATTAATGTTTGTTTTTCCCATTTGTTTTGTGGATATTTCCAAAGTGGAAGGTTTCAAAGATTGCAAAGATTCTCTGCTTTGCTGCGAAGTTGAAGAGGAGGTTTCTCACTGAAAGTGTCTCGTGTGCCAACAGCCATGTGCGTTAAAACTCTACTCTGTAGAGCTGTTTTCATGCCAGTGGTTCCATCCTTTGTTCTTAATTCCCCCTAAATTCTCTTTTGCTCTTATTGCCCTGGGTTTTCTTCGTGCATCTCTGCTAAAGAGATGTTAACCTAAGGTAAGTTTTTCATCTTTCACCCTTTGTGGCGACCCTGGTAATTCCTAAGAGCACTTGTCCCAGGCGGGCAGTGTCCACTCAGCTATGGATAATAAAGAGCCACTAGGACTGGCTGAGGGAGCTTGGGCCGTGACCTCCATCCCTGGCTCTCAGTTTCCCCACCTGAAAATGAGGTAGATGGACAATGGCCTATTTTTAACATTCCCTATAAGTCTTTTTAGAGGCTCCCTATTGCCTTCTATGCCAGTCAAACTCCTTTTTCAGGGATTTAGTTGCCCCGTCCCCCCCCCCCCAAAAAAACAGCCCCATCTTAAACATATGACCTGCAATTCCCATGAGGCAGCAATTCTTTTTTTTTTTTTTTTAGTGGCCATTTCTTGTTCTTTACTCTTCAAACCACTGGTAACTGGATACCATATCCTATGCATGCACCTTAACTTATTTAATCATTTTCTACTTTCAAAGATACTGTAAATACTGTTGTAATGAACACAGTTGTAAATAAATATTTTTTTCCATTAGGCCACATTCCTACATGTGCAATTCGTGGCTCAGAGTATTAGTATTTTTAAGTCTCTTGATGCTACATGTTTGAAAATTCCTCCTCTGAACAGCTATGGGGTTTTTTATTTTATTTTATTTTTTTATTACAGTTTGCATTCAGCACTATTTTGTATCAGTTTCAGGTGTGTACAGCACAGCAGCTAGAGACATTCATCTAGGTTACAAAGTGGTCCCTCGTTAGTGCAAGTGCTCACCTGGCACCACAGATAGTCATGACAGTATTGTTGACTACATTTCCTATACTGCACCTCACATCCCTGTGAGGCAGCAACTCTTAACCTTGGATCGAAGAATCAATTGATGGGCTTCAAAGGAACCATGAGTTCCTTGAATTCTTTGCAAGCAAATTTTTCTTTCAGCAGAAAGATACATAGGTTGAATTGCTACACGAGGCTCTATGCTCCCAGAGGGTAGGGCAATGTCCTAGTCATTTGTATCCCCTACACAGCACTTGGCAGGACAAGGCTCTACCTTAACTCAGTGGTCCTTCATGGTGTCCCCCAAGCCCCCTGCAGACTTCATGCTCTGTTCTCACCACCACCTCACTGCAGTTCTGTGATGCTACAAATTTACCTCATACATTTCACTCCATCTTAAACTTCTATCTATGCAACCAGCATTACGTAATCACACTGAACAAGTTTATCTTTTCTGTTCCTTTATGCTTTACAACTTAATTACAAACTCCTTGAGGCAACAGGCATGTCTGAGAGGATTCTCCTCTCCTTCCTAAGTGCCCAGTACAGTTGGACTCACAAAGTAAGAAGATGCTCAATAAATATATATCACCAAGGTAAACCACGAGTAATTAACAAAAATTATTTAATTATCTTTATGTAATTTTTTTTTTTAATATATCTTTATTGATTTCAGAGAGAGGAAAGGAGGGGGAGAGAGAGAGAGAGAAACATCAATGATGAGAGAGTCACTGATCGAGCCCGCAACCGGGCATGTGCCCTGACCAGGAATCAAACCCCAATCGCCTGGATCCTAGGTCGATGCTCAACCGCTGAGCCATGCCCGGCCAGGCTCTTTATGTAATTAATGCATACAATAGGAAGAAGACACACACATATAACATATGTATAATATATGTGAGTATTCTTAATATAAAAACCACTTTGATCTTACTTGCAAATGGCCTTTGACCCCTGCCTGATAAGCCTGGATCCTCTGTGTTTTTCAGTCTTTCCTCTCTTGTACCTCTGGTGTTATTAATTCACGCCATGTTCATTACTGAAGCTCAGTAGCAACTTGGCATTGATTCCCAAATTTCTCTTTGCAACTCCCTTGCTTTTGCAAATTAAAATTGAAGACTCTAGTGCTCAATTATTCTGTAAAATAGTTTCCCACTGTTTGACTGGGTGTTGGGGGAACTAGAATATCTTAAGAGTTAACAGTGCTACCAACCTTGAAGGAGATTTGCATACTCTTTCACCCAAATAGAGGGCAATCATACCCATGGGGGGGGGGGATTAATGTGTGCTGAAGATTAAAAATGGCTCTTATTTCCAAGCAGAATTCTCTTCTAACACTTGAATTCCCTAAATTCTGCCAACTTTCAAACAGAACAATGACACAGAACAATGCATGTAACTAACCAACTTATGGGTCTACCTGGCCATGGGGAGCCAGGCAAGAGAACGCCGTTGCACACAGTTCTTGACACAGCTAAGCCCATATGTGAGCCCACAGGCATCTGCATGTGTGTGCAAAGACTGTATGTGTGTGCGAAGACAAGCAGGCTTTGCTCATGAACTACCCAGCTCCACTTAACTCTAAGCCGAGTTTAATCAAACACTAATTCCCAGTCCTTCTGATGGGTGTTATCTACGCCGTCTGTAAAGCACGCGGCACCCCGTCTAAACGATCATGAACAATGAGGGGAGACTTAAAGGACCGAACTGTTGACAAAGTGCACATGCAACCAACCCAGCTGGATGGGATCCACTCAGAATGCGCGCTTAGCAATAGCTGTAATCATTTAATACCATTAGTCTCCGTCGCAACTGTAAATGGCCTTAATGGAGCCCGCAGTGTGCCTTCAGATTCTACGCCGATACTGGGGCACAGCTTTTCTGCTCACATTACCGCCGCTAATTGTAAAGCCCTTGTGTTGGATACACTCAAGTGTTGCAATAAGTGTCTTCAGTTAACTTCTTAAGGGCACAGCTTTCAAAGGAGCATTTGTCAGCGCGATAAAAAGGCAAGAAAACGTTTCATCTGGTTTCAACGTCGAGGGGGATCCTGAAGAGTCTGATTGCCTGGCTCCTTACGTCTTTGCAACAAGCACTGTTGCTTCAAAACTTATTAGCAGCCATCTCCTCAAAGGATTTATTTTGATAGTTCATGAATGTGTTGTCACACAGCATAATTAAAGCTTACAGAACTATTATCAAAACACAGAGGGAATGTGCTCAGGGAGGCGGACGGCTGCCCGGCCGCCTGCGCCTGCCGCTTCCCGCAGGATGTGCGCTGACTGACCAGCTGGCTCCCAGGCTCTGACACCAGGCATATGGGGAAGGCGAGGCCTCGGGGTAGCACGGCGGCTCCGCGCGCAATCAATTACGAGTAACAGCCAGCCCTCGCGGTGCCTGTATATATTCCCACCCTCGCGCACTGCCAGCTTGCCTCTATTTTGAATGCAATAAAACTTGTAGGGAGCCGACTCGTGTGAAACTCTTAAAGATATATGGTGGGGATTAACCATAAAAACACTAATTAAGGATGGGCTGAGGAATTAGGGGACAGGCAAGAAGGCTTTCTGCCTTGCGGTCTGTATGGAAGGAAGAAGGAAAGGTGCTGAAAGCAGTCCTTTCTGCCTTCTGAAGACTGGCCATGGGTATAAAGGTGCAGGCTGGGTGGGCAACATCACGTGTTTCTCAAAGGGACGCCTCCCCTCATTGGTATTAAGAGAGAGACAGATGGACAGACGGGCAGAGAGCAACAGAACATGTAAGCACTTTTGTGTTCAAAGTGTCTCTTTTTTAGCATTTGACTTTTAAAATGTTTTGTGATTCACTGAATTAAATATAAAAAAGAATTGTGAAATTAAACAATTCTATTTCCAAAATGTCCCTGAATTTGGACCTTGCCTTTCCAGCTCTTCGTGCAATAGAGCAAGTTCCTGGACTTGTTTCTCTGCTTTGGGAATTGTGAAAGATTCGGGCCATTTACAGCCATAAAACCCTATGCTTTCTTGTAGAAAAGAGCACTCTTAAGCAAATATTAATTTATTTTCTATATCGGTGCCAGAATTTTCTCAAACAAAAAAATGCTGAGTTTGTGCAATTCATTTTATGCAAATGACTTCAGACAAAAGAAGAGAATAGAGAGATTACTGAGTGCTGGTTTTATCATGGGATAGGATAGTTACATGATAGATACAGTTCTAAAAACACTATAAAGCAGGAATTATGCCTATTGCACAGAAAAGGAAGTTCAGGATGAACCAAGCCTTCCAACTGGTGAGGAAAATGCTAAAATTCAAACCCAGTTCTGTCTGATGCCCAGGTTTTGCTTTTTTCATACGTCTTCCCATTGCCCTTCTACCTCAGGGTGATAACCATGAAGCTCGCTATGTTGTGGGTCCTGAAAACGTATTCTCAAGAGGTTAAAGTTAAAACCTTTGGTACAGAGAAGCCCTGCCTACACCACATTATATTTGTAAAGTTACAAATTTGTATAATTTGGAACATGCAGATAATGATGGGAAAGGATTGGGTTTGTTTACTTTTTACATGAACCTGCCTTTTACCCACAGGACCAAAATTCTAGCAGCTAGTTTCCAAACCTCCTTCTCTGTTCAAATTTATAGGGAAAGCCAGAAACATCCTAAAAGAACAGTCACAAATATCTTGCTTACCAGGAAATAGGAAGAATTGTGACAGAGAGAGAGCCACTGATAGGAAATCAATCCATGTAAAAACAGCCAGGCCTTGCTGTCTAAATAAAACCATCCCAGGTTACATGTGGAGTTAGGGAAGAGAGTGGGAAATGGAGGGGCGAGACAGGCATATGAGAAACATGCATGGTTTCTTAACAATTCACAGCTTTATGAGTTTGTTTCTTTGGAATCAAAATTCTTTCTTTAGATTGCTACTAGGATTGCTCAAGAAAGGAAAGACTAATTGCTGGGGAAAGGTTGAAGGTAAGAATTCATTTCCTACAATGGGAAAGCCAACAGTATTCAAAAATCTCCATGACTTGGGCCACCCCCAATGCTGAGATCCCAGGACCCTACATGCTCTACAAGCCAATATCTGGAGTTCCGAAGGCTCAGCAGATCCAAGCTGAGAAGCCACCGAGGTCACTTTTCACAGACTTCTAATTGCCAGCTGGAAGATGCGTCCTAAGAACAGAAACCTCACCTTCACAAACTTTATTGGTTCTACAGTTGACAACCCGAAAGTATAAAATGATAACTTATAGCTTAACTAACACACCTACTGGAACCTAAACCTTAGAATAACTATGCAGTTTTTCCAATGTTACAGCTTTTGCTTGATATATTTTTGGAATTCGTGTTTTGGAAATTCCTTTACAGTCTTACTGCAAACCAAACCAAACAAAAAAATCAGTATTCATGCTTTATAATCTAATGCAACAAAGAAAACTCATCCAAGTTGACCACCTGCTTGACCCCTGAAGCTTGTCTCTTTCCAAACACAGCCCCCAAAGACTACGACTTGTTGCTATCAAGGATACTCAAAATAATATGCTACAAGCTGAGGGGCAAACAAAGTTTAAAGAAATGAAATAAGCTGATGGTTGCCCAAAAGTGCAATTATTCACTTAGATATATAAGTGAGGGGTGTAATTCTTTAAAAAATAAATACATTATATGACTCCTTGTACTCACGCTTAGAGAATCACAATCACATCTAAATGGGTCTGGAAGTAGCCATGAAACAATAAAAGTGAGGCTCATGGGTCAGCCAGACTATACAGATACCAACCACTTACAACCGAGCCAGGACCTGGTGCTTATACGCCAACAGAAGAAAACAGAGCCACCTGGCCTGTTCCTGAGGCCTTGCTGTCACCAACAGCGAGTGTGTGAGGTTGTGAAGGAATTTCAGCTACATGCTACTCACGTCCTTGCTTTACTTTTGGGACATGTACAGAAGAATGTGCGAAGTCCTTTGGCCACCAGAGCCATGCATTTCCCCGGTCTGCTGGGCAAGCTCAGCCCACACAGAAGGCATCTAGCTGACCTCTCCTTCAGGGCAGAGGTCAGAGGGGACTGAAAGTGAATCACCCCTTTGGCATGGTGGTTTATAATGACCTTCCCTTGACTTCAGGTGCTAAGCTATACACTGCCTCAGCTCTTCTTCTGTTTTACACTCTGATTGATGTTGGCAAATTCTCCCACAAGGAAAGCGATTAAGTGATTTCCAGAGAGGAAAAGGAGCTGCTGAGGCCTCCAAGCAAGCATGCCAGATGCCCAGGGAAATAGCCTGGGATGTTCCAGTGCAGAATTCTACAGCTATTGCCCGAGAATGTGTTATGATTTTTGTTTTTTCTGCACAGTGTATCCATGATATGACATGCTTTTATTTATTGGAGCTGATTTCCCCACACTGCTTTATTGTTGACCAGCTTTTATTTCTTCCTTAACCTTATTAACCCTTGCTAGTATTTGACAGTTTAACACCCTCCATCACTCTGCAACGCTCACCCTGAGAACCGACGTGGAACTAATAGCAGGTTTTTTATTTCCAATCTTTGAGGTCACAAACAGCTGCCCCAGCCTGAACCCTGAAAGATTTTTCTAGAGGTAGTTCTCTTTCAACGGGTCATCTCCTTAATGTATCGCTACAGGTCTGCCTGGATGTTTGAAATGAGATGTGATTCCTGCTAACTTTAGTCACCACCAACATACACCTTGGAAAAGAAAGAATAAGTTTTACCTCTGGAAAAATGCCCTGAGCAATTCAAGTGAAACAACTTGGAAATTCTCTTTTCGGGCATTTTATCCCTTTGCAAGTTACATCTGAGTTAGTGTCCATTTGGAGACACCTTTGATTGTCTTGACAAAATCCACCAGTGAAACAAACTCACAGGCTTCTATTACCCGGTGTAAGTGTGAATGAAATAGAGCATGGTGGGTGAGATTTCCTAGCTCCGATTTTCAGCCTGGATTGATTAAGTCTAATAAATTCAGGGAGGTGATTTCAGATGATGCCCGTCAAGCTGGACCTTACAGCCCAGTTGTTTATTATTTCACACTGCCCGGGGCTCAGTCTTTGACATTCACCACCCTAAAAGGTCATGAAAGTCAAATTCTACAGCCAGATTTAGTACGTATTTTGATGAGCAGGCTCCTGTGTCAATGAAGACTAGTTCTCTTATCATTGAAACTTAGGGAAGAAAAATTACAGGTTGAATACAAATGTCACCAAATCGGGAAAATCACAGTTTTAATTGTCCATGTGAGTGTAGGAACATTTTAGACCACAGGGAAGAAAAAGGGTAGAGAGGGAAGCCAGTCAGTGCTAACAAACCAAGCAAACATAAAAGCTAACAACTGTAAAAGTTAGTGCAAAACTAACATTTCCCACCAGTAAAGATGGGAAAACCTGAGCCAATAGCCAACAGAGTCCATGGCTCAAATGCTGCCTTAGTGTGCACTCCTAGGCTAGGGGCAACTGGTCTCACCGTCCCAAAGATGCTCCAGGCCTTTGTTCCCTGGCACAGAAAAGACCTGGGAGCTGGACTCCCCGTTCTCTCTGCTCTGTACAAGTCAGAACTACAAGACTTAGAAGCCATCCATGTTCTCAAAGTTTTCTTCTCCTAAGCTTAATGCAACCCGAGATATTTAAATCAATGGCATCAGATTAGCAAATTTTTTTTTTAGAACTTCTGAGAAGAGCCTCGCATGAGAGGCAAGAACGGGCCAGTGCCACTTTATTTTCTAATCATCAAACTTTTCTTCTTCTGCCCCTCACACTCCCTGTGTCTCAAAGCTAAAAGGGAAAAATTGGCATCTGTCTACAGCACATACAAATTCCCAGGTGGGGGGAAATCCAACAAAACAAAAGGTGAAGAGAAAGAAGGGGTAGGGTCCATTTCATTTGGTTTGGGCCCTGCCTAATTTCCATTAACCTCACCCAGTTGTCTTTTCTGGCCTCGGGCATCTATCTGGACCATTAGTGCATATTCTCATGACCATGACGTCCAGGATCCATTTGTTCCTTCCATTAGAAAACAGGAAGAGCATATGTCCAGCATTTCATCAGGGGCAGTGTCACTCTCTATGTAGCCTGATTTTGTCACAAGTGAGAAATCCTCACTCGTACAATACTCCCAATCCTTATTATTGGTTAAACACATGGACATTATGCTCACTCACTCTGATGACCTAAATTCTTCTGAGAGATACTAAATTCTTCCTCCTATTAATCTATGGTTTATCCTAGACCAGGCCCAGACCCCATCACTTCCCACTAACCCTACTTCTCCAAGTCACCACTGAAGCCTTCTCCGACCACTGTTCATTCCCAGATCAGGTTAGGCTGCCCCGACACACCCTCTCCTTATTTAACACTCAACACTCAATCATTATTTACTGTCATCCTCCCCCACACTACCAGACCTGTTTTTTTCAGGCCTTAGAATGCAAAAGAATCTACAGGGAGTTTGTCAGAAATGCAAATTCTCAGTCATCTGTTCCCAGAAGCTGATTCTAACAGAGGCTTAGAAATCTTAATCTGATCAAAGTGATTCATACCCAGGCGACCCTCAGATAGCACTGTCCCAAAATGTTAGCCTTATGAGGGTTAATCACAGTCATTTCCCCACCACTCAGTGCTGGACCTAGCATGTAGCTGGCGTTTGATCAGCACTGAATTGAAACAAGGATGTTTCCATTCTGGTTTCTCCCCTCTAGTCCTCACTTTCCAGACCTCACACAACAGTTGCTCAGCAGAGCAGATCGTCACTGAATCTCACATAGATCTCTGCAGCTCCTGAGTTGTGCAAAGTACTTTCAGGTTGCCATGCCCAGGGTTCCCCAATTCATATGGATCTTTCACTTACTCTCTTTTGGAAGAATGAGTTTCAGTCCATTCCTTTTCCAAATAAAGCTTGCAAGGGAAAAATTGACATGGACTTGGCAAATAAGGGTTTCTATTATTAAAAGCAGGTTGAAGTTGGGGCTTTGTGCAACTGCTTCCTACTTTATGAAGTGTCTCTATTTTAAGTGTGTGGATAGTGCTTGAAAAATCCCAGCAGGCTCTAGATGAGAGAGGATCATCCTTATTAACACTAATGGGAGCTGGGCTCCTGCACTAAAGAAAGAACACGGCCTTTGGGCCAAACCTAGTGGGTGGCAGGATGGGAACAGGAAGACCTGGGGTGGGGATGAGGGGGAATAAGAGAAAAACCCTTCATTTCACTCTACCCAAAAATTTGATGACAAGGTAGGGAGAGAGAAACCAATTAAGATGGCCAGTTATAAAAATAGTCATGGGAATATAAAGTGCAGCACAGGGAACATAGTCAATTACACTGCCATAACGACGGATGGTGCCGGGTGGGTACTGGACTTGTCGGGGGGATCACCTCATAAGGTACATAAACATCTAGTCACTATGTTGTACACCTAAAGCTAATATAATATTGTATATCAACGGTAATTTTTAAAAATGAAACAAAAAATACAAAAAAAAAAAAAAAGGTGGACTTCTAGGCTAAGAAAGTCTAAGCTTCTGAAAAGACACCATCAACATTCTAAGCAATTGAAATAGTACCATATTGGGGTAGGAGATTAAACACTTATTCACTCATCAATTATTTATTTAGATATATAGGGCTGGAATGTAATGATGAGAAAGAAGAATAAAGTATCTGCTCACATGGCATTTTCATTCTATGGGTGGCAGTGAGAGAATCAGACAATTAACAAGGAAGCACAAAAGATGCTCCAGTGAAAGCAGGGGCCGCACCTGCTGTGTCCCCTGCCGTATCCCCTGCACCAAGCACAGTAGTGTGGACTCAATAAACAGTTGCTAAAGGATGAATGGAGAGCCGCAAGGATAAATGAATGGATGGTTAGATGTAAGTATAGGAGGGAAGGTAGGAGAAAAGTGAATAAGAATGGCTTCTCTGAGGTGACATTTGAGCTGAGAAGCAAGAAAGAGGCAAGTCATGAACATTCGTTCTGCAGGAAAAGTTCCAGAAAGAAGGAACAGCAGGTTCCCAAGGCATGAACAAGTTTGGCATGTATGAAGGAGGCCAGTGAGGCTAACCTGTGGTGGAATGGAAGCAGCCCAGGCAATGGGGACTGTGGCAGGGTTGGAGATCAGTGCACATGGTAAGGACCAAGGATAGAAAACAGTAAAGGAGCCGCGATAGTACCTTTGTCCATTCAAATGGTGTTTTCAGAACCTCTGATACATAAAAGATTCAATGTGAATTGCTAGGGAGAATTCAGAGGCTCCTTTATGCCAAGGGGTCTTGTCCAGAATTTTATAAGAATAAAATCTTAGGTATTTGTTTTGCAAACCAAATGGAAGAATCAATCACATGTGTTTCACAATCCTAAATTATGTACAAGACATTATTTCTGATAGTTATTATCTTTATGATATAAAGATTTAAAGAAACTGATCATAAAATTACTGAGATTCCAATAAGAAAATCCTCAATGAGAAGGAAATTGAGAAGTTACAAAAAAAGGGGCATGCAAATAATAAATGCACACGTGGAAAATGCCCAACCACATTGGTAATAAGAGAAGTGTACACTTAAGACCAATTTTCATCTATTAAATGAGGAAAAAGTAAATTTAATGATAACATACATTATTGGCAAATATCTAGAGAAACTGGTACTCTCAGAAATAACAGGCTTAAGCACTGGGAACTCAAGCTGTTAGAAAACCATTTGATGTTATGCATTGAGAGACATGCAAATGTTTATAATGTCTGAAGAAGTAATTCCTCTTCTGAGATTTATCACAAGGCTTTGACAGTATTTCCTACGAAGCCCTGGGGTTCTGCAGAGGTGCCTCAGGGCCTCTGGTGATTATGAATGGGAAAGAAGGGGTTTAGGTACCGTACCCCATGACACCAGCACAGTTCTGTTTTATGTATTCAGGGTCTTGAATATATAACAGAGTTTACTAAAAAAGAGAGAGCTGATATTTAATTTTTTTAAAAATGACTCTCTCAAAGAAATAACCCAAAATATAAAAATAACTATAAATATGAGTATGTTCACCAGTATTATTTATAATTGTGAAAAATGAAAAAAAACTTAATTTTCAATAGTAGGAAAATAATTTATTATTTGTTAAATATGGGCTATATAAAGACATGAAAACTTATATGTATAATATCAGAATCATTTTATATATACTTACATAATTATATATAATTGGGATTTTAAAAATACAAAATTGTAGTTATACCATCATAACTTTGTAAAGATGAACATGAATTAAAAATTCAATGAGTATGGCTGGACTGTGGGGTTTTTCTTTCCTTTTTTTTATTTCCATCCCAATTTCTCTGCAATCTAGTTAAATTACTTTTATAACTTATCAAAGAAAAATATGCCTAAAAATAACTTTGATAGCCAGGAGACCATGTATTTTATTATTCATCTCTGCATCCCAGCATCAAGCAAAGGAGCTGGCAGAGAAGAGAAACTCCACAAATACGAACTGACTAAATAGGTACATTTTTCAATTCAAATCTGCCCATGAGTGAAGTGGTAGAGAGAGGCAGGAGAGGTTTCTTCTGGAGGAGCCAGAGCAAGGCCTCAAGCAGGAGGGCCAGGAGGGAAAGAGGGCCGGGCAGAAGGAACAAGGGAAGTCAGGACTTGGAGACTGAGCAAGCAGTGACAGTGTCTGGGAAAACGCAGAAGCGTGAGGCACCTGGGGGACATTCGAAGAATATGAGCGTGAGAAGGTGGCTTGAGCCCACAGGCCAAATAGTTTAGGCTTTGCTAGGGAGGCACAGGGCTCCCACGAATGTTTGTGAGCAAAAATAACATGATCAGAGCTGGACCTGAGGGAGACTAAGAGGGCTGGAGTGTGCACAGTGGACTGGACGTGGTGCTGGGGGCGTGAGGACAGCAGGGCCCAGAAGACCAGTAGAGGGCCACTAACAGTTCCCGGGCTAACCCACGGGAGGAGCCGTGGGAATGGACAGACGAGGACCACCGAGAGGGAAGGGACCATATGTGGAGCTCTCCAACAACGTGCTGGAATCCACGAGGACATACAATCTGTCCTGAAGAAACCCGGACATTTCGCGGAATCAGTAGCTCCCTCCTCGCCTCCCCGTCTCAACCAGGCTTTCTCTCGTGCCCGAGCATGCGTGCACACATGCAACAATTACAGCCTCAGCGTTCCTAACATTTGTTTATTAGCAGTCCCAAATGTTTCCTGTGCTATATAAAGTTTACCTTCGACCTCCACTGGGGAAGTGAAGGGTGGAGCAGGGAGAAGGGGAGGAGAAATCTGCGGGGACTTACGAGCATACGTCTCCAGTTTTAACATAACACATTAACTCTGCAGCCCAAATCAGAAGGTTGCAAACTCACATAAAGCACCGGTGATTTAGAGCTCCCCGCTATACACAGTTCAGCAATGCATGGAATGTAAAAATACATGGAAACCACAACACAGCAGGAATCTGGCTGTGCTGCTGGCAGAGCTCGCCGTTTCCCACACAGGCCCTAAATCTGACCCAGCGATGAAACTTTTAAAATTTGTAAAAATAGAACAGTTGGGAAATCTTGGCCACTTTTAGTTAAAATAAAAAACAAAACCTCCATATTTGTGGGTTCAGTTGAAAATCTTCCCTACTCCTCTCCTCTTTGAAGAAATTTTTATGGTTTAAAAAATAATTTTTTTTTTCCGAATGTCAAACTGTGTTTTCCTTTTAGGTTTACCTGGTGAGTACGTTCTGGGATGCTCTAGAATATGGAGATTGTTTTCGGTTTAGAGTCTCCACCAAGACCAATCCCAAAATGTCCAGTCAACATCAATGGGTTGTAACAAATACTTTTACTTAATTTTCTGAAGAATAATAATAGTACTGCTACCAGTTATTTACACATTATGTGCCAGAATCAATCCACAACCCTGTGAAGGTAGGTGCTATTACCCCAAACAAATTAAAGAAACAAAATAAGTTCACTTGCCCAGGTCCACATGGTAGCCAGTATTCAAACCCAGGGCCACTTTATTCCAAAATCCAGCCTCTTTCCATTATATTTATTTCATAGGAATAAATTCCCCTCATCTATCCAAAACAGCTATATCTAGACATCAAGATGCACCACTGGCTCCTTGATCAGCTCTTATTTAGTTTCCTTGGACTACACGTCCAGCCTCTTGAACAAGCCTCTCATCTCTGTATTATTATTCTTGAACGCAGCCAATGTCTGTGCCTAATGGCAGAGCCATGTTAAATTACAGAAGAATTCTACGGGGAGGGAGGGGGAAGCATATCTCTTACCCCACGCCAGCCTTTAAAAACATTTCACTAATATTTATTTTGGAATTGCCATGAACAGTATTATGACACTGGCTTCCTTAAAAATTCAGCATTCACAATTAGCACTTGAAATGAGTAGATCCAGAGAATGCATTTGTTCAGTGCTTAAAACCAAATTATCTCAAGAGGCTATCTAGAGCTCTTGAGTCATTTCGTTAACTACGTTCTCCATTTAGCTGAGCCCCACACAGGCAGAAGGGAGGGGAAGGAGAGGAAGAATTAAAATTTCACTTAAAAAAAATTTTTTTAATATTCTGTTCTTTCTCTCTTTCCCTCCCCGAGGTTCTCCACCCTCCCACATCCGCCCCACCCCCAAACTAAATATAGAGGCCAAACAACAAAATCCGAACTTGAAAATTCCCAAACTGCTCATCAGAAACTGATTTTAACACGGAAGACAAAAAATGAAATGTAATGCTCCAGTGCACATGAGCATCCGCGTGGAAGGCGGGAAGTGGGGCGCACCTGAACTTGCTTTGGGAAGCTCTGCGCACGTGAACCTGCTCTGCGGCCGTCTCTTCCTTCCACTTCACAGCACAGGAAGGGCCGGCTCTGAGTATAACACCAGAGCCCTGGCTTTTCCTACCATTAACTGTAAGGTTAGATCCTGGATACAGAAATGTTAAAGGATCAACAAACATAAAGTTAGCACTGAACTCAGATGGATTTTTTTTTTCCTTTCCCTTTTATTAAAGGGAGAGAGAAAAAAAAAAAAAGTTCACATGGCTTCCTTTTCTTGACCCACAACAAATTCCATTAAACTTCAAAAACAATGCTTTGAGATGCTGGAGGATGCGGACAGGAAACTGAAGAAAGACTTTGCACAAAAGTTAAAAAACGTCTCTTTTGGAGAGGGGGGGGTGGCAAGAAAGGGTTGAATCTTGACAGTGAGAGCACATGGCCACTGGGAACATAATTAGATATGGATGTCATGTAGTTGTGACTGGGAGATAGAGCACATCAAAAAGGACCTATTCTTTAGTTGAAGTAAGAGAAATATGCAAATGCCTGTAAATAAGTAATGATTACACCAAAGTTTAGACATTCATAAAATGCCCTACAGATTAAATTTTGTCATATTTTCAAGTTAATTTAAGTCATCTTTTTTGGAATGAATATCAGTCATCTGTACATGGTTGATTCATCTTAAAGAGTCTCCTTCCTACCCACCCCTTTGTTTCCTGGACACTTAATTTATGAGTGTTTTGCATAACAGCATAAGCTTCAAAAAATGGTGTAATAAAATTGGGCTCAGATGTCACCATTAATAAGTCTGTTATTAGCATCTGCAATGAAAACCAGGTTTGTGTCTGTATTTCATCGTTATCCATAAAGTTTGGGGCCATTTTGAAACTTGCCCCAAATGATTCAAATTTGAGATAAGAAAACAGCTTCAGAATGATACTCAGCAGTGATTTTATTGGGCTTCTTTGGGGGAGCACTCAAACGGTGCTTTTTGTATTCCGACTCATTGGCCCCCCAAAATGCAACAAGGGTTAACCTTGATTGCAAAATCAAGAAACAAAGATACAGGCCTATTGTGCAATAATCAGCCCACATTTCAATGAATAAGTAATATTTCTCACAAACCCAAGTTAGATAGTGGATTTATTTAACCTCTTGGGGTCAGGTAATAAATACTAAGTGAATTATTCAGCCCAATGGCTAATCAATACAATTCCATGATATATTTTTTGTGTTTCATAAAAGGTTGTACACTAAAGGCAGTGAGCAATTATGGAAATTGGGCCAGAGCGCCTCTCAATTCCTCTCCAGCTTGAAACCCCAGCAGGCCACCTTGACAGCAAATCGATTAGTGCTCCAGTGAAGCGGCTCGGCGACCTCTGACCCGCTTCCAGCGTGGCCTGACAGAGGAGAGAGTATTTTATATTTATTTTATTGAATTAACTCCATCTTGCCTGTACCAACGCTTTACACATATTAGGCAGCGAGCTACAAGCTACTTCATTGTCTAGCTCTCCACCGCTCTTGCTAAGCAAGCTCCGCCCCATGCCCTGCAGGTTTCTTTGTCCTGGTTTTCCTTTCACTTTTGGCCTCAATATAGGATTTCAATCCACCCTGAGACTCAGGATGGAACTCCAGGTAATAGGAAACAAGAGTGGAGCACATAATCCTCCCGCAATATGGATCCTACCCACCTGGTCTGCTCAGGACAGTGCCCTAGCCCCATTTTTTCCCCCTGCATAGGAAAAAACACTCAATAAGATGTAGTTCAGCATGGAGCTCTTTGGAAAACAAATGCAAGAGAACATCAAGGATTGAGGCGATTTCTTAGTGGAAAATCAAAAACCAGAAGCCTTAGGTATTTCTGCATTTTTGTCCCTTAATTATATTATTGGCTCATTGAAGCCATTGAAGGGGGGGGGGGGGCAGGGACCAAGTCAGCTAAATTTAGTGCAGTGTTTCATCAAGGGAGCAATAAATACAAAGAATCATCAAACATCAACGGGAACCTTATGAGAAAGGGAAAATTCCCAAATCACCAAAAATTTTTAGCTGTACTTCTGCTGTATGGAACCTCAGTAAAAAGGAAAAAAAAAAAAAAAAACCACCACCAAAATAAACAAAAAGAAAATACCAGGAAGAAACTGAGAGATCCAAGTCAGAAAATCCAGTTGACAGCTCTGGGTATTAAACAATACCAAAGGTTAAATTATCAGCAGAAATTTGATGCTATGAATCATAGGAATGAAGGATCTTAGACCATATTTGAGGGGAGCCATAGGAAAGTGTAGTTTAGCACATAGACTCTGAAGTTAAACTACCTAGATTCAAATCCCAGCTCTTCCGCTAAGTAGCTGCAGATTTTGTACAACCCCTTAGCTTCTCTAGGCTTTGATCTTCCCCCTCTATCCATAAGGATGAACACATAGCCTTCTGTGTGATAAGCAATGCTGGCCATCATTATTATTTGACCAGACCCTACAATATTTTTATGAATAGGGGGGAAGTAAGTCTCCAGTCTCGGTTTATAAGTGGGAGAACTGAAAGATGTGAAGGGTCAGAACTTACCTTCCACTTATTGCCCTTCCCAGTTTCATGTATACATGGAAGTACTGTGATAACCTCCCCTCCTCAAAATATCTGTCGGGTTTGGAGAACCTTGAATCTTACCATTAAAGATTCAGTCCTTGAATTGATCTCCCCAAAGATCTATATTGGAAGCCCTCCCTCCAATCCCCCACACAGCGGTGGAGACCATGGGACTATTTTATTCTATTCCTATCAGCTTACCCTGGTCAGGAGGGACTTGGGCCCTGGGGAGCACTGGCCTCACGCGTACAGAATGAGGGATGAAACTGAAAAAGAAAATAGACCGAAGACAGCGGGCAAGAAGAGAAGGATTCCAGAATTGTGCTTCAACTGCTCCATCATCTCATCAGTGATTAGCCAGCACTTCCAGGCACCCTGCTTCTGAGAGGAGGGAGAATAAGCTCATCACTTGAATCCCCCAGCTTCCTTAGCAGTGAGGACCACTTTCACCTTCCCACCTGTCACATCAGACACCCTTAGATCTTTTTAGCAAAAGAGGACTGGGGTCCAAGTCCATTTGCAAGAACTGTTTCTGCACAAATGCCTTCAGCTAGGCCCCCGGGCAGCTCCCGAGGGACAGGAGATGCCGGCTGCCAAGGCTGTTTTTGAAGGACTTGTCACAGCTCTGGGAGAAACTGGGAAGAAAGCATACTTTAATTTTGCCCTGCATCATTCTTTGCTACCTTGGGATTATGATCTTTTATTTTAGTAGTTTTTCCTCCCTTGACCCATTGCCCCCCGCCCCCATCCCTATTGGTACATAGAAAGGTAGACTCACCTTCCTCTTCCTCTGAGCTGCAAACCTCAGGACAAGAAGTCAAAAAGCTATGGGAAGCAGTGGAGGGAAACACGCCCACCCTGACCTTCTCTACTTAGCACTTATGTGTCAGCCCAGATACTTCACACTCTTAGAGCCAATGAAAATAACATTTTTTTTTTTTTTTTGGTATATATTCTCCAATCAAGATGGACTTAGCTAATCACACCAAAAAGAGATATCAAGACTCAGTATCAAAACAACTTAAAATCGAATGCAGTGGTGGCTCTAGAATATCAATACGAGTCCAAGCTATGATTATGTTGGGAGTACGGGTGAGAAAAGTTTGCAAACTTGTCTAGAAGCTAAGCTCCACAGCAAGCACACACAGTTTTAGCTTGGAGTGTATGTTTATTTGAGAGGACCTGGGAGGAGCTGATAGAGACTAAGAGAAGGAAACTAAGAGGCTACTCCTAAGCCATACCTTGGTAGTGTCAATGACCTAGTGATATTTGATTTGTTTGGGGTTGCCTGACTCGTGATGTAAGCAAGACTATCAGCAATGCTTTCAATGCTCCCCTTGATCTAGTGCCTGCACATCTAACTGCCTGTGCAAGACTGACACTCAGCAGTAATGGAATTGCAGAAAGTGATCCTGGTTCACATGCTGACTAGCTGAATGACCTTGGGCAAGTCGCCTCTCCTCTGGACCCTCATCTATAAAATGGAGAGGCCATTTCCTTTCCATAAACATTATGTGATTCAAAGTGGTTTGTTTATCTGAATGTGTGAGAAGCCTGAGATGGAATGTTTACTTCCTTTGGAAAATTGAAATTTAACAGCCAAAGGAGTCTTTTTTTCCTGATGAAGAAATAAAAAGAAATCCATTTACTCAATCTGCTAACCCCAAAACCAAAACAAAGAGAGTCCCTGGTATAAATGAGTTGGCCAAGGCTTTAGCAAGCGCTCGCTCACAAGTCAGCTCTCTTTCCTGAGTCTTTTTGCAAAATGGCAAAGCATATTCTTTCTGGTCCCACAAAAAAAAAAGAGAAAATCTCCCACACCTTTGTAAAATTCTACGCATTAAACCATAAACTATTCTCCTCTCTCTTCCCCTTTTAGAATCTATGCGAAAGTGATTACCTTCGTCATTTTTCAATATTACCTTCATACTTGGAAAATGCATTTTCAAAAAGTTATTTATTTCTCACAGTATATCAGGTTGTTATATTGTACTAGTTAAAATAAAACTACTATATAAACTACTGTGTACTTTTGCATGCATAACATTTTCCTACAAATGCTGGGAAGTCGGATTTTCACAGGCTCCAGGTATATTTATTTTAAATATTACCTTATACTTTATCTCAGCACTATTCCAGACTTGAAGAAAGAACTAGGAAAGCCAGTCGCTAAAGTAACTTAGCTATTAAATAACTTCCTTATTGAAGTCCCTTATTTCAAAAGAAAAATTATTTAAATATTAAAAGTGGTTTCGCCATGAAACTTAAAACCAACTCCTACTATTATTTCTTCTTAGAATAACTAAAAATGTCCCTTCGGATTTGATCCCTACCCACCTAAAAGCAAGAACTGGGCAGAGAGTAAAACACGTAGCGTCTAAAGTATCGAATGATTGCGGCCCAGCATTTCCTAGAACGAGGCCCACGGATTCTTGATGTATATAGTTAGGTTTAAAATATTTCCTGCAGTAGCTCTAAAAGATGACAAAACAAAACAAAGGCTTGGCTTGAGGCAATCCTAAATTTTATGCCCAAAATTGTTTTCTGCTCCAATATCATTCCAGAGAATGATACTAACCATTCTCTAAAGTACCATGAATTTCTTTAAAACACCATCCCAATTAAAGACGACAGGGGACATGCGTGCAGGGGCTTTTGCTAGCATTTGTATTTTGGACCATGGGAGCCCTCAGTGATGGGTGAGGGGCGCAAGCTGACCCTTGCCTGAAACCAAGGAACTGTGGCCACACGCTGGTTCCTCGCTGGGCTCGGAAAATGCTGCTCCCAGCTCTCTGTGGCTGAGTGAGAGGCAGAAAGAGGAAATGCTTAAATATTTAATACACGGTTCTGCAAAGGCCTTTGAGCCCTAGCACGAAGAGTCTGAAAGCACTGGCTACTTTACGTCCACTGAGGATGCCACCAAAAAGGCTGCGTGTGATCCAGATTGCAAGCGACTCAAGAAACGCATTTCTTTTCCTTTTTCTTCTTCTGAAGCTGAGTTGGCAGTCGCCGATCATGCAATCTTTCAGAACTGCTTTAATCTTTCATTTTAGCTTCATCTCAAGCCACGAGGAATGTCCACCCTCGCTGCCCTGGAGGTCACAGGCGGCGAGTCCCTGAGCGGGGAAAGCGTACCCTACGACAGGCAGGGAGCAGGGTGGCGAAAGAGAGCAAGGATACACCACATGTATTTTTAATACCACCAAATTTAGCTAAAATGTGCTCCCTGGTAGTGCTTTTAACTAACAAGCAGGCAATATATTGCACTGTAAAATGTTTTATTTTAACACCTTACAGTTTTAGGCTCTGTGGCTGTTGCAGGTATATCCATTAAAAGCAACACAGACCATAAATCAGAATCCCACACCTTTTCACAGCATATGAATCTATTCTCCTGCTGGTAAGAACACAGCTTTCATTGATGCCGGTGGGGGTGACATATACTTATACAGGGGAGAATAGACCACTCCATACATGCGAATTTATGCTTTTAGACAGGTGGCTGTATGTAGACAAGAGACACCAATAAACAGATTTTATTGGAGCTGTTTAGAAACAGAATCTGTGCTACATATCTACAGAGGAACCGTCATCTTTTTCAAAGGGAAATACAGAGGCAAAGCGTTGCCAGAACTATGATCTACAAGTTCATTACACCACAATGCAATGCCCATCCTCACACACATCCAGGGTTATTTGAACTGAACTTGACCGATCCTGGATGCTAATAGTACTTCTGAAATTACACTTATGCTGAATCTAATTGCAATATCCCTTACTGCTACCATGAAAACCGAACAAACACTGCATGGCAGAAAGCGAATGTTAACTTTTTAATACTCAGTTCAATATACGCATATACCTACACTAACACAGGGTAAAGATTCTCCCAAGAACAAGTTTTTCTTGAAGCATAAATCTTTGAGATCACTACCAAAAGGGACAATACACTGGCTTTCAGGGAATATACTTCTCGTGTTTAAAAAATAAACAAACACTAAAATAGTCTGTGTTGCATATGGATTCTGTGAGGTTATTTTAGATTTTCCTGGGTGTTTTTTTTTATATTTACTTGGATTTTCTTTCCACATTTTAGTCACTTCTAAAAGGAAACACAGGAATAATGCAAGTTGCAAAAACAGATGTAGAAAATCTATTTTTTTAAATATGCAGCCTAAATTTCCATAATTTACAATAGATATTCACACCTGCACAAAGGGGCTAACATTCAGCATATGTATCGAGCTGTGTGTGATGAACAGAGGGCTTTTACTAAAATAAAATACCTATTTCCAGAGAAATCCATAAACTAGAAACAAGCCAGCTCCCATCTTCAGCTCCTTCTTGTACTTTGTTTTAAAGAAAGCTTTCTAGAAGATATCAGAAGGGTTGGTTCACTTGTATTTACTGCACCAAATGTTGCTTATGATTGACACTGTCCTGTCCACTGGCTGCAGGGACTTAGAGGCCACGACAATTTAGTCACATTTGCTTGCATGGCTATGGTAGAAGGAACCACAAAATACTGATGTATCCAAAAGAGAAAAAAATTAGAGAGTGGCACAGTGGAATTTATGAATGAGAATGCTTTGGCTGCAAAGCTTTCCCATTATAGCCCTCAGCCACCACAAAACTGCTGTGTAATTGGAAGGGAACTTTTTCCCATGCAAAGCAGCTTGCTGTCGGCACCAGCCCATCGGAGGTGGCACGTTGGCATGAAAGGATGCACACCTGCAGCCAGCCTCTCTCCCTCACTGGGGCCCGGACTGCGCCTGCGCCCTTTGCTCACCAAGGGACCTGGATCTGCCAAGAGCATAGGTCACAGAGGCACAGGCTGACAGACCATTAAACTTTGGAGATCATTTCACCCACTTGATTTAGAGGTGAGGAAACTGAAGCCTAGAAAAGCAAACTAAATGAGTCTCAGGCACATGGCCAAAGCCAAAGGCAAAGTGGGGACCAGAGCTCAGCATTCCTCTTGCACCCCAGTCCAAAGTCCCTCCCCCTCCATACATCTGAAAGCTGACCCCATTTCAGAGTTTATTTACCTAAAACCATGATCAACCAATTCAAATGTTATCCCAAATGTCATTCTGGTTGGGAAACAATCAACTTCCTCCAAACCAGCTCAGACGTATTGCTGTTTTCCCAAAGGAAAAAAAAATTTTTTCTTTGTGTATATGTATATCTGTGTTTGTTTTTTGGTCCCCCAGCAACAAAAATTGCATTGAAGTTTAAAATAATTAGCATCTTTTTGGCTTTTCTAAAAAAAAAAAAACCCAACAAAAAACAAAAAAAACTATCTTCTAAACATAATTGTACCATAGCTCTCATATTTATTAATATCTTAAATTTCAAAAAGACTAAGCCCTTAAGTTCAAAAAGGGGTTCTTGGTTTTGATATATTATTGTGCTTCATGGCATAAGTGTTACATATACTATTTTTATGTAGTAAATATGAACAGTACAAAAATTTAAAATTCAATGGGATGTCATGGTAGGGAGCTGCTTTAGATTAGGTGGTCAGGAAAAGCCTCTTTTAATAGATCTCTCTGGAAAGGATAAGGCCTGATTTACAAAACTCACATCTTGTCATAGATGAAAAAATAACAGCAAGCACCTACTGTCTAACTGAACGAGGTACGTAAAGAATCTGTTACTTCTACAACACAAAACAATCCAGCACATGGGCGTTGCTTGCCCTATTTTGCAGATTTAAAAAAACCTAAGTTTTAAAAGCTACTTGTCCAAGGTCACACAGCTAGTGAATGGACAGGAGGTTTGGCACCCTGGTCCATCTGATTCCAGAATCCGTATTTCCACTCTACCACTCTGACTAAAAGGAGCAAGCAGACACAGACTTGCTCTTGGTTTGACCATCACTTCCCTGGGGGCACGTTCCCCGACCCCCTCTATCAGTCAGTTCTCTTTCTCCCATATATGCACTCAAATTATCCTCCTGCACTTGCCTTCATGGCACCTAACATAATTGTGATCTTGCCTTTATTTATGTGATTCTGTGAATGACTGTCTTTCCCACTAGACTGTAAAGTCTATGCAAGGTCTAAACAGTCTTTGCTGACACATAGTAGGTCCTCGCTGAATGAATGAATGAATGAATGAATGAATGAGTGAGCCATTGCTTCAAACTTACCGTTGCTGTAATTCAGCACAAAATACACAGCCAGGAGAACCCAAATTGCTATCACTGCCTTATTGTCCTAGCCAGATCTGATAACAACCACAAGTTAGATTCAAATTATGTCTTTCATTTAAACATCTCAAAGCAAGATAAAAATAAACAGCTGGAAATAGCTAACAAAAAAAAAACAAAAAAAAGGAGAGGGAGAGAGAGACCAAAATAAGTTTAGAACTCTGCCAAAGGTCTTGATGGTAGCAACAAAACCATAAATGTCTCACGCACTTCATACGTCACCGGGGCTTGCAGATGGAAATGATATCAGCTCCATTCTTTGCTTCTGCTCGGCTCACAAAGACACGGCTCCAGAAGAAGGGAGTGTGATTTATCCTGCGTTCTATCATTCTGAATCCTCTACTAACCAGCACTTGTGCAGTCACAGAACAATGATAAATGATGCTCATAATTATGACCCTAATTCACAACAAGTCACCAAGGTATCCTCTAGATCATAGAAAAATGACATTAGCTAAGAAGTTGTTCTTTGAGAGTAGGGACCACTTTATACGCTTCTCCCAGGGGCTTTCTATGACACATAATTGTTGAATAAAACTATATTGATTATAATAACTATGTTATTGTATCTGACAATGATGTTCTGTGTAGACCATACGAAGAAATTACTGACTAACCAGAATGTTTAACTACATAGAATATCCATTAGTGTTTGTTAAGAGAAAATTAAGTCATCCTATGTAGAAAGTGATGACGATCTAAATCATGTTTGGTGTCACCCTCTTATGCACTACGAAATTACAACACTGGGACTTTCGAAGAGCTGTAAGTTAATCAAGGTATTATGGTTGGTGTTGTTATTGTTATTGTTTTAATCCACCAGAAACTACTGTCTGGATATTTAAATTTCGATGTAATAAAACTAATTAAAACTCTAAAAAGAAGTTTGATATGTTTTCACAAGAAAATCCTAGCTGGGGTGCAGGAGAGGGAGGACGTTAACAGAATTAGCCCAGACTCAGAACAAATACAAATTCGCTGCATTTTTAACATATAAACTAGTCATTCTCCTTCTTTCCCAGTTTAGATCATGTGGGAGAAAATACATCTCAACATGTACATTGCCACAGAGAGTACCACTATAATATAAAATTCAAAGCAAAATTATATTATTCTAGATTATGGTTCCCTGAGATTTTTATCTCTCAGTCAAATAAGTGGCCAATTCCTCACTTTTTTATATTGCTATTTATTCACAATCCTGGATGTTAACTAAGCACTGTAGTATAAAGACCACAGTGACTAAAACATTTCTTTATCTCATCTATACAATATCACTTTTCTCTCATTCGTTTGTATTTGCGTATTTCTAAAGTAACTTCTGCCAGGATTATAAGGAAATTAGTTAATTTTCTATAAACCAAACCATAAGGGAAAAAAAACACCCTCAATGTACCAGAGCTAAAAGCAAAGACTCAAATGAAGGGGGAAATATTAAAGAATCTTAGACCTTCCAAATACATGTAATCCTTTGAATAACTATATAAATATTTGAGTATCTTTTATTTATGTTTTCTTTCTTTTTATTATAAAGATAGACTTTATAAAGTAGTCCTCTTTAAAAATGAGAAAAAAGAAACTGTGGTTTATTATTTAACTTCCGAAAAGCCAACATCAAAGGGTACACTTTTGGCCTCAAGACCAGATCATTTGTAATTTTTATTATTATTATTATTTTAAATTTTTATGTGGAGAAGAGTCAGAGATCTCAAGAATCCTTATCTGGAGGCTTCTCTTGGCCAAGCTGAGTTGATGGGAATTACTGGTTTTTGCCAAAACTCAAACGAGAAGCTGTATACATTCCCTCCCTCCCCCTTCATCTCTCTCCTCCGCATGCCCCCCGCCCCAACTTCTAACTCAAAATGAAAATATTTTTATTCTTTTTCTTTTTTCTCCTTGTATTTAAAGGGAGAAAAAAAATAAAAGTCCTAGCTGTATTGGAAGTGTGAGGCTACAGTTTCATTACATAAAAGAAATTATCTAAACTCCCAAGTTTATTTAACAAACCCACAGTGTTTATCTAGAACCAGGGTGAGGGGTGCTTCTTATTTGCATATGTTATCCTGTGAATTTACTACATGCATAATTTTAAGGTGCTTAATGACTGATTCAGATAGAAATGGAATTAAGTTGCAGACAATGACAGGAGTGAAACTCGGAAACAATGAAATAGGGTGCAGATCCAAAGCTGTTTGGCTTAATCAGATTGTGCCTCCGACAATCCAATTTCTATTGAAACAGAAGCAGCTTGAGATAAAGTTGTCATAAAGTCTTATCAAGATTAGTAAAGATAATATGAACATTAAAAAACATATTTAGTTCATTTCAATTCTCCCATCTTCCCACCCAAAAAGGGGTGGGTGAGAAAATGACCCAGGCAGTTTGTCATGATTCTCTCCTCCCCCCCCCCCCCCCAGCTAGTCTGACCCTCTGTTCACTGCCCGCTTCCTGCCATTCCTGCCACCAGCGCCGACTGAGGCTTCATCACCTCCAGGCCTCACTCTCACAGTAACTAACTTCCTCACTCGGTCTCCTTGACTCTGGTCACCCCTCCAAGTCCAGCTCAAATATCACTTCTTCCTAGCCTTCCCTGGCCCCCTGCAGAATGAACCAGGCCTTGATACGGGCGCTCCTCAATACTCCCGCACACCACCTAACATCGTAGTGGTTAGCTTTCCGCGTGTGTATGTCTGTGCCCCTCAACGGTACAGACACTTCAGGGCAGAAAGAGCCTCTGTTTCACTAGCATATGAGCAACAGGGTATCCCCCAAAAGAGACCCTCAATATTCTCATTGCATTGAACCCATTAGCTTTAGGGTGGAATTTAACTATTCGCTTAACTGTGCTGAGTTGTCCATGATAACCCGAGTCCTGCTTATTTAAACATGCTCTATAACACAAGTAGAGTGTGTAAGAGTCATTGGCCTAAGTGGAGTGGAGGAGAGAAAGGCCCTAAGTGGGCCGAAATATCATTTCAAAATTCCTTTCTCAAGGAGCATGTTAGGTCAGACAGGGACAGACAGCACTACTTGACTGGAGATTCAAGCTGCTGGTCACTTTGCTTTCTTTTTTTAAACAAATGCGTATTGAATTGTGTGCTTTGCTACATACGCGTTGGTGATTCAAAGCTTGATGAGATGTAGTCTCTGACCTCCACAAAGCTGATGGCAAAGACTAAATATGGGAAAAAATGTTTGAAAAACAAAAGATTTGATAGGAATCATGACTGACAGGATCAGCAATGATCTGGTAAAGTGGATGGAGGGAGTCCTACTTCACAGTGTTTTCCAATTTCCATCATGTAAATACTCCCACCATGAGTGATTTCAAGCTACCAATGGAAGACCACTGAACAGAGTTGGGAAGAGATTCACTCAGTTGGTTCTCATGAGCCCATGCAGGCCAGTTACAGCACACCCCTGGACAAGACCTGTCTCCCCACAGTCACAAGCTAAATTCCCCATCATCCAATAAATCATCCAATAGCTATTTACTGAGCACCTACTAAGTGTCAGACACTGTACTGGATAAAATAAAATAGTAAACAGCCAGAGACCCCAGCCACAGGGAGGTTATGGCACACCATGCTGGGAACTCACCAGGCTGGAGTCAGTGAAGATATCTCTGAGAATTGAAAGAAACGCAGCTAGAATCTGATGGATGAGTTGAGCTTAAATTAACACAGAAGGGAGGGAGCGTCCCTGACAGAAGCAACAGGAACAACACAAGAGTTAGGAATGTGAACTTCATCCTATGAGCTATAAGAAGCCCCTGGTGGGCTTTACGCTGGGAGGGGCACTATGAAGTTTGAATTCTGAAAGGCTTACTCTGGCTCCTGTGTGGAAAGGATGGTTTCTAGGAGGCCGAGTGGCTGCAGAGACAGCAACCTGGAATCATGGCAGGAGTTGGGGTGGACAAGGGCATGGTGGGCATGTGGATGGTGGGAAGAAGACAGAGTTGAGAGGATGCTGGCTGCAGGGTGTGCGGGAAAAAGGAAGCAACAAGGATAATTCCCAAATTTCTACAACTGGGGGAATAGAGAAATCTGTAAGTAGTATGAGGACTAGTACCTGGTTTGGGAACCACAATTGAGAGTTCATGTTTGGACACCAAGTTCCTCAACACGGGTTTTATGTCCCCACCTTCCAACACCTCACCCCTCTAACCCTTTATGTAAAAATGGAGGCCTACAAAAAAAGTCCGTATCTCTTATCACGGCCTTCAGAGCCCTTCACACGCTGGTTCCTATGTTCCTCATAGTCTCCTTTCACACCACATATCCTATGTACAGCTATTTCCCTCTGTCAGCAGTATCCCCTTCCCAAACTTGCTGTCTGATCCTTGCTTCTTGGTGAGAGGCAAACGCTCAACATCTAACAGAGCCACCCACCCTAGAACTGTCTCTCTTTAGGCTGAAGACATGGGGGGCAGACCATGTCTTATTCATCTTTGTATTGCCTGGACCTGTCAAAAGAGAGGTACCATATTTTCCATATTTTGGTACCATATTTTCCAAAGCAAAACCACAACAGCTGGCCTAACAACATGAACACACTTAGAGGAAGAAGATAGATGGATCTCCAGACACGCAATAAGCACTCCCCAAACATTTACTGTGTATGAATTGTGTGTGCGTAATGACTGATTCAACAAGGAATCACTGAATGTCTACTATGCCATGCACACAGCCGGTACTCAATAAAGAACAAAGAATGAACTCTCAAGTATCAAAGCTTCCCTCCCCATGGGCACTGCATACTCAGCTTCCGTAACAGATGCCTCTGGTACCTGCCTCCCACCTCCGTGGTCCACTCTGATTTCAGCCACCTAGCTCACCCTGACTGTACGTCACTACAAGAAGGCCTCCTTCAGGGGCATGCCAACTCTGTAGGAGCTGCCTGGCCTACACACGAGGACAGCTGGTGAAAATCAAGGTGTCGATGCACCCACAGACAACCCTCAACCCATGGGAGAAAAGAGCCAGGAAATAAATGCTCCAACTTCTTGTCCTTCAGGAGCATAATTCTAGGGGGCATATTTTAGTCTGCCTCTTAGGAGATCCAATAGGATTGAGTACCTATTGCCTAGCAGTGATTTTGATGATGCATCATTATCTCAGTGTTTCTTCCTTACCTGCCCTTACTCTCCTCAGTTCCTGCTTCCTAGGATCATGCCCACGTAAACTACTTGCATGCAAATCCCTCTGGAAGATCTATTTTCAGAATTGCAAACTTAGTTAGCTTCTCCATGAGATACTCTAACTTTCGCTCTGGCTGATGAATTCCACGCTGAGACCAGGGTGCAGGTATTCAGAAACTCCCAGATCTGTGGTTCTATGAGGACATCTGTAGAATGTTGCAGTGAAACCATCACAGAGTAAGTGCTAAGTGCGTATCTTGTCAATTAAACCCTGGTAAAAATCCAGTTTCTTCTCTATAAAGGAGGTAATGTTTGTGGCTTCCCCAAATTATTGATTTTGTCATACCTTTCTCTCACATTCTTCAGAGTTTGATTGGGTGTGAGGACATATTTATCAATATATTAAGTGCTATGTAAACTTCCTAAAATGATCCCAGACCAGTAAAGAAAAAAGAAAAAAAGCTTCTGATTTAAACATACTCAGCTATCCATTAGCATGACAAAGTCTGCATTTTATTTCGACATTGCCATTAATAATGAAATGATGTATGATTTCCACTCCTGCCGCTCTTCCTTCCTTGCACAATCAATTATACATTTAAGAAAATACTTAGTGGGTAGAAGGCTTCTCTAATTAAGCATCACTTGAGGGAGCCTGTGAGATTCTTAAAACCAGAAAAGATCACTCAAACATACAAGATGTATGGGGACGAAGGGGAATCCAATGGAATTATTTGAGTCTTGATTAGAAAAACACAAACTTTCGTGCATTCCTAATTGCTACATAAGGAAAAACTCACACATACATTTTTTAATCCTACAAAGACTTTGAGGTCAACTAAATATCCTGTGAAGTATAAATTCTTCCTCTCTCTGTTCCAGCTAGGATGCTAGGACTAACTTGAAATTAGATCTTTTGGGTGAGACTCGGCCCTAGAATTGCTGTCCCTTAGACAGAACAGCCTTCTCTGTCAAAATCATTGAAGATTTTAAGAGAGTTGGTTCTTGGGAATTCTGGAAAATTTCCAACATGAGAATCAAACAGAAACAGCCAGCCTAAGATTTCCCAGGAGGCAAAATGAGGATGGTTTTTCTCACTAAAATTATTACATATCACATCCTGTTGTCAGGAGGGATGCTTATCTTGGGACACTCTCCAGTGTGCATTTGCATCCCGGTTGTCCTAGAAAACCAACTCTCCCCAACACACCACAGCAGAGTCACTCAATCTGGCGAGTCCTAAGGCTTTCTCTTTCTCTCCCTCTAGAGGCAGAAAAGGAAGCACTCAATAAGGCCTGATGTCAAGGCATTAAGAAATAAAACTTGGGATAGGCCACTGCAACAGGAACAGAAAAAGCAGGCCCTGAAAGAAGGCAGGGAGTGTGTCAGGAAAGTTACAGAGAGGAGAAATGGCACGGTGGCAGAAAGGGGTGGGGAGATGAGAGGTGCTGTGCAGAGAGAGCACTCTCCCTCCTCTGTCTCCGTCTCCCTCTCCCGCACTCCCCTCCAGACCCTCTCGCTCTCTCTCATATAATAGCTCTCCCCCCCTCCCTCTCCCTCTCTCTAAGTCCCCTTCTCCACTGCTCTGTCTCTGTGTCTCTGAATCCCTGTTTCTCTCTTTCTCTCTCCTGCCTTTCATTCCCCACGTCTCCCTAGGACCATGGATCCTCCTGCCTCTGGAACTGGTCCCCCTCCTGCCCTGGGGATTGCTCCTACAACAGGAGGGAGCAATGAACTTCCAGAATGGGCTCTGCACATGGTGCCATGTCCCCAGAGGTGTCTCGGGACATTGGTGGCTTGGCCTTCAGCACCCCTCCCTTCCCCAGCATCCCTTTCCCCAGTGCCCTTGCCCTCCCCCCCAAGAGATTCAGTCACAGCTCTCAGACCTTGGGCCCATAGCACTGGGGCAAGAGCAAATCCCTCCCCCCTCCCGTGTCATCAGCGGATGTTTAAAATACTTTGGCATGAACTCACTTCTATTGATTGTCTCCTTTCCTCCTGCCCTGCTCCTCCTGCTAGCCTGTCCCTCCCCAGGCCAGGAGCCCTCCTTCCCCACCAGGGCTCAGGAGCCTCCCAAAGGAAAGTCTGAAACTCAGTTGCAAGAAACAAGTCCCTCCAGGGAGAGGGAGAGAGAGAGGGAGAGGGGACAGGCTGGGCCCCTGTGCCCTTTTTAATTCCACATTCTGGCAAAAAAAAAAAAAAAAGAAAGAAAGAAAACCTCAGGTCTGACTTTAGAGCCTTTGACACATAATTGGTAGCCAATTTTCCTAAGTGGTGAGTCAATTTTCTGCTTGTGAAATGTAACTTTAGCCTGGTGCACACCAGGCCCCAGGGTTTTCAATGTGGCTTAACAGCAATTATATGAATGTTAGGAAGGGGGGAAGTGTTAAAGTCCCTACATTTACATTTTTCCATGTTTTTACCTCTTAAAGGGAAAGAAGACTGTCTCCTATCCACGGAAAACCCACCCAAAGACAGCCACAGGATTTCTTAAGAAAGAAAGGCATTTAAAAGCCACACCGCAGAGGGTGCGTCTGTTTAATTCTCTCAAATATTCGGACAAGTAGTGAGATATAATGGGAAGGCCCACACCACTTAGGGGTCAGGGTGTCCTTTGCCTGGTTCCCCTCCAGCTATTTTCTTTGCCCTTGCCCTCCCCCTCCCCTGCTCCCCTCCAAACAAATACCCTGGCGGGCGGGTGCCCAGCCCCTCCGCAGCTCCCCCTGCACCCCGGGCAGCCCAGCCAACGGCTCCCGTCCACATGTGCGACTCATGTTTCGGCTTTCACTGGCGACAAACTGGAGCCTGGGCCTTTCCGTTTCAGAGGAACTCGCTACGTATCGCTAACAACAACACAAACACCGGCGGCCCCTGTTCTGTGCTCCGCTGCCCACGGTGCGCTCGGCACCAGGCTGGATTTATAGCTGGGAGCCCCGACTGTAAGAGGTAATTCATGAGTCCCCACAATGCCACTACTGAGAGGCACAGAGAGGGGGGAAGACGCGTCCGTGCTCCCAGCCCATCACCAGCAGCACAGCATGTGCAGTTTGTCTTCACCTATTTCTTTGTGAGTTTTTTCTACTATTTGGGGGGGAAAGAGTAATCTCCACCACCCTCCTTTCATCATAATTTGTTAACACCCAACAGACTTAAAATATGTTCTGTAGTCATTAGCAATGGCAATACAAGTCATACAACATTCATGTTTACACAAACCTACGTGGCTGGCGCACACGCACACACACAGCTCACACTACACCCACATGCAAAATCATTAACTTGGCTTCAGAAAGACATAATCGTTTTAATGAAACCAAATCTAATTTGAGAAGCTTCTACTGTGAATGAAGTTTTGGAAAAATGGGAAAGAAAACAAAGTAACGGGTGTTAAAAATCACTTAGGAAGAAAATAATGCCATGTAAAAATTCCATTAAAAAAAAACCATACACATGAAGAAATCCTATGTCATGTAGACATAGGTTTATTGCTTTGCAGGCCCCCAAAAGCTCCTAATTCTCTCAAATCAAAGAAGAAAATATTGTGTGTGAAAGCCATCCTTTGGACTCTCAGATGCAATTCCAAAAGATAGAGGGGGGAAACCCACAGCAAAAATGCACACATGAAACTTTGTACCAGACTCTGTTAAAAGTAGGCCTGTCGGGTCTCATGAATGCCTCTCTGGTCTGTGGTTACCAGGTTCCACGCTCAGCCTTCAGCAAATCAGTTTGGGGTTTCTCTAAGTCTGAGCCACAGCCTGTCACGATGATGCTTTGCAACACCAGCCTTTTAAATCCCACATCTTTCTTTTTCTCCCTAACTCGCAGACAAATTGTCTTCAAGTTCCTTCCTAGGTCAGCCATTCCAAGCTGGAATTAAGAGACTGGCAGGCCCTCTACCCTGAGAATTTGGAGCTGCAACCCTTGGGAAGAGGCTCAGGGAAGGATAATTGTTTTAGTGAGGCTCACTGCCCCCTCAGCGGTCCACAAGACCCTGCTAAGCGTGGCTGCTTACCTCTGGCAGTAACCCAGGGCAGGTTCAGGGAACCATTCTGTGTTCCTGCCCTTAGCCTTGTGTCAATAGAGCCTGGCACATCTTTTTTTTGTGGTTGTAATTTAAATGAGACAACCAACTGCACAGCTGTCTTGGTCAAATTATGCAGAGCCATGTGGCCTTTCTTCCATCTTTAAAAAGTCCGGGGCACCTCTGACCATGTTTGAGGGAAGCCCAGGGGAGCAATGACCAACAAAAGAAGTAGCGATTATGCCAGCCAAGGATGGAAATTTGCCTAAATGAATATGTTAAAGGCTGTGCTCAGAAAATGGAAATGTTAGTTTTTAAATAGAGGCAGAATGGTGTCATGATTAAGACCCTGATCTTTGGAGTCCGGAACAGCAGGGCTGGCGTCCCGGCTCCACCACTTGGTAGCTCTGATGACCTTGGACAAGTTATTTAACCTCCCAGAGCCCCCGTTTCCTTGTCTATAAAATAGGGGGAAATAAGAATACTCCCCACATAGAGTTATTGCAAAGATTAAATGGCAGCATACTTAGCAAGTATGTGGCATAATAAATGTTAGCTATTGTTACCATCATCATCACCAGTAATTACAACAATAACATAGAACATGTAAAAGCCAATGCCAGTCACCATGACACTGGTCATCTCTCCCCCAGGAAAAGACTAACTTTACTTTGCCTCTAGCCTCTTGTTTTACATATTATAAACTGCAGGCTTGCCAAATTTCAAGTAAAACTGATATGACTGAAGTTTGTATAATTGAACTTTTATTTTATTCTGTTTATACTGCATGCGGTGATTCAACCTCTCTCCCTGCCCCACCGTCACACACACGCACACCCCCCAGACACAGGAGTATGACTAGAAGCCTATACATGGATGTTTACCACACCAATACCAGCGAGCAGATATTCAGACAGAATATGAGGGCTCACGCCCCAGGATGAAAGGAACATACTTATTAACTTTATTTTGACAACTCTATTTGATGATACTCAATTAGGAACTGAATGGCAAACACAAATTCTTTAAAATACTAAAAGCACGACCCATTGTATCTTTGTTCCTAGGGGCCCTTTAAAAGCTGAGGCTAAATTATAATCAGATGGCAGAAGGAGAAGGACCTCACCTCAGGGCACTTCCTCGGGATAAATGACCAGCTCTTGTCCATGTTGGAAGGAATTGTTGGCCCAAAGCACCATGGGGCCAGTGACCCCTTGCTGGTCATTAATCGTTACCGAATTCCCTGGAACCAAGGTCATTATCGCTAATATAAACTTAAATAAAAATTCCAGAGACATATGGATTTCTTTTAATAGTTGGTCTTATTTCTTTTGGTTTTTATAGGGCATTACTATAGAATTAATGTTTTATACATTAGCTCTGTAGTTGGTTTGTCTTAACACTCGATCCTGCTTAAAGTAAAGGTTTATTAGACATAAAATAAGAAATGAAGGAAAGCAAACGAAAAACAGGAAATCCTGAGAGGGCCTATTCTGTACCTGGAATTCTCAGAAAGTCATTATCCAGAGGACTCACGAATGTGTTTCCTTGGAGACCTATCAAATATTATAATGTTTCTATGTAAAAGTTTAAGAATTTCAAATTAAAAAAAAAAATTGTAGATAGATAAAGAATCCTGTTCCTATCCTGGACAAAGTTTTGTTTCTCAGTCTCTCATCTTTGCACATGACAAAAGAAAAAGAAATGTTTTTGAGATTTTGTGAGAGTCTAACTTCTTGAAGCTTACTGGATATGTACTGTATCCGCACACACAAGCACAGGGTCCTAGCAGAGCATACGATCTCATAGCTTTATTCTAAAGAGACTCAGAGTTATTTGGCCTTAAAGGGAATTATTCACCCCCGAAAGTACAGATGCAAAATAGATATGCTGACACTTAATCATTCTAAGTACAACTCAGTGTGTATCTTCATGTATCAACATTTAGGCTGCTGCATCTGGAAGACAAATCTAAACCAAAGGAATCTGGTTAGATGGCTCTGAAGGCCACATAGGTAGCCTCTGCCGATGGCCTTTTGGGGTTACTGTCTCACGTAGATGAATGTGTTTGTCTGCGTGCCTCACACTTCACAAGCCTGCAGTTTTCTTTTTACTAGATCCCTTCCCCATCTTGCCCAAGTTATGCTACCAATAAATTTAAATATACCAACTCAATTAGCCTTGTAAGATACATCATCTAACGCCTCACCCAGTAGCCCCTGCCTGAAGGTAATCCCAGCACTGGATGTGTGCTATGCCTGCTGCCTTACCCTCTTATTACCTCGCTGATACCTGGGAGGAGTGAAAGTTGGCGAGAATATTGCTGGTTGTTCAATTCTGACTGTGAGGTTGCTATTTACTGTACAGTACCTGCTGCCCAAGCAAATGTTTAATAATAGGCTATTGTGCAATGTTAGATATAAGAGGTGACCAGATTTATAGGAGTATAGAGGATTAAAATCATTGAGAGAGAGGGAACCTTAAAGATCCTAGGCGTCCAATTCTCTCATTTTATAAATGGGGAAACTGAAACCCAGAGAAGTTAAGAGACTTGCCGCGGCTCACATATCTAAATAACGGCGGAGGCCGTATTGAAAACCAGGTCTCCTGTGTCCCAGTTCAGCATTCTACACCAGGTTGCTTCTCATTTTCATTATAAATGAAAACTCCACCTTCAGCATGAGCCATTTAACTTATCAGGCCTCTAGCAGAACCAAAGCATGCTCTCTCCTTCGCAGAAGGATACTCTGGAATTTGGGTTCATTATGGAGGTAACAGTAAACTTGAAGATTGAAAATTAGCAAAGTAGGGCATTCACCTACACTGAATCTGACGTATAATGAGTTACTTCAGCTCTTACGTTGGGAGCAAGGCAGGGGGCCAGGGGGACAGCAGGAGAAAGATGAACGACTTGATCGAATTGGTGGTGATTTGGAAAAAAGAGCTTCTAACCGAATGTAATTTCCTTAATAAGTGCCCACTCGGGGGTGAGGGCTACAGTTTATTTCATACAGTAGGTGCTTCCTGAACACTTCATGAATAAACTCACATGCTGGTGTCCTTGTCTCTCCTATTTGAGGTCAATGGAATCAGTAGGTGCCTGTCCTCATGGCCTCCATGAAATGAAAACAATGGTTCCAAACAAGAGCCTGCCTTATCATGAAACAATCTATTACAGGTTTAACAAAATTATTCTGAGTTCCGACATCAAGATACTTGGGAGCACAGGGAAATTCAGCTTGTTGGGTGCTTTCTGATAATTTGGGAAGGGGACAAGGGAAGAAAAGACTATACATAAATTTTAAATTTCATCATTTTTTAACTAGGGCCTGGGCCCTAAATGACCAGACATGAATAAAGGAGAGCAAGACAGCTCTCGGCTACCTTCATTCACACAGTGGAACCAAGAGGGAAAGTCATAGATTTTCCCCTATCAGCCCAATCATTTCAGGCAGGCCAGAAGGCATGTAATTCAGAAGCTGAGGTGTCTCTGTTGCTTCCCCCTTTCCCCCACATCCCGAAAAAGCACAGACTATGCTGCTCACTCGCCCCTCCCTCAGCCTGCCAGCTGAATGCCCCTTTGCCTTTTGGAACCGCTCCCCTGCAGTTCAGCTTGAGACTGTGCCAGGGGCTACTCATTTCTCTCAGCACCATGCCCATGACCGCTGCCCCTCTTTGGCAGTTCAGGAGGTGTGACAGACCTGCTCAGACAACGCTGAGCAAAGGCGGGGCTGAGTAGGGGGAAGTTCAATGGGCTTTTTACCCTTTTTCACTATGATTTCTTCAGAATTATATTCTACAGCAACGCCTCATTTCCTTTATTATTATTTCTGGAAAAGACAGTTTATTACATTTGTTTAGCTTTAAATATAAGATAATTGTTTTAAATTAGGACTTACTTTGAGACTTGCCAACTTCAATATTTATATATGTCAGTGCCCTCCAGAGAAAGATAATAGTCAGAGACAACTGCTCATGATGAGACGTTAGAAAGAAAGAACTTTTATAAAATTCCTACTGGAAGATGACTATTGATGAGGTAGCTCTGACCAACATAAACGAAAATTACTGGGATTTTTTGCAGTGTTATGACATAGCATGAACAAGCAAAGTTGCAAATGATTGAAATATGTGAGCTTTTAAAACTAAATTAATGCTTTATGACAGGGTATTCTGTACCTTCCTCCTTCCCATGTTATAATTTCTTAACAGTAATTTAATTCATATGTGCAGTGAGTCATCCTGGCCCTTGCTGGAGATATGGAGCTCATGGGTTTCCTTGGAACCAAAATCTAGAAAACACAAGTTATACCCTTCCCTGAGGCTGATCTCACACAGGTGACATGGAGAGCAGAGAAGGACCCAGATGGCCCAGAGAAGTAGCAGGAAAGCCACTGGAATCAGAGCCAGGGACTTGGCTTAAGGTCCTGGCTCTGAGGCTAATTAGATCTTTGGGAACATGACCTCAGCCTTCTCACCTGTAAAATGAAGGGACTGCACCAAAATTTCTGAGAGTCCATTTGGTTCAAATGGAAACCTGGTCTCTTCCTACAAGAACCTAGGTTCCTCAGAAAACCTGCCCTTGAGACCTAGACAGTTATTTATTAGCTTCCTGGAGCTAAATTATTCATTCTCCATAACCACGAAATGGGTACAAAAACCCCTGCCTATGTTGTCATGGGAACTAAAACAATGTAGGTCACAGGGCTCTGTAAACTGAAAAGTGCTGAACCCATGTACAATCTCTATTTCATTCCCTCAAAGAGGTAGATGGGTGATAGAATTACAGCACTAGCCTTCCCAAAGTTGAGCTATGTCTTAGTAAAGATGAAAGACTCAGCTAAAGAGATGGGACTCAGAATTTTAAGCCTCAGCCAAAGTTGGGTGGGAAAGCCTTTCCTACATTTTTAAGGGCTCCCCAAATAATCCTTATTGTTTTTAAACCTGGCTGTTTAATCAAACTTCATTAAGACTTTTCTGGTGGAGCACAGATTTGTCCAAACTACAGAAATATCTAAATGGGAGGAAGAAAGAGTCAATAAGTAAGTGTTTTGTTAATGAATAAAGATCCCACGTTTCATTCCTGAAAAAAAATCTGTTGTTTTAGGCCCATCAGCAGAAGCACAAAGCTAGCTTAATAAACCATAAGGATGTGTGAAAAGTTCACTGTGATGGGGCATACCTGAGAAGTCCCCAGCTGAGGGGGACCCTTGGGAGCATACAGTCCACCCACAGCCCTGTCTTGAAACCAGACAGATGAAGCTGTCTGCTAGAAAATTGAGATTCCCTTTCACTTTTCCACAATTACAAAGTTGTTTGTGGGAGGCCCTGGGAATCATTTATATCACTGAGAGAACAAGAGAAGCCGCCTTCAAACTCCAGTTTCAATAGGCCTGAGAGCCTTCTGGAAACCCAAAGCCACGGCACCACTGGCTATCCCTGGAGAATATGTACAACAGATAAAGCTAATCCAACCCAGTGGGGAGAAGGGTCACTATAGAGCTTGGGCCAGTTTTTTAGTAACATTCAGCTACTGCCACAACTCTTCCTTCTCTGTAATTTCTGTGTGCCTTGGATCTTCAATTCGTAATTCATCCCCTTGTTTTAAATTCCCACCCGAGTGAGCCTACAAAAAATACTTGCACATTTGTGTCAGCAGCCTTCCAAGCAGTTGCAGGGAAAGGACTGAGGCAGGGTTCTTTCTTCAACCACTGGGGGCCTGCAAACCTGGCTTATATGAGTTGCTAGCTCTCCTGACCTCCAAATCCCCAGTGGTGGACACTCCAGGGTCAAGGCTGCTCCTACAAAGGTGGCCACCATTTCGGTGAGGCCTCCTTAAACAACCTTACTCTTAATTTCTACAATATCTAGGTGGCAACTGAAGCCCAATGGGTGCTCAACGATACAAACGAAAGCATGCTAAAACCACCAGGCCTGGGCAACAGAAATTCCCAAGCAATCTCCTCTGAGCAGCAGAGAGAAAGAAAAAGGCTTGGGGAGAAGAGAAACAGACATATAATGTAACACAGTACCCTGAAATTCATTATACCAAATTTCCATGACTTATTAAGGAATCGAACCTAATTCTGCCCTGATTATTTTGGGAATGTCATTATCAGTGTTGCAGAAACATGTTTAAACCACTGTCTATCAGTAATTTGATGAAAGAAAAAGCTAACAGCTTAAAAATAATGTTAAGAACCCCATGATTTGAAAGAAGCTACTATTAGTAAACTAAGCAGCACTCTAAATAAAGAAAATTACCGCTGTCCTGAGAATTATCAGGAAGAGTACTGAAACACGAACGCTGCCATCCATATATAAGAAATTATTCAAGTGTGCATTTGAGTAATTCTGCATTTTAATTTAACCCTTTGAAACATTAATCAAACCATGGCTAATTATAGGAATTAAGGAATTAAACGATGGAATCTTCTAAAAGATATTATTTAAAAGGCAGTTTATACAATTACTTGTATAGATGTTTGCTTTAAAGAGGAAAACAGTTCTACTGTAATGAAAAGGGTCTTAGAAAATTAAATTAACAAGGGGGGACCAGGCTGATATGAAACTAAATTAGCATCAAATGCAAATTACAGGGTACTTAATGGTAGAAACAGGTGCAGAGAAGAACCCTAAATGAGATAAATGAATAAAACATCCCTCTCCACAAATGTGGAAGCTGACACAAAGTCAATGATATGAATAATTCAGCAGCCTCCACACTGCTGTTGGGGTCAGTCTGCCTTGACCTTTGAAACAGGAAGTAAAATTCAGTTCAAATTTGAGTGACTGGAAATATAACAGTTATTTGTTTTTTATATTTAAAAACCCACAAAATTTTTAAAATACAGATACAGAAAATATGCGATAGAATTACAGTATGAACGAAAGAGACAGTACATAATCAGAGTAGTTGGTAAACAAACAAAATTATTAAATTTTGTTAAACCACATTTCAATAAGAAAATCCTTAAATAAAAACAAGTAAAAGCATATAAACCAGTGCTCAGCTTATTGATCAAACTACCTATGAAAATAAATTTCTAAAATTTTACCCTTTCTTTAAATTATTTTATAATGTCGATGTCAGTGTGAAAATCATGTTATAATAAAAAATTTACCATACATTTTTATTAATAATGCAGTTATCTTCACATTTGTAAGACAAAATTTGGTTAAATTAGATTTTTTTAAGTCTTTATGAAACTGCTCTTTTTTTTTAATCCCAATTTAATAAATGTTGCAGCCTCCAGATGAGTTTATCTTATAAAAATGCAGCCCAGGCTCTAAAAACAAGCTAACTATCTACCGTGGTTTTGCGTGTCTTTTATGTTTCTTTTCCTCCTTCGCCTCCTCAGAAGTATTTTGTACCGTCAACTAATGAACGTATTCCCCTAGTTTCAAATTGAATTTGGAGCTGCTAGAGATTAACATGGTGTGACAACAAACCAAATTTCTATAAGCTAGAAAGACAGCAAAAGACATTCGGCGGATCACCCTCAGCCCTACGTTACAGGATGGCAGCAAAGGTGTTTGACTATAGTAGTTGTCTCTGTCCCCCAATTGGTTCCATTAATGGGACACACAACTTGGCTATCTACTTTTCATCTATCTACTGTGCTTGTCAGATACAAGATCATGTTGAAAGATGAGCTTAATTTTATTTTGTGGATTTGGAGAGGGTTAAAGCTACACACACACACACACACCCCAGCCATCTAGGAGAGAGCAGTGGCAAACTAGGTCTACGATATAATTAACCACAGGAACAAGTTTGAGAAATGCTCCTTATAAACCCAAGTGTTTGGCGGAGAGGCAAAACTGAAGATGCAGGGTATGTGTTTTTTCCTAATTATTATTATCATCATCATATCGGCTAAATCACTCCTCACTCGACATTTAATAAAGGGTGCTAGACCAAACACTGCTGATGTGGGGCTTGGCGTAATGACTGACCTGAGCGAAGGTTTGTGTACAGAGTGGCTCCCCATTAAATAGGGCTCTGTGGAGCCAGCTGGTTCTCATTTTGAAACAACCGGTTTCTCTATCCCCAAGTGCTAAAGAAAATAATCCCTGCGATCTATGACTACACACTTTCACAGAGGCAGCAATGAGAATTTGATTGTGGAGATAATTAAAGTCATTCCTGGAACTTCCAAGAAAAAAAAGGGGGAAGAGGTGGGGTCGAAGGAAAGAATAGTCAATGATCGTGTTTAAAATTAAACTATGACAAATCATTCCCAGTGCAGAAGAGGGAGGAGGAGTCCCCGCCCTTCGTGAATTCAGTTGAACCAGCTCTGTTTTCTTCTCCACTGGGTGGGGGGTTGGGGGGCTCCAGAGGGAGGCCGGAGATGCCATTAGTCGGGGCCGAAGCACCCTTGTGTCCAGCTTGGACCCCGACGTCCAGTTTGGATGCTGAGGAATTGAAACACATCACTGATGACACATCGCAATGAGATTTTTTTAAGTTTTGATCTTAAATAAAATAGCCAAGGAGGAACCTATCTGGATCTTTTAACAGACAGTCATTCCAGGCTGATCCAAAATGCTGGGACTATTTTAACACTAAGAAAAAACAAAGAAGCTATCAGACGTCCGAAGGCAATATGTTTTGTTTTAATGCTACCCTGTTCTTCATAAGAACCTGTCCTCGAATAGCCCAAATGACATGCAGCTAAACCTGTGTGCACTGCACCCTGCAGATTTCATGAGCTTTGTGGGGGGGCAAGGGACTAAGATATGTGTCATCTGTCTGTCTCCCTTTAACAGAAAGAAGAGAGGGGCTCAGTGAGGATGATTGGAGGCCTCTCAATTAACCTGATTAGTTCAGCACATTGCCCTCATGAGTGACACCTTATCTAGAAAATGAGGGAGAACTTCCTTCCTTGAGTAGAGGCAGGAGCCCCCTTAAGCCGCAAAGATGAAGCCTATCAGATGTGAGCGGCCTCTCTTCTCCTCCCCTTTCCCAGCTGGAAGGTCAGAGAGACCAGCAGCCTGGGAGCCTGATTGGATTTTGTGTCCTGAGGACAGGAGGCAAGCTCCCATCTGCCCAGGTGGCCTTGGAGGAGGCTGGGAAAAGGGATGCCCTGTGGGCAACTCCGAGCCTCTTTTTTCAGAGTCAACCAGGCACATGATGGGATTGGGGTGGGGGGACAAGGGGGTTGGGGGAGGAACAGAGAAACAAGAGAGAGAGACAGAGAGAGAGAGAGGGAGGGAGGGAGAATTTAACACTTTAATCACCAGAGTGGCATGTCAATATATACCTGCCTAAAAGAAAACATGGTAAATTCTTAAGTCTTCTAACATTATGTAAAACAAAGGCACCGTTGAAACATCTGTTACCCTCACGCTGATTTCACGTTTAATAGAATAATGGGAGGTGACCAAGGTGCCATAAAAATAAAGCTTTCCCCAAACTCTCTGAAATCTGCTTACTTGCAGAGGATGGGGGGTGGGGTGGGTGTGTGGGTGTGTGGGTGTGTGTGTGTGTGTGTGTGTGTGTGTGTGTGTGTTTTAATTCACGTTGTCCTGGGTAATAGACATATTAGTTACCAGAATATATCTTTGAAAATGTGCTTTGTGAGAAAGTCAACAGCAGGGTTTTTCCCTGACTTGTCTATTCTGTGATTTACTTGATCAATTAAACAGTTAGGCAACGAGGGGATTTGCATGGTAATCGTGCGAAGATTAACATTTTTAAGTGTAACAAATTTAATATCTTATCGCACATTTTCTGTTTTTCATCATTCTTTGATGGCAGTGCCTTCTCACTTTATTGTGCAGTTATAACAAGCCTGTCTTTACCCAGAGAGATGAGGCCACCAGATTCAACAAACTGCATTTCTAGCTTCTTTCATTCTTCCTTCCATTTCACAAAAACATACACTAGGCAGGCACCTCTTGTACAGGAGCAAGGCGCTGTGCGGCATGGTGGGGGTACCACGGTGACCGGCACACGCGAATCACTGCCCTCTGGGGCTCACGGCCTACCTCCAAACCAGTTTATCTGCCTCAGGAAAACCAGAGGGAACTAAAATTGAAATTTCATAGCTGGAAAGAGCCACAGAGATCTCTTCGTTCTAGGCCTTATTTTAAAAATAATAGCCACCTCCCACTGAATATGACTTCTGTGCCACCACCCTATAAAGTAGCAACTTCTACTCTTATCCTGGCCTTAAAAATGAAGAAACTGGGGCTCAGGGAAGTTAAGTGATGTGCCCGAAGCCCACAGTTAACACTGGAAGAGCCAGGATTTGATCCGAGGTGGTCTGACTCCACAGCCTATGGTCTTCACCATTGTGTAGACGGCCTGGGAGGAGCACAATAAAGCCATGAGTTTGCCCAAACTCAATACCACTGGGTAAGAGCTAACAGCTCAGGGATACTTTTCCTCTGCATCTTGATCCCTATTTAAAATAGCATTCCTCTACTTTTAAAAAATCAACATATTCTTTGTTTACACTTAGTATTCCAATTTTTGTTTTCAACTCTGAGGCACCGAAAGCTCCATGAGGGCAGGAACCATGCGTTTTGTTCACTGTTATCTCTCCAAGCCTGAAAACAGTGCACTGCATATAGTAGAAGATCAATAATTTTTTATGGAAAGTGAAAAAAATGAGTGACTTCATCCAAGGGGCTCAGCTACCATGATAAACTTCAGTGAGTTAGTTTTGCTTGTAAGAAAGGTCCATGGAGATCATCACATTAGGAATAAAAATCCACACTGGGTGTGTTATATCCAAATTGTGAGAGCTACCTGATTTCAAGTACGCAACATGTGCCAAGCCCAGTGCTAGATATTTTAAGTCTCGCAATTCTTCAACATAGAAATAATCTTCACCATTTTAAAGATGTAAAAACTGAGTCCCCTGAGGCTCAGGTCCTGGTAAGTAGCAGTGGAGGGATTTGATCGCTCAGCAAATGGACTCCAAAATCTCTGCCTTTTCCATAATATTCTGCCTTCTCTCAGATCTCTCATTGGGAAAAAGCAGGAGAGTGCCTGATTTTCCCACATGAAACACAGTGGTTTACTCATTGGATTAAATGAGGGCACCAGAACTCAAACACTGCTCCAGCAATGGGTACAACAATTTAGATGTCACATTATTATTTTTTTAATCCCAAAATTTAAGTGCAAGGTCTACTAAGAAAACTGTTTAAGTAAAGAAGTTTAGAGTCATCCGTGGAAAGGATGAATTGTGGATATCAAGAAAAATAAATGAGGCTGTATGAGATACTTTTTTTTACTGGGCATTTGAGGAATGAAAAAAATCAGGCTGAGAGCTAGGAGATGAATTTCCCAACCACTTGCCTTGTCACTTTGCAAGTATCATTCAGGCAGAAGTTACTGCTAATTCACAAAGGTTAGGGATTTTGGTTTTGTGTTAGGTGTTCATAGGCCAGGATTCTGATGCTGGTCAAGGAGAATTGTGCACAGCCAAAAATGGACACTCCCATTCCTGACGCCACAGAAAGAAGCACTCAGGTTTTTTAAAGATACCCTGAGATTAGAATCTGCCTTTAAGATAATACCAAGATTATGAAGAGAAACATGGATTTTCTACACTGTAATATCTTCAGAGATAACCAGATGAACTCTTAACCAACTTTCTTTTCTAAAAAAAAAAAAAAACAAAAAAAAACTTTCTAATAAATACAAAAGAGACTTCTCATTTTTCATCTTTGTTTTTTTCTTTGTACTGTGTGTGTGTGTGTTTGCATGTGAGAGTAACCAAACCTGATGTAGGTCCAATGTTCTTCAAACTAACTTTCCATTTATTCTGTGAGGGACTTCCATCAATAGTGCATTCAAGACTACTAAAAATGATATTTTAAGATATTACTAACAGATCAGAATACTAATGGATGGGAAACATTAAAAATTGGAGTAAATCCCAATAGTTTATCTATTGAACAATAATAAATAAATTGCAAGTAGCATGGTTGTCTGATCTTCAGATAGAGTTAAAAACAAACAAACAAACAAAAAAGCTTTAGTCAAATCGCGGTTTCTCTGGAATGGTAGATAAAGGGAACCTCTGACCATGAGAGAAGTCATCACCACAACCTTTACATGCACCAAAATGCAAAACTCTTTCCGAAACCTTATGCAATATGCATAGTAGCCATGCCCGGCCTAAAATCGCGCAGGCGCAATGAGATGATGGTTCCCCTTTCTCCCCTGCCCCGGGCCCGAAAGCGTTAAAGAGCACAATAGGAGAGCAAGTGCGTGTACGGGGCAGGATTTACTGGCATTTACTTTTAATCTATGGCCTTCGCTCTGTAGCTTATCGGGCCTCTGTCAGTCCCTTTTCTCCTTTATATTTCACGAGGAGCCCCCCACGCTGCTGCTGAGAGACAGAGCCCAAGTGTCTATAAGCTTTTTGTCAGGTAAAAAGAGAAGAAAAAGGGAAGGAACAAGAGGAAAAGCAAAGCTAAGAGGCATCTATTAGATGTCACCAGGCTTTTGTATTCATGTCAATGATTCGGGATTAGAGTATTTGAAACAATCTTGAGAGGCATCAAAAGGCCCACGGAGCGAGAGGCTGCGCTGGCATATGGCAAAGGCGCGGACAATCTCTTATTAAAGACGTGTTGGCCGACACTATTACTCTATATTATATTACCAAACGACTGTGCCGCCCGCACTTGGCGGGATGGCATAGCTACCGAGGGCCATTTTGGAGGTGATTGTGTGGGATCGAGCTATGTGATTTGCCGGATGGTCTAGTTAAGTCTTTACGAGTAGGGTTTGGAGGCGAGTTTGGGACTGGAACCAAGCACTTCACCTTCGGAAACAAATCCCCAAAGCACGCCGAAGGCCACTCCGCTCCTCCTGCAAGCAGGTTTCGATTACGCGGCTCAAACGCCAATGGCCTTCTCTCCCTCAAAATCAGTTTCATTAAGTTTACATTATTCACCACATATGACCCCCACCTCCCATGGAAATATGCAGTTTTGTTGTTTTGTGTTTGGTTGTGTGTTTTTTTGGCTTGACTCTCCTTCCCATGAAGAACACATACACACACACACACACACACACACACACACATGCTCGGCTTCACACTTCAGCAGGATTAAGGCAATTAAAATTCTATTACAATAAGTACTGTAACAATAAAACTTTCATTTGCTTCTGGACAAAGGCTTGTAATTGGAGAAAGAGTTTGGGAGGAAGATTTATCTCCACCTACCCACACCTTTAAAGGCAGCGAGCAACCAAAGACAAACCTGTACTGTTCACCATATTTCATGGATTGCAATTGGAGTATTTAGGTCACAATTATATTGTCCTGGGCAGTATATAGTTACACAGTCTGTATAGGGAGGGATGGGCTGCGAGCAGGGGAGGGAGGAAGAATCTGTCGTCTGTTTCAAATAGTACCTCACACAATTTAAAAGGACCAAAATACCTTCTCTTTATATGCAGGAACCTCTAAAGAGAGTTTTTTAAATCTGGTCAATTTTTATTAGAAGAGTTTGGTCAGATGCCAGCAGTAGAAAAACGAGGGAAATTTATCAATGAAGAGTTGCCCTTGAGGGTTTTTTCCCATTCTAAGCAACTTCTTTTAGAAAAGTAAAAGCATATTTAATATAGTGATATATTCTCATCACAAACTGACAGTGCGAAGTTGTAAGATGCCACACAGGGGACTTTGTACTGCTTTTCTGTGTTTTTCTAGAACCATTACAAAAGCAAAGTTATGATGACATGGGGCGAAAAAAACAAAACACAAAAAAAACACCATGAGCTGACACCCAGGCCAGTTACACATATACACTGCTGATTCTCTGAATCTCCGTTAAATACATTTCTTGGAAGTTGCTGCCATTATCTCCTTTACAGGAAAACCACTGTTGTTCATTATACAGCGTCTGCAGGAGTACTATGCCATGTAAAAGTGCTTTGCATTATGATATATTGTCAGCATATTTGAAATGCATTTTAATGTATCCTGGCTGAGTATTTGGGAAAAGCTGATAGCAAATGGGATATAGCCTGCTATTAGCTTATTGTATTCGTTATTTTCTTATCACGGCAGCAAACGGCAGAGAAATGTACAGGGTTCATCTCATATTCAGAATGGTATTATCTGATATGTGATAAAATTGAGAACGATACTCTCTCACATAAGTCTCATTCCTAATAATCGCATATGAATTCCCACTGAGAAAACAAATGTTTAAATACACTAGAGTTAATAAACAACCGTAAATTCATGCTCTATGTCGACGACGCTGGCTTGTCACTTTTGGGAAAAAATGCAACCTCTGAAACCAACCAAGAAGACAGCAATTATCCTGCCCGGGCCAATTGTAAAAGGTGGATTCCTCCCCTTACTTTAACCCAGCATTCCAGGCTAGGGAATCAGGTGATATAAAAGCTGATCAGAAGTCCAAGAAACGCATCTGCACCTCTGGTTTTTCACGCCCCAGACAATCATCTGTGCATCTTACAGAGGGATTATGTTTAGTGGTTGGTCCTTCTAAATATTTTGGATGAAGACCAAAATATTAAGAGTTGAAAGGTCAATGAAATGAAGCCAAGAAACTGTCTTTTTAAAAAGCCTCATTTGCAACTTTAATAAAAGTATATGTTTATGTTCATGTTAGTTGAGGACTTTATTTTTACAGAAGATAAAAAAGAAAAAATTGGTAATGAATTGGGGGATCTACATCTGTTGATAAAAGACAGAAGGAAGTTATTTATTGTTGAGGGTCTCAGATGCCTTCACAACCTTATGATTGTGAACGGAGGAATTAGGATATACCCCGCCCTGTTCAATGGGGGGGGGGAAACCCTCACGCAGTGATATCCTAATTCTAAAGTTTACTGTTATTTTCCTATGATACAAATGAACAGACTACACGTCCTAGAAATACATCGGGATCAATTTAATCAAGAAATGCTTGCTGACAACACTGCACTTTTCGGAAAAGTCCTATCACAGCACTTATCTCTCTTAGGGGAAGATGAAATCTTAAATAAAATTGGTTCTTTGAACAACCCTGACGTGGTTAAGCTTTTCTGCTCAGATGACACCCATCTTGTAATATCAACAGGTAAAATAAGCATTTGAATATTTTCACTCCTGAACATTTTCTTTCAGCCAATAATCATAAAACAAACCCAATTCATGTTGCCTAAATGAAAGTGATCTAGATATGGAAGCTCTTTTAAAAATACTGAAGAAGAAAAAAACAAATACAGGCTTTTTCTTTCTTTTTAGGAGACCCTTGAGTAAATGGAAGAACAGTAATTCTAAACAGACTCGGTTTCTCGTGCTATAAAATTGGTGTACGTATATTTGTTATGTTGCATGTCAAAGCTTACATCTCAAACATCGATGCAAGAATTTGTATAAGTGAAAAAAAGAAAGACAAATCTGTTAAGGTTACAATCCACAAACCCAAAATCTTTAGAGGTATCTTAGTTGACTGGCTTTCAAAATCCATGCTTTAAATACTGGCTGTGAGGAACTCGAAACTTGCAGGTACTTGAGCTACATATCCCGAAAGGCTACATCTAAATTCACGTGAGACAGGAGAAGGTAATTTGAGGAAGAATTGCATCCTTTATTATTTCTATTTTTAAAAATTCACTGTTAACTGCTCAGGATCCACAGTACAAGGAAATGAAGAATTGGGCTCTTATTTTTTTTCCCCTTTACTTAGTGGTCTAACTATTCCATCAATCACACTGATCCTAAATTGAAAAAACAAACATACAAATATTCAGTCACCCCCTATCCTGTTCTACTGAAAATAAGTGACACAAATCCGGCGAGAAACTTTAGGGCTCTATGTGGAAGGAATCCTACAGTATAATTTGGAGAAAGAAATGTTTTTATAAGACCATCTGTATTCATCCATGTCATTGCCCAAAGATAGTTTAGTGAGGTGAGGGTAGGAAAATAAAGAGTTTTGTGAAGCAAATCAAGGATGGATGGTAATCCTAACAGCCAGAAACAGAATGACACTCTGCACATTTAACATATCCAGTTCAAGCATTTACAAAGAAGTTTCCACATGGAAAATGGAAGCTTATTTTTACAGATTCAGAAAAACTGGGTTCCCAATTCAGACTACCCTATGTGACTTTTGTCATTATCATCTTTTCTGATTCTTACAAAGTAAACCTAATTAAGAACCTCCCTCATTAGTCTTCCAGAAAAATTAGCACAGCTTATGCTAATTACTCCTGCAAAATTTAATAAACTCGTTGAAATGGGAATAGTCTAATGAGGTTTTATTTATTGAACTTAGGTAACTCCAAGGAAAAAGGTTAAGACACAAGGATATCCAATGTGGTAATAAAACTACAATTTATTCAATTTCTAAACACGAATTTTATTGCAAACCTTTTAAATTCAAATATGAGTTACTGTGTGAATACGTTAAATCAATCTCCACCATAATTCAATAACTGCAAGTCATTTTTTTTGCTTTGTACTTTAACAATAATTACTACACATAGCCCTTTACCTCGACAATAATGAAATTTGCTGTTATTAGTTCCTGGTCATCAGCTATTAAATGTAATACATTTGACTTTTCCCATGTCTACACAGCCCAAATATCTGGATCATCAGGCACAGCCTAGGTTGTATAATTCTTAATCAAGCCATTTGGCACCGGGCAGAAATATAACCTGGCAGTTAACTCCAGATGCACACTTCCTCCAGTTGCAGGAATTTTCCAGCAAACTTTTTGGAAGTGACTGGACAAATTGTCACAATTGTAAAAAGAGTCTTTTTTCTTACTTTGTTGCATGCTATTAAGAAGGGATGAAGTAGAAACCCATTTTCTAAATCAGTGTGCTACTGCTGATGTTGTTCATTTCCCTTTTTGGATAGACTATGCCAAGCTGATGTCCCCAAATCACTGGCGGCAAATAACACAGCCAAAATTCAACACAGAAATAGCTTACCCTGCACCAATGCCGTATGACCAGAAAGCCTCTTCTATCTATACTATAAATAGTTTTCCTGAATAACCACTGCTAAAAGTCTTTTTTTTTAGCTGTGTTCTTCCAAAATCCGAAGGACAAGCAAAGAGAGCTAAAAATTATTGGTGCCCAAAAGGTAACTGCATGTTAAAATCATGCTAGATCCTAACATAACCATTGCCTAGACCCTCAGCTCTGTAATTACATATTGTATGCGTCTTGTAAAAACAGTTACTACCGCTACTGAATGCAGGTCCCGTAACCTATTTTTACAAAATATGCAGGGATTCACATCCATAAATCTGAACACAAATCAAACCCTAAGCATGTAACACAGATATTATGCAATCAGTAATAGAGAAGCAAATTGGAAACTATGAAATTCAAACACGGTTGCCTTCATTTTTTTTTTCCTTTGCAGCAATTTTATGGAATTGAAAAAATCTTCTCTATTTTGCCCTTTCTTGTGTACGCTCTTTTCTTGTTACTCTCTGCTCTTGTCGTTAAAAATGCAAGTTTCACGTATCAGCACAGACAAGGCTGGAGCTTTTCAAACCTTTGGCAGTCTGAAGGACAAATAAATTCTGAAAACTCGGATGCAAATAAGAACAGCTAAATGGGGTTTTGCATATCAGCTGGCATCACTGCTTAAAAAGACAGTTCACGGGAGACAGTGGCAACAGCCAGCAAATAAACATAGGCTGGGGCTTGTGCAGACGCACTGGGTTTCAGCTGTTTTTAAAACTCTCCTCTCTTAAGAGGCCAGCGTTGGCTACACACTGTTTTCTACTTTGTTCAACCAAAAAGGAGAGAGAAAAAAAACGCAAAGGATAAATGTCATGAGCAATATCTCTAAAGCCACCAACAGTATAAAGTGCGTACTTACTTTGCCTAAATTGTTTGAACTACCCCAGCCAAGAAAAGGTTTTAAGTACCCTACTGGGACAGATGCAAAGCGGCAACAATAGAAGCCACACTAATGCAATCCAGGTAACACAATCCTGTTTCAAAAACACGGGCCGGGCTAATTACAGCGCTGCTGAGTCAAGTTTCTTCTGCCATCGCAACCCACAGGAACAGGTCAAAATCAAATGTTATTCAAACCACAGTCATATCAAACTTCTGTATCAGAGTCACGGCTTAAAACCAAACGAAGAACTTAAAAGCTTAACCCATTCACAAGCAAAAAAAAAAAAAAAAGTGTTTTCATTGAGGGTGGCAAGGTAAGGTTCTTGTCATAGTCTAAACCAAAAGGAACTGGGTAGGAGAACAAAATGCTCACAGTCTCAAAGTTTCAGGGACTATTTGGGTTGGTCCTTTGATCAGAACACTTTCTTTATAATGGATGAGTAAGAAAAACTTGCTTAAAATAACAAGGGGTGTTTTGAAGAGGTGTATTTAAATGAAACAAAGAGAATAAAGGTTACACTTATTTTATCTTATTTGAAGATTTACCTTCCATTGCAGAAAAAAAATACACGCACGTGCGCGCACACACACACACACATACGTGTGTGTGAATGGTAGGCCTGCTCTCGCAGATACACATGCTATTCTAATTCTGTAGGCAGCACAAAACCTCGCTACACCTCAAACATGTACCTGTGTTAACTTTGAATCAAGTATATTAATATTTATCTGTTGGGCAAAAGTGTGTGTTGTGAATGAATATTAGTGAGAGATATTTAATTAAAATATCTGATTGAAACATGATCTTTATAAAGCTGCTTATCCATCAAAATTGGACTTAAGCCTGAAGACCTACGAGTCAAAATCAACAACTAGTGTTTCGTCATAAATTATGATGAAGAAACACTTTTCAGCTTTACTGAAAAATGATACAGCGAGTCCCTAAAAGGTAAAGAATTGGGAAGACAGATAAGTGGGGAGGGGTTGTCAAAAATCAGTACTACCAGACCCCAAAAGGGACTTCTGTTCAGCTATAGGTTTCTTCACTGAGGACTCAGTCCGTCTTACTTGCAGGACTCCTTTCCGGCTACTGGAGGGTGCTAGCTCTTTTCCTAGCTGACAACCAACAGTATCTATAAACCTTCCAGACCATTTAACTCTCAATGAGTAGTGCTGTGTAACAAATGGTTTATCATACATGTTTCCATACAATGAATTTCAATAATTAAAATGTAAAATGAATATTTGGAATGCGACTTAGCATAATATGTGCACATACTGACTTGAAATTGCACTGAACAACTAAAGCAGATTTATCGTTCCATAGTGATTTACTCGGTCATGTCAGATTAGTAATATGGATCTGTTTAAAAACACGATAATTAAGACAAGCAGGATAAATTAATCAACTTACAATACAGTATGAGCTGCAATCAAACCCAGGAAATAACAGTAGGAAAATCTTGGTTCACAGATCTCTTTAAAACTGCTTTTATGCATAAATAAAACCTTAAAATGTAGATGGATTGCATCCAACAGAACTACTGTAGCTAAAAGTGATAATGATTCCAACATTTTTCAAATAAAAGTTAAATATTTATAAGCACCCAACCGCATTTCATAAATCACAAACTATTATTATTTTATTTCTGAAGCTTCCTGGCACAGCATGAGGACTGAGCCACAGAAAGTCAGGAAAGAAAAAAATATCCTTTTAGGAGCATGAATCAGACACGAAACCGGAGCAATCCAAGAAAACAGGCCTCCAAAGAACATTCCATATGGCTTTCCCAGGAATCGCACTAGCTCGGCGCAGATCAAGTCATGACCGACAGGCGACTTTCGGCCACATGCATTCCTAACCCTCACCCGTGAGCGACACGAGGCAGGTGTTTCGTTATAATAGGGAGTAAGAACCCAGTGAAAGTAGAGTGGTCCCTACCTGTCAATTATCACTGGATCTGAGGGAGTCTCATTTCGGTTGCCACAGCTTTTCTTGTCACAACAGCGGCTACGGAGCAAAAAGCGAGAGGATTTAGTACAGCCATTACAACGTGAAATCATCATTGAGGCAGACAGAGGTTCAAATTGCTGGGTTGCAAATGCTAGAATTACCACAGAGCCATACCTGGCAATCAACGAATCCCTGGGACAGAAAATTCTATTTGGGTCACCTATGGGTTAACGGCCAGGCTTAACCTCTCCCTGGAAAAGCAAAAGGGACCATCCGGGAGCCAGGGCTGGCAGCCCTAAGAGGGGGTCTCCCATCGCTGCCCGAGGTGCTGGAGGGTTCCCTGTGAAAGGCATGACTGTCGCATCTACCCAATGAGAACATTCGGGGTTGTGGGTGGCTCAACCGTTCTTTCCTCAGGATCCCACTAATTGTGCGGAAGGCGTCAATAATGAGGTCTGAGTGATTTCTCCCCCTCCAGTCATTTTGTGTTAAGTAGATTCCTTTTCCTTCCCTTTCTTTTTTACGGGAGGCATCTTCTGTTGCCAACCACAGGCCTGCCAAAGCCCTAGAGCTGTAAGTGTTTGCTTTAGAACCATCTTCGTGAGGATAAAAGTGCAACGCAACAATTAAGGCAAACGAGAAATGAGATAAAAGGAAGTGGGGATCAGCATGTCCTCTGGCTTCTGTGCCCCGCGCTGGCCGCCACCAGTTTTCTGCAAGCACCGGGGACAGTCGATCGAAAGGCTAGCATGGCCCTGGCAGTGGGCTCTCTTTATTAGGTCAGAAAAAGCAGCCATGGGCAAGAAAAGCACCCACTATCCAAATCCCGCCCCAGCTGTGACCTTAAGACTGTCAGTGTTTTGGGGTTTTTTTATACTAAGATGCTTCCAAAGGGTAAAAAATTATGACTTTTGAAAATTACCTGTGATCAATGGAAACCTATCCATCTGAGACTTGTTTGCAAACAAAACGTGTCCACTGGGAAGTCTACACCCAGGGGCACACTATGAAAGCAACTATTTGATCAGTCAAGGAGGTAAGGAAGTTAACCAAGGGTTATACGTTACCATGACCACAAATAATATGCATTTTTCTTCCTCTTTCTTACACAGGCACACACACACATTCGACTTAGTGAATCACAGAGCCTAAATTTAGAGCTGCTAGAGAGAACCAAACACTGAACTTCACTTTCAGGACCCAGAAATATACTTCTGCATCGGGAGACGTTCACCAAAGCCGGGAAGTCTATTTCCCGGCTGTAACTATATCCCTGAGAAGAGAATCAGCTTCCAAATTTGGTGCTAATTCTGCTTGTCTTTCCTATGTTCAGAAAGCAATAGCAAGAAGTGTATCTCCACTGTCAAAGCCCCAGCTAAAAACCACGCCACCACCTATAGTCCTTGCCTTTCTGATTCTGAGGGAACTGTTTCCTCCAGGCCTGAGTTCTGCTAAACCAGAACTCTGGGGATAGAAAGCCCTTTAAAAGGGTCCAAATGCCTAAAAGACACATGAAGGAATAAGGAATGAGAAGTACTGTGGTTGGGATGAATGCAAAAAAAATAGGTTAAAAACTCAGTGCTGTCATCCCTGAACGCTGATCCTCTAAGCTCACATTTCAGGGGCAGAAGAGCACAGTGGTTAAGAACATGGCTCTGGAATCAGACAGAACTACCTGTGTCACCTTCGGCAAGGCACTCCCCCTCAGAGTCTTAGTCCCCTCATTTGTAAAATGGAGCAATTGTTGTACCAAACTCTAAGTGGGGAGGCACAGATTCAATGCGATGAGGGTGTAAAGCCGGGCTCCAAGACTGGGCCTACTAAGCGCTCAGCATCACTGTCACTCCGGGCACCTGCCTCCTCCAGCCTCCTCCATCACATCTGAACAAGGCTGCCCTGTGCTCTGCCAAAGCGGCAAGTCTCCAAAAGCAGCCCATCCACAGAACCCCTTTACCCAGGGAGAAAACCAATGAGTAGGATGGCTTATTTCTCTTTACTGTTTTCCATTTCTTTCTTTCCTTTTCAAAACAGTGAGTGGGCAATGGAAGTCCCCAGGGGCCACACCCTCACCAAGGTCCTTCCCAGACTAAACGCCCCCCAGGGGACTCCTCCAATTTGCAAGATGATAATTGTGGAGTAGAATCTACACCTCAAGCTTATCTGATTCTCTCCCTCCCCACTGCCACCACCCTGGTCCACGTCATTTTCATTTGTCCTTGGACTCCTCCAGTGGCCTCCCACCTGGTCTGGCTGCCTCCACTCCTCACTCCCTGCAACAGCCTGAGGATCTTTTCAAAACCTCAATGGGACTGTGTCACTTCACTGCCCAAGACCTTTTCGTGCCTTCCACAGCAGTTAGAATAAATCTACGGCATGACATGATACCAGGCCACCTCCCAATCTCCTGTCACTCTCTTCTGACTTGCCAACCTGCAGCCTCGATGGCCAATTTCAATCTCTCTGATGTGGCCCGTTCAGTCTGACCCCAGGCCCAGGCCAGGGCAGGCCTCCCACCTGCCTGCTGCTCCTTCCACCCTCCCTGCTCTTTCCTCTGAGAGGTTGGCCCTGACACCCGCCCTCAATCGAAGTTAGGTTTCTCCCGGTTTTTCCTCTCATGGCACTTAACACTATGTAAATTACATTTTTACATATATACATGATGTCCCCAAAAATGCATACCCACACTTTGAATAATTATAAAGGCCGTGTTTATTAAAACACATTTCATTTTCAAAATTGAGCTATCAGCTGTTAAAGTGTGTATACATTTTGGGTGGACACCCTGCATTTGTGTGTGTTTTTGTTACCATCTTTCTCCACACACACACGCCCCCCTCATTAACCCATATCCTTCACTAAGGAAGAAAATGTTGGTTGTATTTACCTACGGAGCAGCATAAGGCCTAGCATAGAACTTAGAAGCTCAAATATTGGGTTGGCTGATTGATTAACTTCATGATTGAATATAATGTATTGGGGGAATGCAATCCAAGAAAACAGAAAGGTGACAGATAAAGAAAGCCAAGCGGACCCTCAGGGCAGGCACTGCTGATGGATGGAAGGGTCACCTCACCCCACCCCATACACCAAACCACCGCCCCCAGGCGAGTGCCGCACTAGGCCAGAGATTTGTCCTTTGACTTAAGCACTGTCCCTATCTCCTTAAAATGAGAATGCCTTTGAGAGAAGCCAGAGGAGCTGAAGCATAAATGAGAACCACCCTCTGTGCTGTGGCCCAAGGGACCCAGGGGAACAGGTCCATTTGGAGAAGAGAGGTGTAGAAGGAAGGACAGGAAGGGACTAAAATGGGGGGGGGGGGGGAAGAGAAACCAGAACCAGGGGGCTGCTGGAGGTCACCTAACAGTTATAGAAACTTTAGGCAAGGGATGAAAAACAGCCCAACAGGTTCCTGTCTCCCCGGCCATGTCATAGCGTCACACAGTTTTCCCAAAATGAGATGCGTGGGCCCTGCTCTGCACCTGGGGTGGCGACAAAATAGTGTCTATGGTATGAGCCCACTTTAAATATATATGTGCATGTGTATGTGTGTGCACACATATATGTGTGTACATATATTATATACAGGTACATGTGTATATGGAATTCTGTGCAGCAAAAAAGAATGAAGGTGGGTTTTTACACAAGATCATGAAAAGAAGTCTACATTATATTGTGAATTGAGAAAAACCAAGTTGCAAAATAGTATGTATGGTATGGTCCTATTTCTGGGAGAAAAATGTGAGAGAGAAAGAGAGATGGAGGGAGGGAGGGAGGGAGGGAGGGAGGGAGGGAGGGAGGGAGGGAGGGAGGGAGGGAGGGAGGGAGGGAAAGAGGACTTGTGGCGAGCTTGGTTCACACCTTCACTTCACTCAAATCTCTGCACTAAGTTTCTGCGTTAGAAGGGCCCCCCTGGCCACTGGAGCTCTCTGGCCCCTCATTCTGCCTCACTTTCCTTCCTAGCACTCCCCAGATTATATTTCATATTTATTTGTCGTCTTCTTTATTGTCTGACACTCACACTAGAATATAAGCCCCACGAGGGCAGGATCTTGAACTTTTTAATTCACCTTTATATTCCCGGCAACTAGAACAGAACCTGGCTCGCTCTAGGCCCTCGGAAAATATTTTTTGAATAAATGAATGGACACTTCAAAGCCGTAGCCTGCAGCGACTGGAATGAGAATGGGGAGGAATGGAGGGTACGTATTTTATTTAAATACATCTTCACTCTTCTGCTATGCAGTGCATATTACTTTCCCACTGAAAAATTAAAAGTCAACTGTCAGTGAGAGGATGGTCTTCCCTTAGACTAAGCTGACCTTGAGCCCCCTGTAGCTCCCTAGCTCTAACCCCAGCGCCAAGCAGAGCAAAGACCTGCCCTTCTTCCATGACTGTTTTCTGTGCTCTGAGCTGGACTTCCCCTAAGTTTCTTCCACTGAACTCAGAAGGACCCAGAAAGGTGGGCACCAACCTCCACCATACACAAGATGGGCATCAACCAAGGGTGGTTGAAAAGAGCACAGATTCCCTTATGTTTAATGCAGAAGAGGGCACAGACTGAAAAACTACAGTACCCGGGACAACAGACGCAAGAGCATTTCAAAGGAAAAGTCACCGCGGTGGTGAAAGAGCTCGTGGAAATCATCACATTCTCATTACTCTGTGATGGATGGGGCTTCGTCTGTTTAAAAAGGTGTTTCTCAGGCTCCTACTTGTGTGTCAGGCACTGTGCCAGGCACAGACCTGGTCTTGGCTCCCTAAAGCAGGTATCTGTAGCGTGGGGTGGGGGGCTTGGAGTTTCCTAATTTGTTTTGTCACAGGGCAGGACTCCCACTATTTGCCATCCCTTCTCAACCTGCAGCGCAGCTGGCAGGAGAGCAATGTGGCCCATCACAGGAGTGGGTACCCGGCGCCTGATGTCGTAAGTACACCGTGGACTCAAAACAGCAGCCCTTTCCCCAGCAGGCTCGTGCGTCTCCTGGACAATTCTGCACACCCAGGGAAAGGCAAACTTATGAGTCCCTTCCGTAGCAGCCTGACACAGGTGGCGTATCTCCAGTGAGCTGACACGCAGCTCCATAAATCACGGCAAGGAATGGCTAGATGTTTCCTAGTTGTGAGACCTGCAGGTCCTCAGCTTAGGAGCATGCAGCTTCCTCCTATAAGCAGAGGCTCTCTCAGCTGGAGGAAAACACCATATCAATCTCTAAGCTTTACAATAAAAAGTAAAATATCTTGCCTGTTTAGCCAAAGTGGCTGGAGAGTGAGATATAGAATTATCAATAGGATAAGCTCATTCTTTCCCTCAGTTTACATACGGTGTCAATTTTCCCATTCTTAAAAAAAAAAAAAAAAAAAAGATTTGCTCCATTTTGTTTCTTGTGTTAGTTTCTTTGCAGTCCAACTCTCTCCTTGACAGAGTCTATCAATTCTTGCCCCCTTAACCCCATAAAAACTGGCTTCATTCACCAGTGGCCTTTTGCTGCTTTTCTCACTTCATGTCCACCTGGAGCTCCCTGGCCCTTATATGGATGGCTCCCCATCTTTGAAACTCCCTCTTTTTATTTCTATGCCCTGGATGCTCGAGGCTTTTTTCCCGAATTCTCGGGCACACCCTCTCTCCTTGCTATGTGTGATTTTTCCCCAAGAATGTACACAAGGACCCCTCTCACTCTATTCTCTTACCCTTGCCAACTCCTCGTAAGCCCATGGCTTCAACTCTCAGCTCTGGGAAGAGACCTCTGAAGTTGGTTGTCTTTCACCCTGACTCTCTTCCCAGCTCCAGGCCACAGGGCCACCCACCTGCAAACCTCTCCACAGAGAAATCTTATCTGGACCACCAGCAAACAGGCCCAAATACTTCTCCATGCATCCTCTGAAATCCCCGCCCTGTCTTACCCTCCTCCCCATTTCTGCAACTACAACCCGCCTACAGGTATGTCCCGCCTTCTCTGAAGAGCCACAGTCCTTTGCCTCGGCTCCCGTCACAGTCAACCCTTCCTACAGTGCAGTCTAGTTATCTGCCTACAGGTCTCCTCTAATCTGTCAGCTCGCCTACTGCAGGGCTCAGTCCTTTTAGGCTCGGCATTCCACAGTGCTTGGCACACAGTAGGTAATAAACGAATGAATGAAAACATCCTTCACCACCGCACCTACAAATGCTTTTGTAGACACTTCACTTCCTTTCCAAGTTCTCTTTGCAATCTCTCACTCTAAACAACCATGTGCCAGGTACCTAGCTAGCTAGACACTGGATACTGCTCCTCTGGCTTCTACTTCTGCTTCTATTAATATTAATGTTAATACTAATACCACAGCCACTACTATAAATAATAACAATAGCCATCCAGTACTCTCTGTGTGTGAGGTGCCATAATAAGCATTTATGGGGATTATAGCATTTAATCTTAACACCTACCGATGAGATAATATTTTCCCCCCATGTTACACCCCCATGAACAGCTGAGGCACAGAGGGAAACTGAATAACTTCCCTGCCTTCCAGCCCTTAGCCCAGCCAGGAAGACAGGCCGTGGACTCACAGTCGCAGTGCTGAGTGCTGCGAAGGGAAAGCATGGGACACAACAGGAATGCCTGACAAGGGGTCTAGTTCAGGACAAGGGCCAGGGGTGCTTTCCTGAAGCAACCATGCTGACGGGGGGATCTGAAAGGCAAAATCGGAATAAGCCAGCAAAAGAGGGTAAAGGAAGAGACCTGATCAAGGGGAAGGCTGACCCTAAGAATTAAGTCATGCCCCCCCCCCAGAAGCCAGGCCCTGGTGACGGAAAAAGGCCACTGTCCCCAACAGAGAGCCCACCCCCGGAAACCACCCGGGGCCCTGGAAGGAGAGCAAATCTGCTTTGGCCCTCCTGGGGGCTGGGAACTACCTCCCAAGTGTAGTTCCTATGTTCCATTCATATTTAAATACAGGATGCACTTATAATCAAATCTCTATGGACTCCAGCTTTAAAAAAAAAAGTCCTTCATGGGGCCATATTATTTTAAGACCTTAACCACCAGGTATTAGCAGAATGTAACAATAGAATTTAATTTACCAAAAATGTAGAAACTCTCCCAGAATTCCACGAAAGCATGCTGTGCCACCAAGTCAAAGAGGTTTAGTCTCAGAGAGTGGCAGCAATCGTAATCCAAAGGAGGCAAGTCCTTTCGTCGGCTTGTGCCGCGGCGTTAGCCCCACAACAGAACTAAGTGGATTTCTTAGATTTGCAACCACCTGAGACACAACTTCCTTCTTTTCCTTTCCTTTCTTTCTTTCCCTTTTTTCCTTTCCCTGCAACAAAACAGAATCATCCCAAGCCCTTTCCTGTCGATGTAAATTCCCTGTGTCTCCTTTACTATCGCTCCAACGCGCTATAAATATACAGCTTTCGTGACATAAACGCAAAGTTTTATTGTGCCGTTAGCCTTGATAGAAAGCACAGCGGAAAGTTGTTTAGAAATTAAATATCTAAAACATGCTATTTTAGAATCCAGGGCCCTCACTATTTCATGTCTGCAATGAAGAAATTCCATCTTGGGGAGAGCAAGCTGTCTTTCACACCATATGGCTAATGGTGGTGCATAGCAATTAGCCAGGCTGATTAATGGTGAACAGACTCTAATTTTATGCTTATAATTGAGCCTGCATTTGCACCCCTGGTGCAAATTCAGCACATCCCAACTTCCACTTACAACAGGCAAGAAATCAAGAGAAATAGAATGGTGTGGAAAGTGAGATTTTTTTTTCCTAAAGCCCCCTAAAGAGCATCAGATTTGCAATTTAAAAGACTGTTAGCCACACAATAGATGACAGGTTTGTGTAATAGGGTCATGGCGGCCTAGTAAACAAACAGTACCCCTTACACATCTATAGGCAGCCAGGAAAACCATAATCTGTAACATTAACAGGATGACATTTTGAATATGGCTTTTCCCCTCTCAGCCACGCAGTACAAACATCATCATTTGCCTTCAGTGGCTTGAGAATTTTATTTTTCCTATTTTTATGTTTCTGAAAAATAGGAAGAACATCAGCAGTAAAGCACAGCAACCAGCATAATAAGATACTTTGGACCAATGAATTTTAAGAACAAGAAAAATATAAACTGCATTAATAGAGGGTAGGCTTGTGTGTGAAAGGCATAATATATCTTTAAGCATTTCAAGAACAGAATTATTTCTAGCAGAGTCCAAACGTGCAGATCTGAGATGCAAATCTATGATATATAGATATTAGTTGGCCTATTGGTTGAGATCCATCTTCCTGTCTGTCTCCTGTTTTGCTAGAATCACATGTAATAGAACACTGAAAATTCATTCTAATGACATGCTAATTGTGGGAAGCTAAAGTACAGTCTGGAGAATAGAAATCCAAAGGAGGTCATTTTTTAATGATTTTACTCGCTTAAATCTGAAAAGTGCAACTCGGCTTTAATCCTACAATTTCTGTATACAATATAACACTAATTTTTGCCTAATAATATCTTCTAAGAAATCTATGACCATGTTTTTGGATTTTGCTACTGCTTTAGAGTTGAAGAAAAGCAACCTGTTTTTGGAATAATTAACAAGTTTTACAAATCACTGAAGCAAAAACTTGTGAAACTCCTGTATATTTTAGACTAATACACTAAAAGTATTTTTTTTTAAAAAAAAAAGAAAAAAGGAAAATTTTAGATACGTACATAATTCTAGATAAAGAAGTTAATATCCGAGATATCAGTAAGGAAACACATTAAGCCCTTTCTAATTTATTTCCAACTGTAGAGTTTAAGACTGATTTCCCCACAAGTCCGTGAGCAGCAAATAAAGCCCACCCATGCTGAGGCTCTAACAGGACTGGTCAGCAATAGTCAGGAGCCAAGCATGCTTGAGCCAAGCCTGAATGGCTAACAAAGCAATTAGTAGCCTTTCTCTGATGCATAGTGGCATCTTCATGCTTTATCCAATTACCCTGAATATATTGGGAGCAAAGTACCAGCGTTGTTTTATGAACAATAAGAATCCTAAACTGCTCGCCCACAGGTGGAGGACAGGCTGAGACCATGGAACTGAGTGTGGTCCACGTGCCTGTCTTTAAATGTAGCTTCAGTAGGATATCAGTCAAAAATAAAGACACTCATTTGCAAGTGACATGAATTTGTATAGCTTTCAGGGACTGGTCTCTGTTACCCTTCCAAAAGCTCGCTACCCCTCAGAAATATTAGCTACATTGTCATAGTTATACACAGGGTAACTAAGATTAAGAGGTCAGCGTCAAGGGGGGAATGAAAGAAAATCCACGCTCAGTTTAAGGAGGAATGCTGCCTACGTGAGGACATCCTATTTGTTGTTGCTGTTGTTGTTGTTAATCTTCATTGGAAGATATTATTTCCATTTATTTTTAGAGAGAGTAGAAGGGGCAATGGAGGGAGGGAGAGAGAGAGAGAGAGAGAAACATCGATGTGAGACACATCGATTGGCTGCCCCCTGCACACCGGGACCGAACCTGCAACCCAGGTACCCGCCCCCAACCAGGAATCAAACCCAAATCTCTCTCCCTTCCATGTGTGGGCCGACACTGTAAACACTGAGCCACATCAGCCAGGGCCAGAAGTCCTATTTTTAATTGGGAGAATTGAAAAGGGGAACTATATCTTAAGTCTTATCAAAGAGAGGCTCCTGCTGACATCAATAGAACTCTAACTCATTTTACTAGCAATGTGGTTGAGTGCATATATTAACACTAAAAGGGTTATATTGTATTTTATTCCATTGAAAGGAAGTAGGGGAGGGTACCGCTCTGTGCCCATTAACAGTGTGATATCAAAATGGAAATGTATGTCTTACAGGATGAACTCTGATAAATAATTGAGAACCACTCTGATGCCTGACAATTTAGTACCAAATATTCACATCTATCGGTTCTTTTTAGATTGTCTAGTAGAAACGAGATAAATGTGTCCTCCAAAATAAACCTGAGTTCGCCTAGACTTGAGATACAAATTCATCTTCTGTCTGCTAATTAGAGGGAGAGAACGGAATTTCTTACCTGCACATGATCTCGTGTGTGAGCAAGACTCGGCACATTTCTGGGTTCTTGTCTTGGCCTTCATACACTATGGCCTGTAAACAAAGGCAGGATTTGAGCTAAGAATGGAACCAAGTAGCAGAGAACAGACTATCACAGTGGAGTTCCTGACCACTCCCCCACTGCTGCAGGCCAATTAGCTTTCAGGAGCCTAGAGTCTCCCTGGGCTGATGGTTTCAAGATACTTTGTTAAGGATCAACCCAAATTGAGTGGAAGGGGCCTGTCAACCACCTTAGTATGACACACATCTTTGCATCAGTGTATGAGATGGGTGACTGTCATCAACACAACCACAATTCTCCTCTCAATTCAGAATAAAATAAATCTAATCAATGACGAGGGGGGAAACCCAGCAGATTTAGCAGACTGAGATACTATTGATTTAAAATACCAAAAAGTGCAGAGATCTGTATGTATCTGCCACCTCATTTTACTACTTCTAGCCCCAACATGTAGTGTTCTAGAGGTGAGCAGTAGAAAACGAGTGGAGGCATGATCAATGAGTCCCTTCACTCACTGTCTCCTCTGAGATGACTCATCAATCAGGAAAAACCCTCCTTCCCATCAGCAGGCTGAAAACACGTGCTCTCCAGGGTGTATACCCACCCAAACAGTAATGCTCATCAGCATATGTGTGGGCTTAAGCCACACAGCCATCTCCTTAAACTAAGAAGAATTACATCTGACTCTCAAAATCTGGAGTCCCAAACCACCTCCCCAGCCAAGATGTTTCTATCTGTTTTTAGTAACGTGTGTACAAACATTTTGCTTAAGATCACTAGGAAGTTTCCCTGAGAACTCAGCTCCCTGGAAGATCTACACGTTCATACCTGAGCCAAAGAAAAACAGCTACTGGGAAAGCATTTGGGATACAGTTTAACTAATTTAACACTGTATCACTGCATAATACTAATATAACACAGCTTCAAATTGTTAATAAAATTACTTTCACACATTCACATAACCCTTGATTGCTTGGTGATAAAACTATTTAAATTAACCAGAGACTATCCTTATTTAGTACATACAAATGCTACAGTAACTAACTTGTGGTTAGTTGGCTCTAATATGCTTCGTTTATGAACCTGGGACTGAAGATAATGAGGAGAGCTTAAGACACTTTGTGTGGAGACCCTTGAGCAGGCTCTGGTTAAGATACCTAATACCATTACAAAACAAAAGTAGCAACAAATTTAAAAATGACAAAAGCACCTGCATAAAAGAAAACATTTCCCTATACCATTGGCCCATTGAAATGATTTTTTTCATGTCTAGCCTATCATTTTTAAGGTGTTACTTTGACAGAATTTTAGACTTACAGAAAAGTTGCAAGAATATATAAGAAGGCCGAGATACTCTTTACCCAGACTCCTCAAATGTTTACATTTTACTAAATTTGCTTTACTCTTTTCTCTCTCTTCTTCCCTGAACCATTTATTAGTAAATTGCAGACACACCCTAAACACTCAGCATGTATTTCCTTAAAACAAGGAAATCTCTTACATAACCAGAGTACAAGTATCTGAATCAGAAAATTAACATTGATACAATACAATAATCTAATCTACAGACCTTATTGAGACTCGCCAATTACCCAATAATGTCCTAACAGGAAAAAATCCAATAGCAATCATTGCATTCAGCTGCTACGTCTCCAATATGGAATATTCCTGAGTCTCTGCATTTCGTGGCATTGACACTGTTGAAGAGTAAGGCCATTTCTTTCGTAGAACATCCTCAGTTTGGGTTTGCCTGATGTTTCCTCAGACTTAGACTAAAGTTATACAATTCGGCACCAGAATACCACAGACCCACGTGGTGCTGAGTTCTGTTTTCTCAGTGTAAACTAGAACTCACTGTCCAATCTCACTGTCAACTAGTTCCACCACTGGCAGTCAACTCTGACAATTTGGTGAAGGCAGTGCCTGTCGTCCACCAGTGACCATCAGCCAGACTTTGGCCCCTTAGGTAATTCACAACTATCTTCTGGGGAGACCATCTAGATTGTGCCAATATTCCATTTATCCCTCCAGTTTTCATTCTCTAGTTAGGGCATGCATTGATTAGTCTTTCCTGTATTCTTTATCATTATTATTATTATTACTATTATCATTTTAAATCCTCGAGCAAGGATTTTTTTCCATTGCTTTCCAGATAGAGTGGAACGAAGTGGGGGTGGAGGAGAGAAATATCTATATGAGAGAGACACATCTATTGGTTGCCCCTCACACTCACCTAGATCCGGATCAGGGATGGAGCCTGCAACCGAGATACGTGCCCTTGGCCAGAGTGAACCTGGGACCCTTCAGTCCGCAGGCCAATGCTTTAACCATTGAGCCAGACAGGCTAGGGCATCTTTCCTGTATTCTTAAAGAAACTTTTCAAATACCCAAGAAGTTGCTTTACTCAAGAAAAATCCATTAAGCGAATTGAGAACATTTTGAAAATCAAACAATTATATCTGCCTGCTTTATTTACAGAAATCATGGCTGGAAAACCAAAGAAAAGCTGTAAATAAATGATTCCATCTCTCACATCCTCCGAATGGAGGAAACCTGTGGAGTGGGACTCAGGCAGAGACAGTTCACCTCCAGCCTCACCCAAAGCAGTTTTTGTCACTAAAAGGGCTTGTTTAAAAATGCACACGTGCTAGCACGTAAAAGGTATGGGCCAGCAAATCAACAGCCTAATGAGATCCAATACAGGAAAACAGGATAAAAAATTCTAATCCCTCATTTCTGTAAAATCCTACTATCACTACGTTTCGTATGTTCTCTTAATATCCCTGATAACCTCCGTTTCAACTTTAGTTTCTTGTCATGCTAAATTAGTACAAGTAACTTGGTCAGTAAATTCACAGGTATTGATGGGGTTTCCCCTCCTGTAAAAAAAATTTTGAAAAAAGTTTTTTCCTTTGGTGAGGAGGGACTATCAACACATCAGACCTTGTTTTGATTATTTCTAGATGACAAGTATTATTTTTACTGAGGCTGCCAGTTCCATCAAAAGCAGTGGGCCCCTGATGATATTCAATTAAAGATACGCTGCAAAAATGCACGTGACACTCCAAACAGTCAATAACCCACGAACTCCCAGGAAGCCCGTGTTTCCACCTGTGGTGAGGGAACATCATTTGCTGAAGTTCCAGGGTCTCTGTAATACGCCTCTCCACCCAATGCCAAACTGCCACTTGGCCTCTGGCAACAGAGTCCAAATGGAGAATCTTTCTCCAAATCAAGCCGAGACAAATGAAAGCATGAGCTCGGATTTGCTCAGAAACGGTTAGGAGCTCCGGGGAGAAACGAAGCGTGAAGTTTCTGCTGTCCCTTTCCTTGGGGCCTCAACAGAACAACATTTTTCAGCACCTAAACGCAGGGAAAGGCGTGCTGGCTGCTTCTGTGACTTCTGAGTAAAAGCGAATGAGACAGGGCGTCTTCTCGCTGTCCCGCGAGGAGAGCTAACATCCTCCGAACGGAGGAAACCTGTGGCGTGGGACTCAGGCAGAGACAGTTCACCTCCAGCCTCACCCGAAGCAGTTTTTGTCACTCAAAGGGCTTGTTTAAAAACGCACACGTGCTAGCACGTAAAAGGTATGGGCCAGCAAATCAACAGCCTAATGAGATCCAATACAGGAAAACAGGATAAATTCATTTTGGTGAATTTCTCTAAGGCAGAGAGTGTCAACACTAAGACAGACTTTTTAAAAATGCCACCAAGTTCACCCTCCTGCGTAGACACGCAACTGACAACCACACGTTAACTCTCTACCATCGACAGCCGGGACACACGCCAAGGCTGGTTCACAGCTCAGCAAACCAAGACTTGAAGCCTGAAGGGAAGGGGTCCTTCGCCACCAACTGGGGGAGAGGCTTCTGCTTTTCCTCCTGATTTGAATGTGTGCCTCCGAGGGGCGTGGGTGAGGCTGGCTGAGGCCGCCTCAGCTGGGGGATCACAGCAGCATATAAACAGCACGGACTGTTCTAAGTGAAACCATTTTCATAGACAGCTGGTGTAGGGCCCAAACAATGGGACACCAGGAGGAAGGCTTACTTCGTCCCCACAGTCAACCACGCGTCTGCTCCCTGCGAGGAAGGTAGTCTGCTGTGCGAACCACACAGACAACAGTGGTTTAAGTAAATCAATGTGTCTCCCAGGCGTGAGGGTGGGGGGCCGGCTACAGAGATGGGTGGGAGGCGAAGGGGAGGCATTTTAGAAAACAGATTATTTAAATAAGTGAGCGGACGGTAAAGCAAGTTGAAGTTTTAAGCTAAGAAACAAAAAAATACGGCATCAAGTAGAAAACAATGTTTACATTAACCCTACCAATGGCGAGTAAATGCCTTAAGGTGGCAGGAATGCTTGTTCAGGAAGAAAAGTAAAAAAATAAACAGAGTTAACTTCATCTCAACTTTTAAAAAAACCTGGTGAAATCCACACACGAGTTGGCAAAACCCAACATATTTGGAGCGGATTTATTTTTCTGATATACTAGCCTCCCTTTTCTTAGTTAAGCAGAAAGAAAATATGCAATTATTTTTAATACTCTATTACTTTTAGAGTGAGAGGTGTGTTTTGCCCCCAGAATAATGTTTTAAAATTAACAAAACAAAAAAAGAAAAAAATAGGAATTGTTCAACTTTCGCATCCTTACGCAACAAGGCAGGAGGTTTACCGTGAGAGGGTCAAGTGCCATCGGTTTCAAATGCCCGATTATAAATTAACCTGTAACAGCTTTGAAAGGAAATAAATCAGTCAATAGTGAAGATGTGCCTTGGCTGCCACTGTTTTAGAAGGCGTCTTGGGAAGTGCGACCCATCCCTGCTTTTCTAAAATATCACTGGGTTTTAAAAGTTAATTGAAACTCACTGTGGATAAAGACCACACAGTAAAACGAAAAATGCGCGGTGAACGTGCACCAGGATCACACTTCAGTAGGATGCCGAAGGAAACACAGAGAATTAAGCAGGGCTCTCTTTGTTTACTTTTCTAACAGTTTTAACTCTCTGTGCTCTTTCCCGAAAGAAACAGGATGGGCAGAACATTTTTACTTTGGTCCGTCAAAATCCAAAAGGGTTTTAGAAATGAAATGTTTTTATTAGTCTTTTTCGTTTACAACTGAACAATAGGAGGCTCCTCATCGTTAGTTTAGAAAGACTAAAAGAAAAAGAGAGAGAGAGAGAAAGGTTATCTATAGCTAACCAAAATTCCTAATTTCCCATTTAAACCAAAAGAGTAACCTTGAAAATATGTCACTTTTTTCCACCTACAGAATTAAAGCTGAACTAATGTGTCACCTTAAAGAATCAGTTCATAAAAAAAAAAAAAAAAAAAAGAATCAGTTCATGAATGTGCAAAGTACCTCCTTCAACCAGAAGTGCAGTGCCCTCTACATACAAATTGTCAACAGGCTTTGGTAGCAAATTACCAAGAATTGAAACTAATCAAAAAATAATATGAACACCTACAAATATCAACACACTGTGCTATGAATCATTACATTCGATCACCAAGTTTCACTGCTTGTCATTAAAAAAAAAAAAAAAAGCTAGCTAATGTGATCCTAGGAATTTCCAGAAGGTAAGGGAGCCCTCGTTAGAAATCAACCTGTGCCAAAGAAAACACTACCAATCTGACATTTCATAAACAATTGTGTCAAACAGCCATCCAACGTTAATAGTGGGGTAAAATAAAAAATTATTTTGCTTCAATTAGCAGCTTGGCTACTGGTGAACAAATTACAAAGATGTAATTTCAGCTCAGCAGCTAAGCGGGCCGTTTTCAGGACTGAATTAGGAAAGTTGCAAAGCAATGATATCATCCTCAGTATGCTGTTCAGTTACATCACGGCCCTGAATAAAAACAGAATGTGTACCAAAAGCAGTTAGCTTTAGAATGCATCTTTTATGCCTCAAAGAAATAAAACCCCTTATGTTACTCAAAAGCCAAGATAAAAACCGAATCATTCTAATAACCCTGTATGATAAAAGATATTTCACTCAGATGATAACTACATTTACATCTATATTAGCAGATTCCACTGGCTTTCTCAACCCAATGGGGCAATAACAATAATAACAACAATATAGTAAAAGCAGCTAATTTATTAAGCACTTTACATGTATGAGTTCATGTAATGCTCATAACAGAGCTTCAAGGTAGGTGCTCCCATTATTTCCATTAGTTTGATTCCAAATGCTTACATATTCTAATTACTCACTAAGACCAACTTATTCTCATTCAACAACTAGATAAACAATTTGCCAACATCCAAACCCTCCTTCCTGCTTCTCAGCAATATAAGTAAAAGCATAAGAACAGTCTAGGGGTGTAGTCATACAAGTTCGATAAACGCATCACTACTAATATGTTCGTTTTTAATGCTGTTCAAACATTCACATGGAAACAGCTCTAGCGTAAATATCCCCGAACAAATGGCTGTATATTATCCAGGAGGGAGCAGTTGGACCGCCAGACTGGGGAAGTACTAGGCCATCTGGCTCCGGCAATCTCTCCAAAACCATCAGCTTTGTTTTCACCCCCAGACTCCAAACAACACATTTTCCACTGTGATGAGTTTACATTTTCCCAAACACAGGTCCTGATCATGCATAAAAATTCCAAACTTTTTCATTCCTCTATGTGCAAGGAAATTTAAATCACCTACATTTTTGACATGCTACCAAAAGAGAGAGAAAGCTGCTGAATTATGGCTCCTAAGTATAATCTTGCCCTGTGCTTTTTTTTGTTTGCTTGTTTGTTTCCCCAAATATATGAAAGACCCTCTGTGCTGGCCTAGTGAATTCCTTTGGAACTTATTGATATACTAAAAATGTGTTTATCTACCAATGAAGAACCATGAACTGAAAGGGTTGTTAATCAAATCTACGTAGCTGTGGCAGGATATAATGAAACAATCAATAGGGGAAAATGCACTTGCATCAATAACTTAAAGTACCGGGGACATCAAAACAAATATATAAAGATTAGTTGGGAAGAGAAATATGACAGCATTTCTGATTATTGCTCCTTGCACCCCCCCACTGTGCTGGGACCTTTTAGAGTCCCCTCACCACATCAGCCACCTTCAAACTCATACATTCAAGGATTATGTGGCTATAATTGTCCCCTTTCCAAAAAAAAAAAAAAAAGCTTTTGTTTTGGGGGCAGGGAGTGTTTTGGTTTTGATAACTTTATGGAATTTGGTACTTTCTTTGAATTATAAAAACGTCGCTTTTCCTAAAGCAAGACGTTAGGAGGCTTTTTAAACTATTGAGAGATAACTCAGTGAAGCAATCGCAGAATGTAATCGTATTTCAGATAGTATGTGAAAATCTGAAGTGAGCCACATTAGACTTCAGACCTCCCCCACCAGGTTCATTTGAGCTTCTGCAGTAGATACTGTTTCTGGGTGCCACAGCCACAGAGTTCTGGATCCTACAGGCCTTTTTGCACGCTCACTAATGGAGTACCAAAAACAGCAATGACACAAAAACAACCTATTTTTAGTCCAGCTAAACTTGGTTTTGAACAACCCTTCCCAAAAAGCAAGCCTCTTATTTTCTACTTGGTGGATGAATTTTTAAAATATCATTATATCCTCTGTGTTTTATAAGAGAGGCAGAGGGGTAAGGGGGCTCAGACCCTTACATGTTCGCTTCTAACGAAGCTGCACCTTTCTGGTGGAGCACAAAATTAAGAGTCATTACCCAAAGTAGTGTAACGAGACACTTTGGAAAGGTATGAAATACTCTGTCCTACCAATATATCTTGGCTGAGTACATTTCTGTTTTATCTCAGTGATTCTAACACCACCCAAGATCAGGAACATCCTGTGAAAATATGGAGTACACAGCTCGCTTTGGATTTTGCTTGCCAAAGATTCCCTTTCAGTTTTAACCCCATCTTCTGAGTCGAAGATATGACGTCACACACATGACGCTGCATCTCCGATCTGAAAAATGTTACGCTAAACAAGGGAAGACTTGAATTACAGCTACATATTCCCTCCGACACCTATGTTATTAGAACTCATCAGATCACTGAAAATATTCCAGTCTGCATTCTAAGTACCAAAATCCTGAGTCCATCTAGAGGAATTTCTCCCGGGGAGGGGGGGTGCGAAGGGGTTGCTGCATATTTAACTAAAATGAAAAATTTAAGAAATTTTCAATCACGCTTGGTAGCTAATTATTGTAGACTAATTCAAGTTAAATGAGAAGCCCCTGTTTTACTCATCAAGCCTAAAATATAATCATCATGTCACAGCTAAGGAAAGTTACGCTTCTTCAAACTGATCTGCTTTTTAAAGACTATTGTCTTAACTGTGTACACAAGAAGCTAGCCTGCTTCCCAAACTCTTACAGCACATAACCAACGAACCGGCAACCGGAGAGTGGGCAAGGATTGCCTTTCAAAGTGAAAGCTACACAGAAGGCATTAAGAAATCATTATGAAAGCAAACAGGTATGACTCAAAAAAAAAAATCTCTTTTTCTTAATACTTTTAGACTAAATCCAGAGAATTATTTAAACATTTTCTCAGGTCACTCCCCAGGAAAATATAGCATTGTATACATTTATAATTTTAACTTCCGGTGAGATGTCATATTATGGCAAATGACCTTCTCATCCCTGCTATTATTAAAAATAAACTGTACCTTGTTCTAGTCTCCCCCCCACCACACACACACACACAACTGGTAGAATTTATGATATCAAGAGGTCAAAGGATGCCTTAAGCTGTGTAGTTTTTCTTAAGCTCTATGACCTTGTTTGTAAAATGATATTTGATGTATTGCTTTATAAAAATCATTAAATTGCTTTAGAAACATAGAAAAGATTATTCTCCCACAATATGAAAGTGTGTAAAGTCAGTTCATTTCATAATGGGAAAATCAATTTGGGGTGGCATTTTTGTGTATGGGGTCTAAAATAAAGTTTTGAGAGAAGTTAATCATTTCAAACATGTCCTAATTTTGTGCTCCATACAACTGTTGCTTTCACAGTGCTGCCTGTAATTTAACATTTAAGGGGTCAATGTTGCACAAGCAGACAGGCCTTATATACTGGTTTTGGGGATTTTTTCTCTTTTCAAAAAGTAAATTCTAATAAATACACATGCAAAACTTATTACAGTTCATACTTTCCCTCACCCCTTCCCATCTTTTCTTTCCTGTGATGAAAATGGCAGGAAAGGATATCCAGGGTATCAAAGACAATTTTTAAAAACAAAACACCACTTAAGACATTTTTGTTTTGGTATCGTTAAAAAAAAAAAAAAAAATGTTACTGAAATCGGGCTTTTGTGTTTCTGCTCGGCAGGAAAAAAATTTTTAACAAAATACAATGTGTCCAATTGAAAGGGAATTATCCTATACAATAATCAAAACCAGTAAAAAAAAAAAAAGACCAAGACTAAAAAGTATAAATGTGGGTTCACTCTGAACAATCAACCAAGAAATAAACAAATCTTCAAGAAAGTCCAATTTTTCAGCAAGTACTTGAAATAGATTTCCATAGATATTTATTATTTTAAAAATACATTTCATACCCTCGTGTTTTCTACCTGGTTCACAATGAAATATGAGACTAATAATCAAAGTGAGCTGTTCTTAAGTTCAATCTTGCTGATAGATTTTGAAACTTGCAACAGCTTAATGATGTGCATGTTGTACAACATACTCAGGCAATGGCTTACCTAAAAACAAATTTGAAATATGTATGTGGACCCTAGTTCCAAACCTTCCAAACAGCGCCAGTGAAAGAAGATCACCTCCCTTATTTTAAAGGGAATATTTTCAAATCGCAATCAAGCAAACAAGTTTCAACCCTCTTCGTAAACAGGTCGTGGGTACACCACGGATAACTTTTCTCTTTGCTCTGATTTCTTTCCTCCATCCAGGAAAGCTGTCCTTTTTTTTTTTTTTTTTTCCTCCTGCGACTGAGGTCTCCAACTACCTAACCAGCTACTTAATTCTGAAACGGAACTACTTCTTAAAATTTAAAGAAGAAAAAAGCTCCTGTGTCTCATTAAAACGTCAGGCCCCTCTTTTCTGACTGGGCTCATAATTGTATCTTTTAAACCATAACTCAACCTAAATGTATACTGCTGGACTCCTCGCCTGTTGGGGAGCTTCAGAAAATGCCGTCGATGTACCTTTAAGACCACAAGCTCGCTCATGCTGCCTGGCTTCTTGCCAAACTTGGAGGCGAAAGCGGGAGCATTTTTGCAAAATATCCTCTAACAATTGTCGCTCCCTCTTCCAACACACCACCACCACCACCGCTACCACTTTTTTAAAATCCGTGAAGTGGATCATCTGTGCTCTCAGCCCATCTCGCCACTCCTGGAGAAACTGTCTTAGCCCCCCCCTTCCCCCACGAACTCCCTCTGCCCCAGGCCTCCCGCGGGGGAGAGGCCCAGGAGGTTTGGGTTTCACAAATTTGGCCCACTCTGCACCAGTTTCCCCGGGGCACCTTTTTGCTCCCCCTGAGGCACCACCCCCGCCTCCCGGGGCCAAAGAAAATTGAGCCCGTGTACTCCCCACTCAGCACCCGTAAGTCATAATGCGCAAGGTCTGAGTTCCCCGCAGAAGGAGCCGTCGAGCCATCATCTTCCCCACGCGGCCGGAGGGCCCAAGGGCTTGTATTGCTCACGCGCTGGGAAGGCGGTGCTCAGAGCCCCGCCCGCGGTTGCGAGTTCGAGTTCCAGCCTCCTTGCTACTAAGTAGCCAGTTTCTTGCCTCCCCTAAAGGTTGCGGCCCTAGACTACTACTCCTGCGGCGCGAAATTAAGAAACTTACTTGTTTTGTCATGGAGTCAATGAGGCGCACGTAGAAATCCTGTTCGGTCCTTATGCCTGGGGGAGGGGGAGGGATAGGGAAACAAGGAGAATTAAGTGAGAGGGGATCTGCGCGAAAACAAACACACAAACACACAAAGAATGGGGCTCCAGGCTCAGGGAATTCCAGCTGTCCCGGAGCAGCACGGCCAGGACCCCCGCCCTCCCCTTCCCCATGGTCCAGAATAGGGCCTCTGGCCTAGCCCTAGCGCTCCTGCAAGCCAGCCGTCCAGCACCGCCGCAGTCCATGGGGCAGGACCCCCACCTGGCTACTCTCCCTTCCCAAGGCAGGAGCCCCCTCTGCACGCTCTCAGGGAGCCACCAAGAGACTTTGGGCCTGGAGTCTGGGCTAAGCGGTGGAAACCGGCCTTAGGAGAGGAAGAAAAAAAGGGGCCCAACGAGGGCCGAGGAGCCACACCTTGCCCCCAGGTAAGCACAGGCCCAACGCGCCCAAACAGGCGACTCCAGGCTCCTTGGGTGAAACCTCCTCAGGCGAAACTCAGGTAAGGCTGCTTTACCCCGAGGATGGTAGTCAACGACTCCATTTTGCTGGGGCTCTTGTCCACCTGGAGTCCCCCGCACCCCCTGCTCTCACCCTGAGCCCCAGGGTGCCGGACCGACGGGGGGCCTCACCATTGCTGTAGAGGAGCTGCAGCCGGTAGTGAATCCCATTATTGGTCTTCTCGCTGTTGGCTTCCTGGGTTGCATCAGGATGCAAAGACACAAGAGACGCAGAAGAGAGGTCGGCGTGAGCTCGTGGACCGACTTCGATGCAACTTTCCCAGCCCGGACAGGCCCGGGAGCAGCAGAAATTGCGGGCAACTGTGATCCCTCTGCCGCCCCCAACCTGACCCTTACTGCTCCCTCTTCCCTTCCAGAAAATTCCGTGGGGCGCGCACAGGCGATCCCCATCCCCTGGGGGCTCAGGCCTGGGACAGCAGAGGCAGGAGCCGCGCGTGGTCGCGCGGTCAAGGGCGGGTTCATCCCGGGCGCCCTTGACTCTGGAGTGTGAAGCTGGGCTCGCCCCTCTCCAGCCCTGGAGGCTCAGAGCAAACTTTTTTTGGAACAGAACCTCACCGACAAGGAGCCGGGGTTCGCCCAGGCAGGGAAGTGCCTGGGGAGACCCCCGCGCAGGAGGGTCGCGGTTGCTTCGCACGCGCGCAGGAGCGAGCCTCCCCAAGCGCCTGGGCCTGCTCCCCTGCGGGGACGGGGGGCAGCGGCCCTGGGCCCACTTACTTTTTCTTTCTCCACGAACCCCACAAAGGCTGTCCTCTCGATCTCCACGGGCTGGCCCTGTCTGTCGTAGAGGGCCAGGACGAAGTGGAAGAAGTTGGATTTTCTCAGGTTGGAAGGCGGCTGCTTCTCAAAGTGAGCCCGGGCCAGACCCACCCCGCTGCGGCCAAAGACGCAGAGTTAGACGGCTAAACCGAACCCCGACCCGCGCGACCCCTGGTCACCCCATACACGCGCGGCTGCTTTGCGCCCCCCCCAAACGCCCAGTGGGCGCCCCCCCACCCGGGCCCACCCGATGGCGGGATGTGCGTGTTCTCGCGTGTCCTGTCCTCCACGCGGAGCACGGGGCGCCCCCCCCCAACTCAAAGAAGCGCTGTGAAAGTTTTGTTTGGGTTTCACGCGGGAGGTAAAACACTGTAAGCATTTACTCCGACCCGACGCGCGCTGCGTGGGGAGAAAGGAACGTGGCCCACGGTGAAGGCGAACCCGCGTTCTCGGAACAGGGCCGTTCATGGACAACTTAGCGGGAGGGGGCACGGGCACTGGTTCCTGCCACCCCCTCGGAGCTCCCGCCTCAGCTCCGTGGTCTGGTGAGAAGGGCTGGGGACACGCTCAGCCTCTCGCTGCCGTAACGGTCCTCCAGGAAGCCTCGCGCGCCCCTGCCCGCCGCGGGCGCTCGGCCTCAGGAAGCCACATGCTCCCCACCCCGCCATAAAGCCCGTGGAGAAGAGGGACCTACGGGTAGAGCTCGGAACTGTCAGGGTGGGAAAGGGAACTGGGGGTGGTTCGTTGTGTTTTGTGTTTGTTTTTGTTTTTTAAAGACCTATCCTGACAAACTTTCGCTGTTCCGCAGAAATCCTGACACTCGTTCCAGAAACCCTCAGGGCCAGGGCTGCGGGCCGAGCGCGCCCACCAGGGGCAGGGGCTGGGGCGCCGGAGGCGCAGGGCGGCGGCCACTGACAGCTCGACCTGCCCAACACCAGCACGCGCGCTCGCACACACGCACACGCGCGCACACACACGTGTCACACACACACACTTTCACTTCGAGCCCAGCTGCCCAGCTCACTCTCACTACCTACCACCCCCATCTTTATACATAGCGGGGATGGAAACGGCGTGAGCGACACTTGTCCGCAGCCCGGAGAAAATAAGTGATGTAATTAGTCATCTTCCTTCTTCCCCTTCCGCCCTCCCCGAGCCCGGCGAGGCCTGGGGCGCCAGGTCTCCCGCTCCCCGGAGCCCCGCTGGAGGCCTGGGGGGGGGGGGGGCGTTTCTCACTTGGGACCAGGAGTCCCCAGAAACAGGGCTGGAGGTGCCCAGGAAAGTGCCCCCGTCCGTCCATCTCCACGGGCTGCGCCTCGAGGCGACACAGTCCAGCAGCATCCCCGGGGCGCGCGGGGAGCGCGGCCAGAGGGGCCGGGGCGCCGAGGGTGGGAAGCCTTCAGGAGGCGCCAGGGTGAAAGTTGGGAGCCGCGGTTCTCCCGGGTGGGCAGAGAAAAACCGAGGGGAGACCCGAGAGGAGACTCAGGGGCGAAGTGCGGAGAGAAAGGCGGAGAGAAGGGGCGTCAGGGATGGAGAGAGGAGGGCGGAGGGAAGGGAAGGGGAAAGGGAAGGAAGGAGGGACGGAGGCGAGAAAGGAAGGAAAAGAGGGAGTTTTAAAAGGAGGGAAGACAGGAGGGGAAAAAAGGGAAGGAGGGATAGAGAAGGAAGGAAGGAGGGAAGGAGAGCGGGAAGGGGAGACGGCGGCCAGGGGGGAAAGCGCGGTCCCGAAAGCACAGGCACCCGGCATCGGCCGGGAGACGCCTCTCGCCTCTTTGGCTTAAAACGAAATGAAAACAGTCGCGGCCCAGCCGGGGAGCGTGCCCGCCGAGCGCGGGCTCCCCGCGGGCGCTCCGGGGCCTCGGCCGCCGGCCACGGGGCAGCCGGGCGGCGCCGCGCGGAGCCCCGGGGGCGAGCGGAGCCCGGAGCGCGGCGGGCGCTCTCCCCGGCCCGGCCGGCCCCTCGCCCGCGGCCGCCGCCGCCCCGCCGCCCGGCCCCGGCCCCGCGCCCGCCCGCCCGCCGCCCGGCCCGCGCCCGCGCCCGCGCCCGCCCGCGGCACCCACCTCTGCGCCGCCGTGTTGGCGTCCAGCACCCCGGCGCCCTGCATCCAGGTCCGCACCGCGTTCATGCCGCTGCCCAGCGGCTCTTCCTTCATGCTGCTTCCACTCCGCTGGATGCTTTCCTGAATCCCAAACATGAAAACAACCTTTTCTTGTGGAAAATCTCCTCCCCCTTGAAAATATTAAAAAAAAAAAAAAAAAAAAAAAAAAAAGGAAAGAAAAACGCCAGCCAGAGATTTTTTTTTTTTTTTTGAGACGATGAACTCGCGCTGGAAGATCAAGGCGGGCTAAGAAAGCAAATTTTTTAAAAATGTAAACCGTCGCTCAAAACTGAGCGATAACCCGGAAAAAAAAAGGCAGAAAAAAAAGAAGGGAAAATCCAACGAAAAGACCAAAATAAAAAAAAAAAAATAAAAAATGAGATGTATGCTTGGCTGTTGGGGGTTGTTTGGTTGGTTAATTTTTGGTTTGGGTGCTTTTTTTTTTTTTTTTTTTTTTTTGCTTTTTTTTTTTTTTTTTTTGTAATGATCACAGGCCGGTGGAGGGCAGGAGGGGCCGGAGTTTCCTTTCGCGGAGGTACCCTTCACTTGAAGACGCAGGAAGAAAAAAAAAAAAAAAAAGCCCTGATGGCAATTTAAGAAACAATAGAGTCAACTCGCGCTGCCGGCTCGGCTACTTCAAGTGTCATTTTCCACAACCAGGCAAGTTTTTTCCTCTCTTTTTTCCCTCCTTCTCTCCCAACCAAAGATGTTTCTTCCCTTCAGTGCGTATTGATGAGGAGGACGCCGGTGCCGGAGACAGAGACACCCGAGCGGGCGACTGGGATGGGGGGAAGGGGGGAGACGGAGGGAGAGAGGAAGGGGGGGAGGGAGAGAGAGAGAGAAGGAGAGGAGAGGGAGAGAGAGGGGTGGACCCTGCCGGATGGAGATTCTGTTTTCTCCCCGCTAAAATAGGAGTGATTTGCAGGCTTTCCCTATGGAATCCAGTTTGACTCTCCCCAGAGCTAAACACAGGCACACTAACCCCAAAGGGAGGAGGCGGGGCCCGTGCCTCCCGGGCCCGCCCCCTCATTTGCATAACGTCATTCTTCCGCCTCGCCGCAGCCAATCGCGACCCGGGAGCCTGCTGGCTGGCTCCGCGGGACCACGCTCCCTCATTAGCATCCCTCTCGCGGGCGGCTCAGGGGAGCCGGCCCAAGTTCCTTGCAAAGTGGCGAGCGCAGGATCGCTGAGCTGCGGTGTCGGAGCTGGGGAGGAGCGGGGCTGGGCTGGGCAGGGCAGGGCAGAGCCTGGCAGGAGAAGGGGGACAGAAGGAAAGGGGAAGGGATATTTTTCTCAGGGATTTGAGCTGGGGTCTGCATCCCGGACGCTGCGGTCCTTTATAACATCCTCGCGGCTCCCTGAGTGCGCTCGGGGCGCACCGGCTGCGCCCTCCCAGGGCCGATGCCGCGTCCTGTTCCGCTGTTCTGGGACGTCGGGGGCAAAAGTGGAGGAGACGGGAGATCCTGGGCAGAAAAAGCAGGACGCGCATGCCAGGTGCCCACCTCTTCGCTTTGAGGAGGGGGTGGTGGGCTGGAAAACGGGTGCTGGAGGTTGGGGCTGGGAGCTCGCGGAGGGCACTGCCTTCGCGCTGGGAGGGGTGTGGGGGACATGGGCTCTGCCCCTAACTTGGCCTCTGAAACGCGTCTCACTTTGGCCGCTAGCCTTGAGGCCGCAGGCGTTAGAGGAGGTGTCCTCATGTGCTCACTTCTCTCGAGTAATCCGCGGATGCGTAAAGGTGAAATGAATGCTCTCGCTGGAGCTGTGACGGGATGCGTTTTGAAATTGACTCAGATTGGATTCCCCAGCCCCTCTCCCCCGCCCCCAAAGTAGTTTTCCATTAGAGTAACTATCAAAAGCAACAACGGTGCCTCTGATGAGTTGTTTATTTGGTGTAGGGCTTTCCTTATCCCCATTCTTTTTGTTAAAATCAGAGACTTGAACAAACCCTCCCCAACTTCCGCCCTGCCGTATGTCAAGTGAGAGACTGAGGAAAGAAGGAAGGAAGAAGGAAGGAAGGAAGGAAGGAAGGAAGGAAGGAAGGAAGGAAGGAAGGAAGGAAGGAAGGAAGGAAGGAAGGATCTCCTACCTCAGACCTTTGGCATATATGCTTGCGGCTGGCAAAGGAAATAGCTAGATGTTTCTGGGTAATGTGCCCCATCATTTTTTAGCAGGTTGTAACCTCTAATAAGCACATGGTGAACTTCTGTTTCATTGCCCTCAAAGGAACTCCCTGACTGCAGCCAAATCTGCTAAGGACTCCTTCGGGGAAATTCTTTGCCAGAAATCCAGGTCCCCTTTCTGCTGGCCTTGCTTGGCCCTTTGATTTAGGAAGCCCATGGGGTCAGTGATGGAAAAGTACACATGCCCATGTTGAATGGAATGGAGACAGGCAAGAGTTACGCTTTGGCAAAGCAGGAAAGTGGGAGCCACTTCCTGATTCCCAAACTGGATGAGAAAGACTGTGTTCCAGGCCTGTGGGTACATGGCCACTGTCCTCAAGCACTGCTTTATCTCCTATGCACAAAGCCTCCCAGCTCTCATACCATCTAATCAGAACCACTAACATGCTAATCACTTTCTCCCTAGTACCGCGATTAATGCCATCTCTTCCAAGACACTCCTGGAGAGATCTGTCTGATCCATCAGGATTCCCACAGCATCTACCAGAGTTCCTGGCACACAGTAGGTGCTCAAGAAGGATATGTTGGTGCAGAGAAGTGCAGGACTATAGGTTTGTGGGCAGAAGAAAAGAGGGAGTTGGACCTTCTCTGTCTCTTTAGAATTTAAACGCACAATTGAAACGGCCTGCTGAAAACTTCCCAAGGCTCCAAGCTTAACCTCAAGGCCCAAAGGGCCCCCAAGATCCAATCTCTTCCCCTGCCTGCTCTCAGGTGATCCTTCAAGAGAGACCACCATCCTATCACTGAGTCCCAGACAGCCCTCGCATAAGATCCAGGGCTGTCTCTCAACTGCCTGAGCCTCCATTTTCCTGGGCAGTAAATAGTATTCAGGACTCCAAGTTGAGTCCAATGAGGTATATGCCCCAGTGACAGGGAATACACAGTGGGGTACAAGATCACTGCCAAAGGGAGGTGGCAAAGGCACCAGAGAAAGGGGAGATCCAGCAGCTCTGACGACCATGATCAGTGTAAGGCACAACAGATGGACCTCTGGGGCATCGTGGAGACTGGAGAAGCACTCTGCAAGTGATGTGTTTGTTCAAGGGCCTGAAGCTGCCTGATTCAAAAGAGAAATTGGCCCAGAGAAGGAAACTTTCAGCAGCCCAGTTCCTGCCCCAGAGCCAGTAATGTCCAAGCACTAAATAAGAGGAGGCGATCTCCTCCTCTGCCAGGCCCTAGAAGGGGGAAGAATGCAAGAGTGCAGGAACTTTTGATGAGACGAGTGCCCTTTGGCTGTGTGGGGGCAGCGGGCACCTCATCTGGGATGGTGAGCGTACTTTGTTTTAATCGAGCAGAGTGTATCCATAGCTTTTCTTCTGGTGTCCTTGTGCTTGCAAACCTGGCTTTCCTACCCAGTAGTAAATATCCAAGTGAGAAGGAGACTAAAGAGAAGGGCGGGAAAGAGACAGAGAGGGACGACACCCAGGCCAGCAGAATCCTAGCTTTTGGGTGAACTTCCTCAATAGTGAATATTGAACTTGCAACTGCAATTTTAAACTTTGAAAACTCCCTTGAAACACTTTTCAATCTTCCCTGAGGTAAGGTTAGCACCACCCCCAGAAGGCACAGCAGGCCTGGGGAGGGGAGGGGAAGGGGGCTATAAAGTATGTAGGGAGACTGGTTTCATCCATTTTACGTTATAGTCACTTCTCTGGTGAGGAGAGATTCTTGTGTGTATAGTCTTGCCCAGGCTTTATGGCATATCTGTGATAGGACTGTAGGGTAGCTGGTAACCGTGATCTCCAACCCCTCCCATCAGCCTAACCACATGGGAGGGTGGGATAAACCTGCAGATGTCCAGGTATTGTCCAGATCTGTGGAATTAGGGAGGAAGAAAGTAGGGGGGGGGGGGCTGTGCATGAGAAAAATATACAGCACAATGGGTTTATATGTGGAAGGAGCCATTGGGAAGGCTTGATATTTCCCCCCTGGACTGAATTCTCCAGCTGAGCTTCTCAGAGCTTTTTCGCTGTGGAAGTGAGCGTCCTCTCGGCCCCTCCCTCTCAGTTGCTCCAAACTGTAAGTAGGCCGGGCGGCCCGGCCCTCGGGTCTCCCCCGTCGGAGGTTCTCAGGCCCCGGAAGCAAGTCCCCCCCCCCCAACTTTGAAACCTTCTGGCTCCTGGCTCCTATCCCAACTCTCTTAACGCACTGGGAAATCAAGTCCCTTTCCTGAAGGGCAACAGTCCACGCAGAAACTCACGGGGAGGGGGTACAGGTGGAAACACCTCCCCCTCCCCGCCCCAAAAGAGCAGAGGCAAGAAATGCTGCCGAACTAGGACTGACCGGGACGTCCCGGGACGGAGGGATCCTCTCTGCTCGTCCGCCCCCAGGAGGCCAGACTAGAGACCTCGCGCTTAGAAAACTCCCTGGATCCCCGTTTCCTTTCTGAAGACGGGCCCCCCGGGGCAGGGGGGCAGGGGGGGCTATCCCGGGAAATGTCCGCTTCCTTTTGCCGCCAGCCGGAGACCACAGAGAGTGCGAGCGGAGGAAAGACGCCCCCGTCGGTGCTGAGAGGCGGGCGACGGCGAGCGCGGGGCCGTGGGCGCCACCGGCGCCAAGTCCCTCCGCACCCGGCCGCTCCCGAGGCGTCCCCTGGCAGCCTGCGGTCGCGGCCGGGGGTGGGCAGAGGCCGGGGCGCTGCCAGCGGGCGGGGAGGGGTAGGAGCGGGCGGCAGGCCGAAGCCCCGGAAAGTGAGGGCCTGAGCGCCGCCGGCTCCGAGGGCGCCCGAGCGGGGTCTAGACGACCGCGGGTGGTGGAGCAGCAGGGTCCGGGGGTCCGCGGTCAAAACCCTGCCCCTGCCTTTGCCCCTGCCCCCGTCGCTGCCCCTGCCCCTTACCCTGCCCCTCTAAGACCTCTCCCGCTGCCCTCCGGGAGCGCGCGGGAGCAGCAGGCCGGGGTTGCAACGGAAATCCGTCTGCGCTCCCTCCTTGCTCCCCGCCACCCCTGGCAGGTGGCGACGGGGAGGAGGCAGGTCTCCGACCTGGTCCCAGCGGCGGACCCCCAGCCCTTTGCTCGCCCCGTCTGACGGACACTGCCGACCCTGGGAGCGCTCGCTCCTCTCTCCGTTGTGCAGACAGGGAGACCGAGGCCCAGGGAGTGGCAAAGATACCCACAGACGGCAGGCACACAGCCCCGTGGGGCATCTGTCCGGGGCTCGGGAGCTCTTAATTAGCCGAGGACCAGGGCTTGGGGCAAGGGATCCGAGCAAACCTGTCCCGGAACGAGCCTGGCAACACTCTAGGGTTTCCCCTGGGCGGTCCCCAGATAATAATAGATACCGTTTGTTGAAGGCTTTACGGGCAAACACTGAATTCCCACAACAGACCTAGAAGGCAGGTAAGATCACGCCCGTTTTACAGGTGAGGAAACTGACGCCCTGCGATCGAAATGAATCAACCTGTTGACGGCCGCGCTGCTAATCAAGTCGCGGCGCGGAAATTACTCCAGAGCCTGTGCCCTTCACTTTGGCTCCAGGCCCCTCGCTCAGCCGCCGCGCCCATCTCCCGCGGCCGCCGGCGCTGGCCCCCCAGCATTCCAGACCCCCTCAGCTCTCGAGGCCCTGGGTATCCGGATGACAAAGGAGCTTGGGTGCCAGCTGCCTGAGGAGGGCGGGCAGCAGACTGGAGAGAGGAGGGGACAGGGCTGTGCAAAGTCCTAATGAGAGAACTGGGTGCGCATCCCCGCGGTCAGGTCCCGCTGCGTGAGCCTCCGGCCTCCCGGCCCAGGGCGCGCCGCGCTCGCTTCAGCTCCAGCCCTGGCTCTGCCACATTTGCTGTCTGAACCCCAGTCATCCGTTTCTCCCAGTCCTGGCTGAGGTCTCAGAGTTACAGGCGGAGACAAAATCCCTAACTGAAATCGACTAAACGCAAGACTTTTGGGGAATGCCTGCGACCCCCATCAGAGGACAGAAACCTGGACATCTGCAGATGCGCTTTAATAGAAAAAGACCCTATGGCCCTGGCATGACCATAAATAACTCAAAGCTAAAGTTATTCTGAGCCGAGAGAATACAGTTGGGGTCACTGCCCGGGAAAGGATCTTCCAATCCGAGGCTGTGACAGGGCGTCCTCCTACCTCACCCGCGCCCTTCCCACAGTCCTCCAGCCCGCGCGGCCGGAGAACCACCAGGGAAGGGCCCTCGCTGGCTCCCTTGGCCGAAGGAGGTTCCAGAGTGGGCAAGCGGAGCTCCCGGCTGCTGGGAAATTAGCCTCCCTTCAATAATGCAAACCCCTCTGCAAGAAACGGGGGCCCGCGAAGACTTGGAGGGGAGGGGAGAGGGGAATAGGCCTGTGTGCTCGTGGGGAAGGGGGAGAGCAGAGGAGTTTCGCGCAGCAGCTCAAGGTACCCCGGTCACAATTCACTGGACATGTACACACCACTCACTGCTCGGAGGGCTTTTGTTAGCTACCGAGATGGTGCGAATACGTTTGTAGGAACGAAGAGTGGCTGCCTATTTGTGGGCGCGCGCAGCACGAGCGCGTGCGGGTGAGTGACAGCGCGCACTTGGGTGCATGTGTGGGCGCGTGCTTGAGGAGGATTGTTGCACACAAGCGTGAGGACACCGTGTGCATGGGTAGAGCGTGTGCGTGTATCATGCGTCTTATGTGAGTGATTGTGCATGTGCAGAAATACATGCGTGCGCGAAAGAATATCATACACTTGTGGGTGAGCCTGAGCTCACACGTGGTTCGCGTGTGTCCATGTGTGCACGTGAAATGCAGCAAAGACGTCTCTAAAATCTCAGGTCCGGTCAAAGGCAGGGCGCGGGGAGGGCGCAGACTGAGCTCCCAAGGCCGGTTGGAAACTGTTGCTCCTACCGCCTGCAGGTAGCAGGAAGCCCACCCGCCCGAGGCCGCAGGGGAGCGAGCGCCCCGCTGGGCTCCGGGCGGGCGGACCGGGCGATTCCCACGGGCGCCCCGCAGACTCCCGGGACTGCGCTCGCAGTGATCCCTGCTGGACAGTTCCGCGCTCGTAACTGTTCCTCGCGGACAGTTTGTGATTATTGATGCCGGGTGTCCTAAAGGAGACCGCTTCCAGGTTACTTGCTCATGTGTTTATTATCTTTATCACTGTCATTATTTGGGGGTTATGTGAAGATCCTGCCAAACCCACCAACACAGCCCTGCCCCGCCTCTTGGAAGCAGCCCTGGGCGTGCGGCGACGCGTGGGCGCAGGAATCTCCTCTTTTCGTGGAGCCACAGCGCCACCTCGCGGGAACCTCCAGGTCCCCCGAACACGCCTGGCCGCCGCCTCGCCACCCAATCTTGGTTCCTGAGACCTGCAGGCCTACACCCTTCCCCACCCGGAGAAGCTCCACTCCCCTTACAGTCACGGGCTCAAAGTTCACCTCTTTTGTGGAACTTCTATAGACCCCTTCCAGGCAGTCACTCGCGCCTTCCCTGATTTCCCTAGTGCTCATATGGCATTGGACAGGAAATACTGTTTAAATGTCACTCTCCCCTCCCCAGTTCGGAGCTCCCTAACAATGGCTATTGTTGCTTGTGGTAACGACAATCCAAATAATAATTAAAACCTAGTATTTACTGAGCACATACTATGGAGCATCTTATGCAATGCTAAGCACTTTCATTATCTCTTTTAATTTTCCCAGCAAAACCATGAAGCAAGCACCACTATAATTTCCCAGTTTGCAGATGAGGCTAGAGAGTTCTTGTCGGAGGTCGCATTGTAGATCCCAACCCACGTCCCTCTGTCTGATGCCAGAGCCCACTTTCCTTAACTTCTGTGCCTTGCAGACTTCCTCAGCTCTCTATCCACTGGCTCTAAGACAGGACCAGGCACAGAGTGGGTATATCCATATACTTATGAATAAATGAACCACTGCCAATTTAAATTCTTTTTTCTCCGAGAGAGATGGGCTAGAAAAATACTGCAATTATCAGACACCTTGATTGAAATGTTACCACAATGATTTATCCCCAAAGAGTATTCCATTACTAACGAGCTAGGTGACCTTGGTCAAGTCACCTCATCCTCAATTTCCTCATTTGTGAAAGTAAGATTGCTGTGAAGATTAAATGAGGAAAAATTGTGAAGTACTTGATATCGCCCCTCATACTGTGGTCAGTACTCAGTAAATGTTTACTATGATGTCATGATTAATGATAGTTTAAAAAACTAAAGCACAAAACACAAATTTGACTTACCCCAACTCACAGAATCCACTGTACCGCTACATAAAATGATCTCGCTGTTATATCTTCATTTTCATCTTAGACCTAAAATGTATAATAAAATATGTTTAGTTTATTGTGTTTGGAGTGTTAATGTTAACCTTGCTCTGTTATAAAATTGTAAGGGGTTGGGGGAAAGATATAATTAGACAATAAATCAGGGGGCTTTGACTCTCGGCCTTTCCGTCAGCTTTGTAGATTTTTAGCAAAAGATTTAAAGAAAGACTATAAAAATGCTTATCATTCTGGAAAGTACAAAACTCTATTTTTTAATTGAGGGGACATTCTGAACTAGTTTGAGTTTTCCCCACTTGAAACAGTTTGTTGCTAGTAATATACAAAAGGTTTAAAAATATGTAAGCAAATGATTGTACCCAAATAAAAGAAACAAATGAGGGTTGTTTAAACATATTCCAGACCTTCAGATGTTTCCCCAAAAGGCTACATTTTAAAGGTTCTGGGTCTCTTTTTAGAGTGACCCATTAAACAATTACCCCCATTAGCAATTTAAATGAAAACAAACTTTTCTGTTGGTTGGGGCTATAACTTTCCTACTACCAAATTATTTTAGAAAGACTGTTGACTATCATGGACATGTCATAAAGAAGCCATTTCTCCTCAGAGAAATAAGTGTAATAAAATCCACAAAAAGCATAAATGCGCTTTCCCATTTAGTTGGCCCATAATGAATTTCTAGAAACTTCATCCCAGCTAGCCCCAATTTTGTTTACTTCACGGGTACCTGTTTCCCTTTCTAAGCAGTACTCTTGAAAGATGAAGAAATGAATTCAGGAAATTTTATCAACAGCAAATTAATGCATTAGATTATTTTATTGTAGAGCTGACATATTTTATTATCCTGATTGGGGATTTGATTCGTATGAGACAGTGGCTTTTTGTCATTTGGGGGAGGGGTCTGTTTTCCCCTATTCTTAGTATGGTAGTAATTGGAGATGTTTGCCAAAATCCATTTTTCATCTTCCAGGTGCACATTAAGATTGAAGTACTCTGATCACCCTGCATTTAGATGCGACCCTGTGATTTGCTTTGATAAATGCGAAATTAGCAGGAGTAGTATGTATTATTCGTAGACAGAAGCTTTAAAAGCAAGTGTGCAAGTCACCAAATCCTTACCCCTGTGCACAGAGGCAGGTAACCCCCAGATGGCGTTTCCTTCCGCCTGCCACTCTTTGCAAAAATAACGTGGAGTGGAGACCCTTCGAGCCCACAGTGGACTTTTCACGGGAATGGGAAATAATCTTCTGTTACTGTAAATCCTAGAGCATAACCCAGCCTCTCCTGACAAACACGCCTAGGAAGGTAGCTCATCTTTCCTTTTCTTTTGGTGCACCATGTGGAAATTCTCTTCCTAGAGTAAAAAAAAAAAAGTAGGCTTCCACATCTAATGAGGTAGAATAATCAGATAATGAAGTTATTTAATTTGAAACTTGTTTCTTGCTTTTTTACCCAATTCATACATTTCCTGTGGGTCAAAACACGATTTAGAAAACTCAGACATGGGGGAAACAACTGAATTTCAGAAATGCTGAGAGGGAATCTGAAAATCATTGCTGGGCCTCTTCAAGAATTTCCAGTGAGCCCTTTGCCCACTTGCAGGGACACAGGGAAGGGAGTTTCATGGGCTCAGATTAGGAAAGACTTAATTCGAAATGATAGGGAAGAAACATGTCTTCCTCCATTGTGTTCATTCTATAATTTCAGGTTGGTGAAAGGGAAGAATACTTAGCTAACCAATTTGTGCTCAAGGAACACGATATAGGGCAAGTCATTTACCTTGTCTAGACTTTTCTTTCTTTACCTGGACAATAAGAGTGTTAGACAGGATCAGGGTGCCACTCATTTCTATCTACAAAGCAAGAATTAAGATATTTGGGTGATAACAATTTTAGGAGTTGATGCTACAGTAAAAAGACTCTCCCTGTATTTCTATTCTCAGCACTGTTTTGTGAAACATTTTTAATTTTTCCACACTGATCCCAACTTAAAAAAAAAAAAAAAAAAATGCTTCTTAGGCAAGATAGTACTTCTTTTCTTCAGCTTCAATTTTTTTTTTAAAGTGTGGGAATCTGCTAGAAAACTGGGCCATATAGATTTGGAGTCATGTAAAATGCTTTGTCATTTCCCAACCAAGAGGAAAAAGTTCCCTTTTTATTGAAGAACCACACTCTTCAGGTTTCATTATCAGATCACCGAAGGAAATTCCTTGTGAATTTTCAGGAAACTTTTGTGAGAAAATATTGATTGTGTGACAAGTGCTGTAGGGTGAAATCATTATTATGTGTCCTCTCTCCTTCGTGTGGCATGACTGATTGCCAGAAACAATACTGTTACCTTCATTTGGATAATAATTTACAGTTGACGGAGAGGTTTCACATGAGTTATTGCTTTAACTCTTCTCAACAAACCGTGCATCTGACATCCCTCCCCCCCGCCCATTTCCCAGGGCAGGAGCTGAGGTTTAGACCTGTCTGTGCGACGGGGCTAGTAAGCAGGGGGGTCTGGCTGTAACCCAGGAGCCACAGATTCCTGTGAAAATAAGAAAACTCTCTGCAACTTGACTAGGAAGTAGAAAGTGTCGAAACCAGGCCACAAGGCACTTCTTTACAGAAAAATGCAGAGTACTCCTTGTTGCAGACATTTTAGCTATTGGCTGATTCCTGGTCTCTCTCTCCTCTGGGCACCCAAAAAGACTATAGTCCTCTCCTTGAAGTTAGGTGTGGTCATCAGGCTTACTTGAGCCAGAGCATTTTACTTAGAAGTCAGAAATCCCCCAGAGCACTCTCTCTCCTCAGCCAGAAGTATTACTGAAGGTCGATTCATCAGTTGGGGTCCTGCTGTCAGGATCATGATAAGCAGAGCTCATAACCCACATGCAGCTGGTTTAATGCAAGCAAGCGGGTTAAACCACTGGAATCTGGGGGTTGCTTGTTACTGCAGCTTAACTTAGTTTGCCCTGCCTGGTACAGTTTCTTAATCCAAATATAAGTCTTTTGTAAAAGGGAACTATCTTTGTGGACTTTTGTAAACTTGAGTCTTATACACATAACCTTTTAAAGAGTAAATTTCTCCTGGACCTCTCATATTCTTACTTAAATTAATTTTACTATCTTCTTAAATATGCACAAGCATAAAACTAGGAATACATTCGTTACGCATATAACACTTAAACAACTGTAAAAACAAATTTCAAAGTTAATGAAAAAGGAAAATGCCACAAAACCAAAGATTTATAAATGAACAATAATAAAATGTGCTGGGTGACATTGTTTTGTGAACACTAAATTGCCACTCAAATGTCAACATGGTTCTGAATTCAGTAAGATGGGTTTTTGGGGGGCAGACATGTCTGTATAATTACGCCCTGGGTGGTGTCTCAATTTTCTTACCGCTTTTCTCTTTTTCTCAACTACCACAAAGCGTTCCTTAAGTAATACGGTACAGGAAAAGTCTAAAGGAGTCATTTTACTATCAAATCAACCTCTGTCCCTTTGTAATCAGCACATGACAGTCAAGAATCACGGCTGGCACCAATAACATCAAATAAAGTTGGAGCTTGGAAATTCTGTGCTGCACTCGGTCTCAAGGGAATTACCCAGATAAGCCTGACTATGAGTCACCCAGTGCTCTGAAAGGCTGAGGGCTTGATCCCTGGTGCAGGAGACAGCCGAGATGTCTCTCACACCCGTGTTTGTCCCCTCCCCCCTTCCCTTCCTCTTTCTCTAAAATCAATGAAAACACATTTTAATATTTTTTTTCCTATGCCACTGAACTATGCACTTAAAAATGGCTTCAATGGCACACTTTATGTGTATTTTACCACAATTAAATGTTTTTTCAGAAGGAATAGCACGGGCTTCAGAGCAACACATTCTGACTATCAAATCCTCATTCCCACTATTCTGACGCTGGGTGACCTTGAGGCAAGTTGCTTAACCTCTCTGAACCTCAGGGACCTCATCTGCACAGTAGTGCCGTCCTTCCCTGAAACGGTTGTTTTGAAGAACACAGAGGATAGAATGAATGGAAGAAGAGTCTAGCACAGTACCAGTCTATGGAGAACTGCTATGTGTTTTCCTTCTGGGCCATTGCTCAGCCTCATTTCTTGGTGTCCCTAGAAGCTATGTGTGGCTACATGGCTGAGATCTGGTCAAGAAAATGCAGGTGGAATTGATGGAAAACATGGTTCTGAAAAACCTCGAACATAATTTTCCACTCTTCTCCCCGGTCTGTGGGCTGAATCAGAGGATCCAAGACAAGACCCAGTGCTCCAGGGCAGGGCTCAGCAAACTTTCCCTGTAAAGATTCCAACAGTTGGTATTTCAGGGCTCATGGGCCGTACAGTGTGTCACAAATACTCCACTCTGCCACCGAAGAGTGAGAGCAGCCACAAAGCCCAGGTGATATGTAATAAATGGATGTGGCTGTGTTCCAATAAAACTTTATTTACAAAACACATTTACAAGACCAGTAGGTCAAATTGGGCCCACATCCATAGTTGGCTGACCCCTGCTCTAGCATGTGTCAGAATCACAAGATGGAAGGAATCTGGGACACTCGATGACTACATGAGGAAATAGACTTTGTACAAGCAACAAACACCCTTCTACCATGTTAAGTCATCGAGATTTTAGGGTCATTTTGGCATTAGCCTACTCTGATACTGTTAGAAGGTCATCGAGAGAACGTGACCGTGGATGCACTTGACCCCCGGCAATCCGAGGCTCCTCCCTCCCTCCCCCTTCCTCGAGCTGTTCCCACAGGTTCTCTCATAGAGCTTTCCCAATACATGTTAGTGAAATAAATAAAACGCTATCGGTAAATAATTAAGTGTACGGTGAACTTAATGAATGCAACATCTACACTCTAAGTTGTCCTTGTATCCTCTCTCCATCCCACTACCCTATTCCTGGACCCATATCTGGGATGTTATGGGCCCCAACTCAGATCATCAGAGACTCACGTCTGGGAGAGAGTTTGCTTGGCTAACGTGAATAGAGTTTGGGTAACTGGCTCATCTTATGTAAACAGGTAGCTCCCTCTTACAATAAGTCCCCAGGACCTATTGCAAACTCCGCTTTGGGTTGTTGCTCAGCTACTATGGAACAGTTCTCTGCATAGACTGTGTCACCTGCAAACCTGCCAACACCACCACTGCAGTTTGGTACTTTTTACACCTAATTTACACTCAGGGAGCCTGAAACCCAGCGTGGTTAAAGAACTTTCCCCAAGTCATACTCTGACAACACAGAAAACCTAGGCCTGCCTGAGTCCCAAACAGGAGCTACTGGTTAGCTCCTGACACCTCTGGAATCTTTCCCACCTTCCCTCCTTGAAATGTATTTGTTGGGGCACAATTAACCTCGGGATGAGTAATTTTGCACCGTTCTGTGAGAGTTTCAAATTTTCCCATTACAGGAGGAAATGAGAAAAATATGTCCTAGATAACACAGAGAAAAATGCTTCATTGTCTTAATTGCCTTTCTATTTCAATCAAGGCAGGCATTTAATTATTTCTGAACTACATTCAAGACTCTCTCTCAAGAATATTACTCTCCCCAGGTGAGTTAACCAAATCTGTGCAAACTGTTTCTCGAATCTGAATATTAATACCCAACATTTATTGAGCACGTTTTATATGCCAATGACTATTTGAATCCTTTCCATGTATGATCTCAGGTACTTCTCATAGCAAGCCTGTGAAATGGAAACAGTCATTTTCCTTTTCTAACCAATGAGAAAACTGAGGCACAGAAAGGTGAGAGTTGGACCAAGCCCCAAAGGCAGTAAGTGGTGAGATCACATTCAATACCAGGCCACCCACGGAAGCCACGCAAAACCAATGTGCGAGAATTAGCCACGATAACTTGAATCAGCGGCTTACTTGTCATTCAGAACCTCAAGGCTCTGGAACTGGAGGTGGGACATCAAGAAGCTATGGAGTCAGGCTGTGGGGCAGATTTTTTCTGGCTCCTCACACAAAGGGAGGAAAGAAGCACCAGCTGCCTGGTCCCTGGAGAAGCCCACGTGACGTTTGCACAGTGCCTGCTCTGACTCTGTCGTCGCTGTTGGGAACCACCGGGAAAGGAAATAAGTTCTGTCACATGTATTTTACGGCCATTGCTCTTACTTCTCTTGACCCTTTAGAGAATGGAGAACATGTAACTCAGGATTTATGCTCTAAAATTAAATGGCATGAACGTGTGTGTTGTCTGAGTAAGAAAAAGAGAATATTTTCTGTGTGACGCACTGTACCCTTCAAAAAGCACATGCCATAGAACAGAAAGAGACTGAAGAGAGACTGGGTCTTGAAATGCGTGGGCCACATCAGTAGGGAAGTTCCCGACAGTAGGGAAACTCAGGACAGTAAGAGTGTACTTATAGCTTCAGACCAAAATGTCCTATAATTTGGATTTTAAAAAATATAGTCTTTACGGTTGTCTTAATTTTAATAGCATAGTTATTTTTAAATATGTTAATACAATATTCTATTTCATTACTTTGCATAAGAGTATATGTGAAAAAGTACTGATTTTTTTAAAAAAGTATAAAACAGCCTCTATTCCTAATAAACAAGAGCAATCGTTGATCCTTTAGCTGTGTCTTGGAAGGCTTCCTATTCATAAGCCTGATCATTCATTCAAATAAATCTATTTTGTCTCCAGGAGATATGTTAACACTTAAAGTCTGTATAAATGCCCTGGCCTGTGTTGCTCCGCGGTTAGAGCGCTGGCCCAAGCACCGAAGGGTCTCTGTCTGGGTGAGTTCCCAGCCAGGGGCACGTACTTGGGTTGCAGGCTCAATCCCTGGCCCCAGTCGGGGCGTGTGCAGGAGGCAACCAGTGTGTCTCTCTCACATCTCTGTCTATCTCTCTCCCCCCTCTCCTCCTTCCCTCCCTTCCTCTCTCTAAAAATCAATGGAAAAAATATCCTCAGGTGACGGTTAACAACAAAGAAAAAAAAAAGAGGCATGTTAAGCCAATCTGACACTCCAGAAATAAATCCCACTTGGTCATAGTATATAATCCTTTTTATATGCGGCTAAATTCACCTTGCTAATAGTTTGTTAAGAATTTCCGTATCTAGGTTGAAAAACAAGTTCAGAATCAACATGGCGGCATGGGGAACAGCTGCGCCCGCCGCCTCCCGCAGCCACATCAAAATCACAACTAAACACAGAACCACCATCACGCAGAGCCTCCTGGGATCTGGCTGCACAGAAGCCCCACAGCCAGGGAGCTGAAGAAGCACCGAGACCGGGAGGCGGGGCGGAGACGCCGGTGGGTCGGGGCTGAATCCTGGAGATGCGGCCGCGGGCCCACACCCGGTGCCTCAGCTTAGACCCAGGAGGGCATCTCGGCTGCTGAGGTTTCCCGGAGGAGGGAGGAGGGAGGAGGGAGGGGTCCCAGCCCCCCAGCAGGCCCCCAGCCCAGGGCTCCAGGCCGAGAAGAGACGCCCCCACAGCTCCGGGCTGTGAAACCAGCGGGACTGTCCCTGAGGGTCCTGGAGGCTGCGGGAGCCCAGCAGCTCCCCTTAAGGGCCCGGCGCGGACTCACCCGGACGCTCCCTCTGAGCCCAGCGCCGGGCGGCAGCCGGAAAGGACCCGGGACACTCGGGGGGAACTAACCTGCCTGAGATCCGGGCGAGAGGCGGAGGGCGGCTTCCTCCCAGGCAGAAGGGCTGGCGGAGGCCATGGCTCCTGTGGCGAGTCCTCCCGCACACAGCCGGCAGGCAGGCGCCATATTTGAGTCGCCAGCACCTGACTCGCACCCTTGGCCCCGCCCCGTGATTCCCGGAGGCCCCGCCCCTCCCCACCTGCAGCTCATCCAGGCCATTTCCAGGGGCTTTTCTGTGCAAGTGGCCCCTCGAGCCTCATGCTTAGGACTTTCCTAAAATCTCTCAAACAAGCAGCAGCGGGCCCCATACAGCTTGATAAGCGGCCCCAGGCCTGGCACTAGCGGCAGCTGCATTGGCTCATAGCTGGGCCTCTCCTGGGCTCCTCCAAGCCCAGCACAAGTAGCAGCCAACTACGGTTTGCTGTGCAGCTCATGCTGGGTGGCCCTGGGCAAGGCACTGGCAGAAGCTGACTTTGCACCTCCCGGGAGGCCCCAGGGACAGTGCACCTGGTGGTCAGACTCAGCCACGCTGGATTACAACCCTACCACATCCACGAGTGACACTCAAGGGGCGCACTTGGTGAACACCAAAGCTCCACTGAAGTAAATCCTGCTCCATAGGGGTGTCTCCAGAACAGCAGCTCTTTGGCTGTAGTTGCAGCTGGTCCTCACAGCTGATTGGCCTGGGGGTCAGTTCCTCCCAGGGACGCCAACAGCAACCAAAGCTCAACTGGGCAGTGCACACAGCCCACACAGGGGAGCACCTAGAAGGCCCAGCTCAGGTGACTGGGGAAGCTGAGCCACTGGACCCTATAGGACACCTACTACACAAAGCCACTCTATAAATTCCAGAGATGTAGCAGCTCTACCTAATACACAGAAACAAACACCTGGAAGCAGCCAAAATGTGGAGGCAAAGAAACAGGTCACAAAGGAAAGAACAGAAGAAATCTCTAGAAGAGGAACTAAATGAAATAGATCCAAGCAAGCTAACAGATACAGAGTTCAGAATTTTGTTTATAAGGATGCTTAAGCATACTATTGTGAAAATAACTGAGAAAATTGATAACATAATAAAGTACCGATTTGAAATGAAGGCTACACGAACTGAAATGAAGAATAATTCACAGGGAATCAACAGTAGAGTAGAGGACACTGAGAATCAGATCAGCAATTTGGGACATGAGGAAACAAAAAACATCCAACCAGAAAAGCAAAAAGAAAAAAGAATCCAGAAATATGAAGATAGTATAAGGAGCCTGTGGGACAACTTCAAGAGGCCCAACATTCGTATTATTGGGATGCCAGAAGGAAGAAAGAGACCAAGAAATTGAAAACATATTTGAAAAAATAATTACAGAAAACTTACCCTACCTGGGGAAAGAAATAGACTTACAAGTCCAGGAAGCACAGAGGGTCCCAAACAAGAGGAACCCAAAGAGGCCCACAGCAAGACACATCATCATTAAAATGCCAGAGCTTAAAGACAAAGAGAGAACCTTAAAAGCAGAAAGAGAAAAGCAATTAGTTACCTACAAGGGGGCACCCATATGACTGTCAGCTGATTTCTCAACAGAAACTTTGCAGGGCAGAAGGGAGTAGCAAGAAATATTCAAAGTGATGAAAAACATGGAACTACAACCAAGATTGCTCTACCCAGCAAAGCTATCATTTAGAATTGAAGGTCAGATAAAGAGCTTCACAGATAAGAAAAAGCTAAAGGAGTTCATCACCACCAGACCAGCACTACAGGAAAAGTTGAAGGGTCTTATTTAAGAAGAAGCTAATGAACAAAAGGATCTGATGAACTAAATAGATCCAGAGACATTGACGCATGCAACAGATGGTCATATTTCAGAGGAAAGAGGGAAGGGGGGTGGAGGGTGGGAAGAGATTAACCAAAGAAGTTATATGCATATATGCATAACCCATGGACACAGTCAATAACAGGGTGAAGGCCTGGGGAGGGGGTGGGAGCAAGTGGAGGGGGTCACTTGAGGGGAAAATGGGGCACCTGTAATACTTTCAACAGTAAAGATAAATTTAAAAAGAAAAAAAAAAAAGAATTTCTGTATCTATGTTCATGAGGAGGATTGCTTGGTAGTTTTCTTTTTAATGAGGTCTTTGTCTGGTTTTGGTAACAGGATAATAGTAGCCTCACAAAATGAGTATAGAAGTGTGTTTTTTTCTGCTCTATTTTTTTTTTTCAAAATTTGTGAAGGATTGATATGATTTCTTCTTTAAATATTTCATAGAATTTACCAGTAAAAATAACCTAGTACTGGACTTTTCTCTGTGGGAATATTTTTCATTGCTAATTCAATTTCTTCCCTTCTCCTTTTTAAAAAAATTTGGGGGGTACACTGTATTTATACAGCTGTAGTGACAAGTGTTGAAATCTGGTGTTCTCCAAACAGGGTTTTTTTTCCCCCTTTTAAAAATTGTGATAAAATATACACAACATAAAGTTTATCATCGTAACCATTTTTGAGTGTGTACAGATAGTAGTGTTAAATATATTCACATTGTTGTACAACCTATCTTTCGTCTCATAAAATTGAAACTCTCCCCCCCCATTAAAAGACACCAGTTTGTGGCATGCTGTCTGCTTTTGGTCAGTTCCAGAACACTGAAATGGTTGTTTTGAAGTTCTGACCAACTAGGATGTTTTTTAAGGATGAGATTTGTCAACCTTCTCATTCCATCAGGCCGGAAGTTAGAAATCTAAACATGTAACTTTGAGTAAAACAAATCAACAGTATCATTCCATGTATATCTAGTTCTAAGTTCAGGCAGGACCCGAAGGCCTGGTCCAGAGATGAGCAACACCATGAAGAAACACAAGAAAACGGTTGTCAGATAAGTGAGGATCGTAGTTACCTCTCGAGGAGAAAGGGGCTGTGGTTGAAAATAGATAAAGGGCAGGGAAGGTCTCTAGGTGCCCACACTGTGCTGTTTCTTCACCTGGATGGTGGTTAACAAAAGTTCACTTTATAACCATTTCTTAAACAACCCATTATGTGTGTGTGTCTGTGTTTATACAGGCATATAAATGGTATATATATGTGGTGTATATTATATATATATGGTTTCACAGGTACATATGTATGTCAAAACTTATCACATACTGCACTTTAAATATACAGTTTATTATGTATAAATTATACCTTAATAAAGCCTTTAAAATTGGCTAAGATAAAAATCAAAATAAAAATCTTTCCCACCCTCTTTGGAAAATAGGTCTGGCAACCCTGTATCAACTCCACCACTGGTTCAAGAACCCCAGCGCGAGCTGCTGGAGGAGTCCAGGGGCCCCTGTCACTGGAAATCATTGTCACTGTAACCTTAGGAAGTTCAGTGAACATGTGTTTTCTGGGTGTCCCTCCTCCTCGGAGACAAACCTCCTATTTTCCTCACGGGGAATGTTCTCTTGCCCACTGTGGCAGCCTTGACCCGACAATAGCCCTGGACAAAGGGTGGTCTCATCAGAGCTTAGAACCAGCCCAGTGGACTTCCTCCCGCAGGGTTGGAGGGTGGAGTTGGGGGAAAGCGGAGCCGATGCCCCCTAGCGGTCGTTTCAGTATTTGTGTGTAGAAGGGATGGGACTGGCTGGGATTCGACTGCATAGCATCTTGGAAAAGGGTAAGAAATCTCAACCTCCTAGACTAAGAATTTGGGTTTGCGGGAGTTTAAAAGTTCTCCCAAATATCCCCTTGCAGTCACCACTGGGTAGCTCATAACAACACTGCCCTTAAGCATGTGTTAGCCGAAACCCTGTCCATGTGTTTCCTGACCCTGCAGAGCCTAGTTCTTGGGCTGTTTTGTTTGTGTGTTGTTTGTTTGTTTTAGCCCATGAGCCACCCTTTATTAATAAAATAACTACCCTTTTTGGTTTCACTTGCTCAGAGTTGGTTTCTGTTACTTGCACCAGGGAAAGCTGATTCGGGGGGGGGGAGGGGGGAGGGGAACCCGAGCACCAGATGAGATGAGAGAACTTCAGAGCCTCTCTTGAAGCTGTAGTCCTAAGATAAGCACAAATATAATTAGGTCTCTCTCATTGGAATCAATAGTTATAGATGTGCTGGGAAGACAATACTCGGCTTAGTATCTCAAGCAGACGTGTTGGCTCTACACACTTTAAAACAATGAAATAAAGTATAATTTGCAGCCCTGGGGATATACTTGGGATATAGTTCCAGAAATGGGTTCAAAGTACACTTTCTGGTGATATTCAGCAAACCTTGGAAGGAGGCTCTGCCAAAGAACCATCATTCATTAAGACCGATGTCAACACACAATAAAGCAATTGAGTGAGTGCTGGGGGCCTGGAATCTGTAAACATAAATAGAATAATGAAATTATAAACATTAATCAGCATCAGGAACAAATGGGGCTAGAGGGAACCCGAAGAATTCTCTAGCAAATCTCAAGTAAGCCTCTCATCAAAAAAAAAAAAAAAAGAAGAAGAAAAAAAAAATCAAATCAATCCAATGCTTCACATTTGATTTTTATTAGTTTATTTAGGGTATCTCATGAAATCTTATATCTACTCTCCCTGGTTTGAATGTCAGCATACTTACTACTTACAGTGATGAACACTGAAAAAAGAAGACAAGAAAACAGGGGTTCTTGCTCTGAATTGGGGTGGGTGAGTGGTAAGAGTGTCGTTTTGCAGAATTTGGTATAAAAAAAAGTTTCTATTGATTCATAATCAACCTTTTTATAAAAATTTCTTCTGAGATCCCTCCAGTTTTGGTGCTGATAGGAACAGTGTGCTGTGCAAGATGAAAAGGAGTCTGTTTTGGTCAACAGTGAAGCTGACCTCTTAGCTTTTGGCCTGCTAATGGCAAATTAAATCCATCTTGCCAAGAGAAGGAAATTATGGCAAAATAACTATAATGCAGAGAATAATTGGTGTATTGATCCCTGTGCATTTCCTGGTTTCCTTACCTTATAATGGCTTCACTAAATTGTGACACAGGCATTAGGCATTAAGAAAACAAAACACGCTTGATGGAAATCCTTGGCCTTCCCCTTTTAAAATTATTTGGTAACATTGGGTGGCTAAGAAATTGTCTTGGCTCCTACAAAACCCCCCATGCTAATTGCGGCCAGCAAATTAGTAATTATAACAGATTATACAGAGCAGGAAAAAGCTACACTGATGTCAGGGAGTAAAGCTTGCAATTAGGTGGCTCAGCCTTCAGTGCCTTCCCTCTGAATCTCTGTGAAGAATGAAGAAAAAAAACCTCTGCACCAAAATTGAAGGGGACCAGTTTTCTGATTGTGTCCTCGGGGATTTGGATGAAGCTCAAGCAATTTGAAGCATCCCCTCAGGTTGTACTCAGCAGAATTCCTGACCTCTGCCACATCCTATCTATCACAAGCCTTTATCAGGAGAAGATGCCAAATCACAAGCCATTTGGTGGCATATAATTGCTCCGACGTTGACAGCCCAGGGATATGTATCGTCTCCTCTGTTTAAAAGGGAGTGAGCGGTTAAAATGGAAGGAAACTAAACATAAAAGCAAATTTAAATAAACACTAAAGGGAGTTAAACCGATACTGAACTGAAAGGAAGATCAAAATTAAATGAAAGCTTAAAGACGGATTGAAGAAAAAGATTAATAATGTACGATTTCTAATCATACTCTTTCTGGTTTATTAGAAATGGTGAAGCATCAGGAATTAAAAGAATGAAAAGAATAAAGGGAGGGTGGGAGGAATAATGCGACTTAGAGCAGCCAATGAAAGCAGGGGACCGGTGTAGATGGCATATGAAGTGCTTTGGTGGGTTTTGCGGATACAGACTTAAAAAATACTGAGCCACACAGACAGGAAGGTCTTCTGCTTTCAGTCTTGATTCTTTTCCTTACATCAAGAGGAAAGTGGCAGGGTTAGTCTGTCTTCAACTTCTCTTCAACATCTCCCTTTAAAAAGAAAATTAAAAAGCAGGCGGCAGGCTCTGAGCCTTTGGCAGACCATAGCATCTAGCTCTGATTTAATTATATCGTTTTTGTTATATTTGTTTTTGCAGTTACCTTCCATGTATGGCAAGTGAACTGGGTTCCATTTGTGATCCACCTATAAATTTTTTCTTTATTTACATTTTTTATAACTGAGTCAACTTCAAGATAAACATTAGATAAGTGAGAGTACTGGGTGGAAAACACACACACACACACACACACACACACACACGAAGAAAACCAATAGTGGGTCCAAAGTGGGTGGGCAAAAATCTTACAAAGGACACTGAAATGATTTTAGTTCAGAAATTATCAGCCTAAAATCAGAGTGTGAGAGCTAAAGGAGACAAGGGGCAGGCAATCCAAATCTCGTTTTGCGCAAGAGGAGACCAAGGCCCAGAGACAGGGCAGAAATGACCAGGAATGGCCCTTACAAATTTGTGATGCCAGAGACAGGCATTCATCTAAGCCAACTGCCTCTTCCTCCATCACTTTTACCACTATTTAAAATGCAGGCTTCTCAAAAGCTGTATGTGTTGGATTTGGCTAAATGTGTCCAGTCTGCAAAAGTGTCAAAATAAAGTGGCAACCCACTAAGGAATGGATATTCAGGAAAACAGATAAAACTAATGCAACTCGTGAAACCACAGTGGCATCTAGTGGTCCTCCTTGGTACTGCAACTTCTGATGCAGCCCTTGATTTCAGCAAGTTTGTCGTTAAAAAGCAAACATTATTTTGTACAACATCCCTCAGCTGGAATTTGCCTATTTCCTCATAGACTTTTTTTAATAGAAATCCTACCTAAGTGAAGTTGTGCCTTTCCCTGGTGCATCATATCATGAAGCAGGTGATAAGGGTTTGTCCCATGTTGGTGATGTTAACTTTGACTATTTGGTTAACTGGTGACCTCCAGGTTTACCTTCTGTAAAGTTACTGTCCTTTCCTTTCTAATTAATAAGGGATTTGTGGGGCAATATTTTGAAGCTATATACATATATTTTTCCTCTTAAACTTTTATTTGCTAGTTTTACTACCCATTAATAATTCTTGCCTGGGGGAACACTTTGCAAAGTATAGGACTGTCCAAGCACGATGCTGTACACCTGAAACTAATACAAAATAATGTAAAAACATAAAAATGATCAACTGGAAAAATAATAATTCTTGCCTAACTCAATTATTACTATAATGGTTGCAAAATGGAAATTCTCTAATTCTGTTTTTTCTTTCTACATTTTTATTAGTTATCATTTTACTGAAAGAACAGCTTTTCCTATTCTCTTATTTATTTATGTTTGTATTTATTAATATAGACTCATGAATTCTTACATCATTTATAATATACATATATAATCTATATTATTCATAATCCATAATCTATTGCTATTTATTTCTATTCAAAAATATGTCCTGAAAGTAAAAAATAAAAAATATGGGGAATTGTTCCAGATTAAGGAGACTGAAGAGATGAACAACTCAGTGTTATGCATAATCCTGGATTCGATCCTGCCTGGGGTATAAGGGAAGGAGTTGTAAACAGCTAGAAGGGACATCATTGGGATAATGGATGAAATTTAAATCATTTTTTGAATTAGATATTGTGGATTAAATAATGATACTGTACCAGTATTAAAATTTCTGTTTTGATCATTTTACTATGATTATGTAAAATAAAAGTAAAAATATTAGAAAATACACACTAAAATATTTCGGGGTAAAGCAGCATTATGTCTGCAGCTTATTCTCAAGTGGGTCAAAAAATAATTGTGTGTGTGCTGAAAGAGAACATAAGCAAATGTGGCAAAATGTTAACAATCGGTGAATCTCAGTGACAAGCACACAGCAGTCCTTCATACTATTCTAATAACTTAGCTGTAAATTTGAAATTATATCAAAATAGATGCTACCAAAAATGGGAAAATAAAGTTCTAAGGAATTTTTTTTGAAGTTTTATTTATTACAAAAAACAAATGAAAGGAGAGCAAAATAAACAAGTAAACATATACCTAGAGAATTTCCAAGTCTCAGCTAAGTCTCTTGTCACTGCTACACACAGTCTGAGATAAAGCCCCACTACTTTCATTAGGGAATTATCATGCTAGTCAAGGAAATCTATTATAAATTACTAGTTTAAATTCCCTCAGTGTCTGAAGAATTCCTCAAAGGCACACATATTTTTATAAAAGCTCACACATTTAACATCACATACAAAAGACTTTTATCTAGGGTGGGTTCTGGCACTGAACTCAACCAACGAGCTGTGATTGCCCTTAATTTGGAATAGAATAAGCTGGCTCTGAGAAGAAGAAAAAAATGCTCTAAAGTATAATTCTCTTCATCTTATAAGGAACAGAACGCGGTGTGCGGGTGAGATTGCAGCCAGAGAGCGACTCGGTGGGTGTGGGGGACGTGGATGTGAGCATTGTACAGAGAGAAAACCAAAATGGAAAAGCAATCTCGGGGTTTAGAACCAACAGCCAAGGCTTAGAGCCATGGTTTGGAGCGAGCTGGCCGCGTGGCCTGCGAGGCCGGTTCATTGGCCCCACGCCCGTCCCCTCGCGGGCAGAATCGGGGCTGTTTCGCGCCGACGGTCTGTCTGGCATTGCCAGTGGCGACCGTACCCTAGGTCCTGAGCCGAGCAGAGAACAGTGTGTAACTGTTGGGGCATCTTCATCTCTCTCTCTCTCTCTTTATTAATTGATTTGGGAGAGAGAGAGGAGCATCGATTTGTTGTTCCTCTTCTTTATGCACTCATTGTTGATTTTTGTACGTGCTCTGACCAGATCAGACCCGTAATCGTGACTTATCGGGACGCTGCTCTAACCAGCTGAGCTGCCGCCGGGGCCGCGTCTTTATCTCCTACCTGAGCTGGCACAGCCTCCGACCAGGTCTCCAGCATCCGCTCTGGGGCTCCTCCCGGCCCGCTTTCCACAGGGCACAGCAGCAGCGGGAGCTTCCTGAGAGGCACATCTTCAGCTCCAAGCCCAAGCTTCCGAATGTGAGGCTCCAGCCCCTTTGGGACCTCATGGCCTGGCCCCTGAGTCTCCCTGCAGCCCCTCTCACGAGGCCCCGTCCCCACCTTTATCGCCCACACTCCCTGAACTCTAGCGCTTTCCAGTAGACTTGCAGGATGACATGCTCAATATCTCCAAGGTCCACTGTGGTAGTGACCTGCCATGCCTGGCTATTGAGCACTTGAAATGTGGCTAATGTGACTGAGAAACTGGGTTTTTAATTTTTGATGTTCTATTTAAACTTGAATAGCCCTGTGTGGCTAGTGGCTACCATACTGGACAGAGCAGACACATCAAGCCTCTTTAGGTTCCTGACCAGCTATGTCCTTTCTTGTCCTTGGGTCCTTGCCGTTGCTGCTCCGTCCCATTTGGAGACCTTTCCTTCGCCCATTAGATCTGGGCTACACATCCCCTTGTTACATGCTTTCATAGGATAGGAGGTGTGTAAACTCTGCCACTGATGAACTTTCAGCCACCAAACCTTCCTGGTGTAAGTAAGGCTTTATTTCAGAGCAATAACGCATTAGTGCCCTTTGTTTTCCACTGGCAGACATGGAAGGTGCTTTTTCTCTTTGTCCTTGGCTGTCCATTAATCCAGTGGGTGGAGGGCATTGCTGGTTGGCCATGATTCGTCCCATTAATGTGTTTTGTTTGGTTTTCACATTTTAAAAAAGGAGTCAACATATTGATGGAAGAGACTTCACTAACATTATGGATGCCTGGGTGCTCTGGAGCATGTGGCCACACTGGCCCCATGTTCACTTTTGCACAGCAGTGATCAGCTAGACTCATTTTGATAGGGTGGTCACTAGCCTCATGTGGCTATTTAAATTTTGAGTGATAAAAATTAAATGAAATTTAAAATGCAGTTCCTTGGTCTCAGTAGCCACATTTCACATGCTCAAGAGCCACACGTGGCTCGTGGCTGCCATGTTGGACGGGCACACACAGAGCTCTCCTGTCATCATGAAGTATTCTACAGCACTGCTGAATGATACATCTGTCTCCCACAGATGCGGGTGCTCCCCACGGCCCTTGGTCCCCAGCCAGCCCACTCCAGCCCTCGACATTGCTGACCTGACCCCTATAGGCATCTGATTTGAGAACCTGGTCTGCCATATATGTTTGGGTTTCTACCTAATTTTGCAATGTTTGGGAAAATACCACTAACCCTATCCCATCAGGAAGGTATGAAAGGAGTAAGAGCTGCAAGTGATCTGAAAAGTGATATGAAAGCAGGGATAATGAACCTGGAAAGTGGTGTGTGTGTGTGTGTGTGTGTGTGTGTGTGTGTGTGTAAATTGTGCAAGCAGGAAGCAAACCATGGCTGGAAAGTACTATGCATTTGTAACCAATACTCAGCAAAAGGTGAGTGAATGCAACTGTCCTGTGACCTGCAGGGGTCATAGGTAGCATGAATGATGGGGTCTGGGCAGGGCCTGGTGCACTAGGGGGTTGGAGGCGGGGTATATACCAGTTTAAGTTTAAGGGGCAGAAGCCCCTGGGCTCCTGTTGAATGATACAGTGGGAATGGGCTTAGAGCTCTGATTTTTCAAAAAAAACTCAGGAATGCAGATTTTTAATGTGAAATCTCTCAATTTTAGTTCAAATTTATCAGAAACACTATCCAAGCAAAACAAAACAACTTGGCCAAGTCTGAGCCCATATAGGCAGCAGCAGCAGAGATCAACTTGCCTGGAACTGATTCAAGAGAAGATCGGTGTTGAGAACATGAGGGGTCAGGATGGGGAAACTGCTACAACCCAGGGACCCTGGTTTCCAAGGCCCCAGGCCCATCAGATCCACCGCAGAGCATCAGCGTGACAGAGCTGCAGAGCGCGGGTCCCTCGGACACAGTGGTTCCCAGACTTGGGGGCACACCAGAACCCTTCCGGGAGCTTTTCAAAATCCTGATGCCCAGGTCTCACCCAGCCCAGGGGATCCCAATGCGCAGGAAGTTTGAGAACCACTATGCTAGAGGATGCTCTCTGATCCCGAGAACCTGCCTCCACAGTGTTGATAAAACTGGTTTGGGGTGGAAAAAATATGTCTCATAAAAAGCAAGAAGAGTATTTCAATGTTAAATATTGAATGTTTTCACATTGGGTGGAAAATTAACCCAAGGGCAAAACGCTTCCACCTCTCCTTAGTCACTTTGGACTCATGAACAATGGACTTCACCAAGGCGCAGGTAAAGTAGAGAAGTTGGGTTCCCTATCAAGGAGCTCATCGCACTTTATTCTTATTTCATTCTGTGTCTTCTGAGGGCTCTACGAGAACAGGGACTGGGCCTGGTGTTGAGCCCGTGTCTGGTGACTGGACTTACTCACAAACATGTCCATTAGAGGCCATGGGGACATTGGGAAGGGAAGCTAGCTGGGCACGGGGAGGAGGTGGGATGGGATACTGGTAAAAGCTGTTTCTACAACACTTTACATAGAACTAAGAAAACATCAGTTGTTCATGTCAAAGAGTAGAGTTGAGGTCTGACGGAGATCATCTGTAGTGTCTACTGAATGAATGAAACCTGCCCAGTACCCAGCACATGGATGTCTACAGGAAGTAGTCCCTAAATTTTCTTTCCTACCACCTCCACCAGTTTTAAGGATAAAAACCTCTGACAAACGTGTCTGTGAATAGGTACGCACTATAATGTAAAGATTAAGTAGACTCTGAAGCCAAACTTCCTGGGTTCAAATACCACTCTGGACTTTGAGCAGGTTATTGAATGCCTCTCTGCCTCAATTCCTTCATCTGGAAAATGGAGATGGTAATACCTACCTCAGCAGGTGAGCGTAAGGAGTTATTTTGTGTAAAGGGATTAAAAGAGTACCTGGGCACAAGGCGAGTGTCAGCTATGATTTCTGTTGGAGAGTTATCAGGAAAAAGGGATGTGATGCTACTTGTCAGGTTATGTATGAAAAAACATGGACCATGAGCTCTGTTAACTAGAACATAGGGTTATAAAACTTTGGGATCAAACCCCAAGGAAAGGGAGGGGAGGCAGTTCCCCAGTTCTGACTCTGTTTAGCTCTTTAAATACATGGTGGTTGTGACTACAGGACTGGGTGATTCAGCGAGAATGATACCCACACACTGACCCCTCGCTGCCATGCCAGGGGTGGTTGCTGAGGACCCTCAAAGCCCGCGTCTTACAATGGTGTGCTATTAACTGCACCTTTATATTGGATTCCAAATGCATCACACCGCTAGATCTGCGAAGGCTGCTTTATTTCCAAAATTCTATGGTTCTTTAATTCTGTATGCTTGTGGGGAAAACAAATAACTAACCATGTTTTACTTTCAAATATAGTTTCAGACATTTCTGAAACTGGGTGGTTAATCAACCAAAATATTTGGCCAACAAGGCAGATCTCACGTGCACCTGCACTGACGCGCCAGCCACGCTTTGCCGCTTCGCTGCAGAAGGCCTGTGAGCTGTTAGATCTGCCGCCATCCTCACCACAGACGGTCCTCAGAGGCAAACATCTTCACGTGTATTTCTTCTCTAAGAATCTCCTTCCATAGAAGAAATTCCCCAAACCAGGACCCTCCCCCTCACCAAAATAGCAGGAGTATTTACTCTAGATCAAAGGTTCTCACATTTCTCACATTTCCACGGATTCAGAATAATCTGCAACATTTCTAAAAAGATAACAGATGCTCAGTCTCCACCCCAAACCTACCCCGTCAGAATCTGCGGGGCTGGGCCCAGGCATCTGTATTTTTGACACACTTCTCACCTGCTTCCAGCGCCCATTAAAGATTGAGAAACACGGGCCTAAGGTCATACGACAACTGGGCAACATCAGAGTGCAAACTTCAAACATAGACCCAAATTAAAAACGGATTCAAATGAAAGACTAGGTCACCTTTTTTAAAAACTGAACCATTGCCATTAGAGAAAAATGAAAATATAGATTCTACATTTTCACAAATGAACATCGGATTTACCCACATTGCTTCTGGTTCTCTTACACTTTTCACTTTGATCAATACAGAATATTTGCACTATATAATTTCATTAGGTGAGAAGCCAAGCTCACCCAGTAATCACAGCAATTCTTACGGGGGACAGACGGGTTTGATGATAACAACCTAATTGTGACGAGCAGGTCATGGTAGGGAGAGAATCGGGGGTGAATCAGAAACTTGCCCACTCAACTCACCTCAGCTCCTGCCAGCAGTTGCCAGGCAGGAATGAGGAACCTCATGCAGCCAGCTCTTCCAGTCTTCTGAGAAGCTGAGCAATTCAGTTTATGTTTATAGGCTTGCAATTTTTTAAGTGGCTGGCAACCGATTCAAATGTTTTTGAAAACATCTGAGGCCACACCACAGAACAAAGCAAAATTCACCAGCCCAGATTTCACCCGATGCCCCAGATCAAAAACCACTCACAGAAATGACTTTAGCTAGCACACAATGTTAGCTCTCTGCCTCTAGAACTAACAAAATTCTCTGCCTTTTTTGAACTACAGGGTTTATACAAGGAGCCACACACTAAGTTTGTTTGCTCGCTTAGTAGATACTTAGCGAGCCTGCCCTGTGCCAGGAACCGCGAACAGAGTAAACCCAACATCAGTTAAGTTTAATATTTGCATAGCATATATATAAGGCTCATCTCTCAATCAGTGGTAAAGATTAATACGGATGAGAGAAATCTTGAACAGAATTAAGACCTCAGAGATAATTTTTTTCAGATGAGGCTGAAATCCAGAAAAACAAAGGCCAGCCAAGGATCACACAGCATGAAAAGGAATTGAGAAGTATAGCCCAGAGCTCCTGCCCTTAGTCAAGGCTCCTCCTTCCACCGCCTAATTCCCTAAATCCAAGGGGGCTGACAAAGGCTTGTCGAAGGAAACCCAGCAGGCGTGATGCCACTCAGGTTGGCAAGTCCTCACCTGGAAAGTAATTAGCTCAGGATTCCTTCTACATCCATGGAGATAATTATTTCCAGCAAGTCAGAAGCCACACCTTAGAATGTATAAAATAGAAAAGCAGTTGCTTGTATCTGTTGAGAATAGAAAGAAAAGTTAAGTGCCCAACAGCCAACATTCATAAAGAGTAAGATGAGGAAAGGAACGCCAACATGAGTGTTGGTGAGACCAAGGAAGATGAAGAGCGTGGCCAGCAGCAGCGTCTGGGGTCTCCGCTGGGAACGTCCTACCTCGGTTCTCAGCCCCTGCAAGTGCTGCCTCCAACTGTCGAGTCCACAGGAGAGAGAGGAGGCGTGTGTTTGAGAAGCCACAAGAATGACTAGTTCTTCAAGCGGCTCCTGGTATTTTTTATTATTTTCTAAGCAAGTACTACCCACGAGACAGAACACTACTTTTTAGTCATAGCATTCTCTGTCTGCAAAGGTGGGAGAAGCAGGTGTGCCTTCACTGACGAATTGCCAAACTGTTTGGAATGTATTTGAATTTCAGAAACCAAATGACAGGCCGTCGACTTAAAACAGAGAAGTGGAAATGACTCGGGTGTGCTTCTCCACGGGCAGAGTTCTGCTATCACCGAATATAAAAATAACTTGAAAAGACTAATTCCAAAAGTGAGATTAGGCATGATTTTTATTCTTTTTAAATACTTTTCAAACAGTGGACAGAGCTGGAAAAAAAAATTTAAAGTATTTTTAAAAATCATATAGCGTTAGGAAAAATAATCGAAATCCTGTAGCTCCTACTTTAAACTTATCATGTTCTGAAATTTTTCTTCAATTCTAGAATCTATTTAAAATCTCTGTCTTTATGAAAGCCAGAGTAGAAGCAACTAGAATGTAAAACTCATTTTTAAATGTTTTTTTTTTTCAAAATTGGCACATAATTTATAAATTCTTAAATCTCTGTAAGATTCTTGTCCCACTACTACAAACATGGAAAAATCCTTCCTTCTAAACTTGGAAACTGCAAAATTTTTCCTTTCCTATTAACTAATTACATTCCCAATTTGATATAACAAAACCTTTTGGGAAAGCAGTGTTTCGGTGTGAAATGCTCATGAAAGCATGGTATATTTCAGAGAAAACAAGCAGGCCCTACCCAGGGAGGTCCAAGGTTTGAAAACCAGACCTCTAGCCCCAGCCGATGTGGGTTAGTGGTTAGAGCGTCTGCCCAACACCAAAGGGTCTTGAGTTTGATTTCCAATCGGGGGCATGTGTGGGAGGCAACCAAATGATGTCTCTTGCTCTTTCTCCCCCCACCCTTCACTCTCTCTAAAAATCAATGGAAAAAATATCCTCGGGTGAGAATTAACCAAAGAAAACGAGACCTCTAGAGACATGCCGTGCAAAATAGCATGATTTAGACCGTTAGAACAACAGTTTTCCAAAATGAAAAACAAACTGGAAATATACAGAGAACTAGTATAAGGGTTGAGACTTGTTTCATATTAACTTCGATGCCAAAGTTCACAAGGGGATAAAAAGTTTGTAAAAGGAGAGTGATCCTGGGTAAAAAATACACACCATCTGAAAATCAGTGGGAAACATTAAGTGGACAGGAAAAAATGGCCCATAAGGAACATGCTATTTTCTCTTTGATCTGATCGAGTAAAATAGAAGGGAAATCTCATCAAATTTTCGTTTTCTCCCCTGTAGTACAAACCAGGTGGTTAAACTTTGTCTTCTTAGGTCCAAAGTCTGGCAGTGAGTTGGAAACTATTACAAAAACGGCTGGAAAACAGAAATGTGAAAGACAGATGGCATTATACAATGCTGCTGTCCCAACATATTAGAACAAAAAAAGCAAATTAAGACAGAGGTTCCCAGCCAGTGTGTGTGTGTGTATATATATATATATATATATATATATATATACACACTCATCATTGATGTTTCTCTCCTCTATGAAATCAGTAAAAATATGTATATTTTATATATTTTATTGATTTCATAGAGGAGAGAAACATCAATGATGAGAGTCATTGATCGGCTGCCTCCTGCACACCCCCCACTGGGTATCGAGCCCGCAACCCAGGCATGTGCCCTGACGGGGAATCGAACCCAGATCTCCTGGATCCTAGGTGGATGCTCAACCGCTGAGCCATGCTGGTCGGACCCAACCAGTATATTCTGAACCATTCTCAGGTACGCTCCCAAATTTTGATTAATGTGTAAATAAAATTACTTGTTCAACTGAGCTGTGGTAGCCACCAGCACTGCTAGGCTCTCTTTCCAGGCCATAGGAGGGAGACTGCAGGTTCACACACTCCTGTGCTGATGGCGCACAGTGCTGGCCACAGGGCGAAGGACGGAAGGGACATGTGACCACCACTGGGAGCATGTACTTGCTAAAGTACAGCCTCCCAGAGCCCTTTCCCTTAGCAAAAGCCATCAGGAAGGTTCGAGACAGTGGCTGTCCCATCAGCCTAGATCCCTGAGCGTCTGCTGCAGAGAACAGACACATAGGCCACGTGTGTGAGATATAAACCTTTGTTGTTTTAAAGCCACTGAAATTTTGAGGGTTTTCATCCATACAACATAAGATAGCTCTCCTGACTGAATCAAAAGGATTCACACAGATAGACTGTCATTTGTCCACCAGGCTGGGGAGCAGAGAGGCTCCTGCAACTTGGCAAGTAGAGCTAGGGTCTCCATGCTATTAGGAGGTAAGAAAGTGTATTATAATGTGAAACTTGGTGTCAAAGAAGTCTCTGCTTTTATCTCAAACATCTGAGTACTCTTCCTTAGGTCTACATGAAGTATACACAGAGCTAAAGTGTGGCCAAGTTCACCATGCCACAAATGATTTCAACTTCATCTGCAATTTTAATTCCTTCAAACAAGGCACCAAAATGTTTAATATTTGAACACGTACCTTTTACCCAAAGGCTGAAAATCAGTTTTAAATCAGAGACCACTGCTAGGTCTTGGACAATGGCCTGACTGCCACTAGGGGGAGCCATCTGCTCTGTTTGCTGCCTAACTGGCTCACCAAAAGAATGGTGGGAAACTTCCAGCTCCACCAGGGAGAAACTCATTCTAGTCTAGCAGCTTCTTTTCTAACCCTGAAACTGTGCTGGTGCCAAGCTAGGAAGCTCTGAAGTGCACGCTCTCAGGCTCTCCCCAAAGCAGACTCAGTGGGTCTGAAGTGGAATTAAAAAATGTGTAATTTTTTTAAAAAGCTCCCCAGATGCTCTGGTACAGAGCTGGGTCTGCTACCACTGATGTAGGAAATTTCAAAGAACAGGCCCCTTTTCAAGCATAAAGTTTTGTCATCTATAGGGCATTTTAGACAGAGATCAAGATATAAGAAACCCAGCTGGACAGAAAAAATATATATATATCTCCTAAGAACAGAATTTCAACAAAACACTTTATAATAATAATAATAATCACAGGGGGAAAAACACAGTTATCTTCAAATTTAAATTTATTAAGACATTCAGCTATGTCTGTCAGTCTACATCCAAATTTGCTACTAAAAATAAAATAAAGTCACATCCCACATTAGGAATACCGAGTCTGAAAAACACTTTTTGAGCCAAGACTATTGTATAAATAAATGACTAGTTTCTTTTCATATCAAAATTCCATAAAAAATTACATTCCCCCCTCCCCAGTTCTACCTGTAGCCATGATGAATGTAAAAATTTAAATATGACACATCCTTGCCAAAGAAAAGGTGCAAAGTCTATTAACAGCTTTAAAAGTGGCATTTGCAGAGAGTGATCATACAGTTATGTACTCATTCCCCAGTGCAAATATTGCCATAATTTAACACTGTAGATTCGGTTGCCAGAACTAAACATTACACAGGACTGAAAAGTACACGAGGGCTTTTATCAGTGCCCTAAAGCCCTTCCCACTTTGGTCTCCCACCCACACTAATGTGGACTCCAAAGTGTTCATGAGAGTTTTAGTTTACTTCACACAGCCAACACAGTGTACAATATATTAACAAAGTTTCATATACACAAAATATCGAAGACTCCATCAGAAAGTTCAAGAGTCTCGGATTACATGAATGTACCCGCAAGGCCCAAGTGCCCCACCCCCCTCAAAGCACATACCAAGTATGAGCGTGTTTTGATCTCTGGATACAATCAATGCTTTTATATCTTTGAATTCAATCAGTGCTGTACAAAACTCAATATTATCACCAGACTGAGTTCCAATTAGCTGAGGGGAAAGGGGGTGAAGAAAGGGGCTGGTCACTACTCATATTCTGCTGCAAGAATGATCCTGTCCCATAGAAGGTATTGAAATGTCAGTTTCACTTCTGCCTGCCTCTTCCCAGACTGTCCTTACGCTCTTTGTCTTCCTTTCAGACACACAAATCTGATTTTTTTATCCCTTACAAATCAGGGGCAGCTTCTGAAGTTGTTGAGGTTGAATTTCCTTGGCAAACCTCTACAAAACATCAGCATAGGATATATAAATATATTTTGATTAGCATACATTGCAAAATTTCTCCCACACAATGTCAAGGGCACGAAAGCAGGTGGTCTCCACTGAGAGTAAGTACTTCCTGGATTAGATCCTTGGAATGTCAAGTTTCTCACCTAATCACCTCATACATTTGTTCCTCAAATCTGAGCAGATTTCATCAGGAGTTAGCCTCCCCTCCAGAGTACACAGCGTTACCCCTGCTGCTTCTCTTCTGGGCTGACCCCAGCAGGATGTGCTTCATCTTTTGCACTAAGAGGGTATTCCCTGGGCTCACAAGTCCCTTCCTGGCTCCCTGATCTGCTGGAAATGCATTCATTATTGTCCCTGGAACGTTCTTGCAGCCCAGTCCCTTGAGGACACTCTTCATCTGGGGGTTCAGTTCCTTCCCAACACGCAGCATTTTGCTCAGCCCCAGCATGCCGTTGTGGAGCAGGCTCCGTCTCTTCCCAATGAACACGGTTTTGCTCAGCTCCAGCAGGGGATTGTGGCACCAGCTCAGGCCCTTCCCGACCCACAATGTTTTGCTGGACTCCAGCTTGCGGTTGTGCAGCCAGGGGCTCGGGCCCTTCCTGACGGGCAACGTTTTGCTCGGCTCCAGCATGTGTTTGTGGAGCCGGCTCAGGCCCTGATCCTGGGAGCTGCGGGGAGTTTTTGAGGTGGCAGTGGCACAGAGGGCAGGTCTCCTGGACATACAGCCACTTCTTCAGACAGCCTGCGTGGAAGAAATGACTGCAAGGCGTGATCACAGCAGACTTCATGTCCTAAAGGGGGGGGGAAAAGATACCTTGTGTTTATCTAAAACCTTTGCCGATACCCCCCAAAAGTTATAGTTGCCACATTTCTTTCCCACAAATTTCCCAAAGAAAATTTGTAATACAGATATTAGATAAAAACTCATTTTATATTTTAGTAATAATCCTCTTGCCATCAGACCCCTCTCCCTTTTACAAATAATGCAAAAACCACTGGCTAAATAATTTTTTAAAATAAGTAAAAGCCAAAAAGAGGAAGAAATGACCTCTTTGGGTTCTGCCTTGTATGAAACATGGGGGTTACACAGCTGTAGCCCTGTGATTACTGGGTCTCCACGGTACAGCACAAGTATAATTGGAACCTCAGAAAACCTGAAGACAGGGCTATTCCACAGCTGAAGAGATTATTCCATGATGAGGTTATTGGCAAGGAGATGAAATCAGCCACAACACCAGGTTATTGGCAAGGAAGTGGCAATTCAGTTTCAACGTGTATGTCCAGTCTTCAAGGCAGGGGCTGTATTAGTTAAGTCAGTGTTTCTAAACTCTCAACAGAATCACCCGGAACACTTGTTAACCATGCACATGGCTGGGCCAAATGTTGACAACTGCACCAGGATAGCTGAGGGTGGCATTCACAAATCGGCAGTTACAGCAAGCCACCTACGACTTTTACGCACCCAAGTTCAAGTACCACTGGAATATGAGGCGGTGGACTCTGCATTAATATTCCTCACTTAAGATATAATTGGGGAGGGAAGGCTGAGGACATGAAGTTTACATTTAAAATTCTACATTTGGTGAACTGACCATTAGCTTTGTTTATAGTCCCCAAAACAAGGAACTTCTAGAAATTCCTTGTCAAGAGCTGGTAACACCTCAGAGTCAACTTTTAAGCAGAAAGCCATCCAAGGAAAAGCAGCCAGCTTGGAAGTTAAGCAATTTGACTTCCATTTTCTGTGTGGTATCAGCAGGTAGTTCAAGCACCTCAAAAAAAGTGATGTGACAACAGAAAATACAAAAAGAGGACTCAAATCCCAGAGCTGGAATATTTAGACACAGGCCACTGGAGCTGCTATGCCCCGAATCTGTCACTGTTGCGCTTGGTCCTGCGCATGGCAAGGTTCTTAGCACCAAGGAGCCAGACTGAAACAGTGCCCGCTTAACTCGGGGAACCTACATTACACACCAAGCGCCTCCAAATGCAAAAACAACCGGAAAAAAATTATTTTGCTAGTCCCCAGAAGTATGTTCTATAATAACAATAAAAGAGTGGTACAAAATTGCATTTTACTCTTAGGAAAAAAATCTTATTCTAGATGGTCTGAAACACACAAATACAGACACACCCTATGTAAACTGTAAAGCGGCCTAGGAGGGAGACATTCCCTGTGTGCTCACTGACACTCTGCAGCTTTCTTCCACCTACCCACACTCCGAGAGTGATTCTAAAGGAACAGCTCCTGCTGTTGCCCATAATTTCTGTCCACCCTTCCAACAGTATAGTTTAGCTGTAAAGGCTGCTACTCAACCACCCCCTTGCAGAGGTGACTGGTGACTGAACTCTAGGTCTACTTTCTGTTGCTATATTTTCAAGCTGATTTAAATACCATCTTTCAATTTTTAATAGAAGGCAATCATCAGCTATATGTGGCGCACATGCGAAAGGCCCAATGCAACAGTACACCAACTGGTTGCCTCTACCATATGTCCCTGCCTCACCCACACACAGAGGCTTGTATCCATTGCAGAAATCCACCAACCCACAGGTAAGCACATGCTCTCTCCACATACATAAAGTAAATGAACATTTCTTCCCCACCCTGGTACTCCCAGAAGGAAAAGAGTCAGAATCTTGGCACACCACTTTTCAGAAGCTGCTGACTCCCAGGTGATAATATATATTTGATAGTGCATATATATTCATGTGTGCAAATGTATTTAGGAGTAAAATATAAAATACACCCGACCTGCTTTTCCTTTATTTATGGGCGAGCAATAATGTTGAAAATAACAATACATTAGAACTCGAGGGACTAAATTAAAAACTTAATTTAGAAATAAACTGGAAATATTTTATCAGGTCTAATCATTTCTGAGGCCCACTTTCTTTGTACCCAGGAGACAATTCTGCCTGGAACTTTAACTTGAATCTGGATGGTGTGGTTAACGTCCCAAGGGATGCACCGTTCAACCCACCCACGTGGATTCTTACTGTGCGAGTTACCTGGTAACAGATGGCACAAATATCATTGTGTTTTTCAAGCTGCTCTTTCGTAGCAAGAGGCAATGATTTAATCTTATTCACAGCATCCCTGCGGAGAAGGAAGCTCTTCCACCCGAGCTGGGCCCGGAGCCACACGTTGTAGTAGGAATGGATGAAGATGATCATGGAGCCCATCACCGTCCACTCTCCAAAGATGGTCTCCGAGACGCCATAGGCCACCACGCAAAGGGCCACGAGAAACTCCAGCAGGCGGTAAGTGCCGTTCACATAGTAGATGACGTCATCCATATTTTCTACTGGCTCTTTTCTGAATTCCTCAACCATAAATAAGACATAAATAAAAAGTGTTCCGAGAACCTGAAAGAAAAAGCATATACATTATATGCTTTAGTGATCAGGATATGATCACTAAAAAAGGTTTTCCGTAGACTTTAAACATTAACCCCCTCCTAATACTTTTGGATGTCATATTTATATCTAGAGGAGGGAATGGTACAAGTAAAATGTGGGTGATCTCAGTAATCCAGGTACTAGATACTGAAAAGCCATACCTTGAGAAAACTTTCCTAAAATAATTATTAGTAATTAAGTTTTCTCTGCCTCTTCCCTTCCTCTTAGTCCCTAGGTCACCAGAATCCACAAAAATTCTATCTGAATTTTCCTAAGTCTATAGTAATACTTGTTCCTCCACTTTGAAAGAACTGTTAATTCTACAAGGAACAATGAATAAATATTGCCAATGCTACATTTTCTTTTACTTCTTACAAATCAGGCGGCAAAGATCCAGCTTCAAGTTACAATAAGCTTATCATTTTCAGGGCAATACTATGTCTGTATGTGCCATACACACGTCATATATTCATAAACATCATGAAACTATGGATATTTCTGAATAGATATATACTAAAAAAAAGGTGCTCTAAGCAAACACTAAAATCTTTTAATATTTTGTAGTTACTTCATCAGTTTACGATTTACATGACAGCTCTGTCAATCACACCATTTTGGAAAAGAGAAATTACAAAAGCTTAATTACCTTGATAAAAATAGTACAGTGACAAGACAGTCTAGTATTTTAATAATCTACCTTCACACTCAAATAAATGTAATGTGTTTTAGTAAAGAGGGTGGGAAATAATCACCTAAATAGGCCACTTATGATCATGAATTCTGAAAAAGTCTCCATTGTTACAAAAAATTAATTCTAGGCTTACCTGAAGAGAGGTAAGAATGCTGCTAGAAATAATGATAAGAAGCCAAAAATCCATGTGGAAAAACTGGCAAATCATGTAAGCCATGTAAGCAGGGAATATCAGTAAAAATAAACAAAGGCTCACAGCACGGAAGTGTTTCCATAAACTCCTAGAGAAAGAAAAGTATTCATTTAAAGTGCCTATTACCTAGTAACACAACCATTACATTACCAACCAAGGGGTGTGTGTCATGCTTCGCTTCACAAGTACCATCCTGAGCACCCTTGGCCAGCCGGCCGCTGCCCTAGAGCCCAGGGCGGTGGTGGCTCAGGCCTGGTGTGCCCGCCTGCCTCATTCCTTCTCTTAGTCTCCACACTCAGCCAACTGCCAGGTACCATCGATTCTTTTTTTACTCAACAGTTAGTTTCATTCCCAATCCTACCTACTTGAAAGCCATCTCAGCCTTTAGTAGCATTAAACCTTAACCACTTTAACAGTAAAATCTGTATTCTTCAGTCATTCGCCATCGTCCTCCCGCCCGCTCCACCCTGTGATGAAAACCTCTGCAGGGTTAGTAAGAGGAATGCTCTCTGATGAGCAGGTATATTAATCCTCACATTTGGGGGAAAACTATGAACCGCTGTGTTGTAAGACCTACTAGCTGCTCTTTGTCCCCGGAGACCAATCCTGGACAGCACCAGCCAGGTTAATCTTCCTAAGGCTCTACTAGATTAATATTGTCAACACCTTCTTTAAACTTCCTGGCCTGGTATTTGAGGTCTTCCACTCCCAATTTTTTAGTCCAAGCTTGTAGGCATCTGTTCCTCACTATAAACAAATATGGTTAATTAATTAGCTGTGCTCCCAGAAAAACACAAGCCTCCACTCCAACCTCTCTTTCTCTAAATCCTTTAAGCTGACTCAAGCTAAACATAAACATATACAGGTAATGTAAATACTCTATCTGGGAATCACCTACTCTCTCAGAATTCTGAACACCTGTACCAATCACACACTGAATTGTACTATTTCAATTATATATTTATATATATGTTTATGTATTATCTCTCTGAACATTCTCATTTATATTTAGTATCAAAAGAATTTATACATATGTGTGTATATATGTGTACACTCATACACACAATCTTATGGCCCAAATTTAAACTCCTTGAAAAAAGAACAGTAACTCCTTATTGGTGCAGCAGCTCCTAGGCACAGGCTTGTTTGAGCCCGGCCAGGCGTGGCTCAGCGGTTGAGCATCAACCTAGGATCCCGGAGATCCCCAGTCGATCCCCAATCAGGGGTATGCAGGAGGCAGCAAATCAATGATGATTCTCTCACCACTGGCATTTCTCTCTCTTTCTCCCCCTCTCCCTTCCTCTCTGAAATCAATAAAGATACATTAAAAAATTAAATTTTTTAAAAAGACTTGTTTGAAGTGTGTGACAAATAACTTGAAAATGTATTTCTGCTCGATATTTTCAAATTATCCTCCAACTACTACCTTTTCTTACCTGCCCATCTACCCACCCAAGTGCAAAGCCCTCTGATGTAAACAGGATAAAAGTTAGCATGATTATTTCACAGGGGAACAGTTACATGTATAATTTTATGCTTTTAAGACATGCAACAAATCAAGAGATTTTTTAGACTTAGATTTCAGATTCTGACTCCACCTGAACCCTACCTGTTGTCAGTAGTGGAATAACACACAGGAGAAGCCCCCTTGTTATGGTGAAAGGTAGTGATTTTTCAACTGGTGCACAGCAAGAAGTTTTAATACATGCGTCAGGGGCACCGACCTCTTTTCCCTTAGGCTGTCAAACTAAAAAAATGGCAACAACAAACACAACAGCCATCCAGTGTGAAAATTATAGCTATTTTTTTGTCAGATTGACAAAAAATGTACTATTTGGTGTGCCGCAGAATTTTAGTAATTAGTTTATGTGTGCCATGAGATGAAAAAGGTTGAAAAACACTAGCCAAAGGAGACAGAACATCATTTTTTCTTTTGTTTACCTCTTCATACATGTAATATATTCTAACAGATCATTCCTTAAATGTACCCAAATTTAAGACATATTGTATACAACTTCTAAAAGATAAATATACGAAAACTCTCCCCCACAAGTACCTTAAGTGGAACTTAGGAGGGAAAAAACATTGTGTACAATAGAAAAAAAGGGATGATTTCGACCCCTACAAGTTCACTTACAGAACTACTTACTCTATGCACCTAATTTATAAGCAAATAGATGATGTAGGGCCTTATTACCTCCACAAGGGATTAAGGGGGGGGGGGGAAGCTAGATACTCCCATTTCCTGGGTAAATAAAAGCCAAAGTTGGAGTTATTTATTTACTTTAAATATATCTTTATTGATTTCAGAGAGAGGAAAGGAAAGGGATGGAGGGAGGGAGAGACAGAAACATCAATGATGAGTCATTGATCAGCTGCCTCCTGCACGCCCCCAACTGGGGATCGAGCCTGCAACCTGGGCATGTGCCCTGACCGGAATCGAACCCTGATCACCTGAATCCTAGGTCGATGCTCAACCGCTGAGCCACGCCCGGCAGGGCGGAGTTATTTTTTAACAGAGATCACAAAACTAGAAAGGAATCAGTGTGACCCCCAAACAGCTTTCCCCTTCTTAAAAACAAAACTCAGTTACAATCTATGCAAACTGAATAGTGAGACTTAAAATTATTATTTAGTGACTTCTTATAAAACACGAACACAGATTATTTAAAACCATTATGAGGAAATTTGGATTTCAATCAAAATAAAGCTTAGGTCTGCAACAAAATTAAGCTGTTTAAATTAAATATCAGCATCTGTAACATGTCCTCAAATCTATGCAAAGCATCCCAAGGAGACAAAAGTAGCATAAACCCTCCTTCCTCTCTAACTATAGTATAGGAGGGAGGAGAAGTGACCACACAAGCCAAGTGCTACTCTGTGTGGGACTATCTACAATTAGAGAGAAGAAAGTGAATTATTAACATGGTAAAAATTAAAGTGAGGTACTTTTGGAAAGTGTTTTATATCATTTCTTGCCAAACATTTCTATTACTAGAAGTTAAGGGACAACTATAAACACGTCAGTAACTCTGCTTTGAGATTCAAAACATAATTTAATTTTTTTAAAAAAAGGCAGGCAGGAAGAACTACTGTAACAGTAGTTATACTACGTTAGGTGGTAAATTACAAATCATTTTCTTCAATAGGGCAATTTACCTTAACACTTTAAATGTATTTTTCAAAGTCAAGCTATGATCCATTTATATGAAAGTAGGAATATATTTACATCTATACACAAACACATATTTATATACCTATACAAAAAAGTTTATACATTATGCAAAGTTTTAAATTTATGTCTAATTTTTGTGTGTGTACTATACAAATAGATACATATATATACTTATTTAAGCAGTTAAAATTCAATAAAAATCTTATGGCAGTGTAATTATGTATTTTTTTTCTTTCTCTTGCCCAAACTTTCTATAGTATCATCTTAGTATACACTTAATACTAAAGAATATTGCCAGAGATTACAAAATAGTACTTAAATAAAAAAACAACAAAATACCAATTTAAATGGCTATTAACTGAGTTCACCATTGGGTTCAACATCTTAAATGCTTCTAAGAAACCTTGGAAAGGTTTCTTATCTGGGATAAAAAGATAAATCTGATGAACTATAATTAAAATGCTAATTTGGAATGCTTTAAAAATCTGTTAAAATTCTATCTTCCAAAACACTGCCTGCTCCCTTACTCATTAAGCAATACCAAAGAAGCAATAAAATCAGATTCTTCAATAATCAGTATAGAAAGATGCAAGGGGGGGGGAGGGGAGTAACAGTGGAACTGAATTTTAAGCAATTATTTATAGAATGTCATTGTATAAACTATATTAAGCCAAAATAGTATCTTAAATAGCTAAATAACAATTTTATTTTTATTCCTTAAAATTCCTGTAATATGAGATGAACATTCTGAATCTGGCTATTAGTTTTATCTGGTACCACAAAGTGTCGAGAATCCCCACAGTAACCTCAGTAAGTCGCAACTGTCTAAAGGCCATCAGGTGAGGCTGCCACTCCAGCAAAGGCCTGTCTGAGGCTGCCTCCCGTCCTTTTCCTCCTACTGCATTTCTCTCGATGCTCTCTCTCCTTCAGGGTTACACAGAATAAAATGATGTATTATTTGCTATATTTACTAGACTAAATTCTATGCTCTATGTTCTTCACTTTAAAACTGAACAATTATAAAAAGTATTAAATTTCTCTGGAAAAAAGTTGATTTCTAATACATGGCATTTGATGTGACTTTTAATCTTGAGGGAAAAACAAAAAGAGAGAAAAGTCATATACTAAAAATTAAAATGTAGAGTTGTTAACTTAAGCTAATACCAATTATTCATCCATTTTCTGCCTGTAAACATTATCTACATCTTCAGACAACAAACTCATGTACCACATATAACAAAACTTTTCTTTAGGAAGTTTCTTACTTGTCTCTAGATGCTCCCAGCGCCAAAACAATAGGATCTGCAATCTCCAGCATCGACTGCAGGATAGAAGCTACAACAATGAAAAGGATAATACTGAGCAGGAAAGCCCGGTGAACCACCTGCAGCTCTATCAGACCAGTCTGCACCGCCAGGATGAGCAGCGTAACTCCTTCTGTCATGCCCCTAAAAAGCATACAATTTCAGGAAAACAAACAATAATCAGAATCTCATTTACTTCCAACAAAAATAATCTAAAGGCTTAGACTGTTGTTACATATTTGTGATCATTAGACCAAAGAAACCCACAAAAAACTTGATCAGAATATTAACTTATCATATAATACTGATGTAATACTATATAGTCATAATGTATCACCGCATGTGCAAAACATAACTATTACTTAGCAAACAATAAAGCAGGAAAAAAGCACCTTCTGAGATACATAAGTGTTCTAACTAGACTTTGATAATGAGAAAAATATCTCTGCCATTCTTCGATATCCACTGCATTACACATATTTACATCATGAGACATTAACAGATAAGACCTTTCTGGAGAAAAATTTGCTAATAAATTTAAAATGAATTAACTTACTAGAAATAATTTTTCCTATGATTGTACTATGCAAGTAAAAATGTATATGTATCAAGGAAAATACAGTGAATGATAGAACATGTTACACAACATCATGGGGATACAGTCAGCAAAATCCAGATTCTGAAAAATTAAGTAAGACTGTCTGGTATCTTCAATAAATAAAATGAGAGAAAATAATATAAAGATAGCAGGGACCTAAATATTAAAAGTGACTTAAGAGACATATCAAACGTTGCAATATGGGTCTTATTTGGATCTTGAATTGACCAAACAAAATGTTTAAAACATTTTAGATAATTAGGGAAATCTGAACACCAACTGGGTATTTGATGTCAAGCAATTCTTTTGTTAGGAATAAACATTCTATTGTTGTTATGTTTTTTCAAAATATTTATAGACTGAAATATTTATGGGTAAAATGATATTATGTCTGGGATTTACTCCAAACAAATGCAGCCAGGGGGTTATGGAGGAGGGGACAGGGTGGGTGGAGTTGATAAGAGCATGCATGACACAAGACTGTACATGGGAGTTCATTTTACTATTCTCTCAGCTTGCAATTTGCCTAATTAAGGGTTTAAAAATTAAAGAGACGTATATAAAGATACTCATAACAGCATTACTTTTTAACAGCAAAAAAAGAGAGAAAGAGATATAAACTCATTATTTTGGAATACTATGCTTTCATCAAAAAGAATGAGATATATCTATATATGTTGACATAAAACAGAACACTATTTGAAACATATTGAGTGAAACAATAAGGTGCACAACAGTGTGTATAGCATGCAAAAATGAACCAAAAAAAAAGTATATATACATGCACTTTTCCCTGTAAGAAATATTAAAATAGTCACAGGAATATTAAGTACAGCTGAGGAAATATAGTCACTAATATTGTAATAACTATGTACATGTCAGACGGGTACTAGATTTATTGGGATGAACACTTCGTAATGCATATAAATGTCTAATCACTCTGTGGTACACCTGAAACAAATATAACATTGTATGTCAACTGTAATTCAAAAATAAATTTTTAAAAAATGGGTAAGAGGAAAACATTTTAAAAAGAAATTTTAAAATAACCATCAATAGCTGTTAGCTTTGGGGAGAGGAAATGGGAAGTAAAGGGAGGAAGCTGTTACTTCCCATTTTGTACTTTCTGAATGGTATAAATTTTGTGAACTTACACAGGAGTTATTTTTCTTTCTTACCCTCCCCCTTTTTCCCATTACAAAGGTGCTGGCACGAAGATTTTGGAGCATAGATTTTTTAATTTGCTGTCATAAAAAAAAATAATACCCCCCCCCCCAAAATCCTCCACCGAATTTACAAGGTATTCACCATCTACAAATTCTAAAATAATCCATAAAATTTTAAAGAGTTTAAGAAGAGGTTATATAAATGAAACCATGAAACTCCTATATTAAAATAACAAATCATGACAAGTTCTAGAAATATGGTTTCCCAATACCTGATCTTAGTAATTTTAATAGCCAATAGTTAACTGTTCTGCATTCTCATTAGTGGTATCCTTTGAAACTTTGATTAGTGTCAAAATTAGTTCAAACATTTAAAAAAAAAACCTTTAAGTATCAAATATAGAAATCTAATTTAAAAGAGCTATACTTTAAATAAGAAAAAACAAGCTATGAAAAAAATCTCTAAAACAAATTTAGGAAAGAGGTGTCCAATATGCATTGTTATGTACATAGATTAAAAATCATCTTTTATACATGGAAACACAATTATTTTTTCATAGTATTTTAATCCCAATGTTGCAACCATTCAAAAAACAAACAAAAAAAACCCTCCTCAAAATCCCATTTCCTCTAAAATTCATCAACAAAAAAAATGTGTCATTATTTCTTCAAGTCATATATAAGATTTAAATTTCTAGAGATTTCTAGAGAACTTACCGATTCATGGCAGGATCATTCATGAAAGCTCGATAACCCTGCAAGTAAAACTTGCAGAGGGTCAGAACACCCAAGGCAACAAAAGAAACTGTGAAGACCAAACCCAGGAGAGAGTAAGGAGTGCTGCAGCATTCAGCAATACTAGAAGAAAGGGGAAATATTGATAGATAAAAATTTTCTATTTGGAACAAAAACATCTTAAGCTTTTAAATAACCACCAAACTTGATCTGATCCTCATTAATTAAAACACTCCAAACTAAAATTTCAGATGACACCTCCTAACCACTCTATTAATAATTTAAATCCACTTATTATCCTGACCTACATTTTCTTACCCCTTTGGCAAATATTCAGTACACAGCACTGTATATGAAAGTCTTCTTTATTTTTAGTTACCTAGCATCTCCTTCAAATGCATCATCTCCTTAAAACTCTCAGGCTTAAATCTTGTTCAAACCTTGAGAAACACATAATTAACATATTGGTGATATTGAAAAGAAACATGTATAGTTGTCCACTGTTTCTTTTGAAAAATGCTGGCTGTTCAAATTGTTCAGACTACACTGCTACTATGGTTACAAGCTGAAACTCCTTACTTGACCAAACTGCTATTGGGCAGGGTCTGTGTTGACTCTGATGCCCCCTGACTCACCTCACTTCTTCAACAGTCCTCCACACTGTTGGTGTTTTCAAATTAACTTATTTAGGTTTAGTTTAATTTAATTTAGATCAATTCATTTTATTCTGGGTTATTTCAGAAGCATGTCCAAGAATATAGCCCAAGACCATTTAAAAATAATTTTAGTATCAACATAAATATTTGCTATAACTATCACAAGAACCAAGATCTTACACTAAAGCTTGGAAATACTTCCATATTTTATGTAAATACATTCATTGCTTTCACCGAATATATTAGATATTAACTTACTAACAAGTAATTAGAAAATATATGTAATATATGTACCAAAATAACTTGGATTTAGCACCTAAGAAATGTTCAAAGTGCTGTTAGCTTCAGTTTTAGAATTTCAGAGCAGAATTTCACTTGGATGCGCGAGGAATTCATGCAGGGAAATCATGTCTGTCCTTTAGGTAGCTCCATGCTTCTGCTGCAAAGCTATCCTTCCTACACAACTGCTTACAAGCTAGTTTTTATGGGAAAACATGTAATTTTATGCAGACCAGTGTACATTATAATGAGAAAAACATGTCTGGTTTTATGTTAGGAATGAAAATACCTACCAATCATGGTGGTTCATAGCTAAAAGAATAAACAATGATACAGCATTCTTCTAAATCTAATTTCTGAAAGGTTTGACATTTTTCTGAAAGAAATCATTATATAACATATTTAAACAAACTGCCCAGTAATTAAAAAATAGGAAAATCACGACTGAAAATAATACTAAAAATTTAACTTTGCTTTCACTGGAAAATCTGAAAATTTTACTGAAGGTCCATACTATTCCTGTCTTTATATGTAGAGAAGTCTTTTACACTGAAAGAGTATGATTTAAAAACATTTTCGAGAGAAGCACATTCCTTTTCTCTCACTTTAGAAAAGAATGTGGTGCTATTTTTCAAAAGAGAGTATAATAAAGAAAACAAAGGCTTTCAACCTAGCTTTGGGGAAGTGAAAGAGTTTGGGAAATTTATAAAAGTTTTTCTTCCCCTCTCTCTTCAAGGAGACACTTTATTGACTTTAGTTTCTATTTCCTAGCTGCAAAAGAGCCTTCTTTTTGTTTTTCAGTTCGTCTGTGTATGCTTTCTTATTGGTTTGTTTAGTCAGGGTGTTCTGGTATACTTGCAATCCTTCTTTTTTGTAAATAAGTTGTTTTTTGGCAAGGCAACACACAAATATAACTGGGCACACAAGAGCATCGAGAAGGCCAAAGAACAATGCTTGCAGAGACATAAACCAATCAAAGAACCATACGGGAATTTCTCTATTAAAAACCAAGTTAAAGCATTCTCATTTTGAGGATCAATCTATCCTATGTATAAAAAAAGGAATAGAGAGAAAAATTAGTTTGTCATATATCTAAACCTCACCTAAAATCTCAGTATTATTTTCTTACTTCATAACTAAATCCAAATTCATTCACAGCTTACTGCCTGTTGAGCTTATTATGTATCACACTATGCTATTCTTCATTCCATTGTGCTCTACGATGGATAACCACCTAGTTTAAAACATAGCCAACCCCAGTGCCACACTGTTATTATTCTAACCTCAGGATTTTCTCTCTTTAAATTCAGTTACTTTTTGGATTACTTTAAAATTCTGCATAAAAACTCCATAATATTTCCATAAAAGTTAACAGCAGTAAAACTTAATTAATAATGGACCATTAAAATGTGTTTGATACTAGTTTGTTGCATGTTTATAGAAGCTACTTATCAATTAAAAGTGTTATTTTCAGAAGTACAAAGCCTGACTTAGTACCAGTAAGTTTATTCTACTTGTCAACAGAGGTACTGCCTCATGACATTTTTAATAATATCCAACTTTGTGTAACATTTTCGATCTTAACAAATAGCATGCCCCTTAAGGACCGTAAATTTGTCTCAAACTTCTCATTCCCTGTACCACTGAGTACACAGTGTTCCATCATTTTGGATGGCTGAGAAACAATGGTCCTATTAATTGAAACTCAAGATTTTTATCTACCCGTATTTCCTTTCCAGGACAGTTTCATTCTTGCCTTTTAAGGTGACAGTGAGGCAAGGAACAAAGGTGTGCACCCATGTGCTAGATTCTGAGGGCTTGAGATTCAAACTCAGTGGAAAAATGACAAGTGTGGGTCTAGCATAAGCTCACAGCGAAGTGGGAAAAGACTCTAATGACCTAAAGACAATTTTTTCATACTAAACTTTAAAGACCAAGTCTTATAATTCCTTTGGGTTAAACAGTAAAGTACTACAATATACCCACTGCACCAATTACTTGACTCAATAATAAAGCAAAACAGTAAAAATAACAGGGTATAGCCTGGCCGGCGTGGCTCAGTGGTTGATCGTTGACCCGTGAACCAGGTAACATGCTGGGTTGAAGGCTCAATCCCCAGTAGGGGGTGTGCAGGAGGCAGCCGATCTATGACTCTCTCTCTCATCGTTGATGTTTCTATCTCTCTCCCTCCTCTCCCTTCCTGTCTCTGAAATCAATATATTTAAAAAAATAATAAAGGGCCATAGTGAAAGCGCTTAGGTAAGTCACAGGGTGCAAATTCAGATGGGGTTTTGAGGTCAGAGCTGCTGCTTTCTTTTTTTTTTTTAAATATGTCTTTATTGATTTCAGAGAGAGGAAAGGAGAGGGAGAGAGACAGACAGAAACATCAATGATGAGAGAGTCATTGATCAAGCCCACAACCACGCATGTGCCCTGACCGGGAATCAAACCCTGATCGCCTGGATCCCAGGTCGACGCTCAACCGCTGAGCCACACCCGGCCGGGCAGTGCTGCTGCTTTCAGCACCACCTGGGTGTCTTGGTACAGTTTCCCCAGCTATGAAATGGTAATAACAACAAAGACACCAATCTCTGAAGATTGCAGAGAAGACTAAGTATGTGGAAAACTGTTTACTAGTGTGGCTGGCACATATTAAATACTCAATAAATCATAGCTATTTTCAGTAACATATTTTTCCTTTAGTGACCCAATAATTTAACTTGAAACTGCAAGAAATTATTTTTACAATTTGCTATGTACCTTTCCACAAATCACTTGCTGTACTTATGTCCATGGTGCAGCCAAATATACCACCATTATTATATTAGCACTTCCCAGAATCACCAGACCTGGGTAGCCACTGAATGAAAAACCTATCTTCATTAAATATGAAGTACTATAATATGACTGATGAAAGTTAATTTGCAAAACTTACGACTCCTAGCTCAGTTTTCTCTTCCTAAGCTTATGTGCAGTATCAGATACTCTCATTAATTACCTTGTCAGAAAAAGGAAAAGCAGCCGCTCCCGAGATGCAGGCTGATCTCGAGTGCTGAAGTAGGAGTAAATCTGGAGAGCAAACAAGACGAGCCAGAAAACCATGAAAAGTACAGGGACCACCAGCTGATTCCACAGGGACATTCCCAAGGCTAGAAGGCCGTACACCTCCACTACCTGAGTCAGAAAATAAGACAGGAACACATCTTGTATCACATGGCAATAAGCACTTTTAAGCACAAGAGTTCATTCTAAAATAAAGAGAAAAAGTAAATTGCTTTTATTGTAAGATTGTTTCAAATAAATCCCTTAAAAGTTAGCTCTACCCATACAGTTAACAAACACCATGTTTTTAAAATTTTACTGGTTTTGCATTACTATTAACACTTTACACACACTCATCAAATAGCAACAGTAAATTGCCCTAACAGTTCCAAGATAAAGTCACACGCGGAGTAAAACTGCATAAAAGGCAATACCAGGAGCCTTGCTAAACTTACTCATATCTAATCAAAACAATGAGGACTAGCATGAATGATGCAATATTGCTTGAGGGACTTGGAAAAAAAATGAAATTTACGAGGAAGAATTTTTCAGGGTTTATTCAGGTATGTCACAGATGAGAAACAGTTTGATGGAAGACAAAACAATCACTGGAGAGGTATACTCTATTGTAAAGCAAAGATAATTATGGAGTTTACCCACCCAGATAATTAGCAGGTTTTCCCCTTTGCTCCTACTGTGTACTTATCAAGCAACATTTCTCAATTTGGTTGGCCAAGTACATTAACACCAGGAAACAAGACACACCTAAGAAAAGTTTATTAATCTACTTTAAGTCAATAAATTACCTTTCTAGCTTATAAAACAATCTCTCATGCAATTGATTCTCATGATCTGATTAGCCTAAGAGCATAAACGTAATGACATTTCTGGAGTTACCTAACGAGGAACCTCACAGGGTAGCACAACAGGGTTCTTCTCCCAGGCAGGCTACGTGCTCTAACCTAAGCAGTCAACTGGTCTTGCTGGAACTCTCAATGTGATGTTTCAATAAACTGTAAAGGTCTTAAATTAAAATACACAGACTTGCAAGTTGTTCTGGTTTCTAATTAGTATCTCTCTACATAGGTAAAGATCTTTAAGTATTAATTTAAAATACACTGACTTGCAGGTAATTCTAAATTTAAATTTTTTCCATCTGTAAGTCAAATGCTTTTTCTAAAATCTAGTCAAGCTTAACCTCACTTTCCCCACCTAGAAAATATTTCCGGGGGGGGGGGGGGGACGACACAACATGGAATTGGTCAACTAGCTGTAAAATTATTATTAGCAGCAAACTGATGGTTGAGAGGTAGACAGTACTTTTTCTCCTTTCCATTCAAGGAACAGACCACTAAACAACCTGACAGTATTCATTTCTTGCCAGCAAATTCTTTCCAGGTCATGAACTTCATAACCTACAATGTGTTTTCAACCACACCACCAAGTGATGCATGAATCTTAGGGCAACCAAGAGTGTCAACATGACAGTGAGAAATGGAGGCTTTGTCCTTACGGCGATTAAATAAACTATGTCTCACTGACATTTACTCAATACCTACTGTTTCTTACAAACTTGGATAGCTCCACACGACTAAATTCAGAGAAAAATTTACACAAATTAAACTGTCATTCTCTCTCTGAAGACAATGACAACCCTTCCCCCTGAAGCAGCTCTTATGGAGAGACTGAAAATAACCTCATCTCAGGAAGATCTACTTTCAGGAATCACCCAATATTGTGTAAGATGAAGAAAGAAGGAAGGATTAGGCTAAGGCCAAGAGCTTAGAAAATTTTTTTCTGGGAAATCTGCCCCTGGGGCCACAACAACACAAAAACCTGCTTCACTGAGTATGTCTGGACAACCTGAGAGCTTCCTGTACCTTAAGGTCATATACAGTCAAGAGGCAGAAGACAATGCCCATTTCAACATTCTTTTTATACCAAGGCAGGTTTTAAGCTCTATTTTATATAATATACTGCAACCTCTCAAATCAAACAGAAATACTTATCTCCTGAGTATCTATCGTCTGTGTCTAGGAAAAGTGTGTTAGAGGAAAGTCTGAATAAAGTAGGAGGCAGAAGCACGTCACATCAGTCAGTCATTCAAGTACTACACCTAAACAAAAGCCATCCTGTTTCCACCCAGAACTACTCAACTTCTCAGGGTAAACAAATTAGGCAAACACAGAGGGAAAATTGCTGTTACAACTGGACTATAATCAGGGGGAAAGAGAGGACTGCACCTCCAGATATTCAATTCTGTATTATTTTTGTCTTCATTACAACGGTTAACACATACTGAGCCACGTCTGCCTGGCACTGAACTCCTTTGAATCTCACAGCCACCCTATGAATTAAAATTAAGCACAACTGCTATTATTAGCTGCATTTTACAGACAAGTGAAGGTGCACGGCTATCCCAGGTTACACAGCTAGTAAACAGAACACCAGAGTGAAAACCCAGAGAAATCACTGCCCTTTACTGCCTCTCAGTGGAACTTCCTAACAAAAAATCTCAGATGTTCCTAACTGGGTTGAAAATAGTTGTTGTCTTGACACCATGAAACAGAATGTTCCCATGACCACAACAGTGAAATAAAAGTGAACTAAATCTTTAATATACGTAATATGTATGTAGAATTTTATCTACCTGTGCGTGGTTGTCAGTCTTACCTGAACCAATTCTCTGTAGGCAGACTTAGCAAGGTTATAAGGTACTAAAAGATTAGACCCAAGAAAATAGAGAACTTCCAATCCCGTAAAAATCATAGCAAATTTGTTGATGATAACAATTGTCTCCAGAGGAACAAGGCAGAGTCGTGCGAGCAGAGGGAGCATGTGAGCGGAAAAGAGCCATATCTGCTTCGTTTTCATGACACAGGAGCATAAAGTGCACACCACCAACTGACCTAGACGGGGGGAGAAGGCATTTAATTTTGAGATTTGGCGTCCACAAAAAACATAATTCACTGTCAATAAGGGTGACGACAAAGCTTATGAAAAAACCTAATTAGGATCTCTTAGATCAGTCTTAACTGCATCTGAGCTGTAATTACATATTCATGTGTTCTATGAATCTTGAGCAGCAATTCCCTAGGATTGAAAAAAACAGCACAAATATCCTCACCCCATTCCAGATGGCCTGGGTAATATGTAGAAAGTTTTTCAAGTGTCTAAATCAATAGTAGGATTCAGTTAACTGCTGTTGTATGTATATAGCTCCTTTTACAAAGGTGCTCGATATTTAACTCTCCTGGTCTATAAGGGAAAACACAAAATCCAAGAGGCACAGTTACTTGTCCAAGATCATGCTATGACAAGATTTATTCTGAAGTTTTTGATCTTTAATTGCTTTTTCAGGACCATGAAAGCCTTCTCAAATCACTCAATACCGTTAAAACTGAAAAGTTTAAGCAACAAATTCTCAAAGAGGATTATGCATAATTATTATAGAAAAGTTAGGAAATATAGAGAAGTAAAAAAGAAAAAAAAACCCTCAATCTCTTAAAATTCTATCACCCAAAGGTAGCACTGCTAATATGTTGCGTCCATTAAATGAAGTACTACATGCAAAGCCTTAGCACTGTATTTGAAACCTAGTACTTGCTCAACCAAAGTTAGCTATTCATATTATTTGTTACCTCTTCAGATTTATTCCATGCACATGAATGTACACAAATGTTTTGTGTGAAGATGTATAGTGTATATAATATTTTATAATCAGCTCTTTTCATGTAATACATATTATGCATGTATCTCCCAATAATAATAAATATATATATATGGGTGGTTTTCTTAGTTGTATGGTATATTTCACTGAATGTATATGACACAATATTAGCATTTGGCTGTTTTTAAATATTTCACAATTATAAAAAGCTTTGTTATTAATAAGCTTGCACATTTATGACATACTTGGAGCACATTTCCTAATATTTTCTTAGACTCAATTCCTAGAAGTGCAATTACAGAGCCAGAAGAAGAAACATTTTTTAAGGCTTTTGACACATACTATCCGATTACCCTACAGAAAAGGAATACCCAGTGAACAGGGCGCCCATTTTCCCACTGACTTGCCAATAGTGAAAATAATTTAAGGGAATGCAAGGAATATTCATATTCTCTAAGTTTTTCAAAATTTCTATGTTGTTGATTCCCAGTAGCACTGACATTACAAGTGCATTAAAAACGTGCAATGATTTGGTGAAGTGCTCACTCACATTCTCTGCTCACTCTTCTACCTGAATATGTAGTCTTCCATGTTTGATCAAGGTGTCACCTTTATCATATGATAGTATTTTCCAAATGTGTCATCTGAGTATTTTAATAACCTTTTGCTCTTATTAGTATTAGTTTCTATTATAAAAAGCCACACCTATCAATCGTTTCCTTAATGGTTTCCACCTTTAGTGCCATGGTTAATTATATGGCTTCTCTCACTTGAGTATCCAGGGCCCTGGCCGATGTAGTTCTGTTAGATGGAGCATCGTCCTGTATACTGAAAGTCATGGGTTCAATTCCTGGTCAGGGCATTTAACCAGGTTGCTGGTTCGATCCCTGGTGGGGGTGTATACAGGAGGCAACCAATTGATGTTTCTCTCTCTCTTCCTTCCCCTTCCTCTCTCTCTAAAATCAATAAAAACATATCCTCAGGTGAGGATTATAAAATAAAAGAGTATAGAGGATGGGGCAATGTAGGTTTACAGTTGTTTGTACAGAAAATAATACATTGATAATACAAAAATAAACTGTGTTTTATGTACTCACAACTATAAACCTACTTTTGTCCCACCCTGTACAAGTATACAGTTAATTACCTATATTTTCTTTCAGTAGTCTTTAATTTAAAAATTAATACATTTAACATTTTAGAATAAGATAAAAAGACCTAAGTTTGTTTTACCAGATGTTTAGTCAGTTGCTTCAAACCAAACTGTAAGAAACATCCAACTCTTTTCTCATTAGTTTGAAATGTCACTTCAGTACACTTCCAAATCTTCTGTATCTCTGTGTTTGTGTTGGAACTTACTGTGTGTTTTTTTCAATGACCTACTCTGATGACAGTACCACACTGTTCCTTTTCACTGATTGGACGTCTCCTTGCACTGCTCCTTTCAGAATATCTTGAAAATTCTTGAGCATGGTACCTTCCAGATTACTTAAGAATCATTTATTATGTATCAGATGGGTACTAGACTTATCAGGGTGACTACTTCATAAGGTATACAAATGTCTAATCACTATGTTGTACACCTATAACTAATATAACATTGCATGTCAACTTTAACTAAAAAGTAATTTTTTAAAAAGAGGTATCTAGAGCCCTGGCCAGGTGGCTCAGTCAGTTGGAGTGTTGTCCTATGCACCAAAAGGCTGTGGGTTTGACCCCTGGTCTGGGTGCATAAGAGAGGCAACCAATTAATGTTTCTCTCTCACGTCGAAGTTTCTCTCTCCCTCCCTCCCCCTTTCCCTCTCTAAAATCAATAAAAACATATCCTCGGGTGAGGATTTAAAACACAAACAAAAGGTATGTAGAAGTCCCAGATCCCACCCACCCCCAAAAAGGATCATTTAGTCAAATTATTTTCCTTCCCTCTTGCCAATGAAAAGCACAACAATACTTTGGGATATTTTTTTTGGCGGGGGGGGGGGGGGTGTTAAACCACACCTGAGAATTTTTTTTCCCACTGATTTTTTTAGAGAGAGTAGAAGGGAGGGAGGTGGGGGGGAAGAGAGAGACATTGATGTGAGAGAGAGACATAGATTGGTTGTCTCTCACACTCCCCCAAACCCGGCTGGGGAATGGAACCTGCAACCCAGGTGCATGCCCTTGACCAGAAATTGAACCAGTGACCCTTTGGTGCAAGGGCTGATGCTCTTAACCCCTGAGCCACACTGGGATTTTTCTCTGTGTGTTCTATCCATATTACTGTTAGAAGAATACAAAAATTGCAACCATTTTTACAGAAAGCCAAATGTTTATTAAGAACCTACTTGTTATAATACATGTGGTATTTTCTCCCATAAAGCATTAATGTTAGCCTTTAAAGGACTGATATTCATATCACATGAAAAACATTCATAAAGGCATAAAAAAGAGGAAAACCTGTAACAATAAAAAACCAAGAAGAGAAGCCACCAAGTGAAATATGCCAACATTTTAAAGTAGAGAAAACATAGAGATAGGAGGCAACATAGTTTTAGCCAGGCTACTACTCTTCCCCCGCTCAGGGAGGAAGACTGCAGCTTGCTCTCTGGAGAGGCTGAACAGACTCCTGGACACCGTGCCCAGCCAGGGCAGGTGACGTGCCCAAATGAAAAGAGGGAATTAAAATAAAAGTCTGCACCCCAAAGGATGAGATCTCTCTCGATCTCCAAACACTGCTACCATGTTTGCTGCCACCCAGGTCTAGTCAGTGACACCAGCTTCCCCAAGAGAGGACAGAAAGATCCCCCTTTAGGGAAAATGACCAAGTCTAAGTGAGAAGACCTACAAATTCACTTAAAGTAGCCAGCCTCACTTGAACACCTACTGTGTTCACACCAGGTAGTAAGCCCTAAAGAGATTCCAGTCGCCAACTCAATAACTCACTTTAATACAAATGATCTGTCAAGGACTCCAGGTATTTCAGTAAAACGAATGGCTTAATCAGCCTCAGGCGGGGCCTAGGCATCAGTGTTCATAATTCTTTTTTAATAATAACCAGGTGTTTCCATCCAGGTTTAAGAAGCATGGCTGTCCCATGAAAGACAAAGACCAACACAAACAGGAAAAGGAAACATAACAAAAGAAAGCTTCAAAGAGATAAAAAATAGATTTAAGAAATTTAAGAAGATTGTCATAGTAAAAAGAAGTATTCAATAAAAACAAGCTCCTGGATATTAAAGATATAAGAAAATACAATAAAGGTGTTGGAAGATAAGTTGAGAAATTTCAGAAAGTAAAACAAAAACGGGGGGGGGGGCCAAGGGGAGGAACAGAACTGTAAGAAAGTTGAGGGGGGGCTCGAGGTAGGAGAAGCTTAATCCAAGTAACAGGATTTCCAGAAAGGGATATAAAAGAAAACAGCAGGAATGACATCTGAAAGTGGAGAGGAGAGAAAGGTACAGGAGAGAGCTGTTTTTCATCATAAAACTGTAGTATTTCTTGACTTTTAAGAAAATGCTTTAAGCCCGGCCAGGCATGGCTCAGTGGTTGAGCATCAACCTAGGATCCAGGAGACAGAGGTTTGATTCGATTCCAGGTCAGGGCACATGCCCGGGTTGCAGGCTCGATCTGGGGGCATGCAGGAGGCAGCCGATCAATGACTCTCATCATTGATGTTCCTCTCTCTCTCTCCCCCCCCCCATACCTTCCTCTATCTGAAATATATTTTTTTAAAAGAAAATGCTTTAATAATAGGAAAGATTAGGAATTTTCTTTCTGGCAAAGCTTACTTTCCCTGTGCTCACAGCTATGACATTTAAATTTCCTCGTTCAGCATGATGTAAACTTCCCCTAAACTCTGAACATTCCCACAAGCCTATGCCAGCACACGAGTTGCTCGGCTCGGGATTACAGGCTTCACTATCTTCTTTCACAGAAAATGATGAATCACGCTATGATTCTAAGAGAAGACTCCTCCTACTTGGACGAAAGGAGGAAGGAGTCATACTGTTAGTGGAAATCTCTACTGTATCTCCAAAAGAACAGGAAATTGTTTATTACGACATGTCAATTATAGCTGGTAAATCTGACTAAATCAAAATCTCAATCTCAATGTACTCTTTGGATTTCAGAATTCCACTATGAGAAATATCTCCAAGAAATCTGCAACCCTAAGAAATGATGGCATATTCAAGTTACTTAGTTCCTCATTAAAAGCTCATTAGTGAAATGCAAGAAAAGAAGAAAGTTACTTTAAAATCAAAGTAGGAGGAAAACATGTTACTTATTAATAGTTCATGGAGTTAGTTTTATTTCTAATTAATTGAATCTTAGTTGAGTATACAGACTATTATAGCCACTGAAAGGAGCAATTTAAAAAAATGTTTCAGATTTATACTAAATTGTATCGATCACAGAATAAAAGAGAACAATTTACAAACTTTCTAATCTGGCAAACATTCCCACACTTGAATGCTGCCATTACTGAACATACCAACTCATAGGATATACGCATAAAGCAACATTATCTTTGTCTCCTGCTGTCTTTTAAAACCCATTCTGAAGATTAAGTGTTCTCCTACCCCTACAGTAAGCCCCATAACTTTTCTAATCTAGTTTAAATTACAGTCTCAATCTGATAGTAACCAAAACTTTGAAACTGATTCAAAGCTGAGGCTTTCCCCTTACTCTGGATCAGGCCTCCTATGAGACTGTATATAGGAAACCTGCATTGTGAGAGAGGGTGGAGCACCTATGGCAGGCTTCTCCCTCTTTCTTTGCCACTACCATCTCCCTCTCTTCTGATTTACCCAGGATTGAAAAAGGGAGGGAAGGAGAGGGAAGGAAGCAGGAAATTCTTACTCAAGTGTACTCTGACAATGATATGAGTTCCCCAGAATTGGGGGAGTTTAAAACTGATCATTCTCTTGGGCAATTTAATGGGTTCTTCTGAGACTGTTCCCATCACTGTGCATCTCATCTAAAGTACCCCTGGTGCTTGTTATGTACCTTCCCTCTGGGTGTTTTTTGGTTCTTTCCTTGGCTCCAGAGTATCTGGAAGTTCACTCCCTGCTGGGGTCTTATTATCCTTCTAAAGAGCCCTACTGGAAGGACCTAAGAAAATCCCTTCATCTAGTCCACAGGAAACTAACATTCTTTGCCTAAACAGATTAGAAGATGCAGAGAACCCCAGAAATCACGCTCATTCTATAGTCAGAAAACTCAACAGCCAGCCACTCTGCTGCTGGCCTTAATATCCGATTAGAATGATAATATGAGCACATATGTAATTTTTAATTTTCTGGTAGCCTCACTTCAGAAAGTTCAAAATAACAGGTGACATTAATGAATATATTTTATTTAATATAACATATCCCAAATATCATACATATAGACATTCAGATCTACATACAAAAATTAAAGAGACACTTTGCATCCTTTCTGTACAAAGTCTAAGAAACTGGATGTGTGTTTTACACTTACGGTATATCATGTGAATGTGGACTGGCCACATTTCAAGTGCTCAGTAGCCACATGTGGCTAGTTCTGGATGATGCGGCTTTAGATTTTGCAGGCTTGGCCAGACACCAGTCCACAGTATCTTGCACCACCACCCCCCCCGCCACCTAAGCCACAGAATACGCGACTCTCTAAATGGTCCACACTGAATTCTCTCGATCTGGGGAGGTATTTCAGAGAAAACAGTTCTCTCTAAAGAAAGCCTCCTTCAGTCTCCAACACTGGACCTTTTAATACCTGCATGGGTGAAGTTAAGAGCCACAAACAGGTTTTCTCTCACTTCCTTTTCTGCAACTCTGGCACAGGAGGGTCTGGTACCTCACTTTATACTGTATCTATATTGTTTGGGGGCTTTAGCCAACACTTCTATTTTTACATTCTGCTACCTGAAGATTTCAATCATGTCTCAAGTTCTGGATGTTTCTGGCAATTTGTTTTTGACTATAGGGTGATGGCTTTCAATAGTAATAAATAACTTTTAAGACATTACATATTTCATTTTGATCTTACAAAGTCCTAATTAGTTTTTATTAATCTTCCCAAATACTTAAAATACCACTAAAAAGCACAAGCAACTGTAGGCAATGTATGATTATAAACACATAAAATAAGAAACACTGATGCAAGGGGAAAAGGGGCTAAGAAAATGGAATATTTAACAATGCCTGTATTTTCAGAGTCGCTGAGTTTTCCAAATTTTTTTGGTAGTAATTATGCACCAATTTTATAAGATAGTAAAACTGGTTGGTTCCTACCTACACTTTTAATTCTTTTATAGTACTTACCTATTAAGGCTGTGGTAAATCGATTCATGGAGAGAGGCTCTAAATACATTGGTCCTTCATAGGCGGATTCCAGTTCACTTCTAACATAGTCCCTAAATAAATAAAGGGATAAAGACGGATTAGATACATTCCAAGTGCAGGTGGGGGACAGAAACAGCCAAAGCACAGAATCCTTATAAAAAGCACATTCTGTTAATTACACCTCTCTCCACATCTACACTAAGGAAAAATTTGGGGATAACAAATTACATAGGGATGGCCTTCATCTCCTTCCAAACACAATTTACAGAAAATGGATTTTACTATGCAGAGAAGGCAGCCGAAACTCTACTGTGTGGGACTGTCTTTCTTCCCATGACCTTATTAAATACTTTATGCCCAGCAAAAAGCCAGTCAAGGCGTCATCTCTTTATCCAGTACTTAATAATATCCAGTAATATTACATTCATGATCTCCCGTCGGCTCTCTTCCTCCATCCACCCAGTCTTATTTTCCCCAAAGTTTTGTCCCCAGTTATACTTAATTACAGGTAAAATCTCAAACTAGTTAGAAAACTGGCTCATAGGAGGATAACCCTTAGAAAATGTGACTTTCAATTCTGTCGGGCATTTAAGTAGGCTATCCATTTATTTTGAGACAAATCATAAATCAAATCAAATATTCCTTTTTAAATTTAATTCATTTAATATGTGATTACTAAGAAACAATATGATTTAAGTAATAGCCAAGGAGTCTTTACACTCTGAGAAAACCACCACTAGGGCTTAGGTAGGAAGCACAGAAAGGAGGAATTTAATTTATTACCAGTAAGCTAAGTGGTAACACTAGAACATGGCTAAGTTCTTTTGACATCAAAGTGGGAAAACTGTTTAAAAATCCTTCCTCTTTTCAACTGATCATGCTTTATTCACCGTATTTCAAAACAGTCTAAGTGTTTCACGTATTTCTGAACAAACTCATATGGCTGTATTTACTTTATCTGTGAAATTCTTCCTATGAGGCAATTGAGCTGAATTCCTTCAGCATACCACAGCCCAACAAGAAGTGACCCTCACACAATTAGCATGGAGAGTGCTGCCAAAAATCAAAATTAAAAACTCAAATAATACATTTTTAAGAATAGGAGCAGTCTGGGGAACAATTCTACAAGTCAGCAACTAAGCTTCATGGGTGATTTAGCAATTCTCCTCGATCACTCTGACAACCACTTCTAACAAATAATGCATTAACAGTTTCTACGAAAAGCGAAAGCCAAACTCTCAAGAGGAATGGTTTTACTTATTATTTTTATTATTATTTTAATCCTCACCCAAGGATATGTTGTTTTTTTCTTTTTTTCTTTTTTAAATCCTCACTGGAGGATATCTTTTCCATTGATTTTTTTCAGAAAGGAGGGGAGGGCGCAGGGCACTGATATGAGAGAGACACATCGATTGGTTGCCACCTGCACATGCCCCGGCTGGGGCTGGAGCCGCCTGCAACTGAGGTGCGTGCCCTTGACCAGGAAATCAAACCCGTGACCTTTTGGTCTGTTGGTTGACACTCTAACCACTGGGCTAAACCGGCCAGGGCACTTTTTTTTTTTTTTTTTAAAGACAGGAAGGACTGAGGGGGGGGTCAGGGAGAAACATGGATTGGCTGCTTCCTGTACACGCCCCAACCAGGGATCGAACCTGTAACCTGGGTATGTGCCCTGATCAGAAATGGACCCTGTGGCCTTTTGGTGTACAGGACAATGCTCCAAGCAACTGAGCCACACCAGCCAGGGCACGAGGAATGATTTTAATGCAGTGGTTGTCAGCCAGGGGTGATTTTGCCCTGAAGGGACATTCTGTCATGTCTGAAGACACTTCTAGTCCTCAGAACTTGGAAGGGGGTTTGGGGTGCTACTGGCACCTAGGCCAAATGCTGCCAAAGCATTCTACAGTGCACAGGACAACAAAGCCCCAACAGAAAAGACTTATCCAGTTCTGCCCAGGCCAGTGTGGCTCAGTTGGTTGAACACCGTCCCATGCACCAAACAGGTCACTCACAGGTTCGATTCCTGATTAGAGTACATGCCAGGGTTGTGGGTTTGTTCCCCATGCTGATTGATGTTTCTCTCTCACATCAAACATCGATGTTTCTTTCTCTCTCCCTCTCTCTCTAAAATCAATAAAAACATATTTAAAAAACTTATCTAGTCCAGGACGTCAATGGTTGAAACCCTGTTTTAATGTAGAGGGGCACAGATGCTACATGTGTAAATTACACAGAAATATCTGGTTACTAGGTTACTATAAGTAATCATCAATGCAATTAGTATATTTTATAATTTAGGATAGAGAGCTAAGAGAATTACGAAGTTTAAAATAAAATGTACATATAAACACCACTTAGATTTATGAACTCTTTGAAGATGCTATTAAAAAAATAAATTTAAAATTAAGAGAGATCTAACTCTTAGTCCCAGTACTATGTAGGCCTCTTAGGCCAAGTAATTTCTTTTTGGGCATAGCATATCCCTCTGCAATAGATCCAGTTTAAAAAGAGGCGAGGGAAAACCCATAAAGACATAAAGTAGATTAGTGCTTGCCAGGGGCTCGGGGTAGAGGAAATGGAAATAATCACTTAAAGGCATCGAGTTTTATTTGGGGAGATAAAGATGTTTTGGAATTAAATAATGGTTATGGCTGCACATTATGAATATACTGTATGCCACTGAACTGTCCACTTAAAAAGGTTAATTTTATGTCATGTGACTTTCACCTTAATAAAAAAGAGGGTAGTGTGAGGGTGGACCTACAAGAGCACTGCCCCCCAGGAGAAAAGCCAGAAATGCCCCAAAGGGCCCAGTCCCCAGGAGCTTTCTCGTGAGGGCTGAAGGGAGGAGACTGCAGAGCTGGGCTCCCTGTCACGTCTTTCCCTCTTTGCTTCTGTCATATTATTGATGCTTTAAAAATAAGTCAGCAAACAATACTCTTCTAGAATTTCTTATGCTAAGACATTTGCTAATTGTTTTGCTTTACTTCCTAGCCTACTCTGGTTTACCTTCTTTTTTAAAGCTTCCTTATCTTTAATCTTCAGAGTCTCTTACCTTATATTCTAATTTTACAAAACAAACTTCTAAGGAAAATTAACATTTTCTATACTTTTTTTTTTTAACTCAAAAAGAATACACTGCTAGCACACTGCTTGGCTCTGGGAATATTGCAATAGACAAGACATAGCTCCAATTAGCACAAAGCTTACAAACCAGGAGGGGAAACTTACATTACTCATCCTGACAATTATTTAATTACAATTGTGGTAAGTGCTATAAAAAAGATACAGAATGTTGTGAGTGTTTTAAAGTTTCTAAAGTTTATATAAGTTCACAGCCGAATTTTAAAATTATATCTTTGCCCAGTCGGGCATGGTTCAGCCATTGAGCATCGACCCAGGATCCAGGCGATCGGGGTTCGATTCCCGGTCAGGGCTCATGCCCGGGTTGCGGGCTCCATCCCCAGTCCGGGGCGTGCAGGAGGCAGCCGATCCATGACTCTCTCATCATTGATGTTTCTAGCTCGCTCTCTCTCTCCCTCTCCTTTCCTCTCTCTGAAATCAATAAAGACATATTTTAAAATAAAATAAAAATTATATCTTTTATTATCTTCGCTTCTACATTCTTTTCTGTTTAGCTAGTTCTTTCTGCCTTTTACATCTTTTATTTTAAATATCACCTATTTCACCTTTCGTTACAGGGTTATTATGAAAGGTTTTAATGTAACTATTTCCTTTTTTTTTATCATTCCCTTTAGTCTTCAGGGTTTGTTTGTTTGTTTAAGCCTCCTCTTAACTTTCTAATGCTTTTTATGATCTTTTTTAGTTATTTTTCACTCTCCATATGCTCATTACTTTGTGATTTGTTGAGATTATAGGACCCTAGGGGAGGTCTGCACTCCAGAATAATAATCAGCCTCTAGGCCATAATTACAATATCCCGATGTTAAGCAGTTTCCTTCCACCAGCTCTCTCATTATGCCCTCCTCTAGGACCCTAGGAATACCTCTCCCTCAATGCTGTAAGCTCCCCCATTGCTGTCCATTAAACATGTTCAAAATACCTGAGTCATTGGATCAATGTCCCACCAAAGAAATTAACATCTTCCCTAGGCACCTTAGACCCTCTCCCCCCTTTGCTCAACTCCAGTCTCTCAAGACAGCCCATCAATCTCCCATTTGAATGACTCCCCAAAAAGCCCCACCTCAGTAAAGACAGCCAAGCCCAGAAAACCTGCTGTCCCTTTTTGGGCTGAGCCTGGCTTGCCAGAGCCAGGGTAGTGGCTTTGGTGAAGGCTGAACTACTAGTCTTGCCAAGCAGCCACTACTGAGCTGTCCCTTCTGAAAGAAGAATCTGGGCACGGCATCCCAAACTATACGGAAGAACCAAAGGAAGGATCGACAAACAAAGGTCTCTATATCTAAGTTACGCACAACTTCACGGCATCTCACGCTGGCAGTGGAAACTCCTGGTTACTGAGTCTCAACAGAGTGGGTGACTCACAACATAAAAGAACAAGGCAGTAAGCCTGAATAAGGAGGACCCGGAGAAGGAGTCACGGGTCATTTCTGTCAAAAATTAGTCCGAAGCAAGAGCCATGAAATTCTAATTTTTAACAGAATTTTATAACTATTTTAAGACTGAATCGGATGAGATATTCAAAAGCAGTATTACACTTTTTTTATTTAGAAGATTTAAATGGTAAAATGTATCAAGTTGGTCAGAAGCAAGATTTCCTGACTTCTACTTAAAACTGAATAAAATATTTCCCTTCTTAAACTTTTTTCATTTTGTTAACAATTTGGGTAATGCTAAGAGCCATCCCTGAGCACTAATAAACAAAATACTTTGAAAATCTATTTCCTGAGTCCCTGTGGTAGCCTATTGTCCTCTGAAACTGTTTGGGGCATAAGGACTATATAATGTGCACGAAAAAGGCCTACGAACAGCATGCAATTAGAAAAACCCTTGCTATAAAGAGCAGCATAAAAGTTATAAAAAATAAATACCAACAATACCCAGAAGCTTACCATTTCACCAACTTATAACGAACAGTCTCTTAAGCAACCTAAGTTACTATTGAACAACCAAGGAACAATTTGTACATTCTGGCCACTTAGAGCTTTCACACAATGTTAAATCCAAAGAAACCTAATCTATCATTACACAGAATAAAGTAGCAAGCCCTAAAGTTATCTTCTGCAATATGTGCAAACAAAAGGTGCTGCCAATTTAAGAGATCCCAGATACTGAGATGTTCAAACACCTGGCCTTGAGGACCTACCGCACCCTAAGCACTGTGCTAGCAATGGAATAGTCGTCTATCCAGGGTTTAATTAAGTCATCTCTACCACTCTGCCACCCTGCTTCTCTCTTCAGCATCCTTCCAACCCCCTGCTAAATATTTAGTGCCTGGATCTGATAATGTTCAAAAGAAGAAAACGTCAAACACTGAAATGGGTCAATTTCATTCCTATCAAAAATTAAAGTTGAGTATGTAGTGACAAAAATCATTTTGACAATTATGTAACCTATTAGCAATGGTTTTCAACCGAGGAAAATTTTGTTTCCCAGGAGACAACATTTGGCAATCAGGGACAGTTTTTGGCTTCACAACTGCTGTGAGGAGGGATGCTCTGCAATCTAGTGAGGAGAGGCAGGGTGTTATTAATAGCCCATGATGCACAGAACTGTCCCAGCTCAAAATGCCAATAGGCCCCAAATAGAGAAACCTCATCTACAGCTTAGAAGTATGTAAGCTTTCATAAGATGGAGGGCTAGTTACCTGTATTTTATACATAACTCACTCTTGGGAAAATATTACATTTGAAACCATATTTATAAACATTTCTCCAAAGAAGATTCACACAAAAAGATGCTCAACCTCACCAGCCATCAAGAAGATGCAAATCAAAACCACAGTGAAATATCACTTCATACTAACTATGATGTCTATACTAAAAAAGACAGACATCAACAAGTGCTGGCAAGGATATGAAGAAGCTGAAACCCGCATATATTGCTGGTGGAAACGTAAAATTGCGCAGCTGCTTTAGAAATAGCCTGGCAGTTCCTCAAAAGGCTAAATATCAGTAAGATCTAGCAATTGCACTCCAAGGTATGTGCCCAAGAACAAAAAAGTATGTTGACACAAACACCACAAATGTTTACAGCATTAGTCATAACAGCCAAATATACATCAATGAATGAATGGATAAACAATATGTGGTCTATTCATAGGATAGAATAGTTTGGACAGAAAAATAAAGTGATGCATGCTACACCATGGAGGATCCTTGAAAACATGCCAAATGAAAAAAGCCAGGCACAAAGAAACACATACTGTACAATTCAATGTACACGAAATGTTCAGAATAGGCCAACCCAGAGAGACAGAAAACAGACTTCACAGCTGCCTAGTGATGAGGGGTGGGGGTGGGGGTGGCAGGGGATGGGGAGTGACTGCTGGTTACGGGGTTTCTTTCTGCAGTGATGAAAATGTTCTAAAATCAATTGTGGTGATGGTTTGCAATTCCATGAATGCACTAAAACCCATGGAACCGTATACTTTAAATAGGTATGTGAATTATATCCCAATAAAGCTGTTATTTTTAAAAAAGACACTTGGTTATAAAACCGCCACATGAAATCTAAACTGTTGTTATTTTTAAAAACTAAACTCTTCAGCCTCAATGTTTTATACACATGACATATTCCAGCCTCAATATTGACTAAGGTGACATGTTACGTATGAGTAATTCAAGAATAACACATCTTTGCTGACCTTTTGTGAGAAGCAGTGTAAGTTATACTAAGAGAAATACTTAAAATACAACATACCTTGAAATTTGTTAATATCAAAACTAACTCCATAAGATGCGCAGTCTTTAGTTTCATAGAAGTAACTTGCCAAGGTAACACAGTATTAACTCAGTAGTAGAACTATTTCATACCTACTCTGACTCTAAAACTAATTTTCTTTCCATTAACCATCCTGTCTCCCTAAGAGAACTGAACTAAGAACCAGAAAACCTAAAGTCAAGTTAAAGTCTGGCATCGTCCCTGTTTGTCCACTTCAGGATTTTCATCTGTAAATCTCAAAGCATTATAATAAGGCTCAAAATGAAATAAAGAGCAGGAAATATTTTTGTACGCTGTAAAATTTTATTACAATCCTTTATTGTTTAAAATAAGCCTGAATTTTCTAATAAAGAGAACAAAACTTAAACATCAGAAAAAAAAATCCTACGTAAATTAAAAAGCTGAACTTGTCCCAAGAATGATCGGGAAAAGGCTTTTCTTTACGGCTCACCCTTTTATCTTTACATAAGAGAATTGTGACCTCTCTAAAAAAGGCTGGATGGTAATACCATAGATAAAAATAGAGCTACATGGTTTCAGTCATCACTATACCACAAACCACATGAAAACTGAAAACCATGAGGGAAAGGGCAGGTTCATTGTTTTTTTTACCCAGGATTATAATAACTAGCTAGCAAAGCAATAATTTTAATAGTTCTACCTTCAACTTTGAGATTTCTCTGATTGATCCTCAAAATTCTATTACCTTTCTTGCTCGATCCCTCCACACTCCCTGCACCTCCCTCCAACAGAGCTGTCTGCCTGCTCTATGAGTCTGTCTCTATTTTGCTTCACCGTTCAGGTTGTTTATTAAATTCCGTATGAGTGAAATCATATGGTACTTGGTAAATGGTATTGGGAAAAATAAAACAGAAACAAAAAATCCTATTAACTTTAAAAAGCTATCCTGCCCTGGGCGGTGTGCTCAGTGGGCACAGGAGGGCCACAGGTTGGATTCCAGGCCAGGGTACATACACAGGTTGCAGGTTAGACCCCAGCTGGGGCACATGCGTGAGGCAGTCCACTTATGTCCCTCACACAGATGTTTCTTTCTATCTCCCTCTCCCTTCCTCTCTCTTTACAACCAATGAAAAACATACCCTTGGGTGAGGATTTAAAAAAAAAGTTACCATTATACAGTTACAGCATGGAATATCCTGCCACGTAAAAGTCATATTTTTAAAGACTAACAACAGTATTTAGAACCTCAATATTATTAAACTGTGTGAAGTATTGATAACCTTTTGGGCAACTTCTGATTTGGTTAGTTAAGAGAGTTTTCTAAGTGTATGATCTGAGAAAAAACTAAGCTATTTTTCTTTTAATTTTACCTTTCATTTCACAGTACTGTTATATAATGATACAAATATCATTCTAGGAGCAGAAGTGATACAACTAAACAAAGAAATCAGAATACAGAATTTCTGAAAAAAAGTGTCTCTGACTCTGAGTCATTCTACTATAATACTATTTCCTAAGTACTAGAATAGAAGCATAGCAACGTGGAGAATTATATTTAAAAAAGTAAATGAAATAAAGACTAACGAAATAGGGAAATGCTTATAAAACAATGCTGTGTAATAAAAACAAGATATAAGGATGTGTTAAAATTTGCTAAGCACTTGTTGTATGTCAGAAATTGGGCTAAGAGCTTTACGTGCCTTATCTTACTAAAACTTTACAATAGCTCTTAAGATATTATCACCACTTTACAAGTGAGGAAGACTGAGAGATAAGTGACACAGGTTAGTAAATAAGGACTGTGAAAATGTGAACCTACGTAATCACCTATCCATTAATCCAAGAGATGTGGCACTCTTAAATGCCCAGGGACTCATTATACCCTAAAAGGATGAATTACTGCATCATACTCTACAGGCACAATTTCTGTTTGCTCTGAGCTTGAGCTGAGATTCAGGTGTCTGGGTAAGGCCACAGGAAGCGACTGTGTCGAGGGTTTGGGGCCAGACTGGAAAGGGATGGCCAGAATGTTGTCTGTGTAGCGCTGGCCCTGGGGCCTATGGAGAACGATCCTACTGCAGAAGGCCCAAGTTGTTCCCGGAAAGGAGCCTAAGCACAGGAACATGCTTGTGTGACACCAAATTAGAAGAGTCATCGTCTCCACTTGAGAGTAAAACACAGCCTGACTTGAACCACCATAAGGATTACCAGAAACGCAGCACTACTCCGGCAGCTCCAGATTTTGCAACTCTGACATGTGAGGACATACCCTGGGCAAGATAAGAGTAAGTCACCACCCTCCAGGTGCCGTTTTGAGCAGAGGAAATCAATGGCAGGGACAGAGGCGAGGGATGTGAAAAGACTGGGCTTCTGGGAAACACTCTGGGCCCTCTCAGAACTAACTGGATGAAACATTAAGGAGGGTGAAGCAGGACCTTTTCTGCTTCAACAAGAAGGGCCAAGAGTCAAGGATTATCAACTACTTTCACTTTTTCACATCCAATGCAGTGGTAAAAACTGTACTTAAACCTGGAAGGAAATATCAGAATTTTAACAGGTGGTGTAACTTCAGGTGATTATTATTGCCTTTAAATTTTCTGTGTTTCCCAGAAGTTGTCTACAGTGAAAATTATTATTTTATAATCAGGGGGGGAAAAAGGTTTTTAAAGACAACCACTCGATCCTAGTCATACAAAAATGCTATTTCTAAGATTAAATTTTAAGCCTACACCAAAATCTGTGTTTCAGGCCTCTAGACAATCATACCTTGTTACATATGCAAAGTAACTGTCACTCTTCTTAGACTTGGGGGGATATTTTACTATGGTTATACATTTCAATCAAAACAGACAAAATTTTACCCCCGAAATTATTCTACCCCACTACATTTACTGTGTGGATTTTGGTTGACCTGTACTTTAATTTTCTGTTCCAAAGTAGGGTGCTCTTAGTCATTGGTAGACCAGTCTCAAGTTTTAGGACTATCAGATCTAGGCAAACAGACACTCTTGCTAAAGAGGCAGAAGTTCTGAGCTATACAAGTAACCTCATCGAATAATTTATATCAGTCATCCACTATGTACATGGTTGCATCTTATGCTGATTCTCATGCAACATAAACTGACTCCCTAAAATAATGAAAGCAGTGAAGTCTGTAATTGTTAAAGGGCTCCTACAGCCTGTCTTTGGAAATTCTTTTCTCAGGTAATACAGAAAAGTTCATGGTATCACTGTAAACATAACCTTAAGGCCCATTTTATAGTAAAATCATTTTAGAAAGCAGAACTAATATTTGAGGCATAACCCCAGCTATTAATCCTGTACGCTAATATTTATTTAGAAAACAAGTATCAAAAACACCTGTTTTGGGTACCCACCAAAGCCTCAGCTTCTTAACAGTGTTCATGAAAAGTAGTTTATTGGTAAAGGAAAACTTTAAATTCAGTCATACATTTCAAAAATGGGGTCACATTCGTACCTGGAGATTTGATGTCCAGCATAGAGGAGCAGGGCAGTCAAAAAATATAGGTAAAGCTGAACCAGGTACTGCCTGGGCAAGGTTAGCAGCACAACACTTAAGATGTAACCTGTAGTAAAAATGAAGAGAGATTCAAGTAAAATACAGTTCTAATTTAGTCTCCCAATTAATTACACCAATAAAAAGATCTTGAAGTAAATTACTTTCGAATTAGGTCTCAACAACTTACGGGGTTGTTTTTATTTTCACTTCCAAAGTAAGTTCAGCACAGCAAGCTCCACTTTACAAATACATCACACAACAACACAGCAGACTGCTCTCATCACCTGCCCTTCCTGAGGTCTCCTCACTTGCTCTGCACCAATGCTCATTCTCTAGGCCCAGAGGAAGAAGTGGGCGTCTTCATGTCCCTCTAAGGCTTCCCCTTCCACTCAGTCAAGATCTTATTTTTCTAACCCCTGAAGATCTCTATCTTCTACATCTCCAATCGTTCCCCAGATACCAGTCCTTACCCCTCTTTTCGAAGGCTGTGCAGGGCTCTTCCCCAAATCCCGAGGAAAGCTTCTCTTCACGCTAATTTCTCCTTTTTCTATTGCCTACTTTTCTCATTCCACTGACAAATGTTATAATCTGTACCAGTGTCTATTTCCTAACCACCCACTGTTCCCTTTACATTCTACAATCTACAAGTCCTCCACCAACCTCCTTCGCTCTAAAGACAACAGCCTGTTGCCTTCGTCCCAGCGTCTAAGATCACTACTCTCAAAACAGCGATTCTTTGGCCCTGTGACGTGAGCTTCCTGTCACCCCTAAGCCCTCCCCTCTGCTTTCTTTTCAACCTCTCAAATGAACACAGACTGTCAGTCTCTGGACAACAGCTTTTCTCTATAAAATACGTAGCTCCAAGAATCTAGTGTGCTCTTCAAACATACCATTCCAGATGTACGTTATCAAAAAAGTTACCGAGAACCTATTACACAAGCGAAAAGACTTAAATCATGTCTTATTCTAAGGAGACATCTCATGGTACATGATGCCCGGTCACGTTCCAGTTAGGTGTTCTCATGTGCAACATGTACAAACTCAGCCCCCTTCTTCCTCCCACGACAAGCTTGCCCACCTCCTTTCCCTCTCCTAAATCCCATTCATGCTGACTCACCCGAGTCATCTTTCCTCCTATTACCTAGTCCTGCTGAGCCTTTCTCAATACGTCTGTCACATGTTACCCTTCCTTTCCAGTCCCTACGGTCATCCTAACCTGCTCTGTAATATATAAGCATACTAATTGCTATTCTTCATTCAGTCTCCTTTCATCTTCATGCAACCTATATTTCACTGCCAAGGTAATACTCTCAAAACCATCACTTTCATCTAAGACAACTCTCTTGTTCTAAAACCTTTTAAAGTTCTAAACTTCTCAGTCTGACATTCCAGGTTAACTTTGATCTTTGTCTCCTCTCCTATACCTATTTTCCACTTATTAAATGAGTCTTTATTAGGGCACAGATATCCCTTCTTAGCACCTAATGCCCCTCTCACACTGACTCAACCACTGTGCTTAAAGCTAAGGAAACAGGAGAGGGTGCTAGGGACTAAAGAAGTAGAATTCAGATTTCACACACATCCTAACTCCAAGAACAATCCAGCAGAAGCCAGAGGTAAGTGCTTCTATTAGGAAATTAAAATAATTTCCCAAATTTATTTTGTTAATCCCTATCTCGAAGGACTTCAGAGGAACTTAAAAGGATTTTATATTTAGCAAGCCTTTTTAGTTTTGATGGCTGAAGAATTTTTCTAATCAATCTGTGGCATAAAAATTCTCCTTAAATTCTGTCTTTTAATGAACTATTATTTTCCTTTCCAGACATTATCTTTCTCTCCTCCTGCACATCTGGTAAAATCAGCTGCCAAATCCTCTAGATAGAACATATTCGTTTAATTCATTCTTTCAATCATCCAGTCACTTAACCAACATTATTACACGTAAAGTATGACCCATATGTATTCCTAGACATGCAAGATCCAAAGGAGAATAAAGCGATCACAGTCTAGTGAAATATAAACACGGACAAAAGTATGACACAATATTGGTGCTGTAATAAGCAAACATCAGAAGGGCTATGGTTCGTTAAGGGATCAAATTTGAGCTGGACCTCAAAGGGTAAATGAATCTTTATACCAGGCTAAGAAAAGGAAAAACATTCTAGGAAAAGAGAATAGTAGAAACGAAAACCATAAAAACACAAAGGATGTTTTCAGGAGACAGTAAATTCTGTAGGCTAAACAGAAAGAATACTGGGAGGGTATTGGGAGATGGTGGTGACAGAACTGGTGGCTAAAGCCTCAATATAAAGCCTTGTATGTGACAACAGGAGTTCAGACTGAATTCAAATCCCTTAGGGACCCATTTAGGTTAGGCAAGAAAACAAAAAACAAAACAAAGAACCCTATGGCTCACTCACACACCCCCCCCCCCTTTCACATTCCAATGAAAAAATAACTCTGTGATAACAATAACATATTGCACAAGAAGATTTCTGAGAGACTATGAATACTTATGCAAGAATGAGAGGAGTATGAATAAAACACTGAGCTACAAAGACTAGATAATTCTAAAATTCATATAGAAAACCACCAACAGGAAAACTCAGAGGAAGAAATAAAAAACAATGAAGGGATTAACTCTATCAGATGGTAAAATAAAATCTAAACCCTCACTAGTAAGATAGAGAAACCAAAAGGACAGGAGAGCCCTGGACGGGTGCTCAGCTGGTTGGAGTGTCATCCGCTACACCGAGCGGCTGCAGGTTCAGTCCCTGGCCAGGGGCATACAGGAGGCAACCAATCGATATTTATTTCTCTCTCTCCATTCCTCTCTTTCTAAAATCAATAAATATAGCCTATCCTTGGGTGAGGATTTAAAAAAAAAAAGGACAGAAAAAAGTTCAGAAATGGAACAGCAGGTGGCTTAGCTGGTTAATGCTGTCCCCGTGCGCCCAGGTGCAGACTCAACCTCAGCCGGGCACCTACGAGAGTCAGTTAATAAGTACATAAACAAGTGGAACAACAAATCAGTGCTCTCTTTCTCCCTTCCTCTCTCTAAAGGCAATCAATCAATAAAAATTAAAAAAAAAAAAGAAATGGAACAAAATGTATGTGATTAATAAGTAGTATATATATAATTTAGTATATAATAATCACTCAAAAAACACTGAACTAAACTATTCAATACATACATGGAGATTACTGGACAGTTTTCTGGGGAAAAAAAAAATTGTACCTGTAACACACCGTACATACCTATAAATTCCAAACAAAGCGAAGATTGCCATGTAAAAAATAAAACCACAAAAATTCTACAATAAAACATGATAGAATTCTTTATAAACTTAAGAATAGGAAAGGCTTTTCTAATTGATTCAAAATCCTAAAGTTATAACAGAAGAAGCAATAAATTCAACCACATCAAAAACAAATTTTGCATGTCAAAACAAAAATCCATCATAATAAAGAGAACTGAAACTGGAAAAAATAATTTCAAAGGGTAAATTTCTCCCATGAACTGGTAAGAAAAGACTAACAATCTCATAGAAAAGCAGGCAAGCGACATTAACTGACAACTCTCCCAAGAGGAAATACACATTTTTCTTAAATGTAAATAAATTAAATCTCACTCATAAGAAGACATAAAAAATTAAAACTATGTAAAAAAATCCATTTTTCACCTACTAAAGTAGCTAAATGAAAGTTTACTAATAGTTTTGAAGAGGGCGTAAGACTGCAGGACTCTCAGCCACTGTTTGTGGGGGTACAAAACAGAAAAACCCTGTGGAGTGCTATTGCTCAGTATTACAAACACATACACTCTCTAACCCACTCACTTCACTGCAAGCAATTTATCCCAACACTGTATTTGCACCTGATGAAATTATGGCTATACCAAATTATTTAGTACAATACTTAATGAAATAGAAGACAGGAGCTATCTAAAATGTCCACTAATAGAGTAATTACAATTAGTTCAATAGACTAAGGTATAGCCATATATGCCATTACAATCCAGTTAGAGTGTTGGGGGGAGAGTGAGGCCTCAACATTATATGACTTGGCAGAACAGAGTACAAAGCTTTATTTCATGACTATGTAAAAGCAGTGGTTGTGGCTCTATGATACATCAGTAAGTTAAAACACACAAAAGGTTCAGAAATGTGCACTATGTTATCTTACAAAAAGGAGAAATACATATGCTTAAACTTATTATATTTACATTTCTATATCAGTAGATTTTTATACTTATATATACATAAAAATATCTCTAAGGTCGTACACAAGGAAATAAAAATACCTGCTTGTTGGGGCTCTGAGTGAGAACTTAATGAATGAGGAACAGATACAGGGAAAGATACTTTTCACTGTATACTTTTTATGCTTGTTGATTTTTTTTAACATAAATACATTACCAATTTTAAAAATTAAGAATTTTTTAAAATGTGTTTTAAGGATAAAATTCTATAATTAAGAACATTACATAAACACTACTTAATACTTTGACACAGATGTTTCTCCAATCAAAAAACTATTCAAGCTGAAATTAGCTACTTGTGTAATCACTGAGCTTACTCTACCATAGCATGTACTAAGTGTATTTAAGAAGGCCAAATTACGTTCACAAAGTTGTTATCAGTGAGCATGAATGGCTACTGTACTAGAACACATTCAATTTCTAAAATTAATGTTTCTGGTTATTAGACGGCTGTTTTTGTAATAAATATTTAAATCTATTCAGGAATAATATACACGATAAGCACAATTTTTAAACCACAATGCAAATTACTTTGCTGATTAAGCTCAACATCTAAGCCAAGTACTCAATTGTTCTTCTACAACAGACTGGAATTATTTTCCATAAATTGGCTAACATAGAAAGCCTTTAATAAAGGGCTGAGAATTATAGCGTTTTGCAGCATAAAAGAACCTTCTCATTTCACAGACTTTCCCAAAGTAGCACCACCTAAGAGAGACGAGTTTATTGTACTCACATGTTCTGCTTCCAAAACACATTCTTTTCTACTAGATCTTACTTCTTCCTACAATGACTTACTTGGTAATAAATAATCTCTTAGAGCTGTAAGCAGTTCTCAGGGCTAAGCTTTGGAACTCAAGAAGTCCTTCTATAGATAAAAGTAAATCTCAAAGAGAAAGAACAACCCTTCACAATTTTATAAAAGATACACTTGTTGATGGGCAATTCTAATAAAAATATTAATAAAACCACTATATACATCATTCAAATTATGTCTTGAGTTATGCAATAGCAACATTAAATAAAATATATTGTTGCTATCATTACATGTAAACCAAAAATTAACCAAAAAATTAAGGATCATGACTTTTTTTTTTTTTTTAAATATATCTTTATTGATTTCAGAGGGAGGGAAGGAGAGGGAGAGAGAGAGAGAAACATCAATGATGAGAGAGTCATTGATTGAGCCCACAACCCGGGCATGTGCCCTGACCGGGAATCGAACTCTGATCGCCTGGATCCCAGGTGCGACGCTCAACCACTGAGCCACGCCCGGTTGGGCAGGATCATGACTTTTATTATAGATGAATTTCATCTGTTTCCTGCCTGTATACCTTGACTTTAATTTCTTTAACCTCTCAACATTACTTTTATCACTAACCCCAAATCATATCAATGATATTTCAAGAGGTAGTTTCAAAGACAATACTATAATATCATTTCCCACATTTAACTGAAATGAATGCTTTATTTTCATCTGATATTAATGTTTTGGAACAATGAAGAATACTGCATTTTAAGAAGCTTACTTTCTGAATTACTACCAAAACCCAAAATAATGACAAATTAAAACAAGCTAAATGTCTGGAAAGGTATTCCTCATTATTTACATTTTATCACATTAAAATCTAAAATGTTTTCTACTGTCTAGTTTCATCCAGTAAAATAAATGCAACCCTAATAGGCCACATGCATTGGTAAGACTATAAACAAGATTCATAAACATTTATCATGTCTCACTGAGAGATGACAAAAGGTGATATACTTACCTACATAATGCATATTAAGAGCCAAATACTTATATTGGAAAAGTGGGTTGTTACTAAGGCTACTTCTTTGGATCTGCTGGAAGAAGGAGCTGACATCCCATCTGTATAGGACATCCAACAGCATTATGCTTGGCACCCTCAGGGCCACATTTAACACTGCCTCCAGTTTCTCCTTTGCAGCCATGTTTTTTCTTGGAGCAGACCTAAAATTCAGGAGACACAATATATAAAAACAAATCACCTCAAATAGTTCTTAGGTATCTTCTTATGAATCTAATGGATTTTCACATACTATACAAAAACTATGTTACAACGTATGAAACTTCTTAGCCACATTAAGATTCTAATGAAATGTTCAGGCCTCAAAGCTTATTTTTTAAAAGCCCCTAACTCCAAATCTAGGCACTTAGCAACAAAATACCATAAAAGCATACTGTAACTTTTGTTCAACTAACTTGAAATGAAAAATTCATTCCTATAAAATGATGAGATTTATGTAGCTCTTAAAAAAGACGGCAAACACTAGTTATTAAATTTAAAAAAAAAATCCCTAAGCCAGCCCTGCCAGTGTGGCTCAGTGGTTGAGCATCAACCCTTGAGCCAAGAGGTGAAGGTTCGATTCCCGGTCAGGGCACATGCCCAGGTAGTGGGCTCATTCCCCAATAGGGGACGTGCAGGAGGCAGCCGATCGATGTTTCTACCTCTCTATCCCCCTCCCTTCCTCTCTCTCTAAAAATCAATTTTTAAAAAACCACAAAAACTAAGCTACTCAATACAAATTTGATGCCTGCACATTTAGTTTGCAGCACCTGAGAGTCTACCCTTTTCCTTATCACTTGCAATCAAAACAGAAGTACTGAATTCACTACATGCTACACATAAAATCCAGACAACTCAGGATATATAAATGTAAAGGAACCATTGTTTGCAACATTGTTTCCGTGAATCATTAAAGTTAAAACTCTTCCTCTGAAATTCTCATCATTGGCCTTCAAGGTAGGAAAATAATTCTGATTCTCCTCATGATACACAGACATGCTGGCACGTGAAAGAAGTCAGGCACTGAGTCTGCAGCCCGTCTCTGCCGAGCTGTTGATGACTAGTAGAATGAAGGGCAAGGGAAAGAAGGGGATGAAGGATCTCCCGGACAAATCTACTGAAAAGGACAATTCAGTGGAACACTGCCTTATCTGGCTGAGCTGCAAATTAATTCAAAGAATCGTAAGAAAAAGAACAGGGCAAACAAAAGTGGGCAAAGGACAACTTTAAGAGTAAAGATAATTCTGAATTGTTGGTTCTGACAATATCCTCTTAAGAATTTTGCTGAGAAAGCTAAACACATTTCTAGCTTTGGCAGTAATTTCAGACATTACAGGACAAATGAAAACATTTATTTCTGAAGAAAATTATAGTGACAGATTGCTATGCTATGGTTAAGTATTTGTCAGTATTTCCATCTTACCCTCTAATTTTTACCGCATCCAAGCTCAGATAGTTTTGTTTTTTTAAAAAAAGGGGGTAGCTCAACTTGGCACACAATTATTATAAGTTTTTCAGCACCGAAAAACTGATTAGTTTTATTGATTCGTGACTAATCATATATCATTCCTATTGCCCACATGTATCAATAATACAAAATTAACATTTCTATAAATACCGTAATTCTGGTTATTTTAAATAAACAAGGCCACTTTAATAATTTTCCTACATAAGAAAAGGTAATATTGTGAGAGAATCAAAATCAAATTGGCGTGTCCTACGGGGAAATAAGCACTGAAAAATAAAATCTCTAATCAACATTTACTGCAAATTACACCACCCAGGAACCTAAATGTCTCAAAGCTCATATTTAAGAAAAGAAAAAAAACCTGGGAAGGAATACACCAAAATATTCACATTAACATCCTTTCAACAGTGGGCCTGAGGTAATTTTTAGTCCCTTCTTTCTACCTTTTCCTGTTGCCAAATGTTTTAGACTACCTATGTGTTACTTGGGGAGGTGGGGAGACACAGTTAAAAAGAAAAATTCTCGCTCAGCCAGGAGTGACTCAGCTATTGAGCATCAACATAGGATCCAGGAGATCACTGTTCAATTCCCAGTCAGGGCATGTGCCCAGGGGTGTTGGGATCCCCAGCTGGAGGCGTGCAGGAGGCAGCCGATCAATGACTCTCTCATCATTGGTGTTTCTCTCTCTCCCTCTACCTTCCTCTCTTTGAAATCAATAGATATATTTAAAAAAAAAAAAAAAGAAAAATTCTTAGTAAAAAGTGTAATGTGCTTGTGCCATCTAAATGACAAGAATATATACAGGAGCCCTGGCCAGCGTGGCTCAGTTGGCTGGAGTGTGGTTCTGTGCACAGAAGGGTCTCGAGTTCAATTCCCTGTCAGGGCACATATTAAGAATTGGGCACAGCTGGGAGGCAACCCACAGGGAGGCAAACCCATTGATGTTTCTCTCACATCCATGTTTCTCTCTCTCTCCCCCTTCGTCTCTCTCTAAAAATCAATGTAAGCATATCCTTGGGCGAATATCTAAAAAAATAAAAACTAAATAAAAGAATATATACAGGAAATAACAGCTTATTATGGTAATTAAAATGATTACTTGATGTACTCTTGGGAGTTTAACTATTTTTCCGTATTCTAAAATCCAATATAAATCACTGCTCCTTTTGTAAGCAAGAACAAAAAGAAAAATCCCTGAATTAACACTTGTGGGTCCATATTTACTCCCCCTGACCTGGAGCCTTCCTCTTTCTAATGTTTTATTTTTAAATGCGCCCACTTTCACCATACACTGTAGCTCTTAAAGGGGTAAAGAAAAAACTTTAAACTGAACAAATAACCAATCCTGCATTAGAAATCAAGGTCTGAACTGCTGGGGGGGGGGGGGGGAATCTCCCTAATTCTTACAAAGGATAGTCTTTATTACAAAAAAATAAAAATAAAAGCCATTAGCACAATGGTACATGTTCCCTCTTACTTAACTCGACTCCTGTCTCACAAATAGAACAATAAAAAGAGAATCTCGGATCCCTAAAGCACTCAATACAGAACATCCAAGCCGGCAGATGCCCAAACTACTACACAAAGAACTCAAGACTCAAGCACCTGAATTAAGGATCTTGGATAAAATGAAGTATGTCCATTTAATCACAAACCTACTGCTTACTAAATGTTTCATTTATTTCTGTATGTGAATATTTTCGCAAGTAACTGGCAAGCTGACCATGTACAGGGATGGGGAGGCAACATGTGAAAGTTAATATGTGGAAAACCAAATCAAAAACATTACCCACAAAAGATGTGGAAGGAAAAAAGAAAAAAAAAATCCTCTAAAACTTAATAATTCTGAATCTTTCTAAAGTAGAAATGCCATATGATAGAGTGGTGACCAGCGCAAATAAATACCATACACTACACTCTAGCACTACAACCTAAACCAACACCTAAACAAAATGTCGAAATAGTTATCTTATTTGCAGATACCAAATCACTCACACCTGCCAAATCACTATATTACAAGCATTCAGTAAAAACAGAGCCTTCTTTCCTGGAGTAAAGAGATTATAATAGCTAAGTTTGGTTCAAGTCTAATTTGTCTTTTTCCTCAGATTTGTCAGATAGATCTAATGAGCATATACTAAGTCAGGGCGAGCTCCAAGTTCTCTTAAAACTAAAACAATACCAAATAATTCTCAAAATAAGGAGGAGAGCTAAAGGCAAAGAAAATTTAAAGGCTTGACACTCCTAAAGCCAAACACATAAGCTACCTCCTGCCCAGTTCAATCACACACATTTTACTTTCAATGCCAGATTTCAAAATTTCCTCCTTGAACTATGAAAAGAACTGGAAAAGTAATACTCCAACACAACGTCTCAGCAAGTAACAAACTAAATGTGACAAAAATTTAAGGATGCTTTACACAGTAAAATAGCTTTAAACACACACACACCCCAAAGCCTCTCTGTCCAGTAATGGCAAAAAAGGTTCAACAAATGCTAACCAAAAACAGGACCACAATGATTTCATTAAAAGACTTTTCCAATCTTGGAAGCAGTAATCGCTATTTGCAAACACAGTAATGTCTATACAAGTATAACATTGCATAGTTCACCATTCATATTTGTGGGTTAGGAAACACATACTTTCCTGGAAACACTGTACTGGTTTTAAATATAAAGAAATCAAACAAATTATCATGAATATGAAAAACATATTTTAAAAACATATAAAATTTTAAAGTCATTACTCATCTCAGTTGAATTATGGTAAATAACAGATATGGAAAATAATGTGATCTTACAAAAAAAAAAAAAAATGAACAGTATTCACATCTCCTGGATAAACTCCCTTTTAAAAAGACAAAGCAAAAATAAGAATGCTATATGACCCAATTTAAAATTATTCAGTACACTACTTAGATAATTTAAGGCTGAAAGTTTCTACACCTTTTTCCATCAAGAGAAGAAAAACAAAAAACTATTTTTCATCATCAATCACCTTCCCTTGTCCCATCCATTTAAAAAAAAATAAAAATCTACCATCAGTTAAAACCATTCTTGAAACTGACAGGTTTTCTAGCTGTTCATGTGTCAGGATGATAAGCTCTAAAAAACGTAAAAGGATAAAACTAGAGCCTAAAATCGTAAGTAAACTCAGCCAAAAACATACCCGGGAGAATGCACTTCTTACATAAGCACTGGCACATGCTTTAAATATAGCTGGTCCTCCCCACTCCTACTCATTGCTAGCTAACTTTGTATGTACCTGATTTCCACACAAACTACTAGCAGTCCTGTAGTTTCTCGCCATCTGCAAGTCGGCAAAGACATAGAGTCCCACTCTCAACAGAAGGGCCACCTTTCAACTTAAGGAGCCTGGCAGTGAAAATTAAAAAACTGCTCCCTCGGCCATTCAGCGCTCAACCTGGGTCACGACTGCAGCACCGACAGCTCATCCTTTGGGCGTGATTCAAGATACAGAACTGCACACTCCGTGTTTTAAAAAATACAGTCTTCTCTTTCCCTTTCACACCAGTTTCCTGTTTCCTGTAGGCTGCGATGCAAAGCCATCCATTAATCTTTGATGCCTTCTCACTGCAAAGTCCCCTTCCTCCGTCCCTGCACCTCCTCCCCCACCCCTCCGCCTGCGGATCTCAGGCGCGTTTGAACTATAGTAACCCCAACTCCGCCCGCTGCAAAGCTCGCAGAGGCGCGGCAGCGGCCGCAGCCGCAGCAGAAGCAGCAGCAGCAGCCGGGCCGCTGCCGCCCCGGGCTAGGGGATTACGTTCACAAAAACTCTGCCAGGAGAGAAGAGGCCCTGGCCAGGGAGCTCCCCTCCTGTCTGGCCAAGGGTGCTGGCTCCGCCGCACCACACATCAGAAAGCTTCCAAAGAAAGACGCGGCGGGGGGAGGGGGGGGAGTTCTTCATCCCCGAACAGAAAGGGGTCTCCTTCCTTAAGGGAAGGCATGTTATCTCGGGGGTTCCCTGGGTGGGTAAAACAGAACTGCAGGGGGGTGATGAAGAAGGAATGGCAAGCGAGAGAGGCAGCGACAGGGACAAAAAGGATGAGGAGTGCCCTTCCCGTAACAGACGGGATGCAGAGCAAATGGGTCCCCATTCGGAGGCTGGCTTGGCAGGCCTTTCTGCAACCCCCACGCAACCTCAAACCGCAAGGCAGAGAGGCTGAGCTCCGGGCAGCGTGAGCCAGAGAAGGGTACAGCGAGAGGAAGGCGGCAGGGGAAGCTTGGAAGCAAAGCGGACACAGACGCAAAAGAGGGAAAGTTGGAACAAGAGAAAAGGAGCTGGAAAGGAGCAACTAGGAAAGGGGCAGCTCAGGAAGGGGCTTACCAAAGGCCTTGCAAAGGGATGCTGGGGAGGCGAAGGGGGGAAGCGCGGAGTGAGGGCATCTTAGGAATGACGGGGGAGGTGAGGGATAGCTCCAGGAGCGCGGGGAGGCTGCGGACGCGGCGCGGGAGCTGGGGGAGGGGGCTCCGTGAGGGGGCTCTGTGAGGGGCTCCCCGAGGGGAGGGCAGAGTCGGAGAGAGCCGGCGAGGGGCCAGGAGGACCGCGGGAGGGGCTGGCGGTTGGGAAGGAAGTGGGCGCCACCGGCGAGGAAGGGATGTGGACGCCGCCGAAGCTGGAAGGAGAGGAGGGAGGTGAACGGGGGAAGGGGCGCAGGGAGGGAAGAGGCAGGCGCGGGCGACGGAATGGGGGAAGGGCGAGGGGGGAGGGAGGATGCCGGCGGGGAGTGCGGAGCGCCAGGATGGGAAGGGGTCCGCCCGGGCGGATGGCTCGGTCACCTGGGGCTGTGGCCTCCCTGCCTGCGAGGCGGCGCCGCCGGCCGGCTGGCGGGCTCCGCAAATCCCCAGCTCTCTCGCCCGCCCTCCTGTTCTCCTCGGGCGGCGGCGGCTGGGGCAGGGGCGGCGGGGCTCACAGCGGCGGCTCCTCCACGCCGGGCCTTGGTTGCTGTGTCTTGGGAGGCGGCGGCAGCGGCGGCGGCAACGGCCCGACCCGTGCGGTCACCATCGTCCGTGGCAGCTTGCGCTCGTGGGCCGAGCCCCTCAGCAGCCGACGGCAGCCATGGCCTCCAGTGCTCTCTCCTCCCGCCCCCGGCACTCTGCGGCGGCCGGGGACCGGCTCTCGCGCTCTGCGCCTGCGCGCGACGCTGCCAGCGCGGCGCGCCCCTCCCCCGCCGCCCCGAGCGCGCGCGCGCGGCCGGGCGCTCACACACCACCGCAGGGGCGGGCTGTCCCTGCGCCGCCTTCGGTACATGGGTGGGAGACACACGCCCCCCGTGGCCCATGCAGCCAGGCTCTGCTGGTTATGGACACGCGTGCACGCCGACTCCTGCCTGCGCACTGTGACACGCGCCATTCTGACACACGTGCGCTCTCACACTCCCCAAACACCAAGAGCCTCATGCGCTCACACCAACACTCACCTGCCGGGACCATGTGGGAGAACCGGAGGGGCCGATCCTCACCCGGTGCAACCGCAGTCGCGCTGATGCCAGATGTTCTTTAAGTCCTTGAGCGACTGGACTAGACTGTCAGCCCCATGGCGTCAGGGACCACGTCTAGGATGGCTCCGCAGTGCCTAGCGCAGACCAGGTGTTCAATAAACCTCTGTTGAGTGAGTGGATGAATGAATAAATGAATTGAAACCGTTCACTGAATATCCTTAAGTAAAAAATTCCGACCCCTTGATTTAAAGAATTTGCTCAAAGAATGTTACTGTAGTATTAAACTAGATGGTTATTTTGTGTGTCTTGTCTTTTGGTCTAAGGTTCAAAACAGATCACACACACACATACACACACACTTCCCAAGGTCGAAGTTCTGCTGGAGTCACTAGCACCGACCAGCATTACTACCCTAATTTAAATATCAACACACTTTTTGGGGCGGAAACTGTGCCCTTCGTCCCCATAACACAAAGCCTGAAGCACGTTGTACAGTGTGCACAGAACCAATCAAGGATGTCGCTAGTCTTCCCAGGTTTGGCAGGACTGTGAGGTGGCTACTAGAAGCCAGTATAGCCTTTGATGTCAGTGCCTATTACATAGATACATAACCGTAGGTAAAATGTTGCAACTATACTGGATCATCCTGAAATTGTGAAGCTTCAACTTCTGCATGTTACACGATAATGTGTTTCAATCCAGATTTCTGTGTTGGGGCCTCTCCTTGGAAATTCAACTCTCTGGCCTCTCTGCCCTTTAAATGGTAAAACCCCAATTCTGAGCAATCTTGCTAAAATTGTAAAAGGAAGCTCTACATTTAAAAAGTGCGATTACTGGTGGTATCAATCAAATTCAGAGTAACTTCCCCCTTCCTCTGGTTTGATTTCTATAGAAATCAAGTTTTTTAAATTTCTGGGAATTGTGTTCATAATTATAGTCACCTTTCATCCTGGTGCTTTAGACTGCTTTAGAATCATTAAGCTTGTTACATCCCAGGGAGGCCGTTTTATGAGTCTCTTTATATAGTCTGGTAAGTATGAAATTACAGAGACCACATGACTAATGACTGGGAATAGGAAACTGCCCAAGATAGCAAGGCCTTATCCCTTGGTTTCCTCCCAGTTTGCAAAACTTTATTATTGATTCATTCAAGAAAACAAAAGGCTACAAACATTACAAAAAAGTCAAAATCGATATAATGCTAAATTCTAATTGGTTTTATTTATTCTTCTAGGGGGAACTGCAGAAATCTTGAAAATATTACCTTAGTTTTGTTACCAGGTTGGTGTGTTTTGTTTAAGTGGAGGAAAGGCCTACCTCAGCTCTAGAAGGGGGGGCAGGAAGAAATTAACCAAAGAATTTATATGCATATATATATATATACACACACACATATATATATCTCAGGGACACAGAAATGCAGTGAAGGCCTTGGTGGGGAGGGAGGCAGGATCAGGGAGTAGGGGGGAAAGGGAGGGACATTTGTAATACTTTATACAATAAAGATAAATTTAATAAAATGGTAATAAATCTGGAAAAAAAAGGGAAAAAAATGGCTTCAAAGCCCCATAACCCTCACTATAGCAGGAAAAGCCACATCTTTTTTCCCCTTTGAATTTTATAGCAGCTGCCTGTAAATGCTGAAGTTCAAAACAAGTAAAGAAAATTACTCTGGTAATGAAAGGGTTACTGCCATTACATTGCTGCAGATCCAGTTTTGGGAAAGCTCCACAGTGCCAGAAGCAGGTAACCAAGTGAAACGAAAAAGAACAGAAAAAAAGAACAGGCAAGTAGTAGTAGAGAGGACCACTTAAATGGAAAAGAGCAATCACAGTGTATTGTCCAGAGGCACCCAAACCCACCCAAAACAGGAAAGGTCAGCCCCAAAATGTATGGAAAGTACCTGGAACCAAGCTTAAGGAAATACCCAACCACCACAGCTTGGTCATAAAAGGAATTAGCTTCAGGTGCTAGAAAGGAGTGGTGTGTTTGACTGTGGAATGGCAAACCAAGATTCTAAAGGTTATCTTCCTGTTCATTAAATATATTCAACATTGAGGAGGAAGTCAGCACGAAGTTTGGAAGAGTGCGTATCAGTTACAGCTCTAGCTACTCCAAAAGGCTAGTCTCTGAATTTGTTATAAAACCAACTATTGCTAAAAATCACACAGAAATAGTCCTTTGTTGAAAATCTTCAGATAACCGATGGTCCGTTTGCTATGCACTACCTTCTAGATCCAGAGATAAGTTTTCATATAACAGATTTCACAAAATGTGGCCAAAATCCAAATACCTTGGCTAGCCAACACTGGAAATTTATGGGAGAAAAGAGAATGTTCATGTATTCATTTATTCACTCACTGTATTAGTTCCTAATATTTTCTGGGCACTTTGAGGTTTTCTCTATCCAATTAAAAAAGTTAATTTCCTTGAATAGAAAAGTCTAAATGACATATAAAATCTCATTCTGCCCTGCCTGGCATGGCTCAGCGGGTGAGCGTCGACCTGGGATCCAGGCTATTGGGGTTCGATTCCCGGTGAGGGCACATGCCCGGTTGCGGGCTTGATCAATGACTCTCCTCATTGATGTTTCTCTCTCTCTCTCCCTCTCCTTTCCTCTCTCTGAAATCAATAAAGATATATTAAAAAAAAAAAAAATCTCATTCTACCTAGCTACCCCCATGGTTTGATTTTCAAAGCAAATTGTAAAAGGCTAACTATACAGTCATGAGGGGCTTCACCACAAGATACATTCTGAGAGGTGATTTTGTCATTGTGCGAACATCATAGAGTGCACTTACACAAACCTAGATGGTATAGCCTACGACACACCTAGGTTACATGGTATGTTACTGCTCCTAGGCTACAAGCCTATACAGCATCTTACTGTACTGAATACTGTAAGCAACTGTAATGCATTGTTGCGACATTACAAGGCTTACAAGGTCACTAGGCAATAGGAATTGTTCAGCTCCATTATAATCTTATGGGACCACCATCATATATGCAGTCTGTTATTAACTGAAATGTCGTCATGTGTCGCATGACTACTTTTCTTAGACAGCATGGGTAAAGGGAGATTCACTCTTTTTGAGGTCTAATTCACATACCACTCATAAGCCCATTTAAAAATGTATAATTCTGTGGTTTTTAGTATATTTACAGAGTTGTGCAACCATCACCACAATCAATTTTAGAAGATTTTTATCACTACCACCTTTCCAAAAAACCCATGTATCCATTAGTAGTCACTCTCCCTTTCCTCCCCAGCCCTAGACAACTACTAATCCTTCTGTCTCTACAGATGTGCCTATTTCATATAAATGAAGTCATACAAGATGTGGGTTTTTGTGTCTGGCTTATTTCACTTAGCATAATATATTTTTTTAAATATATCTTTATTGATTTCAGAGAGAGGAAAGGAGAGGGAGAGAGAGAAACATCAATGATGAGTCATTGATCGAGCCCGCAACCAGGGCATGTGCCCTGACCAGGAATCGAACCCCGATCGCCTGGATCCTAGGTCGATGCTCAACCGCTGAGCCACGCCCGGCAGGGCAGCATAATATTTTTAAGGTCCATCCATGTTGTACCACATGTAGGTACTTTGTTTCTTTTTATTGCCAAGTAAAATTCCATTTTATGGATATACTACATTTTGTCTATACATTCATCAGTTGTTGGTCATTTGCGTTGTTTCCACTTTTGGGCTCTTATGAATGGCACTGCTATAAACATTCATGTGGCAGCTTTTACATGGACACGTTTTCATCTGTCTTCGGTATATACTTAGGAATAGATTTGAATTCCTGGGTCCTGTGAGCTCTATGTCTAACTTTTTGAGGAACTGCCAGACTTTTCCAAAGTGGCTGCTCCATTTTACATCCCCATCAGCAGTACTTGAGGAGAGATTTACCCTGAGATTCAGATGGCTGCTTGTTAGATGTGGGACCCTGTGCCAAGTGGACATTATTTAAAACACCTTGATTTGTCATCTGTGAAACAGGAATAATGGTACTATCTACTTCACAGATTATAACAAAAAATAAATGAAGTGTGTGTTACTATTCCCAGTATCAAGTGAGCCCTCAGTATTATTAGTTCCCTTCCGTCTTTGGTATTTGGTTGGCAACATTTACTCTGTAGTAAAGTCAGATAGAGATACAATTATAACCCCTTATTAACAATAAGAGATGCATAGACATAGTTGATGCTTAAATTTTTTAATGGATGATTGGAAAAGCAATAGAATTTATATTGTTTTAATACCAAAATAAATTCATCTTTTTCTACCTTCTGTGGAACAAATATCTGAGTCTATAGGAGGGGGAAAACCACAGAAACAAATCAGCTTTTGTTTGGATTTTTCAGATTTCCCCCAACTTTTTATTTCTCCAACTTTTCATTTGGAAGAGTTTCAAATATACAGATTTAAAAGAATATTGCAATCATCACTCATATACTCACCATCTAGATTCAACAATTGCTATTGTTTTAAGTATTTGCTTTGTGTGTGTGTGATTTATTAAGCTATTTGAGAGTAAGTTGCAGACAAATGCTGCAACCCTAAATACTCTAGTCTTCCTCTTCTAAAAATAAGAGCTTTCTTCAATATTACCAAATGCCATTACCACACCTAAGAAAACGAATTATGATTCTCTAAACTTTTATTGTCCAACCAATATTCAAATTTCCACAATTCTTCCTGAATTATCTTTTACAGATAAAAATTTTTCCAACCAAGATCCAGTCAAATTGTTACATCTTAGTTGCCTTAGTTGTTACATCTTACAAGCCAGCTTTGCTTTTAATCAACCTGAGTGCTTGTGACCGTCGTAGACATTTGTTAGTTGCCTCCCCAATACCACCTTGAACATTCTAGTTATATAGTCTATTGGCCATTGATCATGGCTGGATCAATGAGTTTATCCTATCTTCCACAGCGATTAGTCCAGGGAAAAACCCATGACCCCAGTCAAGCCTTATCAGAGCAAAGACTCAACACCAGGGCTTTTGGCTGAACTATGAGGGAGAGCACAGTTTTGCTTTTCTTCTAGACCTGAAAAAGGAATCCTATAATTTCAGGGACTACAGGCTGCTATCTTAGATCCAAAAGGGAGAGACAACTTAAAAATATGCCAAAACATGTAAAAGAACCCAAGACATAAAAAGAAACCAGGAGCTGGCCAGCTGGGTATGGCTCAGAGGTTGAGCAGGGACCTAGGATCCAGGAGATCGAGGTTCAATTCCTGGTCAGGGCACATGCCTGGGTTGCGGGCTCGATCCCCTTCAGGGGTGTGCAGGAGGCAGCCGATCAATGACGACTCTGGCATCATCAATGTTTCAACTTTCTCTCTCCCTCTCCCTTCCTCTCTCTGAAATCAATAAAGATACATTAAAAAAAAAAAAAAGAAGAAAGAAAGAAAAGAAACCAGGAGCTGGTCACAGTGTATGAGCACTAATCTAAACCTCATCTCAAGCCAGCATGTCCACCCCCTATTCTGTAATTATAGCCAATAAATTACTTTTTTTGCTTAAGCCAGTTTGGGTTGCATTTTCTGTTATTTGCATTTAGAGGAGTTCCAAGGCATCAATCCTATTAATTTGCCAGTCAGTGTAATATGCTGTTATAAAGCTAAGGAAGTACCTAAAAATTGCATAGAAGCAAAATTGTACAACCTAACAAATAAAAAAAACAAACACAAAACCATTCAACCACTATCCTGAAATAGAAGCTTGCTATCACCCAGAAGTCCTTCACACGCTCTTTTTCACAACAGTCTAACCTGACTTTAATATAGTCACTTCCTTTTCTCCGGTTGACCACCTTAGTATGAGTCCCTACAGATGGTAGTTTAGCTGTGCCTGCTCTTGAATCGTATATAAATGGAATCACACAGTTTGCATTTTTTGGTGATTAGCAGTTTCTGCTTAACATTGTGTTTGAGATTCAATTATGTCCTTGTGTGAACCTGCAGTTTCATTCATTTTCACCGCAGCATTACATCACATGAATATAACAGTATTTATGTATTCATTCTGCTATTAATGAACATTTGGGTTAATGTTCACCCCAAATTCCAGTCTTGCGCTACTACAAATTATGCTGCTATCGGCATTTGGAACTTGTCTCCTGGTGCGCGTGTGCATACATTTCTCTTGGAGAGAACTGCTGGGCCACAGGGTCTGTAGGTATTCAACTTTCTGAGATAACTCCACTGTCTTCCAGGTGTATTCACACCGTGCACCCCCAACAACAATCAGGGAGGGTTCCTATTGCTCTGTATTCTAACCTACCACTGGCATTGCCAGTCTTTTTAATTGTAGCCATTCTAATGGGGTTTTTAGCTTGCATATCCCTAATTGCTAAGGAGGTTAAGTAGCTTTTCATGTTTATTGGACCTTTGGACTTCCTTTTTTGTGAATTGCTCAACTCTCTTCCCCAAGTTTCTCCTGGGTTGTTTCTCTTTTGCTTGCTGTTTTGTAACCCTTTGTATATTCTGAATGTAAGTCCCTTGTCAATTATATATGCTGCAAAAATCTTCTCTTGTTCTGTAGCTTCCCTTTTCATTCTGTAAATAATGAACATAAATTCTTAAAGTTAATATTATGTGTAATGATTCTTTTAAGCCTGTTTACCCCTGCTTTACAAGGCCACTGTGTCATAAATTGAGTGTGCCGATCTGACTAGATATGTTTCTGAATTCACTATTCCATTGCACTGGTTGGTTTGTCTATCCTTGTGCCAATACCAAACTATTTCAATAACTCTAGCTAAATAAGAAGTCTCAATATGTGGTAGAGCAAGTCCTCCCAACTCTGTCTTTGTTTTGTTTTATTGTCTTCAAAAGGATCTTGGCTTTTTGCATTTATCAATTTTGGAATTAAATTTGGAATTTTAGCTTGTTGAGTTTCTTAAGATCTCGTTGAGACTTTTAGTTTTGGACATAGAAGAGGTCTTGCATACCTTTTATTACATTAATTCCTAGATATTGTATGTTTTTTATGCTTGCTAATGTTAAAGCTTCTGTTAGTCTTTGAACATGTTAATAGTAAATTTTAAGAGTCCATGTACCCAAAACTTCCATTCCCTTGGGGTTGGGGACAGACACATAAGTGGTTTTAATGCAAAGTGGAATGGGTTGGTTATGATAAAGGTGGGCCAAGGTTACCATGGAAATATAAATGGGAGGGATTAGCCCATTCTGTAGGGTCATGGGATGGAAGGAAAGGAAAAGCATCCTAAGTGTTAAAACACTGATAGGAGTCAACTAGGTGAGCAGAGAGTGAGGCAAAGAAGGGGAGAGCAAGCACACATTTCACATACACATTTCAGAGGATGTTAACAAGGGATACTTTCTGCCTCAGTGTCAAGTGAGGTACCAAAGCAGCAGATTCAGATGCCAGCATGGAGGTGACACAAATTCTCCTGTGGGCATAATTTACAAAAGGAACGTGAACACACTAGTGCCAGGACTCCTGGAACCCTGTAGGCAGCTGAGGTTAACAAATGGTGCAAAATGGGAGCAGAGAGAGGATTTGGGAAAGGTTTCTTTGGAAGGAGCTCTTGCTGTATTGCCGAGCAAAGAAGGCGGTGTGTGTGTGTGTGTGGGGGGGTACACAATTCTGCTCTTGTCTAGCAGTCATGAGACCTTCCAAGAGATAGGATGGGGCAATCCATCCTGCTGCTCCTATACCATGCTGAGCTATGGGAAATTCTCTGGGGCTTCTGACACCCAATGTGTGATATCACATACATATATATATTTTTCTTTGTTTCGGGTTTCTGCTACAGAGCTTCTAAAACCCTAGGAATTTCCTGATAGGAGTAACAAGCCCCTTTTCACCATACCTGAATTTATGCTAATAAGGTGATTCTTTGCCAATAGATAGCTTCAGGATGGGGACCAGTCACCATATTCTTTTGTAACCTCCTTGAAGCAACTTAACTACACTGTAAATGTCTTTCTCTCCCTACTGTACATACATCATATTTTTTAAAGCTATATGACATTCCACTATTTGGATATACCGTAATTTATGAATTTTATCTCCAACTGTAAAACGCTTAAGTTTATTTCTCTTATTACAATTACAAACACTATTATTGTCAATATATGAACTTCTTTCCTCATTTGTGCATTTATTTTTGTAGGATTAATTACTAGGTGTGAAAATTCTGGTAAAAGAGTACACATATTGCATTAGTTTTCTAGGGCTGCTGAAACAAAGTGGCTGGCTTGAACAACAGACACTTACTGTCTCACAGTTCTGGAGGCCAGAAGTCTAAGATCAAGCTGTTGACAGGTTGATTTCTTCTGGGGGCTGTGAGGGAGCATCTGTTCCATGCCTCTCTCCTGGCTTCTGGTGGTTTGCTGGCAATCTTTGGCATTCCTTGGTTTCTGCTGTGTCACTTCTATGTCTTAATCTTCACATGGCCTTCTCCCTGTGTTCCTATGTACAAATTTCCCCTTTGTATAAGGACACCAGTCATATTGGATTAGGGTCCACCCTAGTCCAGTATGACCTCGGTTATAAGGACTCTATTTCCAAATACGGTGACATTGTGACATACTAGGCATCAGGACTCCCACATATGAATTTTGGGGGACACAATTCAACCTACAACATATCTGTAGGACTTTTAATACATGATGACAAATTTTTAGAGTGCATTTTTGAGAGTTGTGAATGAGGCAACGTCTGACAGGACTTGGTGGGATTCTGTAACTGGGGAGGGGTCAGGGAGGAAAGGAGAGCGGGGTGATTTCTAAGTACTGGCCATGGGCAACTGAGTAAAATACCAGAGAAGGATGCCGGGAGAGGGAGATTGGTCGGTGATGAGTTAGGTTTTAGACAGACTGAGTCCGAGGCATTAGAGAACAGGCAAGTGGAAATGTCTAGTCAGTGAATACATATGTTGGTCTGGAGTTTCGGGAAGACACAACTTTTTGAATCATCACTACTTAAGTGGAAGTTGAAAGTCATGGGGACACATAAAACCACCCACTAAAATAGCCAAGTAACATAAGATAAAAATAGGGCTGAGGACAGCATTCTAGAAACCTCAATATTAAAAGGGTGTTTGGAAGGTAAGAAGCTCACCAACGTGACTGGCGATAAAGGCTTCAGGACAAGGACCAACAGTGAAATCTGAAGGATGTGTGACTTCAGGGGAGATAAGGAAGCATTGCACGCTGAGGGCACAGTCTGGACAAAGGGCTAGGGAGTGTGGGTATGCAAGGCAGAGCCGGGAAACATCTGATAATCTGATGTGGCTGAAGACAACAGCACAAGGGGGCAGGACATGGTAGAAATGAGGATGGGAAGGTAAATTAGGGCCAGACGTGGGAGGTGTGTTGTGCCTGTGGTTGGCTTGCAGGCGCTCAGATCCATACCCTGTCCTTTCCTGCTTATCTGTATCACAGGTGCTGGCCCCTGTACCTGCATTTCTCAAGCCACCTTGTCCACTGACTTCTGGTTAGATTTGTCCAACAGGGGCACACATAGTAGTCTAGAGGGCAGAAAGAGAGGAGATGGCAGAGTATTTCTCCCCTTCTTTGTCTGCTTTGGGCAGCATCTCTGGCAGTGGCTGTGCCTCCTCCACGGCCCAGCTCTTGCTGTTCAGCCCCTACCACAGCTCCAGCTCTTTCTGGCAACTCTGGTTGCACAGTCCATCCAGTGGCACTGGAAGCTTCCTCTTCTAAGTTCCAGATCCTGCCATAAATCCTGGTTCCTGGGCTTTCATCTATCCCTAGGGATAGATGACACTATCATCTATCCCTAGGGATAACAGTGGCTCCCTGCAGTTGATCTCCAAGATGCCTCACCTTCTCATTTTCAGCTCTGCCAACACTGTAACTAGTTATCCATATTAAATTCCTTCTGTTGTTACCAGTTGCTTTGCTGTTATGAATAATGCTACAGTGAACTAGTTCATATATGTCTCCTGGTGCTTCCATCCAAGAGTCTCTAGGGCATGCGCCTTGGAGTAGAACTCCTGGGCTGCCTACCTCCAGGCTTGTTTTACACAATAGAAAAACAAGCCCATGTGAGAATGGATTCTTACCTCACACCAGAGTCAAATTTCAATTTCATGTGGATCAAATATGAAAGGTAAAATTAAAAACTTTAAAAGAAAATACAGAATATCTTTATGACCTAAGGTAGGGAAGGGTTTCTTATACAAGGTACAAAAAACCCCCCCAAAACACCGCAACCCATAAAGGAAAAAAAACACATTAAACATCATCAGAATTAAAAACTTCTGTTCAACAAAAGATGCAATAAAGAAAATTTAAGAAAAGCATAACTGTATATAGTCACAACATATGTAATGCACAAAAGATTAGTATCCAGAATGTGTAAGTAATTCCTAAATACACAAATAAGGAAAAGACAAACAACCATATAGAAGTGAGGCAAAAAGATTGTTCACAGGAGAGGAAATCCAAAGGCCCAGAAATAGCCTGGCCGGTGTGGCTCAGTTGGTCGGGCATCGTCCCATAGCACCAGGAGGTCACTGGTAAATTCCTGGTCAAGGCTCATGCCTGGGTTTTGGGTTCAATCCCCAGTAGGGAGCAGGCAGGAGGCAGTCAATGGGTGTTTCTCTGTCTCTCTCTCCCTCTCCCTTCCTCTGCCAAAATTTTAACCATTTTAAAGTTTACAATTCACTTTTACTACATTCACAATGTGTGCAACCATCTGCACTATCTAGTTCTTAGACATACAGATATTGGCATATGTCAGTGATTAGTAACTTAATGAAAAGGAGACCCGCAGAATTATCAAAGAGTAAGCCAGACCAGAGAGAAAACAGAATCGGAAGTGGGATATAGTTGAGAAATGGAAGGATCACTGGAGCAGCTTATTAAAACTAAAACCAAGACCAAAACCAATGAAAAGCAAATAGGCAGCTAATTAAATAATGTTTGAAGTTTCATTTCTCATGGTCATAAAAGCATCATGTCCACCTCACTTGATACAGAAGAAATCTAGAAGTAGTAGTACTAGATGTCAGATGTACTGACCACTGATTGGAAATAAAAATCAGTATGTCTAAAAAGTAATGCTGGGAGATCCAAGATGGCAGTGGACTGAGTTGGAAGGTAAACTGACACTCTCTCGGGACCAAACTGGAATTTCAAATCAAATATAGAAAAACCACCCTGAATAATCAACTGCAACTGAAGACTAGCTGGAGAGCACCCTCATAACCAAGAAAGAAAAGTGGAGACAGCATAGAGACTGGTAGGAAGTGAGGAGGCGAGAGGGCTGGCTGGGCTCCCATAGGCAGCAGCTGAAGGTCCAGAGGGATATCTCAGCTCTGGGGGGTTCCCAATGAGAACTCTGGGCCTAAACCCAAGGCTGGGCTTCCCAGACAAGAGCACCAGAACTGAAAAAGGTGCCCACATAACATCTGACTGTGAAAAGAAGCACAATTTCTGTCTGCCAGGAAGAGATGGCTGGAAATGCAGGCATCCTCTTAAAGAGCCAACGTACAAAGTTTTGTGTGTAGCCACTCACCTTGGGCTCCAGCAGAGGTAGGGCAGAGTGGACTGGAGCTGTGTGAGGAGAATCTAGGTTTGTGGGCTCTGGAGATAGAGCTCAGAGGGCACACCTCTGGATTCCTGTGCCAAGTCATTCCCCCATACTGCAGAGGCAGACATTTACCTTCCCAGCAGCTTTTGCCTGAGGGGAAAGCAATTGCCCCACCTTACTGGAACACCTCTCGCCCTACCCAGAGGAGCTTCTATAGCCTGAGGCTTATTAAGAGAATCAGATTAATCAGCCTGCAGGATTAATCAGATTACTCAAATCTCAGAGTGCTTTGAGTCTTTGCCTGATCTGCTTCTGGACCCGGGCCTTGGAAAAGCAGACTTTGATGGGCATCTTGGCCCTATCCAAATGCACCCATCCCCAACAGAGGGGACCTCAAGCTGTGGGTTGTTGATAGCTCCAAACAGGGTACTCATGGCCAGTCACAAACAGCGTCTGACACTGGCCTGCACCAGAGATCTTCCAAAAAGACTGAGAGTCCTGGCAGGCCTACCTAATCCATAGAAACAAACCCAAACAGGCAGCCAAAGTGGGGAGACAAAAAAAATGCCCCAAATGAAACAAGAGAAGTCTCCAGAAAAAGAGCTAAATGAAATGGAGATAAGCAATCTCTCAGATATAGAGTTCAGAATACTGATTGTAAGGATGCTCAACAGCATGAAAAAAGATATAGAAACTATGAAGGAAATTAAGAATGACATAGCAGAAACAAAGACTACATAGAAAGGAATAAACAACAGATTAAAGGAAGCTGAGGATCAGATCAGCAAATTAGAAGACAGGGTAGAAAAAAATCACTCAATCATCGATCCAAAAAAAAGCAATTAAAAAACAGGAGGGCAGTTAAGGGAGCTGTGGGAACAACATGAAACATAACAACATTCACATCATAGGAGTGCCAAAGGAGGTTGAAAGTAAGCAAGGGTTAGAGAAACTGTTTGAAGAAATAATGGCAGAAAACTTCCCTAACCTGGTCAAGAAAAAGTCACACAAGTTCAGGAGGCAAAGAGAGCCCCAAGCAAGAAGAACCCAAAGAGGCCCACACCCAGTACATCATAATTAAAATGCCAAAAATTCTAGACAAAGAGAGAATCTCAAAGGCAGCAAGAGAAAAGCAATCTGTTACCTACAAAGGAGCTCCCATAAGGTTGTCAGATGACTTCTCATCAGAAACTACAGGCCAGAAGGGAATGACATGAAGTATTCAAGGTAATGTAAAACAAGGATCTGAAACCAAGACTACTCTATCCAGCAAAACTAACATTCAGAATAGATGGTGAAATAAAGAGCTTCCCAGACAAAAAAAGGCTAAAGGAATTTATCACCACTAAACCAGCACTGCAGGAAATGTTAAAGGGACTGCTGTAATAAGAAGAAGAAATAGAGAACAGAAGCATAAAAGAATTAAAATGGCAATAAATAAGGACCTATCAATAATAACTTTAAGGGCTTTAAGGGAGGGATCAACAGCAATACAGTCATAGTCTGGGACTTTAACATCCCACTGACTTCACTGGATAGATCTTTCAGACAAAAAGTCAACACAGAACCAGTGAATAAATGGCACACTAGATCAGATGGATTTAATTGATATTTACAGAACATTTTCACCCCAAAGCTTCAGAATATACATTCCTTTCAAGTTCACATGGGTCATGCTCAAAGATAGACCACATGTTAGGACACAAAACAAGTCTCTACAAGTTCAAGAAGATTAAAATCGTATCAAACATCTCGAATCACAAGGGCATGAAATTAGGAATCAACTACAGTAAAAACACTCAAAAACATTCAAACACATGGAGGCTAAATAACATGTTATTAAACAATGAATGGGTTATCAATAAGATCAAGAAAGAAATCAAAAACTTCCTGGAAACAAAATGAAGACACAACCCAAAATCTACAGGGCACAGTGAAATCAGTCCTGAGAGGGAAGTTCATAGCACTGCAGGCCTACCACAAAAGCAAGAAAAATTTCTAGTAAACTATCTAACCCTGCAACTTAAAGAATTAGCTCCCCTGTGAAGCCATCTGGACCGGTGCTTTTGTTTGCTGGGAGTTTTTTTATTACTGCTTCGATTTCATCAGTTGTTATTGGCCTATTCAGGTTTTCTGATTCTTCCTGATTCAGCTTTACATGATCTCACTCATATGTGGAATCTAATAAACAAAACAGACTAAGGAAAAAAATATACCCAGAGACATAGAAGCATGGAACAGACTGATAAATCTCAGTGGGAAGGCAGGGGTGGGAGAGTGGGTGGGGAGAGATTAATCAAACAACTTATATGCATATATGCATAACCCAAGGACACAGACAATAGTGTAGTGAAGGCCTGGGCAGGTGGGTATGTGTGTGTGTGTGTGGATTTGAGGTGGAAGGGATCAATGGGGAAAAAAGGGGGGATATCTGTAATACTTTCAACAAAAAAGATAAAATTTTTTTAAAAACATATCTTTATTGATTTCAGAGAGAGGAAAGGAGGGGGAGAGAGATAGACACATCAATGATAAGAGAGTCATTGATTGGCTGCCTAGCCCGAAACCCAGGCATGTGCCCTGACCGGGAATCGAACCCCGATCTCCTGGATCCTACCTAGGTCAATGCTCAACCACTGAGCCATGCCCAACTGTGCAAGATAAGTTTTTTTAAAAAAGAAATAAAATGGCAATAGAGAAGTATCTATCAATAATAACCTTAAATATAAATGGATTAAATGTCCTGATCTAAAGACGTAGTGTAGCTGAATGGATTAGAAAACAAGATATAAATATATGCTCTCTACAAGAGACCCACCTCAGAACAAAAGAATCACACAGGCTGGGGGGGAAAAAAAACACCCTCTGGAGGCCTTTAAAGGAGTGATTGACAGCAATACAGTTATAGTAGGGGACTTTAACACCCCAGTGACTTTACTGGATAGGTCTTCCAGACAAAAAAATCAACAAGGAAACAGTGACTCTAAATGACACACTAGGTGAGATGTAGTTACAGAACATTCCACTCCAAAGCTGCAGAATAGGCATTCTCCTCAAGTGCACATGGGACATTCTCAAAGATAAACCATATGTTAGGACACAAAACAAGTGTCTATAGGCTCAAGAATTTTGAAATCATATCAAGCATCTTCTTGGACATTTACACAATGGAATACTATGCAGCTGTAAAAAAGAAGGATCCCTCACCCTTTGAGACAGCATGGTGGGACCTGGAGAGTATTAAGCTAAGTGAAATAAGCCAATCATAGAAAGACAAATGTCACATGATATTATTCACATGCAGAATCTAATGAACAACATAAACCAATGAACAAAATAGATCCAGTGACATAGAAGCATGGAACAGACTGAGGAATCTCAGAGGGAAAGCAGGGGTGGGTGGGTGCGTGGGGAGAGATTAACATAAGAATTTATATGCATATATGCATAACACAGGGACAAAGACAATGGTGGGGTAAAGGCCTAGGGAAAGGGGTACAGGGTGGAGGGAATCAATGGGGAGAAAAGAGGGACATTTGTAATACTTTCAACAATAAAGATAAATTTTTTTAAAAAGATCATTTCAAGTCCAAAATTCTGTAAGGGACATAAATCTGAATAATAGTTATGTCTTGAATATCCTGACTATATTTTATAAATATAAGCTTTATGCTTTATTTTTGTACTTGATTATATTAAATGTAGTGACTACCTTTAAAAAAAAAGTTATGCGAATGATAAGTCTGTGGTTGTTAATTAGAGTCCTAAGGTTGCATTTCCCAACCATTGATGAAGAAGCAGAAAATGAGTTAAACCAATGTCAGAGGTAGAGCAGCAAGCAATAAATTTTGGTTTTAAACAGACTGCTGCCAGTGATTTTCTAAAATCATGACCCAAATGCAGAATATATGCTTTGCCCTTTTTTTCTTTTGGGGGAAAAATTTTTTAATCTGACAACTATAAGGCTGCTGTGAAAATTAAATGCAAGAATATATCTATGCTGCTTACATGAATAAATAATAGCTCTTATCATTGTTAATTAGGAATATTATCATGGGGAAATAATGAAGAAAAAAAGAGTTATAGGTTAGATTCACTATACCGAAAAGAAAATAATAACTGTGACTCATGTCAAAATTGGAGTTATTGCCCGGCTGGGTGTGGCTCAGCGGTTGAGCGTTGACCCAGGATCCAGGCGATCAGGGTTCGATTCCCGGTCAGGGCACATGCCCTGGTTGCCGGCTCAATCAATGACTCTCTCATCATTGATATTTCTCTCTCTCTCTCTCCCTCTCCTTTCCTCTCTCTGAAATCAATAAAGATATATTAAAAAAAAAAAAAAATTGGAGTTATTAAAACGTAATCAAATTCAGAGGGTGCAATTCTAAGAAAACTTTAATGGAGAAAGTCATGTTAATTTAAAATATGAAACATTTTAATGTTTAATTTGGAACTGTTTAAAACTTCTTATATATGCTAGTAAGAGTGATAGCATAAAATACATTTGCAGGGGGTAGAATTTAAAATTAATGTAGTCCTGGCCAGTGGCTCGGCTGAGCATTAGTTGGTCGAGCATCATCCTGTGCACCAAAAGGTTGCCGGTTCAATTCCAGGTCAGGGCACATGCCCAGGTTGTGGGTTCTGTTCGCAGTTAAGGTGCAGGCAGAGGCAACAGATCCATGTTTCTCTCTCATATGGATGTGTCTGTTTCTCTGTCTGTCTGTCTCTCTTTCCCTTCCTCTCTCTCTTGAATCAATAAAAACATATTTAAAAAAATAAAAATAAAATTAATGTAAATCCAAAGAGCTGAGATATAGATGGAGAAGAAGAAAATGTGATCAGCTTATGGATAAAATGTGACTATCACTAAGGAATAGAGAGGGCTTAAAAGAAAACTGAGTAACTAAAATGTTAAGGAGAGAAAAGAGTAACACTGAGAACGGTCAGAAGGAGAACGCCAGGAACTATCAGTATAAGAGACACTTCGGGAGAGGCTGCTTGACCTACTGGGAGGCCTTCTTCCCTGAGAACCCTCCCTAGCAGACCGGGCAGGCTTAGGCAAAACCTGATGTCCTTGGAAGAGTTGGCTGGTGGAGAGATAGGCATGGGACCTAAGTTAGACCAATTAAGATTTGAGCCCAGGATTTGGGCATTTGGAGCTAAGTCACATAGAGACTGAGAGTCAAAGTCATATTAATAGCAGTACTCTAGGGACAAAATGTGTGGACTTATTATAAAGGAACTTAAACTTGCCTTGGTTCCTAGTTCAAAAACATTCAACCAGTTCTCTGTGTCAGGTACTGTGCCCTCCCAATACCCCACTCCCCACTTCTTTGGCTCAGGCTAGCCTGATTAAGTTTTGTTATTTAAAGCCACAAATAATATTTCAATACAAATCACTTGAGGTAATATTTATAAAGCATCAAGGAAAAAAATGTAACACTTTAATGTTATCAATGAAGTTCTAAATACTAAATGGAAATTATAAGTTTATTTCAGTAAGAATAATGAGGCTCTGGAAATTCTGGGAAAGATACATGCATACTTGAGAGAAGTAATAATAGCTACCAGTAAAAAGAAAGAGCACGATTCTTCCATTTGGCTTTATGAACAATATACTATATGATCCTTATACTTCTCATTTTACAAGCAGAAGATTGATGGAAACTATGTCATCATCTAGCACAGGTCCATAGAATGTTGTTAAAGCACATCTGAATTAAACCCTAGAGACTCTGAAATACAGAATTAAAAAAAATCTTTTTGTTATTCAATAAATTCATTTTTATTAACAAGGATTGAGCTCAGGGGAAATTGGTTACCTCAAGGTCAGGAGGACAATTTTCGGCAAGGCTGCTTCTAGAACCCTGTCTAATGCTCTATGGACACATAATGCATTGCTAAAGAAATGTTTCCTAATGACGGGATGTGTAATGAATAAAATAGTGGTAGCCTATTCCTTACAGGTAGCTTATTGGTGATCAAAGTTTGTTGTCATGTGGTAAATGTTTAGATTGTAACAGTCTAGACATTTCATTAATATTTATGGAAGCATGGGAGATATTAATTTATCCACTTATTCGTCACCGTGGATATAAAAAAACAAATAAATGAAAATTGCCCTCATAATGTGAAATACTGCAACATAATTATAATTTGATGCTCTTGTTTAAGATTTCAAATTGAGTGTTGATTAGGCAGCAATATATTATACTAAAATTTCATCTCAGAAATAGTTCATTAGTCTAGAATTTGTGGGTAGGGACATTTGTAATTATTTCTCCCATGACTGGGAAGATATTATCTCCCATGCATGTGACTTTGGATATAAACAAGCAGCACAGGTTTTACTGTTAACATTGTACAGGAAACACTGCCGCAGGGCCATCTATGGAGGCCTGTTTTAGTTCCTGTTTTTTCCTCTTTTCTTCATATTTTCCCTATAAAATAATGGCAAAATTAAGTGAATCTCGATCTTCTGCCACCCATAATTTATATTACCTTTGAAATTATCATTCTACTTACTAAATAAAAAGGTAAAATCAATTTTCTATAATGAATACATATTATTTTTATTATTGGGAAAAATGGACCTTACTATTAGAATAAGTAGTCATCATTTTTCCCCTCCTGTTGGTAACTTTTAGACCTATATTTATATCAAGCCTGCTAACTTCAGGCTTAAAATTAAGTTCCAGAGATCTAAGGTACAACTTTGTGCCTATACTTAACAATACTGTATTGTATACTTAAAATTTCTTTTAATAGATCTCATATCAAATGTTCTAATTAAAAAAATTAAGCTTATGCCATATACATATGTTTTGCTTTCATTAAATCACTTTATTTTTAAGTATAAAAATAATACAGAGACTTCCAGTTCTCGGAAAATATGCAATAGTTGTACTTCTCCCATTGCTTCTGCTAAGTATTGCTAAATACCCTAGATGTATTATAAAACAAATATAATTACTCTTAAAGGTAGAGAAAAGGTAGATTGGCTGGTAACCTGGAAAGACATGGCAGTGAGTTCCCCAGGTTTTCTTTTGGCTTCATATTTCTCAGACTGGGTGCTGAAGATGTAGGCAACCAGAAATGTCAGCGGGCACAGACAGAAAAAGCCTCCGAAAGCCTGTTCTCTCCAGACAAAGGACCAGGAAGGTGTAGCCTAGTAAGGGAGAAAACGCTCAGTTAATGACCACTCATGCAGAAGAGTTAAAAAGGCCTGAGTCTGCTGTCCATACAAAGTCCTGCTCTGTATGGCATCCGGAAACTTTACTGGTAAACAGTGCCCTGCACTGATATTAACGTTTCCCTACAGGGTGTCTTACTGTGCCTAGACTGTGCATGCAAAGGGTGTGGTTTAAGCTGCACATCTGTTTTCCTTCTGGGAGGCTGGAATTGGTGGTAGGCAGTCGGTACCTATATCACTGGCCCTCCCCTAAAAACCTTGAACACTGAATCTCTAATGAGCCTCCTTGGAAGACAACACTGCATACCTGTTGTCACAATTCACTGATGGAAAAAAGTGTGTCCTGGGTAACTCCATTGGGAGAGAACTCATGGAACCTTGTGGCTGGTTTCCTCTGGACTTCACTCCAGAAGCTTTTCCACTTGGGAGATTTTGCTTTGTAACCTTTGCTATAAATCTCGTCTGTGAATACAACTATATTCTGAGTCTTGTGAGTCCCCCAGTGAATCACTGAATATGAGAGTGTTCTTTAAGACCCCCCCAACATGTTGCCACACTCCAACCAGATACCGCAGAAAAAGTGGTAGTCCCACCCTCACCTGTCAGCAACAGCCCGTGGGAAGCCTAGACTTTCACGCTTACCAGACTGTAAGTTCCCCAACCCCCTTGCCAGGATGGTGTCAGAGAAGCTGAGTGGGAAGCCAGAACTTTCCCCGTCTTCCAGTGGTAATGAGCTGCCTTCGTCAGCTCCCACAACATCAGTGGCGGCCAAGTGGGGAATAGTGATAAGGCACCCCTCTACCTCCCAACCACAGTGGTGTCAGTGGAGGCCTGATGAAGAACCTAAACTGCCCCTGCACAACAGTAATGAAGTGTCCTTTCCTGCCCATGTGGGGTGTCAAAGGAGGCCTAGCAGGAAACCTGGACTTCTACCCCAACCAGGAAGTTACAAGGTGACATTTCCCTTCCCTGACCAATACTGTCAGAGGAGGTATGCTGAAAATGAAGATTTAAATAAGATTTAGTCTCAGAATGTAAGAATACCCAAAATGGTCAGGATATGATAGAAAAGTACTCACCATACGGACAACTAGGAAAATCTCAATTTGAGTGAGAAAAGTCAACCAACAGATGCTAACACCAAGATAAGATGTTGGAATTACCTGACAAATTTTCTATAAGCCAGAGATTTTTAACCCTTTTACCTCATGGCACACACAAACTAATTATTAAAATTTGAAGTACACAAAAAAATATGTATTTTTTGCCAATCTGACAAAAATAGGTATAGTTTTGATTCATTCACACCAGACGGCTATTGTTGTGTTGGCTGTTTTCATTTTCGTATTTGACAGTCTAAGGGAAAAGAGGTCAGTGTCCCTGATTGAATAGTCAGGTACTGCACGTTTTAAAAATTCTTGCAGCACACTGGTTGAAAATCGCTGCTCTAAGCTTTGTGAGGAAACAGACCATGTCCAATTTATTCACCATTATAATCTGAGCCTAGCATGATTTGGCTGAAGCAGGTACTCAATAAATATTTGCTGAGTGGATGAATAATGAATGAATAGAATGTCAGGTAAGGAGAGTATATTATATAATAATACATACTATACATATAATAAATACATATCAGTAAATGATTATAATTTGTATATGACTGGATGCACAGAAAAATTTTGAAATACACACCAAAAATGCTCACAGCACCATAGGATGAACTCAGTACTTGTTAAATGAATGAATGAAATCAAAGTGAGAAACAGTTATTAAACAATCTTTCTGAAATACACAATTATAGATTGTCTCAAGTTTAGATATTTGTTTGAAATACCCAACTGGGAAAGGGAAGGATAGCAAGATACCATGTTTATCACTGATGAAAGTGAGCCAGTAGAGAGAAAGAAGATAAAAATACAAGAGGAAGAGAGAGGGGTACTGGACTTATAGAAAGCTTCCTGAGAAGGAGCCAGAGTTCAAATATAAGGGTTGTCTTCAGGTAGAAGGAAGCTGCCACATTGCAACAGAAGCAAAAGTAGTGAGGACAAGAGCAGATCTAATTTTGAAGATTTAGAGGTTGAAGCAATTCCTCTTTGAGATCTATTTTCTTAGCAAAATATGAGATGTCATCTGCCAAGAGCAAGGATGTAAATTGGAAAATCTGAAGTTTGAAGAGAGTTGAGGTTTTAAAGTAGGAATTTGGGAAACGAGCAGTTGAATAGAAAAAGGTAGTAAACTTGCCAGGCTGAACTAAGGTCCTGTAGAGTCTGTGCTATGAGGCAGATTTTGTCCATTTTCAGCTCACTGATTACAATCAGGGGAAAGGCAAGGTAATAGATATTACAATCGAAGAACAAAGTGCTACAGTGAACTAAATTAAACAAAAACAAAAAAAAGAGGATTGTTTTTCAACTGGAAGGAGAGGAAGACAATGTCCTAAGAGAGAAAGAGAAAGGAAGAAAACAGGTCAGGGAAGATGGAGATAAAAGCAGGGTGGTAGTGGATTTCTGGCTGGGGTACAGGAACGTCCTTTTGTCTTCCAATCCAAACAGGGTCACAATGATAGAAGTTTAGCAACAGATTTTGTGAAACTGGTTCCTTATTTCTTTTAGTCTCTTAGACCTGACAATCTTTCAAAACTCTACGAAGGAATTCCCAGGTGTCTTTAGCGGCTGGAGAGAAGTATGAGGCACAAGGATATCATTCTCCATGCATTAAAAGAGAGGCTCTAGTGAGCAACAGGAGGCAGAAGTTTAATTTTTCTTTTCTTATTGGTAGTTGTGAGTTACTGTGAGTTCTTTGTTAGGTCCACTTTGTGTTCGTCCCTAGTTACCAAAAGTCCAGTTCCTATACTCAAATGATATCTTTCAATCTACTTCAAGTGTTTTGTTGACATTATTTTTTTTAATTCACGAATGCTTTGCTAAATAGAAGTGGACTTGGAGGACCTGAGATCTGGGTAAAAGATAACTTAAAAATCATCTGTTAAATGGCCCATTTGTCCAGAATACTCTGCTACCATTATTCTCTGAGAAATACTACTTACTGTTCAACACTTGATAATTATTAAATTATCTACACTCTAGTAATACCAAACTTACCAGACCCTTTGCACAATGGCTATTCCATTATTGAAAAAAACCTCTTTATGAACCTGTTGCTTAGAATTAGTTAAGTTTCAAAGTTAAGTTGACCTTGATGATTAACAAAAACAAGCTTCTCTAATCACAACAGTAAAAAATATAAAGTGGCCAAGTAGCTGGTTAGGACATAAACAAGGAAGAGATTGGGTTGAAAGAAAATTATAATTTATTCTAGGGCCCAGTCCCTTGTCTTTTGACCATTTCTTTGGCTAGATTGCTAATGCATGATTTTTGTACAAATCCTTTTAATTTGGGGGTTTCCCTTACTCTTTTTTTTTTTTTTTTTAATGGAAAGACAGCATATATTTTCTGAAAATACGCTTTGTTTTTTAAAAGGAGCAGATATGCATTTAGTGCAATAAAAATTACCAAAAGAGAGGAAAAGAGAACATAAAACAGTGTGTATCTTAACTAAAACATTGTTAAGAAACAAAACTTGGCTCTTTGCTTCCGTTCCATAACAGCCAAAAGGGAACCAAGAATGTTACATCGCTACCAAGTAGAAGGCAAAATTCAGGCAATTCAAGGACTGGTGCATATCGGCGGAGGGGGGGTGGTGGCAATATTATTTTCTCGTCCCCCACCCCTTTTCAAAACCTAGGTTTTGTTTGGAACTATACACAACCGCCTAGAAATTTTGATTTTTCCATTTTCTGGCTAACAGCAAGCGATGCGCGCTGGGAGTTCGCGGTACGAACCGGATCGGGAGGGCTCTGAACTCCCGTTCAAGCCTGGAGCTCTCTCGTCAGGGTTCGTAAGGAGCTTTCCGCGCGTTCAGAGGGAAGGCGCGATGGCCCGGTGGAGATAGGGTTTGACACAATGCTATAAAAACCTCCAGGGCAGCTCTTACCAACGCTGAGATCTGCTTCCTTGGTTCTCTGAGTCACTCAGGGCTCCCCTTTCCCTTTCCTAACAATCTTGTTCCCCCCGGACTGGGTAACATGGGTAGACTTCTAAGTTGAAATTACTAGTGCTGGTGGCCGCTGGTGCCAGGGAAGGATCTCAAGTGTTCAGTCCTCAAAGGTCACCTTTCAGGCCTCATTCGGAACAAGAGCAATAGTCTCACGTGACATGAAGATCTCCGCACGCCCGGGGAAGGCGGCGCGCTCCCCGCGACCCACCTCAGCCTCGGCTAAACAATACCCGAGACGTCACACACCCGAAACACCCTCGTGGCGCGGACCCTGCACACTGGCGCATGCGCAGAACAGATGCGAGCCGGCAGCCTTCCAGAGATCGTAGGCGTCTGCACAGCGGTCACAGTCTGGGAAAGGCCTTGCTTCCTCGTCACCACGTGGAAATCCTTGGCAGCAGCTATCGAGCATCACTACCCGAAGGGAGACAAGAGAAACAGCTGCCCGGTCTCCAGCGCGTTTCCGGTTTAACCTCTAGCTTCCGGTTCGTCGGCCGGTTCCAGTCCCGGCCTTTCACTTCCGGTGCCTTGCGTTCCGCTGCGGCCGGTTCCTGCGTCCTCCGCAGACGGTCCCGCTGCGCTCCAGGTGAGGGGACTCGGGGCATCCTGGCGTGCTGCCCGCGGAGGCGCCGCGGGCCCTGGGGACAGCAGCTCTGCTGCCCTCGGGACCTCCACTGCCGCTGGCTGCGGCGGGCTGGGGGCTGCTCGTGGGCGCCCCGGGCCGCGTCTGCGCTAGTCTCGCGCCCAGGCCTCCGGCCCTGGCCCGCGGGTCGCAGGGGCCGCCGGTTCCCATCCGGCCTCCTCGCCTAGGGTTAGGGCCTCCCCGCGGACCAGTGGGCTTTGCGTCCCCGAGGGTTTGAGCTGCTCTCCCCATCATTCTCCCTGTTGACACCCCGGCCCGCTTGGACTTAGGGGTCTCTGCCTGCTTTCTAGGCTGTTCCTTACCGGTCCCTTCCCACAGCTCTCGGTTACTGCTGTTGTGCTGTCCTGGCTAGGCGTTGACAGTAGTACTTTATATACCTTTTCCTAGGCTTGTTGAAAAGATAACCCCCTCCCCTAAATTCCTAAGTTAACTTTTGCTGTTGTTACTTTAAAATTTACGCCTCTGCAAAATACTTTTTGGTTGTGTGGTCTTAGGCAAGTTGTTTTACTTCTTTTTGAGTTTTCTAATCTGTGTAATAAAATTAGGACTGTATTTCAATTTGATTCAGATGGCCTATTTGGCTTTTTATTGAGGATCATAACATTTGTTAGAGCAAGTTCATTCTAAAATGAAATACGTTGCTTTGAAGTAACGCTTTACTTAAATTTTTAGTAGAGCAGGTTGTAAACATAAGAGAGTAAATATAAGGTAATTTGTGGTGCTCTCTTAATGGGCCTTTTGAAGACACCTGACACCTTAAGTTTTCAGGTTATTTTTGCATATTACGATTTTAATTTTGCATGTTAAGATTTTAATTTTTTTGCATATTAAGAATTTGCCTTCTTTCTTGCAGTTGGTTGTAATACATGAAGAGTACAGTGAAAGGCTTCAATAAATAAGTGATAGCATTTGGAAATACCAGTATTTTGATATTAGAAAATTCATTCTCTGACCTGTGAGGGGAACAGACTTATGAAAACTGGTAATAAGCTTTATGGAGGAGGATATCTACATGCTGTTGTTGATATAGAATAGCAGCTGCTATCTTATCTTTGTGTGCTTATATAGGTACCTGTGTGTTTTGTATTTATTGATGGTCCAATTCAAGAGAGACAGTGGTAGTGGGGAAAACACATGATATTTAGTCAGAAGACCTGTTCTCTTACTAGCTGTGTGCCCATGAACAGGTTACATAACCTCTCTGAACTCTGGTTTCTTTCATTGTAAAAGTGGGACAGTTCTTATCAAACAACCTTGTTAAATGAGATTGTCTCCATAAAAACTGTCCAGTGTATTAAATATGAAACAAATAATGGCCATTTACTATTTATTTAGCACAGTGCCTGGAACACTTCAGTTATAGTCTTATTTAAAACATTTTATTTAGCCCTGTTGGCGTGGCTCAGCAGTTAATATCAGGAGATTGTGGTTCAATTCCCAGTCGGGGCACATTTCCGGATTGCGGGCACCATCCCCAGTGCAGGGCGTGCAGGAGGCAACCAATCAGTGACTCATCATTGATGTTTCTATCTTTCCCCCTTTCAGAAATCAATAAAGATATATTTAAAAACAAAAACATTTTAACCAATACTTATGTAATGTTACTGTGTTCCAGGTACTGTGTTACTTATATATATGAACTAATTTAATCTTCTTAAGAACCCTAAGATGTAGGTAGTATTTCTGTTTTGCAGATGAGGAAGCCCAGGCACTAAGATTCAAGTAACTTCCCAAAGTCAAATAGTTAATAAGTGGAAGAGCTGGGAACTGAACCCAGATAATCGGGCTGTAGAGTTTGTGCTCTTAATGACTCACTGTTAGCTCTCAAGTGTTAAATGAACAATGGTTGATCATGGAGAAACCTGCCTGTAGCATAAACCTGATCAAACAGAGAGGGAGGGGCAGGTAGCTCATTATTGCAACTTTCCAGTTGAACAGAGGGAATTTGCTAGAATATGAGGAAATAGTAACTTTAAGCCCAAAATTGGAAGGTTGGGGGAATTTTAACTTTGAGTCCAAATAACTTTTGGCATTCTGGTAACACTACTGTTACCTGTTTCTCTACCAGCAAGTTGTAAAATAGAACCCAAACTGCACAGCTCATAAAACTTAAGTTACAGGTTTGTATACATCTTCGATATATTTATTTTAACTTGTTTATTTGTATATGCCTTTCTTCTAGGTATTTTTTTCTGAACAAAAGCTGTATCAACATATGTTTCAAGGATGGCTCTCCCTATCATTGTAAAATGGGGTGGACAGGAATATTCAGTGACTACACTGTCAGAAGACGATACTGTGCTGGATCTCAAACAGTTTCTCAAGACCCTTACAGGAGTGCTACCAGAACGACAGAAATTACTTGGACTTAAAGTTAAAGGTAATTAATTCCTCATGTCAGATCTTCTGCATTGATGTGGATTTTTTATATTAGCTATTATCTTTTCTCTTTAATAAGTCCCCTTGGGAGATTTCTTTGATAGGGCTATTCTTGAAATTGTTTTATGATACAAGAAAGAATATTAAATGTTAGTTGAAAATACCACCAGGATTAAGATTACTTTTGATTCCTCCGATACTTGGTGTTTGCTTGTTAAATGTTTGGCACAGAAGTCCCAGGTAAAACAGTGTAAGTTTTGACATCTGCCTTTCAGCACAAGTTTTCATTATAGCTTGAGCCTTGTCCTTTCCCCAAATTATCTTTTCTGATTTGAAAGAAATGGTGATTTAAAATGATGATTAGCAATTATAGGCATTGTTGATATTCAGTATAAAAAGGACTTTCACAGTGATTGTGTCATATCATTGAAGGGTGTGTTTTGAGTAGCATTAAATCTGTAGTTATCTTAGGTGTGCAATTTTCAAGACTCTCTGGAAAACAGCTATCTTCATCTTGAACAAAACAAACCATGAATTTTTTTTGTTTAGTAAGTTGAGTAAGGGTGTTCCTTAAGACATAGTTGGGAAAAAAATCAAACCTTGTATTAGTTGGTACTTAGTGTGTTAGAAATGCCTAATTCAGCAGTAACAGTTTGTTAATAATCTAAGAAAAAGAAAAAAACTGCTGTGGGATCTGTACCGAATCTTTTAATGTTAGGGTTTTGTATAATGGGATAGTGAAACCAGCACCTGAACTTTAGTGAGAAAACAGTCATTTGCTTGTATTGTAGGCAAACCTGCAGAAAATGATGTTAAGCTTGGAGCTCTCAAACTGAAACCAAATACTAAAATCATGATGATGGGAACTCGTGAGGAGAGCTTGGTAAATGTTTACTTTTGTTACCATTTGTCCATTTGAAGATATTATGATTTATATTACACTTCTGTATCATAGTTTTGATTGTGGTAAAATTGTCAGTTTAGCAGTCAATGAAAAAAAAAGCAGCTGCGTGGTGAATGTGATATTAACTCAGCAGAAAACAAATATGGGGGAACTTGTTAGTATATGGTTAGCTGTAAGTATAGCAGTAGTGCAAATGGTCAAATTTAGCATGGCAAATCTGTCCAGTGAACGTTTATAACAAATTATAAAATGTTAAAATTTTCCCACAGTGCGCTTGAAAAACTCAATCTCTCATTTGTGCTTTTTATACTATGCATGTATTTTTTATGTTAAAGATAACACGGTAAAAGAAAACATTTTCATCTTAATAGGAAGATGTCTTAGGTCCACCTCCTGACAATGATGATGTTGTCAATGACTTTGATATTGAAGATGAAGTAGTTGAAGTAGAAAATAGGTAAGTGCTTTTCACTATCAAAGGAAATTGCTTATAATGTGAGAAAAAGTGAATATTTCATCTGATTTTATTTTTCCATTAGGGAAGAAAACCTACTGAAAATTTCTCGCAGAGTAAAAGAGTACAAAGTGGAAATTTTGAATCCACCCAGGGAAGGGAAAAAGCTTTTGGTACTAGATGTTGATTATACGTTATTTGGTAAGTCAGCTAAAACTGTATTTCATCTGTTATCCACAACTTTTTTTCCTTTTGTATGTTTATTTTTTCCTGGCAATGTGAAATATTTGAAAGCTTTTCTTATTGTTACAAAAGTAAATGATTCATTGTAGAAAACATATAAGAATAAGAAGAAGTCATCTGTTATCCTAAGACCCAAAGATGAACACTCTTATACTTATATTTTTGTGTGTCTTCAAGGGTGTATTTGTATGTATATCTTTATTACTTTTGCTTAATAATATATTGAATCTCTCATTCAATCTTATTCACTGTGAATTAAACATATACATTTTTGTCACACAGAATTCTAGTTTATGAGTGCATAGTAATTTAACCAAGTTATTCATTATTGATTAACATTCAAATTTTTATAAGGATCATTTAAAAATCATTTTCTATATTTTATCCCCGGTTTCTGTTTAATTATATTCAGGGCAGATTCTTGAATTAAAAATTTCTCATGTCAACAGAAAAAGAAAGATATGCATTTCATCCCCTAATATCGTCAAGAAATGATTAGTTAACTCCTGATATTAGAATGAATTTACTTAACTCTATCCTAAACTTTAAGTACATGCAGTAAGTTAATGTACACTTGTTTTTAAATTTGATTATAAGTTAATTGGGCCTGTCGTTTTGGTGAAATATGATTATATCTGGAAGGTGAATGGCTAAAAGTGAGTATACATAGCCCTAGTTTGTTTTTCATATTATAAAGTAACATCTACAATTTAGAGCAGGGGTGGGGAACGTCTGGCCCAAGGGCCTGCACTGCCAAGACCTCCCCAAAGAGAAGCTGTTTCAACCATTACATTAGGGGTGAGTTAATTAAATGTTTGACCAAATATAGCAGGCTAATTTTTAAGTTGATAATTTTGTGTGGCCCGTGAATTATGTTATAAAAATCCAAGTGGCCCTTGGCAGTAAAAAGGTTCCCCACTGCTGCTCTAGAAACTAGATGACAAAATTATATTTTACTATATAAGCCTGAGTTCTGGCTATTGCTTTTCACAAATTGAACAGAATTGATCAATTACAGTTGGACCGTAAGGATATTACATTGTCTGCTTTGAAGACATCTCTTTGTCAGCCAGTGGAATGCATTCTGAAGTAGCTTGCATTTGATTGTTTATGTTACATTTCCTAAGTTTAATTGATATTAGGTACTTGTCTACTATATAAACTAATAATCACCTATGACTGGTTTTCTTTTTAGACCATAGGTCTTGTGCAGAGACTGGGGTAGAATTAATGCGGCCATATCTTCATGAATTCCTAACATCTGCATATGAAGATTATGACATTGTTATTTGGTGTAAGCTATATTTTTTTTGTTTAGATTTCCATGGAAGTAAGGTGGTTCCTTATATTTTTCTGATTTATAAAATATCACTTAAAATGACCTGTGTTTAAATATACAGTTTTCACTTGTTTTAGCAAAATTTTAATAATCATGTTTGACTTTCTTGCATCACAACATAAACATATATAGTTGCCAAATACCGTTGAAATAGTTAAATATAAGAAGAGAGTAGATGATGGTGTCAGAATTAAAATGGCCTTATTTTCCTAAGATACCTCTATCCCCCGAACCCCCCATTAGGAACTTTTCTTTCTGATCTTTACTGTAGAATCTTTGATGCTTCAGGATATTGTTGCTTTCTTTCTTCATCACTCTAGTTTCAAAATACTTGGAGAAAGATATGCTATTTTAAAAATCACAGTGATGTGTTTCTTCAGAAATAGAGGCGATGTGAATTTAAGGGAAATTAATGACTAGACTAAAGCAGTGTTAACTCCCATTTGTGGTCTATGGACCATTCCAGGAACTTACATGTCTGTGATAAGATAAAAGTAATGAGCTTGCTTCGAAAAGTAAATTTACTATGTTACTGAGCACACTGTTTAGTTCAATTGACAATTTTTTTGTGGCAAGACTTTCTTGAAAAGGAAGCAGTATATTGATTTACATCTCACCTTCCCACAAACATTTAAATTTGCCTCTGGCAGTATCATAAGCAGAGAAGAGCTGTCCTGAGTGTGAGTTAAATAAAATCCAATCAGTTATATAGATGCCACATTTAATTGTACTAGGTTTTTGATGAGAGGCCACATAGTTGTATTTCAATCTGTAAATTTCCTTTGTACTTTTCCTTGTAATTTGAGTATCTCCATTGTTCAGTGATAATTTGAGTTCACTGCCATTAAGATTAAATATTTAAATTCGTAATTTTCTGGTTTGTAAGACACAGCAGAAAGCTTCCCAGGAAACAAATTTTTGTTTAGCAGCTCTGTTACCTGAGATGACATTTGAGAAAAAAGTTTATCCTCTAAATATTATTAAAGTAGATTTAGAAATTTAGAGAACTTTTTGCAATCATATATTTAAAATAATTTATTTTACAAATTATGAAATTTCATGGTAGTATGTTGAAAAGGGCACCTCATTTTGGCACTAAGTAGAGTAGGGTTTTAATTCTGGCTCTGTCTTTACTATGTGATACTGGGAAAGTCAGTTAATCTGTCTGAGCCTTAGTCTCCTCATCTGACAAATGAAGATAAATAAACCTGTATTACAGGGTAGTTGTAAGAGTAAACATACTGGTATAGTATCTAATACTATGTCTGGCATAAAATAGTTATTTAGTAAGTAGAAACTCTTTTTATTACCTGTGAATCTTTTTGTTTTTCATTTGAAAATTATATATCTAAAATATATAATGAATTAAAAATTTTTTCCTCTCATGATTGTTGTCATTGTAGATACACCAGTCTCTAAAATTTTAGTTCAGCTGGCCAGTTTTGCATGAAAGGTGATTCTTTTGGTTGTGTGTGTGTGCTAAAGATGCTTATTTTGAGGACACAGTTACCTCTATTGCCCTTAAAAAAATACAGATACACATACACACACACACACACACACACACACACACACACACACTCTTTAAATAATTGAACTCCTTTTTCCCCTTTTAAACATTTTTCTTGGTAATACCTGTTTGGTTTATTCCAGTAACTTGAGACCAGGAAGGCACATAAAGGTGAGGGTTTATATTTTAATATCATTGATCTCAAAACTGGTTGGTGTCAGACAATAAGCAGATACATAACATAGATCAATTTATGAATTTAGTTGTCTCAGACTTCCTGTTAAGAGCTGCTAGATGCAATGAGCACTGAGTTTGCTGAACCTGGCAAAATTCATTGAAGCTGGCTAATCTTTAACATTAACTTTTGACGCATAACATCTGCATATGTTGACATATATACTTGTGCATTGCCTGGATAGAAGAAAATGGGGATCCAGACACCCTAAATTTAAATTTGGAACTGATAGAGAATAGTATCAAACTTTTTTTTAAAGAGAATTTAAGTCTTGATTTATAAACTTACTAGGTTCAGAGTTCTTTTGAGCATTGATTACCTGTATCTTTTAGATAAAAGTAGTAGTTTAAATTTTATTCTGTCTTAAAGACACACTAAAATGCTTTTCTTTAAAAATAAATACTTAAAGGAAAATTACCACAAATACCTAATTTATTGAACTTTTAGTCTTGCTTAGAAAACTTAACTGATTTTATTTATACAGAAGAAAGGTTTTTTTAAATGAAATTCAGGCTTTTCATATGTCTTGTATTATCATTCCTGATGTTTAGCTGCAACAAATATGAAGTGGATTGAAGCTAAAATGAAAGTAAGTATCAGAAAACAGTCCATTTAAGAATGTTTTGAAACTGCATTTTTTTTTTTAAAGTTTCTAGTTGAGTTAATTTAATTCTCATTGGAGGACATTTAGTAGATTAATAAAACAGTATCAGGAGTTAGAGCTGTTTAAAGTCTGATGGTGGATTGTATTGAATACCTGTGTTTTTTTCAAGAAAAAGTACAGCAGAGCTCCCCTTTCTGTTCTCATTTTATGATAATGCTTTCTTTTCTTTCTTTGTTCTGGTTTGAGATACTTAAAGGAGTGATGCTCTCTAAAATAATAAATTGGGAGGTAATCTGTCTGTAGGTTTTTTCTTTGGACTGCCATTTATTGACTTAGCTAAGTGAAACTAAAATACTTGACAGTTGTTAAGCAAGAGGTGGTGGCCAGGGGGTAGAAAGTTGGCATTAATGGGAAATTGTAGCTGGAAAACTCAAAGCCTGGCATTTTCTATGTTGTTATATTTTAACCACATGAATATTTGTATTTATAGGAGCTGGGAGTGAGCACAAATGCAAATTATAAGATTACCTTCATGTTGGACAGTGCTGCTATGATAACAGTGCATACGCCAAGGAGAGGATTAATAGATGTAAGAAGTTACTTTACTTTTATTTAAAGACTTGTTTATTTTCAAATGTACTTTTGCATTTATATTGATGGACTAAACTATAGAAAGAGTTTAGAAATATGTCTGAGTGGATATTAAAGTATTAATTGAGTTTTGACTTAGGAAGATGAATTTAATAGATTTGAATTTTAATTATAAAATTAAGCATCTTGATGCAGGAAAGGTCAAGAAAGATCATGGATAATTGTCCCAGGATGATGGCAGCACAGTGTTGCTAAAGACACAGTAGGTGTGAAAAAATACTATCATCAAGGGAGATATTAAAAACAAACCAAAACAGACTTGCCATGCCCTATGTGAAACTGGTAAATAAAGACATATACATCATGATAACATGTACTTTGGAGTGATGTATGTGAAGCCCCAGAGAAGAGCAACAAGAGACATCAGAGAAAAGGATTGGGCTAAAAAGATTAGGGTTCTTCACTTTATTTACGGTCAAGTAACTAGTCATATTATTGAACTTCTATCTGCAAGGCCCCATGATGGGCACTGTTGGGAATAAAGAGATGAGACATGATCCGTCCCTTTTGGAAACACACAAACTAATAGGAATTGGGGAGAACTTAGCATTCTAAGAAAGCTTAGGAAAGACTATTAAAATTGTCAAAATATAAATAGAATGTTTAAGTGCATGGGAATTAGCTCAATAAAGGAAATATACTACATATATCACGGGCAAAATATTTTCTACTGAAGTGGTACATTGATAAAATCTAAACACTAAAGGAAGTTTGGGAAATGTTAAACATAGTAGTGTTTATAATAGTGACAAATCACAGGGGTGAAAATCCTTGCTGCCTGACAACAGGAAATTGGAATATAAATTTTTGTTTATCCATATAATGGGACACAGCTAAATCATATAATGTAGAATATTTAGTGCTTTAAAGTTTTTTTATGACACATCATTGAAATGAAAGAAGTATTTTATAGAGCAGTATTTGAAAACTGATAGAAAATAGTTCTAACCTCTGTTTGGTTCAGAGTTCCCCTTAGCTTAACAAAAGATCTGTGAACTCTCTGAGGTCGCTGCTGTTTATAAAAAAGACTGAAGGTAAATAATTTTATCAGAATATCTAGTTATCTTTAGTATTAACTGGGTTATAAGTAATTTTAAAATTTCCTTTGTGCTTTTCTGTGTTTTCAGATTTTTTTTACAGTCAGCAATATTACTTCTCTAATTGAGAACAAAGTAGTTCATGTTTGGGGAACAGCTGGTGCTTGACCTAATTACAAAATGTCAACACTGCTTAAGAGGATGTAGGATTCCTAACCCTGGGTGTCATAAAGCTCTTGTCATATTTCTTGAGACTTTGTTAGTCAAGAAAACCAAGAATCTGGCTAATTGTGTCAGCTCATGTATATTTGTCTTCAAGTATTTGAGGGGTTTGTTTCAGTAGTAAACAAGTAGCACAAACAAATTCAGGCAAATAAAATTTTGGTTTTTTTGTTACTCCTCACCTGAGGATATTTTTTCCACTGATTTTTAGAGAGTGGAAGGGAGGGAGAGAGGGACAGAGAGAGAAATGGAGAGAGAGAAAAAAATATCAATGTGAGAGAGACACATTGATTGGTTGCCTCCTGCACACACCCCTACTAGGCTGGGGATCAAACCTGCAACCTAGGTACATGCCCTTGACTGGGAATTGAACCTGAGACTCGTTGGTGCATGGGTCGATGCTCTAACCACTGACCCACACCTGCCAGGGCCAAATAAAATTTCAATAAAATTAAAATATTTTAATATTCTTTGCTGTATCTAGGGCACTAAGAAGAAAATAGGCTTTCTTTACATTAAATTATAGAAGGAGAAAAAGAAAACTTAACATTTTTTTTTTAATCCTCACCTGAGGATATGTTTATTGATTTCGGAGAAAGAGAGGGAGGGTGAGAGAGAAACATTGATTTGAGAGAAACATTGATCACTTGCCTCCAGTACTACCCAGGACCGAACCAGAAACTTAGGTATGTGCCCTGATCTGGAATCAAATGCACAACCTTTTGGCATACAGGGTGACACTCCAACTAACTAAAGCACCTGACCAGGGCAAAACTTAACATTTTTAAATGACAGCCCTTGTCACCATTTACTACTGTTATTTAATCTCATAATTACTATTACATTATAATCTCATATTACCATAAATGAGACTCCTGCCTTCATCAAAATGTATTTTCACCACTAAAAATTAATTTGTTAAAAATTTATTTTTCTAAATGTGTAAAATACATTCACATGATTCAAAATAAAATGTACATAAGAGAAATCTTCCTCCCACTTGGGCCTTCTAGCCACTTCACCCTCCTTTCCACAGGAAATCACTATTATTTCTTGTGTGGTCTTACAGACCTAACACAAGTACCAACAGATATAAATGTGTAAGGAATTAATCTTCTTGAAGGCTCATTTTAAGAATGCAAAAATAAAAGCAACTTATAAATTATGGTGCTTTTAAAGTTAGGCAATCAAGTGCCCTAGAAATTATGTACCTATGCCACTGAATTAAAGAAAAATCAGTTTTACTGTAATATTTAAATTCTGTATTAAAAGAGCCAGGTACATTGTCCATCATTAAGGTTTTCTAGTTTTGAGAACAGACTGCATGTGACCCTCAAGTTCTGAGGGGGAAGTATTAGCCCAGAAAGTCATGTGACTGCTCAGCAGACATCTAAACCATTACTTTAGATTCTCTTTAAGTTAAACAATTACTATGCCTTTGACCCCAAATTTCATGTTGAAATTATGGGAAGTCTTATAATGGGGTTCAGTTCAGTTAGACGTGAATAGATCTTTCAGAAGTTAACATTTCGAGATACGTTGTGCTTTCAAGCATGTTGCATCAGTTCTGGGCTGTTGACACAGCCAGCTGTCCCTTTCTTACAGCCGTGTAGCTGCAGGGCATTTTGCATTATCTCTGCTTTTAAGAAAGTGTGAACTGTTGATAAAATTTGAGTTAAATCTGAACTTTTATTCTAAGGTGAAGCCTCTTGGTGTTATATGGGGAAAGTTTTCGGAGTTTTACAGCAAAAAGAACACCATTATGTTTGATGACATAGGAAGAAATTTTCTAATGAACCCACAGAATGGACTAAAGGTAAAACATAATTTTACTTGCTGTGCTCATGTAACCTGGAATATGTAGTAGAACTTTAACACTGTGGAATTTCATACATTTTTGGAAGTACTTTATTCTTACAAGAAAATATTTAGAAAAATGTATATAAAATTGAACACTGCTTCCTTGGTTAGCCAACTCATCCAGGTGGTTTATTTTTAATTAAATTTGTGGAGCAACATAAGCTTACTAACCATTGACTTTTAGTGACAAAAGTGAAAGCATCAGACATCTTATTAATTAGGGATACAAATCTTGGAATTTGTTATATTCTAGTTATCTGGAAAGCTGGCAGTAAGGGTTTTTTGGTCTTTTTGTTTTTAAATGAAACTAAGAAAAGGTTTTGAAAATTAATACAGGATAAGTGGAGATCTTAGAATTATAAAATGCCAGAGCTAGAAGGAACCAAGGTCATCTCCCTTCTTTATGGACACAATCTGAGGACCAGAAAGTTCATGACTTGTCTAAGATCATATATGTAACTGGTTAATGATAGAATTTGAGTTAGAGTCTAAGTGACTTGGTTCCTAGGGCAGTGGTGATCTTAGCATGAGGTCACATGCAATCTTGGGTAGGCATAATAGTGACTTTTAATCCAGGTAGCAGTGTAAAATTATTAAGAGAGGAATTTGAAACTTAAGATTTCTGGCACCTATGTTTGCCCATGTCAGTACAATATGAAGGTGGAAAAGATAGCTCTGTATTACGGTTCTAATGCAAATAGAGTCTCCATTTGAAGTGGAAATCTTGACATTAAGATCTTTAAAAGAGAAGAGAAAAATTTGAAGCAAGTACATTTTTGAAGCTTTCCTTACAGACTGTTGATGTTGTCCTTTGTGTACAATGAGGATAGTTTAGGGACAGAATGCTAATCTAGGTAGTGAATTGCCACAAATATAAAAGCTGTTGACTTGAAAGAAAGTACTTGGGGTAGATTGGTGGTTATGTCACCCTTTAAAAATGGCTTCTCTCTGAGGCTGTAGGAGAAGTGCTTTTCCTGTGTGTAGTTTACCAGGTATAAGGTACAAAAATATATTCTTCAGTCTTAAGAAAAGATTCAAGTGCTCCAAACCGAATTCTGTATGAAACTAGTGATAATTACGTGTATTGGAAAGAAGGTGAAGTTATGATATTCAAGGAATGATTTTTAAAAAATTATTTTTAATTGAGGTCTAATATTAGTTTCATGTGTCCAACATAATAATTTGATATTTGTATTTATTGCAAAGTGATCACTGCAGTAAACCTAGTTAACATCTATTCATTAGTTTCATGTCTGTTTAAAAAACTTTTATTTTCCCAACCAGCATTTGGGCCCTACTCATCCTTGAATGCAGAGATGATCATATAAATTTCTAGTTTTTCATATTTAGAGCTGGATGTAGTGCAGTGAGTATATTGTAATGTTTTGTTGTATTCCTTCATTCAACTGAAAATGTAAAGGCAACATAGTAATTTTTAAACTATTAATAAACAATGTACCAAACTGATTCCAAGTTTAAAAGCAGGAAGGGGATTTAAACTGAAAGAGAAAGTAGAGTCCAGTGGCTGGTAAATAAGATTTTCAATCCAAGACCCTACTAAGTTACTTTTACTTTCCAACCATTTGGTCTTGGGCACTATTAAGCAACAAAACTAAAATACACAATGATCCGGAGTCTAAAAGTTAATAAACTAGTTAAATGAAAAAAAAAAAAATCCTCTATTCACCTAGTTGATTTTCCTTCCAGTATAATTACTGCTTACTGTACCATTTTCTGAAAAGGCCTAAGTGCTCATTAGCAGTGCAGGCAACATATATGGCCATTGTTGCTCATATGAAAAAAATATTTTTAGGAATTTAAAAATGTCTAGATTATCTGAATTCTCTTATATATCATTTCCTTGTACAGATAATAAAAATGGAATTTTCAGAGTATAAGTCAATTTATCCATGACCACAATTCACATTCTTTTAGTTCAGTACTATATTCATCATTCACAATGCCTTCTATATTACATTTTAAACCTTAAGATTAGCAAGTTTATATTATTAAAAGTTAACTTTAAAATAAGCAGTCCTAACTCAAAATGGATAAAAGACTTAAATGTAAGTCACGAAACCATAAAAATCCTGGAAGAAAACATAGGCAGTAAAGTCACACACATCCCATGTAGTGGACTTTCCACTGATACATCTCCTAGGGCAAGAGAAACAAAAGAAGAAATAAACATATGAGACTACATCAAACTAAAAAGCTTCTGTACAGCAAAAGAAAACAGCCTCAAAATACAAAGGAACCCCACAGTCTGGGAAAACATATTTGCCAAGGATGTATCTGATAAGGGGCTAATTTCCAAAGTGTACAAAGAACTCATATTACTCAGCAAGAGGAAGACAAACCACCCAATTAAGAAATGGGCAAAGGACTTGAATAGACACTTCTCCAAAGAGGACATACGGATGGCCAAGAGACACATGAGAAAATGGTCAACGTCGCTAATCATCAGAGAGATGCAAATTAAAACCACAATGAGGTATCACTTCACACCTGTCAGAATGGCACCATCAACAAATCAAACAACTTGTGCTGGCGAGGGTGTGGAGAAAGGGGAACCCTGGTACGCTGCTGGTGGGAATGCAGACTGGTGCAACCACTATGGAAAACAGTATGGAGGTTCCTCAAAAAATTAGAAATGGAGCTGCCTTTTTACCCAGTGATTCCACTCCTAGGAATGTATCCTAAGAATCCTGAAACATTAATCAGAAAGAATATATGTATTCCGATGTTCATAGCAGCACAGTTTACAACAGCCAAGATCTGGAAACAGCCCAAGTGCCCATCAGTAGATGAGTGGATAAAAAAGCTGTGGCACATTTACACCATGGAATACTATGCAGCTGTAAAGAAGAATCTCGTACCCTTTGGGACAGTATGGATGGACCTGGAGAATATTATGCTAAGTGAAATAAGTCAGGCAGAGGAAGACAAACATCGCATGATCTCGCTTATATGTGGAATCTAAAGAACTTAAACTGATGAACAGAATACGTTCAATGACATGGAAGCATAGATGAGACTGACAAATGTCAGAGGGATGGAGGAGGGCAGGTGGGTGGAGGGGGAGAGAGTAACCAAAGAATTTATATGCATATATGCACAACCCAAGGACACGGACAATGGTGGGGAGAGCGACTGGGGAGAGGGATGGGATGGGGTGGAACGGGTCAAAGGGACAGCTGTAATATTTTAAACAAAAAATAAATAAATAAATAAATAAATAAATAAATAAATAAATTAAATAAAATAAGCAGTCTTATGTTTAAGGTCTCTAAAGTCTTTTTTTGAGATTTCTATCAAAAGCATGAAACCATGATAAGAAAACACAGTATTTCAGAATACTTCTCAATTTCAAAACTGCTTCTATGTCATTGTAGGCAGATCATTAATAAATACCTTCTTGAAAGAAGTTTTCAAAAGGAGACAAAGATACCTCTCCCAAACTAGAATTTTGGGGGGTGGTGACTTATGTATTTCTAGGAATTCCTTCTGATTTAGTGATTCTACTGAGTACTCTGATTAATATATTTTTTATAATGGAGAGGTCCAAATGTAAATGGAACTTCATAGAATTGTATAACAAGACCCCCATGTAGGCATCATCCAATTTAAACAACTTACTAATTCATGTATGATTACGTTTGCTCTATACCCTACCTGTTTCCCTCTCTCTAACATTTTGAAACAAATTCCAGGCATACAATTTTATCTAAAATTAATTTAAAAATTTGAAAGGCTGTCTTTGAGTTATAAAGATACCTGAGCTGTTGTCTTTATTTTTTTTTAAATATATTTTTATTGATTTTAGAGAGAGAGGAAGGGAGAGGGAGAGAGAGATAGAAACATCAGTGATGAGAGAGTCATTGATTGGCTGCTTTCTGCATGGCCCTACTGGCGATTGAGCCTGCAGCCCGGGCATGTGCTCTGACTAGGAATCAAATGGGGGACCTCATGGTTCATGGGTCGACGATCAGCCACTAAGCCACACCGGCCAGGCTGAGCTGATGTCTTTGAAAAAGCAAAACTCTTTATTGAACTGTAACCAAGAAACATGTATAAAATTTGTTGTTTACCAAATTGTGATAAAGATAACACATATAACTGCCACTCAAGATATAATACCCCTTACTAATTACAATCCTTCACCCTGCCTACCAACTTGACTTTTGTGCTTTTAAAATGAATCAAAATTTATCAACCTTAAAAATTTTATTGTAAATTATATTAATTGTAAAATTTGGAAAATATGACTATTTTAATGGGAAAACTCTTGTATAATTAAAAAGGTTTTTTATGGAGACTTGAATGATAGATGCTTAAGATAAAATGAGAGAGGAAACAGGTTATAAAAATGTATTATATCTTAGCTATATAAAAATTATATAGAAAAATAATGAAATGAAAATATCAGTGTTAAAAGTTTATCTCCCATGTTAGATCAAGCTTGTATTTGGGTTAACTTTTTATGAATGAAGTGATATGAATGAAATTATTCAATTAGTAAGAAGCAGCTGGATTGATAGAAAGGGGAAAAGTCTAAGCAGTTATGCAAAGAAGAGAAGCCACACAGGGTTCAAGTGCTGTGCTGGTGTTTTGGGTTCAGACTGAGAAGGTAACATAAGGTAAATTAGGTGGAATTCGTATGACATCCTTGGTGATATTTTAATCTCATTAACTCTAAATGATGGAATAGTGTATATTTGTACTGGTTTTCATATTGCAATGTGAAACGTTGGGTACTGTTTGTTTCCTAATAGATAAGGCCTTTTATGAAAGCGCACCTAAATCGAGATAAAGACAAAGAACTTTTAAAATTAACTCAGTACCTCAAGGAAATAGCAAAATTAGATGACTTTTTGGACCTGAATCACAAATACTGGGAAAGGTAAGTGCTAATTGTTTATTCATTTTCTCTTTCCATTAATGAATGAAAAAATTGGCAACTCTGGTTATATACATAACTCTTAATTTTTATTTTAAATGGGTAAATCTAAGACTATTTTCTAATCCCATGACATCTTCCCCGAAAGTATTTTTCTCTTTTGTCTTAACCTCTAACTTGTTCATACACCCACCCACGTCTTAAAATCTTTAGTACTTCTTTTTTTTTGTTTTTAAGTATATCTTTATTGATTTGGGAGAGAGACAGAAACATCAATGATGAGAGGGTCATCAACTGGCTGCCTTCTGCAGGCCCCACCTGGGAACCGAGCCCACAACCTGGGCATGTGCCCTAACTGGGAATCGAACCATGATCTCCTGGATCATACGGTTGATGCTTAACTGCTGAGCCATGCCCAGCCGGGCTTTAGTACTTCTAATAGAGAGGAATTGAGAGACTGCTACATGTTTATGATGCTACCTGTAAATTATTTGGTGACATTAGGTAGGTCATTGTTTTATGAATCACATGGGGATGTGATCTCTGTTCTCATACTGTAAAGTAATTCAGCATAAAATAAAATACACTACAATTTTTTTCTGTTAAGAGTTAATCTAAAGTAATCTCTCTGTGTAGGAGAAAAGGTAGAAAACTTTATTCCACTAGAAAAACAATTACTTTTGATTTTCCTTTTCAAAGATAACCACTGTTACCATCTTGGTGTATAGTCTTTCTCGTCTTCTCTAAGCACAAGCATATGCACAAATCTACATACAGACTGCATATAAACATCAAGATTTTGGCCCTGGCCAGTGTGGCTCGGTTGAGTGCTGTCCCATAAAAATAAAAAAAATTCAAGATTTTGAAGCAGGGAAAAATCTGAGAAGTGAACAGGATTATTATGTACTTCAAGTAATTATTTGCAATGAGATCTTTAAAGATCTGATTCCATTAATACAGCAACAGGGCAAAAACTCTTCATGAACTAACAACACTTTGGCTTTTCAAATTTCACTTCTGACTTTCCTCTGGCATACAGCTTCGTATTAGAACATCACAATCTTATTAGGACTATAAGGCTGGCATTTTTATTCCCATCTCCAAACTGTAGATGATGTAACTAAATGATGGGTATAAGTGCTACAATGCCAGGAAGTGAGCAAGTTTTGCAGCATCAGAACTTGTCCAGGTGTTATGATTTTAAGAACTCTTTCCTCACCCCCATTACCACTGAGTGGTAATTCATAGCTCTGAGAAAGAAGAGAAATAAAAGTTTTAATTTAGTGGTAGATTCCTATAAAATAATACAAAGAAAACTTTGTTTGATTAGTAAATGAATGTCTTTTCATCTTTACACTCTTGATCAGAGTCCCTTAGCATCTTTGGCCCACTGTCTTTGTGCAAGAAAAATAAGATACTTAAGTGGAGTTTGAAGGGTTTTTGGGTGTTTTTTGGAAATTACAATACTAATTATTTGGAAGTAAGGCATTATAGAGTGATAGAGTACAACCTCCAGGGTCTTCTTAATTTAAATTTGAGTTCTGCCACTTTCTAGCTTTGTGAATTTGGGTGAATTGCTTAACCTCTTTGTTTCTGTAAAACGAATAAATTCTAATAGAAAACTTTTCATAGAGCTGTTGTGAGGACTAAATGAACTTAGAATATATGCTTAGTCCAGCCAGGTGTGGCTCAGCAATTGAGCGTCGACCTAGAATCCAGGAGATCAGGGTTCAATTCCCAGTCAGGGCACATGCCCGGGTTGCGGGCTGCAGCCGATCAATGACTCTCTCATCATTGATATCTCTATCTCTCTCCCTCTCCTTTCCTCTCTCTGAAATCAATAACGATATATTTAAAAAAAAAAAAGAATATATGCTTAGAACAGTGGTTGGCACATAGTCAAAAGGTATTAGTGATTACTAACAGTTATTACTCACCTTTAAAAAAAGTTTTGTTAGCCTGGCCGGTGGTTTTCAGCAGTTGAGCATCGACCTATGATCCAAGAGATCTCAGTTTGATTCCCCTGTCAGGGCACATGTCCCAGTTGCAGGCTCGATCCCCAGTTGGGGGCGTGCAAGAGGCAGCCAATCAATGACTCTCTCATCATTGATGTTTCTATCTCTCGCTCCTCTCTTCCTCTCTCTGAAATCAATAAAGACATATTAAAAATAATAATCTTCTAAAAAAAAAGTTTTATTACTAAAATAAACTACTTTCCTTTGGGGAGAGAGTTAGATTGTTACTGTGAATTTAGCATGATACAGCTTGGATGTCTTTTATTTCTTGCAGGTATCTCTCAAAGAAACAAGGACAGTAGTTCCAAGTTATGCTGGCAGTTATTGAAGATACTTGAGATCCATGAACTCTTGCTTTGATGCTAGAAATCATTATAATAGTGCTGGACACTGAAGCAAATACCAGACTGCTTATACTTGGTCTTCCAGTTTTTTGTAAATTTAATTTTATATTTTTTGAAGATTATAGCAATATGCTAAAAATATTCCCCCCCCCCCATGTGAATATACTGTTACTCTTGAAAAGTATTTTCTCCAGGATTGAGTACTGTGGTGTCCCCCCTCCACCCCCCATGCCACACAAACAAAAAGTGTACAAAAATGTATACTCAACAGTGTCATTTTGTGACTTTGGAAACAAGTTATGTCTTGTGTTCCTGCCTTATTTGTGTTGTTGTTTGACTCAGTCTAAGACCAAACCCATCTTGAAACTATTGCTTTTCCTTTAAAACCAAAAAAATATTTTTTCAGTAAGGAACCTAGTTTGGTATACTTAAAATCACCAACAGTTTTTTTATTCCTTTGTCATAGACACAGTTTCTCTTCTTACTCCACTATTGACATCTCTAAATTCTGAGCTGTCTCAGTTTGGCTGTATGTGTGTCAGTGTTCTTTGAGTAAAACTGGAAAATGTCAGCTGTGAAAGCAGTATGTCATAGTATGAAAAATAGAAAACATAAGATTGAAGAGTAAAACTAAGGAACACTAATGTTTCTTTTTGGTGGCTAAGTAGAAACATTTCTGCGTAAAACTATTGTCACAAAAGCAGTTAAAGGCAATATATTTTAAAGTGGGACATATCACTGATTCAGCCCTAAAAAGCATGAACAAAAAGTTTTTGCTCTCTTCTAGCTATATCTTGTCTAAGTGCAAACACTGTGTTTCAGTGAAAATATCTAGCTATAAGCTTAAAAAAATTATTTGCAATGCTTAAGCCTGCAGATATGTAATGTGACCACTGTTTTGTGTTGACAGTATTGCTTTATACAGTTCTTGTATTTGAAAGGAATCTGATTCTTTCAAATGAACATGGTGTACATTGTTCTTACGGGACTATTTGAGTGGTGTAAATAATAAATACCTTTTCTTAAAACATTGGTTATCTGCTCTTTGTTGAATCAGAAAACAAACATTAGGTCCAGGGAAGGACCTCTTGAAAAAAATTAAATGAGTATGGTTTTACAAGCGTGTATTTCACTATTTATGCATTCAGAATTGGTTTTAGCAACTTCTTAGATATGTTAAATTACTTTAATAAGCACCATGTTTTCAAAAAGATGAACTATTTTCTTTGTAATAGGTTATTATAAGGATATGCCGTGCAGAAGAGTTTGAGAACCCTTAATTAAAATTATTCAATTGTGTTTTTAAAAATTTTTTACTTATTGATTTTAGGGAGAGAGAATTGTTCCACTTATTGATGCATTCATTGGTTGATTTTTTTGTTGTTGTTAATCCTCACCTGAGGATATTTTTTCCATTGATTTTTAGAGAAGAGTGGAAGGGAGGGACAGAGGGAGGGGAAGAGAGAGAGAAACTGATGCAAGAGAGACACATTGATTGGTAGCCTCCCGCATGCACCCTGACCCAGGCCAGGGATTGAACCTGCAACCCAGGTGTGTGCCCTTGACAGGAAAATAAACCCAAGACCCTTCGGTGTGTGGGCTGACTAACCACTGAGCCACACTGGCCAGGGCAGTTGATTCTTGTATGTGCCCTGACCAGGGGTTGAACCTGAAACCTTGGTGTATTGGGACGAAGCCCTGACCAACTGAGCTACCTGGCCAGGGCCTAAAATGTGTTTCTTAATTATGAGGTTAAGTTTAAATATTTAAGAATGGAATAGAATATTCATTTCATTGGAATGTTTCCCACTGTAACAGGCAGTTTATTTCAAAGTAGAGAACTGGACACTTAGAACTATTCAAATAGGTCAAGAAAGAGCAGATACACTTTTTTTCCTAAGCAGACATTTTCTAAATCAATATAAACTAAAATACAAAAATTAGCAAGCTTCAGGAAGTGAAGTAGGATTTTTAAAAAACATTTTTGCCATTAGGTGGTGCCCAAACCAAAGATTACTAGCCAGTGTGCTAAATGAAACAATTCTGAGAGAACACTGTCATTGTCAGCGTGAGATCACATGTGCTTGTGTTAATACATTCATAGTGTATGGAATTTTGGGTTGTCTTTGCATCTCATGATTTATTGGACAAAGACTGGTTTTATATATATTTTCCTATGTGTGTGGCACAACAGAGCCAAGAGATGATTTAATTTAGATACATATTCTGGTGCAATAGGAAGTTATTTTTATGATACAGTAGCTACCCTTTATCCACGGTTTCACTTTCTGTGGTTTCAGCTACCCACTCTCAATTGTGGCCCAAAAATATTAAATGGAAAGTTTCAGAGGTAATTCATAAGTTAAATGGCATGCCACTCAGTTGTGAAATCTCGCGAGTTCTGCTCCGCCGGCCGACCGTCATGCCTCGGTCCCGCGGCTTCACCCGGCAGACGCCACCCGCCCGTGAGCGTAGCCGCCATTTTGGTAACTATCAGATCGCTGTGAAGGGATGACGGCGCTTGGGTTCAAGTAACCCTTATTTTACTTCATAATGTCCCCACAGTTCTAAGGTGGTGATGCTGGCAATTTGGATATGCCACAGAGAAGCCGTAAAATGCTTCCTTTAAGCGAAAAGGTCAAAGTTCTCCACTTCAGGAAAGAAAAATGGCGCAGCCTGAGCTTGCTAAGTTCTGCAGTAAGAACGAATCTTCTATTTGTGAAACTGAAGAAGGGGAACAAAATTGTGCTAGTTTTGCTGTCTTACCTCAAACTGCAAACGGGACCACAGCGCGAGATAAGTGTGCAGTTTCGGAAAAGGCACTAAATTTGTGGGAGGAAACATGACACCGGCCTGACACACGGATGATGCTGACCTACCGTCAGAAGGTCGGCAGGCGCCTGACGCTGCGTGACGACGACACGGTTCACCTCCCTCCAGCTCACGGGCGTGGCGTCGTCCCGAGGGTGAGTACAGCGCTGTGAGGTATTTGGGAACAGTGAGAGCAAGCACAGTCACACAGGTTTTATTAATAGTATATTGTTACAACTGCCCTCTTATTAGTTGTTGTGAATCTCTAACTGCCTAATGTATAAGTTAAACTTTATCATAGTTATGTGTGTATAGGAAAAAACAGTGTATCTAGGGTTCAGTACTCTCCGTGGTTCCAGGCATCCGCTAGGGGACCGTATCCCCCCGCAGGTACGGGGGACTGCTGTATACATGTTCCAAACCTCCAGATAGTTCCTAATAAAGTATGTGTAATCTAAAAACTGCAGGACATTACGAAATCGTTGATTTAGAGAACAGTTTGATATCTAGTAGCCTGTCCCGTTGCTTATGAAAACTAGTTATCGGCTGATAATACCTACAGGAAGCATTCAGGTTTTTTTGTGTTTTTTTTTTTAATGATTGGAAATGTGTTTTTGTTACTTTTTTTACTTTTTTTATTTTGGAGAGAGAGGAAGGGAGAGGGAGAAAGAGAAAGATCCACTGGCTGGAAGGCATTCAGTTTTAAAGACAACAGATAAACAGGTCGTCAGAGTAAACAACAAGTGTTCCTCATTCGTGGAAAGAAAACGGCTTGTCTTGTGGGGAGGAGGTGGAGCCGTGCAGGAAGGGCCTGGGAAGAGGCTATGCCAAAAACAAAAAACTGGAAAAGGGAAAATGGAAATTACTTAAGTTATTGTTTGGTTTTTAAATGACGATTGCCAAGAATAGCAACAAAATGTGAATAAATCAGTTGAGTTTTTTTCATCCCAAGTAATCAACAGAATTCTCTCAAATTGTTACAGTTTCCCCTAAAGTATTTACATATCAGAATTCATTAATCTTACTATGAGCTGGAATAGCAGCCCAGGAGGTGTCTCTATAAATTAAACCCTTAAGTATTTATGTAAAAATATACTAGGTTTTGGAATTGCTTTGGAGAAACTATGTGGGTCTTGGTGGGAATGCTAAGTATTTAGACTTTAAAGAGAAATCCTTGGAGATTCGTTTAGTAGGTATATCAAGGACTTCTGAGAAATTATGCATTATAAGTACTGGAACAAATCATTATTAAGCATCCTGTGGGTCTAGAAAAGAGTGTCAATTAATTAACTAATGTCAGTGAGGTTCCAGGTAGAATGTAAAATCTTAAAAACCTTCCACACGAATAATTTTTCAGGACTTTTGGGAAGTAAGCAAGCACTTAAATGGTAGTGTAAAGATTTTTCCTGATATAAAATGTTACTTATTAAAACACTGATTTCCTTCTGAAAAGCTTAGAAGTTGAATGTATGCTTTGTAAGACCACTGATGAATAAGTAGTGGGAATGCAGTCTTTAATATCAAAGATGGATTGTTTAAACATTAGTGATACTGCCATAAGTCAGTGAGTACAGTGAAAAGTTTGATTGTGTATGTGTATAATTTGTGATACTAAAGGCCAGGCTGATATCTTTTCAGGAATATGTAGATTACTAAAATAGGTAAACAAATTTTAATTGACTACAAAACCCTCTTAATTCTATTCCCAGGTCTTAATTCCCTGGAGCATTTTTTTATTGCTATCACATCTTGTTTCACAATCTGTAAGGAGAACAGTTACAGTTTTCCAGATGAGTCCTTAAGAAGAAAGGGCAAGTGATTTGTTAGAAAAACACTTGGCTAGACTCGCCCCTTACCAGTGGCTGGGCCTTGGGCAAGTTTAACTCTGAACTTACGCTTCTTCCTCCTTAAAAAAGTACTAATAACACCTGCCTTTCCCGTTGTTTGTTGTAAAGGTCAAAAGAGACAATTCACCTTGCAGTTATTTGAAGCAAAGGCTTATGTGGATGTTAGATGTTATTAAAAGTGGCTCAGAGCATGTGGCTGTCATTGAGCTTTGCCATTCTTGAAATTATCATTACCAAGAGTACAGTGTTAAGACAAAAGCATGTCTTGGTTAAGTCTATATTTTACAAATACTACCTCGGCTTTCTAAGAGCTCTAAACCATCAAGGAAAGTAGAATGAGAAAACACTTATTATGGTCTAGATGTTTTTTTGGTAAGTATCCAAATGCTTTTAAGCCTGCAAATGCCATTTAGTAATGGTCGGGACTGGAACACGTGTTACACTCCCCCCCACCCGGCCCCATTTCTCCCCTCCCAAAGTGCATCCTTTATAGTGGAATACTAACATTATTTTAATCTTCTAACTTTGGAAATTAGCTGTTCCCAGATAGAAGCTTGCTAATTTTGCCATGCCATGTAAGAAATAAAAAATCATTCCAAAGCAATGAGTTTTTTTAAAACATTTTTTGTTTGTAAAGATAAACTAAGGTAAATTTTTGTTGTTGTTGTTGTTTTTTTTGTTTTTTACTGATAGGCTTGGCAGGGTAAACTGTTATGCAGGAACCAGGCAGTCAACATTTAACATAGATCTGTCAGTACCTATTGTATATCTCAGGCACTGTTCCTCACTGATGAACACTGTGAGATTCTTTACCTTCACAGAGCATATACTACATTTAAGTAAGGGAAACAATAAAGAAGAAAACCAATAAGATAATTTTCAAATAATTAGAAGTGCTATAAAAATATAATATGATAGAAAAAGTGATTGGGGTGATGGAGTGGTAGGGTGGTGATTCACAATAGCATGAGCTAAAGTGAGAGGACCTGAATGATAAGAGACATCATTCAGAATATTATGTAGAAGATTGTTGGGAGCAGAGCTAGGAACAAGTGCAAGATCTTAAGGCAGGAACAAGGTAGGCAGATGCAGGAACTAGGGGAAGGCAAGTGGTGCCTAGCAGGAGATGAGCATGGAGAGATTGGCAGAGCCCAGGGGGTGGGTGGATTTTGCAGTAAGTAACCTAGTGAGTTCTAAGCAAAATGAAGGAACCAGTAGAGGGTTTTAAGTAGGGGAATGAGTATCTAATTTCATTTAACAGACTTACTGAGATATAGTTTACACACTATACAATTAACCCACTTGAAGTGTGCATTTCAATAGTTTTTAGTATATTGATAGAGTTGTCCAGTGTGAGCAAGCATGGCCTAGGACAGCATGGGGAAGAGCTAGAGATTCATGCACTCGGGAAGATAGATCAAAGGCCCCTTCATTTCTCCTCTGGCTGGGGGTGTGCTGCAGAGAGAACATTGCCGTCTAGCTATTTCTTATATGGGCAGGTGAAAAGTTATTTATGGAGTATTTTGCATTTGTGTTCTCTCAGTATATTGCTGCTTCTCCCCCAGTATCTAATGGGCCTGCAAGGAGCTGTGTTACAGTTGGATCTTTCAGAACATGCATTGCTATAAAGTCTTTGAAATTACAGTTGTAGCAAAAACAAAACATAAGCTAAATCTGTACTGAGGGGAAAATAATGAAGGAACACTCGAAAACCTTTGCATATATGACTCAATTTTAAGAAGATATTTATATAAAGAATATGGACTGTAAATATTCTTTATTTTCCACTAACTAGCTCCTTGCTTAAAGAAGAGTGTACATCATTATCTTTGTGGATTTGGTGGATCTGTTTAGTTGATGTTAGACCTAATGGTTTAAATGATCTTTAATAGCTATGCACGATTGTTTTTATTTTTAAAGGCTACTTCTATTATTAAAGAAATACAAATAATTTTTAAGAATTACAATCTCATCACCTAGAGGTTAACATTGGGATGTACTTTCTGCCAGGTATTTGTCTATGTCCATGTGTACTGATGAAATATATATACAAGAGTGGCTAGATAGATCTCAGTGACTCTTTGTGCTTGGTTGGCCCATATGGTTATTTTTAGATATAGTTGAAAACCTCTGGAAGCAGAGAGCAGATTTCTGTTTTGTATTCCAGGTACATAGTAAACTTCTGAACTTGGTATAGGTCTGACAGATGTGAGTTTAACGAATGTGTAAACAAACAAACCATAAAATATGCACTGATTTAATGTCATTATTTTTAACATCTGCTTCATTAAATGCTTCCAAATGTAACAAGATTCATGATATGACAGCTGAGTCTAAACATTCTTGAAAGTACCACTTGGGAGTAGCAGGGCAGGGTGTGGCCTTGATGAGCATGGACTTGGAAGTTGACAGATCTGGGCTGGATACCCAGTCCCACAGCTCCCGTGGCTGTAGGGTTAGAAACTTAATCTCCTTATATTTGTTTTCTGTTGCTGCGTACAGCAAATTCCTGCAAATGTAATGGCTTAAAACAACACGTGTTTATTATCACATGATTTCTGTGGTTAAAAATCTAAACACTGCTTAGTTGGACCTGCTGGTCAGGGTCTCCCAAGGCTGTAATCAAGGTGTTGGCCAGGCTGGATTGCATTTGACTGGGGAGGAATCTGCTTCCAAACTCATTCAGGTTGTTGGCAGAATTCATTTCCTTGAAGCTGTATGACTGAATGTATGCCTGAAGTCCCCCTACTTTTTTTTTTTTAACAAATATGTCAGATTTTGAAAAAAATATGTTTTTATTGATTTTAGAGAGAGGAAGGGAGAGGGAGAGAGAGATAGAAACATCGATGAGATAGTAACATAGATCTGCTGCTGCCTGCACACTCCCTACTGGGGATTGAGCCCACAACCCGGGCATGTGCCCTGACCTGGAATCGAACAAGTGACCTTTTGGTGCATGGGTGGACGCTCACCACTGAGCCACACCGGCCAGGCCCCCCTACCTTTTGGTCGCTGTCAGCTGCCCTTGGGTTCTAGAGGCTTTTCACAATACTGTGCAATGAGCTTCTCCAGGATGGCTGCTCACCTCCTCAAACCCGCAGGAGAGTCTCTGATTCTGGGTAGCTAAAGCAAAGTTGTCTTATATAACAGGAGATAGTTGTGGAAGTGACATCCCATCCCATTTGCCCTATTCTGTTAGAAGCCAGTGGTACGTCCTTCCCGCAGTAAGGGGAGAAGATTACTTAAAGGTGTGAACACCAGGAGGTAGAATTATTGAGGTTCATTTTATGATATCCCTGCCCCAGTCCCTGAGCCTAATCTGTAACGTTGGTGTAAAAATGAAATAATATATATCAAGTGTTTGCATGGTACCTTCATAAATGTCTGTGATGATGATGGTGATAATCACTGTTGATAACCAATAGACATCCTGATAAATGTTTACAATCTCACTAAATCATGGGGCCCTTGTAAGAACACATTAGAATAGGAAGAATTTTAAGTTTTGAACTTGAGTCTCAAAGGATAGCATCAAGTCAGTTATCTATGTGATATGGAGAAAAAGGCAATGACATTAATTATCTAAAACAGGACATAATTCAGGAGTAATACCTACCTTGACTTTGAAATGGATTGTAAGATTTTTTTCTTTGTTTTGCTTAGGCACATTATTCCACATTGCAGAGGTAACTATTTCCCTATTGGTAGACATTTAATTTGAATCTACATTATTACCAGCAATAATAATTATAAATAATAAGCATCCTCCTACCGATATTATGTGCACTTGTATGTTCCTGTAGGAAACAGTTATTCGGCCATTTATTGAGATCTAGTGTATCAGACATTGTGTTAAGTGCTGAGTGAACAAGACAGATATTGTCTATTTCTTCATGGAGCTTACAGCTAAAGAGTAAACAAATTCAAGATTAAAGGCATTAAACAAATAACTCCCAGTATGAGGTGTGCATTATAGGAGGGCCTAATGTAGTAGTAGGGAAGAGGGTGAGGCAGGTCAAATCCAAGGTTAGGAAGATAGCAGAGTTTGGGGTAGGCCTCCCTGGGAAAGGGATACAGTGTTAAAAGCCAGGGTAAGTCATTTGCTACAAAGCTTACAGAGATGCTGCCTATCCCTCACGGGGCATGTGCGGAAGGGGGATGGATTTTAGTTTTAGAATTAGGACTGATTGGAAAATATTTTCATTTTCTGGACTTTTTGACCAGGACAGTCTCTCCTTTTCCAAACCCCCGGACAGCCACCCCCACTACCTCCACTGACAATAACTATATGAAAGTTTCTTTTTATTTTTAAATACATGTTCAAAAAAATATAGAGAAGCCAAAAGAAAGGTATTAAAAACAACAACAGCAACAACAAAAAACACACTAAGATATACTCATTGCTAGTACCTTGGTATATATTAGTGCTGCCCAACAGAAAGAGGTGAAGCATAAATGTGAGCCACACATAAATTAAAAAATTTATAGTACCCAAATTAAAAAGTTAAAAAGAAATGGGTAAAATTAATTTTAATAGTACTTTAACTTAATATATACAAAATATCATTTCAACATATAACTGACTTAAAAATTATTAATGGGACGTTTTACATTCTTTCATACTGTCTTTGAAATCCAGTTTGTATTTTACATGGATAGCACCTCTCACCATATTTCAAGTGCTCAGTAGGCACATGTTCTAATTCCTATAGTACTGAACTGTACAGAGTTGTTCAAAATTTGTTTTTTTTTAAGAAATATATTTTTACTGATTTTTTTTTTAGAGAGAGAGGAAGGGAGAGTGAAACATCAATGTGAGAGTGGAACATTGATCATCTGCCTCCTGCATGCCCCCTACTGGGGATCAAGCCACAGCTGGGAATCTAACCAGCAACCTTCCGGTGCACGGGATGATGCCGAACCAACTGAGCCACAAGGGCCAGGGCTCAAAATTTGGTTCTAAGGTTGTACCAAAGGAGGGAGCAGCCGGGCTTTCTATGTGGGTATGAGACAGAAAGTAAAAGGGAAAGGTAAGGCTTAAAGACTGCCAGCTGCCACTCATCAAAAAAAGAGTATCTGTCTACCCGCTTACCTACCTACCTACCTACCTAGTGTTCTTCCAGATGAGGAAAGATAATTCAGAAGTACACATCAGTAGTATTGTAATAATTATGTATGGTGTCAGATGGGTACTAGATTTATTGGGGTGATCACTTCATAAGGTATATGTGTCTAGTCACTATATTGTACACCTGAAACTAATATAATATTGTATGTCAACTGTAATAAAAATTAAAAAAAATATTAAGTGATGTGAAGAGGTAAATTGGCAGGCACTAAAATAGCGTAAGAGTTAGCAAGAGAAAGCTGTGTGTATATGTAGCAAAAGAGGACCAGTTTGGGGACAGACACACAGCAACCCCTTCCAATAGCAACTGTGACCCAATCATTGCCTCTAACACAGAAGTCAGCGCTTGCTTTTCCTTTTCCTGGAATGTTCTCCCTCACTTCTTTTAGCTATCTGTCAAGTCTTAACCTCATCTCTCTCATCTGCAGGGCCTTCCCTGCGCATGCCACGTGAATGAGATGTTCCCTGCCCCTGATGTTCTCTCTTCCTTTCCTCTGCTTCATGTTGCTTCAGAGCAGCTACCGCTGACAGGATTGGTTGTTCTGTTTGTAGTTGATGCCCCCTCAAGAAACAGGATGCTCCACAGGGCAGGGGTTCAGGTTTGTTTTGTTCACTGCTTTGGCCCCAGCACTTAGAGAAGAGGCAGGTGCACAGTAGGCTCTCAGGAAGTGGTTGTTGAATGAATGCCTGATTGTGAGGAGAAGGAAAGGAGGGGAGGGTAGCTGGAAAAGAGGACCCAGAGGGCCCCACTGTTAGTGGGAAAAGTGTTTTCATAAAAGCCAAAGTCATGATTTTTCTTTTTTAAGAAAGCAATTTGGTTTTCAAGTGCCTAGAATAACATTAGGCTAACTGAGGATTTCTGGAATGCTTGGGATTTGTTTTAATGAATAGATGGAAATTATATCTAATTAGCATTAATTTTTATGTGTAAGAGAGTACATCCAAATTGTATAAAAGCAGTTCTCTTGAATAATTTAAACGTTCTCTTCACCCCACAAAGCATTTAGCACACTCTTTCCTCAAAGATTCTATTAATGGGAACTAAAATCATGAGGTTTGAATGTAAAATAAAGGAGTTTTTTCCTTATGCAGGCACATAAATGACTACCTCAGAACTGGACAGACCCTAGTATCAGATACCGAGGTTCTGGGCCTCAACAGGGTGGGGCTCACCAGGATGGCCTCTTATAACCTCAAATTTAGGGATTAAAAAAAAAAGACTATAGAAGGGAAAGGTTTCATGATGGTACAATTCAAATTAGTAAGTGTAGAAAGAATGATGGAAATAAAAAAATCACCATTAGGCAACATGTTGCAGGCAAGATTGTCAACGTGCATGTTAAAATATGTACAAAAGCATGATGATGAAGAGAATATTAACATAGCCTCAAAGTATGTCTCCCACAAGATATATTAGTTCTTTCTTAAAATCAGAATTCACATTTTATTTACACTGAAATAAACTATATATAAATTGACTTTCTTCACCAAAAATAACAGCAGTAGTTTCTGTGTTATTCCTAGATAGAACCACAAAACATGTTTTTGTAGGTTTTCCAAGTTTTGCTTATAAATCAAGATGAGGCAGTAGATACAGTCATGGAAAAAGAATAAAACAGATCAGTGGTCAGTATCCATGGCCTCGGATTCTGTCTTGACATAAAACAGAAGTGTTCGACACACACCTGCTACAAAGCTTATAAAGCTCGGCTGGTGTGGCTCAGTAAGGTGAGCATCCACCCATGAACCAGGAGGTCACGGTTTGATTCCCTGTCAGGGCACATGCCAGGTTTCAGGCTCAGTCCCTAGTAGGGGGCGTGCAGGAGGCAGCTGGTTGATGATTCTCTCTCATCATTGATGTTTCTGTCGCTCTCCCTCTCCCTTCCTCTCTCTCAAATCAATAAAAAATTTTAAAAAAAAGCTTATGAAAATATAGGCTCAACAAAGGAATGTAAACAGCAACACCCAGTTGTGGAACAACAACGGCAGGTTCTTCCATTCAACCTTTCATTGTAAATTGTTCCTTTAACATCGTTGAGTAAAGACAAAATCTACACTGGAGTCCTTGTTTGGCAAGCTCACATGTTTCTTTCACTGTATGGTAATTCCCTTAACTGTCCATTACAGATTTTTGATAGCATACTTAAAACTCCTGCTAGTCAAACGTTAGTCTTGAGTTTCATGGTAAGATTTTATAATATGTATTCCTTCCTGCCACACCTCCTCAAAATGTATTTCTTCAAACAATTGATAACTCAGTACCCGACAACTGGATCCACAGTGATAGTAAATGTGATGTCTAAAATGACTTAACTAAAACAGTTCGGAAGTCCCATTAGCAGATATCATGCAGACGTACAATATGGCACTTTCAACATTATCTTCTGGAAGAACGGTTCATTCTCCAAAGCATGAGCATTCAAACAGGGGCCGTTTAGACTGGAAGATTGTCAATGGCTAATGTATTCAAGATATTCAGTGATTAAGTGGCCTACATACACCTTATCGCTTTTCTATAAGATGTGTTCAAATTTCTTAGATTTTTTTTCAATATCAAATATAAGAGAAAGCCTATTTTCAAAGTATCGCATATTTTCAATGGTTTCTGAATTATTTGTAGGAAGCTCTGACTTCGTTGTATAGAGTTTGATATATATGTCCACCATTAAATCCAAATCATGATTTATATCAAAATTTATGTTAAGCAAAGCTAAGCTACTTGACCTTTGGTCTGTCAAAGTGTTCCTCAGGTACACTGTGAGATGTTTTTGCCCATTTTCATAGTGTTCATTCTCATCTTCATCACAGGAAGAACACATAGGATCTTCAGCAATGCATAAACATGAGGACAATACTTGATGTCTGGCAAGTGGAGGGCTTCATAAATGGTGGATGGTAGCTCTGTATCTTTCTCTCTGTGTTTCCACTTGATTCTCCAACAGTGCTGAGAGTGTGTCAGGATAGGGTACATCACTTCTGTACATGTCAGCATGGTGCTTCTCCGTTATATTGAATTTGAATTGTCCCAGAACAAAGGGTACCAGAGATAGGCATTTAAGAGCTCTCAGGTGCTGTTCTGAGAACATATCTTTCAGTTCCTGAATAATGTGTTCCACTTTTGGAACACTTGGAACTTCTTTAAAAAATTTTTTTCCTGAGGATATGTTTATTGATTTTTAGAGAGAGAGAGAGAGAGAAACATTGATGTGAGAGAAAAACATCAATGGTTGCCTCTCCTACCTGCCTCAACTGGGGACTGAACCCACAGCCTCCAGGTATGTGCCTTGACCTGGAATGGAACCCACTACCTTTTGATGTTTGGGGCAATGCTCCAACCAACTGAGCCACACTGGCCAAAGCTAGAACTTCTTTGTAGTAACTTTCAGAGCTCAGCTGAGATTCCAGGTTCCCTTGCTGAGCTCTACAGAATTTCCCAGGGTGCTTCATCTGAATATCAAGTTTGGTTGCCAAATTAGTGGCTTCCTCAAACCAAAATTCGTGGTAAACTTCAATATTTTTCATCATTTTATGAATGCAGCACAGCAGTCAAGCTACTGGCTGCAAACAAGACATCAGAAGTCTGCCCCTGGAGATTTTTCCCAAAGGCTCTTGTTAAAGATAGAACATTTTTAAGAACAACAATGGTAAGGATGAAATAAAAATCTGTTACTACACTAGGTCCACTATACAGTCACTCCATCTCATATTTGCGTCACTATTTGTACCATCTAAACATAAAACAAGCTCTTGAAGGAGGTCTATTAAAATTTCAAAAGTATAATGCTTGCTTGTCCACTAAGAATGGCAAATTTCCTTTAGTGCTTTGCCCCTTTACTATTATTTTTTATATATCTTTATTGATTTCAGAGAGAGGAAGGGAGAGGGAGAGAGATAGAAACATCAATGATGAGAGAGTCACTGATTAGTTGCCTTCTGCAGGCCCCTGACTGGGAATCGAGCCCACAACCCAGGCATGTGCCCTGACCGGGAATCAAACAGCGATCTCCTGGATCCTAGGTCAATGCTCAACCACTGAGCCACACCCAGCCGGGCTGCCCCTTTCTTATTGTTCTGAAAGAGGACAGAAGTTACACTGTCAAGCTGTAAAAGCAGTTGTGGTGATGGACTTCCTCAATTGTTTCTAATGCGACAGATACTTCCATAATAGACACTGATTTTGTCAACAACATATTTAAGGCACAGGAAGAAGCATGTGTAGACAGCTTGGGGATGTTTTTCTAAAAGTCTAGAAGCAACAACTTTCATTTTAGAAAAAACTCCACTGGGTACAATGTACACCTGGCCACAACAATGCTCCGTGTTTAATTCCCACTTCTCAGTTACCATAGTGTGAAATTTCATAGCCAAAATTTTGGCATCAGCATTGTAAGGCAGGGAGCCCACAAATTCCTTTCTCAGGTTATGAGATTCGTCAACAAACCTCACCAAAGTGGGCAGGTGCTCGTTCCCTGCTACACCCACTATGACGTCAGTGATAATCAAAAAGAAGTGAGAGTCTCTCACTTCCCTGAGGGTTTCCTCCCGAAGGCAGCTCTCACAGATCTCTAAGCATCTGTTTCTGCCAAGTTTTTAACAGAACAGTGTGTTGACTGCTGTTGTCTCAAAGCTCTTTCTCAGAACCCTTCACCAGAATTTATCCTGCACTCCAACAGTATTTGAAATTTGTTTTCTGTGTTTACTATGTGGATCATTCAAATAACTGATAAGATCAGATATTGTTGGTATTGCATTATCTCAAAGAACTGTCCTGTAAGGACTAGTTCTACAGATCATAGAGGACTCAAAGTGTTTGCACATAATCGGTAACGTTTATTTAGTTCATCAGGTGTTTTATCTTTTAAGTCTGTTCTACAATATTCCACTCACTTCTGGCATCTGTCTGGCCAGATCCTGTGGGAACCTGAAGCAGGCCAGGTCCTACTGCGTGTTTGTGGAGTTGGGGGCAGTGCAGAAGTTCAGATTCGTCCCCTCCTGCTGACCACCCAGTGCTCGTCTCCCTGCTTCCTCCAGGCAGCCCACCTGCCCATCGGAGTGAGAAATGTGAAGGGAGCCAGGGCGGCCAGCCAGATCAGCAGGGTCAGTGTGCCAAGATACATTAGTTCTGAAGGGAAAAACACAGTGGAGAAACCTGTGGACACCACCTGAACTAAGTGATCAAGGTTAACATCTCCAGTCCTGAGACACGTGGACTCCATCTACCTCCTGTTATGATTTGCTGAGAAGGGCACAATTATCACTCATATGGGATTTTTGCCAAAAATGCAGAACCTGAATTTAATCATGACGAAACATCGGACAAACCCAAATTGAAGGACATTTCACAAAAGAACTGATTGCTGCACTTCAAAAATGTCAAGATAACGAATGATTAAGGAAGACCAAGAACTGTGTTAGATTTGAGGACTGGTTCCTCGGGACATGAGACCAAAAGTGATATTGGATCCTGGATTGGCCAAAAAACAAAAAAACAAAACATTGGTGGGATCATTGGGGAAATTCAAATAAAGTCGATGGATTACTTAATATTATTGTGCCAATGTTAATGTCCTGGTTTGGATAATTGTGCTATGATGATGGATGATGTTTACATTAGGGGGAGCTGGGTAATAGTTATAAGGGAACTCTGTGTACTATTTTAGCAATTTTTTCTGTGTTTTAAGTGAATTCAAAATAAAACGTTGAAAAGATAGATATATTTATTTGGTAATCCAATATGAGCTCAATAATAATGTTTATAATAATAATGCTAGCTGTTGTGGGTTGGATTGTGTTGCTCTCCCACCCACAATTCATACACTGAAGTTCTAACACCCAGCACCTCAGAGTGCCACCTTAGTTAGAAATAGGGCCATTGTAGATGGTAATTAAGTTAAGATGAGGTCATGTTGGAGTAGGGTAGCCCCCAATCCAATATGTCTTTACAAAAAGGGGAAATTTGAACACAGACAGACGTACAGGGAGAACATATGAAGACTGAGGCAGAGATTGGGATGATGTAGCAGAAGTCAAGGAATGCCAGAGATTGCCAGCAAACCACCAGCAGCTAGAAGAGAGGCAAGTCAACCCTGTTGACAGTTTGATCTTGGACTTCCAGCCTCTAGATCTGTGAGACAATAGATTTCTGTTGTTTAACCTCTAAAAGACGGCATTTAAAAGACAGCATCATACAAACTCCATATATTTTCCAGGATCAACTGTACAAATAATGGTTTCTTTCCTTTTGCCTATAAAAAAGAACGTATATGCTTAGGTTTCTGAGTATTTAAGTCACCTGGCTTGTGATGCTTTGTTACATCAGCCCTAGCAAACTAATACATGAGTTAACATTTACTGAGAACTTACAATATGTAAGGCCCTATGTTCAGCTCTTCACATGCATTATCTCATTTCATCTTCACCACAGCCCTTTGCAGCAGGCACTATTAGTGCTTGCAATTTATAGCTGAGAGAATTGATGCACAGGATGGGTAAGTAACTTGCTCTAGGTCACACAGCTAGTAAATGGAAGAGTGGGTGAACACCTCTACAGTCTGGCACCAGCATATTCCTCACCACTATACATACTTCTTTATTCTCCTGGCTTCCAGTCCCAAAGGTTTCTTATGGGATGTAGAATTTCTGCCTTTGATTAATTTCTCTTCATGCCTCATATAGAAATTCCAGGGGGGGAAAATAGTCAGGTGTACATGTGGATGTCACATCGTGTTTCCTTGCCTCCCGTTACTTGACAGCCACCCCAGCCTGGTGGTATGAAATGTCTGCTTATTTAGAAACACTGAACCTGTTAGTCCTCCCGAAAAAGGAGTGCTAGTCCTCCCGAAAAAGGAGTGCTAGTCCTCCAAGGGGAGATTCCATTTTGAGCAATGAATTTAAGTGGAAATTTGGGACTAAACTCAGGCATACAAGTCATGGGAGACTTCATTCTGGGGCAGCGGAGCTACTTAAAAGGAGGGAGCAAATGTTTTCTCCATTTTATAGCAAATAACCTGAGAGACAGTTACCCACTGGGTTCCATTTGTTTGCCTTCCTGAGTCATCCCTTCATTCAATTAGCCTTTATTGAGCACCCCTGGGCTTCTTGGTGCCAGGCTAAGCCAGTATGACTCGAACAAGAAGCCAGTCCCAGTTTTTAGTTAGTCTCTCATTCAGGACTGGTTCCCAGACAAAAAAGGTGGAGGGAACAGCTTTTGAAGGCAAATCCCCATTTCCCAACTCTTAACCCCTCTCCTCATAGGCATTGTTTTCTGAATGAAGGTAATTTTCTTACATATACTGGTCATCGCCAGCTCCTTATCTCCAGCACGAATCTCACTCATGGGCTCTGGAGTCATACATATATCCAACCTCCACTGGTTGTCTCATACGTATGTCCACAGGTACAAAGTGGAACTCATCAATTTTATCTTTCTCTCATCTTTGTTTTCTCCCACTCAAGCCTGCTCCCCTTCTCTTAGTGAATGGTACCACCAGTGATCAAGTTGATCAAGTCAGAACCCTCTAGGTTCCATGTAAGTGGGGAACCATGTCCGTTTTTGCTGAGGTAACATCCTGTGTTTAGCTCAGACCTTAGACCGTGTACTATGAAATGTGTTAATAAAGATGTGTTGAATGGCCCTGGCCTGTGTGGCACAGTGGCTTAAAGTGTCTGAGTTCTTGATGACATCATTCTTGATTACCTCCTGCCACATCTTACCTTCAGACCTCTTGACAGGTTGCCCTTATTGTACCTTATTGCTCAAACCACTTTTTAGTAGGGTTTTTCTTACTTGCAGCCTGAAGCATCCTTATTGATAACTCCATAGAGCCCTTTTCCTCATCTGTGCTAACGCTTGACACGCTGAACTATTATTGCCTGTGGCCTTGTCTTCAGCCCTCTTGAAGTTGTAAGATTTTAAAGGGCAGTCAGCCTGCCCACCTTGCTCATGTACTCTCTCCTGCAGCTATGTGCCTGGCACAATAAATAATTATTTGCTGAATGAAGAAGTGAATGAATGAATGAATGAATGAATGAATGAATGAATGAATGAATGAATGAATGAAAGTCCTCTCTCTTATTCAGTTTCCTGTACTCCAAGCACCTACTCCTCTCACCATGACCAGGGCTGCCCTGTATGGCTGGGCATGTTGTGTCCTGAACAAGGGTCCCTGGTCCAAGAGTCAGGTGGGGGCAGATATCTGGCCTGCTCTTGACTCAGTATCCTGGCATGGAGCTGTGTTTGTCCAGAGGAAGGGACACCTTTTGGGTACTAGCATTAAGGTTCTCTAGGGCTAGTGGCAGCACTGTGACAGTCCAAACCCTGACTCTTCTTGTCTAATAGGGGACATGCCCTTGCCCTTTCTTTTCCACTCTCACATGGAGTAGAGAGAGGGTCCTCTTTAGATTCTGAACACCATGTTCCAAGGAGCTGGGTGACTGTTTTGAGAAGCTAATTAGTACAAAAGTATCTATGAAAGCTCCTAGACTTTCATGTGCTGCCCCTCTCTGGTGACAGGCTGATCAGTTTAATAACAATCTTCTGAAAATGATGACGATGTATCAGGAATGGCCACAATGGGAGTCAGGAGACCGAGGTTCAAGTTTGAGCCTTGGCATTAGCCAGGCTCTGGGTGCTTGGGCAAGGCACCAAATTCCTCTGGCCTTTAGTTTCCTTGTCCATAAAATTAGAGGTTCTCAAATTGTGCTCTGTAGAATTTAGGGGTGTTGAGGTGGTCCAAAGGCTCTCAGTGGTGAGTGGGGCAGCGGGACTGAGTGGTGTGAAGATTCAGCCATAGCAGCTCTGCTTTTTCTGTTTTACATACAGGATTTTATAAAAATTAATTTTTAATTATATAGGAAATACGCTAATATATTCATCTTATAAGAGATTAGAACATTGCAGATATGACCAAAGCCCCTTTGGCCGCCATCCTCCCCAGTCCCTGTGTATGTTGGGACTTTATTTAAGATTTCCATTTGAACAAAGGGATCCTGGCACAAACAAGTTGGGGATCACTGGTCTGGTTAGTCTTTAGGGCCCCCAAAAGTGCAAAAAGGAGGAATTTCAGAGAAAGGAGACATCCATGGCTGGAGAGTGTTCTATAACATTCTCAGAAACCCATGCAATGATTTGCTAACATATGGAGCATTGCTCTGGGTGCGATGATTTGGGCCAGTGCCACTGCTGTCTGCTTACAGTGTGCCCAGGAGAGGAATGGTGGGTGGGAGTACACAGATTTCTGAGTTATAACGAGAAGGCTTGTGTGCATGTCCCAAACCAGCCCTCATCTCCAAGGGGAGGGAAGATGAAGTGGAATTTCCTTTCCGTTTTGGTCCGACATTAGAAAAACAGCAACTGCAACTAACATTTGCAGTGCACTTGTTAGGTGCCGGGTGATGTGCTGTGAACCTGGTATCCATAAACACTCACTGCATGCCTGGGAGGCGATGGCACTGCTAGCCTACTTGTTTTAGAAGTGGGCCAACTGAGGCAGAAAGAGATTAAGGAATTGCCTAAGGGCCTGTAGGTGGTAAGTGGGGAGGAGGGGTTTGAGCCCAGGTCTCCTTGCTGCAGGGCCTGGTGCATCCCTGTGCTCTGGACTCCTCTCAGGTATTGCTGCCATTTGAGCTCCAGTCCACCTATAATGGGTGGTGGGTGTGGGAAGGAAGAAGCTGACTGGACACTGTGGTTTGTCTATAATTTGTCCCCCAACTTTCCCTCTCCCCCGAACCCCAACCCCAGGGCCACTGGCAGGATGCTCAGTTAGTTCTCCCATGCTCAGGTTAGCAATGGTCCTTTTGCAGGCAGCCAGGGAAGATGCCAGGTGGGCTGCGAGAAGGGCAGGGGAAAGACTGCCTGTTATGAAAGGAGGCAGGGGGATTAGTGAGCAGCTGCATTGCCTTGCAGCGCATCACATACTGGCATCCACGAGGGGGGCAGGGAGGCTGCAGTGGTGGCAGGCTGCCAGGACACACCATTCCTCTGGAACCCAGGCCTGCGTGAAGGTAAATGCAAATCAGCTCCTCTGAGCGTGCTTCCGGCAGAGGGAGGGTTGTCAGTCTGAGTGCCTGGTTCCCTTGCCATCAGCCAAAATGCTGATTTGATTTTTGCATTTTATGAGTTTGAGAGAGGGAATTCATTTCCTTGGTATGATATGACTCTCTGGAGAAAGTCTTGTCCAAATACATTTTGCTCACAAATTCTGTCCTGGAAGAAGGGCCGTACTGGAATGAAATAGAGATGATTAAAGTCTGATTTATATAGGTAAGGTGAATTGGTAGGTTTATGACAAATTAATGCACCCAGGAAGGTGAAAGGGAATAAAAGAGCTCTTCCTGGGAGCTTGGAAACATTTGTAAAAAAGAAATATTCAGGGTGCATGTACCCTTATCTCAGCCAGGCTATATTTCAGTATATTCACCCCATTTGTGTCCCTTCTCTCGCTCACCAGACTGTACATCCCTGTAGGCAGGAACTAGGTTCATTGCATGTTGATATTTCTCCACACGGGGATGATTTTACTTATAAGAAAGGGATTCTACACTTGAGGCTTTTAAATCTCAAGAGACCGAGCCACTCCTTTTCTTCCTCATCTCAACCCAGTCCTTAGAGATATCAGGGTCTCCTACAATGACCCTTCCTTCTCCCCAACCCCAAAAGCACAGGGTCCAGAATTATGCTTCTTTCAGGTTATAAGTAATGTAATAAGAGTATTAATAGTAAGCTTTGAGCACTTGCTATGGGTCAGGTATTTTTCTAAGCACTTTCTAAGTGTTATTACATCAAATCCTCACAAGTACCCAGTGAGACAGGTACTGTTATCATACCATCTTACAGATGGGCAAACTGAAGCTCAAGGTGCTTAAGTAACTTGCTCTAGATCACAGAGCTTGTCAGTAGAAACAGGTGCTATTTATTGGGTGCTTGCTGTGGGCCAGGCACTGTGTCAATCATATTAAACCAACGATCTTATAGTGCCCTTAACCCTCGAGAAGTGGCCTCCAGTGCTTAGAATTTCAAGCTTTTTGTCCTTTGATGACTGAAAACCATGTGAGGGCAAGGTCTTGTTCACCCCTCTATCCAGAGAGATGAAGATGGTTCTAGGAACAGAGCAGTAAATTAAAAAATGTTTGTTGAGTGACTGAAGGCACAGCGGAGGTGACTTTCCCATGAGAGCTGCTTGCCTGGACCCCTTTTCCCACCAGGTGAGTCCTGCTGATGCTCAGGCTGCCCTTGGAACAGGCTTCCTGGCCGTGGTTCCTCTCTGCCAGGGAGTCAGGCTATCACCAGGACCCCACCTGGCATCACTGGAAGTTGAGGACTCCAGGGCTTCTCCAGAGTCCTGCCAGCTGTGAGGGGCAGAGCCAGGTTTTCTGATTCCAATTCCTTTCTGTGCTGGCCTGGCTCCTTTTTCTGACTTGGCCAGCAGCCTCTCATAGATAGGGATCTGGTTGTTTAGGATAATTTAATTTCTGACTTATTCATTTTCTATCTTAAAAACAAATATGGGGGGAGTTACTATTTAATGGGTGCAGAGCCTGTTAGGGAAGAAAGTTCTGGAGATAGATGGGGGTGATGGTTGCACAACAATGTGAATATAGTTAATGCCACTGAATTCTACACTAAATATGGTTAAAATGATAAATTTTGTTATGTGTATTTACCACAATTTAAAAAACCGCAAATATGGATCTGTCTTTTTAACATTATAAGAAGTCTAGGGTAGGTAGTTACAGGGGTTGGTTTAGCTCCTTGATGATATCACTAGAATCCCCAAGTCTGTCTTTATAGTCTTAGCATGAAGGTTTTCATCCTGATTTCACAAGATATCCTCTGAGACTTAAATTTTATCTGCTCAGGAGAGAAAGAGGAGGGAGAGGGTGATGCTAGCTATGGCTCTGTCTTTTATCTAGAAAACTCCCAGCAGAATTTTCTTACATCCCAATGGCCAGAACTGGGTCTTGTGGCCTTGTTGGGTGGCAAGGGTGGCTGGGAAAGTGATCACTTAGCTTCCCAACCTTAGAGCTGAGGAGTAGCATCAGGGGAGAAGGAAGTCAGCAGTGATTACTGATTGGACAGCCATCAGAGTGTGTCCAGTGCCCTGCTGAGGGTCACATGGTCATATAGCAGAGCTGGCCAGGCCCACGGTCCAGTCTCCTTGTTCCCAGTCATGAGCTCCTTTGCTAGGCCTTTTGATATATTTTTCTTTGACTAGATTCCCAATAAAAAGGACCATCCTGGAGAATATCTTTCAAAGAGAAATTAATCAAAATGCTAAGAGTTCATGTAAGGAAAGCACTGGGTATGGTGGGAGGAGCCGGAACATCTGAGCTCTGCACCAGGCTGGCTGGGAGTTTTGGAAAAGTTCCCCAGGTTGCTGTGCTCATGAAATGTGATTATGTTTTTCTTGGTTAGTGTTGTTCGTTCTGTCCCCAATAATGTGTTTTGAATCTCTAGATGAAAGGCCCAGTAGGAGACAAATAGTTATTAACCAACCACGTGCTATCAAGTGTGGGTTTATAACACAACATGATGTGTTTCAGGTGTTGGATTAGGATGACAGAACCTCCCACCATTCTTCCAGGCCAGGAGCAGACTATCATAATGGTTTCAGGGGACACTTAAAATAAGGAATGTAAACAGACATCCCTGTTAAAATTACCTTGCAAGGAAGCCCAGATGTGCACACTTGGCTTTTGAAGATCGCAGAGAATGAACTCCATTTTCTCTGATCCCATCACTCGCTTTTCCCATGGGAGGCACCAAAGGGGAATGGACAGGCCCTGCCTGTTCAACCCAAAATGGGCACTTTACCTTCTCTGTGGAGCCTTCCTGGGTGACTCCAGGTCACACTGATCCTTCTTTGTTCTCACCTCAGGGCACCATATATACAAAACATTTTAGCATTTACTGGTATTGAAGCTAACTTTTCATCCCTGTCTTATAAGCTGTGCCAGGGGTGGGCACTATTTGGGGGAGGCAACCGAGGTTTCTAGCACATGTTCAGACACATCGCAAATCTTCAGTAAACATGAGCTGGACCTATAGGGTGGGAGTTAATGGTTTTACCAGGATGGAGTTTTATTTCAGGATGCTTGGGAAACTAGGAGAATTGATTTCAGGACAGGAGATTGCAACTACTGCCGTAACAAGGACATGATACAGTTTAGTGTCCTTGCAGAGTCCCCCACGGTCAGATGACAGGGACAGTCCCTGAGCTCAGCAAGACACTGACTTTGGGAATCCTATAAAGGGAAAGGACAACTCTGCAAAACTGGAAATGAAACTGCTTTAAAGGAGAGGCAATTCTCCAGTGGTAGGGGAAAAAATTGCAACCCTAGTAAATGTTAGAACAGGATACCCGAGTCAGCTGAGAAAGCCCAAAATATTATTGCAAAGAAAAGTCACATTTTTATTAGTTCACAGTCAGAATATAAAAATAAATAAATAAACAGAAAATAAATGGAATCACTTTATGAAAAGCACATTCATTACTTAAAAGTAGTACCTTAATGGTTGGGCACTTTCTGGTCACAGCCGCTTGTCAGGTTCACTCATGCCGACCAGTAGGCGATTCTTGAGTGTTTCTTTGCACCTGTCTGCTTTCCCTGCATGGCTATTAAGGAGCAACTGGCCATTCTGACAATTTTATGTCCTTGGCCATAACCACTCTTATCCTTCCTCTTGAATCACAGATCTTTTTACTTTTCAGACACTTACGATGTCTCTGTGTCACTCTGTCTTACAGATAAATGGAGTGGGGATTGCTAAGGAGGCTGAAGCTAAATTTTATTCTTTTTAATTTTAATTTTTTCTAAATTCAGGCATCTAAAGACTTAACTTGCTTAGAAGTACAGGTGGCCCTGAACTGTCAACACCATTCCAAGTATAAGTCTTCATGGATATGAGAACTAACATCTTCCCAGGACTTCCTTAAATGGGTTCCTGTCCCCATATCTCTCTTTAATTATCCCATCCATCACAAGTATATTATGACGCTGGCATCAGAACACTGTGTTCTTACTGACTGTCATAAAACGGAGGCACTGGCAGCCTCGATTGAAAAGTTGTCAGTATAAATGACACATAAACTCACATTTTGCATAATAGGACCCATTCCTTATGATCAGGTCATAAGAGTGTGAAACATACAAATTTTAATACAAAAATGTTAAATAACCATAATAAATTAATAAATACATAAATTACTTAAATATTTAAATAGCACTTGCAACCTGCTAGCTGGAAACTCTATAAATTATCTGATTGTTTCGATGGACACTTAGCATTTAAATATAAAAATACAACAAAAACATCACTGTGATCCTAAAAAAACAAGCAAATTAGGTAGAAAATATCTTTTTGGGTCTACTGTATCAGGTCTTTTAAAACCTCTGCATATCTTCCTCTTTTCCTCCAAGGTTTCATCCTGGGGCTAGAACCTGAAAAAGAATGCCCGAAGTCCATAAGGATTAGAAGGCAGCAGCAGACCCTTCCTATTTTACACAACACGTTATCCGGGTACTTGGGTTGTGGGGGTTCCATGCCAGAAGGGTCCAACCCTTCCTTATGTGGTCTGGGATTTGACTGGCACTTTGCTCGCTAGAGGCTCTATTGAAAGTTTTCTTAAAATAATATCTGATCATGTCATTTCCTTGCTGAAAGCCCTTCAGTGCCCCCATCCCCATTTCCCCTTGGACAAGGCTCTAATTCTTGGAAAGAGTTTGCAGCCATCCTTGCTCTGACTCTTAGCTGCCTCTATTTCATCTTTGCCTTTCCCTTTAGAAGGGCAGGACCTATGCTTGGTCGTTTTACTGCAGTTTATCTGAGCCCAGCATGGTATCTGGAACAATATGAACATCAAATAAATATCTGTTAATGAACAAATGTATATGTTTCTGACTCTGGAGACAGTGCCAGCATCCTCTCTTTCCTCTCCTGCACTGCCCCCACCCTCCATGTCCCTGAACCTGGGTACACTGAGTGTGCAAGTCTGGGTGGGCCTGCTCACCTAACTGCAGGACACAGATGCCCATTCGCTCCAGAATGAACTATAGTAGCGGTCTTGGGCTTGCACACGGATCACTGCATCCTTGTGGCATGTGACCTTGGCTGAGGTCTTGTCTTCAAGGAGTTTATCTTTCTGCAAAGGAGAGTGAAATCATTGGTAACTCAGTCACAAGGTGGGCTGGGCTTACTTCCCAAAACCAGCACACCTTGATTGTAGAGCAATTCAACGGGGAGTGTGTAGTACTTGCGCCACCTACTGACAGAAGCTCTAAACACAGATGCAGCTTTTCTCGTTTCCAAGCCGTGAGGGTGAACCTGGTTCAGCTTTTATCTTTCTAGCACAGCTACTGTGTTTAAAGGCCCCATGTGCATTCACCCCAGTAAAAGGCCGATGGTGGGACTGGGACAGATTTGCTCTAATTGTCCCATAGATATTCAAAAACACCACACTCTTGATCCTTTCATCAGACAAACTTGTGTTCAAATCCAAACATTGATACTTTTTAGCTGTGTGACCACAGGAAAATGTCTTAGGCTCTCTGTGTCTCAGTTTCTTCACTTATAAAAGAGGGATAGTAGTAATGCCTTCCTCATATAGTTTTAAAAGTTAAAGGTAATGATCATTTAAAACTCTTAGCAAAACCTCTAACCATATAGAAAGCACTCAGTAAATATTGCCTATGAATGATACAGATCTTAAGTAGGGAAGATACATATCAAGATTTTAAATAATATTTAGGTAAAATTGACTCCTGAATAGCCCTTGTTCCTGCAAAAGAAAATTCTCAGGGAGTGACTGAATCATTGAGCTTCTACCAGATGCTAAATGCTATGCTGAATAAGACCTTTCTCCAGTAATTTTAAAACTGGTGTCCAAGGAGTTCAATGAACATGCCTCTGGGACCTTGGGGTTATTGAAGCCATGGCAAGAAAATTGGAAAGCTGTCATCCTAACATATGTAAATGATGACATCCTGTTTAATAAAATAATTTCACAATATGGAGAACAGCCAGGAGTTGTACGTTCTGGGTGAGATAATGGCATGAATGTTCTATCATCCATTATATTCACCCAGTTGAAATAATAATTTTCGGTTCCTGGAGTCCAGTGCTTCTGTATCAGGACCAATTCTGAGTGCCAGAATTAATGATCAACCAATCAGGAGGTATAAGGCCTTGGTGTGCAGCAGTTTGAGTGTGTGTTCTGGTTCTGTCACTTTCTAGCTGGGTGACCTTGGGCAAGTCACTTAACCTCTTTGAGCTTTAGTGTTGTCACTAGTGACGTGGTGATAATAATACTGTCTATTTTTGTAGAGTTACTGTGAAGATTAAGTGAGATAAAACCCTTAGCACAGTTTTCAGGCACAGAGAAAGTGCTAAATAAACATTAGCTGTTATCATCATCATTCATCCCCTCCTGGATGTGAGCCTGCATAAACCTGACTACAGAATATATGGCACCTGAGCATGGCCTGCGTGGCCCAGTGGTAGAGCATTGACCTATGATCCAGGAGATCGAGGTTTGACTCCTGGTCAGGGCACATGCCCGGGTTGCGGGCTTGATCCCCAATAGGGGGTGTGCAGGAGGCAGTTGAGCAATGATTCTCCCATCACTGCTGTTTCTATCTCTCTCTCCCCCTCCCTTCCTCTCTCTGAAATCAATAGAGATATATTTAAAGAAACAAAAAAAAGAATATATGGCACCTGAATCACATCTTACCCTTTCTCTCTTATTCTTGCCCTGGACCTGAAGAGAAAATTTCAGGGCAAAGTAGGAATGTGGGGTGCTCCAGGTGTCGGGGTATTCCCAGCTGACCTCCACCTGCCGGGAATTCTTTAATGGCTTTATCTTCAGGTTCTTGGGGGCATCTGGTTTGACTGTGGAAGAAGATAAACACCCTTTATTTTCCTAGCGGGGCTTTGGAGCAAAGTGGTTCTGGCTTCTGATGCCACTTTCACCATTGACCAGCTGTGAGTGCATGAGACAGTTACTTAACTTCTCTGAGCACCTGATTGGCAGACGTGAGGTTCCCCTGCTGTTCATACTCACTCTGGTGCCTGTGGAAGGCAGCCACATCTTTTACGGCTGAACCAGAGAGAGGTTCAGAATCCTTCTTATCAATGACAACCAGGGGGGCCCTGGCAATCCCCCTCTTTGCACCAAACTCGGAACCATGCTGAGTTTCTTGCTGGGGATGTTACCTCCTCAGTGAGACCTTCCCTGGTCCCCCTCTATGAACTGTACCTCATCTTCCCCCAAACCCCCAAAGGCAGTCTCTCCACAAATGCCAGAGCACGCTCTGTGGTTCTCCCACACTTTATTTCAATGGATAAATGGTAAAAGAAATGAAAAATCTCCATTTGCCAATTTAAAAAACTGATGTCCATTTTGGAAGGGTTTAAAAAAAACCCAATGAAGAAGTCTCTTTTCAAATGCTAGAGAAAGATGGGCTGGGAATGATTGCAGTTGGTAGGGAAATGCTGGTTCTGAATAGGAATATCATGCAGAAGGGGCTGTTCTTGGATTCATCACGGAAGCTGCCTGGGCAGCAGTGCAGAAGTTTAGCTAGGAGCCTGCTTTTTCCAATGGGTCAGATCTGGGTCTGAATTGCTAGCTGTGAGACCTGGGACAAGTAGTTTAACTTTTTAAAGACTCAGTTTTCTCTTCCTTAAAATGCAGATAGACAATAGTATCTACTTTTGTACTTTAAGTATTATGTACATTTTGGGGGGTGTGGAATGAAAGAGATAATGCATGTAAACCCTTACCCCAGTGAACATGTGACAAATGGCATGTATCTTTATTAAGCACATATCATCAAGCAAACTCACTGATGTCCCTGATGAAGAAGCTGCTGGTGTAGTTTTCATACTTGAGCCCGTGAACAGCATCCACTACGACCTCAACGGGTAGGCTCTCCTCGGCGGCTGGGCAGGCACTGCCCTCCTGACACTCCACTGTGTACTTCTGATAATCCCTGTGGTCCACTTTGACCCTCTCTGCCGAGAGGGTTGCTGCTCCACAGGTCACTCCCCGGGGGTCAGAGGAGCTGAAGTCAAAGATAGACATATCCTCTGTCACACACTTGTGGGCGAGTTCCTAGTGGTTGCGACTGTCTGAGGTCACAGTTTCTCTAACTGGTCTGATTTCTCCCCAGGCAGTAAGGAACTGCCCTCCCCACGAGAACAAATGTTTCAGAGAAGCGTTTCCAAATGACTCTGCACTTATGTGCTTCTGGCCAACATGAATTTGGAAAATTTTACGTCCAGAGCCCCTTGTTATATCTCCTTATTAAAATTCTAGTTTCATTTTTTCCATTTTAATTACAAAATCAATGCATGCTAACTATAAAAATTAAAATGATAAAGATGCATATAAAGGAAATGTGTGTGCCTCTTTTAAACCCAATCCCCCTTTTAACCCTCATCGCAGTCTCCAGATAGAAATAGTATGTATATCTTGTGTATTCGACCAGAACTCTTTCTATGACTATTCAAAGCAATATTCACGTTTTTATGCATATACACATATTTTGTCTATATAAACACATGTATTTTATTTTTTATGAAATAAGGATCAGATTACACAAATACAGTTTTATAACCATCTTTTCCCTGTCTGAACATATTATGGGGAGTGCTCCACAACAGACCATGTAGATTGGGTTATTTTAATGACGGCACATTAAGCCCAAGAGTATAATGTACCACACTTCATTTGACCTTTCCCCTTCTCATTACCAAAAACATTGCAATGAATATTTGCCTCTTTGTCTTTGTGCACTTGTATGAGCATTTCTTTAGTAAGCATGTTCATTTTAAAGGTGAAAAAGTGAGACCCCAGAGGGTGACTCAGGTAAATAGTGAACAGTCCAGGATGTTCACCTAGGGTTGGCTCCATTCTCCTCCACTGTTTGGGAACTTAGATGGTATGTGAAGTCATATGTTAGAGGGGCTAACAGGTTCTATATCCATGGGAATTGGTTTCTTAGGAAAAGTCTAAGTGTATTGGTCAAAGAGTGAACTTCAAATGAGTGGTGTTAGCAGCAGAAAAAGTGGTTGAAGTGGACCTCGGAAAATGTCTAGAGGCCTCAGAGTTTTGGAGTCAACTTCAAGGCTTGCAAGGTCTGTGCCCTAGAGCTTCTGTTTCTATTTTGGATTCAAGGTGCAATTTTGACAAGCGATCTGTAAGTTTGATTTCTCCTTTTATCCCTCCCCATGGTGCTATGAGCCTTAATGAAGCATCACCAGGCCATTTGGATGAGTGGGTTCAGACACAGCAGAGGCTATGCCCAGCCCAGAGAAGATCTTGTTCTAGCACATACATTTGTTCAGACAATTAGCTTCAGTCTCCATGTTCTTTCCCCAACTTAGGCAAGCAGGGGAGGTTCAATGCAAAAATATGGGTTTGACTTTGTTTTCTCCCTTATCATTAACTGAAAGGCCATTACTAGGTCACCCTTATTTTCTTAACGAAATAGTAGTTCTGGCAGAACACCGAGAAAGCAGAGTGGTATCACTTACCCTCTGCTGCTTTTGACACTGAATTTCACATCAGTACTGATTGCTGTCAGCCACCAGCAGGTGAAACGTCCGGAATAATTCTTTGCTTCACATTTCAGAAAGGTCTTATTTTTGAGTTCTGGATTTGAAAAGAACAAATATTCAGTATTTAGGTGTTGTTTTATTTTTCCCCAGAAAGATTTTGATTATGATTAATCACAGGCCACCAAATGGTCTAGAATAAAGATCTTCCATTCAGTTCCTTGGAAAATGCTGCTGCTCCCTGGCACGCAGTTCAGAGAGGACTGGGAGTGTCCCAATAGGTAGCTGACTCTGCAGAGCATACTACACACCTAACATATTGAAGGGGGTATTAATTCTTTTCAAGGCTATCACCCCAGTGCTGAGTTATGTTGGTTAACATGTTGGTTAACCTCCATTACCCTCTCTCAATATTATCACCATTGTTTAAAGAGAACCTATGGAAAAGCATCCAGACTCACCATGAAACTCTCTCAACATGAGATTTTGATGGTTGGTAACCCAAAGTGTCTAGCAAAGGAAAACCAAAGCAAAGGAAAATGTAGGTTCCATGTGGTTTCCGTAAGAGACTTGATTACTTCATTAACTACACTGATCATGTCTTGTCTTTTAAATTTTAAATTTTTGTATTTTTTATGGAGAAAAAGAGAAAACTGACACTGTCCAAGGGAATGGAATTACCTTTCTGGTCCTTTAAAATATCTGTGGACCAAAATCCATCTTCCTTTTTGTGAAGCAGAAGGAGAGAATGGCTGAGCACCTCTCCTCCCTTGTGACAGGTGTACTGGCCAGCATCTCCGAATTCTTTGACTTGGATGGTCAAGGTTTTGCCAGAGCCTAAGACCTCACTGCTCCAGTTCAAGGTCCAGGTGATGCCGTCTTCTTCAGGGGTATCGCAGGTGAGGACCACCATTTCTCCAGGGGCACCAGGATACCAATCCAACTCTACAACATAAACTGGAGAGCACAGAGCATACTGTAAGCTCCATAAACTCTGGGGCTGTGTTACTTGAAGTACTTGGGTATCTGCACTGCTGAAGCACAACCTCACAGCAGCAAGTGCTGCTTGCTGAGAGGATCTCAGGGTACTGGGCCCCACTTGGGCTCAAGGTTGTGGAAGAGAGAAACAGAGTTTCAGAGATGCCATCGACTCATTAACTGGCAGGCTGTTGTTAGTAATTAAACTCTGAGTAGCTGGCAGATGAGGAATACCTTGATACACTGAAAAATGCAAACGGCACAAGACTATTTGCTGAAGGCCTGGTGGAGATAAGAAACTTCCAGCACAATTTTGGTCTCAAAGGAAATAAGACAGGACACAGAATGTCAAGAAAGACTGACCAGGACTGAGTTCCTATCCCCACTAGCTGGCTGGAGGATTTGGAGGAAGGTACTGAATCACCATGAACCTCAGTTTCCTTGTCTGTAAAATGACAACAATAATAGTATCTACATTGTAGGTTTGGCTGTGAGGATTAAATTAAAAAACCATATAAAACACTTAGCACAGTGCCTGCCTTGGTAAACTCAGTGCTAGTTGTTATTGTTAGTCACAGATCAAAAGGTCAGACAACCACACAGAGAAGCTGTCTTACAGTTTTCTATGGGGATTTTAGGATTTAATTTCTACTGCATGAAACTCACCAATGGAAATTTTTATTCTTGCTGTATTTTTTTCAAAGCTATTTCATACTCTTATGAGGCAGTTAAGTAGGTCTTAGCCTTTCCATTTTATAGAGGATGGGACTGAGACCAAGAGGCTAAGCAAGGTTACTTCAAGTTAGAAGCACAAGAGCTGTATCTCAGACTGTCTTGTCTCCTCTGCTTTGCATTGGGTCTCTCTAATACCAGCATCTAAACTGGCACTTGAGGAATGGCTTAGTATATAGCATTTCAAAGAAGGTGTCACATCAAAGCTTCATTCATGCATCAATTAATAATTAAATAGAATCACTTAATACAGTGGTTCTCAAACCAGGGTCACGGAGCCACCATCAGCAGCAGCACCTGGGAATCTGTCAGAAATGCAAATTTGCAGTTGCTGCACCAGGAACTGTGGGATGGACCCAGTGATCATAGTTTTTTGTGGGTTTTTTAAAGGTTTTTTATCTTCAACCAAGGATATTTTTTCCATTGCTTTTCAGAGAGAGTAGAAGGGGGAGAGAGAGACAGACAGAGACAGATAGACAGACATGTTGATTGGTTGCCTCCCCCATGTGCCCGACTGGGCCGGGGATAGAGACTGCAACCGAGGTACATGCCCTTGGTCAGAATCGAACCCAGGACTCTTCAGTCTGCAGGCCGACTCAACTCTGACCACTGAGCCAAACCTGCTGGGGCTGTTTTGCTTTGTTTTTAATGCTTTCCAGATGATTGTGATGTCTGCTGTGAAAGTCTCAGGGGTTAAGAGCCTGGCTTGTGCAGTCACATTGGTCTGGGTTTAGAGTCAGCTCCATCTCTTACACTAGCCTGTGACCTTAAGCAAGACATTCAGTTAGTCTATGCTTTGGCATCATTGTCTTTAAAATGAGCAAAATATTAGTACTTGTTTCAGAAGGTTAAGATGTGTATTATACAAGCCTCTTCATATAAGAGCTTAACACAATGCCCCTAAATGCTCTATAACTGGTGGCTGTTGTTATTAGTGTCCAAATATAAAGCATTGTGGAATATAAAGTCTCACTTTACATGAGAGGGATTGACAACTCCTGAACAGGTAACAAAGACAAGAGGTAAAACGCACTTGGGGCCCAACTCTTTTTACATGATCAGCTGTGCTGACAGGAAACCACATGACACCTTTGTCTTTCTCTAGTTTTTCCTTGTTCCACTGGCGACTGACCAACATAGCTATTTTCCTATCATAACTAAGACTCAGCAGCCCTGAAGGACCCTTGCTCAAGTGCAGGTGAAACAGCTTCAAGAGGGAGCCTGGTGAGGAGCATTGAGAACCTAGTGCTTGGCTTCATCTCATCTTGTCTCCATAGTCACAGGCCCTCTCAGGGTTTCTCACATTGACTCTCTGGAATTTCTGTGGTTTACCAAATCAGAAGTAACTAAGGGTTAACTGTGCATGGGCCCTGGTTCCTGAGCTCATTAAAAATCCCAGGGTTGGAAGGGATCTGGCATAATCATCTGGCTTAGACCTTTGCTTTACTCAAGGGAGGGTCTAAAATTTGCCAACCTTCCTGGGATAGAGGGGGGTGGAGCTGAGGCTGGATTATTGTCTTCTTGAAATTATTAAGAATGGAGGAATAGTTCAGAACTTCTTTCTGTACTTTCCAGACTATCAAGAGATTTGTTTTTAAAAAAATATATTTTTATTGATTTCAAAAAGAACAAGGGAGAGAAAGAGAGAGATAGAAACATCATGATGAGAGAGGCATTGATCAACTGCCTCCTGCACGCCCCCTACTGAGGATTGAGCCCACAACCCAGGCATGTGCCCTCACCTAACCGGGAATCAAATCTCTATCTCCTGGATCATAGGTCAATGCGCAGTCACTGAGCCATGCTGGCCAGGCAAGAGATTATTTCTGATCATCAGCTGAAAAATCTTCATTTTTAATTTATGCCTATTTTTTCTTCCCCAGTTCTCCGAGGACATAGGAAACAATTGCTTCATGTCCTTCTTGTAAAATCTACTTCAAATACTTAAGTGTACAGACTTTGGAGAGAGACAGAATTGGAATCAAGTCCCTGTTCCACCCTTACCAGGTATGTTAAATTGAGTAAATTACCTACTCTCTGTAGTCTCTATTTTCAAAATCTGTAAAATGGGGTACACACAGTCCCTATTTCATACGGTTGCTGTGAAAACTAAATGAGATACTATGCACAATAAATATTAAGTATTATTATTATACAATTAAAGACAGTACTGTCAGCATTATTATGTCGGCTTCAGTGAGAAACATCTGAGGATCTCTGAGGGACAACTAACAATCAGTTAATACATTAATAATCCATGGAGAATGTATCGCTTTGTAATTCCTGGTTTATGGTTGAGGACACTCAGGCTCAGAGTGACCCTGCTCAAGGTCACATAACCAGTAAATGGCAGAACCAGCCCTTGAACCCAGGTCAATGTGAGTCTAAATGCTATACTTTCCCCAAAGTACGTGGTCAGAGGTAAGCCATCTAGGTGCCAGCTGAGGAGGTGATAGCATGTGGTGGGGTGAGAAATGATAGAACACAGTTCCTATACTTTTCGAATCCTTCACTTTGATTTTTAGTAATTCTGGCAAAGTCCATATCTCTTTTCTCACCACGGTCCACAGAAAGCTCCTTCTTTGTCATCAAATGTGAAAGTCAAACAATAGATACATACCCTCAGTAGTGAAAACACATGGCCCATGTTTTCCCAGGTGATGACTCTGGATAGGAAGCCCCAGTGCATGGTTGCCCATCTCAGGGTGATTTCCCCCAGGGGCTGCCTGAGATCCCTGGCCTAGATCTGGACTCCATAGAGAATAAGGAGAGTCTAGTTACCGTCTTTCTCCAGTTCCCATATGGCCACGAGGGGAGATGCCAGCAAAACCAGGGAACAACAGTAGAAGACCGACTGTTGCTGCTGCATCTGTTGGAAAGAGAGGGAGGGGAGGAGGAAAGAGGAGAGAGAATGCCCATCATCATTCAGTTACCTTTGGAAACCATACCTTCTCTGTTTGTAGTTTTCAATCTTTATTTTCCTGTTTCTTCTCTACACTGTCAGGTTAACACTAAGTGAATTATAGGAGCCCTGATGCCAGTCTCTGGATAAGCACATCTCCAAATGAACCATACGCTATCCGAGGCTGAAAGAGATCTAAGGCTAGCCTTCTGGTATAATCCTCTTATTTTATTATTATTATTATTATTATTTAATATATCTTTATTGATTTCAGAGAGAGGAAAGGAGAGGGGGAGAGAGAGAGATAGAAACATCAATGATGAGAGAGCTGTCATTGATTGGCTGCCTCCCGCACTTCCCCAATTGGGGATCGAGCTGCGCAACCGGGGCATGCACCCTGACCAGGAATCAAACTGTGACCTCCTGGATCCTAGGTCGATGCTCAACCACTGAGCCACGCCCAGCCAGGCAGTCCTCTTATTTTAAAGATGAGAAACCTAAGGCTCAGAGAAAGAACATGATTTGTCCGTATCAGTAGTTATTTACTTAGTACTTACTACTTAAAGAGCACTGAGCTAGAGTGGTTGGGAGTGAAAAAAAGTTTTTACTTGGATCCTGCCTTTTAGGAGCAAATGCTTTCATTCAAGAAATATTTATTAAGTCAGTGTGTTAAATGCTAATCCTCCAGTTGGAGAGATAAGCTGCACTTGTGTATCATTGCAGCACAAGTCAGTATGTGCAGTCACACCCAGGGCTAAAGGACTTGGCTTAGGGAGGAAAAGGTAATATAGAGGCAATCTTTCAAATTCTGGCAATGACCTGGCCACCAGCCCTTGTTGAAGGGATTTAGCTTCTCTCCTTGTTTAGACTGTAATTGTTCTAAACTCAAAGATTACTCCCTCCCACATAATGTAACCCAGTGGTTCTCAAACTTGAGCGAATGTCAGAATAACCTGGAAGCTTTGTTAAAACACTGGTTGCTGAGTTCTACCCCCAGGGTGTCTTGATTCAGCAGCTCGGGAGCGGGGCCTGAGAACTTGCATTCCTAAAAAGTGTCCAGGTGAAGCTACTGTTGCTGCTCCAGGCGCCATACTTTGAGAACCACTGCTTTAACCCACGTTCAGGTTCCAGAGCCCCTGAAAATCAAGATGTTCTTCGGGAAAAGATTATAACAGTGACATATCTGCCATGAAATAATGACAGGCATAATTTTATGCTAAACCAGACACCACCTTATATCAAAACTCAGTCTAGATTAGTATCCAGGATTTATGAAAATCTTCAGACTGTGAAAATTACACCCCCCTGTGAATTAGGTCGAGATGATTATAATTTAATTTCAGTCTGAAACATTTCCGTCAGTCTCAGAAAGCACCGATGTTCTGCAGCAACATAGTTTCAGAAACCACTGTCTAAACCATATGAACAATAAGACTAAGTTTCCAGCCAAATACCTTAAAAATGAACATCTCTTGATTGGTCCGACTGAATACTGACAAATCATGGCTGTCTCAGAACTGCTGCTGATCCTAGGGGAACTTTGCCATGCACTTTATTCCCTTAGATTATAGAGGTTGTGATGGCAAGAGAGAGATAGGACCAGAAGGCAAGCCATCTCATACACTGTCAGTGTCCTCGTCACTGTAGCATGGAGCTTTCAGGGTCATGCCTGTCAGTTTAGCAAGCTATGGCTGTAGCAAAATACTACTTGCCACAGAGCATCAGTTAGTACGTTCCTAGGCTTGGAGTCAAGCAGCTATGGCCTTCAATTCTGGTTCCACCACTCCCTGGTCGCATGATGCTGGCCAAATTACTCTCTGTATCAGTCTCCTCACCTAAGGGTTGTTGGGAAAATGCAGTGAGATAAAGGCATATTATAAAAGGCAACCAATAAGAGGTTAGGGGAAGGAAGAGATAAAGGAAAAAGTTGGCATGTCTCTGTTTCGTACGTAATGAATAGACTAAAAGTTGTGCCTGGCTGTAGGGAAATGCCATAGAGGTATTGCAAGTACATAGGCCTGTAAAACCCAGATGTCAGCACTCTGGGGAGGGAAACGACAGAGATTCCTGGCATCTCCTGGAGTACTCTCTTGAAGCTGGGTTTTTCCCTTCTGCTCTGTGCCTAGCACTTCCTCCCTGACCTCAGATGCATTTGAGGCTTTCAGGTGAATTGTTCTTTAGGATCAAGGGAGACCTGGTGATAGGTTCTAAGAAACAACTTTCATTTTAGTAACACCTACATTTTAAACCACAGAACACTGGCAGGGGGTGAAACCTAGGGGAAACCAAAAAGGGGGCAACATGTAAGTTACCTGGTGGTTCTCTAGACCAGCTGATAGCAGGGGCTGCATCTCATAGCCCACACTTCTTTGGCATGCTAAGTTTGAGAGGCTTTAGGATCAACAAAATTTTTTTTTCATGTAATTTCATAGGTTTTATAACTCTTGAAATCCTGAATGAAGGATGCAGGGAGTCCAGGGCCTGTGGTACATTAAGGCTCCCTAATGCTGTGCCACTGTGGGCATGACAGTGGCACTTGGGTGGGCATCTCTTTTTCAAGTTTTACTTTGTAAATACTCTTTAATTAGAAGAGAGAATTATTATTTAAAAATAAAAAGACAGTCATACAAGGCACAGGTAGCACTTGCAAAGGATCCTGGTTCTAGAGCCAGGCAGGACCTGTACTGGCATTTCATTAGTTGTGTGACTCTGGGCAAGCCACTTGTTAAGCCTCACACTCTTCATCTGTAAACTGGGCATCCTGTTGTGGTGAGGAGTTAATGAAACAATTCATGTAAAGTGTCCAGCATGGTGCCCAGATGAGGTCAGGACTCCCGACTATTTGTTCTCACAGAGCCCCCATTCCTCATTTCATAGCACTTCCTACAATAATATAGTTATTTATTTAATGTATAATTACTTCCCTGCCACACAGAGCTCTCTGATGGCAGGGATCATGTCTGGCTTATTCCACACTATATCCCAAACTTCATTAATTATTAGAAAAGTGAATGAGTGTACAGAAATCAAAAAAATTTCAGATCCCAGTAAAGTGAATTCTAAGAGGCTGCTTTCTAACATCTTGAAATTCCTTATTCGAAAAAAAGTGGGCCATCAGTTGGGGTTTGGCAAACTCTTTGTTCAAATGCTATTTTAACGTGATCATTATTTATTTTTTATTTTTTCTGATCATTATTTTTTTTAACCTGAAAATATTTGCACACAGTTTTCCTGGGCAAGTAAGTATAAGATACAAGCACAGTAAAGATTATCTTTTCTTCTTCTCACAGATTTTAAAATTCTTCAGAAAGTAGCTTTAAACATAGCATTTGCTTTCCATTTTTTAAAAGTGGGCCCAAGTTGGCTAATCCAAAAGAACTGAACCTCAGCTATCAATCTGATTGTCACAACTGAAGCCCATCACAAATGTGGGGGCAAGTATGTCCTGTAACATTCAATTACGAGGTAAAAGTATGAATTCAATTATTTATTAAATTCACCATTATTTAATGAATGAAAGGCTTTTAGAAAGTTTACCATACTAAGGCAAGCAACATGTTAACGTTATACAATCCTTCAACTGAAGCGCATCAATATTGAGGAACACACTTTTTTATACATACCACTTTTAAATAAGATAAAACAAGCCTTTTCATAAAATGTGCATTCCTTCATAGACCTTGGTAGACAATTATTATTAGTTGACTTTCTAAATTAATGCTTTATATATGACTTCCCAAAGTGTCCCAGCAGATAAGTTACTGGGAATGCTCCCAGGAATCCACCCACTCCCCAATGCCAGGTGCAGGAGTGGCAGGGGTGGAAGGGGCTAAGGAGGGGCTTACCTTGTTCTGGCTGAGCAGCGGAGTTCACTGGGTCTGGAACCGTTGCTTCTGCTGCTGCTGCTGCTGTTATTGGAGCTTATATACCCTGCTCCTACTAAGCTTTCTGATGGAAACTTAAACTAGAAACTGACTTGTTCCAAGTTGCAACACTGAAAACAACTCTCAAAACCTTCTGGGGGAATTTCAAGAAGTTCCTTTTTTTTCTTTCCTGTGTGTATTAATAATGCTGAGGGAACATAACATCAAAATCCCAGGTAATGAAGTAAGAGGAAATGACTTTTGGGTGGGGGAAAAAGGAAGGAGATGGGATGCTGTCTTCTTTGGGTTGACATCATGGCCAAGGTGCTTACAGACAGCAGTAGGCAGCCTCCCTCGGCTCCACAGATTGGAGAAGAAGGAAGGCCAAGGATTGGACATGAAGGAGGGTGAGGTCACGCAGGAAGCTGAGTTCAGGTCAGGATGGTGTAATTGCATGCGAGAGGGCCCCACAGCAAAATCTCTTGTTCTCTTGAAGTGAGAGAGGAGATGAAGGACAAAGGGATAGTTTGTCTCGGGCACCCTCACCCACATTATTCCCTTAACATCCGGTTTTCAGAGATATAGATACACTATTGCTGCCCATTGCATCTCCATGCACCCCTCTCCCCTCCAAATACATGCTCACCCCAGCACATTTTTATCATCTCCCAAGACGCAGCCCTGGGGAGATGATAAAAATGTGTGTACACTAATAATTAGACTCTTGTAAGGAGACATGGCTTATGACTATAGATACTCACAGGCAGATAGGAGCCAAAAGTGAAATATCCACAGGCAGGCATAGAGACAACCCATGCACTCCACACTCAAGACATATCCCCTTGGGCACTGGGAGTATACCCTCATGCTCATTTGCACACAAATATATGGCCCTAAGAGCTCTATGCATATGCACAAATTTAGCCGAATTAGCTAGATATTCCTAGCAGAATTTAACATTACTAAGAGGGGTGCAAAGGTGTACACAGGTCTTAGATACCCCCACCCCTATCTTTACACCATCTCCAACACCGAGTGCAAGTCCACAGACTTGCGGGCCGTGCCCAAAGCCGCCGACAGAGGGCGCTGCTGCAAGGGAGTCCCCACGTGGCAAACCAGCTCGGGGACTTCTCCATCCAGAGTCTGGACCCCAATCCCCACCGCGGGGAAGTTCCTGGGGCCAGGCTGGGTGTGTGTAGGGGGAGCAAATTTCCTGGCTAACTTTCTTCTCGGTCTCAGTGGGGGAAAATGGGAAACCCGGACAAGAACGACGGAGGCGTACACTTCCTCCCTCCCTTTGTCCCGGCCGTGGGAGGGTGGGGCCGCATGGCTGGCAGTCCCACTCTGGCTTGGGCAGATACGTTACCTCCAGCTCAGAGCGCCTTCTCCCATCTCCTCTGTTCTCTAGGCTTCCCAAAATTTTGCCTCCTAGGCTTCAAGTGAAACAGAAGTTCTCAAGTTACACAAGAAAGCAAACGAACCTGTATCCAGAATACATATATGATTAAGTAAACAATGTAGGTTGCGTTGCTTGATACCATTTGCGTGTGTGTAAGTGCACCTGAGCTTTTTACAGTGGGCATCCCTGGGGAGTATAGCCAGATGGTGATGGGGAAGCGGCCCTTCTGCTGTTTGCTTTTTTTGTTATTGCTGTTAGCTCTTGGTGCAACACCGGGGTTAGAGGCACCCACGCCTTCTCCCCCAGTCCTGTAACTTTTGACTCCCTTAAACTTAACTATAGTTGGCGCTCTGTATCTTTCTGGGATTGGTTCCAGAACCCCCATGAATACCAAAATCCATGAATGCTTAAGTCCCTTATATAAAATGGTGTAGAACCTTGATACAGTGGGTCCTGTGAATCTGAGGATTCCCAACTGCTGATGGAAAGTATTGTTTTGGATTGAATCCTCCTAGAAACTGAAATAACTTGTAGAATTTTTTTGACCACAAAACTTTTTTTAAAAGAATGCTCTGAACTTCTAGTACATGGTTCAAATAAAGAGGAAACCATGTATAGTATTTATTGGGAAAAAAAAATCGTGTGTATAAGTGGATTTGCTCAGTTCAAACCCAAGTTGTTCTAGGGTCAATTCTATATGATATACACACTTATTAAAATATGTGTCAACTTGGGGAGGGATTCTTTCTATAAATGTCTTCATTTCCCCCAACAAATCATCAAAGATTACTAAACAGAAAACTTAATATGAAATTGACATGAAATAGTTTCATTAATTCATTTACAGTGGCTGCACCACTGCAGATGAGCTCTTCTGTAAACCCCCATAAATACATTCATATACATAAAATAAGAAGACAAAAACATTTTATGAATGTATTCATAAAAGCATCTTCAAAATTAAAAAAATTTGATTTAAAACATAAAATCTAAGTAAAAATAGTATGCAAATTATGCAAAGAAGCTTCAAGGTAAGCCCCTGACCCCCCTTTTCACTCAGATTGCAGCCCTAGGGCTGGTCCTATAGAAGAGTGTGGTGCTACCTTGTTCACGTACTCCAAGGACAAATAGTAGGTGTTTAAGAGTGTGGGATCTGTAGTTGGTGACTTGGATTCTAGCACCTGCTGTGCAAATTACTTGACTTCTCTAAGCCTCAGTTCCCAAATCTGTGAAATGGGATTCATAAAGTACCTGATCATAGGTTTGTTGGGAAGATTAAGTGAGATATGATGTAATGCACTTAGTGTCCTGGCTAAGTGCTTAATGAATGGCTGATTTTATTCATTTATTTGTTTACCTTGCCTGTCCAGAGAGCTTTAGCTCCCTCACTAGGGAACATTGAAGATGACAATAGACCATATAGCTACAGCTGAGCCACTAATTTGGCTCTGAGCATACAGGTAACCAAGATGAGAAAAAAGAACCTGCACCTGTCCCATTAGACTGACTATTTTGATGAGTCAAGTTCACCCACCGAGAAAGTAGTTCTTATACATTATGTGCATATAAAAAAAATTCAGGTTATTGGGATTGTGATTCATATCTGGGGTGGGATTCTGGAACCTGCATTTTAACAAGCTGTGGGTGACTCTGATGTGGGGACTCACACTGCACAGCCCCTGGAAGATTCAACGCCTGGAGATGCATCCTATACCTTATTCATCACTGGAATTCCACAAGGCTGGCCAGCACTCTGGCAGTGTCCACTGAATGCCCATTGTGTGACTTCGCAGAAGAGCTTAGTCACCTTACCCCACTTCACAATCCACAATCCAGATCCTGACCCTAGGCAAACTGAACCAAAGCCTGCAATCTCCCTATGGCTCTTCCTATGGGAAAGAAACATGTGCTGACAAAGAGCAGATGTGCTGAGCTATAAGATGGAGTGAATCCTCCTAGAAACTGAAATAACTTGAAGAATTTTTTGACCACAAAACTTTTTTTTAAGAATGCTCTGAGCTTCTAGCACACATTTCAAATAAAGGGGAAGCCATGTAAATCTTTAAAATTAAAATGTTTAAAAAAGTATACAAGCAATACATACATGCATACTATTGCAAAAACATCAAACAACACAAATATATACATAGAATAAAAAGTTGAAGCCCTGATTCACATGGTTCCCAGAGGTCACTTTTGCCAACCTTTCAGTCTGCTGGCAGTCCTTCTCTGTATTTATATCTATTTATCTAGATAGATAAATGAAATCAGACTCTATATGTTCTTCTGCAAATTGTTCTTTTCTAGCAATAGTCTGTTTTGTGTCCAGTGGCTTCTTGTGTCTTGCTAGAGGTCATCTGGACTTTTCCATCTTAATCAATCCTGGTGCTTTAGGCTTTGTTCTCCAGCCAGCTTCTTTCTCTCAGACTCCCAAAATGGCTCCACAATTCCAGGCATCAATCCATATAGGATAGTAAAAGACCATCTTTTTGTGTGTGTCTCTCTTAGGAGCAAAGAATTTGTCCTAGATCTCCATAGTCTTCTCAGGTCTCCCTGGTCACCCTTAAACCAATCACTGAGATGGAGAACTGGCTTACAATAAAAGCATTAGAAGAGTCAGATTTGCCCCTGAGCTGTGGTGAGGGTCAAGATGCCAGAGGATGGGGTACTCCAACTAGGTGGAAATGGGTAGGCATCCCAGAGCCATGTGTGTCTGTTAGGTGAGCCCAACTGGTTAGTGCTACCAATGAAGTGAAGAAATATGGAAATATGTGTGAATGAGGACCCACGCGATCAGTTGCTTTTGCAGGGACGCTTCTAGTTTAATGACATGAACAGCAGAACCCACCTGCCATCTCAGAGATGTTTACTCTTACAGGGGAAAAAAAACTGCATGTTCTATAGCCAAAAATTTAACAGTGTGTGTCTGAGTGGTATGATTGTGGATGATTTTTGTTTTCCTATCTATGATTTCCAAAATTTTCCAAGATGTCTACAATGAACTTGTATTACTTTTCTAATTGAAAAAACTGTTATTGAAAAGAGATGAAGTACATGAATTTGCATTCTAGAACCAAACAGTCAAAGCTTAGACCATGACTTTTTCAAATATAATTGACGCTCCTGAATTATAACCTTTTCCTGGAATGAAAGCTGCCAAGTCACTGGTGAAGTGATTTTTATGGGTGGTGATGGAGAAGCATCTGTCCTAGGTGTGGTCTGTCCTAGGTCTGGTGTTTCCTGGAGGCAAAGGACTGCCTGAAGTGATCTCATTCAATTTTTCACGTGTCCTTGGAGTACATATTTTTTGTTTTAATGCTTTGCAAAAGATCCCTAAAGTCACTTTCATTTTTCGAGGGACAAAAATGTCTTCACCAACCTCCTCCTCTTCAACAAGGACTCTGATCAGATTTCTACACTGTCATCCTTCCATCCTGGGCCTATGCTAAGAAGTTGGGCGGGGGAAGGGGCATGTCAGATTCAGTCACCGCCGAATTTCATCATCCAAATGAGCAGCTTTGGCCTAGACCAGACAGATTGCAGAATAAGGCAAACGCTCCACTTTGATATTGCTTTTTCATTTGCATATGGAAATCTTTTTCTCTTCCTCTCTAAACGCAACTGTATGTTAATCCCAGTGAAAGGAATGGATGTGTGGGCAACCAGCAGGAAGTGGGTGTGTCTGAAATTGTAGGATTGCTGAGGTGTTTAAATGCTTATGCTAGGAAGGTGTGGAAACACTTGGTCTGGTCTTGCTGTCAGCATAGGTAGAACAAGGCAATTTGGGACAAGGTGGAGAGGGTGGGCATCTGGGGCTACCTTCTACTGTCTGACGGTCCTGTTCCACATCAACACAAACCAACAAACAATTATTGCATATCAACTGGCCACCCCATCTGCAGGATGAATAGTTAAACCACATTCGATAAAGCATATTCCTGCTGCTACTCACTCTGGAGCACATAGCATTCTCTAGGCAAGAAATAGCTTGACCCAAAATCAGGGTCTGTGCTTTGGAGCATCTTCCATTGTGACTGTTGGTTTGGGACTCACATTTGAGGCTACATTCATTTCTCTATTCATAGAGATTTATATTCATCCAGGCTTTTATTGTATCTTGCTGTAGAAATCTGCTCTGGAAGATAACCATTGACATTAGGTCTCCTACCCCGTCCTTTTTTCTCTAGTGTTTGGCTTTAAAACTCCTATCATCCATCTATCTATCTATCTATCATCTATCTATCTATCTATCTATCTATCTATCTATCTATCTATCTATCTATCATCCATCTATCTATCATCTATCTATCTATCTATCTATCTATCTATCTATCTATCTATCATCTATCTATCTATCTATCTATCTATCTATCTATCTATCTATCTATCTATCTATCTATTTATCTATCTATATCATCTATCTATCTATCTATCTATCTATCTATCTATCTATCTATCTATCTATCTATCTATCTATCATCTATCATTATCTATATTTTTTATGGCACCTTAAATATTAATAATGTCCCTGGTTAAAATAAAACAAAATAGTACAAAGGTTATTAAATGTGTCTTTTTTCTTAAGGTGCCTCCCATATTCCCCAGCATGAAAATCATTTATACCACAGATCCAAGTCAGTTTGTCCTAAACTTACCCTCCAAATTTGGTAATGATCCTCCAGCTGTGAAGAGTTGGCTATTAGGAAGTGAAAAAACTATCTCTGAGTTAGCATATTATTTTTGTAAAATACGTCTTAATTGACTTTTTAGAGAGAGAGGAAGGGAGATGGAGAGAGAGACAGAAACATCAATGAGAAAGAGTCATTGATCAGCTGCCTCCTGCACACCCCCTGCTGGGAATCGAGCCTGGAACCTGGGCATGTGCCGAGACCAGGAATGGAACTGTGATCTGCTGGATCATAGGTCGATGCTCAACCTCTGAGCCACGCTGGCTGGGCAGGGCAGGGTGCTTTAGAAGCCCATGTCTTTGAGGTGGTGGTCAGGGAAGGTTTCCCAGAAGAGGTGATGTCTAAGCTGAGATCCAAAGAATGAGGAGTTTGTATGAGGAAGAATAATAGCTATCTTTTTTGAGTGTGCTCCTATCTACCAGCCACAGTGCTATATGTTTCATGTATGTTTTCTCATCTAGTACTCAAAACAAAACTATGGTAGATACTATTTGCCCACTTTACAAATGAGGAAACAAAGGCTCATAGATGTAAAGTTCACTTGCCCTAGAAAATGTAGCTAGTAAGTAGAGAAGCTGGGATTGAAACACATCATGTGCTTGACTCCAACAGTACTATCTGTCATGAAAAGCCACCTATGTTATGTTTATAAAGTGAGGGAACTGAGAGTAGCAGAAAGGCATTATCCTTTCAAAGCCATATATAGGAGGCCAAAGGATAGTGGTTGTCTGAGATGTGGGTCCACGTGAAATAAGAGGTGCAGATAGCTCTTGGAGAGGAGAATGATGTGATTCCAGTGGCTTTTGAGAATGATGCATCCAGATATGAGGGTCAGGTGGGGAGAGACTGGGGGCACAAGGCTCAGGAAATGTGGGGTGAGTGGATGAAGGCTGCACTCTTGGTTTCTACCACTGCAAGGAGGGGAGCCTCATGGCATTTCCCCTCTGTCACTGTGAGCTCCCCAGGTACCCCTGGACAGATACCAGAGTGCACTGAGTGGGTTAAGAGGAGCAAGCAAAGGGTTGGGAGAACCAAGCAGACACACTCAGCCATGTGCTTGAGGCTGTAGCATAGGCCAAGTCCAGACAAATTAACAGTAATTCAGCAAATACTATCCGTTACTGTCATCCTATTGCATAATCAAAGTTCCATTCTGATTCTTTTGGGTTCCAATTATGAGTCGAGCCAGGAACACCAAGAGGTTTTGGAATTCATTGCCCAAGTGTCACCGTTTGCAGCCATCCATGCATTCTATAACAAGGAAAACTCAGTTTCTGAGGCAGAAACCTCCCCTCTGAGAGTGATATATAGACATTAATGGGGAGTCCTTGAATACTGTCCTTATAATAGCTAACTTTTATATAGACTAATTATTTCTTTTCAGACATTATTAAAGAGCTTTACAGTTTAGTCCTCATGACAACCTTTCCAGGTAGAGACAGAATGAGTAACTTGCCCAAGGCCTGCCAGCAAGGAGCTGGTGGAGCTGGCAGAGCTGGTAGAGCTGGCATTCATGATCTCAGACTGCCCTCGATCACCTCTGCCCAGGGCTAGTAATACAGTTGGCTCACATTTCTATCTGAAGGGCCATTTGCCAGAAAAATCTTAGGAATGCTTTGGGCTTGTCAAGGCAACCATCAAAATACCTTTGCATGATTTAAACTGGCATTCATCTACTTGACAGTTATTTATGTAATGACAATTATGTGTTAGGCTTTTTGCTAAGTTCTGTGGACGCAGCTGTGAGCAGAACAGAACAGAGACTCTGCCCCCATGGAGGTAGATATTTATGTGCAGAGAACAACTACTATGAAGGAAATGAAAAGGGTGAGACAGAGAATAACACAGACTGAGCTACAGTGGATCAGGGGAGACCTTCCTGATGAGGTGGCATTTAAGATGGGACCTTAAAGTGAACCAGGAGAAGAGCAAGCCAGAAGTCCCTATCATAGGAAAAGGCTTGATATGTTTGTGGAACTGAAAGGAGGCCAATGTGAGCAAAGTGTGCAGGACAGACTGGGGTGATGCCCAGTGAGGCTGAGGCAGGCACTGTGGTCAGAAAGGCCCCAAGCAGTGGGTACCCTCAGGACTCAAAGGTGGAAAACTCACTGAACTAAAACAGCCATGACACCCAAACATGACCCAAATACGCTTTATAATAAGATCGGGTACAAATGGGGTCCGTAGGAACTGTAAACCATTCAAAACAAGATATTTGAAACCATCTCTGTTTACTGAGCCCTTGAGTGCCGTAATGATTTTTTTTCATGGTGCCTTTAGGCCAAAAGAAATACCGAACAGTTCCACTTATTAAGTAGTTAGGTCTAAACAACTTAATAAGTCTTTATATCCTAACAACTTTTTTAGTAGGCATTTGAAAAAATGACACACATAAATTGAAAGAAAAAGATGTTTTTTAAAAAATCACATTCATAAATTATTTGGTTGCTAATGGGATGTGTGCGCCTTTTGGGCACTGTGTAACTCGTCAATCTTTGGAATCAGTTTGGACACTACCACCTTCATTTCCTGTCCCATACTTATTTCTTTATGGTACTTGCTTTTTATCACAGTAACTGCTAAAAACATGGTTTGCAAAGATATGCCATCACTAAAAAGAATGTGGTGTGATCTAATTTGACACTATGAACAGCCCTGAGTTGGGGCACTATTCAACAGACGTTGAGTATCCTATGTTTCCCTTGGAGAATTTCAATATTTCACAGCACTTCTGTGAATTTACAAGGTACCCTGGGGTGATTTGGCATACAGTTTGGGGACCACAGAACTAGACATACTAGTTTCAGACTATGGAACCAAGATATTCTTTTGTCACTAAATTCTTTCCCAAAGCCATATTTGAGCACATAGTTACAGTTTGCATGAGGACTCCAGGAAGAAAGTTGCCACTCTTTCTGAAAATTGTATTCTATTTGCCCATGAATCAATAAGAACAATCCCAGAGTACTCACCCAGCCTGGCGACTTTGGATAGAGGAGAGGAGGCAAAGGGTGAGAACCATGTACAGATATTCAGCAATAGCATGAAAGCACACACTATTGTACGAAGAGAAAATGAGGATGTGATGTGCAGTAGTGATTTGGGGGCCCCCCGATGAAGAAGTGAATCTTGAGATTCTGGAGGGTTGGTTGGTTACTGTGGGAACCTGCAATTAAGCTGGCTAAGCCTTGGGGCGTTCCCGTTTGTAATCAGGAACATCTTGCCAGAAGGCAATCACAGAACGTGAGGAGAAGGGATTTAACACCCAGCTCCACCAGTTCTTTCCTTTGGTTGCTCTCATTTGTTTCCTTAGCTGGATGCCATTCTTGGTGAGTGAGAGAAAGTGTGTGGATTAGTGAGCAGACCTGTCTTTGAAATGCTCCAGAACCTTGATGCAATATAAATACTATGTTGTCTCAAAGAATACTAGTCTGCAGAACCAGTTGACTTTAAGGCAATTTAACTTTCTTTCTCTACATGACAATCATGTATGCAAATTTTTGAGGCTGGTTGAGACACTGATGAAACCTGTTCTCATGGCAGCTGGGGGATATCCTTACATCATCCTTGTGATGGAACCATCCTGGAATTCAGCCAGAGAATCCATAATATCACTTAGAGGTAGTATGTGTCCCTATTAGTCAACACTTTAGGCATGAAAAAATACCTTCTGAATGAGGAAGAGCTCTTACATTGGCTTAAGCTATCTCCTTTTATCTTGGTGATGACCAAGACAGATACTTCCTTGGGGGAAATCCTGGCCTCAGAAATTTTTACATCTGTAGTCATCACATTCAATGGTTCGAGTTCTCTTTTTAAGGTGTAACATTTGAGTTTCCTCCTGGATCCTCTGAGTTTTGTTGTGGTATGCCACATAAAAAGAATGGCTTTATTGGGGGTTGGAGGTAGGGATGAGAAAAAGTGATATATCCTTTCAAATTTGGATGAGCTGAACTGGAGCCACTTTTTCTCACTATGTATTACATTTAAAGTAAACTCATGCCACCTTTTGAGTTGGAATATAGGGAATAAACAGAATAGTCTCTAAGAGCCCAGACACTTAAATACTGACTTTAGCATTTATTGTTTAGTACTATTGCGAAAAGTACTCAATCTTCTGTGCTGCAATTTCCTTATGTTAGAATGAGGATTATTTTTTCTGGTACCTACCAGGACAGTTGTGAAGATTGAAGGAGATATTGCATAAATAGATTGTAAGTTTCTTTGAATCAAGATGTCAATTTTTTTTCTTTTCTAAGTCAGTCTTTAGAGTAATATTGGGTACAAAATTGGTGCTGTTGGTTAATAAATTATAAAAATATTGCCCAATACTCATTTCTGAAAGGCCCAAAACTCCCAGGGCACCAACATGTGAAGATAGTCCTCAATTATGGTTTCATTTTCTGCTACATCCACTTGGAATTATTGTATTTGAACTGAATAGGTCTCTATTTAGATTCTCTCATTGTTCCATTGCAACTTTCTGAAACTAAGACTTGACTTAAAGGACACTTATTATACTAAGTTTTCAGGGATGATAAAATCTGGGGCTTTTAGGTAGGAAAGGTAAACAAGCGACATTGGAAACATCAGAATACTAGGACTGTCACGTTCCATCTCAAATGCATTCAAGTTCAATTTTTGAAAATTAAGACTTTATTTTTTGGCCTTGGCCAGGTGGGTAGCTTAGTTTGTTAGAGCATTGTCCTAATATGCCAAGGTTGTGGGTTTGATCCCTGCTCAGGACACATACAAGAAGCAACCAATGAATGCATAAGTAAGTGGAATAACAAATTAATGTTTCTCCTCTATCTCTCTCCCTCTCCCATCCTCTTTCTTTCTCTCTCTCAAATCAATAAATAATAAAAAGGAAAGACTTTATTTATTTATTTTTTAGCAGTTTAAGGTTCATAGCAAAATTAAGAGGAAGGTACTCCCTGCCCTGACACATGTACAGCCTCCCCCATTATCAACATCCCCCACCAGAGTGGTACATTGGTTACAGCTGATGAACCTACATGGGCACATCATTATCACTCAGTTCACAATTTACACTACGGCTCCCTCTTGGTGGTGGTGGGTTTGGACAAATGTATCCAATGACGTGTATCCATCATTGTGCTATCATAGAGTATTTTTGCTGCCCTAAAAATCTTCTGTGCTCTTCCTTTCCCCAACCCCTGGCAACCACTGATCTTTTTGCTGTCTCCATAATTTTGCCTTTTCTAGAATGTTGTATAGTTGGAATGATACAGTATGTAGCCTTTTCAGATTGGCTTCTTTCACAGAGTAATATGCATTTAAGGTTTCTTTGTGTCTCTTCATGGCTTGGTAGCTCATTGTACTTTTACTGCTGAATAATATTCCATTGTCTGAATAGAGTGCAATTTACTTGTCTATTCACGTACTAAAGGACATCTCAATTGCTTTCAAGTTTTGGCAATTATGAATAAAGCTGTTATAAACATCCATGTGTAAGTTTTTGTGTGGACAAAAGTTTTCAATTCCTTTGGGTAAATACCAAGGAGCATGATTGCTATGTTGTATGGTAAGAGTACATTTAGTTTTGTAAGAAACTGTCAAACTGTCTTCCAAAGTGGCTATACCTCAAATTTGATTTAAAAAACAATGTTATAATCACTACAACAAACATGCCCAAGGGTTGAATTTGACCATGCTGACTGATAGCAACTTCTGGAAAGAGTGCATAAAGCTTGCCAAGGTATAGCTCAGAATTCTACAGTAAGAGTCATAGTGAATATGACTTTCCTTGATATTACCTTGATCTGGGTGAAAATTATGATGAATGGACAGTTATTTCCTCTGCCAAGAGCTCAGGACGAAAGTGCTTTCAATACAGTACAGACATCAAACACATCCAGGAAGCCAGGGATCCTCTCCAAGGAAACATAGAAGTAAGTGCATCCATCCACCCATCCATCCATCACACTTTTAAAAAATGTTTTTTGTTGTTGTTACTCCTCACATGAGGATATTTTTTTCACTGCTTTTCAGAGAGAATGGGGGGAGGGGAGAGAAAGAGAGAGAGAAGCATTGATGTGAGACATATTGATTGGTTGCCTCCCTCATATGCCCTGATTGGGGGTGAGGAGAGAACCCACAACCCAGGACAGTGCCCTTGACCAGGAATTGAACCCGAGACCCTTCGGTGTGGGGGGCGATGCTCTTAACCACTGAGCAACACCGGCCAGGGCCATCAACCACACTTTTATTGAGCATTATTTGGTTGAGAGGGAATTTCTTTTCATAAGGAGTTTACAGTTTAGAAGGGGAAATAAGTCAAGTGCTCAGGTGGCTGTTAAATAGGGCAGGATGAGAGAAGTGCTCAAAGTCCCAATTGAAGTGCTAGGGAGCCTAAGGGACAGAGAGACCACATCCACTTGGGAGGAGGAAAGCAGATTACATGAAGGAGGAGACAGTCTTGGCAGTTTTGAAGGAAGGGGCTATATTGTGATAAGGAGAACAGGCAGCTCTGGAGCAGGCAGTAAGATAAGAAAATGTAGGAGCCAAGTGTCCAGGAGATACCAATGAGTCCTGCTCCCCTGGAGTTTAGTGTCCACCAAAGGAAAAGTAGAGAACGAAGCTGGAAAGATGACAACAGATACACAAATAATTGACAATAGTTGAGCACTGTGAGAAGAGCCCAGTTAAGACGAGAGAGAAGTTCTTCATTGAACTTGGACTGTTCCTTGGTTTCACCTGTAAAATGAGGATAATACTAACACATTATTATTTACTTGGTGTAAATTTCTTATAAGATATAATACTACTTATACTGAGCAAAACCATGTGTCAGATACTATGCTACAAGCTTTTCATTCTTTAACGTATTTTATCCTTACAACCACCTCAGGAGGAAGGTATATTATAATCCCCATAGATGTCTGAGGAAGATGAGGGACAGAGAGAAAAAGTCACTTGACCCACATCAGAGAGAGAGGAAATGGCAGGGCTGGGATGACCAGATACTGTTTAGTATATGATTTGGTTGAGATCATGCTTGAGAGCTCTTAGACTCGTGCACTTGATAAATGCTAGCTATTAATACTAATCATATTACTATTAATTCTGTTACCATTATTATTTGTCTGGAGGAATCACCTTAGGTTTCATAGAGGAGGTCACATTTGCTGTCAGCCTTGAGGGTGGGTAGGCTTTGGGTAGGTATGGATGGGACAGAGAACTTTTTAGACTATGGGCACAGCAGGACCTGTGCAGCTGTGGGATGGGGCATAGGGAGGAGGCCTCGAGGCTGGATCTTAGGCTCTGAAGGAAACAGGAGAGAAGGGCTCAGCTGACAAGACAATGAAATGGCCTGGCTGCCTGGCCATAGACAGTGTGTCAGCATTTGAGGTTTTAAATACAGGAAGTGAGGAGATTGGACCTTTGCTCACCTCTATGTTTAGTGAGCCAAACTGCCTGCTCTTGAGGCCATGCTGTCCTCTGGGGGAGTCCTTCAAACCTGAGTCCCTGCAGGCAGGTACCCAGTGCAGGTGAAGATGCCCAGGCCAGAAGAGGAAACAGGTCTTGGAGATTAGGAGTCTCCACTCAGAAGTCCAGCTTTCATTCTACACTCCTTCTTCTGCCTGGGAAAGGCTGTCGCTGGGTGCTTGTGTGTGCTCAGATGTGAGAGGAGAAAGAGAAACCAAATAGCAGAAGCCCCTCTGCAAGTCATGTGGCTTTCTGCACTGTCTCTCCTGATTCTCCTTCCCTGGTAATACTTCCTTTTAAGATCCAAATGCTGTATTGCTGCCTTAAACCACCTCCAGGGCCAGACATTCTGGCTGAAAATGGGATTCTTGAGAGGAAATGAAAGGAGATGGAGATGTGGTTTTGCCTTAAGATTTTATAATATGAACCACTGGATAGATTCATTTGGAAATAGAAAGATGGCCCGAAGGTGATGTAAGTGCAGGCATTTGGAGTCCCTGCTGGAGAACACAGAGGTGACTAAGGGTTCTCCAGAATTACCTCAGTGGAGTCTTTGGCTGGGAAGAGGACTGTTGGAGTGGAAAATGCACAGAAGTAGAAACCAGACCCACCTGGGTCTTCTGGTTCCAGTGTTTTCCAAAGGGCAAGTGCCATATGAGGGTGATTTTAGCTGGCAAAGGAACAATGCATTAAACAGAACTTAAAAGTGAGAACTTTTCCCTATTTCAATGTTATATTTTCAGTTCTTCTGATGCCAGCAAGGGGAAAGCCTTCGTTTTGGGCTAGTGTGTCTTTAACAACTCCCATCACTTATTGATCTCTCTTTTTCAGAGAGCCCACCTCGGGCGCAGAGGCTCCATCAGGCAATAGCATCAATTCTAGAAGGTCTCTTCCTTGGCTCACACTGCTCCTTCCTGGGGAGAGCTTTAAAAAATTACTTATACCTGGTCTCCTTCCTCTTCTGAGGAATTCTGATCTAGTAGGTCTGGGGTATGGCCTGGGTATTGGGACTTTTTAAAAAAAAATCTTCATTCCAGGATATGTTTAGTGATTTCTTAGAGAAAGGGAGAAAGAGAGAGAGAGAGAGAAATATTGATGTGACAAACATCTATCGGTTGTCTCTCATACGTGCCCTGAGTGGGTATTGAACCCACAGCCTAGGTATCTGGCCCGACTGGGAATCAAACTTACAACCTTTTTGGTGTATGGGATGATGCTCCAGCCAACTGAGCCACCTGACCAGGGCTGTTACCTGACTTTTTTATTATCGCTACTTCTTGTTGCGGTTTTGATTTTCATTTCCATGATGACTAATGACGTGGAGGATCCTTTCATGTGTTTATTGGCAATTTAATATTTTTCCTAGAGGAATGTCTATTCAAATCTTTCTTTCCCCCCATTGTAAAACTTGGGTTATTTGTCTTTCTATTATTGAACTGTAAGAGTCATTTACATATTCTAGATAAAAGTCCCTTATCATATATATACATGACTTGCCAATATTTCCCCCTCCCCCATTCTGTGGATTGTCTTTTCACGTTCTTATTTTTTTTAAGAAACAAGGTATAATATTTTATTATCACAGCGATTTAAAATTGATTTTTTTGTTTTTTTTTTTGCATCAAGAAACAAGTTTCATTTATCTTTTCTGTTGTCTTGTCTTTTACGTTTTTGTTGGTTTTTAGAGTGAGAGGAAGGGAGAGGGGGAGAGAAACATCGATCGGCTGCCTCCTTCCTGCACAAGGACAAAAGTAACCAACTAACCAACGTTCACTGCGCTCCTAGGAGTAGCTCCTAGTTGCTCTTCTTCCCATCCCACTTCCCTTGTCCTCATTCTCTCCCCTCTTTCTTCTCATCTCCATCTTTTTCCTCCTCTCCTTCCTCATTTTTTAAATAATTAAACTAGTCTCAAGTGGCTTCTGCCGTAAACCTTTGGTTATAAGACTTCTGTCCAGCAAGCCTTCAGTTGGCTATGGAGGTTGCTTGGTGTGTGTTTCAGCTATAATTCCAGTTTGGTCCTGGGAAGAGGTGAGTGTCACTTCTACTTACGCTGTTGCCATCTCAGTTCTCTCTTTTCACTTTCTCGATGGTGTCCTTTGAAGCAAAAAAGTTTTAAATTTTGTGGCTCAGTTGGTTGAGTGTTGTCCCATGCACCGAAAGGTTGCCAGTTTGATTCCTGGTCAAGGGCACCTTGCATGATTTCTTCTTTAAATGCTTGGTAGAACTCACAAGTAATGCTATCTGGGCCTGCAGTTTTCTTTTAGGGAAGATTTTAAATTATGTATTCAAATTATTTATGATTACAGTGTTATCTTAATTTTCTTTGTTATCATGTGTCAGTTCTAATAAGTTATATTGTTATAGAAATTTGTCTATTTCCTCTAAAATTTGAAATTTAGAAATATATATTTTTAATAGTATTCCTTACAATTTTTTTAATGTCTAAAATATCAATCTAAGGTACTGGCTGGGTAGCTCAGTTGGTTAGAGCATCGTTCTGATATGCCAAGGTTGCGAGTTTGATTCCCAGTCAGGGCACATATGAGAAACAACCAGTGAATGCGTGGATAAATAGAACAACAAGTCAATGTCTCTCTCTCCTCACTTCCTCTCTCTAAAATCAATACATTTTCAAAAATCTATATATAATGATGTCCCTTTTCATTTCTGATATTGGTTATTTGTGCCTTCTCTATGATTTTTATTTGTCTCACTAGGGATCACTTTTTTATTTAATTACTTTCTTATTTTCTTCTATTTTCTTTGGGTTTAATGTGTTATTTCACATCTAACTTTTTGAGATGGAAGCATAGATCACTGTTTTGAGCCTTTCTTCTTTTTAAATATATGGGTTGTAAGATTGTAAGTTTCTCTATAAGCATGACCTTAGTTGGAGCCCCAAATTAATGAATTATTGGTAATTCATTGTTTCAGCAACAGCTCCTGTCAATGCCCAGTCTCCCCTTATTTGAAGTGTTCTAAAGGCCAAAATCCTTGCATTGCACACCTGTCCCTTCATGAGCTGCCCCTACTCCCTCATTGGTTTCCTTTCCTATGGCTCACTTCCATCTCCATCTTGCTCCAGCCACATTGGCCCCCCTGCTGGTTTTCAGAAACATTATACACACTCTCATCTCAGGGCTTTTGCACTTTCTGTCACCTTTATCTGGAAAGTTTATACTTCAAATACACACATGGCTTACTTCATTCAGGTGTCTGTTGAAGTGCACCTTTTCGAAACGGTCTTCTATGACTACCCTATGCAAAATAGCACCCTCTAGCTCTTTACCCTGGTTTATTTTTCTTCTTTATGCTTCTTGCCAACTGACACAAAATAAATTTACCTGTTTATTTATTATTTGGCTCTCCTTTCCTCTCTAGAATGCAATCTCCAATGAGAGCAAGACACTGTTGTATCTTCAGAGCCTAGAACAGTATGTGGCATATAGTAGATAATCTAAAAATATTCACTAAATGAATGGACTCTGTGCTTGGAGCCAGAAGATCTGGATTAAATATTTCTGAATCTATCATTTATCAGCCATGTGACTTTGAGCAATCAAATCAAGCTTTCTAAGTCCTTGTTCCTTTATTTATATAATGGGGATAGTTATTGCTCCTGAGGTACTGAATGAAAAAGTTCTTTATGAAGTATAAAAAATTATAATGAGACATTTTTTAATATTATGGTCAAAAAATATCTTACATGTCCGAAATTTCTTTCTCTTTGGACTTCTGTGGCATTAAAAATTTACTCCTTGGGATAAGACATTTTGTTGTGTTTGGCTCAGTTAAAACATAAGTATTTTTCCTGGAAAATATAGCACTTTCACACTTCTGTAGCCATTAACATGTCATCAGGAATTAGTATGGAATTCATGGCAGGGGATATAGGAGAGGTGTGTTTGGATGGAGAAAGCAGCAAGTAAAGATTTGGAGCATGGGGAAAGGAACTTCTGGAAGGGTAGTTTTAATTGGGCACTGGCGAAAAAATGAACAAGTCCTTTATTAGTCAAGTTAGACTAGGTGATGCTATAATAAAAAACTACCTCAAATTTTCAGTAGCTCAACTCAGGAAAGGTTAGTTTCTTGCCCATATAAGAGTCTGCTCTCGTCCATGATACTCTCCAGTGATTGGGTCCAGGGGTAATTGTGTTATTATAGATGTCTCTGTGTGGGACTTTGTAAGACGTTTTTAATTAAACAACCTGAATATATTTAATTAAGTTTTATAAGACTATCGCAGTCCTATGTCCTGGAAGAAGATTTCACAGAATGTATATAGGACTATGTTTGAACATACTATTGCGATTCTATAGCCTTTCCCACATAGAGTTTAGGTATAATAATAACATTCTCTAACAAAAAGTCACATTGTGTGATTTGATGAATATATGTATTTATGGAGGAATGGGACACATACATTATTTGAATTAGAACTTTGACAAAATGCTACCATTTATTGAGCACTTTCTGTGTACCAGGTACAATACTAAGGGCTTTAGACATCTTATCTCATTTAATCCTCAGAACAGCACCCTGAGGTAGGTAGCATTATTATGCCCATGTCATAGTGAGGAAACTGATGTTCAGAGGTGTGAAGTAATTTGACTTTGGTCCCACAACTAAGTGGCAGAATTTAGACCAAATTCAGGTCTGCTTGGCTCCACAGTCCATGATCTTCACTACAGTGCATTGCTGCCTACCCCTCCCCATCTCCAGATAATACATCCTGAATGCATAACTGCCATAAGTTTATCAACAGACCAAAAATGATGACAATGATGATGATGATGATACAGATAGCAGTATGGTGGGGATTATATTTGACTTCAGAGCTCTTGGGCCCTAGTTTAGACTGTCAAAGATGTCCTGTTGTGTGTGTTTAACATTCATTCCCAACTTTGTAGTTACTCCTTTGGGCTAAGACATTGCTTGTGGTAGAATCCAGTTAAAATATAAGCCTCTTTCCTGGGAGCAATAATAAATTAACACCAATCATTATGACTATATCAGCAAGAAACAGTCCGTTTCTATCATCAGGGAACCATGAAGTGGAGAAGACAAAATTTAAACTAATCAGCTTGTTAGAAGGCAATTTAATGTAGTATATACTGACATGAAAAATTAAATATAACTGAGTGGAAAATATATTTTACATAAACATAATGAGCAGGCCAGTGAGGGAAGGATTACATAATTGACACTAATGACCAGGAAAGGCTTCTTGGAGGAGGTGGCACTTGATATGAGTCTTGAAGTCTTGATTGACTTGAAACCCATGTATTTGTCTAATAATCTAGATTTCCTAAAATCTTCTGTAGTAATTCTCTATTTTTATTTTTTCTCCTGACTATAACAGTATACCCTTTCTCACCTTCTCTTTTGTTGAGAAATGCTTCTTCCTCTAATTATGTGACTTTAGTGGGAGCTGCCATCTTTTTAAAGCTCTTCCTCCTAGATAGTGTTGATTGGCTTGAAGACAGGCACTTGATCTAGTCTGGGCCAGTCATAATACCCAAACTTATGGCCACAGTTGATGAATTCAATGGTGGGTCCATTTGTAGGACTGAAAAAATTAAAAAAAATTTTTTTTTATTTCAGAGAGAGGAAGGGAGAGGAAGAGAGGGATAGAAACATCAATGATGAGAGTCATTGATTGGCTGCCTCCTGCATGCCCCCTACTGGAGATCGAGCCCGCAACCCAGGCATGTGCCCTGACCGGGAATGGAACTGTGACCTCCTGGTTCATAGATTGATGCTCAGCCACTGAGCCACACTGGCTGGGCCATTTGTAGGATTTTTGAGTTTGGGACTAGAGAAAGTGAATCTTCATTTCTATGAGTTTGTGCATTCACTGTGAGTTCTGAGATGTTAGAGCTATAGGTGGCCATATTCCTGTCTGATCTATTTTAAGAAAGAATGAAGTTGACCTGAAGAATGAACAGGAATGAGAGGTACAAAGAGGGTCTCGGTGGCATTTAAGTTTCTGATTCCAGAGGTCTCTGAAATCCACCTTTAAGCACTGATTTGGTTGTTTAATCTTAATGTTGAATAGCTTCTAATAATCCCGCCGCCACCACATCTATCTTTTGCCCTTTGATAGTTTGAGTTGACTTTTTGTCACATTCAACAAAAAGAATCCTGACTAATGTTTCATTGTGACTTTATGTTGAAATAGGTAGAATAGGTATCTTTATTTTACAGAGGAAAAAAAAATGAGGTTCAGAAAAAAATAATGTAACCAAGATACTAAAAAAGATGAGTTGATTCAAATCAAGAACCCAGTCTTCTCTCACTGGAACAGACATTGGTGGGTACAAGGAGATGCAGGCAGGAAAAGTCTACTGGCTTAGGAGACCCAGTATTAAAACTATGGCTAAATAGCTGCCCATTGCTGCAGGTATTCTGACTCCAAATTTTGGTATCATTTTAGATTGGGCTTTGTTTTGTCAGCAAAGCCTTGGCTTTTGAGGAAAAAGGAGGAAGTCCAATTGCACCACAGCACCCACTTCCCATTTTACTTTAGGTCCATGGGGTTACCCAGGCCTGAAGTCAGTCTTAACGATCTGTTTGTACATTTGTGAGGTAACAACACTAAAAAGGATAGCTTTTTGATAAGGACTAATTTCAAAATGGTACTAAATGATTGATTGTCTTACTCTTATCAAAGCACACTGAAATCCACATTAACCCAGGGATACAGAAAGATTCAGAAAGAGCTATCCTTTGAGTTTAAGGATGAATTTTGCTTATACTGTCTTTATAAAAAAAAGGAACTTAGGACATTTAAAACTTTATGTCCTCTCTTATTTCAAATAAGATTTAAAGTGACTTAAAAGGATGTAAAATATAGGAAGCCAATAAGTTAAAAGTAGAAGAGAACTTTATTTATTTATTTATTTATTAAATATATCTTTATTGATTTCAGAGAGAGGAAAGGAGAGAGAGAGATAGAAACATCAATGATGAGAGAGTCATTGATCGGCTGCCTCCTGCATGCCCCCGACTGGGATCGAGCCCACAACCCAGGCATGTGCCCTGACCGGGAATCGAATCCCGATCACCTGGATCCTAGGTCAACGCTCAACCCCTGAGCCACGCCCGGCCGGGCGAGAAATTTTAAAATGACAGTAAAGTGGGAACATTAAATAGGGTTAGGAGTGAGGCTAATAAACAACGAGTATGATAAAGTCCTATACATTTTGACAGCTGGTCCTCAAATTGGGCTTGAAGCTTATTGCATTGTTGTCAGTGCAAACGGAGAAATACAATCAATTACACAGTGTGCAATGCCTGTGAGATAAACTAAATCTTTAAAAGTACAACTGCATCTGATCCTATGACCAAAAATACTGTGTTCCTGGATTCCTACCAAGAGAGCACTGTGTCACATAATGTAAAAGGCCATAAGGGCTTCTTCAGGAGATCCAGTGATTAGATTCACGGCTCTGGTTCTCATAGCTGGGAGTATTAGTTCTCAAATTTTCATCATCTTTATGATTGTTGCCATATCCACTCACTACATTAAAAATTAATTTAATATATATCTCGTCAAGTTTTTATTTTAATTTATTAAAATTTTTTAAATTAAAGTATAAATGGCATACAATATTATATTAGTTTCAGGAATACAACATAGTGATTCAACATTTATATACCTTATGATGTGATCACAATAAGTCTAATAACCATCTGTCATCATACACAGTAATTATAATATTATTGACTATATTCCCTGTGCTGTACACTACATCCCTGTGGCTTATTTTATAACTGTAAGTTAATACTTCTTATTCCCCTTCACCTTTTTTACCCATCCTCAACCTTAACCTAATGTGTTTTTCTAATGTAGATTTTACTTGGGCTCAATTTTAAATTTAATTTCATCTTAGCAAGGTATATGGGCTAGTTCTATTTTTCTAATGCACTTTAAGTTTAGAAGTATTAAAAGTTTGTTACAACCTAAAATTTTCTTATGTACTCCTCATGATATGTGGGCTATACCTTGGGAAACACTGGCTTGGGGAAAAAAGGATCCAACATTTTGAATAACCATCACCTTATTGCATCTTAATATCTCTCTCATGAAGTATTATTACCACCATCAGTGGTGAGAAAACTGAGATTAAAGAATTTATGCGAGGTTCCATATTAACTGAGCTGGGATGAAACTGAAGTCTTCTGATAAAAATCAAGTTCTAGCTTCTAGAAGAGTGCACCAAGGGCCTTTTCCTCAAACTGAAGTTCAGGCCCTCTTTGACCATTTGCCCCTTTGCTCCCTACCAGAATACCTCCCCTCCTTGGTCTGTAGTGATGCCTACCTGTGGTTATTGGAACTTAGACTGCTGGATCAAAGGGAGGAAGTTTACCAGACAGATATGAAACCCCAAAAGAGGAACTTTATCAACTGATATGGACAGCTCTACCACTTTGTGCCCTGCGGATTTTTGGGAAGTTTTTTTTGTGGCTCACCAGACACTCATAATGCAGGGCCACTGTGCTGGGTTGGCTTTCTCTACTGGGGGAAAGTACAGCTGGGAGATTTGGAATGGTTGCAGTTTGACTCTGATTCTTGGCAGGTCCTGTGAGCTCTTTTGGTGAGGCATCAATCTGAAATTTGTTGCTGAGGATTGTTCCCAATCTAGGGGAACATTTTGAGTCATAACTGGCAGTGGCTTTTTGATGACAACTTGAGCAAGCTCAGAGTGGAGAAGCCAACTCCATCTCTCACATAAATACAACTTTGGGCCACTGCCATCGTCATCGTCATCATCGTCATCATCGTCATGTCTTCTCCTCTTCCCACGCCCCCCTCTTCTTTAAATGAATAGAAGTAATGTTTTATGCTTCATTCTTCTTTTAAATAGACTTTAAAACCTCTTTGTAATTTAAAAAATTCTATTATTTTAAAACCTTTTATTTTGAGATCATTGTAGATTCGCATGCATTTTCACAGAATGCTACAGAAAAATCTTTTGTACATTTTACCCAGTTTCCTCAATAGTAACATTCTTAAAGATATTTAAAAATTACTGAGTTATAAATTATATAATATAAAGTCTATTCTTTTACAGTATATAATTTGATGAGCTTTAACAAATATATACAGCTGAGTAATTGTCATCACAATAAAAATATAGAACATTTCCATCATCCCAAAAAGTTCTTTATGCCTCTTCAAAGTTAATCCCCTTTCTCCATCCCAGCCCATAGAAACCACTGATCTGTTCTCTGTTCTTATATTGTCTTTTCTAGACTGTCTTTTACATGGAATCATACAATAAGTAGTCCTTTGTGTCTTTTTTCCCCCCCATTTAGAATAATGCTTTTGAGATTCATCCAGGTTTTTTAATGTATCACTAGTTTGGTCCATTTTATAACCAAGTAGTGTTGCATTATATGCCACAATTTGTTTATCCACTCACTAATCAATGGTCATTTGCATAATTTTCAGTTTTTGGCTATTAGGAATAGATGATACTATAAATATTCTTGTATAAATCTTTGGGAGGACATATTCATTGTTCTTAGGTAAATTCCTTGGCGTAGGATTGCTGGGTTGTATGGCAAAAGTTTGTTTAACTTTATAAGAAACTACTGGTTAGCATGTGGTATTGTCAGTTATTTTGAAAATTTTAGCCATTCTAGGGGTATCTTACTTATGTGCTTTAATATATATATTTTATTAAAAACATATATATTCTATTATATATATATATTTTAATGGCTGTCTTCTTTGGTAAGGCACCTATTTGAACCTTTTCTGTTTTTGTTTTTTTTTAAATTGAACCACCTGTCTTCACATTGTTGAATTGTAAGAGTTCTTTATATTTTTGGATATAAGACCTTTATTAGATATGTGGTTTAAAACTATTTTCTCCCAGTCTCTGACTAAACTTTTTAGGTTTTAAAAAAGTGCCTTTCAAAAAGAAAAATTTTTTTTTGATGAAATTCTATTTATCAATTTTTTATTTTGTAGTTTGTGCTTTTTGTGCCCTAATACATTTTTATTTAATGCAAGTTCATTAAGATTTTTCCTATGTTTTCATTTAGAAGTTTTAAAACTCTTATATTTAGGTTTGGAATCCATTTGAATTAATTTTTGTTTATGGTGTGAGATAATTTTTGAAGGTTTTTTTTTTTTTGCATGTGAATATTCAATTATTTCAGCACCATTTCATGAAAAGACTGTTTTTCCCCACTAAATTACCTTGATACCTTTGTCTAAAATTAATTAACACTCTATATGTGGGTCTGTTTTTGGATTCTCTGTTCTTTTATGTTGATCCATATGTCTATACTTACACCAATATCATACTATCTACTAACTGTAGCTTGATAGTAAGTTTTAAAATTATTTCTGATAAGTCCTTTTTAAATACTCACCCTAGGATATGTTTCTAGAGACGAAGGGAGAGAGAGAGAGAGAGAAAAGAGAGAGAGAAACATCGATTGGTTGCCTCCCGAACATGCCTGACCAGGGATCAAACCAGAAATTTAGGTGTGTATTCTGACTGGGAAGTGAACCCACAACCCTTTGGTGCACAGGATGATGCTCCAACCAGCCTCTGAGCCACCTGGCCAGGACAAGGTTTATCAATTTTATTGATCTTCCCAAACACCAGCTGTTTGATCTCATTGATTTTTTTCTTCCTATATTTCTGTTTCTTATTTCAGTGTTTTCTCATCTTCATTATTTCCTTCCTTTTACTTACTTTGGGTATAATTTGCTCTTGCTTTTTCAGTTTTATAAGGTGGAAACTTAGGTAACTTACTTCTCTAATATGAGCATTTAATGCTATCGGTTTCTCTTTAAGCACTGCTTTATCTGGATCCTACAAAATTTAAAGGTTTATTACCATTTTTAGTTAGTTCAAAATATTTTCTAATTCCTCTTGTGATTTTTTTCTTTGACCCATGGGCTATTTAAAAGTGTGCTGGTTATTATCCAAATATTTGAGGATTTTCTTGATGTCATTCTGTTGCTGATTTATAGTTAATTCCACTGTTGTCAGAGAACATACCTTCTGGTTTTTTTGTTTTTTGTTTTTTAAATTTATCTTCATTGTTGAAAGTATTACAGGTGTCCCATTCCCCACCCCAATTGACCCCCTCTACCTCGCTCCCACCCCTCCCCAGGCCTTCACCACGTTATTGTCTGTGTCCATGGGTTATGCATATATGCATATAACTTCTTTGGTTAATCTGTTCCCACCCTCCACCCCCCTTCCCTATTTCCTCTGAAATATGATTGTCGGTTGCATGTGTCAGTGTCTCTGGATCTATTTCCTTTGTCAGGTTCTTTTGTTCATTAGCTTCTTCTTAAAGAAGACCCTTCAACATTTCATGTAGTACCAGTCTGGTGGTGATAAACTCCTTTAGCTTTTCCTTGTCTGAGAAGCTCTTTATCTGACCTTCAGTTCTAAATGATAGCTTTGCTGGGTAGAGTAATCTTGGTTGTAGGCTCTTGTTTTTCATCACTTTGAACATTTCTTGCCACTCCCTCTGGCCTGCAAGGTTTCTGTTGAGAAATCAGCTGGAAGTCATATGGGTGCTCCCTTGTAGGTAACTAACAGCTTTTCTCTTTCTGCTTTTAAGATTCTCTCTTTGTCTTTAAGCTTTGGCATTTTAATGATGATGTGTCTTGCTGTGGGTCTCTTTGGGTTCCTCTTGTTTGGGACCCTCTTTGCTTCCTGGACTTGTAAGTTGATTTCCTTCCCCAGGTAGGGGAAGTTTTCTGTCATTATTTTTTCAAGTAGGTTTTCAATTTCTTGCTCTCTTACTTCTCCTTTTGGTACCCCAATAATACGAATGTTGGGCTGCTTGAAGTCCCAGAGACTCCTTACACTATCTTCATATTTCTGGATTCTTTTTTCTTTTTGCTCTTCTGGTTGGGTGTTTTTTGTTTCCTCATGTTCCAAATTGCTGATTTGATTCTCAGCGTCCTCTACTCTCCTGTTGATTCCCTGTAAATTATTCTTCATTTCAGTTTGTATAGCCTTCATTTCAAATTGGTACTTTATTATGTCATCGATTTTCTCAGTTATTTTGTCACACTCTTACTAATATGATTGAGCATCCTTATAGTTGTAATTCTGAACTCGGTATCTAGTAGCTTGCTTAGTTCTATTTCATTTAGTTCCTTTCCTGGAGATTTCTTCTATTCTTTCCTTTGTGACATGTTTCTTTGCCTCCACATTTTGGCTGCTTCAGGTGTTTGTTCCTATATATTAGGTAGAGCTGCTATGTCTCCTGGAATTTGTAGAGTGGCTTTGTGTAGTGTCCTGTAGGGCCCAGTCATTCAGCCTCCTCAGTCACCTTAGCTGGGTCTTCTAGATGCTCTCTATGTGGGCTGTATGCACTGTCCTGTTGTAGTTGAGCCTTGGTTGCTGTTGGCATCGCTGGGAGGAATTGACCCCTAGGCCAATCAGCTGTGAGGACCAGCTACAACTACAGCTGAAGAGCTGCTATGCTGGAGATACCCCTATGGAGCAGGATTTACTTCAGTGGAGCTTTAGTGTTCACCAAGTGTGCCCCTTGAGTGTCACTCGTGGATGTGGTAGGGTTGTAATCCAGTGTGGTCACTGTCTCTGGGGCCTCTCAGGAGGTGAAAAGTCAGCCTCTGCCAGCGCCTTGCCCAGGGCCACCCAGCATGAGCTACTCAGCAAACCGTAGTTTGCTGCTACTTGTGCTGCGCTTGGCATTGTCCAGGAGAGGCCAGGATATGAACCAATGCAGGCTGCTGCTACTGCCAGGCCTGGGGCCACTTATCAAGCTGTATGGGGCACGCTGCTGCTTGTTTGAAAGATTTTAGGAAAGTCCTAAGCATGAAGCTTGAGATGCCACTTGCGTAGAAAAGCCACTGGAAACAGCTTGGATGAGCCTGCAAGTAGGGAAGGGCAAGGCCTTGGGGAATCACCGGGGTGGGGGCCAAAAGTGTGAGTCAGGTGCTGGAGATTAAAATATGGCACCTGCCTGCCGGCTTTGTGGGGGGAGGGCTCGCCAAAGGAGCAATGGCCTCTGCCAGCTCTTCTCTGTGAGAGAAAGCTGCCCAGCAACCTCTCGCCCCGATTTCAGGCAGGTTAGTTCCTCCGCAAGTGTCCCAGGTCCTTTCAAGCTGTTGCCCGGCACCGGAGCTCAGAGGGAGTGTGTCTGAGTGAGTCCATGCGAGGGCCCTTTAAGAGGAAAGCCTGGGACTCCCGCACTCTCCTGGTCCCTCAGGAACAGTCCCCACTGGTTTTCACAGCCTGAAGCTGTTGAGACTTTTCTTCCTGGCTCTGGAGCCCTGGGATAGGGGCCTAGGATGGGGCTGGGACCCCTCACTACTCCAGGAAACCTCCATTGTGGAGATGTCCCTCTTGGGTTTAAACTGCAGCACTGCCTGCATCTCTGCCCTGCCTACCAGCCTGGATGCTTCTTCAGTTCTCTGGTTGTAGGACTTCTGTTCAGCCAGATCTCAGGAGGTTCTGAGTGATGGTTGTTCTGTATTTTAGTTGTAATTTTGATGTGGTTGTGGGAGGCGGCGGGTGCAGCTGTTACCTGCGCCACCATCTTGTTTCTCCTGCCCTTCTATGTTTTTTAATCCTTTTGATTTTACTGAGATTAGCTTTATGGCCCAGAATATAGTCTATTTTTTTGAATATTTTATGAACATTTGAAAAGAAATTAATTCTATGAGATGACGTGTTCTACAAATTAGGTTGAGTTGCTTGATAATGTTGTTCAAGTCTTCTATATGTTTAATGACTTTTGTCAAGTTTTTCTATCAATTATCGACAATAGGAAGGTTGAAATCTCCAACTATAATTGTTGATATGTCTATTTCACTTATATGTCTGTTCACATATTTCATTTGCCCCATTCTCTCTTCTCCTTGTGAGACTTTAGTTTCATGTATGTTGGGTAATTTGGTATTGCTTCACAGCTCTTGGGTGTTGTTGTTTTTCACCGATTGTTTCTCTCATTTTATATTTGTATGACCAATTTCTCTTGACCTATCTTTAAGTTCACTTCTCTTCTCTTCTGCTGTGTCCAGATTGTTGACAAGCCTGTCTAAAGAATCCTTCATCCCTGATGTGTTTTTTATATTTAGCATTTCCATCTGACCCTTACAAAAATAGCTTTTATCTCTTTGCTGAAATTCTCCATTAACCAGACATTTTGTCCACCTATTAGTACTAGGTATTTTAACACATTCATATAGTAGTTACAATGCTCCTGATAGTTCTAACATCTGGATTATTTCCAAGTTTGGTTTTGTTGCCTATTTTATCTTTTGACTGGAGGATATTTTTGTTTCTTTGTGTATTTTGTTTCTTTGTGTATCTTGTCATGTGTGCCATGGAATTTGTAAGTATTTAAAATGCTCATTGGCTATCCAAGGTGGATATTATTAATCTCCCAATTTCAGAGCTGAGAAGACTGTGGGGAGGAAAGGACAATAATACAGCTAGTGGCAGTGCCCAGGATGAACTCAGATTTGAATCCTGGCGGGTACCTGCCCTAACTGTCATGTGGGATATGGTGGCCCTGAGGAAAATGGCACTGGAGTGACACAAGATTGAACTCTAGGAGACCAGTCAGAGCTGTCCCAGAAGTGAAGGCATGGTGTTGAATGCCCACCAGAGATCATTAACTGAAATGACCAGAATCTACACAACTCATGTAAATAAATATACCTAGAGGGAAGTATGAGGCTCAGTATTAAGGACAGACTAGGAAGTGAGGGGACTATGGTGAATGGTGACACATGCTTCTTCCCAGAGGGACAGCCATAACTCAGTTCTAAGACTCACCATGTCAAGCGCAAGAGCAGGATGAGTATTACTAGTTCTTGTCATCTTTTGAGGGAAGCCAGAAGTCTGAACTTAAATGTGAAGTATCCTGATTTCAAAAGTAGGCCACAGGTATAATTTTTAAATGTTTATGCAGGCCACACTATGAGGATTAAGCAAAACATGTTTGTGCACGAGGTCTGTCTCTCAGGCTGTGAGCCACATGATCCTGGGTGGTTGCAGAGGGACTGCCCAGGTACTGCTACAGCTGTGCATGTGGAGTTTTACCATACATGTTTGTGTCCAAAGTGCTAAATGGTAGACTGTAGGGCATTTTCTATCAACATAAAGCCATTCCCTAGTTATTCCCCTGGCTTCAGACTTCACCAGCCTGGAGAAATACTAGTGTTTACTCCGATATCAATATCTGACTTGCTCCATATTTCTACCTGGCTCGTATAGTCTTCTTCCAGGGGTGGCCTTTGGCTCATGTATGCTACTGAGTCAGTCAGTGTGAGAGAGGCACTCCAGTGTAATGGTCCACAGTCTGAATTTGCATCTTCCATTTACTACCTTTGTGAGAGGGTATGTTATTTACTTTCTGTACCAGTTACTTATCTATGAAATAATAATTTGACCTACTTCCAACAGTGTGTGTGAGAATTATAAAAGATAATAAATATTAAGGACTTGAAAAAAATAATCTGGCATATAGTAAGTGCTCTCCAAATGTTAGCTTCATATTTCTTCCTTCCTGGCCCTTGTATTTGAGGCATTTATCTGCTGCTTCTGATACATTGGCCCCCTGGGAAAAGTTACTTGGTGTTGCCCAGAGTGCTTAGGATGCCAAAGCTGCATTTATTCATTCATTAAAAATTTATTTATTGAGTGCCCATTATGTGCCAGGTTCTGTTCCCGGCATTGGAGAATTATCAACTGTAAACACAGTAGAGAAGGAGCTTGCATTCTATGGCACAAGACTGGCCATAATCATGAAAACAAGTAAATGAGCCAAACCATTTTCAAGTGCTTCCTGCTATGAAGAGCATGAAAATGGTGATGCAATAGAGAATGAATAGGTGGCTGCTTTAGATGGGTGCTGAAGAAAGGCCACTCTGAGGAAGTGTCATTTGACCTGAGGTTTGAATGACAAGAAAGTATCTTTTTATTTAAAATCTGGAGGAAGAGTGTTTCAGGTGAATGGCACAGTAAGTGCAAAGGCCCTAAGGCAGGAATAAGCTTGGCTTGTTGAGGGATCAGGCAAAAGGTCAGAGTGGCTGGAGTACAGAGAATAAGTGGATAAGAGGAAACGGATGAGTTCTCAGAGCTAGCCTGGGACCACACCACACAGGCTTGGTAGACCAAGTCAAAGATTTGGGCTATATTTTAGGCCCTAGGTGGAAGTTTGAAGCAGAGGAGTGACAAAACCTGATTTATGTTTCAAATGGATGGCTCTTGCTGTAGCATGAAAGGTGAACCAGAGGGAAATAGGAGGGGAGTCAGAAAGGCCATCAACCCCACTGTGTACTGCTGTGGAATAGGTAGGGGAGGCAGGGATAGGAGAGAAGTCAGAAAGTCCATCAACCTCACTGTGTACTGCTGTGGAATAGGTAGGGGAGGCAGGGAGAATGGATTTTCCCAAACTTACTTTCTTTCTTTCTTTCTTTCTTTCTTTCTTTCTTTCTTTCTTTCTTTCTTTCTTTCTTTCTTTCTTTCTTTCTTTCTTTCTTTCTTTCTTTCTTTCTTTCTTTCTTTCTCTCTCTCTCTCTTTCTCTCTTTCTCTCTTTCTCTCTTTCTCTCTTTCTCTCTTTCTCTCTTTCTCTCTTTCTCTCTTTCTCTCTTTCTCTCTTTCTCTCTTTCTCTCTTTCTCTCTCTCTCTCTCTCTCTCTCTCTCTCTCTCTCTCTCTCTCTCTCTTTCTTTCTTTCTTTCTTTCTCTTCCCTCCCTCCCTCCCTCCCTCCCTCCCTTCTTTCTTTCTCTCCCCCTCTCTCTCTCTCTCTCCCCCCCTCCCTCCCTCCCTCCCTCCCTCCCTCCCTCTCTCTCTCTCTCTCTCTCTCTCTCTCTCTCTCTCTCTCTCTCTCTCTCTCTCTCTCTCTTTCTTTCTTTCTTCATTTTTTCATTTACTAGCCCTTTCTTGAGTGTCTGTTATGTGTCAGCAATGTATTTGACACTGGGAATACACTGATATATGATATCACCATGAGCTCTGTTACCATTGAGCTGTCAATCAAATGTCCCTCTTGGCGCCCTGGGTCCCACAGCAGTGCTATCTGTGAACATCATCTTTCATGAACATTAATCCCAGAGTGATTCACATGTGCTTTGAACCACATGTGCTTTACCACCTGGATGAGTAACTGTGGAGGATTCCCTCCTCCCTTGGTGCCTTCCCTGCAACTTCTTACCTCCCCCAGAAAAACACGGGATTGGAAATGTGGGGATGCAAAATGGATATTGGGGGGGGGGCAGAAGGAGGCATCTGAATTTATCTGCCAGAAGCTTAGAACTATGTTGAAGCATGTTTAGATGTTTGTATATAAGTTTATACATCAGGTATGTGTTTGTAAATATGTCTGGACATTAGGTATCAAGGGGTCATTATAGGCCATGCAAATGACCTTGTTTTCTGGTCTGCTTTCAATAAGGTCAGGCTTCTTTTTTTTAAGATAATTTTTTTAAAGGTAGTGAAACAACATTGCCTAGTACGCAGAACACTTTTTCAGATTCATTTCACAACCACCACCTCTGGTGTGAAATTCTGAGTGTAACCACATTTCTCAATGGTAAAGAAAATGGACCATCAGCTTTCTTCAAATGAAACCAAGCACCTAATAATGGTCTTTTACTATCCGATAGAGGTCTGTGCAAAGAACTGTCCAAGACAGTCTGCTGGGTGGGCTAAATCTCTCTATGTGTTCTTTACAGAAAAGAAATATCAGTTACACTTTTTAGTGGAAAGAGGGAAGCTTCATGTTGTAAGAAAGCAACAGGGAGTAGGACAGAATTTAGTAGGTTTTATTTATCAGGAACCTACTCATTTGGCATTAACCAAGATAGGAGAATTCTGGCAAAAGGACAGGTGAAAATCAGCTTGAACCAGTTCCAGAAATTTTTTTCATGGCAATGGAATCTTTATTTCAGAATATTATTCAGAGACCTAATATGCAAAAGAATAAAAATAGGTGTTTTGAAAATGAGAGGGTAAGTAGGGCTCAGCCTATGGCTACCCACTCCATCCTGCACCTTCCCATCCTTAGGGAGTTTTGGAGCCTTAGTCTTTCCAGGAACCCAGTTGGAGCCATGTTGATTTCAACCATGATAGAGAACAAAGATTGTATTTATATTTTTCCCTCCCTAAGTTAATTTTTATTCAGAGTATATCATATGCTAGTCACTCCACTAACAAAATAGCCTGGCCGGGCGTGGCTCAGTGGTTAAGCATCAACCCAGGATCCAGGCGATCAGGGTTCGATTCCCGGTCAGGGCACATGCCCGGGTTGTGGGCTGCAGCCGATCAATGACTCCCTCATCATTGATGTTTCTATCTCTCTCTCTCCCTCTCCTTTCCTCTCTCTGAAATCAATAAAGATATATTTTTTAAAAAAAAATTTACATATACAGCATTACACTTGATCCCACAAAATGAGTATTATTACATCTGTGGTCAAGATGAGGAGACTGAGGTTCAGGGTGGCTTGATTATGTGCCCAAAGTTGTACAGTTACCAAGCGGCAACTCTTGGCTTCAATCTCAAAACTGACACCAAAGCTGCTTCTTTTAACCAATAAATTCTACTGACTCTCTTTCTTTTTGACAGATTTCTTCAATTCTTATTAAAGTGCAGAAGAGTGTCAAAGGGGTGTTTATAGAAATGAGAGATGGAGGAGGGAAAGGAGGAAGGAAAGGGTAATGTGGAGGAGGCAGAGGCAGAGGGAAGAGTAAGACTTAGGCTAGTGACAAAGGGGAAATTAGTGTAAAATTATAAAAACCCAGGGAACCAACTGCTAAGAAAGGAAACTCCATGGAAAATCCAAAGAAAGATAATACCACGAGGAGAGAGAGAGGAGGTGGGGGTCAGATACAAAATCACTGCTTACTAGTGGCCGAAATGCCAAGATTTCAGTTAGAGCCAGACCCCCTGGTTTCTACTGTGATCTGATTACTTAGTCATTTAAAGCCAGATTAATGTTCACCAACAAACAGATTGGTACAGGAGACACCGAGGACACAGGAGTCAGTAAATGGACCAGCCAGCTGGAGCTGGGCAGTCTTTTTGGGTCACCAGGCTCATGTGGCCACATGGTGCCCATCCCCTGGATGGTGGCTTTCCATGATGTCAAATGATCATTTTGCCCCCATTGACTGAAGTTTTAGGTAGGTTTCTGAGATGACTGGGGTCCAAGGGACAACAGTGAACTAACTAACCTACAGGCCATCCCAGAAACCAAGAATCTGGCTGTGGGATGTACTGTTCTCCAAAAGAACAAAGCAGGGAAAGGAAAACAGTGAGAAAGCTCTTGGCTTGTTTGTGGTGACTGGTCTCCGTCACTGGCCGATTCACTTGTGCAGAATCAGTGGCCAATATGAATAGTATCAACACCATGGTCTTGGGTAAGGTGGGTGGCGTAGCTCCAGTTGGGTAAGTGGGTGACAGCTGGAGTGGAAGCACCTGCCCCGAGTGACAACGGGCAGATCGCTTCCTAATTCTCTGCCTCTGATCACTTCTCTGAAGCACCCTGATCAGATTTGCTCCTTACCTACTTCTTCAGTTAAGAGATGTGGAATTACAAGGCAGGAGTGTAAAAAAGCATCTTGAGTCTTCTGGAAAGGAAAGGAAAGAAAACATTCATTGAAGACCTTCTGTATCCCAAGCAATTCACATGCCTTCTCAGGTCAGATTTTCCCCACACTCTATGGTAGGCAGTATTTAGACCCTTTTTATGGAAAATATTCAGAGATTTCTGAGATTTGGAGAAATCGTGCTGGTTGTCTGATTCTTTCCCACTCTTTTTTGTATCTCTTCCTCCTTTAGGTGCCCTGTACCTGTTGTGATAAACCTTTTAGGTGCTTAGCCCTAACCAAAGGGCACCAGGATAGGTACCAAAAGGCTGGAGACCAGCCCTGGCTGGGCCACCTCTTGGGCCAAGCAGTTAACATGGCCAGGGGGGGTGGGGGGGGGCACAGTGAAGAAACAAGTAAACAGGGAGAAGAGGATGATTAAATGGGCAGCTGGTATAAAGACATCCTGATGTGAAGAAAGCACCCCACTATCCCAGTTAAATGTGTAATTTTTTTGCCTCTCACCAAAACTAGCACATCCTTTGTCTCTTCAGGTTCTGCTTTTTGTGGGTAGAGTGGGTGGTGGCAATGAGCTAATCGGATAACCTAACCTCTACTAATGGGTATATTAGCTAATGGGCCACTCCTCCATGACTTAATGCCATAATTGGGTTAAGGTACATTCCTTCCGATATTGACCTGGGGGATTGACAAATGGTGGGAATTTACACTTCCGTGCCCAGCATCCCTGCAACTACACCAGGGGCAGCATCCGGCACAGGGCTGGACAGGAAGTGGCATGTAACCCAGCCTTGTTTCTCTCCAACTGTGGCATCAATAAGATGGGCAGAGTCTAATGATTGGACTAAGAACTCTGGGTTCTCTATTATGTGGTGGCCCCAGGAGAAGTGGGAGGGTGCCGGGGGAGGGGCATGACAATTTTGAAGTCATTTAATAATATTTTAATCACGTTGTAAATTTCCAATAAACATATACTTTTTTCAAAGTTAAAAAATACAATTGTGGTAAAAAGAAAATTCCTAGAAAGGTATAAAGAGTGAAAGTCCCTGTCCCTTCTAATTTTCATTTTGTTTCACTAGTTAGTTCTCAGTTTGAACTAACTACTGTTAACTTCTGGTCAGTATCTAAACTAAGGAAGACCACCTGTAGCTTGAGTATCCTATCCTCAGATAAACAACTAACAAATCCCATCTTTTTTCTCTTCTTGTGCCCCCAGGGCTACAAATCACAATACTGTAACCTTGTCCTTATGTATTTTGTCTTCCATACTCTTGGCTTTCTCTTTCCATTCTTGTAGAACCCTGCCTTACTCTCACCTTTTCCATTTCAGAAAATGCCTTTTTTTTTTTTTTTCCAGAAAAAAAAAAAAAAATCTTTTATCAGTGGCTTATACTTGAGTGCAGAGAAGATTGTAATGAACATAAAATGTGGGATCTGGAAGGAATTTTTCATAATTGTGGGAGCCGAGTCCCTAGAAAAATGAATGCAAGGGCTATTTTGGGTTTGTATAATTTTTACTGTTTATAAAAGGGCTTTCCTGTTCATCGTTGTATTTAACCCTCTTATCAGCATCCATATCGGAGTAGGCAGTATGATTTCTGCTGTGTAGATGAGGAAACCGAGGTTCCCAGAGGTTGACTTCCCCAACAGCCAGTGCACTCATTGTCCAGGGGTATGGGCATAGGCAAGGCAAGCCTCACCTCTCACTGGGATTAATAGTCTTGTAGAGAGATTTCAGGTGTGGTGAGGAGAGGGTGGAGATGTAAGGTAATTCCTCAAATTGCAATACTTGGGAGGCTGGCTGTTTTGCGTAAGTTGGTAGCCAGCTCTGTCTCAGGTGCTCTGCTGACTTCACTTTCCAGGTTTAATTTGGCTCCTGCTTTGGGTTTCCCAAGCAAGGGTATGGCACCACTATTGCTTGAAGCAGAGGATCAAGTGGCACTCCTGGCATTCGGCCAGGTTTAGAGCCTCAATTTTCTTACCTTCAGAATGGACTTAATAGCACCTACCTGTAGTGACTAAATTTTATAGGACTGTTGTTGAAGTTAAATGAGAAAATGTATGTCAATAGCTTAGAGCTTATGGGAACTATAAGTGCCCAATCAATGTTAGTTGTGATGGTGAGCATGGTGGATGGTGATGATCTGGATCCTGGGACCAGACTGCCTGGGTTTGCTTTCTGCTCAACCCTGAACACCTTACTTTCATTTTCTTCAGTGATAGAATGGCAGGGTGAGAGAATGTGACTCTTTGAATTGCTATCCCATTGAGATGATCTGTGCAGAGTGCTTAACACTGTGTGGCATACCATAGGCACTCAAAGAATACTATTCCTCATGATTTATGGAGGCACAGAGAAGGGGCATGTAACACAGACTCAGTGAGACCCGGCCAGGGATGGCTTCCTACACAAGTGGTACCTGGGTTGTGTTTAGGCAGGTGTCAAGGAGAGAGCCTGGTAAAGATGGTGGGGAGGTGCCACAAGCAGAGCAGCACAGAGGTGTGAAAACATATGGTATGCTCTCAGAGCTGTACAGATCCAGGTGTGTCTGGGCCCCAAGGTGGAGGTAGGAAATGGGACAAGTTGAGGTGGAGAGGAAGACTGTTTGGGACCTCATGTGTGATATCATGAGGAGCCAAGGCTGGTTTCTAAAGGTGGGTGAAATCATTTTCACAGGCAAGGAATTCGCTGATTTAAACAAGGCTTGGTGTATTGGCATCTGCAAACCTCTACCTGCTAACCAAACACCCAAGGCTCAAACTCTGGCTGGCTCCTCTGGGAATAGGTCATTAATCAATGATTGGCTTCCACTTTGGCAGAGAAGGAAACACTAACAGCGGGAGGCTGATCTTATGACTGGAAGAAAGGAAAGCTATTGTAAATTCTCACAGGGATATAAAAACAAGTTGACTTTAGGTTTCCAACAGGGCTTTATTACTCTTTATCAGTTAGGAACAGAGATCTGTTTATCAGATTCCCCTAGAAATTAAGCTGTGGAAGCTGCCAGAGAGGTAAATTCTGGAGTGGGTGGAGGAGGAGGAGGAGGCGCTGGGGATGCTGTGGGAGGTGGTACATTGTAGTTAAGGGACCACAGGTGCAGCAGAGGGGTGGCTGGTGCCTCAAGAGGGGGGTTGAATAGAAAGAGCACTTGATGTGAGTCCAGAGTCTTGGGGGCCTCATGGAGGCCAGTCTCATCTCTGTCCATAGGTTCCCAGAAACAGTGAACAGTGTTTTATGAAACGTGGATGGTAACTCTTGATTGGCTGCTTGATGATCAAGTATGAAAGAGTATGTCTACAGAGACACTTTCTAAGGCGCGCCTAGAATAAAAAATCCAACTCAGCCCCCATTGCCCAGACCTTTTGACAGATTATAGAACACACCAGCCTCTTTCCTACCTTCGTCCATTGATACCTGCTCTCGTTTCTGCCAGAACATTCTTCTGTCAGCTCTTCTCATGGCTTTTCTGCTCATCTCAGCTTCTATGCCACTTCCTCAGAAAGGCCTTCCCTGATTAATTGAAAGAATGTGCCTCCCTCAGAGCCTCCACTGCCCAAGAGAGTTAGTGGTTAGGACCCAGGCTCTGAAGCAAGACTCTTCTTGGGTTCTTGTTCAGCTCTGACACATACTAGCTGTTTGACCTTGAGCAGTCACCTAATCTCTCTGTCTCAGTTTCCACATCAATAAGATAGAGAGAATATAGTCATATCTACCCCACAAAGTGGCAGGGACAAAGGATGAGTTTAATAGATGTCCACTATTGAAACTGTTAGAGACTCTATTTCCTTCCTAGCACTAACCATGTCTGCAGTTAACTTATTTGCATGTACGTTTATTACCCGACACCCACTCACTTCCGTCGTGGGATCTCCAGGAGGACAGTGGCCATGCCTTTCTTATCCGTTCTTATGTACCACGTTCACAGCACAGTGCCTGGCACTTAGCAGATGCTCAAGAAATTGTTGTTGGATAAGGAATATACTGAATGAGTATTTCTCAGAACCAAGCCCTGAGGGTGACTGAGGCAATCTGGGGACCAGGCGAAGAGCTTGCCGGATGGTTCTGCTTTGCATTCCTGCTCCCCTGTGTAGCGTTTTCACTTATGAAATGAACCAGCAGTGAAACCCCAGACACCTGAGAGCTTCCCTTCCAGCCAGCCCAGTATTTGACCTCAAAAAAGGGGAAGAAAAACAAGAGAAAAAGATGAGCTCCAAGCCGCATGCTTCTTGGGACAGAACTATGAGCTGTTTTTTTAAAATCCCAGAGTCATGTGGGCATTGCAGCAGACTGGGGGTATGTTTCGCTGGGCCCCAGAGTGACCAAGTGATGAGGAGTCAAAGGCCCCAGCCCGGGTGTCAGCTGTCAAGGCTTTTTCCTCCTCTGTCCCTGACCTGCTGTGCAACCTTCATTAGGTCACTTTACCTCTCTGGGTCTCTTCAGTGTCCTCATCTGCAAATTGATGGGACTGGAATAGATGATTGAAGTAGAGTGGCCATACAGTGTTGGTTTTGTCTATAGATCTGCTATGATTATTAATAATAACCTCTTTCATTCTATAAGGGACCTCTACTGGATGATAAATGATAAGATTTGTTTGATTCAATTCTCTTCTAGTTATAATATTTTGTCTTAAAAATTTTTTTTTCTGATTGCCTGCTCCTGCCTCTGTCCCACCCCATATCCAAGCTCAGACCAGCTTCATGCCCTGAGATGCTGACCTCCAAAGACAGGGTCCCTTGGATGCATCTGCTCTCTGGCTTCTAGCAGGGTTTGGTGATGGGAGGCATCAACAGCATGGGAAAAGAGAAAAGTGGGGGCACTAGTCCCCTGATGCCCCTTTCATTACAACCTTGTCAGTGGCTGCTTTCTATACCCACAGCTTCCTTCAGGCTGAGCTCTGGGAGCATTACTCTCTCCTGGCTCCTTCAGGCCCAAGGATGGCAATGGCTTCCCTGGGTTCACCATGATTCCCAGCTGCTCCCTCAACTCTGCACACACTTCTGTATTGTTACCTTGTACATTTTGGTTGTTTGAAAAATTCAGCTTCTTGTGGTTGTGGGACTGAGATCCTGTTTCCTTGCTGGCTGTCATGGAGGGCCATCTCCAGCTTCTGTAGGCCTCCCGCATTTCTTGATCATGCCCATTTTCTCCATCCTGTAAGTCAGCAACTCTCCTTCCCTCTCATTCCTCTGTTTCAACAGGGAAAGGTTCTTCACCTTCAATGACTCAAGTAATTAGACTGGGCTCACCTGGGTGGTCCAGGATACTCTCCCCATCTCAAGGTCCTCAAGGTCCTTAATCTTAACCCACACACCAAGTCCTGTTTAAAGATTGAATATTCTCTTTAAAGCATGAATATCTTTGGAGGGTTCTTATTCTGCCTACCACAGCATCCATGATCACTTTGGAATGAACTGGCTTTTCCAGAGTGGTTAGTTGCCTCCCAGTAAAGAGCTTTGGGAATTGAGGCCAAAGAAAGGGAAATTTGGATGAAGGGAGAAGGGCTGAGGCACTGGCAGTAAATGTGTTGACAGACCAGTGAGGGATGTTACAGTAAGAGGTTCCTGGCTTCATGGAATCCAGGTCTCTGAAAGGAGAAATACTCACAAAAGCCAAGAAAGTTAAACTTTGACTGTCTTACAGTTTTCCTTCAGATCAGCTCTGTCAAGGATAAAGCAGTCTTCACCTGCCATGAATAAACGTAATGCCTTTCCCCATGGTTTTCATCAGCTAATTGGTGGGTTCATTGCTGCCTATAATTGAAAGATGTCTTTGCTGCTTGGTGAAGCTTCCAGTGTTATCAGAGCAGGTGTTACTTTAGGCTCACCCAGCACCAGCACCCAGCACCCAGCACCCAGCATTGGCTGTACATTGCTGCCTTTGGCTCCCATAGCAGGTTCAGCCACCAATCAGGGACCTTTAGGTCACTTCCAGAGCTTCCTCCTCAGGGAGTTGAGTAAGTTATGTTGCTAGGAAGCCATCTGTTTTGGGCCTTTTTCTTTATCTTTCTGTCTCTTTGCCATCTTCCTTCCTCCCTCATCTCTCTTTTCTTTCACTCCCCTCTCCTCTTGTGTTTTCTGATGTTTCAGGATAAAAATAATGAAAAATAATGCCTGGCCGGTATGGTTCAGCGGTTGAACATCGACCTATGATCCAGGAGATCGAGGTTTGATTCCTGGTCAGGGCACATGCCTGGGTTGTGGTTTCAGTCCCCAGCAGGGGACGTGCAGGAGGCAGGGGATCAATGACTGTCTCATCATTGATGTTTCTCTCTCTCTCTCGCTCTCCCTTCCTCTCTCTGAAATCAATTAAAAATATACTTAAAAAAAATGAAAATAGATATCATTTTAACTCAGGTAATAACCCAGAGTAGCAGGAGTATAAGCTCACTGCTCTGGTCTTCCCTGCAAAGTAATGTTTTTTCCTGGTTTTCTTGATTGGGAGCATGAGGCAACAAGGGACTGAAGTCCCACTGCTTTGGGAGTTGAGTGGGGTGGAGTGGGGCAGTTTGCTGCCTGTTGATGTAATAAAAACTAAGGTGAGAGGGAGGAAACGGTCACTACTGAGGCCACGGGGATTACATACAGGTTTCAGGTAAACCGTGGTTGCACTTCTCCCGTGTGTCATCCTTATAGAGGGCTGGTGGGGAGACTCTTGCCCAAGGTTTGCTCTGAGAGAAGGGGCGTGTTGGGCTTGGACCTTCTAGATGCCACAATGGGAAGCCAGAGTCCCATCCGTGCTAGTAGAGGTCATAGATCTTGGGAACCCGGGTTGCAACACAGAGGAAACTCCCCCTTCCTGCCTCTGACCACACCCTGGCTTCTCTCGCACTTGGGCTTCCCAGTCACACCAGTCATGCCAATGGGGGCAGCTCTGGGAGGACATTTGGAAAAGGGGTTAGTGAGGTTGAAACTGTTGGTGTGGTATCATCAAGAAGACTCCAAGGGAAACCCAACAGGAAAAAGAATTAGTTGAGACAAGAAAAGCCACCAGATGTTTCTTTTGGCTTGAGGCATTGCCTATATTTGAATAATAATAACCAAATTAGAAGTAACAATTCTAATGTGACTGTTGAGCCACAGTGATGTGTTAATCACGGTTTTACAAGGATTGGCTTTGGCCATTACACTAACTCTGCATGGTAGGCATTGTCTATATCCCATAGATGTTGAAATTAAGAGAGTGGTTAGGAGAGTTGTCCAGGACAACAGAGCATATGTGGTGGGGCTGAGATTCAAGTTCAGGTTTATTGATTTTAAAGCCTGTTTCTCTTTCTTTTCCTTTCTCCTCCTCCCTCCACGTTCCCTCCCCCCTCCCTTCCTCCCCTCCCTCCCCTCCCTCCCTCCCTCCCTCCCTCCCTTAGTTTCTTCCTGTCATGCTTACTTCATGTCCTTTTTAAAAGATATAAAATGTCACACAGTGGAAGTCCCTTTGTGTCCCTCCCCCATCTTATCCCCCACCCCCCTACCCTGAGGCAGGTGGTCTCTCAGTTGATGTTAGCAAGTGTACCTCCCATCCTTCATTATGTGTGTCCATGGCTATAAATGATATATAGCATTGTGTACTTTAAAAATTTATATATATGAAAAAGGGCTAAAAGTATTCATTTACAGAGAAAAAAAAAACAAATGGCTGTTAACTACAAGAAAAGACTGACCAAAAAAGAGTCATGAAAAGAACAATAAAATTTAAAATCACATTGAGATACCGTTTTTTAAACCTGTTAAACTGGCCAATATTCAAGATTTAGTAACAGTGTGTATGTAGCAGAGGCAGTGGGGAAGGAGGCACTCAGACTTTGATTGTGAGTGAGAAAATTGGTACAATCTCTGTAGAGGGCAATTTGATAATCTTTATCAAAAATGCAGATGCGCAGCATTGCAAAAGAAATTTTGTGTCTGGGAATTCGTCTATAGATATATTTGTATGTGTTCAAAAGCACGTGTTCAAGGTTATTCACTGAAATATTGCTTGTAAAAAAGACCTGAAACAATCCCACACAACCATCAGTAGGGGTCTGGTGGAATAAATTATGATACATCTCTGTAATAGAATCCTCTGCAGTTATAAAAAAGAATAGAGGCACTCTCTATGCTAATATGGAAAATATTCCAATGCATATTAAGTGGGGAAAAAATCAAAGTGCAGACGAATATGTACAGTATGCTACCTTTTGTGTAGCAAAGGGGAAAATAAGTCTATTAATCCATTTTTGTTTCTATGTGCATAAAAAAAATTCTGAAAGTTTACATATGAAAACTAATAATCAGTTTTGCACGTGGGAGGAAAGGGGTGGTATGAGGGAAAGGAGGAAGACTTTTAAATTCCTTAAATATTTTTTTGAGCAATGTGAATAGACTATGTTACCTATTCCAAAAATTAATTTAAAAAGTCAGCCCTGTAGAGTGTTGCCAAGTAGTTAGAGCATTGGCCTGAGCACCAAAGAATTATGGGTTTGATTCCCAGTCAAGGACACATATCTGGGTTGCAGGTTCAATCCCCAGCCCGGGTGGGGTGCGTCAAGGAGGCAACCAATCAATGTACCTCTCTCACATCTCTCTCCCTCTCTCTCTTTCCCCCTTTCCCTCCCTCCCACCCTTCCACTCTCTCTAAAAAAATCAATGGAAAAAATATCCTCGGGTGAGGATTAACAAAAAAAAGAGAAAAAAGAATGGGATCATATAGTACAAGTCATTCTGCAACTAACCTTTTCCAATCTGGTGTATGTTTTCAAGGCCTGTGCGTGATCTTGTACTTTCCTTTAATTATGCTGCCTTGAACTGTAGAATCTTACAGCTGGAAATGCTCCTGCAGATCACCTACCTCCTTACTTTTATATTACAGGAAAGAAAAATGAAGGTGCAGAAATGGCAAGTGGCTGGCCCAGGATGGCCCTGCAGGTCAGTGGCTAAATTGGGATTGGCCTCAGGTCTGCCAACCTGGATTGAGTGTCTGGGGCTGCCTTTCTTCTCCATCTCCCAATACCAAAACCACCTCCTGATTCTTACTAAGAGGTTAGTAACTTTATGTCATCCTTTCCGAGGCACGTTTGCCTTTTAAAAACAAAACAAAGATAAACAACATCAGATAGCAAAATGAGTGGTCACCTGTGTTTGCAACAGGGACTGTTCCCATCTCAGAAGTCAGAGAGAGATGCTTTGGGGTGAGGAAAATGGTGGGGATGGGAATGCTAACAGTGGAGTCAGTAGCTGGGGATGAAGTAAACTTTGTGGCATCTCCTCTCCCCTTTCCTCCTCCTAAATAAATAAACAAATAACTAAAATAAAATTAAAAAGGCAAGTAAAACCCAACACTAAACAACTAAGTCATTGCTTATTCACTTATGAGATTAGTTCTACCTTCAGCTCTGGAAGGAACTAACTTGTGGTTTGAATTGGTGATGGCATTGTTGTGAATATCGTTAAAGAAACAAAAATCAATGGAAAAAATATCCTCGGGTGTAAAATAGTCTATCAATGGAAAAAATATCCTCGGGTCTAAAAAATTAGACTATTTGTTGCCACAGAGACAGTCAAGGCACTAATAAGTCACCTCTCTCAGTGAATGAGATCTCTGCAGGTCACATCCGCTGGTCTGTCCCTCTGCCATAAGGCAGGACCCCATTAACCACCCTGATAGGTGAGGACCTTTTAGGATTCACCTTGATTAATGACCCCAACCCTTCTGGAATTTTTATACTCAAGCGCTGTGTCAGAAATGGTGAGAATACAAAAACCCTAAAATATGTGCTTTCATCTCAAATTAAATAGCATAGATGGATATTTCCCAAAATTTGATACCAAAATACCAAAAGTAAGAAAGAAGAGTGGGAATAGAAATTCCATTGATCATTGAAGGCTACATAGTATTTCAAAGAGCAGAGAGGAAATGGCAGAATTATTAGTAGAGGACCAGTGTAAGAAAAAGCAAATATTTTTAGGTTTACGTGTAGGGGGTGACAGTAAGTAGTTTAATTTAGCTGGAAAAAGGAACTTACGTTTAAGAGAAGCATTCTAAAACATCAGGGGTGGAAGAGACTTGGCTGATTATTTGCTTCTAATTGTACAGATGGAGAAATTGAGGTCAAGATTGATCTCAGATCTGGAAAGAGGCTGAAGTATGGGGAGCCAGGAATACTAAGCTAAGGGATCTCAGTTCTGCTATTCAGTGATATTCCAACATTTCATCATTGGAATACTTATTCATTAATCAACTTACTACATGCCACATGACTGGATATCTCAAGAGGAGCTCCTTTGGGATAGAGTTAATTGTCATCCTTTGTATGCCATTATGAAATAACACCATAGAGATGATGACAAGACACATGTGGAGCAATCACCTGGACAAGTGGCAAGGATCCAGAAGCTTTAGCTTCTCATGTTGCCATCACCTTGCTCTGTAAGCCCAGAACAAATCCTGAGCTCTCCTGAGCTCCCCCTTGGTTATACAAGAAGCATCCATCCTCACCTCTCCATCAGAATCAGTGATCTGTTCCTCTCCCACTTTTCGGCCTCCTCTTACCACCAGCATTCCAAGTCATAAATGAGCTGAGGATACTGGAGTGGGAGGCACCACAACCTTGTGTGACCCAGACATTCATTCCTTGATTGGTTGCCTATTAATTAATTATTGAACACGTCTCATGACCTGAGTGCTGAGGATACACAATGAACAAGGTAAGCAGGCTTCTGCCCTCATGGGGCTCACATTCTAGTGGTGTGTTTAGGGGGAACATAAGCAAAGTACAAGTAAGCAAACAAATAACAGTTTCAGATGGAGAGAAATGTTGCGAGCAAGAATGAGCAAGGTATTGTGATAGTGACTAGAGGGGCTCTGTTGGCTGGTCTAGCAGGGAAGACCTCTCTGAGGAGAGAACTGAAGGTTGAGAACTCCAGGCCAAGGGATGAGCAAGGAGGAGAGGCCCTGAGTGTTCTGTATCTGAGGAGCAGAGAGAAGACATGTGTGTGTCTGCACAGTGGTGGGTGAGGGCAAGATGGATAGTAGACAAAGATAAAGACATAAAGAAGTTGATGAGTTTTAATCTGGTCTATCAAATGATTCATTCTGGTTTATATTTTTTAAAAAGTATCCAGACTATTACCTGGAGAATGGCTTGGAAAGATTAGGAGAAGTAAGATAACTAACAAGGCTAGTCCAGGTAGGAAATAATGGTGGCCTAAATCAGACAGTAGCTGTGGCAGCCAAGAGAAGTGACTGAATTCAGCACATATTTTGGAAGTAGAAGAAATAGGACCTGTTGAGCAATTGGTCGTGGGGGTTGGGGTGGTGCTGGTGAAGAGAAAGCAGAAATCAAGGATGACTTCTTGGGTTGGGGTTTCAACAACTGGTAAGTTGTGGTATCTTTATTGGTGTTGTTGAGACTGGAATTCTGGAGATGAACAGTTTTGGGTGGGGAATGTAGTCAGTCCATAGACCCATCATGGGTGAGAGAAGTTGAAGATGCTTTCAAGACCCCCAGGAGAGGATATGCAGTTTGCAGTTGGAGGTACATTTTGTGGGTATGTCCAGCCTTAAAATATTATCATTCTAAGTCTCCTGAGACTTGGTTTCTGCATTTCCCTTCCACCAGACATGCTCCCATCTTTGCTCAACCCCTCACCACCACCTGACTTCTCTTGACCCCTGAGTGGACACATTTAAGGGACCTGGTACATATTGTCAAATAGCTTTTCCCAGAGATTGTGCCACTTATATTCCCATCAGCAGCAAAGGCGTGCCAATCTCTCCACATTCTCATCAAGGCAGGGCAGTATTATTTGCCTATTTGATAGATGATAGATGGTGACACATTTCAATTAGTATTGCAAAGATATGCTTTTAGACAGCAAAGTACTCCCTGTAAATTGCAACATGCACAATCGTTGAAGCACTCACAATCACATCATTATGCAGGAATTTTAGGGTTCGGATAATAACGATGGTTAACTTTTGTTGAAATCCTGCTGTATGACAGGCACTGTGCTATTCTGCAGACATGGTTCATCTTTCAACCTCCACAGCATCTGACATGCACTGTGCATGTTATTATATTCCCTTGTGTTCTAGATGAGGAAACTGAGGCCAAGAAAAATTGAGTTACTTGTCCAAATGACAGAGCTAGGATTCTCATCCCAGGCCTGTGGGAGTGTAGTCAGAGGGAGGCCAGCCCAGAACTGCTCCCTACCCAGGATGACGGCATCAATGGAACTTTTTCTGGAAATTTTTGTCACCTCTTACCATCTCCTTCTCACCTTCTGTGCCACAAAGCAGGGTAGGGGTAGCAGGTGATTCCTTGCTGGTAGACCTCTTTCCTGTCACACAATAGTGAGATCAATTTTATTTTTCCCTGATAATAATAATGAGATAATATATATAATGAGGGCCTGCTATGTGTGCATGTCCTGTCTGAAGCACCATTAGTCCCTACAGCTACCAATGAGGTACTTACCATTGTATCATCTATTTTATGTGCTTATTGTAGAAAATTTGCTAAGTAGAGTAGCTAAGGACTGCCACGGCTATGATTTGGGTGCATTCCCTTCCAGTATTTTTTTCCTTGGCTTAAGCATTTTCAGGGGCTTGACATTATACATGCAGTAAAGTTATGCGTGTTCAATGATACAGTTTTGGGAGAGAAGAGAGGAAGAAAAGAGACTTTAAAACATGGGCAATTCTGTTCACCATGCCGCTGAATCTGCTGCTTCCTCCTGAGACCTCTTTTCCTGGGGGCTTCTCATCGTGTGAGTGTCTCACCATGTATACTGTGGTTCTAGTTTAAAGGGATGTATTTTGGGTTCATCATGGTACGTCATTCAAACCAACTGTGTCAGCTGATTATCACACTAAGAGTCAGGGATATCAAACAGTCAGGAAAATGCCAGCTGATCAAACTTACTGAGACGTGTCCACCTCCTGTATGGTACCATGCTAAGGCATTTCAAGGGTAATTTGACTTTGATGTTTCTACCTGGAGTGTGGACTTGACAAGATGCTGGTCCACTGTTTATAGCTGAGGTCACCCTGTAGTTTGAGGTTTAAATCAAAGTAACTTAAGCTCTATTTTCTGTGGGAAGTCCAGCACTCTCCCTAAGGTTCCTTCCATCTCTGGGGCTGATGTCTCGTGGTTGGTTCTGCTCTGGTTTCTGCCCCTGAGGAGCTCTGGGTCCACTTCTCACAGAAACGGACTGCACGGTCCCCTCAGCTCTGGAGTCTCATGTGGGATGTGACCTCTGCTTTTTGTTCACACCTGGCCTTTCTTTTGAATGTGTGCTTAGCAGACTTGAATCAGGGTCTGGAGATTTGGGAGGGATTTTTGAAAGTCATAGTAACACCAACAGAATGAATCACTTTTCCTTTCACTTTTTCTGAGCCATGAGCCAGCACAGTACCTGATGCTTGGGGTGTGGAGAAAGAGGCAGGACAGAGGGGTCTGTAGCCTCTCAGATGTGACAAGAATGTACACCCCCCCCCATGGGGGGTTGAGAGAACACCTGTGAGAAGTGGGGCCTGAGCTGTCCTGTCATTAATTATTCCCCAAGTTAGCTACTGACTGGCTGACATGATCCCAGTAGAAGGGGATTGTAGGGTATACTGCCTCTTGTTGGGGAGTGGAAGGGAAAGAAACAGCTGGAACCCAAGACAGGACACCTGTGCAGCTATTATACAGGAGTGGCCCTACAGCATTCTGCAAAGAACCTAGTGTACATGCCCCATGAAAGGGGAGCCAAAGCCCAGTCAGTCTCTGTTATCTGAGGGAGCAGCAAGCACTGAAATAAAGGGGATCAGCCTCTCACCCTGGAAAGCTAAGTAAGGAGACACCTCTGCCCTCCATCATTCTCTCCTGCTCCAGTACCAGAGGACATGTGTGGAGGTGATGAGAACAGATCCCCCTATCCCCACAGCTTGTTAAGAAGCAGGTCTAGTGTTTGAGGCTGGAGGGAGGGGTGGTGAAAAAAAGAGTTGTTGCTTGAAAATAAGTTTAAAGTTTTGAAATACATAGGACTGAGTCCTAGTGGAAACAAAATGTAACTCAATGACCCCTAACGACTGGGAATAAATGGTACTAGATTAAGGTGATGTTGAGCATCATTAAAGATGGTTTGAAAGCCCACTGTTGGTGGCAACTTTGTGTTTGAAACCCTGGCAAGTGGAGGTTCCATAACAAACTGGATACAACTGGAGTTATTGGGTATCAGCTTTTTAAAGGCTCGATTCTTTCCAGGAAGTTGTACTTCCCCAGGTGCTTAAGTAGACCCACTTTCCATGGTGACATTTATTCAAGCCTGGAGCAGTGCACCTTCCATACAGGGACTATTAAAGGCAACACTACAGGGGAAGTGGGGGCTGTCACCAGAAAACCTCGCAGCCTCAGTAATTTGTATGGAAGTGAGCAAGAGAGCATGACTGTGAGTGGGTATGAATGAGTAGCAGACTGTTTCTTTTACCCAGATTTACTGCCAAATTCTTCCTTTCTTACTGAATCACTGTTCCAGTCACCTGCTTATAGCAACCTGGGAGTCTTAACACCAAGAGGTCCAGGATGTCACCCAAATTCCCCTCTCCGAAGGCACAGCTGTGGGTGTAGAAAATGAGGTAGGGAGAGAAAGTAATATGGAGGGCTTGGATGGAAAAGGGAATTAGAAAGATGGGCCATTTGAAAACTAAAACCGCCTTGACTTCTTTTATAGGCTCTGTCTTGGAAATGAGAAGAGGAAGATAGGCTGAGAGGGGAGGTTAGTTTTTAGCAACCGTTTGAAAACTGACAGCTGAGCAAGAGAGACAGGAACCACAGACAAAGTCAACATGAGGCACTTCAGCATCATTTGATCATTTAAAAAGTCCCCAGTCTTAGGAGGGGTTGTCCCTGGATAAGGGACTCTGTTCTGTGCTGGAGGAAGATCTGAGGCAAGCATGGATGAAGTATGTGGTCCCTTCCCCAAATCACTCCCCACCAGCATCCCATGATACTGGAAATCCCCAGGGTTAACCTTTCTTTCCTTTTGGCTTCAGTTATGAAGCTCATCTAGTGTATTCTGCTGTGGTGTTTCAGTTTACAGATGAACTCATTGAAGCTTGGAGAAATTAAACAATTAGTGCAAGTTCGTATAGCTGGTAAACCACAGAGAGCAGGATTGGAACTCAGGTCTATTTAATTCCAAGGTCTTTCTATCATGCCAGTAGCACAAGTATATATGCCTTCTTTTAGGATTAGGTCCCTTCTCTGTCAACTCCACTACATGGTTTACTAAGCAAATTAGCTAAGAGCTCAGACTGTGAGCTTTGGGTTCAGGAAGCCTTGGGTTTGAGTCTTGACTTCATTTCACACTGTGATCTTTTTCATTTCTCAAGTTTCTTCTTTCAAATTTTCCACCAAAGAGAAAAAAATATGTGTCTAGCAAACACTCCCCCCTGCCCCCCCGAGTTATACCTGTGATAAGAACTGACTGTTCCATAGCTTCCAATTCAGGCAGAGTGTTAGTCATTTTTAAGGAGCCCAGTGACTCTAGAAGAAAGGCCTAGAGGCTAAATCCTGCTCCTGGGGCTGGGGGGACAGGAGTGTGGGTGAGGGTACACCTGGGATGATGACACTCCCCTTGGATGCCTGTTGCCCTTGATCCAAATGACACCTATGGGTATGGGTAGCTGAGAGTCACACTGAGAGACCTGAAGTTTTGCCTCTCAACTTTTCCCCCACTGAAAGAGACAGCAGATGCCCCAGCTCTCTGGGTTCCAGGGAACCTATGGTCTGTGTCTAGTATCAAGAGCATTTGGTCACACATTGTCTGTGCATCTAGGCATATCCTGCCTGTGTATCCAGTCCTGTCTGGTCTGTGTGTTTTCTTCACCAGATGGCTGGGCCACGGACTGGCTCACTCACCTTCTGTGCTTGTGATGTGGCAATGAGCTAGCAGGACGGTAAGCATCCTGGGGCAAGGAACACCCCTCACCCATGCCCTCGGATGAGCTGTCCCCTTCTGTCCTTCTGGACCTCAGCTTCTTCAGAGTCCTGGAGAGCAGAAACTTAGAGTGGCCCCAAACTGCTTATTCTGATGTCATTGCTGGAGACACACCAGCCTTTCATGTGCCTGTGTCAGCCCATGTCCCCCTTCAGGTCAGGTGGTGGGTCTGGAGGTCGTGAACACAGACACTGGGCCAGGCAGAGGGCAGTTGTTCAGGTCGGAACTCCACCTCTTATGAGCTGGGTTGGAGAGCTTATTCTTCTCTGAGACTCAGCCTCCTCTTCAGTGAAATGGGAATAATCAGAAGCCATTCATGTCATGACTTTTCCCTGTCAAGCATGACTCAAAGTCTTCCCTAGGCCTCTGCTGACACCCCTTCACCCATTCCTAAACGCCTACTGACTCCTGCACAGATGAGTGCTGATTAATGGGGCAAATAATGAATAAGGCATTGCTTAGCTGACTTACAATATCAGCTAATGTGGGACTGGCCTTGAGGGAATCAAGAAGCATGTAATAGTAACTCACACATATCAGCATTCATTATAAACCAGGAGTCAGGCTAAGTATAACATACACACTATCTCATTCAAAGCTCAGCCAATGTTACGAAATAGGTTTTGTTACTTGTAGTTGAGAGACAGGAAAACTGAGAGTTTAAGTGGCTTGTCCAAGGGCTGAGCTGGGATTAGAATCTAGGTTGGGACAGAGGAAGGGAGAAGAGGTGTAGATTTGGTTGTCATATGTGTATTAATGCAATTCAAAGCCCTGGGATAAATGACATCACCAAATGAAGGATAGTAAATAGAAAAATGGCCAAGAGCAGAGCTTTGGAGAGTCTAGCAATTAAAGAGCAGGTAGAGGAAGGGTAGCTAGCAGAGGAGACAGAGCAGGACCAAGCAGTGGGTAGGACACAAGCAGGTGATGATTACAGAAGAATGTGTTTCAAGAAGAAGGGGTGATGGCCTGGTCAGTGCCACTGAAAGTCAAAAAAGACAAGGGGAGAGTAGGCCATTGGCTTTGGCAAGGTGTAGCCCATTGTTGACCTTGACATCCCAGTGATAACAAACGTTTTAGACCTGTCACGTTTGCTACCCTTGAACTTCTGGATAAGGATTCCCAAGATTATCCTAGAGATGATAAAGCCAACATTTAGACAGCCTAAATTTGAACCTTGAATCTACCAGTAATAGCTCTGTGACCTTGGGCAAGTTGCTAATCCTCTCTGAACTTCACTTTACTCTTCTGTAGATGGGGTGGTGATGCTGCCTGTCTTATAAGTTGTACTGAGGCAAGGGTTAAGTAAAATATCTATAAAGTGCCAAATGCCTCATAGGTACATAATGTTTTAATTTTTATTTTTATTGTCAGCTCAAGAGTGGTACCTATATTTCTGAGAAAAATCAGTACCCTAATTCTAAGTGGGACTTGATGTTCAATTTCAGGGACTCTGATGGAAATTTCTTTGAGGGTTGAGACATTCTTCTTTGTGTGCCACCCAAAATGCCAAGCACTTAACTGGATTTAATATGATTATGTCTAATGACTGGGAAGAAACCAAAGCCCACACGTGGTCCTGAGTGGTCCAGCCCCTCCTCATCTCACACCATACTCTTCCAGCTTCTCTCAGTTTCCCGAAACTGCCATGCTTCTTTTCTTGAGCAACTATACATGCTATTCCCTCTTCTACAAGCTCTTTTCTCTCTCCTCTTCCCTGTTAACTTCATCTCATCTTTTCTCTCCTGGGGAAATGGTCACTTCTCTGGGAAGCCCTCCCTGAGCTCCTAGATCAAGTCAATTTATTTGCTAGAAGCTACCAGAGCCTCTGTGCCACCTTCATGGCACTCAGCACATTTCTGGTCACACATTTTTGGTGTGAATCTTAGTTTAATGCCTGATGTCACCACTAGACTCTAAGTGCCTGAGAGCAGGGCCAGGCCTGTTTTGTTCACCAATGCATGCCTCCTGTCAAGTCCAGGGCCTGGTACACGGTAAGAGCGCAACACAAACTGGTTGACTAAGTGAGTGAATGGTGTTTAATGCAGTGAATGAATGAGTAGACGGCTTTCCTTCTGCAGAGCAAGACAGGTGTCTCTGAAAGGTTGTGTGAAAGGCAAGTACAGTACCAAACCTTATTCCATTTGCTTTAATTACAGTTGTAAGGAGTGGGAATAAATCTTGCCTTTGAGATATAATAAAGTCATCCTTTAAAATCTTGGCAGTCTTTTTCACTCACTTATTTTTTAAAATGATAATTTCCTGATAAGACATAAATAATAGCACTTAAAATGGGTTCCTGGCTTGGCTCAGCTACTAACTAGCTGCTGGTCATAGACTGGTCACTTAAACTCTGCATGTCACTATTTACCTTGCATGGTTCTTGAGAGGCTCTGGGTTGGTGTCGCGAAAGCCCTTTGAAAGCAAAGTCTTATTTATTATCCATTATTCTCAGCCTTATTAATAGCAAGAAGGAATAGGCTTTGTGCCAGAGATAGTTGAGTAGATCTGCAGGGCTGGAGTATTGAGGCCACAGGGAAGAATGAAAAGGAATGATATTGGTTGATAAATATTTAAGCAGGGAATAAAGGAAAGAGGGGATCAGAGACCATGAAGACTGGGGGTTCATGTCCACCAACCTAAGCAAAAACAAGGAGCTGTTGGTTTCTAGGCTGGGGAATGTGACCTTAATAAAATCATCCTGGTGGTTGAATTTGTAGACGCCATAAGAGGGAAGGAAAAAGAATAACCCTGTGGTTGTATAGGAGAGATGCTGGGTGTCCCCTGGGGACCTTGGCCACTCAGGGCTGTGATTGTGCGGATAGGTCTGGGAGGCTGTACCCTGCCTGGGAGGGCAGAGCAGCTGTTGCTGGGTTTCTCCATCAGGCAAATTCTGTTGCCCAGTGCAACCTGGGTTTGGCAAGGGGCAGGGGACACTATGGGGGTTGGGGCTCCATTTGATCCCCATCTGGGGGCTCCTGATATGTCCTTGCCCTTTTCCTTCCAGGGGGAAAGCCCTGCAAACTCACCTAACTCATCCACCCTCTTTAGGACATGACAGTCCAGGGTCGTTGTTCAATACTGGAAGGGGAGATAGACTTTCCTGTCCTGTTTTCACACTATTGTTGTCAGTCAGTTCTCCTTTCCCTCCACCCCCGCCCCCCATTCTCCTTGCCAGGTGGCATTAAGTAGCAGCAAGTTGGTGGTAATCTGAGCCAACTGAAAATGATGGGTTGGTTGATTAATTGATTCATTCAACAAATACCCCTCTGAGTGACATAAACTGCGTGGTTCTGTGAAGACCATGGCAATGGAGACAATTTATGTTTGGTAGGGAAGGCAGGCTACTACAAGTAAACAAAGTGTCATCTTATGAGAGGTGCTGTGATTGAAGATAGTGCAGGGAGAGGGAGTGGTGGAGGCAGTTATTCTGGCTTGGAAGACCAGGAGAGGCCTATGAACCCTCCCTCCCTCCTGTGCTTTCTGTGATTTAACAAGATTCCACAGGGTTTCTCTGGCCTCATTCATAGGTACTAATGAGCAGCTGGGGGTTGGCTGAGTAGCTGCTGTGATTAAAAAAAAAAAAAAAGGGTTTCCCCTCCACCCTCTACATCTCTGGCCTCTGAAGCAGGTTCAGCCCAGCCAACGGGAGCAGGTGCAGAGCTCAAATCCCAATTAAGAGTAAGGATTGCCTGTACAGCTGGAAACAGCTGGCCAGCTGAGTCTGTTGGGAGGAGGGAGGCTGCGGGGTGCAGGATAACGTGCGGAGCCGGTAGGGAGGAAGCTCCAGACAGCTTTACACAAAGGGAAATAAACACACACATGGGACACAGTAAATCAGGGTGGGCCCCACATATGTGCCCCACCCCCGATCTCCCTGACTGAAGCTTGCCATCAGACAGTCACTTTTCTGGAAGCTGCAGTGACATCTTGAAAGCTCTTTTTTTTCTGTAAGATAGATAATTGTGGGAAGTATGGTGACTTTCCATCTCAAAGAGGAAGACAGAGTTCTTCCCATGAGCCACAGGCCCTGTGTAATGTGCGGTCCCCACTCCCTGGGATGACTGCATAATTTTGGGGTGTCCAGTGCACAATGACAGATTGGCCCACTGCATCATTGTGATATCTCCGAGGGAAGTGATTCTTTCTTATCTTTCTGTTGTGGTTTGACTGCTGCTCCATTGCCACTGCCTGGCATCTGATAGAGGCTATTTGTTGTCGGATAAAGCTGTGTGAGTCATGATGTGGAGGTATTGGTAGGACTTCTTTTAACAAGTAATTAAGCACTTACTATGTTTCAGGCACTGGGCAGTGGTTCTCAGTCCTGGCTGCACATGATAACCACCCTAGGAATTCTTAAAAATCCCAATGCCATGCTCCCTCACCCCTCACCACTTCTACTAGAATCTAGTGGGGGTGGGCATCAGTATTTTAAAAGATCCCAATATGAGGCCAACATTGAGGACCACAGGGCCTCTCTACTCCACTGGTTGCCAAAGGCTGGTATACAGAATCACCTGGACAGCTTTGTTACTGCTTGTGTCCAGGGCCATCTTCAGAGATGGGGACCAAATAGTTTGGAGAGGGGCTGTCTTGTTAACAAGATACCCAGGGGGTTTTGCTTACATCAAAGTTTGAGAACCTGAATTATCTTGTCGAACCCTATGATTTTGCCCATTTTACAGACAGGAAAAAAGAGGCTGAGAGAGAGGTTCAGTAGTTTGTCCACAGGAACAAGGTAGTTAACTGAAAGAACTGGGATTTAAACCCAGGGCTTCTGAAGTTATTGTCTGGCCTTACCCATGAACTCCCCTGCCTTTCTTCTGTGACAAAAACTTAAGTGTGCTCCAGGAATTATTGTCCAGGGTAAGTTGGTTGTGAAAATAAAGATAAGATTAAGGGGGGTACATGTAGTACTGCCTATTTGAAGATGGGCATGTTGGTATTACCAGCTCCGTGGGGTGAAAACAAGTCCAGCAGGGTGAACTGAACTCCATCTCTAAGGTCACTCAGACCTTAAGGAGCAGAGCTGGAATTCTGACCCTGGTCTCCAGACTCCAGTTCTGGACCATTCCAGACTCTCAAGTGCCACATTAGCAAGTGAATCACTAAGCACCTATGATATCCAGAATGAATGGCCAGAGGGATGGCTGGGTGGGAGGGTGGGTGGAGTGAGGGAGTAAAGGGGTCTAGGCAGGTGGCACGCTGTGTATCTGATATGGCTACTTTATCTATTTTTCAAGTAGAGCTGAGATCACTAGAGGGCGATATCGGACAAGAGAAAGGAAATGCTTCACCGCTGTTTCTATGACTGGAGAAAATAATGTATTTGTGGCTGTGGATTTAAACCAAAAGAGGAAGCTCTAATTCATAGAGCAATTTAAGTGTTGCTTTCCCCATGGCAACTTGTGGGGTCACCTGTCACCTTTCTAGATTTAAAATCAACAGACCAAGAGGAAAGAGGGGAAATTTTGGTCGGTCTAAAAAGCTGATGTTCATTGATAACAGGAGGTTTGAAAAAACAAAAAAAGACATTTTGTAGCTTCCCAGATTTTTACAACATTGATGGGAGTCATTGTTTCGATAAATGGTATTATGATGAAGTTGTACGCTGAATTAATTTTCCGTAAATAAGGCCGTACATTTTCACAGATTGCTTTTTCTGCCCTATCACGGGGGGGGGGGGGGGGGTGTTCTCCATGGATGAACATTCTGTCCCCTCCCTCCATCTGCCCCATCTCCTTTCCATGATCCCTGGAGTAAGACAGACCTGGCTTCGAATTTGGGCTCTGTTAGGCAAACCATGTGCAACTGCTGGTTATGAGACCTTGGGTAAGTCACATCTTTGAGGTCAAAGTTGTCAGCAGAAAAAGTGGAAGACAAATGATGACTCTACAAGTTTGTCATGAGGTTCAAAGGGACAACACATGGAAAGGTCCCAGCTTGGTGCCTCCTGCAGAGCCCTCAACACATGGTGCCATTTTCCATGTTATGCTTCCTTTTGTTTGACCTTCCTTATAATCAAGGTCAAGACGGAGAAGCAGGCATATGTCTTCTTTGGAACTCATTTCAGCTTGTTTTTCCTTCCCTGTCTCTTCTCTGCTTATACATTAGACACCAAAAATTATGTTGTCAAAAGAATAGCTAAGTCTTTAGTGAGAATTAACCAGTTGCTCCTCCCAGGGGCTACCAGTAGCCCCTAGGTTTGCATTTTAGAAGATGCTGAACTGGAGAGGGACCCCGAGGAATGAGTTTCAAATGGGAGCCTTCAGACTCAATGCCTATGTTGGACTAATAGTCATTACAGTTATAGTAACATTTCCTGGCACACCTGATGGGCTATGCATGGGCTAAACTTTTTAGATGCATCATCTCCTTTAATTCTCATGACAAACCCTATGAGGTAGATGTTTCATCATGCTCTTTTTACAGATGGGGAAGCAGGATCAGAGAATTTCAATGACTTGACTGAGATTACACAGCTATTAAGTGGCAAAACTGGAGACAAATCTAAGTCTGACTCCAACGCTTGCTGTTGAGAAGGGGCTGGGAATGAAATACACATTCTTCACTCTATTCCAAGGTGACCTCATAGAAAGGTGTAGTGTGTTGGGGAGGTTGAAAGGAAGGAGAGGTCACCTGACAGTGAGACTTGGAAATTTCACTGTGGCGGTGTCATTTGAGCAGGTCCCTGAGGATTATTTAGGGTTCCAGCAGGCAGAGATGATTGAAGAGGGCATTTACAGGTGAAGGAACCAGCAGAAAGGAAGGCAGAGAGGCTGGAAAGCTTGGGCTTATTTTGGGGACATGGACATGTCCAGTAAGGGATCACCATGTGAGGTGGGTGCTACCTGTCATTATTTGCACATTACAGAGGACAAAAGTGAGACACAGAGAGGCTAATTAACTTAGCTAAGATCACATAGCTAAGTGGTAGAGCTGGGATTTGAACTGCCATCTGTCTGACTCCAGAGCCTCTTTAAAGTGGAGACCACATATGGATCTCAACTCAGTTACCAACTAAGGGAAGGCACTAGTAACTGCAGCTCCTGGGAGGATTCCAGACCCAGGAGCCCAGCCACGCCCAGGGCGGCATTCCAATGTGTCCCTCCACCTAGAAATGTGTGGGGGCCAGGCACGGGGGATGGGGGAGGATAGTAGAGAACTGGACAATTTTCAGTTTCTAACACAACTATTGTAAGACTATACCTTTGCACCACACCTGTCTTTCTTCTCCTGCCTTGGGTCAGGTTACTCTTTTGTATCCTTTTACTGTTAGTAATAATGGCTCTTTAACCATGTGCCTGACCCTGAAACAATAATGAAGCCTGAGGTCAGTTGAGAAATCTGTCTGAGGTAACAAGTGGGGGATGGGAATTCAATGCTAGCATGTGTCACTCACCACTGTACTGCTCCCCTCTCTTGAGCTTCTCAACCTGCTTCTCATAAGAGCCCCAGGTAGGCCCCTGGGGCTCAGGAATTCTGAGGGGCTTGCCAGGGCTCACAACTTGTGAGGGGAGGCCAGATCCCAACTCCTGGTTTGGTGCTGCTCCCTGATCTCCCCATCCCCCTCCCCAGAGTCTCCAGGCCACCACCACTTCCTCCTGTCTGTCCTGAGGCAGCAGTGCTGATGGACCCGGAGTGTCCCCTGCACCAGCACAGCTGAGATCCTGGCCTCACACTCCTGCCTGCTGAGAGCTCCACCTGTAGGGGCAGGAACCTTGCTCAGCCACTGGTGGGTCTATCTGTTATGATCTGTGGGAACCCTGGCTCCTTTCACATCTGTGAACAGAAACCGCCTTGGCCCCAGAGGGACATTTGTAGGGCCAGGCAATGTCCTCAGGTGGGGCAGGGACTCTTAGCACACAAACAGAAATCTCACTTAGAGGAAGGGAAGGTGTGAGGGGCCCCAGAGGGGATTCCCGCTGTGAATTTAGGGGAATCTCCAAGGTAGTGGTGAGAGCAGGGACTCACCTCCATGTCTTTGTGGGGAAGGGAGAAGGGAGTGTATGCATTGGTTCCTTCATTCGGTTATTCCTCTAATCACCCTGCATACACATGCTGAGCAACTGTTCTGAAAAGCGGCAAAATCCTTGCCCTCAGAGTGCCCTCCATTCTACTGGTGATGACGGGAGGGGGGCAGACAATGAACAAACAGATCAAATGCATAGTGAGTTAGATGATGGTGACAAGTGACATGGATGAAAACAAACCAGGGAAGGGGGGCAGAGAGGGCCGGGGGTGGTGGGGTGGAATCTGCCTGCATATAGACCTTCATTCTAGTTCCACATGGAGCTAGACTAGGTTCCTTTTCTCCAAAACAAGCAGGTCATTCTTCAGAAAACCCAGATTTACCCCACATAGGTAAAAGGCAGGCATGTCCAAATATCTGGCAGGGGATGCTCAGAGCCTAGAGGCATAAGGGTGAAGTTCCTCTCCACTCCACACAGGGCCAGTGCATGCTGAGCTGATGGGGTGCATGGGATTGAGTCCAGGAACCTGGGTCCCTCCTTGAATGGTGGGGGTGGGAACAGCAGGATCTCAGTGATCAAGATCAGAATGGATATGTGTCCTGCTGGCACGGCTGCCCTGGAGAGGCAGAGGACTTCTTGCTGGGTGTTGTGAAGTTTACTGGGCCATTAACATGGTATGTCTCTGAAGTCCATCATGTTGTTACATGTTGAAGGGGGGCTGCAGTGACTGAACCTGCATCAGCCACCTTTTGGTTAGGGCCCACAGGAATGCCCTACTTCAACAGTCTATCTGGAGGCTCAGGAAACAGATTGATGAGAGAATGACTTTCCTTTGCCATACTGTCATATTTGAAGGTACTGGGGGTTGGGGCTTCAACATGAATTTTGGGAGGGCCACAATTCAGCCAATAACGGATAGATTGTGGCTGGATCAGGCAAAGCCCTGGAGCCGTGTTACAGAGTGTGGGCTTTATATGAAGGCAAGGGGGCGTCCTTGCAGGCTGCTCCTGTTTGCATTTCACAGAGTCTTCATAGCAGCAATGGGGAAGAACTGGAGAAAAACAGAGATGGCCCTAGAAGGGTTGGGATGTTCTCTGAGAGGACCTGGCAGAAGGGGAGACTCAAGAGGTAGAAACAGCACAACCTGCAACACGTCACCTGTGGGGGGTGGCAGGGGAGGTTCAGGGTGAGCTGGATTTCTGGTTTGGGCTACTGCCTGCACCATGGAAATAATCACGGAGAATTCTGGAGGAGAGCCTTGTCTGGAAGGGGGAAGAAGCTGATCAAGGTGGGTGGCATGTTGAGTGTGAGGGGCCTGTGGGGCATCTGAGTGGAGGCAGGTCTCCAGCTCTGAAAATAATCTGGATGGAGACATGGATTTGGGACTCTTTAGCTCTGGATGGTAATTGCAGCCATGGGAATGGATGAGGCAGGGGTGGTAGCATGAGTTTGAATATTCAGAAGTGAGCTGAAAACTCTTCTTATTAAAACTGGAGATGTGTGTGCCCAGAATGACTAACACCCTGCTGATATGGACACCCAGCTAATTTTCATGCCCTGGGGGCCTGGCGTGGGGAGAGAACCTCTGGTCTCTGGGGCTGTTAACTCCTTTCCCAAGACCCCAGGGCTGTTAATCAGCTTTTGATACGTAATGAGTCACTGGCCCCCCTCCCAGCTGAGTCAGCCCAGGTACTCCTTCCGGGAAGGACACAGCAGGAGCCCGTGTAGACAGCACCACCTGCCTTCTTTATCAGAGGGACTGGGAGGGAGAGGGGCGTGACATCCAGCCCAGTGAGCTGCAGCATCTTGTCTACCTGAGGCTAAGTAATGATGCTGGCAAACATCAAGCATTTGCTGGGCTCGAGGGTGCGTGACACATAATTTTGGTGGTAGCAGCAGATTTGTCTTTTTAAGATGTCTTTTTCGGACCATTTTAAAAATAATAACAGCTGACATTTATAGAGTCTTCACTAGATTCCAGACACTGTGAGGAGCATTATCTCTGTGTCTCAATTCGTTCTCACAGGCAGGCACTGTGGTTGTTCCCATTTTACTAATGAAGACCCCAGGCCTGGAGAAGGGAGGAAGCTTGCATAAGGTGGTGATTTTATAAATGGAGGGGCCTGGCTGTGAACTCCAGTAGGCTGATGTCAGGGCTCCCTCAGTTGATCATCGTGCCAGATGGCTACCACCGAATGTGTTCCGTCATGGAAGCTGGATCTTTGCCTCATGCTGGCCTTTACCTGGCCTGCCTCATAGTCAAACACACCTGGGACTCATTCCCAGCTCCCCTCCTCACAGGCTGGCCCTGCCTACCTCCCTGTATCTTAGTCTTCTGTCTTCTGTAAAATGAGATGAGTGCCTAACGGGATTTTTGGGGGCGGGTTTAAGGATAATGACACCAATGGCCATGACATGCTTAGCTCCATGCCTGGAACGTTGTTGGTGCCTGTGGCAGATGGTGTTCCCCCAAGGTGGCCATGTCATTTTTTTACTCTCTCTTCTTGAACCAGACACACCTTCATCATTTCCTTGGTCAATAGAGTATGATGAAAGTAACACTATGTGACTTCAGAGGCTAGGTCATAAAAGTATCTGCTTGGATCTCTCTGTCTTGGGGCATGTGCCCGGGGAGCCATAAGCCAGCATGTAAGTTGTCCGTGGCCACCATACTGGAGAGAGCATTTGGGGAGGCCCCGGGGAGATAGAGCAATACCCGAGGAGCCCCAGCTGTGCCAGCCCCAGCTGTTTGAGTCTTTCCACCCCGGGCACCAAGCAGAGTGAGGCTAACAGCCCCGCCTTTGGGCCATGGCAGCTGACATTGGGTTGAGCAGAGATGAGATGTCCCCACTGAGCCCTGACCATATTGCAGTTTTGTGAGCAAAATAAATGTTTTCGTTCTAAGCCTCTATTTGAGGCTGGTTTGTTATGTAGCACTAGATAATGAGAAGGATGCTCAACAAATGGCTTTTAATGGCATTTCTTCTGCCTGGATTGCACGTCACTAATTCCAGAAGCGAGCTGTGAATCACCAGAGAGAGGGTAAATTTTGGTCCTGGAAAATCCAAAATGTGTGTCAACCTATATTAGCTGTTTGGGGAGCTAATGAGTGGCTATGAGGCTAAGTGCATAATCTGAGACCGGAGGGTTTGGAACTGTGCAAATGAGTACAAGCAAGATGAAACCCCCATATGCGGCTGTGTAGGAAGGGGGTTGCTCCCATAACTTTCTCTGTGAGGCCTCTGTAGGCCAAGGTCATAGTATAGCTTTCAATATATCATTTTAATCTTCCCCAATGCTTTCTTATCAATAATATTTTAGCCATAGGACAGGGATCATTCACCTCACACTCCAGCTGGGTAACCTGATGCACAGTGAGGGAAGGTGACAAGATTCAATGACATATAGCTGATTGGGGCAGAGCAAAGAAAATACACTCCCCTTGCCTTCAAAGCCTAGCTTCTCAACTTGTTTGCTGTGTGACATTAGGTAAGCTACTTAACCTCTCTGTGCCTCAGTTTTCTCATCTGTAAAATAGGGATAAATATGGTATTTCTTCAGAGGATTGTGGTGATGATTAAATCAGACATTCCCTGTGAAGTGCTTAGGACATTACTGGCATGTAGGAAATAGCTAGGAAGTGGCTGAATTTGGGGCTTAAATCAGCTCATCTAATCCCAGACTCCACACTGGTGAGCCCAACTCCTGGAAATTTCCACCAATACCCCAAAAGGAGTCCAGACAGCAATATTCTAGGGCCCCCACCATTCCCAGTGGAACATGATTTTGAGTCCTCCCTGGCCACCCTTCTCTTTCACCATGCCTTGAATATACGAGGCCCTGAACTGAGGCCACCACCATCTCTCTTTTATTAATGCAGCTCAAGATTACATTGGTTTTTTGGCAGTCACATCAGACTATTGACTCATCTTGAGCCAGCAGTCAACATCCTAAGTGTTCTTATCACACATGCTAGCCTCAAGCTGCATTCTTTCCCATCTAGGATTGTGCAGTTGGAGGTTTGAACAATTGACTTACAGAATCATGTAGCTTGTTAGATTTCACTCATTTGTTATAGCCCGCCTAAGAGAGAGTCAGGTAAGCTCCCTCTCCCTGGGCACCTATGCTTCTAATATACCCTTCCTTTTTTCTTAAGGTAGTTTGAGTGGCTTGCCACAAAAAAATAAACTATAGAATGACTTCTGAGTAGTCTACAGGTAGGAAGAAGAAAGGTAGGGTGTGGATCATGACAGAATGCAAGGAAAGCAAACAGGGAGCTTGTGCCACATGCCACCTCCAAGCCTGTAGCAGACGTTAAATATCTTTTCTGCTCTGGATATGGCCTCAACTTTGATTAGCTGCCACCTGAATAGGACAGAGCTGAGGACAGAGACTGTGTTCTAAGAGGATACTGGCATCATTACTCAGGCTTTTAGCATATTGGTTGTTCAGATGGCTCCCAATCTCCCTGAATGTGTATTGGCGTGTAAGCCACATTTTTCCAGCTTGCCCACAGGATAGAATGATATTTTTGTCATGTCTAATTTCTTGCCGACTTACAGATTCTCTAAATGGCCACGTCGCTTGATCCTGCTAGTCTAGCAATAGAGTGCATGCTGCTTGCTCAGCTGACCACTGGGTGGCCTGTGAGCCCCTCAGAGAGTGGACTGAACCCAGTCCCAGAGCCTGATGGACATCACATCTGCAGTTAGCAGGGAGGAGCCAGATTCTGTGCAGGGCATTTCTACTAGGTGCCGTAGCCCAAGTGATGTTAAGGTTTTGGGCTTTGCAACTGTATTGCTTGGATTTGAATCTCATCTCTGCCTCTTCTTAGCTGTGGGACCTTAAGCAAGTTACTTATCTTTTCTTTGCCTCAGTTTTCTGATCTTTAAAATGGGATAAAGGAGTTAACGCATGTAAACACTTTTGATACAGTGCCTGGCACATGATTAGCCATCAGTAAAGATCATCAGGTTCTCAACCACCCAAGCAAATGAAGAAAAAAAATGTGATAGAGTTATGCTTCTTTAAACAATGGAGAGAAGAAATTCACAATCGTTGGAATCATTTAGATGTTCCCTGAGGGCTACTTGTGTCTTCCCACCCACTCTGATGTGGGGGTATAGAGGAAAAAGGATCTGGAACTGCTTCTAAATGGGGCATTCAAAAGTAAGCTGGTGCCTTTTAATTTTTCAAAAAAATCCAGAGGCCAGTGACTGTAGCTGGTATTCTCTCTTCCTTTTCTGGGAAAGTTCATGGGTTCTTGGCACTAAATAAGCTTAGTTCTCTGCAGCTTCCCACAAGGAAATTAAAATTTCAATTCCTGCCCAAAAGTTTAGTTATCGCTAATATAATCATTGGTGCTGTCACTGTATGTCTGCAGGAGCCGGGGGTGGGCTGGGGGAGGAGGGGATTTGACAGCACCAATGTTTGAGAAAGCATTCTTCCTCTGGCTCTCCCTTCCAGACACTCAGGCACAGCATGAGTGTGTGCATGCACACCTAATCACTTACACACACTCACACAATTCCCTCAGCACACAGCAGCACAACCACACACATTTGTACACAAAGGAATGGGCTTTCTCAGAGGCAGTTATTATCCTGATTTAATATCCTGATTTTTAAAAACTGAACTCAACCAACATTTTGGGGGTACCTACTTAGTCCGAGCTAAGCCTTGAGGGGGAATATGGGGTACTACAAGCGTGATTATGTCTTAGTCCTGCCTTCTAGGGATTCCACAGCAATGTATCGGAGAGAGAAACACTTATCAGCATCTAAGAAAAGGTAGATTGTGATAAGGGCTACATGAGGGGTTAAAGAGTTGCTCAAGTTTGCTTTATTTCTTTAACTATTTTTTATGTGGTTCTGGAGTAGTTTCACACATCCTCAGTGTAGTTTTGGAGTCAACCAGCCTTGTTTTGCATTAGTCTGGATTTGAGTATTGAATTGCAATATTTAAGAGTAGTGACACTTTCTGAGCTTGGTTTCCTAGTCTATAAACAGGATATTAATATCATCTCCCTGTGTGTGTTAAGATTGTGTTTGGCTGCAGACAACAGAGGTCAGATGGCAGTGGCTCAACCAAATAGGAGCTTATTTTCTCATGGAACAAGTAGTTCAGAGATGGACAGTCCAGGGTTGGTACTGTTGTTCGAGGGACTCACTGAGGACCTGGGCTCCTTCTGCCTTGCTGCTCAAATATGCAGGGCCACACGGTGTCTACTCCAGTTTGAGACAAAATAGCAAGAGACCAGCTGCACCTGTTCCCCTTTGGAGAGCTTTCTGGAGAGCCCCATTTAGTGACTATCTTGTACGTCATTGGCCATGACTGTGACAGGATGACCAACCCTACTTGCAAAGAAAACTGGGATAGCAGGTATTTTAACTGGACATATTGGTGCCTCAAAACTGAGGTCCTGTGAGGAAGGAAGGAGGGGGAGACCCCAGCAGTATCTGCCACACTATCATGGGGGGAGTTGTTGAAAGGATTCCCTGAGATAATTCATGTTAAACTCTTGACCCAATGTCTGCCATGTGGTCTCTATTATCATGGACTGAGACTCTTCTCGGTGTCTTCTCCGAGGAGCCCCCAGAGAGATGACCAGTGGACACTCGGTCTCCTCACTGTCCTGGGACTCTCCCTGGCACGACCTATCTGAATCTGACTCATAGCTCTTGACTGAGGAGATCTCAGCAACTCCAGAAAGTCTCTCCCCTCACTTCTCTGGTCCTCAAAGGTATCACCTGCTCTTTGGAAAGCCTGTAGCACAAAATGACTGTATCCCTCAAATGCAATTTAACATATACTTCCTAGTATGACTAAATCTACTTTTGTATATTTATTTCTTCTAACTAGTTTATTTCTTGAGGGTAGGAATTACGTGTTTTCCCCCTCTACATGCCTTCCTCTGAGTTCTTATTATTGGTTCTTCCAGATGCCCACATTGACTAGGTTATAAGGCATTCTGAAGTAGCCAGTTTTTATTTAAGTTGTTGGTAGGGCTGGGGATGTGATATGCCAGGGATTTGCTCACATGTGTGCAATACTGAATAACACTTTGCACATTTGCTTACATTGGTTTTCAGAGTTCAGATAGCCAAAGTGTGGTCTAGCAAATATGTGCTGTGGTCACGCTCTGAACAAGAGGAATAAAAAGTGAGGTTTAGAATGCCTAGCTGGAATCAAGCGTTCGTTCATTCACTCATTCATTCCATCCACTGAGCGCCTGCTGTGTGCTAGGCACAGTACTGAGTATGGACTCTTGTTCCTGTGCCTCTTTCCACAACTTCTTCCCATCTTGAGGCAAGATAAGCTCCTTTGCTCACCAACACTCACTTTCTTCAGGTTTTGACTCAAAGGGACTTCACTGGGCCCATCAATTTCAAAACCATTTCATAAACTCAACTCAGACCCTTGCTTTCGAGGGGATCCCTGACAAATAATTAAGAAGGAAGAACATAAAGCAGGACTATTGTGGGTGGGAAAGCCCCATACGTACCTGCTCCTTTTCTAGCAGCTCATGTCATAGTCCCTTTGGGGTCCCCAAATGAACTACTGATACCCCCCTCTCTCCCAATTCAGTGGAAAAGATAGGATGTCTTCAAGTAAAATTGGATTTCATCCCTTAAAATGAACGAATTCAGCAAATAATTTCCGAGCCCTTTTTGTATATAGGTACTGTGCTGGCATGGGTCACAAGAACACAAAGGTACCAAATCAATTAAGTAACTGATTAGATATTTGATTAGACTGTGCTAGCTAATGGGATACCTTTATCTTTGTAAGACTGATAGAGTACTTTCTATGTGCTAAGCCCCATGCTTAATGCCTTATGTGCATTTTCGCCTTGGGTCCTCTGAGGATTTACATCAACACTCTGAGGTAGGTGGGAGATAGAGTAATATCCTTTACCTTCCCAACCTCCTGCTTCATGTCAAATCCATGAAGGAGGGGGATGGTTGGAGACCTAAAAACAGGATCTGATATTCTGGGGAGAGATCACTTGTTGATCAGGGTGTCCCATGCCATAGGGTAACTAAGATGTGGTTTGATGGGACCATCATAGCAGAGTCTTTAGTATGGATGAGCCAAAGTTGGGGCCCAGAGAGAGGACACAGACAAGTATCATAGGAGGACAACCTGCATTTGCTGTGCCATTGTAATATCAGTTGTGGACACTTTAGAAGTGGGTATGGCAAGGGGAGAAGCCAGTACCCAAGCCCAGAGGGATGACATGCCTCAGTGGAGGCCAGCCCTGGCGTTGGGTGGTACCTGGATCTGCCAGGATGACATATTATCTGGAACAGATGACTTTCTCATGAGGCCAGGAGGGTAAGAAAAAGCCTTCTGGGAACTTAGCTTCTCACCTGGGGAGACAAGGAGAAGGGAAGGGAGAGAACTTTCTATGAAATTGATTAAATTAACCCAGAGGGATTGGCTTTAACCAGAGAAGTGATGGAGTTATCATGATGTAGAAAGTGTAAGAGTTTTTTTCACCATTCTCAGAAATAGTGGTTCCAGAATTGTGACTGAATTTTATATTCACAAGAGAAGTTTAGGTAAAACCATCTTTCAATATCTTCTTTTTTAGTCTTCTACTCTTGACTTGCCCTGCAGAGTCTCTTCATAACCTGAAGTGCCTGCCAGGACCAAGGTAGATATCAAACCTATGAATAATGACTGAGGCCTCATGAGTAGACTCTACAGTTGCCCTGAGGGAGCACATGTTCACATTCATCTTTCAAGTGATGGAGAAACCAGAGGCTGACTCACCCCTCGGTGCAGAGGGGGAAGTCATGGTGCCGTACTAGAGTCCCTTTGGCTTCTGGTTTCTTCTAGGTGGGGTTGAGATGGCCCTGGAAGGAGTGCATGAGAAAAGGGGGTGGGAGGTACTGGGAAGAGAAGTGGCAGCTATTTTGGACAAGGGGTTCTTCTGGTCTTTACCCAGACCCAGGCGCCAGTTCAGAAGTTCAGCTCCTTTCTCAAAACCCCCTCCCAGATTCACACACAAAACTGTCCCTCACCACCCTGGCTAGGACTGACCCTGCCTGGAGGCCCTTTTCTCTTCCAAAGGCAGAAAGAGGAAGGAATTACAGAAAAGAAAAACAATAACAAAAAACCCCTGCTCTGTAGAGAGAAATGAGGGCAGCTCGATCCCTCCTTTCCTTGGTGTATAATTTCTTTCTCACCAGATGAGGTTGCAGAGGAAATCGAAATACAGCCATCCCCACAGTATGGGTTCAATTTACGGAAATTCAATATACCAACTTACAAACCAGATCAATTAAAAGGTGATTATTCACTTTAGAGTCAACCACTTTGTTTCAGCACAGGATTCCTTTAAGCAGTAGTTCTCTAGGGCCTTTAAGAATTTGCTTTCAGATCATGGATATTTAATGGAAGACAGAGGGAGGCAGAAAAACAATTAGGAGCCATGGTCTGCTATAGACCCAGGAGGAGTAAAGAATAAAGGTAAAGAACCTCTGAAATTATTTGAATCAATAGGAAAACAGGATGGATTTCCTGAATTCAATTTATAGGCAGCTTTAGGTAGCATTATAAAATATTAACTTTTAAAAACCTAACATTCACTACTATGTGCTGAACTTGATGGTTTACTTACATGAATCCTCACAATAGTCCTGAGAGGTAGATATTATTATTCCCATTTGTAGATGAGTAAACTGAGGCCCAGGGTAGGAAGAAACTTGTCAAAGGTCATAAATTACATTCATGTCACATATTACTCCATAAATCAAAAGTCAAAAATTCAATTGTGGGTGTGTGAATGTGTCTCTTTATTTTTTGGTACGAAGCATAAGGGGTTAATCAGCAGTCACTCTTCTATTTAAAAAATGTTCTTTAAAATAGCAGACTATTTTTGGATAGAGTGAATTAAAGAGTAAACATGATTCTCACTGTTAGTTTATTTTCACTGAGTACACACACTCCTCCAACAATAATTCATCCAGGATGTGAGCTGGAACTCATTAGAAATCACCAGGCCTGGGGGAGAAGATAAAACCACCATTAAAGACATCTGAGCCCTCTAGAACAATTTATTATCTTGCATTTTATTTTTAATAGGAGACACTAATTCACATGAGAACTCCCTGGGTGCCCTATAATTGTCATGGGTCTCTGGAGTGTCCAGGCATGTGTTGGCTCCTGGGCTGGACCAGGTACCAGGTCTTCATGGAGATGCCAGGCCTGGGAACTCCTTGGAACCTCAATCAGCCTGGCGTTGTGCAAGGACCATCTCTCTTGCTATGAAACAGGACGTGTGTTCAAGTAGCTCCGTATGAGTGTACTATTTTTTCTCAAAAATTTCTCCATTCATCCCAACGGGAAGGTGAGACCTCAGCCTATGAGATCAGGTTCAATACATTAAGGTAAGTAGCAGAGTGGCCATTCTGAGAGCCAGATTCTCCTGCTTAGCTAAGTGGGTCATAGTGATCCCCGGTGGGCCTCAGGTCCCTCGTCTGTAAAAATGAGGTGCTGATGTGGTCTGAGGCCCTTTTCAAAACAGTGGTAGAGTTAGAGAGGCAGAGTTGAGGGAAGACATCCTGGAGTTCAGTTCTCTGCTCAGTCCCTTCCCACACTGGGGTGTTGAATATAACAACAATGATAGCAAAAGAATGTTGGATGTTTACCAAGTGCAAGACATTATCCTATAAGTAGGCATGATCATTATTTCCATTTGAGGGAATTGGACCATAAAGGGACTAGGTGACTTACCCAAGGTCACAGGGATCCAGGTTGTCTAACTTCAGGTCCTGCACTCCCAACCACTATAACTGTCATCTGTAAAATGGGCATAAGGACAAACCTATCTCATAGAGTTCCAGTGAGGATAAAAAGACATCACGAATTAAAGCGCGTAGCATAGTTCCTGGCACATGGCAATAGATTGTTAAGTAAATTGGGTTTGTTTAGCTTAAAGAAGCTAATGAGACTAGGAGACTTAATTATTGTCTTCAAATATATAAAGGATTTTTAATGATTCACTTATGTTTGATGAATATTGAGCCTCTACCAAGCCAGACTTTGTATTATTTTTAAGTCTGTGTCATCCAGGAAGAGAATTTAATTTAGATGGGAGAAATTTAATTAGACATAAAAATAACTTGACCTTCATACTGGGTATAAAATTCTAGAATAAATGATTGCAATTATCTATGAAGGTTGTATCCATGGTTTTTAAATAGAGAATTATTATTTGCAGAGGTACAATTGTGCAGGTTGTGTACTGTGCAAAATGAGGGACTGCCAGTTACACCATAATCTATGTGACTAGGACTCTCTGGCATTGTGCAGTACACCATCCTATTTGTCCTTAAGTGTTTAGTAGGTTGAGGCTGGTTCTATTCTAACTGTAGGGATTCATGGCTTTGAATAAAGGTTGAAAGTTGAGATGATTATGTAGGAAAGTTGAGCATGTGGCTTGCACAATATAAGTCACCATTTAGGGTTCCATGGCAGCCATTGATAATAGACATGGCTGCAGAATCCCTTTCCACACCACACTTCAGGAACATGCTGTCAATAAATCAGACCTGCCACTTTGTGAAAACACAGAAGTTGTTGGTATTAGGCTGGCGGCCTTGGTGAATCAGAAAGGAAGCTTTTGGCTACAAATAACAGAAACCAAACTAAAAGAGTTTTAACAGTAAGAATAAGTTACCATCTTTTTTTTTTTTTTTAAACCTGAGATGTACAGGTATCTGAGGGCACACACACACACACACACCACATTTTCTATTTTTAACATTCAGATATTGGGTGTGACATGCAATTGCTATTGCTAAGCCTGGCCTGTTGCTCATGCATTAACCTTGCAGAATGGTGATGGCATTTTGGAAACCACACCCAAAGGTTTGAGAGGGGAAGGAAACCTCTTGAGAAGCACTGTATCACTGAAACTCTTGATGGCACATATGGAAAAACTTGAACACTGACAACTCTTAGTGGAAAAGTGACTCAGGAGAGTTAGACTCTCAATGTGATGCATATTTAGTAATACCTTAACTAATTTACTTCATATATGTATTTCTATGAATGTACAAAAGTGATATGTGGTATAAAAACATCTAGACATGATCTTCTGAACAAAATTGAGGTCCTGCTAACAAGGGAAGATCAGAGGAAGGGCTGTTGGGTAGTCAACCAGAAATGTCTGCAAGTAGGTTATATTTTCTTTGCCTCAGTATCCTCATGTAAAATGGCAATAATAATAACTACCTCAAAGGGTTGTTTTGAGGATTAAGTAATACATGCAAAATACTTAGACTAGTTGCTGATATATAAGACTCAAAAAGTGTTAGCATTTATTGATATTGTTCTTATTCTAGTTTTTATTATAATTAGAATGCCACCCTAAATCTAAATACTATACTGAGAAGCTTATGTTCTGGTTGTAGAGGCATGACTTGGGAACAAGTAGAGAGCCTCTTACTTCCTAGCCTTTGCACATACTCTCCCTTCTTCTGAAACACTATTTCCAATCACCTCAACCCCACCTTAGCCTGGCAAATTCCTATTCACCCTGTGGTGTCAGCTTAGTTGCTTTGCTCTTCCCAAACTTTAGGTAACCTGTCTATGCTGAATACTTTAATAATCTCCATCATGATGGCAATATTATGTTGCAATTTCTGGTGCATAACACAAAGTAGGTTTGCGGTGTGAACTTATTGCATAAAGAAGTGTTGTAAATGACAGAAAAACCCAATCTAACCAATTTTAATCAAAAGAGAAACTTACAGACTTCATAACTGAAAGCCCAGAGGTTTGGCTCAATCCAGCATTGATATTCAGTTTCTTTTCATCCCTCAGCTTTTCCTTTCTTAGTGCTGACTTCATTTCCAGGCTTTCCATGGTATTCTCTGGCACCTCCCGATTCTCATCTTTCCAACTCAAGCCCAGTGGCAAAGAGCATATTCATCTTTCCCAGTAGTCCCACCAAATTCTAATTGAGTACATGTTCATTCCTGAAAAAATCACTGTGGCCAGGGGTGGAGTTGAGGTGGAGGTTTCCCCCTGTGGAGCACGTGGGCTGAGAGAGGTAGTGATTTCCAAGGGGACATTTGTGATACTACATTAGAAGTGGGGTTATAATAGCTAAGATCTGGAAACAGCCCAAGTGCCCCACAGTAGATGAGTGGATAAAAAAAGCTGTTGCACATTTACACTATGGAATACTATGCAGCTATAAAGAGGAAGGATCTTTTATCCTTTGGCACAGCATTGAGGGAACTAGAAAGTATTATGCTAAGTGAAATAAGCCAGTGAGAGAAAGACAAGTACCACATGATCTCACTTATATGTGGAATATAATAAACAAAATAAACTGATAAATAAAGTGGATCCAAAGACATAGAAGCATGGAACAGACTGAGGGATCTCAGAGGGAAGGTGGGGAGGGAGGTGTGGGTGGGGAGAGATTAATCAAAGAACTTATATGTTTATAAGCATAACCCATGGACACAGGCATTGATATGGGGAAAGCCTGGGCGTGAGATGGATGTGGGGTGGAGGGGATGAGTGGGGATAAATAGGGGACATTTGTAATATTCTCAACAATAAAGATAAAGAAACTTAAAAAAAAGTGGGGTAATAGTGCTGGACCGCAAAATATTATATGTTCACTATAAAATGAATGAGTGGATGAGTGAATAAATGATACAGGACCAACTAGTAAAATCAGGTATAGTGAAGAAAGGTATTTGTGGTAGAGCAAAATAATGGCTCCCCAAAGATGTCCACCGCATAATTCCTGGAACCTGTGAATATGTTACTTTACATGGCAAAGGGCAATTGAGGTTGATACATAAAATTAAGGTTGCTAATCAGGTGACCTTAAATAAGAAAATTATCCTGGGTTATCTTGGTAGGTCCAATGTAATCACAAGGGCACTTAAAAGGGGAAGGCAGAGGCAGAAGATGTGAGAGTAATGTGACATGAGAAGTACTCCACTCACTGATGCTGACTTAAAGATGGAGCAAGGGGGCCATGAGCCAAGGAATGTAGGCATCCTCAGAAAGCTAGAAAAGGCAAGGATATAGGTTCTCTTGTAGAGCCTCCAACAAGGAAGGCATCTCTCCAATAACTTGATTTAGTCTAGTGAGACTCGTTTTAGACTTCTGACATACATAACTGTAAGATAAACTAATGGGGTTCAAAAAATATAACAGATATTCTATATAGAGAATGAGTAAACAAATGAATGAATGATACAGGACCATGTAATAAAATCAGGGTAGGAGAAAAGTGCCATAGAGTTCAAAGAAGGGCGAGATCTTTGTAGGTATAGTCAAGAAAGAGTCCTTAAGGATGGCAGGCTAGTGGTTGTAGTATTTTATGAGCTGAACAAAAGGAGAAGGATTTCTGGCTGAGAAATGTGAAGTGTTCAAAGGTAGGAATGGACTGACATACTGTGACTGTCACTGAAATTTCAGGTTACAGTTGGAGATGAGTGTGAAACGGGGTTGGGTAGGTAAGAAAGGGGAGGCTGATGCAGGTTTTGCAAATCTCAGATAAAAATGTGTCTGTCTGTTCCAGTGAGTCAAGAGAAGGCAGTATAGGTTTTTGAGTAGAAACCTTTCATGATGAAATCAGTGGTGCCTGGGAATTAGGGGAGAGCAAAGGTCATAGATGGGCCAAGCTGGCAGTGTGGAACTGGAGAGCAGGTAGCCTGTCTGCAGGAACAAAGGCTGGAACTCAGCAATTGAATAGAAATAGGGGTAAAAATGAGGGTGGGAACAGAGAACTCTGAAAGGCAAGGGATCTTAACTTGGGCTCTCATCTCTCCATGACTTCAGGTAGTCAACAAACCTCCCAAGGTTAGATGAAAATTTGGGGTGTTTGCCAGTTTTCTTGGGGAGAGGATCTACATCCTTCATCAGATTCTCAAAGGGCTATGTGACTCCAGAAAGGTAAAAGTCACTGATGTGTTTTTAATACACTTTATTGAAGTATAGCATACATATAGACGAGTGTACATATTATAAGTACACAGAATGCTGGATTTGCACAGACAGATATCCCTAAGCAACAGCATCCAGATCAAGAAATAGAACCTGCCAGTACCCCAGAACCTGCCTCTCAAGTCCGTTCTGGCCATGGTGACCCTGACCTTGAGTTCTGGTAGGTGTCAAGCTGGGGCTGTATTACCTTCAGCACCACAGGGATGCACCCACCATTTCTAAAAACAAGTATAGGCTAAACCCCCACATTATCAGGGCTTTCCTCTGGGGTTTTTAGATAGAATCGGATGAGAGAACCACTTCAGTGGTTTCCAAACAGCTCCATGTAGCTATCTCAGTGCGGAAATGCTGCTAGCAGACCCCCTCCCTGGGTTTTGACCATCTGATTTGTAGCCAAACCGGAGCTTTCCCCCAGGGCCTAAAATCTCTGTGCTTCACTCCATTTGCTGCATTAGTCACCATAGTCTTGGGGGCTGGACCTCGAGAAGAACAAAATGTAATTTGAGCATTTCATTTTATGAGTTGATCATTATTTGGTTTCCTTTCCTGGTTCAGAATCAAGGGCCAGGAACACAGGTTCTTAAGTACATAGTTACCGTGGCATTTTTTTAATGCTGCAGCGTGTGGCTAAAACTCGTTGGAGGGTAAGAGGATTAGACAGCGAAACGGCATCTGGTAAATATTAATAGGAAGTCATCCCGCAAGGGTGAAATAGTGCATTCCAGCAGACCTGAGGCTGGAGGAGACAAAGATGAGACATAATAGGGTTCAGAACCTATATGCCTTTTCAAACAATAGTCAGATGAATAATGGTAACTAGATTTCAGATTCAGCTTCCGCCGAAGCACATAAAAGCAGGAAACGCAAGCAAAAAGAAATGAGGTGAAGTTTTTTGTGGCCTCGCCAAGAATAATGGATACTGTCAGGGAATAGGACCCAAAAATGAAAATTAAATTTCCTCAGAGAAGGCAAGGGTGGGGGAGGGAGGTGAGACTACCATATCTTCCTTGGCGCAGGTCCACAGGCTCACTTGCCTTTCCCACCAGTCATACCAGGCCCCTGATGCGGTCACACTCCATCACCACAGGTTTCCAGGGGCTACCCTAATCCTTGAGTTTTGTTGGAATTTTGTGATATTGATTTCTGTGGGGCTTGACATCCTCTGGGCTTTCAAACCCTTTTCGCTTTGGAGAGAATTTCATTATGATGGTATTTGTTGTTCTGGGCAGGGCCTGACCCTGGGAAGGATTGGAAGGCTGTGGGATCTGTGTGGGTCACTCGTCCCTGTCCTCTCTTCCCTCCAAGCCCTCTTCTCTTTGCCTTTTCTCCCTGCTGCTCCTCATGCTCAGCTCGCTCTTTTCTTCCAGCCTGAGTTGGCCCTACAGACCAAGAAATCCCACCCCTTTCTGGGGTGTGGGTTGAGTTTTTAGTGTGAAAAAGGCTGTCACTATCAGAGGTGGCACTTTTAGTGTCACCTCTGCTTGTATATTATTATTAGAAAATGTGTGGCCAAAGCTAATAAGATTTCAGAAAAGCTCTTTAAAATGTTCATTTTTTTCCTATTTATCATAGGAAATGAATAAAATATATTTGAACATAAAATGAATAATATACAAAGGTACTTTAACATAAAAAATAAAGGTGCCCTGAAAAGTTTCATTTAAACGTGGCAGAGTAAACATGTCTAGAGAGCACGCTGACTCGCCCAACAGAATATCTAGAGATTCAGGAACTGGAGGCACTGGGCTCCTCTCATGCAGGTGGCCTGAACACAGGATCACAGGTTTAAAGCCTTATTAAGGAGCAATTAGACCCTCGGGGCCCCTCTCCCTGTTTGGCAGCTGGGCAACTCTCTCTCCCAGCTGAAGACAGAATGTGTCTCCTTTATAGGGGTGAAGCTGAGAGGTTCTGCACTTGAATCACAGCTGAGCATAGGGGTGATTCACTTTATTAAAAATAGGGATTAAGTGAAAGGCTCTGTGTTGAATGTGGAGGTCCCAGCTTCCATCTACCACTCAACTCCCAGAATGTAGCAGTCAGCCTCACCCCTCCACAGGTAGGCTGAATGGTTGTTCTCAGGGGAATTAGACTAACACAGCTATGGGTCCTTCCTGGTCAGTGCTTCCTTCTAAATGAATGAACAAAGCTTCAGTCTTGGTATGAACTGCTATAACATAATGCCACAGACTGGGTAGCTCATAAACAACAGAAATTAATTTCTCACAGTTCTGGAGGCTGGGAAGTCTATGATCAAGGTGCTGGCAAGGTTAGGTGAGGGCTCTCTTCTAGGTCTTTGCACAGACCAGGTAGTTCTGTGGATCTCTTTTATAAGAGCATTCATCCTCTTCATGAGGGCTCCACTGTCATGACTCAGTTACCTCCCAAAGGGGGACACACAATCATTCAGACCCTAGTGGCCTCCTCTCAATGTAGCCAGATACTAAGGATAACTTCTAACTTGAAACACAGATTCCAAAATGAATTAACAAGGCAAATAAAACAATGCAGTGACAAAAAGAAAGGTTTAAAAACATATATTAGTATTATCTTCAGAGTACTAAGAAATCATATCTGTGAGACAAGAATAGAATGATGTAAAAAAGGACTCAGATTTTTAACAGTTAAAAATATGGTAGCAGGAATAAAAGTTTCACTAAAAGGCTGCATGGGAAAGTAGAGGAAATCTCCCTGAAAGTAGGTGGGAAAAAGGAAAGACAGAAGATAGGGAGAAAACAGAGGCTCTATCTAGGCTCTATTAACTTACAGTTAATAGAATTCTAGAAAGTGGCAATAAAGGAGCTAAAGGAGAAAATAATATCAAAGAAATAATATTTCCTATAACCGAAGAACCTGAGTTTCTAGATGCAAAGTGTTCACCAAAGTGCTCAAAACAATGACAGTAAAAGGACCCCCACAAAGCACATCATTGCTAAATTCCAGAGTGCCAGAAATGGAGCCCTCAAAGCTTCCAGGGAGAAGAAACAGATCATATATAAAGGAGAAAAGTCCGAATGGCATGGATTTTTTAATAGCTACATTGGAAACTACAAGTCGGTGAAGAGGTGCCTTTACATTGTTGAGGAAAAAGGACATCCATTCTAGAATTGGTTTCCTACTTAACCTACGAATCAAGTGTGAGGACTGAAAAAAGGCACTTTCAGATATGTAAGATCTTGAAAATTTTCATCTTTTAGTAAGGACAGCAGCCTTGCCTCAACCATCCAACTGGGAGGGGCCAGCGGGACCAGCAGGTGTTCCACTGCTCAGGGTAAAATTCAAGGGATGATCCATCGGATTAGTACTTCCCCCTTTTGGAGGAGTGGGCAAGGGACAGATAGAGGAATGGAAGTATGTCATTCAGGAGGGGAAGGGGGAAAGACTCCCCACAATACCTAACCGAGTGTCTGGCGCTTCATGGCTGCTCAGTAAATGTTTATTAATGAGAAGAAGCCAGTGATCAGAAGCTAATGAGAAACACAAAAGGGAAAGAAGCTCAGAGAGGGCTTCATGGAAGAGGGAGCACTCAGATTCATCTTCTCCATCCATCTGTGGCCTGAGTCTAGGGCACAGCTCCTCTGAGATTTTGTAATTAAAATGTTTCTCTGAGTAGCTAACACATACACCAAGCTGTATAGCCAGGGAACATAATTACCTGTCATTGCTTCCATCACTCGTTGGCTGGAACTTTTGTATCAATTAGTAATTGTCATTGAAGTTGTATTTAAATAAATAATATGATCTAAAAGTCGTTAAATTTTTATTCCACTAAACTTACCTCATAAAACTTGGGCCTTCTGAGGGATTACTGACACAAGGAAAAATAAATCTCAATAAAGCTTCCATATACACTTGATTAACAACGGAATCATATCCAAAAGTTGTATACCAACCCACCATGCTTATCAATAAACAACCCCTGGAGCCAGCCCACACCCATGCGTGGATATTGGATGACAGGTGGCACAATTGAAAAATTTGGATGTCTCCACAATCGATGGCAGAAAGGAGGAAGGACACTGAGGTGAGAGCATTGTGTATGCAGAAAGGCTGTGCAAGAAACGTTCAGGGGATGGTGAGTACACTCATTTGGCTGATTAGCTAATCTGCTCATTAATCACTCTGCTTCTCTGTCAAAAGCAAGCATTTGACTCTTGTCTCCCAGAGAAACTGCCTTCTTAGGGGAAGAAAGTTATTAACAAGAATTTAGAGGTGCTTAGGGAATACTAATAAAATGTGTGGGTGACCAAATTTGTGAGCTCCCAATAAGTGTCCCCCTGTATGTCTGTGAGAAACAAAATTGGGGCTAGCTCAGTCGGTTCCAGTCTCTGTTACAAAGCCAGCATTGAGTAGACCAGCTGGCTTTACCTCAGACTATGCCCTTCTCACACTACCGGGTCAACAACCCTATATAAGTGATAAAGTGCTTTCTCAGAGTGGTCATACCAACTTCACACTTTTGTTGGTGGGGCAGGGGCAGGCTCTGGGTGCCTTGGGATAAAGGGCATCCTTAGAATCTATCCCCCTCCATTGGCCAGACTAGCTCAGAGTCACAAATTCGTCAGCAGGGCCCATCCACTCTCGTCCCCCTCTCTGTGGGTGGGCCTCCTTCTCTTCTGCTGTGGCTGAGCTTCCACCATGTGGCAGAGGGTCAAGGGGCATGGCCACAGTCACCCCCAAGGTCATAGTAACCAAGCCTAGCAACCTTGGGAGAAAAACAGAATTCTCCCCAACCTATTTCAGAAGGCTTAGAGCTTTGGAAAAGACTGATTACTGTCTTGGATTTTTTTGCCCAATCTTTCAACCATTCTCTCTAGCCAGGGGAATGAAGATGGGCCAGATACTAATTTTTGTCAGAGGAATGGACAGGGAACTGAAATCTGCAGTTTCACCAGACTCACATTGAGAGCATAATGAGGGTGCAGCGATGTCATGAATGGAGGTGTGTGCATGGGGAAGCTGTTATCCAATGAATCAGAGGAGAGATCAGATAAAGCAAAGTAGCAGATGTACCCCATACCATGGGAATAAAAAATTAAAAAAAAAAGAGCAATAAGTCTTGAGTGAAAAGAAGCAGAACTTGGAGAAATTCTGGAGAGAAGGCAATACCTTCAGAAGATTTCTTTAGGGTGCTGGAGGCTTTAGGCGTGACTGGAGAAGAAGCTGTTAAAGGCATAGGCTAGCCTCTGACATTGTTGGAAATGTGTCTGCAAGAGGCAGCCATACCTCTTCCCATGTGAAAGTCTGCCATCTGTGCTGGCTGGAGGAACTAGGATACTGACCCTTGGTGGCCTCTTGGTTTAAACGTATTTTCTCTAACTTAAATAACAAAGATGTCAGGACCTTCTTCTCATTACTTTGGGAAGTTTCTTTTTCTTTAAAAAATTTTTTAAAAAAATACATTTTTATTGATTTCAGAGAGAGGAAGGGAGAGGGAGAGAGAGAAACATCAATGATGAGAGTCATTGATCAGCTGCCTCCTGCACACCCCTTGCTGGGGGTCAAGCCCACAACCTGGGCATGTGACCTGACTAGGAATTGAACTGCAAACTCCTGAATCATAGGTCGATGCTCAACCACTGAGCCACATTGGCCGGGCTTTGGGAGGTTTCTTTGCCATTGCTGGTGGCCATTGAATTGTCAGGAGGCCTGAGAATTTAACTCAGGGAAACCTAGTGTTTTTGTTTAAGCCCTATGAAATTCACTGCATCCTGAAAGGTAGTTTGCATCATGGCACAGTGAGCTCTGGTGGAACACCATGGATATGGAGGGGGCTATTGAATATTTAGATACACAAAAGTGACCAAGGAAACCACAGGGAAGTGTGAGTCAGCTAAAAAGAAAATCTGCTGATTTCCTGGAAAGAGTAAGTAATGAAAGAGGCATTTCCCCTTGACATATCTCCAAGGTAACATTTTGGTGTTGCAGTATATATCAGAATCATAAATTTGTTCACCAGGATGGCTACTGAGGCTGAATGATAGAGGGTACTTAGAGTATTGTGTTAATTCTGAAGCGGTGTTTGGGCTCAGCCAGGATCAGTGCTATAGTGGATATAGTGAAGCATTCCAGTACCATAGAAATGAAGCATGGTGCTATGCATCCACTACATTTGTCTTCATCAAGAATCTCATTCCTGAGGACTTGTCCAAGGAAACAGTTATAATGGAAGAAAAAAATGCTATATGCCACAAAAGTATTCTCCTTGGTCTTACTTAGTATAGCAGCAATTTGTTCTACAGAAGAGGAATGGTCACTTGTTACAATTAAGTTGTTGACCATGGAGACCATGTATAAACATGAGAAAACATGCAACATAATAATGTTGAGGAACAAGAAAACACATATACATGTAATGATTGCAACTAGGTAAAAAAAGACATGATACACACACATTTGTGTGCATGTAGGGGACATTTCTTTCATGTTCACTAGTATATGGAACACGGTTCTTATCAAATGGTAGGTATACATTAAATACTTTACTATTTTAATGCTAGTTTTATATATTTTACAATAAAAATATGTCTCCAAAGACAGAATTAAAGCTAAAACAAAAAAATCTAAGCTGCCAAAAGTTAATGTTTTTGTTCTTCCCCCTAGAGATAAGTTGTTCTGCTTTTTCCAGCCGGCTCCACATCACACTTTGGCTCATTCTAGGATTTCACTGAGCAACTCCAAAGACCCAAACTTTCATTAAATTGCTACAGGCCCTCACACTTGCCAGTCAAGACTGATCTGTTCTCCTTTTGCTTCCAGAAACTCACACTTGGGCTTCTGAAGTTCTGAAAGCACCTTTGTTTGTTATCCTTCCAGAGATTGTCGGTTTGTCGCAAAGAAAGCTTTTTTCTTCACTTTGTATAGGCAGATAGGTAAGTAACTCACTATGAGAATGGCTAACAGCATCTCACAGGCCAGTTGAAAGCTTTTGACGGAATTCAAAATTCAGATCTGAAGTCTATGAATATGGTTACTGGAGTGACTGACAGATTGAGGCCAGGCATCGAACAGACCCTCCGATGTTGACAAAACACATGCTCATTGGAATGAACTCTAAGTATGTAGACAAGTGATCAATTACTGTGTAACTTCGCTAACTTCAGAAACTCTCCTAATATCCCCTAATTCCATCAAACAATAATTATTATTTTTCTCCGAACGACACAAAGCAGTCATAACCCTCGACTAGGAAATTAAAGTTTATTTTCAATTTCCTTGGGCAAGGCAAAGGCAAGGGTAAATCAACAGTCTGTAGCTTGTCTGGAACTAGAAGAAAGCAATGACAATGTGGGGAGTCACAATGTAGGAAAATCGTCTAAAGACAATGTAATATTTAGCTGATGGTAATCTCAGAAGATGTACTTGGTGGATAGAAGCTGCTGGAGAACGGGCAATATCTCTGGGAGCAGAGTTGAAATGAAGAAGGGAGACAGTTACAGCAATGATTTAGACCAAGAAAAAGGCCACGGTTTATCTGTCTACACCAATCTAATATACCAGACAACATAATACGTGTCTGTTTCATTGGGTCCAAAATAGTCAATTCGCAGTCACATCAAATTTACTCACAAAGTAACAGTTTTCTGTCTCTCTTTCCTGACCAGAATATCTTCTGTTCCTAGCCCTTTCTTTTTAATAACATCATTTTTTCTTATTATAACAATAATTCTTGCATGTGTAAATTTTATTAAACTCTACAAATTTTATTGAATTTCTACCGGGAGCAGGCACTATGTGAGCATAAGGGATAGAGAGTGGGCAGTAAAAATGGCCAGGGAGACAGGTAAATTAAAGAGGCAATTATAATTCAGTGTAATACAAGGATGTATTAGGTGCTCTCAAAGCACAAAGGAGGGGGCCTAACCCAGGCTGGGGAAAGCTTGCTGGAGGAGGTGACAGATAAACTAGTTCTGAAGATAAAATGGCTTAAGTGGTGGAGGAAGCACCCTATATTACCTGTAATCCTTCTCAGAAAAAAAACTGTTAACATTTATGTGCGTTTTCTTTCAGTATGTTTTTCTGTATACACACTCAGACAGACAGATAGATATGATGTTTATATAGATATGCATAGATTTATACAACTGTGATCATAATCTCTATCTTTTAATACTGTCTTTTCTATGTCATTAAATATGTGTTGAGAGCATGGTTTTGGTAGATGAATAACATTATACTGCATAGATGCTTCATGATGTATTTAATCATTCTCTCTGTGTCCATCAGAGTTTTTTCCTCCCCACTCCCCAATTCTGGCTAAATTAATTGGAAGAGGAATTTACTGAAATAATATTAGATAGTCATAGCATCTATGGAGGGGCTGGGAGAAATAGACTAAGAAAAAGGGCAGATGCTAAGATAGATTGAGCATTGGGAACCCTATTTAGTGTTGACCACAGAGATAACCTTTCCTTAGCATTTTTGTATTTACACAGGTTTCAGTTTTCTGAGAAGAAGCATCTTGCTGCCTAAGCCTGCAAAATGTGTCCCACCTTACCTACATGGGAACAGGCAGTGAGAAGTGGGGTCCTGACTCCAATCAGGACTCACCCAATGGGCCTTCCCCCAAATAGGAAGGGCATTAGGATATGGCTAGCAGACAAAAAACAAATAGGAATATCCACTACCTCCCTATTGTTAGGATGGTTTCCATTTTTGTCTCCTCTATCTCTTGTGTTATAAAACTATTGATCATTCTTCCGCACAATCTTTGAGCATCTCTCTGATTATCTCCTTAAGATAAATTCCCTAGAAATAGAATTTCTCGATAAAAGAACGTGAACATTTTTCAGTCTCTTCATATATACTTTCAAATCACTTTTCTGAAAAGTTGCATCAAATTAAGTTCACTCTTGGAGTGGGCCTGTTTCTGTGCCCAACATGGGCATTAACATTTTTAAAGATCGTCTTGTCCACTCCTTTCTAGCCGGTGCTCTTTTGTGCAGCCTGTTGCTCATTTAAATTATACTCCTTTGAAGCCAGAGCACCTCGTGGCAAAGTGAAAGATTCAGTAAATAAGTTGTTTATTTTCTTGAGCTTATTTGTGATAGTTATCTTTATTGATTTTCTTCCCCATTAGTTTGATTAATTTGAGAGCTATTTCTTTGAATAAGCTGTAGGGAAGCTGTTTCTGTTTCCATTCTGGAAAGGAAGTGTTTACAAAGCAGTAAGTGCATCTGAAATAGTAGATTAGATTCTGCAGGTGAGGTTGTGAGAAGAGTGCTCACTGTATGGCTCTCACTGATGCTGTCTTGGGCATCTCTCTCCCAGACTTCTTGGAAACGGGCAGAGCACATTTCCAGAAGTAGGTCCTTTCAGAAGCCATTGCAGTGATACAGGACCAGCAGCCCCTAATTCCTGGTGTCCCATCAAGAGAGTGTGAGTAGGGTCCAAGAAGGAGCATGTGACGAGGAGCCTGGGCCCCAGAATGCTCATCCTGCTTTGCCATCAACTAGCTGTGTGCCCATGGAGAAGTCACTTCACCTCTCTGGATTTTACCTGGGGGTGGGCCACAAGATCTTAAGGAAACTTCTCCTTCTGATAGTAGAAGATCTTAGATTATTTACTTTTGATTTTTCAACATCATCCTGTCTTAATAAGAGAGTAGTGGATCAAACCATGACTTTCATTTGCTGTCAGGTAGGAAATAACCCAATGAATAAATTCATGTCTTTCCCCCTTGCCCGGGGCTTCATAGGCTTCTCTAAGGCTAGCAAAACCTGAACCAAAGTCAAGCATAAGGCAAGCTGAATTCTTCCAAAGAAAGCCACTTTTTTTTTCTATTTGCATAATTTGATTCTAATGTTCTGTCCCTGTCAAGTTCTGTCCTACTTGTAGACATTTATGCAGTGGGTTATATTGTATTATTTTATTGTCATTAACCATGGGTGAGTCACCTTTTAAAACTGATTTGCTTGGCTTATGTGGGTCATTAAGTATTCTATTCATGAAGACTAGAGCTAAGTCCTGATTTTGGATCACTGGCATGAACAACCAGCACTGGATGTCTGTGCTTGGCAGGTGTCCAGGTTGATACAGAGCTCTGATTGGTTGGATGCTCTCATGGCCATGTGGCCTCAGGTTCAAGGCAATGGTGCACATTCACAGGACAGCAGGCAGTGGTGACCTCTCTGGTTGTGAAGGAATGTCAAGCTCATTGAATAGTTTATATAACACAGAATCGTTTTCAATTTTCCCTAAGTAAATATTTGGCAATGCCCAGAATTGGATCCTATCCAATTCTGTAGATAAAATGCCCCCGAACACATTTCCCCTGGAGAAAGGCTGAAAAGATATACACATTTATATTTGTCTAATTTAAACAAATCTAATTAATGTGAAAAATGCAGAAAGATATACAGTGATTGAGTGGTTCATATTCTCACACTGGTCTGGGAGGAAGTTCATTATGGTGCAGCAAGAGCTTAGCATTAACACAGATTCTTTCTATATGAGGTCTTTACAGCTATTGGACCCTAGTCCAGGGATAGCAAATACATGGCACTTGTGCCTAACTCTTCCTCCCAAACCCAAGCAGGCATCACTAATGGAAGACGGCATTCTTTCCTGCTGAGATGGCCAGGCAGACATCGAAGGAAGGAAGGACCTAATCACTCTTCTTACCCAAAGTGTGAACCAGCTTGACTTGATGGGAAGTCACCTCTCCTGGAGAAGAGAGGAGATGCTGCTACTTCTTAGATAAACTTGATTAAATAAAATTGAGTGCTTTTAAGTTCATGAATGAATGTACCAGGGTATTAAATTGACTTTCATTGTATTCTCAGAGGCTTAACCAAGTCCCCAGAGTTGAGGGCCGTGAGTGATCAGTAGCCATGCCCCTGGAAAAAAGAGGTGATAGACACTAGACACATCCATGAAGCATTACTGAGAGTCAGCAAAAACACTCCCCCTGTCTATCACTTACCTCCACCTATATAAGAGGAAGACCAGAAGTTCAAGAAGATGGAATTAAATGAAGGGATGTTTTAGGAGAGAACAGTGAACTCTCCCTGAACACCACTACCACTTCCAGACAGATAAGCTTCAAGAATGAATATCCGGAGGTATCAGTGGTGCATCCTCTTGCCCAGAGACTCCCAAGGCTGGAGGCTGGTTAGGAGACCAGTGATAGTGGAGCCAGGACAGAGGGTAGCAGTGGGAGCAACAATTTTTGTATCACTTGTAGGGCAGGATGTTTACCCACAGGCTGAGTAGAAACAGTGGAGGGTAGCTAGGTTCAGCCATTCTGAAAGGGCTCCACTACCAGGGATGCCTGGCTGCTCCTTTTGTCCAAGTGTTGGTTCAAATGTTACATCCTCAGAGATGCCTTCTCTGAACACCTAGGCTAAAACAGTAGCCCTTCCAGTTGTACCTTACTTATTACATCACCTGGTTTGTTTCCTTGGCAGCACGTGCAATGTGAACTTTATTTTGTTTTCTTTTTCAGTTTATTGTCTAGCATCTGTCCAAATTTTGGGGTGGGGGTGTTAGGAGTGGAAAAGTAAAGGTCTAGGAAAAGCATCTCAAAAAGACCCCTCTTTAAAGAGTAAAAAAGCTTATTAAATGTAAGTTGCATGAGAACAGGGACCATATTCATCTTATTCACCACTATTCCCAGTGCTCAGAGCAGAACCTGGGACATAGCAGCTGCTCAACAAAGAGATAAATAGATGTCAGTTTGTTCTGAGAATAGTTTCTCAAGTCCGTGGCCCTCTTGTCAATGTCTGCATTAAAAGGATTTAGAGGGAGAAGAGGGCAGGAACTGGAATAAAATGTGTGTCTTCTCCAGGTTTCTATTATGTCTATATCTTACTGCTTCCATAATTGGGAAGCAGCTCTTTAGCAAAGTTCTTTCCTTCCATTCTGGGCTTCCTAATCCATAAAGTCTGCTTCCTGGTAACTCACATGGGCTCTCAGTCGGTTTTGATTGATTTGCTTGGCAGTGATGCGCTCTCCGTAGTCTTGACATGCCTCCAGGCTTTGGGGAAAGTTGAGCGCCTGCCCAGATGTTTGCAGACCATCTGGAAAAGTGGAAATGTATAAAAGCCATGCATGCATTTGCTAGTATTGTTTGTGGCTTTCCTACACATCCTCCTGAGGGATATGAAATTAAAATTACCTTAGGCAAGTGTGTGTCTTCAATGACAGGGACTGCAAACAGACACATTTATGAAAAGAACATGGGAAAAACAGGGCATTTTAAAAGCCATTCATTTCCCGTGCTTCGGGTTAGAATCACAAATGAAATCTCTAACAACCCTAGTCATACAGTAATGAAGGAAATCATAGCCCTTCTTTTCTGTAAGATCTTTTTTGACATGCAGCAATAAAATTCCCTTACATTAGAATAGCACTTTGCAGTTTACAAACATTTCTACCTATATTATGTCATTTGAAAAAAAGATAAACCACCTGGTAAACTTCAAATCTCTCATACGGCTTAAAAATTTTCTGGTGTTCAGTAAATAAATAAATGCCTGTTTGAATGCAATGTTGAGACAGAGCCATCATCACATATTCCCTTTAGAGTTAGGATTACATGTCAGATTGGTCTTGAATGACAGGTCACAGAAAAAAATCAGTTAAGGCTGCTTCGAAAACTAAAAGTTCCAAAAATTCTAAAGAGGTCCACATCTAAGATTTGCAGGGCCCAGGGTGAGGGTACATACAAACGGAGGCCCACTTACATACGTGTGAATGTTTAAAATGTGGACACCAAGTCAGGAAATAGTTAAATAAAATATAATTCATCCTCCTGTCTTGAGAAGTAGACCTTCATTTTGTTCTTCTGCATCACAAGAGGCCTTGCAGGTGAGTGCACAGCCAACTCCACACCCAGCCTCATCCACACTCTCAGAAGGGTGGACGCTGGGGAAGAGGCCTGCACGGTCCCAGAAGGGGATGCAGGGCCATTGGAGCAGGAGATTCTAGGGTGTTTGGTACTTAGTGTAAAAGAGATGGGTGCAGGCTCTGAGTAGATATGCTTCTTGGGCCCCTGAGAGTCCTTACTCCATGGGGAGAGGTATAGTCAGAGGAGGGAGCAGACATGTCTCTCTAAAATGCAGGGACCTGGGCAGGGTCCTTCTTGCCTGGGTCTAAAGGAGGTACTAAATCCAATGATAGTTGAAATTAAATGGAGTGTTACTTGCTCCTTAACTTGTGCCTAGATACCCTTTAATTAAAAGTTTATAAATTTTATGGTACCTAGAACTACACTAATCAAGGGCCTATTTAAAATGAAGCTCAATTTAGTTTTGATTTTTAAGAATTATTTGGGGCCACGCAGGATGAAACATTCAATCCTTAGAACAAACGGACCTAAGTTAGATGGAGAAAGTAGGATAAAGCATGCTGGCTCTAGTCTAGACAGACAGATCAAAAGAACAATGATTGCAATAATAATGTCTTTAATAGCATAAGTCTTTTTTTCCAAAGCTCTTTCACTTAAGTATGTATCACTGAATTCTTATACAAATAAGCATCAGTTATGTGAAGTTTGAAAGACGTATACTTCAGGCAAATAGAAAGGAAATCCTATTTGACCCTATGAGGGATACGTTTATAGACTCCATTAGACAGAAATATCAAAGATGCCAGATACACATTACTTTGGGCCAAGTCTGATCTGTCAGCAGTGGCTGCTGCAAGTGCTTGATTCAGAATATCTCAGGCCATGCCTGGCCTCAGTAGTTGGCAATGAATTAGCCGTGTCTGTCATGGTCAGAGGAGGGTCCATGATGGTAACGTGTGCCATGAATGCGCTGCCTTTGGGCTCAAAGGATGCCTGTGACAGACAGAGCACGCAGAATACTTGGAGTCATAATTAATCTTTTGAAGTTGTCAGCAAGGAGGAAAATCAATCCAAATTCTTAACAAGAATTCTCATGTTCTTGAATATTTCTGTCTTCCCCCAAATGATCCATTTCATCTTTCTTTGAGAAAAATGCTGCTTTCTACTTTCTTTCTTGGTGTGAAAAAAGATTGGATAGACCCCTGCTAAGGTGTTAATTGGCGATAAATGGATGAATATGAGACTTGGATTCTTTCGTCATCTCTGTCACTAAGTAGCTGTGTTACTTAGGGACCTTCAAGGTCACTAAGGGACCTTGAAGAAATCCCTTAGCCCGTCTGGACCTCTATTTTCTTATCTCTAAATGAGGGATACTATCTTGGTGATGTCTCAGTTTTGTGAGGCTTAAAGGACATAGTAACAAAGCAAGCACTCGAAATATAAAACATTGTATAGATGTAAACCGTTATGATTCTATTGAAAAATGAGGAAATTGGTCTAAAGTAGCATTTCCCGAAATGTGTTCCTTGGAACATTGGTTCCATGGGATGTCCATAGATGTTACACTAAAGCCATCAAATAAACAGAAAGTGTCCTCTGCCAAATACATTTAGGAAACTTGGGGCTGAACAAACTTAATTAGGCATCTTTACCACAGGAATTATTAGAGTCTTTACTTTGTGTGTGTGTGTTCAAGGGAAATTTTTAAATTTTTTATTTTTTATTATTTTTGTTCAAAATATTACAGATGTCCCTTTTTCTCCCCAATGACCCATTCCTTCCCCCCCCCCCCCCAAGTCCCTCTCCTCACCATTGTCCGTGTCCTTGGGTTGTGCATATATGCATATAAACTCTTTGGTTAATCTCTCCCCCTCCACCCACCCACCCTTCTCCATCACCCTGAGATTTGTCAGTCTGATCCATGTTTCTATGTCATTGAATCATTTCTGTTCATCAGTTTATTAAGTTCTTTAGATTCCACATATAAGTGAAATCATGTGATGTTTGTCTTTCTCTGCCTGGTATATTTTGCTTAGCATAATATTCTCTAGGTCCTTCCATACTGTCCCAAATGGCACGAGATCCTTCTGCTTTACTTTTTAAACTACACTGCAAATCATTAAAATAGGGAGATAGTATATAGTGGTTTACACACTTACTTGGACATAACACTCTTCTCAAAGTATCAGTCCCTTGCAACATAGTCCTTTGGAAATCATGGAACAATCTACTCTCTAAGGTTCACTGCAGCTTGAACACCCTCTGATTCATTTGTTTACTTGACAAATGTTTATAGAGCCCCTATTATGTGCAGACACTCTTCAGTGTACAAAATACATCAGTGTACAAAAAGCTGCTTTCACGGAGCTTTCATCTTAGCAAGGTGTGATGTCACTCATTCAAAGGATGCTTGCACTTTGAGAAGTGACTATTGTCCCTTAGCACAGAGAAATAAAATGCTAGAGTAGAATTGTTGAAAACAGAGTGGGGAAAACCAGTTTGTGAGCATGTGGCAAAGACTGCTCTTAACTGTGCCTTCTATAACTCAGCTCTGAGGTGAGGTTAAACAATGAACTCTGATCTGAAGACGCAGATGACTACTGCATCTTGGGGCCACAGATATTATTATTTCATCCACTTATTATGTACCTGCCCATTCAACACATATTTATGGGCATGATCTATGTCATACACAGAAGTGCAGAAGGCTCAATCTGCACCCTCAGAGCTGACTTCCAGGTGGGCAGACAGATAAGGACGTGAGTGATTGCAACTATGTGTTATATGTGCCATGGTGGGAGTACAGGGTGATGTGAGAGTACCTTATCAGGGCACCCAACCCCTGACTTCAGAGAAGGCATCTTAATGGAAGTGACATTTAAACTGAGTTAGGCCAGAGGTTAATTTGTTTAGCACACTGGCTTAGGCTGAGTGGGGGAAATGGTGAGTAGGAAGAGTGCTTTAGGTAGTAGAAACAGCATGTGCACAGGTCTAATGCACTCTCATTGCACTTGTACAACCAGATGGAATGGGCTGGAAAAGATATATTTACATATTAGGATTCTGTGTGATTTTCTTGTAAAAGAGCTCTGTTGCTGAAATTAAACTTGAAAGTCATTGGGGGTTTCCGAGAGGAAATTTCTGAGGCCTCTGCCATCTTTATAATTCCTAGATTCTGTTCCTTATATCAGTCTTTCTCCAAAAAGTATTTGCATCTTTATGGGGAATTTTGGCAGATTGAGAATTCTCTCAATTCTCAAACCCAAAGGAACGCATTGCTACTGGCAAATGTGTTGGTTAGAACTGTTTTAGTGATAAATGACAGAACACCCAACTCAAGATGACTTTAGCAAAATAGGGAGTTCATTATCTTACATAACAGACAAATCTGGAGAAATTTTGACACAGAGCCTCCAGACCCAGTCTCTTTCCCCGGTTCCTCTGGCTTTCAGGTAATCTTCATTCTCAGGCTTGACATGGTGGCAAGAAGGCTGCCAGTGTCTCCAAGTCTACACACTCCATGTCTGATATTCATTCTGATTGCACCATCTTACGTCATGTGCCCACATCTCAACCTTTACTGTGGCCAGGGTCATGAAATTACAATGACTGGACAGGCCTGGTTCACATGAGCCAATATTGGAGCAGGAAGTGGAGGTAAACTGGTGGACTATGGCCTGAGACGAGAACACTGCCCAGCACAGTGTCTTAAACACAGTTGGATGTCAGTGCTTTGGGTAGCCAGGCACAGTCCTTTCCCTGTAGTCCCCACAACTCCCTGGGAGCTTTAGATATTTATGCTGCCTGCCTGGACTGGGGAAGGATTTGATTTTGAAATTCCTGGTCTAATTCTTTCATGTGGTAGTTGATCATCTACTTGCTCACTGTACTATGACAGATTTTTTTTAAAAACAGAAAAAAAAAGAAAAAAAAAAGGAGTTTGAACTTAGCCCAGTGAATTCTTCTTCAAAGCATCACCTTGGGGGTGATGTACACTTTTTCCAACGATACTGCTTTTCCCCCAAAGAGTTTTCAAGCTCTTCTTGGAAATGTTTTCAGAGAATGAAGCAAATTCTTTGAATTTCCTCACTGGTGACAAATTCTCGTTCTTTGAGAGTGGTTCTGATTTTTGGAAGAAGCCGGAGTCATTGAGAGCCGAGTGATGATAAACGGGTTGGCTGGCGTGGCTGCCTGCCTCTTCCTTTCTCTGTGTTCAGAGCAACGTGCGATGATGCAGTCATGAGGCTGAGCGCCTTGTTGCCCCCTTTACATTTTTTTGGTTTTATTTATTATTTATTTATTTTTAATTTCATTAATTTAGTAACCCAGACATTTACATGTGTAAGTAATCTCATGGTTCAAATTTGGAAGGGCACAATAGGGTAAATGGCAAAAAGCCCCTTTTCCGTCCTTGTCACCCAGCCACCAGTTTTCCTTCCAGATTTTGTATGTCTCCTCCCAGAGAGTCTAAGCATGTCCCTTAAATGCCTTGAAGGAGGCCCAGAAAGGTATCTGTAAATAATTGAAGCATTGTTTGAATGGTGGCCTTTTAAGATCACTTTATTGCATTGTGTTTAATTTCTGATAGGTTTATGCCAAACACAGGTCATTACTGTATAGTTACCTGACATTAGGAATAAATTGTTACCTTCCAGCCATAGAATTGGGACCCTGAGAAGTCCCTGTAATGGGAAGTGATCTCCTGGCCTTTCCACCTGAGCTGTGTGAGAGATCTGGTTTTACTTTATCTCTTTAAGCCTCGGTTTCCTCATCTGTAAGTAACCTCATAGGTTATTGTGAGGATTAAGTGAGATGATGCAATAAAATGTCCCAAGGAGGGGGCAGTGGTTAATTTTATGTGGTAACTTGACTAGGCTATGGTGCCTAGTTGTTTGGTCAAACACTAGTCTAGATGTTTCTGTGAAGGTATTTTGTAGATGATATCCATTTTTATGATCAGTTGACTTTAAGGAAAGCAGATTATCCTCCATAATGTGGGTGAGTCTCATCCAATCAGCTGAACCCTTAAGAGCAAACACTGAAGTTTTCCAGAGAAGAAGGAATCCTGCCTCAAGACTGTAACATTGAAATCCTGCCTGAGTTTCCATCCTGCTGGCCTGCCTTATGGATTTCTAATTGAAGACTGCAGCATCCTCTCTTACCAGAATTTCCAGTCTGCTGGCCTCTCCTATAGATTGTGAACATGCCAGCACCACAATTGTGTGAACCAATTCTTTAAAATAAATCCCTCTCTGTATACATATCCTATTGTTTCTCTTTCTCTGGAGAACCCTGCCTGATGCAGAGGGAGAAAAATTCTGGATCTTTGTGTGTTTAAAAAACACCCAGGTTTTAGTCCTGGCTCTTCCACTGAGCAGCTGAGCACCCTGGGCAAGACTCAGTACCACTGAGCTTCTAGTTTCCCCACCTGCCTAATGCCTCTCAAGGTTGCTGGAGGAGAGATACTAAGCATCATATAGAGGAAGTGATTATTATTGGGGTCTGTCTTCCTTTGAATGCACACAAATCCTTAGGGTCACCTTTTGGTAGCCCTTAGACCTACATTTCTCTAGAGATGTCCCTTTCCTGGCCATTGATTCTTGTCTCTGGCTCTGGCTGTAGCGCCCATACCCAGGGAGTGAAATTGAATTCTGCAAGGAGCAGTTGTTAAAGGGCTGAAGGGCCTTGCTGCAGGCCTCAGTGGGCTCTGTACACAGGCATGAGGAAACAGAGGAGGAGGGTAGGAGAAAGTGAGGGAGGATCTTGTGCAGGTGGGAGCAGGGAAGGGGGAGGAGGGTGAAAGAGGAACAGGGCCATGGGCCAGGATGGGTTCCCAGGGGTCCAGGGCAGATTGGCTGGGGCAGCTAAGTCTGTGCTACAGATTGCAGACTGATTGCAACAGAGTAGCTGGGACCTAAAAGGGGCCTTGTCAGAGCATATGAATGCAGCACTGAGTGTTCCATTCCTTCCATCCTGGGGATAGAGCCAATCAAACAGGAGAGGGCCAAGGGGAAAGCTCTATGAATAACCTGCCTTCTTTACCATCACAGTGCTTCAAAACACTGCTTGGTCCCATTTCCACTTGTTTTTTCCTCTGCCAGGGACTCAAGGGCAAGCACTTGACTGGGATGAAGCTTTCTATAGTGTCTAAGACTCCCCCATGTTGCTACCTACCCCATCCTAGTGTTCTTTATCTCATTACTTAGTCCTTTTCTTTCATACCACATATCAAAAGCTGAAATTGTTGGATAAATAATTATTTACCAAAAAAACCCTGTCTCCACTGCAGTGTGCCATGAGATCAGGAACCTTACTTATCTAACTTGCTCATTCCCTGCAAGGTAGTTCATGGTGATGCTCACAAAATGTTCATCAAGAAATGGGATGGATACATACCATTTACCAAGAACCCTCTGTGTATCAGCGAGCTATACAGGCAATTCTAGTCTTCTCTTCATGAGAATTCTGTGAAGGAAATATGAAAATGTTATTTTACTGATAAGAAAACTAAAGCTCAGATTGGTTAAGCAACATGTTCGTGGTCAGTCACACAGTCAGAGCTGGGATTCTAATCTAGGTTTGACTGATTCCAAAGTGTATGCTCTTAATCACTATACCAGGAATGAAATCTGCTTTATCTGCAGTGCCAGCATTAATTGGTTGGCAGGAGCCCCGTAGGTAGAAAAATATTGAGGCAATCTCCTGACTTAGAGGAAAGAGTGCTGAGATCAGTTAGTAATGCCTGCAAGGGGTGAGGTAGGATGTCAAATGGTACATGTACCATCTGTTTGCCATTCTTGTAATATATATCGCCTCCCTAATGATGTGCAGTATGAGAGAGAGAGAGAGAGAGAGAGAGAGAGAGAGAGAGAGAGAGAGAGAGAGAGAGGAACTAGTGGACTGAAGTGCTTGGATTTTTCTGGCCCTAGTTTTTACTTCTTGATGCACTTGTCTCTTTTTTACAATGATAATATATCCACCTACAGACTTGTTTGGATGATAGAATGCAGTCAGAGAGAGGAACTAGCAAAGATTGGGATACTGCTTCCTGAGCTGACTTCATCATGATTAGGGGGGTTTTCAGGTTACCTGATATTTCTGTGGAACTCCAATACCTCTGTGCAAATGTGCTGTTATTATTTCCCAAAGGCCCTTCAGTGAAAGAAGGACAGGGAGTGTGGGAGGTGACAGGCAAACTACTGAATTGGATTTGGGGGATTGGCACCTCATGGCAGGTAAGCATTAGCAACCCACTGACCATAGGATAATCACCATGTATTCACTCTGCCCAACGGAAACCTGGGAGGTGGTACAGTATATTGATTAAGATTGGAACTTGTGGAGGTCAGGTTCCAATTTTGCAACTTATTGTGAGTGTAATCTTGCAGAGGTTCTTTGACCTCTTTGAGCCTTGGTTGCTTACTTAAAATAGCATGTTTTAGGGGCCTATTGTGAGAGTTAAATGAGACAACACATGAAAGGAAACAATTTGGCTTTGATATATAACAAACATTCAGTACATTTTAGTTATTATCTGTGAGGAAGCTGTTGACCTTAATAAGTCAGCCAAATATTTCTCCAGCAAAATGGGTTTATTTGGGAACAATAAAGAATAAAGAATTGCAATCTGGAACATGCATCCATGGCAGGACACATGCAAGTCTGCTAAAACAAAGAAGAGGCAACTCTTTTGTTTGCCTCTTCAAGAGGGGAAGAAGACATTGGGAAGGCTGCTGCAAGCTGTTGAGCTTCACCATCAGCATAGGGTGTAAGAGCTCTCTCTTCTGGTTTCCCTACTTCATTTTATTTTATTTTTATTTTTTAATAATAGCTTTATTTTTTTCCTACTAAAGATTACTTTTATTTTCTTTTTTATTCAATATTATTTTTATTAGTTTCAGGTGTACAGGATAGTGATTAGTCCCTACTCTTTTAAATGAAGCTTCTGTTTACTTTTTTTTTTTTTTTTTTTTAAACAAACCTACATGCACATGTAGAAACTGGAAAATCAGGGCACTTATCTGAATCTATCTATGTTGCCCCAAACCACATTTTTAGTGCTTTTTTATTTTTGTTTTCTTTCCTCCTAGTTTGTATCTGAATGTTTTGAATACCCAGCCTCAGTTTTCAGAAACAGGCAGGGTCATTCAGAGCTGTTCATCTCCTTAAAAACACAGTCTATGGTCCTTGTTGCTGCTGTTAGGCCTCTCTCTAGTTAAACAAGGGGGGTGGAAATCCATCCTTCCACTGCATGCTAAAAACTGTGTTGAGAATATAAAGCTGGGCATTGTCCCACTTACCCCACAGTGGAAACCCACTGGCTCTCCTTCCCCTTGTCTTCTGTAAGAAACAGCTTAGATCATAGATACCCATGATGGTGGCTACCACTTATTGAGCACTAACTGTGTACCAGGAATTGTATGCTCTCTACAGCCCCTATGAAGCAGCCACGATTATTCCCATTCTGCTTTGCAGATGAGGCAGTTGTAGCCCAGTCTGTTCAAGTTGTCCATATCCAAGAAGTGGAAGAGCTTGGATTCAAACCCAGGTCAGCAGGGCTTGAACATCCCTATGCTTACCATTGAGCCATACTACCTACCAGAAATTCTGATTCAGTGAGGAAGTCTGTTTAGCAGAGTGAGTGAAATGCCAGATGCATAAGCCAGGTACTGTGAGAGACTGTGGAGAGCTCAGATCCTTGGTTCTTACTCCCTGCTGCACAGCTCAGCCCCGAGGAGCATTCATGAGAGATACCTGGTCCCACCCCACAAAGATTTTGATGCTCTTGATTTAGGATGGAGCAAGAGCTTCCAGGTGATTCTGACAGGCTTCCAGGCTTGAGGACCACTGGAGCAGTAGAAAGTTGGGCGGGATTTAGCAAATTCCTTGTGGTTTGGCATGTTTCCATCCCCTCCTCGGAAGTGGCTGATTCGCATTCCACGTGGTGTACTTTTACCTCAGTATCCCCTCTGCAGTGTGTGGGAAATGGAGCTTGACAACATTGGGGGATGCTGGGTGGACAAACAGCTTGTAAAGTGACATTTAAGTGGGAAGCATTGGGATGAGGAGTTCCTGGGACTTTGAAATGACCTCATTTCAGTTTCACTGTGGAAGTGCTCTGGGCCACATTCCTAGCAGTACTGGGTTATCTATAACCACTAGGCAGCAAGTGGTCAGTGCCATGAGACCAGGGTGTAAGGTATCTGCTAAGCACAGCCTGAGGTAACTGAGCAGCTCTGATTGCCCCATCCTTTGGTTGAGAAAGTGTGAGCTGATGTGTAATTAGAACCATTACCTGGCTCTCAATACAAAGAATGAGATTTGTGACTCCTTCTCACAAAGGAAATATGAAACAATAAACACACTTCCAGTTATGGATGGGGCTAAACACACCATTAAACTGCATGCTAATGGCTGTCTCTTGCTTCCTTTGAACATTTCACCGTGACAACCAGCAGGTGCCCTTTCTTGTCTTCTCTTTAATCTTCCCATAATTCCCTCCTGCCATGGCTTTTGGATGGTAATGGGCACATGCCTGAAATAGTAGTTATAAAGAGAATTAGAATTTTGTTTTTTAAAAAAGCAGATTAGGTTGGGGTATGTTTCCAGCTCCTCAGGCTATTTGTTTGTAAGATATAGCAATCTCAGGTACTGAGAACAGGCCAAGACAGGTGAGCATCTTTAACTGAGGTGAACATTTTTAATATACTGCATACTAACTGCATCAAGCCTGGCCTGACTTCTGAAGCTCAATCACTAAGTTGTGGGAGCAGTGTAATTTAGAGATTAAGAACAGGATCCCAGGAATGTGACACTCTTGGATATAAATTCTATTATGTTGCCTAAAAGCTGTGTGACCTTGAGTGAGTAACTTTCACTCCCTGTGCTTAAGTTTCCTCACCTGTAAATAGGGGACAATAACAACCACTGTCTCAGGACTATTGCAGGGGTGGGGGAGGCAAGGGTAGAGTGGGATAAGAGGGTGAAAAATAGGCGTAAAGCTCTTAGTACAGTGCCGGATACATAATAGGTGCTCAATAAACAGTAGCCCTTCTGATAATGATGGTGATGACTAACAACTTGCTGGGTGACTTAGGCCAGTAACTTCCTTCAGCTTCAAGTCTTTCTCCTGTAAAAAGCAAGCTAATAACAGTACCTGAGTCATTTGTTTAAAGCTCTGATAAGAATTAAGTGATGAAAAGTACTTGGCACAGGGCTCAGCCCCTAGTAAGAGTTCAATAATGATTTGCTGAATAAATGGGGAAAAAATAAATACTATACCGATGAAGAAGCTCGGTCATCAGACCCCAAGCATTTAATATTAGACACAGAGGAACAAAAATACAAATGGCTCTGGACCCTTTGTCAGTTGCATTTTTTAGTAGCTTACAGACCTACTTTTGCTTCCGTTCTCCTTGTTGCACCCACTCTTCTCGGCCCTAGTCAAGAGCAAGTGCTGTAAAAGAGAACACCTGATGCTGGCATGCATCAATGAAATCCCAGTATTAAAACAGGCACCAAGTAAGGCCACAGACAGGAAGGGCCATAATCAACAGCTGCCTGTAAGCAAGCGCTCAGCCATGCTGGTTGTGAGTCCTCTTGGTCCCCAGCCCCGGCCCCTCGTGTCCAATGTTCTCACCCTACACCCTCCTTCCTCATCTAGTGCCCCCTCTCCAGAGCAGTAACTCACACTCTGGCACCTCCTCTTATCCTCTGCCCACTGCAGCTTCCCTCGCTCTGTCTGTGAGCTCTCCCTGGGAGAGAGCAACCTGGTGAACCTGTTATGGACATCAGTGCTTAGTCAGCTACTCTCAAGGGAGTAACTGAAATGTCTTTTAAATAGCATTTATAGTTTTAATTTGTAATTATAACAGTGATACACGTTTGTTTTAGAAAATTTCAGGGCAAAAAAACAAGTACGCAGAACAAAATAAAAATCCTGAGGCCCCAGTGACATCCCAGGCCAATTAAATCATTTCCACGGGTGGAGTCCTCCATCAGCATTGCTTTTTTTTAAATTCCAGAGGTACTATTTTTATCCCCATCTTAGAGATGAGGAAACTGAGATGCAGAGAGGCTAAACCACATAACTGATTTGTGATGGAGTCCATCTGGCTCCAGAGTCCATGCTCTGGAATGAAAATTGCTGGATCAAAAAATATGAACATTGCCAAGTGGCCCACCAGAATGTTATGTCCACTTATTGCTCATGAGAAGCATGTGTGAGACAGTGAAGGGGTCTTCAAGTTTGAAAAGAATTCTATAACACAATGGAATCCATTAATTTAAAAATTCTCCTTATTGTAGGTCTATTACATATGTAAAATATTTTTTATAGTTGGATTTAAAAAAATGATATCTAATAGTTGTATAGTGCGGCTTCATAGTTTGTAAGTGATGTGTCAAACATAAGAGCTGGTATGGTTTTGGGGGAGGCAGTCTTTACTTTGGGTCACACTGTGACCTACTCACTGTGCTACTCCTAAGGTTGCTCCTGAGAATTCAGCCCTTAGCAGTTCTCTTCTTTTTTACACCCATCTTTTTTTGGGAGAATGTCTTTGGTAAGACAGAGGAAAAGAGAGACATTTCCATGTGTAGTAATTCACGGAAGAGGTGCTGTAAGAGGAAAGATGACATTATCACTTAGAGAAAAAATGGTGAGGTTTCTGATGTGTTGCTGAATGGCCTGAAGCCCCCTCCCTGGAGGAATCTGACTTGACTCCCTTCAGCTTCTCATGGGAGTGAATGGAACTGGTTTTCTGGGAGCCCTGGAAGGAGGGTAGAGGGGCCCTAAAGGCCTGCAGGACAAGGGAGTTCCATGGAAGAGAATAAAAGCATGAGAGAAGGGACTTCTGAAAGCCCACTCAGGGGTCCCTGTGTGGTAATGCATCTCAATGAGGAAAGGTACAAGCTCTGCACATACCATGCCCCCTGGTTCTGCATGTGTTTGCCAAGTGCAACTGTCAGCGTGGTTATTATCATTTGTCTTTCGGAGGAGGACTGCAGCGGCTCGCAGAACTGTGTTGTGGTTCAGACTCATTGCTTTCCTATCCTAAGGTTTCCACTGGTCAAGTGAGTTTGTATTTTTATTTCTGTTGTTAATGTCATGTTCCTTCCAACATTTTCTATCTGTAAATAAGACAAACACTTGTTTTCATTCAAATCTGATATTTTAACCCTTCCTCTTCAGTCTTTGCTTCCCGTCATTTAAAAATATGCAGATATCTTCACATTTACTGCCAAATGTCTCGAAGGAGGAGATTCACCTTAGAAGCCACCATTTCTCCACAGTTACTTGCTGTAAATCCCTTTAAATCCTGAATCTGGACATACTTTCTGCTGAAGCAGCCTCTTGCAGGCCACTAGTGATGCCTAGGTGGCTGAACCCATTGTCCTTTCTTGGCGTCATTTTCCTGGCCGCCACAGCGTGCCATAATGTGTAAACTTACTTTTGAGCTCCTTCTCCATTTTGGGAGCAAAGAATGTCCTCATGAAGGACCCAGAAAAACTGTTTTTCTTCTTGGCACTTCTGCCCGGTTGGGCTGTCTGGCTTTGTTCTCTGTCTATAAATAGAGGAGGGACTCATTGTTTGCCCCTCCACCTTTTATCTGGGTTAGATTGCCTTTGGCAGGCAGATCAGACTTGTGGAAGGAGCACAAGCTTTGGAATCAGACAACTTGGGTTCACATCCCAGCTCCGCTGCTTACTTGCCATGCGGCCTTTAGTGAGATAGTTCTTTTAAATGTCTTTGAGTATCATTTAGATGGAGGGAAACAATAGCACCTGCCTCTAGGAATGGCCATATAGCTTCATGAGTAGTGTGGAGACACAGGCAGTGTGGAGACACACCCAGTGTGGAGACACACCCAATAGATGCAAATTTCCTTCCTTGCCTTAAAAGATGTTTAGTTTTCCTCTGTCACCTTAGGCAATACCTCTGTACTGGCTCATCGCATGTACATATGATATAAAAGTTGCCAATCCATTATTTTGCAATGTATTTAATTTTTCCATATTCTAAAGAAGCTGGTTATTAGAAACAATCCTAGAGCTAACTGCCCTTTGGTAAAAGCCTTCCCTGTGTTTTCTTCTGTATAGCAATAGCTTTTCTTTTCATTCTTTCTGATATAACAGACATCTCTCATCTGCTCCCTCCTCTCCATTTTGCTCAGCATCCACTCCCTTCTTTGGGGAATGATTTCTCTTTCATGACATCTGGTTCTAAAGGTGCTAAGGGATGTCATGTGACCACAGCTGGATCAATCATGGTGGCTCATGCCCCTTGAGATAGTATAGCGATTGGCTCAGTTGTGGTCACATGACCTACATTTGGTTTATTGGTGTTCCGACCTTGAATTTTATATGTGGGTTCTGGGAGAGAGAAATCCTCTTTTTCCTCAGGTGTTGCTGATTTGGGCTGATGAAGCCTGGAGCTGACTGTGCCATGTCTCCTGCTGTGGATAAAGCTCTTTTAGGAAAGAATGAGTCCAACACACAGAAAGGCAGAGAGCTGGGAGATGGAGTGAGAAGGGAGGAGGGAGGAGAGAGGGAGAGGGAGATGATTCCATCATTTGATTTCCTGAGGACAGCTCTAGTCCTGGCCGTCTAAGATACGAGCCAGTAAATTCTGATTTTTCCTTAGGTGAGAGTGGGATCAGTTTCTGTTCCTTGAGGTCAAGGATCCAAATAAATTTATTGGTTTACTTAAAGTAATAGCAGCCTTATAAATGAATGTTGTATTTTTGTCACAACAAAATCCTGACAGTGAATCTAAGTTGCTAATAAGGAACAGAGCCATATACTGAATCCCTACAAGGGTAAAATGATCTAGGGTTACAAAGCCCCTTCTGTGTTTGTAACACTGGGACCTAACATAGTACATGGCACAGAGAAGGTCTCAATATGTAGTTAGGGATAAAGTAGGGCATGAGGGAAGATGTGATACCTTCAGTCTGTCAGGTACCATCCATCCAGGACAGTCCCATTGGCTAGGCTGCTGGCTCCCACAGGGCCTTGGCCAGCCAATAGCCTGGCTTTCTGTGGGTCAGGCCAGCTGTAAGTAAGGATCCATGATGCAGAAAATAACCTCTTTTGCATGAGGAGTTCTTTGAGTGTGGGTATGGCAGATTCTCTGTCTCACAAAGGGGACAGACTAGCAGCCAGACACTTAAGTTGGCATGTCCAGGCCATTTGAATTCTCCCCTTCAAGCCTCAGTGAAGGGTTTAGAGAAGTATTGGGGGAGTTCCAGAAAAAGCCAAGAGACTCCCATCTTGCTGAGGGTCTCCCCCGGAGTTTCTCTTCCAGAGCAGAGCCATGACCCTGCACAAAGGGGGATTCTGGGAAGTCATGGGAGCCTGAGTGGCTGCCAGAGAATGGCTGACTCCCGAGCAACCCACTGAGGTCTGCTGGTGAGAAACATGCCGCGTGCCCTGGTGAGGCCACCACAGCCACTGCTGGGGATGAGAGCCTGGGGAAGCAATAACATTCTCGTGTCAGCCTGGCCTTGTCCCCAGGCCTTGTTCCCACTGTAAACTGACACTGGCTGGGAAGAGCCTCTCACCTCCTCCTCAGGGGGTCAGGAGGGCTCTGGGGCAACGTCTATTCTCAGACACCAAGCAGCTGCCTGTGGAGGTTGAAGAGTGTGAAGAAAACAGTCCAAGTGGGGGTGCCCAGCGAGGAGGGGGGTGCTTTGGCTCCTCCAGGGGACTTGGCTTTGGGAGGTTGGCATTTAAAGTTCATTTAATTTTGGCCTGTCTAGTTACAGCAGTGAGCTGTAACTGAGGGCCACAAGATAGGGCTTAGCTCTTTCTCTCTAAGCAGTTGTGATGGGTAGAACTATGTTAACACCTGGCCCCAGAATTATCTTTTGGAGAATTGTCTTGAGACCCTGAGGGCAAAGTTGGCAGGAGACAAAGTGATGAAGTGAGAACTGTTTTTTCATAAAAACAAATAGGGAATTTGGGTTGAGGGAATTTGAAAAAAGAGAGGAAATAGAGGAGGAGAGGACCCAGGAAGAAAAAAATTAGAACTTGATATTTGCATTAGTGGAAATTTTAAGAACAAGAATGCCTGATTTTTGATTGCACATTTTTTTGTGTGTGTGAGTGATGCAAACCTTTTCAATAAAGACACATACACACACACACACCCCTTGTATCGGTGAGTCCTGGTTGGGGGAGAAAAGAAAAAAAAATACAGAAAAGGTGCTGAGTTCTTTGTTTGTATTGGTACAGACAGCCCACACAAGATGGGGAGATTGTCCATTAACTAAAATAATTTAGTGGGTGCAGGTGATTGAGGTAAGAGGTGATAGGAAGTCCTCAGAATGGTGGGCAGGAATGAGGATCGTCTATTTCATGTAGGATAGGGTCTTAACCCAATTTTTATTTGACCCTCAAAGAACAGGGGTATTCATTAGGGCTTTATGGTTATAAGTAACAGAAATAGACTCTGGCTAAAAAGCAGCTAAAGGACTTTACCAGGCAGATTCTGAATAACACAGAACTGAAGGGAAAGTTGAGCAATCAGTTACCAGGGAACAGAAACTCATGGGCACCTCTTCAGGGTATCTCCATGGGGTGAATCAGCCCAGCCTTTTGCCGTGCTAACGAGGTTCCCACCAAGATGAGCCCTCAGAGAGACCAAGTCCTGTGGTTGAGCTTAGGTCACAGATGCCACACTTCCACACACTTGGCTGAAGAAAACATACACTAGGGGTGTCCTCATGGACCATCTTCTCAGGACCATATGTGAGAATAAGAGACTTCTTAAAGAAAGTAAAGGAGGCATTTTAGCCAAAACTCAGAGGAAGGGATGCTGGGCAAGCAGAAATAGCAGATGCTCACACTAACAGGGCACCTGCTCTGTAAGATGTTGCTGCCGACACATAAAGGTGAATGGGTAAGATGACCCCTTCCCCCTGAAGTTAATTTCATAAATGACCTATAGTTAGAACTGAGCAATGCTATAGCATGTGGCTGCCAAGTGGGGAGGAAGGAGAGAGGCTGAGACTCCAGTCGCTTACCTTCCAGTGCCAGGCCTTTTCCCTACACAAAGGCCCCTGGCACCCCACACCTCCAAGCCCTTGCTTGAGCTGTGTCCTCAGCCTGGAATTCTCTCCCCTTTCTTTGCTACCTGTCACTTCATTTTGTTCTGTAAGACCTGAGAGTACCACCTGAACAAAATCTATTCTAACCTTCCCCTTCTCCTGGGATTAGGTGTCTTATCTCTGCATATATCATTATTTTATTTCATTTTAAAAGTATGTATTGTTTGGAAAAACAGTTAACACAAGCACATGGTACAAAGTTCAACCATGCAAAAAGGTGTAAAGCTGGGTTTCCCTTCACCTCTGAGCCCAGTTTGCCCCACAGAGGACACTACTCTTTTTTGTGTCTTCTTCCAGAACACACACACACACACACACACACACACACACACACACACACACAACCACTCTCACCGTAAGGGCCTATCTCTCTAGACTCTGACCCCTCTGAGGGTAAGGCCTTCTTATGTGCCTCTGGGGCAACTAGGGCAGCCAGTGTTCCTGCAGAAGTTCAGCAGCCGACTTCTTACAGAAGGGACAAGTGGAGGGAAGAGGGGCGAATTCTATCTGAGATCACTTGGTGCCGTGCTTTGTGATCTACGAGTTGCTTTTAATTTCCTGTGCTCGGCTGCCTGGCAGGCTGATGAAATGAGACAGATAGCAGGGCTTCAGATCTGGCCCTGACTGGCCCAGGGCTTGTTTGCTTACTGCAGGGCCATGATCTCCAGACCCTGGAGAGAGAACTGAGTGCATCCCCACCTCCCAGTCTCTTGGGTGAGAGGGCCACAGAACGAGGCTGCTCAGCCCCCTTACAATTCCCAGGGGGCAGTGCAGAATTCACCACTTGGACTTTGGGAGCAGACAGAGATGGTTTGGGTCTGGCTCTGTTGCCTTTAGGCTAATTGCCTCAGCTCTCTGAGTCTCAGTTTCCTCAACCATAAGTGGAAGATATTAGTGGGACTTTCCTTGGTGAGTTCTTTTGAGGATTCAAAGAGAATGAATTCAATGTGTGAGGAAAAGTGGCTGAAACCTGGCACATACTGACCTGCTGGCTGGTATCATCTTTCTCTCTATTTACTGCATGGTCACTGGGATCAATTCTCAGCAAGATGGTGGAGTTGGTGACTTTTTCTTCTGTCTTTTCTTTTTGAGTACTCCTTTCCCTTCCAGGTACTATGTGGTCTTATCTGTTCTCATCTCTCTCTCCTCCCCTCCCAACCCTGTGTACTCATTTTAAAGATGAGTAGACAGGCCATCACATACCTGAAGTCACACCAAGGTGAATGGCAGAAGGACTGAGACTCCAAATGTCGCCACCCACCTTAGGAGTGGGGCAGTCCTGGCTCTGTTATTGATTAGCTCTAAGTCCTGCAGCAAGTGTCTTTATCTCTCCAATCCTCTGCTTACTTGTCTGAAAACAGGACAGTAACAGCAGCTACTCAGGGTGACCATGAGGACTAAATGAAGAATATAAAGTGCTAACTAGAGTACCTGGCACTTGACAAGTGCCTAGTGAATGTCACTGGTATGCTCTACATCTGGATAATCCTAAACATTGTGATCGTGTAGTTGTGTACATTATGTGCACACTAACTGATCTTATGTGTTAGACTTGAGCTTACATTGTGCTTTGCAATGTAAAAATTTTATTTCACAATGCAAATTAAACTGTAGTCAATTTTTCACTTGGCAAAGGTGTTAACACTCAGTGCTGGTAAACTTGTGGTGAAATGGGAGGGGGTACTCTCATCAGGGCTGCTGCATTGACACAGTGCTGAGGGCACCATTACACCTCCTAGAGTCCTACAAGGAGGTGAGCCAGGCTCTCATGCACCAATGATGCAATGGAACTCCATGTCAGCTTTGGGAAGGCCAACTTTGGTGTTGTGCACTAGATGGTCTAGAATGTTCAGCTGGAAGCAAAGCAGGATAAGCATAGCCCTAATGTCTATAGAGGACAAAAGTGACCTGTAGGGATTTGGATAAAGCAATAAGCATTCTTCAGGGAATGGCATTAAAACAAGGGACAAGACTGAAAATGACTCATCCTTGTGTTGTCAAGTGGCAGAGGAAAGGTTCAGACTATTGTTCATTGAAATGGAAGAGTGACCCCTGAAAACTGGAGACCTTAAAAAGCCACTTGCAACCCCACTTGGATGACTCACAGAGAACTCAAGCTTACCTGTCCATACCTGCACTCTCGATCCCACCCCACCCACTGAACACATTTCAGTTGGCTTCACATGTGCTCAGTCCAAATACTCAGGAGGCATCCTTGATTTCTCCATTTTCCTTACATCCATCCACGTGATCAGAAAGTCCCAGGTTTTCTGCCTCCACCACGTCTCCCACGTCTGTTCCCTTTTCATCTTCCTACCTCTCTCCTCCTCACCTGGACAATTATATACCTGTAACTGCTCTTCTTGTTTTTACTCTTGCCTCCATGGATCCATTCTCCACACAGCAAGAAGTAACTTTAGGCATTTAGGCAAAGAGCTGAAGAGGGCCTTTAAAAGTGCAAATACCTGTCACTTTCTTGTTTAAAATCCTCATCAGTAAGACGAGGATGATGAGCACACCTTCCTCCTAGGTTTGATGTGGGCAATAGTGAGACTTCACCTTTAAGGATGAGCACATAGTGAGTACTCAGGAATATTAGCTCTTCTTATGGGGGACATGATGGTCCCTGTCCTCTTGGACCAGATTCCTTTGATATTTCATTGATTCTGGTTAGGAGACAAGAGACTTGTCCTAACTTTTCCTCATTTGCTCACTGGTCACCTGTCCTCATTAGCTCTGTGGTCCTGGATTAGTTACTTAGCATCCTCTGAACCTCAGTTTTGCCACCTGTGAAATGGGAGTAATAACAGTACCTGTTTCATAAGATTGTTCTAAGTATTAATTGAGATAGTGCACAGAGCTGTTGGCACAATGTCTGTCACATAGTAAGTGTTGAACAAATGTCAGCTATGAGCTCCTGTTGTAGTTGTTACATCTTGCCGCCTCTCTGGCAGATGGCCAGCTTTTACCATCCACCAATGGTGCCCCCTACTGGCATGACTGCTGCAGTTTGCCTACCTCTGGGGTAAGAGCTAGATTCCAATACCCTCTATGTGGCAAATAAAATAAAGATGGATGTACTGGGAGCATTTCCTCTTGCATTTGCTTTGGCTTCTTGCTATTTTGGGGCTGTATGCTGGGTGGCTTTTGCAGATGAGGCCATTGCCACAGCAGGACTGGAACTCCATGAGGGTGACTGGCTCTAGCTTCTCTACCCCATTGTTGACTTTGGCATTCGAGTTGCATTCTTCAGAGCAACAAAAGGAAAACAGTGAAGCTCTTGCCAAGTTCCTGGAGCTCCAAGGGAAAGAAACAGAAACAAGTAACATGAGTAACAACACGAAAATGAGATTGGAGGTGTGTTGGAATGAGCTGGAGGCCTTAGGGGCATGCTTCGGGAACAATCAGCTGTTCCTGTTCGGCTGCCGAGATTTCTTAAGAAAAATCATTCTGGGTGTAGCAGACTAACTGAAGCAAAGTGGAATTTCATGTTGGAGGGGTAGAGACAAGAGCCCTGGTGACAGGGCACCTGGGGCAAGGGGTTAGATTGCAGGAAGACTCAAAAGACACTGTCACCCAGCCAGAGTAGCTCAGTGGTTGGTTGTTGACCCATGAACCAGATCACAGTTAGATTCTCAGTCAGGGCACATGCCAGGTTGTGGGCTCGATCCCCAGTAGGAGGCATACAGGAGGCAGCCGATCAATGACTCTCTCTCATCATGATGTTTTTCTCTCTCCCTTTTCCTTCCTCTCTCTGAAACCGATAGAAAACATACTTTTAAAAAAATAGTGTAGTGATGTCTATGGCAGACTAACAGTTTTCCTCTGTGGCATGCAATGCAACCTTCTCTCCATCCCCCAAGTCAATTTGCAGTAATACCTGCATTCTTCTCCAATGTATGGGAACTAGGTTTGCTGTGGGGAATACGGCAGAGTGCTGAGTGGAAACTCAGGTTGGCCTTTTGTAAGAGCAGAGGTGGTCATAGGAAACCCTGCATGTATATTGATCACCATTGTATAAAGATGCAGTAACCTGCTTCCTTACATAGATCTTGCCCTCCACCTGAAGAAAAAAAAAACTTACACAGAGAGCACTCGGATTACTGTATTAGTGTGAATTAATAAGAAAAATGGGTTGCCATAACCCTTTCCTCCTCCCATCCTTACCCCTTGGAAGGAGAAGCCAACATTGTATAACTAAAATCAAATTTAGGAAGATTATATGGCATCTTTTGAAATGGGGAGGAGAGAAAGGAAGTATTCTTTAAGACTAGAGAGAGGCCCATGAAGCTGTTGATCCTCAAGGCTGGTGCTCCTTTTATCTATTGCTGCTTAAAGAAACATCCCCAACACGTGGTGGCTTAGAACAACATTTATTTTGCTTATTAATTGGCAGTTTGGCCAAGATTCAGCAGGAACAGCACCACCCCACCCCACCCCACCCCCCCCCCGCCCCAGCATGCCTGGAAAGGTGAGGCTGGACTCCTTTCATGGTTGTTCACTCACATGCCTGGATATTAATGTGGGCTGTGAGCTGGGGCCTTAACTGGGGCTGCTGGCCAGAACACCTATACCTTTCCATGTGCCCTGGGCTTCCTCCTAGCCACCTATGGCTGGGTTCCAGGTGTGAGCATCTTGGGAGAGAGAGCTGGCAGAAGCTGTCACCTTTTCTGACCTAGCCAGGGAAGTCATGCAGCATCACTTTGCCTGCATTCTACTTATTACAGATTGGTCACCACATATATTTATTTGCTAGGGCTGCCATAGCAAAGTAACACAGAAATTTATTTCCCACAATTCTGGGGCTAGAAATGCAAGATGAAGGTGTCAGCCGGGTTGGTGTCTTCTGAGGCCTCTCCTCCTGACTTGTAGATGGCTGTCTTCTCCCTGTGTCTTCACATGGGCTTCCCTCTGTGTGTGTCTGTGTCCTAATCTTCTCTTCTCATGAGAATACCAGTCAGATTGGATAAGGACTCATCCCAATGGCCTCAGTTTTACTCATTTACCTTTTAAAAGGCACTGTCTTCAAATACAGTCACATTCTGAGGTGCTGGGGGGATTGGGACCTCAACATAAGAATTTTGTGGGGGTGGATGTTGGGGGAGACAAAATTCAGCCCATAATACCAAGGATAGCCCATGTTCAAAAAGAGGACACTTAGACTCCACCTTTTGATGGGAGAAATGTTAAAGAATTTACAGATGTGTTTTTAAAACCACCACAACTGGGGAAATGTCAGAGATTTTTGGCAGGTCCTACAGTTGGCGGGGTCCTATGCTCCACCTCCACCTCTCAACAGATTGTAGAATCTCAGAGAACAGCTGAATGTGGCTTTCAGAAAAGACCCAGTGTCCAGAGGTGTGAGCAACATGGCAGCATTGCTGGTCATCCAAAGAGCCACAGGTTTCTAAAATCGGCATTTCAGTAGCAAGGTGACTCAAGACTCTTCTCCCATTTCCCAACCTCCAAATAAGATCCTGGATTCCTGTATGAATTTATGAAGTGGAAGGACTCTCAAAAATCACGACTCAGATTGAATTTCCCATCAACAAGGGATTAAGAGTTAGATTTAGTTTGACTTGAAGTAATGTGATGTTCCTGCTAACTGAGCTGTGAAGGAAAATTCATACTCCTTCGTTGGGGTATCGGTTACAGTGGAGTATGAATGACGTCAGCTTCTCACTTTAGGTAACTCTGTTGCTCCCCCTCCAGATTCACCCAAAACAGTACAGTAGAGAGAATTTCCAACTCACGTTCTCCATTCTGACATGTGTTCCAAACAGCTACAGTGACAACTGGTGCATTTCCCACTGATGGCTACCACCATGGGCGTGGCTAAAAAATAAATTCAAATGGCAGTTTTGGAGTTGAGATGGGTTAGGACATGGAGGACAGTTAGAGGGAGTTGACTCTGGGGCAGATCCCTGGACCAGGTGGGTGTGCCCGTGTATGGCCCACCTCCCGTCTACCCTGCCCACAAGCATCCTTTCCCACAAAGTCTGACTGCTTTTCACCTCCCTTTACATTTCTTGAAATGCCACCAATAAGAGATTCAATTAAGTAAAATAATCCTCTAGAAGGCTTAAGGGGTGATCGGTTGGTTCATTAATTTTGTAACAGGACATTTTGGTTGAATCAGGTACTCATTACTTACTCCTCCATTAGTACAGAGGGGCCTTGGTTTCTCCTGGGGTGGATAGCTGAGCTCTTTGCAACTATATAGTTGGGAGCACAGTGGCTCCCTGGGAAAAAATAGACAAACACTGCAGCTCAATCTCTTGGAGACTCAGAGTTATGAAATTTGCCTGGTGGCCTGTAGTGACCTTACCATGGTCAGATTATAGAAAAGATGATGAGGCCTCAGAAGGAGGATTCTCTGTCAGGGTAAAGGAGGTTGGACTGATGGGCTGCCTTTTGTACCAAAGGTGAGACATGAAAGGGGTGTTGTTCCAGATCTATGAGATAGGCTGACCCAGCACCATTCCCAGACCTTACAGCAGGTGGATAACCCAGACTAACTTCCAAACACCCATGTTTCAGCCTCATGTCAACTCCGAGTCTCTAGCCTCAGAAAGGACAAAGTAGGCCAGCAAACACCATCTGAGGCAGATGATCTCACTGCCAATTCTTGCCCCATCACACTGGTCTTCATAAAGCAAAATTTAATAACTTCAATTACATAAAAATTTAAATGTCTTTATAGAAGTAAATTTTGTGAAGTCAAGAAACAAATGATAAAATGGTATACACTTTTTGCAACACATACAATGAACAAAAAGATAATTTCATTATTTTGTAGAGCATTCACACAAATCAATAAGGATAAATATGAACAAACCAACCAAGAAATGGACAAAGGATATGAAAGGCAGCTCACAGAAAAACAAATACAAATAGTCAATAATGTAAGAAAAGATGTTCAGCTTTCTTCTAATTAAAGACCTGCAAATCTAAACAGTAATGAGATGCCATTTTCCACCAGTCGGATTGGCAAAAATGTATAAATTTTGGTAATACTCAGTGTTGTTGAATGAATTAGGAAACAGACTTTGATTCACAGACAATGGGCATGTTACTAAATGTAATATTTTGGGGGGCATCTTGGCAATATTAATCATAATTGTAAATGCCTATACCCTTTGAACCATGGGTAAGAGTTTAACCCATATATACATTCACAGAAGTATACCAGATTATAGATACAAGAATGTTTATTGCAACATTGTATGTAAAGGAAAAAAATGGGAAAAGGCCATAAGTAGGGTTGGTCATTCCAATTATGATTAGATCCATATGATGGAATACTATATAGCCATTACAAAGAATGTGCTAGCCTATTTCCAAGCTTTTAAAGGGGAAAAGCAAAGTGCAGGACAGTATGCACCAAATAGTCCCATTTATGTGAATAAAAAGGAATACATCTGCTAATGTATGCATAAAAATTTTCTGGAAAGATTCACACACAAAAATGTTGGGAATTGGGGTAGTCAAAGAGTGAGAGAAAGAAATTTACTTTTTTTTTAAAAAAAAAAACATTTACATTTTATTCGTTAGAAACAATTTGCATGTCTTGCTTTTATTTTAAAAAAGAAATGTTTACAGGAGTCCCCCTATAGTATAATAGCCTATTACATATGTGTGTTTAACAGAGTCCAAACTTACTGGTGAGGGTGGTGACCAGCAGAAGACATTTCTGTGTGGGACAGATGACATGTGGTAACGTCAGCCTGATTTATGACATCATGTGAGATACTGGAGGCAGGCTTGGAATCCAAGGTTCTCTTTGAACAAAGTGGAACAAACACAGTGAAATATCTGATGGGATCCTGGAAAACTTGGATCACAAGAATATATGCTTTCTCTTCAGTCCCCCAGCTTCTCGCTAGTTCTGGTTAAAGTCTTAGGTAAGATTGTAGTTTTGGGCCGAAGTTAAATGAGCCATCTGTTACTGAATGAAAACAAGGTTTTCAGATGTCCATTCTTAAGCACAAAACCCCCAGGATAAAAGAGCAATCCTTCAACTTTATATACATCCTTGACTTATTTTCCAAGTAGCAGTGCTGGCCCATCCAGGGACGAGATAGAAGTCTTGTAGTGTGATTCTACATACGAGTAGAACGAACACACATGGCCTCAGATCACTGTTCCATGCAATGAATACCAGTAAGAAAAGTGTAGCCCTATCATGTCGGTGTGCTACATCTTCCAGTCTTAGAGCCAGAGTGTGTGGCCAAAGAGGGTGCAGTAGTTTCTAATGAACAAGTTGGTTTTGTTTTGCTTTTTTAACCTCCAGTTCTTACTCACTTTGAAAATAATACAGCTTATAACAATAGTTCTCGAACTTTAGCAGGCATAAGAATGCCCTAGCCCAGCTTGTGTAGCTCAGTGACTGAGCGTTGGCCCATGGTTTGATTCCTTGTCTGGGCACATGCCCGGGTTGCAGGCTTGATCCCCATAGGGGCGAGCAGGAGGCAGCTGATCAATGACTCTCTCTCATCATTGATGTTACTTTCTCTCCTTCTCCCTTCCTCTCTCTGAAATAAATAAAAACATATATAAGAATATATACATATATATAAGAATATATATATAAGAATGCCCTGGAAAACTTTTTAAGAGATTTCTGGGTCTGATCCCCAGAGTATCTGATCTAATAGGTCTGAACAGGACCAGCAAATTTGCATTTCGAGCAAGTTCCTAAATGATGCTGATGCCATTGGTCTTGGGATCACACTTCAAGACCACTAGTTAATGAGGAAACTTTATCAATCTTTTTTCTCTCCCATCAACAGTGCTTCCATCCTTTAGCTGTCCTCATGATCTCTCCCTGAAACTCAACTAAAAATCTGTCTTCTTTTAGGATCCCTAAACGTTATGCCTCTTTCCCCCTTTCCCTTTTCCTGCCATGTGCACATGCCAGAAAACCCACCTGGCAGTGGCAGAAGCCTCCTGAAAGGGTGTGGAGAGGGAAAAGCTAAGCAGGCAAAGCGAGAATCCTCTTTCACAGATAGAGGATTGGGAACACTCGTGTGTTAATTTTCAACTTCTCATTAGACAAATGGACATTAATCTCCTACCAGGGGCTGGGCATACCAGCAGCACACAGCAGGGGGTAGCTTTGGTCTCTGAGTCTGCCCTGTGGCTGCCTAAGGATTGGGGCCACAGAGGGTCCTTGTGGCCTCCTTCCCAGAAGGGAAATTTTCGCAAGCTTAGAGGAAAGTGATCCAGGATGTTTGTTTTTAGAAGCTCACTCAGTGGGGCCTGGCTCCCTGCAGAGCCCTATCAGCTCCTCTTTCCTCGCTTTTCCTTCTCCCACTTCTAGGACCTCTCTTCTGCCTCCTCAGCTGGATGCAGGGGCTCCATTCTATGCAGGTGTCAGGCCACATTCACAGGGATTGCCCCTGAGGGGACCAGGGGAAACAGGAATAGGATCATTCTTTTCCTGGAAGATGGTAGAACATTTCTTCTTCTCTCAATTTTCTTAGTGGAAAAGGAAGGGAGTATGGATGGAAGGGAGAAGGAGAGGGAAGGGGAGGGAAGGGAAGGGAGGGGGGGAGGGAGGGAGGGAAAGAATCTGCTTTAGCATTGACTTAGATGGTACAGGCTGAACAAACCCTGCTCAAAAAGCTATCCTTCCTCCTCCTCTGGGTGACAGTAATCTCCTAAGTAGAGGCTGCTCTTGTCCCAATCTGAATGTAATTTTCTGGAAGGAAGGGGAGACTCTGTCCAGCAGTTAAACGTGTGGTCTTATAGAGAGAGCAGCATTTCCTAAGCTTTGTGGTGTGCAGAAACCCCTGGGGGTCTTGGTAAATGCAGATTCTAACGCAGGAGGAGGTCTGGTGGGGCCTGAGACTCTGCATTTCTAATAAGCTCCCAGGTGATGCTGATGCTGCTGGTCTGTGGACCACACTTTGTATAGCAAGACTGTAGAGTACTTAGAACTGGAACAACCTTAGAGAGAAATTTGAATCCAATCCTTTTGCAAATAAGACAACTGGAGTCCTGAGAGTTTGGATGACTTTCCCATGGCCGCACATCTGGATAGTGGCAGAGCCTGGTCTAGAACTGGGTCCTCACGCTCCCAGTCCATGCTCCTTCTGCCTCCCCAGAAAGGAAGATGGGAATATCAAGCAGGTGTTGGACACACTGGAACGTGAACATTTAAAAGGAGGATCTGGCCCTGGGAAAGCCAATATTGAAGTCTACCTGCCAATGATCCCCAAGCCTGCACTGTAAACCCCTTCACTAAGGGACTGGTTGCTACTGACGATTCACCTGACAATCACAGATTTGCAAAAGTGAAAATGCCACTGTTTTCCTGAGTCCTGGCTGAGCCTGGTAATTTATGGTGGTTGTCAAGTTAGAATTGTAAGTGGGCACCTTTATGGCTATCAGGTGGCTCCGGGGAAGACAGAATTGGCTGGAATAATGCAGGATGGGGCTGCTGGGATCCTCGCCAGGGCAAACCCTCAGGGGAAACCTAAGAACAGCTGGTTTAGTATATTGAAACCCAGAGGGTGTCCGATTCCTGAGAGTCCTCACAGTTCTGGGTCCTCTCGCATTTTATGTTGGTACCCTTCCTCATTGCTTTGAAGGTAAACACTTTGTCCAAGACAGCTGGGAATCTTGGGATTAGAAGCAAAATTTCCAGAATGAAAAACATTTGTTCTGTATTGCTGACCATGCCAAACCGCTGTGGTGAGCTGGGTTACTACAGGAAGGCACTCTGGGTTGGATGTTTAAAGACTCACATTTCAGGTCTGGCTCTTTTGCTTATTAGCCCTTTAGAAGGTTTCTAGGGAAATGGTACCACTCATTCATTCCCTCACTCACTCATTTATTCATTTAGTCAATCAACAAACATTTATTAAGCCCTAACTTGTGTGCTAGAATTCAAAGACACAAAAAATCCCCTGTGTTCTCAAGGAATTCAAGATCTAATGTGGGAGATGGATAAATCAACTATTACTGATAGCCGTCAGAGGCACAGGAAACACACGATATTAGAGTATAAAAAAGAAACAGTGATGTCAGATTGGTTGGTGGGAGAAGGTTTTCTAGAAGAGGTGATAGTTGAACTGAGTCTTGATGGAAGAGTGGGAAGGGTGGGGGCACAGAAAGATCCTTCTTGGCAGAGAGAACAGCATGCCATGGCCCAGGCCTTGGAATTGCACAAATCACTCAGGGGACTGCAATTGTAAAATGCAGTTGGACCACAGGGTTTGTGGTGGTGTGATGTGGGTGTGAAGTCAGGTCACAAAGATCCTGTGTACTGAGCTAAGGCTCAGTTTCAATTAGACAAAACTGTGAAGAGAAATTTGATGTAATTGGTTATAATAATAATTATAATTATAGTCATTATCATAATAACTACATTCATTAAGCCTATTGCTATTATTTAATCCTCACAGCAAATGCATGAGGTAGGTACTGATGCTATACCTGGTGGACTGTTGTGGAATTTGAGGCTCAGAGACGATGAGTAACTCGATGCAGCTGAAATTCTGATTATAGCCATGCCCTCAACCCCATCAGACCCAGGGCACCCTTTCATAACAACTATTTTTAATCCTTCTTTATTATTGCAAAATGCTCAAACATAATATCCACTTAGATACATAACTCTAAAAGATAATATAATGCCCAACTGTAAAGTAAATGAAAAATGAAGGGAAAATAATTTGTAATAAAGTAATACATATTTCAGTATAGAAATGCTCAGACCTGGCTACTCTAGAAGCATTATGAAATAGTTGATGGTTGGACTTATATGTAGAATCACCTTGAGTGCAACAGTTGCTAGGTTCTTGAGGATATTAATGGTGAGTAAAATCAGATATAACCTTTGCTTTCATGAGCTTATGGCAGTGACAGGAAAAGAGATCAGTTAGCCACACAAGCACTTATATAAGTAGAAGAGCTATGTAGGGAGGTGGTTGATGCTATAAAAGCATGAAAACAGGGAACAAAGTCACAACCAAGAAAGTCAGAGAAGATTTACCTGGTAAATTAATACTCAAGCTGAGATCTGAAAGAATAGTTAACTCAATAGAGTTATTTTATTTATTTTTAATCCTCACTGAGGATATTTTATCCATTGCTTTTAAGAGAGAGTGGAAAGGGGGGTGGAGAGAGAGAGAATATTGATGTGAAAGAGGCACATCGATTGGTTGCCTCCTGCACATGCCCCAACCAGAGCCAAGTTATTTTAATTGTACATACACCTAGCATGTAGTAGATCTTCAACTAATATTTGTTGAATGAACAAATGAATGAATGAATGAATGATGGGCATGTGCAAAGACCCTGTGGCAGGACAGCCAGCATGGCTAGAGAGTAGAGAGAATGAAGGGTTGTGGGTTGTGGTATGAGAGAAGGCCAGAAGAGGGCAGACCATTGTAGACCCTTGAAGTTGTGTTGAGAATTTGGGTCTTCAGCCTCAGTGCAATGAGTTTTAAGCCAGGCAGAGTTAGTCTAAGGAGGTTTGGGCCTTAAGAAGATCACTTTAACTGTAATTTGGAGAGGCAAATGGTTTGGAGAGTAAGTGGTATGTGAGAGGATCAGAGAAGGTAGAAAAGGGGAGGAATGGTTAGGATGCTATGCAGTAGTCCAGGCAACTGGTGGCAGTGCTGTGACCAAGTGATAGGTGTAGAGTTAGAGAAAACTCAGGAGTTCTGTTAAGACTCTGGGAAGAAAACGGCTCTGAACTGGGGTCCAGCTACTCTGCTGTCAGCTCCCGCTGCCCTGGGAGCCAGTGGAAAATGTAGATAGTCTGGACAAACCAGAAGGGGTCTGAGGCCTGGAAGGCAACTGTGGCACGCTCAAGGGAAGCCACAGGTGAGGCAAACACAACTTGCTTTCACCCCTCAGAGCTACAGTTCAGCTGAAGAGGAATACTGATTTCTGCAGCTGGGAACATAATTTGGGCACTTGCATCGCTCTTACCCTTGGAGGAGAGAGACCATGGCTGTAGAGATCAATGGTGGTAAACGGAATGGAGGGGAGGAGAGGAGAGGGGAGGGGAGATTTGAGTTCTTTATTCAAGCCTTTGCTGTTCCAAGGTGTTGCATGATTCACTGTCAACTCCCTGGGACACAGGAGTCACAGAAACAAGGGCCGTACTTCTAGGATTCTCCATTAATGGCTTGAGAAAGTGTTGCTTTTAACTTTTTTATTATGGAAAATTTCAAACTTAATTAAAAGTAGAAGTGTTGCTCTAGACAGTTTGGCTCAGTGGTTAGAGTGTCAGCCTGAAGACTAAAGGGTCCCGGCTTCGGTTCTGGCCAAGGGCACGTACCTCAGCTGGGGCGCATGCAGGCGGCAACCAATTGATATGTCTCTCTCACATCGATGTTTCTCTCTCCCTCTTCCTCACCCTCTCCCTCTCCCTCTCCCTCACCCTCTCCCTCTCCCTCTCCCTCTCCCTCTCCCTCTCCCTCTCCCTCTCCCTCTCCCTCTCCCTCTCCCTCTCCCTCTCCCTCTCCCTCTCCCTCTCCCTCTCCCTCACCCTCTCCCTCTCCCGCTCCCTTCCACTCTCCCTTCCACTCTCCCTGAAAAAAAAAAATGAAAAAAATATCCTCGAGTGAGGATTAAAAAAGAAAACAACATAGAATAGTGTATGAATCCCACCATCAGCTTCAACAATGATCAGCTCATGGACAGTCTTGTCTTGTCTATGTCTCCAACCTCTCTCCCCGGATCATTTCTGAAGCAAATCCTAGAAAGCATATAATTTCATCTGTGAATATCTTGGTATAATTCTCTAAAAGATACGGGCCCCTTAATTTAAAAAAAATCACATTAATACCATTATTACACTTAAAATATTAAGTTAGAAATATCATATTTTTAATTATGATATGTTATGATACATTATGATGATTGATAAATAACTAATAGATGTTTGTGCTCTTTCCTCTAATGTTTTATTTAAAACATTTCTGTTGTTTTATTTGTTTATTTGAGTCAGAATCCAAATAAAATCCAAACATTGTAATTGATGACTATGCCTCTTAGGCCCCTTATAATCTATTCTCCCTCCATCTCTCTCTTTTAAATTTTTTTCCTTGCAAGTGTTTTATAGAACAAACTGAGTGGGTTTCCTGTAGAGTTTCCCACATCTCAATCTTGCTGAGGACATCTCTGGTGACATTTAACAGATTCCCTGTCCCTTGTGTTGACTGTAAATTGGGAGTTGGATGTTGAATTTTGATTAAATTCACAATCTTTTTTTTTTTGGCAAGGCTTCTTCATTGGTGGTGCCCTATTCTTCTATAGGAGGTGTGCTGATTGTCTCCCTGCAACGTGAGCAGTCATTGATCATTGCTTAGCTCTATTCATTCATACTGCAAAATGGTGATGGACTAATTCTATATTCCACCCCCCCCCCCCACCTGGAATACCTCTATGCAGAGAAACTTTTCCTTGTCAACTATTTTCTTATGCCAAGGTATAGATCTTATAGAAAAACATCATTTATGTTTAATTTTTTCCCCTTTATTTACCAGTTTTCTAAATAATATGGTGGTTCCACAGCAACCTCTAAGAGTGTTAATGAATGTCTTAAAATATCGTGAATTTAAATATGTTAGGTGTGACTTGCACATTAGTTGCTCAAAGTATTTCATTTTTGGCCAATGGAAGCCTCTTCAACTTTGCTGCTGTGTTGTTTTCACATAATCCTCACAACCTTTGATAGCTTTCTTGTTTTCTGGTGTGACAAACTTTCCAGGCTCATTTTGCACATTTTCTGCCCCAGACATGAAATCAGTCATTTCTCAAAGGGGCCCTGGTTTCTATGAGTGAGGAATGATGTTTAGAGATAACAGTCTAAGCCCCAGGAGTGCTTGGTGTTCTGGATTGTTGTTTCCAGACCTTTTCTGTGGATAGAACTAGAAAATATGTATCATACAGATAATTTTCATTCAAACTCAGGATTACAGGGTTTTTACTCACCATCATCTATCTTACCTCTTTATTTCCTTTCTTCCATGTTCAAAAACCTGGTTTTCTATGACACCCACAAAATTATTCGATTTATTCCACAGTACACTCCCAACAGTCTTGGAGTAACAATACCAACACTACCACCACCAATACAATTACTAAAAACAGTTTGGTTATTTGCCAGTTCTATTTATCCTTAGGATATATCTTAGTAGGGATGTGCAGCCAAATAACTGTGCTTTAAAGTCTCTGAATTGTTCTTCTCCATGTGGTTATGCCAAGGACTGGTTGCACGTTTAAGTTCCTTTCTTCATCTTACCTAGAATTTTTTGGGAATGCTTTTTAAAACAAGTTTAATTGAAAGAAGTCCTTGCAACCTCCACCTAATCCCCTTCCTCCCCTATAGGTAGCAACTTAAAAATGTTATGATTTATCTTTCTATTGCATAGAGATTAGACAATAGAGATATAGATACAGGTAGATAAATAATGTTTCATATGTCTAAGTTGTACCCACCACCTCCACTTTCACAGATAAATCTATTTATCATATGGCCATTTTGCTTTTTTTTTTTTTACTTAACAATATATCTTGGGTCACCAAAAACTGGGTTAAAATTCTACTTATGCCACTTATGTCACCTTGGACATGTCTCTTAAGCTCTCTGAGCCTCAGTTTCCTCATATGTAGAATCAGAGCTATAGTACCCACCTCCTAGAGTTGTGACAGGTATGTGTGCACTAGCACAGTGAGTGGCACATAGTACGCACTCAATGTATAAGCTCTAATGGTTCTACAGATGCTATATTTAGTAATTCTTATGCACCTCCTGCTTGATGAGACCTTGGTCATTCCCCATCAGTATCCCACAGTGAGTCTTAAGAAGTCTTATTTAATGACAGACATTAAATAAGGACTCAAAGAATTAGGAAGCTAATACTGGCAAGAGTCCTGAGAGACCTCAGCAACTATCCTGTTTATTTTATGGGGAAAGATATAGAGACCTAGACAAACTAAGTGATTTGCCCAAAGCCACCAACCAGTATGGGAAATGTGTGCTGGCGATGCCCAGTGCAGCTCTTTTTCAGGATAACTTCTCCTTAAAGAAAAGTTCATCTTCTGCCATTGGTAGAAGCTTCTCTGCACATTCCTATGTTCTCTCTGTAAAAGGAGAAACCAGATGGAAGGAATGGGTCAGGGAAACTATGCCTTGAAGAAGAGTTTCTTCCCTCCGTTGGTATGTAAACATAGTAACAAGGACTGGGGCTGATCCCTATTGATGAGCAACTGGCTCAGGAATATACCCAGTTGGGGACTGTGGGGATGATAAGGAAGTTCAAGGAACAGTCCCTTGCCCTCAGGGGGCTTTAAAACAACTTCAAGCTCATTTAAAAACCAAACGTGGCTGTAAAAATGTGTCAGGGCTTAAAATAATAATGCATTTTAATTGCATGATCTTTTCAGTTATGACAACCCTTGGAGATGGTTACTATTATTACTGTTATTCTTTTTTATATATAAGGATACTAAGGTTTAAGTAGGTTTTGTGACTTTCCTAGAGCTATACAGCTGGTGAGCAGAAAAGTGGGCCTGGGACTCCAGTTCCCATGCTCTTAATCATGGTGCTCACAAGGCTGTGGTGCATTCTACTCTAACCTGATTCTGGGCTCATTTGTTTGGGACAAAGAGAAGGAAAAAACAGGGCATTTCAGAACAATTCCCAGTCATTTGATATTTAATTAATGGATTAGCTCAGTCATTCAATCATTCATTCATTCTTTGCTTCCTAAATGCCTTAAGAATCTAGACTGTGGAGAGGTTTCAAGATTGAATGGAAGCGGATTGAGTGAAAGCTACACTAACACTCTCCCAAGACCAAACTGGAATTACAACTAAAATAATAGAAAAACCATCCTGAAAAATCAGCTGAAGATTAGCTGGAGAGCACCCTCATAACCAGGGACATAAAGTGGAGACCACATAGAGACTAGTAGGAAGTGTGGAGGCGTGAGAGGGCTGGCTGGGCTCCCACAAGCAGCAGCTGGAGGTCCGGAGGTGTATCTCAGCTGTGGGGGGTTGCCACTGAGAACTCTGGGGCCTAAACTCCAAGCTGGGTTCCCCAGCCCAGAGCACCAGAACTGAGAAAGGTGCCCATATAACATCTGTCTTTGAAAAGCAACACAATTTCTGTCTGCCAGGGATAGATGGCTGGAAATGCAGGCACCCTCTTAAAGGGCCAATGCACAAAGTTTTGTGTGCAGCCACTCATCTTGGTCTCCAGCAGAAGGAGGGAAGAGTGGACTAGAGTGGTGTGAGAAGAATCTGGAGTTTCGGGATCTGGAGACTGAGTTCTGAGGGCAGCCATCTGGATTCCTGTGTGGAGTCATTCCCCCATACTACAGAGGACATCTTTCTAAGGCAGACCTTTGCCAGCCAGGCAGCTTTTGCCTGGGGGAGAAGCAATTGCCCCACCCACTGTTAAACCTCTTGCCCCACCTGTGGAGCTTATGCCTTGCTGTGGTCTACAGCCTGAGGCTCATTAAAAGACCAAGATTAATCAGCCTGCAGGCAGAGGCAGACCTCTGGGAGCTTTGAGTCTTTGCCTGATCTGTTTCTGGACCCAGGCCTTGGAAAAGCAGACTTTGGTGTGCATCTTGGTCCTGTCCAAACACACCCAGCCTGAGCAGAGGGAACCACAAGCTGTGGGTTGTTGATAGCTCCAAACAGGGTACTCAAGGCCAGTCACAAAGAGCATCTGACATTTGCCTACACCAGAGACCCCCCAGAAAGACTGAGAGTCCTAGTAGATTCACCTAATACATAGAAACAAACCCAAATAGGCAGCCAAAATGGGGAGACCAAAAAATAAGCCCCAAATGAAAGAACAAGAGAAGTCTCCAGAAAAAGAGCTAAATGAAATGGTGATAAGCAATCTCTCAGATACAGAGTTCAGAATATTGATTGTACGGATGCTCAACAGCATGAGAAAAGATATGGAAACTATGAAAAATGACCAGTCAGAAATGAAGAATGACATAGGAGAAATAAAGAATACATTGGAAGGAATAAACAGCAGGTTAGAGAAAGCTGAGGATCGGATCAGCAAATTAGAAGACAGGGCAGAAAAAATAACTCAATCAGAGAACCAAAAAGAAAAAAACAATTAAAAAACAGGACAGTTTAAGGGTGCTATGGGACAACATGAAATGTAACAATATTTGCATTATAGGAATACCAGAAAGGAAAGAAAATAAGCAAGGAACAGAGAATTTGTTTGAAGAAATAGTAGCAGAAAACTTCCCTAACCTGGTGAATGAAAAATTCACACACGTTCAGGAGGTACATAGAGTCCCAAGCAAGAAGAACCCAAAGAGGCCCATCTCCAGACACATCATCATTAAAATGACGAAAATTCAAAACAAAGAATCTTAAAGGCAGCAAGAGAAAAGTAATCCGTTACCTACAAAGGAGCTCCCATAGGGTTGTCAGCTGACTTCTCGTCAGAAACTCTACAGACCAGAAGGGAATGGCATGAAGTATTCAAAGTAATGCAAAACAAGGATCTGAAACCAAGACTACTCCATCCAGCAAAACTAACATTCAAAATAGATGGTGAAATAGAGAGCTTTCCAGACAAAAAAAGGCTAAAGGAGTTTATCACCACCAAATCAGCATTGCAAGAAATGTTAAAGGGGTGCTGTAAGAATAAGAAGAAATAGAGAAACAGAGGCATAAAGAATTAAAATGGCAATAAATAAGAACCTATCAGTAATAACCTTTAGGACTTTAAGGGAGAGATCAACAGTAATACAGTCAAAGTCGTGGACTTTAACACCCCCCTGACTTCACTGGATAGGTCTTCCAGACAAAAAATCAACAAAGAAACGGTGACTGTAAATGGCACACTAGATCAGATGGATTTAATTGACATTTACAGAACATTTCACCCCAAAGCTGCAGCATATACATTCCTTTCAAGTGCACATGGATCATTCTCAAAGATAGACCACATGTTAGGACACAAAATAAGTCTCTACAAGTTCAAGAAGATTGAAATCATATCAAACATCTTGGATCACAATGGCATGAAATTAGGAATCAACTACAGTAAAAACACTCAAAAACATTCAAACACATGGAGCCTAAATAGCATGTTATTAAACAATGAATGGGTTACCAATAAGATCAAGAAAGAAATCAAAAAGTTCCCTGAAACAAATGGAAATGAACACACAACAACCCAAAATCTATGAGACACAGTGAAAGCAATCCTGAGAGAAAAGTTCATGGCACTGCAGGCCTACCTCAAAAAGCAAGAAAAATTTTTAATAAACTATCTAACCCTACAACTTAAAGAATTAGAAAGCTCCCCAGTGAAGCCATCCAGACCAGGGCTTTTGTTTGCTGGGAGTTTTTTTTATTACTGCTTCAATTTAAGCAGTTGTTAGCCTATTCAGGTTTTCTTATTCTTCCTGATTCAATTTTACATGATCTCATATGTAGAGTCTAATAAACAAAATAGACTGAGGAACAAAGTAGATCCAGAGACATAGAAGCATGGAACAGACTGATGAATCTCAGTGGGTAGGTGGAGGTGGGGGAGTGGGTGAGATTAATAAAAGAACTTATATGCATATATGCATAACCCATTGGACACAGACAATAGAATGGTAAAGGTCTGGTGGGGTGGTGCAGATGTGGGGTGGAGGGGATCAATGCGGGGGGGGGGTAAAGGGGGATATTTGTAATAACTTCAACAGTAAAGATAAATTTTAAAAAAAGAAAAAGAATCTAGACTGTCTGGGTTTGAATCCTGGCTCTACAACTTACTAGGTGAGCAGGTGACATACCTTTTCTATACCTCAGTTTCCTCATCAATAGAATGGGCATAATAGTACCTACCTCATGGATTGTTGTGAGATTTAAATGAGTGAATTTGTAAAAGCACTTGGAACTGTGACTGGCCCGTGGTAAGAGCCTATAATTGTCAGTTGTATTGCTACGGCTGCTGAGCAATGTGTTCGGTGATCTGTGTTTTGGCAGAAAGAATCAGGAGTCCTGGGTTCTGGTTAAGCTCTGCCAGTGTTGAGCCATGTGATCATGGGCAGGTTATCTGTCACGCTCGAACCTCAATTTTCTCACTTGTAAAAGAAAAGGCTTTGGCCTCATGACCTCTAAAGTCTTTCTGCCTTCAAGTGTCAATATTTTGAGGGGTCTTCCCTCTCTCCTCTTCATAAATACTGAAATCAATCTTAATAGGATAATCTTTATAGCTGGAAGCTCATTTAAAAAATGATTCTATTTCACTCTTAACAGATAAGGAAAGGGAGGCTGATGCCTTTTCTACATGTTTCTCAGAGTGTGGTTCCTACACCACCTACCTTAGAACCACATGGGCTGCTGTTAAAAAAAGAGATGCCTGGGCCTCAGCCCAGACCCACTGAGTCAGGGCTTTTGGAGGTGGGGCCTGCAAACGACCTGTTTAATAATAATCCCAGGTGATTCCTGTGGCAACTCATGTTTGAGAGCCACTGGAGAAGAGAGAGAATGCCAGTGTTGAGTCAGATTCTCAAATTTGATCATGCATGTAAGTCAGGTGAGGATATTTGGATTCGGGAAGTTTGAGGTGTGGCTTGAGAACCTGCATTTCTATTGAACCGCCAGGGGATGCTGAAGCTGCTGATCCACAGACCACACTTTGAGAAGCTAGGCTCCCTAGCACCACTCATGACCTTGGGAAAAGTCCCTAAGTTGTCTCAGCCCCGGTTTCTTCATCTATAAAGAGGGAGATAGTAGTGCCTACATCATAGGGTAATTAGTTGGATTAAACCACATAATATAAGGTTGCTTGCCATAGCACATAGCATGTGGGCAGTTGTAAAAGATACTCTGAGTATCTGCTACCATAACAAGAATTCCGTTGATTCAGACTCTCAGAAGTTGGGATGCTGGGAATGTGCAATTTTAACTAAGAGCTGTCGATGACTCTTACGCACAAGAGTTGATAACCCTGCACTCTGTCTCTGTCAAGAACAGGAAAGTCCCCAACCTCATTCGAGTTCTCCTAAAGTCACGTGGTGATGCCTTCAATAAAACTGTTGCTCCCCAAACAACACAGGTAATGAGAATTGTGTGAGGCAGCTTTCACTGTTTCTTGGCAAATATCTATCCGAAGACTCTTATTTCCCTGCGGGGTGTCAGAAATGGACTCAAATCATCAAATACATGAGCGTGACCATCTAATTCAACTACCAGGGTACTCATGCCAGGAGATAAATAGGAAAGGGTACCTGGGATGGAATGCTGAGTTATAGGCTTAGTGCTCTTGAAGGTGACCGAGGTTTCTGTGAGAGAGAAACCGTTTGCGCAGTAAACCATTTCTCTTTCCATGTGGGGCCTCTGGCTGTAATCTGACCTGGATTTAGAATCTGAAGTTTTCACTTATAGAGTTCGGGGAATGCAGTTCAACAAATCTTTATTGAGCATCCATCATGCCAGGTGCTGTGCTAGGTGCAGAGACATAAGAATAGCAAGACATTCCTGGGAGGGGTGGTAGCAGGTAATAAGTATGAACTAACAAATGAGTAAATAAGACCATTTTAGATTCTGATGAGGGCTAGGGAGGAAATAAGCAGAGAAATATAATAGAAAGGGATAATGAAACTGTTTTGAAGAGGGTCAGGGAAGGACTCTTTGAGGAGGTAATAATTTAGGGAAGGCTCAAAGCATGAGCATGAATTGGCCTTTCATAGAGGAGAGAGAGTAAGAGCATTCCAGGAAGAAAGAACAGCATGAATGAGGTAGAGAGCTTGGCTTGCTGGAAGAATTGGAAGAAAAGCAATATGGCTGGGGAGTGCGTGTATGCGTGTGTGCATGCGTGCGCGTATGTGTAGTGGGGAGGTGACCCAACATGATGCTGAAGAGATGACTAATTATAATGCACAGTACTTCCTGAGGACTTACACTCTGCCAGTCACTGTTCTATGAGCTTAGACTATAGTAATTCCTTTAATACTCATTGCAACCACTCTCATCATGCCCGTCTTACAGGTGATGGAACTGAGGCACAGAGTGGCACACTGTAATCTTTTCTGTTCCCAAGTCTCCTGGAAGTCTTATCTGAGCCCTGATGGGAGCAGTGAGTGAAATAATGAATGGAGAGTGATCAGCACATTGCCCTCCATATAGTAAGGGCTTTGCAAATGTAGTTTCATCTTTATTTCTCCATATTGGATCTTGGGGTCTCCACTGGGGAGGTCTGAAGAGCCATGACTAGGATGATCATATAATTGAGACAATTTTGAGAGTGCAAGAAAGTACTATTTTTAATTAAACAATAATAAAGGGCATAAACTGGGACTGTCCCAGGTAAGTCAGGACGTGTGGTTTCTGTAACCACAAAGCCCAGATCCTATTGTCTAAGAATTTACTGGCTAATGGGGAGCTATGAACAAACCCCATTGCTCCACATTTCATGGGATTCAAGGTCCCTCTAAGGCATAGACAATAGTCCACCTATTTAAGATTTCTTTTCTACTAAAGTCAAAGTTTCACATAACAAAGTACTTTAGTTTGAACATGTTTCATTATAATTTTTTTCTTTGCAAAAGCTTTAGCAAGACGTGGGGACACCATTGTTTGTGATGTAACAGAGAAATTCCTCTCCCATCTAGGGAGAAAACACTTTCATTCTAAATTACAATGTCACAAGGAGAAGAAAGCCAATTAATTTCAGACTCCACTGACCTGGGATTTGTATTAACTTGGGCAGAGGCTGAGACTGATATTCCCTCATGCTTTAGCTATTGGTAAATGAATTTGTTAGAATTTGTTTCTAATGCGCATGAAGAGGGGCTGGATATGGGGTTTAGAGGAAGTTAAAACTACACAATAATAATAGCTGATGTATTTTGAGTGCTTACTATGTCTCAGGTACTGGGCTAAGCTTTTCATGTGTATTAATTTATCTAATTCTCACCTCAGCCCCATGAAGCAGGTACAGGAGGAGGAAATTGAAGCCTAGAGAGGTTTGCTTAATTTTGCACAGTTAGTAAGAAAATGATGGAGCCAAGAAACAAACACCTATTCTGCAATATCTCTCCAGAAAACTAACATTTTACTTATAGATAATTGATATGAGAGATTATCCAGGGATGCAGAAGAAATAAAACAAAGTGTAGTTCAAATTTTCCCTTCCCTGTGAAGCCCACAGCACCTTGTCCATATAGCTTATATTCTAATGTAAAGTTTCATTTCTGTCTTCCCTCGAGGCTTTGAGCAACTTGTAGATATGTGCAAATCTGTCATGTTTGGTGTCTGGCACATTGCTGGGGCTCATATCAGTGTTCATTACTTTGCTGATTGATTGACCTAACAGATACTTATCTTTGGCCCTCTGTATGTCAGGCGCCCTGCTAAATGTGGGCATGAGCAATGAAGAAGTCCCCCCTGACACTCTCGTCCTCATTGAACTCATTATCCCACCCACACCCCAGTGCGTCGCTGCTCAGTGAACAATCACAGGAAGGACAGATTGAGCTACTGTGCTGGAGGAGACTTCAGTGTCCTCTCATTTGCCCAATAGTCTCGGACAGGACAGAGCCTTTAGGTTGAGAATAAGAGGGAAAGGCAGGCTGTCAACCAGGCAGGTAAACATAGTGCAATTTTTCTCATACCCTAGGATGTATATAAATCACCCGAGGTACTTGTGAAACATTCAGATGAGAGGCACTGCTCCCAGAGGACATGAGTTAGTGGGTATGGGGCACTCCAAATAGTCGAATCATTTATTCAAAACATCTTTCTTGAGACCTTGCTACATGCTGGGCACTGTTTTGGACTCCAGGGTTCAGAGTTGACGAGCTAGACGTGTCCGAACTCTTAAGGAGGTTACATTCCAGTGGAGGAAATAGGATAAATAAGGCCATTTCAAGCTGGGAAGAAGCTTATGAAGTCAGGGGTGGCTGAGGGACGGCCCACAGGAAGGGGTGAGGGGCTGCTTTATGCTCCGTGGCTGGGGAGGCCTATGTGAAGGACCAGCATTTGAATTGATTCTCGAACCATGAGAATGAATTAACCATGCAAAGAGTTGGGGCATAAGAGTCTAGGCAAAGGTCCTCAGAAATTGCCATGTTCAAGGAAGAGAGAGGAGACCAGTACGGACTAAGGTGAGCTACAGGTGAGGTAAGAGAGGTGGGCGGGGCTAGATCGTATAAAGCCTTGGGGGCCGTGATAATGAGTTTGGATTTTATCCTAAGGGCAGTGCGAAGCCTTAGAAAGTCTTGAAGCAGCAGAAAGCCATAATCCTTAGGCTACACTTTGAGAAACACTGATAGTATGTCTTTGGCTTCAGCCAAAGAAACAGAATCCCAGAAATCTCACCCTATCGCCTTTACTCCCTGTCCCCATCATTTGCTCTCCGCAAAGTAGCCATTGTACACAATGGCAGCCGACTCTCTCTGTCACTGTTATTACCTGAGGGCTAAGGGGACATTTTTGGGTGAAGCACTATGACAAACAGTTGACACAATCATAAAATGGTTGTAGCTAACTAAGTAAGGGGCCTGCGCTCCTTCAGAGGCCCCAGCATCCTGAGGAGAGAAAAAACAGCTGTTTCCTCTGCTCTCATTAAGGACTTAAGCCTCCTTCATATTGAAGAGCTTCCATAAACAAAACCAGAGATTACTGGATGTTCCCACAAAAATTGTTTGTGTAACTGAAAGGCGTCTCTAGAAAGGGGAGCTCTTGGTGTTGGCGAACAGCGTGACAAATGTTCCACCCCGAGGCCTGGGGGGCCAGAGGGCCAGGGCAGATTCCAGAGCTTCATGGGACCGTCCTTCCTGGATTAATTTGGTTCTTAAAGATGAGTCCTCAACTTGAAAGTGATCATAACGATGCCTGTTTCAGCCTCTGCCTCGGACTTCTGATCCAGCGCAGAGTTTATCCCGCCTGGCTGTGCCTTCTCTCTGGGCAGCTCTGGGTCTCTCGAATTGGAGTGCATGCTTGGTTTATCTCCCCCAGGTGGAAACACACTATTCTTCTTGGGTTGCTCTTGCCTTGAGGGATGAGTCTGTTTTATATTCCCCAAATGCAAGCTTATTGAGGACTTCTGGAATCTCCCAGAGAATAAAGGTGACACTAGATGTTTCTTCCTAACAAGTCTTCTGTAGACATTGTGTTCTATCCCCTAGACCAGGCCAGCCTTCCATCCTCTGCTCTGAGATCTGCCCTCCCCTTTGGCCACCATGTTCATAGGATTTTATTTTCTGCACAGAGGAAGTTTGGCACTAAGAGGCAGTACTGACAAGGAAGATTTTGGAAAGTGACTCATCTGGAATTTGCTGGACGAGTCTGAAATTGGTAGAATTTCAGCCTTTGAGAGAAAAAAAGTATGTGTGTGTGTGTGTGTGTGTGTGTGTGTGTGAGAGAGAGAGAGAGAGAGAGAGAGAGACTTATGCCCCTAAGTGCTGTTCTGTCCCTGAGGCATCTAGAAAGCAGTTCTCAGGAAGCAAGGGCACAGTCTGACTAGGTCCGGGTCTAATGCAAGTGGTGTTTCTTCTTGGGCAGCTACAGTGTTTGTTGAAGGGACAGAATGCGGAGTTAGGCAAGTGAAATTTACCCCAAATTATGGCAAGAATGCAGGACAGTTTTTATTTGAAATGATATTTCTCACTTGCCTAATGAGTATAATCAGACTTATGAAATCATATGGTCTAATTCGGCATTCCGAAAATATGCCCACCATACTCATAATGTACTGCTTTGCTTCTTTAAGCCCAAAGGAGACTGTCCTGGTGGCCACTTCTGAATAATATGCATGACCAAGGGGATGTATGTGTCAATCCCTGTTCATTTTCCCTTGCCCTGGCTTCAAGAGCCCTCATCCCAAGAGAAGTCAGGAAACAACACAGTGAGTAATTTTGATAATAGCTAATAGTTATGTTGCACTTAAAATTTGCCCCATCTGCAAAGGATCTGAATAGACACTTCTCCAAAGAGGACATACGGATGGCCAAGAGACCCATGAGAAAATGTTCAACGTCGCTAATCATCAGAGAGATGCATATTAAAACCACAATGAGGTATCACTTCACACTGTCAGAATGGCACCATCAACAAATCAACAAATGACTCCTGCTGGCGAGGGTGTGGAGAAAGGGAAACCCTAGTACACTGCTGGTGGGGATGCAGACTGGGGCAGCCACTATGGAAAACAGTATGGAGGTTCCTCAAAAAATTAAAAATGGAGCTGCCTTTTGAGCCAATGATCCTACTTCTAGGAATATATCCTAAGCATCCTGAAACACTAATCAGAAAGAATATATACACCCCTATGTTCATAGCAGCACAATTTACAATAGCCAAGATCTGGAAACAGCCCAAGTGCCCATCAGTAGATGAGTGGATAAAAAAGCTGTTGGACATTTACACCATGGAATATTACGCAGCTGTAAAGAAGAAGGATCTCGTACCCTTTGGGACAGTATGGATGGACCTAGAGAATATTATGCTAAGTGAAATAAGCCAGGCAGAGAAAGAAAAACATCACATGATCTCACTTATATGTGGAATCTAAAGAACTTAATAAACTGATGAACAGAAATGATTCAGTGACATGGAAGCATGGATCAGACTGACGAATGTCAGAGGGATGGAGGAGGGCGGGTAGGTGGAAGGGGAGAGATTAACCAAGAACTTATATATGCATATATGCACAACCCAAAGACATGGACAGTGGTGTGGAAAGGGACTGGGGAGGGAGGTGAGACGGAGTGGAATGGGTCATTGGGGAGAAAAAGGGACATCTGTAATATTTTGAACAACAACAAAAAATTTGCCTCATCTGTCCTAAGCACTTTATGTATATTCATTTAATTTAATCCTCACAGCAACCCATTTTATAGATAAGGAAACTGAAGCACAGAGAGATTAGGCAATTCACCTAAGATCTCACACCTGTTAAGTGGAAAAAGTCACACTATTAATGACTCTGTGAAGACCTAGGCCACTAGACACAGAGAAATGAATTCCAGAGCTGTTATGAAGGAAGAATCAATTATATTCATCTCCAGAAATAGCAGCGCAGAATGTCAGAACGGAAAAGGAAGTCAGTGACCACAGAGCCCTCCCGGCTAATTTTAGAAATGAGGAAACTGAGGTCCAAAAAGGTTAAGTGCTTTGCTCAAGGTCTCGTAGTGAGCTAGTGGAAGAACCAGGGAGATAACTCCCGTGTCCTGACTCCTGTTCTGTTGTTGATCCATGATTCCCTCAGAGCCATGTGTGCCTGGGTAAGTCCTGTCCAGTGGCTGCCTATGGCCTTTCAGTTTAGATCTCCTAGTAGGCTTTCAGCTCCTCTGCTTTGGCTGATCTTTTCAAATATGCTAAGTGAAATAAGCCAGGCAGAGAAAGAAAAACATCACATGATCTCACTTATATGTGGAATCTAAAGAACTTAATAAACTGATGAACAGAAATGATTCAGTGACATGGAAGCATGGATCAGACTGACGAATGTCAGAGGGATGGAGGAGGGCGGGTAGGTGGAAGGGGAGAGATTAACCAAGAACTTATATATGCATATATGCACAACCCAAAGACATGGACAGTGGTGTGGAAAGGGACTGGGGAGGGAGGTGAGACGGAGTGGAATGGGTCATTGGGGAGAAAAAGGGACATCTGTAATATTTTGAACAACAACAAAAAATTTGCCTCATCTGTCCTAAGCACTTTATGTATATTCATTTAATTTAATCCTCACAGCAACCCATTTTATAGATAAGGAAACTGAAGCACAGAGAGATTAGGAGTTCAAATGTCATTTCTGACTCCTCTCTTTTGTCTGTCATTGCCATCAGTCCCCCTTCACATTCCCATCAGACTGTTTTTCTCACAGCACTACTGGACAATTCATCCCTCCTCTGTTCCAGAGCCAGGACAGTCCTCCATCTGCTCCTTTAGGATGTGGTGGTACAGAGGACCACATCCCCAGGCCACAGTGATTGGTCCAGGGTTGTGCATGTGACCTCAATTGAGTCAAAGACACTCAACCTTGGAACTTAGCAAGGGGTTATTCTCTTTCCTAAGGAGTTGCTCAGCTCATTGGGTATAATTCTGGTGGGCAGCCTGAACCTGTCTGAGAACCAAGCAACACAGTGGCATACTATACTGACAGAGGGAGGGAGGGGATTCCCAGTGACACCCAACAATCCATGGACTTCTCAGTTACATCAACCAATACTTTCATTTTTTTGCTAAAGCCAATTCAAGTTGGACTTATGAGAACTTACAATCAAATAATTCTGTTAATACTCTTGTCTCAAAACAAGGAAATGAATTGGTATTTTCTCATTTTGTTTCCATACTATCCACTAATTAAATAAATATTGAGTATCTACCATAAGTATAGTTAAAAAGACCGATAAAATGAGTAGGACACAGTGTTTGCCCTCAAGGGCCTAATGATCTAGCAAGGGAGCCAAGACTCATATGTGATTGTCTATCATACAAGACATAAGAAGTAGCCTGAGGGAGATGCAAACAGTATGTCATGGAGGCATAAAGGAAGAAGAGTCCACACTTAATTGGACAGCAGAGTAAGGTAATTTTTCTATAAATATACAGGATTTCAGAGAGAATTTGAAGATTGGAGAGGAACAAGAAGAATTTCAGACAAAGAGACCAACATAAACTTAAACATGGAAATGGAAAATTTGGACACAAAGTCTGGATACAAAATGGGAAAAATTCATTGTCCAGATTATTCAGACCATGTATTTTAAGAGGAAAAGTAGCAGGAAATTCAATTCATTGTGTCAAATAAGACACAATGTGGCCATGGTAATATTATATTAATATCGTTCCACCTAGATTGATTACGACCATGTCTGGCAAATAGTTGTATCTTCAATACATTAAATATTTTTCGAATGAATGAATAAATGAATGAATGTAGAAGCTCCATGAAAGCAGGAAACATGTTTGTCTTGGCCTCCATTTTATCCGCAGCTCCTAGCACAGTGTCTGGCAAAGTGGAAGCTCAATAAGTATTTGTTGAATAACTTATTATGGAAGTCTTTCAGTGTCAGATCAAGGACTTTGTATCTAACTCAACAGATAACAGAAAATCCTCAGAGATTTTCAGAAAAACCCAATATTTAAAGAGCACTTACTATGTGTCATCTACTCTGTAGATGCATGACATATATGATCAGGGCTGTGCATCAGGAAGAGAGGCTGGGTAGTAATGGAGAGGAAAGAAGAGACTTTGAGTTAGGGAGTCAGCTAGTATCACTCACAACTCATATTGAAAATTGTTTGAACCTTATCATGAAGAAAGTGTTATGAGAGTAGAAATCAGAGGACAGCTGTGGAAGTAAAATGCACGATTTGAAACCAGTCACAGAAAGGAAGTCTGGAAAAGAATCTGAGCGATAGTGTGGCAAATTATATTTTCTAAAGATGATGACAACAGTATCCCTTTCCCACCACATTAAAAAAAAAAAAAAGTCTAATTACTCTTGAATCTGAGTGGGGTCATCATTCACGTGAAACCAAGAGACTGTGGTGGAGGTGACACATATGACTTCTGATGTCAAGTCATAAAAAGTGACTCAACTTCTGCCTTGTTGTCTGGAATAATTTCATTCTTGATATCCTCAATCACCATGTAAACAACTTGACTACCTGGAGGCTACCATGCTATAAAGAAGCCCAAACTTGCCCTCATGGAGGGACCACAAAAAGAGACCCTAAGACCATATTTTGAAAGAGGGAGAGAGAATTTTGAATAGACCCAGAAGGTGCCACCCCTCACTGTTCCAGCACTATTAAGGGACCCCATGGAAGAACTATCCAGCCAAGCTTTTCCTGACTCAGTTACACAGCACTGAGTGACCACGTAGCCCTCATAGAGATGTAGGTGGGGGTGAATGATGGCAAACCATAACTTACCCCTCCCACCAAAGAAACCCTGGTGCTTAGCACACTTCTTGGCATTTAGGGGGTGCTCAGAATATTTGTTGAATGAATGAATGAACATGGTCAGGGAGGTAGGAGGAGATCAAAAGGTAGGCAGTGTTTGGGAACTCATGATTTGATCTCACAATTCCAAAAAGTATCTGAGAATGAATAACAATGTAACTTTATGAATCCACTGAAGTCATATCAGTAGACGGCACAATATGTTCAATCCTTTTTTTCATGGGAAATTTTGCAGACACCTGTCTCAGGTGTGGATCCTGCAACAGAATTCATTTGCCCAGAGTTCCAGGATAGTTCTACTCTGCATTCCCCTTCAGACTGAATGCAAAGGGGGTGGGGATAAGCTCTGTAAACAATTGAGTGAACGAGAGTGCTGCTGTGTTTTAATTTAGAAATACTCATGCAAGCCATGCTTGTTAGCTTTTTTAATTTTTAATTCAAACTAATGAAAAAATGAAAGGAAATGAGATGTTCTATGAGATTTAGCCAAACACTGAATAGGTTTTATGGAATTTGACTGCAGAATTATTTATGGATGGTTTTTTGGCAAAAGCCAGTGCTGAAATTAAAACACTGCCTGCCTCTTCCTAAAAGGTGGTGGTGCCCACCTCCGGTGGGCTGTTGTGAGGGGCCCTGTTGTTATCTGTTCATAATTACCTGGGAGATGAAACATTTTAACTAGTTTAGCTGTAGCATATGAGCTCTATTCCATTGAGTTTTCTTTTTTGGCCAAGGCACCAAGGATCAAAGAGCAAAGACAGAAAACTTTTAAATTAGATTCTGAAATTATTTGTGTATGTGTGTATGTGGTATATGTATGCATGGGTGTTGGTATATATGGCAATAACATAGAGATGAAACAATGTGTGAATTAGAAACCATGAGAACAGCAATCATTGAATTGTTCTAATGCCTTTTTTGCACGGAGCTGAGTCTCTCCTATTCAACATCTGAAACTATTTTGGGTCATGGACACCAAACCCCTGAATGTATGGGCTTCACCTTGATCTTTCTGTATGGGATCTTCTTTCTAGCTAATGGGTAGTTGAATAGAATTTCATATTAATGCAGAAAGAGCCTGTGGGCTAAGTCCAGTTGATTTTGTTTTGTCATTTAGATTTTCATACATCATTCTGGCTTGCCAGCCATCTTGAGAATTGGGTGGAAGGGTGAACACATGTTATTCCTCATTGCTAGCAAGCCTTCCTGTGTTAGTGCACCATGCTCCAGCCACACTGAGCTGCTCTCAGTTCCCCTGGGCATGCTAAGCTGTTTCCAGGTGCAGGGCCTTTTGTAGGGCTCTTTCCTCTGTCTGGTATGCTTTTTATCTGTTCTCATTTCCTGGCTGACTTCTCAGGTCCTAACTTAAATGGCCCTTCTGCAGAGAAGATGTCTCTCACCCTCCATAGTCCTCCCCACTCCCTCTATTCTATGTTCCTCTTCCGTTATGCTTTCTCATAGCACCTTTCTCTTTTTACCATTTATGACTCTCAATTTGCTTGTTTGGTGATGTAATGCTGTCTCTTACCACACTCTAAGGGCAGAAATAGTTTCTGTTTGATTCCCTTCTGCTTCCCCAGCACCTAGCAGAGTGCCTGGTGTATGGATGCTCATGGTTGTTCGATAAATAAAAGACCCACTCACAGTAAGTTAGTAATATCTAGGAACATTTCACTTTAAAGACAGAAAGATCTTAGAGGTCCCATGAACCTAACCCTTGAAGGAACCAGATCCATATTCATTGAGAGCACTTTAGTTATTTTCATTCCTTTTTATGAGTGTGCTACTGCTTATTTATTCTTCTGACAGTTGGCATTTGGTTTGTTTCCAGTTTCTTGCTATAATAAACAACACTATTATCAACATTCTTATGTGTTTCTTTGTGTACATTTGCAACAGTTTCCCTCAAGCATCTGCCTAGGAATGGAACTGGAGGTAATAGGATATGCATATCCTTATCTTTACAAGATAAGACCACTTATTTTACAGAGTGGGCTGGCTGTTCCAACCATCGCTCCCAGCAGCAGTGTCTAAGCGTTCCTGTTGCTCCACTTCCTTGGCAGCCTTTGATTTCAACAGATTTCTTAACATTTGCTAATCTTGTGGGTGCGAAATGATGGTTTCAATTTTCATGAATCCAATCTGTTTAGACCAGAGGTTGCAAACCAGCTGTGCCTGGCTGAATGAGGCCTGCAGTCTGGGTGCTATTCACGGATGTGTTTTGTTTGATTGAAGGGTGTTTTTTGAACCAAAAAATTGAATTAGTTGCCAACATTTGAAAGTTGAAAGATTTCACTTAAGAATCTGGATTTTTGGGGTTTTTTCTTGGGGTAAAGAAATGGGAAGACATCACTACAGGGGCCCGTAGTCACACATGACAGCAACTGGCACAGTTGAGAAGCAGCTGCCTCTGCTTGCTTGACATTGGAATGTGCTTTGCAACTGGCCACAGTCCTGCAGCCAACCTAAAGCTTTTAGTTGTCTTAGCTTCCTGGCCCCTGTAGACTTTTCAAACATCTGCCCTCTTTTGAGCCTTCAGAAAATAGAGAAAGGGCCAGAAGCGGTGTGATGGTAGATGAGTACTTCTCCACCCAAGTTTTACCAGGAATAGACCTGAATAACAGAGCACTGGACACATGATTCTAGATAACGATGAGAACAACACTGAGCTCAGGGCTACTTCCTCACTGGAACCTCTCCCATTCACTTCCCTGTGCTATACACTTCCATATCCCTTCCTCAGATGTGATCTTCCCTGACTCTGAACTTGCTGAGCCCCTTTGTCTGCACTCCTCTCGTGCCACCTGTGTCTTCACCATGTGTTTACGGTTATTTGTGTATTTGTCCCCTTTCCTCTCTTTTGCTGGAAGCTCCTTACATTTTGGGACCATGTATTTACATGTCTGTCTGTTTAATGTTTGTTTGTTTTGGTCCTTCATGGTGCATTACAGTGATGGCTTGCACGTAGAAATTTTTTTCATTCGCTTCAACAGACATTTAGTAAGTGCTCATAAGCCAGGCCTTATGCTAGCCACTAGGGCCATGAGATGCTGCTATTGCCTTCAAAGATCTGACAGGGCCCTGTGGAAAGAACCACATTTGTTCATTCATTCTTTCTTTCAAATAACAATTATATGTTGAATGCTTACTATGTGCCAGGCACTGTGCTAGGTGCTATGGAGCAAAAACAGACGAGATCCTTGCCTCACAGAGCTTACAAACTAGTGAGGGGACAGATGTTCACTTGTCTCTGACTCAAGAAGCTGAACTTGTTATGCATGGGAAAGCAAGGTGAGACTTGAGCTGAGATTTGAAAGGTGAATAGAAACTAACCAGATAAAGGAGGGACATGGAAGAAATATTTGTTCTCTGTCCATGTAGAATAGGTAGCGTCCCCGAAAACCTAATGGTGGGAGGGAGAGGCCCAGCTCACAGACCAGGAAGCAGAGTCAGTGTGGCTGGTGTTGAGAGTTTCAGGTGCAGGGTAGTGGGAGATGAGGCTGAAGGTGTAGGTAAGGTCTAGATGCCCAGTGAAATGAGTGCAATCAAGTGTTTAGGTGCTAACATAGAGATGAGTACAATTGAAACAGACAGTTGTTGATTGAATTTATGCACAAGTGAGTGAATCTATGAATGACTATTCTGGAAACCTACTGCCTCATGGAGAAGATGGACAGGATGTCAAATAGACAGATTCTTGTTGCTCTTTTACCAGGAAAGGGCAGAATAGATGTTAAACATTTCAGAGACCTGCAAATCCTGCAGTAGATGCAATATAGAGAATCTGGTGAGCCTGGAGACTTATTATAGATGGACGGCTCTTTGCCCTCACACCTGACTTGAAAAGGAATGGCCTCCCCGAGGCTTCCATATCCCTGAAAAGAGGATTGTTGCCTACAGAGCATTAGCTGAAATAGGTTCGTAATGAGCCAGCCCCAAGTCATCGACAGCACTTGGCTCTTACCCGTTAAGGAGCAAGTCTTATTTCTTAAGCTCTGCCTTGCCAGTGTACCTCAAGGCTTCTGGGGCAAACAATCGTAGTAAGTAGATTTTTTTCCTCCCTTTGCTGGGTTGAGGCTCCCTGAAAGCTTCCTGCCCCTAAGATGATATTCTAGGCCAGCCAGTGGCAGAGCTTTCTCAGGCGCTCAATTGAATCTAAAGCATCCTTGGGGAAAGCACACCTTTGACCCAATGTAACTCCTAAGAGGAGGAACTTTTTTTCTCATAGAGTTTATTATAGTTGATTCCTGAAAATTATAGCTAAGAAGTATAAAGACCTGCTGTCCTGTGCCAGGTTATTTGGTGGTTTTGTTGTTGTTAATTTATCAGGTATCAGCAAAAGGAGCCTCCTGTCACCCCAGTGCTCAGTGCCACCTCTGTCCCTTTGCTTACTCTAGCCTTTGACCTGGGTTACCCTCTCTCTTTTCAAGGGCCACGTCTTCCAAGAAACCTTCACCAATAATGCCACAGCACAGTGCTACATCTCCTTCATGACCTGCTAGTAACTCTTCCACCAATTACTCTGTACATTTTAGTACTTGACTGTATTTTTTATTCACACACTTTTTTATGTGTATATGTCTGGGTTCTTTAACAAGATTGAAACTTGATAGTAGGCCAGTAAGTATTTGTTGAACATACTAGTGACATGGAAAACTCAAGGTCCTTCTTTGCTGGCTCCTGTTATGTTGAACTCATTAATGGGATCATTAGAAACATTCAGTAAATATGTCTGAAGGAAATTAAATAAGCAGAAGTTAGACTGGAAAGTAGTATATCACAGTGATCAAGAGCATTGACTTATGGAAGTCGGTATCTTAAAGATACCAGCTAAGGACTTGGGTAAGTTCAGTAATTTTGGCATGCCTCGATTTCCCCACTTGTAAAATGGGGATTGTAGTAGTGCTCACTTAAAAATGTATTGCTGAAGACTGAATAAAATAATGCATATACATAAGGCTAACCTGAAGCTAAGTTTAGCTGCAAACAAGACTGGGAACAGTTTCACTGTGCAGGAATGCTGAGGGTTTGATCTGCGCTTTGAGGCTCTAAAAGGAAGCAAAAGAATAGATGGCTTTGTTAGAGCTTAGAACTGACCTCAAAATATAAGGCCTCCAGGGACCATTCTAATGTGAGTGACCGTTAAAAGATAGTGTAGGGGACACCAGAAAGTGAAACAAAGCAGGATGGAGCAGACTGGCATTTCCCAAATTCATACCCCTTTACCAAGCCAGCACAGTTACTCCTTTTTCATTCCTTTTGTATCCTTAAAGAGAAAGGTTTGGTGGCTTTTTTGTTTGATGGAATCTTAGTTTGGTGACCCTTGTTCAGCCACACTTGAACACTTGCTAATAACTTTGTGTGTGTGTGTGTGTGTGTGTAAGAAAGCCTTTCCCTCAGGCTGTAATCCTTAGATAGATTATTGAATATTTTAGCTGGAATTGTTCCACTATTTATTTTTATGACTATCTTTTATTTATGTTAAGTACAGCTGGTTTTTCTATTAATAGTAAATAAAATTTATTTTTACATTATTTTTAGCAAAAAAAAAGATAATTAAAAATTAATCATAGTATAGGAGGTCCACGGTTCAATGCTTATCACGAAGGCAGAACACAAATGACTGATCAGAAAATCCCTATGCTGGTGGTTAGAAGGGACTGAGTTCTATACCAGTTCTGCTTTCAGAACCTTGGAAATTCATTTCACTTGCCTGAACCTCCTGTTTTCTGATCTTTAAAGTGAATGAGTTAGACAAGAGGGGCTCACCATGGTTCTGTCTACTTTGCATGTTCTAGTATTTGGTCAGGGGCAGGCATCAGGAAATCCTCCTTGGTGGAGGAGGGTTCACTTGGCTTCAAAGGACTTGCTTTGCAGGGAGGTGAGGAACGGTGAGGCTGCACAGATGCACTGAGCCAGGGACACGCAGGGTGTATTTATTCTCTGGCTATATTTGTTCATTTTCACCAGCCCCTAGTTGCCATCTTATTTTAGGACTGAAAATGTTTCGGGCACCCAAATTTGGAATTGGCAAGTAAATTGACAGCAACATGTGGCTAGTTGAAGTCTTGCTTATTTCCTCAGATTTCCTTTTCTTATGACCTTGGAAAATTAATTTTTTCACCCTTCTAAAGGAAATGCTCTGGATGGGTCCTGTTCTCTATTTTCTGTCTATTATGCCCATAACTATCACTTACCAAGCTTTTAGCATGGACCGGGCACTTGGCAAAGCACTTTAAGCATATTATAATTGCTTAATCTTGCAACAGTTTGAAGAGAGAGATTGCTGTTATCCTAGATTTACAATGAGGAAACTGGGGCTCAGAAAGCTTAAGTGACTTCCTCAAGGTCATATAGCTTGTAAGTGGTAAAAATAAGATACAAATACATATCTGTTGAATTCCAAAGCCAATGCTCTGAAACCACTAAGCTGTACATTGTTAGGATTTTCTACATCAGTTTTTTAAATCTTAAATTGAAAATCAAAGAGTTGAGGATCTAAAATCAAAGATTTCGTTTTTAAAAAAATTTAAGTGCATTCAAGATATGCTAACAGAATGGAATACTATCAGGCTATTAAAACCACAAGTGCATGGGCCATACCGAGACACGAACACACTTATGTGAAATACTTCTTGTGAAAAACCAGTGCAAAGGAAAGGTACATCCTGATTGCAGCTCTGTTAAAGCAATCTTAATACATTGGCACAGACTGTGCAGAATTTGAGGGATGAGATAGTTCAGAGTTCTGTGGGTTTAGACTCAACTCTTTTTTTTTCTTTTTTCTGCAGGGTTACTTAATCCTTAACTCTACAAATTTAAATAAAGGAGTAAGCACGTTTTTCAGAAAGTGAGATCTGTCAGTCTGTTCCATGCCTTCATGCCTCTGGACCTATTTTGTTCATCAGTTTATTTTGTTCATTAGATTCCGTATGTGAGTGAGATCATTTGATACTTGTATTTCTCTGACTGGCTTATTTCGCTTAGCATAATAATTTCCAGGTACATCCATGCTGTCTCAAAAAAAAGAGAGATCCTTTTTTATAGCTGCATAGTATTCCGTGGTGTAAATATACTACAGCTTTTTTATCCACTCACCTACTGATGGGCACTTGGGCTGTTTCTAGGCCTTACCTATTGTAAACAACACTGCTATGAACATTGAATCCGAATTTAGTGAGACGATTTCTTTTCCCAGAAGTTCATAAACATTTTAGGTAACCAACCTCAAGAAAAATGCCCATGTACCCATGCACAGAATACTGTGCAGATGAATGCTTTGCAGAATACTTTCCATGGGCCCCTGGGCCTAGCTGAAACACCCTGCTATAAAACTCTTCTGAAGTCCCAGCTTGGATGGTTGGAATAAAGTTGGATGAACCAGAAAGGGCCTGGGTGTCATGGCAGGAAAGCAGAGATGTTCATCCTGGTGGGCTTTTTCATTGGTTTGGGATCTTGCAGGGGTTTTAGAAAGGACTTTCATGACTGTTTCATCTTTACAACTACCTTCCAGGCTGGACAGAGCAAATGATACTATGGTTTTAAGAGTGCAGATTCAGAAGCTAGTTGCTAGAATTAAAATGCCAACTTGGTTATTTATTACATATGTAAAATTGAGCATGCTACTTAATTTTTGTAAGCCTCTGCTTCGACTTATGTAATGTGGAGATGATGGTAATGACAAGGAGGAGGACATTGTGCAGCTCACTGGACAGTTGTGAAAATTCAGTGATATGGGCCATGTAAGCACTTAGCACAGTGCCTGGCACCAAGAAAGCCTAAGTAAATGACTTGCTTAAGATAACACAACTGGCAAGGAGCCTCTATCCTAGATCATTCATCAACTCCAAGTCCACTTCTCCTTATAATTTATTATAAATTTTAATGCATTTGTTTTCTATTATCTTTCTTGGATGTAACTATGTAGCTATACATAACTATATATATTTTTCTATTTTCCCCTTTCACATTAATTAGAAGGAAGCTTTTCAGAGAAATTAGTGAAATGGATCAAGAAGTATTCCTGTCAATAAATCTTATTTTATAGCAAGGTCAAAAGTTTGTTCTTATGACATACTTATAAAATTTTATAATTTAAGTCAGTGGCTTCGCTGGATAACGTGTGTTAATAATTTATGTGAAATTGCCAGTGCTTAGTTCATCCCCATCTCTGCCATGCTACCCACATGTTCCCTCTAGGGCCCTCCTTCCCTTATTGTGCCCCCCACAGGACCTAGGGTGTGGCTTTCTCTCTGCACCAACCCATTCCCACCCCACCTTCAACCTCCATCTTTCATATCTCAGTTCAAATGTTACTTTCTTAATCTTTCCTAATCTCTGCCCTGACCCCATCCCTCTACCTAATCCCCACCTAACGAGTAGTTTCTCTGCCTTAAGTTCCCTTTTATTGTACTTATCTCTTTTTTAAATTAAATTGAGTGATTATTTGACTTACATCTGTCTTCCTCACCAGTGGAGGGTCAGAGGGGATAAATAACTTGCTTCGGATTACAGGGTGAGTAGATGGCTCAGGGACACCTTAGGCAGTGACAGGCAGGAGTCTCTGCAAACCCCTGGGGGGCTGGAAGCAGGATTCTGGCATTCTCCAACACCCCAAGAGAGCAACAGTCTGCCGCTAGTCAATTAGAAGAGCAATCATCAGAAACCCAAGTTCCCCTGACTAATGAGGTGCCTGAAATTGAGATGTCACTTATAATCTCTCTCCTCCTGGACTATCTGGACCAAAATTCTAAGGTATTAATGAATCATTTTTGTATTTCTAAGGGATATCAAAACACATGAATGTTAAGAAACAACTTGTCATGGGAGAGAAAGTTAAAATGGATTTCAGTATTAGCTTCTTAATGATTTTTGAAATATGCAAATCTTGTTGGAGCAGATGTGCCACAAATGGATAGTTTCCAATGTCCTGTTAAAAAATCTGGGATGCCTCAGAGGCTATAAAAATAAAATTCTAAACACAATCTCATTCTGGCAAAGGCTGGGCAACCATTCTGGATTGGACCAAAATATTTAATTGTCTTGGGCACAGAGGATCAATGGCAGTCTCCAATTGGTGAACTTCTTACATGGAGATTAAATGAATCATGAGATTGTAATTAGTCGTAATTACAGCAATAATTTCTTCTGTATTTATCTCTTTGCTGAGGCAATCGCCTGTGATGGCTTTGGAATAACTTGTTCCTGAGTCTGGCAAGGGCTCAGAAAGGGAAGTTTTCTATTCATCTCTCAAATACCCTACTTATGCTTTAGGACGAAAATGAGTTGCTTTTAGACTTATTCATTTTAAAGGCTTTTTATTCCTTCTTCCTCAGACGGAAGCACTGGGGTGGGGAAGCACCAAGGCTGGCCACAAGGTGCAAAACACCTTCATCACTGAGGGACGGATGGCATGCCTAAGGTGGGAACTCTAATAGTGGCTAGTGAGACCGGACGGTTCATTCCCCCAGAAAGGCTGGGGATAAGCTGCAGCATACATACCAGGCCCTTTGCACGACCACTGCTCTCCAGCTGTGGGGTGTTAATGGGAGGTGAATTACTGCGAGGATGTCTGGGGCACACCCCCTGTGGGATACTGGTTTCACTCCTCCACCTCCCATCTCATTGCCAAGTTCCATTATTTCCCTCCACTCAATAAGAGAATCTTGCCGAGCCGGGTGTGGCTCAGCAGTTGAGCATCGACCTAGGATCCAGGCGATCAGGGTTCGATTCCCAGTCAGGGCACATGCCCGGGTTGCAGGCTGCAGCCGATCAATGACTCTCTCATCACTGATGTTTCTCTCTCTCTGTCTCTCTCTCCCTTCCTCTGTCTGAAATCAATAAAGATATGTTTAAAAAAAAAAAAAAGGAGAGAATCTTTTGGCAAAAATATCCGTCACTTCATTCCTTTTGTGAGCCAATTCTTTAAAGAGATGTGATGTAACCTAAGCCCTGCCAAGCCTGTGGATAGAAAATTCTAGAAACCTCTTACCCTGGGCAAACTTATACTCTTTGCCTGATTCTAGGCCCTACTGAGGCCTGGAAACATAGAGGACATGGTCAGAATACATTTATAGTGTCTCTTGGAGCCCTCACATCCTGTGAGATTTTTATTCCTCAGAAGTAATAAGAGTAACGAGCAACAATTATACAGTGATTACTGTGTACCCGCCAGTCAGTCAACAGATCTTTCAGGCATGCTCACTGAGATACCAGCATGGTTAAGGGGAAATGAAGCCAGGAAAACGTCTCGGAGCCAACACTCACCCTTGTGGTGCTATAACCATGAGGTACTGACAGGACACCAATGGGAGCTTTAAAAATGGAATTCACAATTGCATTAAATAAAGAGGATTGCACAAATGCTCCCAAATGAAATACTTGCTGCCAGAAATTGTCAAAAGTTATTTTTTATAATGTACAAAAAATTAAAATAATAAGATGATTTTAATTATTAATGTATTCATGCAAATGTTGCTGACATAGACATCCCCTCTCCCAAATTCCCGGTACTGTATGAAATAAAATACTCTAGTGTTTCTTCCCATCCTGGAAAATGTACTCTAGAAAACACTGGAAAGTAGCAGAAATTAAATTTGAAATGTCCCCATCTGTTTTCATGACTTTTCCCCTCTTTTTTGGCAATGCTCCAAACCCCTTAGGACCCAGTGTCTTCATCTTCCTCCCCCCAAGCCAACCTTCCCAGCCTTTACCTGTGTTCTTGTTCCTGGGAGGCCCGAATTCAGGCCTTTCTGGCTTATCTATCTTGATCAACCCTGTGCTCATCCCACAAAGTGCAGGGAATCTATCTGCTCATGAATCTGTGCTGATGGGATAAGAGTTGCTAATGAGCTATTGGTTCATCTCTTGAAGAACCTCTTTGCTTTTGAACTGGAGCCTTCTAGAGCTAATGCCTGTTTAGGGGATAGTTTTAGAAAGTCAGCCCTCAGGAAGGGCACAACATGGAGAGAATTTCTCAAGGTTGGCCCCTAGAATAATTCCCTACATCAGAATTTTGCAGGGTTTTGTTGAAAGTAAATTCTCTGCTTACACCCAGATACATTGAATTGTGTCTCTGGAAACGGGCCCTCGAGTCTGCCTTTTTAGGTATCCCATAGGAATCCTGTGCTAACTCAAGTCTGAGAACCACAGTCAGTCCCCTCCCTGACTCCTTACAGAATCATCCTTCTAAGCTCAGTCAAGTTCAAATATGACCTGTCTAATATTTTCCAGAGAGATTCTTCTCTGGAGTTCTGATGTCCTCAGGAACTGAAATTGAAGGTGAAATACAACCAGTGACTTGGCCTGAATTTGATATGGGCTTTGCAAGAGACAGGATGTTCTTACTGCTCTCGTGTTACCCAAGCACAGCCTCAATCAGCTACCTCTTTGCAGTTATACGTGTATTTGCCTTTTTCCCAGTGGGTCTGGGGATGGAGTGGGAGTTGGGGGATGATAGGAGGAAGACAAGGAGACAGGAACACTTTCCTCTGCTTTCCCCATAACTACTGCATGTGAGTAGAGATCTGTTTATGGTCACTTATTGTCCCCCATGATGTTTTAGCCTCATTTACAGTGGGGATTAACATGATCAAGAGGCAGCCCTCTGGGTTCCTTTGCAATAATCTAAAAATAAACAAAGCCCAAAGGATTCATTCCTCCTTCCCATTAATCTGAAGGAAGGCAGATGGTGCCCAATAACCTGATCTGAATTGCCAGGAAAGCTTGTTATCGTTTTGCTAAGCACTTGCCGTTAAATTTTAATGGCTGCCGTCAGGTGGTGCAGAATGAGCTCCTAGAAAGGTTACTCTAGCCCGTGGGCAGGAAATCAGGGAAAGGAAGTGAGTTGGTCTCTACACAAGCTCCCTGAGAAGGAAGGGGTTTAGAGGGATGAGAAAGACTGGGAAGGATTCTGAACTTGGAGACTGAAGGGAGAAGTGTGACAGCACAGGGTGAGTTGTCAGGAGAGTGGCATTTTCCAAGGAATTTGAGGACACCCAAGTTGTCATTTTGAGGGCACCAACTGTTCCTCACTTATTGCTACCTTCCCACCATCTTTACATGTTTTGTTCTGGCTGAATGCATGATACAAACCCTTGATTGGTGGCAAGTTTAACTTGAGTAAAGAGGAAAGTTAGAATTGTGCACCTAAAACCTGTATAATTTTCTTAACCAGCGTCACCTTAATAAACTCAATAAAAAGGAAAAATAAAGTAAAATAAAATATCTTAACACACACACACACAAAGAGGAAGGAAAGAAGGCCCAACATATGAAAAGGACAAGACCTCCCACAAAGAACTGCAAAGATAAAAGAAAGAGTCCTAGGTTGGGGAGCTTAGGTTCCAGTTCTGACTCTGATATTATGTCACAGAGAAAAGTCTCACAAATCACCAGGTGGGAGGAGGTGGGAACCACCTTGCTGAAGTGACCTGCCTCCTTTTTAGGCTAGAACCCAAGGTTCCAAACCTCCTAGTGCCGTTTCCACAGACATCAAGAGATCTGCTCCTCTCTTGTATGCTCAGTGGATGGTTTATTGATTTTTTTTTCCTAACTCAAAGTGCTTAATTCTGTTGATTTTTTTTAAACATCATGGTTAAGTAGCTACAATGGAAGATTGATAAGATCCTTTTCAACCTTAAAATTCTGTCATGTGTTCTATTATATTTGTAAAGGGACAAGTTTGTTTTGTTTTGTTAGTACCAAACTGTTAGGATCCCCAAACCAGACTAGCTCTGAAGGGTCCTCCCTAGAGAAGGGGAGATCATGGCCTGGCTATCTCTGCTCCAGGAATCAAAACCTTGCTGGATGTGGGTAGTTTTTACCTGCCTGATCTCCACTGCTTATATTCCTTTCATCACTCTTCTTTGGAGAACTGCCTCTGTCTCTGCCTCTGCATTTCATGCGGTTGTGATTGGACCGACCCTGCTCCAGCCCCCACCCTCTGGGATGGACATGACTAATATTTAGCCAATTAGAGTATTCTATATCCTTGGGCCACAGTGTTCAAGGATGAAAACCTAAATCCCAGCAGCCCAATGAGACTCAGCCTTGGGATTTTTGCCAAAACAATTGAGAATGAGGCTCCTTCTTTCCCCTGGAGTCACTAAACCACATGAATATAAGCTTGAAGTTGCCGATGGCCATCAGCTCTTGAGGGGAGCCTGGGCCTGAGAATGAAGCCAACACAGAAGAAAACAAAACTGAAAAGTGGAGAGAGACGTATTACTGGTGACACCATTTGACCATTTGGATCAAACCACACCTGAAGGTCGATTTACCCCTGGACTTTTCAGTTCAACAAGCCAATGAATCCCCTCTTTTGCTAAGTTTGTTTTAATTGTGTTTTTGTCACTTGCAATGAGAAATGTCCAAACTGACACAGCCACCTTGGCACTTAGGTGCAGGGAGAAGGAAAAGGGACATATGCAGTTTAATGAGCAAATACAGTAGCAATGGTGTATGGCCTAATGGGATTGGATAATCTCAACCTGCAGAGGAGAGCAGGCTGTAGCAGTACTACATTGTTACAGCTAAAATACAAGTGAGCAGGTTATGCCTGACCTGCTATAGTCATAGAAGTGGTATGGCATTGTGGGGGTTTGGCAAAGCAGAGTCCTCAGGTTCTAGGAAATTTGTTAAGAATGCAGATTCCTCAGCTTTACCCAGATCTACTGATTCAGAATCTGGGAGTAGAAGCTTGGAATTTGCTTTCTTAAAGATTCCCAAGGTGTACATTGAAGTTTGAGATCCACTGGTATACTAATGAGATGTCTGCCTTTGAATGTGGCCTCTGCCCTTTACTGTCTGTCTGACCTTGGGCTAGTAACTTAGTCTTCTTTTAGCCTCAGTTTTCTTATCAGTAAAATGAGGATGATAATAGATTATAGGGTTGTGAGGATAAATGCATATAAAGCACTTAACCCAGTGTTTTTATCTAAGAAGTATTCAGTAAGTATTGTTATTATTGCAATATAAAACTATAAGACCAGGAGCAGGCCTAAGAAAACTCACAAGGAACAGATAAATATTATGTTTGAATGATGGTGCTCCTCAGAATATATGACATGACATGTATAGTTGTTAAAACTGGGGGCTGTAGAGTCAGAGCACCCACATCAAATTCTGGTCTTGCTATTTACCAGCTGTGTAACCTTCTACTTGACTGCTTTGTGCCTCAGTTTTCTCATCTGTAAAATGGGATTAATGGTGGTACTTAACTCACAGTTTTTGTTAATGATTAAATAAGATAATGAATGCAAAGGCCACAAACAATACTTACTAGTTTTATCATGACCATTTCTCCCTTTTCCAGTTACAATATACTTTTTCCTTTGTGCTTCACACCCACATTGCCTTACTCCTCTGGAATCCTCTTCCACTGGCCCTTGCCGCTGTTATTGAATAAAGAAATTAGGGAGAAGGCCTCCCACTTCTAGCTCTTGACTTGAGTTGAATCCCCCTAGAGAGGGCTGAATCTTGCTGGGCAGTGGTGGAGGCACCTGCTTCATGCTGTGAGGGCCTGGTTCTTGTGCTGACAGCCTATGTGTTGGAAAAACCATCTGAACAAACTTCAAGTTGACATTTGCAAAGTGTCAAATACCTGAGCATTTCCTTTCTAACTGAGCCTCCAGGAAACATCCGGGCCCAATGGATTAAGAAATGAAGAACAAACTGCTATCTCTGGGCTGTAAGTGTCATGCTGATGGATGTAGCAGTCCAGTCTTGCCTGTTAGATCTATGTAGGTATTGAACATTCAAGGATCTGTTTAATACATGTTTCAAGAGAAAAAAATCCAGCAAGCCATGTAATACAACTATAACTGTAGGAGCAAAGTGACTGTGTTTGGCTGTGCTATAGAAGGGCTTCGAAGAGTATGAAGAAATGGCTAAAACTGACCTACAGGTTGGGCCTCACCTTCCTCATCTATTAAGTGACAATATGATTTTTAATGTTTCTTTTAACCTTGATTATTTAAGATTTTCAGAGTCCAGATTCTATGATATTATTCAAAGTTGTTTCTCTTAAGAGGTCTCGCAATCCCTCTGAGTTTCCGACAGTGAAAAACAGGATGGGTGACATCTGCAGTTGAAACCAGGCAATGTTGTTGAGCATTTGGCAAATCTAAGTTATTCTCTTCTTGCTAGGAAGGGTGCAGGGTTGCATATTAATTTACAATTACTCATAAAGTAGACGGCAAAGCTCCTCTTTTGTCAACACTTGGACATACAAATTAGGTAATATTGATTGGGCAATGAATCTTTCATTTCCACCTTGCCTCATGGTGCCAGTCACCTTAAATGAGACTAGATTAACATGAGAAGTGACTCACACTTGGCTAGGTATCCAAGTCTAGCCCCCTCTGACTTGCTGTATTTTGGCTTCAATTTGTCAGCTGAATTCTGTTACTGACTATTCAAGGGCAGAAGCAGAACCTCATAAGCCTGTCTCCACTTTATGCTGGGCATGAACCTCAGTGTTTCAAAGTGATCTTCAGTTCCGACAATATGGCAGAGCAAATTCATAGGGAGGCTGAATTAAAAAATAGAAATGGAGTTTTATAAATTACTCTGGCATGAAAATCTCCAGCAACAAGAAATGAAGAGAGAAATCAAAGCCAGGGCAGTCATAGGGAGCTTGTATTTCAGCAAAATTTCTGACCCAGATATTGGCCCTATGAGCTGAAGGTTGGGGGTTTGACCCCCACGAGGGTATAGAAGGTGTGGCCTCAAGCCCTTGGTGGGTAATGAAGCTAGAACTGAGATTCAGCATAAAGCTGGGAGCCTTGAGAAGTTGAACTGCCCATGGAATGGCAACTACAACTCCACATTAAATCTAGGAAAGAAGTAAGGAGTTTTGCCACCTGTCTGGAGCCCTGGCTTAAAAGAATAAGAAAAAATCATATCCACGAAACCAAAACCCCAGGTCTGTACCACATATGGGTATGATATCCAAATGTATATTGCTGCTAAGTTAGCACAGACTGCTCAGGTCCGTTCAACTCTTAGGCTACAATAGAAGCAATTGCAAAACAGTTTTGGGGGGACATTTTTACAACTCAAGACACAATGGACTCATACAAGGAACTTAACCACCATGAGGAAGAGTCTAGAGGTGTAGCAAAAGAGTAATTAGCACCCCAAGAGTCAGAAATAATAGAAGTATCTATAAGAGGTTGTAAAATAAGAACATTGGAAATTATTAAACATATGAAAGAATGAATAGTGTGATAAAAGAAGCAACAGATTTTAAAGAAATATAAGAGTAGAATACTCATACATAGGTTGACCAACTCTCTCTCTTTGTCCAGGACTGAAGGATTTTCTAGAACACAGATTTTCAGTACTAATATAGAAAGACTCAGGCAAACCAGGTTGTCTGGACATTCCACTTCAACTGGTAATTGAAGAGATTTTGATAAATGGACTATTTACAAACTTGTGGACAGAGTTTAGGGAACCCAACAAGATGCAGTTTAAACACCATGGACCTAACAACAATGGGGAGCCATTACCACCCCTAAGCCTAGAGGAGGGTGTAGCTGCTGAAATTGAGAGAAATAAGTTCTGCCTTAGTGTAGGGAAACACACTGATTTCCTCCTGTCTTCCCTCTGAACTCCTGTTGGGGCCTCCCATTGGCTAAATTCAGCTGACAGCCAGGAGACAGGGAAGCCCATTGACCTAGGCCATATAGGTCAGCCTCCTGAGACACAGAGCAGAGTAGAGAGCGATGCAGAATGGATCTTGAGACCCAAATGAAAAATAACCAGGACAGACACACCACTACATCTATCATCTGAATACCTGTGTATGAAACCTCCGATGCTCAAGCAGATTATATAACATCAAAAGGAGGAGAAAGAATAGCAGAGAGGAGAGCTGAACCCTGATGCCACACTGGGTATTCAGTCAGTTTGACTTTGAGAAAGTTTCTTTCTTTACATCGAACTACTTCTCTATTAATTAATGATCAAATCTTTCTAAAACAGAGGTCTCAAGCTGGATGTCCATAGATCAGGTTAATTGCAGATACGTATTGTTGGCCTTCACAAAATTTTAAAAATAAATCTGAATGACCCTGAAACATTGACAAAAATCAAGAGAATTCACATAAGAATTTGGATTTCTAAGTTTCTTTGTGTTTCTGTGTGGCAATAATTGCCTAAAGAAAACAATTTAGTCATGCGCCATACTCCCAGTTCCCCAGGACCCTACCTGGTCTACTTCACTCATTTATATTACCTGACTGCTCCCTATAGGAATTTGAATTTGCAGATCTTGAAAGAGCTCTTTCAGCTTGAACAACCTGTGAAATTTAAGGCATACTTTATTTTCTGCATATGAACACAGGCCTTTTGAATTTTCTAGTCTAGGTAGATTGGGAAGTTGGCAGGTGTTATTTTTGCATATCTCCCTTTACATCTTAAACATAGCACATATGCAGCTTTATGAAGCATATGGTTTTCCATGTGCATAACTATACTTTGATGATTTTTTTCTTTTCCTAAGTTCTCCATGAGCCCAGTAGAATAAATACAAGCTGCCACTTGGAAAACAATTCTGAGGAAGAACCCAGCTGGGGCGGGAAAAAGTGAGGGGATCGAAAGAGCTACCAAGTGACCATATTTGGGATACAAGTTTCCATGGTTCATAAAGACCACGATTCTTTTTCTCCCCCTTTGCGTGGTATGTAGTGAGCATGGGTGTGAAACAGCTTTTTTGGCTTGTGGTGGAGAATGGGGTAAAAAAGGTGAATTTGACCTCTCTATGGCATACCTTGAATGGAAACACCCAGAAACATTTTACTGGATGGTGGGCCCTGGGTTTTCCATCTCCTGCCAAAAGCCACGGCAGGAGGTCACAGCAAGGAGAATCTTTTCCAGGCTCAGGGTAAAGATAAATCTGAAAAGGGGCTTTTCTTCATAGACCAGGCTTGCTTAAGAGATGCTAACAGTGAGCTTGTCAGGCTAGGGAACTTTGAAGTAGGTGGCCTTAGTAGAAATTGCACTAACATTCCCAGAGGGACAGAGAAATTGGCACTAACCAGCCAGCATTTTGTACTGAAACCCACTGCTTGCCTGGCTCATCAGGGTTTCCCCTCAGCCTTCCCTCAGCACTTGCCCTGTACCTGCTTCAGCCACTGCTGGAAAATAGTTAGGCCAAAGGATTCAAGTGTTGAAAGAGAAGCTCCTGACTCATTTCTAGAATAAGCAAGGATTGTGGGTTGAATAAAATGCTCCTTGACTTACAATGGGGTTACATCTCAATAACCCATTGTAAATTGAAAATATCCTAAGTCAGACATGCATTTAATACACCTAACCTACTGAATATCATAGCTTAGCTTAGCCTACCTTCAATGTGCTCAGAACACAATATTAAAAAACGCTGGCAGCCCAGTACACTGTGAGTGTGGATTGTTGACTCTCACGATCGTATCGCTGACAGAGAGATGTGTGGCTCAGTGCCACTGTCCAGCATCATGAGAAAGTATCATACTGCATTGCTGTGCACCATCATAATGTCGCATCACTGTAAGACAAGGACCAACTGTGTAAATTGTGAATGTGTACTAATTTTCCTCTGGACAGGCCTCACACCAAGCACCTTTGCTTTGCAGAAAGGTGAATATGTTTTGAGTGCTGCAGGCTGAACTGGCACCTGATGAAATTTTTAAGGAGCAAGTATGTCTTGACATCTCCTGTTCCCTTCGTGGAACCTCTTTTGTTGCTACCATTTGCTGTTCCTATTCCATCCTGTGTACCTGGCACCTCCTACAGCCTTAACGCACCTGTTTCACCTGCTAGCCACCTGTCCCTCAGCGCCCCCCGCACAACTTAGCTCTTCTCCATGCCACTATCAGTAAGGTTTCCTGCTGTGTAGGATGATAATAGAATTTAATGGGCAAACTGGGAAACTTTTAAGAGTAAAAGAGTTCTATTAATAATTAAACCTATGTAACAACATTTTATCCACTCCAGAGAATATATTTGTATTTTCACAGGGAACTTCTAGTGATAGTTTTGTCTTGACCCAACAAAGTTCTCTAAGGTTGGGGGTTCTGGTATTCTGACATAATAGCAGGTGAGCTAAACAATTTGGGAGCTGATAGGCCTTCTGTGGATGGCCAAATCAAATCAAGTGAGTGTTTAGGAGTCTCATTCAAAAATAAACAAATAAATGTGCTGCCTACCTTTGGAAACTTTTAATTTAATTTAGAAAGTCTGTACTGATAGGGATGAAAAAGCACTTGAGACAGGTTCAGAGAAAAAAGTGATGTGTGATGCCATTTCATAAAAACAATTTTTAACTCTTCATCACCATATCCCCCAACAATAAAAAACAAAATGCTAAGCTGCTGTTGACAGAGCTGGGAACTTACATTCTGCAGGTAGGCAAAAAGAAGTCACTAGACCACGAGATAGCAAGAAGGGTTAATAAGTGCTATGAGTGAAACAAACTAGGGCCAGAGGCAGACAACCAAAGCGGGCCATGTTGGGTGTGGTCAAGGAAGACCTCGTGGAGGAGATGGCATTTAGCTGAGACCTGCAGTATGAGAATGACCCAGCCACATGAAGGAGCAGAGGAGAGTATCTGGCAAAGAGGACAGCATGTGCAAAGGCCTGGATTACTAGGGCATGCTTGAGGTCCTAAAAGAAACTGATATGCCTAGAGGATGAGGAGGGAGGGACAGTGTAGAATGAGGTAAATTGGAGAGGTTGGTTGGGATCTTGAAGGCCTTTTTAGGAGTCTGAGTTTTATTCTCAATGCAATGAGAACATCTTGAAGTTTGTAAAATTTACATATGCTGAAATACACAGATCTTAAATGTACCATTCTACCAGGTGTAACATGTACATACATCTTTTAACAAATTCCCTAGTCACAATACAGAATATTTCCTCCCCTAGAAAGTTCCCTCATGCCCCCTTCCAATCAGTTACCACCCCCAATAGGCAACCACTCTTCTGATTTCTATCACTAAATGGAATAATACAATTTGTATTGTTTTCTATTCAGCTTTCACTCAGCCTAATGTTTTTGAGATTCACCCAAGTTATTGATTCCTGTCTATTGCTAAGTAACATTTTATTGTAGGAGTATACCATAATTGGCTCATCCATTCTCTCGTCACAGAACTTTTTCTTTCTGTTTTTGGCTATTATGAATAAAGCTGTTATATACATTTCTGTACAAGTCTTTTTGAGGGTATGTATTTTCACTTCTCTTGGGTAACTAGGAGTGAAATTGTTGATTTATTGGTAAGTATATTATTTTTTATGCTTTGAATCAATCAGCTTTATTGAGGTATAAATTACATATAATAAAATTCACCTATTTTAAGTAAATTACTTGGTGAGTTTTGACATATATATACAGTATGTAACCATCACCATAATCATAATATAGAACACTTATATCATCCCCAAAACTTCCTTTATGCCCTTTTACAGTCACTAAGTCCCTCACCCATTGTCTTTGGCAGCCATTGACCTGCTTTCTGTCACCATGGTTTTGCCTTTTCTAGACTTTCACATTTTAATGAAGTCATGTTATTTAGTCATTTATGTCTCATTTCTTCACTTAGCATAATGCTTTTGAAATTCATCTATGTTGACATATGTATCAGTACTTAATTTCTTTATATTGTTGAGTAGTATATCATTATAAGCATATGGCATAATTTGTTTATTCATCAGTGGATGAACATTTAGGTAGTTTAGGCTTTTTGACTGTTATGAAAAAAGCTGCTATAAGCATTCAAATATCAATCTTTGTGAGGTAATATATTTTCATTTATCTTGGGTATATACTTAAGAGTGGAGTTGTGGGTTAAGTGGTAAGTGTATGTAGAATTTATACAAAAGTGAAAATGTATTCCAAAGTAGCTGTACCATTTTGCATTTCACTAGAAATGCACGAGAGTTCCAGTGACCTCACATCCTTTTTAATTTTAGCCATTCTGGTTAGTATGTAATAGAATATCATTTGGTTTTATTTTGACAGTTTGATTATAATGTGTCTAGGTATATGAATCTCCTCAAGTTTTTCCTACCTAGAGTTTTTGAGCTACTTAGATGTACAGATTGCTGCTTTTCCTTAAATTTGGAAGGTTTTGGTCATTATTTTTTCAAATATTCTTTCTGTCCCTTACCATCAACCCTCTTTATGGGACTTCAATTATGCCTCTATTGATATACTTGATGGTGTCTCACAAGCCTCTGAGGCTCTGTTGATTTTTCCCCATTATTTTTTCTTCCTTTAGATTGGATAATCTCAATCAATCTATATTGATACCTGTCAATTCTTTCTTCAGCCAGTTCAAATATGCTGTTGAGCTCCTCTAGTGACTTTTCACTTCAGTTGTTGTACTTTTCAACTCCAGAATTTCTATGTGGTTCTTTTATATAATTTCTATCTCTTTATTGATATTTTCTGTTTAGTGAGACATTGTCCTCATAATTTCCTTTAGTTTTTTACACACGGTATACTTTATTTCTTTGAACATACTTAGAAAAATTGATTTAGAATTTTTGCCTAGTAAGTACAATGTCTGTGCTTTCTCAGAGACAATTTCTATTATTGCTTTTTGTTTCTCCTCCTGTGTATGGTCATACTTTATTTCTTTACATATCTCATATTTTAAAAATCTAGACATTTTAAATAACATAATGTGGCAACTCTGGAAATGAGAGTCTCTCCACTCTTCAGAGTTTACTTTTATTGCTATTTGTTGTAATTATTGTTACTTTGTTTAGTGATTTTTCTGACCTATTTCTGCAAAATCTGTATTCTTTGTTTAGTGTGGCCACTGAAGTCATGGCTTAGTTAGCTTAGTGGTCAGCTAATAATTAGGTAGAGATTGCCTTAAAACACAACCAGTGTGACTCCTGTCATTGTAAAGGGGCTCTGTAAGAATGTTGGAGTATGCCTTGAACCCTCAGCCAGGCAGTTGACAACTCTACCTTATCCTCACTTCCTGTTTGCACAGATCCTCATGTTCAGTCAGAGGTGAGAGCTTAGGGCTTTCTTAGGTTGTTCCTGTACACAGGCCCATCCATGCACATTGCCTTTTAGATTCTCAGGAAATGTCAAAGCTTTTCAAAACCCCTATAGATATCTCATTCCCAACGTTTCTTTGTAAGATTTTTAATTAGTTTGTTGTTTGCCTCAACTGTTATCCATCACTTCAGACAACCATGAAATTAAGCAATTGCCTATAACTGTTTTTGACAAATGCCCCCAGGGAGGTATAGGGTGAGATTTGACTCAGGTCAAATAAATACAGCTTTGCAAGTGACATCTTCCAGAGATATCAAATTGTGACAGTTCTTTGGGAATGAGGCTCTGAAGTATCTCCAACCCCATTCTCCCTCCTCTAGTGGCTGTGAGGTTGCTGGTTTTCACCATAATTTGGGGCTGTTAGTTTTTAAGGCTACTCTGAACTGGAGAGTGGGGATGGGAGTAGGGCAAGTTAATGAGATCCAGAAATATGTGATTAGCCTAGAGTTGAGTAACAGAAAGAACTGCAGAGTGGTATGAGAAAGCACATTGCTTTTGAAGAACTAAGAGAATTGAAGTCGGACTAGTCTAAGGTGTGTGTGTGTGTGAGAGAGAGAGAGAGAGAGACAGAGATGGAGATGGGGGTGGAGTAGTGAGAGACGAAGCTGGAAAGGTAATTGCAGTGTCAGGTTCTGCAGGTGTAAAATGTTTCTTACCTTTAGAATTAACTATGAATGGTAGATGTTATTGTTAGCCTGCTTAGCATTCATTTCCCCTCCTTCCTAACAAAAGCCATTCCCCATGTGACCACATACCTCAGGAGAAGCTGACCCAGCTCCAGTGGTGGGTCTGATTGGTCTAAGAGTCATCTCTGTCCCTTTTCCAGGGATTATCTCATGGGGCACATGACCCAACTCTAGCCAATGGTACATTAGGAGAATCTCCTGGAGGGCTTCCAAGGAAAGTTTTCTTATTCTTAGCAGAAAATCACAAAAAGGAATTGTCATGTCTTGATGTCATGTCTGTAATTGCTACATCTATTTGAATTCCAAGTCTGAGGTTGATGCAATCAGTGGTGGCAGAATGAAGAAATGAAAAAAAAGCAGAAATCTGGATGTCTTTGAGCTGCTAAATAACCAATCCCTACCCTACCTCTTGATGTTATCAAATATGAAGTGACACTTGCTTTATTACTAAGTCCTTTTGAGTTAGGATTTTCTGTTATTTGAGACCAATAATGCTTGAATAGTCCAAGAAACTTAAGAATGTGAAGCAATGGCCTTGACTTTGCAAGAAGTTTGACTGGGGCCAGTGTGACCTGCATGTCACTTACTGTCGCTCTCACTTGTTTGACAATTATAGCTGCTATTTATTTTACCTTGTATTGTTTTTCTGTGTGAATGTTTTGAACATCCAACTAGTCTGGAAGCTTTTTGAATCAAGGACAGAGATAGACCTTTTACGTTTTTGTAGCCCCACAACACTTTATACAATCGACACATTTTTCGTCAATTATTAACCCTCTCTTTATTCCACCCACACAGAATCTTTCAGAGGCTGACCAAAATGCTCTATTTGGAGATAATAACTAGTATCATCTTCATTGGCTTCCTCTTGAATGTAGAGGGAATTACTGGATGGATGAGCAGGAACATGGCGGCTATGTGGCCTGCTGCCCCTGAGTACTACTTGGAGACCAGCCTGGCATGGAAATGACCAGATGTTTGAAGCTGAGCCACTGTTTAGTGAAATAAATAAGTTTTCTGTCATACATCCCATCTGCATGGACAGTTTCTGCATTGCAAAACCACTGGTCCCTATAATCTCACATGGCAGCAATTGATCTGTTAACCTCCTTCCTCCCTAAACTTGGAGTTGGAAGGCCCTGGAAGTCCAATTAGAACACATGGGTGTGTGTACATAAGTGTCCATCTGTTACAGGCATTCTTGGAATCGGTGGCTCAACTCAAACACTGCCCAGGTACACAGGTACTCTTGGAGTTGACAAAGTCACCTGTATGACATGAAGAATGGCCAGGTGTAGGCAATAAGAAGGGAAGTAGAGGGATTTAGGAAAGATGATGGTCCAAAGTGGGGTGTACCAAAAATGGGCTAGTTTAATAGGTTATTTGAATTCAGGAACAGTCTCTCTCTCTCTCAAGCTCTCTGTCCCTTTCTCTCCTCTCTTTTTCTTTTGACGTTGCCTATTGTTCTGAGTATACTGGTAATATATGCTCTTTGTGAAAAATTTGAGAAATGGAAGAATGTATAAGAAGAAAATAAAAATCACCTGTATACTCACCTCCTAATATTTCAATATGTATCCAGGCAGATTTTTTCCTAGCTATGTGATTATTTATTCAGTCAACATTCCCAAAACTTTCTAATGCATTTTATGTGCACCAGGTACCTTACCAGGCATTGAGAATAAAGTTATTATCAATAATATGCATAATCCTTTATTTCATGAAACTTTGGGTCTAGCAGGAGTGACATATAGACATACAACTGCACTAAGAAGAATTTAGTCTCAAGTTTGGCAAACTCAACAAAGAACAAGTACTGAGTCTTTTGAGAGAGGGGGTCCTAGCCTAGCCTGCATGCATCAGGGAGTACATCTAAGGAAGGGACCCTGAAACTGAGATCAAAATGGTGAGAAATCGCTATCCAGTAAAGGGGGCATGTGTTGCTCCAAGGGGGTTAGGGTAGAGGGCAGGTGGGGAACAGAAGGGAGTGAGACAACTTCTGGTGGAGAGAATACCTCGCCTGAGGTCCTGATGAGGGGCAGGAAAGTGGGGACTGGATCCTCTAGGGCAAGTGTAAGCAAACTACAGCCCATTCTAGCATACCACCTGCTTTTTAAAATAAAGTTTTATTGGAACAGGGCCATGCCTATTCATTTATGTAATGTCTATAGTTGTTTTCACTCTATGATGTCAAAAATGAGTAGTTGCTATAGAAATTATATGCTCTCAAAGTCTAAAATATTTACTATCTTCCTTTATAGAAAATTTACTAGCGTCCTTTACTGGCCTTTTATGGAAAAGTTTGCTGACCCCTGCTATAGGGTCTTACTGCCGGGCATGTGGTGGAATTGTTTTTTCACAAATACAAGGAAGGCTTTGAGAGAAAAGCAGGGAAGGAACCTAATCAGATTTCCTTTTAAAAGGAGAGTTCTGGCCCCAGTGGGGAGGACAGATTAGAAATGGGGTCTCTGGGTGGATATGTGGAGCCACAGAGTGTCCAGGAGAGAAGGTTTGGATTAGTAGACACAGAGAGAAGTAGATGGGTTTGAGGTCTCTCTAAGATTTGTATGCGACAGGACTTGGTGACTGATCGAAAAGGGGAGGTAAACAGAGAGAGGCTTCCAGGGCTCTCCCAGAGTTCTGCCTGGTGCCCTTGGATGGATGAGGGCGTTACCAACCGGAGAAGCAGGAAGGAGAGGGGAACACCTGCTTAACTGACCACCATAGGTTAATATAATCCACCCCATCATCAGACATGTAGACTGTTTCCTTAGTTTTCTTTGAAAAATAATGCTGTGGCCTGACCAAGCGTGGCTCAGTGGCTGAGCATCTACCTAGAATCCAGGAGATTGTGGTTCGATTCCCGGTTCAGGGCATGTGCCCAGGTTGCGGACTCGATTCCCGGTAGGGAACGTGCAGGAGGTAGCTGATCAGTGACTCTCTCATCACTGATGTTTCTCTCTCTCTCTCTCCCTCTCCCTTCCTCTCTCTGAAATCAATAAAAACATATTTTTTTAAAAAAGAATGCTGTGATAAGCTCATGTGTGCATATCTCTGATTATTTTCTTAGGATACAATCCTTGAAACAGAATGGTTGGCATATTTTAAAGCTCTTTGATCTGTATTGCTAAATTACCCTCAAGAAATGTTATTTCAATGTATACCTCCCCCAGTATATGCTGCTGAGGCCAATATTTGAGGCAAATTGCCCCAGAGTTGAGTTGGGTGTCAGACTTGTCCTATGACTTTTTTAAAAATCTCTATTGCTTTCAGCTTAAGATATTACTGCTTGAAAATTTTTCTGTGCTTGAAGGGGTTTTTGTGGTGCTGGTCTATCTGTTGTTGACCTGAAAAAGGACTCCTTGTGCTTAAGTGGCCCAAATTCATAATCAGAGTCTAGCAGATATTGTTTACAGAGGCCCCTCACGTACACTGGGAATAGCCCCAGACAAAGCTACCGAGCCTCCTGCACTGGGTACTTGTAGCCTGAGCCAAACCTTATAAAGGAGTTCCTGGAATTGTATTTCAACCAATGGGCTGAGAGCTGCTGTGTCCAATAGAAGCTGCATAGTTATGTCCTCACATGTTTGCCAACCAATCAGAGAGGCTTTCCATAATGATTAGTCAGGACAGTACTATTAGGACCAATCAAACTGTGCAAATTTTGATACTTCATTTGCATAAAAATGGACCAATTGGATTAGCCTGGGAACTTTCTCCATAAAAATCAGCCTCCCCTTTGTCTATAGGAGAGGGGAGGAATGATTTCGCTTTCCACCAGAGGCTGAGTTTCTTCAGTTTGCAAACTAGTTACCTGAATAAAGTTTCTCCTTTTACCACACCCTAGATTGAGGACTCCTGTTGGCATTGGATTGGTGGCAGCAACCGTTTTGTTGACAACATTGACCATTTTGTGGTGGAAGAAGAACACTTCAATACTGTGGTTGACGTCCAAGGTAGGAATTTTGGCACAGGAACCATTCCAGTCCCACCTTTCCTTGGTATAATCAAAGTTAACTTGCAACCTGAGTCACATTATATCCCTAATATATGTTAGCTAGAGGTCTAGGTCACATCTTTTCTCTGTCTCCAAAGAGGCTTTTTATTTTTATTTTTATTTTTTATGTGGCACAGCCATCTCCTGACAAACTCAACAGCCTCTTTTCCGGTCTGTCAGTGTCAGCTGCTACTCAGTAGCAGCCAGTCTGATGAAACCTTTTGGCTCAAGGAGCAAGTTTGTAGCATCAAGGAAGCTTTCTGGGGTCACAGTGGGGTAAAGCAGGAGGTCTTTGGAGCTGGACATCCCTGGATAAGAACCCTGGATCTACCTATTCCTGGTTATCTATCTTGAGAGGCCACATGACTGCTCTTACTTCATTTTCTCATCTGTAAAATGGGAGTTTTAGTAGCTAGTTCATGAGATTTTGTGAGGAGCAGCAATAAAGCCTGTCAGGTAATGAGCCTAGTCCCTGGCACTGAGTAGGTGTAGAGTAAATGGTGCTTTATTAAAAAAATAAAGCAGGAATGGTGATGTATGTTCAGTCTGGGAGCCTGCTGCCCTCCACACCTCAGTCTGAGAAGCTAAAGTCTGTTAATACACCAAACTGATCACAGCTCCTTATTTAAGATTGAGGAGTTTAAGATCGATTCTGACAAGGGAGTAATGATGAGTTAGGTTAATTTTCAAGTCCCTGTTTCAGGTGGTCAGCTCTCAAATGGAGGTAAGATAATCATGAATGAAGTGGGATGCAGGACCTGTCTTCCCCAGATGTCTCTCTCACCTGAAGTTTCTACTGCGTATTTAGGTTAAAATGCTATCTTTAAAATACATATATCTTCTGGGGGAGGCACAGGTTCTAGAGTCAAATGACATGGGAATAAATCCTAGCTCTGAAACTTATTAGCTGTGTGACTTTGCACAAATTACTTCATGTCTTTGAACCCCAGTTCCTTCATTTATACAATGGGAGTAATAATAATAGGGCTTGGAGAGGAATATATAATACCTGGAACCAGGTGCTCAATAAAAGTTAACTGTTGTTAGTAGCTATTACTAAACCCTGAGAAGAAGGGGTGGGTGGCAGCATGACTCCACTGGGAACAAGTTTGTTATTTTCTTCTTCACACGAGTGAATCTCTATATATATATTATGCTTTGCAAATAGGCACTGTTTATCATTCCTGCTTCACTGATGAGGGCAACTAAGCCTCAGAGAGATGAATTGGTCCTGAGTCACAGAGCTTCATGAGGATGCCCTCAAGAAACGGTATAGTGCACACCCCTTTTCGGCCGTGGCTGTAATGACTCTCGCACGTAATTTCTCTGCTTTCCCAAGGAGGGCCAATGGTGGTAGCCCTTGAAATCCACCCGTGCCCTTCCCTAAGACAGTCTGTGCCAGAGAGCTCCCAAATGCTCTTCAGTTTGGAGGATGATACGGCCCTTGGCTCTCAGAGCAATTTGCAAAAGCAAGGTCAAATCCCAAAGCCAGAGGCCGCAGAGATTTTACACCTCAGCTCCTACAGCGGTGACTCATCATTTAGAGATGAAAAGTCATCTCTGACACAACACAGGCGACTTATTTACAGACAGTTGATCCCATTGTGTACTATGGCCAAATCCACCCTGGCCTCATGCCTGGTATCATGGGGAAGATACCACAGCTGATGGGTCTTGGGTACATTTCCATCTGCCGGGCACTCTCTGGGTTCCTAGGGAAGTGAGTCAACAGTCTGTCGATGCTACGGATTTAACGGCCCTGTGTGAGTTCTGGTGTGAGAGTTTTTATAATTCTTCACACACTCCCACCCCACCAACCACAATTCTGACAGCAGACCCAGAGGCCAGAGGCAGAAGTCTCACTCTTTCTCCAGCTCTAGATCTTCTGCCTCATAGAGACTCCTTATTTCATTCAGTATGTAGTTAATCAGTGCCTACTCTGTGCCCAGCTCTGTCCCTGAAGAGAAGAAAGGAATTCTCCAGAAAATTTGGTATAATTCAGGTGAAACTGAGCTCAGACAAAAAGAATTATAATAATATCTTATTTATTAAGCATTTATTTTGTGCCATCAGCTGCACCAGGAATGTGGCAGTATATTCTCCCCGAAGCCCTTGGTTGTTTGTCCTATTGCTACCCCCATTTTGCTTCTAGTGAAAATAAAACACGGAATGATTAAAAAGCTTGCCCAGGGTGGCACAGCTGGGCACAGTTGGTTCTTGCTGTTTGTGGTAGTTATAGTCTATAAAGTCTCCCCGAACACCTGATCAGCGCATACTGAACCATTGCTCCTGGGGAAAATATAGGGTTAGGTTTCTCCTGTTGTCCCACATCAGCTTCAGATGTGTGTGTTGGGCTACACATTTTTCACTGCCTTTCACATGTCCACAAACGACTGTGAAAGTGCAGGAGTCTTGATCTGGGAGTTAAAAATACATGTTAGCAAGCAGGCAAATTCACAAAAATGGAATCTGTGACTAGTGAGGATTGACTGTAATCTTAGCCCAGAGCATGTTTCTGCCCTTTTCTCACCTTCCCCTCCCGTGCTCAGCAGCCACTAGGATGCTACCTTCCAGGATGCCTTCATGCCCTTGGGAATCCCCTCCCCTTGAGCGTATCCTGGACCTAGTGGTTGGTTTCTAATGAACAGAATGTGGCTTAAGGTGATAAGGTGTCCCTTTCAAGATTCAATTACAAAACGACTGTAGCTTCCATCTTGGACACTATCTCTCACTCTCCCGTTTGCTCTGTGGGAAGCCAGATGGCACCGCAGTATGAGCTGCCCTATGGAGAGGCCAGCATGGCAAGGAATTGCTAGAGCCAGCAGGGAAATGAGGCTCTCCATGCACCAGGCATCCGAATCCTGACAACCAAATGAGTAAGCAGTCCTCCAGTCAACTTCAGATGAGACAGAAGCCAATGCATTTGTCACAGCCTAGTAAGAAACCTTAGAGGCAGCAAGCTAAACCATGTGCAGATTCCTGACCCAAAGAAACTATGAAATAATAATGCTTGTTGTTTTAAGCCACTGAGTTTTGGGGTAATTTGTTACATAGCAAAAGATAACTAGCAACTGCCTTCTCCTGAGCTACATTTGTTATAGTGCATGGCATTGCCTGCTGTGAGCTCAGTTCTTTACATGCACTATGGCATTTAATCTTCACAAAGGAGAACACTGAACAAATCTTTGCAGTCTCTTAGGGTGGGATGGGGTGCGGTGGGGTGGGGGGGAATAGCATGTGTGGGAGATGTGGAGGGTATGTATGATCTCAGGGGCGTGTGTGTACATCTGGGGGGACTATATGAGATAGGGTATGTGGGGGTATGTGGGATGTATGAGAGTGTCTCTGGGGACATGAGGGATGTTTGGGGGTGCAGGGGCTGTGTCATGGGTTTATGTGTGTCGTGTAGTGGTTGTGGGGGGTGCTGTGTGTGTGTGGTCTGTGGTGTCTGTGGAGGGCTGGTGTGCAGCACAAGACAGCTCAGCTGGTGCCTTTGCCCTTCTCACCATTCAGTGTCCTCTTCTGGGTCCCCTCTTCCTGAATAAAATCCCTTCTTCCTGACCAGTATGGTAGAAATTGGCAAACTTTTTCTGAAAAGGATCAGATAGGAAATATGTTCGGCTCTGTGGGCCATATGGTCTCTGTCACAATGATTCAACTCTGTCATTGTAGCTTGAAAGCTGCCATAGACAGCGTGTAAACTTGTGGATGTGGCTGTGTTCCAGTATAACTTTATTTACAAACAGGTGGCAGGTTGGACTTGACCCAAGGAGGGAAATTCGCAGGGCCCCTGGAACTAAGGTGTTCCCTTTGTCCCTGACAAAGACCTCCACATGGACTTACCCGTCCCTTTTCTTATCTCACTTCTCCGAATTCTCAGATTCCAAACCCCAGGCTACGTGTGGCTCTGTCAGCAGCCCCTCCTCCCGGGTTGCGCCTCAATGTCTCCACTGCCACCTCTGTCATTACCCTGCTCTGTGCCACACACTGCCCTAAACACCTTGCAGGCATTGTCATATTCAATTCCTCCAGCAGCACAAAAGTAGGAATTACTCTCCAGCTAACAGATGAGTTGACTGAGGCTTCACGAGTTAAGTCACTTGTCCAAGGTTACTATAACTACTTAGTGACAGATTTGGAACTGGCTATCCTGATTTATAAAACCCAAAAGCTTAATAAATTCTCTACTAGCTCCTTTAAAAGATAGCTTTAAACTAGTACAATGAGAAAAATCACCAAAGTGAAAAAGAACATAGGGTTTCTGGGTCTAGAGCCATGATCACTAGACCAGTGGTCACGAGGGTGGCAAACGTCAGATCCCCTGGGGAGATTGTTAACATACACATTCCTGGATCCAGCCCTCAGAGATCTTGATTTCACAGACACAGGATGGGGCTCAGGAATCTGCATTTAGACGAGCACCAAAGGTGATTCTGATCTAGGTGTTCTAGGACCAGTGGGAGGCACCCTGACTTTTGAGATCCCACTAGAAAACCCTAGTCAGACTTGGTATAACTAAGATGCTTTGGGATGCCCACCTCCAGGTCTCTGGCCCTGTTGGGTGACTCAGTAGCATCACAGCTCTTGCTAATACAGTGCTGATAAAGACCTGACATTACACACCTTAGACAATATAACTGTTCTACCTGAGATCTAACCCCAGGAAGACAAGAGATGGGAGCTCTGGCTTTCTTTCTTTTTTTCTTTTCTTTTTTCATTCCTGTGTTCCCCAGTCCAGTTCCATGCATACCAAATAGGTGAATTTTATCAGAAACCTTGAATACCTCAATGTGGAAATCTCTAGCTTCATCTGGGCTTTGGAGGGGAGAAGAAGGGATCATCTGAGTTTGAACTGCCTATAATAGCACTAACATACCTAAGTAAGGGATAATTCATGCAAAGGGTTGGCATTCATGACAATGTGGAGCGTGCAAATTTTACACACATGCTTTTTTTCTCTGCTTGGTGAGTTAGGCACTCACATCTCTCCCCTTGCAGCAGCAGCATCTTAGCTACAGTGTGGGAGGCAGTGATCACTCTGTTTTAGAAGGTGGTCCTTTCCTTTCAAGTTGACAACTCACTTGCTCTTTGGTCAATCCCCAGTTGCCTGCTCCAGAGCCATTCTTTCCTGAGATACCCCTCTCCCCATGATTGAGAAATGAATGTGCTGTCGCAGTCTTGCAGGGGCAATGCATCATCCAAGAGTGGGCTGGGCTCTTCAACTTGCACTCTGAACATGCTGTGAATGCTCAGTTGGGACCAATGGGTTTCTGCAACCTGACTTCTCATCTAGTGCATGTTGTTTGCACAGGGGTGGCAGGAAGTGAGTAATGCCATGTAGTTTCATGAAGATACTTTTTCTAATAAAATATTTCAAGTTCCAGTGTTCCAAATCTTAATGCTGTGTGTGTATGTTTATGGAGAACAGATCAGGTTTATCTCCTCATTTGTTAGAAGAACAGAAAACACAGCCCAAGCAAAGACAAGACAGAGATCAAGATGCCCTACCTGTGACACAGAATAGCCAGGATATGTCATGTAATGACTTCAAACCACAGTAAAACCCCAGAACTTAGGAGCACAGATGCTGCAGTGAATCTTGGCTCCACCACTCACTGGCTCTGTGGCTTTGGGCACCTTGCATAATCTTTCCAAGTCTCAGTCTCATCGGTAAAATGAAAGTAATTAAGGTACTTCCCTCACTGGGTTATTATTGCAAAGATGAAATGAAATGGTATATGCAAAAGTGCTTATGTGCCTGGCATGTAGTAGGTGCTCAATAAATGTTAACTTTCTATTTGTCAGGTTTCCATTCAAAATACATTGATGGAGTGCCTTTTATGTGCCAAACACTGTTTTAAGGTATTGAGGATAAAGCCACGAACAAACAGACAGGAATTCCTGCCATTATGCCTAAAGGGGTCAGACAAGTAAAATGCAACTTAGATGGTAATAGGTGCTATGGCCAAAACCCAAGCAGGGGAGGGTGCTGCATAATGGCGGTGGGCACAGTCCTTTTCCTGACACCCTCCTGAGCTGTGTGAGGATGGCAGTGTGGGCTGTAAGGAGTGGCCTGGCAACCCAGGCAGCTTGGGATGACTGGAGAAATCTGAGACAAAACACATAAAGAGATTATGCTGACCTGATAGTGAGGCAGAGAGTATTGAGGGGTGAGGTGGGGGCGAGGTCTTTCAGGAGCACACAGAACTCTAGGTTCCCTTTTTATCCCCATTGTGAATTAGTGGATGCTGGGGAAGAGGTCGTTTTATAGACCATTATTATTACCTTTCCTATAAAAGGTTTCCCTAGCTTGGTCAATGGATGGGATGAAAGGGGCTTCTGGAACTCTAGAATTTTATGCAAATAATGTACATTTGTGCAGGGAGACAGTTCATAAATTTCATTCCATTCTTGAAGGCTCCATGACCAGATCAGGTCTGGGACTGCTTGTCTCCATGATTCCTAAGACAGTGCCGGTTTACACCTGATGTCCTTGTATAACTGAACAGTGCTCCCTTTTACCCTCCAAACCACCTAGACAGCTGACTTTATGGTGTCCCAAGCTGTAAGGCCCTACCCTAGTTCTTTGTTGGATATACATCTACATCTCTGGTTTTCCAGTGGGATGTTGGAACCACTGACTATACGGCTCACTCACTGCTAGTCTGATGTCCCCCCAGGTAGCCCCTGATTGCAGAAAAGGGACAGGAGTGGCTCTACTTTAGGAGTCAGGGGTAAGTTTCCAGAAGCTTCCTCCCAATGTGCTGGAAAGCATGTTTCTGTTCTTTCCCTTAAGCCCCCTTTCCCGTGTTTCCTCATCTCCCCACATTGATATTATGACATTGAGCCAAGTTGGGCAGTAGGCAGGGACACAGAGCACCTGGATAATCAACAAGATAGATGAGCAGAGCTGGCAGTCCCTAGCACTGGGGACTTAGATGACAAAAATCCCCAATCCGTTTCCACTGAATCGAACTTGAGCTATGTGTCTGCATGTCCGAGGGGCTTATCTACAGTGATGGCTAGAATATCCTTCCCTCTGACACTTAATATGCCTCAATTCTGCTTCTTTATCAGCAAAACAAGCAAAAGTTAATAGAAGGAAGATGTCACACAGAATAAAGAACCAACAGAATTAAATTTAGATGGGTGACCAAATTTTAGAGTTAAGGATTCGAATTTTAGAATTAATTTTTAAGAAAGTTACCCCAACTTTCTTCCTTTTTCTCCCCTCTTTGGTATTCTTATGAGTTTATCACTTTGTCTGCAGAAGAAAGACTTTGGCTAACGACTTTGGACTACTTGGGTCTTTTAACCTTGGAGAGCCAGGAAATAGAGTTAGGTTATGGATAAGAGATAAAGAAGAGCAAGGGACTGGGAATCCGACTGTCTGTTGAGACACATATTTCAGCCTCACTTGCCTTTGTCATTTTGGGGGGGCTTAGGTTTGGAGGTTCGAGTCCTTCAGTGAATCATGTTAAATTTGCTCCAGGGCTTTGGTGCAGTAAGTTGTGACCCACAGAGATGGGCTTTCCAATGACTGCTATAGGCATACCTTGCAGGTTTGGATCCAGAGCACCGTAACAAAGTGAGTGTAGCAATAAAGTGAGTCGTAGTCTTCTGCTAGCAGAGGGTCTTTTCTGCAGTTTGTAAGAAACACAACCCCTATGAAGCACATTAAAGCAAAGCAAGTAAAATAAGGTGTGACTGTATCTATCATAAAGTTATTAAACATGACAAAAGATTATCCAACATAAAATTATCTGTTTAAACCAAACCTTCCTATTAAGATACACTAGCACATAGGCACATACACATTCCTTGGGACGGGGGAGGCCATCGCACCCCAACCTTTTCACAGGGGATTGCAGTCGTCCACATGGGTGTGGGTGGAAGCTTGGGATGCTCTCTTTCCCAAAAGCCACCTAACCTAGCACTGGGAACTGAATCTGGGGCAAGGTCCAGAGTCCCCAGCCAGAGACAAGACCCTTAAGTACCAGACAGCATGAGCCCTGCAGTAGGAGCTAGTGTCCTGGCACCACAGGGTTCTTGCTCTTGGTAAACCCTCCTAGTCTGACCAGTATACATGCCGGCTCTGCTACCTCTACCTATCAGGCTAAAAAGATATAGAATTTACATATATGCAAATCAAGCAACCCTAAATTGTTCATCCTGATATTACATATATGCAAATAAGGCAACTCTAATGGGCTGATCCTGCCATTATGCAGTACCCTTCCTGGGATGTTGGCAGCACTGTCCCTGGAGGCTGTTCCTCTGCCACCTTGATTTGGAAGCCCAGGTTCTCCTCCGTAAATTTCGTGGTCTCTAAGTCCCCTCCTATAGTGTCTGGTCCAGACTAGAGATGTCCAAGTTTCCTTCTCAAGGACCACCTCTACCCTTTCCAGACAGTAGATCTGCACCAGTGAGTGCTACCTGCAGGGCTTAACACACCAATGGCAGACTGCCATGGCCTCCTCACTTTGAGCTGGGAGAACCCATGATCCCCTTCAGATGAGGGCATGGGTATAAGAGCCCCCCAAGAGTAAAGGGGAGGGAAAATCTCACCTACATCTTCAAAGGCTGTTGGCAAGTTTCTTATCTAACCTCCTCATTTTTTTAATCCTCACTCCAGGATATGTTTATTGACTTTAGAGACAGAGAGGAAGGGAGAGATAGAAAAAAAAAAATCAGTGTGAGAGAGAAACATTTATCAGTTGCCTCCCATATGCACCCCATCCGGGATCAAACCCGCAACGTAGGTATGTACTCTGACCAGGAATTGAACCTGTAACCTTTCGGTTTAGGGGACAATGCTCCAACCAACTGAGTCACCTGGCCAGGGATAAACTCCTCATTTTATAGATGAGAAAACACATGCCAAATAAGTTCTATGATTATTCCAAAGTACCACACCTTTCTAGTAATAGTAGATCCAGGATGAAGACCCAGGTCTTCGGATTCTTGGCCCTGACTTTTCTGCCTGTCCTTTTTCTTTTGTCATCATCCTGGGGGAAAGCTATCACTGTGCCTGTTTCTCCCCCTCCCAGCGGAGGCCCCTTCATTTGTTTTCACCCTCCCTGCTAAGCAGTGGTCTTGATTTTCACAAGTAATGCAAGTGTGAATTGCCTGGGGTTACATCTCCTGGTTGGAGCCTATGGCAGTCGGTATTTTCCCAGGATCGATATTTTCCCAGGATCGTATCTCTCAGCAAGGCTTAAGCCAATAAGTGGCAAGCAGGCAATCAACAAGTACTTATTGGTTCCTTGATCTTTGTTTAGCTTTCTGAAGAAGTATTGCATTTAATTCCTCCTAAAGCAAGTGATAGACATTCCTGTTAAAGTTGCTTAAGTAAAGGGGGATTTACTGGCCACAGGATACAAGAGTGAGTGTCAAGTCACAGGAAGGGCAGAGCCACAGCTAGGACTTGGGAAAACTGGAAGCCAAAACTCCGCAGTTTCAAGACCCTCTGTTCAGTTCTCAGATCCACTAGGCCCTGTGTGTTGACCTCATTCTGCACATGGTAGGAAAATATCCACGAGTGTTTCCTGATTTTACCCTTTCTGCTTCTGCTACTGGAGAGAGAATGCCTTCCTCATTGTGGGTCCTCCAAACCTATGGAAATTCTCTGGTTGGTCAGGTATCTGTTCCTGGACCAATCAGCCATGGTGTGGGTGGAGAATGAGAGAGGTATTCACCTATTGTGGACCAATCAGCTGAGAACTTGGGTGGCTCCTGTTGTACTTAGAGGAGGGCTTCCCTTGTGGAAGGGGTAAAAGAGGAGAGGGCAGTCCAGCAAAGGAAGGAAAAGAAGACCTAGGAAGACTGTCTTAGTCTGCTCATAGACTGGATGGCCTAAACAACAGACATTTATTTCTTACAGTTATGGAGGGTGGAAGTCCAGGGTGCCAATATGGTTGGGTTCTGGTACGAGCTTTCCTCCTAGCTTGCACACAGGTACCTTTTTGCTGTGTCCTCACATGAGCTCTTCTTTTGAATGAGCACAAAATGTGAAAGAGAGAGCACCAGCTCTCTGGTGTCTCGTATTACAAAGGCCATAATCCCATCATGAAGATCTCACTCATGTGACCTCATCTAACCCTAATTTCCTCCCAAAGGTCCCCATCTCCATTGAGGGTTAGAGTTTCAACATATGAATTGTGGGGAGTCACAAACATTCAGCCAGTAACAAACAGTAAACATTGCATCCAGTATATCTGCCCATAGGATCTTACAATTAAATGAGGAGTTAAGATTTACATATAGAAACAGTGGCAATAAAAGACTACGGGTCATTGATGTGTCATTGATTGTTTGAAGGAGGCCTGTGAAGAGGGCTGGTATTATCAATGATGGCACCACATACTGCTGGCCTCAAATTGGGATTCTTGGGTAGAAGGAGCTTGAACTGAACGTGAATACGTCCCAGGTAGCCATTGCTCTCTCAGCCTGAATCCAGGAATAAAGACACATGGGAGCAGATTTAAACGTAAAAAGTTTAGCCTAGCCCAGCTGAGCCAAGCCAATTCACAGACAACCTACATTCCCATGAACATGAAATAGATACTTCTTGTTGTAAAATCATTGAGATTGGTGGTGTTAGGGGTGGGAGATGGGGGTTGTTACACAGCATTATCACAGCAGAAATCTGACTAATACACCGAGTATCCCTCCAACAACTTTGGCGAGGTATGAGGCATCAGAAAAATGCTACCTGGCTCTGGCTAATTCCTAGAACACATAATGCCTCAAATTCTCTTCTGGTTGTAGATTATTAAAGAAAAAGTCAACAGAGTGAACTCAGTGCTCTATTCCCTATGCCATGAGCTCAGGATCCAGACAGCAAGAAATAAACATGAGGCTTCCTGGATCTGGCCTATTCGTACTGGAAAATCTACCTTACAGTTATAGATACTTCTACAGCTTGAATTTTCATAATGCAAATTAGATGTGGTGGCTAGAGAGCACACAATTTTAAACTTGCAGAACATCAGGGTTCTGATATAACCACGGAGAAACTGGCACCGCTGGAAAGAGACAAGATGGTACATGTCAGCTGGTTAGTTTCTCAGCATGGGTTTTCTCCTGTCGGACATTCCTGGTTGTGAACTTCACTATAATTTATTTCATTTTGCGCTGACAGTGAACAGTGAAGGTGATAAAACTGTAAAAGAAATTCTCTAACTCCTGAGTTCTTTGTCTCCAATGCTACAAGTTTCTGCTTTGTTTTAAATGGGAAGCAGTCAAGGATAGTGGTTGAAAATTAGACTTCTTTGAATCAGAATTTGAATCTAGGGAGGCCCCACCAAGAATAGTTCAAAAGGGACTTAAGCGCTCAGCCTCAGTTTCTTCATTTGTAAATGAGGGTAATAATAGTGCTTTTCTTATAGGATTATGTCCAGTCAGTGAAATAATCTTGTGAGGCCCTAGGAGAGTGCTTAGCGGACAATAAGCAGTCAATAAATGATAGAAATTATTATAGGGCAAATGTTGTTAGTGTAACTTTTCTTAAGAAAGCAACTGTTCATTGTAGAAAGACAGGCTGTGTCGTGGCATTTGCTTTGACCTTTTTACTACTTGGGGGGGAAAAACAACAACTTAGGCCCAAAATCATGATTAATTTATAATGCTATGTTAATGAACAGCTAAGCTTTCTCCACTTTGGTTCTCCGAGAGGAGTAAGGGTCAATGACATAGAAAATTCGGACTCACTGTAAAATGAACCCTTCTGGAAATTTAATTTGGTGGAGATCAAACAGACTGGCCTCTCTGGTAATGAACTGCAGGCAGCTTTCCAGACAGACATGTAGTGCACTTGGATTCCTCCACACACACCATGCCACAGTGACAGCAGCTGTACTGTGGGGCAGCCAAAGCGAAATGCTCCTCCAGTGAACTTGCCAGGAAGATAAGGAGAACATTCCAACAGCTAATACGTTGCCCAAATGGCAGGTCACCTCATTCCCAGTTCTACTCTTCTCCTGACTGCAGAGAACACCAGCGTGGACAGCCTTGGATTTATGGAAAATGGGGTTGCCAAGGAAAGTTAGTTCTCTTCAGAAACTGCACATTGATGATGGTTGTAGTTTACAAGAAAATATTGGTTATAAGACATATTTGATTGTTTACACTGAAAGAGCCTGCACTGTGTGTGTGTGTGCATGCATGCACATGGCAGGTGCCTCTTGTTTGAAATAAGCAAGCAATTTTAACTTCTGAATTAGGAATATGTTTCAGATTCCTCCCCTGGAGAAATATAATATTTTCTTCACTACTTGAGCATTCTGTTTCCTAGTCCTTTTACTTTCCCCCAGCCACTTCAGAATGCATTGAACTCAGAGGTACAGCTAGGAGAGTTCACAAATTTATTTTCTGTGATACAGGGCTTAGAGGTTGCTCCCATTCAAAAACTATGTAAACACGCACTCTTGAGTACCCTCAGAAAAGAAACAATCAGTTTAATGTGTAATCCTAGAGCAAAGATCAATATGACTCATGAAAAATTAACAAAGGGTCACTAGTAAAAATCCACTTTACTTTATATTTTTAAACAAAATATAAGACATTTCACTTCTCTGAGAAAAAAGAATAGGGAATATATTTGTATTTCTTTGATGGCTAATGTTGTTAAGTACCCTTTCATATGCTTCTTGACCAGTCATAAATTTTTTCCTGTGAAATGTCTGCTAAAGTGTTCCCCTGTTTTAAAAATTTGTGGTTTTATTTTTAAATTGGTGACTTATAGGAATATTTAATAAATTTACATTTAATATGATTACCAATAACTTTCTCTCTTGCTATTTATCCATTCTCTTTTCCTGACTCCTTTTGGGTTAGTCAAGTATTATCTATTTTTCCATTTCATCTTTCCTAGTGGCTTTTACCTATACTTCTTTGTATCATTTTTTAGCGCTCATCTAGAGACTATAATATTCACACTTTAATTTATCACAGCCCACCTTAATATTATTATTATACCAACCGATGAACAGTGTTAGAACCCCACAAAAGTGTATTTCCATTTGTCTCACTTCTGACTTTTGAAATGTTTGTCATATATTTTACTTCAAATATATTATAAACCTGACACTATGTTGTTATATATACTTTCAACAGTTAATAGTCCTACCAAGAAACATTTTTAAACCTTCTTTTATGTTTATGCATGCATTTATCCTTCCAAGTGCTTCTCATGTCTCCCTGCAGCTGTGGACTGATATCTGGGTCATTCTTCCTTCAGCCTGAAATCTTTTTTCTTTCTAGTTTTGTAGTGCAGGTCTGCTCGTCATACATTCTCTCAGGTTTTTATTGTATGAAAATGCCTGATTTTTGCCTTCATTTCTGAAGGCTATTTTCACTGTAGAACATTTTAAATGGATAGTTCCTTTTTTCTTTCAGATTCCGTGGCATTGTTTCTGATGAGAAGTCAGTTGTAATTCTTACTGTTGCTCCCATAGATGGAATGCTTTTTTCCCTTTGATTGAATTTAAGATTTTCTATTTATCTTAGGTTTTCGGCAGCTTGACTATAATGTACCTAGGTGGAGTTTTTTCTTTGTGTTTATTCTGCTTTGTGTTAGTTGTGTTTTTAAAATGTGTGTGGGTTGAAGTGTTTTATTGTTTTGGAAAATTCAGGGTCATTATCTCTTCAAATATTTTTTCTTCTCTAGTCTCTCCTCTCTATGTATGTGACTCCAACTACACTTGTTAGTTGAGTTTATATTGTTCCATGGGTCTTTGATATTGTTATTATTTTCAGGTTTTTTCTCTGTGCTTCAGTGGAAAAATTTCAGTTGACTCACAGTTCACTAATCCTTTGTTCTGCTCTTCAGCTATCCAATATTTTTAAAAAGATACCGTATATTTCAGTTTTACAAATTCTATTTGGTTCTTTTGTATAGTTTTCATTTCATTTCTAACCCCATTTAATCTTTTTTTCTGAGTTCTTTAACATATTTATAATTATAAATAAGTCGTTTTGTGAAAATGTCATCAAATGGATCATCTGTGGGTCTGATTCTGTAGACATATACTTATGTCTCTTAACTATAGGTAACGTTTTCCAGGTTTCTCACATCATGATTATTTATATTCACATGTATTTCAGACATACTGTGTAAAAGACCAGTCGAGACTGAAATAGATTATCATTTCTTCCAGAAAGGGCCCACACTTTTGTCTGACATTAAGCTATTATTAGGAGCTGAGCTGATCAATTAAATTAGCAGTTGAACTGAACTGGGGCTGGATGATCAGTAGAGTTCATTTTAGTTCCCCCCTGGTTCAAATGTTTGAGGGAGATCAGGCCCCACCCTCCAAGGTTTTGGGATCTAAGCATCACAGGACTAAGATATCTCCCTCTTTGCTTCCCACACCTTATTCCAGGCTTTCTGATAATTCCACTTACAGAATAAAATTCCCATGGGGGGAAATTGGTGTATGAGAAGGACTAACTCTGAGTTTGGAGCTCTTCCAGATTCCAGTCTGCCATGCCAGCCTATGCACAGCCTTTAAAAGCTTGGCCTATTTCTCCTCATTCCCACAAAATTGCTCTGCCTATGGCAAACTTGCTCCTCATCCAGGCTAAGCAACTCCCCTAGGGAATAAAATCGTCTCTTGTCTGTGCGCATCGAAAAAAAACCTTCTCTGGATTCAGTTCATTTAGATTTTTTTCCCCTTTTGTATCCATAAACTCTAAAGGCTTTAAAAGAGAAATAAGTTGTATTTTTTTTTATTTTTAGCTTTTCTGTTTTTTTGTTGTTGTTTTTATGAAGTCATGGTCTTTTATAGACCTCTGTATCTTAACTGATAGCAGAACTCTTGAATTTGATTCTGATGAGTGAAATAGAAGATTCCTTCAACAACTCATTTTATTTTTTAAAGAAGGTGATTAATAGCTTATCAAATTATAATCCACTTACAGGTAACTTTTCCCATCTGTCCTGCCCTAAAATCAGCCAACCTTTAAGATTGTACTTCACTGCCTCTGGAAAGGTTGAGAGAGAGATGGTATGAGATACCTAATTTACAGAAGGGAAATGAAGGGTAGCTAATGTTTATTAAGTGCTGTCATGTAGGAGTATGCCCTAAGAGTTCTGCTTTGCCTTTTACATACATCATTTCATTATTTTTTTAACTGCAAAAATATTTACTGTGCATTTACACTGGGATGGGTGGAAGAAACTGGTGGAGATGGAGGGTGCGTGGGAACCATGGGATCAAGATGCCAGCCAGGGAACATGAGTAGAGATGAGAAATAAGTCTTTCCAAGGAAGCAGGGGACTTGAACTGTTAAGGGGTTAGACTTGGGAATGAATTTACTTGTTCCTGATTTAGTGAGTACCAGGAACCACAAAATGAAGCATCTGGACCCCGCATGTAAGCCACACATATCAATGCTTGGTTCGCTGTTCAAAAATAGGACCCTTGTGCGCCACCATGGTGGGAATCTCTACCATAAGACAACCGTACAAATGTGGAATTCTTAGCTATCCTGAACTTTTCACATTACGGACATTTCAGTTATTTTCTCTGTTCTGTTTCCTGGGAACGATTTTGTCTGTCATTGAAATAGTCACACCACATGGCACTGCCCCGCGGCTGGCTCCAAGTTTTTAATGCGGCTTGGGCACAACTGATGAAATTGTGGGTGAGCCACATATTCTCTGTGGGAAATGGTGCACTTTGAATGATGTTCTCCCAGCGTTACAGAAAAGAAAATGAACAGTTTCCTCCTGTTCTTGTCACTTAGCCTTTATTTCTACTTTGTGCAATTTCACTTGCCATAAATTTCCTCTCCTCTTCCCTGTCCTCTCACTTCCCAACGCCTCCCGCCCCCTTCTCTTCTCTTCCTTTAAAAAAATTGTTTTGACCCTTTTTTTCTCTTCCTTTTCTTCTCTCCTCTTTCTTTTTCTTCTCTCACTAAAATCATAAGTCCTGTTGGTTTCACCAGTATTCTTTATTCCTAACCTGGGGGCGATCAATGTTATCTTATCATTATACTCTTATGCTTTCATAGTGCACTTACATTTTTCAAAGCCTTTTAGATGTAATAATGATAAAGCTGCTGCTGCTGATGATGACGATGATAGCTGACACTTAGGTAGTGCTTACTTCTGTTGGTTACTATTGTGCTTTACACGTATTAACTGATTAAGACGAACAAAAGCCATTTGAAACAGGTATACTTTTTATCATTTTGCAGGTGTGGAAACTAAGGCACAGAGAAATAATTTGCTCCTTCAATTTACAAGTGGTAGAACTGTGATTTTTAACCCAGGCAGTCTAGTTCCAGGGTACGTGCTTTTAAGCATTGCCCTAAATCATCTCTCATTTAAATTACCTTATTTAATTCTTATGCTAAGCCCATGAGATCTTTAGGGAAGATACTACTCTTTTTATTTAGAGATGAAGAACCTGAGGTTAAAACTGTTCAGAACACCCTGAAATGATGAACTTGAACTAACTCTTTGAGGAGAATAGGCCTTCAGCCTTGGGAGTAGGAGGGAAGTGTGTGTGTGTGTGTGTGTGTGTGTGTGTGTGTGTGTGTGTGTTACCTTAGGGCCTCAGATGCTTAGGAAAGATCTGTCCCTTACATCTTTATTCCAGGCACAGATGCTGGAATCATTTGGAATATTTTGGGCTGAAAGTAATAGAAACCAAACTAAAAATGTCTATAATGATTGATAGATTTATTTCTTGCTGTAAAAAGGCAGATGTGCCAGGGATGGTCAGTAACTCAACAAAATCATCAGAACCCAGGCCTTCCCATTCGGCCATTCTCTGCATTTTTGTTTTTCACCCTCATCATGGAGACCTCATGATTGCAAAGTGGCTGCCTTGGCTACAAGCATCACATTTTCTCCTGACCACATACAAACACAGAAACAAAGGCAGCCAGGGTGTTGAGAAATTGCCTTACATGTGTCTGTCTTTTCTTAGGGAGGAAAGCATTCCCCTTCTGTTTCATAGACCAGTACTTGATCCTGTGGCCCCATGACCACAAGGAGAAGCTGGAAAAAGCAAATATGTAACAAAATGAGGTCAAGCTTGTCATGATTGAGTTAGCAATTCATCTCTCAGGCTGCGTACTCAGCAGCCCAAACAAAATCAGAGTTCTATTAGTGCTATATTGTGTGCATGGTAATTTACTTTAAATCACTTCAGAATAAGTGGCATGATGTGTATGTGTGCAAGTTAATACCAATCAACACTCTAGGAATAAGTGGTTAATTAGTATGTGAAGAGGCCTTCTCTGAATCAATACTTTTGGGTTAATGAGCATAAGGGATGTTAGGAATAAGTTTTTATTGGCAAAATGAGTTGTGTTTAAGATCAGCTGGGAGTGTGTTAACAGGAGCCACACTTTGTGCATGAATAAGGTAGAAGAAACTAGTATGCTTAGCTGTCAGTACCAGAGATAGAAATTCTAGAGCCCTCTGGCCTTGCATCCTCCATAGAGGGTCCCACCAGCTGGCTCAGTAATGAGGCCTCCAATTACACTTTAAAGGAGTCTATTTCTGATGGAGCTCTCTGCAGGGAGTGTGACAGGGAACCTGAAGGCAGAGAGAGAAGGAGTCTCTCCAAAGACACAGAGCTGTTGTTTGCCCACTTGCTCATAAACATCTGAATGCTTGGTGAATTTTGCCTGAGACTTGCTTGCATTTTAAGATGTCATCTTGGAGCACTGTTGCAGGAAAAGAGCTGTATCATTTCCTCCTACCTCTAACCACCAGAGGCTATCAACCTACACTAAGAAGTATCTGATATTTGCCTTGCAACCAGATTGGCTTAGGTCTGTTCACTCGAGTTAGCCAAGTGGGGGAAAGAGGACGGTTGTTGGAGACACCACCAGACCAATAATATCGCATAACAAGATATTAAATTAAAAGCGTGTTTACAGAAGCACCACAGTACAATGGGAATGCAGTTCTAAAATGAGATGATAAACCAAACCACAGTTTAAAAAAATAACCAATTTCAGGGCATTAAGTAATCAAAAGTAGATTTTGAAGAAGAATTTGTGACAAACTGTCTTTGGATTGATCTGCTGCTTGGTGTACCCCATCTTCCAGAAAGAGAGATGAGGGGTGGTTATCTGCTCACCTCAGGTGTAAGGAGAGAGCTCCGTCAGAAGACCACTTGGCATACTGATATATGCCCCTTGAAGTTGGAGGTGGGCGCGAAAGACAAACATCTGATACTCATTTGAGAAATCTGAAGACTTTCTACTGTAGATGGCAAGGCAGAGGGAAACCGCGTCTGCTTTGCTGGGAGTAACTGCTCTCTCCTCCACTGGCAGGTGAAGCTACATGACAGTTTGGGACCAGGTGTAGAATCTGTGGTAGGGATGTTAGCGTGGGGCTGTTTTAAAGGAATCCTGCCCAAAAGGGCTTCTTCCAGAAGGCAAGTTATTCCAACAGAGAGCTTGTGTGATGTGGCCCTTCAGAGAAATAAACCGCATCTGAGGAGGAAAGTGAGGAGCAGTCAGATGAAGGAGAAATTCTACCTGCACCAGAGAAATAGCAGACGGAGGAATCCAGCTGGAAAGACACTGAGGAGCTCCAAACTTTTTCAGAAAACACAGAACCTGTGTAGCTCCTGCAGAGCGAGAAAGCCCGGAGTCTTACAGCAGAGTCAGGCTATTAGGTTACAGTATTTCCTTATTGTCTTCCATACCCCAACTGTAGAGAAAACAGAAGGCACTTTTAGTAAGCTGAGGACAAAGAAGTGGAGAAAGAAATGAAAAGCTGACCCCATGCCCTGCTCAGGACGCAGGAGGCTGGTCTGTGGCTGGCCCTACCAGATGGAAAAGAGGAAGGGAAACCGTAAGTCTTGTTTGCAACCCATTTTTTTATTATTACAAGGGACTTTCTCTTACCCAAGAGTGATCAACAAAGTCATGTGTCTGCTGGAGTTTCCATCTGAGCCACTGAGCACATTTGAAAGGATGGAGGGAGACCCCTCAGATGGGCATAAAGGGAACCCTCCTATTTTACCCCCAGGCCATTTGCCTCCTTTGCTCTTCTCCCCAGCACTTTGCTGCTTCTTTACCTTGGCTTCTAGATCAGCTCTCTATTGCTGTAGAACAAATGACCACACTCTTAGCAACTTAAGAAAGCACACATTTATTATCTTAGTTGCTGTGGGTCAGGAGCCCAGGCTTGGCTTCGCTGGGTGTTTCTCACAAGGTTTAGATCTAGGTATCAGGTGGGACTACCCATCTCAAGGCTGCACTGGGGAAAGATTGCTTCCAAACTCACCTGGTTGTTGGCAGAATGCAATTCCTTGTGGCCTAATGGACTGAGGGCCTCTGTCTTGCTGGCTGATAGGCAGAAACCACCCTCAGTTTTTAGGGGGTTGTTTGTAGAAGGCTGCCCTCAATTCTTTGTCACATGGGCCTCTGAACATGGCCACTTGCTTCACTAATGCTGCAAGAGAGTCTTTTTTGCAAGATGGGCATTAAAATCTTCTATAATATAATTACAGATTTGACATCCCATCACCTTTGCCATCGTTTCTATAGGTTGGAAACAGATCACAAGAGGGATTACACAGGCCACAAACACCAGAAAGCATGGATGGGGAGCCACCTTGGAGTGGGTCAAGCACAGCTTTTAATCTCTATACCTTGTGCACCTCCAGCTTGGGGGACAGGGATGGGAGGAGTTGCTAAAACAGCTTCAAGGTGACATGTCTATTAGACAAATACACTGTCCTGTTGCTGAGGTCAAACAGTTCATACAGTACAACCCCAGAGGATTTATTATGGTAAAGTGTCTGCCCCTTTTCTCAGTTTATCCCTAATCTCCTGTTATTCCAGACTGGTGTGTGCCAAGGCCCAGAGGCAGCTGAGTAGGGGCTCTGGTGAAGGAACAGGCTGAGGGAGTGAGGTAAGCCATCTCTACACACTAGCTCATAAGAAGCACCTGCCAGGTGCCAGGCCTTGTGCTAAGCACTTTATATGAATTCTTTCAAACAGATCTCACGATATTATGAGGGAGGTACTCTGATTAGCCCCATTTGCAAATGAAAAAGAAAAAAAAAGAGGCTTAGAAGGTTTAAGTAACTTGGCCAGGGTACATGATAGAGCCAGAATTTGAAATGACATCTGTCTGCTCCAAGCCTGGCTCTTAAGTGCCTTAAAAAAATGTAGGCCCTTAAGCAGCGGGGGCAGCATACAGACAGCACTTTGTTTGGAATCAGGAGACCTGGTTTCAGTGTCGCTCAATCTCTTATAATCTGTGAGGCTTTGAGCCCTTTACTTGGGCTCCTTGGGGGTCTCACTTTTTTATCTATTAAAAAAAAGTCATAAAAATTTTTTATATTATGCAAAAAAGAAAAAGGAACCTTGATCCTTACCTTACACTATGCACAAAAAATTAACTTAAAATAGATCAAAATCCTAAATAAAATATAAAACTTTAAAACATAAGCCAGGCAAAGATTTCTTAGATTTCAAAGATTTCTTTCCTTTGCTAGCAAAGACATAATCTATAAAAGAAAAAGTTGGATAAATTGAATATCTTAAAAATTAAGAACTTTTGCTTTAGAAAAGACCACTAAGAAAATAAAAACAAAAGCCACAATCTGGGAGAAATATTTGCAAAATATGTATCTGATAAAAGACTTGCATCCAGACTTCTTATGGCTTAGTAATAAGACAAGCAACTCAATAAAAATGATTAGATTTGAATGGACACATTACCAAAAAAGAGTAATGGCAAATAGGCACAGAAAAAATTGCTTAACTCCATTAGACATTAGGGAAATGCAAGTTAAAGCCACAGTGAGGTACCACCAGAAGCTTACTATGCCATATATTATCTTTGAACTTTTACCAAGACCCTTTAAGTGGGGCTCTTATTATCCCCATTTTACAGATAAGCATACTTTCTTGTCTGAAGTGGAGACACCAGGTCACACAGCTAAAGACGCAGGGCAGCAGGCTTAGAACTCAGGCAATCTGAATCCAGTCCCAAGTGCTACCATGCCTCTATTACTTCACTCCAGTGTCAGCTCCGTGAGGGCGAGGACCTTGTCTGTCATGTGTACTGCTGACATTCCAGCACCTAGCTCATAGTAGGTACTCATTAATGCTCATTGAATGAAAGTCAGCCAGTGCCATTCCCTTCTGACCCAAGGAAGGTTTGTCAGTTTGAAATACATCCAATGAGGAGCACAAAATGCTCCTTTCTAAGAGAGGGCCCAGAAAGGTCTAAGAATAGTCCACATGGAGGCTCAAGGAAGCAGGATCCAGGTCAAGCACCATGGGGTTCACTTGGACCCTTCTTCTGGCTCAGGATAGGAGAGATAAGGCAACGACGTTTGCTTTCTTGCCTGCTACGAAGGGAAGGTGGGGTTAAGCTGGATTTGCTTTCAACTCTTGAATCAACAGTGAGCCTACCTTGTCTGCCAGGACATATGGTTTGCAGAGAGGCAGCCTCAGATTGGGTTTTTGGCACGTGGAGGGAGCTATGCTGAAAATGACAGTCTAGCGATGGAGAGGCAAGGGGGCTGGCAGGCGAGAACTGGGGGAGGGTGCTGGTTGGGAGCAGGGGGAAAACCTAAGAGAGAGGCAGAAGGCAAAGCAAAAGGAAATATTTCCTGGTAAAGAAAGGGGAAGAGCATTATTTGTCTTGAAGAGCATTATTTGTCTTGGAGAGTATTGAGGAGCCCTGAACACAGTACTTGCAAGGTGCCATACAGTATTTCCCAAGCTTTTTTTGTGTGCCACATTTGTGTGCTATACTATATTTAGTTAATATTTGTCTTTATACTGAGTCTTGAAAACTTAAATTTATTTTCAAAGGAATATGTCATCGCTGCCACATGTAGAGTGTGTTATAATTGGATGGTAATCATAAGTATAAATAAGAGAAAGACAATATGGTGATAATAAAGTCTAACTAGACCCTATTGCCTACTGAATATTGTAGACTTGGATCTACTTTCTCTTTAAAAAAATAATTAGAGTGTTAATGACATAATAGCATCAAACTAAGACTTCTTTGATATGATCAAAAAGTTTGAAAAAAGAACAATTATTTAGTGCAGCAGTATGTCAATGATGTGTGTTTCATTGGCACATTTTGGAAAACACTGGGGCAGGGGGTAAAAGAAACATGGCCCTAGGAAGTATGAGATGGACTTCTAGTTCTAGCTCTGCCACCATTGTCTTGGACACATCTCTTTACTGTGGGTCTCAATTTTCTCATGAATTGGGAGTAATGGATTTGACTTCCCAAGAAATAGCAAGTTGGTCTCATCCTTTGGAGCTAGGCATCGGGAACAATTTTGAAGTGTATTCATCAGCTCAGTGGGAAAGAATGCCATGCAAGATTAGTGATGTCTGCTGCAAACACAGAGCTCAAAGTGAGATGCATGTTGGTGATCTGCTATTCCTAGATTAGAAAATCTCTAGGATACCCACTTGATACCCAGTTTGGACAGCCTGCGTTGTATGGTTTACATAATTACCCAAGAACAAATCATACTTTACTCATGACTGATGGCAAAGTATGAAATGAGACAATTTTTATAAGTGATAGGCAACCCTGAAAGGGTAACCACTTGCCTGACTTCAACAGATTTGTGTCAACTGTTTTTAAACTTTATATAAATGGAATCGATCAATCTGTAAATTTTTGTGTTGGACTTATTTTGTGAGGTTCACCCATGGTGTCACATAAACTGTAATTCATTTCATTCTATGGCTAGAAGGTGTTTCACTGTATGAAACTACCAAGATTTGTGTCTGTACTCTTCTCTAGGCAGGCATTGGGCTCTTTCCAGTTTTTAGCTATTGCATATGGTGCTCTGTGAACTCTCGTACATGTCTTTTGCTACACTTAGAGTGAGCATTTGTATTGGGGCTAATCTGCGGAGTGGAATTGCTGGGTGGGAGAGTATGTGTACGGTTGAGCTTAGCAGAAACTGCCAAACCATTTTCCAGACTGGTTGTACTAACTGCACTCCCAGCAGCAGTGTACGAGCCTCTGGTCTCTGCACAGCCTCCCTAACACTTGGCATTGATTCTTTTTCATTTTAGCCCTTCTAGTTTAGGTCAGGAATTTAGTCAGCTTGTTTCTAAGGTGAACACGAGTGGTGAGGTGCTAATCTGAAGACTTTGCAGGCTTTTCCCTGGTCAATTCTTGTTGGAGGTGACCCAATCCCCTCCTCCACTCCTTCTGCTGGGGAATTTGGGGAAATAGGCACAACTATGTTTTCACCATCATAGAATATTGGAACTGAAAAGGTAACTTTTAAGATCACCTCTTTCACCTCCTGATTATACCATGGAAAAAACTAACAGAGTGGGGAGATAAGTTTTTCAGGACTTTCAAGCCAGCTAGTGCCTGAGGCAGGACTAGGACTCACTCCGCTGATCATGAACCCACTGCTTTTTGCTGTTTCTTTATTATAACTTCCAAATTTCACTACCAAACTTGACAGCCAAAGGTATTCTCTGGGGAGAGTGATACATACACGTCGGCCTCGGTTTGGACTGCTCTACCGCCCATGCAGCCCATCCCTTGGGCGGTGAGAACAACCAGGTGAGGGTTTCTAGATAGAGTAGATGAGCTGCATCCCCAGCCCTATTGTCTACCTGGGGATTGAGGTGAGATTGCATTTCACAGCTTCCAGAAGCCTCTGCAATCCTCATATTTCATAGTCTTGGCGTCTGCCCTCTAATTCTGTGTCCTAGTACCCAGACAGAGCCATGACATCACTCAGGGTAAAGTGTGGTGGTTGTGCTTTCTCTAGTTCTCTCCCTGCATCATGTTTTTATGTCAATACACTGGTCTAATCACTTTTTCTTACATGAGGGTAATCCCCAAGCTTCCTGAGTGCTTGCTAGGTGCCAGGCATCGTATTATTTAATGCTCACAATGATCCTATGAGGCCAGTACTATTTTATCTCTATTTTATAGATGAAGCATGGGCATCTTACAGAAATCGACTTGTCCAAAGACCCAATATGAAGGTGTTGAGCCAGGACTTGGACCCAAGAAGTCAGGGCCACACTCTTAACCACTGTTCTGCAGCCTCCATTGCTGCAAGCCATTATTATGGGATTGAATCCTGGCTCAAGGCAGACCTTTCTTTAAAAAAACATATCAAGGAAAGTCTGAAGCTATAAATCAGATGTGTTTCCTTCAGAAGGAATGCAGTGTTGTTTAAATCTAGTGTTCCACCGGGAACACTTAAAGTGTTTGTTTTCACAGAATTTACTACTACTTGACTTGGGGGCTTGGCAGAGTCAGGAAAACTCAACCAGAGTGTTAGGGAACTTCTAGCCTCTGATGATCATTGGGAAATTAAGATAAAACATCTCTTCCTCAGGAAGGAGGCTGGGAGGCATGTGTGATCATAGATTTATGAGCTGCTTTACAGGCAAGCATATTTGTGGATGCAAAGGTAGTGGGGGCAGAGAACTGAATTTCACAGGATAATTTCAAGAGGGCTCCCTATGCAAGAATGGCAGTCCACCTGACATTCTTTTCCTAAGAATAAAGAGGAGCCTATGGCAAGGTTAAGGTGGGAGGTTAACAGGGACGAGTCAAATGTGCATCTTGTCCTGATGGTGAAATAGAAAAACAGATCAACTTACATTAGGGAGAGGGACATTGAGGAAGCATAGTTAAGAAACTATAAAAATTGATGTGGAATTTTGGCTGAGGGTAGAGGTCAGTGTTGGAAATTCTGGTTTTAAATATTTGAGGCCTGCTTCCCCCAGTATCTCCTTTGCTTATATATTATTGGACAAAAGTGGGTCCCATAGCTGCCGCTTGATACAGGTGAAGCTGGAAAAAAGGCTGATTAGTAAAAGTGAAAAAGTATCAAAATTGGCTTAAAACAACCATAATCCATTTCTTGAGGCTGGAAAAGGTGCTTCCTTGAACAAAATCAGGATTCTCTTAGCCAGAAGGAAGCTTGAGACTGGCCATTGGGTAGGCTCTTCATAGTGCCTCTACAAGTGCCATGCCATGTTCTTTCCCCAAGCCCTTTCCCATTCATATTCCTATCTCATCCTCACACCCTTCCAGGGAGTCAGGTAGGTTCAGTGTGTTAAAGAGAAATAAAGTCAGACTTTGGTGGGTGAGTAGCTCAGAGTGCTCTGTACAGCTTTCTAAAATGTGTTTCTCAGAGTGAAAACTGAATTCTGTGGTCAAAATCATTTGGGGGAAATTGTATGTTTAAAACATAGGAACTGTGCGGGGTTCCTTAGATGTACTTACTATCTCATTTAACCCTCTCAGACACCCTATGATGTAGCTCCTGTTATTGTCATCTAATTTTTACAGATAAGCAAGCCAAGTTTTGACAGGTTAAATACCCCTTTCAATGACATACAGCTGGTAAGTGGTAGAAACAGAATTCAGATCAAGGGGATCTCTTTCCAAAGCCTGCATCTTTTTTAGAAAGAGCACTACAAAGTTTAAAAGATTGCCTTTCCCCAGGACTTCTCAGTGCCTTTACTAGAATGTATTTTGTAAAATAAAGTGTATTAGAACCTCCAAAAGGAGGATCTACATCATTGACCAGAGAAGTCTACAGGCATACCTCGTTTTATTGTCCTTCATTTTATTGTGCTTCACAGATGTCATGTCCTTTACAAATTGAAGGCAAGACCCTCCACCAGCAAAAAGATTATGGCATACTTTATTGAGATGCTTGCTTTATTGAAGTGGTCTGGATGCCAAGTCACAATATCTCCAGGGTGTGCCTGAGTTCACCAAAGATCTAGCAGGACTTTGAAGGGTTAGTGTCCTGAGTAACACACTTCTGAAAATACTGGTTTAGTGAAAAACACATTGAACCATGAATTAGAAAACGTGGGTTCCCTCTGCCATCCCCCAACCCTGCAGCCCTAATTCATCTGGCGAATTCCAACTTGCCTCTCAAAACTTCAACATCTTGTTCTAGCATATCTTCTCTGGGTAGCTATTCCAGATCTCTAGGCCTGATTTTGTTGTCCCCTTCTGTGATGTTATATTGCTCTATGCAGTGGTTCCCAATGGGGGCCAAAGTGCTCCCTGCCCAGAGAACACTGAGTGATGTATAGAGCCATTTTCAGTTGTCACAACTGGTGTGGGGGCAGGGTACTATTGGCACGAGATAAACAGAGGCCAAGGATACTCTGAGCATCCTGCAATGCATAGGACAACCCTCCCTCCCCCACAACCAAGAATTAGCCAGCCCAAAATGTCAAGAGTTCTGCAGTTGAGAGACCCTGCTCTATGATTATTTCTGTTATAGCACTTATCACACTTCCTGAATCTTGTATTTACTTGTCTGTATTGGTTCCTTACTCAGCTGTCAGCTTCCTGATTAGAAATCAGGGCTTCTCAGAATGTATAGCTCACAGGCAGGTCTTAACATTTCCTATCAAAGGAATGAAGTTAGTAATAGGTTGCAGTCAGTACATTTGGGGGTGTCTGCCTAGCGCATGGGCCCCCCATTCTTGAATACTGCTGCACATTATAGCGGTGGGTCCTGGCAGCTGTGCTTGTACTACACACCTCTGCTCCTTTGTCCTAGTTACTGGAACAGTGGTGAGCACCAGTCCCCACCTCAGTCCATCATATTTCCTCTCCAGAAAATTTAGAATTGATCCTGAGAGGCACTAGCCAGTCTTCGTTGGTCACTTGAACTTGAGGGTGATAGGGCAGCCATCTTTGGCTATGGCTTGTGAAAAAATCTAATCAAAGGAGGGGGATGAATTCATTGCAAATGGGTACAGACATGAGGGAATGTGGCACATGAGAGACAGTAACCTTGGTTTCTAATGGCTTTCCACTTGCTGAGTCCATAGAGCCCACGTGCATCCCCTTGCACTTTCCCAGGGTTGCATTCCTTCACCCTTTTAAAACTCCCTCTATTTCATTTTAGTCTGAGTGGGCTTCTGTCTATGCAGAATCAAAGAGTTTTAATTAAGCTGCAATTCAGGAAACATAGCCCAATTTTTGTAACCTTTAATACAAGGTTCTTCCTTCCTCCAAAACAGGAGAGTTTGGGAGAGAAAAGAAGTAGTGTCAGAGAGAGTCCATGACATGGACATTAGAAGGCACCTCTATCATCCCTTTTTCAGTGCTCTACAAAGGGTAGCTGGAAAGGCCATCCCTATTTTTAGATGATTACCCAGAAAGAGTGACTAATGTCTGGGGGGCTTGCTTTAGATTCTAAACTCTGTAATGTTGCAGAGGCATGAATTCCCCTCTGTAAATGAAAGGCATTAACAATTTATTCAGCCTCAATACATCAAAAGAGGATTGTGGAGACAATTATGTGCTGAAAGGACACATGACCTTGTTGGACCTGACATTTATTTTATCTCCCTTTGAAAACAGCTAAAATTGCACAATTGATATTTTGCACTTCTAATCTTTCACTTCTTGGTAATTACCACAAAGAAATAATAATCATAAGGGGCGGGGGACTGGGGACATCTGCAGTAGTGTCAATGATAAAAAATTTAAATTAAAAAAAAAAAGAAAATTAACATCCTGTCAACTAAATAGCTTTGATGATAAATAACTTAATTAAAACAAATTTAATTGTCAAAAAAAGAAATAATAATAATAAATGATTAAATCTGGCTGTCAACTTGGAATAGACTTAGGAACTTTTTTTTTTTAAGGAGAACAAACAGTAAACTTCTGTGACTTGTGAAAATAAATAATGGAAAGCCTCATTCACATAGAGTAAGGAAGCCTTAAAGGGGGAGCCCTCATGCAGGCACCATCAGCAGCCGCTTTACAAATTTGGGCAGGAAGAAACTTACTTTACTACACCAGCAGGAGGGAGGGAGATTTTCTCCTTACCCAGCAACATCCCAGCCAATGAGAAACCACCACACTCAGCCAATGAGATGCCAACGCAACCCTGGACTCTCAGTCTCCTCCAATGAATCTCTCTTCAAACAGCTCCTTCCAACTTCCTGTTTTCCTCCCCAAAGTCACGCTCCTCTCCTCTGTTCTCCCCACTTGCCTACGCCTCACCATAGTTCACAGGTCCAGAGTTGCAATTCTGCTGCTATCTCTAAATAAACTCATTTTTGTTGGTAAAATAACTGGCTATTTTATTTTTAAGGTTGACAGGTTTTACAAAGGTTTCAGGGATGTGGCCTGTCCAACGGGTAGCACACCTGGTTGCCTCTAGCTATGATGGCCAGAGAAGACCAGGAGACAGCAGCTATGGTTGCTGGTGGAAACCCAGACATCACGTTTGAGTTCTGTGGCTGGCCCCAAGTTCGGCTTCAGAACACATTCTCTCAATTAATGTGTTTTCAAATACAGGGCTGGCCGTTTCCCTAAAGTGGGCCTACCCGGTGATTGTTCCTTGACCTCCTCCCACGAGCCTGGGATAGTTTTCTGGAGGAATAGCCGTAACATTCCCCCTCCTATTCTGTCCTTGTTTACCCAGCACAAATGCCAAGTAGCATTTACATGATGGATTAAGTAAGGACCCTCTGAGATCATCACTGTTCTGCATGGCAGACTTTGTTTTTGCAAAAGCTTGACTACATTCTTGTCAACAACCAGCCATTCGTTCTCTTCTTTACCTATCCAAACTCCACCTCCACCCCCCTTTTTTTTTCTGGGTCTACTCATCATTGCTTCCACATCTCAAACTAATTTTTCCTGATCTATTTTCTTTGGTGATCCTCAACTCCAAACACCTTTCTCCTTGGTGGTGGTTGAAATTACAAAAACAAAATAACCACCACAACAAAAACCTGCCTTTTGACAGCCTTTATTTTAGGCTATAGATCTTCACTGACACCGAGTGTAAGAGGGGAGTTCCTGGCTTAGCAAGTCTTTGCTTTCTGCTCCCTAAACCTCCAATGTCAGGATTAGAATTATAATGAAGAGTTTAAAACATTTTATGAACTTGGTAGTCAAACAATAATCCCAGATGCAGAACATTTTTTACCCACATGAAAGAATTTTGTATATTGATTTTTTAAAAAGTAGCTCTGGCTGGTATGGCTCTGTTGGTGGAGTACCGTCCTGTGCACTGAAGGGTTGCTGGTTGGATTCCTGGTCAGGACACATGCCCAGGTTGTGGGCTCAGTTCCCAGTGAGGGGCATGCAGGAGGCAGGCGATTGATGGTTTTCTCTCATTGATGTTTCTCTCTCCCTCTCCCTTCCTCTCTCTAACAATAAATGAGTATAGAGGGAAAAATAAAGATGATTCCTTGGATGCAACACCAATAATCATGGCCAGGATGTCTTTGCCTCTCTGGAGAAAAATCCCAGGCTAGCTCCCTTATATTTTTTCTTTCAGAAGCCTATATTAGAATGTGTAAAAGGTAGCAGGGGGTGGGGGGAAGTCTGTAATTTTAATGGGACTGCAGAGACCACTTTGAAATCTTGAACACCTTCACAAGAACAAATATAACAGCTTCCACCTGATGTCATAGCCACTTGTCCTCTTTAAGGATCCAAGCATGTAGGCGAGCTGTTCTGACGTAGACTATGACTGGATCCTTTGGGACACAGAAGGATGTCACTGTCGGCTCCCTGCTATGTGACTCTCCCATGAGCCAGGGCTTTGATTCCCGTGTTCCTTCTCTAAAGCCACAGCCATTGCAGCCGGGAGCGACTCAAGCAGATGGCTGCCTGTGACAGGCCTCTTCTGAATGTTAATAAAAAACACCAGCAGCTACACTGCATTGTGCATTGTGCACAAATGCGTGAGGCTATTGCTCTGAGAAGCAGGTTGATCTTTTCCACGCAGAGCCCACACAGAATCAGCACTCACACCAGGCGTGTGTTTGAAGCCTCTACTGCAGTTTGTGAAGTCAGAATATTTTTGTTAGCCTTCAAAGCCATACCCTTACCCTCTAAGGCCTTGAAAGACTGCCCGTGATTTAGGGGCGTGGGGAGGATGGGCAGAAGAATTTCGGTCTTAGGCAAACACCAACAGAGGCCTTTCCAAACCTGAAGGTTAACTCAGATTTTACTGCCTCTTCTTCCCTAAAGAAGTTCTGCTCATGAATAAATCTGCGAAAATGTAGAACCGGGGTTTGGCGTAGCAGTGGGGCACAACCTAAATGCTGCTGAGCACTCCATTCCCTGGGTAACGGGTCCAGGAATAGCTGAAAGTTGATTTTGAACTTGCTTTGCTTAGCATGTTGTGTTGGTTCACAAGCACCAGCATCAAATCACCTGCAGAGCTTCTATAAAATTGCAGATTCCCAGGCCCCACCTCAGAGGTTCTGATTGAACACATTTAGACTGGAGCCAGGGAACCTGTATTTTGAACAAGAAGCCTAGGTGATTCCAACCTGCTATTGCTTCATTGAAATGTGGTATTAATATGTTTAAAAGTCACAGGGCCCATTGCAACCCAAGTCAGCTAACTGCTAACTCTGTGGCCTTAGTCTGCCAATCATGAAGACTCTGGGCGGGGTGATGAAAAGCATTGGGATGGAGAGAAAAGATAATGGATAAGGGACCAGAAGTTCCAGTTTCCAGTCCTTGCCCTGTCATTTATTAGCTGTGGCCTTGGGCAAATGTCACTGGGAGGCTTAGTGCCTCATCTGTAGAATGGGGCCCATAATTCATGCCTGGCTTACCTCATTGGGTCATGAGGATCAAATGAAAAATAATTTTGTAAAACATTACATGTTAAAAGTCACAATATTTTTATAGAGAGACAGTATTTCTCCCCTTCAGTATAATGATGGCTTAGTCATACTCAGTATCCCCAGACCTAAGCACCTTTGCCCAATAAACAAAAGGATGCCATGACCCGAAAGGTAGGGGTTTTCAGAATCACCAACTCCATCCTGAATCAGAATCTCCAGAGTGTGGAAGGGGATCCACAATTTTAATAATGCCAGAGATCATTCTTATTGTATTAAAAGCGGGGAAGGCACTGGGCAGGAAATAATGGAGACTGGGGACCTAAGAATTGACAGTGACCTTGCGTGCCTCTTTCCTACTTCCTATGGCCTAGAAAAAGAAAATTGTGTTGGTGTTCTAATCGCCTCCTTTTTTCCTGCCCTTCTTTTCTATCCCATATACTCTTTTTACCTCCTCCTGGCCAATCTAGCTACACACTACTCCAGCCTTTGCCCTCTGCTCTGCAATCATCTCCTTCTATCAAAACTCCTTCCCTTTCCACCCGGTCTCAAGTTAACTGCCCCCAAATCCAGTTCCCATGAAGGTGTGTGGCATAGGTTCTGGCACTCTCAGGACTCCGCTTTTGTTTTTAAATAGATTGTTTGCATTAACTTTATCAAAATATTCTGTCAAGGCATTCCTAGAGAATTCCAGTAGAGGAATATGAGTCATTCACACCAGGTCAGCCAGGGTGGTATTGGGGACAAGGGCGCTGTCCCCCAGCCTGTGTAGCCATCACAAGCCAAGCAAGGTGGTGTCCATGCCGGTCTGCTAGATTCCAAATGGCCAGTTCCTGGACTCTTTCATCCCCTGCCCTGTCCCCTCCCTTCCTCTACTTTCCAAAATAAGACAACTGGGTGTTTCCTCTCTGCATATGGAAGGTCTCCTTCCCTTGGCCTTTTGTTATTTTATTACCCAGCTCCAGAGAGCGTCCGGCTCGGCTCTGATCTGAGATGGCTCTATCGATTTCCTAATGCTGCTGATTCCTTTTTCAGGGAGCTAGAGTCTCCCTCCTGGGCAGGTCTGGCCCATGCTGCCTTGATTTTCTGTTTACTGATTTCTGGTGTGCCATGGGGCTCATCATATTACAATTATCAAGGCCAATGTTTCCCCAAAGTACCATTAATAAAAACCCATTTCATGAGTACTGTGCTTTGATGAGGACAATGTGTTTCCTGCCAACATTTTTGAAAATTGTTTTTGCTCCGTTTGAGGAATGAGCCTCCTAAACTTTTTTTTTTTTAATGGAGAGGGAAGATAAAATGGACAGTAGATTAAGAAGATAAATATGGTGGGGGGTGGGGGGTGAGGGAAAGAGTAATTATTGTAGCCTCTATTGGGGGATTAGAGGTGACTAGCCCTCCAGTTGGTAGGACATAGAAGTCAGGAACCTAAGGGTGAGAGAATGCTGAGAACTAACAAAACGGAGAGGAGCCAGCACATTGTTACTCTTTTATGACGTCCTATGTCTTACAGAAATACCTTCAGGAATATTAGGCTGAAAAAGCCCTGTTGCAGCTCATCAACCTCTAGAATAGGTGTCACAAACTGGACTGTCTCCTGTTTTTGTAAATAAAGTTTTATTGGCACAGAGCCACGCCCATTCCCATTGTCTACAGCTGTTTTCACTCTGTACCAGCAGAGTGGTTGCAGTAAACCATATGGTCCACCATACCCCAAATATTTGCCATCTGGCCCTTTAGAGAAAAAGTTTGTCGACCCTCGTCTGGAGTCATGAGTCCTCTAGAGCAGCGATTTTCAACTGGTATTTGATCAGGGGCACTGACCTCTTTTCCCTTAGATTTTCAAAGATAAAAATGACAACGGTCAACACAACAATAGCCTTCCAGTGTGAATGAATCAAAATTCTTCTTTTTTTTTTTCTTGGTGAAATCAGCAAAAAAATTTTTTTTGATGTGCTGCAGAATTTTAGTAATTAGCTTATGAGTGCCATAAGTTGAAAAGGTTGAAGACTGCTGCTGTAGAGCACTCCTTTACAAACATTTTCCTTTTAGCAACAGAATGCATTTTTTAAAGAATGTTTTAAGTATGGAAGCCCATGAAAAAGATAAGGGGTGATATGGGGAGCGATAGGAGTCATAGAGCCCACCCGCTCAGCCTTTCCTCTGGTCCTCCTCCCCCAGTGGTGTTGCTAAAACCCAGGGTTCCATGGAACAGAGTTTGAAAATCACTCAGAGCACATGCTTCTTGAGGGCAGTGTATTGCTTTAGTTTCTTCTGTGTCTACAGTCATGCAGGGATATGTTCTGAGAAATGTATTGTTAAGTGATTTCGTCGTCATATGAACATTATAGAGTGTACTTACATGAACCTAAATGAGACAGACAACTACTGTAATTGTATGTTAATTGTATGTACTATAATTTTATATGACTGACAGAGCAGTAGGTTTGCTTACATTGGTATCATCATACATGTGAGTAACGTGTTGTGCTAAGGCATTACTACAGTTATGGTGACATCACTAGGCATTAGGAATTTTTCAGCTCCACTATAATCTTAGGGCCCACTGTGATATATGTGGTCCATTGCTGACCAAAATGTTGTTATGTAGTCCAGGACTATACTTAGTGACTAGAACGTAAAATATACTAAAGACAGATATGATGAATGAGTAGTGGAAAGAAATGCTTCCAGTCAAGATCCCATGGCCACTGTCCAATCTCTCTCTGCCGTCTGTCATCTAAACTCCCCCAGGAGTGATTTATACCCACTGTCTCTCTTCCTATATCCTCACATTGCTAGTTTCCAACTCTAGCCCCATTGCTCTGCTGGAACTGTTGTCACTCTGGTCCCCAGTGATATTCTTAACTACCATAGTCCATGGCCATTCTTCAGTTCCTATCTTCAGGTGACCCTTTGGGTATTGGACAATTCCTAAATTTCACCACCCCCTTGGCTTCTCCTTACACCATAACCTCCTGGCTATTTTATTCTCTCTTTGACCTTTGCTTCCCTGCATACCTAAATGATGATATACTTTAAGCACCAACATCACCTCAGTATAAACCTGAATGTTAAGTATTCACAAACCTTTACATTAAATCCAGCCTTCTTTCTAAATGTAAGACTCCCTTGTCCAACCTCCTATTAGATAGCTCCACCTGGCACCCCAAACTCAACCTGTCTCAGTCTGAATTTCCCATAGTCCTCACACACTGCTTCCTCTTTAGTATTCTCTCTCACTCGATGGATCACTCAGACAGTTCTTGTCAACTTCAACTCCAGGACCTTGGCATTGCAACTTTAACACCAAACACCAAATTCTACCCATTTTGTGATCTAAGGATTTCTTGACTCGGTCTCCTTCCTCCACCTCTTATTGTATCTTTTTGGATGGCTGTGGTAGTCTCTTAACTGGTCTCCTGAAGTCTATACTATAACCCATTCTTCACTGTGCAGCTACCCATCCCCCAACGCTCCCTTACTTACATGCTTTCCATTGCTTCCCTGTGTACATGGGATAAAGGCCAAAATCCTTTAACATGGCTTCCAAGGCCCTGTTCATCTCTCCAGTCTCATCATGCAGACTTTCTTCATTTACTGTCTCTGAGCCATGCTGGTCTCTCTTTTAGTCAAACATTTCATGTTCCTTATGACCAAAGAGTCTTTATCCATACTGTTCCCTCTGTCTGATATGGCCTTCCCTAAATAATTTTTATTTATTCTGTGAATCTTAGCTTGAACACCACTTTCTCTGAGACACTGCTGTCTCTGACCAAATCAAGTGAGCCTTCCTTGAAGCTGGATGTGTGGCTATGTGGCCAAGATCTAATGACAGTGACGTTTGAACCATTACATAATTGGGATCTATTTGTTATAGTAGCCAACATCACCAGATGAGGTTAATGATCCTTTTATGGAAAAGGGACAAAATGAATCTTTTTACCCAGAACTTCTTATCTCAGGAGAGAATGAGAAGTGCAGGGTAAGGCTTGGTCACACTGTGGGAAACAGGTAGTCCCAGGAGCTAAAACCCTGAGCCAGAGAAGGAGCATCAATCGATGGAGGAGCTCAGCTCATGGAGACTTTTATCCCAGCTCTGCCTTCCAGCATGTGTGCGTGTGTTCATTTCTAATTATGCCTTTGTGCATTGAAGATTCCATTTAAATCTTAAGTAGCACCAGAGAAAACAGTCCACAAGAAGGTTTTTTATAAATGCAGAACTAACAAAAAAATAAAGTTTGGTTTAACAATATGAAAGTAATGTAAATAAATAATACGACCGTTATATGAACTCATTTTGTCTAATTACCATGCAGCACAATATAATAAGTGTTATTAAATATGTCAGATTCGCTTTGTGGTTAATTTATTTGATCATGATTCCAAACTTTGTTCTTGAATGTAGAGCCAGCATGGTTTGTTCATGTTGCTGCTCACAGCTTTCAAAAACTAGAGGGAAACTTACTACCCTCTTGTCATAAACAGCTTTATGGCTGAGTAAAATTTGAGAACATTTTGTCAATATCTAAATTTTATGGTTCTTATTAACTTGTTTTAATTTTTGACCATGTGGACTGAATTTGAAAGGAATGAGGAGTGAGAACTGTTGCTGAGCCAGAGATTTGAGGCTTTTGATGGATTGATCCTCTGGTCCCGCTGATCCTGGCTGCTTCCTGCCACACTCGTGGTCCATTAGACCAGCCTGGGATTGGCCAATCAGTCTCACTTTGCTTCCAAGACCTCAGCATCTCTGTATATTTAATTAATTGTGCATGTTACTTGCAATATTACTTGAATATATTAAGTGAGTAATAACATACCAATGCCATTAAGGTGTTCAGGCAGAGCTGCTCTGTATGAGGAGAAATGGAAAATCTCCCACTCCCACACCAGATGATGCTAATAAAATAATAACAGCATCTGACACTTACTGGGCAGACACACTGTGCTAACTGTTTCACATCTTAGTAAATCTTTATAGCAATCCCGTGAGGAAGGTAGAGTGGCTCTCTACTGCCTCACATAAACCTTGAGAGGATAAGGAACTTGTCCAGGGTCACAGAGCCTGGGTAACTGAGGGTAGGCTGAGGTCAGTAACCCTTGCTCACCTCTTCCAACTTCTCTTCGCCACTTTCTCCCTAGTATATCTGGGACATCTCAGTCCTGGCGGAGGCAAAGCTGTGAGGTGGGGAAGTTTGTGTTCACTGCTTCTCTTGGTTCTAGAAGATGCAGGGCATACTGATGTTGATTTGGAGTGAGGTAGGAAGGCTCTCATTGCATCTGTTTCAACAATTATATATTAAACAAGTGTATATTTTATTTAACATATATTTGACAAATATATAGAGATTCAAAAATATGTACCATGTGCTAGGTGCTGAGGGCACCCCCTTTCTCGACAATCTTATGATCTATTTGGGGAAAGCTGAAGAGTGAACAATTATAATACACTGGGATAAGTGCTGTGATGGGAGAAGTATAGGATTCTGTGGGAATCTCTAACCCAAATTTGGGGCCAATCAGGGAAGGTTTCCCAGAGGAAGATGCATCTATTCTGAGGCCTGTAGGGGACAAGGGAATAAACCAGGAGAGAGGGAGAAAATGGAAAAAGAGGGTCCCAGGCAACAGAATCAGCCCTGTGGTGTGGACCAGTAGAGACTTACATACAGCCTGTTGATGGTACACTTGCTTCACCAGATCAGCACTGAGGGGTCCTTCCCAGCAAGTTCTCCCCTGCTTGCCACAGTGCCTGCTTTTCTCAACATTTATTCATTGACAAATATTTCTATCAATAAACCAATCAGATTTATTATTTATTACATGGAAGGCATTGGATGAGGCATTGGGGAGAATTTGAACTCTAAGACCCTGCCTCTATCTTCAACGAGTTTACTAAGTGTGGGGTTGGGACATTCTCAGAGGGGAAAAAAGAGGAAATTGAAATAATAATGCAGGCATTTAAGTAGAAGAAACACAAGAGGACGGAACACTCAGGCTCTGGATTCAGATCCTAACCCCACTCCTTCCTAGCTGTGTAAGCTTGCACGGTAACTTCCCCTTTCTGAGGCTCAGTTCCCCATTTGTCAAGTTGGAAAAATAAAAGATCCCTTTCAGGACTATGGCAGGGATTAAACAGGCAATGCCCGTACAGCACTTAGCATGCTGCTCAGCGCAGAGCAGGCTCTCAATAAATGTTTTAGCCATTATGATATTATTATAATTAATTCACTCCATAAATACTTGAGTGCCTCCTCTGTGATGCCTTTTGTACTTTTTATTTGAGGTTTCTGGCTTCATGCCACAGCAGCCATTGCTCTAGTACTTGACTCCCTCCCACTGTATTCTACTCTCATGTCAGGTGTCATCTTGTCAAGAAGCAGAAACCATGAGCTCCAGGGAAGCTGGTTTGTGTGTCTCACAAGCAGTCCCCAAAGTCTCCTGGGCACCTCCCTTAGTCTCCCTGGACTGTGTGTCTCCCCACACTGCTGAGGAGGTGGGGGGCACTCTCTCCTGACCTCAGCCTCCTGTCCTCGTTCACTTGGCAGTTAATTGCACACCATCCACTGACGTATTTTACCATGTTGAGGTATCTTTTACTTATTATTAATGCTCTTTTAACATCTAACATTTGCTGAGCCCATACTGTGTGCCAGCAGGACTTGGTGATGGCCTTGCTTAGGGGTTAGAGGATATTAAGTTGGGTTGAAACAACTAGTCTTACACCACTGTGGAGTGCACACTCAAAGGGAATCAGCGACCAAAGGCATATTTGTTAAGCAAAAAGTCAACAACTAAGTTTTAGTCAATCTACCTATAAAAGAACACGTAAAGGTTTGTTATGTGATAGTTTTGATATAAAAACACTAAAAGCAACTTATTAATTAATTAATTTATTTATTTATTTATTTATTTATTTATTTATTCGGTGCACAACATGAGTATGTCTCCCATGTGTCCCAACCAGTGCCTGGGAAAACTGGAGCACTCTCAGGACAGTCCGGGAAATGACAAGGGAGAGCAGGCTTGCTGGTGCCATGAGAAATGGTAGGCTTGGAATTGTGGGCAGGTGAAAATGTCCAATCAAGCAGTTGGCACTTTGGGGATGGAGTTGAAGAGAGAGTTCAGGGCATCCCTAGATTTAGGCATCGTTTCCAGAGGGGACGGCCACTGTAAATAAAAAGTCTCCTGACATCAGAAGTGCCCGTGAAGGGGACACATTTGACCAGGGTAACACATCACCAGGGCTGCTCAGACATCTTTGCTAAAAGTAGAGAAAATTGACTGAAACCCCAGGGGTGTGGGGCTGCAGCCCCCAGTAGCTTTTCTTTAAAATCTCCTTAAAACATCACATGAATTTTCCATTCTACTTCACAATATGCAAATAAGATTTTTAAATTACCTTTAAGTAAAACTGACTCTGCAGGATGACAGGCCACATTTCGTCTGTGGCTCCACATAGGACAGATTACCCCAGCACAGGCACATGGAAGGGGGCTCAACACTTCAACTGAGAAGCCAGGCATTCAGCAAGGAGTGGCTATTTTATTAATTTATTAATTTATTATTATTATTGACAGGAATCTGATCATCACATTGCTAGCCAATTAACAGACGAAGTCCTAGGGAGGGAGTGGGAACCCAGATGGAGAAGTTTTGATGAGCATGAGACTGTCAGGAAAGGTCGGCTTCAGTGTGGCTGCAGGACAGCTCTTACAGATGTGGGCAGAGCAACAGCTGCTAATTCCCTGAGCCGCGGGAGAGTCACCAAATCCCGGGGTGTGGGAGTGTGGGAGCAATCGAGATTATACAAGAGGATTCCAGACACAGAATTCTGAACACAGAATTTAGCCTTGGGGTGGGTTCACTTCACATGTGAAAGGAACATCTCTCCTTGCACCAAATTAAACCAACTTGATCAAAATTTGTAATGCAGAAGAACATAATTCAATTGAAGATTTTAATTAGGCACAGTTTTGATGAAATTTAACTGGGGCCAGCAGGAACACTCTTGCTGTCTGTTAAACATAATCCTGCCTGGTGGAGAGCTCTTTAGTTGATGATCTTTAATGACTGCCTGGCTCTCAGCTGGTGTTCAGTCAGCCTGGAGGAGGGGAGGGACGTGGGAGCTAACTGGGGGGAGGAAGCAGTGGGACATGCAACCTGCTGGGAGGTGTCCCCAAGGAACGTTGGTGCTAAACTTTCAGTGTGGCCACTTATTTGCTTTTCATCTGTCAAAGTGGAGAAATGGTGCAGAATTATGTCAAGGGCTGTTTCATAGTCAGGAGTTGGGAAGGAGAGGGAGGGCAAGGCTTCTCCGCTGGCCTCTGCCAATTGCTTCCACCTCTCCATTTCACATCACAGAGCTTGAATCTGCCACTGGCCTCCCAGCAGGAAAACCAGAAGGAAAGCCTCTGGGAGCAGAGATCTAGGAAGCACCTTGAGCCCAGATGTTAGCAAACATGACATCGCTTAAGAAATGAAGGAATGGCCCAGCCAGGTGTGGCTCAGCAGTTGAGCATCGACCTAGGATTGAGGAGATCTCAGTTCGACTCCTGGTCGGAGCACATTGCCCGGGTTGAGGGCTGGATCCACAGTCAGGGGCGTGTAGGAGGCAGCGGATCAATGACTCTCTCATCATGGATGGTTCTATCTCTCTCTCCCTCTCCCTTCTCTCTGAAATCAATGAAGATATTTTTTTAAAAAAAACAATGAAGAAATGAGCAAAGCAATATGTGAATAAGTGATTTACCCTGGAACTAGGCTGACAAAGAGAAGTTGTTTAAAAATATGGGCCAGGCATGGCTGCTGCCTTTGTTTTATAAAAGGTGCTTGGGCTCCAAAGAGAAATTCTCTCTTTCTCATTTCCCTGTTTTTTTCTTTATCCAGTCAATGTTTACTGAGGCCTCATTCTACGGCTAGCACTCTACCAGGCACTGTCCTCATGATGCTAACAGACTAGTAGGGGAGACAGGCAATGGACATGTGTTTAGAAATTATGAGAAGCTCTGAGAAGGAATAGCAGAGAAGTCATACTTTGACTTAACCTCAGGATCTGCAAACCACAGCCAGGGGACCAAATCTGCCCTTTGTCTATTTGTGTAAATAAAGTTTTATTGGAACACAGACACACCTATTATTTACATATTGTCTACAGATGCTTTTGCTACAAAGCAGAGTTGAGTAATCTTGACAGAGACCTCATGGCTCACGGAGCCTAAAGTGTTTACTCTCTTGCTCCTTACCGAAAATGTGTGCAGATCTTAGCTGAGACAGCCAGGGAAGACCTTTAGAGAGGTGAGATTTAGCGCAGACCTGGAGGAGGAGAATTTAGCCAGGTGAGGACTTCCACACAGGGGGAGGAGCAGGAGGGATAGCCTTGCAGGGGACGAGTGGTTGCGTTCAAGAACCTGGAGGGTGGTGATGGAAGGACACAGGGCCCGGATAGATGGAAGAGGAGGGAAGGCCAATTTACTCAGACACTGCAAAGGGATTTGGATGTGATGCAGGTGCATAATGTGATGTAATTTTAAAAGAGGCCCCCTGGCCCTCATGGTCAGGTGGCTTGGAGGAGAAATGGTTCCTGCTCCTGTTAGATAAGACAAGAGATGGTGGTGGCTTGGATCTAGGTTACATCAGTAGAGATGGAAAGTGCTGGGCAGATTTGGATACATTTGGGAGATAAGATTGACAGGATTTAGAAATTAGTGAAGTGTTGGATACGGTGAAAGTGGGTGGGGTCAAGAATGATCCCACCCAGGACTTTGGCTGGAGGGACTAGGTGAATGGTGGTACCATTTGCTGAGGCTGAGAAGACGGGTTGGGGGAGAAGTTTGGGTGGAATGATTTATAAGTTAGGTACTTTTCACCCTCCTTAAAATTGAGATTCATGTGAGACTCCAAGTAGAGATGACAGGAAGACAGCTGGTTGTATGACCCTGGGGTGCAGATGAGAGGTCCAGGATGAAGATAAAAACCTGTGAGTCATCGGCATGTCGATGGTATTTAAGTAACGGCAGCTCTCCGAGGGTGAGAGGTAAGGAGAAAAGGAAACAGGACTCAGCTGATGGTTTTCTCCAGTCCGCTTAGCTTCAGTCGGGCCTGTTACTCATTGACATTTATCAAAGCACTAGGCAGAGAGTAAATACTAAAGTGACTTAATTAAAGAATATGCTTTAAAAATGCAGTGAATTATCTTTAAGCATATTCGGTTACTCTCAGGTGCCCCCCCTCGTATAAATGGGATCAAATGGAGAACCTTAAATCTCTATATAATGAAAATATAAGTAGTGTATGTATTGTTTGAATAGAGCATAAATGGTTTGTTCTTCTGAGTTGTTTAAAGTAGTGGTTCCTAATCACAGCTTTCTAGCAGAGTCATCTGACCAGCTGGTGAAAACTATGGATTCCATGGGATCCCACCTGATCTGATTTGGTAGATCTGGGATAAGGTTCCAGGAATCTGTTTTTTATTGAAGAACCCAGAAAATTCTGATAAGGAAAGCCCATGGTTTGGCATTTAATAACCACAGATATTTTAAAGGCAAACTTGAGATTGCCCCAACCAAACTCACAAGGATGGGAATTCGTGAGGGTGGGGTAAGATATAAATATTATGCTTATGCGTGCAATGGAATTATTGAATTATCACAATCAAGAAATGTATATTATGATCGTGTACACACCAAGAAGAACCACGTTGTTCATTGTGTTCATTCCCAAAAATTAAAATGTGAACATTGAAGAAGAGAGGCCATGAAAAGTCACAGCAGGCATTCTTACCTAGAGACCACAGATGGGCTTTACTCACTCCTGAGTCCTTGCTATGTTGTATATGACATGTGTACTCATGTGGATTCTTCTGGGAATGGGTTCCATAATTTTTATAAAATTCTCAAAGAGACCTGAGACCCATAAGAGTTAAGACCTACTAATTTAGAAGATATTTCTGTGCCTTTCCTTTTTTAATGCCCATCTTTAAAATTAGCACGATTCTTTTCTTTCTTTTTTTTAATATATCTTTATTTATTTCAGAGAGAGGAAAGGAGAGGGAGAGAGAGAGATAGAAACATCAATGATGAGATAGTCATTGATCGAGCCCGCAACCGGGCATGTGCCCTGACCGGGAATCTAACCCCGATCGCCTGGATCCTAGGTCGACACTCAACCGCTGAGCCACGCCTGGCCAGACATGCACATGATTCTTAAAAGACTTTGGGAATGAGAATTATTTGAATGCTGTATATTGACTCCCCTGTCCTCCAGTCTTCTCAAGAATCTCCAAACTTGCTATCTTTACTCATTATTTTAGCTTTCAAGACAAGGAGAGAGGAAAGCAATATCATTTCTAGTAAGTCCTGTGAATAAACCAGGCTTCTGCTATATTAGATCACTGTAAAACAATTCCCCGAGGCCCAAGATATTACGTGCTAATAGAAGAAAATGCTTTCTACTAAACCATGCAGATGATAGAAAATACCCTTGCTCTGGTAATTTACACAGATTACTCCATGACAAACTGGTTGTTTTTGCTGATCATGTTTATTACTAAAACACTGTGCAGATTTTTTTCCTGGGTTTGGAAATGTTGCAAATGCATTTTGAGGCCCAAGGCCTTTGTTACTGACTCACCAGTATGCAAATACACTTTAAGAAATGCATATTGGTCCTAAAACCAGAGCAAACGTGTTTTGCTTACAAAACAGTTGTCTTCAGTCTTCCACATCAACACGTAGAAATTGTCAGGTTCATTTACCATCCTTTGAGTGATGCTGACATCAGAGTCTGCTGGGGAAAGGACATGAGACACCTTGTGGTGGTGGGTGGCCTTGGTGGCTTTATCTCTTCTGATCTCCCACCGTCTCTAACCTGTTCTTCTTCATGTATTTCTGTCTAATTAAACGATGCCCACTCACCTACTTGATCAAAAAGGAAACCTCGGTACCCTCTTGACCCCTCTGTCTCCTCACTGACCACTCCTAAGCCTTGTTGCACCTACCTCCCATCTCATATCTGTTTGCTTCCTTTGGTTCAGACACTGAAATTTATTGTCCGGATGACAGCAGTGGCTTCCTAACTGATCTCCCTCACTCTGACTGTAATATCTTACTCTGATAAGTGCCTGTATCCATCCCACATGTCTAGATGCCATGTGACCATCTACCTACTGGGTACAGGGTGGAGTGGGTAGCATTTCATATCCTTGTCCATTCCACCCAAGCCTGCACTTCATAATCCATCCTGAGACAGAATCCACTTCCCTGCTGCAAGTCAGAGACCTACGGAATCTGAGTTGAGGCCATGCCCTAAGGACTCAGTCACTGGTTTCTACTGTAGCAGGAGATTTAGAAGACTCCATTTGAGAAATGCCCTCCTTGGCAGCATTATTTTTTTTGATTGCCTATTTCTAGTCTTTTCTTTTCCAGGAGAACTCTCATTCTCTGAGGTCCCGGTGGGGCTGTCAATCCCAGTGTCCTAGCCCCATAATAGGAAGGACCTATGACCCAGACTGGTGAGCCCATGTGCCCCCGACTTACTGGGTCACTGTGGCTAGCTCATATCTGGGCATGGAACCAAGCCAGGCCAGTTAGAGTCTCCTGAGGTTGATCATAGATGAAGAGAAATCCTCTTTCCTTTGAAGTTGCTAAGCTTCAAGGATATAGGTGGATGGCTGCCAGTAGCCATTTTCCCACTGGTGAGATCTTATCTGAGAAATATAGTCAACAAAGATGAGTGAAGGTAGTGGCGATGGTGACAGATAACACTGACTGAGTGCTACACATATGCCAAGACCTATTCTAAGTGCTTTACATGTATTAACTTACTTAATCTTCACAGACCTTATACTCATGATTATTATTATCATGACTGGAATTATTATTGCTACGATTATCCCTATTTCACAGATGAGGAAACTGTGACACTGAGGTGTTAAGTAACTCAAAATTTAAAAAGCTATTAAATGGGGGAACACAATTTGAACCCAGGCAGCTAGCCCTGAGCTGTGCTCTCCCCATTTTACTATGATGTCTCTAGCAGTATTGACTGGAGGGAATGGTGAACATGTGCCCTGAAGACATTGCTGGAGTCCTCAGATTGAGCCTTGTCTGAACCCAGGGCTCCTGGATTCCCAGAAATGACCTAATACATTTCCTTTTTTAAAAACTTAAGCCAGTTTGAGCTGGGTTCCTATCCCTTGCCACTTGCCTAAAATACTTTGCCTCCCATCATCTTTCATTCTGTCTCTTGTCTTATTGCTTTGCCTTAAACAATAACTAAAAAATATTAGAACGTTGTTGCCCGGCTGGGCGTGGCTCAGTGGTTGAGCATCGACCTAGGATCTAGGCGATCGGGGTTCGAGTCCCAGTCAGGGCACATACCCGGGTTGCAGGCCCAATCAATGACTCTCTCATCATTGATGTTTCTATCTTTCTCCCTCTCCTTTCCCCTCTCTGAAATCAATAAATATATATTTTTTAAAAGTTAAAAATATTAGAACATTGTAGGAATTTGGGGAATATAAAAAGTTACCATGAAGAAATCGGAAAAGATGGTATCTTTTTAAAAAATATATCTCTTTATTGATTTCAGAGAGAGGAAAGGAGAGGGAGAGAGAGATAGAAACATCAATGATGAGAGGGTCATTGATCGGCTGCAGCCCGCAACCCAGGCATGTGCCCTGGCTGGGAATCGAACCCCGAGCGCCTGGATCCTAGTCGGTGCTCAACCGCTGAGACACGCCTGGCTGGGCTGAAAAGATGGTATCTTAACTGAAGGTATGATAAAATTTGCAAGTGATAGTCTGATTCAATGTTATTATTTTTGTTTTCTTCCAGTCTTTTTTCTAATCATTTACACATACATATAAATACATATGAGGTTGTATATACATATATATACATATATGTATATTTTCACTTAACACTGTATCATGTGTATTCCCCCATGTTAAATATTTTTGGAAGCATAGTTTTAATGGCTGCACAATTTGCATGTGTGCGTATGAATCTTTCCACCGACTTCTGTGTGCTTGACCTCTTTCCTGATTTAACCTTCTGCTCTGGAACCAGGAAGGATACCACGGGCTGTGAGGACAGGCTTGGTTTTCCCTCTGTTCCTTGGCCTGTGTCTTAGTGTTCAGGGTCCTGGTGACCAGTCCTACAACCCACATCAGCGCCTGTCACAGCTCAGCCTCCCATCCAGGAAGGTGACTGTGTCAGAAATGTCAGAGGCAGAGGCAGTCTTGTTGCTGCTGTCTCTCTGCCCAAGAACAGAAGCCAGGAGGACTCTGTGGCCAGCGGGCTGGGAATAAGACATGCCCAGGGAAAGGTCCAAGCCTCTGTCACAGACCAGCAAGCAGAAAGCCAGGATGGCTCAGCAGCTCTAGGCATGATTTATTCTAAGGCATGCAGAGTTACCAGTTAGCACAGTAAGAAAAGTCTTGTTCCTGCCTTTTTAACTCCACATATCAATAACAATTTGCTTTGTAAAGCCCTGGGTGCTGGACCTAAATATGCAAACCACCAGGGGGAAACACAAGAATAACATTGAGAAATTAGATTTAAAATGCCAAATAAACTCTTTTCACTGTATCCCTCCCAGTTAGTGCTGTGTAAAGGCTCATAACATTTATGAAGCATTAAATGCCTCATAAATAACTGGTTATTGATGTGTGGATGAGAAAAAGAGGAGGTGAATGAAGGAGTAGAAATAGCACAACTGAATATGATATGAATGTCATTCTCATGTTTGATAAATCTGTGAATGTCACCCCAAGCCATGAGTAGTGAGTGGGGAATTAAGAAGATGGGCTATAACCGCCCCTCCCCCAAGGTATCTAAGGCCAAGGCCAGTGAAAGAAGTGGTGCTCCACAGTCTGTAGCCAAGGGGAATATGAGGCCTGAGGAGTTCGGAACAAGGTAGTTATTCCACATCAAGTGCAGTCACAAAGCAGCATCTGCCCATCCAGCCATTCCTTCAGCCATATTTCATTATCTGTCAGCCATACAGATAATGTATAATTATAATTATTAATTACTCAGTTGTGGACTTACTATCAATTACTGTCATTTATTGAGGGCTACCTTGTGTCAGGTTTATACAAAGTGTTTTATGAGTCAGCTTCAGTCCTCATTCTCATCCTTTGAATTGGGTGTTTTTATCTTTGCCTTGAGTTGATGAGAAACTAGCTCAGAGAGCTTAAGTAACCTGTGGAAGGTCAAGGAGACAGCATGTGTCAGACCCACAGACCCATCTATCCAGCTATTGTCTCCTCTGTCTTTATTACACATGTTGAGTTTTTACTATGCACCAAGCTTTGGATTAGGCATTGGGGCTATAAAGGAACCTTTGATATGGCCCCCACAACACTAATCCATGGGGTAGGTGAAACTGGAATTGACTACATGAGGACTTAGAGCCAGAAGGCTGGTGGTCCCAGAAGTTGTCACTGGAACACCAAATAAACAATGTCCAGAGTGTCATGGTCACCTCAGGAAGAGATATCTAACTCTGTTTGAATGGGCTGGGGATAATTCAACCTGAATCTTGAAGAGTGAGTTGTGTTCATGAGATACAGAAGTGAGAAACATACTCTGGAGGAGGGCAGAATAGGCAAAAACAATAAGAAGGAGAAGGAGAAGAACATTGTAGGAATTTGGAAAACAGGGAAAAAATCATGAAGAAAATCAAATGTGCAGGGAGACATGAGGATTATGGCTATAATGAGTGATTTAGTGGCCACACAATAGAAGTGAGAGGACCTGGGAACTAGGGCATCTCCTGTATGTGCACATTTACATACAGCTTCTTGTAAGGGCCTGCAGGTACACATGGATCCATGCCATTGTGGAGCTGACAGCTAGGCAGCCAGGCCCTCCTGGCCATCCGCTATGCAGGTCTCCACTCCACCACCCCAGCCTTGTTACACTGGATCTCATTTGCTTGACTTTTTCAAAGCACTTATCACTGAAATATTATATGAAATTGCTTCTTTATTAGTTTTTTCCTCTCTCCCCATTAGAATATAAGCTCCATGAGAGCAGAAAAGGCTGCTTTTCCCTCAGTACATAGAATAATGCTTCTCATGTGGTAGACCCTTGATACTTGTCAAATAAATAAATGAACCTGACATAGAAAAGAATATAAGATCCTGCCACTAGTGAGAAGCAGAAGCAATGAAGTCCTGTGATGGGCCAGAGTCCTGTCACTCACCTGGGACTCATGCTTTCTCCCTCATCACTTTTACGTGGTTGAGAGTCAGCATCACTTCTATTTCCCTTGAATGCCTTGTGGCCTTTAAGAAACAGTGGTCCTAGGCCTGCCATCCAAGTGCTTCCTTTTACCCACCTTCAAATACTGATGGGCAGATTGCTTGCACTTGGACAACACCTACCCCTCCCGTGCCCACAATAGACATGGCAAATCAGTTGTGGCATTTTTTCTTGTAGCCTTAGAATCCTTGTCAATATCGCACTCCGGGCAGACACTGCTAATCAATAGGAAGTGGCATTAGAGAAGATACTTTTCATTGGCCATGAACAAAACTAAATGGATGTGAGAAGGGAGGGATGTACGTAGATGTAAGGAGGAAAGGGCAAATTTGTATTCCAGGAAATATTGTAAGCTTTATGTCTTTAGACTCCCCCAACAATGACAAATAGAATAGCCTGGAGACCAGGTAGCACAGCGATTATGAGTATAAACATTGATGTCAAGCTGTCTGGGATGCAGTCTTAGTTTTACAGTTTTCTAGCAGTGTAGTTATGAGCAACTTACTTAACCTCTCTGAGCCTTAGTGTCCTCATCTGTACACTAGATAATCATATCTAAATCATCAGAATTTTGTAGAAGGAACAATAAAATAATCCACATAAAGCACTTAGCCCACAGTAAATAATCAATAAATACTAGTTATTGATGGTTTTCTCAGAATTGTCAGATTTATAAGTATAAAATTAACCAGAGGCTGGATCTGGAACTCCAAAAATATTTGAGCTAAAATTGGTCCACTCCTTCTCAGGAACCTATAAGACAAGACCATCTCCACTCAACCTTGTCAAGTTTTCTATTTCCTTTTTCCAATTTTTATTCATATTTCAACCACTATTATAAAGACATTAAAGGAACTGTTTTAAACAATAAGCACTTACCCATAATCATAGCCCTTTTACACAACTCATTTCCATTTTCACGTTCCTTCCCAGTACTTTTCCAAATGTATGTAATTTTTCAAATAGTAGTCACCTCAGCCAGGGGAAGAGCACATGGTCCAGAAGGAAGACATGTCTCCCCTCCCCACTTATGCTCACATTACACAGACTGAAGCAGTCAGGTGGTCACACCTAACTTTAAAGGAAGTGGGGAAATGTAATTCTGCACGTGGCTGGGAAGAGAACCAGAGATCTTTTGATGGACAGCAGTAATGACCACCATTACTCCTTAGATACTCCTCATCTCTGAGCTCCTTTTATCTCTGTTCTCCCCAGGGTGAGTTGGGAAACAAGGGGACATAATTGAAGGGGTGGAGGAGACCCTTATCCTCTCTGTTTCTTGTCTGCAGGACTCAGGCTACCTGGCTTCTCTTTCCTTCTAGATCATTTCCTGGCTTCTAAATTCCCCATTCTTTTATCATGAAGAATAATTCCACTGTGGCATATAGGTTATAGCTCCAAATTTTTATGCCAAATCCATCACTGGCCTCAGCTAATAAATAGACCTTCTGTTAGCATAACTCACCTTTTCCAGAAGGCTGTGGGGTGTGTGTTTTTGTGTATATGTGTGTGTGTAGGCAATAAAAGACACACACACCCATCTTTTTTCAGATACATAGATATTTACTGATAGAGTGGGTACTTCCCTGAATTGGAAAAGTCTTAAGAGGAACAAGCTGTTCAGGTTAGAAGTCAAGAACACGGGATCTGGAGCCAGGCAGTCATGGATGCAAATCTGGCGCCTTCCCGTATCAACTCTGTGACTTCAAGGGAGATTTTTAACCTCTGTAAGCCTCAGTTTGCTAATCTGTAGTATGAAGAATTATGTTAATTCTTATGTCTACATAGAGTTGCAAGGAGGATTTAATGAGGACAGTCCCTGGCACATAGTGAGTATTCAATAAGTTCTGACTCCTATTATAATGCTCTTCTCCTCCAACTAGGAATCCCTTTCTTAACCTTTGTGACCAGCACAGAAAACAATGGAACCATCATCTCCTTGAATGCCATCTCTTTACTTACATTAAATGACAAATATTAATTATAGATATTAATAATAGATTCTTTGGTTAAAAGTACCACTGGCCAGTTTGGCTTAGTGGTTAGAGCAGTGTCCCGAGGATTGAAGGATCCTGGGTTTGATTTCAGCCAAGGGTACATACCTTGGTTGCAGGCTCTATCCTTGGGCCTGGTTGGGGAGCATGCAGGAGGCAACCAGTAGATGTGTCTCCCTCACATCGATGTTTCTCTCTCTTTCTCACTCTTTCTCTCCCTCTCACTCTCTCTGAAAAGCAATGGAAATCAAGCTCAAAATACCTTAAGCAAAAAGAAAAAGAAAAGTATCTGTCTCATACGGGTGAAAGATCAGGCATGGTTAGGCTTCTGGCACAGTTGGATCCAGTTGCTCAAATAATGCCAACAGAGCTCACTCTCTATCTGTTGTTTTTATTTTCTTCCATTTGGTTTCATTATCAGGCTGATTTTCCCTCCGTAGTGGTAAAAAGACTGTCAAACAGCTTCAGGATTATATCTTATTCTCTCAATAACCATGCTGAACACAGACCATTTTCAATAATAATCTGAGAATTACTTTTCATTGGAACTAGAGAAAGCCGATGGTTGTACAATATTGCAAATGTATTAAATACCACTGAAATGTAGACTTTACAATAGTTAATGTTATATTATGTGAATTTCATCTCTATAAAAACTAAAGTTAAAAAAATACTGCTTCTGCCAGTTGCCATGGTGCCCACAGTGCTATGTTTCAGAGTAGGACTGACCAGCCTCTCCCACTACCCCCTTCCAGCACCTGTTCCTACCTGGACCCCTTAAACAGGACCTTCTGCTTCATCTGCAGCAATGAGGAGGTTCCTTCCAGGTCTCCTTTTCTCTCTTATTTTCTTCCCTGTGAGAAGACACATGTCCTCCTAGATGGGTGAGGCTAGAGAAAGGAAGTGAACCCTCTCTTGCCTTTGTCTTAAGGACATCCATGGACCTACTTAGCAGCTCCGGGTTTATGTTATTACCAGTTATGTTGTATATACAAAGGGACCTGAGGCCTTTCCAGAGCTGCCCAGAGCCACCTCCTTCCTCCCCAGCAGCTCCCTGAGTCCCTTCCTGTCACCAGATTGAAGTGTAGCTCTCCATCTGTGTCCACATTCTCGCTGGCAGGAACACATTGGCCTTGCTTCTGGGGGTGGGGCCTCTCTTTAGGGACCATCCTACCCACTTCCTCACACACCTTGACATTCTTAGTGTTCAACAACCATCACCAAAAAATGACATGCAGCTATTTTTATAGCAAAGTATGTGTTTATTGATTTCCTTTACACCAGTTGCATTTTAAATTCAAGGCAAGGGCCTTTCTCACCGTCAATCACCAGCTGCCTTGGCCCCGTTTGTCCTTCTAGGTCGATGAACACGTGACCATTTAAAAGGACAAGTAAGCTTGTTCTTTTGAAATCTATCACGTTTGGAAATCTGGAACTTCAAAGGGAAACAAAAAGACCTTTTCATCCCCTTCCTGAGTCTAAGATGTTTCTTCTTTGGAAGCGCATTTCTAACTGTAATCACAGGAGAAAGGAGGTTTGGGCAATTATGCTGTGAATCTGATCTGCAGAGGCCGCCCACTGGGATGCTGTTTTCCTCAGGAGCTACAATTTTGGCCAAAATCATCTGGGAAACTTTCCTCTCCCTCTAATTTATTCTGCCTATGGAGACCTTGTTAATCATGCCCAAAATGCTTCACATTTGTATAGCCATTTTAGCTTTTTCCCAACTCTTGTCACATTAATCATCTCATTTGATCGTCACAGTCTCTAAAGAGGTGGGTGGAGAAGGGACTGGGATTCACACATTACAGATGAGGGAAGTGAATCCCAGAGAGGTTAAGCAACGTGCCCAAGGTCACACAGCCTTTCAATCAGAGAGAAGCACATCTGGAGACCGTTTTCCCAAACCTCTAGCTTTGGATGTAGACTGAAGCACAAACACAGACAGCTGCCCTCTGGTCTATGTCGCAAACCCACCTGTAGAGTTCCCAGGAGTGAAATCCCACCCCTGGGCATATTTGATGTACTCTCCTCATGAATATTTGACTCAGCACCACGATTGTTCTTTTGGAGTTACATTTATCGTGCTGGTGGAGTGTTGTTCTTTTTGCCATCAGTCTGATGCTTGTGGAAATCAGAGGATGGAGGAGTGACTTGGGTAAATCTTCCTTTGATCTGTTTTAAATGAAATCTTATTTACAAGATACACTTCACTTCTTTTGATGTGCAGCTCACTAATTAGCTCACATCTGAGAGCAGGTTCCCTGGGAGAAAAAATTAATTAGCTCATTCCACCTTGAAAAGACACAATTCTTGAACTAATTATGGTATTTGAATGATTAATCTCCTTTAAATACACATGTGTTCAGGAGTTTTACAGTTAGGAAGAATGTATAATGAGAAGGAAGATAGAAAGCCAAGGGGAAAGGGACAAGATAGCAATTCAAAGCAAAAATCATGCCCTTGAGGTCCAGGGAGAAAGTTTGGGGAGACTGTTATCTAGGTAAAATATCATTAATCTGCAGTTTGTTCTTAACCTTCCTCAGGGTCTCTAATTTTTTCTTTTTTTGCCAGCCCCTGGTGACTAATCTATTTAAGGTCAATCAAACTACATATGTGAATCTGGTGTGTGTGTGTGTGTGTGTGTGTGTGTGTGTGTGTGTGTGTGTGTGTGTGAGGGGGGGAGAGAGATTTAATTTATACTAAATTGTTAATGACTAATATAACTTTTCATCTAGCTTTACTCCTCCCACAATTATTTACTCTTCAATATGAAGCTGAAATTGTATCCTGATGAATGCTTCTCTACATGTGAATTTTAGGAGATGGCATATATCCCTTTCTGATTAATTGACAGTGGCTGTCTGATTCATGTCACAGCCTGTGTATAATATGTTTATGAAAAATAATGCTGTGATACATTGTGATGTCTGCCATGGGCACAGAAATTGGGAGTGGCCATATGTAAGTCATGTACTTACCATCCTGATTGTAGCTTATAGGGAGCAATATTTGTGGTAGCAGCAAGAGTTTTTCAGAGTCCATGAAATCACACTGTGCAGGATATCACCTATTTCACTCAAAGATTGGCTGCCGCTACTGACCATATTTCTAGTGGGTAAATGTTTTTATTCATATCAACATGTATATTGTAAATCCCTTGAGAATAGAAACTTTCTTTTTGTATCTCAAGAGTGTGGCTTTTAGTTGGTCTTAAATATTTGTTGAAAAAGCACAAAAAAGGTAACATAGTAAGTAGGGAAATAACTGGCTTACTAAATAAAATTTAAAGCTAGGTAAGACGGAAGGAAGGGTATAGTGTAACAGAACTGTGTTAGTCAGTGTTCTTTAGAGAAACAGAACCAATAGGAGATGGATGGATGGATGGATGGATGGATGGATGGATGGATGGATAGATAGATAGATAGATAGATAGATAGATAGATAGATAGATAGATAGATAGATAGATGATAGATAGGTCTATATCTATCTATCTATCTATCTATCTATCTATCTATCTATCTATCTATCTATCTATCAACTTATTATGAGGAACTGACTCATGCAATTTATGGAGGCTGAGAAGTCTCAAGATCTGCTGTTTACAAGCTAGAGACCCAGGAAAGCCAGTGGTGTAGTTCAGTCCAAGACCAAAGGCCTGAGAACAGGGGAAGTGGAAGGTTTAAATCTCAACTGGAGAACACAAGACCAATTTCCCAGCAGAGCAGAAAAAAATTCTCCCTTCCTCCGCCTTTTCCCTCTATTCAGGCCCTCAATGGATTGGATGATGTCCGCCTACATTGGGGAGGTCCATCTGCTTACTGGGTCCACAGATTCAAATGCTAATTTCATCTGGACATATCCTCACAGTTACACCCAGAAATACTGTTTAGCCAAATACCTAGGCACACTGTGATCCAGTCAATTTGACACAAAATTAACTATCAGAAGACCCCTTGGATGAGCTGGTAACTGAAATTATACAGATTTTAGTTCTACTCATCCTGGCAGTCAGCACAAAATGAGCAACATGTTAGGTTATAGAATTCTCATTGTATAATTTAAAAACCTAGGCAAGTCCATCTGGAGGGACAACATGTTTCCTATCACTAAGTCCTGGGAGAAATGTACCATGTGGCTTATCCTCATTAAGTAATATAATAGCCAATATCTTTGAAAAGTGTTCTGTAAATGATTCACTGATATAATTTTAATGGAATTTCTTTATCAACTCTCTAAAATGTAGTGGAGATAGCATTCAGTTCTGACCCAATGAGGATATTTCTGAAATAATGTGAAACAAAGTAGTATAGTAGAGGGGTTACCATAGGAGCTCCCACCTCCCTCCCAGCCCCAAGGTGGGCTCCAGCCTTCTCTGTGAGCCTTTTCCTTGTGCCTTGCTCTCTGTTCAGAGCCCTCCTGTGCCCTGGGATGGAGCTGAGCCTCTCATTGTGAAGTGGAGGCTGAGCCCACCCTCATAGGTGGAACACCTTCTTCCATCTCAGCCCCATCAGGTAGACTGAGGCACACTGCAGTGTAAGGAACAGAGACAGGTGCAGCCCTGCCTCTGCCTTACATGTTCAGGTGTCCTTGAGTAAGTCATTTTCTCTCTCTGGGCTGTGCTTCCTCCCTTGGAAATAAATATAGAGTTGGATTATCAGGGGTCTGCAAACTTTTTCTTTAAGGGCGAGATAATAAATATTTCAGGTTTTGCAATTCCCACAGTCTCTTTTGTAATAACTCAAAGTCGACATTATGGTGTAAAAATACCCAGACATGATATGCAAAGAAAAGGGTATAACTGTGTTCCCGTGTAACTTTATTGAAAAAACCAGGCAGCAAACTGGATTTGGCCCATGTGCCATAGTCTGCAGGCATTATATTAGATGATGTAAAAACAGAGCTATGCCACAGAAATGGAATGCAGGCCATAAATGCGAACCGTAGACATGATTTTAACTTTTCTGATAAACACATTTTGTAAGTTCCTTTAGAAAAGTAAAATTAATTTTAATGTTTTATTTAATTCAATATATCCAAAACATTATCATTTCATCATATAATCAATATAGAGACTTACCCATGAGATAGTTTTCCCTCCTTTTTAACAGCATGTCTTTGAAATCCAGGCTGTGTTTTACACGCCAGCATGTCTCAGTTGAATTAGCCACATTTCAGGGGCTCAGTAGCCATATGTAGCTAGAGGCTACCACACTGGGCAGTGCAGTTCTAAGAGGTTCTACTCCACATCTATTCCCCACATTCTGCTAAAAATGCAAAGCAAGGCAGGCAGTATTGTCCTGTTTTCTCATCCCTGATAATTTAATATACAAGTCTGCAAAAAGTGTGATAATGAATGTCAGTGGGTCGATGTAGCTTCAGGGTGACTTGAGGACTAGCTCTGCAGCAGCTAGTGAATAGCTGATAATGTCTCCAAGCAGAGCTTTGAGGAGTGCCTCTTCCCAGCCACCCAAGCACCCTCCTGAGGGGAGAGAAGTATGGACATTGGTTCACACACTCCTAGTGGTGGTGAAGAGGGGGGTGGGCAGAGGCTCCACTTGAAAAAACCATCACGAATATGATACTTCTCCTGAGCTTCATGTTATATTTTTAACTATGTTCAGGTTTGCTTTCTAGACTACAGTGCAATTTTTTCATTTTTAATTTGTATTTCTTACCAGGCAGTAGATTCAAACCTCTTGCTTTGCACCACCCCCTCTCCAAAAGATGTACAGTGGTTACCATAGTGCCCTTGGGCATAGGTTTATACAACAATATGTTAAACTACAAGTTTTAACTAAGGCCCCAAGACACAATAGATATCAAATGCTAAAGTCAACTGTGGCAGGCCACAATGCAAAAATTTTCCTTTGAGAATCGGTTAGGTAACTCTTAAGTGGGTTACCCATAGTGAGGATATAAAAGGGTTGAGAGAGAGGATTTGTGGGGACTATTTCTTTGGAGAGAGCTGTGCTGTGAGTCTCACCCACCTCTTCCCTTCACTCCCCTCTAACCTGGTCACAGGAGCTTTAAAGGTAGCCAGGAGGCTTGAAGGCACACAGGGACTGAAATCTGAAAGGCAGGAGAAGGACAGGTTAGAGCCACGGGCAAGCTGAAGATAGATGGCTGTGCTGGGACTGCCTCGAACTCCCAGAATTTTCCAGTCAGGGTGTCTCTGTGGACCAAACATGGGCCATGAGTGAGAAGAAACATATGGGCACTGGGGGATGAGAGGGAGAAAGAGACATTGGTCCCCTTCCCACACTCTCTTCCTGATCGAGGGTAGCTGACAAATATGAGTGAATGTGGGAGCTTTGACCTTTCACCTTCTTAGGACCAAATGAGAGGTCACTTCAGGAGTTAGAGTGATGGGGCACTTTGTATTGTCTAAGAGTCACCAGAAAAGCACTCCTCCCCACAAAAAGAAAGAGAGAAAATAAGAAAACAAAACATGACTCTTGACCTTAGGGTGTTACATACTCTTGGATAATATATTTATATTAAATGAGGGACAGCTTCCTGCCTATTGGATTAGCCCCAAAGATGGGAATTTCAGGCCCTATTCACTAGGCTGCTCAGGAGGATAGTTGCTGGGGGGAGTGGAGGGGGAGTCTTTCTGTTTCCTCAGATTATACCAGGTTACCACCGATGGCGGTAACGGTGTCTGTGTGTGTCGACAGCACACAGTCTCAGAAAAGCAGGGAGATCCAATCTAGAGGAAGAGAGAATAGTAACAATAACAGATAATGGTTCACTGAGAAATCAGGGCAGTGCTGGAGCACAGTAGTTCCAAGCTGCAGGAGCAGCCAAGCAGAAATCACCGTGTACTGTACTTACAACGAAGCCCGAGGCGGGTATTATTATGTCATTTTATAGAGGACAGTGAGGCTCAAAGAGGTTAAGCAACTTCCTCCACATCCCAAAGGCAGCAAGTAGCGAGGATGAAACTTGAACTTGATTTCATTCGCAGTAACCGCTACTCCCTGCTGATCCTCTTTCCCGGCCCAAAGATGGCGCTGGGCCTTCTACTGTATTTTTCCACTGCCGCTCTCTTCTTTCTTTACCACCCTCTTCTCTCCCAGGGATTCCATTCTCAATTGAACCCAAGTCCGTCTCCTTTCCCCTCACCTGGGATACGTCAAACGAGCAGAGACTCAACAGTTTTGAGCCAGTGAAACTTTGGCTGCAGATAGCACAGTGGTAATCTTAGGCAAGAAAACAAAGATGGAGAGAAGCAAGTTCTTACTACGTGGTATAGTCAGGTAAGAATTTGGTTAACATGAGATCGAGGATGAAAAGGGATCTCTCTGAGGGCTTCAAGTAAGTATCGTGGTCAGGGCTTGCAGGAAAGAAGCAAAATGCTGCCGTGTCACTGATTTGTGCACCCTTGCTGGCTGTCCTGAGAAGGGAGGCATCTGTCTGGTATCCACCACTGTAAAGCACTTTGCCACTGGGAAATGGGTCAGCAATTTGGCCCATTCTCTTGCTTCCTTCTTTCAGGGCAGTGCTGGAGCACAGTAGTTCCAAGCTGCAGGAGCACCCAAGCAGCAACTACTAGACACCCTCAAAGTAGCTGCGCCCCATTAACATTGTCTGTGAGGACATTATCTCTTGCTTGTCCTTCCCTGAACCTGCTGAGTTATTTTCTTAGGCTGCCATGATAGAACTGTAAAAAACTAGTGTTCAGACAGCCAATATCATCAGCAATTCAGCGAGCCTATTGCTAAAGCAGCACTAGATTCAAATGACATTTTTTGACAAGCAGCATCAGATTTCAGATTTACATGGGACTCTCCCCGGAAGGAGCTTCTTGACCTGGAAGGAGGCCAGAGCAGCATTTTTTTGCCTAGGTCTCCATGTGAAACTCTGCCTTTGGATGTACACTTGAAAGAAGACGATAGACAGACATTCCTCTCTGTAAGGAGCTGTCTGATCCCTGATTAATATATGTTCAACTCTGAAATCAGTAGAGGTTAGTGAAAAGAAATGAATGATGGTTTGATTCTGAATGTTGGAGCTTCCTGGCCGGGAAGGGGCAAGACCCAGAGTTGGGAGAACTAACAATAAATCATTGCTGAAGCGGGGCCACACAAAGAGGACTCCGAGGTCCATCTGCAAAGCCTTTCATTGATCCATTGATTTTAAAAAATGTTTATTGAGCACCTAGTAGTGCTAAAATACCAAGATGGATGCTAACAACAATAGGAAACATTTTCCAAGCATGACTATTTCAGTCTGTTTGGACTGCTATAATGAGATACCATGGACTGGGTGGCTTAAACATTTGTTTCTCACAGTCTGGAGGCTGCAGTCTGAGATCAGGGGACCAGCATGGTTAGGTTCTTGGTGAGGTCTGTCTTCCTGATTGTATCTTCCCATGGCCTTTCCTTGGTGGGTGCACACAGAGAGATCGAACGACTCTTCCTCTTTTTATATGAGAGACCCCTTTTCATATTAAAAACATTTAGCATATCAGAGATAGAAGAAGATTCTTTAACCAAGTAAAGGATATCAGAACCCCTACTGCAACCTTATTCTTGGTGGTGATATAGTGATGACATTCTCTTGAAAATGAGGACCCAAATAAAGAAGCTGCCACCTGCAGGCTGTCCATAGGAAGCGACCTTGAGATAGAGGTCAGTACATAAAATGCTACCAAGGGAGTGTTCCTAGATGAACCTCGGAGTCCTCCTTGCCTGGCCCCGCTTCAGTCATGATTTATTGTTACTTCTCCCAACTCTGGGTCTTGCCCCTTCCTGGCCAGGAAGCTTCAACATTGAGAATCAAACCATCATTCATATGCAAAAGGGAGGAGAAGGAAGCTGGCTTAGGCAGGAGAATTTGAGCTTGGAAACAGTTCCAGTGAAGACCTCAGTCAAACTCACGAAGAGTTCTGGAACCTGGATGGCCCTTTAAATTGGTACTAAATCAGGTTGCTGAAGGCACAGGATCTAATCCCGATGATGATGATGGCCATCTTGCCACCATGAAGGGGTAATTGCCTAAAAACAGAGCAAAAGCAGAATTAATAGATGGAGGGAACAACTCCCTTATGATGGAAACTGAAGGAAAGTCAAGATTAAATGTGACAACATAGCGCTTGACACACAGAAAGTACTCAATAAATATCTACTATTCCTTCTATGAGCATTCTCAAATACCTCCTTTTCTACCCTGTGCTACCCTGACACTTGCTCTACTTTCCTTTCTCTGTATAAAATTATTTATCCCAGATCTACTGGCAAAGAGGGAGAGGGAGACGATTGAGATTATTGATCTAGTCTCCAGGACAAATAAAAGCAATTTAAGCCTGAAACAAGACAAGAAAAAGTAGTTTCTTGCCAAGGAAGATGCTAGCAACAGATGCCAGCCCTGTGGGCTTTCTTTGACACTGTCAGCCAAGCTTCACTTCAGCCTAATATGATTGTTCCGACCCCTGAGAACTTTTCTGGAAGTTGGGGAGGGTCAACAAAAGATACCTCATGGCCCTTGTAGTTGTGTAGACACCTGATATTCATCACATCAGTTGTGTCCAGATACACTCCAGGTTGCTTAAATCCTAGTATGTCATGAGGAAGCCAGAGCTTTGGGATAGCAGGGTCACAGAGATGCTCCCATGTTCCAAAAGGGGATAAGAATTCTAGAAGCCAAAAAACACAGAACCCTTGAATGGACGAGTCCAAGGAATGCTCTTTTTACAAATTAGCACCCAAATTAGGAAACTTGCCCAGTGATCCCTTATCTAGTTTAAATTACAAACATCTTCTCAGTACTTTTCTCTGATAGAATCAGGAGGAAATTTGAGCCCAGGCTGGCAAATAGATATCAGCTAACATGCCAACTTCCATCAGTTGTTGGTGTTTGGAGCAGCACTATATAGAGAAATATTCCCAATCGGGTTTTAGAAGAAAGCAATGCTGTAATCAATTAGCAATGTCTGTCATGGACAACGGTCAGGAGTGAGAGTCCTGTCTGCTACAGATTTGTTGACCTTGAATTCTGGGGTAACAAGGTGGTTGCAGCAGGGATAGGGGTGGGATGGTCCAAAGTTAGGTTGCCTGTTGTACACTCTGTCCTTCTTCCTATACTGGCCCTGTATTTTTATTTAGCCCACTATGTATTCTATCTTGCACATGGTTAGAATGGCTGTGAATCATCGCTTCAGACTCCCCATCCTACCTGAGTTAGGAAGATAAATTGCAATATCAGGTCCTGGGCCAGCCAGATAACAGCTTTTTGCTTTTTGCTCCTCTTGCAGAAGGGTGGTCCCGTGGTCACACAGATACTGCCCCACAGAAGCCTGTTGTTGCCTTTTGTTTGAGTTCTTTGAGGTAGAGATATCATAGATTCCAGAACACAAGAGAGGCTTCTGTGATCATCTGGCGAGATCTAATTTTACAGATGAGAAAACTGAGACCCAGAAGAGGGAAATGGTGTGTCTGAAGTTACGGAGGGAAACACAGGCTGCCAGCCTTCCCACAGCACCACGTTCATTTGTTTCATTCCTTCTCCAGCTTTATCTCCCCAGTTATAATAATCAAACTTCCCATGCAGGCATATTTCAACAAATAAATTAATGGCCATGTGGCATACTGCATCCTTTGCAGAATGGAGGCAACATAAATACAAAGTGACAATGACTAGCTTATGTCTCAAAGGCATGTAACAGAAAATGACAGAAGACTTGAAACATTGGTGATAGTATTACTCTATTAAGGAGGGTTTGCATTTCCTTAGGCACATCAGAAGTCACATTGGAAATCTTTTCTTAAGGCCCAGAATGTAACATATATCTTCATTTGTAAAATCTGCTAATACAATATGTGAATATAGGTAGTTGTGCATTTTGATAATTTGGAAAGCTTTGGTAGTTTTGCATTTGAACAAAAATGTATTGAACCCTTGTCCAAATAAAGTATGTTGGGGTTGTTAGTACGACAAAGATGATAGAGCACCATCCCAGCTCCACAAAGCTCGCAGTCTGGTTGGGAACACAAATGGGGACACATGCACAAAAAGTATGGTGCAATATAAATGAAATTATAAATGTGTATGTAAAATTCAATTATGGCACAGAGGAGGGTGAGATTAACTTTGGAAGGCAGCAGGACATTTTTTGCAGAAACAACCTCTGAGTTGGGCTTTGAAGGGTAAAGAGGAATTCTTCAGTAGCTCTTGTGCCAATCACTGTGTTAGATACTGGAGGTTGAAATAAATACATGAGATAGAGTCCCTGACCTCTCAGATCTCATAGACTAGCCAAGAGGTCAACAAATAAACGAAGAATTATATTATAGTGTGTTAAGAGCAGTAGTCTTTGGGTGAACTGAGGACAGTCATAAGAAAGGCCATGTTGAGGGGTGAACTTGTCTGGGCATTTTTCCTCTGTGTTTGTAATGCTCCTTTTCAGCAAGTACTTATGAGTCATCCTGATAGCATTAGAATATCAACAATAAAATGACTATCTACAAGAGAATTGATGAGAAGGAAACTAAAAAACTGATGGAAACCTAGCTATCAGCATCCATTTAATAAAAATTACTGAGTACCTACAAGATGCTAGGCACCATATTGATATGTGGGCATACAAGAGAGAGAAATACCAAGTGGCCATAAAGTCCAGGGGGTAATGGCATGGGTGATGGAGTCAGCCTGCCTGGGTTCAAACCCCAGTTTTCCAGTTAACTAGCTATAAGATCTTGGACTAGTTGTTCAACCTCTCCATATTTCAGTTTTCACATTTGCAAAAAGTAGACGACAAATAACTCCGATTGTTATAATGTTAAAAACAATAAAACAGGCAGAAGGTTTAACCTAGTCCCTGGCACATGGTAAGTGCTCAATACAAGTGTTACCAATGAAGAAACATGATGATGATGATGATGATGATGATAAACGGATGCTGAACTTGAAGAGCCTTGGAATGAGTTTGGGCTTTATCCTCTGGGAAGCTGAAAGATTTTTGTTGTTTTTTTAAAAAATTTTAGCCTGGCTGGCATGGCTTAGTGGTTGAGCGTCGACCTATGACCCAGGAGGTAGAAGTTCCATTCCCTGTCAGGGCACATGCCCCAGTTTCAGAGTCAATCCCTGGTGTGGGGTGTGCAGAATGCAGCCAATCAATGACTCTCATCATTAATGTTTCTATCTCTCTCTCCCTCTCCCTTCTTCGCTCTGAAATCAGTAAAGACATATTTTAAAAACAGATTTTTTTTAAATTATAGTTTGCATTCAATATTTATTTTCTTTTAGGTGTATAGCTTAGTGGGTAGGACAGTCATATACTTTACCAAGTGTTCTCCTGATATTTCCAGTACCCAGTGGGCACCATACATTTATAACAATATTAATTACTAGATCCCCTATGCTGTACTTTACACCCCCATGACTATTTTGTAATTACCAACCTGTACTTCTCAATCCCTCCACCTTTTTCACCCTGTCTCCCAATGCCCCCTCCCTTCTGGCAACCATTAGTCTGTTCTCTGTATCTATGAGTCTATTTCTGTCTTGATTTTGTTGTTGTTTATATTGTTCTTTAGATTTCACATATAAGTGAATCGTGGTATTTTCTTTCTTTGACTAACTTATTTATTTGACTTAGCATAATAACTTATAGGTCCATTCATGCTTTCACGGATGGTAAGATTTTGTTCTTTTTGATGGCATTGTATATAGCTGAAAGGTTTTAATCAAAGCAGTGACATGATCAGATTCCATTTTTAAAATATTTTTATTTTTAAAAAACTTTAAATATACACAAAGCAAAGAACATAATGTACTCTCATATGTATAACACTCAGATTCCACAATTATCTAGATTTTGCCACATTTGCTTCATCTATCAAATTTTTTTTTTGCTTCCCTTACAATAGCATATCCCTAACTCACTTTGTCTATTTTCCACCATTTCTACAAGGATCTCTGCTTCCTTTTAGTGGGAAGGTACTTAGAGGCCGCAGCCTGGGTCCTAGGCTTACTCATTGGCCCTGGGCTACTATTGCCTCTAGGCATTTCTAGTGAATGGTTAGGAAATAGGTACTTTTGAAAAAGAATCACAAGTTCATACTGAGATTTGCAGTTCAGTTTGAGGGTATATGCTAAGTGAGATGAGTCAGACAGAGAAAGACAGATACTGTGTGATATCACTTGTCGTGGAACCCAAAAGCTGAACGTGTAAAAGCAGAGAGTAGAATTGTGGTTACCAGGGGCCAGGGGTAGGAAATTGGAGTGATGTTGTTTAAGGCTGCAAACTTGCAACAAGTAGGTGAATAAGTTCTGGAGATCTAATGCACAGCACAGAGATTAAAGTCAACAATACTGTATTATAAACTTCAAAGTTGCTAAGAGACTAGATCTTTACTGTTCTCAACACACACACAAAAGATAATTATGTGCCATGATAAAGGTGTTAGCTAACACTACTGTAGTAATAATATTGCATTATATAAATGTATCAAACAACACATTGTACACCTCAAACTTATACAATGTTAGATGTTAGTTATATTTCAATTTTTTTTAAAAAATCAAGGTCTTTATTGACGTCTAATATAATAGTTTTATTATTTTATTTTGCTGAAAATCTTTGTCCTAACAACATTAACATGATTATTTATTTGCTTTATCCTAAAATATATACTATTTCCAAAACAAAACCAATATTGCTATAATTCATACTATATTTATATGAATGATGTTACATTTATATTATATATAAACATATACTATACTTGTAATGTTATTATATTTATATTATAATGATATATTTACAACATAAAATATTGTCATTTTATAAGTTAAAAATAGTCTAATATAGGCAACTTCATATGGTTCAACTTAATACTGACAATAAGATTACTGAATGAAGTCTAATATTTATTTGAAATTTTTTTTGTTTCTTAAAATATATTCCACAAGAATGTAAAGTCAAAATACTTTTTATGAAAGTTACTAAAAATAATTATTTTCTTGGTGTGGTTAATGTCACCAATTTGAGGAACAGCTGTTTTTTAAAAAATTAGATTTATTAGGCTAACACTGGTTAATAACATATAAGTTTCAGGTGTACAATTCTATAAAAAATATGAAATGCTTCACAAATTTGCGTATTATCCTTACACAGGGGCCGTGCTTACCTTCTTTTATCATTCCTAAAAGTTTAGTATATGCCAAAGTGAGCATATACGTTAGGACTCTCTTATTTTATTTTACTTTTACATAATATTATTTTTTTATTCCAAAGTCAAGATTTATAAGAGGACACATTCGGGGAAGTTTTGCCACAACCTATGTCCTCCGTTGTGCATTCCTCCCCTATTATTTTTATTAGTTTTTGATTTATCTTTCCAGAGTTTCCCTTTGCAAATATAAGCAAACAGTCTGTACATATATGGTTGCATGAATGTATGTGGTTTCCCCTTTCTTACGCAAAAGTTATGTATATTGTTCTGCATCTCGCTTTTTTCTCATGAGAGTTTCAGATTAGCATTTTGAAAAGACCACTCATCTCCTGTAGGGAGAAAAGACTGGAAATAGATATTCCTGCTGGAAGTGGGGAGGCCACTGCAATTGTCTAAACAAGGCTGGTGGTGGTGGCTAGGATGAGGATAGTGGCAAGTGGAGATGGAGAGAAGTGGTTTGAGATAAACTTTGGAGTTTAAAGGGACAGACTTAGGGGTTTGTTTTGATGTAAGGGGTACCCATAGCTTTGGGCAAAAAATCCACGCCATCCCCCTGGTCATGTTTATATTCGAAGTGGGATGAAATTTCCTATGGAAAAGGAGATTGGGCAATATCTACCCTACTTCATTTTTAAAATTTATTATAGAAAATTTCAAGCATACATAAACTGGAAGACTATAATGAACCCCTAGCACTCTCATCACACAGGTTAATCAATTATCAACCTTTGGCCCACATAATTTAATCTCTACTCCCAACTACTCTCATCCATTAGCCTTTCTCATCCCCCAAAAATATTGGAAAGGAAGTCCTGGGTATCCTATCATTTTATCTGTCCAGTATCTTCCAGCATCTTGAAGAGACATTGTTATCCAAATACCGCTCTCCCTTTCCCCAATCCCTGCCACTCTGCTAACTGACTCATTGAAGTTTCTTGCTTTGGTGTAAGGCTTTGGTCCCTTTAAAAACTCAACACGGCTTGTGTTTCACGGAGATACCCAATGTACAATTTGACTTAAAAATAGAATCATTCAGTTTGCTGGAAGGTAGTGATAGAGAAAAGGTCAGGTGTAATGGTGACTGATTCATCCTCAAACACTCCTCGGAGCCCGACTTCCCCATGAAAACACCGCAGTGTGGCTGGCACTAGAAAGCTCTGGCCAAGTGCCCCATGCCCACAGGGCAGAGAAGCAGGTGTACCCCATTCACCTGATGCCAAACAGACAGCCTCTCCTCCTTGACTTCTAGAGCTGTGACTCAGAGATAACTTTCTACTCACGTCCCTAAACACTTGGGCTAGGAGGTGTCACAGACTATACTCTTGCTTGAGTGGAAGGCCCTTTGCCCCCGTTGGAGTCTTCATTGTCATTACTTGCAGCCTAGGCAGTCCTGACTTACCTCCACATCCTCTGCACTGATATCTGCTTTATCACACGAGCTGTGCCTACCAGGTAATGTGCAGCTCCTTGCAATTTTCTTAACTGCCCTTAGGCCCCATTTTCCCACCTCTAAAATAGAGTCCATTTTACTACCAACTTCATAGTGTCGATGTGATGATTAAAGTAAACACGGTACTTAAAGACACCTAGCACCACACCTCGGACACACTGTTGTTACTACATTTAACATATGTATCTCGCGGGTACCAGTTCAGTCTTCCTCATTTACCCCATATTCTGAGCGAAGCTCCTTTTCTGCCCACTGGATGATGATGATGATGATTGGCAGTAGAACTATCTGACCAAGGAAAGATTCTTAATCATTGTGAGCTCAATATTTTCATATGTAAAATGGAATTTTAATAACATGTTCTATAAAAATGATGTGTGGGTTATCAAAAAATGGGTGCAAAAGTGGCCAACACTGTGCCTGGAACGTAGTGAGTGCTCAACAATGCCTTGGGTGATTGTAAGAGCTGGTTGGGGTGAGGGATGTCACTCTGACAAGGTCTCTCCTCAGGGTGAAACAATTTAGGTGTCATCCCTCAGATGGACAGAGAGAAGAGAAGTTCTCCCTGCCAATCTAAGAAGTTTGATGTCACAGGGCTGTTAGCAGTAGTTTTGTTTTGTTTAATATGTATTTATTGATTTCAGAGAGAGGAAGGGAGAGAGGGGGGAAGAGAGAGAAACATCAATGATGAGACAGTCATTGATCAGCTTCCTCCTGCACACCCCCCACTGGGGACTGAGCCTGAAACCCGGGCATGTGCCCTGATTGGGAAGCGAACCACGATCTCCTGGATCCTAGGTGGATGCTCAACCACTGAGCTATGTCAGCTGGGAAGCACTAATTTTTTTTCCCTTTAGGAACTATTTAAGCCCATAATCGGATTCACCTCCAAACATAAAGTTACTTGAGCAAACCTGAATAGTTTAATAGATGCCACAAATTTCCAGAGTTCTAAGGCATTTAAAATGAGCTTGTTCCATTATTTATCAATTCCCTCCATGTTATCCACCATAGTCAACTAATAATTTATCTTGTCCTAGAGCTAGGAAATCAATCCATTTGAGGTGGATTATGAATACTGAGTTCTAGAATTCAGTAGCCTTTGTGCTACTAAACTCAGTTGAATAGGCCCCCAGGGATAAGGAGGTGGGGAGGACAGCACCATAGTGGAAAAAGTGGTTTTAATTTTAACTTTTATTTTTTATTAACCATTTTCCCACACTACTTTGTAAATTGCAGTGAGGAAAGAGAACAAAGCAATAAAAGCAAAATATATTCAAATGAAGCCTCACAGTGTAACATAGTGGTAGGTGGTGGTGCCATTAGAGGTTTATTTCTTTTAATGCCTAATTTGCTTGTGAATTTGAAATTTCAGAAGGCAGAAGAGAAACCTCGGTTTACTCATTTTAAAAAGTAGTTTAGAATGTTTTTGAATCAGTACGAAAAACCAAACAAACAAAAAAAGAAACGCACCCGCAAAGCTCTCGTCTTCCTCCAGGATACCATCCTTGATGACCTTATCCATTTTGTAAGTAATGAGCGAGGGGGGTATCAACCTGGATTTTTCTAAGGTTTGTTTAGGGCCACTATATTCATCTATCTCTGTGCACAGTGGAGTTGCATCATACACACATCGAACTCTATGAATTCAACTGCCTGCTTTTGGCAAAAAGAGGAGGGAGGTAGAGAGGATTCAGAAAGTGTGGGCAAGTCCACCCACCATCCTGCTTAGCCCTAGCCATTGGTTTCAGGGGCTACTCTAACTGCAGATGTGCTTCTCCAGACCAAGTGTGAGTTTTAAGGCCGGAAACAAGAATATATTTTTTATAGTATGGTCTTGAAGCATCTTTATTTGATTGATCAAAGGAAGAAACAGGAATGTCTTCCACGCTGAGAGAGAAGTGGAATGGACCTTCCAAGGGTAGATGTAAGCTATGTGCACCAACATCAAACCAACCCCCACAGAATATGCAAATCTATTGCATGCCAGATGAGGGAGACACAGTCAGGGGGGCTGCCCAAATCACAGCAGTTTCCTCTGTGGCACCTTCTGTCCTGTCTCCCGTGGCTGAATGATCCTGGGCAGAGACATCTGGCCCAAGCCACGACGATCAGAGTCTCCCTTCCAGGAACCTGAAACCTGAGCAGAGAGGTGCAGACAGAGACGTCTCTGCAACACAATTATTTGAGTAGTAGCTCTAGGGACTTCCAGGGCTGAGATCCCCAAAACTTACCATTTTAAGTCCTAATTGGCAACTCTTATGATTCTGTGATTTTTCCTACTATCTTCAAGGAAGTTAACCAGAGTTGCTTTTTGTGTTTGCAATGAAGGAGCCTTAATTAATAAACCAAGTTATCATCCCATTAAGTTAAAAGCTTCTTGGAATTAGAACTGAGTTACTAACACGAGCTAAAGGCCCCAGAGGGTACCTGCTGCACAAACAGCTCTGGATGGTAAAAAGGAAGACGCCAAAAGGCAGAACCCACTAGTTCAATGCCCTAGGCTGATATTTCCCAAAGTGGGTTCCAAGGAACCCTGATCCAGCAAGATGATTCCTGATAAAAAGGTTACCTGGTCAAATAACTTAGAGGAATGCATTATACTCTATTCCTCCTCTAGAAAGTCATCAAACAAGCCCTTTAGACTTACTTAAAAGCACTGCAGTAAAAACATATAATTTGCTAAACCAGAATTTCTAAAACATATCACATAGCAGCTAATCTTCACCACCTCCATCCTTCTACAGTCCCCCGCCCCCACAACTCCTATTAACACACACATTTTGGGGAAGCATAAAGAGACGCTATGTGGAGAGAACATCTAGTGAAACGTTTCCTGGGAGCTTTGACTTTCCCCTTACACCTCTGGTCAAAAGATTTGATCCCTCTGTCATTCCTCAGGGGTTTCCTAGGACAGTGGCATGCCCAGCCCTGCGCTGGGTGTGCTAGGGACGTCCATAGCATAGCGGGAGGCGCCCTGTGGGAGGGGTAAAAGACGTGGTTGGAACCCCGGCTCTGAGCAGGAACTCAGAACTGACTTTGTTCCCTTAGGCAAACCCTTGACTTCTTACTGAATCAATATCCTTGTGTCTTAAATGGAGCAGGTAACAATGACCTCACCTCACCACTGAGTCGTTAGAAATACCTAACAGGATAATGGATGTGAGGGCACTTTGTAAGCTTCAAGGCATTAAATGAATATAAGCTATTAGAAGGAATAGAGAACTTGAGAACGATTTCAGATACAAGAGAGCTCGTGCATGCATCATAGGATCACAGGCTTATACCTGTGATTTTTGTTGTAATAAATGCTTTAATATCACAGCTGAGCATTAAGTGTGTCAAGATAATTTACTAATCTACTAAAATATGAATTTTCATTTGTACGTGTATCAGTTATTTTGCATAACAAACCACCCCTGAACTTAGTAGTTATAATGATCAATATTTATTTCTTATTCTTGTGTCCGAAGATTGGCTGGGGTTCAGCTGATCTGGGCTGGACTTAGTTGGTTTGGCTCTGTGCTGTGAGTTGGTCCAGGTCTCCCTGCCCTCGATGTCTCTTCTCCTCCTTGGACACATGGCAGTGATGATGGGGGGGGGGAGTAAAAGAGAGCATAATCAACTATGAAAGCACATTTCAAGCCCTAGCTTGATCACATCTATTAACATCCCATTGGACAAAGCAAGTCACATGACCAGTTAAAACCCAAAAGGAGTTACTTCCAAAAGGATTATTTTGTTTTCTGGGGTTTCTTTTTAATATATATTTTTATTGATTTCAGAGAGAGAAGAAAGGAGAGGAAAAGGATTATTTTGTATATGAGAGGAAGAGGAGAGTAGAAATGCCTGAAGACTGAAACTATTCCTGTTTTTCATAAAAGCCTAAAAATTACTGAGGTCAACCGGAAATAAGAGAATGTCTTCAGAGGTAACCAGCGGAGAAAGGAAGAGAGTTCACAAAATTTAAAATAAGTCAGTGTTAGGATGGAGGGATTATTGGCCAATCATGGCTCCTAAGTGCAGAGCTGCTTTGACTCAAAAAAAAAAAAAGTTATCCCAGCCTCACAGGGAGCTCAAAATAGAGCCCCATACCTAAAGTGACCAATGAGCCCAAGCCAGGAGGACATCACTGGCCACCATGACTCCTTGGAATTTGGAGCCTCACCCCTACTCTTTGGATACCATCTAAGGTCCTGGGTTGAAATGGGACCCTGGGATTGTGCAGGGCTTCATAGTGACTGAGGCTGAATTTTCTGCTGGCTTGGGCACTCAGAGGCAGAAGAGGTTGCTCTCTAAAAAATGAAAAAGATGATATATCTTGCACACCTATATTTACAGCCTAAGATTCATACCTGTTACATGAGCTATTATATTTTTGCTATTAATAGATGCTGTTGTGGCCTTTTGGGATGATTTGAAATTTGTTGCTAAATTAAGCAAATAAAAACACAGGACAATCAACTAAATTTGTATTGCAGATAAACAACAAATAATTTTTTAGTATAAGCTTATCCTATGTGATATTTGAGACATGCTAATACTAAAAAATGTTCTTTTATAATATTTGAAATACAAATTTAATTGGGTGTCCTGTATTTTCTCTGACACTCTATGTAGAGTTCTATAAGCTCAAAGCATTTTTGCGCCAGAAAATGATAACTTTTGGATGGCCTGGTTATTTCTGGCCTGTTCAGTAGCTATCCAACATACTTTTGAGGACTGGGGTTACTCTGAAGTCATTACGGAAGAAGTAGAATGTAGACTTCCAACTGGGGACACAGGAGGGGTGCTGAGCTCCTTTGTCCCTGGTGACTCGACTGCTTTGACAACAGCTTGTCTCTCCATTCAAAAGACATCACAGGCAAGAGCAGCGGGAATTCTCACATCTCGCTCCCTTCTTCCCTGACCTTACTAATTTCGAATGGTTTCCACAATGTTGTGGACATAACTGGGTAATCTAATAAAGGTAGATTAAATTATAGCTGAGTATTTTCAGATCTGAACATGGGAAAAATGTATCCTGTTTCAAAAAACTGTAAACTGCCCCACACTCACTTTGTTTTTCTTTTATCTGGGAACAGGGCAAAACAGGAACTATCTTGGGTTATTGTATGTGAAAGTTCTTGCAGCTGTGTTGGTTTTTATAACAAAAATAACACAAAAGAAGGGAAGGGAAGGAGAGGGGAGGGGGAGGGGGAGGGGGAGAGGAGGGGAGGGGGAGGGGAGGGGAAGGGAGCCACAAATCCACAGAATTGTATTTTACCAAATAACAGATATCAGGGACTTGAACTACAACTTCAGAAATAAATATTTCATGTAAAGAGTAATAAAGGCTCTAATCTTGACCACCACACAACACACACACACACACACACACACACACACACCATTTCTGAAGGCTCTTCAAGTAAGAAATGCTGGCTACCAAATCACTTAGGTAATTCTGTGAGCAGAAAACAAGAACATGGATTTGAACCAAATGAAATATTGGCCCTGTTCAGGTTCAGCTGGCAGCATATTTAGCTACAGAGGTTTTGATCTGGTTCAACAGGTTTAGAATATTAGTGTGGTGAACTCTAGTTTTTGGTTCACAGTGGAGATTGAGTCCCAAGAGAGAGAAAATGATGTTCTTTCCCACTTTGCATCTTTAAACAAGCCTTGTGTTTCCCTTTATTTACTTTTTGTTTGGCAGTGTTAGCTTTGCCCAGTGATTGAAGGTATAGTAATATCACATCTCCAATGAAGTAGAGTCTGTTTGCTTAAAACTTGTGGGTGTTTCTTGGCCATTTTCTCATGAGCAGAGTGTGATGGGCAGGACCCCTGTCAAGTCAAAAAGGCTGAGTTCAGAAGACCTTTGGAAATGCAGTCTAATGCTCTTTTGAATACACTCCAAGCATTTTTTTTTTCCTTCTTGCCTCAGCAAATGGACTTGGAGCTTCCCAGAACTCAGAAGATTCAAGATGAGATGTTTGAGCTCCAGAAAGCATAAGAAGCTTTCCTTAATTCAGGCAGTACGAATTCTTAATCTATTGGCTGGGGCTGACCTTTCCATGTTTTAAGAATAAAGTGCCTGAAAACAAAATGAGAATATATGCAAAGAAAAAAAAACCCAAAAAAACCTTTGAAGAGTATTATTAAAGTACCCAAGAGAACAAACAGGTTTAAGCACTGTAGAACTCTCTAGAAATACCTATAGAGTCAGTGTACAAATTACAAATAATTCTTAGTTGTTTATTTTTAATGTTTTCCAAAAATCTTTAAGAAGAAATGGGTAAATGCCCTCCCACCATCATCACTCCACAAATATACCTCTCACATCCAAAATATACATAAAAGGCATGAGGGTGTCTATCCTGGTTTGATGACATACTCAGCCTGCTATCCTAAAACTGTTGTAAGTGCAGACTTTTACATTCAGCCACATGGAAATTTCAAGCTATACAGAGCCAGTCCCTCAGTTCTGCAGATGACTAAACTGAGGTATTGAAGTGACTTACCTAAGGTCACATGATGCATGCTTTCTGGAGCTAAGACCAAAACTTGAATCTCCTGTCCTTAGGTCAGAGCATAAAAAGAATTTATGCTCATCACAGCATTCCCAGAGCCTCCCAACAACCCAGATCATCCCACAATGATGTCCTGGAATGACTGGCCTGTAGCCATTCTCCTGTCCTTACAAAGAGAACTTAGACAGTCTGGAAAGATGCTGAACAATCCCAGGACTGGATCAAAAGGATTTCTGCCTGACCTTTAATTACTCACAAAAGTTCTCAACAGCCCGATTTCCATAATGAATTTATAGCTGTTTTGCATTGTTTGGGGGGCCTTTATATTCCATATATCCTCTTTTCCCTATCAAAAAAAGTCTGCTAAGTCAGGCATAAGCCACAAGGTTTTCTTTAGAGAGCCCTGCATGCCTATAACTTGCTTTTCGTTGGGGTCCTGGGCCTTGACCTTTAGGGCCCTGCTATTTGTTAAGGACCATGAGATGATTAATCGATATCTTGCCATCGCTCTTTCCTCTGCATGAGCAGGACAGAGTTGCTCAGTGTCCATTCCACTCCACTCCTTTATGGCAGCAGCTGTAAACCCTGACCCTCGGTTGACAGAGAAGAAAAAATTTGTAAACATCCTGGGATTAATTACTACTGGGATCTGTCTGCCCATCCATGCTAATCAAGTATGAGGCTTCCTTGTGCTTCTCATCTTTATTTCCTCAGAGACACGAGAAAACAGCTTTCCCTAACGGTGGAATGAATATGATTAAGGCAGGAGCCCAGCAGCCTAAACCCTTCATCACACTAGAAATTTTTTTTTTTTAAGTGTATGTTTGTGGCAGGTAAGGTGGCATTCAATAGAGAGTGCCAGTGTGATCTTTTGTCTCCTGGAGTCCACTGTCATCAGCCAGATTAGCATCCAAGGCAGGGAGTAGAAGGGCTTGACATTCAGCCCTGTGTTTTCGCTGAAACTAATTTCCTTTCCAACACTTGAGGCTCGGCCACTGGGCCTTTCTGGCAGGTCTGGCTCTTTTGCCAAGGAACAAATGTCAGGGTCTTTCTTATCTCTGAAAGGAATGTGCTGTCTCACAGCCCCAAATGCCAGGTCAAAGCCCCATTTGTGCTGGCCATTGACTAGTCGCAATGAAAGTTGGCCAGAAGCAGTGTAAGGCCCTTGGCATAGTATCCCCTTAGGCAGGACTTCCCCATTCTTTCAAAAGAAAAGAGGATAGCAGGGTTAGGAAAATTGTTCCATGGAACAGAAGGAGAAAGGCAGGAGTCAACACAAAGAAGTCATAAAATCTGGAAAGCATTAGAACTCTTAGGACTCTAGCATGACCTTCAAGGCCCTGTATGGTTGGTCTCTAATTTTCCAGCTTCCTCTCCCTTCACACCCCCTCACACCCTGTGCTCAAGACACACTGGCCTTATTTCAGGGCTAAATTTTCTTCCTCCCCAGGGCCTTTGCACAGGCTGTTCCTGCTTCTGGAACATCCCCCACTGTGCCACTGATGCCTTCCCTTACCCGTTTATCTAGCTAACTTCTCTCAGCACTCAGCTCCCAGTTCCAAAGTCACTGGCTCAGGTTGCTTTCCCTGGACTCTCGTGCTAGTCCAGGCTCACCTGTGTAAAGGCTCTGCATACCTGCTTCTACTGTAATTTTACACTTATTTGTGGGTCATTTGAACAATATCTTTCTTTCCCACGATGGTAATCTTCATGAAGCCAGTTCCTGCATCTTGTTTCCCTGGTATCTGCAGTCCCCAGCACACGTGATAGCACGTAGGTGACATTTGTGGAATGGATATGTTCTGGTTAGACATGGCAGGTATGGTGACAGCTATGTTTACCAATAAGGGAACTAAGCCCTAGAGAGGGTAAGCACCTCTCGCCCAAAGTCACAAGCTAGTCAATGGCAGAGCAGAGGGCAGAAACTTAACACTTAACTTTAATACAACATACTTACTATACTTATAAGAAAGTGGTTGAGAGAACCCAGGTTTTAGTCTTGACTTCCATTTCCTTCCTTGTAACCTTGACCAAGTAATAGAACTTCTCTAAGTCTCATTTTCCTCATTTGCAAAGTGGGGTTAATAATGTACCCATAAATCGATGTAATTAATGGAATAACTATCAACTATTATTCTAGGAATGCCTCAAAAATCCAGACTTTATTACATAATAATTTGTGATAATGCAGGCAAGAACTTGGCTAGTGCTGACATTTTCAAAATCTATGCAAGAACTCCAGTCTCTGGAGAGCTGTTTAGAAGTTATTTGAGGAGAAGAGGGAAAGAAGAGACCAAAGATTTAGAACACAAACGATAAGTCTTAACAGCATTTGGGAGACAGTGTGCTTAAACTGCTTAAGAGGACAGATTGTTTTAAAAATGTCAAATTAGGTGTTTTTAGGAGCATTTATTTATAGGTAATCTTGTTACGATAATTATAAATACTTCTTTGTTCATCAAAGTTAGGTTCCCTAAGGGTTTCTACAGTGTAGTTATTTATTAAGCTGCCTCAAATTAGTATGTGTGTTTAAAAGTGACAAAACTGCACTCTCTTAAAACATTTTGTAGTTGATCTTCTCCCTGGTTCCAGCAAGCCCACGTCTCCCAGATCCAATGCTACCATTCCTTCAATATCTGGCACAGAGCAAGCTCCTCCTTCCCTCCAAACCTTTGCACTTGTGGTTCCATTTGTCAGGAGCATCCTTCCCCAGATCTTCACAGGCAGGTTTCCTTCTGGTCCCTCAGGAGCCAGGGCAGGGTCACTGCTCAGTGAGCATCTTTCCATAAGAACTCCCTTGTCTCCATTCTACCTTACTCAGGTTGCTCTAAATGATTTCATTCCCAGCCTCCATTGCAAATTGCCTTGGATCTGTGTGGGTTTATTTAATGCGTTTCTCCACCCTCTAGGATGGAGGCTTCACAAGAGGAGAGGTCTCTCCTGTTTTGTCCCAGCACCAGGAACAGTGCCTGGTACATAGTAGGTGCTCAGGAATTATTCATAGAATGAATGAAATGTGCAGTTTCTAGACCATTTTGGGAGACTGGGTTAGTGAAAGTTGATCACAGAGCTAGCTGATCGTGATTGACCTGAACAAATAAACAGCAAGTCCTTAAACCTCTTTAGCATGAGAGCTCTTTCTCTCAGAAATAGCACACAATTTCAGCATTTTTAGAGCATATCAGCTTCAGTATTGGCAAACATCTGGTAGTCAGGGAGATGAGAACTGTTTAAAGGGTAGTTAAGATTGACTGATGTTTTAATGAAACATTCGACGATAAAACCTCGCCTTTCTCTCTCTTTCTCTCCTTACCCCACCTACACAACTCCACCGCCCTTTATGAAAGCTTTAACCTAGAAACACTCATAACCAAATGCCTTGTTTTGTGAAATTAATTCAAGCTGGAAGAGGTAGTAATGGTATCATTCATATAGTAGTGCAAATTCTAGGCTTAATAAATATTAAATCAATCATCCAGGAAATCTAATAAAAACAGTGTGTTATCATTGATTAATTTATTTAAGAAGCTCCATCTAATTTACTCTCAGAGGAGCTTTATGGAAAGTTCATTATTTGGTGATGAACATGTTGATGCAACCTTATACTAATGAGGAAAGTTACTGACCCACAAAGATGACACGCCTTGTTTAAGGAAATCAGGAAGCCAGTGGGGACAGAAGGGAAAGAAGAATTCTGACTCTTCCCTCTCTCTCCACCTGTCTACCCTCCCTCTCCCTTGCCCTGGATTTTTTTCTTTCCCCACTTTCAAATTGTTTCTCTCCTTTCATCCCTACTCCCCTCTCCACCCTTCTCTACTCCTCATTTCAGAACCAGCTCTCAGAGATTGCCTTTGCACACAGTCTGTATTTGGGGGGTAGCTGGGTAAGAAGAAAGTGATTTCACCAACTGGTGCTAAAAATGATCCATATAAACTCAGGCTCCCCAAATCAGGTACCTTAAGACACTAGGCAGATCATTTAAATAAGTGAACCAGGCTGAGAGCTAGGCAATAGAGAGTCATGGGGACTATGGCAAACTGAAGATGGGCATGTGCCTTATCTAGAGGAGATAACTGTTACCTAGCTCCAGTCCCTTATTGCCATGAAGAAATGTGAATTCAGAATGACAGCATTCTTAAAACTGGATATCTTAGGTTTTATGGGAAATTTTCCAAATTTTAAAACCTTGTATGGATCTCCAAATTAATGTTTGGCTCAATTCAGCGTATAGGCTGGCCTCTTACAACCTTGACCATTAAATGTCCCTAACTCAGAGTCCCTATCAAAGGCTGAACCCACTCCACTTCCTGAGTACTCATCTCCCTGTTTTACTCTCACTGCCACCACCATGCCCAGCACTTACTCCTTTCTAAAAAGAAATTATTCTCTCTCTTTTGCTCTCTCCATGCCCCATGTCTGTTTTCCTTTCCTTTGCCTCTGGTGTTTACAGAATTGAGTTTCCCTGCAAGGCAGAATCAGTGCAGAGTAAATGAAGGGCAGGACCAGAAAGAGTGGGGACTCATTCACCAGGCTCAGGCTGGAGATTGTGGGGCGAAAGAGGACAGTCAGAATGGAGTGAGGGAACTCAGCTTGGCCACAGCCCCTGGGCACTTGCCAAGATCCAGTTTAGAAAAATGTGGGAAATAAATGCCAAGGCAAGAAGGCAGGGGCTCCCAGAAATCTCCATGCTCTTAGTGCACTTTCCTCCCAGCTTCTCCCTCATGGTTCTCTAGTCCCATAAAAACAGCGTCTGAAGGTTCCAGCGGGCTTTCCACATGTTTCCAGAAACAAGTAAACAGCAGAAGAAGAGTCTCCAGTGCCTTCCAAAGCAAAATTCTGGGCTTAAGTTGTGAGGCCAGAGTGGACATCAGCCTGCAGTCTGTCTGGGTGGGAGACTGCCAGACAGGTCAGGGTCCAAGATGGCAGCCACAAGGAGCTGACATCAGCCCCAGCTCTGCCCCCACATCCCAAGGTATCATTTAATAGCCTGTCCTCTAAGAATAGAAAAACGGGACACAGAGGTCACAGTTCCTATCGAAAGGCTCTCAAATGCTTTACATGTATTACCCTATTAATTCTAATAAGAACTCTCTGTGGCAGGTACTATTAGCCCCATTTTATAAATGGGCAAACCAAGGCATAAAAAGGTTAAATAATTTACTCAAGGTCACAAATAAAACCTTTTCAAGATTACTGGGAAAACTAAATGGGATTCTGTATGTACTATATTAATAAGATGCAAAGTACCGTAGAAGTGTTCATTTTAATTTTAAACTAATTTGCACAAAGCTATTACCAGCAGATAATATGTTAATATATTACCCTCCCCAGGAGGCTCATTCACTGAATAAATATTGATTGCACATCTGCTATCACACCCTAGATGTAGGGATGCATATAGAAGGTTCTAGAATCTACATGACTTAGTCCAAAGTGGAGCCATGACAGATCGATGAAGAGGGTCCTCTCCCTTTACCACATGGCCCTAGACCAGTGTACTCCTTGACCTTGTTCTTAAGCTGGGTTGTTATTTCCAGAGAATGCACAGTTCAGCGGGGAGAGCCTGCCCTGAGGGCCCATGCTTTGCAGAATGCCTGAGGCCCTCTGCTGAATGCATTGTCTGCCTGGTGAGTGGATGATAAATCCTCAAGCTCTTGCTCCACTCAACACCACCTTTGCTACCTTTGCCTGCTCTGCATCAAGGCCCCTTCCCAGGTTCTCCTTCCTCATGGATTTCAGAGCCAAGGCCATGATAGGTCACCTTGATATGGTTATAAATGGCAAGTTCCAGGAGAGGCCCTGAATGAATCTGCTTTCCTACCCTTCTCCTGGGTCAAACCCTTTTGTCTCACTTTGGGACATTTAAAGGACATCCAGAAAGACCAGTGAATGATGTGGTGGCCCGATAGTGCACATGGGAAGGTACTGGGATTCAGGCCAGCTGGTGCTCGTCATCTTGGAAAGTGTCTTCCCATTTTCCCTATCAGTGACTGGGAAGACTGGTCAAGATGTTCTCTGGGGTTTTTTGCTGTTCTCACTATCATAGTCAAAGAATCTTCTTAGACACTCAGACAGATCAAAGGGTTGATAGGGTCACCCTAGGCAAAGCCAAGCTTTCTCACAAGCAGGGTAGAATTCACCTGTGCAATTCAGGAGTGGAAAGCTCTCCTACCTTCCCCCATGATGCCACTCCCTTCTCTGATGCCAGAAACTCTCCTGTATTATCGTTATTTTGGGAAACTGAATCCCTATCAAAATGCAATATGATTAAACGATCTTAGCTTTAAGCATCCTTAGTTCAGGAGAAAAATGCATCTTGGGGCTAAGTAAGAAAACTTTCTTCTGTTGCATGAAGTCGGCAGTTTCCTGGGGGAAATAAATAAGAGGACTTTTGGGAACTAGCAGGAAGGAAGCATTAGATGAAGTCTCCTGGGAGGAGAAACATTTGTCTTTTCACTGCTATATCCCTGGTGTGTCCACAGTCCTCATCTATCTTTAAGTCCATCTCTATTTAATATACAAATGAATGAACAAACCTCAGCTTTGGATGATGGAAGGTGGAGAGAAGTCCTGGGAAGAACTTCATACTTTCTAGCAGATGGTGAACAAAACCAGCCCAACATGAGTTGAGAAAGTTGCTAGAGATAGAGGTCCCATCTGCATGCCTGGAGAAAGGAGCCTGCAAGATGCTGGGAGGGCAGGCCTTGTTCACATTGGTGGGGCTTCTGCTAAGGAGCTATTGACTTAATGGCTGTGAGTACAGGCTTTGGAATCAGAGAGACTTGACCTGTCACTGACCATCTGTATAACACCAAAATCATTACTTCTCTGTTCCTCAGTTCCCAGTATGTTAAAGCTGGGATGCTAATAGTAAGTAGCCCACAGGGGTAAAATAAAAGTTAAAGACGAGACTGTTTGCAAACCATCTCCCTCAGTACTGGCACCAAGCAACGCTCAATAAATAATAGTGATGATGGATATGGAAAAGATGATAAAGAACAGTTAATTCTAAGGAACTGGGTTTACGAATGTCAGCGTCACCTGGTGTGTGGGTGAGGGAATAAATGACACCACGTGATTTGATACTAAGAGTCAACATTATGGCCAAGTCACTAACCCCTTCTGTGCCTCAGTTTCTCCTTCTGCAAAATGACTATAATAAATTTATCTACCTCATGAGATTTTGGAGGGAAGATTCATTTATTCAGCAAATATTAGTTAAGCAACTATTATGTGCCAGGAGCTACCCTGTGTACTTAAGATACATCTATGAACAACATAAAGATGTCTGCCCTCGGAGCCACATGAAGACCTTTTAGAGAAGTTCCTGACACTTAGTAAGTCTTCAGGGAAAGAAAATTAAGAGGGCTTCAGAGATAGAAGATCAGCTACAGCCTGATATAGCTTCATAGACCAAACCCCAGCTTTACCGTTTTCCCAGTTTTGTGACGTTCGACAAGTTCTTAACCTCTCTGAATCTCAGTCTTTCTTATCCATTCAAAGGGTGTAATAATTTCCTTCTTGGGGTTATGTATTAGCAGGAATAAAGTGCCTGGTACGTGTTAGGCCATCTGTGCATGTTGGCTCCTGTATTCGTTTCCAAGGGCTGCCATAACAAATGTGGTGGCTTAAAACAGCAGTAATGTATTCTCTCATGGTTCTGAAGGCCAGAAGTCCAAACCCAAGTGTTGGCAGAATTGGTTCTTCTAAAGGCTCTGAGGAAGAATCTGTCCCAGACCTCTGGTTCTAGCTTCTGAACCGGAGCTAGTTTGGGGCCACACACTGTTCTACTCTCTGTGTATCTACTTGTCCTCTCTCATTTTTATGAGGATACCAGTTATTGGATTCAGAGCCCACCCTATTCCAGCATGACCTCATCTTAATTACATTGGCTAAGACCCTATTTCCACATAAGGTCACATTCTGAGGTTCCAGGTGGACATGAATTTGGGGGTACACTATTCAACTCACTATAGGTTCTTTCTAACCTCTCTCCCCCATTTCAGGGTTTCTGAGCAAGGAGAGTGGGATGCAGCAGGCTTCATGGTCAGAATCTGGGGAGTGTGTGTCCCTCCATTCCACCCATATCACCTCCAGAACCGGGAAGGTCATGTTGTCTCCATGCCCTCTCCATGTCTACAGATTACCGAGTATCTATAGAGACCTACAGATACTTGGTAATCATTCACTGGTGAAGGGGACAGGTTTGGGAGTTTCCTCATATGTGTCTACCACCAAGAAATGAGGCATCGCTCACCTTGGAAAATGAGTCCATTCTTTCCAGACCAGGCGGTAATTTAACTCCAGTGGTTGAGTAACTCATAACCGGAGGTATTAATGAGTCAATCTCTTACCCTTCCAGGCTATTATATTTACATTTCAGCAGAGACCTTCTGGAGGCAAAATTTTAAATCAAGGGAGTGACTCTCATGGTGGAAATGTCAGGTACTTTGGCAGGCTGCTGTGGGAGGGCATTTGGAGGAAGGTAAAGCTTGGCCTCCCAGTTTCACTCTGCTGACATTTCTTGAGCAGCCCCCACATGCAGGGCCCTGATCCAAACACCTGTGTGGAACCCACATAAGAGCCAAACTCAATTCCTGCCTGTCAGGGATTCATGATAAAGCAACTGCACACAAATAGCGGGAAGTAAGGCAGACTGGGAGATGCATTATGAAAGAAATATGAAGGACTTATGTGGGAGAAGCAGAGATGGATTTCGATGGTAATAAAGTGGGAGGTTATATTGAAACACCTTGAGAAAGAGGTAGATTTTAGAGTGTGAATCAACAAGTGGAGGAGGTGAGGGATGGCATGCCAGGCAGAGGGCTCAGTAAAAAGAGCCAAAGCATGGGAAAAGAAGAGAACCCTGGGCGGCTACGTGTTATCTGGTCCGGTGCTCAAACTGTGTCATGAGGCCATGTGGGAAGTTAAGACTAGAGAACTGAGCCAGGTCTTGGGGCCGGAGGGCCTGGACGACCAAGCTGAGGCCATGGGGTTGGATCCTGACGGCCACAGCTGATGCATGAAAGGTGCAGAAGAGCACCTGTCTGGCTGGCATCGTGCTGCCGCCCAGCTTAGGGCATCAGCTAAGTTATCTGACTTCTCAGAACCACAGTCTTGGCCTCTAAAATGTAGATGGTACCAATTCTGCTTCACAGCGTTCTTGTGAAGACTCAGTGAAGTAATGCATGCAACTGCTTAGGGCAGTGCCCGGAGGCACACAAAGCAGTTAATAAATGTTCATTATTAACTACGAAGGTTTTGGCAAGGAAATGATAAGACTGAGGGTTTGCTTGTTTGTTTGTTCAGGATGCCAGCTCACGGCTAACCCGACAAGCTGTCTGGCTGAGTAAAGGAAACTGAGTGAGTGGAGTGTGGGACAGCTACATTTTGGCCTATGGAGGGGCTAGTCTAGAATTTGGGGCAGGCTGAGAGGAAGGATGGAAGCAAGACTGTATCTGTAGGGGTGGGGGGTGCAGTCCTGGGACCTGGCAGCTTGAGGGAAGCTGAAGTTCAGCAGCAGCCAAGGGAATATTTTGCTTTGGTCGTCCCAGGAGAAGTAGCTTCTTTTCTCAAGAGAGGGTAGAAAGGAACTCAGAGTATGGAGCTACTTAACTGAAGGAGGCAAGGGCAAAGGGAAGAGCATGGACAAAAGCCTGGGGGTGTGACAGAGTACATGGAATAGCCAAGCGCGTGCTGGGCAGGTGCATTTATCTTGCAATGTGCCGGTACTAACTCTAATGGTGCCCTGAAGGGGAGCTTTGGCACCTGATGTCCTGTGTCCGTCTCATTTACTCCAGAGCCTGCATGCCCTCCCTCTCCCCTGCTTGTGCTTCCTCTGTTGTCCTTCCCGGCCCTACCTAAGGCTCATGCCCTCCTGGGAACACTTTCCAACAACTCCAGCCTATGCAGATCTCTCCCTTTGCTGAACCCAGTCGTGCCTGAGAGACTCACACTGATTAGCACTGGGTTGTTCTTTAATCTGCCAGACAAGAAGAATGACCACTCAGAGGTTCCTAATGTAGAGAAAATGAAACAACCCTTATAATGTGCTCAGCAGAGTACCTGGTACCTAATCGGTGCACAGTAAACGTTGGAAGTTCTGCTGCTGCTGCTCCTCCCCCTGCACGTGGATATTATGATCACTGCTTGGGGACATACAGTGGATGGCATCCTTGGAAACAACACACTCCTGGAGACACAGGTCCATGGGCATTAACTATTATGCAACCCTTTCTCTCCCACTCAAAAGCATTCTGGAGAACCAAGTGAATGAATGTGACCGTATTATTGCAATAACCTTGAATCCACTCTAATTCATGTTTACTTTTTAAATCATCTGCCAACATTGGTACTTTAGTCTCATGAGTCACAAATTCCTTGTATTATACTTCATAACATAAGGTGACTCACCAGTGCACTGTGGTCCTGAAGGTGAGAGCTTTGGCTCTAAGTTTTAGCTTGTATTAGGTCTATCTTCCTGGCTAGACTGCAAACTCCATGAGACAGGGGCGCTGGCTGGCTTCTTGGTGCCCAGCACAGTGGTTGTCATGTAGCTGTGGTTTCTCTAGTCCTCTGCTGATGAACTGTCATCAGGCTGAACGCTTTAGGCTTATACTTCATTTACAATGCTTATAGAAAGATGCAAATTGTTCAAATACTGGAACTTTCAGAGGTACATCTCTAGCTCTGCCCAATTCCTATGAGAATCTCTATGAAATAAGAAAGCCTGTGTATTCATCAGAATTTTGGGGGGTGTAAGTGGTAAAAACCTAACTGAGACTTCCTTAAGCAAAAATAGCAAAAATTGGTTCATAGAATTGAAAAGGCCAAAAGTGTATTCAAGTTCAGGTAAGACTGGATCCAGGTGCTCAATTTTATTAGCAGGAATGTGTCTCATTCAGTCCTTCAACTCTGTTTTTCCTTTTAATTGTGTCTATTTTTAAGCATGTTCTATACAGCTGGTGGCAAAAACAGCTTCAGGCTTCTATTCCATCAGTTTGATAATAGCAGGCAAAATCCAGTCACTTTCCCAATCATTTTAGCAGAATGTGGACCTGACAATTGTGGACTCAGAATGGGTCACATGTCATAACAAAGCCAATTCCTTATTTGACCGGGTATTGGTCACATGAGGAGTCTGGACAGATACTATCCAAAACAATAGGTCTGGGTGTCCCGAAAGGATGATTTCCCAAAAGATAATCTTGATGCAGTTCCTAGAGATAGAGGAAATGGATGCTGAGCAGGCAAATATTTTTGATATTTGGCAAGCCTTGGTGAGGGACAATAATTATATGTAGAAGTAACAACTGTTTCCATGTCAACTACTGTCACCATGGTGAAAAAGACACCAATCCATTGCATCACCTGTGGCTAGGGGGAGCCTTTTGCAGCAAACTCTGGCCCTGGTTCCAGCAAGGCAAAATTGCAGTTTTGAGGCCCTCACTTGCAGAGCCTGTCCCTATCAGGCTGCCAAGCCGTTGATGACATTTGCTGAGCTCCATACAGAGGGGCTTTGCATGTAAGCGAGAGCAACTTACATCACCAGCGTGTGGGACATCTGGGAACAGCTGCTGATCTGTTGGCAAGAAGGTGAATGCCCTCTGTCCTGGTCTGATTGCTCTGTCTCAGAAATAGAGGACAATAATCTTCTACCCCTAAGCAGAGGCTAATGCAGTTATCTATCAGCTAGAAGAGTGGCTTCTTTAGGCTTTGAAGTTGCTTCAGAACTCCTCCAGTCTACATCCTTGGCATCATTCTTCAGAAAAAAACTTAAAAATCAGATATTACACACCACAGATTAACTTCTGGGGACTATATACTCTTACTGGCTTTAACTCCTTAGTAATCTGCAATCTAATAATTTTACCATGTTGAAGCAAGTCTACATCAGTGAAAACTTAGAGGTTCAGTTGCTCAAAGAAGATCCCCAGGAGTTCTCTTCCTTCCTTTGGTGCTGGCCATTTAGCATTTCAAGTGGTGGGGAAATGGCACTTGGAATGAACAGCTCACTCAGGCAGCACACTCCTTTCCTTTCAGATTTTAGCCTAAGTAGCATTAGGAAGTAGTCAATTATGGACAATTTGGGCTCCTGCAAATAACTGTAGAAGTTAAATTGACTTTGTATATAAGAGGAACATGCCCCTGCAAGACATCAATTCAAATGAACCCACTCTGCAGGGCCATGGACGCAGCCAGAAAAGATCATTAACAGGCTGGTCAAATTACTGTGGTAACAGGAATAACAAAGGGTCTGGACAACTTGGTTAATTGGGGCTGCAGATGATCAGAAACTTTTTTGTTGAATTATAGGCTCCCAGATTGGCATCAGTCCCAGTGAACAAGTTAATCCATGTTTACTAGCAATAAGATCATACTTTTAATACATGGCAGTTAAATTCAAGAAAAGAGTAAGGAAATAGTCACTTCAATCCAGGTTGACTTGAAGGGCAAATTCAAGGAACATGCGAATAGAGTTTGCTAGTCCAGAGGCTCCCTAAGTATTATTGGGCTCTGGGGGCAATCAGCCATCCCCTGCTACCTGCTGGGAAGAGGCAAAAGCACATGATGTCAGTCTTTGTTCTGGGATATTATCAGAATGACCTACTAATTGAACATCAGTCAACAGCAGGGCTCAGCAGCAAGGTTTTGACTCGGATTAGCAGTTGGGTGTTAGGACAACTCTTACCATCAGCCAGAACTGACCTTTGTGTAATTGTGTTTATGTTAGGAAGAAGCAGTTGAAGAAGTAGATCCCAGCCCTAGGTGGTTTGGCTCAGTGGCTAGAGCTTTGGCCTGCAGACTGAAGGGCCCCAGGTTTGATTTCAGCCAATGGCATGTACCTCAGTTGCAGGCTTGATTCCCAGCCCTGGTCAGGATGCATGCGGGAGGCAACCAACTAATGTGTCTCTCTCACATCTATGTTTCTCTTTCCCTCTCTCTTTCTTCCTTTCATTCTTTTTGAAAAGCAATGGAAAAAAATAACCTCAGGTGAGAATTAAAAAAAAAGAAGTAGGTCCCAGCACTTTCAGAAAGAGGGAATTAACCTCTGAACTCAGCCTCTTGAACACAAGTGGTCCTCCCCTGCTTATGGGGCTGTGGGATGGGCATGTAGGAATTGTGTAAGAGTGGTTAATAACTTGGCTTTGGTGTTAGACCTGGGAGCATATTCTGGTTATGCTTCTTAATATCTGTCTAGCATTGAATAGTTATTTAAATTGATTGACCTTCTGTGTTTTCTTTTTAAGATAGGGATACAGTGTTACCTATTTCCACTTCATTAAAACAGGAATGATAGTAAGCGTTGTTTTAAAGATTAAATGTAGAACAAAGCTATTTATAAAGTGCTTAACACTATTTGGAACATTTACCAAGATAGACCACGTTCTAGTACATAAAACAAGTCTTAGTACGTTTAAAATGACTCAAGTCATACAAAATATATTTTCTGACCAAAATAGAATTAAAGTAGAGATCAATCACAGAAAGATATCTATAAATTCTCAAATATTTGGAAACTATTTAAAACTCTTCTTAATAACTCTTGGGTTAAAAAAGAAATCAAAAGGGAAATAAGCAACTATTTTTAGCTTAATAAAAACACAGCACATCAGAATTTATGGGATGCTGCTAAAGTAGAGCTTAAAGGGGGAAATTTAGAGTACTAAAATGCCTATGCTAAGTGAAAGGTTAAGGTCAGTGGTGCACAGGCAGGCCGAATAGCTATCTCAGATGGCAAATAAAGAAAAATTGAATTTATTTAAGGAAAAGGGCTGGGGGATGGGGATATGCAAAGGGAAGGACTACAAAGCACTAAGCCAAAGGGTATTGGGTTCATGATGGCAGCAAAAATATACTGAGGAGGGTGAAACAAGGAGGAGCATAGAAGTAATAGGAGAACCCAGGCTGGGCTGCTTTGGCTCACTGAGAAGTCAGAGAGAGAGAAGGGGCCTTGGAGACAGGTTCAGGGGGTAAGCCCGGGACGAGCTGCCACTGCCCGTTGCTCCCCTGGTTGCAAGTCTCGTGGGGTCCCCTCAGAAGGCTGGAGATGGCTCCGGTATGCTCCCCTAATGGGGAGCGTGTGCTGGGTCCTTTGTCCTGAGTGTATTTACCTCTTTCTTGCAGGTGGAAATCTTAAAGGAGGTCTCAGGGTAGGGTCTTAATAGAATATTCATCAGGTTTCCAGATATAGTCGGTCAGGGTCCTGGCCTCCACTGATTGGTCGGTGCCAGGGGCAGGTCATTAGTCAATGTAGCTGGTCCTGAGGCAGCCATGGTGCCACTTGTCTGGTTTTGCTGCATTTCTGGGCCTGGAGCTGAAATACAACTGAGGCTTAGATGCTATCTTTAGGGAGGAAACTTGCTCAGGGGGTCTAAACCACATGACCAGCAATATGCTAGGGGAGGACAGGTTACCCTAGGGACAAAATTCTTGTTTTCCCAGTTTTGCCCCTTGCTAGGCATCTGGGGCTTTCTGTCCCGATGAATTTCTATGCCTGGCCCATTGTCCTTGCTCTGCTCATGTCTGTCTAACACTGAAAGAGAAGAAAGGTTTCAAATCAATGACCTTAGCTCCCGCCTTAAATTTTTTTTAAAAAAAGAAGTTAAAACCAAAGTAAGCATAAGAAAGAAAATAATAAATAAAAATCAACAAATGTCAATGAAATATACAATAATAAAACAATGGAGAAAATCATTAAAATCAAAAGCTGGTTCTTCGAAATAATAAATTTCATACACCTCTAACCAAACTGAGTAGGAAAAAAGAGAGAACACATAAATTACCAAATATCCATAATGAGAAAAGTAACAGCACTACAGATTTATAGATATTAAAACAATAATAAGAGGATATTATGAACAACTCTATTCCTATAAAATAACTAATAAATGCTGACAACTTAAATAAAATGGACAAATTCCTTGATTTTAGCCCAGTGAGACCTGTATTGGATTTCAAACAATGGAACTGAAGATAATAGAGTTGCATTGCTTTCATCCATTAGCAAACTAATCCAAGGAGGAAAAAATGTTGTGACCAATTAATAACGTCTACTGTGGATACCGCAGGGGAAAGAAGCTTGTGTGCTAGGTATCTGCCATCTTGGCTCCCACTTTCAAGGTGTCTTAGCATGGGAGTTGGGGACACACCTTCATTTATGGTGTCTACTGTATGCCAAGCTCTGTGCTAGACTCTTTACATATGTTCCCTCATACATCTTCATGTCAGTCCTATCAGTTGGCTCTCTGTATCCACAGGTTCAACCAACTACCAATATAAAATAATAGAATAAAAAATCCCAGAAAGTTCCCAAAAGCAAAACTTCCATTTTCCATACATCCAGCACTACACTGAGTCCATGCAAATGAAATGACATGTAGGCATACCTTGCTATATATAGGCTGTATGCAAATATAGGTTATTTGGAAATACTATGCCATTGTATGTACAGGACTTGACCATCCAAGGATTTTGGTGTCTGTGAAAGTCCTGGAACCAATACCGTATGGATACTGAGGGATGACTGTATTACTCCCCCTTTTGACAGGTGGAGATTAGAGAAATTAAGACTTTAGTCCAAGATCCTAACTCCAAATAATGTTGTTTTTCTTCATTCCTCCCAGAATCCAAACAAAACATGGAGTCCCAAGAAAACCTAGGTGAATTAGGTTTCAAGTGTTGATGGAAAACAAGAACAAACGCAGATGAAGAGCCTTTGTCTTGGAACAATACTTGTGGCCCTGGAAGTGGTGCTCTGAATGTTATTAGCACAGCTGGAGCTCCTGGAAGTGTCTGGGGAGTGGGTAAGGAACAGTACACTTCTAATATTTGGTAATTGTCATGAAAACTATTTGCTCCTTGTTTACACTTAAACTTCAGCACAGAGGAATGCCACTTATTTTCTCTCTCAGCACAATGTGTGTGACACATCCAGCCAGCTGCCCCACTGAACTCCTGTTCCTCTCTGGGAGTGGGGACTTGTTTATGCCTCCACTGAAGGGGCCACACAGCCGTGCATCCTCACTCTTCCCAGAATGCTTCAGGCAGCCGTCTGAGTTGCTTGCATCCCTAGGGCATGCATGTGCTTTCACATCTCCATGTGTATACTCGGGTTGTGCCCTCTGCCAGGAATTCTCCTTTCTGCTTCCAGATAACCCTCCCGAACATAAGTCATGAATTACTTTTGCCATGAAAACTTCCCCTGAGTCCTTGTCTCTGATGCCATCCCTGGAGGGTGGGGGATGAAGCGGATTTATTTCTCTCCTCTCCTGGGAGTTTTCTTCTCCTATGAGGGATTCACTCCCATCGATCCCCCAATTAGCGCCTTCTTAAGGCTGGTGATGACAGGCCATGTCTTGGGTTCCCATTGCTTATCTCAATGCCTAGGATATTATAAATGCTCCATAAAAATTTGCTAAGTGACTGAATTAATGAGTTAAGGGTGTGACCAACATGTACAGTGAGTCAAGAAATATTTATTTGAATGACAACTGCATGCAAAGTATTACACTTTTGCTATAAAAAGCTATCCCAAAGGCATAGACTATTAACTAGTTATTCGTAACTAGTGTCTCATTACTGATACTTATGGAGGGGAAAGAGCACAATACTTGGCATTTGAGTCTCAGCTCTGTCACTTCCTTGCTCTGTGGCTTTCAAGTATAAGTCTCAATTCTCTCATCTGTACAACGGGGAGAAAAGCCAACATAGCTGCCTACTGCTCATCAGGTTGGTGTGCTCATCAAATGGCATGATGTATGTGAAAGCCCTCTGAACTAACTGTCCTCACTAGTAAGACCTGGAGGGCATGGGACATTAGGAGGTAAGTTTTGGTGAAGAAGCAGTAAACAAGAACACAGGGGCCAGGAGGACAGGCAGATCTGGACAGTGTTAGGACATGGGGCAGCAGGAAAGCCATGAGAAGAAGGGCCACAGAGCAGGAGAAGCAGAAAGGCCAGTGTGTCCATGGGCAAGGTGTGAAGAGATCAGGTTGGGCAAAGAAAGAGAAAGGCAGATTCTAGCCTTTCCTTTGCAGGGCAAGGAGAATGCACCGCCTGCCTCTAGGTCCAGGGAGGGCAGAATTTAATTAGAAGAATCTTAGAGCAGCTCCGGGCTTTCTTTTCTGGTTTCCTGAACCCAATTCTTATTGGACAATCTCACAGGCTATGAGGTTGTTCCCATCACTAGAGATTCAGTCCTTTCACCCAGATTTAATTGGAATGCAAGGAGCATCAGGGTTCCCGGAGGAGACAAAGGGGTATCATCGTAGAACGGGATGTGAGAGTTAATGAAATGAGAGATGGAGGCAGTGGTCAGTGGTTATGCCACACCAACCACATCCAGTGCCTTGGACAATTACAGAACTCTGGCTTCAGTCAGAACAACCAAGTGGGGCTTGTCAATGAATTAATATTTCTTAGTGATGATGTTAGTTTCACTCTAGTGCTAAAAGACAAATGTGAGAGGCCTAGAATATTCTCAGAAATCCCTTCGTCTTCTGCTCTGTCAGTAATTTTTCAGCCACATCTTGGGTACCCAAATTATCTAAAGGATATCTCGAACCCTAAAAAATATTCTTCAAACTTCATTTTTAAATACATATAAACAACTTTATAATTTGCAGTAAACATACCCTCACCTGTGTTATATACTAAATTTTAGCCCTTTGAGTCTATCATATATATTGTGCTATTGGGTCAAACTTTCATGTGTGAATGTGTATAGATTTTAAATAAAGCTCCTATTTTTTTAGAAAATATTTACTGACATTGCAAGATGAACTGCTTTTAAAACTATTACTTACAAATACTTAACTGTTTGAATCAGATTTATTTAATACTGAATATATTAGTCATAAGTGTTTTGGTTGCAAATGACAGAAATCCAAGTCAAACTGGCCTGGAAAACAAAAGGGATAGTATTGGTTTGCATAACAGAAAAGTCCAGGGGTGGGGCTGGATTAAATTCCTGCTAGATCCAGACACTGGATGGTGGCAACTACTGGCAGAGATTTCTCCTACATTGGCTTCTTTGACAGAGTTGTGTGTGTGGTGGTTTGATAGCCCCCAGCAACTCCAGGCTGACAAATTTCCAACTTCTAGGCAGCAAGAAGAGCATTCACTGCCCAGCACTCCAGGGCCCTGACTCCCAGACCCTCCCCTGTAGCTGGAAGTGGGACTGGCTGCTCCAGAGCCACATGACCAGAAGTGGGAGATGGGAAATGGGGACTGGGTAGCAAAACAATAGAAATCCACTCTACTGGACAGGCTGAACAAACTCAGAGACTCACTGATATCAGTTTCTGATTTCTAGCCCCATGTTTCCCCAAATGGCCGCATTGTTCTTATATATTAATTTGATAATAATTTGTACATTTGAACTTAAAAATAAGCGTATGCTAATAAAATAGCTCTTTTATCAATTTACAGAGTTGGTGATTTCTACATAAAATTTGTCCTCACAGGGTGGGTTTGATTCATTCAAAAAGGTTGGAAAATCATCACTGTGCATGCATCCGCATCCCAGTTAAGTCTGGTCCCTACAAAGGCTTCTTGGCCACAGGAGCTCATGGTGATCCCTGCCCCTTTTGTGTGTGTTCCGCTTGGTCTAGGAGACCATGGAACAAAAGTGGAGGCTTGCCATCAGTTCAAATGCTGGCTTTACTCCTTGCTGTCTATGTGATTTCCTTAGCTGTAAGATGAAGTCGGTGATGCTTTCTCCCTATCAGACAGGGAGATTAAGCTAGATTTGGGGCAAAGGTTCTTTAGAACCTTTGCTATGTGATTATAAATTATCTTTCATCTTATGTTATTATATGTTTGTTTATTATGTATTTATATAAAATTTAATTAGCCAAATGTGCATCTGTCTAGCCTCACAGCAATAGATTAATTGCATTGATGGCCTCATTTCCCTTCCCTTCCTGTATCCACAACTTTTATCATACAACTCTGTAGTGCCCTCCCACTCAGATTCTGGATTTGACCGTGTGACCAGCTTTGCCAATAGTATATCAGCAGATGTGACCCAAACAGAGGCTTGAAAAGCACTTGCACAAATGGGCTTGCTCACTCTTGCTCCTGTACCTTCACCATGAGAGCATGCCCAGGCTAACCTGCTAGAGGACAGCCAAGCTAACTAGTCACCCCAGTTGAGGGCACCCTAGACCAACCAATAGTAAGTCAACTCTCAGACATATGAGCCGAACACAGAAGAATTCCCCAGCTGAACCTGGACTAAACTCCCAACTTGCAGATTTGTGAGTTAAATAAATGCTCACTGTTTTAAGCTCCTGAGTTTTCTAATGGTTTGTTCCATATCATTATTGTGGCAACAGATGAGTGTTAGACTTCCTAATGAGGAGAGCAACAATCTTGTCTTATATTTTATCCATCATAATTCTGAAGCTCTCCAATTTCCCTAGCCCTCTTAAGAGAGGTGAGAAAAATGGAATTAGAAGATTTTTTTAAAGCCTTCTAACATTCAGTTGCTCTGTGAGGCAGTTTTCATGAAGTACTTTATTTAATCTCCACAATATCCTTGTGAGGTAAATCACCATTTTCTCATTTTACAGATGAGGAAACAGAGGGTCAGAAAAGTGAAGTACATTACCTAAGATCATACAGGAGGAGTGACAGAGCTGGATTCTCCCCCAGGTGAGTTTGTTTCTTGTGATAGTTCTCAATTTCCTCTGCATTTGGCTGCTTTAGATCCATTGCTTTGAATGTCAGAGACACCCTACTTGGCCATTTCCTAGATACCATCTTGTTCAACAGTGGTGTTGTATTCTTTTACCTTGACTTGTAGATCTGTCTTTCTTGGGTTTTTTCTTCCCTCATCACACTGGCAGATGATATGTTTATTAGCATACTGGTTTGACACCTTAAAAATCACAAATTATTAATTTACTCATATTTCTTCCTAAGAAATGTTGTTCATTGTAAATAAATAGCGAGAGGAGGGAGATGCTTTCAGGAAATCTTAAGAATCTAGCATTTTTTCTTAGCCCAAACATGCCACTCACTCTGGGTTTCTGGCCCCAATATTTGAGTTTTCCTCCTCTCCCTACCCAAAAGAGGTTATTTTAAGTTGCAATTTTATCCAAAAAGCATTTTTCACAGAATGCCTTGGAAGGTCCTGCACTTTCCACTTTCTCATCAGCTCGAGAACTGTCCCTCAGCCACACCCCCTCAGTCTTGAAATTTATTTTGGTCTCTGCAAAAGTCACATGTTTTCTTTTGATGAAGTCATTGGAGTATTTTGCTTCCAGGCCCTTGGTCATATTTTCTTAAGGAAGGTTGGTCTCTGATCTTCCAGAGTCAGAGATGTGGGTGCTGGTTGCTATCAAGTCAGAAGTGGAATAGCCACAGACTAAGGCCATGCCTCTGCACCCCCCAAAACCACACCCATGGCTCTACCTGGGGACCCCCAATCCAACTCCTCTTTCTTCCAACCCATTACCGTCTCCTGCACAAACAGTTCCTTTGCTCAAGTTCCTTGATACTATCCCTCTTTTCTGAATGACTAGAGTCTGAAACACTTGATTATGAAAGATTTAATACACACTTACATGTGCCAGGCTCTAACCTCAGAGAGCTTACAGTCTACTGAAGATAATGAAGCCACAAACAAATAAGTATGATACAGTCAGATGGTAATAATAATTTTTAAAATAAAATAATGGAATAGAATGAATAGGAGGGTGGAGAGGGCTCCTTCAGATAGGGTGATGCTGGAAAAGATCTCTAAGAAGGTGGCATTTGTATTGAAAGGTTCCAACCTGCTCCTCTGAGAGAGGAGTGGCCTGGGTGAGGGTATCATAAATGCAAAGGCCCCGAGGCAGAAACTAGCCTAGTGACAGCATGGCTAGAACAGAGAGGATGAGGGGCAGTGGTACAGGACAGGGATGGAGAGAAAGGGCTGGCCTTCCAACTATGCCACAGTAAGGAGTTTGGGTTTTGCTCTAAATGCAGTTGAAGTATTGGAGGATTTTAAGCAAAAACATAATATCTGATCAATGTTTATTAAAGATCCCTTTGACTGCTGTGTTTAGACTAGATTAACTGATGAGATGGGAGAGAGTGATGGCTATTCTACTAGAAATAATAGAGATTTGGACAAAGACAGGAGAAAGATTGTCATGATTTTCTACCAGCTTTTCCCTGCATGTAATAATCTCCTCTGTATATTAAGTCCATTTACTTCTAAACTTGGACTGAATCTTGTGTTTCATTCTATTATTTATAAACCTAAATCAGAATAGAACTTGCACTAGGTCCTTAGGTATTTTACCAATTAATTCTGCTTGGTTTTAATGCTAGGTATTTAAGTTGGGCATCTGGTCAACCCCTTGAGCTATACATTAAATTTGGAATGCACCTGTGAAATCCTTGGGTATAATCTAAGATTTTAATCTGCCACCTAAACTTCCCATGCCAACCTTCCTCTAGACTGATGCATATCAAAATTTACCATGACACTAATACCATTGTGAAACCATGGCCTACCTACTTCCAAAAGTATGGCTACCTGGGAAAATAAACTCCGTCTTAGGCAGTCCACTGTGGTTTTGTTTCTGTACCTTGTAGCCACTCACAGTCCTAATTGATATATTTGGTCACTTAAACATTGTTCAGACATGCCTCTACTGGCTTCCACTTTGTGAAACAGTCAGTGACATATGGTGGGTAGTTTCTGGGGCCTCTGCCAGACACCACTTCATGGCTTTCACACATTTACAAGACAGCAGGTGACACCTGAGAAGATTCCTAGCATTTCCAATGCCTCCTCTTCAACTATTTCCTCACTTTCTGTCAGATCTCACACCTCCCCAACAGAGCTTATTATTGAAGGTGGCTGAACTCCTTCAGATGAAGTGAGAATATCTTGACCTCTATCTGTGAAGCAGCAACCCTTTCTGTAAACTTAAACAGTGTTGCTAATGGAGGATGAGATGATCTACAAGCACTTTGGTTCCTATAGATTTCTTAGATTTCTTTGAACCTTTTCTCTGTCTTTAGTAGTTGGCTGGATCAAGGAGATGTAAACCAAATGAAGCCACAGATGGACTTATAATTTTGTCTTAAACCAGAGGGTTCTTTTGGAGTAAGAGACTGGTTGATTATTTAGTATAAGATTTTTAGAAATAGAATTTTAGAGCCAGGAAGAGTCCTACAGGTCATCTGGTCATTTGGAAGAAGGAAAATGTAGAACAGAAAGTTTGATTTAATTCTTCCTTATGATCATGGAGCTATGTAATTTTAGCACATCAATGGCTTCCTGGTTGTCAATGATTTCCAGTCAGTCTTTGGTCATCTTGTAGGGTTGGCAGATAAAATACAAAATTCCCAGTTATGTGCAATATTTGACATATATATCTATATATATATAGATATACCAAATATATGATTATATATCTCAAATATATATTAACTTTATATATATTTATATATATACTAAAAAGTTATCTAAAATGCAAATTTAACTTGGTGCCCTGTATTTTTACTTACTAAGTCTGGCGAGTCTAGCAATTTGCCCCTCTACTAATTTGGTTTCAATGGCAATTTCTTCTTTGAAATCCTCTGTGGTCTCAGCATACAATTATATTCCTCTGCCTACCTCTGTTACTACTCTTTTTCTATCTCCTTGAGGGTTCTTCTGTTTTAATTTGGGCCACAAATGTTGGTGTTTCCAGGGTTATGTTTTCAGTACTTTTCTCGTCCTGTGTGAACTTATCTTCTCTTGTGCTTTTATCTCATTTGTGCTGATCCCAATTATCTACTGCCAATTCCATGTTGCCTTTTGAGCACTAAATTGTCACACCTAACAATTAACTAGACATCACCACTTGGGTGTCCCCCCAAAGTCTTAACCTCAACATGCCTTAAACCACACTAGCTCCTTCCTGAAAATACAGGCCTCCCCTAATGTATACTCTATCTCAATTAAAAGCATATCAAGCCCAGAAATCTCAAAGATTTCATTGATTCCCACCCCATCCTTAAGGCATCTCATGAACTTGATATCTGTCTTTATTCTGTTCCCTCCTCCCTACACTGTGGTCACTGTGCTAGCTCAGATCCTCATCACTGCTTATCTGGACATGTGTGGTAGATTCTCCCTGCCCATCACCCTGCCTTCTGGTCTGCCTTCTGGCCATATTCTGCACTGCAGCTAAGGCAATCCACGAGCTTATAATTTATTCTCTCTCCTACTTAATAGTATGATTGCCTCTTATTTTTTTATAGGATAAACCCAAACTCTTTAATATGATATTCAAGACTCTTCAAAATATGATCTCACTCTATTCTTTCAACTTGACCTCCGAACACATCTGTTCATGAATCCTATATTATAGCCAAAATGGGTGACTCATTATTTCTTCATCACAAATGGGTGTACTTTATTTGTGGTACTCACGTATTTCCTTTGCAAATATTGCAAAAAATGTTACCATCCCCTCGACCCCAACAGCCTTACCCCTCCTCTCCTACATACATACATTGCTTCCCTGGAAAACTTTTACATACCCTGCAAAGACCAGTGAAACGTCATCTCTTCTATAAAATCTCTGCTTCCAAAAGGAGTTTTTCTGGATAATGTAGCACATGGCAGTTTCTACTTTCAGACTTGTCAGTGAGTGAGTTTTCTAAGACAAGCTCACATGAATGAATGCATCTTATATGACTCATAAACATCAAAGAGAATTTGATTGTACTAGAGACTTCATCTCAGTACTCACGATTAGGTGGTAATAAAGAATATGTAGCTTAATGTCAGCTATGATGGTGGTTTGGCTCTGTCCTCTGTCACCCCAAGCTGCTGAGTTGAATTGACTGCCCTGGCTAACTGAGCAAATGTCCCTTTTATCCCATCTAGCTCCAAATGTGCTCCCTAAAACTCTCAACTTGGTCAAAGAGGGCAACCACCCAAAGCATAAAATAGGACTTGCAGGATGACAAACGGGCTCCACTCTTGGACCAACACCTTAATCAATTAATAATCCCCTACTAAAGTGCTATAGTCAGACACATTCTAAAGCCACATCCAGATTTACAGAAAAGAGTGGCATGATTAATTGGTTTTGGCTTCCAAGGACCTGGAAAAATGTTTTTATGTCATAATTTTGCCATCTTATGAAGGATATTGGAATAGCTACAATCCTATTCTTTAGCCACCAAAAAAGCTCCTGTGGTTATATTTTTAATGTGAAATCCATTTGTTTGCCTAAAATCCTAGTGATATTTACATTTCCTTTAAATGGCATTTTTGTTTATTAGAGTTTATAGCTCTTATGAGGAATATTTAATTTGAATATTTAACTTAAAGGAAACCAACAAATATTTTTTGAGCATACAGTGTTAGGCAAAGAAGCATGAAATATAGTCTCTGCCTTGGAGAAATCACTATCTGGATTAAGAGAAACAAACCATGAACTCATTAAAAGTGTGTGGGTTTTTTTAATTCTGAGAGTTAAAATAATAATACAAATAAAAATGCTAACTATATCACAATCACTGCATGGTTAATTGCCAAATGAGTGCTTTGAATTAGTGATGGAGAGAGCATAAAGATATTTGTTACAGACTTGATCACTCCTGTCATTTGAAGAAAATGACTGGTAAGACTGGGTTCTCACTAGACAACTTAAGACATGAAATGCACAACACATTTCTGTGAGATGTAACCACGGTATCTCTGAGGAACAGTAAGATAATAAAGAGGTTTTAATTCAAACAGATTAGTGTTTGCTGGTAGTAATGACTGATTTACTTATTTTTCTCTCTCTCTAAAGAGCTCCTCATTAGTTTTCCTGGTGGATATTGAAGTGTTTTGACCATCCAATATGATTATATTTCCCTTACTCTTCATATGGTGATCCTCATGGGTCTTCCTACTTCTTACCCCAGGGATAAAACCTCTGTCCCAACACCTAGGGCTAAGCCAGCTCCATAACTTTATGGCCACACTGATTGAATTCAGGATAACATGTGACCCACACCAAGCTAATCAGGTCAATTAAAGTTAATTGAGGGACTTCACTTGCAAGTCCAAGAAGAAAGAGGCACCCCTGCTTTCCCACCAGGCTTGAACTTGAGAGGCTAGACTTGCTCCAGCTCCCTTGCCATCACACAGAGCCTAAGAGTGAAGGCACCATACAGAGGAGAGGATTGCTGAGTCCAGAGACAGGGTCCTCACAGCACCTCTTTGTCCTGAATCCACTTGTACCTAAAGCAAGATTCAACCTTGAATTTTTCAATTATGTAAACCAATAAAGTCCCTTTTCTTGCTTAATCCATTGCAAGTTTTAGAATCCTTAGTGTTAAAGTCTTTAGCCTCACTTCAATATAATGTCTTGAATATAACATCTAACAAACTTCACATAGAACATCTCACACTACCCCCTTTTACTTCTTCCTAAGCTGACCCGGTCACTAACTTACTCAACTCCCACCACAATTTTCTGAAGTAGATTTGGCCCAGTGTTATTAATCCCAGTTGATAGAAGCATTGACTGTAACCCAAAGAGTCCAAGTTACTGACTCCCACTGGGAGTCCCCAAATTAAAACAAAAGTTCCTGGACTAGAGCCCAGGTCTTCTGATTCTTAGCCGAGGTTCTTTTGCTGAAGTTTCTCCCCCCTCCCGGTTTGCCCCCACATTTCATTTCTGCACCTGCCAGTTCTCAGAATTGTGATCCTAGTTTGATTTTGGTAGAATAGGAAAGTCTTTCTTGCTAAAAAACTTTATAGAGGTTGCTGCAGGACCAAGGAAATTTTGTTGTTAGGGCTTCTCCACCTGGAAAATTGTCCCTGTTAAGGGATAATTACAAACCTATCTGATGGGGCTTAATCTTTAATGGTAATTGATAATCATGATGATGGTGATGATGATGATGATGATGATGGTGTTGATAATGATTATACAGCATCAGAATGAGGAACAACTCCAAATAGTAGCACGCTCTGAGAACCAAGAACCAGTCTCTGAGAGAGATTGACCACATTTGCAACTAGCAGTGACCACCACTGACAACTCTTTGCCTTAGCGGCTTTCACCCTTGACAGTCACACTTTGTGCTAAATTAAGATATTCTCAGGCTGGGCTATGGAGTGTAGCATCGCTGGAAATCAGACCCCCAGGTGCTGGAAGCCAGTGGAGCCTGGCACATAGGCTGAGCCACTTGGCAGTACAATGTCCCCCTTGGGGAGCAAACTGGAAGCAAAATAAATGAATTTGACAGTATGTGCTATTGCCAAGCATAAAACTATTTCCCGTAAACAATCACTTGCAAGACAGTAAAAGAATTCTGTCTTCTAGAGAAGGGGTCCCTGGTGAGAGGGATAGAACCTCCTGGTGGATTTCAGGGTCTTTTCAAGTCGATGCCAGAGTATAGCATCCTTCATCTTCACCTTGCTGATATCAAGAGCTAATTCACCTCTAAGTCATAGTAACTATCACCCGTCCCATACTTGTCCTTCCTCTGAGCTTTGATGGGTCTCCCACAGGGAGATTAATTCAATTCCCCCTCCTGAGCATCTTGGGAATCTTAATTCAGGACCTCTCTCCATTTGACTGAAGTACTCAGAAGTACCCTCCACACTTCTACCCCTCCCAGCGCCCCTTGGAATAGTATTTACTATCCCCAAAAGGCTGATAACCTATCATTTATAAAGATGGTTTCATTATATTGAAGTCAATTTACTACAGCCAACTTCAAATTGACTATGAATATTCATCCATTCTTTCCTTTAGCACAAGTTTATTCATCATCTACTATGTGCAAAGCATCAACATGTCAGAAATTGAGAGTTCAAATTATGTCAGGTTCCCCATTACAGTGCAGTACCTAATCCATGGCTTGGCACACAGCAGCATCCAATAAACATTTGCTGAATAAATTAATAGGAGAGTTAAAGAAATGTAACATAAAGGCCTGTGCCTCAAGGAGCTTGGAGAAAGTGCCCTGCTGTGCAAAACTGAAGAAAAGGATCACTAAGGTTCCTCCCACTCTAAAATCCTATGAATCCATGGCTCTTAGTCTTGGTTAGAAGATATACAAATCAAAAGGCTAAAAGGCAGAGCAGGAAATGTCACAAAACATTCAATAATAAGGCCATATAAAAGATAAGGCTTGACAGTGCTAGAACTGATCAGAGGAAGGAGAGATCCTTGTGGCCTGGGGAAGGAAGAATGGAAGGATTTGAGAAGGAGATGGGATTGCACGAGACCTTAAGGAAAAGACATGTTTGGTCTGGGCACAGAGTTGGCAAATCTGGGACTTATTCAAATGGAAAAGAACTCAGTGTCTGTGGGTCCAAATAGGACAGAGCTTTATGACCAGGAAAAAATGGCAGCTAACAGTAATGCAACTTTCTCCATATGTGAAGCACTGTTTACTTACCTGATCAATTGTCTTTGAAAACATCCAACATTATTTACTGAGCATGTCTTTTTATATGATAGGGACACTGCAGTGAACAAAATGGATAAACTCCATGCCCTCATGGACACCATTCTAATGGGGAGAGCAGATGATGCACAAAATAAGTATTTCATGGGCTAGTTGATGCTAGGTGCTATGGAGTAAAATAAAGCAGGAAGCAGGGATGGACATTTGAAATAGAATGAAGTAGGTGATATTAAATAAAATGGTCAGGAAAGCCTCGCTGGTATTTGCATGAGCACCTGAAGGAAGTGACAGAGTGAGACTTGCAGGTGAAGAGCATCGTCAGCAGAGAGAACAGCAAATGCAAAGGCCCTGAGGTAGAATGTGCCTAGTGTGTGTGAGAAACAGCGTAGAGGCCAGTTGGCTGGAACTAAGGGAGGGAGACACAGACTAATCAGAGAGAAGGTCCAAGAAGTGACATGGGCCAGATTAAGAGGGACTCTAAGGCTATTGTGGTGACCTTTGAACCTCAGGTTGACTCATGTCACTCACTCTCCTTTACAAAAGAGAGGATTGAAGCTCAGAGAGGTGATGTGACTTGCCCAGAATTCTACAGAGAACAAGTAGCAGGCCTACCTGGCCCCCCTACTTCACTTGACTCTAACCTCCCTTCTCTTAGCATGATCCATTCATGCATATGTGTGTGCGCGTGCGCGCGCACACACACACACACACACACACACACTGCTTTTCGTCTTCCAGCTCAGTGACTTCACACATGCTGTTCCCTCTGACTGGAGTGCTTTCCCTCTACTCTCCAGCTGACTGGTGTATCTTTTGGGCCTTGGTTCAAATATAACAATCTGAGAGATGCTTTTTCTGACTCTCCAGGATACACTGGCTTCACCCCTCCCCCAGTACCTTCTCTCTCAAAGCTCCCAGTCCTACCTTTGTAGTTGCACATTTATTTGTGGCCGTTTAATTTTTTCCTCTTCCAGTGCCTATCACATAAAAGGCCCTCAACAAACATTTATTAAATGAATGAGTGACCAAAAGGATAAAGAAGATGAAGTAGAAAGAAACCAGAGAGGTGTCCAGGCATCTCTGGGGAAGAGAAACCAATGGCTGCAGTGAGAGAGATCTGGGGCTGTCTGTGGCCCTGGCGGCTTCCAACTCGATTTTGGAACAAGACACAGCAGCTCCACAATCTAATACATTCATCACGTGACACCCCCCCACCCCCAGCCTCTGGAATGAATGTGATTTGTAGTAATTGGCCAAGCACTTAGAAAATGCTAAGGTTTATTTTTAAAATGTGATTAGGACCCATCTTGCTTTCCAGAAAATCATGTGTGCTTCTCAGAGATACAAAATGCTCATGATCGTTAAGCACTCTTAAAACCAGCTTTTTAATCTTGTCTTTACAATGAACTTACTAAGCTGCTTTAGGGCAAAGCATAACCATCCCAGTGTGGCTGATAGAGAAACTGAGAATCAGGGGTGATTAGATGCACTGTCTGAGGCCGAATAGTTAGTCTGTGGCAAAGTCAGAGGCTGGTCTCTTTAAACCAAACAGTAGCTGTGTCCACCCTACCAGCCTGCCTCCCACTATAAATTACAAATCCCTCCCCCATGCAAATAATGCAGATGGTCCCCCAAAAGGAGGAATAATCTAGAAAAAGGGAGCCACTGTCTTCCTGATTCAGTGTTTTCTGCGGCAGCAGGGCAACCAATCGTTCTAACTAGGCCACAGGAAGCCTGTTTCTCTTTAAGAACCCATTAGCAAGCTGGCAAAATCTCATCCCATTACCATGTAAATAAATAAGGATCAATTTTCCTACCTCGGCCTCCTAGGGCTGAACCAAAGCTCTCCCCCTCTGCACATTTTTGATAACCTGCTCATTCTGGAATACCTTGCAATTAAAGATAGCGTGCACTGGAAGTCAATAATTCATCTTGGAGGGGGAAAAAAGAATGAGATAATTAACATTTTTCTGACTGGCTTTGGCTGGGAAATAGCTTAGTAAGCACAAGGACATTTTTTGGGCTATTTCCATCACGAGGGTAGAATAAATAAAATGGACCCTTTTCCCTCTCTGAACCTGAAAGACCGTGTCAGGCTGGTTGGCCTCAGGACTCAGCTGAGTTGAAGGAAGCTGACCAGCAAGGGCAGGCCTGGGGTGAGGGGGTAGGGATTATGGCGAATGGGGGAAAGGTGTTTCCAAGCTGCCCCTTCTTAACCTTCTAGCCCACACCCCAAGCTTCAATGTTTCAGTGACCTCCAATTTTTGTCTTCTCTAGTCTCCTTTATCAAGTCATGCAACCTCACTGGGCCTTCCTTAGTTTGCCCTTCTATAAAGTGGGAAAGATCATTCATAGTGGGCAGGGTTACTGAATATTGAAACTTTATCATCATTGTCACCACCACCACTAGCCTCTATGAATCATTTACTATGCGTCAGGATTTATGATGTGCTGAATGCACTTCGTTTGCACTATTGCCTTTGATGCCCACTGGGATAAATGGCCACTCTTTGAACCTTAAACAAAGCAAGCTAGAAATAGAGTTTTTTAAATTTTGTGTCACACAGTGGGAAATAAACTAATGAAACACATAACCCCAAGGGGGATGGTGCAGCCAGTTGGAGAGGATTTGGGTATATTTATGCATGACAGAGCCATAAATGGGTGCTGGGATATACCTAACCTTTATGGTTGACGTCAGGGGGGAAATGGTTTTTCTGTCTCTTAACCAAGATCAAGAGTGGGTACAGCATGACTGTGTCCTCTGGGTGCTCATCCCATGGGACCTCTGTTGGCAGCCAAGTATCAGCCTGTGCAGACTATGGGTCTGTCCCAGTATGGCAATTCCTGTATTTTATGGTGTTATGATTCTTAAGATGAAATTTTTTCAGTTATGACTGTTTTCTATGCTGATCCCCTGACAACTAGCCCAGCCTCCTTGTTCCCTCTAAATTCTATTTTCTTGATCCAAGTGCATAGTGACATTTTTGGGTGGCGGTTTACTATTGTGAGTCAGTAAAGAATTGTCCTAAAATGTCCAAATGCTTTAACCAAGCACATGGAAAGTTGTTGCCACACTCATCCCTATTTACATACCTGTCTTTGCCTCCTTTCCTTCCTGCTTGATGGAAGGCTCCTCCTCCTCTAATCTAAGGCTAATCCTCACTGGCACTTTGGATTCCACCCCCAATCCATACCTCCTCTAAGACCTGAACTCACCCCTAAACTGTCTCTCTGTCCTTCATCTTTGGCCAGCCCCCAGCCCCCTAGCTGGCTCCTTTCCAGATGCAACTAAATGTATTTATGTCTTTCTCTTTCATCTTAAAAAAATACATCCTTCTGTGATCTTCATCCGTTTCCAGCTGCTGCCTTATCTCTTTCCCTGAAGCCCATAACCTAAAAAAGTCATCTCCCTCTATGTCTCCAGTTCCTCACCCTAAGCTTGATTCTCCCTACAGTCAGGCTGGTTGGACTCCTGCTTAGCAAGACTATACTCTTAATGATCAAGTCCAGTAGCTGCTTTGAGCTACCTCATAGGATCACTCGGTGGTGGTTGACAGGGATAGTTCTTCTTGAAGCTCTACCTTTGGGTTTCCAACACTAGATTTCTCCAAATCCGTCTGATTTCCCTTTAAAAGTTTCCCCTGAGTTGAACCCTTTCCAGGCTGTCCTCTCCTCTCACTTTACAGTGTCTTCCTGGGTGCTCTGATGCTACTGTCCAGTCCATTTGCCAATGACTCTCCATCCTGACCATACCTGCAGACTTTTTATGTTCTCCTCAGCTCCTGTACATCCCCACTTGGATAGCCCACAGGCCTCTTGCATCAGTTTCCTGTTGCTGCTATAACAAATTTCCACAAGCAGAATCACTTAAAACAACCTAAGTTTATTCTCTTCTTGTTCTGGAGGTCAGAAGCTCAGAGCAGTCTCAGTGGGCTCAAATCAAGGTGTCAGCAGGCTGTTTCCCTTCTAGAGGCTTCAGGGGAGAATCCATATTCTTGTCTTTTTTTTAGTTTCCAGAGCTGCCTGCATTCCTTGGCTCATGGCCCTACGTCACTTCTGCTTCTGTGTTCACATCTCCTCTGACCCTGACCCTCTTGTCTCCCTCTTTTAAGGACCCTTGTGATTACATTGGGTCTACTCAGATAATCCAGAGTAATTTCCCTGTCTCAGAATCCTTAATTTACTTACATTTGCAAAACCTCATTTGCCATGTAAGGTAACATAGTCACAGGTTCTAGGAATTAGGATGTGAATATCTTTGGGCAGCCATTATTCTGTCTACCACATCCTTCAAATTCAGTGTGTCCAAACCTCTTTTACACCAAGATGCCTCTGTCTTGGTGATGAACCACTCTCCATCCCACTGGGCCAGCCAGAAATGTGGCATTATCTTTCACTCCTTTTTTCTCATGCCTACATCCAGTTAATGAGCTGGTTTTATCGATTATTACTATCTCTCAGCTAAATTCACTTCTCTCCACCCCTTCTGCTGGTGGACTGTTGATGACACCCAAGCCATCATCACTTCCAAGCTATATTACTTCCACAAGCTCTCCACTGCTACTCTTGCCTCCAATTGCTATCCACAGAGTGTTCTTTTGAAAACACAAATATTAATCTTCTTAAAACTCATAAAGTTCCCCCACTACCACGACCACCATTACCAGGGTAAGATCCAAGCTCATTAATGTAACTGCAAGGTCCCTCATGACCTAGCTCTCTGCTTACCCTTCCAGCCTGTGTCCTCACCCTTTGCAAGGTGACTTAACAGCTTATCTAGTTAAGAGGTAGAATATATTTCCCCACATCTTGTTCTGAGTTTGACCACGTGGCTTGCTTTGGCCAGTGGGTTTTAACAGTCACCACAGAAAGAGAAGCTTACCAAAGTAATTGTACTTTTTTTCCCTTTCCTACCTTCACTATAAGAACCTGCCCAGACTAGCCTGCAGCAGGATGAGGTATGTGGAACTCAGCAGAGTTAGAGCAAAGCAGACCCCAGCCAAGGCCATCATTAACCAACCAACAACCAGTCCATGCCCAAATATGTGAGAGAACCCAGCCAAGCTCAGCAGGTGTCCCACTGCATTGCAGCTGTCCTTCCTACTAGCACACAGAGCCCATGAGATCAGGGTCTTGTATCTAATTCAGGGTCAGGCATCAACTTTGTACCTCAGTGCTTAGATAGTAGCTGGCATACAGAAGACCCTCAATAAATATCTGATAAATAAATAAATTCTAGCAAACCAACTCTGACATTTTTTTCATCTCACTATGGTTGGGTTGGCAATTGCAGTTTACAAATGCTTTTGGTTGTCATTCAAAAGAAATAAGACCTCCTTTGACCCCCTCAACCCTAAAGAGCAAGAGAGCAAGTGTTCAGTCTAGATGCAAGGAACAGTTTGCTTGATAACAGGCAATGGAATGAACAAATATGGAGGTGGGAATGAGTCTGCCAAATAAATGTGTTTAACTGGAGTAGCTTCATGAGAATCAACTGTTACCACAACTGGGATTTACTTCCACCTCAGCTGCTTATTAGTGATTTACCCCGGAGGAATTAAATCACCCTTCCAAGGCTCAATTTTCCCATCTTTGAAATGGGGACAGTAGTGCCAACCCCATGGGACTGTTGTACAGATGGACCTTCCCATGCTTCTAGCCTGGCAGGGAAACAAAGAGAATGGGGAAGAGAGGATGTCAGCAGCAATTATAACAATCATCTACTCCAGGAGCTTCCCTGATTCTGACCACCCCAAGACAGGAGAGAACCCCAGTAATGCCTGAGATGGAATTTCCTGTCAGCCCTGGAGGTCAGGCTTAGAATTAGGTTGATTTATACAAAGCCAAGGCAGTGATATTTCTTGCATTCTTGAGTTTGTAGGCCACTGAAGTTCATGCCTGTTAGACTAGATCCAATTATATGAAGCCCTAAATCTTGGCGCACGGAGATGACGGGTTCCCTGTGTCCGAGAGATCCCACCATGTGGTCCTACTTCAACCCTGAGTTCTAGTTATCTTTCAACATAAACTTGGGAGGTAGCATGGGAAGCCCCACCTATAGGCCTCTGTTTCCCTACTGGTAAAATGAAGGGTGCCCAGCAAGGTGAGCCCTGTGAACTCCTCTAGTAAAACAACTGGGAGCTTGTCCTGTGTACTGGCACACTTGATGTCTCTTTAACCCCACTCTAGTGTGCAGAAGCTGGAAAGCTAAAACCAGTGTTTCCCTGACTCCCTTCCAGCCAGGGTGTAGATGTGATCCTGCCAATTAGATGTATGCACACAAGACTTTGATTTGGAACTGAATCCAGGAGAGAGGGCAGAGTGAGGGACAGGCAATTTGCCAGTGGGTGGAGACAGAGGTAACGTGGTTCTAGAGTCAGTGGCCACAGTGGCAGATTCGTCATTTTGCAGCCTGGAGGCCCAGGTCTGTGCTGTCCTTTGTAGAGTTGTCTTCCTGGAAGCTTGCCTGAAAGTCTGTCTGCTCAGCCAACCCAACAGTTATATGAACTATTTAGTAATAATCTTCTGACAATAACAAAGGTAGTAGTAAACACAGTTGATCTATTTCTTAATAAGCCCCTTTGTAATTAAACTAACTAGAGTGGGTTGTATTGTCTGCAACTAGGACCTCTAACCAATGTGGAGGAGGAAGGGAAAAAGCAGGAAGAGACGGGGCAGAGGCAGATACACAGGCAAGGGACAGAAATCACGAAGTCTTCAGAGGTTTCCTAGAAGTGCTGTAAACCCGTAGGAGGATGTCCATTGTTAAAAATGTGTATAATGTCCATTTTTTTGCAAAGAAAAATATATACACATACATACATATATATGGATAGTAAACATTTTTAAAAAACATAAACCAAACATTAGTAGCTATTACTTCAAGATAATAGAATCACAGAGGTTTTTAAAATTACTTTTAATTGTTCTATAATGAGCATCGATGGTAATAACAGATATGTCTCGTTTCCTCTGCACCCCACTCCTGTTCTCTAATCTGGGCCAGTAATAAGTTTATTAGACACATTAGTAAGGACTAAATGGATGCCAGGCTGAATAAACACATTATCTCTGAAAGTGTCACTACTTTTACAAAAAGGAAAACTGAGGCTGGGAGAGATCTATAGCTGATCTAACTTAACTCCTTTTAATGTGTTACGTCTCCCAGGTAACAAATGCCAGGATAGTGACTAGAAGCACTGGTTTCCAAACCAATTATGTCCTTTAACAGTTGTATAGCCACAGGAGTTTCTAAACTTCTGTGAGCTTCTATTTCATTTATCTGAAAACTGGGCGTAACAACAGTACGTTGGGCTAGTGTGAGGATCCAGTCAGATCCTGCATGTGAGAAGCTTACAACACTGCTTGGCAGATCGTGCTCAGTAAATATTAGCTAATACTATTATGATCTTACTGTAATAGGATTCCACTATTCATATTTCTTTAATTCAGAGAGAAATAAGGGCAAGAGCTTTTCTCCTGGGGCCCATTAAACCACACTGATTCTGAGATCTGCAACAGTGGAGATGCTGCCCTAATCATCTCTGTACTCTCAGCATCCAGCAGAGTGCATGCTAATCTGGATGAATGAGTAGGTAGATGGATAGGTGGACGGAAGGATGTGTGGATGGGGAGAGAGGACCTTCAGTGACTTAGTGTGTCAGATGCCTGGGTGAGAAGGCAGCGGGTTGAGTGGAGGAGCAGAAGGGTGGATGAAGGATGGAATGGATGGGTGGGTGGGTAGATGGAATGGATGGGTGGGTGGGTGGGTGAATGGATGGGTGGCTGAATGAATGGGTGGGTGAATGAATGGGAGGAAGGGAGAGTCTTCAGTGAATTAGTGTGTGGGGAACACCTAGATAGATGCGGAGGCTGGTGGCTGGGCCAGTGGCTGGAGGGATGGGTGGACAGACACACAGATGGCTGCTTCCTGGTTTTCCTCCCCTCCATCACCACAGCAATTCAAAGGCCCCAAGTCACCCAGACAGACCTTGCCAGGGGCCCTCTGAGGGGTGGGCCTCCTTGGCGAGCTCCCTGGCGACCCAGCAGCGCGAAGGATCTGCGCGGGCACGTGGTGGCGCTGTGTGATGGGAGGGACAGTGGCCCGGAGGCCCGGCTTGGGGTCCCTCCCTCGCCTGCCGCCTGCCGGACCGCCGTGCCTGCACCCGCTTGGTCTGCATTGATGTTGGCTCTCTGGAGCCGTGGTGAGTTCTGATGCACACAGAGCGAGCGTGGCTGCTAAAAAAAGGCCAGTGACTCACCACTGGCCGCGGAAACTTCCACAAGTGCTGGCGGCTTGGGGACTGAGGTGGCGGCCGGGATGGCCGCGCCCGGGGCGCGGGCAGCAGAGGCAGGTGTCTCGAAAGCAAAACAGCCAGGACTGTGGCGCTGGTTCAGAAGGGCGGCCCAGGCCTGGGTTCAACTGCTCAGAACTCAGACTCGGCATTTGTCAGCATAAAGACCTCCGTGTGGCAGGTGGCAGAGTAGCAGGGGGCTCACACTTGTGCTCTCCTATGATCCCAAGCGTTGTCTGGAGCTTAATTCACTCAGCCCTGGTAAGGGAGGTAACATGACTATTCCCCTTTTGCAAATTGGGTTACTAAGGCCAGGGAGGGAAAGGGACATGCCAGAGGCAACACAGCTGTTACAACCTAGTCTCTCAATATATTCAATGAACCTGTAATTTGCAGGCACAGTGGAACCCTTGCTGCGTGCCCAGGCCTGTGCTGATGACACAGAGATGGGTGAGAGTTGTCCCCACTGACATGGGGCTCAGAGCCCATCTCCAGGAGTGTTTACCTGGGGGAACTGATTCTATGCCTTTCCACTCCACAAACATTTCTGAGCCTTACTCTGTGCAGAGCACAGTGGCAGAGGAGACAGATGAGAGTTACTGTGGTGACTGCAGCAGCCCCATTCAATTACTTGTTCATCCACCAAGTAATTGTTAAGCACCTATTATGTGCCAGGTGAGCAGGGACACCCTGACTGGCCCCTGCCCTCACAGAGCACACCCTGCAGGGCAGATGGGTAAACAAGGTGTGAGAAGTGCTATGTTAGGCTGCTAGAGAGACACAGCAGAGAGAAGGAGTGCCCTACCCACCCCAGGTATTCGAGGAAGATGTCCATAGAGCAGCCTTGATGCCAAGGCCTAGAGGATACTTAGAAAGTAGGCACATGGAGAGGTGGTAGGCAGAGAGTGTCAGCCAGAGAACAGCATGTGTCTGAGTCCAAAGTGTGGGAGATCGTGGTGGGTGAGAAGAACTGAAAATCATTTCGTGTACCTGCAATAATGAGGGCAAAGGAGGAAGAGTGGTGAGAAACAGGAAGCAGGAGCCAGCTTGGGAAGGGAAATTTGTTAAGGACTTGGGACTTCGCCAGAGCGCAGACAAGCTAACTACTCAGCACACAGCCAGCTGCATTCACAAGGAGCAGACTGACTTCAGTTCTGTTTGTACCAGAGAGGGCAGAACCAGTGTCAGTGCTGGTGGGAGAGGGACCCCGGGGAAGGCTTCATGGTGGAGGAGGTATTTGGGCTGGGCTATTTTCTGTTGAAGGGGAAAGAGAAGAGAGAAAGAGGAACAGTCTGGGAAGTGGTATGGATGCCATAGAACCTCATTCAGGCTCTTTATAGACCCTCGTGAAAAGGCCAGGGAGGTATTCATATGACCACGGCTAATGCAGCATCATTCTTCCTGGGCCTGGGGTGTGGATGAAGTAGCCCACAATGAGCACCAATGGGAACAGCAGACACAGCCCTGGTCCTTAAGAAGCTACCATTCACTGGTGCCAGCAACTGGAAAAAAAGATCACTTAAGTCTTCAGCAATGTATGTGGAGCATTTACTATGCGGCAGGTGTTGTGATAGGCAGTAGTGATCCAGCAGAGAACAGAAACAGATGTGGGCTCGCCATCACGGAGATTAATTCTAGAAGGGAAAATATATTTCTTTTTTTAAAAAAAGACCCAAATAAATAAAGAAATAAGACCCAGACACAGGTCTGTGGTACTGTAAGAAGGCAGGAGAGGATTGCTCTGTTCTAGGGAGCCTGGGCAAGAACCTTTAATGATGTGACAGTTGAGCCTGGATCCAAAGAATGGGAAGTAGGTACCAAGGAGAGATGGGAGAGGAGAGCATTCCAGGCAGAGGGACCAGCATGTGCAAACTCCTCTGGGGGATGGAGGTCAGGGTACCTGGGATGGAGAATAAAGGGAAGCTTGGCACAAAATGAGGCTGGTCAGCAGGGTTTTATAAACCACCATAACGACTAAGAGTTGTATCCTAGGAACAATGGAAATTGAAATGTGTATAAACTGGGCAAATTACAGGCAATACACTCCAAGTGCTTTGGGTGTGCAGAGAACTAGAAAGGAAACAGAGGTTCCCCATTTACTGATCTCACTCTTTATTCATCTCGCCTCATTTAACTTTGACAATAACTCTGCAAGGTTCTAATCTGCCTCATGCCAAGGAAACCCTGAGGCTCAGAGAAGTGAAATGATTTGCCCATGTCCACAGCTCGTTAGGAAGAAACTAAGATCCCAAGGACAGTCTCTATAATCCCATGATCTTTCTAGGGGGTAGGCGCAGAAGTTACTGTAGAGTAGGACTTGGATAGCCAGAAAGGAGGGCAAGAGGCTTTTCCCATCAGGGTAAGAAGTCATCAGCAGCATAGAGATGAGACCAAGAATGGCCTAAAAGAGACCCAGTGCAGGAGCTGCTTACATAGACTATGACGCAGAAAAAGGAAATCTACAAAGAGGTTACTCTCAGAGGCTTATCTCTGAGGGCTATGGTTAATTTTTATCTTTTAATTTTTGCTTGACTATGTTTTCTTAATTTTCCATAATGAATAGATGTTTCTTGTGTAAAGGGGGAGACAGGAGCAATTATATTTTAAGGGACTCATGTAAGCTTTTTCAGTTCTTGCAGGCAGCATCCACATCTTATTTTTTTCATCATCCTATGGAGCACAGCACAATGCCTAGTGCATAGTAGGTGCTCGATAAAATAAGTTAAAAGCTGAAGTAGTTGGAAACAAGGGTTAAGGATGGTATAAAGCTAAATCTGGCTTCTTTTTCTTCTTTTTTTCTGAAACAAAGTTCAGGTCCACATATCAAAAGTCAATTCATCTTGAGACAAACCCTTGGGACTGAATTTGCCTGCATTCGCCTTCATAGCACACAGTGACCATAACCTCACTTATATGCCACAGTCAGTCAACAAATTCCTTGCAAGTTTTAACAAAGTTCCTTCAACGTGGCCAGCCCTGTATAGGCTCAATGGGGGAATAGAGACAAGAGCAGTGTAAACCAGGGCCCCTTGCCAGAGCAAATATTTTGGTGCTGAATGATTTGGCTGCATCCAAGCAGACGAGACCTGAGAACACTCGCTCAGAAGGCTGTCTCCCTCCTAACCAAATGACACAGCATACTATGATGTTACAATATTAGGTTCTTAATCATGGAAACACTGGCGTCTATTTCTGCGGAAGCTCCCTCCCAGATGGCGCGTCCCACTGCTTTTGTTGTCTGGAACAGTGTGAGGTTTCTTAAATGGCTCTAAGCTTCCAAATCATCCTCCACACAATGGCAGCCTGTTAATTAAGTGTTCCCTTTGTGATCACATTTGATAAGTATGAGATGAGAGGGTTTATTGAAATGTGAAGACAAAAGCAAGGCAAAGCAACAGGGAGGAGCTCTTGGGGGCAGAAAGGCCACTGTGTGGGTGTCATCCAGTGGGCTCCAAGGGAATGGAGAAAGCTTTGGATGTACAGAAAGGACGAATCTGGGATTCACACACACAAGCTGCCACCTCTACCTAGTGGCCACCCAGACAGATGCAAATGTTGGGCAGGGCACTTCATGGCCACCATCCCTTTCTACAGGGGCAGGCAGGGGACTGGAAGCCTTCCAGTTCTTTCTCAAAGCTGAGTGACTCCAGCCACTCACTGCCCAATGTGCAGTTGTCGGTCACACTGCCAGGCGCTGTTTTGACGCCAGTCGTCAAGATTCGGGAAGTGCAGCTCCAAAAAAGGTATCTGCTTTGGAAGCAGCGTTTTGTGTTCTTGGAGCGGCAGATGACTGGTGACAACATATAATTAAATATAAACTCTGGGGCCAGAGAACTTGCCTTAGAGGGTTGGTAAAGTTTCAGGTCTGACTTGCTAAACTTGGCCTTCTCCAGTGAGGAGGCAAGTTTCTCTAAAAACAGCGTTCCAGGGAATCGGACCTAAAGATAAGTTGAGGATTCAGATGAACAGAGATCTGTCAGCCACCCTCCTGCATCCAGGCAGAAATACACCAGCCCCAGGCTAGAGAAAAGGACCTGTGATGCCTGATGACTTTGTCTTTCCTACTGGTTTGATCTTAGTTCAACCATTCAGGAAATGAGTATCTACTAGGCATCTGCTGGGAGGCAGGCATGGATCTGGGAATGTAGTGATCAGGCTGATGTGTTCCTGCCCTTAGGAGCTTACACAGCCCAGCACATGATTCAGTGAGCTGCTTGGGGACATAAGCTTTGGCTTTTATTTTTACACTCCCAACACCTAACACAGTACCTGCTGCATAGTAAGTGCTCAGTAAATGTTTGCTGAATGACCGTGCAAATGAAGACTATTTCGCAGCCCCTCCTGGAGTTAATATTGTTCTAATCATTTTTAACTTCCTCCTCCTGCTGTCATTGGTGCTTATTTTTCTAGCTTTGATGGCTATAGAGAACAGCTGTGTCTCAACTTCTGCACTCTAATGCTTCCTATATTTAGAAATAGTTAACAATTCACCTTTTGGCCTTCACTCCTTCAGCTCCCTCTAGTCTTCCCCTGGGGTGAGCATCTGCTCTTGGTCACCTGGAATAAGAAAATAATTTGTTTTGGCATTTAATGGTCCTTTACAGCTTGCAAGGGTTTCTACTTGTTAAAGTATGATTTCCCCCTAACAAGTCCCAACATCCTTCAGGCTGTACCCACCCAGACACCATCCCTGAACCTCAACTGCCCCCCCAACCTTAAAGTCCAACATCAGCAGATTTAAACTTTCATTCTGCCCATAAAGTAAGATTTAGAGAGCACCTCCCTAAAAACAGGCATCACATTGACCTGCACTTTTTTTCACACTATAGTATAAATTATACCGAACCCTATGCTGAAGGTGGGTTTTAATACAGAGGCAAGATGACTGGAAACCACAGGAAAGCCCAGAAAACTTGCCCCAGGTCAGACCTGCTCAGCAACAAATCTTTGACTGTAGCATAGAGATTTAGCAGTTACTAACATCTTTTTTGTTATTATCACTATGACTATGACTAAGACTACTACTACTATTACCATTAGTGTGTTTCTACTATCTAAACACTAGTCCAACAAACTTCTGCTTCCGGATGAAATGTAAGCGCCACTGTTGATTATTTTTTTACAGCTATCCGCAAACTAGGCTGTCTTTTTTGTTTTTATTCATTTTAAGTGACAACAGATGTTGTAAATATCCATAAGCTGTATCAAAGGGAACGGGTTTGATGGCTAGTAAATTGAAATAGAACTGGGATTAAGAGGAAAAGATTTCTTTGGGGTAACAAGCACAAGATAGTGCTGTCTTCTAATGAAGACGCTTACTTCCCTGGCTGTCTTAACCCGTGTCGTCTTCTTCCCAGGAATGGGAGATCCTCAGTTTCAGAGGCCGATTTTGGAGGATGTTTGTGAGAACTGGTTCAACTCTTGGTCACATGTTCCAGTCTGAGCCAGTAGCATCCTTGACTCTGAGCACACCCCTCCCACTACTGGGAAGTTAACCCACTTGGTCTTTGCTATCACGGCCAACACAAGACCTAGGGTGTGCAAGAGGTTCTCTCATCTCACATGGGCTCCCTCTGTAGAAGAAAGCTGATAAGAGACTTTCTCACTGGTCAGACGCTCTCCCTGCTTCCTATCCATTACCCAGTCTATTCTCCTGGCTTTCGATCTCCTACTTTCCGGATTCCATGTATTTCTTGACTCCTCACCTATGGTATGTTTGGACTTCTCTTCTCCAAATGCTTCTGAGATACATGCCACTGCCCTTTTGCCACAAGCCATCATGATCATGACCCCCACAGAACAAGTAGAGAGAATACAAAGCCATAATTTCCCCGACATCCCCTTGAAATTACAGAGTGTAGCAATCTGGCTGCAAGCTGCTGGATAAGAAATGGGTAACAACCTGCCACACACAGGGCCTTGCTCATCCCGACTATTCCAGTCCACGACCTGAGCACTTCCTCACACGACCACAGCTGCACTCTGACCCCTCTTTGGTCCTGACTGGCCTTACTGGTAAGATGCAAGGCATTGAATGGCAAATCCATAGAAGAACAGAGTGTTTGCCTTCTCCCCTTCAGCCTTGCTCACAAAGAGACATTATTTCCTCCAGGGACATGGAGAATGTTATTTTTATCGTTTTAATAGACTAAATTTTTTTTAGAGCAGTTTTAAATTCACAGCAAAATTGAGCAGAAATTACAGAGTTCCCTGTAACTGCTGCCCCTACACATGCTCAGCCTCCCCCACTGTCAGCATCCCCCACCATAGTGGTACATTTGTTACAATCCACGAACCTACATGGATATATCATTGTCACCCAAAGTCCATCATTTACATTAGAATTCATTCTTGATGGTGTACATTCTATGGGTTTGGACAAATGTAGAATGACATGCATCCACCATTATAGTATCATACAGTATCATTGCCCTAAAAATCCTCTGTGCTCTGCCTATTTATCCCTCCCTTCCTGCCTAAACCCTGGAAAACATTTATCCTTTCACTGTCTCAGACAGTTTTTCCTTTTTTCAAAACATCATGTATTTGGAATCATACAGTATGTAGCCTTTCAGATCGGTTTTTTCCACCAAGTAATATGCATTTAAGGTTTTCTCTGTCTTTTCATGGCTTAATTTTATATATATGTATCTTATTTATTGCCTGATATACCACAGTTTATTGACCCGTTCACCTACTGAAGGACATCTTGGTTGTTTCCAGTTGTTGGCAATTATGAATAAAGTTGCTATGACTGTCCTTGGGGAATGTTGCTTTTAGTTATATTTCTTATCAGTGATGGCATCTGGATGAGCAGGGATGAGTTACAGCAAACCTATGACTCAGTATGTAGGGTACATAGCCAAACCAAGACTTCCCAAACACCTGTCCTCAAATTGTTTCTAAATAAATCAGTCAAGGAACTTGTAAAAGTCATGGATGTTTGAGCCCCACTCCCAAAGACTGATTTAGCAGGCCTGGGAAATCACTAGGTATAAGGAACACAGGCTTAGCCTTTGGAAGGAAAGAAGCAATGGAAAGTTAAATCTCCTTGTTCTGAAGAGGATCATGTACAAGGAGGAGGTTGGAGACTAGCATCCAAAATTCATTCGATGGAGACATTTTGTTCTTCTCTGAGCCTCTTGGGGAAATGACATGGTGGCTAAAAAAATTGTTGATATGTGCTATCCTCTCCTATTAAAAAGAGCTAAAAAGGCCCTGGGCACCAAGATGTGAACTATTTCCTTCAGGGTAGAATGAAGCCACTAAAAATAGCCTTGGAAAATAAGGAGTTGTAGAGGTTCGACAAGGAAAACAAATCAGAAATAAATTTGGCTCCAAGAAAGAAAAGACACAAAAGAGACGAGCTCTCACAGGCAGTAGAGAGGAGTAGGCTATTAGCTTGGGTACACAAGTACAGGTACCTTTTTCCCACCCACAGAACTGCTGGCTGACATCCCTGCAGCATAAATCAGTCCCTCCAGAGCAAAGGAAGAGGACTCCGAGAGTCAGCCAGGACAGGCAAGGTTACGCCTGGGTAACAAACAGCCCCCCAGTCTCAGATGCTTAAGAGCACAAAGGTTTGTTTCGCATTTGTGCTGTCTGTCCAGTGTGTGTTTAGTGGAGGCTCTGCTCCTTGCAGTCACTAAGGAAGCCAGGCTGACAGAGGCCTCATCTCCCTGTGTGCTTCTAGGGCCACTATGGCAGGAGTTGGGGGGTGCTGCACTGTCTGGAACTGACAAATGAGTGCATCAGCCCAAAAAACGATGCAGAGCTCATTCACTCACATTTTATTGGCCGGTGCAAGACACGTGGCCCTGCTTGTGTTCAGGTGGGATAAGGAAGTGAAATCATACCATGTGCCCAGGAGGTGAAGAATGAGAATAGGTGTAAACAACACTTCCAGCTGCCATAGCAGATAAAGGAGTTGAGGGAGGGCAGGTGGGGGACAGTGGAGAGAAAGGTGTCTTTGGAACCACCGATTTGCAATCTGAGTTTCATCTCCCTCCTTACCAATCAAGGGGAGCAAACCCCCCCCGGAGTGGATCCCCGACTCCGTATCCTGCCTGCATGTGAAAGGGCAAGGTAGTAGTGAACAGCCCACGCCCTGGAGTCAGCAACCCTGTTCATATCTGGAACCTACCAGCTGTGTGGCCTTGGACAAGTATTTAATCTCTCTGGGCCTTGCTTTTCTTACCCATATAAGGTGGATGACAACAGTTCCTACCTCTGTGGTGGTGGTGTGAGAATTAAATGAGATCATACAAGAAAAGAGCTTTAGGTCAGAGCTTCTCAGGCAGAGCTGTGCCAGTGATCCCCTCCGGAAGCTTGTTATCAATGCATTTCTGATTCAGAGGCCTGAGGTCCTGCACTTCCAGTGAGCTCCCAGGTGATGCTGATCTTGCTGGTTCATGGACTATCATATAGGAGCAAGGATTTAGGGCAGACAGTGCCCAGACATGGTAGATTACAGGTATTCTTAAAACTGGATTGAGAGATTCCAAAGGTTCTGCTGCCTTCACCCTCGATGAATGACAGTTACAGCTGCTTGTAGGTGCAAATGTTTGTGTCTGGTGCTTCTAGAGACAAATGTACCACGGAGGCCTTGTGGTTAATGAAACAGGTGCTACACTCAGGAGGGCTGGGCTTATGTCTGAGCTCTGCTACTCACCAGCCCCATGGTTTAGATAAGCCATGGAAACTGAACTTTTGTATCTACATCTGTAAAATGAGCGTAATAATGCCACCATCCCTCATCTGTGATCCCACAATCCAAAGAGCTTTGAAAACCACAAGTTTCTGTACTGGCAGCAAATGCTGACCTCTATTGACATGGGGTTATTTATAGCTTTTAATTTCTCCACCTTTGGGGATGGTTACTCTCTTTCACCACAGAAATAAGAATGTGTTTGATGAGATGCTGCTACGCACCCTGCTGAGGGTGCTGGACAGCGTATATAGCACGCATACCATGTTACCTTCCTAACAACTGAAAAATTCTGAAACATGCCTGGCCTCAGGACTTTAGAGAAGAAACTATGGACCTGAAGTCCCTTTTCCTCCAGTAATTCAAGGGAGTAAGGAAAAAGTACTTGTCAAACTTCTGGCACCATACCTAGCACATAGTAAATACTCAACAAATAAGAGTTATTACTGAAATTATGGTTCCTCCTGAGCTTCTCTTGGCCGGGGGGGCGGGGGGAGACTGTGAGAAGCAGTGCCCAGTCTTCCTCCTAAAAAAGAAAAAAGAGTACATGGAAATGAATACATACAGTGAGAGTGCAGACAGGGAGGCTGAACAAAAGCAAGGCTCAGGCAGTGGAAAGGGCTCTCCTCCGTGCCCACAGAGGCCACCCAGTGGGAACTCAGCTTCAGGCAGCCAAGGACACCTGCTTTCCTGGAGGCCTCTCTGAATATACTGTGGAAGAGTCTCTCTTGAACAAGGAGTCTGCAGGAGGAGAGGGGATCTTCAGTCTCACTCCGCCCTTCATAGCTGCTGGAGGAACTCCGGGCTCCTTTCATCTTCACGGTCTTAGTCCTATGTGAAAATGGGGTGATAATGCAGCCCCTGCTCCAACTGCCTGACTCCAGGGGACACATAAGAAGCAGCCACAGACATGAATGCATTCTGAAAGGGAGAATCTGTATTCGCAGGTAGTGTATAATTATTAATTTGACTACAGGCAGGAGATGGGTGAGAGGACTGACACCACACAGGGAACTCTGGTTAACGCATTCTTTAATCATGCTTCTGTTGTCACCACTAATGGCATTGTTATTTGCACTTGGCTCCCTCACCTTGCCCAGAATCATTTGTGTTTGTCAATTAGGCCAGCTGATTGAGTTTTCATGAGATGCGAATTAGCTGAGCCACTGTGGCCCCACCATTGCTTATAGACAATGAAATCAAAGCTTTTTAGATATTGTTTTTCAGGCTAACAAATGACAGTTATTTGAAAGAAAACAAATATAAACAGGACAAAGATTAGGGAATTTGTGCCCCCACCCCCACCCCACCCCCATCTTTAGCTATATCTGCAGACTTTTTGCTAACGGCTTTCTCTCTGTCTCCACATCTCCTGTTAAGAGCACTGGTTTTGGGGTCAGATAGACCAGGGTGAGACCCAATTCAGACTCTTCCACTGCCTTGCTGTGTGTCATTTGGCAAGTTGCTGAACTCTGAGCCTCAGTATCCTCATCTTTAGAATGGAGGCAATTAGGGTTGGCTAGCCAGTGTTTAGGTGCATAAATAGGGTAAATTTAAATATCATCAGGGGCCTGGAAGGAAGTCTGTAGAGCATGCAGGAGTGAGCATTTGGGGGTCAAAAGAGATCTGCCTCCTGTTTGTGCCCCCCTTGAGTTCAGCCCATTCAATAAACAGGGTATAAATATCAAGTGCTTAACTCAGGTACTGGTACCTGTCTCAGCTGTCAGGTGACAGTGACTATTCCTAATATCTTTATCTTAACACCCACTGCAAACTGATACAGACCTTTTAGTCAATGTACAGAAATATATAGTGAATGGAGAGATTTCTTACCCTGTTTTTAAAAGTGTTTAAACCTCCTGTCCTCACAGGCACATTCAGAACTGCCTTTAGATCAGGCTTCTGTGTAATCTGTCCTTTGCTGTATTTGAGACCTGCAAGGGCCCTTCTCACACCTCTGGACATCATGGTGATGTTGTGTTTGCCACCAGCTGCAGCCACAGGGTGCGAATGTGGGGTTACTGATGTGGCTGGTTATCTTCCTGACACCTAGTGAAGGCGTCATGAAAGTCGGGTGCTGTTGGCCTCCCACTGGAACAGCTCCCAGCATGCTCCGAGCCTTCCTCTCATGGTCTCCATCAAAACCCTCCTGTTCCAGGGCTCATTTCTTCCTGCTCCTGCTTTGTGCTTTCCGAGCATGTCCGATAAGCCATTTGTTGTCAGAGCTCCAAGAGGCCAAGGACCCAGATGCAGGTCCTCACTCTGCTATTTATGATCTGGGATCCCTGGGCAGTTATCTTCCTCTCACCTGGCTTCTGTATTCCTATCTGTAAAATGGGAGTGGTGGTGCCTGACCTGTGTATCTCACAGGGATACCCTGGGTTCAGCTGCAGCTATGGATGTGGGCTTGGGAAACTTTAAAGCGCCATATAAATGATTGTTGAGATCCTCAGGGGTATGCTGTCCTTATTCATTAAGCTCAGATAACACTGCACATGAATAGGGTGGACCTCAGTGGACTTCAGAGGTGGGAATTCTAGAAATGTCAGCATGAAACATTTAATGAACCTCAGTTTGCCCCCAAGAATACCTACTATGGTTCTGCTACTAAAGATCCAGTCGTATTTCTGATACTAATAGCCTCCTTGACTCAGTGTTGGATCTGACCCACCCTGGGATCTGCCCAAAATTCTGTTCTTTTTTTTTTTTATTATTATTATCAAAATAGGAAGCTTCTTTGGAATTTTCTCCCTCTTTCATGTAAACATTCCCTGGGCTGGGCACTGGATGCGTCTAAAGCAGCCAATATTGGGCTCAGCTCAGCCCTCCTGTCACATAAGGGGTCGCATTTCATTTATACTCCAGTGCGGATCACCTCTCTTGCCCATCTGGTCAAACTCACCTGTTCAGCACTCTGCACTGGCTCAGATTCTTCTGAGGAAAGGCCTTTGTCCTCAGTGCTGACAAGCAGCCCCAACTCTCTCAAGCCAAGAAAAACATTTCCATTGGCCCCCAAGGGGTAGTGTCCAAGTCCAGCGTGGCTCCAGCCTGAATCGAGCAATTAAATCCGCGTCTGCCCCTGCCCCAAACCTCAAAAATGTTAACATCTTGCACGTGTCAAAGAGGGTTATTTATGAAACTATTTGCTTGTCAACCCCAGGAGGACATTCTGTACTTTTTTGCTGGAATACTGTATATTTATGAACTATGGCTCGAAAACTAACTTTGGCAGGAATATTTATCAGAGAAACATTCTATCTGCCCCTTGCAAAGCACAGCCTGCATTCAGTCACCAGGGCAGGGTCCTGGTAGAGAGCTGGTCATGGCTTGGCGCTGCCAGGAATGAATTCCAGATGTGTGTTTCTTCAGGGGAAGGATTTCAATTTCAGATAAGAGGCCCTCTCCCTCCCTCCCTCCCTCCCTCCCTCCCTCCCTCCCTCCCTCCCTCCCTCTCTCTCTCACTCTCTCCCCCCTCCCCATTCCCAATTTTGAATAATTAGCCTTGAACATTTAGAACATGCAGTCTATAGTATTTGTTGCCTCCTGCACTTGAAGCTCTAGCACCCCTCAGCCTTCCCTGACCTTGTAAAGTCTCCCAGTTTGGAGAGCTAGCTTCTGATCTACCAGCTTTGGGATCTGGTTATCTGTTCCTTGCATGTGACACACAGAGAGCCTCTTGGAGAGCAGGGAGGTTGGTGTGATGTGGGATAGACTCTAATCTGGGACAGTAAAATACCCACAAGGGACTGATGACCCCAGCCTTCCCCAAGGACAGCACACTTGAGCTAGTGCACCTCCAGCATTTCCCCATGTCAGCTTCATCAACCAATAGTCTTCTGCTGATAGGGATGTGAGTTCATCCAACAGCTCAAAGGGTTTCTTGCTCTCTCTTGAGCTTGGGCAGTAAACTTACTTATTTTTTCCACGCTCTTCAGGCACCCAAGGGGAGAGTGGTCTGTGTGTGCGTGTGTGTATATTATTCAGGGACAGATAAAGGAACATGTATCTAGGGACCTAGAGAGACCCAGAGGAACCATGAAGAGATCTACAGACTCAGAGGTGACGTGTAATTGATCCTCACACAGTCTCGGCAATGTTTTCCCATAGCTGGAATGCCTGTATTTTTATCCTTAAAAGCCTCTGAGCCTTGATTAAGGGCTTATTCTGAAAAGTTTTGACCTGTAATGAAACACCTGGTAGATATTCTTGGAGACGAAGTGAAATCCTTTAGCTACTTTTTCTTACCATGCCATATAATAGTGATACTAAATTATTATCATCGCCATTTATCAAATACTTGGCTTTTAGCAAACTCAAATACCAGTTCTCAGAAACTCTAAAGATTTCATCATCCCTGTTTGCAGGTAAAAGTTGCTGCGGCATAGAGAGGTTGAGTAGTTCTCCAGCAGCCACACGGCTCATTAAAAGTGGAACTGGTATTTAGACCTGGAAGGCCCTGGCTCTGTGATGGGAGGCAAAAGAGATAAGAAGTAGAAGGAAGGAGAGAGAAGGGAAAGTTAAAGCATAAAGCAGGACCATCAATTCCTGGGAGTGTGGTGTTGTTTACCCCCAGCTGTCCTCCCAGCTGCGGCTGACCTCCTTGAGTGATGCACACTGCCTGGAGGACATGCCCCTGTGTGGAGGTCCCCAATCTGTACATCCAAGGGTGCTCGGGGGTGGAAGGTCTCTGTGGGAGAGGACTTGTGTCATCCTTGGTCTTTTTGGCAATGGAAACATCAGCAGATCCAGCAGGAGGTTACTCAGGGCCAAGTCAGGAATCTAAAATCACTGAAAGCCACTGGGGCTGGTCACTGGAACTCAGACTCCCCTGAATGTCTCTGTGCCCCAAGGTCAGGGTACAGATTTAAGCTGTGTCTCTATGCATTCCTCTCCTGCCCCAGCCTTAGCCCACCCCACCATGGTTGGCGCCTTGCCGAAGGATGCAGTGCCTTCTGGGAGAGCCAGGGCCTGGGGCCTTGGGTCATAGTCCAAGCTGGAGAGGCTGTGGGAGGGCCCCCAGGGGTGTGAGGGCAGCCCAGGCTATAACTGCCAGGCCTGGGCACAGGCACAGAGCCCGCGAGCTCTCAGACAGCAGTGAAGACAGGGAGGGAGGACCTCTTGAGGGAATACCTGGGAAGCCTCCAGGCCTTGGTGGGGAGGGAATGTGCCTGGAGGCTTCATCCAAGCTTGTGTCATGGAGTCACCAGCACTGAATTTCTGAGTCTCCATATCCTTGTGAGTTTGAGCAGAGAGGGTATGAGTGTTGTCCCAAAAGTCCCATTTATTAAGCCCCAGGTGGTTCTAACCCTGTTATGCAGATATGTGAACTTAAATATATCTCTTGAACCTGAGAAATGGGAAGAACACTGTATAATCTAATAAAGATTAGTAGCTAGAAGTCATGTAGTTGAACTCTTAATTCAGTCTCCTTCACTGCCTAGATGTATGACTTTGGTTGAATTACTTAATCTCAGTTTCCTAGTCCTTAAACTGGAAATAATGAAATACCTCCTCCATAGAGCTGTTGTGAGGAGAAACTAGACCATGAATATAAACAAATTTGGCTCCTGGCACATAAGTGCTCAGTCACTGTAAGCTTTTTATTGTTGTTATTATCAATTTAACTTCCTGGAGATGAAATAAAACCGTGAGAATGTGCTTGGGACACTGTATATTCATGTGAGGAATTATGAGTCCCTATACACAGATGGGTGAATTACGTTCAGAAATGTTACCAGATTTAGCGAAGCTGCATAGCCAGGCATCACTGGTTTGGGAAATGAACTTATACTGGAGATTATAAGAAAATCGCTCCCAGGCTGACCCTATAAAAGGAAAGTTTATTTGCTGGGGAGGGAGGTGGGCAGGTAGAAGAGTCTGGGAAACAGCAGGATGCACTAGACTGGGCAGATTGACTACAGTATGGGAGCCGTTAGACCATCCCAGGAGGATGAGGCCTTCAGAACGTACCTTGTACCTTTGCCAGGCACCCAATGGCCCACCCTTGCTCAAGGCAACTGCCTAAGGGAAGGACTGCTACAAGTTGGGAGGAATGAGTTTTTCAGATTTGGACTGCATCCCAGCCACTGGGGATGAGTGGATAGAGCAACTGCATTGAAGGTAGAGAATCCTAAATTCAGATCCACTCTTAGCTACTTCCTCACTGACCTGGGGCAACTTGACCTTTTTGAGCCTCAGTTTCCTCAAGCTCTAAAGTGTTGATAATAAATGCCTATATTATGGATTTGTTGTCAGAATTAAAAGTAAGTAGTAGGTGTTAAACTTATAAAATAGCTTCTCCTTCCTGCTCACATCAGTGAAATAGGTTATTGGACAAATCCTCGAAAGAGAGGGAGGGAGAGAGAGGGCCGTCTGCCTTTACTGATGCCCTGAAGGCTGAGTACTAGATACTTGGAGGCACAGGGTCAACTTCCAGTCAAGATGGCAGAGTGAACTGAGACAAGAAGCCCTGCCCCCTCAATTTAGAAGTATCAGACTAAGTATTATTCTTAATTTTTAATAAAATATATTGGCTGAAAATTAAGAAAGAAAATCTCCAGGTGTCAGGAATGAAGAGAGATGCCTCTTATTTCACGAGAGGCTGGAGGTCCTGGGCGTAGATCGTCCTAGGGGCCCATGGCTCCCCAGAGCAGTGGCCTTGGTACTGTGTAAAATTCTCCACCAGCAAGAGTCACTGTCCGGTGCTACTCTTAGAGAAGCAGGAACGTAGACTTGGACCCTGCAGAAAGATGAATCCTGAAGTGCCCAGAAAATTTCATTACCCAGAATCCCTCACTCTGCTGCTTTCATTTATTCCAGGTCTTATCATGTATATTAGGAAATGATTGTGCTGACCTTTCCTTTTATCCATAATCACTCAGAGTGTTTAGCCTTTTTTTTTTTTTTTTTCTGAGAGAGACCCTTGCCAGGCCAGGAGGAAATACTCTGATGATGGTTTTAGAGGATCATGAGCTTCTTTCCAGTGCACCGCTAAAGACTGTTTACAGGGGGAAATATGGAGACAAGGGCTTTCGAGGTAAAGAGCATAAGTCAGAGTCAGAGAAGGAAGATGGGAGATGGCCAGATGACAGTCTCAGGGGGAGGGAGGGTTTTTCAAAAGAAGGGAGGGCCCCCAGATTCAAGTAAAGAAGACATACCAAGGGCTCCATTTGAGCCACACTGGATTAGCTGGCCCTGGTAGGATCTGAGGACACAATGACATGATCAGAGCTCTGTGGGGAAGAGAATTAGTAAAAAGCTCTGTACCTGCCACACAATGTGTGATTACTAGGGCCATGTGAATTTAAGATGCAAAGAGAAACTCACTGCTCAGAATATAGTCCTACAAAGGAGAAGACTGCAAATGCTTACTAATAAGAATGTTGCTTTTAGATTCATGAAAATGCCCTCAGCTTAAATCTCCAGCTGATAAAGAAATTTCCAAGTCATTGATGTTGAGAGTAGAATAATGAAAATGAAATAAAATGCTGCAGTCTGAACCCTAGCCTCTACCATTTATTAGCCATGTGGCACAAGCACATCTCTTCTTACTTCCAAACCTGTTTCTTCACCTACAAAATGGGAATGATAATAGTGTCCACTTTGTTAGGAACATTGTGGGAAAGAAATAAAACTATGCATTATTCAAGTTACATAAAATTAAAATGATGCACTACAGTGATGGTTCACTATGAGCCCCAGATAAACGGCTGTGATTCCGGCAAGGCTGCTTTTTCAAGATGCCCATCAGCTGTCCTGTCACCTTGGATGACTCTACTTTGCAAATTTGAGTTTGTCAATATGGTGGTTGAGTGTATATGAGCCCTTTGTAGACAGCTTAAGACTGAATCCCAAGTCTGCCACTTACCAAAGGAGTGAGTTCAGACATGTTATGTCACCTCACTGAGCCTCTTTTTTTCATCTATAAAATGGGAGTGATGATAGTACCTACCTCATAGCAAATTGTCTGAAGACAGTTATTCTTATAAATATTAGGAAGGCAAGGTTCCTTCCTCTGCTCGGCTTCCCTCAGTGGACTTTAAAGAGAAGAATCACCACACTCATGGCGGGGATTTTGCACTCAGTAGTTGTCAAAGGTGTGGAGTCTCCTTTTTGCACAGACTGGATTCATCACAAATTGACTAGGTCAGGAATTCCAGATACAGTGTTTCAGCATGCACCTGCAGGCCATGAAAAATATAATGGGGATTCACAGCCCCCTCCTAAACTGCATATTGTTGCCAAAATATAAAGGACAAAAAGACATCCATATTGGGGGGGAAAGATTACAATAAAGATACTTGGGTTAGAAAAAAGCACCTACTTCTCAAGTTCACAAGAATATCCCTTCAGTGCATATAAAACTGAAAGTGGTTAAACATTGCTAAGAACCAAGCCCCCGAGTTGGCACAAGGACGTTCAGTAGAGGAGGTGATGTGTAACACCTGTGCCACAAGCCTGGGGCGTCAGTGTGGTGGCATCTAAACCCTGTGCACCAGAAAACAATTAAGTCCTAATGCCAGAGCAGTTTTCAATTAGAAAATGCAAATCATTTTCATTTAAAGATGGTGAGGAAGTGTTTTCATTAAAGTATATTTTAAATACCAAAACAGAAAGAGGGGGCAGAGGAGAAGACAAAGGCCAGACTTGGCTCTGCAGATCTGAGCTGTGGGTGTCCTCTAGGTCAGACCCAAGCAGCTACTCCTTTCCCACTGCCCTTTGTACCCTTTCCTTTTCCAGTGTGAAAGGAGGCATGATGAGAATCATACACCTTAAAGCCATATCCTAGTCAAGCAAATTTCAGGTCCTAACATCCAAATGACACTGACACGATCGCTGCTTCAGAATCACCACACAGTGATGATGAGCACATCATTACAGGGGGCAGCCCAAATACCGGCAGCTGAAATCATAATATTATTAGCGGCAACAAGAAGAAGGAGGGGCCCGGGATTACCTAAGGGTAAAACCAGTCTGCAGTAAACAATCGGAGCTAAGTGTCTAGAAAGGAGAAGCTTCCATTTCTGTGCCCACATCTCCCATCCCTTCAGAAATCCGTTTCAGAGAGACGAAGACATAAATATAGATTAGAGCTTGAATAAGTGGCGAGTCAAAATATTTAATGGACGGAATCTCTGATTGAGACGCCTCTGATTGCAGTTGTAATTGCTCCTTTTATGCTTAATCAGCTTCCCGGGCAAGACTGGGAAACCAAGAAGTCCCTAATGCAGCAGCCGGGTTCGGGGCTCCTTTGCGTCATGTGACTGTGTTGTACCAGGGTCCAGCCTCCTTCGTGGAGAAACAGAGCTGAGGAAGAAATGTGAATGTGTCAGTAGGGATGTTCATAGTGATGTTTAAAGCTAGGGAATAGGCAAGTCAGGCTAGAAAGCGATTTAGAACCAGAGGTGAGGGAAGACAGACCTGGTATCAATCCAGCCACTTAATGTGTGACCTCAGACAAGTAAATGAACCTCTCTAAGGCCCAGGCTCCCCACCTATAAAATTTTATGGTGCTGTTGAGAGAATTAAATTAAAACATTGATATAAACCATATAGCACAAAGCCTGGCACGTAGTAAGTGCCCTGTAATTTATTCATTCAACATGTGTTCAGCCAACAAATAAACAATGACTCAATATTTTGAATGGAAATCTCAGGCCCAGGAGACAGGTGCTTGGCCAAGGTTACTCATCTAATCATTAGAACTCATGGGTCCCAACTCCTAGGCCAGTGCTGTTCACTGCTCCCCTGACCAGGGAAGTACAGTCTCAATCATTCCTCCAACACTTAGGCTAGCCTAGCCATGGCGAATCAAGCCTGCCCTATTTTGGGGGACGGTCACCAGCAGAGCATAAGAAGTGAGTAAGATTTTGGTCCACTTTCTGCTTTAGGGAATTTGCTGCATTCTAAGCCAGGTAGGAGTAAGAGGGCAAGAAATCAAGCAGACAGCAGATGCTCAGAAGCTAAGACACTAACTGTCACAGAGCTGGAGAGACAAAGATTGGAGTTCATAGACACAAGGATGAAGGGCCTTTGTAAACCCTCCAGGCTTCCAGTTAAGACCAAGAACTGGAAATAGACAAACTCCCACTAACTCAGTTTAGACCCATCTCCACCACTGATCAAATAGGCAGCGGAGGAAAATTAAGTTTCCCCTGGAGAAAAGGAACACCATCTGGAACCTCCACAATTGTCACACAGAGGCCAGCGTTTTCCTCACTGCAGCCCTGAGCAGTCTATTGACTTCATAGAAGACCTAATGTGAATTCCACAGAAGTCTGAATCCCCTTGGACAGGCCCAGGCAGATCCCAGGAGCAGAGCACAGGGTGGGGAGGGGAATCCAGGGTGACTAGACAAAGATGAGAGTTCAGCTGCTTGGAATTTCACTTTGAAAATGGAAAGCTGCCTACTGTGCCATCAGCACACAGACATGGAAACTCTATGCAGAGAGCACACAAGGCAAATGTCAGCAAAGAAATGGCTTCCCTTTTGACCAGCTGTGAAATGGGCTTCAGGTTATTAGAATAGTAGTACAGCTGGAAGGGCCTTGGAAATCTAAGCCAAACCTTGAAAACTTTTGCTTTTATTGACTGACTCCCCAGCATGGAAAATGATCCTCCCATGTCCACACAAAACATTGAGCTCTTTCTTAAACACATATGACTGGGCTCCTCATCTAGCCAGACTTTTTCCCAGTGTCACTGCCTCAATGAAGCTCTGAGCTCAGCCGACTCTAGCCAGCAGCCCATCAGCACTGCAAACAGCTTCAACAAGACTGTAAATGTTATGTTAGACATCAGGTGATACCTTGATTTGCCTCAGCAAAGAGAGCCCTACTGGGGGATTATAATGGGATTCCCTTGAAATTAAATTCTTCATCTCCCAAGGCCACCACAACAATTTCCATGTATAGTGTTGTCCTAATAAATACAAAGGAAGTCATAATTCACTGCTATTATTTAACATAGTCGTGATGTTCTGCCTTTTATAAAGCCACTTGCACAGGATGTTTTCTATCAAGTAACAGCTGGCCTTTAGAAAACACAAAGCTGGTGCTTCCATCTGTGCTGTTACCCTGAAAGTAGGGACACAGCCTCAGAGTCTGGGAGAAGAGCAGCCCACGAGGTGGCAGGAGGGCCAGGGTCTAATCCTTGTTTGGGCACTTTCTGATCTGGATGCTTTGAGCAAATCTCTTGAGCTCAAAATAATGTGAACCACTGTCCAGTTCTGTGCTAAGAGCTGACAGGGCTCCTCTCCTGTCGCCTTCTTGACAAGCTTCTGAGGTGGGAACTAAGGAAATGAAGGCTTAACGGATTTTTGAGTTGCGTAGGGCCGTTGGAACTGGCGTGACAGCTGGGATTCAAACTCAATTATAGGACATTTGGTTCTAAAACTAGAATCTGTATTGTGTTGTGTTGTGTTTCTTTTTGTTTGTTTTAACCAATGTCTTGTTGCCTTGGCTTCCTCATCTGCATGCAAGCCCAGTGTCAGCTGAAGAGGCCCATCCCTCAGACATCTAAATAGCCTTGACTCAAGCATTGCCCTGTCCACTGCCTGTGGGAGGCCATCATTTCTCCAAACCCTCAAGTACATGCCTTGTCATGGGGGCCTTTGATGTCAGATCTGCAATGACTTTCCCTCTTCATCCCACGCCAGCATTCCAGGATGAGAAACTCAGATCCTATGCATGCAGAAAAAATTAGAATTACAACTAGGAGTCCATGGGTTTAGTGACTTTAAATTAATCTGAGAGGTCACGGGAGGACTCACAGCACACAGTTCAACCACCACCACACTCCATCTGGCCAGCTCTCTCAACTCTTCTTCTCCTTCTCCAAGGACTCCAAAAATGTCTTGAGTACAGCAGTTCTGCCCTTTCTCAAAAGCATTGAAGTTGGCCAACATTCATGGACTGTAGGGACTCACCTGGCCAAGCAGGTGCATTTAACTAAGCATCATCTCCTAGCACCAGAGCTTCTCTAAACAGGAGTCTTGGGCATCTGCTAAGCACACCAATCTTTTTCTATACATTATATGCAAAATGTAATCAGGATTCCCAAAGTGGGTTCTCTGAACCCCTAGGGTCGTGAACTATTTTCAATATTTCCAAAACCCAGATAAATACTATGCACTTATTTGTAAAATGGTACATACAATGTCAGGTGTCTTTGGGGCTTGAATTATATGAGTTCTGTGTGGTATTTGTGGTTTGGTCATCTGATCAAAAAACTCTGAGAGACAATTATTTTTGTTTCTGGCTAGGTAAAAGAGCTCACATAAATCCCATATTACTTAACATTTGTTCATTTACTCATTCAATAAACATGCACTGATCACTCACTCTCTGCCAGGCTCAGGTATTCAGTGGTAAACAAGATAAACTCCCTGCCTTCAGGGTGCTGACAGGCAGTAAATAAACAAATACATCTGCATAATAGTGTTAGATGGTGATTTAGGGACTTGAAATTAGGGAATATATGCCCATGTAATTTCCTCATTGAAATCCAGTTTGAAGAGTTCTAATTGGTTTTACAAGTCTTTCTGCAACAGTTTTAACCTAGAACACACTCCATCCAAGCATGTGAATCCAGGTGAGAACTTGTATCCGGCTTCACTGGATTATTAAAATGAATTTATTTTGCTGGATGTATGATGCTACTTCAGCAAATGCTATAGGCTGCACAGTTACATGGCTACTTCAGTACCTGATTTGCATATAATACAGCTTGGATCTTAATTTAGACCTGGGTGCCAAAGCCTTTTCCACAGAAAGGGAAGAGGGCAGAAGAAGTGAGTTCACAAAGAGCAAAGCTCCTGCACATTCCTCCCTCAGGCTTTAATCTCCACAGAAGCGCAATTAACCAGGCAGCGCCTGCCCACTACTTTCATCACCCTCACTCAGAGACAAGCTTTCTCTGGGTACAATCAAGTGCTTTCAAAGCTTAAAAGTCAGGGCTTTTCAGTGAATGTAGCTTGTCCATTTCCATTTCATTCAGAACATGAGGAATACAGATTGTTCTTTGCCAAGTGGATAAAAAGTGGGGGGGGGCAGGGAAGACAAAAGACCAAAGAGAATCTATATTCCAAGAGCATATGAGTAACTCTGAGGAGATGTTTAAATCTACAGGACTGTGATCAGCCTTTGAAGATTTCATAGACCCATAGAAGGTAGGATAGGAGAGACCAACAGTCCAATTCCATGCTGCTACATAAGGGGAAACCGAGTCCCAAAAAGGGAAAGCTGGCTTCCTAAGGCCACATGGTTGCTTGGTGGCAGGGTAAAGACCAGAATCCTGACCCTCTGCCAGTGCCCTTTCTGTCATACTAGATTGTTTCCATAGTCTCTTTCTTCATTTATCCCCTTCCGTGCTGTTTTTATAAATTTTTTCCTGCACACAGAATCCTAACCCTAAAATTCTCTAGTTTTCAAAGACCAGCCTCTATTCTATGCGCTTCAAGAAGTAAACCCAGTTATTCTAGAAATAACTTCCACTCCATTCTCTGAAATCACAACATTTTTAATGAGTCATTCATTTGTTTGTGTTGTAGCTTGCAAGTGGCAATTTACAATTTAAATTGTCCTAAGTAAAAATCAAAGGGACAATTTGTTAGCTAGAAAACTGAAAAGTCCAGGGGTAAACCTCACTTCTGGCATGTCTGGATCCTGAATGACAGCATCAGGACTCAACCCGATTCTCCCCATCTCTCTCCTCTGGGTGGGTTCCTTTCTCGAGATATCCACCTCGGGATGGCATGATGGCTGTCAGCAGCTCCATGTTGAATCTTGTCCTCTTAACAGCATCATCAGGAAGCAGAGTCTCTTTCCCAGCAGTTCCAAAGAATTCCCATATAGGAGTCTTGTCTCACTGGCTCTGCTTGACCATGTACCTGTTGTCGGCCTGCTGTTCTCACCTCCTCCTGGACCCCAGAGATAACTGTCATCATTAGATGGTTGTGGCACCGGCATGGGGATACTTGGTTAACTTATTACATAACTTGTGGACAGTGCAGCATGCTGGCGTTACTGGTGAACTAAAAACTTGAAAAGACTTGATAAAGTTATTTTTGGCAATCATGATGCTACACAGTTTTATAGTATAATGCCTCATGGGAGGCTTCCTGAGACATGTCAGGACCTCATGGTTGATGGACCCCATTCCATCACCACTGACCCAAGAGTATCTTCCATGGGGAACTGGGGCTTCTAAAGAAGTTGAAGTCTTTATATCCCACAGCCTGTTGTTGTCTCCTGGTATATTCCTTTGGTAATATATCCTTTGAGCTTATCAGAGTAATCTATAATTTCTGTAAGAGTTTGGTTCAGAGAGAGCATTTTTGACAGATTTCTGATGACAGTCTGCCCATCTCTGAACAATCACTGGAATGCGATGCTCCGACTGGTCTGGCCTAGGTCATATCACTTACTTAAGCAGCTTCAATGGCCACATGGCAGAAATGTCTAGAGTGCTGGATTCTTTCATAGTATATTTTTTGCTGGAGAATGCTAAATGCTCCTAAGAGCATGGAGTGTGGAACAGCAATTCCAAGGAAAACCAGGGTCTCTTGCCAGAAAAAGAGGAAATGGCTGTTAAGCAGGGAAGAAAAAATGGTGACTCATTATAAGCAGTGTTCTCTTATTGTTTCATCTGTATAAACCTTGATTTCCCAAACCAATTTTAAGCTCCTTAAGGGTGAAAACAGAGCTCAGTATCTAATCAGTAATCAATACATTCTTCTTGATTAGTCAAAAGCAAACATTTATTTGACACCCACAGAGAACAGATACTATGATGCTTAGAGGGGTCTTAAATATCAGACCTTCTTTCAGATTCGGACTCCAGTTTGGCACAACAAACATTTCCTGGATATCTACCACATGCCAAATACAGTGCTAGTATTGTGATTACCAAGTTGAATAAAATATAATCCCTCCCCTTAAAAAGCCTCATGTAGTGGGATAAGAACAGTAATACCACCATTTATTGAGTGACTACAATGTGCCTATATTCCACATACATTAATCTTAAGTCTTAGCATCCCTCCAAGGTATGACATATTATTTCAGTATGATTTTACTGAGACCCAGAGAACAACACTTAATATCTGATAATCAAGCTTGGAGGCCAAACAAAGCTTTAAGAATGTCCAAAGACACCGGACTAATATGTAGTAGTGTGGAGAATTCTGGTTGTGAGGTGGTTCAGAGTTGGTCCTGCTCATTTAGGTATGTAGACATCAAAATAGTGGGGGAAAGAAAAATCTATTGCAGAAGGACTTTTAGATGCCTCTCTTTTCTGAGGAATTCTGAAAAGCCCTTAAGACTTTATTGCTTCCTGCCACGCACACACCTACCCACACCCCTTTAGTTTTACTTTTGAACACATTGCACCTTCAGTCCTTCTCTATATAAATCACAAAGCCATTCAACTATTAGAGGAGCTCAGTGCCAGATAAATACAATGTATTATAATTATTATTTTGATCATAACTCTTTTTTTCTTTAATGGAGCATTCTTTTTATGGCCACTGACACTACTTCTGGTTGATTAGGCTTTTAGTATTTAATAAGTTTCAATAGGAAATGAGCAGGATTAGTACAGTATCTTGAATAATGAGCTATTAATGTATTTTTAACGACCAAGATATTCCGACAAGAAACTTGTTGATTTTTGTCACTGTAACACTGGAAAATTTATAAGCACATAGACTGGGTGATGTTTTATTATGTGAAGTGTGATGATGTGTTGGTACATTCATACCTCTCTTTTAGGAGCCAGCTTGATTTAGGAAAGTTGTCACAGAAAGAGGCAGGAGCTTAGAGATCAGACTTGAGTATGAACTGCAACATTTTTATAGTATTCTAACCATAAGAAAATATATATATTTCCTGTAGAAGATTTCACTTTTTCTCTTTTGTTCCTTGCTTGTTAGTAGCTATTAACCCATTTTACAGGTGGGCAAGGCTTGTCTTGCTTCTGTCTGGATCTGACTTTCATAGCAATCATAGAATCCATTTACTAGGTTTGTTTTGTTTTGTTTTTAGTAAAAGAGATTATATAACCTCTCTGTGTCTTGGTTTCTTCATCTGTTAAATGGAGATAACAAAATGCATGTCTCATGGGATGTTACAAAAATGAAATGAGATAATTCATGTAAAGTACCACTAGGTTTAGTCTCTAGGCCAAGTCAATGAATGTCCCCTGCCTAAGGTAGTACTCCATGGGGAAATTTTGTATTTTAATAGACTTTAATATCCTACCTGGGTTGTGAGCTCCCTGCAGTCAGGCACTGTATCTTACACATTTTCCTTTTAAGTCCTTGCATTTACACAGTACTGGGCACAGAGCAGAGGACTAATAAACATCTGTCAAAAGACTGCCTCCTAGGTGCCTTCTAGCACTTACATGCTGTGACTAGCTCCAACAGACTTCTCAAGGAGAAACTGGCTCATTCAATGGCCATTCACTATGACATCAAAACTTTTCAATTCCATGGGTAGTCGTAAATTTAATTGTAAGGAATCTATGGTTAGGCACCATCTTTTCAGCAAAAGGTAGCTGCAGATGCTTCCTAGGGTTAAATTTGAAGAGTAACAGTAAATAGAGTTGACCCAAGAAGAGAAGGAAGAAGCCAAGTATGTAGTATGTTTGTATGTAGTGTTTTATTTTAGATGGTGATTTTTGGAAACTAAGTAGACTGGGATATTTAAGGGAGGAAAGAATAATAAAAGGAAAGAATATTTGCCATGTAAGAGAACACTGATGAAGATGATGATCATGTAGTAATTCCCATTTTTTTGAGCAATTACTATATCTGAAGACTATGCCAATCAGTTTACATCTACTGTTTCATTTCATCTTCACAACACTAAAAAGCAAGTGCTATTGTTCCCATTTTACAATGAAAAAGTTAAATCCTTTGACAAAGTCAATAGTCAATAACTAGTAGAGGCAGAATTTGAACCCAATTCTGATGACTTAAAATTGCATATTTACCCAATTCTCTAGCTCAGTCCTCAGCTTCTCCCTTCTGCTAATGCAAACAATAAATTAAATAGCACAAGAAATTACTATATGTTAAGAGATAAGAAAAACTCTTTGTTGCATGGACAGATTTACCTCGCAGTCTAATAATAACAATTGTCAGGGCCTTGTCAAGGGCTAACTGTGGGCTAGAAATTTTATACAGAAACATTGCAGGTATAATATCTCTTTTAGATGAGGAAACCAAAACTCTTGCCACTAAAATAAACTTTCCCAGTTCTCAGAGGTTGTAAATGGCAGAGGATACATCTTAGATACAAGTCATGTTTTTTTCTTTGACCTCTGCTGAGACTATTATACCAGGAAAATCTTTTGTTATATAGAGAGAGTAGTTGAAAACAGGCTATGGGAAAGACATAATACTTTAGCTTGCTTTTCAAGTTCTGAGACTCAGAAGGGTTTGGGGGGTTTTTTGTTGTTTCTTTTTTTAAGAAACTATTCAAAAGCGTCTCTCCAGTGTTTGGTATTTGGGTAAGGAATGCCAAAACAACCTCGTTCCCTTGAGAATGTTCTCTCTATTAAAATCTCTATGGAATTTCAGGCAAAATTTAATCCATATGTTTCTGATTCATTTCCCCAAACATATCACCATGTTTTGTAGGGCCCATTTAAAGTCTATGACTTTTGGAATCACTCTGAGCTACTTGTCTTTAAAGCAGGATGCTATATTTCCCATGAGGGCAGAGGACTTGGCCCTCAGAGGGAAGAGAATGTTTCAAGCCCCAAGGTGCACGTAGTTTCCAAGCCTGACTGGTATCTGCTTCTTCACCCCTCTCCTGGAAGCCTCGGCCCCGTGAAACTTCGCTCACTGCACAGAATCAGACTCTGCTTCGTCTCTCTTTTTTCTCCAATACCCTGTTCAAAATTCAGTATAGCATTTGAATCTAATATTTCTCTCCCTGAATTGTTTTGAACAGCACCGAAGCTTATTACACAAACAACAAAAATGCTTTCTTTAAAAGATAAAGAATAGAGACTGTGTTAAAAAGTAAAACATTTTTATTTTTTCCAAGTTCCCTCCCAATTCTTTTTTAAAACATATTCACAATTTTTTACATAGCTGTAATCAAAGTGGAGATATGATTTTATGTCATGCAAATTTTACTTAATCGTAAATATGTTTCTTGGTTGCTACTTGGTCTTAGTTGTTTTTAATGCCTGCACAATATGCCATTAATTTGATGTCCCATTACATAAGTTTAGAATTTCAGAGTTCCAGAGTTTCATCATTTTACTATGGCAAACAGACTGACCATCCTGGAAACAAAACTATAAACTCTAGAGAACATGTTTTAAAACAACTATTAGAAGGCTCCAGAGAGTGAACAAAAGTAGGCATATGTTGGAAGAAAATCAAAACTTGGGCCCTAGCCTATTTTTCTCAGTGGTTAGAGCGGACTGAAGGGTCCCAGGTTTGATTCAGGCCAAGGGCACGTATCTCAGTTGCAGGCTCTATCCCAGGCCTGGGTCAGGACAGGTGCAGAAGGCAACCAATCAATGTTTCTCTCTCTCTCTCTCTTTCGTGCTCTCTCTCTCTCTTCCCTTCTCTCTCTCCCTTCCACTCTTTCTAAAAAAGCAATGGGAAAAATATCCTCAGGTGAGGATTTAAAAGAAAACAACTTGGAGAAAGGAACCAATGTATAGAGAATTTCCAGTTTTTATAGCTGTACCCTTAGGTGAAACTTAAGTAGTAGTACAACACAAAGCAGCTAAGACTGCAAAGAAAGCCCACTGTCTTTGCAGCCTGAAGAACCAGAGGATAGAAACTAGACAAGCACAGCTGCTAGACAGTGAGAGGAAAAAAAAGACAGACATGTACAGAAAAGAGAGGTCCAGAAAAAGGGTGCTTCAAATCCTATGTAAAAACCCTTCCCAAGTATCTGGCTAACCCCTGCACCATGCATGTGCAAAGCAGAGGTACAGCATCTTACAGGAAAACCAAACCAAAATCTGAGCTGCCACCCATCACAGGCAAAAATTTGCAGTTTGAGTCTAACCAAGGAAATCAGTTGCCAGCTGAAGCAAAAACTTCTACACTCTTTCAGGAAATACAACAGAATCCAGAGTGTTCACAAGGTAGCATTTGTAATATTCAGGATATAATTCAAGATTACTTAGCAGGAAAATGTGAATCATTCTCTAGGGATGACGAAGCTCCAAGATAACCCAGATGTTGACATTACCAAACAAGGAATTTAAAGCAGCTAATATAACCATGCTAAATGAGAATAAAGAAAATACACTTCTAATGAATAAAAAGTAAGAAATCTAACCAGAAATGGAAAATATCTAAATTTTTAAAAAGCATTGGATGGGTTTAATAACAGAATGGAGTTACTGGGGGGGGGGGTGCATATAAAAACAAAATCTTGAAACAAGCCAGAGGAAAACAACACATTACATCCAAGGGACAAATAACTCAAATGACCACAAACTTCTTATCACAAATCATGGTTGTGAGAAGACAAGGGAACAGCATCTTTAAAATACTGCCAGCAAAAAACTATCAATCCATATGCTATATATGTACATAACCCTATATCCAACCTCTTCAAAAAGGAGGCTGAAAGGACATTATCAGTTAAAAGAAAGCCAAGACAGTTAGTTGCCAGTACACTTGCACTACAAGACATGATAAAGGAAGTTCATTTAAGCTTAAAGGAAATGATACCAGAGGAAAATCCAAATCTTCAGGGAGAGATTTAGAGCATAAAAAACAGTAAATATCTGGATAAATATAAAAGTTATATTTTACTTTTAATTTCTTTAAAATATTTATAGCAGTTTAAGGAAAAAATATAATAATTGTCTTGCAGGGTTTATAACATCAGTAGATAGACTACATATGACAACAATAGCCTAAAGGATGGCAGCGTGTGGAAAGCGAGGGAGGTAAATGGAAACGTATCATTGCAAGCATTCCACATTCCACACGAAGTGGCACAATATTAACTCTGATTCAACTCTGAAAAGTAACATATTTACATTGTATTCTCTTAAGAGTAACTACTAAAAGCGTAATGCCGAAGGGTATAACTAAAAAGTGACTAGAGAAATGTAGTAGAGAAATTCTAAAAGATATTGAAATGATCTAAAAGAAGATAAGAAGAATAAAAAACAGAGGGTAAAACAGAAATCAGATACTGAAAAGATAAACCCAAATCCAACCATGAAAACAGTAATTAAAGGTGGCATACTACCAAGGTAAGACGTTCCTGCCAGGGAGAACTAGGTGTAGACTGTATGAGTTATCTTTGTAATTCTTCTGTAACTTGAAAACTGTTTTAAAATATAAATTTTATTTCTGTAAGTGTAATAGATTAAACACTGTAAATGAAAGGCAGAAATGATCGGACTAGAGTATAGGCTATCTGCAGCTCACACTTTTAACTCATTCAGGTTGAAAGTAAATGGATGCCCCATTCACATGCATGGAGTAAATGGCTATACCATGCATACAGTAAGAATACGAAGGCTGGAGCCACTATATTAAATTAAAATTAAACATATTTTGAGACCAAAAAAAAGTAATACCAGAAGTAAGTAGGGACATTTCAAAATGACAAAAGGTCAATTCACCAAGAAGACACAGTAATTACAAATATTATATAAATGCCTAATAAAAAGCTTCAAAAGACATGAAGCAGAAATTGAGAGAATCAAAGAATGAATAGAAAAATCAATAATTATAATAGAAATTTTAACCCTGCTTTCTCACTGATTGATAGAACTAATTGGGCACTATGTGGATGTCCCCCATTAGCTTAAACAAACAAAAAAAGCTATTTACATGTCTTCTTCTGTCTTGTTGCTCCACTATCCCCAGAGGAGGGGGGTGCCTTCATCCCCATGGCCCACGATGACTCATCACCACATCCTCACTCTCTCCAGTAAGAAGAGGAAATGGGGAGGGAGCATGTCCTTTCCCTTTTAGAGCACCACCAGAAGTTGCACGCATGTTTCTGTTCATATCTGGCTGGTTAGAATTTAGTCACATGGCAATTCTAAGCTGCAAAAGAAGATGGAAAATATGGTCTTCATCCTCTGCAGCCCAATGCCCAACTGCAAGTGAGGGGTTTTATTACTATAGAAGAGAGAGTGGTTATCAGGATATACGACTGGAAGCCTCAGGCACACCCCATTTTCATGATGCCTCTACTCGTAGAAGGAAGGAGTTCTTTGAGCCACCAAAAAATAGCTTGTCATATTATGTCCTCATAGATCTTAAAGCCCAAGAGACTTTAGGGGATCACCTGGTGTGGCTCCCACTTCAGGATTCAAAGGTGAAACTGCATTTTACAGGCCACCTCAAAGTTCTTGTGGGAGCCATGGCTTGCTTGCCCATCCTTGCCTCCTCCGTGCCTACAACAGTACCTGATTTATGGTAGAGGCTCAATAAAGCTGGTGCAATGCACATTTCTCAATTTTATTCCCTCATTGTGTGGGAATTTCTGGGTCTGCTCCATTAAAAGCACGAGTTAGAAATCATTTGGGGCCCCATTTGACAAGGAATGTTAGGAATCTTCTAAAGCAACTTAAGAAAGAGCTCTTCTGAAAAGGGGCAGAGAGAAACATCAACAATCTTCCAGTCAGGATGGACTTCATGTAAAACCCTGAGCCACCTTAGCCCCGCTTCACAACTTTCTGTGATTTCAGGCCCTCTCATCCAGAATCATCTCTCACTGGTTTGAAATTCTGCCACTAATCATTTCTTTGGGTTAATTGTTAAAATGCAGATAACTTCTTGAGAGGACAGTGACCCATCACTGTCAGTTAGTAACATCTCTATCAGATTGTAATAAGCAGAGGCCTGAAAAATAGGAACAGTGAGAAGCCAATTGCTTTTTTAACTGTAGTGAGGAGCAGCCAAAAGGAGCAGACCAGAGTGAGGGGACAGGGTGAGTAAACTAGCCCAGCCAAGAGGCACGCTAAGGACACTGGGCGTGAGGGGCTTGGGGGAGTAGACGAGCCCCAGGCTCACAGCTACCACCCCAACTTCCCAGATGGTAGAAGGTGCTAGAGAAGAGGTTTGTAGAAGAGATCAGTGAGGTGAGATATTTATTTAATTAATTAATTTAATAAACACATCATGTTTACTGTGTGCCATGCATCATTCTAAGTGCTTAACAAATACTAACTCGAATTTAACCAGCCAAAGACCTCGTTGAAAGTCAGAATCTGAGAGCCAGCTCCACTAGTTTCTGGCTATGTGACCTTGAACCAGTGACTCATGCCTTCTGAGGCCCATTTTTATCCCCTATAAAAGGGGTACCATAGTGAAAGTACCTCAGAGTTGTTGTGAAGACCCATCAGGCTAAGAGCCAGAGACACTTTATAGACTGTGAAATGTGTTGCAAATCATGACTAATATTATAAGTAAGCCTAGGACTGGCTCCACCTCTAGGGCCAATAATAACAACAAACCCATCCTCATGGGACTTGCTGATCGTCTGTTACCTGCCTGGTGGGCTCTGGAATTGGATGGCTTCGTCCAGGGCCCCATCCCAGTCTACCAGCGGCATGGCTTTAGGCAAGCTGCTCCGCCTCTCAGCGATTCCGTGTTCTCCTCTGTAGAACTAGGGCTAACAGTACTACCTACTTCATAGAGTTGCTGTGAAAACTGTAACAAGACAGTAAAAATAAGGTACTTTGGACAACAACCTGGAGTAAATGTACCATAAATGGTACGTCCCTCTGTTCTTTAAAGCTTCATTGCAAAGCAGATACTATTATTGTCATTGTCCTTATTTTCCATAGAAGGGAGTAGAGGCACAGAGAGATTAGGCCACTTGGCCAGCGCCACATATCTAGGGAGTGATAAGGCTGGGGTTCCTAGATCTGTCTCTGTCTGACCTGGGCATCTTTTGTGGTTGCCTAAGCAGATGTTCTCACTCTCCGTAATGACACACCAGAAACACTGAAGAGAATTCTTGAGCAAAAGAAAGAAGAATTACAAAGATAGAAAAGATATAACAAGCACCTGACTTCTTCCTACCTGCTAAGTTGTTGCAAAAGATGAACACAAACCTTCAAATGTGAATGCTGGGAACTGGAGAGGTCCCAGAAGCCACCTGCCCCCAGCTCCTTCCCAATGCAGGCATGGCACAGCCTGATGGATTATAACCAAATTCATCTCCTCTCTCTCCTGGGCCATCACCTAAACCCTGCAATAAGGTATGATGGAGTGCTAGTCAGTGGAGTGCAAGTGGAAGGGACGTGTCCATCTTCCAGGCATGGCCTATGATCACCTGTTTCCTTCTAACTGCTTGTTGCCATTGAGCATGGTGACCTGAAAAGCCACATATTGAAGATGATGCAGCCACAAGATGAAAGGGGCCTGAGTTCCTGAACCACCACCTAGAGAAGAGCTGCCAACCCCTCAAAAATAGCCAGCTGAGACTTTCCATGAGCAAAATAACTCTCTTTGATGATTGAAGCTTTCTACAGCTTGGGTCTGTTTGTCGCAGCAGCTGGCATAACTAACCAATGCAGGGAGGAGGCAGAGGAAGGAGGGCTTTCTAACGTCCCCGACTATTGGCCCCTTACCCTGTGCTTAAATCTTTTCAGTGGTGGGAACTTATTTCCTCCTGAAGTATTCACTCGCTCTCTGTTCGCTCAGTCAATAACTGTTTACTGAGTCCCACTATGTGCCAGGCTCCGTGCCAGGCATTGAGGAAGGATGGAGACCTCTGCCCTCAGGAAGCGTATTGCTCACGTTAGGGAACAGAAACCAAAGAAGTGAGCAGCAGTGGGCATGATGTTTATTGACTTTGATAAGAAACTTGAAAGAAATAAACAGAGTGATGCACAGAACAGCTGGGGGGATCAAACTTGATTGGGGAAGTGGGGGAGGAGGTCATGGAAGCCTTCTCTGAGGAGGTCGCAAGACCAGCACAATTGGCAGACAACTCCAACTGTGAAGAAAAAACAAAACAGTATGGGCTGTTTTTTGCTTATATTAACAGGAAAATGTGTCTCCTTTCGCTCTACCTCTGTTCCTAATTATATAGTCTAGGGTCCCAGAGAAGTCTATTTTTCTTCATTTCCAGTTGACAGCTTCCCAACATCTTGGATTTGCACACAGCTGTCACATCTCTCCTGTCCCCCAGAGTCCCTCCTCCCCTCCTCCCATCCTCTGCCCCTCCCTCAAACAGCCCCACAGGGCTTAGAGGCCCGGGCACCTGCCCAGGCACATGCTGCAGGTATTAAAAACAGCAAGTAGCTGGCATCAAGGATCCAGGTAAACAAGGAAGTCCCATGCGGAGGCTATATGGACTCCCCCTCCCCCCCTCCAGCATCTTGGGGATAATTGGTCCCACTCCCATGACACAGCTTGTTCATTTCCCCAGGGCTGCTTGCTAACTGCTGGCTCCCATCAGGCGTTGATCCTCTGACACTGTGAGGGAGCAGCAGGGTTAGGGCCTTCGAGGGCTCCCACTGGAAGCCTTCTCTCTCTGTGTCTATCTCTCTCTCACTCTCCAACAATTTATTTATTTTTTTACGTTAAAACCATGTCCTTCTCCCCTGGTTTGAACAACAAAACAAACCCAGCTGTCCCCAGCGTTGGGCCCAAACCGCAGGCATTTGGCTGGAGAGCCAAAAAGGCAGCAGGAAGAGCTGCTCAAGTCTTGCTCCTCAGATTCCTGCTAAGCGCCACTCAGGAGGCAGGGAGGCTGAGTTCCACAAGGCCCAGCCTGCCACTCCTCAGAATTAACCAGGCAGTGCCTCAAGGGCAGCAAGTCCACTCTGCCCCTGAGGAAGCTCACGGAGTCAGAGGCCTCTGCGAGCTCCTGGGGCCTCTGAGTTAGCTCATTGCCCCTGCGCAACCCGCCAGCTCAGGGCCCAGACTGAGGCCTTAGGCCCCCCGCACAGTGTCCACAACTGTTGTTCTTGCTTGGTTTGGAGGTAAAAACAACTGCTGCTACTTGTTTTCTCACACTTTCCACTGAGATCACTCAGGGCAGGACTGAGTCAAGGCTTCCAGAAGGTGTGGCAATATCGGGGGAGCAAACAGTGGTGCTCTAAGCACAGGACACACTGCCCGGCTCCTTCCTTGTCAGAGAAGTCAGAGTAAAGTCATACCGCCTGTGAAACTGGACTTCCGTGGCCTTCACACACCTTGTCCTCTCCCCGGGGTCTCCTCCACTCAGCCTGACCTAGAGATATGGGTCTCCTGACTCATATCTGGCCCTCCTTCCTCCCGTACACACACCCCCACACTTGGTGAGGGAATAAGGCACCTGGGGAGCAAACTTTAAGGAGACGCTCCCTCTCCAGGTCATGCAAGTTCAGAGTCAGCCCTGAAAGTGAGCACCTCCTTAAATTTTGCACCCTAGGCACCTCCCTCGCCTCCCTGCGCTTGCCACCCAAATTTGGCTTTCCATGCAGTTCCCTGAGGAGACATTTTATTCCTTTGATCTCTCTGATCCCCCGTCCACTGGAAAGAATCTATAGATGGCTTCACACTACTATGTAAAAGATCAAATCCAGCTGGGAGAGGAAGTGTTTTTCGTTGTTGTTTTGGGTCAGATAGTACTTTAGTTTGTTGTTGTTGTTGTCAATGCTTAAAATTCAGAAGAGTTCAGAGTTTTAAAATGTTCTGGTTTCTCTTGAAAACGTAGAAACTACAACCCCTTTGGCTGGAGTGGAACCGCCACTGTCTCTTTAGGCCCTTTGGACAGAACCCCACAGTCCCACCTGTGCCAACTCATCATTTATATTACCTTTCAGTCCCTAGAGGCATCTGAAGTTGCAACCTTTGGTCTAAAGACAGAGTATGTCCAAATATAAAGTTGCTTGTCGCTTATGGTGCAAGTGACTGGCAGGTGGGGATGCTGGACCAGGGAGACGAAGGGGGAGAGTTCCTGATTTCCTGGAAATCGGGCCATGATGGCAGGTCCCTGGTTCACCAGCCAAGGTGCACAAAGGATTGACACCTGTAGCTTGGGAGAAACGTTGTGTAACAGCATCAGAAGAGCTGTTGGGACAAAGGGACTAACCTTGAGAAGAAAACAGCACTGACTAAGGGGAGGCCTGCCTGGGCCCACATCTGCCCCTGACTTTTGCATGATGTTGAATACAACTCCTCCTGAGATTCAGATTCCTCATCTTTTATTAAGGAGAGTTCAGCTGGATTATTTTTAAGGTTCCTTCCAGCTCTAACTCTCTTGGAATTAATGCTTACTATTCTTAGGTGGAATTATTCTAGTAAAAGAGAGTCTCAGAATATTGTTCGAGCCTCTCTTAGAAGAGCAATTGAGCGAAGACCAGAAACTGCATTTCACTGATAGCATGGAATTTTGTAACTTTCTTGGCTCTCTCCTTACCCTCTCATAATTTCTCTGATCCTGCTGAGAATGTACACTTAGAGGAGTTCAAACAATAGCCTGGCGCAACCATCTCTTGCCTTAACAATCACTTGTCTGCTTGAGAATTCACTGGGTGTGAAAAATAGTTTGCTAAAGGCTGTGACTCTATTTTAAAAATCCCGGAGGAGAAGAAAGCTTCCTGTCCACACTGAGGGTGGCAATCAAAGTGGATTCAATGCAACAGGCATTAGCAGATATCTAGGCAGCACTTTGCACAATGTGAGCTGCGGGAGGAGACCAGGAACTGCAACCGAAGTAAAGCCCAGTCCTTGTCCTCAGGAGTGTGCAGTAGGGCAGGGGAGGTTAGCACAACGCCTCCAGAATCCAAATACATGACAGAGTAAGAGAAAAGTCTTCCAGACTTATAAAGTGCCCAGAGGAGTCAAAAAAGGAAGCGATTACATAGACCCAAGGATGGAGTAGATGAAGACGAGCAGAAAGGAACACAGGCCCAGCCATTCCTTCATCTACCAAGGGCTAAGGCTCCCCGCGCCGCCCGCCCTGGCCTGAGGCACTGGGATGCAGGGGCTAACAAGACAAGTGGAGTCCTGCCTTCAAGGCACTTACTTTTTAGCGTGGGACACAGACAAGTACCCAAATACATCAGAGAATTTCAGATGTTGTTGGGTGCTATGCAGATATTGAATGAAGGGATTATCATAGAGAGTGACTATGAGATGGACCGAGAAGACTTCTCCTAGGAGGCTCCAGTTAAGCTGTCACGAGATTAACTGGATAACAGCACCCAAATCATCTCCAGACATTGCACATCGCCACTCATCCCTGGGCACGAGAGCAAGGATGCCCCCAGTTGAGAACTGATTTAGACCATCTGATAGCTAATGCCATAAGGCTACTAGGGCTAGTGGGCCTTTCTTAACCCAAGAATCCTACATCCAAAGTGGTCTCAGCCACCAAATCAGAGGCAGCGTGAATGGTCCACTACAGAGAAAAGACAAATGCCCTCTCACAAAATGTTGCTTTACCTGCATATTGTCTGGCATAGCAGGTTTCTGCCACAGCCCCCACCCTACCCTGCTTGAGTTAAGTAACGTGGAGTTGGAGGCAAGGTGATGAAGCCTAGTGGTGGAGGAGATATTTCATTCCAGGGCTATTTGCCCCAAGACAAAGGGCAGGGCAATAGCTCCAATTTGCTCTTTTTAATGCCAGGACCAGCCTCCTGTAATCCTGGTTTGAGATGGAGATAGCAGCATCCGGAATTTATTTGAGTATCCCTGTTGTTTAAGGCAGAGTCTCCACATCTATATTTGTCTATTTCTTTCTTTTTACCATGTTTTTAAAAGATGACAAGAGGGGAGCATAAAGTATGATTTAACAGATACATGCCAAGCAACTACTGTGCATGTCTCCATTATACTCGTCTTTCCCATGGGCACCAGCAAAGACACGGTGCATTTGAGGAACCGCAAGTCCTGGTCTGGACCCAATAAGGGGACAGGCTGCGGAAGAAGACTGAGGCCAGATCTGCTCTTGAATGCCAGGCTAAGAAATTTTACTTTATCTCATAGGGCACAGACAATAGGGAGCCATGGAAGGCTCTTGAGCAGCAGTGTCACTTATTCAATACCTGAGGGGCTACAGGGTTAATATTTACCTTAGGCAGAGCCAAACCCCTGGCCCCACATTTTACCCCAACCCTGTTTCTTCACTGTTTGGCGCAACTTAGCATGAGATGCACAGAGGTGGGAGCCAGGAAGAGCCTCCCTGGGAAAACAAGTGTGGCCTAGCAGTGGCTGCATTGCTCAGGATGGATTCTTGCCCCCAAAGGGTCACAGTGTCTTGCCTCAGAAGGGAGTGGGCAATGAAGCTGCTTCGGTGTGGCTGAGAAAACAGATCCGGGCTTGGCAGCACTTGAGAGCATTTGAGAAGCTTCTTACCACATTTTGTTTTGTTTTGTTCACAGGCCCTTAGAGTAAGCTGCCGAAATAACCTCTGCGGGCTCGGATCCCCCATCACTCTCTGGCTCCCACGAGCTGCCCTTTCCTGACCCAGAACCACCCACAACTCCTCATCAGTGTGGTCATCTTCTCTCCAAAACTGAGCCTAACTACCACAGAGGGAGCAGCGTTCACCAGGTTAGTTCCAGGCAGAGGTGGAGTGTGACTAGAGACTGCCAATAACAACCCCTACAATCATACCTGTGGCTTAGGAGTCCCACAGAGCTGGATACAAAATGACATGTGTCCTGTCATCTAATGGCCAGACAGCCTAATGAAGTAGGTACAATCATTTTCTTCATTTATTAGATAAACTGAGGCACAGAGAGCCACTTGTCACACAGCTAGTATTTGGCAGAACCTAGATTCAAACCTGGTTCTGACCCTAAAGCCGGGTCTTTGGCCACCAATCTTCCATTTCTCAACACTTCCCTTAGGCACTGCCCCTTCCTCTGCCTGCCAGGTACCCATTGCCTTGTACCTGTGTTTTCTCGGGTCAACATCCAGTTCCTCCCAAGTGCAGCTCCTTTTTCAGGAGAGTCAGCGCCACTATGAATTAATCCTGTGACCCTGGAAAAAGTCCCTTCATCTACCTGAACATCAGTTTTCTCATCAATAGAATGGGAAGCCCTGCCTATTTTATAGTTAGTCCTGGTACGAAATCAGTTTGTGTCTCCCTAATGCCTCAATAACCTGTGATGGGCATGTAATCGATAGGTCTTATCCTTATGATGCAGAAGTGATTCACACAGTCAGAGGCTTGAGCCCAGCCGAGGGGCAGTGAGCACCCAGAAGGTCTTCACAAATAGGTTTGAGCAAGAGGTATCTGCATGGGGGCAGCTTGGTACCTGCCAACTCTGCTGGCAAAGCTCTCTTTTGGTTCTTTCCACAGAGAAAGGTCACATTCCATGGCCTGGCAGCCCAGTACAAGGGAACAGCCCTGCCCAGACACATTGGAAAAGTGAACATTAACGGGGCTCTGTTTGTTTATAAAAGGTTATAAGTCTCCAAGTTTTCTTGTTTGTTGCCGAGGCGAGAAGATGGAGAAGGAGAGAGATAGGGTCCAAGGGCAGCATGGAGAGTCCTTGCTCTCATCTCATAAACAAGCACTGTCTCCCCAGGGCTGGGGCCAACAGCTTTCCCTACAGGCCGGCTGTGCACTGCTGTGTTCAGAGCTCAGCCTTGGGTCTAACGGAAAAGGAGCCTGGAAGCAACAATCCCGGGTTCGTGTCACATCTGCTGCATTGGTTTCCTGGAGCTTTTGTGACTAAGAACCACAGAGTGGGTGGCTAAGAGCAACAGAAAGTTTCACAACAGATTTCTAGCTCTGGAAGCTAGAAGTTCAAACTCAAGGTGGCAGCAAACCATGTTCTTTCTAAGACCTGTTAGGAGAAAAATCCGCCTGGCCTCTTCTAGCATCTGATAGTCCCAGACAGTCCTTGGCTTGCGGCATCACCGTCCAGTTCCTGCCTCCCCCTCACATACGTGCTCCCTGTGCCTTCACGTCATCTTCTATCTAAGAGCATTTGTGTCCAAATTTCCCCTTCCTAAAAGGACAGAAGTCACTTGAATTAGGGCCCACTCTCATGAGCTCATTTTCACTTGGTTACCTCTGTAAAAGTCCTGTTTCCAAATTAAGTCACCTTGTGAATTGCTGGGATTTAGACTTTGATGGGGGTGGGGGGAGGGGTGGGGAGAGCACAATGTGACCTATGATGTGCCTTCCTTTCTCACACTAAAGTGGGGGGAAGTGACCCAAAAGCTTTGGATTTGAATTCCAGTCCTGCCCATAACTGGCTTCTTGGTTTTGATGAATGATTTCAAGCACAGTTCCTCATCTGGCTGACTTGGGGAAAAGATTAAATGAGATCATAGAAACCACTAGTTTTATAGATTGAAGTGGCCTCTGAGATCACTCAGCGTTTCACAAAGTGCTCATGAGAGTACTGACCCTACAAAGTCCTCTTGGAATAACAACAGGGACTATGAGACTTCAGAGATTTTCAATGTGCATTAGCAAGGTGAAGGCCCTGAAAAGTCCTGCAGTAAAAAAAAGCCTCTTTGTCCCAGCATCTCCCAATCTCATTTCACATGAAACCCTGTTATTTGGGTGATCCCTGGTAACACTCTCCTGATCACTAATCTGCACTTCAGACATGCTCATCTGGATTAAGTCCTCCAGTTCAATATAAAACCAGGACTTAGACTTTGGTCACTTCTTCATAAACTACCTGCTCCCAAATCCCCAACTCAGGCTCAGCTTCAAATGGAATGCAAACTGAGACAAATCTTTGTTCCCCAGAATGCAAACAACTTTACTACTATTTAAAAAAAAAAAAAGTTTAAATTATTTTTAATACTATGTACTCAGTATATTTTCAAACAACACAGAAAAGTGACTCACCTTGAATCTTCCCACCCCAAAATAACCTGCTAATATGAGATCTTTATTATTTCTGCCACCTTTTGATTATACAAGGCGGTGATGAAGTTTAGGAATGGGATAAGAGCTGGCCCCAGAATCAGTGAGCTCAGAAGCACATCCTGATGTTAGTTCTTGCTCAGATTTTATGCAAGTTCCTTGGCCCCTTGTCAGCTTCCCCTTACCCCTTTAGGGAAATGTGTCTATTGCAGAGCCTAGAGAATGTTCATGTTAATGGCTACCATTTATTGGGTGCCTACTAGGTACACATAGTGTTATATTACAGGTTATCATCATCTCAGAAGTTAACTTAATCTTCATATCTACCTAAGGAGGCAGATGACATCACTGAGACTTTGAGGGTTTAAATGCCTTGCCTCAAGTCTTAGCGAGAGCTGTCAGCAGCAACAGAGTCATTTCCTATAAACTTTGACTCCAGAGAGAACTCAAGGAAAGAGATTTTTCTAGGAGATCCATTTTGCTGGCAAGAATGGTGGCGAGGGGTCTGACTTTTGGTGTGACAATGTTTGCAAGGTTGAGATCTTGGCACAGAGGCAGCGGTGGTTTCCTACAGGCCTTGGTGGGACAGCAGGGGCAGTGATCCACAAATCAGTCCAGTTCTTTGGAGTGTTTTCATTGCATCAGGAAGCTTAGTGTCAAGCCTGGCTCCCCATTTCTCCTAACAATTCTGAGAGCTCCCAGTATCCTCTTGGTAAACAACTTCTCTGCTCAATTAGCCTGAGTCGGCTTCTGTTGCTTGCCACCAGAAACCATGACTGACATATACTATATCCATGAGACAGGTACTTCTCACTACACAGAACTCTAGTGGCTTTACATGTCTATAAAGTCATGAACAGACATAGTCAGTTTCTGATCAATTGTATTTTATCCCAAAGGGAACTTCTGGCCAAAGTTGTACTAATTGGTTTAAACCATACTGACCATATTACCCATCAATGGCTGGATCTCCAGTTCACATTGTATTTTGTGCCTGGAATCTGTGTCAGAAGCCAAAAGGAAACCAGACTTGCCTGAATAAGTCTTCTGAAAGAAGTTTAATTGAAAATCATATTTATCCTTTAATCTAACAATTTTCGAACTTTATGTCTTCAGAACACATTTTTACTCTTAAAAATATTGAGGACCCAGCCCTAGCCAATTTGGCTTAGTGGTTAGAGCATCGGCCCTCAGACTGAAGGGTCCTGGGTTCGATTCCAGCCAAGGGCACCATTAAAATAAAATTAAAAAAATATATATATATATATATATATGACCCAAACAGCTTTTGTATATGTAGGTTATATCTACCCATGCCTACTGTATGCAGAATTAAAACTGAAAACAGTTTTAAAGTATTTATTTATAAATTCATTTAAAAATATATATATTACATATTAACATAAATAATACACTTTTTAAAAATAACTGTATTTTCCAAACAACAAAAAATTAGTAAAAAGAGCGATATTGTTGGACATTCCTGGAAATCTCTTTAATGTCTGACTTAATAGAAGACAGCTGGATTTTCATATTTATTTTTTCTTCACCCTAGGATATTTTTTCCATTGCTTTTCAGAAAGAGTGGAAGGGAGAGGAAGAGAGAAAGAAACATTGATATGAGAGAGACACATCAATTCGTTGCCTCTCACACATGCCCCAACAGGGGATCGAGCCTGCAACGTGCCCTTGGCTGGAATTGAACCTGGGACCCTTCAGTCCACGGGCTGACTCTCTAACCACTGAGCCAAACCAGCTAGGGCTTCACATTTATTTCTGCACCCAGTTTGTTATGTGTTACATGTCATATAGCCTCCAGAAAACTCCACCATATACTTATGAGAGAATGAGAATGAGGAGCAAATATTTTAACATTACTGTGAAAATAGCTTCAACATCACAAACCTCTTGAAAAGATCTCAGGAACCCCCAAGGGTCCCCAGACTACAGTTTGAGAACCACTGCTCTAACCTCTAAACTTTTTCATGCCTTATATCCTAAATCTCAAATCCAAGATACAGTTGATTCCCATGATAGGCCACTTTTCATCCTAATTGTCAGGCTAATAATGTGGTCCCATCCTCTAGAATTATTCTATTTACTGGTCCGTAACCTCTCTGTCTTGAGGTGCGACTGGTTATTAAAAGCTCTGCTCAAAAAGTCAAGAAGCCTGGTTCTGCCACTAACTAGCTGTCCCCTCTGGGCCTTAATTTATCCACTTGCCAAATAGATACTTGTTTACTTCATAAGACTGCTTAAAGATTAAATTGGATAGTAGGCATGAAAATGCTTTTAAACACATCCATGTAATAGGATATTATACAATTATTTTAAATAATTGTATTATTTAGAATGCTTTGGGTTGTCAGTAACAGATAATATGACTCAAATAGGCTTAAATGTATGGACTCATTTAGCTGAAAGGCACAAGCCTCCTGCATGCTTTGATCCAGAGGCTCCTGATGGAGTCCAGGCTCTGATTTGTGTCTCGGCCTTAATCTCAACTCTGCTCTGTATGCCTTCAGTCTCAGCCAGCCCCACCCCCTCCTGTTAGTAACAACGTCTGCTGAATTTCTAATCCCACTCTCTTATGCCACACCACCTGAGGTAAAAGAGAGCATCAATTCCAGAAGCTTCCATGAAAGACAGAAAAGCGTTGTAACTCAGGGGTCCTCAGCAAAGGTCTCCCCTTGGATCCAAACTGGGTCAAGTGCCTATCCCTAAGCCAATCACCAGAGTCTAGGTGATAAGCTGATTGGCTCAATCTAATCAAAGCCTACCCTGGAGCTGGGGGTAGGCTGACTCACCCAAACCTTTTGGCTTGGAAATTCTTCATTGTGCAAAGAAATGAGAAGGTAGGAATAGTTGTCTGGAAGGCAATCAATGAATGTCCAGTACAATACATCACATACCTGAAGATGATCACAACATACTATATAGTAAAAATATAAATATATAGATTAAAGAAGACTATGCCTACTAAAATCCCTATCTACAAAATTCATATGTATACGTACATGTGTATAAATATATATCCTTAGTGGTAATGACTAAAGGATGGGGTTATGTGTGACTGTGCACTATTGTTTGTTTATTAGTTTGTCTTCTGGTCATCTAGTTTTCATATAATAGAAAGTGTAATACTTTATGTAGAAGTTCCATACTAGGACAAGTCTAAGATCTATAAACCTATGAAGCATAATCACTGACCATCCCATTCTCCATTCCTAATACCCGCTAGTCTTCCATCCTCGGACCTGAGGCTGACTTTAGCCCATGTCACCCAGTGGAACCCCCAGACAACAGGCTGAGCCGGTGATAAACGCTTCCAACTGTGTACATTTGCTTCAGGCACCCCTAAAGAATCACAACACCAGGATCTCTTGCTCAGAATAGAAAGCAGTCTATTTTCATTCATATGCAATTCTAATTTTTATTGGTTCTTTGCTCCTCTCCTCCCCCTCTCTCCAAACCCTCCGTCAGCTCCCATGACCTCATCATGATATTTAGAATAATAGTCTTTTCCCACAGGTCATCAGCTTCTAAAATAAATATATTTCCATCAACGGAAGCAGCAGAGTCGCCGAAATTATTATACCTCGGTTCAGAGTCACAAGCTCGTTAAAGACTGATTATTGTGCTTTTCTAAAAAAAAATGACAGTAGAAGGAGAAGGATGATTCTTTTTTATTTAACTAGGGAAAGAGATGCATAGGCAGATTAAAGTAAAAGGCAGCCTTCGGAGGAGGTGGCTGAGGTAGCTATTAGGTAAGAAACTGAGAGAAAGACAACAACGAAATACCACTACAGCCTCGGTAAGCATTCCAGGGGCCTCTGAGTTTCCCTGGAAGACCCCGACAGCAGGGAGGCAGCTTAGTCTAAGGAACAGAACTCGAGAACAGGAATCAGGAATTCTCGATCCCACACTGCACCTATTCCAGGTGGGACCCCATCTACCTCTGGGGGCCTTTGAAGTTGAGTAAAAATCAGAGATGGCAGATGGCTGACATCCCACCACAACCCCTTCCTCCTCCCAGCAGCCCTCCCTGATCCTTCCCCAGGGAGCCCCGTTGCGGCCTGGGAATCAGCACCAGGCTCTAAGCAGCCACTCTCCACTAATTAATGGACGCATGAGGCGGTCTGATTTCCCTGGGCTAACAATTTCTAAAATGCCCATAATATTCTGACACTATGATTTCTCTTTGCTGACCCAGGCTTTCTTAATTTGCTAAATGCTCATAGCTGGCATTTAATTATCAGCCATAACATTATTAGCATCATTCGTAAAAACACCTGAGAGTTAATGAGTGCTTACCATTGAGAGGAGATTAAAACAGTGGTAACACATCTGACTGCTATGCATGTCAGAGGAATGGTCATGGGCAAGAGATGGTCAGGAAAATCCATATAACCCCAAGAGATGGGTCTGGGGTGTTTCAGGGCCATGGACTGGCCCATACAAGAGCATTCCTCTACGTCTGGATGTATTTTAGGTAGAGTGGGCTCAGCCAAAAGCCAGGGAGGCTGTAAAACAGGATCACAATTACTTGAGATATGGACCCAGTGTGAGCAATGCAGGGCATGGTGAAGCCGATGGCGACCAGGGAGAACATGTATGCTCTGAAGGGGTCAGGTACCAGGATGCTCCAAACAAATGCAGCCCTGTGTTTATCTCCGCCCTCCTCCCCCAGCCTCCAGCTGTCCTACCGACTGTCATACGAGCCTCCCCCTTGTTGTCTCCCACTAGGCAACTGGCTGTATCTGCCACAGATTCATGTGTAAATAAAGAGGAGGTGGCATAAGTGGCATAAACTTAGGAACACAGAGCAAAGAGAGATGGGCCTGGTATGATGGGGTGATGAGGGCCTGCTGGAGAAGATGGCATTGGCTCTGGACTTTGAAGGATGTCGGAGTCCAACATGCAGAGATAAAGAGGAAATGGCCCCCCAGGCAGGACCACAGCATGAGCAAAGGCACTGGGGCAAGGAAATGTTGGAGCGGAGGGAAGATGAAGAAGGAAGATTAGGTCCCAGGCAGATCACAAAGGTGCTCGGAAGCTCTGCCAAGGAAGTTGGACTGTATAATGCAGTTCAGGGGATTTAACACTGGCCCCCACTCCCCAGCTTCCCAGGGCAACCCTCCTAGACCTTGCCCCCTTCCTCACCCAGCCTCCCCAGGGAGGAAATGGGAAAGCAGCGAAACTCATCTGATTCTGTCACCTTTTGCTTAATCTAATTCCAGCTGGTACAGAAGGAATATGAACCAAAATGTATTTTAATCCCACCGCTTCCTGTGTTGGGCTAGTTTAAATTATGCAGTCAATCAACAAATTGAGGCCCCATAATGTCCCAGGCACTGGGGACAAAATGGGGGACAAAGCAAAGTAGGTCCTGCCCTCTTATTACTTACAATCTGTTGGAGATGATGATTAAGGAAATACGTAACAAAATAATTACAAACTGAAAGAAGAGCAATAAAAGAAACCATTATGGCGCTGAGACAAGGAAGGGGGGAGGTGGCAGTGATCAGAAGATCAACAGTAGACATGATAGTTAGAGACTAATAGTTAAACAAAGGCCAGAAGAATGAACAGGAACCAGCCAGGTAGAGGGAGGAGATTTGCAGACAGAAGGGATGGCATGTGCAAAGGTCCTGGGGCAGGAAAGCTCCAGGTCTCAAAAAAGAAACTGAAAATGGACCAGGGTAGCCAGGTCATCAAGGAGCAGAGACAATGATTCTCCCAGCAACTGGTATTGACCCATTGACAAGCGGAACACATCTACTTGAACACGTCCCCTGCTGGCCCTCGTTTTATTTTACATCTAATGTGAAATAACTTCCCGAGCATAATGGATACCTCTGTGAAGCCAAATGGTATGAGTTCATGGCCAAAACAAAGGGACAAACAAGCTTTCATATATTGTGGGGTTGAGGGTGGTGGTGGAAAAACAGATGGTTTCCCTGTTAGGAAATAAACTTTCAAGGAGAGAAGAGTATGTCCTTTGAGTTTATTCATGAGTCCACAAATCTCTGCTTTCATAGCCAAACACATCACACCCCGGGAGCCTCAAGATACCAAATATTAGCATCTTTCAGGAATTTCCACTGGAAGGGCAGTGCTCAGTGTGGTAGCTTTTCAAGAGGGAAGGGAAATTTTTTTCAAAAGAAAAATTAAAACGGAAAGTTTCAGTGCCAAGCAGAAGGAAGAATAGTGGAAGAATAAAAAAATGCCTGGCAATTTCTCCAGACCAAGTAGCTATTATGACCTAGAGCAGGGAATTAAGTGACTCTTCCTTTTAAAGGCAAGTCGATGCTCCTAAGGCATTGATTGCGAGTACTGAGACCCTTGCTTCTTGTACAGACACTGAGCTCATCCCCAAAGATTTGGATTCAGTAAGATGGTGATAAGGCCCAAAGATCTGCCTTTTCCACCAGGACCAAGTGTTTCTGCCATCACTGAACAGCGCTGCCCAACTTGGACTGGGGAGAGGACAGTTAGGGTAAGAAGGGAACAGGGCCAGAAGAAAGTCAGAGGTACAGGGACTCCTCGGGAAGTCTGCACAACTCTGAGCTGCGTTCCTATGGGACTGGGGTCACACCTGCCTCAACACCTTGGGCTCCTCACTTCCTTCTGCCCTGCCTGTGATTGCTCTTGTCACTCCCTGCAGATACCCTCAACCCCTCGCTGCACTCCCACTCTGTCAGAGCCTCCTGGTAAAGCCCCAGCCCTGAATACATGTATGTCCAGCTTTCTTCCATGCCCACTGTGGCTTGAAAAGAAGACACAGACAAGGCTTTGGGGCCACAAATGTCAAATCCCTCCCCATGACCTGACTAAGGCCAACTCCTCCACCTGCTTAGGGAACCCCATTGCCTCTCTCCTACTCAGGAACTATGCTGACACTTTTGTCCCCGTGCTCTCCAGTGTACACAGCTGGTCCTTCTTCATTGGATCATTCCCTGGGCCTCCAGACTCTCTGTAGTATCTCCCATCACCTTGGCACTCACAGTCCCTCCAGCGATCACCTCTATTCCTCTGTCTGCCTTGGAACAATCCTTGTCTCTACTTGCTACCCTCAGCCCCTCCCTATGCGTCACCTTTGTCATCCTCTTCAGCCAGGACAACCCTCCGCTCTACAGAAATGGGTTCCTCTAAGACCCCTAGCCGCCTCCTAATACCAATGCACCATTGCACTGGAGGTTAGGATTTCCACATATGAATTGTGAGGGGAAACAAGCATTCAGTCCATAATATATGGTATATCCCCAGTTACATCTTAAAATAGGTAAAATCCATTTGCAAGTTTTCAGTTTAATAGTCATCATGTACCCACTGTGGACCTACCAGTGTGGTAGGTGCTGGGTGCTCAGGTGAAAGTCAGACCCAGGCCCCCTCCCCCACAATCAGACTTAGAGCCTAGCCTGTTGTTCCTACATTGCGATTTGAGAAGACCTCTCTTGGAAAGCCATCTTTTAAAAAGGTGGATACACTGTGTACTATTTCTTTCTCCTCAAGGATTCATGAAGTTAGCTTAATCAAGTTCTAAATTCTAGGGTAGGAAAGCCTGCTCAGCTTTGTTTAATCTCGTGATTCCCCAATGTATTGTCCATGGAGTCCCCATTTTGAAAAATACCAATCTGTATCCTGCAAACTTGCAAACTTGTGTTCCAAAGTACAGCCTGATATAAACAATACTTCACCCTGCTGCTTACACCTCATCCCAAGCAGGCCAGTCACAAGGGGGGCAGGGTCTCCAAGACCCCCCCCTTTCAAAATTGGCTAGGCCTGGAGTCCTCCCTTCCTCTGGTCCCCTTCTTTCATTTCCACCAGACTAGTGTCTTTGTCTGGGCTCGGGATCCTGGAGAGCAATAGCTTAATGTCGATCCAGCACCAGCCCTGGGCGAGTGGATTTCATGTTCACCAGGAAGGAGCTTCCTGGAGCAGACCAGAAGATGGGGCTATTTTGGTCCAGGCAGGCGATAAATCTCAGCGCAGACAGCTGCCCACTCCTCCTCCTGTCAGGCTGCCCTGTGAGATGTTCTCACTCTCTGCCGTCCTCCTGCTGTTCTCGAATGTCACCCTAACTCTGCGGAGTGGAAATAGAGCTGGGGTTACACAACTTGCCTGTGTAATGTATGCTGCCTCCTGCTTCTTTATACTTTCTTTCTGACCAGAGTTACAAGAATCCAGAAGTAGAAGGAACTCGTGTCTAGAGTTCATCGGTCCCGGTACCGTCATTGAATAGATGAGAACTGAGGCACAGAAAAGCCCAAAGTCAGTAATTAGGAGCAGTAGCCCAGGCTTGATGGCGCCAGGTCCAGGATGGTTTCCATCCTATACTGAAAAATCAGTAATAGCAAAGGGCTGGAAACCAGCTGTGCCTGCACAAGCTTTTATGGTGTGTGTGTGTGTGTGTGTGTGTGTATGTATATATATATATATATATATACACACACATATAAATATATAAATATATATATGTATATATATATGGTGTCCCAAAGAAATGTATATACACTTTACAGCTGATGGCTTAATTAATGTTTCTTTCTTTTCAGATTTAATCCATTGAAATGAGTAATCATTCAAGGTGTGTATACATTTTTGGGACACCCTGTGTATACATACATGCATATGCAGAATACCTATGCATATTCTTTTTTAAATTACCAATAGGCTCATACTTACGTTCCTATGACTTGTTTTTGTCTTTTTCACTTGCTAAGGTTTTGATCACCTCCCTCCCCCATGATCGTAGTTAGACCCACCCTGCACATAGTCCCAGTCTCCCTGCCTCAGCTTGGCCCTGCAGAGCACAGCAGTGAGAACAATCTTTCTAAAATGTAAATTGGATCCTGTTACCTTCAGGCTCAGAAACCTTCGATGGCCTCCTATTCCTCTTAAAACAAAGGCCAAACTGCTCAATCTGATCTCCGAGGCCTTAGGTGACCTAGCTTCTCACTCCCTTCTTGGCTTCACCTCTGGCAGCCACAAGGACTTCTTTCAGTTCCTTAAAGACACGCGGCTGTTTCCCCAAACCCCTAACCCACTTGGGGCCTTCTAGAGTGCTCTTCCCTCTTGTTGACATACCCCCATGCATGCACATACATGTATGCACACATGCATGCGTGCATGTTCACATTTGCACACACACACATACCTCATTTAGTCCTGAAAGCTCAGCTCAAACATGACTTCTGTTTTTCTTGACACCCCCTCCACTCCAACCCCATTCCAAACTATCAGATCTGTTACTACTCACCCTTATAGCAGCATTTATTTCCCTTTAAGTCTTTATCTAGGTGTATATTTGCATATTAAATATTTGTAGAATTATATGATGAACATGTCTCCCCAGTGAGACTGTGATGTCCATGGGGGGTGGGGCAGGGGCCGACTTTGTACATCGCTGTATTCTTCACACTTAACCCAGTACCTAACAAAGAGTAGACCCTCGATTAGCATTTATGGAATGAACGAGAAGATGGAAATGCAAAAGGAACAGAGAGGATGGGTGCCAGTTGTAAAGGAAATATTGTCAAAGGAAAAGATGAGTCTTTCCCTGGAATGAAGGCAGGTACGAATTGCAGGCTCAGATGCAATTTGATAGGAATAGTTCCTTCTTTATATTTTAAAGTCACCTTCCTTCCTGCTCTGAGCTCTCAATCTGCCAGCATGGAAATGGAAGATGAAGTCTTTATTGGAGGGTTCCCATTCTCTCCCAGCCATGAGTCAGAACACAGCGCATTGATGCAATGCTCCAGAAACAGAAAAGGGGCCTGTAACTACTGATATCTTCAAGGTCCACCTGCAGGGACCCTTAAAGCAGGACAGCCCTACGTTCTCTCCATGCCCTGCATGGGGCACAGAACTCCACCGTGACCCAGGTCCCCAGTCTTAGCGTCCTGCCTTGCTGTGTGTATGGGGGCTGGGAGGGACCAAGCTGCCATCCCCACAAGGTCTTCTGATCTCCTTAGGGAGTTGCCACAGGACCTCCCCACAGAGCAGAAAGCACCACTCTGAGGATGTGACTAGAAGATGCATCCCCTGCTCTCTACCTCGATCTGCCCCTGACCCAGACCTCTCTTCCCTTTTGTTCCAGAGGAGCCTTGCACATCGCCGCCCCTTCTCCTCCCAAAAGGACACCTAATGGTATCTCTTCACAAAATGCAGATGAGCTGTGGGCTGCAGGCTGCTTCTACTGACAGGAACTCCTGAGGTAAGAAGCCCAAAAGGGCCAAGTTACTTGCATAAAATGAGGATGGAAGGAGAGAACTGAGGAAGCTGAAAACCAAAATTAATATTCCAATAAATCATCTCGCCTCACAAGTCACTTTGGTGCTTTACACACCCCACTTCCTGTCTGAGCTGCAGTCAACTGTCATTTGCAAGAAGGTTCTGATCACTGGGGCTCAGACCTTTTGTGGGAGGGGGTGTCTGTCCCCCAAGGGAGAGGGTGAGGATCTGAAGAAAGAGAAGAATTTGAAGAGGGACTGGAGAAAGGGGAACTAAAAATACTGAGATGCAGGAGGGGGTGCATCTGGTGGGACGTTTCCCAAAAGCCTACACTAGCACATTCTTCCCCTCCTCATAGTCACAATGCGCCCCTCCCCCACCTCCACCCCTACTTCCTTCCTGTACTGCTTTAAGGCACTCCTCTGAGACCTTATGGATAGAAATGCTTCCACTTCCCTGGAATTTCAGTTGGGTTTAGCCTGGAGAAGAGAAGAATGGCAGGACTCAAGAAGAGGCTCTTGCAAAGGGTGGGTGGTGGGTGGTGGGTGAAGCTAGCCCTCTCAGTATTGGACTGCAAGACAGAATGGACCACAGGCCAGCTCCTTTACGAATGAATCAACCAGAAGGATCTTCTCACTCCTGTGGAACAGAAAAGAGGGCCCTGCTCACCTGAATTACATAAATGCACCCAATAGGGAAATTCTTTTGAGTAAGCTACGGCCTCTCAGCAATTAGAAGACAAGCCAAGGGGTGGACTGTGACACCATGGCCTGAAGATAAAAGTTAGTCACACACCCTCAAGCCTGGGTGTCCCCATCCAGAAAGCTTTCACTTGAGCTCAGCTGTTATCTTTGGCAGCTCCAGGCCATCCTAGGAAGATCTGCCCAGTTCCCACTCTGGCGCCAGCTCTTGGGTGAACCACAAAAGGCTGGGGTGGCTTTTTCTTAGCTAATCTGTAGCAACCACTCAGCTGGCTCGTGCCTCAAAGGCAGAAATTCCTCCTGTAGTTCATCAGCACTGGCTTCTGCCAAGGAGCAGGGAAGGGGACAGGCACTGGCCTCCCAGAGGTCCCTGCCTGGCATATGAGCTCAGACTCAGGCTGTGGCCAAAGGAGCCACTGATTACACAGGACCTCAAGCTTAGACCAAGATATCATCTAAGGTGGAGTATCTCCTTACCACAGGCCCTCCTTGGCTGGAAATCTCCACCTGGATCCTGGTGGTGATAAAGAAGATGATTATAAAGGCCTCACCTCACCTTGTCCTAGGTAGAGATAAGAACTCCAGAGGACTAAATACCAATGGCTATGTCAGCCCTCAATGAATGCTTGTTGAGTGAGTGAATAACTGGGTAATATGTGGCTTTGTATCAAGAAATATTAATGATCTACATGGTTCCAGAACATTTTATGTGCTGTGGGGTATACAAAAGTGGCTTGGGGTAATCTCCTTATAAGATTATGGCACAGATGAAGACACCAAACTCATGCAATGAGAAATGTTCATTTGATAAACATTTACTGAGCACCTTCTCTGTGCTGGTCACTGTGCTGAGATAATGTCTTTCACCAAGAAGACATGGCCCCTGCCTCCATGGAGTTCACACATTCATGAGCACGACAAGAAATTAAATGAGAAATTTACAATAAAGTACAATGGATATTTCTGAGTGCTGTGAAATGCAAAAAGAAGGGAACTTCAGTGGAACATGCTTTTCAAGAAACGGCTTCCTGGAGAAGGCAGAGGAAGGGGAGGGAAGACAGGGGCCTGTGCTATGAAGGCTTGCAGAACAGACCATGGTAGACAGACCAGCTCAGAAGTTCGTGCAGAAATAGAGACGTGACCAACACGTCACATTCAAATCCCAGCTCCCCTACTCACTCTCGTTAGATCTCAGACAACTTTCTCACTTGGAGCCTCAGTTTCATCATCTCTGATAAGATGGTGATCATAATGGTCCCTATCTTATGGGGTGGCAAGGATGACTGGGTGAGTTAGGTAATACAAGGAAAGATCTTAGCAGACTCAACATTCTCAACATTCAATAACTAATATTATTGTTGCTATTATCACAAGAGCTTCACTGAGGCTAGAACCAGGGAAATTATAACAATGGGCTGAGTCCAAGTCATCCTGATGGAACAAAGTCATTGGCATTGGTGTAGGCATTGGGAGTGAGAAGGAATTGGTAGTGATTGTCTCATTGTTGATGGACAGTGTAGAAACTGCATGGAGCCTTGAATTAGGATGTCAGAAGGCCTGGGCTCTGACATTTGGTAGCCAGTAACTCTGGAATATCACTTAAGGCTTTGAGCCTCAGTTTTCACTTCTGGAAAATGGAGATAACATTGGCTGCTCTGTGTACCTCACGAGGTGGTACTACAGAGCAAGCAAAAGGTGGGTATGAAGGCCCTTTAGTCAAATTGTAAAGTGCCACCAACATGTGAATTATTAGTATCCTGAAGCTTCTAGCTTGCAAAACTAAAAATACATATTTTGGACTGAATCTCCAACAAAGAGGAGATCCCAGATTTCTTTTTCTTTGCTTTTTATTTGCCTTTAACAGCTCTAAAGCTGTGCTTCTCAAATTTGACTATCTCTGCAAATCACGTGGGGGTCTCAGTAAGTACAGGGTTTGATTCTGTAGGTCTACAGTGGGGCCTGAGTTCTGCTTTTCAACAAGCTCGTGGCTGATATGGCTGCTGGTCCATAGATCACACTTTGAGTAGCAGGTTCACTAGGGAACCATAAGTGGAAACATTCCACTGGGTGAGCTGACAGCACAGTCTAAAGGAAAAGATAGGACCCTGTGAAAATAGTATCCATAGCTGTCAGGGTTCAACCAGCCGCCCCTCCTTTCGTGACAGTCACTCTATGGTGCTTGCTCAGTGTCCAGCTTTATTCTAAATGCTTGACCAAAAAATTTATTCATTTAATCCTCATAATATCCCTATTTTTGCCTCTGTTTTACAGATAAGGAAACTAAGGCCCAGAGAAGCTAAATTATTTGCCCAAGGACTCACAGTACTGAGAGTTTATACCTCCAACTCCAGAGCTGAGTCTAGAGCAGAGAATAATAAAACAGCATATTCTGCTCCAAATCACTGAGCAGAAAAGCAGCTGCTGATATATCATCCACTGTGAAGGCTGGTTAGAGCTGAGGCCCTCAGTGGCAGTGGCCTAAAGGGATAGTCTCAGACCTTCCCTGGTTCCTGTCCTGACTAGTGTTCCTCTCCCATCCTGTAAGCTGTAGAGGATCCACTTCCTTTTGTATATCACAGGGCCTGGCTTCCAATCCTGACTTCCCACCTCCTAATTACTTTACTGCTCCAAGGCTCAGTTTTTTTATCTGTAGCATGGGTATAAATAGTAGTATCGACCCCATTGAGTTGTTGAGGGTTAAAGGTGATCAATCGTGCGCGTTGAGCACTTAGCCCAGTGCCCAATCCACAGCATGGGCTCCATAACTGTAATTGGTATGATTATTAAGGCAAAAGGAAGAACGGACCCTTAGCCCCTGTACTGTGAATTCAGCACGCAACCACCTGACCCCCTTCCTCAGATGTGGCAGAAGCCCCCCAGGGTGCCAGGGCATGGGCAGTGTGAATAACTAGTGCTTCTGGCAGGAAGTTGCAGGCCATGCACCTGCCAGCCGCATTCAGCACTGCCTCTCTTAGAACATGAGAACATGGGGAATGCGTCACAGTTATGGGGGCCCTTTATGGCACATCAGGGAAGTGCTTTGCACAAATGTTTGGATCAACTCTTCATAACACTGGCCCTGGGCCCACTATGAGTCAGCCTTGCAGTCCAGCTCAGTGCACTCCCCTCCAGAGATGATCCTTAGGCAACTGTCTTCAGCGCTGCCTGTCTCCCCTCCCCCACCCTACCACCTGCTGTCACCTGCCACCGCCCTGAACCCCCCAGGAGCCCAGGATGAAAGAGCGAGATGTTGAGTGACGTGACAATGCCCAGGAGCCACACTGGCCCTCCAGGATTTGTTAACTGCTGTTAAAAGATGCTCCAAGTCACTATTGTGACATTATGGGGTCTTAGTTGATTGCAGCTAATCTGAGACTCCCTTTGTGTTCCTAATGGAAGGGGGCACCCAGTGTGAAAAATCCCATTTTGTGTCTATCTCCTAAAATTTAGTTTAAGAAAAATAACTGGAGCAAAAAGTGATATTCAGCCATTGAAAATGAGTAAGGTAAGGGTTTAGGCACAAAGCAAGGGCATCGAGGGAGACAACTGTTTTCTGTCAGGTGGACATTAGCGACAACAGACACACAGGATGAACTAAGGCGTAAAGAATATTGAATCACTTGGTGAGCACACTGTCCTCTTTTGATTCTCCTGCATGCCTTCCAGTTACATCAGTGAGGAACTCTGTAGAGTAGCGTGTCTTTATCACCCTCTGACACAAGCTAATCCCTCTTTTTAACAAAGAGAACTGCCCACGCCAACAGGCAGCGCAGCACAGCCTGCGCGGGCGGGGTAAGATCCCAGCTAAGGCACGCGCTGACTCTGTGACCGTGGGCAAGCGAATTAATCTCTCTGTGGCTCAGTTTCTTCATCTGTAAAATGGGGATACTAATAGTTCCTCTTTCACAGAGTTACCATGAGGATCAGATGAGTAACTTCATAGGAAGCAGGCTTGGCACAAAGCAGTTGGCTGATGTTATTTGGCAGCCAACAGAATCTGACTGGATTGTAATAGCTTTGTTCTCATTTTACTTGCGTTTAATGTTCAATTCTACATGGCGGAGACCATATTTGTTTTCCATTTTTAATAGCAATATAAAATGTATTTGTAAAAGAGAGGTACTTAACATTTAAACAAAAGCAGTATGTTAATTAGAAATAAAACAGATAATATGAGGTTGTAAAAACATCAACAATAGGGGTGCTTGAACAACTGAATTTTGGGAAGCTTGATCCAGTTGAATTCACTCATTTTACAAGTGAAGACCTGAAGCCCAGAGAGGGAAAGTGACTTCCCTGAGGTCACACAGAAAGCTAGAAGTAGAGTCTAGAACCCTAACTCGCAGCCCAGTGATTTACCCAACATAGTGTATTCGGGTCACTAAATTAATAGTGTCCTAAGAAAAGACAAATTAAAAGGCACCTTTGAAGTGTGTGGCCACTCCCTTTGAAGCCCCAGAACTGGGGCTATTATTACGGAAGAATTCAGTTACAATGATCCACTTTGCTGACACACAGAAAGAAAAATGAAAAGGAAATAATATCATTTACAGGTTTTCAAAAACTTCAGTCAGTACATAAACACAACTCAGAACCCAGGATACTGTTTTAGTTGGATTATAAACCTTTGGGATCTTTTTTTTTCCCCCCCTCTCATAAAAGCATAGTTAAGCTGAAGTAGAAAATACTATAATGATTATTTTTTTATAAAAGCTAAAAGGGCAGGCAAGAGGGTGTCTGCCTCGGAGAACAAAGATAGAATTTACGTGGCCCGGTGTAACCGCAGCATGACAAGATTACATCGGTGGGGGAAGATCAGGCCAGTGGCAACTGGAGAGCAAAAAACAAATTGCTGCGCAGCTCTGGTTTGAGTGGTAACTGGCTCCAAAATGGAACAGCAGACTCTCAACCTTCTTTATTCTTTCTCTTCTGTAGGCAGGACTGGGGGTGTCTTTTCATTTCTAACTTTCCTTGGCACTGGTTATTTGCAAATGCTCTAGAACCTAGTGTACGAGTTTCATTCTATTAGCAGAGGTGAATGCCCACCTCCACCAGCACCCACTGCAGTGAGCTACATGCTGAACCTCACCTCCGAAGAGGTCCCTCCCTTAAGAAGATTGAACTCATGTCTTATCAATAAAATCTGGAGCTATGAGGAAGAGCTGGAGGTGAAACCAGAAGAAGGGATCTCCCTTGGAGTCCATTATCCTAAGAACATGAGTGTTGCAAACTCAAAAGTCTTCATTGAAATGAAAGGAGCAGGCCCTCTGGGGACAGCGGGGACCTGCAGATTGTGTACCTTTCTAAAGGGGCAGCAGCATCTCAGCTCTAGTGACATGTTGCCTTGTAATGGGGACCCAATATTGCCTGATCTTTCCATCATTAAAGAGAAGCCAGGAACCTAGATTTTATGTATTTTTTTTTTCTGATTTTTAAATGTCGACTAATTTGCTTTTTATCCAAAATTCAATGTAGGCTCAACACGAGCATCTGAGCCTCAGACCCAGCCTCCAGGTACCTCTGTACTCTCTTCCTGGGTGGTCTCCTTCCTCTCTGAACTTCAGGCACAGAGCATGAGCAGTGACTCCCAGGCCACTCTCCAGCCAGGCCCTCACCAGGGCTCTAGATCTGCATGTCTCAGCTCCAGCCTTCCTCCTGGTTTTGTTGGTGGTGGTGGTGGTGGTTTATTCTGGACCAATGTTTGAGGCATGGATGGAGAAGAAGGCAATGAAAGAAAGATACAAGAAGAACCTGGTCAGTGGCATCCATCACGGCAGGGCAGTCAGGACAGCCCCTTGTTCTTCGTTGTGGCCTCAACCCTGAACACAGTACCTAGTACATAGTAGGTGCTTAATAAATGTTTGCCATTGGATGACAAAACTAAGGAATAAACTGGAAGACAAATGGAGTCACTGTGTTGTCCATAAGGAATAATGACCAGGGTCTGAAGCAGACATTACCAATCACTATAATAAAATCAGGGATGAAAAGACTTGAGCTTATGAAGTCAGAGGTCAAACAAGGAGAGAAAAGAAAGGTAGAGAATTTTAAATCCCATAGCCTGAGTCAAAGTTGGGATATATCATTTGGAGACAGAAAGCTGGACATGAGTCACTGCTCTGCTAATTAGTGGTCATCCGATTTGGAGCAAGTCATGGAACCCCACTGGATCTTGGTTTCTACATCTGGGAACTGGGACCAGGATTGTCTAGCTCCTAGAGGTGACTTGAGGATCAAATGAGATAATGGATTTTAAAACTCTCTGTCAACTGAAAAACACCCCAGAAGTGGGAGAGGGGGACAGAATTGTCAAATCACAGCGGATTATGAGTCAGAAGGAGAGTGTAGAGCCAACGTGTTTCTTGGGCTGTCTGCATCGTTTAGCATGTCAAGACAGCTGTTGGCCTGGCCCTTGGCTTGAGTCATCCTGATTAACAGGTGCTTGGCCAGCCAGGAGTTTGACTCTAAGATGATTGGATGACTGAGTGGGGAGGAGCTCCCTCGAGAACTTGGCCAGTGACAGGAGAACGCTAAGACAGCAGCCAAAGGGAAAGCAACCTTCTCCATCTCGCCCAAGGATGACTGGGTCATCTATATAACTCATCCTATAGCCGGTCTCCAAGGGTACACATGTAACAGTCCCCCAGGGTCTCAGTGGGGAGGAGGGCATTCCAACAAACAAGCTCATCCAGGGTGTGAATTATTTATGTTCATGACATGAGAGTTTACACAGATCCATTAACAAAAATTACATCTGGCAACCACTTCTAAACAATTACAGTTAACTGTGGTTTTAAAGTATTGACTGAGATAATAAAATATAGCAGCCATCTCAAGCCTGCGGAGTATCTCTCCTTGACCTCAGCTGCTGGAAGCTAGATAAATGGTTAAGAACATGGGCTCTGGGGACAGACCTGGTTCATTTTAGCTGCTGCCCCTTTAGAAAGGCACACAGCCTCCATGGAGAAACATTGCAGTTTCTCCAACTGTAAAATGGGAGTAATAATAGTAGCTGCTTTTTTTAAAAATATATATGTCTTCATTGATTTCAGAGAGAGGGACAGAGAGATAGAAACACCAATGATTGGCTGCCTCCTGCACGCCCCCTACTGGGAATTGAACACATAACCAGGGCATGTGCCCTGACTGGGAATTGAACCGTGATCTCCTGGATCATAGGTCGATGCTCAACTGCTGAGCCACGCTGGCCAGGCAATAGTAGCTGCTTTTGAAAGAGGTTGTTAGGATTAAAGAAAATGACCTTTGCAAGGTGCTAAGCACAGTGTTTCTCTCAGAGAAAGTGGTCCAAAAATGATAGATAGTATGTCTGTTTCTACAGCCACTTCAGAAGGGAGATTCTAGACTGTTAAAGGAAGCACCATTTTATTAAGGTTATTGAGGACACAGGGTTTTTATTTTTCTCTTGGAACTAGAGGGTATCTTGAAGACCCACAAAAAGCTCTTTTGGGAGCGAAAGAGGACCCCAAATTAGAAAAGCTCTAGGTCACCCATGAGTTCTTCAACTGGAATGGATCCATTTTTATCCAATTTTTTATATTGGAGTTTGGTATAGGATTTTTCTTGATGAAAAGTTTTCACTAGTAAAAGTATTCCAACCTCTTCATTTTACAAAGAGAGAAATTGAGGTCCCAAGAGAAGTGGCTTGTCCCAGGATACCTTGTGAATATGTAACAGACACAGGACTGCCTTTGATAGTAATTAGTCTAAGTTATTAATTAGTAGGTAATCAACATCCCCGATGCAACTATTCTCTGTCCTAAATCAAATCAAAGTTACACTCAGTCCAGTATGCTTCTTTTCCTTTGAAACATGTGCCAGAGAGATGGGGAACCTCACTTAGGCATATATACCTTGTGCCTGTAATCTGCAGTATAACCAAAGAATTTTCACCTACTGTTGCTTTGCTTTGGCTTTTATTTTCAAACTGGTAGAAGGGCAAACCAAGCCAATTTAAAAGAGATAGTGAGCCCAGCCGGGCGTGGCTCAGCGGTTGAGCATCAGCCTAGGATCCAGGCGATTGGGGTTCGATTCCCGGTCAGGGCACATGCCCGGGCTGTGGGCTCGATCAATGACTCTCTCATCATTGATGTTTCCATCTTTTTCTCTCCCTCTCCCTTCCTCTCTCTGAAGTCAATAAAGATATATTTTTTTAAAAAAGAGAGAGAGAGATAGTGAGGAAATAAAGAGGGCGAGAGAAACAAGAATGCATGAAATCTCAAATTAGAAGAGTTCTGGATATACAGAGAGGGCCTGGCCCCCAGGAACAGCATTACATTATCATCACCCTGTCCTCATGTGCATCCTCAGCTGGCAGCTGCTGCGTGTTTATCTGAGCCAGGCTCCATGCCAAGCACTTTGCACATATTTTCTCATTTGACTCTCTCAAAAACCCTATGAGGTAAGTATTATTCCCATTTTACAGATGAAGAAAGAAGTACAGAGGTAATAATCAGATAGCACAAGATCACAGCACAGGGGCAGAGCCAACATTAGAATGCACATCAGTTTGACTCCAAAACTCTTGCTCTTAACCATGGTATACAGTGGACTCATATACCGTATAGCCATATGTAACACAGTTTCAACTAGATGTATTTAAGCAAGGAAGGAAGCAAAACAACCAGAGAGAGAGAGAAATAATCCAATAGTGTGGGTGGTTCCAACTGTCCTTCTAACCATTGACCATGGACCCCCAAGGTGAGTGCCCAGTGGAAAATGTGCTCTGATGGTCAGTCCATGGCTACCTTTTGTAGTGTTATCACTACTACATAGAAAGAGTGATTCTAGACATATTTTTTCATTTTACCTAAATGTAGGTCAGCTATGTCATCTGAAGCTCCAAGAAGCAGCAGTGGTCTGGTCCAATACTGGGAGAAAAATTGCTGTGTTTTCCCCAGCCAGAGTGGTTCAGTGGTTGAGCATCAACCCGGGAACCAAGTGATCACAGTTGAATTCCAGTCAGGGCACATGCCCGGGGTGCAGGCTCAGTCCCCAGTAGGGGGCATGCAGGAGGCAGCCAATCAATGATCTTTCTCTCTTGTCAGTGTTTCTAACTCTCTATCCCTCTCCCTTCCTCTCTCTCTAAAAATCAATAAAAAAATATTTAAATAATACTTAAAAAAAAAAAAAGGCTATGTTTTGACTCTTTCAGTGTCCAACAAGGACAAGTCGTTCTGAGGGATGTTCAAGGGAAATTTCGACCACACCCAATTTTTCTCCTGTGTGCTCACTGTAGAACCTAGTCCCCTAAGGAGTTATGTCTTCTGTCTCTGAACCAACAGAGAGCCTGATGGAAGGCAAGGGAGCCAGCTTCAGATCCTCACTATGCCACCAACCTGGAGGGAGACCCCTCCTCATTTTCTTCCAAATGAGGGGTTGACTAAGCTGATCTGAGGAGCCAAATGATGAAGAAGCTGGGACCTGGTGTTTGGGCCTAGCCTCTGAAGTCTGCAGGATCTGGGTTAAACCAAGTTTAGCTCTATAAGAGGACTGTCCAAACCTGCAGGAGATTCCAGGTCTTCACACAGTGGACACCCACTAACCCCACCCTTCATGGGAACTCCATGTTGTTTAATGGTTGAGCCCCTTCCTGGGTCTGTGGGCAAATGAAAGGGGACAACTTCTTGGCCTGGAGGCACCTTTGCAGCTGAGCTGGGGCTCGTACTTAGACCTGAGGAAACAAAGACAGGCTGCAAAGTCTCACTCCATCCAAATCAGCCCCCCTCCATACCCCGGCAACTGATAATTCATCATCTCGATGACAGAAGAGAGGTCAGGAGCCAAGAGAAGGAAAGAAATCCTTTCCAGCTAACTTGGATCTGAGCTGTTGAATCCAGAAGTTTATTTTATTAAAAATTAAAAGGGGCAAGAAAAAAACTTGACCAAGTGTGATTATAGAGTCTGAGACTCCACGTGGCTGGGGCGCCTGGTGAAAGATGAGGACTTCCTCCTTCAGCCAGTGGTTTTGTCTTCATCGTGCCAAACAACCAGCCACATTGACTTTGTTTTCTTTAAATGCATTGGCCCGTTTTATTCAAACAAATAGACCAATTGATTGAGCTCCCTGCAACATAGCCTTCATATTCTCCTGCAGCTTAGCAAAGTTTCTCATGTAACAGCTTTGCACGCCTGCCCAGGCTGAGGAAGCATTCAACTTAGGGCCCTGAGCCAAGGTGGTTGCTGGAGGAGACAAACACAACAGTCCATGTGTAACGAAGGTCCAAGGCCCCTGGACTCGGTAGAAAACAATGTTCTTTGGGGCTGGAACCTATTAGGGGATTCAGTCCTCTCCCTGTAGAGTTTCAGTTGTAAACTGAAAGGACCTAGAAACAGGTAGTTCTAGACTGAACCATTCTGCTGCCCACACTGACTGTAATGCAATACCCCGGCTCCTGCAGTCTGCCCTTGGAGAGGCCCCTCTGCCCCTAACTACATGTACTCTGGGAACCAACCAAGGTCCTGTCTGCCTCCAAAAGTTAAGGCTCTTACCCATTTGCTACTGGCATACTTACTCTCCGGTTTTAGGAGGTTTTGTGTATGTGTGTGTGCATACATGCATAATTATATTAATGTTAATGTTATATCTTATACCTGTGAACTGTAATACAACCCAAGTACATTCCACTACTGTTGTCTTGCTTTTATTCTCAAACTGGGTTTGGGGGGTAAGACTTTCCTTCTCTTTCCAGGCTAGGAATACTTCTTGTTTCTCTAAATCAAAAGAATTCCAGTGGATCTTAAAGGAGGGCTCGTAAAGGTCCATTTTCCCATCCAATGTTTGGCTCCCTGTCCCAGAACCCACTACAGGACTGGCTCATAGTTGCCACTCAGTAAATATTTGACCACTTAATCGGGAGGTTGGTTAAAAGGCTGACTGGGGCCTGCCCCGATCAAAGGCAGCTTCAGGTCCTTGGCTCTGCTTCCTTGACCATACTAGAGCTACAAGGACATTCATCATCATCTAATAAACACACACTCTGTCACACACACACAACTGTAAGCTCCACAAGGACAGTTTGGAATTCCCCTCTTTCCCAGGGTGGCCTCTGGGTCCAAGGGCAAGTGGTTTATTTCAGAGGTGATCCCAGGAAGCACCCTTAGGGGTTAGGGGAAGTAAAATGGAAAGGAAGGCAGCCAAGACTAGATGTGTCAATAAGCAACTGAGTCATATTCCCAATGAGGATTTCTGGGAGAAGATAGAGAGCATGCCCCAGAGTTGTCCCACTAAGGGGTATATTCTACCTACGCCCATCTGTGAGTTGAGGTTCCACCTACAGATATCAGTCCTCAGCCTGCTCTGCTAATGGGCTGAGCACGCTGCTGCAGCCCAGGGAAGCCCTGAGGCAGAGTCGTGGTGCCACAATAAGAAGCTGGTGAGCAAGTGAAGGATCAGTCCCGGGGAAGAGAAGTAGGACACTGACAGTCATTGTTACAGCTGGACTCCCAGGGACCAGAGCAGCACCCAGCATGTAGCTGGTGCTCAAAAACATAGTTGCACAAATGAGTGCATTTATTCTATTGATTTTACAAAACTCTTTTTTTATTTTTTAAAAGGAGGACACTTTCTTCCAAGGAAATCTTATGAGGAAACTTTGGAATGTAAAAGAGATTACAGAGGAGTTGCCTGATTGAAGAACCGAAGCCCCATCGCCTCCCCCCATCACACACAGACAGCTGTGAGGAACAGCCAGGTGCCTTGGAGTGAGGGGTAGGAAGTCTTGATTTAATTCATCCACCTCATTTTACACATGGGATAGTTAAGGTGCTATGTCTCTGGTGACACCATCAGTCGGTGTCGGAAGCCAAAGGCAGCCCAGGAGAGTTGGTCAGTGGGGATGGCCACTACTCTGAGCATGAGCCTGGTCTCAGCAGGAGCCTCTTCTGGGAGCTCCTGCGAAGCCCTTGCTCAGGGATGGATGCGCTTCCTTCAAGACTGGCAGGGAAAGAGAGAACCATCTGTTGCAATGTCATGACATCTCAACTGTCTCCAGGAACGCAAGTGATTGTGTTGTCATTCACATCCCATCTCTCCAGAGCCACATGTTAGCAGCCAAGAGGGATGGCAGCACCTTCCATTGTCACCACCACTGAATCTGCTTTCCGTGGCTGCCAGAGGGCTATCATCGTGGATAGGCAGACTCTATACCCTGTGTGGAATTGGGTCCCCTCTTCCCTGGGAAGGTGTGCCGGGCCTTGAGGGAGTGGCCAAGGGCAAAAATCCCGAAGAACTTCAGAACATATTTGTGCTAGAAATCCAAGTTTGAGGACACGAAGCTGAAGTGAAGTCACAGCTTGGACAGAGAAAAAGATTGAGATGAGGAAGGAAAGATTTCAGCATTAACTTCCAGGAGCTCTTGGATTTCCTGTGGCAACATTTGGATTCATGCGGCCACCCCTGAGTCTAGGCACCTCGCAGCCCACACTGGAAACTCCCAGCTCAGCCACCTTCCTTCACGTCTTGACATCAATCTGAAAACCAGGTGAGGTAGCCACGGCCACCTACCAGTTTTACCAATGCAAGTGGGAAATCCTTCTTCCTTAGTCTATCTGGAGCACCTGGGCCTTCCCTCTGCTGACCAAAAAGGGAAAAGAAATAATAAAGAGTGGTTTAGAGTGGGCCCCAGTAGAAATGAACTCTCCATCTCAGCCTCTCCTCCAAAAAGGAACGCTCTGTGGATCATTCCAACCATGGCAACGTGCCCAAACTCCTTATTTCCACAGATAAAAACCTGAAGCCCAACGAGGGGTAAGTAACCTGAATATTATTTTTATTTATGTATTTGTTTACTTATTTAATTTTTAGCTCTGTGCCTGGCACATAAACTCTCATCAAGTGTTTGTTGAATGAAGGATTGTATGCATATATGAGTGAGTCTCCCCTGAGGGAAAGCTTGGGACTTTTTTTAAAATCCTGTTTTTTGACCTTCAGAGAACTTCCAAATGGTACAAACATAAGCCTGTTGGACAAACTGCATTCTCCATAGAAGCTGAGGTTGCTAGGTGGAAGGCAGTGCAGTTGAGTTCAGAATGAGGAGTGATGGAGGGTGAGCAGCATTTGGCAGCAACTGAGAAAACCACAGTGGCAGCACCTCCTCAGAAGATTCTTAGATCCCTCCCCATGGCCTGAGACAGGGAGAGTTCATCCCGAGCTTGCCTCGTGGCAACATCGAAATTGTCTCTGGTTCTAAAATTCTATAATACACTTCACCAATTGCCTGAAAATTAGGATATCTCTGCTACTGGCCTCGATCATATCTGCAACCTCCAAACACTTAGCCTGATATGATTTGGGGGGTAAGGAAAGAGTTATTTTGATCCAAGACAGCCACAGTGGTTTCTACCTAAGAGGAAGTCTCCAGACATCAGCCTGTCTCCTTGCAGCCTGAGCTTGTCTTTCTTTGGCTTTGCCTACTTATCATTAGCACTAAAGCACTGCAAAGCAAACCATAGACTTTATCTTTGTTTATTTAAGTTTTGCTATTTACTAGCCATTCTTTTCAATAAATCTGGCTCGCTGTAAACACAATCTTTTCCAACAACACAGACACTGACAATGAAGAAAATGAAAATCACCATCAATGTTTGTATGAGCACCCTCCCTTTCCCCTCTCTGACTCTGTTGTCGAACATGTTAACTGCTTTCATCTTGGTGCTTCCAGTCCTCTGGAACTTTGAGGACATTGGGCTGAGTCCTCGTTTAATTCTCACAACATCCCCACACTGTGGCAATTATTATTCCCATTTTACAGATTGAAAACGAGCTCAGAGAAGTTGTGACCTGCCCAAGGTCACACAGCACATAAGTGACAAAGCTGAGTTTCAAATCCAGGTTTACCTTATTCAGAGATCAAGGCTAATACATATATATACACATATATATAATTTTTTATACCTTTACTATGTGCCAGACACTGAGCTAAATGCCTTATGTACATTATCTGAGACCTTTACAGACAGTTGATAAACAGCTTTTATTCTACTGTTGGGAAATCTAAAGCATAGTGAGTTAAGTGACTTGCCCAGAATCACACAGCTGGTAAAAGGCAGAGCCCAAAAGCAAATTCAGGATTTCTGAGTCCTCAGTCCCTGCTCTTGACCAGGAAGCTACGTGGTACCCTCCATTCCACCAGCTGAGGCAGATCTTGGCGCACGTGGAGTCACACTCTACACATTTGTTCTGTGCCTGGTTGGTTTCTCTCATAGGTAAGGGTAGTGGGTTTTCCATCCTTGCCTTTAAACTTGAAATTATCTGACCCAATCCTGAGCCCTTAGGCCAGCAGTTGGCCCCTGCCCCACCTGGTGGCCCCTGCTACTTCATCACAGCCCAACCTGGACCACTCATCAACCTTCTTGCTCTCTGTCACTCCTCGATTCCTCACGTTCTCCTCACCTTCAGGTTGTCATTTTACACCTGCCTCTCAAACCGGGCACTGCACACAGGCCCACTGACCCAGACCTCAGGTTTTAAACAAACCTCATCCCCATGATTTGGCCACTCTGACCACTCTGGTGGGCCATCTGCCCCATCCCCCTGTACTACCCAGTACTCAAACCCTCAACACAAGTTTTTGCCTTGCAAGCACTTGTCACCTTCCCAAGATTGGCTCTGGCTGAATACACAAGTCAGCAACAGAAGTTCTATCCAATAACCACCAAATTTCCTGTAGTGAAAAGCAACGCCCAGTGTTACACCTCCACCTAAGTAATGAGAGTTTCGTGGTAAATATGCATGGACTACACTACACTGAGGTTGGATAATGTCCACTGCTCTGCTTGAAGTCATCTCGCTCTGTGACTTTGAGCAAGTCACTTCAGCTCTCTTGCTATTAGTTTCTCTAGCTGTCAAAAAACAGGTATAAATAGATGGTTCCGGGCCCTGGCAAACTCTGAAATTCTATTATCCCATCATTAAAGAAATGACAAGCCTGGTAGATATTACTCCCATCAGTGTTCTTGTCCAATCATTAACCAAACTAATGAGGCCGTTTATGCAATCCAACTGCAAAGTTCACTTTGGGGGAGAGGGGGAGGAATCAGGGCAGTTGGACATTCCCGGACATCACTGGGGGCCAAACATTAAGTTGATGGTAGAGTGCTGGCAACAGAAAGGAAATCAGGAAGATCCTCGTAGAAACGGGGTGCATTTTGGAATGAGGGAGCACTTTTGGTGAGTAAAAAACTTATCTGGCTGAAGCCAAGATAAAAATCTACTTTTTGAAAATGTTTATTGTTTTTTTAAGTTTGGCTCAATCACTTGTTTTTCTCTGTTCCTTATGTAATCTTGTGGGATGAGGCTTCGATAGTCATAAATCATTCATGGTGCTCTGAGGGAAAAAATCACTTGGGCAAAGCAGATGCAACTTAAAATGAAATGGGAGAAGTTTTTGCACGAAACACAAAGAAAAAGATAACTCACGTGGTTCATAGCCCATGCTGATCACTAATTCCCACAGTCACTGTGTGGCTGGGTTTTGATTCTGGCTTCTTGATGTACTTCATTTTAAGTGGAGACTGAGTTAAAGATATAGCCTGTCACAACCATACTGCATTTTTCGAGGAGCCTTTGAAGAGGGGCTGTAGTCGTGGTATTTTCAGGGACAGCTGAACCTGGCAGATTTTATTTCCTGCTTCAAGAAACCAAGAAAGCCCCCTCTTTGTCCAAAAATCCCATTTTCAATATGCCCGTCACTGCTGTCCATAATTCCATGGGTTAGTTAAATTCCCTTTGTAAATATAAGTACTCTTCCACAAAACTCACATACCAAAAAAAAAAACAAAAACAGGGGTAGTCCCCAACAGAGGTAAACCCACAAAGCTAACAAGCTAACTCCCCAAAATTAATGCCTTAAATAAATTGGTTTAATTTATAATATCTAATGTGGCAGCTAACTGTGATGAGGTTTCTAGAAAATAAGAAAATTATGGGTTTCTAGAAATCTCATATTCATGAACTCGTTCAAGCTTCACGGAAGTAGCAAAGACAGGTATGTATTCATTCACTCATTCATTCCTACAAGTTTTATTGACTGTCAAGCACTGTGCTAGAGTGCTAAAGGCACAGACAAGATAAAGTTGCCTGCCCTTGAGCCACTCACAGTACATGGGGAAACCCTTACCAGAGGTGTATGGGAGAGACTCAAGCTCTTTTAAGCTGCTGAGGGCAGAACGGCAGCCACAGGTGGAAGTACCATGGAAGTGGGTTCCAGCTTCATATGAGGAAGAGCATCCTAGTTGTTAAAATTCCACAGTTAGAAAAGTTAGTGAGTCCACATTGCCAGAAATGTTTCAGAAGAATCTGGAGAACTGACTCTCAGAGTGGCTGTAGGAGACATTTCTGCATGGGCCAGGAGGTCAGCCCAGAAGATATATACATGTCTTTCCAGTTCTGAGTCCCAAAGTCCCTCAATATTTATCATGATTCATTCATTTGTCCAACAGATATGTAGTGATGGGTCTGACTGTGGGACCATGTTGGCTGGGTTTGAATCTCAACTCTGCCACTTTCTTACTGTGAGACTTTGGGCAACTCAGCTCCTCCGTATCTCAGTTTCCTCATCTCTAAGACGGGATAATACCAGTTCCTGCTCATAGAGTCGCTGTGAAGGTGAAAGGACATGAGTTATGTAAAGCACTCTTGAACAGTGTCTGGCACATGACACGCAGCTGATTAATATTAGACACTGGTAGCAACAGTAGCATGTATCAGGCACTGAGCTGCATACTGGGTCACCAGGGCAAAGAAAACAGAGATGAACCCTACCTTTCTTCAGTTTAAAGTCATCCATGATGTGGGAGAATATAAAAGATATTAAAGTAAAAGTCACAAAAGTATAAATACAGCTTCAAGCTATGACAATTGCTATGAAGGGGAAAAGAGGGCGCCATGAGAGCATATGATGGAAGGGGGGACTCACTTAGATTGGGAGGTGCAGGGAGGAGTTCTTTGAGGAACTTCCCTTTAAGTTGAGTTGCAGTACAGATGTATTCCAGCATCCAGCAGTTTAAAGAGGTACCTCAGCACCAGGCCTTATTTTAAGGCAACAGAGAAAGGAGGCCAGCTAGTTATCTGCAAGGGTATAGAGACACCTGTCAATCTGAGCTCCAATTTGCACATCAAGCCTCACATTATGCAGTGTGAGTGTTGACAGGCACTCTTTGCTTTAGCTATTAGTTTCCCTTTGATTTTTTTTCTTAAATCTGTAAATTCATCAGTTTATCCATCTATCCATTCATTTATCCAATCTATGGGGGGTTCAGAGATACGTAGCCCCCGATCTCAAGGATGTCCTGTAAGGGAGGCTGTTAGATATGCACAAGTTCCTATAAGCAAAGATACATGGGGGAAATGTTATGGAAGTTTGAGGAAGCTAGAAATTGAACACAGATGAAGGAATAAAGGGAGAATTTTTTGAAAAGGTGGCATGATGAAGCATGCCAGGGAAGTCTAAGCAAAGTGAATTTGAAGGAATCCAATCTTACTCAGCATTTGGGTTCTAAAATCAATGCATAAAGCCAAAAAAAAAAAAAATCACAACTAGACAGTAGTCAAAAGTACCCTTGAAAATCCCTTCAGCAGTGACTGTGTTGGAAAAATGACATAATATCTCCAAAAAAATCCAATACAGTCAGTGTTTCCTCTAGTCCTGAAATCAATTGCTGTTGCTTCAGTTGAGCATCAGATGAATGTGTGAGCTTGCCTTGGGGTGCCAAGTTGTATGAAAAATATGAATTTCTAAGTGCAGAGCTCACACATAATGCAAGGTCCACGGGAGAGGAGAGAAGGAGCGGTCATTGCCATGCCTCCTGCATCCTCAGGGCAGGCACTCACCCACTTACCCTATGGAAAGTGGGCAGAACTGTCCCCAGTAGCCTCACTATTAGTTCCCTCTTGCTCTCTGCCTCTCTCTATCAATCTGTCAATTAGCCTATCTCTTTTTATTTTTTGCCAAATAGTTAAATATGCATGCATTAAATATAAATATGATATGCATGTCCAATATAACATAATCAAAGACCTGAGGTCAGCAAAGAGTTGGGCTTTCAGGAAATAGCTCAGTGACACAGTATAGCTGAAATTTGGGATCTGTGTTAGTTTTCTAGGGCTCCCCTAACAAACCACTACAAACCAAATAGCTTTTTTAAAAAATTTATCTTTCTTGTTGAAAATATTAACACAGATGTCCCCTTTTTTTCCCCATTGACACCCCCCCCCAAAAAAAAAAAAAACCCAGAAATTTATTTTCTCACAGTTAGGAGGCTAGAAGTCTGAAATCAAGGTGTCAGCAGGACCACACTCCCTCTGGAAGCTCTAGGGGAAATTTTGTTCTTTATCTCTTCCATCTTCTGGTGGCTCCCATGTTCCTTGGCTTATGGCAACATAGCTCCAATTTCTACCTCCATCTTTAAGTGGCTGTCTTTCCCGTGCCTATGTGTCTCAAACTTCCCTCTCCTTTCTCTTAAGAAGATACCAGTCATTAGATTTAGGGCTCAGTCTAAATCCAGGATGATCTTATCTTGAGATCCTTAACATCTTCAAAGACCTCATCTCCAAATAAGGTCACATGTGTAGTAGGTACCTGGGGTTAGAACTTGTACATATCTTTTGGAGGCCATCATTCAACCTACCACAAGGTTCAAGAAAGAGAGTAATAAAAATTGGTTGAAGCTCTATTTTGACAGGTTTAGAATTCCAATTTCTGATGTCTTTGAGGGTCTAGTTCTTTGCAGAGTTCTGATGTTGGCAACCTTGATTTCCACTGCTGTTTAACACCTTGTGTTGTAGGGCCTCCTTCTCTGCCTCCCTGCCACCATCTGACACCCTGAAGCCCTCCTCCCCCTATTTTAATTACTCATCAGGGCCCCTGCAGAACAATAAGCCTTGACATACTTTATCGTCTGCTTTTCCATGTCCTAATCAAAATTCCCATCTCATATCCCATCCTCTACACCAGTGATGGTTAATCAACTAAAATAATCTTTATTAAGGCACTGGCTTGTCAACATTGTTAAAACCTGTACACGTAGTCCTTCAAGTGTGATCATGTTAATGCCAGCTCTGTACTGTGGGGATGCAGCTACTGCCAGAGACACTACCTGAAGCCAGTGGGGAGGAGAGAAATGCTCCCAACTAGACTCTTCTTCTTGTCCTCAGATATCCTACAATTGGCCAAGCTTGGCTAAAAGCCAGCCAGTAAAGGAGCCTGGGATAGTAGCCTGAGAGATCATCTCCCTGTGACACAGAGCAGAGGAGGGAGGGAAGGGCATGGATCTGAGGACAAGTAGGCTCAGGACTAGCACATATTATTAATCCTCATTTTATAGAGTAGGACTTGGAGCTCAGAGAAGGTTATTAATTGCCCAGAGTCACATAGCTATTAATTATTAGTGTGGACTTTGAATCCAGGTCTATCTGAATCTGAGGTCTGAGTTCTTGTTCCACTATGCCCTTACTACTGTTGCATTCATTTCAGTGGCTCTGTCCCACTGCCTTGGTCAAGGACATAGATTGGGGTTCTGAGAGGCTGTTTCATGGCTATCACATCAACAAGAGGACTTTGTCTGAGTTTGAGATTGGGATTTTGTGAAAGACACAGAGATGCCCCGCTGAGATCTCCCTTCAAAGAAGAACTCACCAAGCCTACCACTGTGAGTGCTGTGAGCTCACCTTGGCCCATAACCCCTCAATCTACACATACTAGTTGATGATGGTTCACTATGCATCATAGTGGAAGCAATGGCGGTGGTGTTACCTCCTTTTCTCTCAGATAGTCTACAAGCTTCCAAACCTACCTTCACTGAGATTTTTCTAGTTAATTTAGACTGACAAGCAAGCGAAGATACTATCAGATGGTGAGGCATTTGGCTATTTTCTTGATGACCATCCTTTGCAGATTTTCCCCAGAATTAGTCACCAGGAAAGTATTTGGTCTATGGAAACACAACCACCAACTCTTCAACCTCACCTCTGCTTCTTATGCAGAGGCCAGAAATGTCTTCTGAACCACTTACTATCTTGGTGGTGGGTGGGGACCGAAGCACATCCTAACATTCCTCAGCACTTCTGGGATGTTGAGGTCTACCTAGAAGTGGCCACGGTTGGGCTCTGCCTTTCTGCAGAATGGTGCTTCTGAAGGTCCCAGAATGCTTGGAGAAGTTTTCAAATTCACTGATTTCTGACTGCCTTCCCCCTCTGCTGTAATAAAGGCCTAAGGTTTGAAGGGGCTTCTGGAAGCCATCAAGTTTACTTCTCTGCCCTTGAAGAAAGACCTCTCTCTCTGACACATCCACAATTCTTTCTTTAAAAAAAAATGAAATAAATTCCCTATTTTCTTGGCTAGACAATCAGATGGCCATGAGCTACAGAAGCTCTGTAGGACTGTAGCTGGCCTCCCCCACATGCTGTTTTCTTCCCTGCCAGCTAATCCTGCCCTTAACCTTCTTAGGTGTCAGTACAGCACCTATTATTCATCCTTCATTGACATTTCTTCTCAATCCCTGAAGCTGGTGGTGACTCACCTCTCCTTTCATCAAAGGGCAGCAGTGGGCTGTACACAGCACACTGCACGAAGTCCCTGTTAGCTCTTCTCTGATACCTTTCAACAGACGCACTCCGAAAACTTTCTAATTTGATGACCTAGAGGCAAACATGAAGATTTCCAATTTTACACCCTGTGGACTTTAATTAAGCAACCTGTCTGGGTCACACAGACACCAGGACCCTGGACTTGCCCTTGGGGAGCAGAGTCCCCAGGTGCTTGGAAAGTTAGTTTAACAAAGGTCTTCCCTAGTTTGAACTGACCCACCCCCCAAAATGCTCTTAGCACAGAAAGGAATGACGCTTCAGTGCAAGGCTCTGTCTGAAAACTGTCCTTGGATTTCCCATGGGATATTTTTACTTTGCTGAAAAGAACTGAGCACTTATTGGGCTAAATGGGACTGAAGAGCTTGCTCCCAGACAAAACGTGTGTCCCCACAGCACTAATGAAGTCATATAGAATGGCACTCTTCTAGGAGGTTATACCCAACTTCCTCGCCTCATGGCTGCCTAGAGGAATAGACTCTCCTCATCCCTGTTCCTAGAACCTGAAGCATAGTGATGCTTGGGTAAGAGAGGGGAGCCTCTGTAATAAGACTTCGTGGAGAAAGTCAAGTGACCCTTTTAGTCAAATCGCACACAAGGTCTATGTGAAGAGAAGGTTTCTCCCGCAGAGTAAAGGTTTGTTGTTCCTCAGATGTTCCACCATAACTGCAAGCCAGAGTTTTGGCCTTTCTCCTCCCTTCTCTCATCTTCTATCTCCCATTTCTGTTTCCCCAAGCCCACAGCCACAGCCCCACCCAACAGCAAAATCTGAAAGAAGCCACTGACATCCCACACTTGAGATCAAGCCCAGGAAGAGATGGAACTCTGGGATTAAAGCCAGGTCACAAATGTGTGCCCTCTGGACTATACACAGTGCTCAGAAGTGCTGGTTTGGTCCATAAAGTGTATTTAACATTTAAATGCTCACATAAAATGGAGAGATTCCACATAAAAATACACTTTTCTGATTTCTCTTGAAAAATAAAAACATCTGGCCATGCCCTGCTAGCCTCCTGCATGGACACCACCAGTTGGAGCTAAGTAGCCAGCACCAGCCCCTTTACCAGAAGTTCTCGCTCTCCAGCTTGGTTCTCCTAAACCGGGCAGTTTCTCCTTTCTGTATTACTGCCCTGGCCCCTGCAGCCATCCAACTTTCAGTCCCTTGGGTTATGATAGGGAAGGGAGAAGAAAGAGTGAAGGTTAAATGAGAAGTGGTTTCCCTGATAGATTACTTTAAATGCTTTAGGATACAGGTAATAATATCTGACTAAAAGTTGCTTAAACAGTATAACTGTTACTACTTCAACAGAACGTCTACAAGTTGGCTGTTGGATGCAGGGTTAGATCAGTGGCTCAACAATTTCAAGGCTTTTGGTCAGCTTCTCTGCAGTGTTCTTGGCCTTCTCCTCATGGTGGAAAGATGGCTGCCACAGCTCCAAGCACCACATCCTCACCCAATGACATACCAAAGAAAGAAAAGAGAGACCAGACTTTCTTCTCCCATATCTCTTTCTTATAAAACAGCAAAATCTTCCCAGAAGATTCCAAAAATCTTTGCCTCAGGTCCCATTAGCTAGAGCTGGACTGGACCACATGACCACCTGGAAACCAAATGTTGGCAAATAGGGATGGAGTTGTCATGTTTGAGTAAGACCAAACATGGTTCATCTCTGGATCTAGTGGACGGTTCCACCTTAGTCGTTGCTGCCCACACAGTTCTGCTAAAAAGGAAGGTGGAGAGAACGGTCGGTATTTGTAACACCATCTGTGAAAGGTGTAGCCAGGCAGGTCATCCCAAGATTCTACTGTAATGGCCCCATGTCAACTGGGATGTTGAAGAACTGAAATGTGGCTGAGGGGCATCACCCACTGTGGCGTTTGTAGGGGACATAAGTCTGGAATACAAAGTAAAGGACTATTTGTCCCTTCCTCTGGACTCTCTATGTGCCCAGATGATAGTAAGGCTATTTTGTTATGAAGTCTTCTTTCCCTTTTTCCCATTAGGGGCCTAATTCTTGTGTTTTAGGTACTCATCAGCGAATAGGAGGGCAGGTTGCTATCCTGACCCAGTCCCAGAATTTGCTTTCCCCTATAGGGTGCATTAAAAGGGGTTGCCCTTGGGAGTGGGCTGGGGCTCGGTCCAGCAGCTGGAAGGCAGTTCATCTGGTTGAACCTCTTTCCCGAAGGGACTGATGATGTGGCTTTTGGGATGGGAATCTCAAGTCATAAATCAGGGCTTCTTGCCTGTCCTTTGTCACCTTGTCTTTGGCTCACTCAGTCCCAAGCAGCCTCAGAGCCACAGACTCTAGGAAACAGCAAATAAGCTTTAGCTCCTGGTTTGATGTGCCCTCTCCACTTGCAAACCACTCTGCACAGCTAGAAGGACTGAACAAGGACGGTGGCCTCAGAGGGCCCTGGGAGTGTTGGCGGACCCTCTCGAAGCCCCTTATTCCCACTGCTTCAGGTTGAAATGTTATCTAGGAGCCAGGTCTGGAAGAGTCCATCATGCCCTCTGTCAGCCAGGTGCCCAATCCAAGTCCAACAGCACATTAGTTGGCAAATTTCAAAAACTGAGAAATAAAATAATGATTTTAATGCAGTGTGTGACATCATATTCTCTGGTCTTCTTTTAAACACATTCAAATCCCTTATCTCATTGGATCCTCCTGATGACCTTGAGTAGCCACTAGGACAGGGGTCAAAAGAATAAATTTAAGACATCATAACTACCATTTTATTGGCTTCCTACTGCACACTGGGCACTGTGCTAAGCACTTTACACCCATCGTCTCATTTAATGTTCTCAACAGCCCTACAAGACAGGGACTATTACTGACCCCATTTTATAAATGAGAAGCTAAAGCTCAGAAAGATGGTGCAACTCATCCAAGGCCACACAGCTAGCAGGGGACAGCCAGGATTCAAGTTCAGGTCTGTCTGGTTCAAAAGCCTGAGCTTTTAATAACCACTACAGTATTCTCTCTGTCTAGGAAGTGGTAGTTTTTTTTAACACTTTCTTAAATTTATAGGGGTGACAGTGGTTAATATGAACATATAGGTTTCAGGTGTGGGTTTTTATGTTACAAGATCTGTATATTGCTCTGTGTGCCCACCACCCAAAGTTATATCTTCTCCCATCACCATATATTAAGACTCCCTTCACCCTTCATCCCCCTACCCCCTTCCTTCTGACAACCACCACACTGCTGTTTGTGTCCACAAGTTTCAGTTTTATATCCCGAAAGTGGTTTTTTAATGGTGGCTGGAGTGACTACTCTATCTCAAGACTAAGGATGGGTGTTAAGGTAACTGTCCTCCACTTCTTGATTCCTCCATCTCTCCTCAGCCTCACTTCCTGCTCTCTTTTGCCCTCTGATCTCCCTCAGGAATAACTTCAGAACTCAAGTGCTGGATTTGGTGCTCAGTATCCTAGAAGATCAGGTTAAAGGCGCTTTAGCATGGTTCCATCAGGACTCCAGAGCTAAACTAGGCCCAAGAATCAGAGGTGGAAACTGACAGGCAGGACCAAAGGGCAAGCCAGTCTCAGGCAACCCTGACATGTTGGGGAAGTCAGGACCAGCAGACCCAGAATGACCCACTTGAATCAATGGAGTTCAAAGACAAGCAGTGACTGTTACCTAAGACATGTTCAGGGCCAGGAGTCAAGGGCCAGGAGTCAAGGGCCAAGAGGAAGAGCGTGTGTGGGCAGAGTAGAGTCTGCACTGACAGATGAGGTCCAGTCCATGGGGTCTCCTTCAGCCTGGAACAAAGGTCTAGATACACATATGTGCCAACGGAGAGCAGTGGAAGTTGAGAGGAGTGCCCACACTCCAAACAGGGCTCCAGGCCAAGCAGGATGGTTCACAAATAAAGAGCCAATAGAACAAATACTCCCAAGCAGTCTTGGGGGGGGGGGGTCCCTGTTTCCTACCAAATGCAATCTGATCAATTAATTCAACTAAAGTGCTATTGGCTGGTAATAACTTCACATCCACTCCTCCCAGGTGGCACATATCACAGTGAAGTAACACACTTGCGCCATCTCTAATCCTTAGCATGGCCCCCAAAACACAGTAGGTATCAGTTTCCATTTTATAGATGGGCAAATGAAGGCTTAGAGAGATTAGGCGACCTGCCAAGGTCTTCTAGAGGAAGAGGTAGTATTAGAGCCCTAGTCTTCCTGGCTCCATGGAAAATATTCTTTCCTCTCTAGCATACATGGCACCCAAGAACTGTCATTGGGGTCCTCGTGCACTAGGAAGTTAAAGAGATCGTGCATGTGCCCATCTTCTGGGTGCTGCCTGTATGTCAGACAGTGTGCTGGGTGCTAGGGTTGCAACGGTAGATGAGACACAGAGTGTGTAGTCAAAGAACTCACTGACCCACCCCACCCCCTGCTACCACCACCACCACCAAATTTTGGTGGTGTTCCTCAAAGCCCAGCAAAGAGTCAGCTAGCTGCCTCTTCCCACCCCAGCCCATGAAGGAAGGTTGAGTCCAATGACATTTTCTTCATGCCGCTTGCTCTGCTTATTACAGAAACCACATTGTTGACAGAGGCAGGACCATTGGGCCAGCAGATTAGACTGTATCATTTTGAATCTAAACTGCATACTCTGTGATCAGTGGCCCCTGCCGGCCCAGAGAGGTTTCTGTTTGCTAGGAGCTGGGAGGATTTGCCGGGATTAGCATAGAGATTGCTTGCGCACTGGGGAAAGGGGCCCAGTGGCTGCCAGTGGACCAGCTGGAACACAGTCAGCTCAACTCCTCCCCATGGACCACAGTCCCAGAGTGACACAGCGCTTCTCTGGGCTCAGGCAGCAACAGGCACCTGCCTCTAGGCAGTACAATGGTGGGAATGACATCTCTTGCTTATCTTATCACTCACCATCACTGAAGCTGCTTAGGAATGATTTCGGCCCCCTCTCCAGCAGCCAGGGCTATAAATAAAGATTCCCCAGGGATGCTGAATCCTGCCCTTCATCTCGGCCGCCTGTGACTCATCCCACAGACAGATTCATCTTCGGTCTTCTTGATTACAAGGAAAGGGAAGTGAAAGTCCGCCTGTCAGTGTACATGGGTGTGCATGGCCATGCTTGTCTGCCTGTCTTGTGCATTTACTTAAGTGCAGTCTGTGTGCATGCATGTGTGTCTGTGCATGGAATTCTGCATGTCCACGTGTCTACTTGTGGCCCGGTGTTTCATTTGAAACATCGGGTAGAGGAGAGGTGCATTCTCATCCAAGCCTTGGTGTGGGGACTGTAAGCTAAGACTCCAGGTTGAATCTCACCTACTCATATTTTTTAAGTCCCTTCTTGTGCACAGCCCTATGCTAAGCAAAGAAAACAAAACACAGGCTCTATCATCTTTATGGACTACAGCTGCTTAAACCAAATCAAATTCCTGAAGAGGCAGCAGCAGTTGAGAAAGCAGCATTTCATGAAAAAAAAAGTCTGGCCTGTAACAGAAAAGTGAAGAACGCACTCACTCTCTCACTGAGCTCTCCTCTGTGTCGGGCACCTACTAAGTGCTTCACAGTGTACTCCTTGTGACAACAGAGCAAAATAGAGTTTCTCGTCCCATTTTTCACAGATGAGAAGACAGTCCCAGAAAGGTTTAATAACTTGCCTAAAATCACATGAGCCATGAAGGTCCAAGGTAAAATTAGAACCCAGGACTTTGGGACACAGTCTTAGAGGTCATCTCATCTAAACCTTCTTCTAATGTTTGCATTTACCCTGCAAAATCCCTGAAACCTGGTCATTCGGCCCTTTTGTAGGAAAGCTCAACTCTTGAGACGAACAGTTCCATCTTTAGGCAGTGCCAATCTGCTGGAAAGCTCTTTTCCGCATGAGTCCCTCTTCTCATTTCTGCCCCATCAGCTCCCTTATGCCCTCTGAGGCTAACAAGGCTAGTCTAATTCCTCTTCCGGTCACTTCCCTTCAAATAAAGATGACAGTCATCATCGTGCTGTTTCCTCACCAAGCCAGGTCTTTCAACCATTTCATACTTGAAATAATTTTGAATCCTTAAATATTTGTACATCACTGTATCCCTTCTGCTGGTATCCACAGTGCTGGCACATTTAGGTTAAGTAAATATCAGTTGAGTGAATAAAGAGATGAATGGGCCTTTGCAGGGTAGATGGTGTCATGACTTGTTTCATTAAGTCTTCTATCTTAATTAAGGATTGCCTGGTTGCCAGGAACAGAGCCTATTCTGGCTAGTTCAAGTAAAAATTCAGGTTTGATGGAAGGATCCAAAGGACTCTAAAGAAAGCTAAATGCAGGAAAATTAAAAGACTCTATGGAATGAGAACAATATCAGAAAGCTCTCTCTCTTCCTTTGTGTTTTCTACTCTCTACATTCTTTTTGTGTGTCTGCTATGTTATCTTGCTATACTGGTTCCTCTATTGCTCATGACCCAACATAGAAGCTGTCCGAGAGCCATATTCCCATTTGGCTCCATGTCCATCAGTGTCTAAATGACAGAAGCTCTGTGTCCCACTAGTGAGGAGCTCATTGGTCAGACTTGAGTCAAGTGGCCACTCCTAGACCAATCAGTGAAAGCTGGCAGTCAGAGGGAGGGATCACCTCATACAAATACACATCCTTCAACACCTCTTCAGCAAGAATTCAAAGGGTTTGTTAGAGGGGAGAGAAGATTCTTTGGGAAAGGAGTATGGGTGAATAAAAATGCTAGTATCTCCTCTGTACCTTTAAGTACCAGTATTATAAATTCATCTGAAAGACTCAGGATGTTCTTAGAGAAACATTTTATCCTTAGGATGTCCAAACATAGATGCTAGGGACTTGGGGCCTTCAGAACTTCTTGTGCTTCTGTAATTCAGCTCCAGGGCCATGGAGCCATTAAAGGCATGACCAGTGACCATAGGTTGCCTGGAGAGGGCTCAAGCTTCCCTCCTGCAGGAGGATGTGCTACTGAAATTAGTAACAACTCCTTAGCATCTTGTCAGTGATCCTGGTCATCTCCAGGTTCAACTAGCAAGTGCTAGACACATAAACAGCCCATTTTCTTCTTCCCTGTGTGTATGGAGAAGGAATATGTGTTTAGAGGGATGAGGGTTATGGTTAAGGAAGGGCTGGAGAAAAAGGGGAGTGACTGTTTTGCAAAATAAATTCATTGGATTGTGGAGTGTCCCTTAGAGGTCATGTAGCCATGTAGTTATAAAACTGTGTTCCTCAGACCTCTAAGGTTCCCCAGAAGTACCTTAAGAACCAAAAGAGGAGGTAACCGGGAAGACTGGGTAGGCAGATTTCCACTGCCACCACTTCGCCCACCAGTATTCTTCCAGCAACCAGAACAATTCTGCTATTCTTAATATTGTATGTTGAGTTGCTGTATGTTATTTATTCTTTTATAGGTGAGGAAACTGACTGAGGAGGGGTGGAGTGACTTTCTCATGGTCACAAGGCTAGCTAGAGCCTGAGCTTTGCTGGTTGCCAGCTGTGCTGACTCCCAGAGCCCTCTTTTGGCTGGCATAGGTCATATTGAGACAAGAAAGAGAGCAATGATTTTTGACAAGGATAAGTATCATGACAGCCAACCATCTGTGTCTTCAACCTGCAGCAAAGCATCAAGCATTCACTACCAACACGTTACCATTGCCCAATCGCTGAGCATACAACTGTGCTTGGCAATGTTCAAGCAGCAGGACAGTGATGAACTGGTAGCTTCAGGGCTCAAGCCCCCTAAGTAGTCAAACATGCTCCTTGGGTGTCTGTCCATTTTGCAATTAGCTAATTCATAAAGGGACCCTATAACAGTTAGGGTAATTTAATTGCAATCAACAGAACCCAACTCTAGCCTGAAAGAGAGACTAAGAGAGAATGTTGAGGCATTCTCCAAATTGATAATGTCAAGGCACCATGGCTGAAATAAATGAAGGTCAACCAATCTTCCCCAGATATAAGGTCCTCAAAGAGGGAGACTGATGAATGAGCTCAGTTTACATGACTGCCTACTCAGGGGCCATTGACATTCTCTTGTCCAACCATTATTTCAGGTTCTCCAGGCCACCATATTTACCGCTCCCCTTGCGCCAAATCTTGGGTAGCATGGTTGCAGCAGTTACAGGCTCTCTAGCTCAGAAGTTGGTCTGGCCCCTACTCCCCTCTCCCAGCCTGACCTGGTTCTTGTTATGTCTCCACCATTCCAAGAATCAAAGACCAAACTCTTGTCAAGCTCCCAGAGTTCCCTTGTGTTCTTAAGTATCTTGCAGCCTGATGGTATGATTCTTTCTTTTAACTCACCCATACAATTTCTTACCATGCTCTCTCTTCTAGGAACTTGGGAGAGCTTTATTTGGGACTGGAACAGAGGGCAAGATGCAAAAAGTGTAGTATCCAAAATTATCCCCCTTTTTTCACAGGCCATCCAAGAATTGGACTCAAACTTGGAGTCGATTCAATTCAAGAGTTAAGAGGCAACCCTTGTTCCCATCTTGGTTCAAGAATTTTAGCCTAGAGCAAACAGTCAGCTCGAACATATTCCCTCACTAGTTCTCCTAGAAGGGCCTATGGGGACTTCATACAAACAGAATTTCTGCGTCAGAGCCCTGCAGCAGACACAAATTAGGCCCAGTCCATGGAATTTGCTGCAAAAACATTTAAATACATAATCTCCAAAGTCACTTCTAGCTCTAAGGGTTCATGATTCTCTGGTGAAGCAAAGGGAATTTATTTCTAAGAAGGGGGTAATGAATATCTTACTCAATGAACCATAATTCACTCTGCCAGATTCTGGAGACTTTCTGGCTGATCATTGAGAGCACTCCCATGCTGCTGAATTTCTGCCATTTGCCTGGGAGTTTATGACATCAGAGAGCAGGGTCTGACCTGACCCTTGGAGGAAAAAGTGTTCTAAACCATGAGACGATAGAATCATTTCTACCCTCAGAACCAAGCACATCACTTTCTGGTTGACTTAGGCCAGTTGATCAGCAGCTAAGGAGTTGCTGATGGTTGACTCAACTGACCACTTGCAATAGACAGGAGAAGTGGTCTGTGCCATCTGCTCAACAAATAGCCTTCATTGTGGCCAAAAAACAAGAATAAATTAAAAAGAAAAAATCAATTCAATTATGCATGTGAAACTAAGCTATGTTTTGGGGTGGGGAAGCTGAAAAAAATGGTTGTTCCATGTAACTAAGGAATATTTTTCCAACCCCCAATTGGTATACCATTATGTTTTGAGTTGTTTCTTCAAAATGGGAATGGTTTTTCACCAAATCATCCACACTGGTCCTTCTTTAAAAAAAAAAAAAAAAGTGCACAATCTGTGACCATAAAACGCAGAGGAGCTGTCTCAATGAGCTCAAAATGTTCAAATCTACCGCCCTTCAATCTAGAACACTGTTTGAGGCAGGCTTGCTATCTTGGGTAGAGGAAGGATTCCCAGGTAGGTTCCTGAAGTAGAGAAAGGCGGATGCTTTGGCATATAGTCAGCTGTATCATCAGTTCAGTTACCCAACTGACTGTTGTGAGTGACAGATTCTGGGATCTTGAAATCAGTTTCCTTTGGCTGGTTCTTATAGCTTGGTTTGAGGAATTTCTGAGAGGGGAATGAAAATTGGAAACATAAATGGTACATTTCAGTTGCCTTCTCATCAGAAGAGTTAGGGACCAAACTTAGCCTAGCACACACTGAGAATACTAAGTAAGATCAGAGCCATGACTTTTAGAACAGGATAGAGATTGGGAGAGCAAGCGGTCCAAAGCAGAAACGGATTTTTTTTTAAAAAACAGTAGTAATAAAAATGAATTTTACTGATGGTAGATTTCAGTCAGATGACCAGCCAGCGTTCCTAACTCTCTTCCTCTTTCCCAACAAAACTTCAGTTTTGTTCAGGTACTTAACCTCCTTCCATGCAGCCTCAGGTGAAGCTAACTGCACCTCTCAAGTCCAGGGTGAGTTCCATAGGTCAAGTGCTTCTTACAAGTAATTGGTGAGAACAGGCATGTGACCCAGTTTTGGCCAATGATATAGGCAGGTTTGCTGGTGGGATACAACAAAAAGTTTCTCTACTTCAAATAGTCTCTGGAGATACATCCTTCTTGCCCAGGACACTGACCGTCTAGATGTGGTACCTGGAATGAAGCAGCCATCCTGATACCAGCCTAAGAGCGGAGCCAGCACTCAGGATCACAAAACAGAAACATGGGAAGAACCAGGTTCTTGATGACATCACTGGGGAACTAATTTAACCAAATTTAATACATCCTCTCCCTGAACTTCTGATTACCTGAGCTATTACACTTCCTTTTACAAGCCACCCTGAGCTGGAGGTTCAATTAATTGCAGACAAAATATCCTAAGTTAGAGAGAATGCTTACCATGTAACAATGCTTGGTACCCAATAAGCATTATTTTTCTTAACCCTTGTGGCAACCCTGTGAGATGCGTATTACTGTTATCTCATTCTACCCTGGAGGAAACTAAGTCTTGGGGAAATTAAAGAATTTGCTCAGAATTATTTGGAAGGGGTGGAGACTAGATTTAAAATGTAAGCAGTTCGACTATAGGGCCTCCATGCTTTATAACCCAGGAAAGGAGAGACTTGCTCCAAAAAGCACCATAAATCAGTATCATTCAGGAATTGAAACTGAGGCCCAGTGTTCTTTCAATGCTCGGACGAATGGTGATGATCTCAGAGCTCAGAAGCCAGTGTGGTCTCTTCCACAACCCTTTCACCAAGACATCCCTTCTCATGCAGCCCATAGTCTGGCTTAAATGACTGGCTCGTCTCTCTAATCATTGGCTATATTGCTGGCTCTCTGAGCTCATCTCCCTTCCACCCCCTTCTTCATTTCTGTCTTTTTAGCTCATTATTGACTTTTTGCAGCCATTGAAGAGAGACATGCCATTCTCCTGGAAAATCCCCCGGGGCAGGGGCAAGATCATTGCCATTGAGGAGTTCTTACCAGCAAAGAAATTTGCCTGCCTGCCTGCTGGGGGGGTGAAGGATGAGTTGGCAGGTTTCCCATGCTAACTGCTTTCAGTCTCAATTCAGAGGGTCGCCCAAGCCAGATGACTGCTCAATAGTGCCCAGCAAACTCTTGAAGCTGCTTCAAGCAGAGGGTGAGTCACCAGGAGCTCCACCACAGGAACCTCACAGGCCTTGGATTCTTTGTGAGTGAGAGGACAGGCTGACGATGACATGACAGACTGATGTTGTGCTAATAAGTCAAACAGGAATGAGGACCTCACTCTTGCATGGCGGGGTTCTGGAAGTGAGAAGACGGTAGGATGCCGTGGTTATGAGCATTGTCTTGTGATTAAGCAGATGTGGATTTGACTCCCAGTTCAGTTACTTGCTAGCTGATGAATGCAAAAATAAGTGAGTAATGGAACTTCTCTGAACCTCAGTTTCTTCCTCTGTAAAAAACAAGAGTAAGATGGTTGTGGAGATTAGATGTGATGAGCATTATGCCTGGCACATAATAAATGCTCAGTGTCTTTGAATATAATGATAGTGGCTGCAAAGATGATGACAATAATGGTGAAAACTGAGTAGATAGCAAACGTGTTAATTCTCAGGGTCAAAGTTTCTCCTTCATAATTACAACTCCAGACAGGTTCAGCCTTATTCAAAGAGACTCTTGTCTTCTATTTGGTCCCATGTTCCCAAGTTTCTTCCCTCCTTAAGGAAAGCACAATTCAGTGCACTTGAACTTTAATCAAACAATCAACTGGCTTTTCTGTAACTGGCTTTACAAGGACGATTTCCTGTCATATCAAGCTGTGCTAATGGTAGATACCCACCTCACCTTAGAAGAGCCGATTAGACCATATAGAATTGGAAAAGGTGAACCAGCACAGATATTGTTAATTTCAAGAGGGAATGTTCGTTATGGGGTAACTAAGCCTCAAACCTAGTGTAATGATCTTATCAGGTTTATGGGGAAAAGACTTGGGCTATACTTATTCAGAAGTCTCCCTAGGATTCCATTTACATCTGCCAGTGAATATGGTGAGGTGGTTATCCAGTTGGCCAAAATACACATATCTTATTTGACATGACTTTAGAGAAGATTTGCACCCAAGTCCCTAATTCTGTTGGTTGCAGTAAGGCTGTGTGCAGGCTATCATTTGAGCAATGCATGCACATCATACTTAATTGGCTCACCTACTTGTTCCTGTGTGTGTAAAGCCGAAATATGCAGAAGATGTGATATAATGCAGAGTTATAACTTTGCTCCATGGAGCCCTGGAGGTGTGATGGGGGTGTCATCAAGCATTCATGACTGGAGGCACACTGGAGTTCATAGAACTCTGGAATGCTCACCCCTGGATTCACCCAGAACATCTATTTCTGGTTTCCTTATTAGGCTTCCACATAATATTACTCACAACTTTTTTTTTAAGTTCAGAGAGAACCCTTCTGACTGAATTAACTCACTTTTCAGGAGAGGAAGTTATAGCCCAGAAAAGTCAACTGACTTGTCCAAGGCTAGCTACTAGTGAAGCCTGAACTAGAATTCCAGACTCAGAGGTCAGCACACCTGCCCAGGAAAAGCTACTGAAGTTTCCTCTTGCAAATATACACTTCTGCTCTTCATGACTATCACTATAAACATCCCTACTATCACACACTTACCTGTGTGTGGTACTGTATTTGGCACCTTGGGGCTCAGAGAGGCAAAGTACAGGGGTAACATCAGCAAGGCTTCCAGGAGAATTAATGCCTGAACAAAGTTTTGAATAATGCATATGAAGTTTACTAGATCCAAAATGGAAGAAATTCACTCAACCGGGCATGGCTCAGCAGTTGAGCATCGACCTAGGATCCAGGGGATCACGGTTCGATTCCCAGTCAGGGCACATACCCAGGTTGTGGGCTCGATCCCCAGTAGGGGGCATGCAGGAGGCAGCCAATCAATGACGACTTTCTCATCATTGATATTTCTCTCTCTCTCTCTCACTCTCTCCCTTCCTCTCTCTGAAATCAGCAAAGATACATTTAAAAAAAAAAAAAAAAAGAAAGAAAGAAATTGGAGCATTTGAAACATTAAAGCTCTTTGATTGAGAATCACATTATAAGTGTTAGGCATTTTGTTCTTTCCAAATTGCTATGTGTATCAGAGTCCAGTCAGGAAACAGGAAGCATATTAGTATTTCAAATCGGGATATAATTCGAGGAACTAGTTACAAAGAGTTGGAAACACTAAAAGAACAAAAAGGAAAAGTGAGGTAAGCCACAGACTAGGAAAAAGCAGAATGCTGCTCCTTCTCCATGGGCAGGAACAGAGATGGGAACGAGTGGGTTATCCAAGAGCAGGAATGCACAGATGACTCACCACAGGGAGTGCCAGAGAGTGTGATGGCACCACCAAGGAGGGTTGAACCAGGCTGGTACTAAGCTATTGTGGCTGAATTGGAATTGTCAGAGATATTGTCACTCCCAAAGATCACATGAGGAACAGAGAGAGAAAGAGAGAGCGAACAACATGCTTTTTCATTTATTCTCATCTTCCAACTTCCTATCAATGCTTCCCATTGGCCAGACCTACCAAAGGGGGCCTGGACTCTGTGGTTTGCAAGGGTCCAGGCCCTGTGATGCAGGGCAGGGCACGGAAGGGCAAGAATCATGCAGAGAATAAGCAGGAAATAACTAGCATACCATATTTTCTAAATGTAATATTCTTCCCAGACATTTCCCCAGGGTCTGCGTTTCTTCTCCCCCCCCCCCCCCCCAAACACACAGTAGCACACTGATATACCCACATAGGAACAAGTCTAGAAAAACCCAGTAGTGGACATTTGTAATTTTTTATCTGCTCAGTACCTGAAACCTCTTTCTTCTTGGGGGGAACCCCCCAATGTACAAAGGTGAAAGTCTATACCCTTAATTTCCCAACTCCCCTTGCAGCTAGATGGTGGCACATGACAATCAGATGCATCTGTTTCAGGATTTGGAATTAGGAATTAATGACACAAAAATGTAGAGACATGAAGGTTCCATCCTAATGGAGAAATAGCCACATCCATGTTCCAAGGGCTGTGGCAACTGTGCCTTTACTGAACAGATTTTGTCATGTGATTTGGCCCTTAATCTGTAGCCTTCCAGGGTTTTGAGAACTATCCAGATCTTTCCAATAATTTCATTTTCAGCTGAACTTATCTAGAATAATTCTGTTGCTTGCAACCAAGAACCTCTACTAACATAAACTCCTCCCTTGTTTTGTGACCAGAGATCTTATATCTTGAGTCTAGCACTTATGATTGCCCACAGGTTTTAGGGAGCTTCATCTCCTACAATATCCAAGAGAAATAAGCAATGGAAGTTAAGTCCTAGGGGCTGGGGTATGCTGTGAGCCTCCCGCATCTAGAGGCATGAAAGTGTGCTATTTCCAGCTATGAAGATGGAGAAGAGTCACTTTCCTTGAGGACTAAGTTCAAAACCCAACAGCAGAGACAATTATCTTCATGCCTCTCCCACAAAGATTCACCCCATCCAGGAAGCTCTTGGCTTTGTTGCATCTCCTGCCCTCTCCCAGGCCAAGCACTGTCAGAAATTTTTGTCCTCTACTCCCCTGCAATTTCAGAACCTCCAGCCTCCTTGAAATACCAGCCAAAGATCTCCAAGGAGTAGGATACTTGCCCTGCTCCTCCTAGTCTAAATCGTCATCTATTAAATTGGTCATCTACTGCTACATAATGAATCACCTCAAAACTTGGTGGCTTAAAACAATGGTAGTAGGGTATTACCTCTCATGGTTTTGGGGGGCAGGAAGGCAGTCAAGAATTCAGTCAAGGCACAGTAGGAATGGCTTATCTCTGCTCCACAATGTTTGGGGGCCTCGGTTAGAAAACTCGAAAGCTGGAGGTTGCATTCATCTGAGGGCTGGTTCACTCTTATATATGGCAGTTGATGCTGGCTACTGTAGGCTGGCGTGATCAACTGCATGGCCTCTCCCTAGCTTGTGCTTCCTTACAACATGGCAGCTGGGTTCCAAAAGCCAGGCAGAAGCTGTATTGCCATCTATGACCTGATCTCAGAAGTCACATGGCCTTGCTTCCACCTTACCCTGTTGGTCAAGACAGTTACTAAGATCCACCCCATTTCAAGAGGAGGGAAAAGAGACACCCTGCTTCTCAACGGAGGATTATCAATGTCACATTATAAGACAAGTCTATGGAATGGGAGATATATTGACACAACCATCTTGGGAAAATACTTTCTGCTACCTTCAGTAATTCCCAGGTTAAGAAGGACTCTGGACTCATTCTCCTTGGATCATGTAGCAACTCACTCTGCACCTGTCCTTCTACATCTACACAGTGAGTCCAGAACACCCTATGCCATCCACCTTCTAAGAAGGGGACTGCACTTAGTGAGTCCAGGACTGTCTTCTGAATCCTTGTTCTGAAGAAAAACAAATAATTGCAAATGTCATCTCAATAGCGTTCCCTGCTACACACGTGATCCCAAGGATACTAATTTCAGTTACCCCTCAGAGCTATGCATGGCTTTATAGTTCACACTGTGCTTTTGCTTATTTAATCAATAAGCTCCAAGATGACTTTTCTGATGAAAAAAGTAAATAAAAAAAACTACACAGTGTTAAGTACCAATGTGGCTTGAAAATTGCTCACTCTACACTTCCCCAGCTTAACTTCTGCAGCCCTGAACTATATTCATGAAGACCCAGCCTGCTGGGGCTGACACCTCTGCGTGTCAGAAAGCTTGTGGAGGTGGGAGAGGAAACCAGGTAAGAAGGTGGCTACACAACAGGAAGAGGAGGCCCTGGCACACCTGAGTTACTGTTCCCAAGCTAAAGATGTTGTGGGAGCTAGATAATTTGGAAGCAGGAAGGCACCAAATAAATTGACTGTGCTTTTAGCCCTCAGGCAAAGTGTCAGTGATTCATCACTGAGAATTTTCACAGCACCCTCCCGAAGCCATGCAGCCTCACTTCTTTGGCTGGAGGCCAGACCTGACTCCATATGAGATGAGGGCAGAATGGTGTCAGGGAAGCTGGAATTGTGTGCAAACTCTAGACTGCTCAGTGGCGTAGAGATTGTGGTGGGGGAGAGTCACTTAAGTTTCTACCATGACTATAGAATAGGAGTCACCTGAACTTGTCAAAAAGCTTGAACTATCAATGCTGAGTTCTGAAATGGTACCTCATGGCAAATAAAAATAATGGCTGTCCTTTGAAGATGCTTGGTTTGTGCCAGTCACTGAGCTATGATAGGTGTTATGAGTCGGCAGTGTGCTTCCACAGAACACCTGCCATAATTCCCAGCTCTTCTGTCAATTCCCCAGAGCTTAATGGCACTGATCAATTTTAAGTGATCAGATGTGTCCCCGGAATTCTCACGTGTCCCTCCTGATTCAGATAGAAAGGTGTGAGCTCAGGAAAAAAGAAAAATCTGACTGAATGTAGGTATGGAAGGTCAGAGAGGAGGAAAGTTCCCTTATTTCCCAGGGTTTGGAAACTTAATATGATGTGAAACCAATTGCAAGTTGAAGAGCAATTGTTCTTCAATCCATTCTTGTTTTCTGATGTGACCACCTCAGGGTAGCATACTCATCAATCATGCTCCACTAGAATCTCAACTCTCACAGACCCCTCAACAAAATTCTCAAGGACAGAAGGCAGTGCCCAGCACTGGGCAGAAAAGGCATCTTAGCCCCCCAAGTCACCAAGACAGAGAGATGCAGGGTCATTGTACATATTCAATGTGATAACAGGTGAGAGTGCCTCACCAGTGCCTGGCACATTGGAATCCCAGAATTCCCTTCTGTAATGAAAGAGCTCCAAGTAACCAAATTCTGTCTAAATCCCAAATAATTATTTACATAACATGGGACCATTTGGAAATTGCCCACGTTCCTTTTTTCCTTTCTCCCCAGCAACCCTTTGAGGCAAATTGGTAAGGGCTTTGTTATCCCCATGCAACTCGAGAGGAAATCAAGGTTCAGACAGTCCAAGGAGTGACCCAGAATCACACAGCAAGGAGGTAGCATGGCTGGGATGGAAGAGCAACTTTTTGCATCCAAGGGACTATTTCTCTAGAACCCTCTGCCTCTCCCACTGGCTAATTTGACTGTCTTGAACCAGCCCCACCCATGGATGAAGCAGGTAGTCATTTAAGTAGAGTGATTAAAAAAAAATTCTCTGCCCCCCAAAATGGTCTTGCAAGGTGCCTAAAATCCTTGCTCACCTCTTCAAGGTCAAGTGCCACTAGGTAACCCTCCACAGAGCTGGCCCATCTGAGTCTTCAAAACAGCCCAGGCCTGTGCCTGTTGGTGAACATCTGAGTCAAGATTTTGCTGCTGGACTCCCAGTGCCTTCATCTATAAAATGAAGTCTGCGTCACATGATCTTCAAAGTCCCATCCTGCTGGGACATTCTCTGTCACTCTGGTCTGAGAGGACATCTAAGGAGTTTGGCCACCTCTCCCTTGTTCACTTACAAAAGGCCCAGCCGCAGGAGAAGGACAAGGGGCACTGGTGCCTGAAAAGAAATGTTCCTGCCAGAGTCTGGCACAGCTCCCTATTCCAATGCCAACAAGCTAATAACACTCACCACCCTTCCCTGCTCTCTCTGCCTGGCTAGGCTGGCAAACCACAGGCAGAGAAGTCCTGGGCAAGGCCGGTCTGTGGCATCTCCACTGGCTCTGCCTGGTTCCACTTAAAGAAACCAGCTGTGCTGGCGTCTGTGGTCCTGCACAATGTGTGTGGCTGCTTCTTCACTGCCAGCACAAAGCGCTGAGACCTGCCCACCACAACCCACAAGTTCACTGGTTTCCTATGAGTACAGACAGCCAGGGAGAAAGAGAGACAGAGAAAAGAGAGCAACTCAGGAGATAGCCTTCAGGCATAGGACAGAGAGAATTATCCCCCCTGGATTTTTAAAGTCACCAAATTACAATACTTGATTTCCGGAAGGGGTGTGTGTGTGTGCGTGTGAACTGAAACTCTGATAAACATCTAATTCTCAATAATACTTAGAAATTTCACCTTTGACTTATGTTCTAACGTAGGGATCAGCTCTAGAATACGAACAGACATTAGGGGCTGTTAGCACGTCAAACGTGTTTACAGATTCCAAAAGGTGATTTTTAATATTTTATTATTAAATTATTAATTATTGACCATTTGCAAGATGTCGTCACTATCTAAGGACTTTACTTATAATATCTCATTTAATCCTTAAAATATTCTATGATGTTATCATGGCCTCATTGATTGTGTTGTTTGAGAGTTTTCTTGCTCTCTGATGCTAGAATCAATAATCAGAAGCTAAGTAGAGGTTTGGTGGGGAATCATCCTAAGGACAGATTTGAGCATCCCCCTTCAGTACAAGAAAGCAAGTACATTTTAGCGTAAGTGCCAGCTATAACTGAAGACTAGAAGGCTGGGTTGAGAAAAAGTCTGAGATTAAGTCTGAGCTTAGTGGGAAAGAGTGGCACAATTGGTAGGCAATGCCTGTCATGGGCCCTGGAGGGAGAGGTGTCGCTACATGTGACACGTATTCACTATCCCTGCTGAAGAACTAATTCCAGATCCATCCTCCTGTGTAGGCCTCCTGTTTGTGCCCATAAAGGTTGTGCTCTGCACAGCTCTACAGGGCGCCATTCATATGGATTTCAAATAAACAGAATCTCCTGAAACTGTGCAATCCATAACCTGAACAACTGTACCTGACAACCCTGCTCCTATGATCCCTCATGGAGGTGAAAACTGAGGTAGGAGATGACGACCTGGCTGTAGAGGCGGGTCCTTAAAGGGCAGGTGATTCAGTGCAAAGAGCTCCAAGTGAAAAAGAATGAGTCCTTAGCCCAGCTCTCAATTTACTATGTGTCCTTGGGCAAGCTCATTACCTTCCCTGGGCTTCAGTTGTACAGCCTATGAAATGAGCTATTTAGATCACAGGGTTCCCAAAATCCCTGCCAAATGTGTGTGTGGTGAACTTAATTGTTGATTTTACCATCCAACATCTCCTCCGCCTCTTGTGACATCATAGCCCAATTTTGTTTGGGGGAGCTGCCTTCCTCACTCTCAACTTTTAAATTTTACTCCAGTCATGAGCATATGACTAAGCTAAGCAGAGCAGTGTGCCTCATCCACCCCAAACCCACAGCCACGGTGACTGGTTCAGAGTTGAACCCATAGTCCAAACAGGGTCAATAAGACTCAAGTCCAGGAATTTTTCTAAAGCTAACGTACAGGTGAGCTTCATCTCTCCTACTGGATGTGAACCTGGAAGGATGTAGCCCAAGAAGTATTGGCAATAATTTGGGGTTGCATGAAGGGAAATCCTGATTAAAAATAGAGCTCTTACCAAAAAAACAAAATAAAAAAATAGAGAATTGTGTACCAGTTGTAGTGAGTCCTGTACCAAGTTTCCCCTGGAGCCAGGTATTCCCTGATATAAACCCATGAATTCCTTTTGCTTAAGTGGTGTGGACTCTCCAATCACAGAATCCTAATTGAAGATGTATGCATTTATGGATCCAAAGAGTGAATGTTGCACCCTCTAACTGTGGCTAAAACTCACCTTGGATCACTGGCAAGGGCCCAGTAGAAATGGGACATATGCCTGATGCTCAGTATGCATCCCACACACTCATAATGGGACCAGGAAATGAAAGACGTTAATACCATGCTTTCCAAGACTTCCACTTCCAAATGAGTGTTGTCATCAACGCAGTCACCTGGGGAAGGAGGCTGGGGCTTTATTTCTTTATGTCAAAAATGCTTCAGTACTCTTATTTGAAGGCCTGTAGATCCAGTGTGCAAACCTGCAGTTAAAACACTCTAGGTCAAAATTACAACAAACCTTTATCGACTACCTATTAAGTGTAAGGGACTATGACGAGCACTGAGAGATGAGCAAACAACAACAAAAGAGTCCAGGACCTCAAAGCATTTATAATTTAGAAGGAAAAAATAAGTCATGTGGCTAATTCATCCAAACATTGCACTCCTGCTGGCTCATAAAACTAATCTTCAAATGTTAATTGATTTTTCTGGGCAAACCATCAGTCTCTCCTCCATCCTATTTTGGATCCTTATGTGCTCTGTAGTGAATACCTATGGGGCACCTCTTTCTGAGAACTGTCCCTCCCCTTGCCTGTATAGCCACCATGAAAGCCATCCCAGAAGGCTGTGACCCTTCTCCCCAGCCAAGGTTGATGACCCAGACCTTGTCACCTACCCAAGCTGGTGATAATAGATCCATTGCCTAGTGACAGCTGCTTGGTCCACATGTAAGCTACTGACCCTTGGATTTATCTGAACCCTTCCGTGGGAGTTTTAGGACAAGACTGGTGTAAAGGAGCCAGGTTTTTTTGTAGCTGCCTACATTCTAAAACTGTAAAAATTAGGGCTTTTGTGGTCTTGTTTCTCATCATGTGAATCAGAGAAGAAAAGTGTTTCATCCTGTGGAGAAAAAAGAAGGAAACAAAGATGAGATGTGGTCTGTGAAACATTATCCAAAATGTCTTAAACCCCTGGGTCCAGTTGCTACTGAAGCCCAAACACAGGTTTTGAATTAAGTGTTATACTCAACTAATATAATAAATTCCTGGTCTTTTTCTTAAGCTAATTGGAGCTAGTTTTCTAGAACCAAGAATCTTCATAAGCACGTGGTCCTGATAGGTACCATGTCTCTGGCTCCAGTTAAGTCCACCCAGCCAGAGTTGGTCCCTTCCCTAACTTCTGCACTTGGACCTGCACGGTTATGAGCATGCTGAGCCCCCCTCCTACTAGATGCCTTCCGTTCTTTCAGGTGGGCTTCCCCACCTCAATCCCAGCCTGCAGTTCTCCACCTTGATTCCCCTGTGAAGGGAGGAGAACAGGACAAGAAGTTCCCAGGGAACTGTGACACCTGGCTGCAGGTGGGGACTGTGCTGGAGCCGTGTCCACTGCACTGCGGGAGCACTGAGGAAGGAACAAGCCCATGTGGCTGCAAGGACGGGGAGAGGGCCACAGATACTTAGCCAACCCTCGAAGGCTGGGTAGGACTTCCATAGGTGGAGAGGATTGGGATCGTTAGGAGAAAGGCATTTTGGAAAGAGCATTTCTAGCAGAAGGGAAAAAATGGGCCAAAAGTTTGGGGGGAAACGGATAAGTACAGTGTTAGTGGACCTCTAAGTAGAAAAGCCATCCATCTTGACTCCTATATTACCTAACGGACTTGGCTCCAATTGACTTTGCCCTTTCAAAATAACTTTTGGAAGGAGAGGGGCGTCAGTTGATTACGTATCTATTGTTTATAAAAGAAAAGAAACCTTTTAGAAAATAAGGAAAAGTTTGAAATCACCTATAACCCCTCCACTTACTCAGACATAATCCCAGCAAATATATTTATGGAATATATGCTTATTACCTATTTCTAATCATCTAAACACTTAGATATTATAAAAATGACTATAACTGTTCGTACAGTTTGGCGCCCTAGGTTTTTTCACTTTCAATATTTCATGGACAGGATGTCATTGAATATATGCTGTGTCATGAGTTGATATCATTGTCATTTAAATGGCTGCATGGCAGTTTCCATAAGGATGTACTATAATGTCTTAACCAGTTTCCTGTTGGCAGACATTAACCCTGCTTCCAGTTAGGGGGTATGTGAGAGAGAGAGAGAGAGAATTTGCTTTTACAGAAAAACTGTGATGAGCAGATCTTTGTACATTTGTTTGCTTGTTTTCTTAAGGTAAATTCCAGCAAGTGGGATTGCCAGGGTAATGGCATACATATTTTAGACTCCTGACACATTCTGTCAAACGCCCTTTAGAAATGTGCCAGTTTGCACACCTACTAACACTGTGAGATGATCCATTTTCCCTCACCCTTTTCAGACTTTCACACTTAGTTTTACTCCTTTCTCTCTGCCCAATAGGTAAAGCCCAGATAGCATGGTCATGTAATTTTCATTTATATTATTACTACATAGAGTTTTATATGATTATTGATTTCATACATAGTTTATTTAAGGTTTACCCATTCTTGACCTTCCCACATTTTTATGTGGATGTTATTCATCTTTTCATGAGTGCCCTGGAAGGGTTCTTTAAGTATCTAGAATATTAATTACCTATTATTCATGTAAGTTGAAAATATGTTTTCAATATATGCTTTGTGTTTTAACTTTGATAATGTGGGAGGTTTTGCCACACAAGTTTCACATTTTATTTATATTCATACTTATTTCTCTTGTGGTTTCTGATGTTGATGCCATCGTTGAAAAGCATTTCCCGAATCCTAAAAAGTTAAAACTATGCACCTGTCCTTTCTTCTAGCACATTTATGATTTAGATGTTTACATTTAAATCTCTAATTTATCTGGAATTTCTTTTTTATGCAAGGTGAAAAGTAAGGGTCTAACTTTATTTTTTTTCAAATACCCAAAATTGACCCCATTTGTGAAGAGTGGAAATGTCACATACTAGTTCTCATGCATAGTGGGATCTGGCTTTCAGTGTTTTTATAATCTGCCAACCTAACCCTTGGCCACTCACATTATCAAGCATTTTAATCTGTAGGCAATTCCCTCCACATAACCCTTCTTTTTCTAAATCTTTGGCTATTCTTAAGTATTTGTTCTTCCAGAAGCGCTTTGGAATCATTTCATTAAGTTGCTTCCAAATCCCATTGATATTTTGGATGGAATTGCCTTAAATGGATTCCACTGTGGGGCACGGACATCTTCACAACGCTTCCAGGAGCACAACATAGCTTCCCATTTATTTAAGTACTTTTTCATGCTCTTCGCCAAAGTCTCATCACTTTTTCCATACATGTCCTTTACAGTTCTCTTTTTAAATATGTTTTTATTGATTTTAGAGAAAGAGGAAGGGAGAAAGAGAGGCAGAGAGAGAGAGAGACAGAGAGACAGAGAGAAACATCGATTGGCTGTCTCCTGCACGCCCCTTACTAGGGATCCGAAACTTGGGCACCTGCCCTGACTGGGAATCAAACCGGTGACCTTTTGGTTCATGGGACAACACTCAACCAGCTGAGCCACACTGGCCGGGGCCATCCTTTACATTTCTTGTTAAAGATATTCCTGGGTGTTACATATGTGGTTGTTATTGTGAGTGAAATCTCTTTTTTATTTATTTTATAGTAAGTTCATGCTGCTATATAACAAGCCATTAGTATATATTACACACATGATTTTTATATATTATTTATATATATATATATATATATATATATATATATAGTGTGCGTGTGTGTGTGTGTGTGTGTGTGTGTGTGTGTGTGGCCTTTCTGGTGGAATAGGAACCATGGAAGTGATGAAACTTTACCATAAATTGCCCCCGAGAAATAGAGAGGGGGGACTGGAGGGGAGGAGGGGGAAAGAGAAATGTCCTGATTTCTATTTCTCTCCCTCCTGCCATGCCCCCCCACCAAGCCCTGGAGGGTAGGGGGTTGGCGCCCAGCCATTTAGAACAGCACAGGGAAGTCATGGAAGGGATCTGGGACAGACAGGCCAAGGATGAAGGAAGGCTACGTGCCTTCATAAGGACTACTGATTGCTTCTAAAAATCACATCTGCTCCCAAACAATGAGTGCTAGATTCCACCATGATGGTCCCATGAATGTGCATTGGTTTGAGAACAATATTGAAAGAGGAGGGAAAAAGAATAGTTTAAATGGGATTATTGAAACTACTCAGAAGGGAAAGCTTACATATGGACAAACTGGTATTACTCTTAAGTAGGCACATTAATGTAGAATCATTCACAATGTAAAATATGTGTGTTACTCCAAAGGGCTCCCAAGTGGAGATCAAAGACAGTTCGTTCTCTGCAAGGACCCAGTGAAATCTTAATTTCTTTTCTCCGCCTTAGAGCAGCGAGCCCGACTTCCTAGGGGGAAAAGTGAGGGGACTTCTCAGCTGGTGCATCCCCTTCAGCCCCCAGCACCAACCAAATGGCCAAATGGATTCCAATAGGAACGGTGCTTTAAAAATAAAGACTTGCTAAATACCAGCATGAACTAATGACCCCGCTATAAAATGTAATTTCAATTCTGTATCATTCAACTTTTTAAAAATCAATCTTGAGAAAAATCCAACACCTTTCTAAAAGCTCCCTTAGGGATTTCTTGTTCGTCTCAGCTGTCCTCGGCACATAGTAGATGCTGAAAGAATGAAGTGAAGTCGAACCCATTTGAGCACAAATGATTGACATGCTCGCTCTTGGAGCCGCCCCAAACTTTAAATCCCACCCTGGTGATAGTTCCCTCTTCTGTGACTTATTCCACTGCATAATCAATGGCACTGTTAATGAGAGTCTGAGCTTTGCCCGTGTTTGCATTTTCCGCACAGTCTAACACAGTCTGGCACAAAGCTCAGAGGATGTTCATGCAATAAATGAAGGAGTGGATGACATAGGGCCTCAGTGTCCCCGTCCATAATATGGGAGCATTGAATATCTGCCTTTTGAACAGTCTGTGTGATGGAGAAATTCCTCTCAGTCTCTCTGCTTGTGGGAGGTGAGAGGGAGGGGTTTTCTTCCTTCTTCACCACCCACGGGTGTCTGCTCCCCTCCCAGTGAGTCATCTGGGAGCCAGACACCATCCGTCTCGGACAAAACCTGTCAGGTACTTGCTCAGGAGCAGCAGGGTCATAAATCTGTGCCGCGTCCCCCACGGTTACCTAGGGAACACTGGGCCACAGCCAGGAAGGGGGCATGCAGGCAGAGAGGGCTCTGGCCAGTGTCCCAGCCCTCTTGGTGACAGCCCAGCAGGGGCTTCCCATTCTCTAGTTTGGAATCAGTGTCCTGTCCCCTACAGAGGGCAAGGTGGCCCCCAGCCAAGAGGACCTGAAAAGCACCAAGATCCCTCTACCAAACGTTCAAAGAGGCAAAGAGATCAGTTAGCAAAATGACTATGACAGGAATCAGGGCAGCTGGAACCAGGTCCTACATTTCAACCTCACCTTTACACAAACAGTCATAGCAGATCTCTCTTCCACTCTCTGTGGGTGTGAAGATTAAAGTAGACAACTTATTAAACTGGTTGGCATAAGTCCTGACCACAGCAAACAATTCATAGATGCAGCTGTAAATTTAATCGTTATTATCGGGATTGATAGGACTAGTAGTATATTATCCCACTATAATCTCCCAACTAATATCCCACTTTCAGATGAGGAAACTAGGTTCAGAGAGATTAAATGACTTGCTCAAAGTCCTACTAAGAATTGGATCCACTAGTAATAGGCACCTAGCTACTCTAAAGCCCTGGGGTCATCCTCGTCAGAATAATTCCCGTGGGGGCTCGTGGGAAGGACAGACAATATCACGCAGCCCTGTTCAGCCTCACTCCCCACAGGCGCCCTCACTGTGGCCACACGATGGCTGCAGTGCCTCCAGACCTTGCTCCAAATCCTATTTCCCCTTGTCTTCAAATCTCATGGCAAAGGAGTCCCAGGCTCTCGCTGGCTCGGATTGGGTTAGAGTCCACCCCTGCAGCCATAGGAGAGAATGAACCTGGGTCTGAGAGGTGGGGAGCTCAGGGGGCAGCTGTGGGTACCAAGGGAGGTTGAATGGAGGCAAGGGGCCCAAACAAGATGCACTTGTGTGTGTGCATGTGTGTATGTGAGTGCAGGTATGTGTGTGTGAGTGTGTAAAGTCTAGAAAACATTTGCCAAAACATTTACAGTGATGCTTTCTCTAGATAGTAGAATAAAGGGTGATTTCCCTTTTGTTCTCTATACCTTTCCATAGTTTTACCAAAAAGCACAATTTACTTTGATAATTTTTTAAGAAGCTATTTTTATTTGCTTAGTGGTTAAATAATGTCAATAATACATAGCTCAATTAACTATATTTATTTTTTAGGGTATTGGGCTAGACATTAGAGGCTTCAGTCCTGGTCCTGTCTCTTAGTGGCCACAGTCACATCACTTATCTGGACTCAGTTTCCCCATCTGTGAAATGAGAGAAGGGCAGTCCCTTGCAGCCCTGATTCTGAATGCCTCCCTCCTGTGTACACACAGCAAGTAAAAGAGTGTGGCTCAGCTAGATCCTCAGGGACCCACTTGAATACAAAAGAAGTAATTGTTTTCAAGCAGAAATAAATTCTGAATACAAGTGGGTGCTTCTATGGAGCAGAAAAGTTTCTCACAAGTTGAATATGCTCCCCAGAACCACAAAGAGAGCACCCCTCCTCAGCTTACCTACTCCAGCCCTGAAAAATCTCTCCCTCCACTAGAGGGAAGAAGAATTAACACGACTGAGTGGGCCTACTGTGTGTCAGGCCTAATACAAAGTGCATTATACACACAATGTAATTTAAACTCAGCACTGTGGTTACTGTCATTTGTTTGGCAAGCAGCAAAGTCTCTAGAAGTGTTATCTCATGGCCACACTGTTGTTAGATGTGAGTCCATTACACCTCCATAAAGATTCTTGAGAGGAAAAGACCCTCCTTATTTATCTTTGTGTGTCCCTCAGACCCTAACACAGAGCTCGATAGATATTTGCTGATTATTACAACCCTCCTCCCATCGCAAGTGCTTCCTAGCTCCATAGAGGATGAACCCTAATATCAGAGGTTTCACCAGCTCATTGGAGCACACACCTTTGGCTAGTTCAAGTTAAAGGGGAGGAAATGAGGCAACAGATGAGGTCATGATCCATGTTGGCAGGAAGCCGTCACTTTGAAGAGTTGTCCTAACACTCACAGGCCTTCAGGATATAGGACTTTGGACTGGTTGACTTTGACCAGGAACAGAAGGTTAGAAAGGTCAGGATTCAGGGGGGGCTGGAGGCCACATGAAGGCACTGGGACCTTGGGCAAGGGTTAGAGTTGAAGGGAGGCTTGCTTAGAGGAGAATGAATCCCCAACATAAAATTTGCTGTAATAACAGAAAGATTGAAGAAAAGGTAGAGAGGAAAGATGAACAGACAAACAAAATCAAAGAAAGCAAACCTCCTCCTACACAGTTTTGCCTCCAGGATGCTCTGGTTTCAGGAATAGATGGGTAGTTGGGATGAAACAGGCTAGGACAAAAACAAGATACCTCCCTCCCCTCAAAAAAAAAGATGTCTCGAAAGAGAAAGCTCATTGAAAGGTAAAGTCTCACAAATTTTGCTTTATTTTGACTTTCAGTTAAGACTGAAATCAACCTGCCCTTTTCATTCACTCATTCACTCATTCATTCACTTACTATCTAATAAATATTTATTGAGCACCTACAATCTATCCATCACACACTGTGCTAGGCCTTTGGATGAGCAAAAAGAAACCCCCTGCTGTCATTGAGCCTGAAGTTCAAGGAGGGACGCAGATATAGATCCGATTATCATATGGAGGCTGTGTAATCACAAACCAAGGTGAACGCGGTGAAGGAGAGGGGTGCGGTTTTCTGAGAGCAAGAAGAAAGGCACCTCACCTAGACTAAGGCAGGAAGGGGCAAGACAGCCTTCCCTGAGGAAGCGACCCCCGATTTGAGCTGTGGAGAAGGGATGGCCCCTGGCAAGGAGTAAGGAACAGCAAGTGGAGGCCAAAGTCATTCTTAACAGGTCCAGCCGAGGCAAGGCTATCAGGACAGGTCAGAAAACCTGGGTTTAAGACCTAGATCCTACGAGAACCCTCTCTGTGAGACATTGAGCCAAGTCATTTGTACTTTCTGGGCATCCATTTGACGATCTGTAAAATGGGGGTAATGGGAGTAAAATAATGTTCCTCAAAATGTGGTCTGCCAGTCTTCTGCAATAGAATCATTGGGTGACACTGAAAAATATAAATTGCTGGACCTCACTTCAGACCTAATGTGGCCAGGACCCAGGAATCTGAATTTTAAGGCCCCCTCTAGGTGACTCATGCCCAGAGAAGTTTGAGTGTCTCTGGCTGTGTAGGCAAAACTTGGTCTGCTCACTGGCTCCCTGTTTCCTTCCTCCTAAATTCCTAGGCTCCTGGGAGCAGCACTAAGAAGGGGTAAAGTGAGCAGTCTCCCAGACGGAGCAAAGGAACATTCCAAAGTCTTCAGGCGACAACAGAGGACTGAACTTTCACACCTAGAGCTGGTTTTGCTGTTTCAGGGATGAGTTTCCCAGCTTGACTTGAGGAAAAAACCCTCCAGACTGAATACTTTATTCTTTTCACTCCTCCACTCAGCCCTTGGAATTTAATTGAAAATATGTATTCACTGGCGCCTGTTCTCTGCCCTCTCCCTCCATCTCTTCTTCCCCTTCCCATTAATCTGGACCCCTTGGCAGCATTAGGGAGAGGTGGAGGTTCTCATGTGCCCCCTTCCTTCCCTGCCTTTCTTGGGCATGAACGGTCAGCCTCTGATGTGATGGTTTATAGTCTGTGAGCCTCTTTGGTCTGATTCCCAAGGAAAATTCCTGTTGACGCTAATTGTACCAGTGACCAACAAGAATAGGCTGGGAACCCAGCGCCTGCCTGCTGGACCAAGTGTTTCCCTCTCCCTCTGCACAGAGAGCTCACAGGGCCCACTGCCCACCACAGCTCACTCCCAAGCCCACCAACACCCATGTTGGTGTTGTCTCTAGCCTTGCCAGGAGTTCTCTGCATGAAGAAATATTTCCAGCAAGCCTGGGCTTTCTAGGTATGGCAGAGGCAATTTCAGAAATTGCATCTCAAAGGTCAGATACATTACTTCTGCCTACGTAGGATTTTTGTGTTAAACTGAGATAGTGCGCAGAAAGCTTATAATACAAGCCCAGCACACAGTGGGTTCTCAACAAAATGGTAGCTATTGTTATTTTTCCAGCCACTGTTTCTTTTTAGGAATATTTATATCAGGGGGAAAAAGGAATCAGTTATACCAATTGGCAAGTAAAGGGTTAGAAGAGCCCCAGCTGGTTTGGCTCAGTGGTTAGAGTGTCTGCCCTCAGACTGAAGGGTCCCGGGTTCGATGCCAGCCAAGGGCATGTACCTCAGTTGCAGACTTGATCCTTGGCCCCGGTTGGGGTGCATGCAGGAAGCAACCAATGGATGTGTCTCTCTCACATCGATGTTTCTCTCTCTCTCCCTCCCACACTCTCTGAAAAGTAATGGGAAAAATATCCTCAGGTGAGTATTAAAAAAAAAAAAAGGGTTAGGAGATTCACTGAGAGGTTAACTAGAAAAATCTGTACCTTAAAACTCCAGATTCTGAGAAATCTGTTGTATGTTTTTTGATTCCACAGAATATCAACGATAACATATGTATTGAGAGCTTTCTAGGTGCCAAAGTCCCTTTGAATCTGGACAACAACTCAGTTGGGTAAATACTATTAAAATATCCATGTAACAGATAAACAGATAAACAGACAGAAGCTTAAATAAATGAAGTAACTTGCCCAAGGTCACCAAGCTAGGAGGTGCCAGAAACTAGAATTTGATCTGATGTTTAATAAGCTATTTCCTTAGGTGTGACTGGCATCTCTCATGCTGTCCTTTGTGTCTGTATCCTCTCTCTCCCCTCTCTCGTGTGTCCCCCCCCACCTCTTCCCCCCCCCCCCCCCCCATCTCTCTCTCTCTCAGATAGACAACGGTTGGTTACCTTCATGGGATCAATACCTTTGCAGTCCTTAGAGACAATTATCGGGTCAGGTCCTCCACTCTTCTTCTTGAAAGGCTTGAGATTCCAGCCTGACACGTGCCCTTGAGCTCACCTGAATTTCCCAGGGAGGGGTTAGGAGGAGAGATGTAATCCTTGGACCTCACCCCAGAAAAGGGCCCATGTTTGCACACGAACCAAAACAACTTCTGCATCTCAGAATCCTACTAAGGTTTGCCCAGAAATTCCTATGGTTTTATTTAGTTTCGAGGTCAGCCTACAGCCAAGTGGGTAATTTGGGAGGTGAAAAGTATCAATTTTGAGTCAAACTGCCTCTGCCCTAATCCCATCTCTGGGTAATCTTGGGCATGTTAATTAATCTTATCCTCAGTTGCCACACTGGCAAGTTGGAGCCATCAATGTCCTCCACAAGTGTTGTTTGGAGAGTTAAATGAGATGTTTCCTGTGAATTTGCTTAGCACAACTCCTGCGCTCAGTCACAGTTAATTAAAACAGGGCCATAGGAAGAGGGCTGTGACTACCTCCTAATGGCTAGCACTCCAAAAGGCAGAAGAGATACCTGGAGGCCCCTCCAGGAACTTGTAATTCACACCATGCAGCTAACCACCGCCATCATACCACGCTGCTCCTTTCTAGAAGTTTCCACAAAATCTTCCCCAAACTCCACCCCCGAGCATTTACCAGGGCAGTCTCACCAGAGGCAGGAAAAACAAGTCTCTTCCTTCTCCGTTCATCTCTTCAGGACTCCCAAGGCAGTCTTCCAAATCTACCAGTTTGGTGTCCAGTAAACAGCTGAGAAACACAGGGCATTTCCTGTCCCAGCATTCCTCGGTATGTGAAGGAGATGGGCAAGGGAAACTGTCTTTCTCACCCTCTGCCCTCCTTTGCCATGCCCATGGGCCCCGGACCATTTCCCAAGCATGCCCACACCCATCCAAGGTCCTACCCTGTCATCTCTGCCAGAGAATATATGAGAAGGCAGAAGTCACCCATTCACATCACTTCCTTGCCTTGCTCCCCAGGGGCCTAGTCTGTCCTATCCAAAAGCTGGGCTCTAACTCTTTGTCCAGATACAATTTTTAGATGCCCCCAAGGAAAAAGGTTCCCACCACTTCCTGTAGACCTTTCTGAACTTGGTGGCCACCACAAGTGAAAATCCCCCACAAGGGCTGGATGGTTTGGTTCAGAGGGCCACAAGAGAGCCAGAAGAGGAAGGATGGAGAAATTTGAGACCTAAGTCACGTATTTTACTTGTTTCCTTATTTAACTCACATCCGTGTTCAATGTCAGGCACAATTCTCCACACATCTTCAGATGCACAATCCCATTATTCATCTCAGACCACAATCTCCAGAGGAAAGAAAGGCCGATGTCCACTCACTTTATTCAGTTCAAGTTCTGCTCCATGATGAATGAGGAAACACTGGATTAGTTCTGTTGCCCAAGAGTGAAAGAGGTTACATCCAGATACAGTTAGCAGGATAGAGGCCCAGCAAAAAAAATAAGTCACAGGATGAAGATCAGTTAATCAAGGGGCCCTGCCAGGAATTTAGCACTGAGGAAGCCCCTGTCAGGAATTCAAGAAAAGGGTGGAGTAAAGCACTATGTCCCCAGCTTGCAGTAGGTTCTCAATAAGATCTAGACCGAAAAGGTTAAAGAACCACAGGTAAGGAGTAGCCCTTTCCCTTATGAAATCTGGAGTGGGAGGGATATGATTAATGCATATAAAATCACAGAGGGCATCAATATAATAATGTCACTGTTTAGGATTGAATGTTTGTTATGAGCCAGATCCCAGCCTAAGCATTACAGACTCCTTTAATTGTCACAACCATTTAGTATGTGCATTATCTCAAGAAATAGAATGCATTATCCCCAGGCCTCAGATGAGAAAATGGAATCTGGAATAGTTTGTTCAACTTGCCCATGGTCATACATCTGGTTAGCTAAAGCTGGGATTCAAATTCAGAGCCTGCTCCAGACTGCAGAAACAGGTGACAGCAAAAAAGAGTCACGTGGTAGAATCAAAATCCCAGGCAAATCCCTCCCCCTTTCTGGGGCTTTGTGTCCCCACATGTAAAATAAGAGGGATGGACAAGACCAAAGGTCACCAGTTTCTACGAAGCGTTAGAGAGCAAATATTTTAGGCTTTGCAGGGCCCAGGGTCTCCATTGCAGCTACTCACCTCTGTCATTGTAGCATGAAATAGCACTCATAGACAATGTGTAAGTGAATGGCCGTGGTGTTCCAATAAAACTTTATTTTAAAAAAAAAGGCATAAGGCTGGATTTGTTCCAAGGGCTATAGTTTGCTGAGCCCTGGACTAGACAGTTTCTAGGGTCCTTCTGATTCTGGCATTTCTCAAGTCCATGATCCTAACTATAGCAGCGTAGCCTTGAAAAGTCAGCTGTAAGGAGCCTATTGCCATAAGTTTTGTTTTGTTATGTTTTACTTAACCTTTAATGGTTTCAACAGTGTGATTAGAAAGTTCATTCTGGCAGTGGCAATATACAAAGGCAGCTTGGGAGAGCTTTAGTGCCAGTAAAATCTCCATGAGCTCCCTGCCCTCAGTCTTTGATATGGACAGTGTCATCTGTCTTGTGGAGAGCATGGTGCAGACACTACTGCACACCTAGCTTCCAACCAGATCACAACCTAGAGACCCTTTCTAGATCAATTTTGGGGTCACCATAGATTCCTGGGCAAATCCCATGGCCATAAAGGGACAGCCAGAGTCATTCAAGAAAATGGCACACTCTCCCCTGGTCCTCGATTGGGCAGTACCACCGGTTGGTGTTGGCAACCTGTTTATTTTGTCCCACCCACCAGAGGAGCTGCTGGGGCCCAAGGGAGAATAGACCCCTTCCCCAGTTCCAGAGTTAGCAGGTTTTTCACATTTCACACTCCGTGCTTTGTGCCCCCACACCCCAGCCCCGAGACCAGGGCTCTCTGAAAACATGTGACTTGAAATTCGGCCGCTAGATGACTTGGCAGTTAATCCTCACCAGCCTGCTGCAAAGGGCAGAGTTCTCTCTCTGCCTTCCCTGGAAGGGCTGTGTGACGAGAATGTCTGAGTCGGGGGAATCCGTGCTCAACAAAGATTGACAAATTATAATTACCAGAGGGAAAAGCAGATTTGCTCAGAGGGAGCTCCCAGGTCCTCTGACCTGCTGCCTTTGGAGGTGGAGGAAACGCCTCTGCTGAAGCCAGTGTCCCTGCCCAGGAGAGAGGGTGCTTCTCAGCCTCCCTTCAAGTCCCTGGAGACCCCAGTATAGCTCCTGGAGCAGATGCCTCCCACCTCCTACTCTCTGTTCATTTTTAGCCTCATGCACTGGGTACTTTGTATTCCAACTGTGCCAGCTGCTAGCCCTGTGTCTTTTGGGCAACCATTCTGAGACTGAGTTTCCTCACCTAGAAATGTTGATAATAGTAGCATCCACTTCATAATATTATTATCAGGATTAAATCTGATAATGTCCATAAGGCATTTTGGGCACAATGCCTAGTACCTGGCCAACATTTAATAACCCTTAGCTGATATTATTACTATTACTCCGTGCTGGGCGCGTGACACACATTATTGCATTAATCCTTGCCTAGACCCTATGAGATCACAACCCTGTTATGATCCTCATTTTACAGATGAGGCAAGTGGATTTCCAAGTGGTTAGACAGATGACTTGCCCAAGGACACACAGCTAGTGGAATTGGGACATAAATCCAGGTCTGTTGGATGCCAGAGTTCAGGCTCTTAATCACTTTACTCTCCTGCCCAAGGTCACGTTAGTAGCTATTAAACGGGGGAAGCAGGATTAGACTCCAAGTCGGTTCTCAAATTCTCAGCAGACCGGGTGCTGGCCCAGGAAGCCTGACCCGAGGAAGTCCTCGCAGGACCTTCCCCTCCCTGACCTCTGCCTCGCTCGGGAACCTGATCACATTCTGTCTTCTGCCGTAATTTCCTTCAAGGCGAGCACTGAGCCTGCTGCTGCCTTTTTTTTTTTAATCTCAGTCTGGTGCCGAGAGAAGGATGTGCGCTTTGGAGCCCGACAACAATGCTCTGAATACCAATGCTGCTTCCTCGCTGAATAGGCTTGGCCATGTCACAGAACCTCTCTGAGCCTCGGTTTCCTCATTTGTAAAATGGGGATGATTCCTACCTTGCATTGTTGCGAATATTTGCATAAATGCACACGGAGTACCTAGCACAATGCCTGGCACATAGGAGGTACTCCCTGAAGGGTGCTCTCCCATCCTACTTGCGGTCCATGGTGCCTAGACCAGGGCTAACTTGTTTGCTCCGTTTGATTTATCTTTGATTTTCCCACAGCGCCTAGCGTGGCACCTTACACAGAGTAGAGCTGCTCCGGGATATGGCTGCTTGGATGCAAAACTGGAGAGAGCCCGAGAGGGAGAAGCATGCAGAACTGCATGATCACACATGAGAGCTCTCCTCCCATGGGCCCTCGAGGCCGATCTCCGAATCCCCCATTGCCTCCGTCTCCTCAGAGGTCAGACTCAGTGGCAGCTTCTCCTAGAGGGCTCCCAGAAATGGGAGCTTGCAGCAGCAGAGGTTTCTAATGCAATCACTGACAATGAAAAGGTTCTTCTTCCCCGAGCCTCGAGTGAGTCAGAGCTCCGTGCTTGGCTTTGCCCCAGGGAGTGCCGAGAAAATAAAATATTGTCTGTATCCTCATGACACCTAAACAAACGGTCAACTCCATGGGTCAAACATCAGCCAGGGCAGGTGAAGGGATGGGAGGAACAGCAAGGAAAGAACCATTAATTAGCAAAGGTTGCTTTAGTGGGGTCCTGGTACGTGGGTCCTATTAAGGCTAGTACCTGTTTGGCTTATGGTGGGATGTTTGTTTCATCTTCGTGAAAGACACCAGTAAATGACAACATGCCTGAAATCTACACTTTTTGAACCTCTGGACGTGGCTCAATAATCTCTTCCACATCCTGACGCCTGAATCAAGACATAAGTCCTTATCTACGTAACATACTTTTCTCTTTCAAAGCAAGTATCAACCAACTCTGAATCTCAGGTTTGCTCTTTTTTCTTTTCCTGGCCTTTTGCCACCATAGAAAAATGTCTGATAGGCTGAGTTTTCACACTGCAGCTGGTTGCTGTGATTATGGAGGCACAGCCTTTGTAAATTCAATGGTGTGTTGCTGGCTGTTCAATAGCTGGTGAGATTAGTGCCCAGGGAAGTGGGAAATGGGCCACCACCATCGAAACGTGGGCTCGGAGCTTGCTCTTCACTCTGTCCCACTCTTTCTCTCCCACATCCCTGCCTTTGTGTTAATTGCCAGCTTCTGCCAACTTACAGGCATTCTCTTCCTCTTCCCACTCCCCCTTGGGAATGAACCAGTTCAAGAGAAGCACCATCACCCTAGACTTGACAAGACATGAGAATGGCAGGAACTGAGTGTGTGACACTCCACTCCTACCACCATTGTAAATGAAGGGGAGAAAGGACAGCAAGGTGGCCTTCAGGGACCACTTTATCCAGCAAGGGAAGCTGATTACCTGGATCTAGACGACTTCAAAAGACCATCTGGCCCAACCCCTATCTCCAGACAGATAGCTCATGAGCCACCCAGGACCAAGGACAATCTCCCCTCTCCATAAAGATCCCAGAGAGAGGGCTGCCCAAGTTGTCCCAGTCTCACACCCCAATGTTTAAGTCATGAGTAGCTGTCCTGTGTGGCTTCCCTCTAGGGCAGAGGAAGGAGCACTGCTCTGTGGACCAGGGAAACCGTGTTTGATAGCCAGCTCTGCACCTGACTAGCTGTGGGAGCATACCAATTCCCACTGCCTCCTGGACCACCTCCAAAATGGAAAATGGGGGAGAAAGGGTTCTAATAGCTCTTGAAGAGTGAAGTCATTATAAATCTGTGAACCTCTTATTTTAAAATATTCAAAAACAACTTAAGCCAGTTTAATTAAAATAGAAGAAATCTGTTTTCAGGCCTGTCTCTACCACAGATATCTTCATCTCAGGGAATCCCTTGAAATTATGTGCTTTGTGCATTTGGAGTCTGTGCATTTTGGTGGAAAAGATTAAAACCTGAGGTGTGTAATAACTACCTACCCTACCCCAAGGAAAATATATTAAAAAATCAAAAGAAATTCAGAACCTTCCTCTAGGTTGAGGAGCTTAAATGCCAATCACCCTGAGTGACTTTCTGGTTCCCTAGCTCTGAATATCAGGTTATGGTGATTATCAAGGGGAGATGTGGGAAGCTCTAGAGGCAGGCTTGTGGACAGGAGTAAGAGAAGGCATCAGGTTTTACTTTTCAATCTCCAGCTGTCACTGCCCATTGCTCTGTCCTATGTCTACTAGTCATATGACCTCCAGCATATACAAACTCTCTGTGAATCAGGGTTTTCTCATCAATCAATGGAGAATGGTTATACTTCTCTCAGAGGATTGTTGTGAAGAATAAACGAAAGTGAGTCAAGTGCTTGGCTATCAGTAGGAGCTCAGTAAATGTGGGTTCCCTCCAAGCACTAGTAGCTGAGGGTCCCCAAATTTACTACGTGGAAGACTGTTCCTTCTATAACTATCAATCCACCCCCTATATCAAGTTTAAATTGGCACCGTCACTATGGAAAACAGTATGGGAGTTCCTCAAAAAATTTAAAATAGAATTACCATATAACCCAGCAAGCCCACTTCTGGGTATATATCCAAAACAAATAAAAACAGGAACTCAAAGAGGTAGCTGTACTCCATGTCCATTGCATCATTATTCTCAATAGCCAAGACACAGAAACAACCTAAGTGTTCATCAGCTGATGGATGGATAAAGAGGATGTGGTGTATATACAGTGAAATATTCAGCCATGAGAAGGAAGGAAATCCTGTCATTTGCAACAATCTAGATGAAACTCCAAGGCATTATGCTAAGTAAAATAAGACCCGAAAAAAAGACAAATGCTCTATATCACTTATATGTGGAATCTAAAAAAGCTGAACTCATAGAAACAAAAAGTTGAGTGGTGGTTACCAGGGGTTGGGAAAGTGGAATGGGGAGATGTTGGTCAAAGGGTACAAACTTCCGGTTATAAAATGAATAAGCTCTGGGGATCTAATGTACAGCATGGTGATTATAGTTAATAACACTGTACTGTACACTCAAAAGTTGCTAAGAGAGTGGATGTTAAAAGTTCTCACCACAAAAAGAAATGGTAATTATGTGACGTGATGGAGGTGTTAGCTAACACTATGATGGCAGTCATTTTGCAATTTATAAGTATATCAAATCAACATGTTATATACCTTAAATTTACACAATGTTATATGTCAATTATATCTCAATAAATTTGGAGGGGAAAAAAGCCACCTCCTACCTTGCTTCTGGGAGAAAGATGTGACACAGCAGCTAAGTGTTCAACTTGGCATAGACCAATGGTTGGGTTCAATTCCCAGCTCCTCTGCTTGATGGCTATGTGGACTTGAGCAGAGTTAAACTTTGCTATAGCTTAGTGTCCCATTCATAAAATGGAAAGGATAATCAGAACAGTTTTTCTTTCATATGCAAAGAGTACTCGGGACACTGTCTGAGACACACGTTGAGTATTGGATAATTGTTTTTGAGTCTATATCTTCTCTTCTAAGTACCATCTGCCCACCTTTGGGAGTGTGTCCCTATAGCTGAATGTCCAATGTGGATAACAGATAGAAGGGGGGGAAATCAACAAATAATCTAGATTCCCCAACTCCCTACCCCCGATGACTGAAGGTCTCTTACCCCCACCACCACCATCGTCACCCCCAGATAGCCCACTAGCTTGTTCCTCATTTCTTTTAGGTCTTGACTCAAATGCCGTTTCAGTGACATCCTGAGCACCCATCCAAAATTGCAAATGCCACCCCTCCCCCACACCATTCCATTTCCACCCCCCTACTTGCTTCATTTTCTCTGTTGTATCTGTCAGCATAGGACACACCTCACGATTTGCTTACTTTTTTTAAAGACCGTCTCCTCCCACTAGAATGTAAGCTCCTGGGGGGCAGGGGTCTTTGTCTGCTTGGTTCAATTGCTATGCCCACTGCGTCTAGAACAGAACCCAGGGCGGGCTGTGGGTACTTAGTTAACAATCTGTTGTATGAATGAGTGTCTGAGTGAATAAGTTCCTGAATGAATGAATGAATGACTGAGTGCAGAGAAGCCCTATTTTTATTTTCATGGGGAAGTAAAGGATGGGGGTTGGTCTCAGATCTGATTCAAGTCCCTCCCACCTGCCTAACCTGCTAATTCTTCCTCTTTTAGGTGCCGCACAAGTTGCATAGCCCCCTAAATCTGGGGGTTGACTCCAGAGCCCACCTATTAGAGGTAAGCACCCCCACCCCACTTTTTAAAATGAAGAGTGAATAGGAGGGAAAGCAATCCCAGCGGGCCACCTCGGGGTGGGGGTAGGGCCCCCCCAAGCTCAAGTTGCTCTTCCTACCCACTCGCACCCCGCCCCACCCTCGCCAGCCCACACCCCCAAGGCTCGCCCCGGGCCGGCGGGGCGCGGCCGGCTGACCCGGCGGCGGCGTCGGGGCTGCGGGCGCCTTCGCTGGACCCGCATTGCCCCCTAGTGCCGCGCGGAGTCAGGGCGCCGGGCTCCCCCGCCTGATGTCACCGGCGTGCAGTCAGCCCAGAGGCGGCTCATTGAAAGCAGACCCTCCTCGGCGCTGGCTGGGCGGAGGCGCGGCTGTCCGCAGACCCGCCGCGGGCCCGCCGAGCCCGGCGCCCCCGCCCGCGCCCCCCCGCCCGGCTCCCGGCGAGCCCGGCCGCGCCTGACGTGGACCATTAACTTGGAGCTGCCGCCTCGTCCCCTCTCCTCCCTGACAGGCGAGCGAGCGGCGGTGCAGGAGACGCGCCGCGGGCTGCTGGGGACATGCCTCCTCGCCAGGAGGGCGCCTCTGGGAAGACCACCACCGCGGGGGCGGCAAAGTTTCAGGGCAGCTGAGGAGCCCTCCCGCAGCCCTTCCAGCCCTGTCAACCCCTGGCTATGGAGGGCGGACTCTAAAATGAATCCCGACCTGGACACCGGCCACAACACATCAGCACCTGCCCACTGGGGAGAGTTGAAAAATGCCAACTTCACTGGCCCCAACCAGACCTCCAACAACTCCAGACTGCCCCAGCTGGACATCACCAGGGCCATCTCCGTGGGCATGGTGCTGGGCGCCTTTATCATCTTTGCCATCGTGGGCAACATCTTAGTCATCTTGTCTGTGGCCTGCAACCGTCACCTTCGGACACCCACCAACTACTTCATCGTCAACCTGGCCATCGCTGACCTGCTGCTGAGCTTCACCGTGCTGCCCTTCTCGGCCACCCTGGAGGTGCTGGGCTACTGGGTGCTGGGCCGGATCTTCTGTGACATCTGGGCCGCCGTGGACGTCCTGTGCTGCACCGCCTCCATCCTGAGCCTATGCGCCATCTCCATCGATCGCTACATTGGGGTGCGCCACTCTCTGCAGTACCCCACGCTAGTCACCCGAAGGAAAGCCATCTTGGCGCTCCTCAGTGTGTGGGTCTTGTCCACAGTCATCTCCATCGGGCCTCTCCTTGGGTGGAAGGAGCCAGCCCCCAATGATGACAAGGAATGCGGGGTCACTGAAGAACCCTTCTACGCGCTCTTCTCCTCGCTGGGCTCCTTCTACATCCCTCTGGCCGTCATCCTGGTCATGTACTGCCGTGTCTACATCGTTGCCAAGAGGACCACCAAGAACCTGGAGGCCGGAGTCATGAGGGAGATGTCGAACTCCAAGGAGCTGACCCTGAGGATCCACTCCAAGAACTTTCACGAGGACACCCTCAGCAGTACCAAGGCCAAGGGCCACAACCCCAGGAGCTCCATAGCTGTCAAACTTTTTAAGTTCTCCAGGGAAAAGAAAGCAGCCAAGACCTTGGGCATAGTGGTCGGGATGTTCATCTTGTGTTGGCTACCCTTCTTCATCGCTCTACCACTTGGTAAGTTGGGGACTAGTGGAGGGGCCCCGGGCATTTTCCAAACTTGGCTTTACTGATTGATGAGCTTACCATGAAGTTCTTTTGTGGGTTTTATTTTTTTATGCAGTCTGTATGTGTTTGGAGAGTGGAGAATATTGTTTGTTCTGCAAAGGCTTTGCAGATTGGGTAGCTGGCTAAGAACCAGCTCAGGTGTTAGTGGAACACACTAAGGTACTAGTCACTTGAAATAGAGCCACGGGAGGAAAATCTGGTATGCGGAATAACTCATTCAGCAGCCTCAGTTTAATCATTAAAAAGGCCACTGGGCTCGAACATCACACCAGCGTTGTTTCAGTAGTAATCATGTGTCGGCTAAGGCAGCGTCACGAATGCAGCATACAAAGTAGTTTGTAGTTACCGCAGACGCGGCATGGGGAGAGCAGGGAGGCAGCTCGTACACAGAAAGGCAGTTTTCATTCAGCATTTCCAGGGCGCTTTGCAGAGAGCCCCGCACCTCTCGAGCTTTGCAGAGGCTGCGTTCTCCCCCTCCTCCCTCCACGGCTTGCTATCACCTCAGTGCACTCCCTTCATTATGAGTTAATAAGAGCATTTTACAGCCACCCAGCCCCGACTCGCTTTTAAGTTATCTAAAGCCTGAGATTTGAAAGAGAAGGAAGATGACCTGAGGATCACACGTTTTCAGTTTTTACCCAAAAATGTTCCTAACTCTGGCAATTTATGAAATGACCAGAATTAAATTAGAGTCATCCCTCACCATTAGCTGCCAGACACCAAATCCTGCTAGGGTGAAATTGAGACCTTCCCCTCCTATAAAAACATGCCCATCTTTTGTTCCGTGGTCCTACTGAGTTGTTTAAAAGGCTACCTGATTGATTTCTCCTAAGGAAGGAGAGGTCTGGTTAAGAGGCAAAGCTAGAGGACAGTGTGACATGCTATCCACATGTCTTGCGAAACACTTGTTCCCTTCTCTGAGGCACTGATCTGCTTTGATTTCTTCTCCTATCTCTGGGAGACACTCCAGAAAAATGAATGGAGGGAGGTGATCACGGCAAAGTCATGTGCCATGGTATCAGAAGACGTAACAGCTGCTACATGACATGGACCACACACACCTGCAGTCACACCAGGGGCTCACTTAGAACCCTACACGGCCAAATTCCTCAAGTACCTAAAATTCTGAAGACACACTGCTTTCAAGAGAGAGAGGCAAATGGAAAGAAAGCAAAAACTGACATCAGGAGTTTCCGTTTTAAAAAAATTGAGGAAAAAAGCTATTTAACCTACCCTCCACATTATCATTTCTAAGGCCAGCTAATGCCCATCAGAAATGTTTTCAGTGTGTAAGTGGAAAGGGTTAAGCTCTGTCCACTCCCTCCCTGCACCAGGAATGATCACATCCCTCTGCAGAGAAGCTTTCTTTTCTTTCCCAAGGTCCCAGGGTCCTTTGCAGGCTTGTTGGGTTAAAGTGGATGACAGTTCACACTGCATTGGGCCATGCAAAGATCGTGGTTGTATGTGGAAGTGATTTGGCCACTTATCATTAGCTAAGCGACCTTGGGTAAATGACCACTCTTCTTTGAGCCTCAGTTTCTTCATCTGCAAAATAGGCCTAATTACGATTTGATCCATGGGGTTTACACTAACGCATGGGAAGGACTTAACACTGTGTCTGGTGCACAGCAAATGATCAAGGAAAGTTAGCTCTTAGTACTACAAACCCAACCTCAGTTACCCCTCAGTTGTAACTGTGTGTTTTCTCTTACTCTATTCATTTGCCAACCTCACACCTGTTACTAAAGCCTCAGAAGAGACTTGGGCCTTTCTTCCTTCAGCTCCTGCCCACCGGCCTGCAAGCCTATGACCAGAGAGAGTATCCTCAGGAAGGAGCAGGCCCTCAGCAGGATGCAGGGATGAATCAAAGGTGCAGGTTCTCACTTCAGGGGGCAAGGGAAACAGCTCCAAATAGGTGAAGAGGCTGCCCGCATGTTGAAATGAAAAGAGCACTGCCCTGGGCGTCAGGAGCAATCTAGTTTTCATTAGAGCTTTGCCATCAATTAGATCTGTGACTTTAGGCTTGTTGCTTTACCTCTGTGGGCTTCAGAGCCCACTTCCAGAGAACTACAGGGTTGGACTAGATCAAGGGCTCTCAATAATAAGGTTCAGAATCATCTGTGGAACCTGATAGACATTTAGCTTCTGAGGCCCAACCCACAGAGAATCTGACTCAGTAGACCCGATGGATCCCATGAGTCCACGTGTTTAACCAGCCCACCAGGTGATTCTGAAAAGATGGCCCACCTACCAGGCTTTGAGAGCCACGGTGGGACAACTTCTCAGCTCCCTTCAGGCTCTAGCCACCTGGAGGCCGTGGTTTTAAATGCTGCAACACCTAGCCCTTCCCCACCAGGCGGTGGTGCAAGACGGTGTGGCTTCTCTCTGGCCCTGCTCTGCAGGACGCCCTCAGTTTCTTCTCACTCTCACTCTCTTCATTTCCCACTTTCTCCTGATGCCTTTCTGAGGTCTTATCCCCCTATCATCTCAGGTCCTTGGCTTCCACACCACAGAAAGTGAGACGCTCTTGCCACCATGATGCTCTCAGAGACAGTTTCTCCTCTTCTTGCTGTGAAAACTTTCTGACCATCCATGTCAGTATCTTCCAGAGATGTCCCAGTGAGCTGTCCCTAAACCGACCCCACCCACATCCTTCACCCTCTGGATACCCAAGCCTTAGCAGATGAGGCTTTGGGTTTGGGATGGACTCTGAAAGGTACACAAGAGCTTCAGACAGAGAAGGTGCTTAATTAACGTGTTCTTAATAATTCAGCAAGAGCATCCAATCAAACCCAAGATGTGGGCTTCTACTTCCTCTGAGTTCAAATAACACTCTAATAAAGGTAGCATGATGTAAAACAATAACTCCTTTGGAATCTGAAGAAGGTTCCAAATTCTAAATTTTCCATGAAAGGCTTTCTACTCATAAGGAGAGAAAACAGATCTGGGGAGACAGTGGTTGGCAAACACAAGTGTAGGTCGGAGTAACTTCCAATTGGTGATAGACTTCCAGGGGCCTGGATGGCAGGAGATTTTCATAGCTGTGTTTGTCTTCTCCGTGGGAGAGGAGGGTTGGGATTCCTCTTAGGAAGGAGGGAAAATAACCATGCCCCCTACAGGGTCCTGGTTAGGGGCCCCATTTGTTTACCTTCCTCCCTTATTTTTATTTTTGGAAGCAGGGTTGGGCTGCCTGCAGAGCAGGGCCTCATATCTCCTGTGGAGCCCTCCCCACCTGTAACACCCTCCCTATCTCCTCCCCACCCTTTCCCTGTGGCCTCAGACCAAGTTGGGCCAGGGACCAGCTCTCACTTACTCAGCAACAGGGATGGACTCCACCAAACAAGGACCTCTTTATTCAGCTCCTGGAATCAGGCCATGGGGGGGGGGGACGGGGACAGGAAGTAATTGGAATATAATATAGCAGCATTTCTACTCATTGGGTCATGTGCAAGATGTCCAAGGAATCTTCCGCTGCCCGGCATTATAATGAAGGCTGGCTCCCACCCGCCTAGGGAAGGCCTGGCCAAGATCTCAAGAAGTGGTTGGGCTATTGAGGGAGGTGCATTGCATGGAGGGGGAAGGATAGGGTGAGGGGGGAATAGCAGGAAGTGCTGGGCAGCCAACTGGTAACTGGGCTTAGCGCGTTGTTTAGAAAACACTGGAACCTTGCCTTGCTCCAAATCTTCCATCTTTTAAAATGCTGAAAGGCCCCAGGAAGCCGTTATTGAACTAACCGCTCTCCCCTCCAAATAATTGAAGGTCCATTTCAAAGAAACAGTTGTGCTCTCTATAGTACTAGAACCAAATAGGAATTCCTCTCGCCATTGACTTGCTTCTCCAGTCCTCTCATTCAGAGTGGGGCTGATGAATCCTCACCTCCCACGAGGGCACAAGGGCCTGTGAGGGTCTCAGAGATCACTCAGGACAGAGCCTCCCCACAGACACTCACTAATCCTCCAGCTCAGAGGTTTCAAAACACAGGGATTTGAGTTGCTTACAAGGAAAGCAGCTGGTTGAGGAGAAATTTTCACACACAGGGGAATCCTTCCTGGAAGAGAGAAACCCTATGGAAGGAAAATACATTCAGCCATTAAAGAAAGCATTCATAAAGATTTCCTAAAGCACCTGGTAAGTGCTAGGCACTGTATTAATTGCTGGGTTGCTGGGCCAAAAACAAACATGGCTCCTGCCTGCAGGAGGCTTACAGCCAAGTGATATCATATTATCATGGAGCACAGCCTATAAGCCAGACATTCTGCTAGGCCCTCTGCAGACATTGTCTCATTAATCCTCACCACTACCCTGACAGGGGAGAGTAATTGCTCCCTCTCTGCAGATGAATCTACGGCAGCTCAGAGAGGCTAGTCTTCTTGCTCAAGGTCACACAGCAAGTGACTGATGGTACCAGGAGTTGAATCCAGACCTGTTGGAACAGGCACATACCTGTTCCACTGCACCCAGATGTCTGGCATTTTTGCTGTCTGGTCCCAACCTACTCTCATAGCAAATATTCTTCAGGAACCCCAGAGCCACCTGTCAAAGCTGGTTGTTGTACTTCTGTTATAGAGCCCTACCTTTCTCCCACTCCCCACATACCCCTGAAAAAAAATGCACCTATAAAATGTCAAGGAAGTTCATCCAACACCCTAACCCAGGGCTAGCTTTTCTCCACACTTCCTACGCTCTGTTGGCTGTGGGTCTCTCAAGGTTGGGGCTTTCATCACCCTGGCCAGGAGGAAAAAGTGGGGCCTTGCCCTTCCTCTGGGGTTCTAGCTCTACATCTTTAATCATTCATTCGTTCATTCGTTCATTTCCCTGAGTAAGTATGTATTTATTGCATGCCTACTATGTCCAGGCATTGTGCTAGAGGTACAGTGATGAGCAAAACAGCTATGTTCCATGTTCTCACAGGACTTAGTTCTAGTATGAAACAGATAATTTGAAAAACACATGCATACAAATAAACAGGAATGCAAACTGTGATAAGTGATTTGAAGAAAGGGGGTGAGATGATATTAGAAGTCTATAGTGGAAATCAGTATGCTGTAGGGGTCCCTGAGTGACATTTAGGGAGAGTCCTGAACGGTTTGGAGGAGCTGACTCAGTGAAGGGGCCAGGCAGAAGAAGAGGGGTGTAGGCAGAAGGAAGGGCACGACTGCAAGCCCTGAGGCAGGAGCTGGTAGGAAACTAAGAGCCTGGAGAACAGAGGAGAGGCAGGTGCAACTGCAGGCTGGAGGTGTGGGCAGAGACCAGGCCATGCAGGAACTTTTAAGCCACATTAAGAACTTTAGATTTTATCTTAAGTTGTATTGACCACTACTAAAGGGTTTGAAGCAGACGAGATAGAATCTGAATTATGTCTTTAAAAGACAAATCAGGCCACCATGTAAAACACATACCAGAGACGGGGTAGTTAGGAGGCCACAATCCCAGTGAGAACTGGTGGTGGCTTAGACCAAGCTGGAGATGGAGAGAAGTGGACAGGTTCAGGGACTTGGGGATGGGTTGGTCATGATGCAGCAGGGTTAGTGAGAGCAAGAAACGTGTCTGGAATAACCCTGAGGTTTCCGGGTGAGGGAGGTACCGTTTGTTGAGATGGGGAAGATAGGAGATGGTGGCATGAAACACACAGCCAAGAAAATTCCTCCCAGGATCTTCTTCCAACCCCATTCATGAGGGCCCATAAGACACCATGCTAGGAAGGATCTGCCGGACATTTTTATGAGTTGAGTGGTCAGAATGTCACAACACAAAAGCCAGAGAACTATGATCAACAGCTAACCTAGCTGCTCGTCAGAAATGTCAGGCAATGGGGGCTGTTTTAAAAAGTATACGTCATTGGACACCACCCTCCCCACAGACTTATTGTATCAGAATCTCTCCTGATGGGGTTGAGAGTCTTGATTGCTAACAAGTTCCTGCAGGTGAATCTTATGCAGTTAGCATCGACAGCACCAGTCCTCCCCACACCTGGGAACTTCTGGAATTAGCACCCCATGGAGAACCCAGAAAGCTTGACTAAGCCTCCCCTGGTATGACCAGAAGCATCCCCATCCTGCCGAGGCCCTTGGACCAGTCCACCTGGTGGAAGACAGGAAGGCTGGCAGGAGGGAAGGTGAATTCTTTAAACTAGAGCCTCCTGGAGAAGAGGAGGGAAATGAGCACTGTGGAAGCAGCATCTTCAGTGTAGTGAGCGCGCTATTCTCAAAGCCCCTCTGCAGAGCAACAGCCCTGTGTTTATAGGTGAGGGAACAAGAGTTCAGAGGGGTTTGGTAACTTGCCCAAGGTCACACAGCTAGTAAATGGTAGTCTATCGAACTCCATTCAATAAACATTCATTATGTCATTCCTTTTGTAATTACAGTGCTTCACAAACATTTGTCTGACGCCTGGTGCCCATGGGTGATAAAAATTTTTACTGCTCATGACAAAATGAGGAAAAAATTAGAAAAATTTTGTTTTTCCAAATGTATTCAATATAAAATGACTATCCTTTTATTCTAAAAACTATGTCCTTTCTATTTTGGGACACTGAAATAGCATTTTTTGATGGAACTATGATAATTTTTGATGGAACGATGGTAATAAGTGGTGGTGATAGTCATTGTGTGTGTGTGTGTATGTGTATGTATGTGTGTGTGTTTAATGTCTTACTTGCAAAATAAAATGTTGGTAACTCTATGTCCCCTCCAAAAAATATATTTTGAAATTTTACTAGTCTCCTAAAGCCTTGGAATCATGGGAGACACCATGGTGGGTGGTCACAGTAAAAATCTGTAGGGAGAATCAAGGAGAGCAGGAGGAAAACAGGATGGAAAGCAGAAAAGGAAGGAGGGAATGGATAACGTTAGCCTCGCTTTGCCGTGAGATTCAGAGACTGGGCATAGGGCGCAGAGGACGGAGAGGCGATGTGTGAAGGTCATGCTTGTCAGGTGCAACAGGATGAGGAGCCATTTGTGGAGGCACCCAGTCCTGCTGGGGCAAAACAGACCACAGCCAAGCCAGCGGGTCGTGTGGCGCTGTGACGACATCACAGATGGGCCTCTTAAGATCTGTAATGCGGGAGATGCCTTTACCTGAGTATGTGTATGGCTCATAAAAATAACCGATGGCCTCCAGGCCACACTGGGAAATTGCTTTCCACCATTTCTGCAGGGTGTTCCCACAGCCACTGTGCTCCCGACCACGTCCGATAATAATAATACTAACAGCTACCATTTATTAGGCCGGCTCACTGTGCTGCACCGGGCTGGGGGTGCTTTCTATGCATCCTCTCACTCCCCTCCAGAGGCTTCAGAAGGGGGCACTGGAATTGTCTCCTGGCACTCCTCGGGCCACCCAGCTGATTAGCGACAGAACCTGGATTGTATGTAGGCAACCGGGTAGTGCTAAACTGTTCATCACGAGGGAGACCCTAGGTGTGGAGCTCTGAGCCGGCTCCTGGAAGCCCAAGAAGGAACTAGGGAAACCAGAGCCTGTTCTGAGAAGGAGCAAAGGAAAGATAAGGGGCTGCCTAAGGTTCAGCCACCAAGAGGCACCGTATCCTGGTGAGAACATAGAGAATATAAAAATAGTTGGGTCTTCTTTCCCCTGGCAAGAGAAGTCAAAATTTCTCTTTTATTATGGATACTCCAGACTTTTTTCAGCTTCACAAATTATTGGTAATATCACATAACATTTTTAAGATTTTTATGAAATTTGGGAAAATATCAAATTTGGAAGACTTTTTCCCAGTTTAGTTGCTGGCTGCATACATTTCAGACCTGGATTCGCCTCCACCACCCACCCACATCTGTGTGGTCCCAGCACCACAGGACTCTCCTGTGAGGGACCAGTCTCTGGTCCTACCTCTCCAGGTCACAAGGCTAGGTGAGTCAGCATCGTGGACGAGAGAATTTCTAGAAGCTGTTTGTCCAATGTGCCCTAATTCTGGCTGGTGATAACGTAGTTATTGAGAAAGGAGAAACTACAAACCATATACTTGTATTCAACAGAACCCAAATAAAATACATCTTAAATCTCAGCTAGTTCCCCAAAATGCCCATGGCCCCTATACTAATACCCACATGCAGGTAATAGATCTTACTATTGAGAACTTTACAAAATCATATAATCATGAGAAAATAGTACTGGGTTCCCTCCTAGGGCCTTGGAGAGCCCCCTAAGGCTAAGTAGGTGCCCCTTGTCCACACCCAAACACCATAGGATGGCTCCCTCTAGCAACCTCATGGCTGATGGGCTCCCATCTCCTCTCCAAGCTGTGACCTTCTCATAAACAGTGACCACATTTTTCCTCTCTGCCTAACACGGGTGCTCACAAAACTAAAAGAATGAGTGAAGGCACAGCACTGTGAGTTTGGCAGAATTACGAGCATACTTTAACTCAAATAGAATTATTTGCCATTTCACAAATATAGCTCATATTTTCCTTACCCTGTGTCTTTGTTCATACTGTTCCCTCTGCCGGAAACACTCTTCCTGTACCCTCTGCATATCCAAATCCTGCCTACCTGTAAACCCCCAGTTCTGTGGACACCTCTCTCATGGTCTTTCCTGGCTCCTACTCCCTTCCCTGGCAGTGGTCACTCCATTGATACCCTATGGTACTTGTCACACTTGTCCATGGGGATCAGGACTGATATGCACACCTTTAACAGAGTTAGCTGACTGCAAACCTCTGGAGGGCAGAGTCCAGGTTTGACACATCTTGTCCCCCAGCCCAGAGACATGTACCTAGGTGACTCTCAGTAAATATAGCAGTTGAAGCTGTGATTTGGTGTGTGCCTGACTTTTGACCCTCCCAACAGCTCATCAGATAGATATTAGCGTTGCTCCCATTTTCTAAAAGGAAATGGGCTTAGAGGGGTAAGTGACGTGTCCCGTTCCTTGAAACCACCACCCGCACATTGAAAGGAGCTTGAGATGGGGGAGGAGAGAGAACCTGGTACCCACAACTACAACAGTCCAGGGAAAGATTAATAATGGGAGAGTGAAACGAACATCAATTTAAGGAGAAAAGATGCAACTTTCACGTGTGTGTGTTTTGTGGGAAATAGAGGAGTTATCGTAAACGTTGGTTTGACCTTTCTTAACCTTCAGTTAATTTACCCTGGTTACACGAGTGAGCGACCGGGCTGGGACCTGAGTCGGTGGCTGGCTGACCCTATATACTTAGCGAAGGAGGAAATGAAGGAATGGGTCCATTTCAGCACAAGGCAAATCGTGTGATCGGAATGATGAGTGTCTCGGGAACGTAGGGGAGACAGAAAGAAGGGGGGCTGAGGCAAGAACTGCGGGGAGGAGAAGGAAGCAAGCTGTGTCTTAAGGACTTGTAAGGCTGGAGTGACTGTAGGGGGAGGGCATCTCACCCGTCCATCACCCCCCTCCTGGCATGACAGAGCGTGAGTCAGCCCAGGGGACAGTCCTTGCTGGCGGGCTTGTGTTCTTAGGACTCTGTCAACAGCACACTCGTGACCACATCTACTCTCAGCACATCTGAGCCCCCTTTGAACACTCAAGTGCCCCTCTCTGGTGTGAGCACACAAATTGTGCTATAAAAGTTGCACCAATAAGCAGTCAGGCCAAAATGTTCAGAAACAGAATGTTCTAGCACATGCAAGTGGACCATTCCTCACACAGCCCCATTTAACTTTTTCATAATGTGGGCCCACAGCGACTTGTTCCCCTGAAGTTGGGATGCATTTGGGGCTTGGCTTTGCACGCTTTTTGAAATTCTTTAAAATAGAGTTTCCTGTCAGGCTAGCACGCATCGCTTAGAGGCTGAGCTCAGCACCCTGGCCCGGCCCCAGGAGGTTAAATTGGGACCAAGGACAAGCCGGGCTCGCTGTCATTCACAGGCACCGGCCACAGGCATCACAGCGCCAGCACGGAGCTGGGCAGAGATCCGGGGAGGCAGCTGGTGGACGTTCCACCAGCTGGAACAAAAAAATTTACACCTCCAATTTATATATTCAGGCCATAAATCGCCGCTGGCAGCAAGAGAAAGTGGGAGGGCCCCTCTTTCTGCTTGCAGGTACACCGTCACAATGTCCCCTTTGACTCCGTGTCCCCAACCCTTCAGAATCTACCTTAAGACAAGGGTTCTATGGGCCCCTTTGGCAATCTGGTGAAGCCCCTTTGCACAGCAGACTTAAAATAAGAGGCATAGGATTTCAAGGAAAACCAATTAGGTTGAACTAGTTATTTATAATGTTGAAATGGTAAATTTATTACAGAGTGAAACAGTGTTATTTGTTATTAACATATTAAATAAACAAGATCTAGCAGCAGGTCAAATAAATAACTTCTATAATCTTAAAGTAGTGACTAGTGGAAATATTTCAGGATATCTGCTACAATGTAATGCGATATCATAAATCTGATTTCCGTTGGTGAAAAATCCTGCTAATCCTACTGTGGCTTGTTGCCTACATTCCTATCAAAGGAAATGCTAACTTTCAGCTGAAGGTTAGTTTTGTTTTGTTTTTTAAAAAGGTAATTTTTCCCATCCAAGTTATGGACCCCCAGAATAAGAACCCTGCCTCCCAACATTATAAATATGTACTTCAGGCCATGAGGTTTTCTCTATTTTTTTATTTGCAAAAATACAGTCTTGACAAAGACAATAGTGTGGTGACGGCCTTGGGGCGTGCGGGTAGATGTGGGTTGGAAGGAGGGGGATATCTGTTAATACTTTCAACAATAAAGATAAATTTTTTAAAAATTACAGTCTTAGGGCCACATCTTAGGACGATGCCATCATGCTTTGTAACTATTTTGCATGACTACTTATAGTGATTTTAATTTCTTTACTAAAAAATAATGCATACACTTATTTAAATCAGAAAGAAAAAAAGCAACAGAAACAATTCTGCTATCACCAGACCCCAGGTCCACTGCCATTCCGCATCCTGTTTTTTCCTCCAGAAGCAAACACTGTTACCAGATTATTTGTGTATGCTCCCTGAAATACTCTATTTAGGTATTTGTAAACATGCATATGCAAGTGTGTGTATATATTTGAGTGTGTATGTGTATGGAATGTGTGTGTTTACACCCTGTTTATTTTTACAAATGGTATTTTATAAACACTACAGTGAAGGTTACATTTCACATTCAACAGCATATCTTGGACATAGCTCTCTGTCAGAATGTTTAGTTACTGCTTTCCTTTTCGTGGCTGTATAGTAATCCATTTTATGGAGTATTCTATTTTACATACCAATTTCCCAGTTCATTGGCACTTAGGCTATTTTTAACCTTTTACTACGATAAACAATGTTGCAATGAATACTTTTTTATATATATGTCCACGTATTCAGGATAAATTCATAGAAATGGAAGCACTGGGGCAAGGAATATTTGATATTTTAGGTTTAATACAGTCAATTTTACTAAATAAGGGATTTAAAATATTGTAAAATGTAAAATGTTAAAATACAAAGGTTGGATCTATATCTACTAAGCTGTCATTTAGGAGGATTGCTCATGATATTTATGCTAAAAAAGTAAGTCATAGAGTAATATGTAATCAATCCATTCTTAAAAGCTATTAACTTAGTCACCTTAGGGGGTAAAATGGAGTGAGCAGGGGTAAATTAACTTTTTCTATTTACCTCTGCATTATTTCACGTGTTACGATGAGCAAATATTCTATTTGTGACTAAGAAAATGTGAAAGAATATAAATTGAGTTTCAATAGAATTATAATGGGGACTATTACATTTTTATCATTTTAGAAGGAAAAAAATCAGTGACCAAAAAAGAAAAGATTATTTGTCCATAGTCATTTTTAATCTTGACATACATGTAATATAATTTTAATTGATTAAAACACACACACATATGTCCTGCTATGTGATCACCAGCTCACTATAAATTACTGTGACACCTTCTTCTGCTGGGTACAGCCCTGCCTATTCCCCCAGTTCAAAAACATATTGTTTGTTGATTTATTTTTTTAATGAGAAGAATCTTCTCTCTTGGTAGCAAAAAAATAATTCACACACAACAGCAAACTATAAAATAGAAAGGAAAAGTCACCCATAATCCTACCATTTATATAACCATGTTTAATATTTTCCTATGGAACTTTCCAGAATTTTCCGTGTGTGTGCATATACATAAACCGGATCACCTAGTGTTTCTATAACTAAGCATCAAGTGTGAGTTTCTTGACATTTCAATAAATCCGAGTCTTTTCTTTTTCGTTTCTTTTTCACATCTTTTTAATGCTGCCTTGCATTCCATGATAGAAGGAATCATAATGTGCTTAACCAAACCACTTATGACAACCCATTTATGTAAATAGGTGAGACATACACAAGGTACCATATCCACAAGACCCAAGTGTAGAATGAAAGGAATGTCCCTCTCACTTCATTGGCCCCCAGCCATCCAATATCACCCCCACTGAGAGACAACTACTATTACAGGCTTCTTGCATATCCTTTCAGAGGTATTCTATGCATACAAAAATATATTTATATGTTCTTGTTTAATGGAGATAACACTATAAACACTATTCTGCACCTTGCGTTTTTCACTACATAATGTATCTTGACAATCTTTTCAATATAAATAGAGCAACCTCATTATTTTTAATAGCTGCATAGTATCCCATTGTAATTTTTTCAAATAGATCTTTTTTGAAAGATACTCATGTTGTTTCAAATTATTTGTTATACTGGAGCAAATGTTTTTTTAAATTTATCTTTATTGTTGAAAGAATTACAGATGTCCCCTTTTTCCCCCCATTGACCCCTCAACCCGCTCCCACCCCTACCCCAGGCCTTCACCACACTATTGTCCATGGGTTATGCATATATGCATATAAATTCTTTAGTTAATCTCTTCCCACCCGTGCCTCTCCCCTTCCCTCTGAGATTCATCAGTCTGTTGCATGCTTCCATGTCTCTGGATCTATTTTGTTCGTCAGTTTATTTTGTTCATTAGCTTCCACATATAAGTGAGATAATGTGATACTTGTCTTTCTCTGACTGGCTTATTTCATTTAGCATAGTACTCTCCAAGTCCCACCATGCTATCCAAAGGATAAGAGATCTTTTTTTACAGCTGCATAGTATTCCATTGCAAGCATTTTTGTACATACCTCATTTCCTATATTATCTGTAAGATAAAATTCTGGAAGAGGACTATTCTGAGTTAACTTTTTTATTTTTATAAATATTGCCAAAATGTCTTCCATAGAGATTTGCATTTCTATAACGAACATTTGAGAGTGCCCACACATTCACTGGGAATGTGTTGTCAAACTTTTAATCTTTGCCAACTTGATGGGTGAAATGTTTGTGAATGAGGTTAAGCATCTTTCCATATGTTTAAGATGATCCATCGCCTCTTGATGCACATTTGTTTTGAGTTTTCAGCTGTGACAGATATTCTTACACATTTTTAATATTTTCATGCACCCGCCCCTTAGGATCTCCTTAAAGTCCATTTTGAATGGCTAGATCAGATATATATTGTCAAATAGCCCTCTGGGAAGGGTGTAGCAATTCACACTCCAATAGGCATGCCTCGGCATAGGGGAAGAACCGCTTTTTACACTGACAGCTCCGCATTGCCTGAGGCCCGAGACGTTTCAGGCATCTGCATGACAAGTCACCTTCCCCTCAGACCTGGTAAGATGGCTGGAAGCTTCAAAATCTTCCACCTGATTTGGTGTCAGCTTCCCAAGTTCAAGGCTAGCAAACTGCCCTCTTGGAATATAACACCGTGTCCATCAGGGGAGCCAGAGCAGGCAGCAGCCTCGGAATGTGTGTATTTTACCCTGGATCTGAGAACAAAAAGCAGTCACCCACGGTGTGTAAGCGCATTTGATCTTCCTCAGGGCTGCCAGGCCCACCCCGGTCCACACCAGCGGTTCAAGCCCCGGAGGCTGACGTCCCAATTGAAAACCATAACAATGTAAAAGAAAACGCTGGAAAACAGTGAGTTTGTGGCATTCAGAGGATGAGTTCATAAGTAAGGATTCCTTTCGGCATCCAAGCTTGCCCCACCCCACCGTGGGGGCCTGTGCGGATCCAGGGAACGCAGTGCACGGCCTATATTTAGACAACGGCATGGCAACTGCACCATGTTTTAGTTGAAAATTTTAAATTGGCTCTGGAAGATGCCAGCCTCACGAATTAAAAATTGAATTGAGCACCACTGTTCAAGAAGCAGGGAGATGGCCCATTGAGCAGATCCTGCCAGGGAAGGCGGCTTTTCAAGAGATAGTCAACGGGCCCTAGTCTGTCAGGGGCATAATTTAATGCTGACCTTGAATGGCTGCCCTGGAAAGAAAGGCAGAGTTATTTTCAGACTGTACTAAATCTAGAGGTGTTGGAACCAACATCTAGGACAAGGCAGGAACGGGGTGAACTTTGACCCACTGCCACTGGGTCTGGAGATCAAGTCGATGCTAAACCAGGGGCCTGGGATCAAACAGAGATTCTCAAAACCTGACCAGGAAAGCCTTTGCTGCCACCTGTCTCTGTCACTGCCATCCACCCCCTATCCAGTGAAGAGGCTGGCACCTTCCCTCCTCTGGGACATCCTTGTTAGCCCTTCATGACTCCTGTGTGAGTGGCAGCTTAGAGTACTAGAAAGAACAGGGGCCTAGAAATCAGACAAATCCAGGGCCGAAGTCCTGGCTCTGCAGTTCACCTCTCTAAGCCTCAGTTAATTAATCTGTAAAATGGGGCTGAAATCATCTGCTCATAGGATCATAGTGGGGAGTAAATAAGAAAATGGGACTCAGCCAGGTGCCAAATGCAACTAAATATTTCATAAACATCCACTGTTAATGTATATGAAGCCTCTAAAATAATATTGACTTCAGAAGTGATATTTGATAAGTATCTGATATCGTGATTATGACTAATTCTATGAATGGGCTATATCTTTTGGGGAAACAAAAATTGGACCAATTCCTTCTCATTAAAAGGTTAGGGGGTCCCTCTGTTAAGAAAGACAAAAATAAAAAAAAACTAAGAGTGCTGAGTGTGATGGTCACATGCTCAGAAAGTATCAGAAGACTTTAACCTACATTTCTACTCATGTTTCTTATTTTTATTTTTTTTATTTTTATTTAAAATATTACAAATTCCCTTTATCTCCCCAATGACCCATTCCACCCTGTCCCACCCCCCTCTCCAGTCCCCCTCCCACCATTGTCCGTGTCCTTGAGTCGTGCATATATGCATATAAATTCTTTGGTTACTCTCTCCCCATCCACCCACCCACCCCCCTCCCTCCCTCTGACATTCGTCAGTCTCATCTGTGCTTCCATGTCATTGAATCTATTGTTTCTCCTTCTTAAAATTATTTTGGTATTTAATTATATCTCTGTCATTTCAAAAAAAAACCCCAAAAATAATTTAAGAGACCCAAGATTCCTCCATCCAGATTTTACAAATAATGATATGTGCCTAAATTTGCCACATATCTTTTCTTCCTTCTAAGAAATAAAATGTTCCAAATACATCTAAAGCCCCACTTCTCTCCTCAGTCATCCCTCTCCTCAGAGGCAACCAGCAGGATGCATGTGATTAAATGGACTCTCTCCTCCATACCTTCTTAAGTGTGGACTCTCAGAAACAAGGAGAAGAGTGGTCAAGACTGAGGCCCTGGGTTATGTCAGCCCTGAGTTCAAATCCTGATCCTGCTCCCCTACTAGCTGTGGTCTTGGCAGATTGCTCAACCTGCCTTTCTTCCTTGTCTACCTCTCTGCAATGGGACAAATCATACTTCACTGGGTAACTGTGAGAGTGAAATAAGATTACTCATGTAAAGCAATGGTTATCAGCCAGGTGTGACACACACACACACACACCCCGCCAGGGGACATTTGGCAATGTCAGGAGACAGTTTTGTTTGTCACATCTGGGGTGTGCTACTAGCATTTAGTGGGAGAAACCAGAGACGCAGCTGAACATCCTACAGTGCACAGGGCAGCCCCGCACAACAAAGAATTATCTGGCTCAAGATGTCAATGGCACCGAAGTAGGGGAACTCTAATGTAAAGCGTGTGGTCACTATTTCATAAGGGCTCAAAAATTTTGTCCCATAAGCATAACAAAATATAATTTTTTTATTTATAAGACATAATGCTAGACACTTTCACATATATTATTATCTCACTAGTATCCAGTGAGTTGCCGCTGGTTAAAAAAAAAAAAAAAAGATGGAAGGCAGGCACTGTTGATTCTGCATCTCGGAGAATATCTATCCTATTCATTAAATCAGTGATAAACTTATTAAAAATGTAAAATTTCAGGCTGTTAGATTAATTGGGAGCTGTTACTCAGAGCCCAACCCTCCTTGCTCTCTGTGAAGGACGAATCGTATCAGCACTTTCAGCCACAAAATTGGTTCATCTAAACCACAAATATCCCTTCAACCTAAGCAGGCCCAGGGACTGGCATGGCAAAAAATAAATAAGGCATCGTAATTAAGTGAACATTTTTGGCCCCTGTTTGCGTGGAAAGGCTCAAGAAATCACAGAAGCAGGGTGGAAAGTGGGGAAAAGGAGAGAGGCCAGAGCCCTGCTTCTCTGAATCACCCCAGGCTCGGTGGACTGAGTGTTCTGCTCATGGCCGTCTCAGAGGTCGAAGCCACTGTCCGTGGTGGCCAGAGGGCACCCACTACGAGTGCCCTTATCCAGTGGGTCTCCAACTATGGTCCCCAACTCAGCAGCATCAAAATTGCCCAGGAGCTTGTTAGAGATGACAAATTCTTGGGCTCCACCCCAGACCTACTGAATCAGAAACTGGGGTGCACCCCAGGCAGTCTGGGTTCTCCCAAGCCCTAAATCTGATTCTGATGCAAATTCAAGTCTAAGAGCCATTTACCTAACAAGACCAGACCCCGCATCCCTGTGGCCCGTCTCCTGTTGCCCGTGGCCCTCCCGCTGACGCCGTGCAGCTCACCAGTACTGGCTCAGAAGGGTAGGAGCCTCTACTTGCCTGCGCTCTGCTGAGGCTGAATGCTTGACTGGTACCCTTTAGCTTTCCAACCAGAATATGAGAGAGAGAGACCATTATCCCTCTTCCCAGGTGGGAACATCACAGCTGAGAGAGCTTGACCGGCTTGCCTAGGGCTATACCTGCGGAAAACTAGGGACCAGGATCTGAGTCTGGGTCAGCCTGATGCCGATGCGGTCCTCGTAAGGATCACGTCACACTGCCCATGGATGACAAAGAGAGACAGACCACAAACAGGTCAGCCCTGCTGGGGCCAAATTGTGAGCCCTGCCAGGTTTCTCAGTGCCCTTCCGTCACCTGCCCCGGGGTTCACCTTCCCACAGGTAGTCCCCTCTGGGTGGGTAACCACCAGTGTCCTAATACTGCCCCCTAGAGGCTAAGGCTTCCGACACTGCAACCCTCTCCTAGCCTTTGCCTGAAGTCCTGGGACTTCAAATCACCACTGTCCCTCTTCCTGGCTGTGTGACTTTGCAGCTGACTCAACCTCTCTGTGCTCCTGTTTCATATCTGTAAATAAGTTATAATAATACATTTATATCAAGGTTGCCTAGAGAATGAAATGGGGTAACAAACATGAAAATATCTCTCCCAGTGTCTGGTGCGTAGCAGAAACTAGTTAACTTTTAGGTTCTTCCCATTTCCTCTACACACCAGCTGTCAAAACTGCTCAATCCAGGATTGATTCTCTTGAAGTCTCATTTATTGGCCATAATAGTAGCTAATATAATGAGCTACTCCTCACCAAGGTTTTAATTCATAATAATGGCTTTCTGTGTTTGCTTCCAAAATACCATTGACATTTCAACCAGGGGCCCTTAGTCCTCAGAATTGTGCGGATTGGGAGTGATTAATGGTGGGAAGATAGAGGAATATGAAGGGCCAATGGGGAGCCTTTCCCCTCCCTTCATACCGCTCCAGCACAACTCCAGTGGGCAGGAATCCCAGAGAAATGGAAAATGAGATTTAAGGAAGAAATACATGCCTTCAAGGTTGCACCTGGCTTTAAAGAGGAAAAAAACATGAATTACAAACATTTGAATATCACAGTATCTGGGAGCGATGCAAAAAAGCAGTGAAATCAAACACTAACGGGTCGTTTGCCAACATTTAATACAATTGTTTGTGATCTGCGTACTTGAATGTAATAAAGCTTCATTAAAAAATAGTTATAACAACTAATAAGACCCTAATTAAATTAGCTTTCACTGGGCAAGCTGCTCTGAGGTCCTAATTAAGTTACTTGCTGCCACTGGCGTAGCCCGAAAACAAAAGAGGATACTGTCCTGTCTTCAGTGATGCCTGGAGAGCCAGGTCCCTGGCTTCGTGCAGGAAATGGTGAGAGGCTCTAAACTTGGGGGGCAGCCAGTCCATGACTATCTTAGCTCCCCCAAAATCATGGTGTGTGGCCAGAGTGAAATACCTTAATAGTTCCTACTGGTCTTAGGAGCCAGCCAGTCTTAAAGATGGAAAGGGCATTTAGAGATGAACATTCCACAAATTTCATTTGATAGAAGAGGAAACGGGCCATGAGAAAGTGACTTATCTAAGATCCCCCAGCAAAGAGCAGTGTCCCCTTCCCCCAGTCTTCACTGTGGCCTGGAATAAACCATAACTCGAGCTGCTGGATGGATTTTCATTTGGGAAAAGAGAGAAACAAAAAGTGCTCAAGTCCCAGAGGCTCTTGTCTTTGAAGCCGTGTGTGTGTGTGTGTGTGTGTGTGTGTGTGTGTGTGTGTGTGTGTAGAGTGGTTCAGTCCCAGGTAAACTGCTGACCTGTTTACAGTGTGGTTTGAGCTCTCTCCAAACCTGTCTTGGCATTGCTGCCATAATGACCTTCCTAAAACACAAATCTGGTCACCTCAGGATCCCTCCCAACTTCCCGCAGGGTAACTTCTGAATTCCTGCACGTGGCAGGAAAGTCTCTTCACAATTGGGCTTCAACCTACCTTATCCCTCATACCTGAGCTTTGTGCTCAGCAAACTGGAATCCCAGGGCTCTGACCCTGATGCGCAGTGCAACCTTGGGCAAATTACTGAATCTCTCTCGGCTTCCACTTTCTGCCTATAAAATGGGGGTGACATCTTACTTATCAGGCTACTAGGAGAATTAAATGGCAGTAAAGCATATAAGCCACACACGTGACCCACACAGGAGCAGTCTCCCTTTCCTGAGCATACCTGGCTCGTTCATGTCCTAAGCCTTTGCACACACTGTTCCCTCTGCCTGCAGCCCCCTCACCCTCTTCTCTGCATCATGAATTCTCCCAATTCAAATATCCAGTGCAAGGGTCATTTCCCCTTTGCAGTCTTCCACAGCTCCCCAGGCAAAGGCTACTCCTCTCCTGTGCTTGCTCTACCCTCCCTCCATCCCCATTAGAAGGCTGTCCCACTGGACTGGAAGGGACTTTTGATGCCCATCCCCCCCAGGAGACAAGGTCTTACCTCGCACAGGCCTGGCACACAGTGAGAACTCAGTAAGTGAACAAAACATCATCACAGGAACTATGAGGAGGAACTGTGAGGAAGGAACATGATTGGTTCCAATTTCATTTCTGCTTCTGTCCCCAAAACTGAAATATAAATCAATTTTGTGTACACACACAACACACGCACACACACATACACACAAGATATTAGAGCAGTACCTGTGTTCATTATTTTCTGCCCATGCTTCTCTGTAGTGAACACAGTTTGCTTTTGTAGGAAGAAACAAAACAATAGGGACAGTTCCCTAAAACCGAGTGAGCTGGAAGCATAGAGAAGATACACAAAGTGTCAATTTTCCAAACACATCCCTGAAAAAGTTGGGACTTCCCTGAATTTCAGCGTGGTGCATCTCTTGATTGGAGGCATCGCAGTCTCTGAATTTCTTCTTTGTGGTTCTGTGACAATAGCTAGTTTGTAGCGCGAGGGACAGACCAGAAGGAGGGTTACTTCCCCAGGATCTTTAAGGTGCCTTTAGGGAACCGTGTTTACAGACAGGCGAGAGTAAGTACTGTATGTCCGATACAGTAGCCACTGGCCACAGGAGGTGAACCAAACTTAAGTTCATTAAAATGAAATGAAATTTAAAATTCACTTCCTCTCATAGTCTCATTTCAGGAGCCCGCAGGGCTCGCAGTGACGCCAGGCAGCACTGAGTGTTTCTCAGCTCACTCCAGACGTGGCTGATGATGTCTCTGAGAGGAAACACGGGTCCATCGGCCCCATGAATATGTTTTTTCTTATTTTAAAAAAAAAATCTGCTTTGTGACGATGTAAAACAATGCAGTCACTTTGGAAAACCGTTTGGCAGTTCTTCAGAAAGTTAAACTTAGAGTTGCCTGATGACCCAGCGATCCCACTCCTGCTAAACACCCAAGAGAACGGAAAACATCTGCTCACACAATGTGTACACGGATTGCTCTTGTAGGAAGAAACAAAACATAGGGACAGTTCCCTAAAACCGAGTGAGCTGGAAGCATAGAGGAGATACACAAAGTGTGAATTTTCCAAACACATCCCTGAAAAAGTGTACACAATGTGTGATTAACAAATAATTTTTAAAGCTCTTTATTAAAATAAAAGCATACAGTGAGTGAATCTCTGTAGGAGACGAAGAGAACTAGACTAAAGAGCAAGTCTGAAAGATAAACTACCTAAAGGTAATCAGATACTTTGTTAACAGTGCTCCTATCGTCTCCTAAGGAAAACAAACTTCAACTTGCCTCGCCCCGAACCCTGTAGGGCTGCAACTATCCCCACGGGGCTCTTTCCTCGGAAAACCTGGCTAAAAGACCCCAGACCTGAAGGTCCCTAACTCCCTTGCTCCGACCTGATTAAAAGTTGTTAGTTGGATGACTTCCTGCCTGTGTCACCTGTCATCACCTCCCACAAACCAGATCTATCCAGGTAACTCCTGGAAATTCTTTTATGCTTCCTGTAGCCTGTCCTCTGCTGAGATGATTGGGGACACTGCCTGTGACCTACTTAGGGGAATTTTGTTCCCAGGGGTAAGAAAAAAGAAGAGATTTGCTTTTCATTTGATTTTTCCCTCTTTTTTTTTTCCAATCTTTTCTTCCCCAGATCACAAGAAGAATAAAATAAAAGGTAAAATGCAAAGGAACACAATGGAACACTTCTCATTTTGTAGCTAAAATCTGTGATGATTTCTTTCCAACCGGTGTATTATTACCCGGGTGACTGGCTGACGGCCACAGTTGGCTCCCATTCTCTCTCTCTGACTCTCGCTCCCCACTTCTATTTTTCTGGGTTCCCTCTTCCTTTCAAGTCAGCTACTTATCCTTCAGTGGGGTTCTTTCCCAAGATTTGCTCGTTTATTTACACTGACACCCTTCCGAGATGACTCTACCTCTGTGAACTTCCTAAAGCAGACAGGCCCTGTTCCCTCCGAGCCTGTCGAGCAGGTTTTCTAACAAGGCGCCCCTAAAGACGCAGGTTTGCTCAGGATGCCCCAGGAACAAGTGGCCCGTTCGTTCCAGTGGGAGCCTTGCAGGCAGCTGTCTCGCTAGCCGCCGCCTCCTGGCCTGAGGGCCCTGCTCCTGTGTCTTGTGTCTTGCATGTCCCACTGTGGTGTGGTGTCCTGCGGGCTGCCCATTCTAGATACAGATTCCATCTGCCCTGCCTTTTGAAGAATGATCGAAGTAGCACAAGGTCTCTGTTAATCAGTCAATAATTATACCACGCAGAGAAGGTCTAACACTTAGCCAAAGACACATCAGGATAATGTGGGGAGGCCTGGTCTCTCGACACACCGCGTTACAATTTTGTCATAATAAAACATGATCGCCTGCTCATGATGAATGAGCCAGAGGCCTCTGGTTGGTATAAGATGAACAAAGCCTTGCATTTGGCACCCAGGGAGCATAGCCACCTTTTGTACAATGTGCTGGGCACCGTGTCAATGCCTCACATCCGTCATCTCCCGTAACCTTTGCAACAACCCTGGGGGGGGCGGGGGCGGGGAGGAGAGGCTTGTAATCAGTATAATTTTACAGATATGGAAATTGAAGTTCAGAGATTGAGAGACTTATAAAGATCACACAGCCAGACATCTATTAAGTACCTATGACGTGTTGGGCACTTTTTTAGGCACTGCTGACACAAGAGTGAACAAAACAGAAGCAAAGTTTCCACCTTCGTAAAGCTTTCAGTCTTGGGGGGTGGGCAAGGAACAAGTGGTACCTATATACATGGACAATATGCCATCAAATCATTCTAAATACTATAGAAGAAATTAAACGAGGCGGTGTGCTAGAGAGGGACCGGGTGGTGAAGACCGTGGAAAAGCACAACAATGCTGAGAGGGGAGGGTTCCTGAAGACCACAGACTGAAGCTTGAGTGCCTAGAAGGAGCCAGCCATGCAGGGACCTGGGGTAAAAGCACTGCAGGCAGCAAAGCAGCGAATGCAAAGGGCCCTGGTGCAGGGTTGTACTTGGCATGGCTGAGCAGGAAGAATGGCAGGAGGAGTGCTGGAGTGAAGCAAGGTGACAGGTGATGTCAGAAAGAAAGATAGCTTGGACATTGTGTGCAGCCTTGTAGGTCAGGATGAAGAGTGTAGAGATTTCACTGAGTGTAATACGAAGTCACTGGAGGGCTTTGGAAAGGGAAATAATAGAACCTGATTTACGTTCTTTAAAGACCTGTGTGGGTAAACAGAGAATGGATTGTAGAGGCTAGAGTGGAGTCAGGGAGGCCACTCGGGAGGCTGTAGCAGTGGTCTAGCAGAGAGGTGATGGGGGCTTGGGGTTGCACTCTGTTCTTACATAGAAAAACCTAGACCATTCAGGGAAGAGTACGGTCTAGGATTTACGGAGAACTCACCACCTTTCTGAACAAGTTGACATGAAACATCTTCAGGCCTTGTCCCATCCTACTGAACATGTGTGTGTGCAAAGTGTGTGCCCCTTATTTCCCTTTAAACTTTTTATTAAAACACGATTTCTGTTCAGAAAAGTGCACCAATCATAAGGGGAAGGCCCTATCAGTTTTCACAAAGTGAACACATCCCTGTAAGCAGCCCCTGGAACAAGAAAGAAAAGATTACACACCCACCCCCCAACGCTCCCCTCATGCCCCCTCTAGTCAGTCTCTAGAGTCCCAGTGTGTCTTGCCAGAATGACATTCTGTAAATAATTTTGCTCCGTCTGGCTTAACCCATGACCCCTTTTTCTAAACTGAAAGTCACATGCCCTCTGCAATCAGAGATGCTCTTACACCACCAGCCAAGAAGATGCGAGCTTTGCATTCCGAAATGCGTGTAATGAAAGCAACAGGATCTTCGCATTAAAGATTATAGAATAGTATCGAATATGCTTTTTTCAGACTTGACATATGGTGCAAATTCTGGAAAGACTATAATGCCTTTGTCTGGAAGTACAGTCTAGAAATCCAGTGGCACAGAATAACAACATGATGTCAGGGCTTTTTTCAGGGGGCAAGACACTGGCAGAGAACTAATGTTTACTGAGCATTTATTATGTCCCTGGCCCTGAGCTAGGTGTTTTAGTATGTTATCTGATTTAATCTTGACAACCCTTTAATGGTGGTAGCATTCTCTCCACTGTACAAATAAGAAATCCAAGGCTCAAAAAGATAAAATAATTGGCCCAAGTTCTCGGCTCGGAAGTGACAAGAGCTGAACTTGGAACCAGCACTGTCTGCCCCTGTATCTCCTGCTCATTTCCCTCAATGAAAGCAGCCTCTCTCGTGCTTTTCTCCCTTTGATCTATACTAAGAGCGTTGAAAATGTTGGTCTCAACATTTGGCTGCTGCAATAAGCCGCATTTCTTCTAATGGCTTCCCTTCTACATTCTTTTTTAATACACTGACTTTCAAATTAACGGCAAAGCTATTCATAAATGAAATAGGGCACCTGGCTATAACTTTGCTTCTTTCCAGAAAGCAATGGCTCTGCAAGCCTGATGAAGCTTAATGCTTGCTGTAAATCCAGGAAAGAAATGAATGAGCACAATTTAAATCACCCAACCCAGGAGTCTGGCCATGCAAGGGACACGGGAGCCACATTGCATCACCATGTTATCGGTTACTGAGAAAAGAACCAGCAATTAGCAAAGCAACCTAGATTAACCGTGTTAACATCTCTGGGGGAGTGATTCATGTTCCCCGGCTTTCTGGAAGCCCTTCCGAGCCCGAGCTGTCCCTCCCTGGGTGCTTTGGCTTTGCGTCACGGAGGGAATTGATTTGATCAGTTACATTGCCGCGGCCTAATTAGTAAGCATGGCCACACTTGTCCATCAGTCTCACAGAGATTAAACCTGGGACCCTGACTGCAGACCGATTTTTGTAGCTGACAGTCGCTGTTCCTTTCATCCCCTGTCCATACCGAGTTCCCCAGGACTGCGGGCAGGTTTCCAATGTCGGATAGCTGGGCCTCCTGCATTGCAACACGGGCTGTCTCGTGAGGTTAAGAACCCCGCTTCTCTGCGCCTGCCAGGTGCTATACCCTTCGCAAAGCACTTCGGCCCTCACCCTTTTGTTTGTTTCCCTTTATCTCAAGAAGGACAGAAGGTACCGCTTTCCTTTTAGACATGCAGAGGGGAACCTTCAGAGAGATGGTTACTCAGAGCCTCAGAGTGTTTCTCAATTCAGATTAGTCACCCTTTTTTAAAAAAACTAACTTTTATTGGGTTGGCTTTGTCTTATTGCTACAAGTTATATGTGGTTGTTGTAGGAAATTTAGAAGATACAGAGAATCAAAAAGAAGGTCATAAAAAGCCATCCCTCAAACATAACCACTGAAATATTTAATGCACATTTCTTTGGCCATTTTTCTATGGGATGATATCATACATACTGTGCTGTCTTTTGATATATTATGAACATTTTTCCAATATTAACTAATTTAATCTTTAATGATTGAGTTATATGGGCCATTAAACCAATCACTTATGTAAGATGTTTGGGGCTGTTTCTAATTTTTAGTTATGATTAAGTCATGTGGCAACAAAACCCTTATATCTAACTCATAACTAACATTTATTTAGTGTGTATTGTGTCTCAGGCACTGTTCCAAGTGTCTTACATACATTATCTAGTGTAACCCTCCCAAGAATCCTATGGATAAATAATATTACCTCCATTTTACAGATGAGGAAACTGAGACCTAGAAAGCTTAAGTAGATTGCCCACAATGACATAAATAATGACTCCAGAGCCAACACCTTTAACCATTACAATAAATTCTTAGAACTGTAATTTCAGGGTAAGGTCTCTGAGTCATATTACTTCAGAAAGTGTCCCAGTTTATACTCCCACAATCAAGCTGTGACTGCCCATTTGCTTACATCACCACCAACAGGGGGCACTATTAACTTTTATTGCTCATCAGAGAAATGAAGCCCAGAATTCTCATAGCTTATTCACACTCTTTAGATCATGCATGCAACCCAGTTCCTGATCGAAACATTGATTTTCTTTCAAAGAATGCTTCTTAACCTTTTTTTGGTACGTGGGCCCCTTTGAGAATCTGATGGAAGCTATGAAACAGCTACACATATGCACACCAAATGACCCTTTATTTCTCAGGGGTCCACAGACACCATTAAGTACTCCTATGCTTGCCAGAGGATGGACACATCAACAACATTGAACCTGAAACTAAAAACGGGACTCATAAACCCAGTAAAATGCTGGTCTGACCAGACTTCTCTTTCAAACAATCCTGCAGCATAAGGAACCAGCTCAGAAGAGGCTGGAATAAAATGCCCAGGCACTATAATGGAGCATTTGCCATGTGGGGAGGAGGTACCCAGGTCAAGACTCTCTCCTTAGGTCATGCCGTCCTCTAGCAACCCAGCAAGACCTCAGAGCAGACGGACCTGCCGGCACCGACCTGCCTCCGTTTGTTCGCTTGACCAGCCGCTAAAGAGCGAGTCTGGGATCCTCCTGCCAAACACACCTCTTCGCACTCCAGTGTTTTTCATGATCTCCCCTTGCTCCCTGCTCCTTTATGATTAGGAAAGCTTCGTCCCAGATCAGTCAAGCCTCCACCAACCCTATCCACCCCCTCCTGTCACAAGCGCTGGACTAGGGCAGCCTGAGATCCAGGGCCTTCCTTGCTGTGAATGCTGCTGCGCCAAGCAGGTTTTTTTGGGAGCCCTCCTTGGTGTGAGCACATGGTTCTGAGAGTAATGGGGCCGTTTTTCATAATGATCCATTGAGGCCCAGTGACATTTTCAGAATGGGGGTGGAACATCTAGTCCCAGCCTGCAAAGAGGGAGGTGCACAGAGCAATTAGCACACTAAAGTGAATTGTCCTTTTGGGTGACCCAGTGCAGCGTGTAGCTGCACCTGGATGGACAGACCAGGACTGCCAGACCACCGAGAGACACAGAAGAATGCAGGCAGCTCCCTGGCTGGAACCTCAGTTGCCCTGGTCTCACTACCCATCCAGGGCCACCTTCATAAGGGTCACATTTTGCATACGGCTACCACATCCTTTTTGGAAACGTAGGAGTGGTGATAGGAAAGGGGCTGTCCTGTCCTTTTATCACCTGGCTTAAATCTATCTTTTGACCTCTGTTTTTCTCCATCCTATGAAAACTTACCCTTTGCCCCGTCCTCTCACTTTTCTTCTTGGCTCTCCCCGTCTGCAGATGATGGAAGAATCTCTGTTAAACATTCCTTCTCCTCCCTCCTCCCCCACTGCCTTCTCCAGTGTCCAGGACTTACCCTCACGAGGCCAGGAGATGGCAGAAGGATGACTTTTCAATTCTAAATAATTACAGTTCCTCCCAGATTTGGCTGGGAAGATGAGTCATCTGAAAACTATATTCACACCCAAGCCCAGCTCTTCTTTCCCCCCCCCCCCCCCCCCGCACCCTGCCCTCCCCTGTGGAATTTGCTCCACTTTTTAAACCCGTCTTTTAGTCTTTCATTTCTCAGTGGCCCGCCTCGCAAGGTCAAAACAGCAGAAGATGGGCAGGGGATAGCCCGTGGGCTCTAATGAGACTCTACTCCTTAATAGCTCTGTGACTCTAAGCAAATCACTCCTCTTCTAAGCCTCAGTTTCAACGTCTGTAAAATGGGGGCCATAACTGTATCGTCCACATAGAGTTCATTGTTTTGGGCACTGAATGAGATAATGCATGTGGGGAGTTAGGTACAGCACTTGACACCTATAAGTTCTCAGTTGACAGTAACTGCTATTGTTATTGCTGTCGTCATTGCTGTTAAATTCAGATCACTACCATCTTCCATATTTTCTTTGAAAACACCATATTGGTTTTTTTCCATTATTTTATTTTGCATTTTTTTCTTTCGTTATTTTTATTATTGACACTGTTACAGATGTGTCCTCCCCCTTTGCCCCCCTCCACTCAGCCCCCGCCCCCCTTCCCTCTGGCCATCTCCACTCTGTTGTCTGTGTCTATGGAAAGGTTGAATCCATTTCTAACTACTGGGGGCGTCAGCATGCATGCTCCACCTCCCTTGTGATTAGGACACTGTAGGAAGTCAGGCCTCCTCTCCAAAGAACAAAATACTCTACCAGCTCTCTGCAATACACTTGCCCCATTGCACCCTCACCCCACAAGGGGCCAGGGTGCTGTTCCCGGCCTGTCCAGCTCCTGTCTCTCAAAATATGTGAAGGTGGAATTGCTTTTGCAGGGAAGTTCTCTGAAAGTAGCAAAGTCAAATAGCACCTCTTTCCTCAACTACTTGCCCCCCACAACTACCTCCTACTCACCTCTCTCCGTCCCTACATGTAACCAGCACACCCTGGTTTCCTTCTAGGCAGCCGCACACTGAATGTTCTGGGGAAGTAGCAAGTTGTCAGTCTGTGGGAACCAGCACGGGGATAGCGGAAACATCTGGTGCTCTGGGGTCAGGCCAGAAATTGAATCCTGACCCCAGCATTGTCATCTTGAAGCAGTTTCCTTAATCGCTCTGAGCCATAGTTCTTTTCATCCATAAAATGGGCATTTTCTGAAAATCTAGGTTTTCTTTGGGGAAATGTCTTAATTAGAGTTGAAGGTGGAAAGTGAAACCCATCTCTCCCCATCCCCAGCCCCATCTCTCTCCCACTGGCTGCCCTTGACAAGGCCGATGCCAAAGCTGCCGGAGAGAGAACAAAAGCGCTCACCGTAAAAACCACAATAAGAATTTGGAACTTTGGAGCAACCTGGGAAGAGAGGAGCTGAGATGGGAGAGGGCAAGGAGGGATCATTGCCTCAAGGTGCTAGAAACAGAGCGGGAAGGGACGGCAGCCTGCGAAAGAGAGGCAGGAATGAAGGGAGTCCCCTGCCCCACTCTAGAGACTCCCGCTGGAGGGCTTCGGACTCCCCAGGGTTGTGGAAAGGGATCACTCAAGATAATCTCACCTAGCTTTCAAAGGACTGGAAGGACCCCAGCTGACGTGTGAGCTACACACACATAAACAGCACAGGCAGTGACACTGAACGTTCTCCTGTGGCCGCAGCAAACCCAGCCAGCTCTCTGTCCCACAGGCTGTCTCTCAGTTGAGTGCTGAATTGTCCTCCAGGCACTTCCACTTGGAAAGTTCCCTAGTGGGTGAGATGCCCCCAAGCTGTGAGAAAGGGCAGAAATTTCAGAGTCATTCTGTGGACCTGGACTAAGAAGCTGGAGAAAGTCCCGCTTTGCAAAAATCTAGAGAGCAGCATGTATGCAGCAGCAAAGACTCATCATTTCATCATACATTATTCAAGATACCAGCCAGGCTCCTGGCTCCGAGGGCTCAGAAAGGCAGGAGAGGGCTCTGGTGAGAAGACAAGACACCCTAGAGAGAGGCGGCTGGCGTCTCTCACTCTGTGGCCCAGAACCTCTGAGGACTGCAAGTGACAAGGAGGGCATGACCCCCGGTGTGGCCCCCTCAGGTAGGAGTATGCCCCAGACTAGGCCAGACAAGTGGAAAGAAGACACAGAGCTGTCCAGGGGTCCCAGGTCAACCTGAACCTGGCCAACCAGTTTGGATATAGGGAAACGTTTAATTAACACCAACCAAAGGATGGAACAGAGGGATGAGTCAGGAAGTCAGGGGCCCACTGCCAGGAGAGGGGATGAAAGGCACTGAGCAGAGCCTAATGGCCTAAGTGGCGTTTTACTGTCTGATTCTCCAAGGCCAGTAATTGTCCCTGTTCTCTCACAGAGCCTTTCATCCAAAGACACCAGGCCTCTCTGCCAACCAGCAGGTTCATCTGCTCTCAGAGGGAAAGATCAAGTGATATGTGGATGTTTGTTCCAGGTCTAGGCTCAAAGACACTCTGACTGCAGGTGTATCTGTATCTTCTCCCTCATTCCCGTTCCACCTCCACAATGGGGTGAATCCAAAGCTCACAGTCTGAGAAGGAGGGGTCCTAGTGGCTAATGCCCTCTTGTTTCATACTTGAGGAAACAAGGGCCCAGTAAAGGTGGTGATCCTGGCCTAAAGGTCGACCAGCTACTAGCCTATACTGGTTCTTTTCTCCCTAGAGTCTCACTTCTCTCTCCCTCTCTCTCTCTCATTACAAAAGCAATGATTGTTCATTGCAAAAACAATTTCAAATACAAAGTAAAAATCTTGCCATAAAGTCATCCTTCAGAGCTAACCACTATGAACAGTTTGGTAATTTTTTTTCTATGAACATATTACACACACTCACACACACACAATGTTTCTTATAAAAATCAGATTACAAGCCATTGTCTCCTGAAATTTGCTTCTTTCTACTTAATCCTGTCATGGACATCATTCCACATGCAATCACTTACTGTTTTAATAGATGTATGGATGGTGTTTCATTGCGGGAATGCTGCGTGGTTTATTTCACAATCCCCTATATTGGAATTTAGGTTATTGCCCGTTTGGAGGGAACATCACTGTAGTTCCTTGTGTTTTTACCTTTGCTCCCTTTTAAGAGTACTTCTGTAGGGTAAATACCTAGATGTGGGAAACTTAAATCAAAAGCTGTGCGCATTTTCATTTTATTAGATAAAACCAATTTTCTACCCCTACCCAGAATGTATGAAAATGTCTGTTTTTCCACACCTTTGCCAAATTGAGCACAAGCAATTTTTTATTTATTTATTTATTTTGGTGCCATATTCCCCATCGCACCTTTATAGTTTGACTTCCCTCACTCCCAGGAACACATGAAGCTCTTTCACACATAGAAAACTTTGCACATTCTGATCTTCTGCCTGGAACAGCCTCCCCTGCAACCTCTCTGCCTGGCCAGTTTCTTCTCAACTCTTCAGTATCATACAGGCCGTTCTCTGGACAACTACGACCACCCCTACCCAACACACTTCACTTTAGTTATGATTTTCCCCCCATTAAGTTAATGAACATTTATACCACCTTCTAATTCCAATATCTGGGGATTCTCAATTTTAATTTTTTAGTATCTCAAGTCATTTTTTAAATATATTCCAAACTAATAGACCTGTAATATTGTGCCACTTTTTAATTGGCATTATTTATTTTCTAAAGGAATTTTAGTGTGTTTTTTATTCATTCATTGGCTGTCCATTGTACTTATTTGCTTATCCATATTATTTGCTTTGTTTTCTATTAAGTTGTTTTTCTCTTCTTGATTTGAAACAGAGCTTTATGTGTTAGAAATATTATTCCTTTTACTGTTGTTTGAACTACAAATATTTCTCTCAATTCTCCTTTTAACTTTGTTTTTGAAGTTTGAGACCTTACAGAAATATCTAGGCAAACTCACCAATACTTCTCTTTGCAGACCCTGAACTTCTGGCATGCTTAAAAAGGTCTTTCCTCTTTCAAAATTATAGAAATATTCACTTATACCTTCTAATATCGTAATAATTTTTATACTCAAAATCTTGGATTCATCTGGGCTTATTTTGCTGTAAGAAATAAAATAGAACTCCAGCTTTATTTTTTTCTAAATGGCTAGCCTGTTGTTCCAACGCTGTTTATAGAACAATCCCTTTTCCCCCCACAAACATCGAAATAGCATATAAAAGTCTCATGAATATGTGGTTCTCCTTATAAAGTGTATAATTTCATTGGTCTAGCTTCCTCTTCTTGCACTTCCTGCTCTAGCATTTTTTTAATTACTGTGATTTTATGATAGGTTTTAATATCTGTAGGGGTGGGTCAAGCCATCTTCTTAATACCATCCCCACCATTCCTCTTATTTATTTTAATTGACCTGGCTGTTTTTTCATGGTGATTCTTTCATATTCCGTATTTTCCCTTATGTTTAACTTTGGATCATTTAGGTTTGCCCTCCAAACAACAACAAAAACAAACCAAAAAAAAACCAAAGAAAACACCACCTCCTGTTAGTCTTTTAATGAGATTGTCTTCATTTTCCAAATTAATTTTGGAAGAAATGAAGTTATGTTGGATAGAGACTTCCTATACTAGGAAGCCATGTCTCTCCTTTATGCATATCTTTTAAGCTCCTTTATAACGTTTTACAGCTTCCTTCACGGAGGTCCCATCAATGCTCAATCTCTAAGAGTGTTCTATGGGGAAATTGCTATTTTCAGTGAAGCCAAAGCATGGAATATGCTCAGTGTGGCATCAAAATTGGACCCTTAAGTGCTGCAGACACCACTCCACCCCATCTGCTCTCTACTCGGCCTAAGCCAGGAGGTTGCCTCCCTTCTGGAAGGTGGAAGGGGTCAATCAATTAGGGGGTAATTGATGGCACTGACCATATGAAATTTAGGTCACAGGCCCCCATCTCTCAGGAGCTGTGACACTGCCTGCCTAAAAAGTCAAGCAGCACATCCCTTACAATAACCGTTCATGTTAACCCGTGTGCTATGGACTCTGTTTTAGTGGGAAACAAAGGAGAAGAGGCCTGGAGCAGTGAGGAAAGGTTTCAGGAAGGAGATGGGAACTGACTTGGCCACTGGCCTGTGCTACCATTTAAATAAATAAAGAAGAGGAAGACAAAGTACGAGTAGGGGTCATCCCACAGCCATTTGTTCAGCACCTACTATGAACACAGCACACGAAGGGGAGGTTATGTGCTCAGCAAATCTTTTTACGCATTCACTGTAAGCCCAATTCTGTGTTAGGTGCCGGAGAAACCAAGATGAGAAAGATCAACCCTGGCCTCAAGGAGCCTGTAAATAAGGGAAATAGACTCTTAAATAAACAAATCAAACAGCTGCTGTGAGAAACCTGTGGAGAGAATAGCAGAGACCCTTAATCTGGTGACCGTGCACCTCATGGGTGCCCATGAGTGGGATTGAGCAGGTCTGTGAGACCCTGAAATTATATGATGCTAAATTATTTGCATGATTGGAATTGTTAGGTTAAGAACCACTGGGGTAGAGTGATTCAAAATTCTTGGCCTCTAGATATATTGTCTATTGTGGAAACTGCCCAAGTTTGGGACCAGGTAGATTTGGGTTTGAACCCCAGCTCTACCAGTTAATAGCTGTGTGACATTGGGTGAGTTCTGTACATTCAGAGACTCAGTTCCCACATCTGTAAACTGAGAATTGAGACTTACAGAACCCACCCCTCCCTCCTGCCTACTGTAAGAGTAAAATTAGGCAAGGCGTGCGGGTCACCTGGATCTTGGCAGGTCTTCGTGGCCTGCTCCTCGCTTCCTCCTGCTTTCATAGTGCAGAGGAAGCCGTGCATCGTGGGCCGTGGTTATGGGAAGAAGGGATTTGAGCCAGGCCTGGAAAGGGTGGAGGGGAGGGGAAAGGAAAGGGCTTCTCACACCAGGGCACAGCGTGAATAAAGGGAAAGGAGCCAGAAAAGTCAACTCATGTTGCGAAGAATCAGGCCATTGCAGCCACGTTGAGCAGGTCTTAAATTCCAGCCTAAGTAGTTTAAACTTTACCCTTTAAACTTTAGGAGCTGCTGGAGTGTTTGGGGCAAGGGAGTCGATCCCATGGTGAGGTGGCTCTCAGCCCAGCCTTTGGTCACCCATGAATCCCAAGATACCCAGAATAACAATTTTAAAAGTAAAACAAAATGTGGGCTGAGGCCATGCTTCTCACCTTGGGATCTTGTTAAAAGGCAGACTCCAATTCACTGGATCGCAGAGATTCTGCATTTGTAATAAACACCCAGGTGGTATACACGCTGCTTCTGCAGGAACCTCCCTTTGAGAAGCCAGGGGCGAACATATTTCAGTTTTATTATTTTCTCACTATTATTATTCATGTAGCACATGTTGGCTGAGTGCCTATCATGTGTCAGGCACTGTGCGAGGTCCTGGGGAGAGAGCGATAAATCAGACATGAATTCTCCTTCCTAGAAGCTCACAGTCTAATCAGGGGGCATGAGGCATAGCCCTAAGCAACTGTAATTCAAGGTAGAAAGCGGTAAATGCCACATTTTAGGTTCGGATAAAGTGCTGTGGCAATTCAGCAAAGAGAGAGATTGTTCCCAGTTGAGGGAGAAATTACCTGGTGCTTAAGGAAATAAATAGAAGCTTGTTTTTCTTAATATTAAACAACGAGTAAGAAGCCAGACTTCAGAGCTGGATTTTAATCCTAGCTCTACCTCTTACTAGACATGTGACTTTGCTAATCTCTTAAACCACAATTTCCTCATCTGTGGAGTAAGACACAATAAAGCAGGGCTGCTGGAAGGATTGTGTGAGCGAATGTTGTAGACATAGTTCCTAGTTCATTGTAAATGGTGGCTCTGGTGATTATTATTTTCAGCATTTGCTTTAAAACTTGACTTGGATCTTTTGGCCCCAAAGATACTGTATTTGTTGGACAATTTTATGATCTCATTCCAGGGTTAAGTGGCCAATGAAAATGGAAAAACCTTGAAGGGAATTTCCAAATCCAAGGAAACCTCCCTGACAAAGCTGGTGCTGAAAGAACCAGCAACTATTTTAAATTTTTCACATTTTTATTGAGCCCGACTGGGGAAACATGCCTTGGCTGTAGGTATAGCCAAGTGCTCCTAAGCAGAGACACATTGGCCTTGGCTGGCCTGGCTCTGTTGGTTGAGGGTCATCCATGCACCAAAAGGTCACCAGTTTGATTCCTAGTCAGGGCATATGCCTGCGGGTTCGGTCCCCTGTCTGGGGGTGCGTGCAACTGATCAATGTTTCTCTCCCTTCTTCTCTCCCTAAAATTAATAAAAGCTTTTTGTTTACAAAAGAGCTCCACTCTATTTACAAGTTGATCAAAACAGTTTTGCCGCTCACTGGATTCCCTGAAGCCATCAGATTATCTGAAGCTGACTATGAAATAAATCAAACCAAATTTATGAGCCTAAAGTCCCAGAAGGTCAGAGTCCAGAGGGATGCTACGAACCACCCAACCCTGGGCAGACCAGATAAATGATGCATCAGGTCTTCGTGCCTCGCTACAGTCTCCAAGCCCTCCCATTGGTCATTCCTTCATCCAGGATTTAATAAAGGCCTTTGGATGTACGTATACATAAAGAATTAAAAGGTCCCCCTTTCTGCCCCACAGTAAGGGGGTCCACAGGCACAGCAGAAACTAACGGAAGATGCTGAGCTTAGCAACAAAAGATCTTATTTCAAACCCTCTCTTACCTGTGTAGAACCTTGGGCATTATGGCCCTCCATCTGTGCCTCTGTTGCTTTTCCTTTTCTAAAAAAAAAAATGATAATAGTTTATTGATTTTTAGAGAGAAAGAGGAAAGGGGAGGGAGAGAGAGAAAACATCGATGTGAGAGCGAAACATCGATCTGCTGCCTCCTGCACACCCGCTGCCTGGGATCCAGCCCACAACCGGGGCATGTGCCCTGACCAGGAATCAAGCCAGCAACCTTTCAGTGCACCAGACAGTGCCCAAACAACTGAGCCACACTGGCCAGGGCTGTTTTTTATATTTTAAACAATATTCATTGGATATTTCCCAATTACAAAAGTAATTCACGTTTATGGAGAAAATTTAGGAAAACACTGAAAAACACAGAGAAGGAAAATTCTCCCATAATTCCAGCACCTAAGGACAAAATCGTTGGTTTCCTTCCATACATATCCTTCCAGCCTTTGTACATGTCAGCATACATATTGTGCTTTCCCATGAGCCGTATGGGTAGAGATTAAGAGGCTGCCTTACTAACAAATTCTAACTCTGTCACTCACTAGCTCAGCGACCTTGAGAGCTTACCTTCCTTTTCTCCCAAAGTGAATAGTCTTGGCCTCCAGCAGACACATGCAAGTTGGGCACAGTCACCAAGGACTGCTGTAGACTTCTGTGTGGACTGGCGCCCCCTAGAGAGGGCACGGTCATGCCATGCTGCCTCGGGAACAGTGTCTGTTGAAGGAGTAACTGGAAAACGACGGTTAAGCATTTAGCCCAGTGGCTGGCACAGAGTACCCTTGTTAATCGGTGGCTTCCATTCCACAAACGTGCCCCGTAGTTTTGAAGAGTGAAGGTTCACAGAGACCTGTGTTCATGTTCAGATTTGTTGAATGGCACCTTTAGGATGACGCTGGGACCACATCCAGCCAAGAAATCTTCTCCCTGTGCCAATCTGCTTGGCCTTAGCTTTTGATCCTTGAACTCCACAGTCCCTCTAAATCGCCTTAAAGCAGGCAAGGCCCAGGTGCACCATCTGCTTGCGGCTTTATCCGTCCCCCTCAAACCCCACCCCCTCCTCATCCCATCCAGGTGTTCAGCTTCCAACCCCTCCAAGCCCTTTCAGAAGTGTTGTCTCATTTGATCTGCTTTAAAAGCCTCAGTAAGAGCCTACAGGAGGCATCAGAATGGCGCCATTGGGTCTCTGGCACTCGGTTTACCAGGGTTGTGCCTACACTGCTGCAGAATAGCTTGAAATGACAGCTAGACATGGCACCAGAGTCTGCGAATCACATACTCAGTCATCAGTCAGTCACTGAGCAAATATTTATTTAGCCCCCTACTATGTGCCAGGGGCTGGGTTATTCCAGGTTCACTTCTCTCTCAATCCTCTCGGCTCCTCAAAGAGGAATTCCTCTCAGTTTAGGGCCAGCAAGTCTTCAACACCCTTCAGCCCCAGCTAATCTCCCTTTTTGACAGAGAACAGACCTCAGACCCACCACTGTCTGGAGTGATCTTATTTTTGTCTACCCTGGCATTCTATGTATAGCAAATGATGCAGGTTTTAAAATACTGATAAAAGCTTCCTTAAATTTTTTATTTTAATTTAGATTCTAAAAGTGAGCTGACTTAAAGAAAGGCAGTAAAAACAGGTGGTCCAGGGGTAGAGTGACTGATGCTTAGGAAACCATAGACTTGAGATGAGTGAGGCTTAACCACAGGAGGGTTGCTGACTCCTTCAAGCCCGTGATGACAGCTCTGGATTCTCCCCCGGAAAAATGCGTGAACGTCACATATAATTTCAGCTGGTTCAGGAACCAGCTGGGGCCCATCCTTGGGCCTGGAGGAAAAGAGCAGTGAGCTGAGAGTCCCGACACGTGGTCAGCACAGATCTCATCCTCTTTGCCTCCTTCCTCGTCTTTGTAGCGCTAATGCTGGCGGTGCCGGCAGCGCTGGCAGCAGTAATAGTAGTTGTAAGTTAAGCAGTCAGAATAGCTGCACTTGAGTGCTCTCAACAGGCCAGGCACTAACCAAGCCTAAGCTCATCTCATCCATGCAGACAAGAACTGTCACCATCCCTATTTCCCAGGAAACTGAGCCTCACCAGCTCCGGTAGCTTCTCCAAGGCCACACAGCTGGGGAGCCAGATCTACTACCTGTGACATCTGAACAGGACCGTAGCCACTAACCCCCAATGCCCCAATAAGTGTTTGTGGAACCAAATGAAAGACAACTTGAACAGGTTCTGATGGTTATTCTGCCATTCACCAGCTGAGTGACCGTGAGCAAGTCACATATCCTTACTGAGCTTGTGCAAGTCATGATTCTGAGACACAGGGCAAGGAGTGTGGGACCATTTCATAAGCAAGAGAAGTGGAGCCAGGCTCAGGGACATGCAATGAGTTTGTGGCCATGTCACAGAGCCCAGCACAGCTGACTTCCAGCAGGGAGCAGGCTTCCAAGAACCCTCATATCCTGTTGATATTTACTCCTATCTCCTAGCAGCTTCATGGTCCCCCAAAGGTCTGTTTGGATGCCCAGGGGGAAAGATCCCTGCCACACATCGTCTTTCATGCCAAAGAGGCTCAGCACCTTCCTTAGTCAACTAGGCTTCTTGGCTCCCACCAGGGCAGGCCAGTGTGGCAAACAGGGCCCCTACTCCCAGGAGCTACTGTGCTGAAACATGCAAGGAATCCCAGGCACCAGGCTGTCCAGTCCCTGACCTACACTGCCCCTGTGTGGTGAGTCTAGAGAAGCTGGCACACCCCTGCAGGGATGGGCAGGGCTTCTACCTCAGACTTCACAGACTGAGGCCAGAGAGGATCCAGATCAAACCACTCACATGAAGGAGGGACACTGAGGCCCGGAGAGGGAAAGCAACTTACCCAAAATGATACATCAAGTTACCAAACGGAGGTCTCACACACAGGTTTCCTGGAGTGAGATTTCCACCGCAGTGATTTACAGAAATAATAATTGTTTGGTTAGTGTTAATGCAGAGGTGATTCGGTGGCAGGCACCTGGTATTCACGTACAGCCAATGGGAGGGTGAACTGCGGCCACCAGGGCAGAAGGTAGCCTCGCTGGTTGTCAGCGCTTGAATGGGGAACTGACCTGGTGATTCCTCAGGTACGAATTTATTCTACGGAAACACTCAAATGTGCCAAAAGCAAAATGCATGAGGCTTTCTATGATTGCAGTTTTTAACAGCCAAAAGCTGGAAATCCCCCATTTGACTATCCTTAGGAAAGGGTTAAGTAAACTGCTATCTATCCAGACAGGCGGATGTAATGCAGCCGCAGGGAGGGAGGTGGGGGGTGGTATCGCACCACTACGTCCTGACTTGGGAAAATGTCTTATATTCTTAGCAAAGAAAGCAACTTGGGGAAAGTATGTGTATGACTCCATTTAAAACCATCCTAAAAGGATACAAACAAAACTATTAAAGTTGGCCCCTTCTACTTGAACGGAGAAAGAATTTTCACTCTATTTTTTTTTTTTTTTGTAATGTGTAACTTTTTCTAAATTCAGCATGTATTGCTTTTTTATTTTAAGTAAGTGAGGTTTTCTTAATAGGCTTTGTTTTTAAGAGCAATTTCGGGTTCACACCCAAATTGATAGGAAGGTACTGAGATTTCCCATATGCCCCTGCCACCACGTGTACAGCAACCCCCCCCCCCCATTATCAACATCCCCACCAGAGTGGTTTATTTGTTACAGCTGATGAACCTACATGGGCACGTCGCTGTCACCCAAAGGCCACAGTTTATTTATTTATTTATTTTTAAGTATATCTTTATTGATTTCAGAGAGAGGAAAGGAGAGGGAGAGAGAGATAGAAACATCAATGATGAGAGAGTCACTGATCGAGCCCGCAACCCGGGCATGCGCCCTGACCGGGAATTGAACCCCCATCCCCTGGATCCTAGGTCAACGCTCAGCTGCTGAGCCACGCCCGGCCGGGCAAGGCCACAGTTTACATTGGGGTTCCCTCTTGCTGTTGTACATTTAATGGGTTTGGACAAATGTACAATGACATGTATCCACCTTGATAGCATCATATGGAGTAGTTGTGCAGCCCTAAAAATTCTCTGCCCTCTGCCTGTTCATTCCTTTATGTGTCACTTTTGTAATAAAAGTATAAAAATCTGCAGAGGAAAAGAAAGGAAATGAAGATGTGGTTCCTGCCCAGGAGGAATTTAATGTCTGGGTCATGAACAAGCCCTCAGCCAGCCCTGGGACGGCTACGACACTCAGGCGCAACAGGGAAATAGAATGAGATCTGGTTGTCCGTGTTCTGTGGGGCAGAGGGTAAAGAAGTCTGTCTGAGGTGGTAAGGTTAATAGCAGCAGAGTTCCTGGAGGAGGGTGATGACTGGCCAGGATATAAAGTATATTTGGAGCCCGGCCGGCGTGACTCCGTGCTTGAGCGTGGACCCATGAACCAGGAGACTGAGGTTCGATTCCCGGTCAGGGCACCTGCCCGGGTTGTGAGCTTGATCCCCAGTAGGGGGCGTGCAGGAGGCAGCCAATCGATGAGTCTCTCCCTCACTGATGTTTCTGTCTCTCTCTCTCTCTCTCCCTCTCCCTCCCTCTCTCTGAAGTCAATAAAGACATATTTTATAACACACACACACATATTTGTATTCTGACAGAATTTAGTTAAAGATCCCGGTTATATTACAAACATGCTGTGTGACCTGGAGCAAACCACTTAACCTCTCCAAATCTCAGTTGCCTTGCATTTAAAATGGAAATTGTTTTTAACGTAATATTACCATAAAATGTTTTTGGACCTCACAGAGGGATGAGTTAATCATGTTTCTCGATTCATACCACCTCATCATCACAGAATTCCTCATTCTCATTTCCCTCTGCCTCCCCATTTAGGCATTCATTTTGTGTTTAACATGGTGTGGGGTTTTTTTACTTGAAAGTATTTTTGCACAATGTGTGTTGTTGTTTCGGGTGTTACTTAAATAGTATTATGTTATAAATCTCATTGTTTCCTACTTTTTTCACAAAGAATGATGTATTTAAGGCCTTTCCCTGTTGTGATATGAATTTGTCAGCGGGGGCCTGTAAGTGCTACATAGTATCTCCATGCTGTGCATCCACCCACTCTACCATTCCATAATTCCCAGCGAGGGACACCCAGGTTTCCTCCAGCTCCTGGTCACCACACACAACACTGCCCTGAGCATGATCGAACATGTCCCTCATGGACAGATATAAAAATTATTTGAGATCTATGCCCTGGAGCAGAATTGCTAGGTTAGGAGGTGTTGTATACTTAATTGGACCACATGGTGTTCGAGTCTTCTCCGGGTCTTCACAGCCTCTGCCCCTACCAGCCATGCAAGAAGCTCCCCAGGTCCCCACAGTCCTGCCCACACTTGGCACTGCCCAGCTTCCTAACTTTTGCCAGCCTAACAGATATAAATCACATCTGTTTGTGGTTTTCATTTTAATCTATTTAACTGTCTAATATTTTGAGCATCTTTACCTGTGCTCATTAGCCCTCAGGTTTCCTATTTTGTAAATTTCCTCTTCATTTTCTTTGTCCGTGTTCCTACTGGGAATGCTGTCTTTTTCTTGATGATTTGCAGGGGTCCTTATATATTCTAACCACCAACCCCTTGACTATCTTAGAGGTTGTAAATATCTTCTCCCACCCTTTTGAGGTGTTGGGTCGTTTTTTCTTCATCCCCAGATCAAAGAGATCATCTTTTTTATTGTCTCCTTTTCCCTTTAAAGTTTTACCTTTGGAATTTAGGTCTGTAATATATCTCATATTTGCCATGGAGATAAAGGAGCGTCCACTTCGTGTTTTGTGCCGGATAAAATGATGTAGGTGAAAGGCCAGCACAGTGCCTGGGACCCGAAGGGGGGGGGGGGGTGCGCAATGGGGGCGATCGGCAGTAGCGCCGAGGAGGAACTGGAGGCGCCGCCCGAGGACACCGAGCGGTGCGGGCGCTGAGGGGCTCCGCTGGGACAGGAGCGCTTCCGCGGGCCCCGGGCACGCTGCCGGGGCCGGCGCGAAGGTGACTGTGGGCTCCCTTCACTCCGAGACCGAAAGCAGCGCGGTCCAGGCGAGGAGGTGGCCCCGGGCCGGGCCTGGCAGCGTCCCGCGGGCGGGCGGCGCTCGGGGGAGCCCGCGGCGGAGAGGGCGCCTCTACTCACCAACTGCTGTCTGTCTGTCTGTCTTTCTGCCCGCGCCCACCCTCCCTCCCTCCCCTGCAGGCTCCCTGTTCTCCGGCCTGAAGCCCCCCGACACCGTGTTCAAGGTGGTGTTCTGGCTGGGCTACTTCAACAGCTGCCTCAACCCCATCATCTACCCGTGCTCCAGCAAGGAGTTCAAGCGCGCCTTCCTGCGCATCCTCGGCTGCGAGTGCCGCGCGCGCCGCCGCCGCCGCCTGGGCAGCTGCGCGCACACCTACCGGCCGTGGGCGCGCGGCGGCTCGCTGGAGCGCTCGCAGTCGCGCAAGGACTCGCTGGACGACTGCGGCAGCTGCCTGAGCGGCAGCCAGCGGACCCTGCCCTCGGCCTCGCCCAGCCCCGGCTGCCTGGGCCGCGGCGCGCCGCCGCCCGTCGAGCTGTGCGCCTTCCAGGAGTGGAAGGCGCCCGGCGCCCTCCTGAGCCTGCCCGAGCCCGCGGGCCGCTACGGCCGCCGCGACTCGGGCCCGCTCTTCACCTTCAAGCTCCTGGCCGAGCCCGAGAGCCCCGGGACCGACGGGGGCTCCAGCAACGGGGGCTCCGAGGCCGCGGCCGACGTGGCCAACGGGCTGCCCGGCTTCAAAACCAACATGCCCCTGGCGCCCGGGCCGTTGTAGGGCCCCGCGCACAGCTTCCTTTCCCGGGGAGGAAACCCTGGTGGGGGAGGGGGCGGAGCGGGAGGGCTGTGGGCGCCTGGAAGACCCGGGCCAGGGGAACGGGAGGGGGGTGGGAGGGGCGGGGAGAGGGGCAGCTGCTTTTCTGGCAGGGGCATGGGTGCCAGGTACAGCGCGGAGAGCTGGGCCGAGCATGCTGAGATCCTGGAGAACCCGACGCCGGCCGGGATTCCGTCTCTCTCTCTCTGTGTGTATATATATAAACGAGTCCCTCTGTACATGTATTTAACCGTGGGTACACGTGCGTGTGTCTGTGCGGTGTACGTGTGGTCTGCATGTGTGCGTGTGTGGGCCAGAGCTGGTGCGCGCCCAGGAGGCAGCCGGCGCCTGTCTGTCTCGTGACTTCATACCTCTCAAGCCCCTCTTTGTACTACACTGAACGCTGGCACTTTGGCGGGGTTGGAAACAAAGTCGGACATTAAAAGTCATTTCTCCTGTGCGTCTGTGAGTAGTTTGTAATCGGGGTGGGGTAGCTGGTGTCTCCTTCCCCTTCCCTCCTCTTGCCCTTCAGGTTTGTCCCAGTCCCTCCCTCCTCCGTCCTGATAGTTGTGGTGGCCCCTCCCCTGCCCCAGGGTCCATTTCTGCCTTTGCCGTTACTGCCCCCCAGAGCTAAACACATCTGACCCTGTGGCTGCAAGTGACTCCTGGGACTTGTCCCCTAAATCCTGCTTGCCTGCTTTTGACTCAGCAGTGTCTAAATCCACCTGTGTGGGCAGCACTGGGCAATGTCTGGGCCTGGCCCTGACCTCTAGGACCCCAATCCTAGCTGGGGCTCCCTGGCCAGGACCCTAGGTGTGTCTGTCACCTGAGAGAGGATGGAACCCAGGCAGAGAAATAGGCTGATTCCCTTCACCTCCTCCCCAAAAACCCTAGGCCAGACACTCCATTGTTTGCCTATGCCCACAGAACCGGAAAAAAATCCAGTCTGCAGAATTTTCTGGATAAGATATGGATCCGTGTGGTCAAGCAACACGTGGACACAAGATCCCTCCTAAGCTCTTCTAAGTGGCCAGCCTTCCTGGGGAGGAAACACAGGAAAGTCACGCAGAGGTAGGTCATACCTCAGAGAAGGTAACCTCAGTTCGGGTATCAGGCCGCTGCCGACTACTTTATGACCTCGAGACAGTCACGCCCCCTCCCCAGGGCTTGGTTTCCCATCTGTGTATTGATGGGATTGATTCCAAGGTCATTTCTACCTCTAAAAGCCTCTAGTTTGCTAAAAGATAAAGGATGGGGAACAAAACAGGGAGCATTTTTCTTATCTACAATTCAAAAAAGGCATGAGAGGAACATCTCCACCTCAATCCCTTTTTCTCACTGCTTTCCTTTTTCTAAGTTGAGCCTCATACTTTTTCAAATGGCAAGAGCCTCTTCCAATAATATTAACACATCTATCTTTTATTCTATAGGTGATTGAAGTAGAAAATGCTTTGAGGGAGGAGACACAGTTGTTCATGTAGCTGAAAAATGTGAGGGATATCAGGCATGGCTAGATCTAGGGGCTTGGACAAAACTTAGTTTACACACAGGCTCTTACTCTTTTATCTAGCCCTGCTTATCTTTATATGTTACCCTTGTTTCCTTTCTGCAAATAGCTTTCTTATATCATTCTTACAACTTGACACACACACACCCCCAAAAAAAGACAATTTCCCAGCAGTTCTGCCCAAAAAAAGTCCTGGGAAGCTAGAGGTTCTATATCACAATCCTTTTTAAGACTCTGGAGAAAGCTACAGATATACTTCCAGAAAAATTCACATACAAAAAAAAATTTACATTTTCATATGATTTCAAGTGACTCACCCCTGTTTAAGATCTGATTAAGTCTGATAGCTCAGGTTATTTGAGCTGAACTGGATTTTCAGAATTATCTAGGCCAAGCCCTTCATCTTTACAGAGGGGGAGACTAAGGTGAATAACTTGACCTCATCACATTAAAGTAGACCCCGGTCTGCTGCCTCCCTGTGCAGTACCTTTTCCAGTGCCTTGCACTGCTATCCTGGGGTGAGTATATCATCCAACAGAGAGCAGGTGTCTTCTTGCCCCTGTAGAGAAAAGGTCCTAGGGAAAAAGGAGCCTGAATCCAGTTCCCAGGGAAGAAGAACAGTTTGGGGTAGTCCTCTGAAAATATTTTGTTAGCAGCACAGATCTTTCAAACCAGCCTTACACAGAATCCTGATGTAGGTGTGGGCCAGAGTGAAGTGGGGCGAGGAAGACAGAGCCTCCCCACTTGGCTGCCTCCTCTTCCTCCACCTGCTCCTCAGTCCTTGCCTCTGGCCTGCCCAAGCACCCTAGGACTCGACACAATGAGGTTTGATAACTGCTGGTCTAGTGCAAGTGAGTAGGACTGGGAGTCACTGGGACCTGGGTTCAGGTCCGCACTCTGTGTCCTTGAGCAGTTCACCTTGCTTATTCTGTCTGGTCTGTTTCCCCATCTGTCAAATGGATATGATCATCACAGCCCACCAGGAAGTGAAAAGGATTCTATGAGATCACTGTGGTATAAACACTGAACTGTAAATCACTCGGCAGATGCAAGTTATAATTTGGACCTTGGATATCTGAAGCCACAGGCACCAAAGGCATTTCCTGAGCCACTCAGTTCTGATGACCTCACGCATTGGTATTTGGAGGCCACCCAAGGCAGCACAGGGAGGCAGTAGCAGCCTCCTGCCTCTTTCACTTGGCAGTGGCTCACATCCCCCAAAAGTGCTGGGCTCCAGGTATACCCCCAGCCAGAGCCTGCATTGTGCAGACCTCTCCAGGTCACCTCCCTATGATCATGTCCAGGGAGGGCCCGAAGTACATCAAGAGCCCTTGGGGCAAACAGGTCCTCTCTACTCTGAACTCTAGCTGGCGGCAAAGCAGCCCTGTTCTATTCTCTCCAGCCACCCAAACTCTGCTGAGTGATTTGTCGCTACTGAGGCAGGCACAGAGAGACATCTGCCAATCAAAGAGGTAAGTGGTTCAGCAAGGAGGGATGATAATTAATCCTCCGGATCTGGGCTCAGATCCCACCTCTGCCATTGAGTAGCTGTGTGACCTCGGGCAACTCATGACGTGGGTCTAAGCCTCAGTTTCCTTAACTGTTAGATACTAGTACCCACTTCATAGGGACACTGGGAAGATCAAATGAGGTCATGAAGGTAAAACACCACCATTCCAGTCACTTGGACAACATCCGAGAAACAGTAGCTATTAGCAGATATATTCATTATTCAGTTCTTTACTTTGATATATAAAGCTTAGGAAACTGGAATACCTTTTCTTAACTGTTACCCCATCACGTAACTGGTACTCAACAAGTGTTCATTCTCTCTCGACAGAGCCAGTAAAATGCTGGGCAAGATTTGAGGTCTGGCACCTTCTGGCCTTGACTTGCAAAATAGATAGAGGGCATGATAGGAAAAAATAGAAAACTGGGCCAGGAAGGGATGTGCTTTGTGGTTTGTTTTTCCCCAGCTTTACTGGGGTATAATTGATAAATAAAATCTGTATATATTTAAGGTTACAACATGATGTTTTGATATACATATACATTGTGAAATGGGGTTACTACACTCAAGCTAATTAACACATCCAGACTGAGTGGCTTAAACAACAGAAATTTGTTTTTTCACAGTTCTGGAGGCTACAAGTCCCAGATCAGGGTGTCGGCAGGGCCGATTTCTTCTGAGGCCTCCTTCCTTGGCTGATAGATGGACGTCTTCGGTGTGTGACCTCACACAGTCTTTCCTGTGTGTGTGCCTGTGTCCAAATGTCCTCTTCTTATGAGGACAGCAATCATATTGGATTAGGGCCCACCCTGATGACCTCATTTTATATTACTTACCTCCTTAAAGATCCTGGCTCCAAATACAGTCACATTCTGAAGTACTGGGGGTCTAGGACTTCAACATATGAATTTGGGGCATTGGGGGGCACAACTCAGGTCATAACAAGTAGCAATATCTCAGAACCTTGGGACTTAAGTCATAATGTTAGGGCACATCAATGAAGGGGAGGCATTAGTACTGACTCACTTTCAGGCTTAGAGAAGTTTAAGTAACTAGTCTAAGATGATGTGACTTCCAGGCGGAAGAGGCAGGATTTGAATCAGACAGCCCCCCGCCCTTGCTCCACACACTGCCAGCCTGGAGCAACCTCTGCGTGTGGGAGGAAGCGCCTCTCACCTTCTTGCTTCCTCAAGGACCCTCTTCCTCCTCACTTCCCGCCCCCCCCCCCTTCTGGTCTTGGACTTTTAGGAAACAAAAGCCAGGAAAGCTTGCAACATCTGAATCCCCTCTATGGATAAGCCTCACCTGAAGCTTTTAAGCACAAAGCCTGTTGCCTGCTTGAATGAAGGGAAAGTGATGGGGGTGGGGGGTTGAAACATGAAGAACAGCACAAAATACCATGTGGTCCCTCTACCCAAATGTCCGCGGGATCCCCACCTGAAGGGTGACTCGGCGCTGAGCCGCGTCGTGCGCGGGCTGACTCAGCCAGGTGTGCGGGGCGCGCAGCCCCCGCAGAGCAGGGAGAGGTGAAGCCGCCTTCCTTCCCGCCCTCCCGATCCGCAGGGGGTCTAGGCCGCCTCTGAGAAGCACCGTGCTTGGGCGTGCACCCGTCAGCGGAAGGACCGGCTTTCCCTCCCCTGGGTCCCCGACAGGCGCCCGCTTCGCTAGACACCACGTCGGAAGAGCCGCTTCCTCCGCGGGGCCTGACAGCCCGCGAGCGTGACTGAGGCCCCCCGCGGCCCGCAGCCCGGACCGGCCTCGGGCAGAAGCCTCTCCTCCGACCCCCCCGACCCTCCGTCTCAGACCGTCGTGTGCTCGCCCCGCCTGCGCCGAGGAAGGCGTCGGGCCTCGGGGCAAAGGCCGGTGCTGTGAGCGGCTCGGGGAGCCTGCTTCCAGAAATCAAACAGCAGTCGTTTCCACGCCTTTCAACCCCGCCGGGCGCTTTCATTGCTCCCCGGCAGGCTGCCGCACAGTCTGCGTTCGGTTTCCGTTTCCTTCCTCCGCCGGAGGCTCTGGTCGCCGGTCCCGGGCGGGGCGCCCTGCGCGCCGGGGGCGCGGGTCTCCCCCGCGGGCTCAGCGGGCAGGCGCCGGGGAGTCTCCAGCTGCGCGCGGCGGCGAAGACGCAGCTTCGGGGGCTGCGCCCTGCCTCCCGCAGCGTGGCGCCCTCGCTCGGGAAGCGCGGGGACGGGCCGACCGTTCCCGAGACTCGGCCGTGCCCGGCCCGCTCGGCGCCCCCTTCCTGAGCGCGCGCTCCGCGGGGGCGCACTCGGCCTGGAGGCGGACGCGGGCGCCCCCTGCTGCCGGCGCGCCGCGGCGACGGGGCGGGGAAGCGGCAGAGCTGCTCGGCGTTCAGCAGGCGCTGCTCTGCCACTTCCTCCGAGACCCCGACTGGTGTTTCGGCTGCAGCCCGAGAAATCTGGGTAGGGATGTGTAGCTTGGCGTTATGTGTCGGCTCCGGGGGATCTGGGAGCCCCTTAACCAGTTAACGCAGAAGGTAGCGCCTCTGTACGGTTTTCCGGAAGAGTGCGGTGCAGCTTTCATGAGTCTAACTACTATTTTATGATCTGGGGGCCGGGGGCCAGGTAACGCGGTGGCAAGCGGTGACCAAACAGACAGGCTACTTCTCCTCTTGGACCTCGCATGAACTTCCCTGTACTAGGCTGAATAATGACCTTCAAATACGCCCACCTCCTAACCCCTAGACTTGTAAAGGTTACGTTTTCTGGCAAGAGCGACTTTGCAGCTGCGGTCATGTTAAAGATCTAAATAGAGATGAGGTTATCCTGGACTATCCCAGCGGACCTGACCTAATCCCACGGCCATTGTAGTAAGGGACACAGGAGTCAGAGACAGCCAGAAGGTGATGTGGCAACAGACGCAGAAGGACAGAAAGAAAAACATTTGAAGATGCTGCATTGCTGATGTTAAAGATGCAGAAAGGGGTGCTCGTTTCAGCAGTCATGGAACCAACACCACAGTCAAGATACAGGACATTTTCATCACCCTGAAAAGTTCTCTAATGCCCCCGTGCAGACAGCCCCCCCCCAGTCCTAGCAACCACTGAGCTTCCTATCGTTCCCCCAGTATCACAGAAGGAAGCCGTTCTCTGTGCAGCCTGCCATACCGGGTGGTGTCCAGTTTGCGGGATGCTCTGAGATCTGCCCGAGTCGCTGCATGTGTCAGTAATCCATTCCTTTTCATTGGCGAGTGTTAGTCCTTTATATGGATAAACCACACTTTGTTTATTCCCTGTTTCATGAATACGGGGCTGTTTTCGGTTTTAGGATAATATAGATAAAGCTACTGCAAACATTTGCCTACAGGGTTTTGTGTGCCAACACATGTATGTTTTTCTTTCTCTTCGGTAAATACCTAGGAGTGAGATTTTTGAGTTGTATGGTAAGTGTATGTTTAATTTTATAAAAACTACCGAACTGTTTCCCAAATTTGCTGTACCATTTTGCATTTCTACCAACACTGCATGAGGTTTCTAGTAGCTCCACATCCTCACCAACATCTGGTGGTGTGAGTCTTTTTCAGTTTAGTCATTCTAGTAAATACATAGTCTGTCTTGTGGCTTTCATTTGCATTTCCTTAATGACTAATAACATTGAACATTTTTTTATGTGCTTCTTTGCCTTCTGTGGTCATGTTTCCAAACCTTTTGGTAACTCTTTATTGCTTTTTTAATCTTCGTATTGAGCTGTAAGAGTTCTTTATTTAAGGTCTGATTCTTTTAACATGCATGTGTTTTGCAAATACTTTCTCCCAGTTTATGTCTTGTCTTTTCATTTCTTTAAAAATGTCTTTTGTAGAACAGGCATATTTCATTTTGATGACGTGCAGTTTATCACATTTTTTAATTTTATAGTTCATGCTTTTTATTGTCCTAAAGTAATCTTTTAATTTAAGAAGAAAGCAAACCCAGCGGATGACTCTGTTTGCTCCCGGAGGCCTGTGGGGAGGAACAGTTGGTCTTTGAGCTAAGAAATGCAGAGACAGGAAGAATCAGTGTGGGCCTTGTGGCGAGCACTGAATGGAGAAGGGAGGGGACAGGGGCTCTAGGTTCGAGCAGCTTCTAAGGCTTCACGGGCGGGCTCTGTTCTGCAAACAGAGAAGGTGGAGCCCCCCACAGACTCAGATAACGACATGAGTAAATGAACAACTGCAGACAGGGGTAAGTGTCATGGGGGAGAGATGCACTGTGCTCTGAGAGCTGATAACCAGGCCTGTAGCTTAGTTGGAGGGGGCGGCCTTAAGGGGTGGCTTTGGATGAAGGGAATGAAGCTTGAGCTGAGCTTTGAAGGGGTGGGAAGGGAGCACTGCAGGAGAGGGAATAGCCTATGCAGTGGCTCTGGCAAGAGGATGCTTTCCGAGAGGCCGGTGCGATGGTGCTGATCAAAAGGCTGGCAGGGCCGAGGCCATGTGGGGTCTTGGTTGTATCTTTGTTTTCACCTAAGAAACTAGGAGCAAAAAGGGGGTTAATGTGATCAGATGTGCATTTTGGGAAAATTAATCTGGCTTCTGGATTAGAGAAGAAATGGAGAGTTAGTGCTCCATCCAAGTTAGATTAGCCTCCTCACTGAGATGACTGTAATTTAAAACAATGAAAATGAAACAAAATAAAAACAAAAAACAGAAAATTCAAGTGTTGGCAATGATATGGAGAAATTGGAAACCTTATACGTTGGGGGTGGGAGTGTAAAATGGCACAGCCCTTATGGAAAACAGATTGGCAGTTCCTCAATAAGTTAACCCCAGAATGACCGTTTGACCCATTAATTCCACTCCTAGGTATCGGCCCCAAAGAACTGAAGAGAGACTCAAACAAAAACTTGCACATGAATGTTCATAGCAGCCCTGTTTACAGTGGCCAAAAGGTGGAAACAACCCAAATGTCTATCAACTAACGAATGGATGAACAAAACGTGCTATTTCTATACAATGAAATACTGTTCGGCCATAAGAGAGAAAGGAAGTGCTGATATACGCTGCAACATCGATGAACCTTGAAAACATCACGTTAAACGAAAGAAGCCAGACACGAAAGGCCGTATCGCATGAGTCCATCTACGTGAAATATCTAGAGTCACAAGGCCATAGGGACAAAAAGCAGGTTAGCGGTTTCCAGGACGGAGCGGAGGGAGCAGAGGGGAGCGAGTGATCATAGCTACAGGCTTTCCTTTTGGCGTGAAGACAGTGCTCTGGAACGAGATAGTGGTGATAGCTGCACAACACTGTGAATGTGCCCGATGTCACTAACAGTAAAAGTTTACCACAATAAAAAATTTAAAGTTAGCATGTCCTCATCGCCCCCTGGGGCCCCTAGTTCCTTCATCTACGCAAGGAGGAAGGTGATCTCGTTAGGACCCTCTGACCCTAATTTTTTAAGATGCCACAACTGCTCAGGTAGTGTATTTTGCACTCTGCCTGCCTGTGGGATGATTTAAGTAAAACCTAAACAGGCAATAATATGGAACCATAAAATGAGAATGTACTCTCTGCTTAGTCCCTTCTACTCCCTCTGATGTATATCACGTTGAAAGTCTCAGTTTGGTGCTAGTAAGTCTCTAACAGTCGCCAGTCTCCCTCTCTCATATATATATTTAAGTAAAGAGATAGCAGGCTTAGGCTCAGAGCTCAAATTTAATTTTACTATTTTATTTTCATCTTGTTTACTTTTACTGAAAACTTCCCTTTAGAGCAAGTGGCACTGGTATTATGCAGATGACATAAAATTTTCCTTTTAATATCATTATTATTAAGTGGAAAAGAATGAAATTATTTTAAAATTTATGTCAATAATAGAGGACCACAGAAATAGCAAAAACCACGATGTGAATATGCTAATGACTGAAGTGCGCTGTTCAATTACTGCTGTTACTGCTTGGAAACTGTAGCCCATCAAACCTTGAGAAATTACAGGCTGTGGACAAGTTCTGGCTAAGAACTCATATTGTACCAACCCCGGTGCACCCCCACCCTGTCACTGTGTCACCGCAATGGAGCAAGGGGGGCGAGCCAGAGAGGCCTACAGTTTGGAAATTAAAGCTGAGGAGACAGAAGCTGGCTTCTGGTGCACGGCCTCTCGAGCTGACCCTGAGGGTGACTGGGGATCTGCTGTGACTCCAGCAGGGGAAGGGATGGCCGGACAACAGGAGAATGCCTGGTCAGTCTCCCTTCCTCCTGAATCCCACCCACCCTCCAGAAGGGGGCACGTTGGCCACCCCTGAGCCAAGGAATTGCAAAAGCTGACTACTTGCTTGGTAAAAGGAGCAAGGGGAAAAACGGAGAGGTTAAGAGCACAATGTAATATTCTGAGAAATGACCCCGCTCATGTACTTCTAGAATTAAGTCAGCGTATTAGCAGCTCCGGCTGCCATAGCAAAATACCACAGGCCGGGTCGCTTAGAGACAGACATTTATTCTCTCACAGCTCTGGAAGGCTAAGATCAGGATGTCAGCAGGGTTGGTTTCTACAAGGCCTCTCTCCTTAGCTTGCACTGTGTCCTCACATGGCCTTTTCTCTGTGAGTGTGTATCCCTGGTGGCTCTTTTCTTATAAGGACATCAGTCGTGTTAGATTAGGGCCCCACCCTTATCTTCTTTAGCCTTCCTTCCTGGTAGCCTTGATCTCCAAATAGTCACACTGGGGGTTAGGGGTTTAACACATGGTTTTGGGGGGGATGCAGTAGTTCAGTCCATAACAGTCAGGGTGTGGGAATCTTCTGGAAGGATACACTGCACACTGTTAATATAATTTCTGGGGAGTGGTGCTCGGTGTCGAGTTAGTCCTATTCTTCTACCTGAAGTTTTAGAATGGTATTTTTTTAAAAAGATGACGATAAAAGGATATTAATTGAAAGGGGGTGACAAATTTTAGCCTGCCCAGTACATCTAAACAGGCAATGCAGCCCTGAGTGTTGAGTCACGGGCCTCACTCCTAGGCACCCAGGAAGCCTACGTTGCAGGTATTAGCGTGCCAAGTGGTCCCCAGTCCATCAGTGCTAAGGGAAAGAAAAGGGCCCGGTGGGGAAATAGAGCCAGACTGTAGGCCAGATGTGTCTTTAGGAACCTCCACTGCCTCTTTACCCTTTGACCCCCTGGGCCCCTGGGCTTACACATGCTCTGCACCCCCATGGGTCCCCAGCTCTGATGGCAGAAGGTCCAGCACAGTGGTCACTGGAGCGGGGAGTGGGGCGGGAGGGGGGCGCTTTGCAGCCCCCACAACCTCTCCACTCGCTTCCCATCCCACGTCTCCCCGTGAGGTCAGCACCGCGGCAGAGCCGGCATCTCCAGGGCTCGCGCAGGAAACCTGAGGAGTAAGAGGCTGCTTCAGTCCCTGGATTTATGTAAACCCCCTAATTGCCTCCATGCCTGTGGTTGTCAGCCACTAATTATTAGGTGTTTTGTCAGCATTTTCATAAACTGTTCCTTTCCGTGAGGCATGGTGAGCACTCACTCCAGGCTGAGTCGCCCGGGAGGCCTGTGCACCGGAGCTGCAGCCCCAGAGGGCTGGGGGCGGGAGGGGGGGGATTTTGCAGGGGGGGGGTGGACTTTGAAGCTGGGAGCCAGTGTGGGAGGCAGCGCCCTGAACAGCAATGCGCCGAAACAGGGATATGACAACATGTGCCTTTTCATGTGCCGGGCGCGGGGTTACCTCCTTTGTGTCCACAAATCTTTGCCAAGAAACCTTAAATGGTGCCCTCAGGCCTGAGAGGCTCAGAGGGGCTGGCACCCCGAGGAGCTGGGTGTGTCAAGGCGTGAGTGTGGCTCACATGGCAGACGCCAGTAGCGGTGGTTGGGACGGGTCAGAGGCTTTGGTTTCTCACCCGAGAAGCCTGGAGGTGGGCTGCCCGGGGGCAGAGGCCGCTCCACAGGGTCGGGAGCAGCCCGTGTCTCCTCTGATGTTTGCCTGCTAATGCGGCCGTGAGGTCCCTCTTCCCGGCAGGAGGGGGAGAGGGGCAAGAGCTAAGGCACATACAGCTGACTCTGTCCCCCTTTTAAGGAGATTTCCAGAAAGCCCTAGCTGTGTTTCTGCCACGAGTGCGGTCAGTGTCCTGCCAGGTGGCCGTGCAGGCCTGACTGTGCTAAGCGTTACTAAGATTATTGCATCGATTTTTTTTCCTCACAGCCTTGAAGGAAGGTCTTTTCAACCCCGGGGTTCCAGTTTAAGTCGCTTTCCCTCTCTGCCCCTCAGTTTTCTCCTTTGTTTTATGAGGAATTGGACTAGATGAGTCCTTCGCTCGGGGTCTCCAGACCCCTAGGGGGCCTCGGAGGTCAAGGGGAAGGGTCATGAGTTTGGATGGGGGGATAAATATTATATTATATTCTTGTTTTTGCCAACCTCTAGTTAAAATTGAGCATTTCCTTCTATTATGACTGTAGGCAACAGACCACAGAATCTTAGCAGAACCTGTGACTTTTTCACCAAAAGAAATCACAGATTTTTTACAGGGTATTATAGTCGTTGAGATATGTTAAAATAATGTTTTATTCTCATCACTACCTCAAAACTATGGCAGTTATTACACCTACCATATTTAATGTGATTATAGGTACATATATCTCAAAACTGTGATTTATGTCACAAAAATATTTTTAAATATTTCAGTAACTTTTTGCAACAGAATTTATTTTCTTCCTAATCTTGTGTGTTTTGTTTTATGCACTAAAAAAACATTTTTCTGAAAAGGGACCCATAGGCTTCATGGCCTGAAAAAGGAGCCCGTGGAACAAATGAGATTACCTCCTGGGCTAGGACGTCTCTCTGCCCCTCTGGCTGTAAATGAAACTCTGCCACTAGCTCTCACCGTCATCCTGAACAAGTCCCTTCAGCTCTCTGTTTCCTCAGTTTTCTCTTCTGTAAAATGGGAATATGCATGCTTTGTCTAGCTCAGAGCTGCTAGGAGAACCAAAGTAATCCACAGTAAGCACACTCAGTTGCAGAGCATATGCATATTCGGTTACATGGGGCCAGCTTCTGAAGTGCTAAGCAAATGCTGAATGTTATTAAATTATTCAACTTTAGCCCTATTTCCCAGAAATGCTGATGTTTTTCTATTACTTCTGGATAAATGTCCCGCTACACAGCCACATATTTGCTGACACCAGCAAATATTGGTGTTGGGATTGAGCTAGCGCAAAATTCAATAATAAAGAGGAAAATGCACCGTAAGTGCACCTGGGTGAACCTACTTAAGAACACGAGATGAAATGAGATTTCACCAGTGGGTCGTATAGCTTCAATTGTCTTATGCCCTCTGAAAAACTTGAGCCAATATACCATGGTTTAAAAAAGTCATAGATCAACAAGTCATTTTCTCTGCAGTCTCTAAACACAGGGATAATCGGACAAATGACAGGGAAGTTGGTTTCCTATTTCATAATCTGTGTCTTTAAAATATCCGTGAGTACTTATCAAATATTTATTCCTCTAAGAAGTCTGCTGAGGTGGCCATCATGAATTTTTTAAATAGCAAAGTAAAGATCTACAAATATCTGATTTGTTCAATTATGTTTTAGAAAGAACCTCAAATGATGTTTGGCATGTTACAGAATGCTTTTGGTCTTGAACTCAAAGACACAGCTGGTCAGCTTGGCCAGGAAAGATGGCTCCGAAACAAGCTGGTATTTTGATCAGTTTCCCCCATGATTTATGGAAATGCTTGGGATGTTTTTGTTGGAGAGGATGTTCTGTGCAATGGAAGCTCCCCCTTTTTCTGGCTTTGAGAGAATTTCAGTCTGATGCTGGGATCTGAGCTGTATAGAGAACCCAGCTAAAAATTAGGCTTAGGGGAAATGTTAATGCTACTGAAAAAGAACAAGTAAAGCCTACTTTTATATTTTTTAAAAAAACAACAAATAAACCCTGATTTTTATATCTTGGGACTAGTAAGAGATCACTCGCTCATTCATTCATTCATTCGTTCACTTGCTGACAAGTGTTTCTTGAGTATCTACCTTTGCAAGGCATTGTGTCAAGCACTTGGGATGTAAATGGCCCCTGCCCTAGTGAAACTTAAAGCTAATGTTCTAACATTCAAATATTTGAAAGAGAGGCTCTGTCCTAAGTATTTTACATATATTAATTCATTTATGCTTCCCAATCACCCAGAAGAAAAATACTGTTACTATCCCATGTTACAGGGAATCAGAAGTTTATTGAGCGGAAGGAGCTTGTTCTGAAACTTTATGGACTAGTCAGGGGCTGAGCTGAGGTTCAGTCTCTGCTCATCTGATGCCACAATCTTTGCTCTAAAACGGGTTGGCAAACTACAGCCCACTGGGCAAGTCCAGCCTGATGTCTGTTTTTTGTAAATAAAGTTTTATTGGAACACTTATTTGTTTACATGGTGTCTATGGCTGCTTTCACCTGACAACAGCAGTCCAGCAGTTGCAGCAGAGACCGCATGACCCCCAGATCCTAAAATATTCACTACCTAGCCCTTTACAGAAAACGCGTTCCAACTCTTGTTCTAAAACTCTACTTTCTAGCAGGAAAAAAGCACACACATAAGAGGTGAGTATAATAATTGGAAATAATCAAGTGCCATGATTCATGAAACAGATTTCTGTGGGAGAGAATAAATAATGAGAGCTGTGGGGGGTGGTTAGAGGCGTCCTCTTAACAGTTAAGCCCCCAGAGAGGAGACCCCCATGCTGAGATCCGAATCCTGGGCTCGGCTGCTCGCTGAGGAATTTATAGGTTACTTAGCTCCCCAAATATTCACTGCCTCTGCTTTGACCTGATCAGAGACCAACAAAGAAACCAGTCTCCTTTTTGGAGGGAAAAGGTGTTCTCCCCATTCAAAGGGAACCTGGGAGGATTCAGCGAGGGGAATGACAGATAAAGATGTTCGGCACCATGCTTGACACCCAGCCTCCCCTTTTCCTTCTGTACCCTGCCCTTGCCACCTGCTGGACCCAAATCGGCCCACTGCCTGAACTTGCAAAGGTTTGTACATCATGAACTCAGTGCTTTATGCTTCAAAATAGGCATGGACATTTAATATAGAAAAGCGAAAGTCGGATGGATGTTTCCTAACTCAATATATTGTTTGGTGCAGTTGATGAGTCCCAGGGGGGAAAATGTGCTAGCTCAGTCATTCCGTTTGTGGTTCGGGCACAAATTTCCTTTCTTGGCCCAAATGACCAAGGTTGTGGGGGTAGAGGGGGGCTGGGCAATCAGGTTAGCGAGTGCAGGGTGCTTGCCTTGGCAGCCTTCTGGAGGACTGCCTCCGAGACTCTCAGTCTCCTCTTTGCATGGTACCTTCATCCATCCGTCACCAGCATCAAAGGCCTCTTCTTTAACCAGGCTCTGAGCCATTTGCTTGACACTGAAAGACCGCTGAGTTTTCCTGCCAAGCATATATCCATATACGTTTTTAGAGATATAGATCACCTTCAAAGGCCACTTCTCCTTCTTGCAGCTAAGGTTACTATATGTGGGGTGTTTCTTAGATCTGAGCTCCCCTCCCTCTGCCTTCTGAGCTCTCCAACTGTATTGTGCACACTTGCTTTCTGTTTCTGTTTTGTTTTCTGGTATCTGTTTCTGTGGAAGTTTCTAGGCAAGTCACCCATCCTCTTCAAAAGAGGGGAAAACACACAATTCTCAGCACTTTGGAATAGCTGTTGGAAAACAGGGCCCCTCATAGCTAAGATGTTTTAGGGAATCCAAAAGCAAGATAGGTTTCACCTTGTCCTTGGACCAGACTCCTGTGCCTTTTGGGGAAAATGGATGAACTTTTGGATATTTGGAATTGTAGTGGCCATTCTGGGGAAACTGGGTTTTAGAGAGAGGATCTCAAACTTCTGGGAGACAATGGAATGCATTATTTGGTATTCAGAAGCTTTTTAGATACAAAATGACACCAAAAACAGCTTTAAAAGGATCCCTACTCTAAAAGTATGTAAATAAATATCTTCAGTAAGAGACTCTGGCCATCTGAGCAGGTAACCTTAACTTGGCCCATCTGCCAGAAACACAATTTGGATCTAACTATTCTATTGAGTTTGAGACATGGCTAAAAAATTTGAAAGATCTGTTTGTGTCTGTCTGTCCATTTATATATGTCTATGTATAATATAGATAGATATGTGATATTTTTCTACCTCCAGATGGTATTACCAAAATTAATTTGTAAAAAGCTCTATTCCATTGTTTTAAAGACAAACAAGCACTATATAAATTAAGTATACTCTGAGAAATGTAGGAATTAACCTAAATGTTTTTCAAGTTCACATTGTTACTGGGGAGATGATGAAAACCTCGAGGGGTTCTTATCTCTTGAGGGAAAGATTTCAGTCAAGAGACAAAGTGTAGCAAAGTAAGAAGGAATTTATTGGCCGCAGCAAAAATATACTTAGGACAGTGAAACAAGGAAGGTGCACAGAAATAACAGGAGAGCCCAGGCTGGGCTGCCTTCGCGCACTGAGAAGCCAGAGAGAAGGGGCCTTGGAGACAGGTTCGGGGGTAAGCTCGGGACGAGCTGCCGCTGCCCATTGCTCCCCTGGTTGCAAGCCTCATGGGGTCCTCTCGGAGGGGAGACTGGATGGTGCTGGCGTGCCACCCTAGGGGGTGCGGAGAGCTTGCCTGGGGACCTATATTTTCAGGGGTTTTAAAGGCTGGCCCTTTAGGGGAGGTCTTAGGGAAGGACCTCAATAGAATACTCATCAGCGTTATGCAGCTGTAGCAAACTGAGGTTTATTCTCTTAGCTTCACTTGTCCTTGGGTGTGGTTGGCAAATGGATTTCTGTTCTCTGTCTCCCTGAATAGTGTGATTTTAGCTATTTGCCCTCTGGCTGGGGAGGAGAAGTGCAAACCTTAAGTGTCCTTGGTTTCGGGAAGATAGGATTTACTAGGTGGCCACAGACTGCTGTTTAACTCTCTGTTTCCCTAGTCCGCTTGTCCTGGAATTTTCCGAGCTTTTACTATGTTTCCGAGCTATAACAACATGACCTGGGATAATCTTTGATAAAAGTTGGTTTAAGTTTGTTTAATAAAAACAGTCATGTCTTATTTGTTATCAATATTGAGTGTCATGCAAATGTACAACTTTCTCTACCTGGGTTTACTAATTAAATAAGCTCAATGTTACCTCTGTTACGAAATTCGTCAACAAGGAAAAAACTCGAGATGATGGTCAGCCATTTAATGTCTAATCCAAAAAAGCAAGTCATTTAAATAAACATAAATAAAAGGCTTATACATTAAACTTAATCCTGAGTACTCTTTCACTATCTGAATCATTTCCAGATAACATAAACATTCCCCAAAATCTCCTGATATGTTCCTGAGGCCTTCAGCCTCTCCTGTTTTCCTCTCTGAATGAACAGCCTCTTTCAACCGCCTAACTCAGATGCAGGCACACCTCCTGTTACTGTGCTTCACAGAGGCTGTGTTTTCTCACAAATGAAGGCAAGACCCTCCACCAGCAAAAAGTAATGATTCGCTTTATTGCCGTGGCCTGAAACCGAACCTGCAATATCTCCTAGGAATGCCTGTGTCTCGTTAGGGAACTAGGCCAGTGGCTGTTGGTTCTTCGTGGTGTAGAAAGAAAAAGTGTCTTTCCATTACCTCAGTAGTGCCTTCATCTTCCTCCCCACCCGCTCATGAGCTCCTGGGGATGTGGGATGTCAGGGACTCTGTCTCCTTTCCGTTTCCTGTTCTCAGCTCCTGTCACAAGACCTGTCACATTATTATATCTGACATTCATTAAACACTGTGTGCCATGCCCTGTGCTCCTTGTCTTCTAGATGATATCATTTCTTTCTCCCAGTAAACTTAATAGTTACCCATCCCAATTTATGTATTAAAATTTAGAAGCATTAAGTAATTTGCCCCAAAGTCACACAGCTAGTCAAGTGGCAGAAGCAGAATTAGAATTCAAATAATCAAATAACCCACCTAAAGCATTTCTCACAGCATGTGGCACCTCCTAAGCATACAATCAATAAATGTTAGCTACTAGAATTATCGGCCAAAGCTGAACAGCCAGTAAAGTAAAAAAGCTGACATTGTAACTCAAGCTTATTTTATTTATTTTGCTCCAAAACTCACCAGAATTTAATCAACAGGACTTCTTATAGGTCATAAGAGGCCTAACCACTTACATCTGTGAAGTTCCTGCTATTTTTAAAAATTAAGAAATATTTAAAAGTTTCAAAAAAATTTTTGCTACATTTTTAAGGTTTCCTTTTAGTATATTAAAGCTTTTGACTTACACAAAAACAGAACTGTAGGAATTACCTCATTTAGACATAAATAAAAGAGGCAAGTTTGCGCTCCTTCCTGAAGGAGCCCCTGCGGCTCTCTGCAGCAGGCTCTGTGGATTACAGAAGCTAAGGGCGCTCTGCTGCCACTGCCGCTGCCCGGCTGACCACCCTGAGGGACGTCTTCATTCCCAGCACAACGCCTGGGGGCTAAGAAACATTTCTTCTTTTTTTATATATATATCTTTCTTGATTTCAGAGAGAGGAAGAGAGAGAAATATCAAGGAGTCATTGATCGGCTGCCTCGCGCACGCCCCCTGCTGGGGGTCCAGCGCGCAGCCGAGCACGTGCCCTGACCGGGAATGGAGCCCCCGTCGCCGGGATCCCGGGTCGATGCTCAGCCGCTGAGCCACGCCCCCGGGCAGTGAACTTTTCTCGAACGGCATATGCAGGGCAACAGTTGGCGTTTGGTTCCAAGATCTCTTCACGCTTAACTATTACTGAGGACCACGAAAAGCTTTTGTTCATGTGGGTCATGCCTATCAATATTTACTGCATTAGAGATCAGAACTTAAATGAGTTAATAAATGCTAAAAAAATTTTAAGGTAACACGACACCCATTATATGCTAACTTAAATAAGCTTTTTATAAGTATTTTCCAAAACAAAACATAGGTAGTGAAAACAGTGGAGAATTCAGGAAAACTCCCCTGTGCATTCACGCGGGGAGTGTGGAAAAGGCAAACAACTTAGTAGCATGAAAAATGTTCTGCGTTAGCGGTAGACCCATTGAAAGGCACACTCTGAAGACCGTCAGAGGGAGAACTGTTTTTGGACAAGGTTCAGGCTTCAGGATTCCTCTTTACGCTGCCGGGAGGAGAGAGGCCAGAGCGAAGGATTATGGAGCAGAGACAGCCACTGTCTTTTCCTTTTCTCCTCTGTGCTAAAACGCGGAGTCTGGCCGTAACCCAAGATGGCCACCGCCACTCTTCTTTCAGTCCGTACAATGACGTCACATAGCGCCGGTCCACTACACTTCCCAGAATGCTCCGCCAACAGCGACGCCATTGGTCGGCGCCGACGGAAATGTACTTGCTGAGCGGAAGTAGAGGATCTCGGAGGCTGGGAAGGTGAAGCAGGGAGGACCTGCGAAGCGGTGAGTAAGCCCCTGGGTCTTTCTAGTCGGCGGTGAGGGTCGCGGCCGGCGGGCGAGTCGTTGGGAAGTGCTGGGGGGCTCGTCTGACTCCTGGGGCCTCAAACTCCTGCGTTCTTCCTGTAGACGCGGGAGCGGGGAGAGACGAAAACATTGCCGTGGAGGCGAAGTCTCCCTATTAAGATATTGCTGTTTTAAGTTTGCTTGGGACGAGCCTGTGCGAATTCAGGCTCTTGTCGCTACGCAAGGGTCGTTGGAGCGACTTGACTGCGACCGCAGGGGTGGGGCTGTGACCGTCTGACTCAGCTTCTCCCATAGCGGTTCTCAGTTGGCTGCACATTAGAATCACCTGAGACGCCTTTTTTCAAAATACAGATGCTCTAGCCCAACGTCAAACCAATTAATCAGAATCTGTGGAGTATAAGATCTGGGCTCACGCGCCCCAGCTGTTGTCTTGTGCAGCCAGGGCTGAGAACCACTCTTAGTGCCTGATTTTGACCCCCACGGGGATCCTGATTTGGACCACCCGCGCCAGGGTTCCACTGCCACTGTAATCTTCAGGGGCCCCATCTGATGGGTTGGGGTGAAGTTGATGATCACTGGGCACGGATTGCATTTCGAGTTCCACCAGGAACGTATTCTTGACCTTCGTGTGGGGTGCTGGAAAGACAGGGTGCATTTTATGTAGGACTTGGCTGTTCGTTCTAAATAAAGCTTTGGGTCACTTCATTTATCTTGCCGTTGTTTTAGCTTCTGCCTATTTTTTGCTGTTCCCAGGATATTCGAGCAGTGGAAAGTGGAAGAGTCACATTAAAATCCGTCTCTTTTGTTGCTTATAAGAAGTTCTGAAAGGGTTATCAGTTAAAATGACGTGTGGCATTATCTATGGGCTCGTGATAATCTACTTATATATAATGAATGCTAGTGAAAGGAAGTTAGGGTGTATTTTGAGCTTTGATGGAGAAGTTTGTTTAGATTGGATAGGATTGTTTTTTAATATAAGCAACTTTGCCAAACGTGTTTTCTCTTTTCCCAGAACCAGCTTCACCTTCCTGGCTGATTCAGCATGGGGGAGAAGTCAGAAAACTGTAGGGTTCCAGAGGACCTGTTCAATGGTTTGAAAGTTACTGATCCCCAGGAAGCAGAATGTGCTAGTCCTTCAGTTTCTAATCCCAAAGATCACCAGCCCCAGAGCAAGCTGCTTGAGGATGTTGAGGCCCATCCCCAGGAGGACCAGGGAGAAGAGGAGCACTTTCATGACTGCAGCGCCTCATTTGAGGAGGAACCAGGAGTGGCCAAGGTTGAGAACAAACCTGATGATGTGAATTCCTCTGAACTGGATGAAGAATACCTAATAGAACTGGAAAAAGACATGCCAGAGGAAGAGAAACAGGTAAGTATTTTATTTATTGCACATGATCTGCCACGTAAACTGCTTTTTTAAAGTGAATAAATGTGGCCGACACTGTGTCATAAACCGCATCACCTGTGGTTAAGATTAACTTACCTGTCTGTGTCTTGATTGCATTAGTAGTGATGCATCTGCAATAAATCAGCAGGATGGGAAAGCATAGAGTGTCTGCATAGCAAAAAATTTCCATTTCTTTTTCTTTGAACTTTGATTTTTTATATTCATCTTGTGTAATTCTTTTCTAACCTGTAAATGTACCTTTTAGCTTTTTTGCAAACTTATCTATGGTTGGCTCTTGAAATTCTTGTAATGGACATTGTTAGACTTTAGAATTGTGGAATGCTGCCTGTTTATATTAGCCCCTTGTTAGCAAAAAAAAAAAATGACTGCCTGAATGTCCTGGTGATAGTTTGGTTACAGAGGGGAGTGACTGGGGCTTGTATCATTTACGTAGCGTTCTCAAGGAACAGAATTGTGTATGCAGAATGATAGTAGCTGTAATTTGTTAAGCACCTAGTATGTGCCAGCCGCTGAGCTTAAAATGTTACTTGTGTTTACATTTGATCTTCACAACACGCCTTATGAAATGTATACTGTTAGCATTCCTCATAAGAGAACAGAATTCAGAGTGATAAAGTAACTTGCCCAAGATCATGTGTCTCATAAATGGCGTAACTGACTCTCAAACCCAGATATGTTTGATTCCAAAGCCAAAGAAAATATAATCTAGAATTTAATAACAAAATGAGCTGTTCTCCTACAAGGCCAATATACTAATAAAATATACACCTTCCTGCCTCTGCGCCCCATCCTTAACTGGGCGAGCTTTCACTTTTGGAGACAGAAGTCCTGGTGTCCTCCACATATCCTTCTGATCTCATAAACAAGGTCGTTTGAAAAGTTACCATGATATTTGAGCTTGTATGCAAAGAACTTGAACAAGACTTGTAGTTTAGCCCTGAAGAGCTCGCTCGCTGAACAGGTTGATTGATTGGTAGTGGGCCAAGATAATAAATGAGCAGTGACAGTGGGAGTGGGGAGGTAGCATGAGATGGGAGGAGCATCTTCTCTTGGTCTCTCCTTAGGCACTTGTCATTATTCAATCTTTTGGCTTTAACATACGCGTGCTAGCTTTTGTGTTAGTGTGTGCCACCAGAAGAGAATGATAAAGGGCAAAAATGAGCCAAGATCATAAACTACCTCAGCAGGAATGGCTCGGAAAAGTAAATCAAGTGCTGTTTGATAACATTAGGGAAATGGTTTTCCAGAAAGTGAATGTTTGGTTCAGCTTTCATATCACTGGTGCAGACTTTTTAGAGAAATGTCTGTTAAAAATGGTAGCAATTTTCTGATGCCTTAATATGTTTTGCCCTGGTATTACAGTGAATTTTCTACAGTGTCACCTGCTTGACAGTTGAGTGGTTTGGCTCTGATTTTATACGTAGTCTGCAAAATTTGCAAAACTTTTTGTGTTTCCTGGCCAGGAAATCACATTTTAAGTTCTAGAAATATTTAAAATTATGTTTATTGCCTATCAATTGTATATTCTTTCATTTATTTATTTTTAATCCTCACCCAAGGATATTTTTTCCATCGCTTTTCTGAGAGAGAGAGAGAGAGAGAGAGAGAGAGAGAGAGAGAGAGAGAGAACATCGATGTGAGAGAGACACATCGATTGGTTGCCTCCCACACATGCCCCGACCTCGGGGGCCAGGGGGGTTAAGCCGGCAACCGAGGTGCATGCCCTTGGCTCGCAATCGAACCCAGGACCCTTCCGTGGCAACGCTCTAACCACTGAGTAAAACCGGCTAGGGCTGTCAATTGTATATTCTAAATAGCACAATACTTTTTAAACCTTTAAAAATTTAAGTATAATTTACATATAGTGAAACTGTTTATGTTCTATTGTGTGCAAGTCATTGAGTTTTGACAGCTGTATGTAACACACCCTATCAAGAGAGAACATTTCCATTATGCTAGGAACTACCTTTGTATGCTTGACCATTCATTCCTCCTCCCAACCCCTACCAACCCAGGGAACCACTATTCTGATTCCTATCCCATGGGTTGGTTTTTCCTATTCTAGACTTTCAGTATAAATATAATATATTTATATATATTTTATATATCACCCCATATTTTTGCATAGCTTAATTTGAAATTTTATTGTTATATTGTTATATCTCCTAAAAGTAATGTTACAGTGATAGCTGTTATTTTATAGAAATGTAAACCATTAACTCCACTATGGTACTACTCTGTTAGCTATTTTTATGCTGTTTTGGTAAATGCCTTTGTGAAATTATTATTAGGAAACCAGCAAAACAGTTGAAGAAATGTCTCTTTGCTGCACATATGCTTAGGGTTTATAGGTAATTGGGAATAGGATACCTTTAAATTTGACTCTTAAAATGGACAAAGTTCAGATAATTCAACAACAAGAAAAGTAAGCACAAATGGCCCAAAAATGTGAAAAGACTTTAATAATGCAAATGTAAATGAAACATTATGTCTCATCTATCAGACCAGAACATCAGTCTGATGCTGACAAGAGGATATAGAAACTCATGCTGGGAGTTTACATTGCTACATCATTTTTATGGGATACAGGTGTCAAGTTTTATATGAACTTTTCTTTAGACCAGGGATATCAATAGAACCTTTAGCAGTGACAGGAATGTTCTGTATTTACACTGTCCAATACGGTAGTCACTAGCCATTGGCTACCACATTTTAACAGTCATCTGGCTGTTGAGCACTTGGAATGTGGCTAGTATAGCTGAGAAATAGGATTTTTAAATTTTTTATTCCAGTTAATTAAAATAGTCACATGTGGTTATTGAGTACCTTGCAGGACAGCATAGCTTTAAACCTCTGATTCTCTTCTAGTCGTTTAAGGAAGTTATTAGAGACATGCACAGATGTATATAAAAATATGTGTTGCAGCATCATAATTTTTGAAAATTAGAAATAATATTAAATAGAGGATATTGTTTTAAATATTTTTGGCATATTTATGCAGTAGTGTACAATGAAGTTATTAAAAAGGAGCTAAATCTTAGAAATGACATGGAAAAATGCCCATAATGTAATGTTAAATGAATTAAGTGATAATATGATTTGTAATAAGAAATATATAGTTGGTGTTTGTCCAGTTCTTGACACAGGATACCTAAAACCCTTGGAATTTCCTAAGTGATGAGAAGTAAAGGTGTATTTTATTCGTAACAAGCCCCTTTCAACCACACCTAAGTTAATGTTAACCAGGTAACTTTTGGAAAGCCCTAAGGATGAAGTCTGCCTGTCAGTTGGAGCTTTCAGCCCCACCTCTTGAGAGGGGAGAGGGGTGAGGGGCTCGAGGTTGAGTTCATCACTGATGACCCATGTCTTGGTCAGTCATTCTTACATAGTGAAGCCTCCCTTAAAAATCCAAAAGGATGGGGTTTAGAGAACTGAGTTGATAAACACATGGAGGTGCTAGAAGGATGACACATCCAGGGGCATGTATGTTCCCCATCGCACATGTCTTACTTTATGTATCTGTTCTATCTGACTGTTCTTGGGGTATATCCTATATAATAAACCAGTTGTCTAGTAAGGAAATTGTTTTCCAGAGTTCTGTGAGCCACTCTAGCAAATAAATTGAACCTGAGGATTAGGTCGTGGGAACCTCCAATAGGTCAAAAGCAGAGGTGAAAGCCTGGTCTTAGAGTTGGCTTCTAAAGTGGGGGTAGACTGGGGCCAGTCTTGTGGGGCTGGGCCCCTTAACCTGTGGGATCTGATGCTATTTCCAGGTGTGTAGTGTCAGAGTTGAGTTAAACTGTAGGACACCAGCTGGTGGTCCTCATAGAGTTGGAGTTGGGAGAAATGCCCATACATCTGGTCATAGAAGTTCAGCATGAGTACTGAGGGCAGAGATACATAGGTGTTAGGTTATAGAACAGTGACGGTTCATTTTAGTTAAAGATCTATGTGAAAATATGTTTATACATGAAAGTTTGGAAGAATAAACACCAAATTATGAAAAATGGGTAGCTTTGAGGGGTCTGATTTGGAGGGAGTTTGTTGTAAGATAGTTTTGTACTGTTTGCTTTTTTATAGTAAGCATGTGTTATATTTGTAAACAATAGAAGTAATTCCATTTTCAGAATATAAATAAAAATTGATTCTTGACAACCAAGATGGATTTTTTACCAAAAGCACGTAAAGCTGACCTTTGAGGATTTGGGAAAGAAGTGCTATCATAAGATCTACGTATTGCTAAAGGTTTCCCTTTGGGCAGAATCAGTATCAGTAGCCAAAATCTGAGGCTCTGGCTTGCTCAGTCGTTGGAGCATGAAACTCTTAGCAGCCTAAGTCTGTTATTCAAGCTGACTTGACTTGCCCTGTGGCTGAGAAGATAATCCACACTTAAGAGTGCCAATCAGCAGAACTCATAAACCAAGAGGAATTAAGGAAGAGAAGGGTAGTTAAGATTTGGTAAAAACAGGAAAAGTCTCTTAAGGAAAGCGCTGTGTGCGTGTGTGTTCGTTTCAGCAACAAATCTTAACTTTGTGGAAACCTAAATGTAGATATGACAGCCCAGAGGACTGGGATTTTAGCTGACATTTGAGGAGATTCTGGAAGGCTTGGCTGAGGTGAAGGACAGATCTGCTAGGAGATGGGAATTACTGTATAATATTATGACACAAAGATGCTTATAGTATTGGGACCTATAGAATATATTGTGGTGGTACTGATCCTGCAAGAGAGTCACCTTTTACGGACTACTTGTCACATTGGAATCCTTAGACCTCAGTGGAGTTCCCTGGGTAATTCTTATGCACACTAAAAGTTTGAGGACCACAGTCATGGGGCCTTGCACATAGTCTTTCTTCGTTAAATAGCTGTTGAATGAACAGTATGGTTATCTTTCCGTGAGGGCCAGTAATTGGTCTTACAAGTTAGAGATTTTGATCTCATTCACTTGTTCAAGAAATACTCGCGTTTCTTCCACATGCCAGACTTTGAGACCTGGAAGGGCACAGTGGTGACTAAGACAGTTTCTTTTCACTCGTAAGTGTATTCTACTTGGGAGGTATGCAAAAGATAAGATGAAGTGGTGAGGGTGGGAGGGTCGGGGGGATGGGGAAGACTGCTCCAGATGAAGGCCGGCCTCTCTGGGGAAGTGGCATTTCAGCCAAGACTCGGAGGGAACAGGGGAAAGATGTGTTAAACATGCCGGCTCTGAGGTAACTACAAGCTTGGTGTACCCTTGGCATGCAGGCAATGAAAGGGCGAGGCCAGTATCCGGAGCAGTGACTCAGGAAGAGGGTGAGGTGGTGAAGTGAGGGTCTGGTCACAGAACACTTCATGAGCCATGGTAAGGAATTTCAAGCTTGTTCCAAGTGCAATGGGAAACAGATGGGTAGTTTTAAGCCAGAGGAGATGGACATCATTTACATTTTACTAAGAGTGCTCTGGTGGTTGTGCAGAAAATAAAGGGTGGGGATATTGAGACCATTAGGGCCTAATGCATAGCCTGGGCAAGATGGTAGTAGCCTGAACTGTGGATCAAGTGGACAGAAGTGAGTGATTTCAGGACACATTTGGGAGGTAGAGTTAACAAGACATTTGGGAGGCTGGGTGGATTCTGTTGGGAGGGCAGAAGTGAGAAGGAATCCTTGGCTTCAGCTCCTGGATGGCCGGTGATGCCCTTCCAGATTTGGTGAAGATGGAGGAACTTGGAGTTTCTCAGGGTCCTGGTGATGTAATTCTTGCCTGAAAATGAAAAACCTTTTTTTATCTGGAAGCAAAATGCAGATTTAGTCATTTTCATGGGTTTGCTCCCTGGTGCCAGTTGTTTCCACATGGAGTTCATTTACACATAGTAGATACATACATAGATCCACTTAAGTAAGGGATACAAAAGCCTTACTTGGTGAACATGCATCCAAAGCACATGGTATCTGGATTTTAAAACATTTTCCTTAGGCTCTGAAAAGGTAAAGGATTGTTCTTTCCTCTAAGGCTGTTTATTTTTTAACAAGGAACCATTATTGAAGTATTGGTTAGAACAGAAGTTTTATACCCATCCTTTATCTTTCTCTTTTTTTCCTAAATCCTATGTTACTTGATTCTTTTGATTTCCATGTTTCTGTTACCAGAAAGGGGACCTGGCCCTGAACCAGGTTGCCTAGGACCAGCTGGTGGTGTGTGGGTTATTGACTTCATGCAGGAAAAGGTTCACAGCACAAGTGCAGGTGAATTTTAGAGGACGTTTATTAAAGCTGGGGACAGTGAAACAAGGAAGGGCTGGGGAAATGGCCTAGGCTGGGCTGCTTTGGCTCACTAAGAAATCAGGGAAAAGGGGGCTTTGGGGGCAGGTTCAGGGGGTTTGCACAGGATGTGCCTCCCTTTTCCAGCCCTTTCGCAAGTAGGTGCCTTTTTTAAGTCTCCTTTTTACCCAGATGTGATTGATCTCTGGTGACCATGCTGGACTTGTTTTATTTTGTAGCAATTACTTTACAAAGCTGCAGGAGGGCAGCAGAGAGCTGCTGATAGATTTGCAATATGGAAATTGCTGATGTGAACCTCTTTCTTGGCTTTCTCCCTGTTGTCTATTAAATACATGCTCACTGCAGAATTATTTAAGAGAATATTTTTAAACATATTTAATGTAAGCTTTTGTCACTGAATAATGATAGAAGGCGTTTTCACTTGTAAGCTACAAGTCAAGTATGCTTTTGTTGCATTCGCCGACCTAAGTGTAGAGGACATTCCGAGTCAGCCACTGCATTGAGAGGGCCTCTGGTCGAGAGCGGGGGCTTTATGGTTGGTACAGAAATGGAGCAGCACCTTCTGACGTTTTTGCCAGGTTCCACCAAGATTTAAAGTTGTATCACTTGGCATCCTCGCTAGGTTTTGAGCCAGTTAGAAAGCTGTTTCCTCACACCGAGTTTAAAGTGGAATTAACCTGTGTTTTTTCCTAGTACTTGTATGGTTTCACTTTTTACATTTAGACCTCCAGTCCGCTTGGAGTTTATTCTTGTGTGTGCTGTGACATACAGCTCTAATTTTACCCTTTTCCAAATGACCAGGTTGTCCCAGCACCATTTTTGAAAGTCATCTTTGCCTCAATAATCTAACTATGCCCGGCCGGGGTGGCTCAGCGGTTGAGTGTCGACCTAGGATCCAGGCAGTCATGTGGGAAGGAAGTGAAAGGTGGCCCTTGAGAGGAGATAGGGTTTGTGCTAGACTTTGAAAGGGGGAAAATTTGGTTTGGACGGTTGGGAGGAAGATGGTGGACGAGAAACATAAGCATAAGCAAAAGGATGGAATGAAGACTGAGCATGGTGAGTTTTGAGAGACAACAAAGAAGTCAGACTCTGTAGAAGAGAGGACTTGTGTGGGGTAGTAGCAGGAGATGGGGTTGAGCAGGTCGGAGTGGAAGTTTGATGTAGTATACAGGCTAGATTTCTGAATCTTGATTCGCTTACCTGTAAAGTGGATAGTTAAATACCATCATGCCCACCTCTTATGAGCTAATGTGTGTGACAGCAAATTTTAAGCAGTGAAATGCTGTACTGGTGTATGTTACGGTGAACTCTGAATACCAGGCTGAAGTTTGCAGTTGTGGTAATAACTGTTGAAATAAACTCCATTTATCGAGGGCAGCGTCTGTTTGGGTATTTCCTTGATGGTTCCTACGCTGGTTTTACAATGCGGAATGATGTCACTGTTTCCCCTGAGTTTTCAGTGAAGGGTAAAGAGCCCTGTAAAGTTCTTGGGTTCCCGCTGTTATGGAGATAGAATTCTAGAGCAGATGTTTCCCTGTGAGGCTCTGGAATGTGTTAAAAGGCATTGTTGAGGCCTGTGATAGGCTCCCAACCACATTAGACCGGAGCCTGGACAGATCTGCACCTGATAATGCTGCAGAGTAGCAGTCATTTCTGTGACTGCTTCTGGCACTTAGCATGTTAAGTAGGACTTGCACACTATAAAATCTGTCCTTGGATTCCAGTACCATTACACAGTGTGCGTGCCATCCTTTGGAGAAAGACTGTTCCAGCAGCAGAATAAACTCTTGTCTTTGTACTGGGATCAAGTTAGTCTCTTGGCACAGCTGGGAGATAGTGCAGCTTTCTCTTCAGAGTGCTATTTTTAGCTGTTTCCAAGGAGATGTTCAGCACGATATCGATAATTGCATTAATCCTCACTTTACACAATCTGTGGAAGCCAGCAGCTCCTTTCCAGTGTTTATTGCTTAATGGGTCACCAAGTTGTGATTGATCAGTCAAAAAAATAAAATGCCTTCCCAAGAATAATTGGCCTTAGAAAGATGTTCTGGAGCCCTTTTCTTTGCCAGTTCAACTTTTAGTCCCAGTTATAAAGACACTATGCACTTTTCTTGGGCTGGCTGCTCAGGTTGGCCCTTTATCAGTAATTCCTTCCGCGTGTACCTTGGATCTAGGCTTTGCCCAGTGGGGTCTTAATGTTCTAAATTTACTAAAGAATGATTAATTAAACTCTTACACACATGCTAACACACACTTCCCAGGAGCTGGCCTTGTAGGCTGAGTGATTCATCTGTGGTCAGAACATTCCTGATGACTTGGCACTGGAGAACAGATTTAGATTAAAAAAGTGGCTTGAGATTAAAGTAGAGGAGATTGGAATTTGTTAAAGGATGGACATTAAACTCTATTGATGAGTTGACCTGTAAAGAATTTTTGTTTTGGTTTGGTTTGTTTTTTTTAAAAAGTCCTATAATTTCATGATGCACTTTTTTTCCAGGGGAGGGGCATGAGAAACTTGCATTTCCCCCAACTTTTTAAAATACATCTTTATTGATTTGAGAGAGGGGGGGAGAGAGAGAGAGAAACTTCAGTGATGAAAGAGTCATTGATCAGCTGCCTCCTGCACGCCCCCAACCGGGGATGGAGCCCACAACCTGGGCATGTGCCCTGACCGGGAATCAAACCGCGATCTCCTGGATTCTAGGTCGATGCTCAACTGCTGAGCCACGCCTGCCTGGCAAGAATTTTTGTTTTTGAAATAACATTTTAAAATATATTAAAAGCCTTTAAGACCTGTGATGTATTTATTCATGAAAATCATATAATTTTCTCTTTTAACTTAGTAACATGTTACCTTGCATTGATATATTTTCTAATGTGAAACCAACTTTTCATTTCGCTATTAGAACTTTATTGGACAGTGATGCATGGTGTGTGAATTTAAAGTTAATGAAATGAATCACTAATATTTATAGTGTTTTATTTTTACCTTAACTGAAATTGTTTTGTAATTTTTTAATTTATTGGGATAACATTGGTTAAAAATATTATGTAAATGTTATATTTCAGATGCACAGCATTATAATTCAATATCTATACATTCTCTTACTTTTAAAATTTATTTTATTTTATCCTCACCGGAGGATATTTTTCCATTGCTTTTTAGATAGAGGGAGAGGGGGAGAGAAAGAAACATCTCAATGTGAGAAAGACACATCGATTGGTTGCCTCCCACATATGCCCAGACTGAGGTCAGGAATCGAACCCATGACTCTTCGGTGAGTGTGGGCACGCTCTAACCACGGAGCTCACTGGCCAGGGCAACATTTATGTACTTTTGCATGCTTACCCCCAAAAGTGTAGTTTTCGTCCCTTGTCATATATTTGGTCCTCTTTACGCACTCTCCCCTCCCCCTACCTCCTTCCCCTCTGGTAACCATCATTGTTTTGTGTAAGAATGAGTTCGTTTTTGTTTTGTTTGCTCATTTGTTGCTTTTTGTTTTGTATCCTACGTGAGTAGTCATACAATTTTTGTCTTTCGGGCTGTTGCAAATGGCAGTGTTTCATCTTCTTTATGGCCGAGTGGTATTCCATTGTCTGTATGCACCGCATCTTCTCCACCCAGTCACACAGCAGTGGGCATCTGGGTCGTTTCCATGTCTTGGCTATTGTAAGTGTTGCAGTGAACATAGGGGTACATATATCTTTATGAGTGTTTTCAAATGTGGGTAGTAGATACACAGAAGCTTGCTGGCTCGTATTGTAGCTCTAGTCTTAATTTTTTAAGAACCCCCATACTGTTTCCACAGTGGCTGCACCAGTTTACACCGCCAGCAGTGAATGAGGGCCCCTTTTTTCTCCACATCCTCTCCAGCACTTGTTATTGGTCCTTTTGATAATAGCCATCCTAACAGATGTGAGGTGAATCTCATTGTGGTTTTTATTTGCTTTTCCCTAATAACTTAATGATGTTGGACATCTTTTTCATGTATCTGTTGGCCATATGTATGTCTGCCTTAGAAAAATGTCTGTCCAGGTCATCTGCCAATTTCTTCATTGGGTTTTTGTTTTTTGCCATTAAGTTGTATGAGTTTTTCCAATATATTTTGGATGTCAACCCCTTATCTGATACATGATTTGTAGATATTTGTGGATACCCATTCAGTAGGTTGCTTTTTCATTTTGTTGATGGTTTCATTTGCTCTGCAAAAGCTTTTTAGTTTGATGTGATCCCACTCACTTATTTTGACCTTCGTTGCCTTTGCTTTTGGTTTCAGACTCAGAAAATCAACACCAAGACTTTTTAGTTAAGGAGCTTACTTCTATTTCCTTCTAGGAGTTTTATGGGTTTAGGTATAACATTCAGATCTTTAGTGCATTTTTTAAATTGTTGAGAGTATTATAGATGTGTCCCCCATTTCTCCCTTTAGTGCATTTTGAGTTAATTTCTGTGTATGGTATAAGATGGTGGTTCTGTTTCATTCTTTCACGTGTGGCTGTCCAGTTTTCCCAGCACCATTGAAAATACTGTCCTTTCCCCATTGTACATTCTTGGTTCTTTTGTCATAAATTAATTGACCATGTATGCCTGGGTTTATTTCTGGGCTCTGTTCTGTTCCCTTGACCAATGTATGTGTTTTTTATGCCAGCACCATACTGTTTTAATTTTTATAGCTTTGTAATAGAGTTTGAAATCAGACAGCATGATGCCTCCAGTTTTGTTCTTTCTCAGGGTTGCTTTGGCTATTTGAGGTTGAAATAACTTTTAACTAGATTTATTACGGGGTTTTCTTGGCTTATGCATCCGACCCCCCCTTTATACTTGGAGGAATTTTTTTGTATTGTAATCTTGTTAAGTGACTGTACCCATGTCCCTCAATCCGCTCTCTGACAGCCAAGGCATGTGAACTACACTTGGCTCATTTGATGCTTCTGATCAAGACTTTGAATCTAGGTGTAGCAAAGAGGGGGGAATGGTTAGGACTCATTTGCTCCTATTACAAGCCTGTCTTCGCCAGACTTTTCCACTAAAAGACACTTAGTGTCTTCTTGCTTCTTGACTTAACAGAGCTGCCTTGATATCTGCCTGTTTTCTAAGCTTGTATTTTAGGCCTGTCATGGATTCTATGAGCCCCCACTATCTCTTCAGTAAACCTCCCCCCTTAAAACTTTTTGCCTAAGATAGTCTTTGCTTGCATCCAAAAATGCTACGCAATACAGTAGAGAACATTATAATCCAAGCACCTCCCTCCTGGGTAGTAGTAGGTAAATGTGGCCACATTCTTATATTTGAGTCCCACCACCACCTCCCATTTTATTTTTTTCTCTACTCCCTTAGAATAGCCCTTCAGATATGTTATATCTTAAAATGAATTGTCATTGTATCTGCTGTGCATCTGGCACTTAGTAGCTACTATAAAAATTAGATTTAGTTTATTCCCTACCCAGCTTTTCATTTCTTTATTGAGATTCATCAAGTGCTCTGTTTCATCGGGAGTATAATAATTAGGTGTTTAGGAAGCGCCCAACAGCATATTTACAAATCTCCAGAGACATATTTTTACTTTGGTTCCTAATGTTAAGAGTATCAGTGGTTTAGGCTCCAGGCTTCTCCTGTGCGTGAAATACCCTACTAACTGTATTTTCTCCCTTTTTGGTTTTTTTGTTTGTTTTGGGTTGTGTTTTTTTTTATTTAAAAAAACCCACAGTGTCCAAAGGTGGCAGGCGGGGTGACTTCTGTGGTTTTGCTTGTGTGCACTGATGTTCAGGCTGAAAGCACGTCATGTGCAATCGTTGCTCTCCAGAGTAACCTTCACTTGGCCTTTGAGTTTGATGGGTGCTCGGGCATCTGTGTGAATTTCTGAGTTGTTTGAAGAAGCTAAGAAAAGGGAGATTCATTTATTGGAATCTCTTCAAATTTCCTTGTGTTAAGCTGCTGGCAGCATGCTGCCCTGACCCTGCAGGCGAGGCACATCCCCCACAATGCACTCTGCCGTAATACCTGTGTCTCTGTGACACAAACCACAGTTTGTAGCTAAATAAGTTTTAAATTACTTATTTTACAGAAGAATCATAGCTCATATTTAGTGAGCCCTTATTTGCTAGGCACTGTATTGGGAGCTTTATGTATTTTATTGTATTGATCCATAAAAGTGTTAAAGCCTCATTTCTCAGATGAAGAAAATAAGACTGAGAAAGATCTGGAAGTTTTCCAAGATCATACGATTAATAAGCAGCACATACAGAATTTGAATTTACAGTGGTGTGTATACCAGTGAGTATGTTGTTTAGTTTCAGTCTGAGTAAATAGAAATTAAATGATATCTGAATTACCATTCTGTACAAAAAACAGAAACATAGGAAACCTAGGGTTTGCATTTTAAACACAGTCAGTAATGCGTTGGCGATTAGCCAGATGGTTATGTGTTTTTCTCTGTATCTGTTGGAGATTTAGATAGAACTGACCCAGTTCTCAAAAGTCAAGTTGCTGCTTGTTAACCTGATTTGTAAAGAAAGCCGACCATTTCGTTCACTTAAAATAACATTGTGACAATTATGTCTGTCATTCTCTGGTCTCTTTTAGAAAAGAAGAGAAGAGAGCACTAGACTGAAGGAGGAGGGAAATGAGCAGTTTAAGAAAGGAGGTAAGAGAACCACTTCAGCCCTGATGCCTTCTCACCTTCACTCTTTCTTTCGTAGAGTCTGTGGAGAAACCCCCAAAGAACATTTGGAAACAACTAGCAAATAAACTGCTCACAATGCAGCCTGCCTCCCGGCACTTGGAATTTTGTTTTTTACCAGGTTCAAATCGTTCTCAGCTGACAGCGACCAGTTATCATGTGTCTCTTGGCACAGGCATAGTTCTTCTTTTCTGTAATCCACTCTCTATAAATCCAGAAACGGAGGAAAACTCTTCAGCTGTGGCTTTGGAAATCTCTAACCTGGAATGTTAAAAGGCTCTTTGCTGCACTGCTGTAAAACCAGGGCCCCATTCCTCACTTTGCAACAGCACTATAAAAGCCAGCCCGCGGGTTCCAGCAGGGCCCACGAGGAGCTCTGCGGTACCTGGGCTGCTCTTTCCTGTGCCTCTTTTTTTGGTTGATGTAAGCAGAGAGGTGCTCTTCACATCCTTTTGGATTTTCTCTGTATGCTTCAGAATAAGTCCGCTCATTCGGATAATTTTGGGAAACTGATCTTATGATAGCCGTTGTCACATCTTAAAGGGTAGGTACTTTAAGAATCTAGGAGTGGGAACATATTTCCCTAGTTATTTTTAGGTTAAAATTTTTTTTCTTTTATCTTGGTTTAATCAGTCATCACCTCTTTTGTTCAAAAGGAACTAATGGTTCTGATTTTGAAAACGTATCTCTTTGTATTTTAGTATTTACTATTTCCAACCTGAGAAAGACATGACTAGGCAATTTTCCTTTAGGACCCTGTCCATCATTCTATGTGTGGCAATGAATATATAAATTTATCACCATGTTCTCTTTTAGGGTCTTTGGTCAACAGGCCATTAATCCCAGACTTCAGTCTCTTTTGTCTGTCCAGTTCCCAAACCCCCTCTCAAAACTCCTTATTAAATTGATAAGCTTAATGGGAGCTGGGCATTTAGACGTTCTGTTGGAGACCTCTGTCCTATGACTGGAGAGCTGTATACTCCGAGATCCTGTGGAATAGAGAAGAGTACAGTCGTATCAGGAATAAAATCATAATCTCACCTTTTATCTTCTAAGATTACATAGAAGCTGAAAGTTCTTATAGCCAAGCCCTTCAGATGTGCCCATCCTGCTTCCAGAAAGACAGGTCTATTCTGTTTTCAAATAGAGCTGCTGCAAGGATGAAACAGGTATGTAACATTGGCCTTTTCGTTTTAAGAAGCACGTGAATTTGCAGTGTTTTTGTAGGATAGCTTCTCTCCAGAAACTAGCATAGGGCCCTAACGTTGGTGCCTCCCTTTTCCTGTTTATATATTTCCCTGATATAAAGGTTACAGGAAAGATACAAGCATATTTTGAAAAACTTGAGTCAGATTACTGCTAACATTCCTCATTAAAGTGTGTGGGTGGACACTTTGGTAGAAACTTTGCCAGCCTTCTTTATAACAAACTTGGGGAAGGTTAATGAAGCACAGACCTTAGCAGCGCGTGGCCTGGAATAGCTCCAGCACTCATTTGAGGCCTCTGGAATTCTAGATAAAGACCCAAGAGGAAACACTGATGAAAACTCTGGATTTCAGGATACTTCTTCCTGAGATTCTCATTTCTCTGTTGAGCGTATGGACATGGGGAGAAATGTCCACCAGTTGGGATGAGCGATGCCCTTAAATGCAAAATAGGTGTCAGGGAAAGTTCAGAAGCACTTTGCATTTCCAAAGGACTGAGAACCTGGGGTAGTAGGGGGAATATAGAATAGAGAAGAGTACAGTATATTTGTCTTGTACCACATTGGCATTAAAAGTTAGATTTCTGACTGATTTCACTGATTTCCTATTTAGTTAACATAGTAGATTTTGCTGGATTGAAATGATGAGAGTTTTGAAAAAGCAATACACTTAACTATGGCTACTTTTGTCCAAAGTGCAAAGGGTAGGTTATTTAAGCAGCCACGAAGCAGGCCCTAGATTGGGTGAAGTGGTCTTTTATTTAGATCAGGTATCTGTGTCACTTTCTCATTGGTGTTGCCTGAAATTCTCTAGTGCTTTACCAAAGTCTCTTTGGATAACCAGGTTTTAAAAAAGGGGCAGGGGAGGATGGTTGGTGTTTGAAGGCTTAGACATGCAGGAAGGTGTTTTTTTAAACCAGAACTTGTATGTTTTATTATTGGATTCAGTCTCCAAAGTGAAGTATTTTGGGGGTGATTCATGTGGCATTGGAGAAGAAATAATTCTAGAATATATAAACAGATATCTTGTATTTGGGAAAGTAAAACAGTTCAGTGTATTTAAAGCAATACTCATTCGTATATTTTATATCAGTTGGAATTCACACCTAACAGTTTTTACACTTAGTTTGGAAAATTCTCATCTTTTGCTTTTGCTTCTTGGAGACATCTTGCCGTGTTCTCAGACCGGAAGTTGTCATGCTAAATGGAACCAAGGGCACCTTCGGTGTCAGAGGAAGTGCACCATCCCATCTGGCTCCTGGGAGTAGGGTTCTTTGTGTCCAGGTTGCCAGGTTATTGATATTGCTAGGGTTGGGCTGGTGGAAACGACTGGTTCTGAGTTAGGGCAGCGTGCGGTCTTTGTCACATCTGAGGAGAGTGCAACAACAAAATAGCTCTGTGACCATTTCCTTTATAAAGGGCAGGTTTGCTAGTGGGGTGGGTTGTTTGTTTTGTTCTTTTAAGTTGCACTCTTTTATATTTTTAAGAAGATTCAAAACTTTGAAACTTGAAAATGTCCAGGATTAATGTTTTGTGACAATTAAGGGCCACATTCTGGGTTTATTCCCAGAGGTGATGGGTTCACTGCTCTAAGGAGAATTTCTGAAAGGCAGGTTTACAGGCTTAGCATCCCTGACTGTGCCCCTGCCAAGCTTTGCATTTCCTCTTTGGAGAGAGAGGAAGCAGTTGTGTGAGGACAGAGTTTCAGCTGTATGCCTGCCTCCCCAAAAGCAGGCAGAGCCCTGAAAAAGTAGATTCTAATTTTTTTTTTTTTTTTTGCCATTTATTAATGGACTGTCTTTATTTTATTGTTATTTATCTTTATTGTTGAAAGTTTTACAGATGTCCCCTTTTCTCCCCCCACTGATCCCCTCCACCCGGCATCCACCCCTGTCCTCCAGGCCTTCCCCACACTTGTCTGTGTCCATAGGTCACGCATATATGCATTTAAGTTCTTTGGTTCATTTCCCCCCACACACTCTAAAACTGCCGTCCTTCTATGTTGTTTACATTGTTTTATATATGTATACAGACTGATATGAGTTCTGAAAGAGTGATAAAGAAGTTGGGATTTTTTCCACACGCAGCAGACAACACCTGGGTCCCCGGAGGTGTTAGTAGATTTTGAGCCTGCAGTAAAACGCCACAATTCCTTGATCTGCAGAGACCGATTGTGCATAAGATGCGCTGCAGCTTAACGATAGGTTCTTAGGGACACAAAGAAGACCATCAGACAGATGTGCACTTAAGTTGTAGAGTCACTCCTGCTTCAGAAACTTAAACTATGACATTGTGAGTCTTAGATTTATAGAAAGCTCATATATTGGGGAAATACTGGCTTACACAAAGTGACAGATTTCTTCACTACAGGACTTTAGGGGTTTTAATATGTGAATAGCTCTGATGAACATTGGAAGAGATATAATATAGTTAGTGTTTCCCAGACCACTCTGGAACCTTCTGTGTTTACTGTGGATAAAAGATACCTGACATAAAATTGACTGTTTTAATCATTTTAAAGCATACAACGTAGTGCCATTAAATACATTTATAAATGTTGTGCAACCATCGCCATCTGGCTCCCAAACGTTTCCATGGCCCCAAAGGACGCCCTGCACCCATTCAGCCTTCAGTCTCCATCCAGGAACTGTCTTGGTTTTTCATCTTCACCGAGGATATTTTTTTCATTGCTCTTCAGAGAGAGTGGAAGGGGGAGAGGGCTGGGGGAGGAAGAGAGAAACATCTATGTGAGAGAGACACGCGGACTGGTGTCTCCCGCACACACACCCCAACCAAGGACAGGGATGGAGCCTGTGTCCAAGGGATGAACCCTTGGCCGGAATCGAACCCAGGATCCTTCAGTCCTCAGGCCGACACTCTAACCACTGAGCCAAACCGGCTAGGGCCATCCTGGGACTATTTTTGATTAAATCCTATAATTTAGTTTGGTAGGCATTGCTCTAAAATATTCTGAAAAATAGTATTTACTATAGTAGCTACTATGGCAGTATTGAACATTTATTTGAACTAATATTTCTGTAATATTGTAGGAAACTAATTTGAGGAAAAGAGACATTTTAGAGTTGAAAGAGCTAAACAGCAGGTAGTGTCAGTTGGAACTAGAATCTAGTTCTTTCGACATCAGTGTTCTTTCCTCTGTGCCCGGCTTCTAGAGTCAGCATGTTTAATCAGTGAGATATCTTATTTGGGAGGTGGTTGTGTATTTTTGTTTCATCAGTGGATAAATTAAGGTTTATAACTGAGACCACATGACGAGCCACGCTGTGTTACTATAGAAGTACCATCTGTATACTCTATGGAAGATATCACTTTGGGTCAGATAGCCAGAGAGGAGGGTTAATTCAGTTATTCATGTTAGTTATTTGCCCTGTTTATTGATCACAAAGTTTTCTCAGTGTCAGCATTCTGACATAAAGCATCTTGCAAATCGAATAGATAAGTGACAGCAACCTTTAAAGATACTTTAGGAAGAAGCTACTTGAATATTTTCTTGGCAGAACACTTTCAAGTCAGAGCTGTCTTTAGTTTGGAAGTAAGTTGTATGTTTTTGTGTGATTTCTTTGAAGAGCATTGTGCATCTCCATAAGCAGTTATTAATGATCAGCTTTGTCATTGAGCCTTTGGGCTGTTAAGACAGAACTAGGGTGACACATATTAATGTTATATTTCCTTTTAGGACAAGAAAGAGATGGCCATCAGTGACTGCAGCAAAGGTACAGCTTTTTGGTCTCGTTACATGTTAACATACAAGAGCATCACTTCAGCTAGATCAACAGAGACAGGCACCTGTACATGTCCCCTTTCTCTGAGGTCTTTAAAGAAGAAGCTTTATGGTTTAGCCGCCTTAGAGGTGTTACGTAGTAGTCACCTTAGTGTAAGCATGCTCTTGAATGGGTGGTTCAGTCAGTTTATCCTGTCTTAAAATATGTAAAGAAAAATTCAAAGCTACCTCGACAGCATAATCTGGTGGGACAGAATTTACTTCCTATATTGTCCAAATTGCTTTACTTTGAAATTGAAATTGAAGATCTCAGCTGCTTTTTGGCATCTGGATCTGTGCATTTGGGAGTTAAGGGGGATGAGTCATGGTGAAGGACAGCTTCTGTTTGGGAATCGGAACTCTCTTCAGGTGTAATAATTCTTCCAAACCTACTTGCCATCACTTTAATGCCCCTTCCAGGTTCCACACACTGAATCAAGACTTTGCTGTCTGTTATCTGAATTCTGTCAAGGTCTTCTCATCTCACCAACTTATAGAGACACCCAGACATAGGATCACTATTGTTTGGTTTTCAGAAATTTCTTGATGGGCCACACAGTTTTTCTTGCCTTTCTAACCATTCAAAGCTACCTTGGTAGGTTGGTGTGGAGAACACACATTATCACTTTTCCTTGCATCTTACTACTCATAAGTTTTTCTAGCTAATTGTTACTCTTTGTAATTTGTATTTTTTTGTTTGTTTTCCTCTCTTTGGATAATAATTTCTTCCAGAAACTGTAAGGTTAGAAAGAACCTTATGGTGTCTCGTCCAACTCGCATACTAACTAAGCATGAGTTCCCTCTTCAATTTTTTCTTTTTTTAATATATCTTTATTGATTTCAGAGAGAGGAAAGGAGAGGGGGAGAGAGAGATAGAAACATCAGTGATGAGAGAGTCATTGATCGAGCCCACAACCCGGTCATGTGCCCCGACCAGGAATCGAACCCTGATCACCTGGATCCTAGGTTGACGCTCAATCACTGAGCCATGCCCGGCCAGGCTATTTTTTCTTTTCATTAATTTATCACTCTCTCTACTGGGGCTTTCTTTATATTTGCTATTTCTATATAGTATCTGAATGAAACTATTATTACATTAGAATCTAGCTAACTACTCATCTATTACTATCTTGGGCTAGAACTAATTCTGAATGTACTGTTTCATTTGGAAGAAGGCGTTTAATCTTAATCTGTATGCAATGTGTGGGTTTGAAAAGTTTAAATTAGGAACAAGCTGCTGATTCTCAGAGTTCCTTTCTGTGTAACCAAATGATGAGAAAATGCCTTATAAGCTTGGTTAGCAGGGCATACACTAAGCCACAGTTCATTTCCAGCTGTAGCCCAAAGGGGAAGAAAGTGTTTTCCAGATTTGTGTTTGAATTTGGTTAAACCCATATCCAGGTACTTACGTAGTCTTTATGGGCTACATGCATTGTTCCCATACGCAGAACACATTGACACCAGTGTGGCTTATTTGTATTAAGGAGTGCCCCCCAACACACACACTCCCACTGTGGTCATAAACCATCTTGGCAAAGGACTTAATGTTTATTTCTGGGGTCATATTGGAGCTCGTTACCACTAGTCATGTGGGCCTCTCGCCTTAAGGTTTTCAGCCTTGGCATAAGTAAAGGTTAAGTTGATTCTCTTTACGTGGATTGGGGAAAAATCACGTTAGAGTGATTTGTTGATTTTAAGTCATTGTAGGAAAAGTTCCTTCTCTTCAGTACATATTTGCATTATTGGAAGCTATTTGCTAGTTGAGAAGGGGGCAGCATCTGGGTTAAAATGTTAATTAGGGGTTCAGTTTTTTAAAAGATGTAGTAGTAGACATCACTGGAGTGTGTTTTCTATGGATATTATGATGTAATTGGGGATACTTTAAAGACTATGATGTACCGGCTGAGGGGAGGTTGGCAGCATATAAAGTTGGAATGTTAAGAGTTTGGGTTCTCAGAAAACCTCCTCCTGCACCAGTTTCCCCCCGCGACTCCTGTGCCGTCTCTCTGGTCCTCTTCATTGAGAGAATGGCCTGCACTTGCTGTCTGTTTGCCTTCTCCCAGTCTCTCCTCGCCCACACCCATTGGAAAGGTCACCAGCCGCTTCATCTTGCCTGGGTTAGTAGTTGCTTCTCTTGCTCACCTTGCTTGGCCTCCAGAAGGCATTTGTACGGTGTATCATTCCGCATTTTTTTTTCTGTTTCCTTCACTGTTTCTTCTGTTTTGCTAGCTTCTCTGACAACCTCAACATTTCGGAACTCCTAGATCTTAGTCCTACATAAGGCCCCCTTCTTTTTTTCTCTGTATTGTCTCCCTGTATTTTCTCATCCAGTTAGGAAACTTTAAATACCATCTATATGCTACAGTTTATATCTTCAGCTCTTCCCTGTGGTCTGGAGCCCTGTATCTCACTGCAAAGTTGACCTCTCTTCTTGGTGGGCATTGCCTAGCTAAGGTACCCAGGACAGACTCTGTTGCCTCCCCAGTCCCCATACACACACCAAAACATGGGCAGAGGATTATTAGAAAGGCAGTGGTTATTGGATAAAGGAAAGAATATTATGCCTGAAAGTGCTGGAGCAGAAGTTTGAAGGAACAGTGAGCATTTAGCCAAAAATGTAACCTCAGTAATCAAGGCATAACCTCAGTAGTTGGGGCATAGAAAAATAAGAATGATAGCAGAGTCTACCACTAGACTGTTTTCTCTCAGCTCTTTAAATCTCTCTCTTACCAGACACTGGGATTCTGTGTCCAGCCTATTCTGAACTGAAGGATCAGCAGGTGAAGACAAGGACTTGGGGTGGTGTCAGGGCTTGTTGAACGACAGCCACAGCCCAGGCCAGCCCCCCACCTTCTTTTGTATAGCCCATGAGCCAAGAGTGGTTTTTACAGTTTTTCAGTGGTTGGACATAAAATCAAAAGAGAAATAGTATTTCGTGACACATGAAAATTATGTGAAGCTCCAGTCTCAGCGTCCATAAGTAAAGGTTTTTGGGAACACGCCATCCTTGTTTGTTCAGCCACTGTCTGGTTGCTTTCATGCTGCAATAGCAGGGTTGAGTAATTGTGACAGGGACCGTCTACTCTGCAAAGCCTAAAGTCTTTACAAAGCTTGCTCGCCCCAGGTATAGTCTTTGACAAATGACTCTTCCTTTAGACCCTGGAGGATGGTTAATAAAGAAACTTGATGCAGCCAAGGATGTACAGGCCCCTTTCCTTCATGGTGACAGTGATCTCTTCTCCTTTTATAGCCATCCAGCTAAACCCCAGCTACGTCAGGGCCCTGCTGAGGAGAGCAGAGTTGTACGAGAGCACTGACAAGCTTGACGAAGCCCTGGAAGACTATAAATCCATTCTAGAAAAAGACCCATCAGTGCACCAAGCAAGAGAAGCTTGTATGGTAAACCTCAGTCTTCTTTTCCTTATGTTGCTACTCAGTGAATCTTAAATCATCCTCGGGACACAACTGCATTCCATTTCTGTACTTTTGAGGAGGTTATCACAATATATAGAACTTGGAAGTGGTGGCCACCAACCCACTGTGACCATGTATCATTTACGCTCCATGTATCATTACACTCTATGTTGTCTGTAAACCTTTCATCTCTAGGGTTGACAATTTTATTTCATCATTGGACTAGGAAAATCTAGCCCATGGTACTTGTACAGGTCAGACCAAAGTGAGTCTTATCTCCAACACTGTAGTCCTTTTGCCTCTAAATATTTATATGCCAGTTGTACATTAGCTAAATGTTACTGCATTCCCCCTTTGATTGTCCGTAGTGCACAGAGCAATGTATGTTCTAAAGACGTTCTACTGAACTGGATGTGCATATGTTATTTCCCCCAAATAATGGATGTTCCAATCAGCTAGAGAAACCCTGGCTTTAGCTAAACAGCTTTCTTCACTGCCAGACTCTTCAGAGCCATTCGGGTGGAGAGGTCTGTCCTGAGCCCCAGTGTGCAGCAGATGGGAGGTGAAGAACTGCAGACATGTTGTTTAAGCCAGCTTTTTGTTTGTTTTTTAATTGAGGCCACTTACCAGCATTTAAAAATGGGAAGATTTGACTAGATAAAAATCAGACCTCTTAAAAGTGAATGGGAGGATGTGGGTATATTGGGGATTCTTCTTGAACTGCATCTGCTGCAGTCCCAGTTCACGGCCAGCCACACACTCCCTCCTGCCTTCCACCGATTCTTTCACTTGCTTATGTTTCCGCTCCGCACTGCTCTGCAGGATTTCCTACTTACCTCTTGGAATGAGTATTTCACCCAGCAAACCTGAGAACTGTTGACAGCCTGGTTTGGATAATTAAAATGCATAAGCAATTTGAAACCGGTTTTAATCGTTTATTTGAATTTTAACATACCTCTGAATGGTGGTAAGATTAACTAAATTCAACATGAAGAAAGGAAATACTTAAAACCTTGGCCAAGCCTGGCTGGGCGTGGCTCAGCGGTTGAGCATCAACCTAGGATCCAGGAGATCGAGGTTCAGTTCCCAGTCAGGGCACATGCCCAGGTTGCGGGCTCCATCCCCAGTCGGGTGTGCATGAGGCAACCGAACAATGACTCTCTCATCATTGATGTTTCTGTCTCCCTCTCCCTTCCTCTCTCTGAAATCAATAAAGATATATTTAAAAACAAACAAACAAAAAAACAGAAAACCCTGGCCAGATTCTTGGTAGCCTTTATCCTGGTCATATCAGTTTTAAGCCTTCTGTGAAAGGAAGCCTTTTATACTAATTATTATATGCATAAAGAATTTATTTTCTTTTGAATTATTATAACTGAGTTATTACTGGAATCCCAGAGTAATTGGGACCAATTACAGGCCTCAAGGCGGCCATAGGAAACCCTGATCTAGATCAGTGATTCTCTACTGGCTCTCAGGGACATTTGACGGCATCTGGAGACACTGTGATGACTGGGAGGGGACTATTGACATCTAGGTGGGTAGAGGCCAGGATGCTCTCAGCATCCTACAGTGCACAAGTCAGCCCCCACAACAAAGAATTGCCTAGTCTAAAATGCCAGTAGTGTCAGGGTTGAAAAACACTGAGCTAGGTGATCCTTTAGGAACATCCAATATCGATCTTACCCTTTCTCAATAAATTAGATTCTATAAAGAAAGGACTTCAAGGTAAAAAATATGAATGAGCAAAAAATTTAAAAATATAAGGATCACCCATAATCCCACCGCCTAAGTACACACAGCACTTTAAACTTCTGGTAGGTATCCTTTCAAACAGTTTTTTGTGTATATATTTATTCAAATTTTTATTGGGGTCTTCCTTGGCCCACTGTTGCCAAGAACTGGGCACAGAGCAGTGAACCAAGCAAAACTATTCATGTAGCTCAACCACAAAGACTCGTTTCCTTCTTTAAAGTCACACATCTGTACTTAACCTTATCTCACTTTCACATTAGTTTTACTGTTTCTCAAATTCAAACTCACTCAGGGATTTCTTACTAACCCATTTCTCCTCCTCTCCCCTCAGAGATTACCCAAGCAAATCGAAGAACGAAATGAAAGACTGAAGGAAGAAATGTTGGGTAAGTTTGCTTCCCTTACTTTCCTTGACCATAAGTAGTGGGGGTGGGGACAACAGTATTTTTACTCACTCAGGGAAACACAGCAGTTAGAGATGGCTCTGGGCCCTTCGTTTGTTGTGGGCAGCAGTTCCGTGGGGCTAGTGAGCTCTTTAGCTTTTTTGACTCCAGAAGGAGCACTGTGGTTTACAGAGGATGTCAGCTTTTTAAAAACCAAACTACCATTTATTTTTCTTGGAAAATTTCCCTGCCTTCAAGAATGCAAACACAGTTCAGTTCCCAACCTGGGATACCACCAAACTGTATTTCAGATCCCTAGTGTCGCGAAAACAGTTGAGTTTCTTCACTGGGTAAACAGCTTAAGGCTTTACTTCATGAGGGTGCAGTCACTGCCAGCTAGTACAGGGGCAGAACCAAGGGAATTCCTTTTTCTAAAATGCATTGTGTCTCTTTGAGAAAATGGGAGAGGGCAGGAATTAATTAGGAATAAATACCGAGGGAGGAAAGGCTGTGGGTGGAGGGTAGGGTAAATGGGTTCTTCTGATCCGTGTTTTCGTTGCTTCTTTTGTTAGCCAGACCATTTTATAGTTGGAATGAGAGAATTGCTCTCATAAACAGTCTGCTTGACTAAGGAGAGGGACGGCTCCTGGCCAGAGACCTGCCCAGCGTATTCTGCTTATAACGTACCTGATCCTTCCCCACTCAAGATCGAGTATAGGATCTTCATTATGAATAGTTTCTACATGTCATGTGAACTACATTTAATATATTGCAATCACATGGGCCTAAAGGAAAAATCATTTACAGTAAATTGAGCCTGGCCATTTATGACCTATAGGCATCAGGATCCAGAGAAGGAGAACACATTTCGCCATGGTTCACTCTAGTAGCAGAGTTGATTGAGAAGAAACCATTAGCCTAGACGATGCACAGCCCTCTGACCCTGCTGGCTGGATTCCGACTCCAAGGAGAGCTGCTTTAGACTCTGGCAATTTCTAGAGCCTTCCCCAGTTTTCCCCAAAAAGATTCTCCATAATTTACACATTTAATTACACTTTACACCATGTTTGAGCAGAAAAAATTATTTTGGAGGTTCTCTTTCATCAAAAAAGAGCATCTTCTCTCCTAACAATAATGCTTTATCTTAGTGGGGGGGGGGGGACGTATTTGCGTTTAGCTGAGCTGGAGTTCATGCTGAGAGAGATGACTTTAGGGATGACTGTAGCAGACATGGAATGACACTTAGGCATTGGTCTTTGGGCATTGTCTCTGTTTTTGAGCCAGTATGAAGCCATAAAGGGATGGGTGCAAATTGAACCTTACTGTGTCATCAGCTGCAGCTGGAATCAAAACTTTCATGTGTCCCTGTCACTGTAAATTCTAATAAGCTGGAGTTTCCTGTCTCCATGGCTTTGGGTTTTACTTATATTGTTCCATTCATGTGAAATATGCAAATTGAACTCATTCCTTCGGTTGCTTCCATAATGGAAGCTTTCATCGGACTTAAACAATTTAAGTTGCTTGGTAAGTAAGATGATGATTGGTTGGTACATTTGAATAGCCAGAGTCTGTTTTCTTAATGGATATAAGGATCATGAATAAAGTATTGCTTCTGGGTGTTACCTGCCATAGGAGAGCCTGGAGGGGAGAGATTGCCCTGTGCTTGGACTCTCAGCCCAAGAGCTTCTGGTATTATTCCCCTCATTACGGATGACATGGCTGTGGTTCATATGCCGGGAGATCCTTGGAGGGTAGTCTCTTTGAGCACAAAATATGTCACTTCCTTAGAAGTAGAGCAAGCTTTTTGCAGTGGACTTGGCACGATTTTTAGTGCTAGTTTCTGTGGGATTGGTAGCTTCTGCTGGAGGACTGGCAATTAAAGATTTTTAAAACCGCTCGGTGTTGTCATTGGTATTTACGAAGTTCTGTGATTATTTAACAAAATGAGCTTTTATTCAGGTTTTCTTTTTTTTCTGTAACTTGACTTCCTTTGGATAGAAAGAAGACCTATATACTCCCCTCCTTGGGAAGACAGTCCTGATTGAAATTTGGAATGGGTAGAACATAATTGCCCTCCCTTCCTAGCCTATCATGTATAAATATCATCAGAACAGGAGTGGAGACCAGGGTGGCCATCAGTTCCAGTGCCACAGGCCTTGCTGAGCACAGGACGATCATTGGCTTCAGGTTTGAGGAAAGCAGCCTGCAACTGGAGTGTTTGCTTTTGTCCTTTCATCTGGGAGTATTAGCCTCCTGGCCATGAAAGCTAAGGAACGGGAGGTCTGATTGGACCTAAGGGGTGTGGGCGATGGCGTGATGAGTGGGAACAGGTATCCTGAACAGAGCTCCCCAAATACTCAGCTTGTTTTGGCAACTGGTGTAAAAATAATAGATCCTCTTTGTTTTTTAAAAGAATTGTATCTGAAACCACAGTTAGAAAACTAGAAGTATTTTATTTGTATAAATTGAAATGTATGTCATTTATAATCAGAATATTCAGTCAGGCAAGTGTAACAAATATTTGAAATCAAGGATTTGGATGGCAGGCACAGCCTTATGAGTATCTATGTATCTAATTTATTTCCTTGTTTCTATTTCACAATATTAATTTTTGCTCACATAGATAGGTAAATAGTAAAAAAATTTTTCAAAGGAAAACCAGTGAGACATTTTCAGAATCTCCGAAGCTCCTGCTCAACTGTAGGATTCCAAGGACAAATGCTTAGTGTATCACCCTGCCCTCGGGAGCATCTCGGAAGTGTGGCTGTTGAGATTGGTCAGGGAGAGGAGTGCCTTCCCGGGGTGAGGGTCCATCCACCAGCGGGGGTGAGGTGAGCCGTTCATCTGGGCAGCTCTGCTGGGAGGCCAGACGATACTAACGTAGGTCTCTGAACAAGTCTTGATTACAAATAGGAAAGACTGTGGGCCCAGCCAGTGTGGCTTAGTTGGTAGACCATCGTCACATGCACCAAGAGGTCACCTGTTATATTCCCAGTTGAGGCAAATGCCCAGGGTTGTGGGCTTGATCAGTGCCCAGTAGGAGGCATGCAGGAGGCAGATCGATGTTTCTCTCCCTCTCCCTTCCTCTCTCTAAAATCAATAAAAACTTTTTTTTTTTTTTAAGTTCTAGGCATTTAAAAAAAATCTGCAGGATAAAGACTTTTGCCATCATTTGCAAATTGTTTTATCCTATATCTGGGCCCAGCCATGAAATCTCAAACAAGTGGAATTACTAAGAATCTATGTATGTTTGTGGTTCTTCCTTGATTTCCTGTCATCTTAGTGTGTTGAAGAAAGCCATCTGCTTTCTCCAGAAAGTAATGGGCTACCTTTCACATCTAAGAAGGACACTCCTCCCAGGCAGCCGTATCCCTCTAATCACCAGAAATGGGTGTCTTCAATTAGTTTTTAATACCAGGCTTCTGATCAACATTCCACTGGCCAGCTGCAAAAGCAAGTTATCTTTTGAAGCTGGTTCTCAAAATACAGTGCCGACCAGCCTCACTTGACAACTTGTCCAAAATGCCTATTTTCCAGCCCAGCACCCTGCGTTTTAACCCCTGTGGGTATTTATGGTGCACACTCGAGTTGATCTGCTGTTGGGAGGTGTGATTGATGACTGAAGGGCAGTGTAGAGGCCACTAGGGACAGGAATCAAAGGCTGAGTAGGGCATGGCCACCGCAGCGAGGCGGGGAGGGTGGCAGTCAGCAGCTGCGCGGAGAGCTCCCCGCTGGGCAGAAGCAGGCCTGTCACTGAGTGTTATGTTTCCCTCCTTGTGCTGTAGCTGCCGCAGAGAAAAAATAGGAGACATTTCTGAATGTGTGCTCTCCGACTCACTAGACTTGGACTCAGCTCTGGCCAGCTGCTCCTTGCCAGGTTTCAGTTCTTGTGTTTATTTGGACAGGATGCCACTGGAGAAATCCAGTGAGCCTACTGTAAGTCGTCACAATTTACTGAGTGGGTAGGGACACCACCCAGGTCCTGGGGTGAGGTATGACCTAATAGATGGACAGATTGTGTTCCAGCCATTCCGTGAGCTGCTGTTCTTCCCACCCTAACCAAGAGCTGCCAGGTGCCCGTCCTGGCCGAGAGCCTAGAGCCATGACATGAAACTCATTTGTTCCCCCAAAGGAACCAGAGACACAGGCTGGGACACTGCCCTAGTAATCCTTCCTTTCACTGGCCTCTGCTGCTCCCCTGCCCGGCCGCTCGGGCACAGCCGTGGGCCTGTTGGTCATCATGTACCATGACCACCTTCCACCTCATATTCCTGGCCTCCTGATTTCTGAAGTCACTCGGATGTTCACTCCTGGCCCCTAGCATCCTACGGCGCGCACACTTATAAACTGAATTGAGAAGATCACCTTGTGTAATGCCACATTCAAGAGGTAGATGTGGAATTAGAAGTCACTTGTCGTTGCGAGGATTCAGCATGTTCCCCTGGGGTTTTCCTGTGTGTTATATGCTCCCCTGGTCTGCGTGCAGTAGAGGTTCCTAGAATCAGCTCCCTTACCAAGCAGGCATCACAAGAAAGACAGAATTGTTAGTCTCCTAAAACTGCTGAAGCCGAATGTGTGGGTAGGAGATCCAGAGTCTTGTTTTCACATTTCTCTTCATGCCACCCTGCCTAACAGTATAGACTGTGTCCGTGCAGGGCTGGTGCTCCGGCCGCACGGGCACCTCAGCCCATCCTGCTGCCTTCCGTCAGTGGGAAACAGCAGTTTCAGTTTCCAGTGCCCTGCTTTTTGTTTGATCTAATTGCTGTGCTCCTTCGGCTTCTCTCCGGAGAATCCCTTTCCTTTGGCAGTCCTTTCAACATTGATTGTGACGTTAGCTGAGGGTTGTTGTGTATGGCCTTTATTATGTTGAGGTACTTTTCATTCTGTACCCATTTTATTGTTTTAATTGTAAATGGGTGTTGTATCTTGTCAAATGCTTTTCTGCATTTGTTGATACGATCATATGATTATCTTTTATTTTGTTAATGTCGGTATCAAACCCTAGTGATCTTAAGAGGTGAAAACAAAGGGCATTCCTGGCTCTCCTCGGGGTAAACTGATCACTGCATGGTCAGAGAGAAATTATGCAAAGTGAGATGATTGAGTTATCATAATCTGGTGTTGCTTGGAGGCACCAAAATTAATGTTCATCAGAACTGGATCCAGTGACAAGCATTGATCTCTGGTTGTAAACATTCCTGTCTTGAGCCCAAGTTTTGGACTCTTCACTGCCATGGGATCTCATGTAATACATGAGACTTGGACACTTTCAGGCTGAGTGACGGTGCCAGATTTCCTACAGGTGGTAATATGGAAACCTAATTGGTTACGGCTTGGATGGTGAGGTGGGGGTAGAATTTGGCTGCCAGTGGAACGTGTGGCAGATAGGCCAGTTTGGCAAGGAACGTGTGGCAGGTAGGCCAGTTTGGCAAATGATCCTGTCTTAGGCACAAGGAAGCTGCTTTAGTCTGAGTGTCCAACCTGACTTGAAACAGCAGCAGGAAGATTCATGGGTGTGATTGTGCAGCTGTGTTTAGGAGCATGATCTCTACTGAAGGTGCTCCTCTGCCATCATCGTAAACAGCAAAATGTGAACTTTTCAGACACTAGAAACTTGGTCCTCCAGAAAGTTTTGTGCTGTTCCCTTATGTTCCCCAGACCCCACCCTGATTTCCAAGCTGCTTTACCCAACACCGTAGACGTTCAGATGTTTAGTCAGTGACTAAATGGCCTCTTTCCAGTGTTACACTGCCTTTCTGTCCGACCCACCTGCAGGCTCTCCTATTCTGGTTCATTCTTCACTTTGTTGCGGCATTAACAAGCTCAGTTCTCAAACCATCAATGGCCTTCCCTGTGGCATAAGGACCATAGACGCTGGGCTGGGCTTGTGAGAACCTAAACCTGATGCCATGCACCCTCCCATCTACCTTTCCATCCCCTGGACACACTGCTCACTCTTGCCTGCCTGCAGTGAACCCTCCACCCAGGTGGTGGCCCTCAGAGGCTCCTCCAAGTGGAGCTGCCCTCCTGGGACTCTCGAGATGCAAACTCCGTGTCAGGAGAGCCACGGATTATGCCAGCAGTGACATTTTATTTGGCTTCTTTAAATGTTCATTTCCTCCCTGTCCTCCCCTCAACCCCAAGACAGACTGCCAGAGTTCTGGGTGACACTTTCCTGAGGATGCCCTGTCCTTTCTCTGCTTGTTGTGGCTCCTACCTCTGCATCAGCCTACCCAAGGCCATGCTCTGCTGTCCCCTGTATGTGGGATGTCGTTTGCACCAGTGACGTTCCTTAAACAGCAGCACTGAGAATGTGTGTTGTAGGTTTAAGTTTGGGAAGCCTGCCTGGAGAGTGGTCGCCCTGCATTCCTGGAGCTTTTTCAGAATATGGTGAGCTTCAGCAGGATGAATCTTAGACTGAGACCATAAGTTCTTTCCATGAGTTATTAACAGGCCTAGACATTTGAAGGCCACGCATCTTTAAATTTTTTACCTGGGCTTTACTTCAAGGTGGGAGACCTCAGAGGGACAAAGCTGCTAACGGGTAAGGTAGGAGGACCCTGTACCTCTGGTGGTTGGGGGTTTCTTTCCCTTTTACCCCCATTCTCATCTCCATTGGAAGCAGAAGACCTACAAGAAAAATTAGAACAGTTTAGAAAGGGTTGAAACTTGACTCATCCTCGCCAGCATTTTCCCACACACTTCTGGTCTGATACTCCATCCCTTTGCCCCATAAACCCCTACAAATCTCTCAAATGTCCTAGAAACTCCAACTTTTGACAAATTCTCTATATAACTTTCTCGTATGTAGAATCAGCATAAAAACCCTTGGTTACAGCACGTGTCTCAGTTATGTCTTTAGGACAGGAATTCAACAGTGGTTCCTAAAGCCTGAAACTTGGGGAGACGAGACTGGACTGTTGTGGTTGATGGGCCTGTGCAAATGAACGTGATCTCCCGTTTTCCACAAAGTGATGAGTTCCGTGTGGAAGTTGAGGCCGTATGTAGAAAAGCAGGCTCTTGAGTTTGAATCCAGGTTCAGTAGAAACTGCTAAGTGAAGTTAGATTCAGCAAGTGGCTGTTGCTCATCCAGGGAGAACAGACTTGGAGGGACCTCTTTCCTCAGGGCTTGGCAAGGTGCCTTCATTCCCTGGGAGCAGCATGGGATTCGGCCACCACTCATCCCCGAGCCTGTGTCCTTTGGTGGGCCTGGCCAGTTTGGACAGAAGCTTTGCTCTCCCAGGAGCCAGCACAGGCTCCTGGGTGGGTGGCACCAAAGTGGCTGCACTCCTGAGGGGAGGTGGGGACTGAGGTTTCATCGTCTTAAAAGCAGGAGTTTCTTTAACTACCAAGAGATACTCTTCATATTTTCTAATCTGATAGTAAGGCGTGCTCAGCTGGGGATCTTCTTGCTTCTGTTTATTCCTCTATTTATTTGAGTTTTTTGCTTTTACATTGCAGGTAAATTAAAAGATCTTGGGAACTTGGTTCTCCGACCTTTCGGACTCTCCACAGAAAATTTCCAGATCAAACAGGATTCCTCTACTGGCTCCTACTCCATCAATTTTGTTCAAAATCCAAATAACAACAGATAACAAAGATAACGGTAGCTTTTAAAGCTGGCTAGTAAATTGTGTGCTGCTTGCTGTTAGCAAGGGGAAAGGCCCTGCCAGTGTTTAAGTTCTAAAAGCATCTTATCTCAAAGACAGGCTAATCCACTAGAGCCCGATGCTCCCTTACCTAGTGTTTTATGATCCGGGTGAAATGCACTTCCTGATGTAATGAGCCTGATTTGATTTCCATTTTAAGGTGGTGTCTGTGCAGCTGTTGTCCCTGGTTCTGTCCTTTGTTTTGTCCAGGAGGAAGCCTGTTAAGGCTGACCTCCCTGAGACATACAAACATAAAGCCCAGACACCAGCTCTCCTGGACCGAGCAAACCTGCCGGTTGGAGACTGCCCAAACATGACTGATGGGGGTCCCGCCTGCTGTCCCCTCTCCCGATCACACACTGCCCAGGCTGCCGGGCATGGGCTTCTGATTTCCTCTGTGGTAATAAACGCTTTCTGTGATGGTCTGAGCTGGGTTGTGAATTTTATCCCCGTAACAACAGCTGAAGCAGAAGCCTTTTCTGGCTCTGGGAGCAGTGTTGGTTTCAAGCAATGTTACTGTTACTGGATTTCACAAATATGCCCAGAGTCTTAGTTACCATCTTGAAGAGTGGACCATTCTGCCAGGTACTAGAATTCAGAAACGGCCTCCCCAGGTTTGTGCAGATACTTATAAAATCATTTTTGTTTTGACCAAGCCCTCATCTTAATTCCAACTAAAATTGCTTGATTCGGAAGTGGTGGTGTGTGAATCCCAGAACAAAACCGTGTTCTTTTAGACTACACGAACCCAGAGGTTCCAAAGGTAGGTGTGTTTTCTTTTGTTTTCTCGTGTGTGTTTTTTGGTACTCATTAGCCGATGCTGGTGAAAAGCTTTCAGTTGTTCTGGTTTGAGTGTCAAAGGCAAGATGTGCATTTCATCTCAAAAATGAAGTACATGTGTAATTCTGTGACATGCAGTGGTCCCACTCCGCAGGGTGAGGATCGCGGTGGTTCTTGGATCTGTTCCTCAGAGCCCCTTAGACTTGCTCTATAGATGGTGGAATGGTGCGCTGTATTGAGACTGGTTTGCTTGTCTCCCAGATTGAGGTGAAATTCTTCATAGAATTTACTAGGGGAGGGGGGGAAATACAGCTAATTTTGGTTTGCTCTCTTTATGGTAAATCTGGCATCTAATTTTCCCAGAAAGGTGTGTGAGATCCCGCGTGTGTTTAGAAATGTGAGCGGTGTAGTGTAGCGTCAGCCGTGCTTCCCGTGTGGCCTGTTGGGCTGGAGGGGTTCTCATCAGACCTGTTGATCTCAGGACCCCGTCCCACTCAAAAACATTTAAAGAGCTTTTTGGCTTATGTGGATTCAATCTGTTTATATTTACCACATTAGAAATTAAAACTGAGAAATTTCTTAAATATTTAATTCTTTAAAAGTAAACACATTTCATGTTAATATAAAATTTTTAGAAAAATCTTCTAAAACAAAAGTACATTTTAATAAGAGTGACCTCATTCTACATATTTGCCAATTTCTTTAATGTGAGGCTTGATAGAAGAGTCTCACTGGCATCTGTACTGTTTGTTACAATATCACATCACATAGTCTGGGAAATTCTGCATACTTGTGACAGAATGACAGTGAAAAAGGCAAATAATCCTTAATATTACTATGAAAATATTCAGAAACAGATTATATTTTGAGAACCGCTTCATCAGATTTGACTTGAGCTCAGTGGCTGAGAGAGATTCCTGAAGGACTAGCTGAACACCAAGGAACAGGAAATAGACTTGTTTGCCTAGAAACAGCCCTCAAGATGCTACCATCCTGGGGGGACAGGAGTTGCTTCTTAGGCCTCTCCCCTCCTCCCTCCTGAAATCTTATAGGATGCCAAACGGGGCCCACATTAAATGCCTCTGGTGAGTGGGCCAGTTAATTGCACTGTGACATTGTATGTATTCTTATTTCAACAATATCGCAGGGGATGAAAGTAATTTTGGATCTCCGTTTAGAATATTTTTGAAGACTCAAAGAAATGTTATTTCTTAATACTATGATCTGTTCCCTATCTGCCTCCATGAGTAGACCAGAGCTCCCAGAAGGTAAGGGCGATGTTTGTATTTCAAAATAGCACCAGCACCTGTTCTACTAGAAACTTAGTAAATTAGTATGAAAAGACATTCCTCAAGTAGTCTCAGTGTGAACAACCATCTCTATCCAGGTGTTCAGATTCTATGCTCTTGGTTTAGTACCTGTTTTAAAATGCCCCCTTTGCTACTAACCATTATCTGTTATCTCAAGATAAGTAGTGACTAGTCAATCTTCCTCAAAAATTTAAGATCCAGCAAGTGATTCAAATGTCAGCTTAGGTTTCTGTGGTTCCGGTTAACTTTCTGCACTGGTGTTTTTGTATGGATAGGTGTGCAGTCTGGCCACTTTGGAGGGCTCAGCTAGGATTTCTGAATAGTGAATTCAGTAATCGCAGCTTAAAAAGACAAGAGCCCCTTAAAGCCAAGGGAGCCCCTCCTGTGTAGCCATGTAGAATGTCCTCAGATACTGAGCATTACACCTGGCTTGTAAGCATGTATTCTGTTTTTAAAATTTTCATTTTTGCACCTTGGATATTTGCAAGGATTTGTCTTGAGACTTTCAAAAATCCCCAGCTTGTCTGGTTTCAGCTTCCCCACTTTCTCCCAGGTCACATTTCCACTGAATCTTGTGTCCTTTGTATGTCAGCAGTCTCTTAACCACCTTTCCAATATTCCCATGAGCAGCTTTTCCATCCACTGGAAAAGCCTCTGCACAAGGCTTACCCGGGAAGCTGGGAGTATTCCTATAACACATTCACATCCAGCTGGTGGTTTCTGTGTAGATAGATGCACTGTAGGGTTAGTCCACTGTCTTCACACCATGGCCCAGAGCTATGGTTAAATTCTATTCCTGAAATCCAACCTCTTTTTCTAAGAGCTGACTTTCTGCAAGTTTCCTTCCATCACAAGCACTGCAGCTGGGTTTCTTCCATCCTCTTGCTCCATCTCCCCTCCCCCAAATATCCTATGGCTTTACAAGTTATTGTGCTTATAGGAATAAAGAATATTACACCAGGTGATGTGGAGGCTGGGGAGTGGCCAAACCCACCAGCTAATGACCTGAACATCGCAGTCCTGGGCCCACACCTGCACGTCAGTAAAATGACAAGACCTTCAGAGTTGCACAAGTGTCAGAGGCACAAATGTTTAATTAATAAATGGCAAGCGTATTTCTGAAAATATTCTGTGTAGCTGAAGGTAGGGTACCACCCCAGGACCTGTTGCTAGGCCTGGCGATTATTTCTGGTGGTCCTTGGGTCTCTGACCTGACTTCTAGACCATTGCTGAGATACAGTTCACACAGCGCTCAAGCTAGAATCCAGACTGATTCAGAAGAGCAAGCACAGGGACTTTTTGGATGCACTTTACTATTTGAAGACTCCTGGGATGGGGAGCAGGCAGGTATTAAATGTAAACCTGACTGAAGATGTATGTGCAGGGGTTGTCTGATCCCCAGAGCTTAGCCGACCTACAAATCTTATCTTTTACAAACTGGTTTAGAAAAACTTGTAATGTCGAGGGGAAGGCTGGAAAATTGAAACAGCCGTGCAAGTTAATTGGTTGCTTATATCTTCTTGAGAAAGATCTTTAAAGGGAAGAGTCCAATAATCCTCCAAGACCTAGTGCAAATTTGAGATGCTAACAGAAAATCAGTGATTTGAGGGCCTGTCCCTTTCCCTCAGTTATCTTAAGCTTGCCCCTGAAAGGGAAAGCCTAGAGCTGCAGCAGTCTCGAGGACGCAGCCTGTGTACCTGCAGCTGAGGTGGCTGCCAGCCCAGCTGCTGCTCCTGTTGCCTTTTGTGATCACTTCCCTTTCACCTCCCTACCTCACCCCTCCCGTACTTCTCTAATACGGGAAGTATATATGGTGTATATGGTGTACCTGGCACACATCAGCCACCTTAGAAAAATCTTCACGGAGCAGTTTCAGTGACATGTCCCTTTCAGCCTGCCCTCTGCCCCAAGACAGTTACAGATCCTTTTAAAAAGTAAATACACATTCTACCAGAGGTGGCTGGAAAACCTGTTCCTTCAGGGAACTGCACAATTAAGAGCTGTACAGGAGGGAAGTGATCATTTCTAGTCACTTCCTGTGTTGTAGGAGAGCTGCCCTGAGCCCACACTAGACTGAGAATGAGAAATGAATTACTTACTACCAGCCAGCCCAGGTGTGGTTAAAATAACCAGAGCATGGGGTGGGGAACGTCTGGCCCATGGGCCGTATAGGGACCGCAAAAACACTTGGTCTGGCCCTCCCATGGCAACCACAAGCGGGACTCAAAATTCCATAAATCTAGGAGCTTTTCTCATAGCCATTTTCCAGGTTGATAATTTTGTATGGTCTGCGAATGTTAAAAATATCCAAATGTCCTTTGGAAGAAAAAAGGTTCCCCACCCCTGCCACAGAGCATCAGAACTGCTTACAACCCTTAAAGGGGCAAACGAAACTAGTTACAAAATTACTTTATGAAAACTAGTGAGATCACCCTATTTCAAAGCAAAAAAAAATTTCAGTCTTGCCTGGCCGGGCATGGCTTAGCAGTTGAGCATTGACCTAGGATTCAGGAGACCATGGTTAGATTCAGTTAGATTCTTGGTCAGGGCGCATGCCCAAGTTGCAGGCTCGATCCCCAGTCGGGGGCATGCAGGAGGCAGCCGATCAATGACTCTCTCACCATTGATGTTTCTCTCACCCCCCCTTCCTCCCTCTGAAATCAATAAAGATTTTTTTTTTTCTTAATTTCCACCTTCTTAGCTGTAAGTTGGTAATTGCTGACGTTAGGGGTGGGTACATAGGATTTGTTATACTGCTATAACTCTATAAATGTCTAAAATATTCTACAACAAAAATATTCAGTTATCTTCTAATTTTCCAATCCTCTGACATCCACCAGCTAGTAATAGGCTCCATCATACAGGAATGGAGTTCTGTCAGCCAGAACTAGAAATAGAACGCCCTACCTTCTTTTTCCTTTCGCTGGAGGGGAAACTGGAAGCTCACATTTCCCCCGTAGCTAAAGCAGGGCTTGTTGCCCCACTGCCAAGGAAGCCCACAGCTAACAATTTGTGGCCTCAGTCGCAGCTACTAGTTTCTGGCTTGCTTAAAAAATATGCCTACCCCGATGGGAACTCCTATGGGGCTGCTAAAGAATATGCTGTTTGCAGCTCTGCCTCATGAAGTCAACTGGAAGGAAAGGCCTGATAACTTCCTGTGGCTGTGGAACACTTGGATTGGATTAGATTCTGCCATTGGCGGAGTTGGCATCAGAGTCTGGAATTACAGCCTCAGCTTCTGCTGCAAAAGCTTTTCCAGCCCATCATCTTCTACCGATGTTAAAGCAGCTGTGTTTAAACATGTGAGGGATTGCCCTCATTGTCTTCTGGAAGGTGGTTCTGGTCTTACTGAAACTCACTCTGGCTGTGCTCTTCTGGGGCCTTGACACATCAGGTCCCCCTCCACTTCTTCACGATGCTGATCCAGTACACCTTCCTTAGGGCACAGGTTTCTACCTTAGACTCAGGATCCACGGGAGTTAGGGGCTAGGCTTAGAATTCAGAAGCAAAAAAGATTATAGGATATTTCAAGGAAAATCCCCTTGTCTCCCATGTTCTGGGCCTTGACTAAGTAGGAACTGAAGAGCTTGTTGAGTGAGACGACTATTTTCCACACCACATTGTGGCCAGTGCATGGTTCTTCTGTCAGGAAGATCGTGGATAAAACTACGATTAGAGCCCATGCCTCTACCTTGGACTAGTGCAGTAGTTGAATATCAGTGTCCCTCCTTTACGTCAGAAGCTTCTACTCACGGCCTCACAAGGCAGTGATGAAAGGGCTAACTCCAGAAGTACTCTTAAGGACACTGTCCTAGCCAATGTGTTTGGCCAGCTCTTCTTCTGGCACAGTATTCCTGGAGTTGTATCTTCTTTTCATCCCAGGTTCATTACCTTCTTGATTTCTAAGCAAAGGAGTTGTTAGGCCATGAAATTTCATTGTGAATAATTAGAGATTTGGCAAGACAGTCATCACTAGAGAAAAGTAGGCTTAAAAACCAATATGCTCTATTCAGAGCACTGAGGGGGGCACATTACTTGAAAGAGGAATAAGCTACCAGGTATAAAAGCAGTAAAACAGCTGCTAGCTTATTTGCATTGACATACCCACCACGCCCAAAGGGAGATGCTGGTACAGTCCACGCGTGATTCCAGGGCATGAATCTGAACTTACATTTTCTTATCTGAAGATAGCACCAAAAAGATCCTAAGTGTATCCACGGGTTTCATCACCCATTTCCTGCCCCGGGGGGGGGGGGGGGGGGGGATATCTCCTGTAGGTCTTCCAGATACTGAGCTCATGGCTTGTTTACCTTCCCTGGTAGCTCCCTTATCATTAGTAGGAAACTTGAGGAAGAAACGCTATTACCAGAGCGAGGTTCCAGTGGCCTCCTTTCTATACTCCTTTAGATAAGCTGAAATGGGAGCATGTTTGCAAGTAAAGACTCCATGTATACTCTGGAAAAAAATATACTGACCTAAGTTTTTGGGTCAGTGTTGAAAAACCTCAACAGTTTGGTAAGTTTTAAGAGGCTAATTTTTTCCTGACAACTGAGTGTTTCTGGTCAAACACTTGACCTCACTTTCGCATTGGATGTGCTGGGCTTTTAAAGAAGCAGCCAATTATCCATAAGGGCAGGACTCCTTAAACAAACAAAAAACCCACCAGTAGATGTTTGTTTAATCACATCCAACTCTGAAGGGTATGTTATTAGTTTCCAGCAGAAAACAAGTGTTTGTGCACAGGGTCCTAATGATTTGCATTCCTCCAGCCCTAGACATAAAGAAGTCCCATAAAATCTCCCAGTGACTCAGAACCTACAGGTCTCCTCAGGAAGCTGTGCTACTTAAAACAGCTCCCTAAAGGACAACCAGTGGTTGAATTTTAATAGTTAAAATAATAACCTTTAAAACCTAACTCTTGAAAAGCAAATAGTTTTTTAAATAACTAAATTTTTAAAAATATCAAGACTTTATTGGATAAATGTTACACAACATTCTTTTAACATTTATGTCTCAGCATACTTCAGATGAGAAACAATTTTTGTCATTCAAGTCTACAAGATGAAATAGGCTTCTGAAGATATGAAATACAGACAAAGGTAGCATGAAGCAAAGCTTAAATATTAAGCAACTAAAGCAATGAAAGTGAAACAGCAACATGGTATGTCTAGATTTTAAATACCACCAAGTTTCATTTTTTAAAAAACGAAAATCTGGTTTATAACAGAACACCTTTAAGAATTTGTCATGAGGAAAAAATAGATACTTAAAACCTGATCTCAATTCTTTTGCCGTTATATTACTCCTTGGTCATTTCCATCACTCTTGCATAAGTAATGCTAAAGCTTAAAGTTCTTGATTATATAGCCCATGTGGCTTGGGAGTTGTCTGGTTCTTAAAGGGAACCTGAAAGGTACTGCTGGTGGTAATACAGCTGAAGGACAGGATGGACAGACTTGGGTGCCACTGAGACAGGTAATCTTTAGACTCCCTGCTGGCACCGTTCCTGAGCTGACTTTTTCAGATTTCATCACATGTGTAATGACTTCATGATAAATACTTTTCCAAAAAGATAATTTTAGAATGCAGGCAAACCTTTTACTTTCAGTGTAATTAGGATTTGCATTAAACTCACAGAAACAAAACTGCCTACCTTTTCTTCTTGAGTTATAAAGCAAATCCTTAGTCAGGTATATTAAATGTTCTAAAACTTGCACCCAGAACCTTTTGTTAATCCTGAGTACGGAGTTAAGTAATCCCAAACCTACACAGTAAGATTATGAAATAAAGTTTGAACACTTAAGCCAAATGCTCAGTTATCTGTTATGTAGCTTCAAATGAACTTTTTTGGCATTTTCCTTCCCTTTTTTGTATTAAGTAATCAATAAGGATTATCTTTCTAGTTTAAAAAATAAATCAGTATTGCCACTAAAAAACTTCAGTTTTTTTATTAAAAGTACGGCACCATCAAATATAAAATGCCTTAAAAATGTAGTACTAACAGGTCAATCTGGTTTTCTCATTGTCTTCTCCACTCATTAAAAAAGAAAAATCAAGGTTTCTTTTTATAATACGTATTTTCCAAAGATAAAAACATTACGAGCATTAATAACAATTCATGCTCTATTCATGAAAAGCTTGACACCACCTTTTTGGGCCTGTTCCTGCTGCTTGTTCCCCAGGGGCAAGTCCCACCTGTAAGAATTTCTTGCACTTAGACGGAAGCAGGGGCTCTCTGTGGAGAGAGGGCCACATCAGAATTCAGATTTGTCACCTTTTCAGATCTAGATATAATCAGTACAGATAGGAAGAGTAAAAAGCCTTTCCAGCTCAGTAGATTTAAGAACTAGCTCTCAGAGTATACATTTTCACTCCAAGATCAATACTAGCCGCTCTATGCTGACTCAGAATTTAAAAGTTAAGAATGTAGTTATGAAAATGTGCACAAAATGTTAAATACTGGTGGCAAATAAATATATCTTAATATGTCCTAACAAGCAAACATATATTCAAGGTAATACAGCCCTGCTTTATCAAGGAAAGAAAAGGTCATAATTTCAGGGTGGGGGTACCTTGCCATCCTTTTAGCACGATGTTAAATCTTTCCTGTCGTTTCCACTGGCACCCTGAAGGGAACATTGGTCTCAGCATATGTGACCATTGCAGTTTCATAGGCGAGTCATTTTAGAAATACCTTTGCTCATACTGAACTGAGTAACATAAACCTTGGAGAAAGCACAAAGTTTTAGTACGAAAGATAATGCAACATTTCTGCCATCATCCCATGCCGTTCAGGCCTGTCCAAACTGTACTGATAAGAGCTTCACAATCAAAGGAAGTTACTGTCAGTGATTCTTCGTGTGCGTATTTCACATCACTTTTCTCGTCTCATGCATTATTTATTGCGATAGTTTATATTTTAGAAAATATTCCCCTAATACCTTTTCTTCAGTTTAATATAGCACAATTTGCAGGTGCCCCTTTAGAGACTGTTGGTTTAACTGCTGCCTGAACATTTACTTCTTAGTGCAGCTTTAAAAATCTGAGTCTCCAATTTCATTCAATCCTGGTGCTCTGGTGTTCTCTGTGTCATTGTGGTACAGGTCCACGAAACCAGCAGCCTGCTAATGTCTTTGTGCTGAAATATAGTAAAGAGAAGGAAGAAAATGTAGTTAAGCACAAGTAATTATATGAGAAAAGGAGAGGGTCCTTTGTTTAAATTAAGCTCTATATACATTGTGGGATCACACCTGACTTTTTCTTTTAAATCAGTTAAACTTGACTTTTTTTTTTTTTGAGGAAACAACTTACTGAAACTAAGCCAGCAGAAGCATTCATGTTCTTTCTGAAAGTGTATCTGGACAAATTCCAACACAAATAAAATGGTTGTCATCTTCACACAATCTGCACTTGAAAATTTTTAAAGAAAGGAAATTTTAGCTTTGTTCTTTACACTGCCATTTCACAGGTTACAATACTAAGCTTTGTGAGTCAGCTGCTGTGGGCTGCTGTGAAGCACCAGCAGCCTGCGTTTAGCACAGGCTACCTGTGACATGTAACAGGCTTCAGAAGCAAGTTCATGTATAAAACCTGGCTATATAAAAATCAGCTGCAGATCACACTGTCCACACATGTGCAAAGAGCAAAAAAGATGAGGGTAGGGGGTGCCTCCCCAGAGGTAAACACAGCACATCAGAGGCATCAAGAGCACCATTTTGTCCTGGAAGACAACTTACGCACTCTGGTTAGACCAGTCTCCCTTAAGTCAGCAAGCATCAGCAGAGGCATTTGCAGCAGACCTCCTACAAAAAGCAGGACTCTAAGCAGAAAATTCAGAAAGGACAAGGCTTGCCCGGCGGGTGTGGCTCAGTGGTTTAGCATCAACCTATGATCCAGGAGATTGCAGTTCGATTCCCGGTCAGGGCACATGCCCGGGTTGTGGGCTTGATCCCCAGTGGGGCATGTACAGGAGGCAGCCGATCAATGACTCATCATTGATGTTTCAACTCTCCCTGTCTCTCTCTGAAATCAGTAGGTACATTTTTAAAAAATAAAAAGGACTAGGCTTATGAAAATTACTGCCAAAGAGCATGACCAGAATGCCTAACATCCCAACCTCCCTTTAATACCAAGAAGTGGAAAGAACCCCATTGAAATCCTCCACAATCCCTGGGAACCCAAGTATCAGTAAGAGTTTTGATTTCCAGGAGGTGATCCGTGGAGAGAACAATGAGTTTTTTTGGTCAAATGTATTTTTAAACCAAAGATATGGTACTTTCAGTGGAATAACAAATACAGAATGCAAAAAGGAAAAACAAAAAAATCATCCCCATCCGTCCCAATATTTCACTTCCCTTCATAGTAGGCATCTTTCCCATTCTTTACTAGAACTCTGTTAATTTCCACTTGTTGCCATGCCACGTTCACTTACTGGGTCAAGGCCTAGAAATAAACGTCACGGTATTCTATCGCGCCTCTTCTCCAGCAATGAAAAATTACTTCTAGCCGTAAACACAGCACACATCCCAGTGGAAGGCTGAGTATAGTCCTTGCCTCTGGAGAACCAGAATGATTAACACTTAAAGTTTCACATTCAGCTAAGGAAAGTATTTATTTTTGAAAACTAGGATATTATAGTAATATAATAGTAATAAATTTAGACTTGGAACTTGTTAGTAAATAGCCTCGTTTTATAAATTTAAGGAGAAAAATAGTAACTAGCCAAACCCATGTACATTTCCATTCCGTCTATTTATGACAGTCCTACTTGGCTTCAACCTGACTGAGGCCTGTACAACTTGGCAGGAAAGCCAAGGATTGAAGCAGGTCTTACTATTCATATGAGAGGTGTAGAAAACTAAAGAAACTATTCCCTCAAGAGATCACTGCAAGGGTAGCTGCCACCCCTGTACAGGTAAGATTCCAAAATATCCCAGCCTCAACCTCTGATCCTCTGATCCAAAATGTGCCATTCTGACCCAGCTTGCAAATTACAGCTTACATGAAATGATGCAGCTCAATTACAGCTCTTCACTAGCTGCAAACGCCAGAGGGTTGAATAGCCTTAATTCAGGGAAGCAAAAAAAGATCACAAATTCAAATGCAGCACCAGAGACTCCCTAAACCTTCCCTTCTATATAAGAGCCCAAAGTAAACCTTTCAGGCATTATCTAAGCAGGTTTTCAAAAACATGCTGAAATAGATTACAGCTACATTTCCACACACCTGCCACCCTCTTTGTTTTGTACATGACAATGGTTTTGAGGTTAATTCACTAAGAGTATGTATGAACATATGTATTTTTCCATATACATTAAGAAGAAGTGACTAAGAAGTTAAAGTAATGAATATAAAAGTGACAAAGAAAGATTGAGATAGTGAAAAGGTAAAGAAATCCACTACTTGACCATCCAGGGAGGCTCAATTGCTATTTGAGCTAATTCTATAATCTGACACCCAACTTCTCTACCACCAAAGGAAAAATTCCTCTCAATTCATGGAAGCTCGAAGGAGGCTGGCTCTCCTTTTTTAGCACAGCAGGTAATATCAAATGAAAAGTTATTTTCACTCATTAAAATGATCACCTACATGAGGAATACGCAGCTACCAATGAAAACTAAGGAAAAAGAACTAATGAATTCTTTTACATCTAGCCTCATCTACTTTGGAAATGATCAAGTGATGACATGGTGCCCTCTTCACTTTGTGGCAGGGCTGAACACAGACAGACCTGCCCGTCTCACTGTTAACTTCAATGCTCCCAGTCTGAATCCACAGTGGTCTGTCAGACACTGTAAGGGAGCAGCAGGATTCGTCACTGTCTGATGTAATAGCTGCCATTTGTTGAGACCTATGGTAGAAAAAACCAAGTTAACAAAAGTAGAGAAGTCATTCGAGTTCTTTTTAATCCACTTAAAAAAATTTTAATAAGACCAAAATTCAGTTGAATTTTCATATTATTCTATATAACTTGCAGGCTTCACAAAACGGGAAGCTTTGGTTCTTTCTAAACTAAGGAAGACTTGAAGTGTGTACACACCAGCCTTGGCCAGGAGAGGGCACTCTCCAGCTCAAGTCAATTCAGCAAACTGCCTTCAGGCACAACCAAGATGCTGCCCTCCGGTGCTAACTCACAAAGCATTTGATGTTCCTGACAAAAACATTTACTAACCTAACCTAATGCTAACTATAGCCTAGTATTGGTATAGTCCTGATCTTAGTATTCAACAAGGGCTGAAGTCACCATCTATCGCATTACAACAGTAACGAGACAGTTTTGCAGGATGACCAAAACGTGCCTGAATCCCTCCTCTAATGCCAATGACCACCTGTGCACACTATTCAGGACCTGAATTCCCCAGTTAATATCTGCTTGAAACAAGTTTGACAAGATAAGTTTTCTCACTTAGGCACGTTCAGAACAGAGACTTCAAATACTAAGCATAATTCGAATGAAAAATGGCTACTTCAAGCCTTATTTTATAACATATCTGCTAGTCTGCTTTATTCCCTACTTTAAGTATAAACAAATAGTTCATCTATCATATCACTATCATTAACTCTGGCGTCACTGAGTTAGATAATGTTAAATGCTAAGTTAAGTCAGAAGCAATAACATATAATCAAACTTTTAAAAAGGCTTTTCTGACATTGAAAAGGACTAGTTTTATACACCTGATCTATACACACAATTTTGAATTTTAACCAAGAAGAATTTCCTTAACTTAGGCTTAACAATGAGGTTATTTATCCTTTTGTTCACAGGAAAACTTAATATCCTACTATAACCCAACAGCAATCACACCAAGAAGGAATCTGAATGCACAAGAGAATTTATCTTTTGAACCTCTCCCTCCACAAGTAAACCTGTTAGGTTTCAACAGTCATTCTGAAGAACCTCCTTTTCGATTCTAGGCAAGAGGCGTCAAGAAGCTGCACCCAAGAAGGACCACCTTTCCCTGTGCATTACTCTCCTCCAGTTCCATCCTCACCCCACCCCCGCCCCGGTCCAGAGACTGGTTCATGCGTCTTTCATGCTGATGTTGAATACAAAGTTTCTCCTCCCTCAGTGCTTTTGGGGTCTCAAGGTTCTTTAGAAATTGATCACACCTGAAAGATCCATCAGGAAAAGTCAGGGAGCCCTGACGATGATACAGTAACTGGAGGGACATCCTCATGAAAGCGGTTCCACTGGAATTATTTTGTCCATTAAGACAAAGCTTACGTGCAACTATGGCAGCTATTCCTGGGAGGCAGCAAAGATATAAAAGAACAACTCAGAACAGGGTAAGTAAACACTCGGTCTCCCTTTTAGAGTACAAGAAAGAAGTCGAGGAAGTACGCTCTTAGAAGAAAGCCCAGAATGAAAAACTAAAGAATTAAGATTATATACATGTACCTATCATCTTGCTGAATACTCAACAAATTTTTTCTTAATACAATGTAGTATGCTGCAACATGAGCAAGCAGGAAAAGCATCAACAATACATTCTGGCTTCTAGCTTTAGTACTCGTTTTCTAACCAGTTATTTCCCCAGGGTTTTAGACAAACTGCTGCGCAGAGTTCTTCCCAGCATGCCAAGAGTCACACCTAGATGTGCTACTCCCAGCCAGGTCCCCTGCTTAAAGCTAAACTGCGGAGGAAAATCACAGGTTTGTAATCAACAGCATCGCAGAAATGAGCCATGAATAAAAACTACCCTCTTGAAAATGTGGCCACAACGCACACAGATCAAGGCTTGGAATGTGAAGTACTTCCCTCCTAGAAAGGGGAAACCATCTCCTACTCAATCACACCAATAGCAATAAAAAATGAAAGGAAATGTTCAAATTAATGTCCACGTTTCACCATTCAGCAGGATATCATTAAAACACTAACACACCAGGGTCCCAGAGGAACACAGCATCTGTGCAGATCAGCTAGTTAACACTACCAAGAGCTGACGGGTAGCTCTGTGGCTCCAATACCTTTGGAAAGCTCTCAGGGGGACCTCTAATCCACTGAGCTCCACCAGCAGAGACACTCCTCACACTTCTCTGAAACGTGGTGGGACATGCCAGGCTCCTGAAATGGTGACTGGTCGTTAGTACATCAGTGTCTGAACAAGAATCACTGTTCATCATTGACAAGACTCATTTCTGCTGTCAGGCGCTGTGTCTGGCGTAAGGGAGAGTAGATATCTGCTAGTAACAGACTCCTGGGATTTAAGCAATATGTGAATGAATGGGGCAACCGTTGAAATGTTAATGCACTTCTCCCTTCACCATAATCCCATGACCTCCAACCCAGCTGCCCTCCACACACATGCTGGAAATAATTCGTACCTACTTATTTATGGAGGATGATGCTATTACTGTAATTTATACGTTGCTGTAACTTTTTTTTCATTTATACTATGTTACAAAAGGATATCAAAAGCTACCTGAATGGAATTTCTATGCCATGCACAGAAAGTGGTGGTTGTAGTAATGATAGCAAGTATTTATATAGGACAGGTCTTCTGCCAGAACTTTATTGCTTTAATAAGGAATTACCTTATGAGGAAGTACTATTATTTTCCCTATTTCACAGATGATGACATTGAGTAACCTGCCTAAGTTCACACAGCTTGTGACAGACCCAAGTTGGCCTTTGAATCTAGGAAACCTGGCTCAAGAGCCTGTACTTTCAACTATGTGTCTGAAAAGTGGATGAGGCTGACTTTGCTCAATAAAACCCTGATATCAAGCACAATGGGTGCCAAAATGTTAATGAACACTCCAACTCACCTGCATAACTGTCAAGTCATCTGCTCATAAGTCTCCATTTCTATTGTTTACACCCAACAGGATGACCCCACATTTCTACAACACGTTTTCCCCAAGCAAGCAACAAATTCTGCTTTACCAAGAGGGGGTTGAAGGGGTGGGGTGTGAAAATGTTCCTTCTGGGCTTTTCCAACAGCTTTTAAGTGAATCTGTGTGTTGGAGAGAACTAAAGGATACAGGATTACAAAATTATCTTAAATATTTTTAAAGCCCTTGCTAAAACTTGATATGCATTATAATTACAAATTTTTTAGTTTGTGTGAAAAGGAAAAAAGTGTGAAAGGAAAACAGCGTAACACTTTAGCTATGGAATATCTGGTTTTCCTTCTAAACACTGACTATAGGATAGAAGAAAATTTTAAGTTTTAAATCATGACTTCTGGTTAAGACTCAGATTTCTAAGGCAATAAAAGGAGGTCAATTGTCTCATTCTTATGATACAAGGAAAAGTGAATACTTAATTCATGTTTAAACCAAGTTTTAAGACCAGGTATTTTTTAACTGGCCTGTTTCCAACATCAGTTTTAAGAAATTGTTTTACAAACAAGTGTCCAACAGAAGGCCCATAAGTTAGCGTATACCACAAACATCTTACTCAGTTGGAAAATGAGAATTTGACTCACAAATTCAGTACTTTGATAAATCCTAATCATTTGAGTCTACAGTTTCTTCTTTTGCGTTACACCTCCCCGCAACAAATCTTTAATTTGTGCCAGAACATAGAAATCTATAAGAAAAATTTGAGTCCGGCCATTATTTTTTTTCAGAGACTAATTAGATGCATTAAAATTTTATTCAATTCATCCGAAGATGGACTTAAAGACAATATAAAAACTCGTATGTCCTACCAAAGTGTAATACACAAGATCTTGTACGTTAATAGTTCTTAAGTGTCAGGCATGTTTGTTTTCCATTAGTTGCACTGACATAAAAAATGGGAAGGACAGCCTGGCTGGGCGTGGCTCAGCGGTTGAGCATTGACCTACGATCCAGATCGTGGTTAGATTCCTGGTCAGGGCACATGCCCCGGTTGCCGGGCTCGATCCCCAGTCGGGCATGCAGGAAGCAGCCGATCAATGACTCTCTCATCATTGATGTTTCTCTCTCTCTCTCCCTTCCTCTCTCTGAAATCAATATATATATATATTCTTAAATATGGAAAGGACATAAATTTGAAAATAGGGCAAAGTGTGATGGTATGTAAATAAGTTTTGGAAACTAATTTTATAACAAATAATTTAAATGGTTTCCATATTTATAAATTTGATCAAAACAATTGATTTTGTCACTGAGAGGAGATGGTTTTAACCTAAAAACCTACTTTTAAGAATATGTAATAGGCCCGGCCGGGCGTGGCTCAGCGGTTGAGCGTCGACCTAGGATCCAGGCGATCTGGGTTCGATTCCCGGTCAGGGCACATGCCCAGGTTGTGGGCTCGATCAATGACTCTCTCATCATTGATGTTTCTACCTCTCTCTCTCCCCCTCTCCTTTCCTCTGTCTGAAATCAATAAAGATATATTTAAAATATATATATATGTAATAGGTAAATGCAGTTACACTAATTCACCTAAAAATTTTACTAAGAGGCAGTTCCAGTTCCTAAAAGTAGAAGCACCACTAAGCCCTGTACGGAGCTACAGGCTGATTAGGAAGAATCCTGGCAGCCACCCTGCAGTGGCATGTTAGTCAGTGTCTGACCAAGAAAAACATTCCTGTTAATTTCCAAAAACCTAGAACGACATCTCAAATTTTAAAAATTTCTATCAAACACCAAATTAAAGATGGATGGTAGTGATGGCTGCACAATGTGAGTGTGCTTAATGCCATAGAACTGTACACTTAAGTAACGGTTAAAACAGTAAATTTGCTGTTAGGTATATTTAACAGTATAAAATATCAAAAAAATCCACAAGTAGTGTTCTATTAATATAAGAAAATTTCCACCTAAAATCGAAAGGGGAAAAAAAAATCCTTGAGTCTATAAATGTTAAGTTGCTTACTTGAGGAAAGATTTTTTTTCTTTAAAAGTTGAACTGTTTCTCGTCTGATCTTAGTGTCAACTATCCATGATAAAGACACCAGGACATCCAGGAAAACTGACATCGACCATCTAAATCATCGACTTTAAACTTCCTATTCTTTTATTCAAAATAGCATAACATTAATTGCTAAAGCTTTCATTTTTAATTCTATTCACTTCGTTGAAGAAATACAGTAAGTATACACAAACTATACATATAGAATATGAAGAGCCTATTAACTAAGTCAGAACTAGGCAAAAGTAATTAATGCAGCTTAGCTGTTTTTCTCCTGGCAATAGACATGGCACCAGCCTCTTGTTCCACTTCTGAATTCCCTGCATCAGGCATTTCAATAGCAACCATCTTAATAAAATCAATCCCAAGGCCAACCCTAAATTTTCCCCATTTCAAAAAAGGGTCTTCATTATCCCTGCAAATTCCCTATTGGAGGCCATCACCGGCCCAAAGTGAAACATCCTCAATCAAAACATTACCAACTTTTCTGAACACTTGCCAGTCTCTTCTCTGCTACGAATACTTAAAAGTGAACCAATGCAGCACACCCATAAAAAAATTCACAATTTAAAATGAAGCTAATTTTAGGTCCATATAGATTTCTTAAGGTATTTCCAAATCCCAATTCAGTTATTCTTTATCAAGGATGTAAGTCTATCAAGGAAATGTAAATGTGTATCTTTCCTTCCACAAAACCACTATTAAGTACAATCTGCTCACAGAGGTGCAACTCAGTATTTTATAAATTAGAAACTCACCCACTAATGTATAGTTGATTTTAGTAACAGTTCCGTATTCTCTGCCTGCAGTCCTTCATATCTATATTCCTATTCTACTTAGTACTAATCTAAAATTACTCTTTATAGATTTTCCCCATCAAAGCCACATCAGGACACACTTTTGAGTCGTGCAGACTTCAGACTATTGAATTCTACTTTACTTCATCTTTTAGGTATCTGGTTCCACTTCTATAAATGAGTTGAACAGATATTCTTTCCAAATGAAGTCAGCTTTCTGGCCTATAAATCCTAGAAAACTAAAAGAAAAATGATCTGACACTAAATTTCTGAGAATTTCTAGAAATAAATTCATCTTTGGCTTTTACAGGTCTTACTTCACTTGGTTTCTCCCCTTGCTAATCCTTTGTCTTAGCCACTTTTCTTAGACCACCAGAGATCTGGCCCAAGCCTAGTTTTCTCTATGCAAGGGGGAATGTTATCAATTTGGTTATTGCTATACAAGTAAATGCCTCATTTTTTCATTTTAAAGAGAAATATAAAAGAAAAAAAAGGTTACAATTACCCAATTCCATCTGCAAATTTATCTAGCTGCTTAAATTTCTATTTGAACAGAACATTAATATGAAACTATTGGCTTAGTGTTCAGAAGTTTGTTAAAACTTGTTTCCCTATTGAAACTTCAGATGAAATATGCCAGACTGCCAGTTTATAATGGAGGGACCATTTGGCATGATTAGAGATCATGCACATTTGTGATTATGCTTCAAACCTTTTCCTCAAAGATATGGACTACATAAAATTGAGTGTTCTTTTTGTACTCAACAATGATGACTGTTTTCTTCTTTTTCCCTATGGCTTCTGAAACCAATCAAATTTGGTTTATGCCACAAAAGCACATTTGCCAAAGCACTGGACTATATTAGCAATCACTGTCAAAACCACATTAAGATGAAACTCACCTGGATCATTACAGGAAGCCTTGGAATTACGTATTTTAGGTGACTTTTTGCTCCCTCATTTAAATCTAAACCTTAGATAATGAAACTTTCAAAAGTATCTGAACAAATTCACTAATCTGAAGCAATTACTTGGAAAATCTTTTATGATACTTCCTTAAAACTCCTCAATCACGTTGTCAACCTGTTATCAAAAAAAAATTTTTAATAGCTGTTTCTGTTTGCAGGAAAGAATATGTTCTATTCAAGTGAAACATCTTGTTTTTTCAATTGTGTGTTTATTATAATCAAAAAGCATTGACTGAGTTCCCCAGAAGAAATTCTACTTTCTTTTGCAGAAATCAGTACATAAATCATAGAAGTCCATAACTTTAAGGAAGCTGAAAGAAGACTATTGATTTAAAATCTCCATTAATCTTTTCATTATTAATTCCATAGTTACTTAGCTATTTTAAGTTGGATTACTTAGAAATCCACAAAAAGCTGCTCTTTAAAAATGTCGTTTCCAAAAGTGTCAAATTGAAATAATATCAAATTTAAAAATTAGATACAAAAAGTATGAAAGCAATTTAATCTTGGGATAAACTTGCCTTCATAGGCAATCTGATATATTTTTCAACAATACAAAGCTTAAAAATGGCAAATAAGAAATCAAGACTTAGGGACATATCATGAGCTAAATTACTGGCCCCAAAAGTAATGATACCTGAGGCAGCCAGAGGACCAAAGCGAAGAGACTGGTTGTAATTACCCAAAAATAAAAAATGAAGTTATGTGATGAAATATTAAGGCTAGAAATGACAAATTAAAACCCATACTTTTATGAAAAACTGGCAGAAAGGTCTCAAATCTAGAAGCATATCAGACCTCTATACTACAAAACCTCATTTTAAGATTATCTATGCTCAGATATTATATTCTGATAGGGCAAATAAGGAAATAAGTTTGTTTTTTACCTCCTCTGCACAGTTACAAAGAATTTTCTACCATCTTGAAATTTTTCAAAGCTTTTTGAGAAACACACACAAATAATTTGGATTTAGTCGATTTTATTTACAGCTTGTTTTTTTACATTTCAGAGCATTACACAATTACATTTTCTCATTTTCTGACCTGCAAACAGATACCTTAAACGGAAATTTTTTTTTTTTAATTATCAAATTAGGTACATCCAAAATGCAACAATTACACGTATGACAATTAATTCACAAAGTGTAATTCATCAGGACGTATCCTAAGAATTTAGGAACAGCCAGTCAGGAGAAATCTGACCAAATTTAGCAACCAACTATTTACATATCCAAAGACAAACCTATCTGAACTCCCAAACCAGAAGTTTGAAAGCTTTTGTTAAATCCCCACTGAATAAAGGAGAGAGTGATGACTCAAACCTAGCCAGCCCTGGCGGTCTTAACCCCAAATACTGGGCTATTTCCCCAGTCCGCAACTGAATAGACAGCATCTCAGTTTGTCAAACACCTAAGTATCAAGCTCTTGTGTCACTATGCACATAGAAAGGTTAAGTGTTCATTAATTAAAACACAAGTAGTCATTAAATATCCACACAATTCCCCCCAGCTCACCAGCCCTTCCTGCAATCCCCAGTATGCAACCTGTGTCACATAGTGACAGGCTATATATTTATATATAGTATGTATGTATATACACACGTACGTGTATATATACACACATACACACAGTACTAGGTACAAATGGCAAGTAATAGTCCCTGCAAAAATTCATTTTCAGTTGAGGCTATGGCTCCTGTGCCTTGGGGTGGTTTTAGACTTCAAAACAAAAACTACCGCTAAAATCTCACTTCCTTAAAGACAAAATTCGATTGCTTATTCAGTTTAGCTTCTCAGTCTAAAATGGCTATAAGTTAAGTTTTATTTTAAAAGAGCAGCCAACTGAGTGCAATTTCTCTCTCCAACTTGGCCAGGCTATTTCGTAGAAGTTACTCCTAACTAGACTAGAAAATCTGTGGCGCCTTCCAATGGTTCTTGCCTACCTTACTGTCCATGTTCACGTTTCAAATTGTGTCAACAGAGCCCGCACTTCGGGGGTCAGCTGCTTGGCAGCCTTAGCTGCCTCTGTGATAGCCTTGCGATACAGGCCCTTTCTCTTCTTATTAAAGCGTGACTGGAAGTTTTCTAAAAAGGGGGAGAGTTGCGAAAGAGCAAGGAAAGAGGTTGTTGGAGAACCGAACCATGAAATACGGGCCTCCTGTCGAACTAAGAGGCCGCTATCTTTCCGGCTCACAGTTATAGTAAGAACACGGGCCGGCCACCATGGGAAGCCGTATATCTTGGCCCAAACAATGTCCCCTACACATATGGTCCTGCCATCTGGTGTGACGCATTTAGAGACGTTTTTGGAAAAGACTTTCATTTTCAAGGAATTACTGAGCTTTTTCTCTTCCTTTGAAGAGGAGGAGGTGGAAGAAGTGGAAGGTGCATGCATACTGCCTGGAGGAAAATCAAAGCTTTCAGAACTACACTCAGAGTTGGAGGATTTCAAATCATCTGTGCTATCAATGCTACACACTGAAGCACTGGAAGAGTCAGATTTCTTTTGATTTAGGGTCATGTAAACAGAGATATTGCTTTTGCAGCCCTTTTTGCCCAGTGTCTGTGGTTCATCCTGCTCACCAGGCACAAGCACTTCATTTGTGTCCTGAACCTCACTGCTGGCCTCTTCAGGGCCTTTTGAGGGACTCTGATTTTCTGAAGGGGCCTCACCTGCTGAGCGGGTAGAGGTGCAACGAGACTGGGGCTTGGGTGCCAACTTGCCACTCCGCATTTTCTCAAGTCCCGTCTTCAGAGAAGAGTCATTTTCTTCATTCCTGTACCTTTGTGGTTTTAAACGAACCCGGGGTGGAAGGGAACCTGAGCTAGGATTCTGATACCGACGTGTGAAATGGACTTTTGAATGTGCATTTTTGGACGCAGAGGTTTCACTTTGCTTCTTTTGTGCCTTTTCTTTGGCAATTTTCAACACTTCCCGAGCTTTTGCATGATCCATGTTCTTACTCTGGAGTACTTTTTTAGTACTTAACTGAGCTTTCGATGTATTCGCCTGAGCAGAAACTTTGACTACTCTGCCTCTGCTGTGAGGAATATTTGAAACCTTAACCACAGCATTTCTTCTCTGGCTTTCATTTTGGTTTTTCCCATCCACTTTATGGTCAGTTTTGAGTTTTTTGTTCACAGTAGTTACGCTTTCATTTCTCCGTTTTCTATCTTCATATTTAGAAGAGTCACTTGCACTACTACCTTTTCTAATTTCCTTTTTTTCAGCAACAACACTGTTTTTACATTTGTCACACAGAACTTGCCTGGGTCGTAGTTTAATAGCATTCATTATTGAAGTAGGTTCTTCCCTGTACATTTTTCGTTTGGGTCGTTTAATTTTCCGAGGAGGTGGCTGAGGTATTGATTGGTTATATGTGTCCCTGATAAACAAAGGGGGAGGGTAAGGTGCTCCTTCATGGAAGAGTGGTGGTGGTTTGGAAGTCCACAGGCTTTCAGCCAAGCTCGGCTCGGGTGGCGGGACAGGAGAAGGGTCATTGGGAACAGCACCATTCACCTCACACTTGACTTCTGTCCCTTCTTGGAATGTATTACTTTGGAGCTGCATGGCTTCAGGTTTATCCTTATATTCCCTTTTGGGAAATACTGTCACTGGGATCCCATGGGGCCCAAACCTTTGAAAGAAATGAAAGAAAAAGGAAGCTATTAATGGCTATAATACAATTTCTTAAACAATACCTAATATTTATTTGCATGACCTTTCCTGAAAATTATTTCATATTAATGAACAAAAACCCACCAACCACCTCCCCACAAAAATTCCAAAGCCCTCCATATTTTATAGGTCCCACATTTTAGGTTACAACAGAAATACTCAAATAGTCGCTCTAAGCAATGCCAGAATAGCTGAACTTATTTAGAATAGACCTTCCTGGTCTTGAATGACAAAGGATACCAGACACCTTAATATTAACATCTGTTTTTCATTCACTGGACTACACATAACACATCTAAACACATAACGCATTTATAAATTTGTAATATACATATCTTCCTCTGATTAGCTTTCAAAGGCTTCACAAAACAAATTCAGCCTTAGCTCCCCAAAAAATATTGAATCAGTAGAATCACATCTCTACTTTATTAACCACTAAAGTTTCAAAAATAATTGCCCCTTTACTCTTGTATCCCAACTCTTAAGCCTTTCATCACACCACTTCCCCACAAAAGTACTAGAAATTCAGATAATACAGGGTAGGGCAACTTGTACATGAAAAATTTACTTATAGTTTATTCTTGTATTATTTATTAATTATTACATTTTCCATACAAACTGTAAGCATACTTTTGCCCCACCCTGTATCCAAAAATGCTTATTTATATATACGTGCTTGCATCTATACATATATAAATGCACACACTTAAGCAAAAGTTTCACTAAATACTTAACCTTATATAATACATAATGATAATTTTTTCTACTCTTGTCTATTTATTTGATGCATCAAATGGATTTCAAAACTCCATTACAGGTCCAGACCCAGTTTGCAAAGCAATGGCATGGAACACAAATCTTTATACTATTCTCAGTTTCTAATAAAACAGGGTCAATAACCTTGTTTCTTATATAGAATTAGAAATAACTGGCTTAATCTGCCTGCGCTAAACACCAAGAACCAACCCTTAAACTAAACCCGCTATACTCAAGATTCCTGCACATAAAAATAAGTCACACTACCAAATAATTTCATCATATACATGTTAACATGTTAATTTTAAACACTATTTGAGTCAAACAACATTAAACACAATACAATTATAATGCCAATCCTTTAATGCAGAGGTGCTCAGAACCCAGGGAGTAGCTGCAGGTATAGTCAGGCAGAAACTGACATTGGATGCAAATGTTTTGTATATGTCTGTTATCCTGGAGAACGAGTCTTTGGTTCTCATATTCTCTAAAATGTCCTTATGCCCCCCAAAAGGTTCAGTATACCTTTGTTGGGAAGAATTCTTTTTTTTTAATATATCTTTATTGATTTCAGAGTGAAGGAGAGAGGGGGAGAGAGAGAGAGAAACATCAATGATAAGAGAGTCATTGATCGAGCCCGCAACCTGGGCATGTGCCCTGACCGGGAATCGAACCCCAATCACCTGGATCCTAAGTCGACGCTCAACCGCTGAGCCACGCCCGGCCAGGCAGAATTCTTTTTTTTTTTAATGTATCTTTTTATTTTTAAAATATATCTTTATTGATTTCAGAGAGAGGAAGGGAGAGGGGAAGAGAGAGTTGAAATATCAATGATGAGACAGTTGTCATTAATCGGATGCCTCCTCCACACCCCTGACTGGGGATCGAGCCCCGCAACCCGGGCATGAGTCCTGACCGGGAATCGAACCTCGATCTCTGAAATCCTATTTTGGTGTTCAGCCGCTGAGCCACACCCGGCTGGGCTGGAAGAATTCTTGACATTAGGTAACTTATGACTAGGCTACAGACACATTAATTCAGACACAGCTAAAATCAGGCAAGGATATAGGAAGAGCCACCACCACCAGGATATCTGGATCTAACACATAGTTTTCTTCTTAAAATCTTATTAGCTTGGTTATCACAAACCAACAACTTATAGCAAATACTTAGAAACCACAAAGGAAGAGGAAAGTTTTTTTTTTTTACCTAAGATGGGACAAGTTTGGGTCTGGGCTAGTCCACAAAGGAAGGACACCCTTCTGACTATTATCAAACTTTGAATTAAGTGGCTTTTTATTCTAGCAAAGCAGCTGTACCTAAGTGTTTGCTTCCTGACTACTTAACTGCAAGACACTTTAAGCATTTAGCCTTTTCTTATATATAGGTGCTCAGTAATACTTCTTCAAGATGACAGGACAGAGGAGAGGTAATTTTTATGTTTCAATGTAGAGCTACATAAAACAATACAACTTATCTGAGGTACGACCACTATTTGTATTAACAAAAGTTTGGCCCAGCCGGGCGTGGCTCAGCGGTTGAGCATCAACCTAGGATCCAGGAGATCCCGGTTCGATTCCCAGTCAGGGCACAAACCTGGGTTGCAAACTCGATCCCCAGTGCGAGGTGTGCAGGAGGCAGCCAGTCAATGACTCCTCTCTTCATTGATGTTTCTCTCTCTCTACCTCTCCCTTCTTCTCTCTGAAAATCAATGGGGATATATTTTAAAAAAAACAAAAGTTTCTAGCTCATAAGAAGCCATCACTTTACCCTGGCCAGGTAGCTCCATTGGTTAGAGCATTGTCCCAATATGCGAAAGTTGTGGGGTTCAATCCCCAGTCAGGACACATACAAAAATCAACCAATAAATGCACAAATAAGTGGAACAACAAAAATCGATGTATCTGTCTCTTTTTCTCTCTCTCCCTCCCCCTTCTCCTTTCTAAAATCAATAATTTTTTTAAAATAATAATTTTAAAAAGCTATCATTTTGTCATTACAGTTTCACATGATGTTTCCATAGCTGAACAATCAACAAATTTCCTTCCCTTTTTTTAGGAATAACTAAACCATAACCAGGTCACCGTTTGTCATAAAGTTTCACAGCTGTCTCTTACTAACCTTGTATCCTCAGGTGTTACTAAACCTCTCTAAGTTCAGTTTCCACATGTGTAAATGGGTTAACACTATTTCCTACCTTAAGGATTCAGGTTAATAAATGTTAGCCATTTTTCTTGGCTAAAATTTACTTCATATAATCTGACCTTATTTCCAATTAATAATTCTGGAGTTTGGGATCCTTTCTATCTCTTTAATTTATAATCATCAATCTCAGGCGATGACCCAACCAATTATTAAAGTTATTTATATCAAATAAGCTATGGAATCTGAACCGTTTACCCTCATGGAGTTTAATAAGAACATTAATTTCTCAGCTGGGTTGATTTTTTCCCCCTTGCCTTTCCCTCTTAAGCAGATAAAATACAAGCCTTAAATGTTTTTAATAACATAGTGATCGCTTAATTGTGTAATGGAATTGCTAGCACCAAAAGAAAAAGGAAAAAAATAAGTACAAACTGGTAATTCTGGGTGGTGGATGACTGGGAAAAGCAGAAAAACAGTTTTAAAGAATAACATTTCCTCAAAGGAAGGGAAGATAAATCACTTTTAGGGGAAAGGGTTATCAATATCCTGCTGCATATCTCAGCAATCATGCTGTCAGCCCTATACGGACAACACTTAATACCATGGCCGTGTTTCAAACTGAGGGTGGTGATGGTTGTGAAATCAATCTCAAGGATTGCAGCTGTGACTGAAATTTTAAAATCAGTGTACATATATGTAACAATAATGAATCTGTTTCACATATATGTGTATATATGGATTCACATGCATGTAAAATGTATTTGTAACTATGCTCAAAAGTTTGAAAGCTACTAACCTATGAAACTATAACCGTATGCCCTAGCTGGGTGCTCAGTTGGTTAGAGCATCATTCTGATATGCCAAAGTTGTGGTTCGAACCCGTCAGGGCACATACAAGAATCAACCAATTAATGCATCAATAAGTGGAACAAGTCAATCTTTCTCTCTCTCTAAAATCAATAAATAAAAATTTAAAAAAAGAAATTCTTAAAATCCTTGAATCTAATTTCTCAAGTGTAGTCTGTGAAAATCTGCAACATAATACTCTGTAGTGTTTGAAAATGCAGATGCCTAAGCCTGCCTCCAAGACCCAAGGCCAAGACTCTCATAAGTTGGAACCAGGATCTTAATTTTTAACAAATACTTTTTGCTTTAGTTTCTTCTAAGGTGAAGACATTTATGTTCCATATGAATGCTCAAAGGGGGAACCTCAGCAGAGGAAGATTTTAATGATAATGGTAAGGAAGAAGGCTGATTAAAATCCCTTGCCTAAGCTTTTTTACAAGAACGTTTTACAGATATTCCAGGAATTGAGTAATAAGACACAAAGTATTTCTCCTCTTTTCTCCACCCCTTCTTTGTACAGCATGAAAATATTTATTAATATTTTAGTGACCTAGTCTACACCTACCCATTTTCAGTCTTCTTTAACCACTACCCAAAAATGTTAAAGGAAAAATATTCAGGCATTATGGCATAAATAAAAATAGTTTCTGGCCCAGCTGGGCATGGCTCAGTGGTTGAGCATCGACCTAGGATCCAGGTGATAGGGGTTCGATTCCCGGTCAGGGCACATGCCTGGGTTGTGGGCTCGATCCCGTTGGGGGAGTGCGGAAGGCAGCCAATCAATGACTCTCATCATTTATGTTTCCATCTCTCTCTCCCCCTCTCCTTTCCTGTCTCTGAAATCAATAAAGATTTTTTTTTTTTTTTTAAAGTTTCTGGGGAAAACCAGATGAATTGTACAAAAAACCTCTCTGTGCGATCTTTGCAACTTCCTGTGAACCTATATAAAGTTTTAAATGTAGCCATCTTCTTAATAATTTAGGAGTAACGAGTGCCAAAATTTTGAGGAGGAAGAACACTTGGGCTTAACAGTTATTTTGTGTCAAGGCAAGAGAAAAATCACTATGAAAAAGAATCCTCAGCTTATGTAAAGGTGAAACAAATGTGTATGTAGAGTATTGAAGCCAGAATTCAAAATGTGGCTATTATAGGAAGTAGGAGAATGTTTTCTATTATTTAGGTTCCACTTTAGATATATGAATTGTATTGATTCTAGCTTTGACTAAATGAAGGTTTTATTTGCCCAGTGATAAGCTTTACAAAATTGTGGTATTCACTCAAGATTTCTAGCATTAGCAATCAATCCTATACCTAAATATATGCATCACTTCTTGGAATGAAGCTCATAACCATCATCCAAATTCTCTTTCCAAAGGAATACCTCGACCAAAACTAAAAATGTCATAAACTACTCAATTCTTTAAAAAACCAGGCATATTATAATTCCTACTCGTATTCTGAAAGTATTTTTTAAATGCTGCTATAGTGTTCATCAGCATTAACTTGCAACTCATCTCTGACCTAGGGTTATAGTCTTCCTTCCTGTTTACAACAGTTTAATAGTGCACAATGATTCTCATACTTTCCTCCAATTCTGACTGCAGCCAAGCTCCAACTGCAGGAGATTCTTTTTAAAAATATTATACACTAAAAGCAACAAAAAACTAAGGCACTATAAACTTTAGGTGCGCAAACAGAGGTCTTGGGGAATTCAATGCTCAGGAAAAAAAGTTCAGGAGGGTCATTGAGACAGGCCTCCAGTGTTCTGGCTGGACCAAACCTCTCTCCACTAAAGAGATCAACAGAGGACAAAAAGAAAACTTTCCCTTCCAAAATTCTTTTCTCTTAAAGAACCTACAGTAAGAAAAAAATTTATATTCAATTAACTTAACAAATAATATCCAGATTTATTTCATTTCAAGTAGAGGTTTTCAGAAACTACCTCTCCTTAAATTAGCAAGAAGTTAAACCATAAAGGAGGAAAAACTGTGAAGCAAGCTTATTTTGGTCCACATTTCATCTGAGATTGGTTGTGTCCAAGTGAACTTCAGCACAAATGAAATTCAAGTCAGTCATATGTAACAGAAAATTTTACAAAAGAAAAAGGTACATCTATGCCTCAAAAAATTAAAAATATGAGCCAGCACACCCAACTCCTGGGTAAATATCCAAAATAATTGAAAACAGGGTCTCAAAGAGATTATTTGCACACCAATGTTCATAGCAGCACTATTCACAATAGCCAAAAAGGTAGAAACAGTCCCAGTGTCCACTGAGGGACAAATGGGTAAGCCAAATATGGTACATATATATGCATTATTCAGCCTTAAAGAGTAAGTCCTATCACATGATACAACACGGATGAACGTTGAAAACATTATGCTAAGTGAAATAAGTCTTGTCACAAAAAAACAGACACTGTATCATTCCACTTAGAGTATCTAAAGTAGTCAAAGTCATAGAATGAGAAAAGTAGAATGACAGTTGCCAGGGGCTGGAGGGAGGAGAAAACAGGGAGCTGTTTAATGGGTATAGTTCTAGTTTTGCAAGAAAAAGTTCTGGAGATGTGTTTCACAACAATATTAATGTACTTAACATTTACTATAAAGTTAAAAATGGTTAAAATTGTACATTTTATGTGTTTACCACAATTAAAATTTTTAAAAATTTTTCATCTCCCTGATATGTAGAGGGGAAGCTTTGATGAGAAGCAGTGTATTTTCATGGTAGTAAAGCAATTAGTGCCAAAAAATTATTCTAACGCCCAGGCGGGCGTGGCCCAGTGGTTGAGCAGTGACCTATGATCCAGGAGATCGAGGTTCGATTCCGGGTCAGGGGACATGCCCGGGTTGCGAGCTCATCCCCAGTAGGGGGTGTGCAGGAGGCAGCCGATCAACGACTCATCATTGATATTCCTCTCTCTCTCCCTTCCCTTCCTCTCTCTGAAACCTATAACGATGTATTTAAAAAGAAAAACAGCTGTGATATATTGAGCATCCATTAAAAAAAAATTATAGTAACTACACTGGGGAATGATAGGACAACACCCTGACCTGAGCGAGAACCCAAGTGAGCATCACCAATAAGAAAACAGCTATTGTGTGCCTGCAGATGAGGTACCCTGAAACAACACTGCCTGAACTGAATCCTCTTGAGCAAATATCAGACAAACCTCAAGTGAAGAAGAGTCCCTATTACATAGGCTCTGTTTTATATTGCATATATTGCAACTAGATCATCTACTGGAGGGAAAAAAATCTTTAAAGGACATTATTGGAAAAATTGGCAAATGAATGAAATATGGGCTGCAAATTAGATAAAAGTACTATATCAATACTTCTTGGATTTGAAAACTATATTATAGTTACATACAAGAATATCTTTGATCTTAGGAAATAAATGCTTAAGTATTAAGGGGTAAAGGAGGAGGATGTACATAACCTACTTTCAGAGTTCAAGGAAAAATGTTTCTATGAAGAATGATAAAACAAATGTAGCAAAATGTTAAAAATTAGTGAATCTAGATGGAGTGTATATTTGAACTAATTTCAAAATAGAAAATTTAAAAAACAAATTTTTTAAAAAGTATAATCTTAAATTTAGTTTACCTCAATTCCACCAAAACATTTAATATTTAATATTTTAAGCAAAAACCCACAAAACCCACCTCAAATACCAGTGTAAACAAAATCTACATTTAAGTACAAGTACGCTAATTATAGTCAGGGTAAAAAACTAGGTCCCAGCCTTAGGACCCAACTTCAGTAGGTAAGACTAGAATGCTCTAGTCACTGCCAAGAGGCTACAGACTTCAGGGGGAAAGAAAGCACTGCGGAATCGCCATCAAGCAGTGGGATTTGCAGGAAATGATACGCCTAGAAGGGCCAAAGCTGATTAGGAGATGAAATAAGAAATGGTGAAGAGTGGTTACCCATTTTTGAATGTTGGTAACCAATTAACTTGGTTTAATAAAATAAAACACTGAGCAGGTGGTTGAAAGTCAACAGAGGTATCAGATGTAGCCCAGGAGCCACCAGTTAGCAGCATGATTCCCTCCTCTGTAGGAGACAAACAAGGATTCAGGGGTTTGAATAAGCAATGAAAGACAGGTAAGCCACCTGGCAGAGAGGAGGCTGCTACAAGGTTAGGTAGGTGTGGTGGACGGAGAACACTAGTCTCAGCAAGGCGAGTTCAGTGAAAGGGTTCAAAGTGTCCAAATCACTGCTAAAAACTTAAGCTCAGCTATACATACTAGTCTGGTCCCATCATTTAATAAGTACGAAGAGCACAAAAAGGATTTCCTTTCCCTAACTTTGGAATGTCGTTCTCAAGAGTCCTTTTCTGTTAGGTTTTAAAAGCATACAAGAAGCAGAGAGACGTAAAGAATTCAATTTCCCTAGTGAGACTTTTTTCTCTTCACGACAAAACCCAAAATTTCCTCACAAAGCCATGTGCCCCAGGGGTTAGTGGGGGAAAAAGACTGAGAAACATCTCCCACCCTCCATTTGCAAGCAATTCCTAGTTATCTCATCCCTAGTAAAATATAAACTTCATGCTTCCTTATTAAAGAGGAAAGTTATGCTTTGCCAGTATTACCTGAAGTTTCTACAGACTCTTTCATGATACTTTAAAGATGCAAATTACACGGTAGCCCACACTGCAACAGGATCTAGGTTGGTTGGCTATTCAAGTGAACCCATATTAAGTGACTATACTAGCTGTTGTCACATTCATCCTAGTTCTACCACTTAACACTTCATAATAATTAACACTTATACAGCACCATGTGGAACACACTATTTTAAATATATACTCATTTACAGTAATTGATAATCATCACAATACCCTATTAAAGTGCTATTACTACCCCCATTTTATAGTTGAAGGAACTAAGAACAGAGAGGGTAAGTGATCTTCCCCAGACCACACAGCTAGTAAACAGCAGAGCCAGGATATAAATCCAAGCAGTTATCCCAAAGTCAAGTTCTGAACTACCACCTCCCTTCACCCTCTCCTCCACCAGCTTCCCCACTAAGGGAGCAGGGCAGCTGTCCACATGTTCTTTTCTGAATCCCATGGATGTTGACCGGCTTCAGAATTCATGATTTTCCTGGTAATAAGCACCCTATTATTAAGCATATTATTATTTCACTAGTGAAATGAAAAAAACATTCACACTAAATGGACAAATAGATCTAATAGCCTCACATAATTTCAGGTTATGATAGGTTTTTGCCACCAAAAAAGTAACAAAAAGTTCAGTTTTCAGAGCTTTAGGATTTTCAAACTGCAGTTAAGTAACTTGATAGAACTGTCATCAAGATTAAAGAATATACATAATTGCTTACCGTAGGGCCTAGTACACAGTAAGCAGACAGAATACATAGGAACTATTACTATATTAAAATTAAAATGTATTAGGTTTTATTAAGTAAATGAATGATGTTCTTAATACAAGGGCAATCTGCAAGGACTATGGGTATCCAAATAGGTGAGAAGGGAGGATGATGTTAGCAACATAAAAACAAAGCATACACCAATTATGAACAAGAATACGAGGAAAGATCTTTGTAAATTAATGAGTGGGGAAGGGGACGGCATTAAAGTCTTATAAAAACATCTCTCTACCATAAAAATGTACTCAGTCCCTTAAAAAATCACATATAGTTTTTGAAGGTGGAAGAAAAGAGGTTAAACACTAATTATTTAGATTTCAAGCTCCCAGTCATGTACCTTCTAACAATCCTCTTAAAAAACTTACCTTGATAACTAGGTTTGAAAGTAAAAATGGAAACTATAGAGAAAACACATGCCTCAGTCTTTTGGAAAGCAAAAAATAGTAACATTTGTATAGTGTTCAATTATACTACTAAATTCTTTTTAAAATAACCATCCAAAAAAATAACAACAGCCACAAAGTAGCAAAATATTTTTACAAGCAGACACATCTTGACTCAGTTTTGTACACTACTTAGAGCAACATACTTGACATTTTCCCAGAAAATGAACACTGCTGTAAAGGACCTTTTTAATTATTAATGTAAATACTCATCACAGTTTTCAAATACTTGAACAGAATTCCCTTGATCCTGGCTCTAAGACACCATAAGCAGTTTTAAGTTTTCTGTTTCCATTATGATTTCTATGTATTTTCAACATTTCTTTTGTTATGTACAGTAGGGTCCACCACACAGAAGTCTAAGTATTTCTCAACAGATGGAGAAATACATTTAAAAAGAAATGTAATCAATTAATTTATTTCACAGTCCTATTTTACCATAAACAGGTAGTCCAGCAACTTACTGTGTTTTAGTCTTTAAAATCCTTTTCCAATTCAATCATCCAGCACTTAAATGCTGATCTCGTGCTCTTAGGAGCTCCAAATCTGACTCCTTTCAACAAGTGGACTCCATTGTTGCCAGGGCCTGGCCAGCCAAGGCAAAACAAATGATACCTAACTTAAGACCCAGGACCATACATGAACAAGAAATCCTCATTTCTAAAATGCCCAAAGAGGTCACTAAATTGAACTGAACAGCAATTCACATTTTCAGAGCAGCAGCAGTTGCCTGGTTGGTTGTGTGAAGAACAGAGAGCTCTATCATTTCTACCTACCAAGGTAACAGCCCCACCAAAATCATAAGCTAAAATGGTGATAAAATATAGTTAAGTATATTAGAACAGGGTTGTTTTAAAATCTTAGAGAACTGTCTATCATTCAGAAAAACATTGTCGCCCAGCCGGGCGAGGCTCGGCGGTTGAGCATCGACCTGGGATCCAGGTGATCAGGGTTCGGTTCCTGGTCAGGGCACATGCCCGGGTTGCAGGCTCGATTCCTGGTCAGGGGCGTGCAGGAGGCAGCTGATCAATGACTCTCTCATCATTGATGTTTCTATCTCTCTATCCCTCTCCTTTCCTCTCTCTGAAATCAATAAAGATATATTTTAAAAAGAAAAAAAAAAGAAAACATTGTCAATATACCTAGTATCTGCCACTTAAATTTAAGCAATTTACTTAAATCTCCGGGAGCCTCAGTGTCTTTATCTGTGAAATGGGATTAGAATTCACTTCATTGGATGTTCCAGAGTAAAATGAAACAATGTATACAAAGTGTTTGGCACAGCGCATGCATTAACAGTGGGAAATACAGCCCTGACAGGGTGGTTCATTTGGCTGGAGTGTCATCTGTGCTGTACACCAAAAGTTTTCGAGTTCGATTCCAGGTCAGGGCATGTATCTATACTGCGGGTTCAATCCCTGGTCAGGCATGTATGGAAGGCAGCCAGCCAATGTTTCTCTCTCACATCGATGTTCTGGTTTCTCTCTCCCCCTCCCCTCCCTCCCTTTCTCTTTCTCTCTGTTCCTCTCTAAAATCAATGAAAACATATCCTTGGGTGAGGATTAAAAAAAGGGTGAAATACATAGTAGCTATTATTAATTACAGAAAGTAAAGCTTGGCAGCCTTCTTAGATGTTGGGAATATGCAGAAAAGTGAAATCAAGTATTATAGGAGGTGCAAATTTCAAAAGCTAAAAAACACTCTTCTGCAGTAAAGTGATATAAATTGGTCTAAAGGGAAACAGGTGAAAATTATAGTCTACCGAAATTTCTAGTGGTCAACCAGATTTAAGAAACTTCTTGCAAGTTTAATTACCAGTGCTGTAATAAGGATCTATATCTGCCACCCAAGTGGCCCATCCCCACATGTATTGCTTCTTTGTAATTACATCCATTTGAAATTAACCAGTAACTTTTAAACAGGTTTAACAAATTTATCATTCTACTATTTTGGCACAACAACCCCTCACCCCCTAAAAAATCAATTATCTCCAAATACAGTCTGAGAATCACCAGCATCAGAATCACAAGGTTAAAAATGCAAAGTGCACAGACAATAGTATGGGGAAGGCCTGGGGGTGGGGCAGATATTGGGTGGGGGAGATCAATGGAGAGGAAAAAAAGGGGGACATCTGTTATACTTTCAACAATAAAGATAATTTTTTTAAAAAAAGCAGTGGTGGAGAGGAGCTCAGAAATCTTACGCACATTTCTTTTGAGGCCCACTGCCCAAAAAAACTGTTTAGCAAAAACATTCTATATTAAATCCACCCAGAATATAACTTAACTTCCACTCAATTTCTTGCAAGATCTGCCACTAGAGCAAGCTCTGTTCTTCTGGTAATGTGTGCCTATATCCATTCGGGAATTTAAGGAGAACAGGGCCAATAAATATAAAGAAATAAAGATACACTTTACAGGCACAAATAACCACTACGGACTTTTCATTTTTTTATTAATATGAAAATAACTCAGCCATAACAGAGAAGATGAGCACATACTACAAAACCTCTTTAAAAGCCCCACACAGAAAAACTGATCTTAAGATTAAACCTAGTTGCATCGAGAACACAGTACACAGTGAAGTATGGTCTCATTTACACAAAAAAGGCTGAAAATTAACCTCATTAGAAATCCCAAGTCCAATAAAACATGCCTAGCGTAGTTTGTATATAACACATCTAGTTATCTAGTTTAAAATTTAGTTATAAAATTTAATATGATGTAGAGGATTCTTTACACTCAGATTCAAACTGGGTTTTTAATGTCCAACAACTAATCACTTCCAAAAAAATTCATTTCAGTCCAACATGCAATGGAAGAGCTCACTCTCAATATAGTATGTGTGTGTATATATATACATATATACTAGTATGGTAGTGGGTGTCCTACAGCTGTCTGGGTCAGAAAGTGATCAGCACTTTCCTCTATGCTATTTTACTGTGTGAGGCCTTTATCAACACCTTGGGACATTGCGCAGAATAATCACTAAGAAATATTTGTTTTATTTTTAAATAAATATTGATTTCAGAGAGGAAGGGTGAGGGAGAGATAGAAACATCATTGATGGGCTGCCTCCTGCATGCCCCCTGCTGGGGAACAAGACCAAAACCCAGGCATGTGCCCTGATTGGGAATCAAACCTTAATCTCCTGGATCACAGGTTGGAGCTCAACGGCAGAGCCACCCCGGGTGGGCAGAAATATTTGTTTTAAATATGTGCAACCCAACACAATCATTCAAGCATACTACTTGAGGGCCTAAACGCTCAACCTGGATGCTTAGTGTAAGCTACTGATACCACTACTCACTGCTTCACCAGAATGGCTGTATATTTTTCCCACCAAAAGTAGGGCTATTGCACCATACGTTTCATGGTCTCTGTAAAGAAAAAAAATCATTGTCTTGGTTTATATTTTCTTAAAAAACAGGTAAATTTTCTACAAACTGCATTAAGGAACTTGGTGAAATCTGAAGTTTTCTAAAGAAATTACCTCAATTCTTTTTAATGCAACAGTATCCCACATACACACACAAAAAGTCAGCATTTATAAAAGATAAATTCTGAAATACAACTAACTACAACTTTTAATAAGCATGTACCATAAAATTATAAATGCACAAGGATTTTTAAGCATTAGCATTTACTTCATGATTCCTTCCTTAATTTATATCAGGTCCAAAAAATGGAATTAAGAAAGATTTTTCAGGATTTCAAAGTAGCTTTATAATTATGTTTTAAGACATGGAGAACAGTACTAAACAATTTAAATGATCCGTCTGTGCATAAAGAAACCATAGGTCCCAGGAAATACTGTCCTTCAGGTATGGATTGAGAAGGCTGAGAAAACTCTTGCCTTTGCAGATAATCTTGACTGGTTAATTTTTTCTGTGTTTGGAATTACTGAAGTTGGAGGTATATTTAAGGGATAGGTCTAAAAGTTTTTCTGCAAGCAAGAGATATCCATATTATTTTTAGTGACTCAAAATAAAGCTTTCGAAAGAGGCCCTCACAGGACTATAGTTGTTGTCCCTTCACAGTTTGCTCCTGAGGGAAAAGAACTATTTAAAAACATTATGGAAACCCATGCAAGGGGATGCAATAGGAAAAAATCCAGAATGTGGAAAATTCTACCAAACTATGGTTTAACAAACTGCAAGGAAATAAAGTAATGGGAGAACTGCAGATGAAAAACCTTATGAAACTTACCAACCAGTGGCAGTATATAAACTTTACTTAGATCCTAATTAAAACAGGTGCTGACTGAGCTGTTAATTTTGACACAGATCTGTGAAATTTTAACCCTAACTGGACATATGATGTAAAGGAATTGCTGTTATTTTAGGTGTGGTAATTGCAGTACAGTTTCGGTTTTTAAAGTCCTTATCTTTTTGGAGCTCTATACTGAAATATTTATGGTCAAGTGATATGTTTAGGATTTGCTTCAAAATAATCCAGTGGAGGTGAACATATGGTAACACAAGTTTGGCTAACGGTTGATAAATGTCAAAACGAGGGTAATACATACATGGATGTTCACTTCTCATAATAAAAAATTAAGCAAAAACCACTGATTTATTATTCTGTGTAAAATAAATCATTAAGATGGTTTAACAACTTGAAGGTATGATTATATAATGCTAAATGAAGAAACAAATGTACCTATGTCAAAATTTCAAAAGTATAACGTTAAGGAAGAAAAGGGAATAGGAAAACTAAATTAAATTTGTGGGTTGATTATTTTTATCTGCTAGTATTACACTATTGTCATTAGACATTGCTAATGAATTCAGGAGTAGGCAGGTAATTTAAACTACCTAAGAAGGCTGGTATAAAATAGTGGGGGAGCCTAGAGTAAACCAGAGAATGAATGGCTCACCTTAAAGGCATTCAGTTTCAAATAAATACTATATGATACATAAAATCTGTTTTAACCTGCCAGCTGGCATGGCTCAGCGGTTGAGCCTCGACCTAGGACCCAGGAGGTAACTGTTTGATTCTGGTCAGGGCACATGCCTGAGTTGCCGGTTCAATCCCCAGCAGGAAGGGAACAGGAGGCTAGATCAATGGCTCTCTCATCGTTGATCTTTTTCTTTTTCTCTCTCTCCCCACCTCATCTCTCTCTGAAACCAATAAAACATATTTTTTTTGAAAAATCTGTTTTAACCAGATATTCAAATAACCTCACTTTTAGGATCATTTATTGGCCAAAGCCAATACATTGAAGAACAAAAGGAGGAAGTAACAATCAGGATGAGACAGGAAAACCAGACCAACTGGTCACTCTATTCCCTTTACACATATAAATAAACTGAGGCATAAAGTTTGTTTGCTTGTCTGTGCTTAAGTGAATGGCCAAAAGTCAAAATGAATTAGCCTGAGAAGAACTAGAGACTGGGGTGCAGAGAGGCACAGATTTGCCCAAAGTCACAATGTTAATTGGAGGCCAGTACTAGAAGCCAAGTACACTGACACTGTCCAGATGGATCTACTATTTAGTACCACTGTCTTTTCTTTCAGTTTTTTAGTTACATGTGTCCTGCTCCTTTTTTCCATAAAAACATTCTCCTCAAAAATGTGTTCTTCAAGCAGCTAACTCTAAAAATAAGGCAAAAAATAATAATACAATGAAAGGAAAGGGAAGAATGTCAAATGCCAAAAAGGAGACTCTGGATCAGTCCACACGTATATGAAATCCTGTACTCTAGCATCAAATGCTTTCTACATGGTAAATAACTCTTCCAACTTTAAAAGGCATTTCTGTACTGTGCATATTAGAATAAAATAACTAATAAAAGCAATAACTGGCCCTTTTTTAGACTGAAGAACACATACACTGATGCACTTAGTCTCCCAAATGTTAATTTTTTCTTGACTATCTCACTGAACAGGCAAGAACCAAAACTTCAGCACTTACTCTGCATTCCAATATACAGCTAAACAAATGGGAAGTCTCCAGGCAGACTGCTCCAAAGGCTATTAACCTGCTAAAGAGTCTGCTTGGCTCTAACACCCATAGCCTCTGGATTACCCCATACTGGTACTGAAATCAAGATAAGCACTAAATTTCAGAAATATGCAATTCTTTAGTTACTACTTAAAAGAAAATTTGCCAGCCCGACTGTTTAACATGAAAATAGTATAGGCTTTTTAGATTCAGATCAACCTATATTTGAATCCTTACTTTGCCATTTGTAAGCTAAATGACTGGCCAAATTAAATGAACCTCAGTTTCCTCCTATATAAATGAAAATACCACAAGAGTTATAAAGACTAAATAAAGCATGTGGTACAATGCCTAATACATACTAGGCACTTAATAGGAAGCTCTTATTTTTACCTAAAGGTTAAACTCAGTGGCCAATTCAAATAGAATACAAACTATTTTTAAAGCAACTGATGACTATAGTATGGTCTTGGGAGTCTACAAAGGGTATCTACTGGATCATTAGCTAACCCCAAAAGTGCACCTGAAGGTACAAAATCGCCCTAGGCAGTGTGGCTGCTGGTGGGTTTTGCCTTCAGTTTGTAAGAAGAAGAAAAAAGCAACACCTGTGAAGTGCAATGCATGAGGAAAACCTGGGAGGGTGTCTTACACACAGATGTGGCTCAGTAAATAATTGTTGAATGAAAAGTTGATGTCCTTCTTAATGGCTTAAAAAAATACTTTAATATTAACCTTTTACATTTTAATGTTTTGAAATTTCACTTCAAAACATTAAAATGGAAAAGGTTAATAATAAAAATAGCTTCCCCAACAAAAGAAACTGGTGTTTATAAGAAGCACTAATTAGCAAAATAAACCAAAACTCAAAAAATAAATTGCAATTCTCTACCAAAGAAAATTTTTTAAAATGTAAAACGCCAACACAATGAGCACTTCAGAAGAGGAGAGCACTACCCATTCCATTTCCAGAAACAACTTACCTTTCTGCACCTTCCTTTTGCAGATTTGAAATCCAGATTCTCACACAATCACCAGCCTTCACTTCTGTTTGATTCAATAGCATACACACTACTGACTCTTTTTCGCTATTAAATTCATCAGTAGAAAGCACACTAGTCTTATTCTGCTTCCTAACTATGAAAACCGTAGTGCGAAAGTCCCAAGTCAAAATTTAAAAAAACTTAAAAAAAATTGAGATTAAACAACGTGAAGAAATAATTGTAAAGGTTCCTCATTTTTAGCCCCAAACATCATGCTTCGAAACGTATTTTAAATAGATTTTTTCCCCAAATGGGAAAGGTCTCTTGCTTCTTGATGCGAGGGTAAGGAGTTAAAAGTAAAACATACTAAAATAAGCCATTTCCAAACAGGTGAGATACCATCAGAGTGTGTGCTGTTGTAGGAAACAGAATGGAGAGCAGTGAATGGGAGTCTGCACTTCATATCTGCAAAAGAAGAGTAAAAAGGTTAACTCTACACTTAGGCTATCTTCTCTATCTATTTAACGCAACGCTCATAAACATTTCAAATCAAAGGATGAAAATGTGCTGGCTAAGTCAGAGGTCTGCGGGTGAACTCAACCTTTTTGTCCTTAATACATAAATTTAAACTATATCTACAGTATTAGAGATCAGTATTCGAACGCTTATACCACACCATCTTGATATCCAAGGTTTTTAAAAAATCCGTTCTCGTCTTTAGACTTTCCTTCAAACTATCATCATAATTAGCCAAATGTGTTTCCTGTTGAACGATTACCTAAGGAGAATTAGTTCTAACAGTAAGAATAACCGTCAAAAGGCTCATTTTAAATAAATGTTCTTCCCCTATAAACAATGACAGGTAATCTTTTGGGAACCCCAATGCGCACACCCCTTTCTCCAACCTTGTTAAAAGTTATGCGTTCATTTCAGAACACAAGTGCCTCACACGCGATCTCCCCCGCCCAGCACCCCGTGCTCAGCAAAAACCCTTGGCCTTCTGCATTAAAGCCCACCCCCACCCCGCCCTAGCGTGGCTGGGCTGCGCCGAGCGAGACCAGGGGCGAGGGGTGGGAGCCGCGGGACCCCCGCCCGCGCTGCCCACGCGCCCCCGCGCCCCTCACCTGGCCGCACACCTGCCCTGGCGGGCGCTCACCTAGGGCAGGGACCGCCCTCTCCCGGCCTCGCGCGCCTGCCCCACTCGGAGCGCGCGCCACGCGGGACCCGAGGGCGGTGGGGGCGGCGGGGAGGCGGCCGGCGGGGGTGAAGAGGCCGCCCTGGCTCACACCCTCCCTGGGGACCCAGCGGACAGGGGCGCCCAGGGCGCGTGCTGGGGGTGGGCGCGGTACCTTTTGGACAGATCCATAAGGACCCCGGAGAAGAGCTTCTCCCCAAGGCGGAACGACACGACGAGGGCGTCCTCGATGATGTGGTCCAGCGTGACCCGCACCTCCGAGCCGGGGATGAGTTGCGACACCGCCGAGTCCCCGCCCGCCGGCGGCACGAGCGCCGGGGTTGCGGGCTGAGGCAGCGGCGGCTCCTGGAGCTCCTGAGGAGCCGCAGGCTGCTCGGGCGGCGGTGCAGGGGAAGGTGGAAGGTCAGGCCCTTCCTGAGGCGCGGCTGCCGCCGGCTCCACTACCCGGGCGGGCAGCTTCTCCTCAGCCTCCAGCTCCGGCCTCGCCGCCTCCGGGCTGCGGGCGAGCTCCCGCGGCGGCGAGAGCGGCGGCTCGTCGGCCTGAGGAGAGGACTGCTGCCCGTCGGCCTCGCCGTCCGGCACAGATGCTTCAGTGGCCGTGACCGGGAGGGTGTCAGTACCGGCCTCGCTGCCGGGGATAGGCTCCATCTCCGGCTCGGCCTCGCCGGCGCCCCCCTCCCCGGGGGACGATGCAGTCGCTGCCGCCTCTGCAGCCACAGCCGCCATTTTCTTCCTGGCTTCTCCCTCCTCCAACTCCGGTTGCAGCGGCGGTGGCGGCAGCGCTGCTTGGTTCCCTGGGCCTTCCCCTCCCTCCAGCGAACACTTTCGTCCCGCCCTTTCACTGATGCTCGTTATTGGCACCGCGCCATTGGTTCCGTCCTACACTCCTCCCTCACTTGTGATAACCCATTGGCCAGATCCGCCGTCTATTATCTAGTCAGTCCATCCTTCCCATGCAGAGTAGGAACTTCTCATTGGCCGGGTGAGTTGTCAACTGTCGAATCGTGGTGGAGGGGCGGGCTCAAAGTGGGCGGGGAAAGTCAAAAAGCTGAGGCTTTCAGAGGCGGGAGAAAGGAGGGAATCACGTGGCGCGCCAGTCCTTTCAAAGGCGACCGAGGGGGCGGAGCAACAACCAGTTGACGGAGGGAAACTGCTTCCCAAGAATCCCTGCGCGGAGGTCCTTAGAATAAATGTTATTTCTAGGCGCCGACCTGCTTCTGGCCGCATGTGGGCACGGCGAGTTTCCTTGGGAAGGACAACTAAAGTTTGAAAATAATTCTACAAACACTTTTTGAGTCCCTGCTAAGCTAGGCACTGTGCTAGGTGCTGGGCATAAAATGATGTGCAAAACATCCTCTATAACCTCACGGTAGCTACTGCAGCCCCACAAGGAGTGTTTTCCTTGACTTCACTTTCCAGGAAAATGCTAATGAAAAGCACAATAGATTAATCTAATGAAGGCTCCAGAAAGCAGTCTTGAGGCACTGCTGGGCTCCCACGCCAGCACCGCCTGTTCTCAAAACCACTGGAAAATGGGTGCAGCCGGTACAGGTACAAAAAGTGCCTCTCTTCAGTGTCATAGCGCTCCTACTTCTCTATTCCTACTTTAAGGTCTTGGTTTGCTTGTCTGGAAGAAGCTACTGAATCCATTTCTCTCAGATTTCAGAGTCACCAGTGTTCTCTCCAGAAGAGACTGCAGGCGCTGAGAATGCCTACAGAAGGGAGAGGAGAAAAGCTGCCCGTAGGAAGGAGAGTAAAAAATAAAATTCTAAAGAATTCCAGCTACCATTTAAGAACCTACACTGTACCAGGCACTAGGACAGACACACAGTATACCATCTCATGTAATCCTTAATATTCTTAAGAGGCAGGTACTATTATTATACCTATTTTGTAGATAAAGAAATTGAGGCACAGAGAGGGTGCCCAAGGTCACTCAGCTAGCAAGCTGCAGAGTCACAATTCTGGCTCTATGTCGGAAAGACTGAAAATAGAAAAAGTAAATATCACCATATGCTCTGACTGTTTCAAGCCACGGGGCTGTTGGGAAAAGGCCAGTAGGAAATCCCTGTTGGGGCATGTTCAGCATATCCAGAGTAACAGTAAGAAATGAATTTACTGAGGTCCACTCTGTGCCAAAGACCTTCTCGTAAGCTCTCATTTAAAATCCTGTGAGTTAAGTCTTCTTTCTGTTTTGCAGATAAGGAAACTGACCTTAGCCAGGTTAAGGATCTTCTTAAAGGTCACACCGATGGCTAGTAGCAAATCCTGTACAACCAAGGTCTTTCTAAGTGCATGATTGTTTTACGCACTCATTTACTGAACAGTTTATCTCTTGCAGGCCTGATGCCTGCAGGAAACAGGCATGGATCCTACCTTACAGGGTTTTCACCGTGATCATTTCATCTATAGTTCAGCATTATCAATTAAACACAAGGAGAAAAATACAGTTCAGGTCCTAGGACCTGATTACCTCTTGTAGTGATTCACTGCAAGACACAGCAGGGAATTATTTAAAATTCAGGATTTATGGCAGATTGGGCATACCAAGTTACCCTCCTAAATAATTTTTTCATTCTGCATCTCAAGAGCTTCTACTAGCTCCCTGCTCTCCCATCAAGTGTACCCTCTTCTGCTTGTCTTTCAAGGGCCTCTCTGTTCTTTTCTACTCTATCTTTCAAGGTCTGTTTTCTACAACTCTTCAAGCTTCCTAATACTGGAAAGATCTGGTCATGAATTTTTTTCATCCATTTATTCAAAAAATAAATACTGAAGGCCTACTACATGTAGGTTATGGAAATAGGGAGGCAGAAGCCATGCAAGAAAAAAAAACATGAAAGACTTAATACTTGGCCTCCTAGGACTTATTTTTCTGGTTAGGAAATTAGAAAATAAGTAAGGGATAAATAGTATGATTACAGATTGTGAACAATGCCTTAAAATAAATAAATAGGGTGAGGTGATGGGGGTAACTGGGGAGAAGAGAGTGTCTACTTTAGATAAGATGGTCAGAAAATGCATCTCTGAGGATAAGACATTTTAGCCAAGATGCACAGGATAAGAAGGCGCCAGCTATTGGCATTGCTTGATAAATATTTGGGTCAAAAGGAACAGCAATTACAAAAATCCTGAGGCAAAAGAGGTCTCTTCCAGAAGAGAAAGGAGACCAATGTCATTGAAGAGGAACAGCAAGAAGATAAGTGGGTGAGATACGCCTGAAAAGGAAGGAAGACCGGAGCCAAATCATATTTTATGCACTACAGATACAAAAACAAGAGATACTGCCCTCAGGGAGTTCCACATCTAGTGGGAACCCAGCTTTCATAAGTATTGTTGTATCCTGGTCACTTTTGTGTTCAGCCTCCTCCTGACATAGAATCAGCATAGAGGAGGCCCTCAGTATTTGTGGAATGGATAGCTACATGGTTATTTGCGGCTGGATGGACAGTTGGATGAATGGATGGTGTTTTAGTCTGTTTAGGCTGCTAGAACAAAATACCACAAACATGGTGGATTATTAACAACAGAAATTTATTTCTTACAGTTCTGGGGGCTGGAAGTACAAGATCAAGGCACCAGCATAGTCAGATGGAGGCCCTCTTCCAAGCTGCAGACTTCTCTTTGTATACTCATGTGGTAGAAACAGGCAAGGGAGCTTTCTTAGGTCACTTTTTGAAGGGCATTAATCTCATTCATGAGAGCCCTGCCTTCAGGACCTTATCACCTCCCAAAGTCCCCACTTCCTAATACTATCACCTTAGGGGTTAGGATTTCAACATAGAAATTTTGGAGGGACACAAACATTCAGAGCATAGCAGATGGATAGTTGATTGATTGGACGGATTGTTGAAGGAATGGACGGGTAGATGGGTGGGTAGATGAATGGCAGGGATAAAGGAATCCAGCTGACTGTTCAAAAACATCCTCACTGTCACAAGTGAACTTTGATCTCAAGCTCTGTAGTTGTACTATAGTTTCCTGGCTAAAAACTCAAAGAGAGTAGCCCAGCCAGCGTGTCCCAGCAGTTGAGCATCAACCTACCATCCAGGAGATGGAGGTTTGATTCCATGTCAGGGTGCATGCCCAGGGGTTGCAGGCTTGATCCCCAGCAGGGGGCGTGCAGGAGGCAGCCGATCAATGACTCTCATCATTGGTGGTTCTCTCTCTCCCTCTCCCTTCCTCTCTCTCTAAAATCAATAAAACTATATATTTATTTATTTATTTATTTATTTATTATATATTTTTTTAAAAAGCAGAGATTTTTTTTTTTTTAGAAAGGAATGCATGTACACCTCTACCTAGAAAAAAACCCGTGTTTGGGCCTCTCTCCATTATTGCTCCTCTCACAGGGAGCACAGTGCTAGGCATGCAGTAGGCCTTCAAAAACGTAGACCTCATAAACAAATGGCTCAGTAAGCGTATCGTTACTTCCAGGGGTTTGGATCACGGGGTTTTCTTTTCTTTTTGCCCATCTGCACGTCCCACTTTTCCTAATTTTTTCACTCTTCTACAATGAACGTGTTTTTCTAAGGGGGAAATGTTGAAATTCTTACTTCATCATCAAATAAATACATAAATAAGTGAATAAGACGGGGGCCTGGGTAGTCTTGTATGTACCAGGGGGATTTCCAAACATGGGCAGGTGTGCAGAGAGCCCCAGGCCGGCCTGGGGTGCGGGGCATCTGCTGGGGAGGAGGGGCAGGAGGCTCCACCAGCCTGCTGTTTCCATTCTCCTTTGAGTCGCATCTTTGTTGCTGTGGTGTGTTTGCTGGGGGAAGGCGAGCGGCGAGTCCCAGAAGAGTTCTCCAAGGACTCTGCATGATTCATAAGGAGCCCTCCTGCTGCAGCGCAGGCCCGGGGCTTGGCTGTCTCGGTGGCTCGGCGTTAGGAGCAGCGCGCTCCCGCTCCCCCCTCCCCCCCAGCGCCACTGCCCCTGAACTTCTAGAAGCGACCCCCTTCTCTGAGTTGACTCCTCTATCCAAATCCGAAATTCTCCCACTCGGCCCACTCCACCCAGGTCTGTGGGCGCTGACAAAGAAGGGAACAGACAAGCCAATTTAGCCGTCGGTCTCCCTTTGTTCCCTTGACCTTGAGGCACTTCACTCAGCAGAGCTCGCTGTTCGGGGAGGCGCGCAGGGCTCTGGAATGAAAGGCGGGAGACCTTGGGGGGCTCTTGGAGCCCTCGCTCGCCCGCTCTGCTTTGGTCACCATAGTGACTTCTCTCTGAAGGCTCAGCGCGCTTGCTTTTTGCTCGATGTTCATTCACAATAAGGCCACCTCTGCGCTCTCCGCCCGCTGGGGAACAGAGCACCGCGCGCATCTGCAGACGCGGCTGACACGCGTCAAAACCGCGCGTGTTTGTGTGTGCGGTGGGTGAGGGTGGGGCGGTCCCCTGCGGGGCAGAGGGAAAGCTCAGAGCTAGGAAGGGATTCCGATTTCTCTGGCCCTGGGCCCTCAGTTTAGGAGAGGGGACTTGCCCAAGGTTGCTCAGCCCCTCTGAGGGACAGCCCTGAGTGGAACAGGAGCGCCCTGACTCCCTGCGCAGTGCTCACTGCGCCCCGTCATACAGGAGCATGCAGGGCCCACTAGTCTCATCCCAGATTTTCTAACTTACTGGCCTTTGGTGCCAAGCACCAAAGTCGCACTTCTGGGACTGCCACTGAAGATTACCGGGATTTACGGTGATCAGACCGTGAGCCCCTAGTGAACTAGAGCTCCTGTAGTGAGACAAAACTCTTCCGTTTCCGGTACAGATTTGCAAGTAAGTTAGCTCATTTAATTCTCAAAATTACTCTGCAAAGTGACTTTATTCCGTTTTAAACTGAGAAACCAGAAGCTTCAGAGAGTGGTTGAATGAACCACTGGGAGTCAGAGGAGAACTTGAGGCCTACTCTGCAACTTTCTAATGATAAAGAATGGCATAATCGCTCATTAGTATTGGCAATGACTTCAGATTCAGTGAGATCTAGTCCTGCCTGTTTCCCTGCTGTGTGACTTTGGACAAGTTACTTAACTTCTCTGAGTAGCCATTTGTAAAAAGAGCATAATAATAGAACCTATTTCTTGGGGTCATTGTGAGGGTTAAGTAAAGTAATGCATGTAAATCACTGAGCATTGTGCCTGACACACTTAATAAGTGGTTTCTATTACTCCCAAATTAGAAAGTATTCTCCTACTAGAACTGCTGGTCATCGACAAAAAAGAAAATCTACATCCCACTTCCATTCCAGGCTCACCCAGAGCCCAAGGCCTTCCTTTGTGTCAGCCTAGGAACTGAGTACTTGGGGGGGGGGGGGGGGGGGGGAGAAGACATTCCAAAGAGAGGAAAGTGAATTTGAAAGATGCTTTCATAGCTTGATTTTGCATTTTTAAAAGAATCAGACAAGGGTAAAGAGGGGAAGTGTTGTAATTGGTATCTCTCTATAGCTTTGCTGCTGTACCCTCTAGAGCTGTGCCCAACACATTGGCCTCCAGCCTCATGTGGTTATTGAACACATGAAGCATACCTTGTCCACACTGAGACGTGTTGTAAGTATAAAATACATACCAGATCTTAAGGACTTAGTGGAAGAAAAATATTATAAAAGATCTCATTGATCACTTACACTGATTACATGTTGGAATATTTTAAATAAAATACATTATTAGAATTAATTTTACCCATTTGCTTTGATGCTTTAAATATGGCTACCAGAAAATTTTCAGTTACGTATGTGGCTCCCGTTATATATACAAGACTGAGCTGGCACAGAAAACTCCAATTCCAGCTCAGCCAACCTGCGTAGGGCATCTCACAACAATATTGTCTGGAAGGTATTATCTACGTTTTACTCCAGGAGAACAAGCTTAGGGATGCCAACCCTTCATTTTGCCAGGTAAGGTTGCCAGAAACCACTATTATTAGGTACTATCATGATTTCGTAAAAGAAAGTCTGTTTTTAATACTAACAAAATTGAACATTTCAACTAAGTAAAATGGTACATTGCCCCTCACAGCTGTCTCCCAATAAAAACAGCTGGCATTTCTTAAGAGCTTATTACTTTGCTTTATCTCATTCGGTTTGGTTTTGTTTTAAATATATCTTTATTGATTTCAAAGAGAGGAAGGGAGAGGGAGAGAGAGATAGAAACATCAATGATGAGAGAGTCATCATTGATCAGCTGCCTCCTGCATGCCCCCACTCACAATCACCAGGGATCGAGCCCGCAACCTGGGCATGTGCCCTGACTGGGAATCGAACCTCTATCTCCTGGATCCTAGGCTGATGCTCAGCTGCTGAGCCACACCAGCTGGGCTCTCATTCGGTTTTGTAGAACCCATGAGGCAGGTACCATTGTATCCCTATTTAACAGATGAGGAGACTGAGGCTCTGAGAACCATTTGGCTAATACATGGAGGCTGTAGTTTTGGAACCCACATCTGGTGAAGGGGAGGGACAAAATTTCCTCTACCCTACGAGGTTCTTCTGACTAATAATAAAATAGACATGAGACAGGTTAGCAAGAGAAAACAACCAAACTTAATACATACATGTGTATGGGAACTCCACATACATGAGAACTTCAGAGACCCCACATGCAGGAGAGGTTCAGAGACAGAAAGGGGAATTGAGGTAGAAGACATCCTCAGCTAGGGATGAGGTAATGCACCTTGGGGGCTTCAGAGAGTTATTGCAGGGTAATAAGATAGCAGATGTTCAGTAAATAAAAGTTTGCCATGTAGTTAGGTCAGAAATTTTATCTCTGATAATCTCTTATTATGAGCAAGGCTCCTGATTCAAGTTCTTCTAGGTAGTTAAAGGGAGGGGCAGGAGTTTCTCTTGAGCCTGAAGCTAAAACTGCCTTTAGCTCAAAGTAATCTGAATACCGCTGAGGCACATCTTGGGGTGGCTTATTTCTGATGCCCCCCCATACTGGTAAACTCTAAAGCCCGTTTTCCATCACATCTACCTCCCCAAAATTGTCCCAGGAAGTGAGTGCAGTTTGCATTTGGCTATAAATTAGATGAGTTTTGAGTTTTGTGTTTTTTCAGAATCTCATTATAGATTCATATCCTTTCCCCCCCCAGTCTTTACTTGAATTTGGGAAAGGGTAATTACAGTTGAAGTGACAGGAGTACTTAAAAAGAAATCAAACACATTTGCCTCCATCCTGCGTGAATATGGAAGAGGGATTTCTATCTAACCAGCCCTTCTCATTTTCTCTTCTGATGGGAAATGTCAGGAAGCTCTGACTGCTAAACTGAGCCCACAGAGAAGGCCCTGGTGCCCCACATCCAGTGAAGGCCAGGCCGTAGTTGGGCTTCCTGCCTCCTCCTCGCTGACGGCTTCATCTGTATCCTTCCAGGAAGCGCCTGAGGCCCTGGGGGACCAGGGTTGCTGCTCCAAGTCAGCCCCTTTTCCACCTGACAGGATTTAGAACCGAGCTCCCCATGCCTGAGTTACAATTGATTTCTGACTTGTCCACCTCTGGGCTTTGAGCTTTCAGAGCTCAGCCCTTAGGGAGAGCTGCCTGACTTCTAAAGCTGGGAGGAAATCTGCTCAGCAATCACCTTCTCCAATTCCAAATTCCAACCCTGAAGTTGCAGATTTGCAGGCATTAGGGAAGCTGGCATTTTAAAGCTACAAGTATAAGGGGAGGCCATGATAACCAAGCCTTTTAGTCATTTTGGGCTTTGTGACTACAATGACTATTACTTGCTAGGTGCTTTTGCAAACATGGTATCATTTATTCCTCAAGCAACCTCGGAGGTCCATCTTGTTCATCATATATACAAGAAAACTGAGGCTAAGAGAAGTGAAGTAACTTGCCCAAGGTCACACAGCTGGTAATGGCTGAGCCAAGATCCCACATCTGGACTGTCAGACTCCAAAGCTTAGAACTGTCTGCTCAAGGTCACATCATAACTAGTAAGTGGTGGAACCATTCATGGTCTTTATGAAAGCTTTGGTTCAATTAAAACAAAAATGAGAGGCCATGGCTTCCCCAGCAAACTTGTAGAGATTAAAAAATGATAATAGCAAATAAGAGTCAAGGAGTGATTAGATGAGCATTTTCAGTCAGGCCTCTGCAATTTGATATTTACCTTTTGAAAACAATTTGATAATATTTACAAGGACCTTAATTTTTTTCTTCTTCTTTTTTTTTTTTTTTTTAAAATATGTCTTTATTGATTTCAGAGAGAGGAAGGGAAAAGGACAGAGATAGAAACATCAATGATGAGAGAGACATTGATCAGCTCCTCCTGCATGCCCCCTACTGAGGATCAAGCCGGCAACCGGGCTTGTGCCCTGACCAGAAATCGAACCCTGATCTCCTGTATCATAGGTTGATGCTCAACCCCTGAGCCACCCCGGCCGGGCAATGTTGGTTACTTTAAAGAGTACATGCTCTCAGAAGTACGCGCTCTGTCTCTGAAAGCTATTCCAAGAGAAGGAAAATCATAGTGAACAGTATCAACATCTTTGGAATAAGAGTAAAGCAGCCGAATGTGACTAATTTGAAGGAAGGGTCATAATGTATCCAGACTCTGCACCTCCCCCTTTCCTACCTACCCCTTTACCTGTTTCATTTTCTTTTCATCACTAGTCACTATATCAAATGATAGATCTTATTTACTTCTCTACTTACATATGTAATTATTGTCACTGTGGTTCCCCTCCCCCAAGTTGTCCCCCCCCTGCAGCTAGAACAGTCTCCGGCAGTCAGTAGGGCAAAGATTTGTAAAATAAATTAATTCATTCCTACCTTGACATTCCCCTAAGGCCAAAGTGCTGTTAAGTTCACTTAGAATCAGTAGTTCAAAGAAGAGAAATTGAGAAGGGAAGGACAGGGACTTAATTTGAAAATAGCTCTGATGCCCAGCCAGGCGTGACTCAGCAGTTGAGCATCGACCTAGGATCCAGGAGATCGAGGTTCGATTCCAGGTCAGGGCATGTGCCTGGGTTGCAGGCTTGGTCCCCAGCAGGGGGCGTGCAGGAGGCAGCCGATCAATGACTCTCATCATTGGTGTTTCTATTTCTCTCTCTTCCTCTCCCTTCCTCTCTCTGAAATCAATAAAGATATGTTAAAGTAATAATAATAATAATAATAATAATAAAGAAAGATATATTTTTAAAAAGAAGAAAATAGCTCTGATCTACCTGGCAACTGGTATAAGAACCATTGGCAGCCTGCAATGGATCAGAATTCCCAAAATAAATCATTCCCATTGCCAAACTTAACAAAAGAATATTCATTCCATTGGTAGCCAAAAATACTAATAAAAATAACTACCATGTTTGGAATGTTTTCTACATGCCAAGGACTCATATCATTCATCTTCATGATAGCCCTTTGGGTAGATATTATTATTCTCATTAAAGAAATTGAGTCTCAGAGAGGTTAAAAAACTTGCCCAAATTCACCCAAATGGTAGGTAGTGGAGCCAGGATTCAAAGTGAGAACTCTGGGGTTTTCGTTACTCACTAAACATGAGAAAATGGAAATTATCAGACCCACATAAGGCCACCAACTCGAGACTTCCCAGAGTGTGGCCCTGGGATGTTTTGAAGTCTCCACAGGTTACCTGAAATCTACCAAAAGTTGAAGACTTAGGCTCAGGTCAGTCTTAACTTAAAACTCACCCTTTAACCACTTACTTGCCAGTAGTAATCATACTTTATTACTACCCCACAAGAATCTCGGATAGAACCACTCATGGTCTTTGTGAAGGCTTTCGTCCAATAATCAACTTTGAAGATGTGACTTTGCCCTTGACCAGTGGAAACTGGCACACAGGCTCAGCGGATTCTAACAGAATAGGTCTCAAACCAGGTGATCTAGTATCTTCTGAGCTCAGGGAACTTGCCTTTCACTCAGCCTGGAGCGCTGCTCCCTCCTCCTTGTCTCTTTAGCATCTACCCATTCATCTTTCAGATCATAGTTTCTTACCCAGTCATAGGAACTGTGTGTCCTTCACATAGCCTTTTCTATTTATTTGTGTGATTATTTACTTGTTTCCTCTTGCACTAGGCCAAAAAGAACAAATACCAGGCCTTGTTTTGCTTATCTCCAAACCTAAGCCCCAGGCCTAGCATGTAGTAGGCACTCAATAAATAATACCTAATCCTTATAGACCTCCATCGATGGGTCAGTGACTGTGCTGAGCACTTCATATATATTCACTCACTTCATTCTTACTACACTCTAATCCCCATTTCACAGATGAGCAAACTGAGGCATAGAAACACCAAGTGGTCACTTACACTTAAAAGGCTCAAATATACCAAGCTATTGGTATATCCTTGAATCTGGCAAAGCCCAGATTCAAACCCAGGCAGTGGAACTCCAAGTTTGAAAGTCTAGATTGATGGTTTAATTAATAGCCTGTGGTACAGCCACACCCACAATTCATCTGCTGGAGACTAGAGCTAATGCCTGACCAGATAGGGCTGATCAGTGTATCCAGGCAATGTGGCCAGAGCACCAGCCCTCAGAGATGCCAGGTACCCTGGGAAAGAACAGACTTTGGAGGCAGTCTTGAGATTACATTCTGGTCCCTTCACTTACCCACTGGTCCCCAGTTCTTCCATCTGCTATGTGGGTTAATAATTTCTACCCTCAAGAATATTATGAAGATTGGATGACCTAATGTACATGAAACCACTTGCCATGATGCATCACACCTGGCAGCAGGTGTTCAACACATTTGTTTCCTTTCTTTAGTAAGTCCCTGTCTTTCTGACATCTCAGCCTAAAGACAATTCTAATAAAGCTCTAGCTTTTTCCTAGGAACATTCTCCAGCTGGGATACAAAGACAGCTGTGGCCTCTGCTCACATGTGCCTGCCCCCTGCTATTTCTAGCTCCTCTCTCATCAAGGTCCTTTCCTTTCTCCAAGGTAGCTAGGATACAGACTTGTTAGGCCTGGCACTCAATTCCCTGAGGTGGCTAAAGCAGGTGGACACATGGGGAAGCCAAAAAGGAAAGAGTCAATAGGAAAAAATTTATCCTGAGAATGGGGACAGGGCTTCTGCCCCTGGGACCTTTCATGGGTCCAAAATTTGAGGATAAATTTTTATTTGTCAGATTCATTGTAGCACCTGGCCTGCATGGCTCAGTGGTTGAGCATTGACCTATGATGCTGGAGATCAAGGTTTCGATTCCTGGTCAGGACACATTCCCAGGGTTGCAGGCTCCATCCTCAGTAGGGGGCATGCAGGAGGCAGCCAATCAATGACTTTCATCATTGATGTTTCTATCTCTCTCTTGCCCTCTCCCTTCCTCTCTCTGAAATCAATAAAGATATATTTTTAAAAAAAATCATTGTAGCTTCCACCACTTCCAAAATTGCTCCCATTATTACCAAATCCATTACAGCCACCACCACTGCCACCCTATCTACCACCACCATGACTGCCGCTAAAGCCACCTCAAGCAGGTTCATCTGGCATAGAATATTAATTGGCAATAAAAAGAAATAAAGTACTGATACATACTATAACCTGGAATATGCTAACTGAAAAAAAGCCAGTCCCAAAGGATCACATATTGTACAATTCCACTTATAGGAAATGTTCAAAATAGGCAAGTCTATAGAGACAGAGAGTAGAATAGTGGTTGCCTAGGGCTGGGGGGAGTGGGGGAGAAATGGTTAGTGACTGCTAATGGGTAGAGGTTTCTTTTTGGGGTGATGAAAGTATTCTAAAATTGACTTTGGTCATGGTTGCTCAACTCTGCATATACTAAAAAGCACTGAACCATATACTTTAAATGAATGACTGGTATTTGAATTATATCTCAATAAAGCTGTTATAATAAACATTAATAATAAGACCTGTATTACCACATGGCTTCTCAGGGACTCAGTGCCTCATTCAGTCATTCATTCATTAAGTATTTATGAAATCCAACCATGTGCCAGCCACCATTCTTCTCACTGAGGATACAGTGGTTTCCGGCCTTCACAAGGCTAACATTCGAATAAAGGGAGGCAGAATATAAACAAATAGATTGTAGAGAGATCATCTCAGATAGTGGCACCGGCTGCAAACAAATGAAATGGGTGTTTTAAGATAGAAAGTGACTGGGTCGAAGGGTCGAAGGGGGACGTTAGCTACTTTAAATAGTGTTGCCAAGCAAAGCTTGTTTGAGGTGGTGGCCTTTAATTGAGTCAGTCAGTAAGTCAGTCATTCACTCATTCATTCATGCAAACATCCTTTGTGCTTCTACAGACACTGTGATAAGAACTCATTCCATTGCCAACTCAGCTTCAACCAGTGCTTTTTCTGACTGACTACTGTTTCCTTGCTCAAGTCAGTGCCTATCTGCTTTGTGAAAAGTCTTCGTGGCATCTTTCCCTTCCTCTGTCTGTGGGAGGGAGGGGGTAGCAAAAATTGTTTCCCATTGGGACAGTGAAGTACAAATCATTCAACAGTTAGAGAGAAAACCGGAATATACAACAAATATTTTCTCAAAGAGGGTGCCACAGACTAAACACACTGGTTTTGTTCAAGCCCCTGAGAATTTCCCTATATCTTACATAAACCTGGTTGACAAATGAGAAATGGAGCCCCAGAGAGTGAAACCAATAGTTGGTTAGGCCGTGGTCCCAGTTCAACAATTCCAGTGGGCCCTGGGGTCCAGACTTGGGTGGTGCAGAACAGTTCTTTGAGTTTCTTTATGAGCTCATGGCTTTCCCTATGAGGACTCTAATCCCAGTCCAGTGATCAGATAGCACTAGGTGGCTCGGAGACCCGTGACTCCTAAGGGCTCACCACCAATTTGAATGCCACCCAAAGTGGGTATATCTGAGCTTAAGTACAGCAAGCAGCCCCTATGCCAGGATCTGAGGGAGAGACACAAAAGGCAGACTGACTTCAGGAGACAATGGGAAGAATACATTGCTCAAATTCTGGTCCTGGTTCTGCCACCGACCTAACCTGTATGTTACTTAAGTCTCATCACTTTTGTGGATCTTAGTTTCTCCGTTTGTGAAGTGAGGGGGTCAGACCAATTCTGGGATGACTAAGACCAGAACTACATTCAACCACACGTAGTCCTGTCATGGTGGACGCCACTAATTGATCATGGTGCTCTTGAGAATCAGCCTCAGAGTCCTTCTCAACACAGTATTCTAATCATATACACCAATGGATCAGTGTTGGCACATAGCTTAGCAGCTACTAGCTATGTGCCTGATCTGGGTTGCTTCTAAAGGGCCGGTCCAGCTCTGATATTCTGATGCGTTTGAGCCTCTAGGTTTGCAATCACAGCAGGAGGCCAGTATGGGAGTGGTAGGAAAGGAACACAGGCTTCAGAATCAGAGAGTCCTGGGTTTGAGTCCCAGCAGTTCCACTTACTAGTTATGCAATCTTGGGTGAGTTCTCTTTGAAAACAAGATCAGAGTTCCTGACACATAAGGGGTTGTACAAATTAAACTAGGTAATATTGCCCGGCAGGCATGGCTCAACGGTTGAGCATCAATCTAGGATCCAGGAGATCGTGGTTCAATTACCGGTCAGGGCACATGCCCAGGTTGCGGGCTCGATCCCCGTAGGGGGCGTGCAGGAGGCAGCCGATCAATGACTCTCATCATTGATGTTTCTATCTCTCTCTCCCTCTCCCTTCTTCTCTCTGAAATCAATAAGTAAAACATTTAAATTAGGTAATACTTACAAGGTACCTATTGCTTGCACATGGAACATAGACACACCCAGCAAATGTGTACACCAAGGGACTGGTCTTCTATCCTGCTAGTGCTATCCTCTCCTTCCCACACAGCAGAGAAGCCCTCACAAGTCTTCTGACTGGTGCTGCCTAGAGTCCCCTCCTCCACAGGCTGTCTCTTCTGGCGATGTTAGATTGTTCTCCGCCCTTCCAAAGCTCCCTGGGGCCTGCTGTCACGCCAGGGAACTCAGAGCACACTTGGCAGTCTTTGGAGCACGAGAGGAGCTTGAGAGAACCGTCGGGGATTAGTGAAGTGTGGGCTTTCCCTCGGCGCGCGTGCTCAGCGGCTGCCTAAGGACAGCGGCACCAGGTGTGGGTGCAGGCGGGAACCTGGTACCGAGAAGCAGGGCTGTGGCTGGGCTGTTTTTCATCTCTCAGTGTAGGTACCAGGGGCCATTATGGGGAAAGCTGGTTTATAATTTCTCTAGACCCTAGATGGCAAATTCATGGCCCAAATATCACCGATTCCTCCACAAACACCACACCCCCTATCACTGTGCCGTTTGAGACCTGGGCTCTCTGGGAAGTAGACTGAGAGGTCTGCATGCAGGAAATTACTGGAGATACTTTCAGAACCAACAGCTATGGGAAGACAGGGAAGTAGGATGGGGCAGGGGAGAAAGTGAATTATGATGTAGGTGCAAAAAAGGTCATTACTGGGAGCTCAGGAGCTAGAATGACCTGGGGGAAATTGCCTCCTTTAGAACAGTTTCATCACTGTGGAAAGTTCTACTGGTCAGCATTGTCCTAGACCCACTACCCCATGCTGCCGCTTTATCCTCAACTTCAAAAGTTAGGGTACCCCCAAACACCTGTGTTTCCCTTAGCAACCCATCTGTCAGTGTGTGGTGATGGTGAACAATAATAATAAGGGATATGTAAATGTGGATGTTAATAGAAATATCTACCAAGTGCAAGCCCTTCTGGGCAACTAAGGACCCACATATGGATTCTTCTCCTCAAAGGTCAGTATTTGGTCCTAGCTGGTTTGGTTCAGTGGTTAGAGCATCGGCCCACGAACTGAAGGGTCCCTGGTTCAAGTCTGACCCAGGGCATGAACCTTGGTTGCAGGCTCGATCCCCCACCCTGGTTGGGGTACATGTAGGAGGTAACCAATCGATGTGTCTCTCTCACATCGATGTTTCTCTCTCTCTCTTCCTTCCACTCTCTCTGAAAAGCAATGAAAAAAAGATCCTCAGGTGAGGATTTAAAAAATGTCATTATTTGTAAGGTGAGATGTATAGTTTATATTTCACTTATTCATTCATCCGACAAACCTTTATTGCGTTCAGTCGAGAGCCAGGCACTGAGCTGGGTGCTGGGAATATCAAGATGAATTAGACATGGTCCTTGCCCTCAAGATGTTCGCAGTTCAGTGGGAGAAACACAAGGTTCCCTTAACCTTTAAAAACAAGACCACAAAGTAGCTACCATTATTATTCTTGTCTTGCAAATGCAGAAACAGAAGCAGAGAGAGGTTGAGAGAGCAGTCACTGGGAGGGCAGGACTGGTAAATGGAGCAAGACACTGAACCCCGGCCACAAGCAATCCTGTGCTGACTACCTACCCGCTTGCTTAATACCTTTCTGTAGGCTCAGCTGCTCCTTTGTGAATCTGAATAAAAGCCATAAATACTCTCTCAGGCACATAACTCTGTAATTTTAGGGTTCAAAAAGCCTCAGATATTTGCCAGAGAACCTCTGAAAGGTCATCTCAACTCAGCCCAGACACTCTACCTCTTAATTTCCTACAACATCTCCAGCAGTGGCCTTCAGTCTTGCTTGACCATCTCTAAAAGTGGGAGCTTCCTACCTCCCCAGGCAGCTCATTCTTCAAACAGCAAGACTCAATAGAGACTTTTTCCCTCTCGTGAGACGCCTGCTCTCAGAGGCACTGCACAGAGCCTGAAGCCTCAGAGAACAAGTCAGCTCTCAGCTCCCAGACAGTTCTTCAGATGACAGCCCTTGCGCGGTCCAGCCCATCCCATCCCTCCTTCCTGGAAGGCTTCTGGAAGGGAGGGGCCCAGACCTCTCATCCTCTGCTGTCTCCTCAGCACAGGCTCCTTCTTAAAGTGAGAGGCACCGAGACTAGGGCCATGCTGCTTCAGAAAGGATGTCTTCGTCTCTGCTGAGGGCAGGTGTTGCTGGAGAGAGCCTCAAGCATCCTCCCCATCCAAGTAGTGCAGGTGAGAATACCTGAGACTGGACTGTACCTTTCTGGGCCCATATGAATCCTTCTGCAAAACTAGGGGGGTTGATTAGATTGGGGTTGTAAACCCAAATGCTCACTGGGGCCAAGCTAATGATAGAAACATCGAGGACTATTCATTTCTTCTACGAAGAGGTAGGTTCTCTTCTGATTTCCTTAAAACATGCCACCCTCTCAGGCTCTCATTCCCGATTTCTGAAGGCACCATAGAGGCAAACTATCTAAAGTAATAAAAACAACAATGCCAAGGGTGAAGGAAAATGGCAACTGGCACTTGCTCTCGGTGGGAGGGACAAGGGGGGAGTGCAACCCACTCCCTGTCCACAGGAGCAGCTGTGGGATGCCTCCTCTTTGTCTGCTCGGCATCACAATTGGTGCCATGTGGACATACAAGCCCGGTGTTAAGAGATCTTCCAAGCTTTCTAAAGAAGTTGGACATATGCATTTTTATGTGAAATCTCCCAGTTTTTAAAATGTTGGCTCAAATTTTTCTTAAACCGTGGGAGGGCCAAATACAACATGTTCTGAGCAGTGAGCTGCCAGTCTGCAATCTCTGGAGGAGGTATTTTTAAAGCTCTCTTTCTACTGGAACGTTCTGTGGATGGAGAAGTAAAACGGAAAGGAGAACAGGAAGGAAGGAAGGATGGCAGGAACCGCAGGGAAACCTCTCTGAGTCCTGGCTCAGCCTCTGCTGAGCCTCTGAGCTTCTGCAGTTTCAGCAGAAGGTGGTGGAGAGGGAAAGGCCTGGCTTTTTCATGCTGTAAGGCTTTGTTTGGGTTAACCATTCTTTCCTCCAGCTTCTAGCTTTCACTTGGGAGAAACACAATGGCCCCAGGCCTCAGCAGTGTGTGAGCAGGTCTGAACAGAATGCTCTGGTTTGTGGCTGGAGAGGCGGGGCCCTGGCTCCCAGGGCTGGTGGAGGGAGAGGAGGGAAAGGAACGCTCAGCATCCTAGGCCAGAGGAGGGCTCTGAGCCCCAGCCTCAGACTTGGCTGCTCCCTGCTCCCTGGCTTGCTTTTAGTTCCCCAAGAGCCCCGGATGTATTTCTGACTGGGCCTCTGTATCAAGGAGGGAGTGTATAGCCCATGGACAATGTGGCTGACCGCCAGCCTGGCAGATGGCCAGAGCCCAGAGCTCACTGGGAAGGAACATAAACAGGGTCCCTCGTGGGCAGCTGTGACCCAGAATCTTCCAGCAGAAGAGCAGTGAGGAGAGAGAGGGAACACCAGGGAGACCCTGGCCAGGATCCCTCAGGCTGCCCAGGACTCAGGCATTAGTCGGGGACATGATGGGCCTCCTCAGTGCACCAGGCAAACAGCTACCACATAAAGGGCTGCATGAGCCCACTTCTAAGGAATCTTTCTGTTCCAAACTCCTGAGGCTGTGATCACACAACTCTATGATTCAGCTTTTCTCGTACTGTAGATGGCTCTCTGTATAAAGGACATCTGTGGTTTTTCCCTTGCCTGGAATCCACTGCGCTCCTTCTGTTAGCAGCGCCCTAGTTATCCTTCTGGAAACCACCCTCCTCCACTCTCAGTCCACGCAGTTTGGGTGAGGCTCACCTGACCTTTCTACCCTCCTGGCTCCAGGGTGGGTACATCAGCCAGTTTCTGCCCCTGCTGGGTCCAATGAGACCAAACCCAAGGAATTTTGCTAGAACTCTTGGGAAAAGAGAAATTGCCAGCAATTGGCTTGATGTACATCTGGAGGGGCTGGAGACCATCTGGCCATGTTATGGGAGGAGCCATCACAGAAGAAGACAACATGGAAAGGGAGGGAGAGAGAGGGGAACAGATTGACCCGTTAACTGATGTGTATGAGAGAGAGAGGCCTGAAATTTGGCAAAATGCATTGAGCCCCTGGATCCAGCTTTAACTGATGAAGTGTTAAATCCCTGGACTTTCGGTGAAGGGGTCAGAATATGCCACATTGGCATAAAAATTATTTTAAGCAGAAGGCATTTGAGTTCCTGATATCTCCTATCTGCCTAAAAACATAGAGCACCAAAAGAACTCAACTGTCATAAATGCCCTCCCTGGGGAACAACCTGGGAAGATTGACTAGAGACTAGAATCACCAGCCTAGACAGATATTGCCATAAAACTATCATATCTCCCATCTCTTCTAAGGGCCCAATTAGCTTTCATAAAAGTCATTTGTTTTCCTTTAAATGCCCTTCTCCCTCCTCCCCTTCCCCTTTTAAGATGGTATATAAACCCCCAATTCTAACCACCTTATTGAGTCATATTTTTTCTGTAAACTCCTGTATGAATGTAATTAAATTTGTCCTTTTTGTTGCTAATCTGCAGGCCCCGAATTAACAGAACCTGAGAGAGCAGAGGAAAAGCTTCTCCTCCCTGACCTCAGTTATATAAGTAAAAAAATTCCCCTTCTGACATCAGCTTCCATGACTCCAATATTCCACATAAGTCTTTGATTTATTGTATAATTTACCTAAGAACTAAACTCTACTTTACTTTTTATAAGGCATAGAGAAGCCAGCAATGACCTGGGCCTCTGAAATCAGAGGGATTTGCCCATGTAGCCTCAAGGATCCTGGCTGTATTCCTGCCCTGTCTGCATCCACAACATACACCCTAAGCAGTCTTGGTTGCTGTCTTAGCCTGCAAAACAGAATGTCCCAGGTCCCAGTGGTGCCCTTCATTCATTCATTTGTTAATTGCACACACATTTATGGAGCACCAACTGTGTTCAGAAACGTCAATGACGAGAGTCATTGATCGGCTGCAGCCCGTAACCCAGGCATGTGCCCTGACCGGGAATCGAACCCCAATCTCCTGGATCCTAGGTCGACGCTCAACCCCTGAGCCACGCTCGGCTGGGCAGAAATGAAGTTCTTGTCCTCAGAGATCTTAAGATTTGGTGAGGAAGAGACCAGTGAAAAGAATTTTACTAGAATGTGGTTATGCTCTGCTAGAAAAGGGGGCCTCTAGACCAGGGGAGAACAGGTATGTCATACAAGCTTCCTAAGGGAAGTGACCCCCTGAGCTGGAGTCCACGAAATGAGGAGTCAGCCAGAAAGAGAGTAGAGGAAATGCTGTCCATGCAGGCAAAAGGAGACACAAACACCAGGCGATGGGAGAGGCTGTGGCCTGTCAGAGGAAGCGGCTGGGGAGAGGTGCAGGGACCCTCATCAGGGAACAGGGTGGCTGGGCCATGTTTGACAAGCTGGCTTTGAGGAGGACTGCTTCTCGTGTGTACAAAAACACAAATAGCAAGCAACACAGCTCAGCCCTGAACCCGAGGCCAGGGAAAAGCCTGACTCATGCTCACAGAGGAGAAAACGAGCTGGAGGATCCCCAGCCAGGGTCCTCAGTCAAGGGGGTATGGCAGAGCCCTTGAGCACAATATACTGGTGAGCTCCCTACCCACAGAGAAACCTTGGACCTTCCTATTGGAGATGACTGTAGGACAGTGAATCCAGGGCGCAGGGAAAAGTCTTCTATCTTCTCTCCCACTCCTGGTTCCTCCTGGATTCCCCCCTTCCCCGTGTGTGTCCTTGAGCTCTGCAGGGCCAGTGAGAACAGGCACTACCATGGATAAAGTAGGTACTTTTGGAGTCAGGCAATCCTGGGTCCTAATCCTGGCTGGGCCATTAAGTGTGACCTTCTTAATGGTCAACCTCCATCGGCCTCCTCCTCTGCAAAAGGAAGCCAATATTAGCACAGGTTAAATAAAGTAATGCATATATGTTGACAGAGTCATGAATTCATTCCTTTCCTCTTTCTTTTTATATTGTCTGCATAGCATTCCTTTCTTTGCGATCCACACCATTCTATGTGCTCTGTTGAGACTTTCAGTCACAGGGCCTGGGCCTCTTCCTGGCCACAGGGATGGGACACTGAACATGCCCAGACAATCATGATATCCCCTTCTTGGCAACAGCAATTGGTCTCTAGGATGAGCTCAAGACTCCAACAGGTCAACCAGAGTCTGCCTTGGGAAAGGCTCTCTCCTCCCTGGAGTAACTGAGCTGGAAAAACACGAGTCTGAGATGAGCCTGTCCATCTGAGGATGCAGTCATTTCTTACAAGGAAATAGAACCAAGATGATGATGGTGATGATGATGATGATGAAGATATCATCATGCATTGCTTGAAGCCAAATCCATTCCTGGACTTCCTAGTTCCATGAGCTAAATCATTAGCATTTTCCCCAGGCCAATTAGTTGGGTTTCCTTTACAGGCAGCTATAGGAATCTTAAGTCGCTTGGCTTGTAAAGCTCTGAGCACAGTATGTGCCACCACAGGAAGAGCTCAATGAATGATGGGTCCAATGCAGAGGGTGAACATGGTCTTATGCTCCTTCCCCCACCATCATTTTCTCTCCCAGGAAACACTCTCACCCCCTTCGTTCCAACCCGGGGAGCAGCCTGCTGGCTGCCTTGGCTTCCCATTTGCAAGAATGGGCTGGATGGGGGATAAGGAATGTGGTGATGGACAGGCCAAAGCACTCAGTTCCTCCAGCCAGCATGGAAGCTGCAGCAGCCCCACCAAGGTCCCCAGCCTGCCCGCTGAATGTCACTTGCGTTGGCTGCAAGGTAGAGCAGACATAAACTGGAGTCCCACGACAGAGCCTGAATCCCATCGTTACAGCTGAGTGACTCCGGTCACTTTATGTTTCTGGGTTTCCATCTCCTTGTCCATAAAGCCAGGATACTAACAGCCCCTGTTTTTCAGAGGAGTTGCAAAAATTAAGTGGGAAAACATAAACCTAATATTAATATTGTGCTTAATATGTTCTGGGCATTATTCAAAGCACTTTACAAACTATTAGTCCAATTAACTTTCCCAATAAGCCAAGGAGGTAGGTGCGGTGCCCTTATTCCGCCTTTACAGACTGAAGAACTGAAGCACAGAGAGGTTAGTAAGTGGCCCAGGGTCTTAAGATAGTAAGTGGTAGTGCTGGGATTTGCATCCAGGCATTCCCACCTGAGTCCACATTGTCACCCACATCAGTGTGGTCCAGGCAGGAACTCAAAACCTACACCAGAGAGAAAGAATTTACTGTGGGCAACTAGCCAGAGAGGCGCCAGAAGAGATGAAAACCAGGGAAAGGGGGTGAAACCTAGAGATTAACAACTGTAGAAAGTCACTATTTCCTCAGGGCTGAAGGGATAATGGAAGCGATGATGTGACTGCTGTCTGAGAGCCATGGCCACCTGGTGAGAGCTAGGACACTGGAGGAAGGGGTAGAGAAGAGGCCATCCTGCCAGAGACTGCAGAATTGTTGGGGTGTGTGTGGGGGTGGTGATGGTAGTGGTGGTGGTGGCAGTGGTGAGACTGCAGAATTGTTGGTGTGTGTGTGTGTGTGTGTGTGTGTGGTGAGACTGCAGAATTGTTGGTGTGGGGGGGTTGGGGGGGCTACATCCTGTCTTCTCCCCACCCCATCTCTAATCTGTCAGTACCTCCCATTGGCCAAACTTAATAAGAGCCAGTGGGCAAGGGAGTCTGGGAAATGTAGTTCAGCTCCCTAGATGCTGAGCCCAGTGGGGGAAGGGTAGGGAGTAGATCTAAAGGCAAAAAGTACATGACCTGCACACCCACAGTGCTATACAGTCTCCTCATCAAAATGCAGGGCACACAGGGGCAATTGTGCTATAAATGGAAATGGAAGACACACACAACAAGGCCAGGATTTAGGTCCCTGATTCCTGGTTCAATGTGTGTCCAGCACAGGAGTAGAACCCAGCAGCTATGGGCATCCTGTGATACCTGAAAACCAGGGAAGGGCAACTGGGGCTCCTGATGGTGCCTCCTCCTCTTGGTCTTTGCACATCTGGAAGCTTCTACAGATAGCTTAGCCCAGCTTGGTGCAGATCTGCCACAAGAAGCAAGCTCTGTTTTTCTCTCTAAAGTGAGTAGGAACAGCCTGAAGCTCCCCAGCAACTGCTTTGGGGTCTGAGAGAAACAGATGCAGATGCTGCTAAAAATCAGAAGGCAAATAAGTGGGATGAGGTGTCCCCTAGTTCCCCGCATCTTCTTTTCACAAAGGCTATCATCTCATCTGGGTCCCTGCAGAGTTCCCTTAATCTCCTCTACCCTGCAGGCCCCAATATGACCTCGGTGAGCAACTGGGAAGCAGCTGCCTCCTGCTGCTCTGGAAGCAGGCAGGATCCCACAGGTGACGGCATGAGCAAGGGCTAGATCCAGGCCAGAGCACAAGAGAAGACGTGGAGTCTGAGCCTGTCCTGCCAGGATGTAGTAGAGATTGTCTTGGGAAACCTTCCCTTTGATCCCAAATTCTGCCTCTAGGAATTTATCACACAGATAATCTTACACAAGTGCATAAATATTTCCGGACAGGGATATTCACTGCAGTATGCGCTGCAATTAGCAGAAGACTAACTGGAAAAACAAAACAAGTGGGCAATAGGAGGTTATTTGACTAAACAAATTATGGTGTATTTGAACAGTGGAATACTCTGTGCTCTTACAAGGAATGAGACCCATCTGTATGTGCTGAAACAAGCTGATCTTCAAGATAAATAAAGTGAAAAATGTAAGGGACAGAACAGTGTGTCCGGTATGCTCACATTTTGGGGGGGAAAGTGATGTTTTATGCATATTACACAAGCATCTCTTGCTATCCAAATCTATTTTGTTTCTGAGTTCCGATAGCGAGGGTTCAGAAAGTAAGAGATGCTACATTTATTGAAATCTTTGACTCCTGCATTTCAGAGAGCAAATAACAAGAGTTTAGTAGCAAATAGTTCATCCAAGAGGCTATCGGAATCCATTTTTTCTGATGCTGGAATAGTGTGGGGATAACCTGAGTAAGAGGGTAGTGATACCTGTATATGTGAAACTCTCACCCCATGTATGTGTGGACTCCCTCTGGGAAGATACACAGGAAATTGATTAGGAGTGGTTGCTGCCAGGAGGATAATTCAGCTCCAGGGGAATGGAGTGGAAAGGAGACACTTTTCAGTTTACCTATATGTTTTGGTGGTTTTAAAACACGGTCCCAGCCAGGCTTGCCTGGCTCAGTGGTTGAGCATTGACCTATGAACCAGGAAGTCAGGGTTCGATTCCTGGTCAGGCCACATGCCTGGGTTGTGATCCCCAGTAGGGGGTGTGCAGGAGGCAGCCAATCAATGACTTTCTCTCATCATTGATGTTTCTCTCTCCCTCTCCCTTCCCCTCTCTGAAATCAATAAAAACATATTTAAAAAATAAATAAATAAATAAATAAATAAATAAATAAATAAATAAATAAAATAAAGCATGGCCTCAAATTCTTTGAGAGGTGGGGTCTATGTCCCCTCCTGATTGATCTGAGCAGGTTTGCATGTGCTTAGACCACTAAAGAATGGTGCAAGTGACATTATGTGACCTTTAAGTCTAAGTCATAAAAGGTCTTGCAGCTACAGTTACATCTTGCTTCTTGGATTGCTTGCTCTGCGGACACTCTCTCAGATCCCAGCCACCATGCTGGGAGAAGCCCAAGCCACACCAGGGACCCCACCCATGTAGGCACTGTGGTCTTTGGTCCCATCTGCGCTACAGCTGACAGCTAATGTCATATATCAGCCATGTGAGTGAGCCTTCTTGGAATTTCAGCCCCAGTCAAACATGCAAATGACTCTACCTTCAGCTGTCATCTGACCACAACACCAGGTGCCCCAGGTGAGGACCACCTATATGAACAAAGTCAACACAGAAACCTGAAAGAGACAATAACACATTGTTGTTTTAAGCCATTAAGTTTTGGGGTAATTTTGTGTGTGTGCATATGTGGGTGTGAATATTAAGTGGAAAAAATATATTATCACATGTATTACCTAGCCAAAATTAAGAGTACCTTCCTTGATGGTGCTAAATGTGTAATGTGCAATATCTACTTTATTCATCACACGGTGCACGGACATTATGTCCATTTCACAGGTGAGAAAACTGAAGCTCTGAAGGGTTCTTTGGTTACTTACCCAAGGTCACAGAGCTCTTAAGAGGCAGCCCTGGAGTATGAAACCAGGAGGTCTCTCAGTCGCAGGCTAACTGGCACTCCTGGGACCCACTCTCATTCCTTAATCACTGTGGGCCTCAGTTTCCCCAGTGAGGGGTTTGGAACAAGTGACGTGGAAAACTCAAAGCCTGTGCAGCAACATGGAGGGCCGAGGCGGGTGTGGTGGGCTCTGTCTGGAGCAGCCTCAGCTCAGCTCTGGGAAAGCCAGCTCAGAATCGCCAGATCTTCGTATTTTTAAAGAGAAGCCAGAAATCAGATTTTTATGTGCAATCTATTCCTGTTCTAATGTTGGCAACTAATTCTTTTCTTTCTTTTTTTTCCTACACTTGATCTTAGCCAAAAGGCCGAGAAGCGATCTTTTTTTTTCCTCCCCCCCCCCCCCCCCCAAGACTGAGAAGCAAAACAAAAGCAGCCAATTTGCCTCTCTGGACTAGAAGATCTCTAAGGAGGCTTTGGCTCAGACATCTCGACTTCCAGTAGAACCTCTCTGGGGGCACAGCTCACATTCCAGTCCCAAGAGGCTCAGATCTGAGAGAGGAGAGGCAGTGTGAGGATGAATGCCCAGCCTCTCCTGCTACCGGCCCTGCCGGCAGTGGCGGGGAGGCAGGGGTGCTGGGAAGCCAGGCCACGGGGAGCTGAGCACTGCAGGAGGGCTGCTGAGCTAGTGATGAATCAGCTGCCATGAGCTGTCGGCCTTCCCAGAGCTGTCAGGCTGTTCCCTGGGGCTGCGGGAGCAGCCCGGGCACCAGGGGAGGCTGAATTTCCCTTGCAGTGGGAAAACACCCCCGCCCACACCAGCCATTGTCTCCACTTCTCCTCACCCCACTGCTTTTCCAGTGGGAACCCTGCCCCTGCCTCCTCCCTTCAATCGACCCTCCTTATGTGGAGGGGGCATCGATCCAGTCACTGCTGTCTTTCTGGGCCTTCCCTCCACCCCCAGTGTCTTCGATTCCCTCCTGAGCCTGGGTCTGTTCCATCTTAGCTGACTTGTCTTCCTCTGAGACATGGCCTGACAGAGTTCATGGTGTGATTGATGAGCTTAGAAGCTCTGGCTGGCAAGCGGTGGGCAGCCAGCCAGAGACATGCTCTCACCAGACAGCAGAGCCCCCCGGGGGAAAGCCCACAGCTACCAGGATGCTCCCTGGGGTCCCCCCACTGCCCATGTGGGCTGACCTGGTGGCACTCTGGGTAGAGCCGATAACCACATAGGCCATTAGTACAGTACCTGGCACACAACGGTCCCTTTGTCAATAAGAATGCTCCCTTCTTTCCCACTTCACAACAGACACACAAGGAGGTGAAGACGGTGAACTTTTTAAAGCTGGGAATGTCTGTCATTCAGCCATGACACTCAGTGCAGGTGTTTATAATCTGTGCATCCATCCATTCATTCATTCATGCAAAATGAGGGTTGGCTGTGGGGATCAGCACTTTGCTATAATTGCTAGTGTGATCTTAGGGGAGGAAGGCAGGCTGGTTTAAATCCAGGCTTTCATGGCTGTCTAGCTGGGTGACCTTGGGCAGGTCACGTCACCTCTCTACGCTGCAGCTTCGCTCTTAGGGTTGCCACTGTGAGATTCATTCAGATAATACATGTAAGTACTTAGATAATACATGCTACTAACAAGGAAACTGAGGTCCAGAGAGGGGAATGGATTTGTGCAAGCTCACACAGCAAGTCAGTAGCAGAGCTGGGATGAGAGCCCTGATGTCCTGACTGATGGTTCAGTGCCTCTCCCACCCTGTCCCCACTTCTGTCAATCCACCTCCTTCCCTGCCCAGCCTTCTGCCTTTGAAGATGTCAGCAACCAGCAGATTGGAGCTGACAGGAAATCCCCAGGTGCCTTTTACCAGGGTGAAGGCATTGAGTTGGGGGGGAGGGCAGATGGGCGACCCATTAGGGAGCTAACACTGAGTTCCTGTCAGTTCCATTACTGTCTCTGATTAACCCATTAGCACCCACTGGAAGCAGGAAGCACAGGGACCCCCAAAGGGATGAGTCAGGAAGGAAGTCGGCTCTGACGAGGCCTGAGGGAGAAGAGTTGGAGAGACAGAAAAGGAGTCTCTCCTCTCTCCTTGGAAAGTGGGCTTCCTTAGAGAAGGTGGCAGGTAGGTCAGGGATGACAAAGAGCAGGCAGGACTCAGAGGAGGGTGATTCGGAGCTCAGTGGAGCCCCTGAGCTGACCCTTTGAACAGATGTGACAAGTGAACAGCAGAGAAAAGGAATTCATCTCTGAGTCACTCAGGGAACCCAGGGTTCCTGCCCATCAGACCACTTTACGGACTCAAGTGTGTTTCAGGAGCTATGGCTAAAAATACAGCCAACTATACTGGGTACTGCTAACGGCTTTACATGCATTACCTTACGTTTTCTTTTGTTCTATTTTATTTTTACATTAAGTCTGTATACTGGCTTGTGTGATAGAGGAAAGAGCACTGGAACAGGTAGGACTCTCCCTATGGCTACAGCTCAGATTGTTCCAGACAGTTTTAATCCTCTGCACAGAGTGTTGCTTGCAATGCATTATCTTATTTTCAAGGCAACCCTGGGAGGTAGGTACTATAACCCGAATTTACATAGCAAAACTGAGGTTCAGAGTGGTTGAGTAATTTGCCCAAAATCACACAGATAAATGCCTGGAGGCTGGCTTGGTGGAGTTTCCAAAGATAAGGAAGGTTTTGGTGATAGAAGAGTCAAGATTTGGACCCAGGCAGCCTGGTCACCAAATCTTTATCTTTGTCATCCCGTCATCCTGCTGAGCAGCAAAACCAGGCAGAACCCCTATTTGATAAATGCGTACTTCCTACAGATGTATTTCCTACAGAGTCCTTCGCATAGGTCATGCTCTATATTTTATCCACTTGAAGACGATATAGTCATCCTATTTTACAGGTGGAAAACCCAGGACCCAGTGAGTCCAAGTAACCCACCTAATGTCTCACATAAAATGTTGTCAGAAATAAGATGCCAACCCTTGTTTATCTCACTCCAAAACCAAGGCTCTCAACCATTCCACTGTGAGTATAAGGACCCCATGCTATGACAACTATGTAACATGCCTACCTCTATGCTTGGCATCCAAACTGACCTTCCTTCTTGTCCATCTATTCATTCACTAATTCCACAGATAGAATACTGAGTGCCTGCCGTGTCTGCCAGGCCCTTGCTTACAAGACTGTAGGACCTTCGCACCCCTGCAGTTTATGTTCTACTTGGGGGCCAAGACAGAAAGACAAGCAATTCTAATAGGGTAGGGATGAGCATGACCTAGTTCTAGGGGGCAGAGAAGGCCAAGCTGAGTCTTATAAGCCAAAGAAGCATCGCCCAGAGGTGTGAGAGAGTTCCAATTCCAGTGTGGGGGAGGAACAAACTCTCTTCTACCCTCAAGGTTCTTCTGGAGGGTCTGATAATCCAACAGACATGAGATAGATTAGCAAGAGAAAATAACCATGTTTAATATATACATACATTTGGGAACCCTGCATACATGAGAGAGTCAGAGACCCCACATGCACGAGAAGTTCAGAGACAGAAGGGGACATGGGCATACAAGACTTTCTGAGCTAGGAATGAGGTAAGGTGACTCAGGGGCTTCAAAGGGCCATTGCTGGCTGATAAGAAGAGCAGATACTTAGTAAACAGAAGTTTGCCCTGCCCTATAGGTGGGCCAAAAATGTTATCCTGTTATCCCTGGTAATTTCTTATTATGGGCAAAGCCTCTAATTCAAATTCTTCTAGGTGGTTAAAGGGAGGGGCAGAAGTTTCTCCTGAGCCTGAAGCTAAAATTACCCTTAGCTCCAAACAATCCACATACCGCAGAAGCACATCTTGGGGTGAATAGTTCTGAACCCCAACACCAGCCATCGATGGAGAGAAGCAGAGGCAGAACTGGAGAGTCAAGAAATGGTTGGAGCATGGACTTCATCCCTGATCTGAGGCCACGGGGAACCACTGCAGGAAAAGATTTGCATTTAGAAAGCAGAAAGGATGGGGGTAAATGCCTGGAGGCTGGCTTGGTGGAGTTTCCAAAGATAAGGAAGGTTTTGGTGATTGATTAGATCTGGGAGTGAGGGGCTAGAAAAAAAGGCAAATGGCCAGGCGGGGGTTGGGGGAATGAAGAGCCAGGGAAGAGAAGTCCCGGGAAGAGAGACAAGTTCCCTTGAGCTGTTGAGTGTAGGATGCCTAAGGGGCACCCGGGGGGTTCTGTCCAGAGTGTGGCTGGACTTCCTGGCTTGGATTTTAGGTCTTACTGGTCTTAAGGTCCTGCAGAGAACGGACTTCAGTCCTTTTTACCCTGTGCCTCAGTTTCCTCACCTGGAAAATAGATAATAACATCACTGCATAGAGTTTTTATAAAGATTAAATGGATATAAAATATGTAATTAATGTATAAAGCACTTAAAGTACCAGGCACATGGGAATGCTTAATAAAGGTTAGTTGAATGACTATATGAATGGATGGTTCTTTGACTGTGGCTGATAGAAGTTATTTGGAAAAAGAGTTGTTTAAAAACCCAAGGACCTCTTCCTCCCTCTTCAATATTCAGGGCTGGGTTGGAGGGTAAGGGAGAAGTACAGTAACACAAATGTTACCTGGAAGGGATTGAGTGGGAGAGGGGATGGTGCCATTTTTCAATCTTACCCCCACTGTGGACACGCACGCACGCACAAACACACACACGCACACTTCTGCTGGGAATGCATACCAGCTACAACACGTAGAACAATGTCATTCAGACAGTGGCTTCATCTGTTGTCTGACTCATCCCACAACCATGCCGACTTATGTCAGTATTTTGCCGATGAGGAAACAGAGTAACTGGGCACATAGGCCCCAAATGTAGGAACCCTGTAGGACTCCTCCTTTCCTTGAACCCATGTCCAATATGCTGGCCAGTTGTTTTGATTAATCCTTGAAAATACAATCTGAATCTACCCATTTGGAGGAGGGGGGAGAGCCATAGCACCCGTTGTTTGGGGCTACAATGATTTTTTAGAAGTGCAGATCAGCCCGTGCCACACCCCTGCTTAGAATCTTGGAAGGCTTCCTAGTTGACTCGGAATAAAATCCAAAACCTTCCCCTGCCCACAGGGTTCTGTGCCACTCAGCCCATCTCTCCCTGGCCCCCTACTAGCCCTCATTCCCAGCATTCCAGCCTCAGTGGCTTTCTCAGTTCCTCCATCTCTCCAGGGTGCCATGTTTCCTGTCCTCACCTGAGCTTTGACACTTCCTGCAGGTCTTCACATGGGAGATGGCCCCGGTGACACATCGTCAGCAGGCTCCCATGGCCACCCCTACCTCCTCCTACCCTCTTATCACAAGCCTGTTTCATTCTCTTTCCAGCTGTCATCCTATCAGACATTCTGCCCACACTGTGTCTCCCCCAGTGGAATGCCAACTCCATTCCAGCAGGAACCTCGTTTGCTTGCTCTCTCCTAAATCCCCAGTGCTCAGCCCTGTCTGACACACAGTAGGTGCTCAACAAATATCTGATGAGCTAATGACTCATTGTGTCTGGATGAACTTGCAACACAACCATCCAGCAGACATTGAGCCCTACCATCTCCCTGGCCCTGTGCCAGCCAGTGGGGCAGCCACAGAGACATGCCAACTCTTGGGCTGAGCAACTCACAGGCCCCACAGGCAGAGACATGTGCACACACAGTAAAGCCAGACAAGGTACGGGTACCCAGGTTTTGCTGAAAGCTGCCTGGGATCAAAAGTAGCTGGAGAAAATGCTACATGCTTCTGAATCCTGTAAGAAACGTCAGTACTCTGTGTCCTGGAGCTGGGCCTCTCACCAGGGACGACCTCTGCCTGAAACACTGAACACTGCCCTCTACTGCACCCCCAACCCTCAGGCTTTCATTCATTCTTCAGACCCCAGTTTCCACATCACTTCCTCCAGGAAGCCTTCCCTGATTCCTCATGCCCCACCTTGATGGTATGTCTTTAGAAGAGTCCAGTCTTAGTGTTGGTGGCGGAAATATTAATTGTGCTCTGTTGACAGTGATTGTTAGCTATAGTTATAAGAAATATTAATCATGTTCTGTTAACTGTGATTGTTCTGTTCTAATTAGACAAAGCACTTTCTAACCTGGCTGGGAGTTGTACGTCCCGGACATGGGAGTTGACCTTGGAATGCGAGCCATTCTCCTTAACTGCCTATCATCAGGGAAAGATTAACAACCTTGTTGCAGAAACAAAGGAGTCCCGGAGGCGCCCCACCGATCTGCAAACCCCTAGCCCGTATTTGCATTTCCTGTGACCTGTACCCATTATGACCATTATACCCATTATTCCCATTCTTATTCCTTGTGTCCACTTCCACATGTGATCTGTCTTCTACCCAACTTAAGGAACTGGCTTATTGGGGGGTGGTTAAAGAAGATTTTATGTGGACGAATCCCTCTGCTCACCCATTTTGCTGGCAATAATGGAATAAAACGCTCACATACGATTCAACCTTGTCTGCTTCATTGGCTGAAGCAGCGACAGGCAGCCCAGCCCCACTGTGTCTGGTTTCACCAGCACTTATTATCACTTTGTATTGTCGGCCAGTTTCCCAGTCTGTGCCTCCACACCCCACCCATCCCAACTCCATAGTGCCATTTGTTCCAGGGAAGCAAAGACCTTGCTTGGCCAGTGCCCAGCACAAAGTAGGAGCTCAAGAAATATTTGTTTTCTGAGTGCATAAACACATGGGCAGAGGCTTTCCTGGGAAGGCAGAATTTCATCTTTTTGAGGCCAGGACAAGAGCCCCTCTGTATAGTCACAACCCATTCTTTGTGTTTGCAGCTGGCATTGCCGCCTCTTCCTCCAATAAGGGCTCTAGTGCCAAGTCCCAAACTGATTCTGTCTCTTTAATTTGTTTTCTTAGATAGGTTGATGATGATACATATTTCAGGAGTATAAACATGTACACACTGATGCATCTCTCTTTCTGTCATACCTCTCCCCTGGGCTGCCCTCCTCTTTGTGGTACATGCCCCAAGGGAAATTCATGCCTGCAGCCTGAGTCTCCAGGCCTCTGGAGCCATGGCACCCACTCCCTGCTGGAAGGGAGAGTATTGGCTCTGGCATTAGTGTCCTTGCTCTGCAGCTGGGTTGGGGCAAAGGCAATAATGGGGTGAAGGCAGAGGGGATGTGGGCCAGGATGATTCATCCCAGACTGGAAGATTTCCAGGCTCCAGGGCAGCTGGGGTACCCTCTGCAAAGAAAAAAGACAGTGCTGGCCATCCCACATTACAAGGTCTCTGCAGGCCCTCCTGGCTTGAATGAAGGGGGTTGGGGTATAGTAGGAGGGGTGGTTGGCTCAGGCTCTCAGGGGAAAGGATCTGGCTCCAGAATGGACCTGGAGAAGGGTCATCCTCATTTTGGCTCATTCTGCTAGTTATAGCTCCAAACCTTCCCCAAGAGTGTTGTAAAGACAGTAAAAATATCATCTGTAGTCTTTATCTGCCCAGACATATGAATCCAGGTAACATTAGGTTGAGGTAAAGGGCAGGAAGACCCAAAAGGGAACCTTGATGGAGCGCTGAGAAAGAAGCACAGCCGGTTCCCTAATTCCCAGAGGCTCTCCTGGGCTGGTGTGTAGAGGAACCTCAAGTCTTATTTTCAATGTGGCCTGACAGCTCCATTTTTGAGTCGTCACTCAGTTGCAAAGAGTGGGGAAGGGCAAGATATCTCCCAGTCAAATTCAATTTCCCATTTCCCATATTTTAGGACAGGGAAGGCTTTAGCACCCACCCCCTTCCCGCTCCAGACCTCATCCATTATTCATGGAACCTTGTCTGCTAAGATGTGCACATTCCTGCTCAAGAGGAAACCTTTTTGTCACCCTGCCCTCAAGGTACTCTGCCTTAGCCCTCTTAGCAACCCGAGGCGGCCCAAGGGAATGGCGTCCCTGTAGTTTGGCAGTGCACAACCTGTGCAGCCCTCCTCAGTGGCCCTGGCAGGGCGGAGAGACAGCCTTGGAGGCTCCAGAGGGAGGATGGGAGTGGGGGCTGGGGGGGATCTTGGACACTCTCCCACCCTGCTTCAACCTTAGGAAGTCCTACTTCATCTCCTACACAGTGGACTTCCCAGTAAGACTTCATTTGAAGTAAAATGTCCCATTGCTCACAACGTCACAGCCCATGAAATCCCTTCACTAGAGAGGAAGTGGTGAAGGTGTAGGCATTTAGTCTGAATCCCACCCTGGCCGGTGTGGCTCAGTTGGTTGAGGGTAATTGTGCCCAGGAGGCAACTGATAGATGTTTTCCTCATACATCCATGTTTCTCTCGCTCTAATAGATTTTTAAAAAATTGTTTCAAAATAAATAAATAAATGTAAATCAAATCATGCCATATTCATGCTCAAAGCCCTCCAGTGACCTCCCTGGTCCTCTTTATCAAATCTAATCCCTTGGCATGGACTTCAAGCAGTGTATGTGGTCCCCAACCCCCAACTTTTACCTGAAGATCCTCTGCCCACTATCCCCAGTCTTGTGTCTTTAGCATTAATGTGTCTGCACAGATGTTCCTTTATCAGATGGGACTTCTCTGCCCACCCTGTTTGAAAATTACTTCCTCAAACACTGGTACATCGTCCTATGGTGCAGTCTTCACAGCACTTCTGAACATTCAAATTACCTTGTTTCCTTGTTGTCTGTCTCTCCTTGCTGTAGTCTCAATTCCTAGAAGTCTATCATTAATTTCCACATCCTCAGGGCCCATGTGTCTGGCACATAGTAGGTGCTCAATAATCATTTATTGACTAGACAAAGGAGTGAACAGTTACATGGTCTCCAGAGCCCTTTCCACATTATGCTCTGTGTCTCATTATAAGCTCTGTGGCAAGGCTGGCTGGCAGAGGACATGGTGATGGGGAGGCAGGGGCTGACATGGACAGCTCTGTGAAGGTTCAAAGAGGTCATCTGGGGGCAAGTGCAAGGATGTCAGGGTCGGGAGGACACTTTCGGGATTTCTTATACCTCTCCTGTGACTCTAATGATGGACAGATCATGGTTTCAAGAGCCCTTTTCCTGCTTTCAACAGTCTCTTTGTGTCTCCTTGTTATTATTATTAAGCTGGCTTCCCTCCAAGAAAGGACACCCCTGGGAGTAGTGGCAGGCCCTAGAGATGATAGCGGGGAGAAAGGAACAGCCCATTGTCCCCTGGGCCCAGCCCTTCCTGTGCCTCCCCAGGCCAGGCTGCAGAACTCGCCAGCAGAGGGCGCTCCAGGTCACGCACCTGGCCTGGAAATCAGAGGAGGGCTGGGCGGGGCGGGCCTGGCCTGGCAGGTGGTCCTACCTGCTGGGATGGATACTGCTCTGTATCAGGCCTCAGTGAGCTTTCTCTGAACTCATTCATTCATTTACACACATTGATTCACTTTTCATATATTTGTTCACCACACGTGCTCTGGGATGGGAGCAGGGATTTAGGCAGAGACTCTACTTTCTGCTGTCTATGGTGGGTGGTGGGGGTGGGGGGACAAGGGGACAGATATTGTGAACATACCACTACCCAACGACGTCACTGCCATTCCTATAAGTGCCCTGAAGGAGAAGTGACAAGGCAGCATAGAAAAGGGGACCTGACCTAGCTTCCAGGGCTGGAAAGGCTTTTCTGAGGAAGTGACTTTTTCCCCACTTAATTCTTAAACAATTCCTTAAAATTTCTTATGGAGAATTCAAACACACACCAAGCAAGAGAGAATGTTATAATAAGCCCTAAGCGCCCATCACCCAGCTCCCACAATGCTCGGTGCGGCCATCCCGTTTCATGTCCGCCCTGTCCACTCCTCCACTTCACCTTTACCCAATTATTTTGAAACAAATCCCAGATACCTTAATATTTCACTTGTAAACACTTCAGTAGGAATTTTTTAAAAATAAGGACTCTTAAGAAAAATATCATCAAAACACCATTATCAGACCTAAACGCAAATGAACAAAACAAACTTCTTTTTTCTTTTTTAAATATGTCTTTATTGACTTCAGAGAGAGGGAGAGAGAGAGATAGAAACATCAATGATGAGAGAGTCATTGATCGGCTGCCTCCCGCACGTCCCCTATTGGGGATCGAGCCTGCAATCCTGGCATGTGCCCTGACCCAGAATTGAACCACGATCTCCTGGATCATAGACTGATGCTCAACCACTGCGCCACGCTGGCTGGGCAACTTTTTCTTAAGGGAAGAAGCAACATATCAGCTGAGAGCAGGCCAAGCAGAGGGAAGAGCCAGTGCAAAGGCCCGAGGCAGAGAGGGGCATGTGTATATTTGTGTACATATCCTGAAGGAATAAAGGGAAGGCCCGTGTGGCTGAAGCAAAGACAAGGGTGATGGGCAGCAACCAACCGTTCGGGGCTTTATGAGCTGCAGTCAGGAGCTTGGCTTTGATCTTTATTCTCATAGCCAGGAGTAGCCCCCGAATGGCTTCAATCGATGCTGAAAGATGATCTCATGGGCTGTGAGAAAAGTAATTCCAGCAAAATACCTGTGCCTCCCATTGACCCTGAACTGTGCTTTTCTTTGACAAGGTCATGTATTGTAGGTCGAGCAGTTATTTACCTCCTTCAACTGTCTCAACATCTGTGCTCCTGTTTGGTGACGGGGACTGAGTGTGGGCTCTGGAGTCAGGCAGACTGGAGTTCAAATCCCACCTCTGCGCTTTATAAAGGTGTGACTGTGGGGAAGTCTCTCTCCCTCTCCCAAGACCCTTTCCCTCATCTCTAAAATGACCCTCGGAGCCCTTGCCTCAGAGCTCACAGTGGGACCGAATGGAGTTCTGTAGAGAAGATGGACAGTGACAGCACAGCCATGTCTTTTCTGCCTGCTTCCCACCCCTGCCGGCATATTTTCCTTCCTGGCAGCTCCGTGGAGAGTGTAGCAGCAGCCAAGGGTTCAGGGCCTCCTGAGGCAGGAAGCCTCACCCTCTGTGCAGCCTTGAACTTCCTGCTCTCTCCGAAATCCTGTCCGGAGGTTTACTGCCCCTGGGGTGGGGCTAGGGTGGGGACGGTGGAAGGAGGGGGTGTAACAGATAAGCTTTCCCATTGGCTGTTTGGGGCTCCAGGCTCCTGGGGAATTAAAAAAAAAAAAGTGGAGGGTCTCCTCCACTGCCAGCACTGTGGCTGTGATAAGGGCTGAGTCTTCTGCTTGGCTTGGGACCCAAGGTCTCCCAGTCAAGAACAAGGTCCCAGTAATGATTAGATTGTTACCTTGGCCTGGGTTTTTGCTCTCAGTATATCTTCCCAAGAAGGCCACAGCAAGGGCAGGCCAACTCCATCAACTTTCCCAACTATGCACGCACGTGTGCACAAGACCCTGGCTCAGGTGGGCAGTCACACCTGTACACATCTCCTCATATGTATATGCACGCCCCTCCATACATACTTGCCCACCTGCATGTGAGTATATGCACATAAACAGGCACACATGTGTAAACTGACAAGCGCACACTTACATACACACCGCCACATACACATACCATACTCCCTTTTTTTTTTTTTTTAAATATATCTTTATTGATTTTAGAGAGAGGAAGGAAAGGGAGAGAGAGAGATAGAAACATCAATGATGAGAGAGTCATTGATCGGCTGCCTCCTGCACGCCCCCGACTGGGGATCGAGCCCGCAACTCGGGCATGTGCCCTGACCGGGAATCGAACCCCAATCCCTTGGATCCTAGGTCGATGCTTAACCGCTGAGTCACGCTTGGCCGGGCTACCATACTCCTTAATACACACATACAAACAAAAAGGCACACACTCAGACACACCCACCCTCATGCACAATACACACTCCTGCTGTGGCAGGTCATTTCCAAAGGCAGCTGGCTTGGGTCCCTTTCTTCTCTGCACTTGCACGCTGCTCCACCTATCAAAAGGTAAATTCTGTCTCCCTCCTCTTGAATATTTGTGGCAGAAGTTGCATTCTGAGATTTCTGAATCCAGGTTTTAAAAGGACTGGCAGCCTTTGCTTCCTCCTTGCTGGAAGTCAGCTGTCATGTAAAATGTCCAGCCATCCTGAGACCATGGTGCTGTGAGAAAGCCCAGACCAGTCATACACAGGGAGAGGGAGCCTTGCAGAGGAGCAGTGCCATGTCTCACATGCCAGGAAAGCCTTCGTGGACCTTCCAGCTCAGCTGAGCCTAGTGAGTGACCTCAGATGCCGCCACATGGAGCAGATGACCACTTAGACACACACCCTGCCCGAATTCCTGATCCACAGAATCCTGGGAAATGATACAACTTTGTTCTCTTAAGCCACTATGTTTTGGAATGGTTTGTTATACAATAATAGGTCATTGAAACAGCCATACATATTATATACTCACTGATGTTCATATATATACAAACTCATGTACACTTACAAGTAAGCACTCTTGCATGCCTGCACATAACTTTGCAGTAGGTACTACTGACTCTCTACCCAACACCCATTTCCACTTGTCTTCTTTTCTGACAGAACTCTGTCAGATGAAAGGCTGCTGTTATCTACAGCTCCAGGAGGGTGATCTTGGTTAGTCTAAACCAACCTTGGTAATCTCTGTCCCCTTAAAAGCTGAGAAAGCATACATCCTTGTACATATGCAGATAGAGGGATATATATCTATACTTTTTCACTCATGCATGCAATTCCTATGTACAACACCACAGACATAAGTGTACCTGGGCAAGGTGTATTTTTGTACAAGAGGCACAGAGACACCTATACTGGTCACATCACAGTCAACAATGAATTCAGCCATTCCTGCCCATGTCTGAACAGCCACAATACACATACCCCTCCAACACCCCCCCCACACACACACTCTGAGGGGCTGCTTGGCTGCATGCAGGTGAGAAGCTGCTGGCAGAGGCCAGACAGCACCTCACTGGGACTGATAGTTCTGCAGAGCAGACCAGGGCCCAGGAGGCAGGAGGTCGGTTAATTAATTCCGGGCTATGATAAGTTTGTTTCTGCCCTCGAGGGGGAAAGAAAACTTTCCTCACCTTCCACATTGAGACAAAGCCCAGTCTGTCCTCCAAGGAGCTCTTTTTGTTTTCCTTATAGGCAAACAATGGAATTGGACATTACATGAAAGTGTATTTTCACCATTTACACTGCTGGGCATTCTGGGTAGAGAGAAAAGCATGTGAGCAGGCAAGAAGGTGCCGAACAGGAGTGAGGGTAAAGGATCCGATGGTAATGAGCCTACAGCAGGGAGTGCGAGCGAGACAGAAAATGAGGCTGGGGAGGTGGGCAAGGCCACATCAGCCCCTGGGCTTACCTCCAAGCTCCCGCGGCCCATCCGCTCTTCCTGACACCTGGTGCCCAGTGACTTTGCCCTTAGGCCCTTAATCTTCCTTCCACAGGTTTTATCATACCTAAATCAAATTGATAAACAAGAGATAAGATAGCAATAAGCACACTTCCTTTCTGGCTTGTGCGTGAGGTTATTTGGGTTTTATTTGCTAATTGTCTCTTTCCATGACCCAGAGTTATTATCAAGGATATTCTTGTTCAATTAGCTTTTATTGATCTTTTGATATAAATTCACCTTTCAGCAATTTCTAAGTTTAATAAAAAACTATTTCCAAAATAGCACATATGGTATGATCCCACTGTGAATAACATGTTTGTATGCATACCTGTATGTGCATATAATAATGTCTGAAAGGATATATATACCAACTGTTAAACAATAGTTATAGCTGAGTGATAAAATTATAATTTAAAAAATTTTTATTTATTGATTGATTTTAGAGAGAGAGAGAAACATCTACTTGTTTCACTTATTCATGCATTTATTGATTGACTCTTGTATGTGCCCTGACAGGAGATGGAACCCACAACCTTGGTGTATCAGGATGATGCTCTAACCAACTGAGCTACCTGGCTAGGGCCGGGAGATATGAGTTCTATTCTCAGTTCTGGCACCCAGTGACCTTGGGCAAGTCACTTCACCTCTGTGAACCTCAGTCTCCTTATCTGTCAGAGACGTAATGACAATAATTGGGATGCTGTGATAATCAGATGAGATAACTTATCTGTGACTGCTTTGTGAACTCTAAGGTGTGGTATAGGTCAACTTTTAACCTGTCACAGTGTCTCCAAAGCAAAGGAATACCTCCCTATAGTGTAAATTTAGACCCAAGCAGTAGGCAAGTGGAGTGGACTATTTGGGGGCAGAGCCACCTTCGGAGGGGCCTTTACAATCCCACCACATGGGCGGCAGCCTGCACAGCTCTGACATTACAACATATAAAGCCAGGGAGGGCACTTGAGCCTCAGCTCAAAGAACTGCACAACCGGTTCCCTTCTGTACACTCCAAGGAGAAAAAATAGGGACAGTCTCTTCTGGGCCTTCTCTGAATGGCTGACGCTCTCCATAATTTAACTGCCTGCTCTGGATAATTACTTTGCTCCTGCTTATGAGCTTAGAGCAATAGTGGTTCCCAATAACTAGAGACTTAATAAGGCTAAATTATAATGAGTGTCCTGCGGAATTACACACCACATTAACACCAAATGAGTTCATTAGAAATTCATTAGGAGTGATTCCTGTGGCTGCCGCGGGAATTAATCACAGGTAGCCGGCGGCAGAAAAACGGAATGAAAAACTGCACAAGCAACTGGATGAAGACCTTTTGGCATCTGGCTTTGGCCTGAAGCAAGATTTTTCAAGAGTCATGGGTTGCTCTAGTTGTTAAGTTTGGAGGTCCGGTTGCTTGAATGTTGTTGGAGCTGCCTCCCACCCTTCCTCCTGGAGATGGCCCCAGCCAGGATTTGACTGGTGGACATGGGGGTTGGGTAATCTTCCTTTCCAGCCCTGGGGAGCTGAGGAATCATATAGAGGACTTACAGCTCTTGCCTGTCTTCCTCTGGAAACACTTTCATGTTCCTTCCATGTTCCTTGGACTAGCAGCTACTTCCCCTGCTGCACATGGGTCTTCCTGGACTGTCAGTCAAAACCCTCCACCCAACCCCAGGAGCTGATAGCAGGAGTTGATACACGTCCCTAGCAAGGCCAAATGGACTTTCTCTCCTGGTTCTTTTTAAATATATCTTTATTGATTTCAGAGAGTAAGGGAGAGGGACAGAGAAACATCAATGATAAGAATCATTGATCGGCTGCCTCCTGCACGCCCCCGACCGGGGATCGGGCCCACAACCCGGGCATGTGCCCTGACCGGGAATCGAACCTTGATCTCCTGTATCCTAGGTCTATGCTCAACCACTGAGCCACGCCTGGCCGGGCTCTTGGTTTGGTTCTTTTTTATTAGCTAACATTTATTGAATATGTGCTAGGTGCCAGGCCCCTTTTTAAGTACTACCGTTTTTTTTGGTAATCAGACTTTTTTTTTTTTTTTTTTTTAACATTAGATAACATGCTTATTTTAACATAATTGAAATAAGTAACAAATACGATATTTGATGTATATTTAAGCTTATCTTGTTCAACACAGTATCTGATACTTGAGTTCGAGGATATTTTTTCCATGACTTTTCAGAGTGGAAGGAAGAGAAAGAGAGAGAGAAACATTGATGTGAGAGAGACACATCGATTTGTTGCCTCCCGCACCAGCCTGTACCAGGGCCGGGGATGGAGCCTGAAACTGAGGTACGTGCCCTTGGCCAGAATTGAACCGGGACTCTTCAGGCCGCGGGCTGATGCTCTAACCACTGAGCAAGACTGGCTAGGATGCATTATTCTTTTTAAAATTTTTAAAGTTTTTTAAAAAAATTTATTTTATTGAATTTTTATTTTTTTATTTTTAAGAGAGATGAAGGGAGAGAGAGAGAAACATCGATTTGTTGTTCCACTTGCTTATGCATTCATTGTTTGCTTCTGGTACGTGCCCTGACCGGAGACCACAACTGTGGCTATCAGGACAACACTCTAACCAATTGAACTACCTAGCCAGGGCTTAAATTTTTTCAATTACAGTTTACATTCAATATTATTTTCTATTAGTTTCATCTGTACAGCATGGTGGTCAGGCAATCATATACTTTACAAAGTGTTTCCCCTGATATTTCTAGTACCCAACTGACACCATACATAATCATTACAATATTATTAACTATAGTTCCTATGCTGCACTTTACATCTAAGTACCTTCTTGTATGAGTTATCCAATCCTCCTAAGTCCCTAGGAGGTGGGTTTAATTGTTAGCCCCATTGTGCCAACAAGGGACCTCAAGCACAGAGGTTAAGTGACCTTTCTGGTAATTGGCCGACCGAGAATTTGAGTCTTAAGTGGAGGGTATAAGGATAGAGAAGCATTGAAGGTCACCGCCCTCCACTGTTAGACCCATGAACATCCACAGGAACTTCAGCCCATACCACTCTCCTCAAATAATACTATTCAGGTTAGTAATGGTTTTCATTAATACTTTTGTTTGTTTTCTCCACATTGTGGTGTTTTCCATTTGTGAGTGTAATTTTTCCTACTTAAACTTACTGTCCAACAATAGGGAACTGGTTAAACAGTTGCAATATATCTGTACAGTGGATTACTCTATGGCCGTTAAAGGGATGGCTAGAGCTAGGGTGGGAATGATGTAGGAGACTTAATGACTAGTTGCTATGGGGATGGGGTTGGGGACCACTCAGTGATGAGGGGAAAGACTACAGAGCTGTTTAAAACCTGGCTAAGGGAGGACCATGAATTTGTAGTGGTCTCATTCCCCTACTGTGCCTTTTCTTGTGGTTGTAGTCAGCAGTCCTGAAGCTGGGAGGTGAAAAAATTAAAAAAAAATTTTTATGTCCAAGGATGCAACCTGGGAGGCCAAGGTGGCCAAAGAACATTGAGGATCCTGAAAGAAGAAGTGATGCATCCATGGACTGGATGGGAAAGGGAGTGAGGCTAAGAGTAGGGGGTGAACTGGGAGAAGGGGGATGAGTGGTGAGGTTGGGAGTTTCATCCAGTGGGTGGGGACTGTCTTCTACTGTGTATCTCCATTCCTAACACATAGCCTGGTGCTAAGTAAATAGATACTGAATGAATGAATGAATGAATGAATGAATGAATGGGTTATAACTCTGGCATTAGAGCCAGAGACTGGCATTGTTTTTCAGTACAGTGGCAGCAAGCACCACTTCAGGGCAGGGAGAGCTGAATTCAAACCCAATCTTCATCAATGACAAGGTTGTGACCTTGGACACTTAACACACTCCTGCATAATTTGTGCCAAGCTCTGAAAAAAGTGCTTTACAAAAATTAACTAATTTCATACTCATAACAACCCTTTAAGGTAGGCACCATTATTATGCTCATTTTGCAGATGAGAAAACTGAGATACACGAAGATAGATAACTTGCCCAAGGTCACACAGGAAATGGCAGAGCTGGGATTCAAATCCAGGCAGCCTGGCCTCAGAGTCTCTGTTTTCTAATTTCTAATTGTGGATAAACAAAGTGCGGACTGGACTTTCCAAGAGAACACTGAATTCAGCCTCTGATAGAGTGGGGAGAATCATCATGGAATAAATTGCCCTCAGAGGTTCCACTTAGCCTTGAGATTCTAGGATAAACTTCAATTAGTATTTCAGATTCTTGGTTGAGGAAAAAATAGGAAAGGGGTTTGATGGATCATGTACTCCATGCAAGGCCCTGGAAGCTGCCCAGGTTAGGAAGTTGGAAGGAGGCCTAGGGCTTCCCCTCCAGTCCTGGACGCAAGCACCTGCATTTCCCACCCCCTTCATTAGTTACTCTCAGAATAATGGTGGCCAATTTGAGGCAGGAGTCAGAGTGCAGGGGAGAAGTGGGTGGCCCATGGGCACTAGCCTTGGGGCATTTCTTTATCTCCATTGGGGTATAGTTGCTCTATTGGTTCAATTGCCCCATAAAACCTACTGTGAGTTCATTTACCCTTCTTGGAAGGCTCTCAATGAGTGCCTAAATTAATAGGGGAACCCCAGTTGAGAGGGAGAGAGACTGGGTGTGGGTAGGAGGAAGGCCAGGGGTTGGATGCACGCATCAACTCCAATGAAGTGGAGAGGAGCTGACTCAGGTGTTCTGGTGCCAATGTTGTCCTTTCCACACCCCCACCACTCCCATCTGCCATTGACTCTGACCTTGGATGAGTAGCTACTAAAGAGAAAATAGTTCGGGCTGTGCAAAAAGAAAGTCAATGAAAAGGGTGTTAAATGGGGGGCCTGAAGAGGCCATCTGGTCCATTTGGCCAGCTCTTGCTAATGTCCCCTTGCCTGGAGACTCTCAAGGTAACTGCATCACAACCACTGGGGAACTTGTTAAATGCAGGTTCCATGGCCCCACCCAGACCTACCAAATCAGAATTTCTGGGTCAGGGCCCAGGGATGTCCATTTTTCCATTTTTCACAAACCCACCCCTCCCCCCTGCACCCTCAGCAGTGTGCGATGAAGACCACACTTGGAGGAACACAGCCTCACAGTCTATTCCAGACTGATCTGAACAAATAAAACAAAATCAACAGCATCCCAGTGCCTGCCAGGTACATACCCATAATGAAGTGTGAAATGTGCCTCTCTCCTTGAAGGGATTACAATCTAATTGGGAGATAAGAGACACTTTGTGAAGAGCTAAATTAATGCTACAATAAATACTAATTCAAAACAACAGGTAGACAGGTAATGGAATTATGGAGAAGTTTTGAAAATGTCCTTAGATGATGTTGAAAGTTGTTTCAGTAGTAAATATGAACTACACACAGAGGCTCTGTGACTTTGAGCAAGTTACTTAACTTCTCTGAACCTTGGTTTCCTCCTTGGCAAAATGGGTACAATAATTGTACCTACTTCACAGAGTTGTTTTGAAGATTAAATGAGATAATCCATGTAAAACAAACACTCAGCATCGTGCCCAATGCATACTAAACACTCAATAAATGTTAGCTATTATTGTCATTGCTATTTCATCATTATTATCAATGAGGGGAAATGCTCATATGCTGTAGGTGGGAATATAAACTGTTAAAACCTTTCAGAAAGTCAGTAGAGTAATAGATAAACATTTTAGATACAAAAACCCTTTATCTCAGAGTTATTTATAGTAGAAAATGATTGGAAACAACCTAAAAATCCAAGCAATAGCTATATAAGTTATGAAACATACATTCAATAAAATACTCTGGAGCTATTAAGAAGGATGTGATATACATTTATGTAATGGTATAGACATTACATAAAAAGAGGTTATAGGATATATAATCTCATTTATATAAGAAAGAATATGTATATGTTTAGTTTAAAAGTCTAGGACAGCCCGGCCGGGCACGGCTCAGTGGTTGAGCATTGATCTAGAATCCAGGAGGTCACGGTTCGATTCCTCATCAGGGCACATGCCTGGGTTTCAGGATCGATCCCCGTAGAGGGCATGCAGGAGGCAGCCAATCAATGACTCTCTCATCATTGATGTTTCTATTTCTCTCTCTTCCTCTCCCTTCCTCTCTCTGAAATCAATAAAGATATATTAAAAAAAGGAGGAACAACAAGATGGTGGCGTAACAGCTGCACCCGCCGCCTCCCGCCTCCCGCAACCACATAAAAATTACAACTAAAATACAGAACCACCATCACTCAGAGCCTCCTGAAATCTGGCTGAACAGAAGCCCCACAGCCAGGGAGCTGAAGAAGCACCGAGACCAGTAGGAGGGGCGGAGACAGCGGTCAGATCCCAGCTGAATCACGGAGACGTGGCCTCGGCCCAGACCCAGTGCCTCGGGGTAAACCGGGAAGGGAATCTCCTCAGCAGGGGTTTCCCGGAGGAGGGAGGGGTCCCAGCCCCCCAGCAGGCCCCCAGCCCAGGGCTCCAGGCCGGGAAGAGACGTCCCCACAGCTCCGGGCTGTGAAACCAGCGGGGACTGTCCCTGAGGGTCGCGGAGGCTGCGGGAGCCCCAGCAGCTCCCCTTAAGGGCCCGGCGCGGACTCACTGGGACGCTCCCTCTGAGCCCAGCGCCAGGAGCAGCCTGAAAGGACCCGGGACACTCGGGGGGAACTAACCTGCCTGAGATCCGGGCGAGAGGCGGAGGGCGGCTTCCTCCCAGGCAGAGGGGCTGGCGGAGGCCATGGCTCCTGTGGCGAGTCCTCCCCGCACACAGCCGGCGGGCAGGCGCCATATTTGAGTCGCCAGCACCTGACTCGCACCTTTGGCCCCGCCCCGTGATTCCCGGAGGCCCCGCCCTCCGCACCTGCAGCTCACCCAGGCCATTTCCAGGGGCTTTTCTGTGCAAGCGGCCTCTCGAGCCTCATGCTTAGGACTTTCCTAAAATCTCTCAAACAAGCAGCAGCTGCCCCATACAAGTGGCCCCAGGCCTGGCACTAGCGGCAGCTGCATTGGCTCATAGCTGGGCCTCTCCTGGGCACCTCCAAGCCCAGCACAAGTAGCAGCCAACTACGGTTTGCTATGTAGCTCATGGTGGGTGGTCCTGGGCAAGGCACTGGCAGAGGCTGACTTTGCACCTCCCTGGAGGCCCCGGAGACAGTGCACGTGGTGATCAGACTCAACCACGCTGGATTACAACCCTACCACATCCACGAGTGACACTCAAGGGGTGCACTTGGTGAACACCAAAGCTCCACTGAAGTAAATCCTGATCCATAAGGGTGTCTCCAGCACAGCAGCTCTTTGGCTGTAGTTGCAGCTGGTCCTCACAGCTGATTGGCCTGGGGTCAGTTCCTCCCAGGGACACCAACAGCAACCAAGGCTCAACTATAACAGGACAGTGCACACAGCCCACACAGGGGAGCACCTAGACGGCCCAGCTCAGGGGACTGGGGAGGCTGAGCCACTGGGCCCCACAGGACACCTACTACACAAAGCCACTCTACAAATTCCAGGAGACATAGCAGCTCTACCTAATACATAGAAACAAACACCTGGAAGCAGCCAAAATGCGGAGGCAAAGAAACATGTCACAAAGGAAGAACAGGAGAAATCTCTAGAAGAGGAACTAAATGAAATAGATCCAAGCAAGCTAACAGATAGAGAGTTCAGAATTTTGGTTATAAGGATGTTTAAGCAGACTGTTAGGGAAATAACTGAGAAAATCGATAACATAATAAAGTACCAATTTGAAATGAAGGCTACACGAACTGAAATGAAGAATAATTTACAGGGAATCAACAGCAGAGCAGAGGACACTGAGAATCAAATCAGCAATTTGGAACATGAGGAAACAAAAAACACCCAACCAGAAGAGCAAAAAGAAAAAAGAATCCAGAAATATGAAAATAGTATAAGGAGCCTCTGGGACAACTTCAAGAGGCCAACATTCGTATTATTGGGGTGCCAGAAGGGGAAGAAAGAGACCAAGGAATTGAAAACCTATTTGAAAAAATAATGACAGAAAACTTCCCCTACCTGGGGAAAGAAATCGACTTCCAAGTCCAGGAAGCACACAGGGTCCCAAACAAGAGGAACCCAAAGAGGCCCACAGCAAGACACATCATCATTAAAATGCCAAAGGTTAAAGACAAAGAGAGAATCTTAAAAGCAGCAAGAGAGAAGCAGTTAGTTACCTACAAGGGAGCACCCATACGACTGTCAGCTGACTTCTCAACAGAAACCTTGCAGGCCATAAGGGAGTGGCAAGAAATATTCAAAGTGATGAAAAACATGGAACTACAACCAAGATTGCTCTACCCAGCAAAGCTATCATTTAGAATTGAAGGTCAAATAAAGAGCTTCTCAGACAAGGAAAAGCTAAAGGAGTTCATCACCACCAAACCAGCACTGCAGGAAATGTTGAAGGGTCTTCTTTAACAAGAAGCTAATGAACAAAAGAATCTGATGAACTAAATAGATCCAGAGACATTGACACATGTAACAGATGATCATATTTCAGAGGAAAGAGGGAAGGGGGGTGGAGGGTGGGAAGAGATAACCAAAGAAGTTATATGTATAACCCATGGACACAGTTAATAACGGGGTGAAGGCCTGGGAAGGGGATGGGAGGGAAGTGGAGGGGATCAATTTGGGGGGGGGGAAATGGTATACCTGTAATACTCTCAACAATAAAGATAAATTTAAAAAGTAAAAAAAAAAATAATAATAATAAATAAATAAATAAGTAAAACATAAAGAACCAAGAGTGCCGTGACTGGTCAAGAAATAAATGATGACTTTTTGAAAAAAAAAAAAAAAAGTTTAGGACAGATACCAAACTATTATCAAGGGCTATCTCTGCCAGGACTGTCAGTTGCTCTGAATTATAAAAAATTTTTAATTTTTATTTTTCCCTTTTTATTTAATTTATTGAGGTGATACTCAATTATACAGGTTAAAAAAATTATACAGGTTTCAGGTGCACAATTCTAGAATTATGAAATTTTAATTTATATAATCTAGCATCAGAAAATCCATGATGATGATGATGATGATGATGATGGCGTGTGTGTGTATGGGATGGTTTAATGTGTGTATGTTTTTTTTTGTGTGTGTGTTTTTAAGATAAGACCCCTGGCTGGCATAGGAAATTCCAAGATTGGAGACTGAAGACTGGCAAAATGTGGCAAAGTTGTTTTCATCAGTTTAGGAACCACTGAGTCCCAGCTCTGGGGGTTACCAACTGTGGTGAATTCTGCTTTGGATAGAAATGATGGGGATTCATGAAGAGCTGACTCTGGAAAAAGGGATGGACTTGCAAAATGTTCTTAATTAATAAGAAGGATGAGAGCCTTCACAGAGTGCTTCAGACTTTGCATCCTCAATCTGTTGGGTCCAGAGGACAGTCCCACGAGACAGGCAGGATGGGAGTTATCACTGAGGAGATGGGAGTCCCCACGTGTGAACTGGTGCCAGAAGGCAGAACAGGAACCAGAAGTCGGGGGTCTAACTCCTAGCCCTCCCAGCTGTGAAGCTCGAACAAAGTAGAGTTCATGAAGCTCCTAGCCAGTGCCTCTCACATAGTGGGTCTTCAAGCACCCTGGTACCCCTTGCCCAGTTTGGCTCCCTGGGTCCATGAGCTGGTGCTTTTCGCTGCTTGCATTCTCTGCACCCTTCTTATATCTATTCAAGTGTTCTTTGCTGCAGCCAAACTCATTGTTTCCTTCCATCCAGGCCCCTTCCACCTTTGTCACACTGTTCCCTTATCCTGGAATGTTGTTCTCCTATGTTCTTAGCCTCCTTTAATCCTACTGCTTGTTCTAAAATCCAAATCCTAGTGCTCCTTCAAGGCCTGTATCAGTGCCTTCTACACAAAGATGCACCAGCCACCTGGACATGGTTGTTCCTTCCCCATGCCCCAGACCACACATCTGCACTTCCCTCAGGACCCATGGCATCCTGTGTCAAGGGAGTTTTTGCAGGCGTGTGCCCTGTCTCTGGACCAGACCAGAAGCTCTCTTGGGAAGGGTCCATGTTTCAATCAGCGTTTCCTCAATGTTGGCCTATGCGGGAGGCGCTCCGTGCACTTTGGTCGAGGAAGGTGAAAGAATAACTGAGGGGCGCTGAGCATGGATGGAGGGCAGGGTATGGACGGATGGAGGGAGGGATGGGCAGAGCGGAGGACACCTCAAGCCCATGCAGTGCTGACTCTGGCCCTGTCGGGAACAGCAATGGGACTGCAGCCAGCGCGCCCCTGGGTGAATAACCTCGGGGCTCTGCTCCTCCAGGCCTTGCCCACATCATAAAACATCAAACACTTCCTCCTCGGGCAGGAGGGAGACGTGGGGTGACTTAGGGGCTGAGCCTGGGCATCTGGGAGGGTTTATAAGCTGGGGCGCCAGCCCCTCAGCACCACGAACCTTCCTCCTCTCCTTGCTCCCGGCCTCCAGATCTCCCGCAGCATGGCCTTCAACGGCAGGTACGAGATTGAGAGCGAGAAGAATTATGACGAGTTCATGAAGCGTCTTGGTGAGTGGGGCCCTAGGTACACCTTCCCTGGGCTGGGCTGGGCTGGGCTGGGCTGTAGCAATCTGCCCTGGGCTGGGAACTCGAATTCATGTGCTAAAGTGGGACAGGACTTCATTTAGTCATTCATTCCCTCCCTCATTTATTATTATTATTTTTAAATATATCTTTATTGACTTCAGAGAGAGGAAGGGAGAGGGAGAGAGAGAGATAGAAACATCAATGATGAGAGTCATCGATTGGCTGCAGCCCGCAGCCCGGGCATGTGCCCTGACTGGGAATCGAGCCCTGATCTCCTGGATCCTAGGTTGATGCTCAACTGCTTCGCCACGCCCGGCTGGGCCCTCCCTCATTTGTTGAGCACTACTCTGTCCCAGGCTCTCGGGCTAATAGGACCCACAAAGACTGTTTGTCTTTAAAACACTTGAAATATTAGTATCTCCAGTTTTACTGATAGAAAACTTGAGGCCCAGAGAAGTTGAGTCGCTAGTCCAAGGTCACACAGCTAGAAATTGGTGAAGTAGAGAGTTGATTGGCATATTCATTCACACATTGATTGAACATGTACAATATGCAAGGGCCAACTGGATGTTACTGATGGGGCACCTCAGCTCTTGCCCAAGGTCACTGGAAATCTCTGGCAGAGGATATTAGGATCCAGGGCCTTATGATGAGATGCTGAGTGATGTCACCACACCCTGCCTTGTAAGAGGTGACCAGGGAGTTAGCATCGAGACTAGGTTTGATAAGCTACTTCTTCATTCAGTCATTCAACAAACAAAGGCCTCTTACTGTGTTAGACTCTATGGGCAGAGAGATCAAAGACTCCACACCTCTCACTGCTGGATTTGCAACGCTGGTTGTCGAGAACCAATGAGTTGGTGAACTTGACAATCCTGCAGAAATCGTGGTGCTCTATCTAAGTCTGAGGCTGTGCAACGGTCAGGAGTTGGAGGACAGCTCCAGGCATCGGTGCCCTCACCTTGGTGGCAGAGAGGCCCCAAGAGCAGTCTCGTGAGCCCCAGGGCCTTAGGGAGGCAAAAGCCCTTCTGAGTCAATTATTGCCAATGGTCCTGAAGGAACGGTGACTTGGCCTCCCCTGAAACAGTCTAGTGTGGAATTAGCAGGGATCCAGTCTCAGTTCTAGACCTGGTGCTGCCCAGAATCTCCAGTGAGATGCTGGGAGGCCCCTTTCCTGCAGTGGGTCTTCATTTTCTAATCTGTGAAATAAGAGCCGTAGGAGACAGTCTTGAAAGTCCCCTTCTTTTTAGAACTTCGTGAACCTGGCAAGTTTCTCTTATATTTGTTATGTTACTATTAGAAGAACAGCTGTTATTTATTGAGTGTCAAATGTATGGCAGGAGCTTTAAAAGACACACGCTTTAATCCTTGCACCAGCTATGTGAAACGTGCCTTACGATCCCTATTTTGTGGATGGAAACAACTGAGGCTTGGAGAGGTACTTGCCCAAGCTCCATGGCTCATGGTAGAACTGAAATGTGTGCTTTTAACCATCAGAGTAGCCTGCCGCAGTGGAGGTGAGCTCCTTCCCAAAGCCACAGGTTGTAAGCAGCTCTTACATGGCTCTTTGCTTGTCCCCCCGGGCCAGGGCTCCCCAGCGATGCAATTGAAAAAGGCCGGAACTTTAAGATCGTCACAGAGGTCCAGCAGGACGGGCAGAACTTCACCTGGTCCCAACACTACCCCAGTGGTCACTCCATGACCAACAAATTCACCATTGGCAAGGAGTGCGACATGGAGACCATGGGGGGCAAGAAGTTCAAGGTGAGAGGCCACTGGCCACCCTTCCCTCTTTCCCCAGGCCTCTGCCTAACTTCTGGGTCTCCAATCTGTCCCCTGAGGCTGCTCCCCAACCTGACCTGTCTTTCTCTAGTCTAGCCTCCAGCAGTCAGAGCTTGAGTTCCCTGGCAATTTAACCACTCCTGGGTTTTAATGCTACCGTCAATAATAAATAATACAATGATGATAATAAAAATTGTTAACATTTGACGAGCTTAATAGATGCGATACTTGCTGAACACTTCACACGTTACTGCAGTTAATCCTACGAGGTCGCTACAATTATTACCCTGATTTACGGATGGGGGAGTTGGTCTGAGCCATGGGATTAAGTAGCTTGCTGGGATCACACAGCAGGGACAGGCTTTCACACCCAGGCAGCCTGGCTCCAGAGGGCATGCCCACTGTTTATGCCGCCGCCCAGGGCAGCCTAGAGATTAACAGCCCAGGCCCTAGAATCAGACTCATCTGGGTTTGAAACTGCAGTTTGAGGTAGCAAAGAAGTGAAAGGTGGCTGTTTGTTCCCATCCTACCCAGACTGGTCCCTCAGGTCTTCTACCCATTCTGGGTCCCCTCCAGAGCCCCCAGCCATGACCATGAGTACTTTGTTCTTCAAGCTGCCAATGCAGGGAATGAGTAGTCATAATATCTATATTCTGCCACTTGGGTCTTTTAAAAATTTAACCATCTCTCCTGACGTCTTCCCATGTCCACATATTGACTTGTCTTACTCTTTTTAACGGTAGCCTATAGTATGGAAATGCTGTTATTAACACTCCCTCACCCATAGGTATTTATTTACCAGTGGGTAACCTAGGTTGGATACTTAGGTTGTTCGCAGTCACAATCTGCAATAAACACCCTTGGATGACATCATCATCATCTTAATGATGATCACAACTAACCCCGTGGTGAACAAGGAGGCTCACCATGTGCCTGACGCTGTTCTAAGCACTTCGCATGTCATAGTGGATCACTTACTCCTCACAGTAACTCTATGAAGTATGTATAGTGATGCACAACTGAGGCACAGCAAGGTTGAGTTAGTTGTGCAGGTGATCTGCATCTTTAGTTTATGTAACTGTGTACCTACAAGGCAAATTAATTCCTAGACAGGACTGCTGGGGCCGCAGGCAGGCCCCTGCATCCCTGAGGGGCTGGCCTGCATTTGGGGGCTGCTGCCAACTCACACTCAGTGTTATGCTTCCTTTCCAGGCCACCGTGCAGATGGAGGGCGGGAAGGTGGTGGTGGATTTCCCCAACTATCACCAGACTTCGGAGATTGTGGATGGCAAGCTGGTGGAGGTGAGTGTTTTGCTGGATCCAGGGTGGACTGGAGTGTTTTTCTGCCCCCAGCCATGGCCCCTGAGAGGTGGGCCTCTGGGCAGCTGGCTTTATAAGAATGTCCTGGGTGCCAGGCCCTGTGCTCTCATTTGATCTTCACAATAACCGTGGAAGGCAGGGATTTTTATTTCCATTTTACAGGTGAGGAGACTGAGGCATGGGGAAGATAAGTGATTAGCTGGAGGGGACGTAGCTTTTATGACGGAGCTAGGATTTGTGACTCTGGAGTCCCATAAGTACCAAATGGTGCAGAGGTTGAGTGTGGCCTCTTGACCTCAGAGGGGTTACATGACTCCTCTAAACTTCAGTTTTTTCATGTGTACAATGGGGACAACCTCATAGCGTTGTTGGGAGGATTCAATGGGGTAATACAAGGGCAGTGCCTGGCCTGGTGAACTGAAATGTACGGACAGGTGGAATGTCATCATGCAGAGTCATCACTGCTTAGCACTTTCGCTACATTGAGTCTGTGCAGTGATTTGTGCAACAAATTGGGAAACTGAGGCCCAGAGAAGTGGTGCAACTGATTCATTTCTACTCAGGGCTGGGATTGGAGGCTGGTCTTCCATCAGCTGTGCCCCATGGTCACCTTGGGGTCCCTGCATTGACTTCCTCTGTTCTGCTGCTTCTTTCAGATCTCCACCATTGGAGGCGTGACCTATGAGCGTGTGAGCAAGAGGCTGGCCTGAGCAAGCAGGCGGGGCTCCTGGGGGGCTACAGAGCCACCAATAAAGCTGATTCAATAGTAGACATTCTGCTCACTACAGAACCTTTTTGTCTTTGTTTTCTGGTGTCGTGGGGGCAGTTTCTGGCTGGGTGAGGATGGTTTCATAGGCTAAACCTTGGTCCCAAGATCCCTGTGGATCTGTGTCATGGCAGAGGGAACCTTGAGTGTGGACTGAATTCTCCTGAGGCCCTGCAAGAAGCCAAAGGTGGTGCTCAAGAAGCACAGTGGGCACACTTCTGTGGGCTCACTTCTGTGGACCCCACGCCCCACTTTGCCACCCCCACTGTGTGGGTGAAGATCATCCTTTAAAGGGACAAATGTCATCTGGGAGGGGTGACACACTGACTCTGGGATGGGCCACAGGACAAGCATATCAGAATTGGTGTGGGGGTGGTGGTGAGTAGGAATGTCATTTCCCTGAAAGGCCCCCTGCTGCTGGGCTCCTAGGCTGCACAGACATTGGACGGACAAATGGGGCTTAGCTGGGAAGGTGTTTCAGCATGTCCCTGGCTCTGCCGCTAATTTCCTATGGAGTTGTTCCTTTGGGCCTCAGTTTACCTACTGGCACAAAGGGGAGCCAGGAGGGTCAATGAAGGACTGAGGAAAAATGATAGCCCATGAGGTGGCAAAGGGGCAATGAGAGTGGCAGGAAGAGACTGGGTGTGATGGTTTGGAATAATATTTGGGCAGGGGGGCCTGGGAGAAACAGAGAGAGGCTGTGGCTGGCAAAGGTGGTCAGAGGGTCACTCTGATTCCCTGGTAGGTCCCTGGAGCACTGAGTCAGGAAGGATTCTGAGGCAGCATTCAGATTTAGCAGACATCCCTGCTTGGTTACTGCGTCTGCCCAGGGCTTGGGAGTGGGAAAGGGAGGCCTGCTGGCCCCCTCGGCAAGATAATCCCTAACCCAGAGCACTGAATGGGACCTTTTTCCTCTCCCATCCCCTGGGAGAGTTGCCACACCTGGGTACCACCTTGACCTCTTTTTAGCCCATATTTTTCTGTACGACAATTCACTTATTTTTACTACAGTGAAAACTTTACATCACTTCTAAACATGAAAAGCCAACATCATTTGCCATAAAGAAAACTATTAAAAAAGTTGAAAGTGAACAATGTTGGCTTCAAGCTCGATTCTGTTGCCTGCCCTAAGCCCTGAGGCCGAGACCTCCTTCTGTGAAAACGGTGCGAGAGATGTCAAGTTACAGTAGCATCGAGTGGGAAACTCTCCCCTGACCAATGCCAATTACTGCAAGGCTACTGACAAGGGGAGAATTACAGTCACCCCTCCTTATCTGCGGGAATACGTCCCAAGACCCCCAGCGGATGCCTGAAACCGCCGATAACACCGAACCTAAATACACTGCTTTTTCCTGTACATAAAGTTTAACTTATAAATTAGGCATACTAAGAGATTAATACTAATAAAATAGGACAATTGTAACAATATACTGTGATAAAAGTTAGGTGAATAGGGGCTCTTTCCCTCTCTCAAAATATCTCCTTGTGGACTGGACTGACCTTTCTGGTGATAATGTGAGATGACATTACGCCCCCGACGTGACAGATGAGGTGAATGACAATACATAACAAGCGCTTGCAGCTTCTCTGACGCGTGTCCACATTGCCAGCACCAGTATTCTTGAACTTTGGCTCCATTTTGGAGTAAAATAAAGATGACTTGAACACAGGCGCTGCGATGCCGGGACAACCTGATGACCAGGATGGCTCCTGCCAGCTACGCTGGCACATGAGCAGCCGGGCGCCTGCAGGGCCAGGTGCCGGGCGGGGGGAGAGTCACGTCCACGGCAGCCAGCGGGACGCGCCAGATCTCATCGTGCTGCTCAAATGGCCCGCAATTTAAAACATGAATTGTTTATTCCTGGGATTTTTCATTCATTATTTTCTGACCTCGGTTGACCACGGGCTAACCAAAACTTCGGAAAGTGAAACTGCATATAAGGAACTATTGTACTAACTGTAAGAGGTGAATTATCTAAATTACCTTGAATATACAAGTCCCACACATGGGGCACAAGAAATAAGGGTCTGTGCACACAGCAGGTGCTTCGTAAGTGCTACCTGACCTAAGGCCCCTGCAGCCTGTGTAATCTACAGCATTTTACTCCAGGGGGCCAACCTCGGCCTGGACAGAGGGCACTGCCTACCCCACTGGCAGTTCACTCCTCGCCTCCTCCCTCAGTCTGCCCTGAAGCTCGTTTATCTTTCCAAGAACAGCACTCAGCCTCCCCCACCCACCAAGCCAAGACCCCTGAATTCCATCATTTTGCCAAGACTTATTGCTAATTAAGTGAACTAGGTAAGCATTAAATTAAACTAGCAGTGTTACTGTTTCCCCTCCAGACTGAATAATTACTCATAATGACCTCGGATAACAAGTCTGTAAATAACAGTGAGTTAACCATAATTGGGCTAAAAATTGAGAGAGAGAGAGAGAGAAAGAGAGAGAGAGAGAGATTGTTTTTACTTTGGAAATGGATTCAAAAATAAATTCAAATTATTGGAAGGAAAGAAATTCTTAAATTGGTGTTGTTATAGATTCACAGACTCATGGAATAGCAGGACCTCAGAGCTGTGAAATAGTTTAAACTCTATTTCACAGATAAGCAACTGAGGCTCAGAGAGGGAAAGAAATTCACCTGAGGTCACACAGCAGAGAGTGAGTCTCTGAGAGCTATGAGCAGTTGGGTATCACTGGCCGATGGAGGCTAGTTTCTCAGTCCAGCTCATGAGGGGAAATGGAGTAAGGTGAGCTAAATTGTCCACTTTGCTCACATCTTGGCAGAGAGGCTTTCTCAGTCAGTAGACGGGACAGTGGTTAAGAGGTTCAACTCTGGAGTCACACTGCTAGGGTTCAAATTCCTCTTCTACCACCCAGAAGCTTTGGGTAAGTTCATCCATTTCTTTAAGCCTGTTTCCTCACCTGTAAATGGGGATAACAGCTACTTACCTAATAGAGTTGTCATGCTACAAACTCACTAAATAGTAGCCGCTGCCACCGAGACCACCATCATCTCCATTATCACCACCACCATTCTCAAGCTTGGGATGAAAGGCTTAGGAACGCCTCTTCCATAAACTTGTGAGGCACGTGGGCAAGCCACTGGGTTGCTCAGAGTCCTATCTTATCCATGTGAAAAATGGACCAATCAGACCTTCCCTTGGGTCACAGAAGAGTTGCAAGGATAAAGCGTAAAAATCCATGCTAGCGGCTTCCACAATTAGAGGAGCTTCATCATTTTGCTGTGCTGTTCAAGGCTCTGTAGTGACTCCCCACTCAGTTCAGGTGCCCTTTACCCAGGTTCTTCATGACCTTCACCCTGACCTTGGGATGCATCTCTTCCACTCTGCAGGGGCAACCACATCCCTCCTGACAAGCTCATCTAGTGAAACGGGAGCTTCTCAAAGCTTCTTTACAGACCACCACCAGGTGGCACTCCACCACCCGCCTGCTGTCCACGGACAGTAAGACGTGAGTGTGCGCAGGGGAAGGCGGGGTAAGGGGGCCAGGCAGTGAAATCCTGAGTGACTGGACCTTGGTGCAGGTGTGTATGACTCATCTAGGGGTGACGAAGCACTGGAGGCCACGTGGCTCCTCTGTCAGGCATATCTAAGTGTGAAACTCACTCCCATCACTTGCCCACGGTGAGACCTTGAGCCTCCCTGAACCTCAGCATCCACATCTGGAAAATGGTGTTAACTAGCTCATGGTGGTGTTGTGAGGACAAATTAAGAGTAAGGGGAGTAAGAGAGCACGAAGGAAGTGTCAAGTATAGGGTCTGGAACATAGTAAGTGCTCAGTAAACAGCTATTAAGGGCCCTTCTTGGTTGGTTCTGTGGAAGGATGAGCACACATAGGTCAGAGCTTTTAGAGCAGGGAGAACTGTCCAAACCTGGTTGTGCATGTGCATCTCCTGGGGGTCCTGTTAAAAGGATAGCCCAAGTCCTACCCTAGACATGCTGAACCAAACTCTTTAGGTACAAAGACCAGGGAGCTATCACTGTTATCACTATGAAGTGCTTCCTAGCCAGGCACGACCTTAGAGTCTGTTCCAGTCCCAACCCTTCCAATTTGCAGGTAGAAAAACTGAGACCTAGAAAAGGGAAATTACCTGCCCAGGTCCACATAGCTATGGAGTAGCAGGTGGCCTGGCTCCCTGTACATCCTGTCTGTTGTGTCTCTGGCAAGGGCAGGGGCTGGGTCAGAGCTGGCCCAGCAGAAGCCTGACCACTTGAGCCCTTCCTGTAAAACTCAGAGGTTCACCTGAGCCCCCAAAGGGAGGAGCCTATTTATTCACAATATTCCTCATAGAACTCACTGTTGAATAATGATATCGTATATTCCATGCTTTCTTACCATAAACCTGAAGTGAAGGCTGGTAACCTTCCTGACAAATGAGAGGTTCAGAGTGGAGAAGCTGGCATTTCTCAAGGTCATCTAGCTAAGAGCAGACAAGCTCAGACCTTCCATTTCTCAGGCCCAATGTTCTTGTCTAGTAGTACTAGACGCTGCAAGCGCCCAGCCCAAGAACCACTCTAATCTACAATGTGTTATATTAGTCTTCTCTTGTGTTGAAATGATTTTTAATTTTTAAATTAAATGAAAAATTAGTCGATTTCCTACAAAGTATAGAGATTGCCAGTTTTTCTGTAAATCTGAAGGTTCAGCAACACAGAGCTTAACATCCCTGAAAGGTCTTACTTGCCAGAGCTGAGTAGAAGCCGTAGCTGCTAGCTGGACACTGGTTTCAACACAGTCCCCACCACCAGCTAGATTCACTTATGTTACCTGTCTGGTCCTGGTGGGCATTTGGACTTGAGACTCCTGTCAAATGCTATGGCCTTTGTGCTGAAATTCAAGTCACAAGGTCTTCCCTGCAGAACAGAGAATGAGGAAATGAGGGCTTGTAAGGTTCTTTTCCAGGTACTTGGTGCCAGAGGTTCCCAGAGCCAACCTAGAGGGGAGGTGTTTCCCAGGGGATGCTCCAGGGGAGCCTCAAGCTGGTTCCAGATCTCTACCTTCCCAGATGGGGCTCAGAGAACCCTCCCAGGTCAGAGCTTATTGGGGGCAGACGGATTGAGCTGTAGATCACGTTAGCCTGAGGCAGACATGCAAGCAGCTCTGTTTCTGTACTTCTGCTGGTGAGTACACTCTGAGAGGGCACCGGCCACTCTGTAAACCAGGAGCACTAACGCCAGGCAGCTCTTTTCTTTTATGAACCCATATCCATTATTCTGTCATGTCTTCCCACCAGGTGAGCAGGATGGCTATGGAGTCTTTCACTCACTCAAAACCCAAGGCACCATGGGGTGGCAGGGCAGCTCCAGACGGCCTGGGCTTGAATTATGGCTCCTTCCTTCACCGCTGCTGTCCTTAGGCAAATAACCTCTCCTTGCCCCATTTTCCAATCTGTAAAACACAGCTAATGAAGTTCCAACCTTGTAGGGTTACTAGGATGATTACAGGAAATGCCCTCAAAGTCCTTAGTATGGTGCTTTATACACAGTAAATGCTCAGTAATGCCAGTTGCTATTAGTGCCACCATCACCAGGCAATGATATTCTATATATCCTACTGGGGGGAGATAGCTAAGGACACATCATCAAATCAAGTACACAAATTAACAAGATCATTTCAGAAGCTTTTAAAAGCTGTTTAGAAAATAAAATGATAGTGTAATTAGGGGGTATTACAAGAGACCTCTCTGGGAGGTGACATGCGAGTTGAGGTCTCTTAACCTTGGCATTATAGTCATTTTGGGCCAGATAATTCTTTACTGTGGAGGCTTTCCTGTGCATTGTAAGACGTTGAATAGCATCCCTGGCTGCTACTTGCTAAATGCCAACCACATCCCTCCCCCAACTGTGACAACCAAAAATATCTCTAGACATTGCCACATGTCCCGTGGGGAGCAAAAATGAGCCCTTCTGAGAATCACCAAGACAAAAGAGAAGAGAATTCAGATGTGAGAACAGGTGGCTTTGGACAGATGGACTTGGAACCAGGAGGACGTGACGAAGCACAACCTTGACTCTGACGAACCCAGGCATTTGCAAGGTTGAGCCAATTTCTTAAAATAAATCCCTCTTGCTATATATATAATGAATTCTGTTCCTCTGGAGAACCTCGATTCAGTGGAAGAGCTGGGATGTCAAGCCTTACTCACTTCGGCTGCCCAAGTCCCCAGGGAGGCCCAGCTCCAACCCAGAGGGCCAGACCCAGCTCCATAGCAGCCAGTTCTGCTGTTGCCCATCCCCCACAAGCTCAGCATGAATGACACGTGTGTGTGTGTGTGTGTGTGTGTGTGTGTGTGTGTGTGTGTGGAAGGGAGTCAGGCACAGCTGGCTGAAAGACTAGGAACAGAACTCAGAGACCTAGGGCAGGCGACATGTTTATTGCGGGACACCTTTTTCCGGGGGCCGCCTCACAAGCCCCCAGCCACAGAAAACAAACACAATAACTTGGAATCCAAACCAGTCGCACATAAATAGGTTGGCCAAAGGAAAAGAGAAAAACAAACGAACGTGCAGCTTCCCATGCGAGTGTGACAAAGTGGCAGCACCAGACCCACGTCTAGTCTCTTCTTACTCCGTTTGCACGTGGAGGCTTTGTCCTGCTCAGAACATCACCTTCGGACCCGACTCAGCAGCACGCCACTGTCCCGGTAGCCACCTGCCAGTCTCCTGGACGGGCAAGTGAGTAATAAAACCAACATGGTTTCTTCTTAAAAAACAAACAAACAAATGTTTCCGTGCTTCTTTGCACCTCCCAGTTCTATTGGGTGAACAACACGCCCCCTGACCCCAAACAAACAAACAAAAACCCATGCTGAGCACAAGCCGCGAGTCAGAATAAAAACATATTGCACATGCCACCAGAGTGGTCCTGAGAGCCCCTTGCTGCAGATACCCCAACACTGGCCTTTGGTCTGGTGGTGTCATACGCACCCCCACTCCCCAAATCCAGCGGGCATTAAGCACACATTCCACGTTATTACCCTTTGCTATTAGCCAAACTCAAAGCCGAGGCTGGTTTAACCTCATGTACTAGAAGCAGGTAGAGGGAGGTGGGGATGTTGGTTTTAAACCTTTGTCTACCTTTCAACCTTTTGCCTCTGGGTGGTTATATAAGTTCTACAGGTGAACTCAGCATCCGAGGTGTGGAATCTCCTGGAACCGAGAGACTGGCAAGTGGCTCTCCCCAACCATATGCTTTTGAAAAGGGAGCTCTGCCATCGCCCACAGGTCGGTCACAAGCAGGGGTCAAGGCAACGGCCCGCGCGTGGGACCGGCAGTGGTGGTAGTCAACATCGATTTCCTCCTAAGGAATTTTCAAGTATCACAAAATCCCTGATACAGTGTGTAAACAAGACTTCTTGCTGAACAGAAAGCTAGGTCACTTCGGGAAGCAGCAGCATGTGAAATGTCTAAAAGGGTGAGTAAGGTTTTAGGTTCGACATTAGAGGCAAGAGAGCCGAGCACCGTGCCTCAGAAGGCAGACGCCCAGGCGTCACACACACACAGGCCCCTGCATGGAGCCAGGGGGACAGAAGCACCCGCTGGGGTCCTGAGAACGCGTCAGGCTGCCCTTCTTCGGTGGCGTAGCTGCCATCGGCAGAGAACAAAGGAGTCTTCAATGCTAAACACCGGACACGCTCGTGGACCCGTGTCTGCATCCAGCTCCCAGACTCCTGGCCTCTTTCCAGGAGTTTCTTGATTCTCTGGGCCCCTGCTCCAGGGGACGGCTGTGGAGCCATCCCCTTGCACCCCAGGCACATGTGGAAGATGTTTTTCAGGGGAATGCTCTTGGGTGAGGTATCTCATTGACTGTTTTGCTCTGGGTCCGTTTTATTTAAAAAGAGCACAGACCCTCTCTAGTCCAGGGCTGAGGCTCTGCGGAGATGGCCTCCCAGTCGCCGTGCTCTGCTGAGTTCCCCTCGTTAGTGTCTTCTTCCTCTGCCTGGGTCTCCAAGGCCTTCCTGGGTGGCCCAACGGGGCCCTATCTGTCGAAACAGCCCGTGGGGAATGTGTGGCTCCCACTGAAGTAGCTGCTTCTGTAGGTGGTGGCAAGGCAGTGCCTGGGCTCAGCTGAGAGGGCCATCTGCATGCTGAGGGACGTGGGGAGGGGCACAGGGCACACGTCCAGGGGCTGGAGGGAGGGGTACGGGGAGTGGAGAGATGAGCCAGTGCCCCCTGAGAGCAGGCTCCCCGAACAATGGGCCTGCAGTGAGTCCCGATAGGCTAAACACAAGTCCTGCACGGGGGTCTGGAACTGTGCCAGGGCCACAGGTGTCGGCTGGCCAAGGGTGGGGTAGGCAGGTGGCTGAAACAGCATTTGGGTGGGGGCTGGGGATGTGCCGGGCACCATCGCCAAGGCCTGGCTCTTGACTGCGACGGCATCCTTGAGGACATTGTCATAAGCTCTGAAAGGGAAGGACCGGGGTGAGACTCAGAGGTTAAAAGCAGACAGCTAAGAGCACCTCTATCTGCCTTGCTAGGTGGGATCTGTGTGCTGTTCCTGCTGGACCTTGCCCAGTCTGTGCTCACTGCCTCCAGCTTTGCCTTCCACATCAGGAGGCCAAGAGGTGACTCTTTAGGGACCGAGCCACATGTTCAGTGGGGCAGAGCATCTAGGAGATGCTGCCACCTGTCAAGCGGAAAAGGGACTGTGTACAGCCAGGTAGGATCTTTCTGTCCTGTCTTCTTCCCTGAGGTCACCACTGAGCTCTTCCACCTCTGATGTCAGTTTCATGGTGTTGGGTCTATGATGCCTTTAAGCATCTTCTCTGACACACTGAACATTTTCTCCCCGAGATTCCCAGGGATCCCTGCAAGAAGGTGTTGGGTCTATGATGCCTTTAAGCATCTTCTCTGACGCACTGAACGTTTTCTCCCCGAGATTCCCAGGGATCCCTGCAAGAAGGCTGTGGCTTCTTATGTTAAGCCACTCTGGGCTTAGCTGGCTAAGAGGTCAACTTTGTAGCCACATTGGAGAAAGCAACTTACAATGATAGTCTCTCAATGTGATCATCCATAAGAATGACTGATACAACCCAAAATAAGAAGGACCAACTCCCCAAACTTCAATTCTATCAGGAGGCACCATGGTCCATGTTACATGAGACACTAGCTGGGGAACCCACCATAAGGCTCAGACTTCAGGAAATTGCCTGAATTGGACATTAAGACAAGTGGAACCTCAATATTTCAGAACCATGGAAGGCTTGGAGGGGAACTTACACCAGCAGGATTTCGATGCATGTGCTGAGATGTTCCAGGGAGTAGTTTGAGATCCTCTGCAGGTCTCTGGTCCAGTAGGGAGAAAGCTGAAGGCAAATTCTAGAGGCCCCAACGCAGGCGGCAGCGACCACGGAAGGCTGGAATTTGTAGAAAATATGATCTGAAAGAGAATCAGAGGCAGTCAGCATCACAAAGCCTCGCCTGGAGGCCCGGTGCCCTGCCTGCCTTGTGCCCCCTAGAATCAGTAGATAAATGATTAGGTTCAAGGCTGTTCGTTGCTGCGTCCCCCTACCCCCGCAAGCTCATGATGAAAAAAGTGGGACTACCATGAAAATCTTAAACACCCTGGCTCTCAGTCTAGGATTTCTCATGCCAGCCTAGAGCAGTGATTTTAAAAACATGGTCAATGGCTTCTGCAAGGGGTTTGCTGATGGGCTACAAGGTATTTGTCCTTTCTTTGGTTATTAAGGGTGAATGATATGCCATTTCAAGGGCTACCTATTAACAGTAACAAAGCCTGGACCACAGTAGGCACTCAATAAAAATTTGTCAAATAAATGAATATACGAATGAATGACTAGAGCCGTTTGATTTCACTCAAATTGGCCTAACTGAAGATGAACAAATACAAATTGTACATGTAAATAAGGTGAACAATGTGATGCTTTCGTCTATGTAGACCCTGTGAAACGATCTGAGAAATGCTAATGTTCCACTAAGATATCTTGAGACTTTATGTGGACTTGTTGGGAGGTTCAAATGAGATAATGTATGCAAAGCACTAAAATAAGGTGCCACATGACCAATTTTGGGTTGTGGTGGGGTACTGGGTGGTTGTACGAACTGTATTTCTGACCTGGTATTTTACCTAACATCTAGATTTTTAAGACACTAGGAAGGGAGATTCAAACAGAAGTCCCTAAACAGGGTAACTTAACCACTAAAGCAGATGTAACATAACCACCTCCCCCACCCATCTGTGAGATGACAGCTCTTTCAGACTGACCTACCTGCAAATCTGTCCTATTTACATCATCTGCAAGTTGCAGGTTACCATAAGAAACATTACCAGGTGACCAGTTAAGTTTGTAGAATACCAGTGGCCCGTACTAAGCAGCTATTTCTCTTTTACACATGATTGGTAACAAACACACTGGGTGGATCCTTGTTTCTTTTTTGTTTATCCCTTGCAAAGTGGGAGTGATTTGGGTGGATGGGCTCCAGTCAGTAAGGACTCCCTGGATGGGCACACATGCCTCTTGGTGCCACCCAGTCCTGGCCCCTGGGTGGGTGGGGAAGGGGTGACGGGTCCTGACACCAGGCCCCACCTTGCAGGGTGACCTCTAGGAAGTAGTGGGCGTATTCCTTGAGGCACTCTTTGGTCTTTCGGGGGCAGGTGGTGGGCCAGCTGTGGCAGTGCTGGTCCTTCTGGCTGACGGAGGCCAGGAGGTAGTAGTCTAGGAAGTGGGCGGGCGTGGGCAGGCAGAGGTTCCAGCTGAAGGCCTCCAGGAGCAGCAGCTCCGTGCTCAGGAGCTCCTTCTTGCTGAGGGTGAAGTTCTGGCTGCTCAGGATCCTCGTGCTGTTTATCTGCTCCAACTTGGGTACGTGGTCTTCCCTGTCCTCGAATTTACCTGTGGGAGAAGCAGACAGAGGTTACTGAGAGACAGCAGTCGCCTGCATCCAGGAATTCAGTAAAGGTCCACCTTAACGTGCCTGGAAGGTCCTGGCAGGGAGTACAGAAAGCCAAAAGGCCCGCTGCTGAGGGAGTATGAGAGTCTACACTGGATCTGTCACACCCAGCTCGAATCCCCAAGCCATCACTCCCAGCTGTGTGATCATGCACAGGTATACCACCCTCTCTGGGCCTCAGTTCTGTCATCTATAAAACGGAACCTAGACCTCATAAGGCTTTTGTCAGATACAATTACAAAATGCATACCAAATGTTCAGACCAGCCTGAGGAACACAGGCGGCCTCCCACAGCAGTCAGCAACAACGGCGAGGGCCCGAGGAACGAAGTGGGCTCTCCCATCTGGTCATGACTAATTCACCCCAGGACTGCTCAGAGGCTCAGGTCATAGTCAGAATGACCCTGCAAATCTGTCCCCCCAGATGTGGAAAAGCCCTTCAACAGCTCCCTATTATCCTCAGTTTTGACTGTAAGCTGCATCAGTGGGTTTTTAATTTGGGTCATCCCTGAAACAGAGTGCTTTAGGGGTGAGTCTAGGAAAGACTGGTGGGTGGGAGAAGACGGGAAAGGGAAGAAAACCCCAAAGGGTACTTTATCAAGCGTGTCACCACTGTGGACTACGGGAGCCTATCCCTATGAGGAATTCTGAGAAACAACATAGTACAAGAGCCTTGGTCAAGGGAACCAAGGCACCGACACGCCAACCCTTGGCGGTCATCCTCAGGACAGAGAAGCAGCTGGCGGCAGCTGGGGGTCGGGCTCACTGAGGGTAAAGGTGCCGGGGCCGTGGGTGGGAAGTGGCAGCCTCCACTGTGGGAGGCCCTGCAGGTGGGGCCGCTGGGGACCTCCCAGCCTTACGCCCCTCACTCTGGGGAAACCGCGCACAGCTGGCTGGGGCTGTCACTGCAATCCTCTGAAGGCACCGCTGCTCTCCTTGCCTGCAAGCTTTGTCTACACAGCCCCTCTGTCCAGAGGACCCTTCTCCTTCCCCACTTCACTCAGCTAACCTCACCCTGTTCCCCACCTTGAGTCACTGCCCCTTGGAAAGTTTCTTGACCAGTGCCTTGTACTGCCCAATCCCACATCAGATGGTGACCCTGTGTCCCAGCCCCGCCCTGGTCATGTGTGGCTTCCAAGCCCCACCTCACTGGGTGCAAGGCAGCTGCTGAGAGAGTGTCAGAGGAGGCAGCTGTGCTCAGAGCACGTGTCTGTGCCGATGAAGGGAACAGACGACAATGTGGCCACACACCTGTGCACGACCGCCAGCGCTCATGACCCAGTTCTCATCAGGCTTTCCTGCTTCCCAGGGGAGATCAGGAGGCAACCACCCCAGGCTGCCCTACAGCAGATACGACACAGTCCTCAGGAAGGCTCAAGAGATGTCACAGAAATGAAACACTAACTCTGGAAAGCCCGTGTGCCCATCTTCTCCGCGATCCTGACAACACTCACTAAGTGGACGAAGGTGGCGTGACATGAACCTGGTCTTTGACAGGGAGGAGCTGAGAGGGTGGAAATGTATATACAGCATGGCGAGGAGCGGAGCCAACTGCTGACTGTTCCTAACAGCCTGCGCCCCCAGCCCCATCTCCTTCCAGAGCCTATCTATCTAACACTCACCTCCCCTTGTCGTACATGCAGGGGCAACTCAGGTAAGCGAAGGCCAAGGTCAACGCTGCCCAAGGGGGAAGAGAGCCTCTGGTACAGCTGGAATCCTGGGGTGGGGCCTGGCTGAACCCCATGCCCTCCATTCTCAGGCACAGGATCCAGCCACATGGAACTCTGACCCTCCTCCAGCGGGGAGTGTTTCCCCCCCCAGCATGTTACACCTTACCATGTGACCTCCAGAGCTCAGTTCAGAGGCCACTGGATGTCTCACCAGGGCACTTCTCACACTCAGATTGCTTGTTTAATATTGAGTATTAATATTCCTGGACAGCAGGTCTGAACCCCAGGAGGAGAGGAACCACGTCCCGCCCATTTGCTGCTGTACCCCCAGGTCCCAGCACAGTCCCTGGCACATAAAAGGTGCCCAATGAATATTCATTGAGAAAAGGAATAGTTGTCTCTGGATAGTGAAATTTTAGGCCATTTGAATTGTCCTCTGATGATCTGTATTCCCTACCTTTTTTCTACGCTCATGTATTCTTTGTGATATTTAAAAAGAAACAATATATATATTTTTTGCAAAACTGTCAAGGTTTTCCTGAACCTTGTACTGAACTGGGCCAACACTGTTCACAGGCACTCTACAGATAGGAGCTCTTTTCTTCCCAGGAGCAGAAGGTGGCATGGGGAAGGTCACAGTCTTGGCAGAAACGTGCGCTGTGCTAGGGGTGGCACTAAGACCCTTTCATGGCATCGCTGGCAGCCAGCGATCTATTCCGACTGGCAGATGTGCTCAATCAGATTAGTTTCCCCCCTGCCTTTGGTGCTTTTCAACCTTTTCAGAGCTCTGCTTGCTCCCCAGCCACCAGGCCCAAGAGGATTACCCTGAAATAGAAGGCGCCATGGTTACCGAGGAGTCTGACTTCACCTGCTGCTTCTTGGGGACCCACCATGCTACAGGCCAGAGCCAGGCAGAGGGGGTCTGAATCCTCAGGGGGTTGGCTCTGAACGTACTGGCACTAAACTCCAAAGGCCCTCATTTCCTACCTAGGAATGTGCCCCAGGTGGAGAAAGGATGGCCATGCAAAATGGGATGAGCTTAGTGCCCCGCACACATTGCTGCATGGAGCCCTATGCCAGGCCGGGCACTGTGCTCTGTGCTGGACACACACTGGATCCTCCCAGGTGGGTCCTGTTCAGATCCCCAGAGACTCAGAGAAAACGCTCGGAGAACTCAGCTCCACACTTAGGAGCGACCTCACAGCCCCTGGCCAGCCACCCCCCGCTTGGCAACTATTCTCCAGCACAAAACATTTCACAGCCAGAAAAGATTTTATGAGTTTCCTGGTGTTGCACGTGCCTGGCAGACATTTCCTCCCCTCCTCCCATGACCGTGAGTGGGGCCAGTCCTTTGTCCTCAGCGCTGCCACCACCAAGCCCCGCCACTCAGCTGCCTGCTCTTTATCGACAAGACAAATGACACAGACAACAGATGCCTGGAAGTTTTCAGGCAAGTCTCCCGGGAGGCACGGGGGACAGAGGTCCGAGTCTTTCCAAGTCAGACAAGAGCCACGGATTCTCTTCAAGTTGTTCGATTATTTGAAAAATTTTCAAGTCCACAGAAAAGATGAATGAATTGAGATGACCCTTCACCCAGATTCACTAATTGCTTGACCCATGTTTGGGGTGTGTGTGTGTGTGTGTGTGTGTGTGTATGCGCACACGTGTGCAAGTGTTTATGTAACTATTGGCTCTGCTCGATCATTTCTAGTTAAATTGCAAATGTGACATGACCCCCTAGACACTTCAGCATCTATCCCGAGGTCATTTTCATACATAATCATAATGCTATTAGTAATCCTAAGAACATCAGCATTAATGCAATAACATTTTCTAATATTCAATCCATATCTGACTTTCTGCAAGGGTCCTGAAAAATGTTTTTTTGTTTTTTTTAAGATACGGGATTCATCAAGGCTCACATAAGGTGCCTGTTATGTCTCTTTAGTCCCATTCTCTCTTTGTTTTTCATGACACTGATTCTTTGGATGAATCCAGGCCAGCTGTCTTGTAAAAAAAAAAAAAAAAAAGACTAAAGACTGACCTTCTGGACTGTCTGATTGCTTCCTCATGATCAAACAGTTTGGGCAAGAAAAACTATAGAGGTGAGGTTTTGATGTTTGTGCTTCTTACTGGATCACATCAGGAATTACATAATGCCAGTTTGTCCCAGCAATAGTGATGCTATGTTTGATGGTTTGGTGATCTCTCCATTTTAAAGGTACCATTTTCCTGTGAAATTAATAAGCAATCTGTGAAGTGTCACCTTGAGATTCTATGAATATCCTGTTTTCCAAAAACCTACAGTGGTTTGACATCCACAGATGATCCATAATTTCCTGAATAAATTACACTGAGGTTGAAAAAAATTTTTTTTAACAATTGTATCATTCCATCTACAGTTTTCTTTTTGGATGTTCACATGGCCCCACATTTGAACAGTCAGAGCCCTATCAACATTTTTTAAAATCCTCACTCGAGGATATGATTTTAAATTGATTTTTAGAGAGAGAGGAAGGGAGAGAGAGAGAAACATTGGTGTGAGAAACATCGATCGGATGCCTCCCCTACACACTCAGACCTGGGATTGAACCTGCAACCTAGGAATGTGCCTGGACTGAGAACCGAACCCACAACCTTTCGGTGCATGGGAGGATGCTCCAACCAACTGAGCCACCCAGCCAGGGCCCTATCAACATACTTTTAAGATTAAAAAAAATCCTAACCCTATTAAAGCACTCACCCTGGGTCCGGGAGCCCAGGCACACTCCCGGGAGCCCCTTGTGTTGGTGGCAGGTAGTGATGGTGAAACCTGCAAATGACGCCTTTTCAGACCCTCTGTTCACCCAGCTGAACCACTGCTCGCATCGGGTCAGGCGGCTGGTGCACAGAGTGCCTGGGCAATTCTTGGCAGGTCACACAACTAGTGGACCTAAACTCCTGACCACACACTAGGCCATGGTGGCAAGGCACTGTCCATCCAGCAAGCTGAGGAGGGATATGCATAGACTGGCTTTTAACCATTTTTAACTATATAGTTCAGTGGCATTAAGTACATTTACACTGTTGTGCAATCAATCTCCAGAGCTCTTTTCATCTGGCAAAATCGAAACTGTATACCCATGAAACAATCCCTCCCTTTGCCCTCCCCCACCCTGGCAACCACCATTCTACACTCTGTCTCTCTGAATTGACCACTCTAAAGACCGGCTTTTCTTTTTCCGCCTACTATCCTAGCGATCAAGCCTTTTTCAGACCAAACAGTATTCCTAACTTTTCTGAATTAGGGCCAAGAGAAACAATGCTTTGAACTGCTTAAACGAGACAAACAAAAAAAGGCTTTCTGTTGGAAAATTTTAAATATAGCAAAAGAAAAAGAGAGAAAATGTTATAATGAAGCCCAATGAATGCATTACCCAGCCCTAACCATCACCCATATTTGCCCTGCATTTAGAAAACTCTTAAAATGGTACGCAGCACAGGACTCTATAAAAAGTCAGTGTTGCCCCATTTCTGACGCCCAGGCTCAGCTCTCCAGCAGACAGGCTGCTTCTACAGGTAATCCCCCAACATGCTGGCAAGGTGCCCACTGATGGACTTATCCAGGGCTACCTGCTGCCCAATCAGGAGCTAAACCTAGGCTCAGAGACAAGACCCAAGAGAACCAGCTTTTAAAGCAACAGCAGCCTATTCTTCTTTCCTAAAAACACACAATGCTTTTAAAAACAGGCAAAGCTACAGGCCAGGCTCTGCAGGACACCCAGAGTGGATGCTACAGTGGCTCTAGCCTCCTTCCCCTGTACTGTGACCTCGACTTTCACCCTCCTGGTGGTGTTTCCAAGGTTCAGAGAAGGAGGTAAAGGGGAGTGTGGGGTCCAAAGCCTTTCCCAGGTCACACTGCTGGTTAGCAAGAGGCAGAGAATCCCCGCACCAGGACGTGAGCTCCAGAGGGCAGGGCTGCAGGCCTGGCCCCACCGCAGCCCTGCAGGCAACTGAAACCCCAGGCAGCCCCCGGGGAGGGGAAGCCTCAGAGGACTTGTTTGTTATGCCCTACACAAGTACACTCTGTTCATTGTGGTAACCACCACCCCGGGAGGCTGGCAGTGTTTTCCACATTAACCAGAAGCTCAGAAAGGTGGAGGTGCCGCCATTATCCAGCGATAAAATAAAAAGAGAAGTCTGGCTGTGTGCGCCGTGAGGGTGGGACCACATCTGTCTTGTAGAACATTACAGAGCCCCTTCACCTAGCACAGCATCTGGCATAAAGTTGATACTTAAAGAGCTGCGTGGGGTTTTTTTGGTTTTTGTTTTTTTAGTGAATAAATAAATGGCTCCAGAAGTCCAGAGCTTTCTAAACCGTAAGTAATAAATCTCTAATAGAATCACGAGGATCCCTGAAATCCCAGTCTCTCCATAAGGAGTATATCTATTTGAGTGTGAGAATTCCCGAGGACGAGAGGTCAGGCCAGCTGCAGCCCCTCCCCACCTAACTGCCCGTTCTCCACAAATACTCTGGTCTTCATCTTCCCCTTTGCTCATGCTATGGATTCATTCAATTCCAGAGCCTGCCCACTAAGGGGCTATATGATCAACAGGACTTAGTTTTCTTCCAATGATAGAACTGAAGTTGAAGAGTCTGTACTGTACTGGTATACTTTTATTTTACATTTTTATTGATTTTTAGAGAGAGATGAAAGGAGGGGGGGAGAAAGAAACATCCATCTGCTGTCTCCTGCATGCCCCCTACTGCGGATTGGGCCCACAACCCAGGCATGTGCCCTGACCGGGAACTGAATCAGCAATCTTTCAGTGCACAGGATGACACCCGACCAACTGGGTGAGCCACACCAGCCAGGGCTGTACTGGTATACTTTCTATAGTAAAGGACCACTCTAACTCTGCCTGGATCAGCTTTTTCATTTTAAAGAAACAACTACTCTGGCTTTTTGTAGTTATTGGAGGCCAGAAGGGTGCTTCCTACTCATTCCCAAACAGGGCATTACAATTATGTCCAGCAGACAAGTGTCTTCCTGAGGAACCAGGAGACAGATTTTGAGCAATTTGACAGAAAAGCCAAGAAAGTGCTCCGAGGCCAGCACCCTCTAAAAGGCTGTTTTACTCCTCGATGCAGCAGAGGGGCAGAGCGCACTGAGGATGACCATCCTGGGTTCTAGGGGGCTCGGCCACTCACCCGCTGTGTGGTCTGGGGCAAGTCTCCACCTCTGTGGCCTTGCAATGTGAAGAGGAGGAGATAGAATTGTGGTGAAGATGACATGAGCGCTCAGCATGCTGAGAAGGGTGCTCAGTGCTCAGCAGACACTGGAACTAGCTCTGCTTTATAAACCTCTGCTGGATTCAGGACCAACTGAGCAACTGCAGTCACAGGCACAATGACAGTTCAGTTTCCAGATAGGATTTGATGTGAGAGAGAAAGCCAGAAACAGAGCAAGCAAACCCTCCAGCTATAAGACAGCATTTTTACGGTGGTCTTCAGGGAAGGGAGGAAGCTGTGAAGACCATAGCGGTGGGGAGCAGGGAGCATCCCCCCATTCTGCCTTTAAAACACCTGCTGCAGGCACAACCAAGATCTCTGGGTATCCCAGGGATCTGGAAGTTATGGAGTGACCTGGAGAAACAAGCCTCCAATCCCAGCCATACCTGGGCTTCAGGGGCCCACTGGGTAGATCTGATACCTTCCCAGGCTCAGCTCCCTGTCCTCCTCAGGAAACAAAAGAAAAAGCTCCCATGCTAGCCGGTTTGGCTCAGTGGTTAGAGCACTGGCCCACGGACTAAAGGGCCACAGGTTCGATTCTGGTATAGGGCATGTATGTGCATTGCAGGCTTGATCCACGGCCTGGGTTGGGGCAGGTACGGGAGGCAATCAATCGATGTCCCTCTCACATTGATGTTTTTGTCTCTGTCTCTCCCCCTCCCTTACACTCTAAAAAAAAAAATCAATGGGAAAAATATCCTTGGGCGATGATTAACAAAAAAGAAAGAAAAAGCTCCCTCCCTGTGCCTTGCTCCTCTTAAGGGTAAGGCTGATCCGTTGGAGGCTGCATCTCTAGTCTCTGGGACTGGAGTAGTCCTCGACAGATACTGAATGAATGAATGAATGAATGAATGAATGAGTGAACACATTTCTGACAGGCTGAATCAGTTCCTGAGTACAACTGTGGAAACAGAGGCAGAGATGAGGTTGCAGGCCATTTTCCCCTTCAGGAGGGAACTGTAACTATGCTTCCAAGGCCAGAGGTGGCACTAAGCCAGCTGGGTCACACATGCTGGCTTCCCTTCTGGCTGTGAGGACTTCCCTGTCTCAGGATGGAGCAACTGGTGCGATGACTTCACACAGTGGCCCCGGCAAATCCCTGGCTCCTCTGTGCTCCGCTTTACAGGGGACCCAAATAAGTTCACTGACTGTCTAAAAGGAGGGGCTGTGGGCCCTGGATGGTGTGGCTCAGTTGGCTGGAGCGCCGTCCCATGTATGGAAAGGTTGCAGGTTTGGCTCCCAGTCAGGGAGCAGACCTAGGGTGTAGGTTCTGTACCTGGTTGGGGCACGTACAAAGGGCAAGCAATGGATGTTCTCTCTATCTCTCTCCCCCACTTCCCCTCTCTCTATAAGCATATCCTTGAGTGAGGAATAAGAAATAAGTAAATAAATAAGTAAATAAATAAATAAAAATGAAAGCAGGGGCTGTGGGCAGGGACCACTTGTTATATAAAGGGCTGGCATCCAGCGCCAGGGTCGAGCAAGGGCTTTGTGCAGAGGACGGAGTTGTCTCCTGTAACAAAAGTCACTCCCGGTGATGCTCTGGACCAGGCCTGATGGGGCCACGGCTCCCAGAAGAGCAGAGATCGAGTCCTTCTGCATGCACAGTGCCAAAGGCGTGGGCATCACGGGTCCTGGGTCCTTTGTTCCAACCTCTGCTGGGAGCAGGAAAAAAGAAGAGGAGAGGCAATCTCCTGTCAAGGCTGGATGGGAAGCTGCTTCCAGAAATGAGACCCAGTCCCGAGGGCTGAAGTTTTCATCCAGGTCAGTGAACATGTGGCTCAGAAAGCAGAGCCGGGGGTCTCCCAGCAACCTATCGCTGGCCCGAGTGCTCCTGGTGCAGCCACAGAAGGAAGTGATATGCTGCAGGACAAAGGCCACTGTGGTGCAGTGGCTGAGAACAAAGACTCAGGGACGGCTACCTGGGTCCCCATCCTAGCTCAGTACCCTGGGGCCAGTTACCTAACTTACTGGGCCCCAGTTTCCTCCTCTATCAACTGGTGAAAACAATACTACCTACTACATGAAATTGTTTTGAGGATTAAATGAGTAAATCCATGCAAAGAACTGCTTGGCATATAAACACTCATTAAATATTAGCCATCCCATGATCGCTGGGGCCAGAATCTGTTCTCCCTCAAATTTTGATTTTACACACACACACATATGTACTGAGTTTGCAACTAATTTTTAATTTATTCTTTATATTTTTTTCTATATTCCAATTTCCACAAGAAATAAATATTACTCTCCCACTGAGGAAAAAACAGTTCAAACTTTTCAGAAAACAAGACACCACTGATAGGACCCTAGAAGCCAGAACTGGCAGCGTGACTGCCAAAGAAGGATGCAGAACGTTAGGTCTGCCCTAGTCCGAGACTGTCCCGGCATAAATCTGCTTCATAAGTGCCCAAGGGTCAGGAGGTCTCAAACTTTCCTAGAAGAGTTCCAGAAACCCAACATGTCAGTGACAAAGAAGAGACTTCCTGTCTAGACACTGACATGCTTATAATTAAAACAACAACTTAGGGAGAGGCAGGCTCCTTGAAGACAACTTCGAAAATTCAGGCAAACACACTACCATAAAAACAATCATCTCACCACCCAGGGGTGTAGCAGGCTGGCGCACTTCCTTCGGGTCCAACAGTGGTTTTAACACCAGCAGAAGCTGCCTTGCTGGTACTATCACGGCCAATGCCGACCAGGCAGCAGGTGCCCAGCGAAGGGTAGGCTGCTGCGATCTGGGGAGTGACCCCTCCCCGCTGCGGAGTCTCTTAGGCTAGGCAAGGACCGGCTATAATCTGGAAAACCCTCCAGGTCATTCTCCCAGGGAACAAAGGACCTAATGAATAGGGACCCTAGTGTCCTCTTCTGCATCAGCAATAGCAGGAGAAGCGGTATAATGCAATCCTGGCCATAAAGGGGAGACGGTACTGCAAGATATAAGTATTCACCACAGACAGGGGTCAAGGTTAAAGCAAATAAAAAGAAATGAAAGAGAAACACCCAGCTCCAGCAGCCACACTGCATGTAGCAGGAAGCGCAGACAGGGTGCCTGACGTCAACGTCCCGGTCCTTTTCCCGCTAACTGGCTGAGCCAGGCTGTTCTCCTAACAGGAAGGACACTTGGGTTTTTCTTAGAAGGGAAATTCGCTTATTCTTGGCTCGGACCCAGAGACCTGCTGGCAATGCATGGATTGAAGGCTGCTTCTTTGGGACTGGGACTTGGTCTGCGATGTGCTCCACTGTCTGCAGGCTCAGCGCATAGTAGGTATACCTGTGTGAAATGAATTCTCTTCAACGACAAAGATTGTATACATTCCTTCCATTCACCACCGTCTGCCCGGGGCTGAACACAGCGTCTGGCATATAGCAGAGGTCGAATAAATGTTTTTGAATGATTTACCTGTGTGGGGTCAAGGGTTCCTGAACACTGCATGTTCCATTAACTCATGCAAGTTAAGATCCCCATCCCCCCCCACACAAAAATACCAAGAGCCCAGAATCCCAGGCCCTGGACAAACAGGTCTGGGCAGCAGACTTGCTAAGACAAACTGTACAATTTCTGAGTTTCCAGCCCAGCCAGCTGTCTGACAGGCACTCACACAAAATCCCTCCTTGCCTCCCCAAGAGCTCTAAGCCTGCTAGTCTGCAGAGATGGAAACAGGAATTGGAAAATCACCATGTCCTCCCTCACTGTGCTATAACCCGGGGCCCGAGGCTGAATTTGTGCAGCGTGGCCCTCACGTGACAGACCACCTTTTCCAGTCCACCCTGTGCTGGGCAGCGACCACCAAGAGGCCACGGATGAGCAGGTGCCCCACCAATGTTGCAGCAGATTTCAGAGGAATACAATCAACAACTGTCACATTACGTGCACACATCCAACGTAAGCCCTCTCCTGACTTCAGAAACAAGAAACCACGGCCGGGAGGAAATGTCGTGTTCCTCCTGGGCGGGCACTCTTGCATGGGACGCAAGAAGCTGTTCAATTATCTCCTGCACGGGGGCAGCCACATTTCCTTGCAGATTTGGGTTTAATCCTGCAAGGAAATCTCATGCTCTATCCAAAATTCACCCCTGAAAAAGGCCACCCGGAAAAACTATCCCTTTGCAGGTGCTGCTTACAATTAGTGCCCCGGAGGTACCTTCAGCACCCCCAGCACGGAGGGCTGGAGGGCTTAACCTCCCCAGGGAAGGAAGGCAGCACCATCCTTCATCCTTTCTACCAGGAGGGATTAAGACTGCTTTCAAGTTTCCAAAATCTCCATTGGGTGACCCCATCCTGTGCCCCTGCCCTGCCGTCAAAGCTGCTTCTCAGAAGCAAGTTGCCAAATGATCAAAGCAGGGGGGAGGGGAAAAGGAGGGATGCAGGGGGAGTGCTGGGGTGGTGAGGGTGGTTTACTGGGAAAAAGACAGACCTCTCTGAGAATCTCTGAGGCCCAGAGCACAAGCACCCAGCAGGCAATGGCTTTTACTGGTCCCTGTCCTATGAGACGTGGCTAATAATTTCTGGCTTTAGGATCCTTCAAAGCCATTGGTCTGGGAACTGATTCTTTGCCTGGATATCCTGGACAGGACAGAGCAGAAAGGCAGAATGCAAATACACTCCCCGAGGGGAGCACAGAAGAAAAGCCACCCATGGACACTGGAGAGGGATCAGGATGCGGAAGGGACATGGCTCTTCTTCTGATAGTCTGTTGTTTAGGTGGAGGGTGTGGTTCCGAATCTCCTGCAAATTAAGTTCGATTTAAAAAAAAAGGTATCTCATCAGTGTCGGTTTTATTGAAACATCAGCAAGGCAATTTAGTGCTAGCTATCAAAATCTTAAATGCACACACCCTTGACCCAAACAATTCCACCTCTGGGAATCTATCTCACAGACATACTCACTTAAGTGTGCAAATATAGCACAAAGGACAGTTACCATATTATGTATAGCAATTATCAGTACATAACCTTGTATTGTGTATTTCTGTATAACACAGTGTTGATTCATTATTATGAAACTCAGCCAAGAATACTGTAACTCATGCCTGAACGAAGCTTATCAAACATACATATTTTCTCCCAACGGCACACCACAGCCATCTTGCACTCAGGACCTCCAGACAGCAGCTTAGCACTATGATTGGGGGCCATTTAAAACAGCAAAATCACCAACAAGTGGAAAAACGAGACCACATGGCATTAAACAGACTATGAGAGCTGAGATGAGACGGCAGGGTGTTGCCTTGTTCCATCTCAGCTGCGAACACGAGTGCAGGACGGCTCACGTCTTTGGCCGCTCTGAGCATGTCCGTGAATGACCGCAGAAGCTCTCTGAGTACTGATTTTGAGGTTACAAATAAATTTCACTGAGCAGGTGAATTCGCAGGTACCGAATCTTCCAATCACGAGGCCTGACTGTGTGTTGGTATATGCTCAGAACATTGCTAGAAAATACACTAGATCAATTCTGGAAGAAGACACGAGAGCCTGCTGTTCCCAGAAGCCATCTCTGAAGACTGGGATGGGCAACAGATGGAGAGAAAAAGAGAGAATGAGAAACAGGAGGAAGGGAGGGAATCTGGCAGTTTTGTTTACTGGGCAGTTTCTATGGGTGTAAATCTATGATTCATCCCCTCCCACCCTAGTAAATGAAGATAGATTTTCCCAAACAATCAAAATCTTATGAAAACATATAAGTATATCTCGGTCTGGAAGAATGCACAACCAACTATGGGAATGGGACTACGGGTTCGAAAGGAAACTGATTTTTTACACTAAGTTAGTTCTCTATCTTTTGAATTTTTTACAATAAAAATATACCTCCCACTTCTTATATCATAACAATAATTTCTTACATTTAAGGCCACACTACCCTAGCAAAAAGGCCACTGGGCCCGCCTCATGTCCTCTGGCTTTCTCCCACTGTATTTCTTCTTGCTGCTTCATGCCCTGGGCCTAAGGACGCAACACCCACCCACCTCTGAAGAGCAACCGCCAGGCAAAAAACCAAAACTCCAGGTTCACTTGGAAAGTTCAACACGGAATTACTATCTGACCTGCACTTCCAATGAGCACTTTCACTGAAAGAAGCGAAAACAGCTGTTCAAATAAGACTGGTACCTAAACATCCACAGCGGCACTAATCATGTAATAGCTCGGAGGTGAAAATAACCCAATGTTCATCAACAGACAAATAAACAAACAAAGGCTGTGCATCCATAAAATGGATCGCACTCTGCCACTACAAGGAATGAAGTACTGTACATGCTATAGTACGGATAACCTTGAAAACATCAAGGGAAAGACGCCAGACACAAAAGGCCACATATTCTATGATGCCTTTTATATGAAATATCCAGAACAGGCAAATCCGTGTGGACAGGAAACAGATGAGCAGTTTCCAAGGACTGGGTTCCCTTTGGGGTGATGAACATGTTCTAAAACTAGACAGAGGTGACTGTTGCACAACAGCGTGAATGTACTAAATGCTACGGAATTTACACCTTAAAATGATGAATTTTATTCTATGTTGCAGTATGAATTTTACCTCAATGACAGATAATAAAAATCAAACTCTGAGCTGTGTGGCCTTGGGCAAGTTACTCAACCTCTCTGAACCTATAGAATGAGGAGATGACAGCACGACCACATAGGCTACTTGTGGATTCCATGTGATGTGTGTGTAAAGTGACTGGCACAGGGCTGGGTATGTAGAAAAGGACCGGGTAAGCAACGAAGCTGCTGTTGCCAGAATGACTGAGGATGATGTCACATCGTCTCAGTCAACTCACCTGAAAGCAACTCACCTGAAAGTTGTGGGGTTTCCATATTTTCAAATTATCTTTTTAAGTAAACAACAACAAAAAGGCAGTTGGGGGAGGGGTGCTGTATCAGACGAAAGATTCGAGGAGAGTGGGTCTCCTCAATTTATAGTATATATATAGCTAGACTATTTTTAGCCTGTCCTGGGTTAAGTAGGAAACCCAAACAATTAACTCGGACGTGACAATGGGTGGCTTTGCCACTGGTCCACCACGGAACAACCTATAGGCTGTTTTTTCTTCCACCTCCTTCCACAGGTGTGTAGATATGGGTCCTGGACTGACCCGTTTTATGCGGGCAGAAGGGCCTGTATATGCGTGAAAAGGTTCCATCTGTGCAAAGGCCCTTGTCTGGAAGCAGCTCTCAAAACCTAAGAACTGACAGTGGGGTAAGCAGCCCTGTGGCTCTTCTCTCTCTGGGAATTATCTGGTATAGAATTCACAGAACTTCAAACGTCCTGAGGCAAGGTGACCCCCCTGTGGCTGACAGTGCGCCTGGGGGGAGGGGAGGGAGGACTGAACAGGATTTCAGGCTGTCATGGAAACTTTTCTTTCCTTGGGCCTCTGAGCATATGGCAGGTGTCCTGAAAACTCCCGTCCTGCCACCCGAGGCTGGCTGCTGCCCTCAGACATGTGGGTGGGGGCGTCTGCCTCTCTGTCTGCTGGGCCCCCTCCCTCGGCCACAGCCCCAGCAGCACAAAGGAGTCTCCAGTGTGCGCCTCATGTCCCAGCTCCCCAGACAGACGCTGGGGGACAGCCTGAGTGGCCCCATGGAAATCTAAGTCCCCTGCCCCCGGCAAGCCTCGACGCAGCCCACAGATCACAGACAACGGCAGGCCAAAGGCCACGGCGCAGGCCTCTCCTGGCCGCCTGAAATGCGATGCCCATTCTGCCCTCCACTGACAGGGATGTCTCGCACGCCCCGCACCTCTTCCCAAGACCAAAGAGAGCTGCATGTTGATTTGAGGCTTTGAGGTAGCAAACAGGGTGGACTCGGCCAGGCTGGCTCCTCTCTGCAACACGGGAAATCCAGCTGGCTCCAGGTAGAGAAAATCACAAATTGCGAGGCTGCGAACCCAAAGCGGCCAGAGCAATTATAAATAACAGCAGGTGGAAGGCGCCAGCGTGGAAAACAAGACAGAATTTTGAAAAACCTAAAGCTTCTGGAACTGGGTGATTGTGCCTGTGGGGGTTGGTGGCAGTGTGCCAGGAGCAGACAAAGCCATGGGAGAAAAGGGGTGCTGTCTTCTTATAGCATCACCAGGACTCGAGGGTGGGAGCGGTGCCCATAAAATAAAACAGGACAATAACCTATGGTGGTGGAGACTGTAACATCTGAATGGATTTTAAGGAGAAAATACTAAATGTGAGGAAATGTCATGCTGGCCGCTGGCCACTGTGGGACACTCCGCTTCCCTGCAGTAATGGCAACGAGGTGAAGTGTGGAAGCCCAGCTCTAAAGAAACTCTTGCTCCACTAATTTCATTTATCCCATACATATATTTTTTTAAAGTCTGACTATGTTTCAGGCTCCTTTCCCTCCCTGAAACTCACTGTTTAGTGGGGAAGTGGGTGTTAATTAAAAGTCCATGATGCAATGCCCTGGCCGGGTGGCTCGGTTGGTTGGAGCGCCATCCTGTACACCAAAAGGTTGTGGGTTTGATCCCCAGTTGAAGCACATACGGGAGACAACTGATCCAACTGATCCAACTGATCCAAGCACATACGGGAGACAACTGATCTCTCTCTCCTTCCTTTCTCTCTAAAATCAATAAAAACCCAGCATCTTTGAGGGAGGATTAAAAAAAAATTTTTTTTTTTAAAAGTTCAAGATGCTAAAATCCTTATCACTTACTTAGCCTGGTACATTACAGATGCTAAAGAAAATGCTGATTATCACTAATAATATTAGTTCCCACTCAGTTAAGGATGAGCACAGAAGACGTGCAGACGTGGAAATGGACAAAGATCTGGGGGCACCCAGGCTCCCGGGGGAGGCGGCAGCCTCGGGGAGGAGGCGGTTTCCACGTACTTGCGAGCAGGAGGCAGGAGACGGCCACGGCGTACAGCTGCTTGGAGGTGGTGATGTTATAGCGATCCAGAAAGTGGTCCAGCAGGTAGACGGCCAGGTGCCGGGCCGCGGGGCAGAGCTGGCAGTGGCTGCTCAGCAGGGTCAGGATGTCCACAAAGAACCTGCGGCTCTTCAGGAGCGGGGAGTGGGCTCGGAAGGCAGGCAGCTTCAGTTCCTGGAACAGGCAGGGCAGAAGGGGGGTCAGGGCCGCCTCCCGAGAGCCTCGGATGCCCCAGAAAGGCAAGAGGTGGGAGCCTGCCTGCTGGATGGTAAGGGGGCACCGATTCCCTCCATACCTATGCTGTTCACTTTCCTTGGGGTCCCAGGATGGCAGCCCCTCTATTCCAGAAACTCCTGGACCATGTCCCGTGCACCCTCACCGAGCTCAGGCTCAGAAAGTGTCAGGGAACGTCACGATGACAGGGGCAGGTGAAGGGGACAATCGGCTTCATTCCCAGGAAAAGGCTGACTATTGGATATACACAGAATGTAGGAGACGCACATCCAAGGTGTGCCCCCTGGCCACCTGCCTTCATCCGTTTCCTCCTCAGCAGCTGAGGGTAAAATGAAAGATGGACATGAAGCACCCAGCACAGTTATCTCTCAGGGTCCAAGGCTTAATTCCCTCTGCGGCTGGGACTGTGACACAACTTTTTAAAAATTCAATGTAGCCTGGAAGGGCGTGGCTCAGCAGTTGAGCGTTGACCTGGGATCCAGACAATTGGGGTTCGATTCCCAGTCAGGGCACATGCCCGGGTTGCGGGCTCAGATCCCCAGTTGGGGGCATGCAGGAGGCAGCCGATCAATGAATCTCTCATTATTAATGTTTCTATCTCCCTCTCCTTTCCTCTCTTGGAAATCAATAAAGATATATTTTAAAAAAATAAAAATAAATGAATAAAAATTCAATGTAAAACAGTTGTTAAAATAATAGTACAAAGAACTCCCAAATACTCATACACAAAAAAGCCCTGAACTGTATACTTTAAAAGGGTGATTTTTATGGTATGTGAATATCTCAGTAAAGCTGTTAGGAGAAAATAACATGGACACACCATCCACTCACTCGCAAGGCATTTAGGGCGCAGCAGGAGAGATGGTGACCAAGTAAGACAATTACAGAATTTCAAACTGATCAATCCTAAGAAGGAAAGCTTTGACCACTGTGGGAGTCCCCTATGTCCTCTGAGGGCTGGGAGGTCTGCCCTGGGAAAGAGAAGCTGGGGTTGAGATATCATGCTGGGTGAGATCTTTCCTCTTCTGGCTGCCTCCCCCAGAGAGCCTGAGGCCAGGGCACAGCTTTTTCGGGAGCCCCAGAGCTTTGCTATGGAAAAGTGCTCAGAGCCTGAATAAATTAGTTCCTCTCCTTATGTTTGCATAGGAAGAACCAGAGTCTGAAATAGTCTTATAGCAACACTCCCCTCCTCCTGCAGGCTTTCCTTAACTAGTGACAGATCTGAGGCTGGAAGCCTTCTGGTGTATCTTTTTTTCCCCTCAACCTTTTATTTATTCATTCATTTATTTTTTTATCCTGGAGAAGAGCTTTTACCCCCAGCTTAACTTCTGATTAATACATGATTTCCAAACATTTTCTCCCCTTCCGTGGGTTGACTCCCTTGTGTGTTCTTCATCTTCATTATTTGTAAGTTTATTCGGCAACATGGGACTTTAAACTCCTTGAGGGTGGGGGTCTCATCCTTGTTTTCCCATCACCCTAGTGTGACTAAAACACGGCCAGGTGCCCAGGTACCCAATAACTACCGGTGAGGAAATGAAAGGAGGGAGGGGGGAAGGGAGGAAAGGAGGACTGCCGTGCAGTGGTGAGTACAGAGTGCCCTGGGCGCACTGAGGAAGGCGTGGCGAGCTGTAGAGAGCGGCGAGTCAGGGGGGACTTCAAGGAAAAGAGCTCTATCTAGCCAAGTTTTGGAAGGACGTCTAAGACTTGACTGTTGAAGATGCAGGAAGGAAAGAATGCTCAGCAGGACAAACAGCACCTGCAAAGCCACACAGGCGTCCCATCTGGGAATCTAGAGTGCTTTAACAACCAGACGGCTGGGGCATGCCTGGACCAAGCTGGCCAGGAGAGTGGGCAGGGCCCCAGCTTGTCAGTCCTGCTAAGATATCTGTTCTATCCTGAGGGCAATAGGGAGCCACTGAAGGGTTCAGAGCAGGGCATCCACAAGGACAGAGTGGCCACGCATGATGATCTCTCCCCCAGCCTCCTCCTGGGTTACAGCCAGACAGCTAGTAGCAGCCACCAATGTGGGGCTGCAGCTCCCTATAACAACGGTCCACCTCCCCACCCTCCAGCAGCCCCCACTAGCTTGCAGGCTACTGGCGTATTTCCTCTAAGCCCTAAGACTTTAAGGCTCTTGACAAGAAGCAACACAATCACAGATCCCTGGGCTCTGTCCCGGCAGCTACTGGAAATTAGCCAAGTGAACTTTGGCCCAGCTGCACTGTCCTCATGAAGACAGTTCAAAGCCCCAAAACATACGTCAGACACGCAACATCCTGACGCCCCTCCCTGCTCAACTCAGCCGGGCTTAACTCCTTCTGGATTTCCCTTTGTGCCAACTGGGAGAACAGACCTCAAAGCAACACACTGTCGGTCTTCCCTCCGTACACCTCCCGGGAAAAGGGTCCACTGGCTTGAGCAGATTCTCACAGGAAGCCACTGGTGCATAAAAGGAAAAGTTATGGGCCCCTGGAAGGGGCGACAATGCACGTCAGGGAGTCAGCAGGTAGGGCTTCCTGGAAAAGGCTCGTCTCAAAGATAAGCAGGATTCTGAGAGCCAGGCAGCCGCCTGTGATGCACTTCATCCCCGGTTCCACTCGTCCCTCAGGTGCTGGAGTAAACGTCCTTCCTAAGAGAGGCTTTTCGACCCCCCATCTTCCAAATCAGAGCCCCTCGTTCTCCCTCTTAGCACGCGGGTCTCCGTGGTCAAGTATTCAGTTACTTATTTGTCTCTCCCTGCTACACTCCAGCTCCGGGGCGCGGGGGCCATGCTTGTGTTGCCTACGCCACTTGCCCAGTGCCCGGGATGTGCCTGCACAGAAGCAGGTGCTCAGAAAATACTGGCACAAGGAAAAAAGAATGAATAGCCATGAAAAGGCATAAAGGAAACGTAAATGCATGTTCCCAAGTGAAAGAAGCCAATCCGAAAAGGTTACATACACTGTGATCCCGACTAGGACATTCTAGAAGGGAGAAACTATGGAGACAGTAAAAATATCCGTGGTTGCCAGGGGTTAGAGAGGGAGGGTAAACAGGCAGAGCACAGAGGGATTTTAGGGAGTGATACCTCCCTGAATGATACTATAATGGTGGGTACATGTCATTTGTCCAGACCCACAGAATGTACAACAGCAACAGCGAACCCTAATGTAAACTATGGACTTTGGGTAACAGTGATGTGTCAACATAGGTTCATCGATTGTAACAGGTACCACTCTGGTGGGGGACGGTGATAATGGGGGGAGCTTTGTAGGTGTGGGGGCAGGGGGTGTAAGGGAAATCTCTAACTTCTGCTCAATACTGCTGTGAACCTAAAACTGCTTAAAAAACGAAGTCTACTAAAAGAAAAAAAGGAATACAGGACATCCCTTCTTGTACCAAATACATTCCTCCCCCAACACATGGGGGAGCAGCTTGGCAGATACTGGAGTCAGGCATGTGGATTCTAAATCCCAGTGTCCTCATCTGAAAAATGGGGGCCATGCTGCCATAAATGTGAAGTATTTGGGAGCATTCAGCAAGCATTAGTGGCCTTTCCCGCAAGCTGGGCAATACAACCTCACATGAGGTAAGCTTTTTGCCTCTGTTGGGCTCTCAGAGGGACCCCCTTTGTACAGTGGAACCAACCTTTCTACCTGAGGGTGTAGAGCTGGGCCTGGAGACCTTTGCAGGACAGGAACCCTGCCTATCCCCTCCACAGAGCTCCCAAGCCAAACAGAATCCGGAGCTCCGAGCCTCGGCTTCTTCCCGGTGCTTAGGGGGCGATTCTTTGGCAAATGAACAACAATGTAGGACGCCAGCGTGCTGGCCCCGTTTCGTTGGAGAGTTTGGCTGATTACTTCCCTAACCCAATTAGGGGAAAGGCATTCATGACAAGGGCTTTGCTCTAAGGAGCTGCATTCCCCCCAAAGCACTCTTGACCTGAGTCAGCTTGAAGGCCACAGTGTCTGGTGCATGAAGCAGCCCCTTCTGCTGAGCAGCCTGGATTCCAGAAACAAAAGAGCAGCCCAAGCAGGCGGGCGGCCTGTAAAGCTCTCCAGGATTAGGCAGGCACTTGGCAGGCACTCAGCAGCCAGTGGGCGGAAAGGAGGCAGGAACCGGCCAGGCAGGGTGACCTTCCTCTAGGCAGGTGACCTTCCTCTCAGCAGGGACAGCTTCAGTGTGGCCAGCAGAAAGGCTTTGGGGAAGGTACAGATGAAGAGGGGTGGAGGGGCGGACAGAGGCTTCCAGACTTCCCTCTCAGGCTGCTGGCCCTTTATCACCTGAGTCACATAGGAGAGCATGTGCTCTCAGGTGAGATGACCAGGCAGGGCATAGGGACAGATGGCCTTGATGGAGTTTGGGGGGGGGGGGGAGATCCATCTTACAACAACCTGCTTTTGTTATCTCAGTTGTTTACTTCATTTTTAAAAATAATAATAGGCTAGAAAAAACTATTAGATATGCTCTGGAATGTTAACGTTGGTTATCTCAGAGCACTGGGACCTCATGTGATTTTTACTTTCATGCTTTTCAACAATGTCTGGATTTTTAAAAAAAACATTCACTGTATAACCTCTTTATTATTTCAATTACTGTGTTTCTGTTCGAAAGGAAAAAAACAGAGAGGGACTAGATAAGCACTGTATTAAGGCCCAACTCAGAATGTATCCCTGAGATTCCCTTCAACCCCACATCGTCACTGTCACAAGATTAACCCTTTAATAACAACCCCATGCCAGCACTGTGTTGAATATCCCATGTTATCCTCACAAGATGCCTAGGTCTCACCCAGAAGTAGTCTTTTTCTTATTTTTTTGTATTAACTTTGTTTTAATATAACTTATTTGTGACTATATTATTTTATTAATTTTACTGAGTATATAATTTCTTTAATTTTTTTCTTTTTACTAATTATAAATTATGTGTTCACTGGCAAATTTTCAAAACTAGTAAATAACAAATATCACTTATAGTCCCTCATGCAGAGAGAAGTACTATTAAGTTTTATGTGGATTCCTCAGATGTTTCTCTGGGCAAACGTTTACAAGATGGGGTCCTAAACTACGAAGGTGTCCCATGTCCAATTCAGACACATCAGAATGACGTTTTCAACAGCTGCCTAGCGTTTCACTGCGAGGCTGTGCCATGACTTCACCAGACCCCCATTTTAGACATCTGGGCCGTTTCTCTTCCTTTGGGTCTCTGCTCAGGCCACTCATCAGCACCCTATATGGTCCCATAGTAAGCAATTACTGTTGACTGAAGTGTTTGCTTGTTTATTAACTGTCCTCCCCACTCCCCAGAATGTGACCTCCCCTTCTCTCGCCGGGGCCTGGCTGTATCCTCGCACCGGCACACAGTTCGGGCTGCTGAATATCTGAGTGGAGTGTCCTTGCGTGATGAACACAGGTGTGACTGGAGTAAACACCAACTGGGGGATCCTCCCTCTGTCTGTGGCCTGCTATGCCCTCTCCCCCGCCAGGTGTCCCTTACCTAGCCCTGCATCTTTCCCTGGGGTAACCAACAGAGTGGGGGAAACTGTCCCGAGAGGAAAAGCCTGGCATTCCAGGGACCAGAGGAGCCATTCTGGGGGAAAGGAAGGTGGTGGGAGTCAAGACAGGCTAGAGTCCTTTAGAAACCACTCTTGTTGCTCTCCAAGATCTCTTCCTGGGAGTTCCAGAGAAGAAAAGAGGGTGGTCTGAGAGGGAAAGCATTCTGAGAAAGGACAAGTGAATCATGACCCACATGAAACCCCAAACCCAGCTACAGACAGAGGGGGTGGGGCTGCCTGGACCTGCTTCCAAAGATACCAGATGAGTGTCTCCTCTCCATTGACCCTCCCCGTGCAGTTTGACCTTGGCAGAGGTGGCAAACACTCCACAACTGTGCTGGGCTCAGATGTGCCTGGGAGTATGGGCCAGGCCAGCCCAAGTGCAGTTAAAAAGACCCCGAGTCCACAGCTACGACTGCTGGGCAAGGACCCTGGCCTGTCACTGCTGTAGGACAGATAGGGGAAAAAAATTCAGCGTATGCTCTTCACACATGGGCTCTGCTGGCCTTTTGAGGCTAACCTCAGAGTTTGAAGGTCACGTGCACTGTAAAAGTTCAGCCAGTCAGTCACCCCTGGTTAGTCATATTAGGGGAGGAAGGGAAGTCTTCATTTTAACCCTTGGTGTCCTGCACTGTGTTATTTTCTAATTACCTCACTATTAACCCACTCTTCCTTCAGCTTAAAAGTCACTTCTGGGCCCGGCTGGGCGTGGCTCAGTGACTGAGCATTGACCTAGGATCCAGGAGATCAAGGTTCGATTCCCAGTCAGGGCACATGCCCGGGTTGCGGGCTCGATCCCCAGTGCGCGGCATGCAGGAGGCAGCCGATCAATGACTTTCTCATCATTGATGTTTCTCTCTCTCTCTCTCCCCCTCTCTCTTCCTCTCTCTGAAATCAATAAAGATATATTTAAAAAAAAAAAAAAAAAAGTCACTTCTGAAAAGAGTGTTTCTTGGTCATGCCCTTATCAGACACTCCCCAAGCATCAAGGATTTTTCATCCATCCACCTATCCATCCTCCATCCATCCATCATCCATCCATCCATCCATCCATCTGCTTTACTGTTCTTCACCCCTTGACAATAAACATCACAAGAGCAGGGACTAGGTTTATTTTGTTCATCTCTGTGACCTCAATACCTGACACAAAAGAAATGCTCAATAATTACCAAAGCCTCCAAATTTGGGGAATGGCAAATACCTGAAAAGGTAAGAAAAAATGATTTGCTCCTAATCTTAGGTTGAATAAAACTAATAATCATAGTGAGTCATTCTGAATACTCATGAAGACCAGAAGGGAGGTACAGGAAGCTCGGGGAGCTGAATTCCAGGGGAAGGAGAAAGCTTGTCCTTGCCTTGGGGTGGCATGTGCCTCAGTCTACCCAATAGCATCAGAGAATCACTAAGGAAGAAACAGGTCAGTGTTTACAGAGGACTGGGAGCTTCAAGAATTATGAATTATGAACTCTATACTCAGTCATTTAAAACGGAACATTTCCCAATGTATGTTCTATTGGGAAACTCCAGTCCCAAGATACACTCTGTAAAGAAAAGGGTTCTGTGGGCCATTAGTTTGGGAAACACTGCATACTACATCGCTCCTTCCTAAAAAGAAACATATATTAGCCCATTAGAGGCCCTGAAACATTTGTTCAGGAAAAAAGACTTACAGAGTTTTGAGGAACTCTAGGTTAAATTTATCCATCCACAATGACCACCACACCCCTTTTGGAGGACAGAGTAAGAACATCCCAGAGAGTCTGTTCTGGAAAACGGTGCATTACGGTGCTGGCAGCTGGGTACTGGTGCATTGGGGAAAATTGAGCCCCAGGGCATCTGCATGGTGAAACTCGCAAAAATCCCTGGCTCAAAGTCTGATAATTCAATGATTCTAAAACTGAGAGATTCACGGAAAAGCTCTCTGAGTAAAAACCACAGCTTCCACCCGCAGAACTGCCCTGGTAAGAATTTCCACACAGCAGGAACCGAGGAGAGGCAGGAGAGGCTGGAGATGCCAGTTCCCCGAAGCCCCAGGCATCCCAGTACTGAGGGCCCTGTTGGGGGGCTGGTGTCCAGGGACTGGGCCCAAGGTTAAATCCCTCACGGCTGCCCTCTCTTTTATGTGTAATTGTATATATACATATATATATGTGTGTGTGTGTGTATATATATATAAAATATATGTATTTATAATTTTGGAAGCTCCCAAGTCTCTGTAAACACTGACCTGCTTCCTCCTTAATAACCCTCTGATTCTATTGGGTAGACTGACAAAGCTTTCTCCTTCCTTTGGAATTCAGCTCCCTGAGCTTCCTGTACCTCCCCTCTGGTCTTCATGAGTATTTGGAATTGCTCATTATGATGAAACCTTATATAACCTTCTACTTTATACATCTGCATAATCTGAAAGTGTGTGTGTGTGTGTGTGTGTATGTGTATATATATATATTTTTGCCAGACACAGTGTTTCATGCATTTTGTCTTCTCATCTTCCAACAGGCCCACGACGTGGGGATTGTCAGCCTTCCAGTATCCCTGACAAAGACGGTTCAGAGAGGCTAAGCAACCTTCTTAAAGGCACCAGGTTAATAAATGATGGATCTAAATCTGGGTTTGACTCTGTGCTCTTAACACACACGATAGTTTAGGTTTGTTTTTTCCTTCTAAAATAATGTTATAGTGAACCAATTATAAAATGTCTGATCACTATAGAAATTTTAGAAAATACAGATGAGTATGAAGAACATTAAAATCACCAGCAATCCCACCAGAAGGAGATAAGAGTATGTACATGTTTTGGTATCTGCCCTTCCAGTCTTGTTTCTCTGCGTGCGCGCGCACTCACACACAAATACACACACTTTTCCCTCTCATGGAACTATCACCCCTCACAGCTGTGACTCAATTTGGGCTCTCCACCCCAACACACACCCTTTCAAGGTGGGCCCAAGTAGCAGTAGCACCAGTATCGAGGAAACCAAGGCACAGAAGTGCAATGGCCAAGGTCACATTGCAGGCTGGTGGCAAATCCTGGACTTGGACATCAGAGAAGCTGGCCGGGCCAGGGGTGTGACCCTGCTTTGAGCGTGACAACCACTTTATAAACGGCCCAAGGTGCAGAGCAGAGCTGAGCTGCTCTCCCATACCAGCCACCAAAAGAAAACCACTCTGCTCGCCTCTGCGCATCCCACCATAGCCATGCTCATCCTCACTGCTGCCCACCACTGCCTCCCGAGGGAGGCTGGGCCTCCAGGCACCGAGCCAGCTGCTTGGGAAACAGCTCCTGGGGTTGAGTCTGCCTGAGAACAAAGCGTAGCAAGACATGAAGACACACCATGGGGTAACCGAGGTGACCAACAGGAAGTGGAGACTTGCAAACTGAAAGGGAAAAAGAAAGGGGAGGGGGTAGGTTGGTTGTTCAGAGGCTACAGGAGGCCGACCTGGGAGGCCCTGCGAGGCCGGAGGATCACTCCCCTTCCCTTCTGCGCCCTGTTGCTTCATAAACCCGAAGAGGCATTTTCAGTAAAGAATCGACATCTGTGTGGGCTACTATTTCAACAGAAAGCCAAAAATGCCAGGGACATCCCTTCCTGCTGACGTCCGGCCTGTAGCTTCCTTTCAGTAGACAGAGAAAGGTCATCCCGGGCCACCAACCAAATCTCTCACCAGCCCCCCAAACTCAGAAAATGGCATGGGGGGCTGGCTCCAGACACACCTCCTCATTCCCAGGAGCCAGAGGCTCTGCCTGGCATCCAACTGTGGCCAAAGACGTGTCTGCCCACCCCACTGTGGTCCCCCTCCCACCCACGCCACTGAGCCCTTCCAACACCTCCATGGACAACACTTGTGGCCTTTTTATAACCCTCCCCACCCTTTACTTCAGCAACTCCCTAATATGACCCCATCCGCAACTCCTCGGCCAGGCGGGCCCCTCATTCTCTCCCATGCCTTCTGTTGTCTAGGGCAGGGGTCACCTTCCATATGCCCCTTCCATGCTGTTTTTCTAGAACAGGTCCACCCCTTGGATCTTCCCTCCTTTCCTCCTGGGTCACCATTCCTAAGCTGTGGCCTCATAAGCCCTTTATCCCACACTTCCGACTCCCATCCCCAATTTCCAGATTCCTTCTGATGGCTTCTCCTGGGCACCCTGATGCTAATATGCAGCCCAAAACAGGTCAGTAAAGCAACCACCACCACTACCCACTAGTTGCTCCAGCTGGGACTCCTTTCCCCTGCTGATCCGTGGTCCCGGATTCCTTTAACTGCAGTAAGTTGACCACAGGCACTGGAGTCTCCTGGGAATTTACTGAAAAAAACGGAAGCCTCCCCCACCCCCATACTGAATTGGAGAGTGCCTCCCCACCAAGAACGCTCATGTCTACCCTGAACCTAAGAATGTCACCCTATTTGGAAATAGGATCTTTACAGACACAATCAAGTTAAAATGAGGGCCTAATGGATTAGCTTGGGCCCTAACGCAATGACTGGTGTCCCTATAAAAAGAGAAAACAGAGATGCAGACATACAGAGGAAAGACGAGGCAAAGGTGACACAGAAAGGCGGCCACATGAAGATGGAGGCAGAGAACGGAGTGACGCAGCTACAAGCCAAGGAATGCCACGGATTGCCAGCAACCACCACATGCTAAAAGAGGCAAGGAAGGACCCTCCCCCAGAGCCTTTGAAGGGAGCATGGCACTGATTTTGAACTTCTAGCCCCCAGAACTGCGACAGAATAAACTTTGTTTTAAACCACCCAGCTTGAGGGAGTCCGAGGAACCTACTACATTCCCTGCTTGCTGGTTTACTGCACCAGGCTTCCTGGGCACGGAGCTGGGCACCTGTCTGTGCTTTACAGCTGACGCTCGACTATAAGCTCCGTGTAGGTAGAGAACTTGGTTCTGTTCACCACTTACAGTCACGCATCGCTTAACGACAGGGTACGTTCTGGGAAACGCGTTCTTAGGTGATTTCGTCATTGTGTGAATGTCATAGAGCACACTTACACAACCTAGATGGCATAAAAAATCATTCCATTTCTTATTATGCACCTAGACTATATGTACAGCCTATTGCTCTAGGCTACAAGCCTGTACAGCATGTTACTGTACTGAACACTGGAGGCAACTGTAACACACTGGTAAGTATCTGAGTATCTAAACATAGCTAAATACAGAAAAGATACAGAAAAAATACGGCATACAGGATTAAAAATGTACACCTGTAGAGCGTACTTACCATGAGTGGAGCTCGCAGGACTAAAAGTTGCTCTGGGCAAGTCAGTGAGTGTGAAGGCCTAGGACATTACTGTACACGACTGCAGACTTTCTAAACGCTGTCCCCCAAGTCCTCCCCTTGTTCCTTCTAACAGGTCAGAAGTAGATGTCGAAGCTGTCGGTGCTGCTCCATGAACAGGGATGTGGGCTGGATTGATTAGAAACTGACTGAAAATCGAGGAGACACTGGCTGGATAAGCCCTGGCTCACAACACTTACTGTCAGGAGGGAGCAAAACGTGGTCTGAGGACCAGCAGGAAAAAGAAATGAAGGCGGAGAGGCAGAGAAACAGAGGGATTGTCACGACCAGAAGGCTGACTCCCTCCTTCCAAAAAAGGCCTCCTGACACCTGGGAAGATGTTGGTAGTGGTTTGACAAAAATTCCCCCCAAAGCCGATTCATGGCTCGACTTAAGAGTAACCATGCAAAAATGAACCCTGAAGTATTAAGGTAAAATGGGGTATGTCTGCAACTCGGTTCCAGGGGGAAATATGGGGAGAAAGAACGGTAAGGCAAATGTTTTAAAATGTTCACAACTGTGTACCGGGCTGGCCGCTCTTCCGTAAGTTTGAAATTATTTCAAAACAGAAAGTTAACACAAAAGGAGAGACCAACAAGAGATTTCAGCTCCGAGTCAACAGCCTAACACCCCCCACCCCCCACGGGCCTTCTCACCTCCTCAGTAGCCGCTCAGAGCGCCGGCCTGCTGAAGGGGAAGTTCATGTTACACCATCACCGACTTCAAGGCTGGCTGCAAGTCCTCTGCTTGTCCAAAGTCAGACTCAGGGCAGCACATTGCAAAGTTTTAAGGCTCCAGCTCTCCCACTTAACAGGGGGACCCTGGCCAAGTCCTTGTGCCCTTGGAGGCCGTTTCTCTACCAGAAAGATGGGGTTATTGGCAGCCATGCTACCTACCCCACACGCAAGACTATTTCAACAGTGAGGTCCGGGAAAGTGATGTGTGGGCTGTAACGCACAGACCTCAGATAAGGCGTCCGTGATGTGTACATACTGAAGGGGGGGGGGGGCTCACCTGCAGCAGATGCTTAGACCTGCGGAGACACAGGCCTGCCGGCCTGCCCCTCACAGGCCTGGGAAGCTGGATCCAAATGAAACAATCGCATTTATAAGTGAGTAATTAAAAATTGTGCTGAGTGCTAAGGGAATAACCCAGAGTGGTCTGAGAACATATAACCAGGGGCCCAGCCCTGACCTTGTCTGGGACTCAGGGAAGGCACCTCTGAGGAAGTGATGCTTGAGCTGTCAGCTAGAGAACAAGCAGGCTAAAAGCCCACAGAGTACGGATGTATATAAACCAACTGCTACTAGTGAACTCAAGTTAAACAGCACCATGAAGAAATAATAGGCCAAATCAAGGGTAGGGGACCTTCATCAGGACAAATGACCTGTTTTCTCCAAAAATCAATGGATAAAAAAAAGTGTTTTAAGGGGATGGGAGGCAGGAAGATTATTAGAGTATAAAAGACTTAAGAATAAGTTTTTAAGAATGGAATGCATGGGCCTTATCTGAACCACGACTGAAGAAATCTACTATCAAAGCCATTTGATGGTAAGGTTCTCTATCTTGATTATGGTGGTAGTTACAAGAGTGTATACATTTGTCAAAACTCACTGTACACTCTAAACTGTATGCATACTTAAGATCTGCACATTGCACTATATATAGATTATACTTCAATTTAAAATAATAAGCAGCTCCACTTAAATATCCAACAAGCAGATGAGTTCATGGGATCATAGTGTATCCACACATTCAAACATTACCCATGATACTATAGAATAGTTACTGACATAGAAAGCTACTTAGTACATACAGTTAAAATTAAGTTATACTGTAAATACACAGTGTTCTGAGCAAGATACTTTCCAGTTTTACTAAAATAAATAAATAAATAAATAAATACCCCAAATAAAAATGTATTGTGATGATATACACAAAAGAGCTTATACCAAAATGCCAGCAGAGATCACTTCTAAGTGGTGGGACTGTGGGGGGAATTTTACTTTCTTCTGTTTGCTGGTACTTACTTTTGCAGTTTCCTAAACAAACCAGGAAGAAAACACTGTCATGTATGTGTGTATAGTAACTTATAAAAAGGGAAAGAAAAAGAGAGAAAAGAGCAGAATCACAGTGGCACTGCCTCCTGCCAGGTGCTCAGACACAGTAGAGAATGGCTGGCTGCACTCCCTTTACCCAAGGTGCTGTGTGGTTTAGGAAGACAAAGAACAAGGCAAGGGCAAGGGCACAGGGCCAGCTTGAAGCCTTTAATGTCCTGCCCTCACTTAGCACAGGTTCCCCCAGCCAACCAGAGTGCCCGCCAAACCCCTTCCCCACATCACAACTCAGAGGCCCCGGAGGCTGACGAGTGCTCCTACACCCCCTTTCTCCTGGGACACCTGGAGGAGGGTGGAGCACGGGGCACTGTCCCCGTGTGCAGATGAAAGGAAGGCTCCCAGGTCACGTGCTTCTTCTATAGGTAAGAAGCACTGAGACCAAGTCTGGGCTGAGTGTCGCGGGCGTTTTGGTATTCTAAGTCCTGGAGGACTTGAGACAGGGTGCCGAGTTCTGATTCAGCTCTGTCTCCAGCTTCCTACAGAATACAGGTGAGGCATGGGGGTCGGGGAGTCTCCAAGCTGAACACCACCTTGACCGACATCTCTTCCAGCCCCCCAACCCAATTTCTTACCAATCTCCTATCCTCTCTATCCACCTCCGGGGCGAGCCCAGATCATCCCTGTAGGCTGGACAGCAAGAAACGCCTCCTTATACTAAGCCTCACCCTCACCTCCAGGGGCCCTGGAGGGCCAGTTGCTTAGGGTCACTTGAGCACCACGAGCATAAGGCAGCCCTGTCAGTAGGCAAGGGCTTGTGAAAGCCAGGATTTGGGTTTGCAAAGCCTGAATGACACATTCCTGGAACTCAGCTCGGCAGACACGTGCCGTCGCCAGTGTCTGGAATGCTTTCTTATAGGGTAGAGCTGGGCGTGTCTCATGATTTGCAAAAAACTGCCCCTAGGGGTGCAGAAATCCAAAAGGAGGGGGAGGGAATAGAAAAATCAATGCAGGGTGACCCAGGCAAATAGCTGAGTGTGGACCTGGGTCACCACCTTCTATAAGGAAACATGTTCAGCCTTACAAGGAGGAAATTCAAGGCATTTAAGCGGAGGAGAAGAAATGTTAATGTTGGGAGAAATACAGGTTGTGCATGCTTCAGAGGCCACTAGAAAATGACATGGTTTTACTCAGGGGCAAGGGATGGCGCTGGAATGAGATTCTACCACATCCAGCTGTTAATAGTTCGGGCAACAGAGGGAGGCCCCGAGGTGTCCCTCTTACTCTGGCAGGTGAGAACAGCCCACCACGTCCACCCCAGGGACAGGCGACAGCAAAGGCCAAATCACTTCAAGGTGAGACACACCGCACACAGGTGAGGCACCAGGACCCACCAGGACCAATTAAGGGAAGCCGTGCAATCAGCCCTCCCCAATGCCCACGGCAAGGCCAGAGCCCACAGCTGGCAGCTTCCCAGGACGGTTTTGGGAGATCCCAGCTCTAGTAGGACCATTGTAACACAAACTAAAATACAGACCTACAGTGTCACAAATGGCAGAGCCTCGGTTGTTCCCTGCCTTGTGCTTCTCTTCTCTGCTTAAATGGATGTTCTTTTAAATAAATGTACGTTCAAACTCACACCCTCTCAGTCTTGAAGTTTCCCCACCTATAAATCAGGGTCAAGTCCAGCACCGAGGGTGAGTGAGATAATATATATTCCTGTGCTTGGCACATTTCCTGAAACACAGTAAATGCTCAATAAACAGCGGTCACTCACATTATCATCACTCAACGTCGCTTTTTGTTGGTGGTGTTATGGAAGATCTTTGTATGAATTCAGTCATAGCCCTGGCCGGTTTGGCTCAGTGGTTAGATCATCCACCAGCAGACAGAAGGGTCTTGGGCTCGATTCCAGTCAAGGGCACGTGCCTTGGTTGCAGGCTCAATCCCTGGCCCCGGTTAGAGAGAGCAGGAGGCAACCAATCAATGTGTCTCTTTCACACCGATGTCTCTTCTCTCTCTCCCCCTTCCACGCTCTCTGAAAAGCAAAGGAAAAAATATCCTCGGGTGAAGACTAAGTCCAGTCACAAGTCAGTAAAAATGTCCTTTATACGTCCACTGGTTTAAGAAATGTGGTCTCAGAGGGCTCAAGTTCTCTAGGTGTGAAAGGAATTACGCTACAGGAGTAGGAAAAGCGCATTCATCTCTGCAGATCTCAAATCTGGGGCAGGGCGAGAAGACCCCAAAGGTCTTCCGTGGCTCCAGTCCTGAGAGAAGGCAAACACCTGAGGGAGGAGGCGGCCGTGGCCCAGGAAGATAAACCTACCACGTCATGCCACGTAGGACTTGTCACATGGCTTTGGGAGGGTAGGATTCCCCCCATCCCTGAAGCATCCCCAAATCCCCCTATGCAGAAAGTCTTCCACATCCTCAAGAAGCCTTAAATCACAGCATGAGGGTCCTTAAACATTTTCTTTGTTTCCTAACATAACCACTTCCTACTAATCAGAGTGTGAAAATTATATGTCAGACGGACATAAAACAAAAGAACAGACCAAATTCTATCTATTCTGCTGCTCATTAGGAGATAAAATTCCAGGAGAAAAGCAGAACCTCCTGGAAGAAATCTGGGGGAGGGTGATCTGGGCTCAACCGGTAGTTCTTGTTCTAAGATCCTTACACTGGACTTTGGTTCATGCCAGTAAATCTGCTCTTGGGAATTCCACTTCTAACCCCTTCCCCTATTCCTCTCCTTCCCCTGAATTATCCGGGAGGAGAAGATGCAAGTCTGTAGAGAGTAGGGAGGCAGCCCCCACCTGGTCTTGCGCCTGGCACCACAGCCAGCATCATAGCCATTCACACACACTGCCCAGCCAGGGCAGGGGCATCCCCTGGCACGTGCCAAAGACCTGACTAGGATCCCTGAGAAGTGCTCCTGCACATCCATTCGATGTGCCCCAGGAGGGTCCATCTGAGCCTAGTCCTTCCCTTCTGCGCTCTCCCAATGCTGTACCTGCAGCGGGTGAGGCAGTGGACACCCTTGGGCCCCTCTCCACACCCGACTCTGGTCTGGGAATGTTGAGACACCCCTCAGGGCTGCAAGGAGCTCACAGTCAAGTGGGCAGGACAAGTTACTACACAGGGTGACAAGCACCGTGAGAAAAATGAGCATGAGGTTGGGGCCAGGAGCCGTGGTGGAGGGGAGAGGCTTGAAGGACAAGGAAGGTGGCCCTCAACCTGTTGTTGGACTCGAGACTCGATTCATTTTAAACTCTGGTGTGTGCATTTTTCCAGGGGGAATAAAAAAAGGTGGCTCTTGGTTTTAATCTGAGTATTCGCGAGGGCACATACCTTCTTACCAAAAAATCATCACCGACAGCCTCACTGTCACGACCAGCCTGATGATCCGCTCCTCCCCTCATGTGAAATGCAGAAGTCCAAGGGCACAGGTGGGACAGGCAAGAAAACTGACTCCCCTGTCCTGGCTGGCACCCCCAGCCCCAGCAGAAAGGACAGAAGGGGGAGAGTCAAAGGAGGGATTCTACATATGATCCAGTGGAAGCAACAGGGCCAGGAAGGATGCTCGAAGGCGAAGTTTAAGGCTGAGCATGGGATACAGGCAGCCTGAGAGGCAGGACAGGGAGAGGTTTCTCCAGAGGGGTATGGGTGGAGGAAGGGTTACATTCTCTCCTCACCAGTCAGGATGCCTGATCAGGGCTGGTTAGATCTTGCTGATGGGGTCTAGCTCCTGGTTCCAGATCTCAGCGAGTGTATAACTTTTGGCAAATTGCTGCTTTTCCCACCCTCAATCCCACTGCAAGCCCATAATGGTCCAATGGAATAACAATGTCTTTCTTATAAGGGCTGCCTGTCACAACTGTGAACACCTCAGAGGGTGGTCACAAACCCCAAGCTTACCCTGACCATGCACGTGAAAGGGGCTGCTGGCCTCAGATGCCTCGCTTGTAAGTGGAAAGACACCTGTCATGTCCCCGCCACGCTTCTCACACAGCTGTTAGGTTCTCTCACTTACTCCTAACAGCCTGTAAAACATTCTCTCCAGTTTACAGACTCGGAAACGAAGGTAGAGTCATTATTTCATCATTCCGCACTGGGGAGGCTCTGTTCTAGGCACTGAATAAGGCACTGAACAAGGCCTATTCTTGTGGGGCAGATATTCTGGGGGAAAGGTAATAAACAGAAAATAATTCCAGATGCTGGCAAATGCTATAAAGAAAACAAAACAGGATGATCTGATAGGCTGACACAGAGGAACAGAAATAGAGAAAAGTGGACTCCAAATACAGGGAACAGCCGTGCAAAGGCCCTGAGACACGAATGAGCTCGACTTACTCAAGGAAGAGAAAGGGGGTTAGTGTGGGAGCAGGTGGGAGACAAGGTAGGAGAGCAGACCAGGGCCCAACTGTGTGTGGTATTCCAGGTGGTGGTAAGGGCTGGGAATTTTATTGTAGGTACCATGTGATGACAGCTGAAGGTCTTTAAGCAAGTGACACAACTTAAGTTCCGGCTATTTAGAAGAATGAGTGATGGGGGCCAGGTTTAAAGAGGTTTGAAGAGGTTAAATGAGCAGCTCAGTTTTACCACCATTCCTAGTGTGCATCCAACACCAAGGTGCGTTTCCACAGGGATACATTTCACGCACTGTAGTATAATGTTATATTGGAATGTCTACCCCACAAAGTGGGGTTCCCACTACCTCCGTGATCCCAGCCTCACTTCCTGCCACAGTCGAGAGAGGTGAACAGCTCATGGTTGCAGGACAACAATTCAACAGCAAATAAGGAAACATGCTCTGTACTCATCTGGCCACATTCAGCAAACAGTGAGTGTCTACTGTGCACCGGGCACTTGTAAACTTGTTCCACAGTGTTAGAAATGTGTTATTAGAGTATATGTTTAATAAAAAAATTACTCTGGGGAAAATAAAGGGCCAGCCCTCATTCCTTAAGAAAGGTGAAGCTAGTGTGGCTACTGAGTTCCCCTGGTCTTCACTTTTCTCTCCATCAAGTCAATTTTTCCCGAGAAGCATCTTCTTTTTGAAGAGGGAGAAGAAATAAAGGAGAGAAACAGTTAATATACTGGGGAGGCAAGACATAACAACCAAAGGATTTACCCTCTAAGACCAGCTTCAAATCACAGGTGACCCTGACCATCAACCCCTGAGTGAGTTTTCTATTTCTAACCTGTAAAACCTGAACAAACCTGTCCCCCCTCGAGGTAGTGAACTAATCTGGCACTATGGCATGGGTGAGGCACAATTAATGGGATCTGCCTGCCCTGCTCCTTTGAGTGGCTAGAAGAGAGACAAGAACACTCACTTACATATAAAAGATTCTCAGATAACTGAGTTGGTTGAGTTTATACTGTTCTTAGAAATCTGCCCTGCTGGAAAGGGGCAAATAAGGTCAAAGTCATTCCTCCCAAGCTATGAGCAGAACTGAAAACCACCTGAGCCCATGCTAAGCAAGGACATCCGATTTCCACGGCAGCCCTCACTAATCCATTTAGCCACCACCTCCAGAAAAAGACCAAGACTGCCTGGTCTACCATCCCACTGCCCCGCTCTTTAATTAAACCACTGAGACCCGATTTCTTCTCCAGATGCCCAGAATAGGCTGCACCTTGACCCCTCAGCTCCAGGGCAAAGACCAAGGGATGCAAAGGAAAGTTATAGCCTGGACAAGCAACGCAAGACAGACATGGACCAGTAGGTACAGAACAAAAGAAAAAATAACTTGGCTGAAAGACAGCTACTTCCAAATGAGGAAAAGACCCTGAACAGCTGGTGACTTTTTAAGCAGAATTCCATGGCCACTGGGTGCAAATGCACTGGATGTGGGACCTGTCTGTGTAGGGACTCAGATACCCCACTGAGAAGACCTCTCCCTCCCTGTACTGGGTTGAGTAGTATCCCCCAAAGTCATGTCTACTTGGAAACTCAGAATGTGACCTTATTTGGAAATAAGGTCTTTTCAGATGTATAGTAATTAACTAAATTTAAGACGAGTTCATGCTGGTTTAAAGTAGACCCTATTTCAATGACTAGTGTCCTAAGCAGAGAAAACAAAGACACAGACAGACAGGACATTCAGACACTACAGTGATACATCCACAAAGCAAAAAAAATGCTGAGGATTAGAATGGCCTGGCCATTGGACTTGTAGCCTCCAGAACTGTGAGAGAACATATTCCCACTGTTTTAAGCCCTCATTTGTGCTACTTTGTCATGGTAGCCCTAGGAAGCCATAGGCTCTATTTCACACCTGTTCCCCAAACCACGCGTCCCAGTTTCATCCCAGGGGCGGCAGGCAAGACACACAGGCCATGTCTCCAGCCCACCTGGACTTTCCACCCAGTCAGTGCCCCTTCTGCCTTTGAGGAGAGGGGAGTCCAGGGATCACATTTCAGCTCCCCCCCTTCTGCCACCGGAGGCAAACTGGCAGGGGAGTGTTTTGTTTTCGCCTCACATCCCCTAAGATTTATAGCCTCTCATTGAGATTAGTATTTCTTAAAGTTTATTCAGCGCCATCCTAGAGATACGGGAGGGGGTATAACTATGATACCTGATCTAATATTTCTTTATATTGAATCACTACTTTTACTAACTTTCTTTTTTTGGGGTTATATTTCTTTAAAAAATTTTTTTTTATTGTTGACAGTATTACAGATGTCCCCCATTTTCCCACCCTTTGCCCTGTCCACCCGGCCCCTGCAAGAACTGCTACATCGTGACAGTAAATGGGAAGGAAATCAGCATCGTTCATCCTATGCAAAACTTGCTAGGTACGTTTTTAAATTGCACATTAAAATGTTTAAGCCCATTCATCCACCTTTTAAAATAACCTCGTGTGACAATATTACGGGAAATACCACCTAAAGAGTAGAGCGACTCGGTTTCGCTGGCGGGGAGCTCTGGGCGCCTAATTAGAAAAAACCAACAACTTAAGCTCTCCCATCTCGTTTCTCCCCGGACTCTCCGGGAGAAGGCTCTGGGCAGGAGCGAAGGAAGGCACCGAGAGCTCCCAGTTCTCCCGGGGGCGACCCGAGCAAACAGCCGAGAGCGAAAGGGACGGGACTGAGCCCGGGAGCTGCGGGCCGGGGAGGGACTGACCTTCTCGCGCAGCGCGCAGTGGACGTCCGAGGCGACGCGCCCTTCCCACCAGGGCTCATCCATCACCGCGTCCGCAGCGCCGCGATCCGAGGCTACCGGGCTCTCAGGGCGCCCCCTGCGTGGACACGGGCCCCTCAGCGGCCGAAGCGCGCCCCCCGCTCCGACCCCGGCACCCCATCCTCGCTCGCCCCCGGCCCGGAGCCCCCTCCTGCCCACCTCGGCGGAGCTGGCGGTCATCTCCCGTCCGGGGAAGATTGCAGTGTCCCCTCCCCTCCGTTCGTGGGACCTGGGGGGTGGGGTGGGGGGGAGGGAGACCTGGAGCTGTGCAACAACTTGCAGAATTTTTATCTCCCCTTTTGCAAAAGTTGCAGGGAAAGTTGCCGACTCCGCTAGCTCGCCCGAGGCGGGGGCTCCGGCGGCGGCCACCGGCTCGCAGTTCCCAACTCCTCCCCCGCCGCCCAGCCTTTGTCCTGCTCCCACATCCTGCCCTCGAGCCCGGGCGAAACTCACGCATCCCTCTCCGGGCGGGGAGTGTTGCGGGCGCCGGGCCCCTCCCAGGGCCGAGGCGGCGGGCCCTCGGGTGCCCGCACGCGGCTGAGCCCTCGCGCCCCGCGCTCCCCGCGCTCCCGGCTCTCGACGGCCGCCTCCGCAGCCCCGCTCGCCCCCGCGCCGCCGCGCCCCTGCGTGCGCTCGGGTCCCGCCGCGGCTCGCAGCCTCCGGGCCGCCGGGGGCCTCCCTAGCTCGCTAGGGGAATTGGGGGCCGGGCCTCGCGCATGCGCTGCCAGCCCCCGCACCCCGCGGGGCGGGGGGCTGGGAATTGGAGTCTTTCTTTCGCCGGCTCTGGCTCCGCTTCCTGCCCGCCCTCCTCCCCCGCCTGGGTTGAAAGCTTCCCCTCACCTTGGCGGAGACTCCCCGTGGCCTCCTGGGCACCCTGCGGGTCTACGCGGGGAGCTTGCGGAGCGCAGCGACCCGGCGCCACCTGCGCGCACCACGCGTGAAACGCGCAGGCAGGATGCCCCCGAAAGTTGTCTTCCGCGTGCGCGGCTTCCACCTGTTCTTTGCTGCTTTTCTTACTTTCTCTGTCTCTTTCCTTCCTTCCTTCCTTCCTTTCTTTTCTTTTTTTTTTTTTTTTTGTTCTGTTTTTTTTTTTTTTTCTGGAGCCTGTCCTGCGACGGGGAGGTCGATTTCCACACGGACAGTTCTCCTGAGAGCTCGGGAAGGCCGCCCTGGATTACGCACGAGTCCCTAACTCCAAAGGAGGCTCAGGAAAGCAGCTGGTATTTATTGTGCTACCGCAAAGTACAGATCGACCCCGCACAGGGCAGGAAGAAGCCTTTGGGGAGGGTCCGGTGGGTGGAAAGCATTGTCTTTTTAACTTAGTTGATTGTTTTCTAAAAAAAAAGGCTCCTTTGAGTCAGCACGTCGGGTGGCACAGCCTTGGCGTCCTCTGGCCGATTGTTTTTCGTGATACTCTCGGAGAGTCACAGACCTGTTTCAAATCCACCTGCCAGCTGGCCGATTCCTGCCAAGTTCCTCGCGCTCTCCAAGCCTGGGAACCCTCGTGTGTAAAATGGGAATAAAAATTGCACCGACCTGCCGGAGATAGCTATCGCTAAGAAAGACAACTCGTGTAATGGGATAATCGCCATTCGGAGTGTAAAACCCAAACACTCCATAAAGAGCTGCTGCTAAAGGGCCTTTAGTTCGGACTGGTTTCCTGCAAGCAAATACCCATCTGGAAACATTTTTAAAGTCAGATTTGATAAGCTTCAATGGGAGCTTTAACAGTTTCATTTAAGAAAAAAAAAGAAAAAAAAAGTAAGATTATGAACTCTTGTAAAAGTGTGAAATACCTAGGAATGAACCCACTATAAAGTGCAGACTCCTAATGAAGAAATTATAAAGGTCGCAACATAAAAAAGGCTTGAAGAAGTAGAAGGTGAAATTACCAACTTCTCTGAAATTAACTCTTTTAATAAAATTCTGATGGTGGTGGGTGGATGGGGAAGGGATGACATAACTTTCTAACACTCGAATGGAAGGCTATGAAAAAAGCTAAGATATTTTTAAAATGGGGGGGATAGACCTATATTACCAAATCTTAAAACGTATTGCAAAGCTATCACTGAAACAGTGTGGCGTTGATACAAGACTAGATGATTAAGCATCAGTGGAATAACTGAAAGCTTAGAAACATATACAACATATTTAAAATGAACTGTATGATAAATGTGGCATTTCACTTTCTTGGGGAAAGGATGAATTCTTCAATAAGTTAGGCTGGGGAAAACAATTTGGGAGGAAAACACACAACTAAGAATTTATTTAAACCAGCACCAAAATCAATATCGGACGCTGTCAAATGACAAAACTAAAACAATTTAGGAAGATTTTAATGTGCTTTATACAAAGGAAAACAAGCTATGGTTTGGAGGAGCATCGTGCCTCACAAGCAGTGGAGCCCTCCACAGGCAGGACCTGGGGCAAAAGCCAGTTTAATGGGATGTTAAAAGAGGCAACGCTCGACTGGCTAGGAGGCTGGGCTTTCCTTGTAAGGCGAGCAGGTCCTATTTTCTAGGGTAAGGAAAGCTAGCTAAAGCTGAGCTGGAGGATCCTGATTGGTGTATGTTAGGTTTCCTTGGCAAGTGTTTCCCCTAAGTTCAGGCTGACAGGTTTAGATTTGTGACACGGGTGGGGCCTCCACTTTGTGGATCCCAATACAGCAGTCCCCCCTTACCCACGGTTTCGCTTTCCACAGTTTCAGTGACCCACGATACGAAAATATTATATGGAAAATCCCAGAAATAAACAATTTATAAGTTTTAAATTGCTCACTGCTCTGAGTAATGTGACGGAATTTCACGCCATCCCACTCCATCCCGCCCAGGGCGTGAATCATCCCAGTGTAGCCACCCTCTCTCAATGATGAGAGAGTCATTGATCAAGCCCACAACCCGGGCATGTGCCCTGACCAGGAATCGAACCCTGATCGCCTGGATCCTAGGTTGACGCTCAACCACTGAGCGACGCCCAGCTGGGCTCACACAAATATTTTTAAAATGCTCATACTCACTAGCAAAGACATTAAAAGTTTTCATTAGAAAGAGTGGGGTACATCTTTGTCAAGAATTTCTAAAAACATAATTTGCAGGGTTGACAAATATACAATGTTCTTGTGAATATAAATTAATATCATCTTTCTGAAAGACAATATAACTCAAAAAATGTATCATTTGCTCCAACTAGTCCTCATCTGGAGGTTTAAGAAAATAAAAAGATGAATACAAAGATTTATTTACAGGGGCTTCATCATAGTGCTTTTTTTATTATAGTGAACCATTAGAGCAGTACCTGGTTAAATAATGATTTAGCTCTTTAAAAAAAAGCATTTTTTAAGAGAATGAAGAATGACTTGGGAAAATGTTCACAATATAGTAAGTGAAAACGGTTAGAGTATGATCCCAATTATACTATATTCACACACAAAAGAAACTGGAGAATATTCATAAAAATATTAACTGTAATTAGAGTGGTAGGATTACAGGAAATTTTATTTTACTTGTCATTCTGGCATATCTGTGTTTTCTAATCTCTCTGCAAGAAACATGTATTACTTTCATCATCAGAAAAAAAGAATAAATGTTATTTGAAAATAATCACATGATATACTTGACTAGTGTGGGCTTCCACTGAATCACATAACTCACGATATTGTTTTGTTTTTGTTTTTTTCATAGCTGTATTATTTCTTTCTCAATAATCTTCTTATGCTGGGTGCACTGGAAGAAGACAGGCCTTTATCATTCACTAATTTGGAGACGGCTTTTCCTAAATTTCAGTTCTCAGTTTCCAGGAGTTCTGGTAGGTAAGAGAGGGACACAGAAACATTGGGCTTTTTTCCCCAGGGACTATTTTTAAAGGATTCTAAACATCATTTGTTCATTCCTTCATTCATTTCTTGAAAACCGAACCTTTATCAAGTGCTTACTGTGAGCCAGTTATCACCCAATCTTTGAAGCTCCCAGCTTGGGCACCAAAGATTTAGAGCAAGACCCACCCTCCCCGTGTACAACGTTCCCAGGTGTAAGATGACCTTTCCAGCCTTCCCCAGAGGACAAGCCCATCCAATATTATCAACTGCTCCCTTGAACTTCCCGTATTCTTCTGTTTATTCCTGTGATTCGAGCTCTCACCTGACATACATGGTGACACGGACAGGTTCTCACCCTAGTCCCAGGCCTCATTCTACCCTCCAAGTGCCCGGTGTTTCCTGCCAGAAGCAACCTATGCATTTACCAACATGGACATTCTCGCCTTTTCTCTTTTTACGCGAACGATAGCATACTGTGCATGTCCCTCTGCACCTTGCGCTTTCCTCTTGGTTGTTGCACAGCAGTGCCCACCTTCCCCGTGTACAATGTTCCCAGGTGTAAGATGACCTTTCCAGCCTTCCCCAGAGGACAAGCCCAGAGGGAGAGCTGCGCAGTTCTCCCAGAGCCCCAGAGTCCAGCTCCGTCACGATATGTGTAATTCAGCCTTCTGCTGGACATTTAGGTGGTTTCCAGCCTTTTGCTGCTATAACCACACTGCAGTGTGTATCTCAGGTGACAGGGAGGTCAGTGATGTGAATTCTTCAAGCACTCAGCTTGTTGGGGGAAGTTGAGGCATGTGCTTTGAGTAGTCTTGCCTTAGTGTCTTAATGGTTTGCATTGCTCCATTAGGACCAAAGGCATGAAGGGCTGGCTCTGTTTACAGGGACAGAGGGAAGACATCCGGGCCATAAACTTCGAGACATAAGCCTTGTTTATCACCCTGGTCTTTACCCAACAACCAAGCCAACCCTTTTAAACTGTTTCTACCTGTGTGTTCTACACAGTCAAGAGAACATTGGCCCAACCCTTTATGATCCTTGACCAGAGATTCTTGAGATATAACTCCACTGATTAGGTCTAAGGACCAGGCAAGAACAAAAGAGCATTTTACAAATAGAACTCAAAACCTAGGACATTTATAAAGTTGTCCCATATTGCTTTATTTTTTTAATTAAAAAAGAAAAGTATAATATCAAAAAGGCTCAAAAGGAGCCTTGGTTGGGTAGCTCAGTTGGTTGGAGCGTTGTCTGGATACACCAAGGTTGTGGGTTCGATCCCTGGTCAGTGCACATACAAGAATCAACCAATGAATGCATAAATAAGCGGAACGACAAAATCAGTGTCTGTCTGTCTCTCTTTCTCTCTCAAAATTAATAAACAAATAAAAGAATTTTTTAAAAATAAATCTCCCTTTACCAGGGGCGATTTCATGGTGTGGGACCTGGGTGGTGGCACCGGCCCGTGTGTAGGAAGGCCTGGCACTGGGTTTAACGCTCCGCATGAACTGTTTCTTAGAGTGCTGTTGCCTTCTGTTACGTGTTGAATTGGGTCATTCCATCAAGATATATTGAAAGTCTAACACGCAGTATGTCAGAATGTGACCTTGTTTGGAAATAGGGTCGTTACAGATAAGTTTTGTGCAGTACGTCCACTGTTACTATGTGAACTAAATACATATGTGCCTGTGAGCACATGTTTGGTGATGAATGGCCACCCCAGCCAAGGTGCCAGGGACAGTAGGGAGTGGTGAGGGCTGTGGTCAGCCAGAGAGCTCAGGGTGCAGCTGAAGTGAGGAGCCACTTCTGCTCCCCTCTCGTGGTTCAGAAGTGGGGCCCTTTATTGCCAGATTGCTAAAATTTCCAAATAAGAATTCGAGATATCTCCTGATTTTTAAAACCTGTATTGCCCTTTTGTTTGTTTGCTTGTTTTAAGGCCTTGTGGCCACACTCAGCATCAGCCCTGCTCTGGGAACTCTGGAATAGGTGTGTGATAAGGAGCCTTCCAGCCTGACCAGGACTCTGGGAGGAACAATGAAGCGAGACCCTAAGAGCTCCCCAGACTCCAGGAAGAGGAAATAAAAGCAGCCATTAACTTCAAAGCCCCTGAGCCTGCTCCCCTCCTCCGACAATGAACAGGAAGGAAACTGAGACTGGACAGTAAAAACCAACCGGATGCGGCTGCCAGGGGCTGCCCATGGGACCCTTACCCTCAGGCCCAGGAGGTCCTGGCTGTCAGCAGCAGGGCTCTGCTTTGCTCAGACCACGGGACATCTTGAAGCCAACTTCTAGGAAGGGCTTCCGAAGCTTCCAGGTGTGCAGAGACCTAAGGCCGAATAGCTGAGCATTAAGGTAGCAGCCGTTCACCCTGGGGAGACTGAGGCTGGGCTGTGCAGGGCTCTCGGTGACAGTGCTCAGACTTCGATCGTGGCCTTGTTTCTTCCAAGTTGATGACCTCAGCAAGTAACTTTACGCCAGGTTCCTCATTTGCAAAGGGGGGATATTAATAGTACTACCTCTTTTATAGAGTTATATGAAGATCAAATGCTATAATGTCTGGTTCACACAGGGCACCAAATAGGTGTGAGCCCAAACTACTGTATCATCAAATTGTAATCATATGAAAACATTGTTTTGTATCCTACCCCTTCTAAGCTCAAAATGACCTTATAAGCATTTTTCATGAGATTCCTTAAGTATATCTTACAAAAATATTTGTAATGGCTGCCTAATATTTTATCATATAGATAAATCATCATTTAGTTAACCAGTCTTTTATTATTGGATATTTTAAAATACAACCAAGAGCTATTAGCAACTCTCACGTTGTTTCTGGTTTTACTCTGTGCATAATAAACAACAGTGAGATGAAAATCCTGACAACATACTTTCTTCATGCTTCTCCAATTATATCCTTACGATGCACTCCGAGAAGTGAAATTGTTGTGATAAAGGGTATGAACGCTTTAAGGCTTGTGAACCGAATTATAAATTGACTTCCTGGAAGGTTCTACCAAAACACATTCCTGTCCACAGTGTTAGAAAGTGCTTGCTTTCCAAGACTAAAACTTCATTTTAAAATTAAAAAAAAAATCGTTTTGGAATTTTAAAAGTGTGATTATATGTATTTCTTCTCAAATTGTCCTTTGGCCGTCTTTCTGTTGGCATGTTAGAGTTTTGCTAAAGGAGGAGCAGTTATACATTAAAATTAACAAGACTTGGTTTGTTGAATTTGTTGCAAATGCTTTTCCTGCCATTTTTACATTTTATGTTGTTTTTTTGTGACCTACAGGACACCTGCAGTCACACCTCCGTTTCCTTCCTGAGAGAGTGTGCTTCCAGAGCCCTTTGTGTGCATCCAAGGCACCTGGGAACCAGGTTGCAGGCCCACCGCTGCCCTAGTTTGATGTATAGCCACAGGCAAGAGACATTTCCTCCCAGATCACAGCTTCCTCATCTGTCGTTGGGGGGGGGGAGGGGGTTCTGGTTACACCTCTGAGCTTTCACTCAGCTCTAGCATCCTATGATTCTAGTTCTAGAGCTGAAAATTTGGCTGGGAGCTCAGAGCCCATTGCAGGAAACTGTTACTGCCTACTGCAACAGTCTCTGTCTTAGCTCAGGCTACTATAACAAATTATCATGGTCTGGACAACAAGCATTTATTTCTCACAGCTCTGGAGGCTGGAAGTCTGAACTCAGGGTGCAAGCATGGCCAGGTCTTTGGAGAGGGCCCTCCTCCTGGTTTTCAGACAGCAGCTTTCTTGCTGTAGCCCTGCTTGGCAGAGAGAGAAAGCTCTGGTCCCTTCATCCCCTTTTAAAAGCACCATTTCCATCATGAGGGCTCTATGCCTATGACTCCATTCAAACCCAGTTACCTCCCAAAGGCTCCACCTCTAAATACCATCATATAAATTTTGGGTGTGGAGACACATTCAGTCTATAGTGGTGTCCTAATTGGTCTCCCATTTTTGATCCCTCCAGGCTCCAATTTTTCCTTCCTCTTTCTTTCTTTCTTTCTTTCTTTCTTTCTTTCTTTCTTTCTTTCTTTCTTTCTTTCTTTCTTTCTTTCTTTCTTTCTCTCTCTCTCTCTCTCTCTCTCTCTCTCTCTCTCTCTCTCTCTCTCTCTCTCTTCTTTTTCCTTTTTTTATTGATTTCAGAGAGAGGAACGGAGAGGGAGAGAGAGATAGAAACATCAGTTATGAGAGAGAGTCATTGATCGGCTGCCTCCTGCACGCCCCCTGCTGGGGATCGTGCAACCCAGGCATGTGCCCTGACAGGGAATCAAACCATGACCTCCTGGTTCATCAACCACCCGGTCACACAGGCTGGGCATCCAGGCTCCAGTCTTTAGTGGGCATTGCTAACATCAGCCTTCCTAAGGGGCACTATGAGCACTGCTCAAGGTCTGTGCACCAGACCCTAACTCTCTTGGCAGCCCTTGACCTCCTTCCCTGCTCTCCAGCCCATCACCTCCTGCTCTCTTTCAAAATGAATATTTGTGCTTCCCCAAACATTTTTGCTCATACCACTGCTTTTGCTGAGAATGCTCCCACGCTGTAAATTTTACACAGAAAAACGTTACCTAACTTTTAAACCCCAGCTAACACCACCTTCTCTATAAAGTTTTAGCAACTACCACCCAGTGCAGAGGAAACTTTCTCTTCTGAGCTATAGTATTTTTCACATGCCACATGTATTATGGTTGTTGGTGTTTTATTTCCTGAACAGCAATATACGAACCTCTGAGGCAATAGGGCAAGTCACTAAATTAGTGAGTGCAAACTGGTGGCCTGTACAATGTTTTCAGAATTTAGAAATTTCACATAAAATCCTGATTTCCATCTTCTCTTGAAGAATCAGGAGATCTGGACTACTGCCTTCCTATAAGGCAGACTACAGTGGGCCAAATCTAGCTTGTCACCCGTTATTGTAAATAAAGTTTTATTGGAACATGGCCACGTCCATTTGTTTACATAGTCTCTGTGGCTACTTTCATGCTACAATGGCAGAGGCGAGCAGCTGCCACAGAGATTATATGGCGTATAAGCATATTCACTCCTAGGACCTTTACACACAGAGGTTTGCTGACCCTTGCGGTAAGGCACCAACTGTGGGCCACCATAGAGGCTATGTTTATTTTTTTAATTTATTAAATGTATTGGAGTGACATTGATTAATAAAATTATATAGGTTTCAAGTGTACAATACATATCTTACAGAGGCTCTCTTTCAATGGGGCACATGCTCTCCATTTTCCTCCAGGAACCTTAGATTGAGCCTGGCCAGATGCAAGGATTTATTTTACCCTTGAAGGCTTTTGATCCATTTGCATTTTTCATTCTTTTTTTTTTTTTTTACTTTCTAAATTTATCTTTATTGTTGAGAGTATTACAGGTATACCATTTCCCCCCGCAACTGACTCCCTCCACTTTGCTCCCACCCCCTCCCCAGGCCTTCACCCCGCTATTGACTGTGTCCATGGGTTATGCATATATGCATATAACTTCTTTGGTTAATCTCTTCCCATCCTCCACCCCCCTTCCCTCTTTCCTCTGAAATATGATCATCTATTGCATGTGTCAATGTCTCTGGATCTATTTAGTCCATCAGATTCTTTTGTTCATTAGCTTCTTGTTAAAGAAGACCCTTCAACATTTCCTGTAGTGCTGGTCTGGTGGTGATGAACTCTTTTAGCTTTTTCTTATCTATGAAGCTCTTTATCTGACCTTCAATTCTAAATGATAGCTTTGCTGGGTGGAGCAATCTTGGTTGTAGTTCCATGTTTTTCATCACTTTGAATATTTCTTGCCACTCCCTTCTGGCCTGCAAGGTTTCTATTGAGAAATCAGCTGACAGTCGTATGGGGGCTCCCTTGTAGGTAACTAATTGCTTTTCTCTTGCTGCTTTTAAGATTCTCTCTTTGTCTTTAAGCTTTGACATTTTAATGATGATGTGTCTTGCTGTGGGCCTCTTTGGGCTCCTCTTCTTTGGGACCCTCTGTGCTTCCTGGACTTATAAGTCGATATCTTTCCCCAGGTAGGGGAAGTTTTCTGTCATTATTTTTTCAAATAGGTTTTCAATTCCTTGGTCTCTTTCTTCCCCTCCTGGCACCCCAATAATACGAATGTTGGCCTCTTGAAGTTGTCCCAGAGGCTCCTTATACTATTTTCATATTTCTGGATTCTTTTTTCTTTTTGCTCTTCTAGTTGGGTGTTTTTGTTTCCTTGTGTTCCAAATTGCTGATTTGATTCTCAGCGTCCTCTACTCTACTGTTGATTCCCTGTAAATTATTCTTCATTTCAGTTCATGTAGCCTTCATTTCAAATTGGTACTTTATTATGTTATCAATTTTCTCAGTTATTTCCCTAACCATTTGCTTAAACATCCTTATAACCAAAATTCTGAACTCTCTATCTGTTAGCTTGCTTGGATCTATTTCATTTAGTTCCTCTTCTAGAGATTTCTTCTGTTCTTTCCTTTGTGACATCTTTCTTTGCCTCCACATTTTGGCTGCTTCAGGTGTTTGTTTCTATGTATTAGGTAGAGCTGCTATGTCTCCTGGAATTTGTAGAGTGGCTTTGTGTAGTAGGTGTCCTATAGGGGCCAGTGGCTCAGCCTCCCCAGTCACCTGAGCTGGGCCTTCCAGGTGCTCCCCTGTGTGGGCTGTGTGCACTGTCCTGTTCTAGTTGAGCCTTAATTGCTGTTGGCATCCCTGGGAGGAATTGACCCCCAGACCCTCAGCTGTGAGGACCAGATACAACTACAGCCAGAGAGCTGCTGTGCTGGAGACACTCCTATGGAGCAGGATTTACTTCAGTGGAGCTTTGGTGTTCACCAAGTGGGCCCCTTGAGTGTCACTCGTGGATGTGGTAGGGTTGTAGTCCAGCGTGGTCAAGTCTTACCACCAGGTGCACTGTCTCTGGGACCTCTCGGGAGGTGCAAAGTCAGCCTCTGCCAGTGCCCTGCCCAGGGCCACCCAGCATGAGCTACACAGCAAACCGTAGTTGGCTGCTACTTGTGCTGGGCTTGGAGGTGTCCAGGAGAGGCCAAGCTATGAGCCAATGCAGCTGCCGCTAGTGCCAGGCCTGGGGCCGCTTATCAAGCTGTATGGGGCCCGCTGCTGCTTGTTTGAGAGATTTTAGGAAAGTCCCAAGCATGGGGCTCGAGAGGCCACTTGCATAGAAAAGCCCCTGGAAATGGCCTGGATGAGCTGCAGGTGGGGAGGGCGGGGCCTCCGGGAATCACGGGGCGGGGCCAACGGTGCGAGTCAGGTGCTGGCGACTCAAATATGGCGCCTGCCTGCGGGCTGTGCGGGGAGGACTCGCCACAGGAGCCATGGCCTCCGCCAGCCCTTCTGCCCGGGAGGAAGCCGCCCTCCGCCTCTCGCCCGGATCTCAGGCAGGTTAGTTCCCCCGAGTGTCCCGGGTCCTTTCAGCTGCTGCCCGGCGCTGGGCTCAGAGGGAGCGTCCGAGTGAGTCCGCGCCGGGCCCTTTAGAGGAGCTGCTGGGGCTCCCGCAGCCTCCGCGACCCTCAGGGACAGTCCCCGCTGGTTTCACAGCCCGGAGTTGTGGGGACGTCTCTTCCCGGCCTGGAGCCCTGGGCTGCGGGCCTGCTGTGGGGCTGGGACCCCTCCCCCCTCCAGGAAATCTCCGCTGAGATTCCCTCCCGGGTTTCAACCTCAGCGCCGGGTGTGGGCCTGCGGCAGCGTCTCCAATTCAGCCCCGATCCGCCCGCGTCTCCGCCCCTCCTACCGTCTCGATGTCCCTTCAGCTCCCTGGTTGTGGGGCTTCTGTTCAGCCAGATCTCAGGAGGCTCTGAGTGATGTATTTTAGTTGTAATTTTGATGTGCCTGCGGGAGGCGGCGGGTGCAGCTGTTACCTACGCTGCCATCTTGTTTTTCGTCTCCTTCTATATTTCCATTTTTCATTCTTATTAATCCTAAAAATGACACTCTACCACAATATGAAAGCCAGTATGCCATGTAAGGCAATTTCTAAAAAGTACCTGAAAACATTATACTGCCAATACTAAATTTGATGATCGAGTCTAATATTATTCCTTAGTAGCCATAGCTGCTGATAAAGTAAGTTGTTTTAGTTCAAAGCCTGAGTCGAGAGTCTGATTGCCTGGGTTAATATTCCAGCTGTATCACCAGTGAGCTGGATGACCCAGGTAAGGAAGACTGAGTCTTAAATTTCTCATCTAAAAATGAAGATAATAGCACCTACCCCAGGTTGATGAAAGGATTAAGTTCCTTCAAGTAATATGTACTGATAGTACTGTCAGGCTCCGCACTGGGCTCTCGGGTGAACAGAAATGGCAGTCTCCACTCACCAAGAGCTGACACTCTAGTGGGGGACACCACTAGCCCTAGGGGAAGGAATAATCCAGAATAGAGGGAACAGCTGGTGCAAAGGCCCAAAGCAGGAGTGTGCTTGGCATCTTAACAAAGAGAAAGGTGAGTGAACTGGGAATTTAGTGGGTAAGTAAATGAGGTGAAGAGGAAGGCCAGATGGTGAGGGACTTTTACAGAAATAATGATTCGGGACTTTATTCTAAATTCCATGGATGAGAGCTCACAGGAAGATTTTAAGCAAAGGAGTAACATGGATTGATGTGCAGTTTCAAAATAATATGTAAGAGTGAGTTAGAGTGGGGAGTGGAAACAAAACACCCAGCAGTGGCTGTGGGTGATGATGCTGGCTTGGACTAGTGTCAAAACAACAGAGATAGAGAAAGTAGAAGATTTGGGACATGTTTTATAAAGAGTGGAAAACACAAATAGGGCCTACTATATGCAGGGCACTCTTCCGGCATCCTCCATAAATTGACTCACTTATTGGTCATAAAATCCCTTGAAGGAGGGTGCTATTCTTGGCCCCATTTTACAGATGGAGAAATGGAGATAAAGATTGAGTAACTTTCCTAAGGTCACTGAGAGTGGAGATTTGAGGCAAGGTCATCTGACTCTGCGGTCTAGACTCTAACCATTAGATTACTGCACTTCCTAGAGCCCATCAACTTGCTGAGGGATCAAATGTGGAAAGAAGATGTTCCAGGCAAGACCCCATCCCTCCCTCTCCCCAACACTCACAGCCTCACCGTCATGATCTGCCTTGAGGCCACTTTCAGGTACTTGAATCCTCCAGCTCAGGTCCCCCAGGCCTCCCCTCATTCCACAGGCTCAAATCCTCAGGCCTACCAGTCTCCCCTATTCTGACCCTATCTCCTAAAGCCTGCCATTTTTCCCTCTGGACCCCAGGACAATCAAAAACAAAGTCCCCTACATCCTTGAACTCTTTGGTGTGCTACAGACTGAATTTTGTGCCCCCTCCCAAATTTATTTGTTGAAACTTAATCCCCATTGGGATGGTATTTGGTGATGGGGCCTTTGGAAGGTGATTAGGTCATGAGGGTGAAGCCCTCATGAATTCAGGATTAGTGCCCTTGTAAAAGAGGCCCCAGAGAGCTCTCTTGTCCCTTCCACCAGGTGAGGACACAGCAAGAAGATGGCTGTATACAGCAGGAAGTGGGTTGTCACCAGACACTGGATCTGATGGCACCTTGATCTTGGACTGTCCAGCCTCCAGAACTGAGAGCTATAAATTTCTGTTGTTTATAAGACACCCAGTGTATGGTACTTTGTTACAGAAGCCAAAATCGACTAAAACATTTGGCTTCCAGCAACAGTCCCTTGATTCTCTCCTACCTCTGTAGAAGAGAGGCAACATGACCGAGGAGGCAGAAAGTGGAGCAGTGGCCACAAGTCAAGGACGCCATCACCCACCAGAAGCTGAAAGAAGCAAAGAACAGATTCTTCCCTAGAGCCTTCAGAGGGAGCATGGCACTGCTGACGTGCAGAGCTCAAACTTCTGGCTTTGGAAACTGTGAGAAAATCTAGTTCTGTTGTTTTAAGTTTGTGGTAATTTGTTCCAACAGCCCTGGGAAACTAACAGAGATATCCAATAGGCATCTCCAACTCAACACGTCCAACAATGAGCTCTTCATTTACTCACCTCCCACTCCTGCTCTCCAATCCTGCTCCTCCCGCAGTCTTTCCTGTCTCAGTGAAGGGCAGTTCCAGTTGCTCAGGCCAAAACCTTGGTGTCCGTTCTTGTTGACCCTTCACTATTATCACACCCCGCATCCAAATCATCAGTAAACCTTCTTGGCTTTATCTGCAAAGAGAGCCCAAATCAGATCCCTTCTAACCTCTTTCCCTACAGCCACCTGGGTCCAAGCCACAGCATCTTGTGCTTGGATAATTGTAATCATCTCCTGTCTCCATGATTTTTCCTTGTCCCTTACTGTCTACTCTCAAAATAGTAGCCAGAGTGATGCTGTTAAAATCTAAGTTAGGCTTAACCATTGCTCTGCTCAAAACCCTCCCACGGTGCCCCGTCTCACCAAACGTAAGAGTCAAGTCCTTAACAATGTCCTACAAGGGTCTGTATGATTTGGGCACCCGCAGCCTTTCTGATGTCATCTCTTGCTACTCTGCCCCTCCATCAATCACCCTGCTCCTTGAACCAACCATGTTGGGTCCCAACTTTTCATCGAGAATGCTGGCAGTTTGGGAAGGGAGCCGGTAGGATTACCAGGCTACGTTATGTGCCATCTGAGACTTGTAGGCTGATTGGCACAGTTGTGCGATCTCTTAACTTTCAGTTGGGAATGAGTGAATGGAGAAAGGAAAGGGTTGGGTTTGGCCAGAGTAAGGTTTTGCTGGGGAAGAATGATGGGAAGAGAAGAGTCAGGACATTAAGGCCATTTTTATAAGGCAGTGATCCTAATGTTGGACCATGAAATCTAAGCTGGATGAGAAAGATGGCTTTGAAGAGATAGCAATAAAATCCAAGACAAAGATAATACTTAACAAATATATATGAATCTGAGGTTTAACGAAGTAAGAAGTATATTTCTGCAGTCATAACTGCTTTTCAACTCTAAGAATTTATAATAAACAGCATGTGAAAAATACATCCTTTGATTTAAATACAAAAAGATTTGCTTACCTCTCCAAACAGTTGAGCCTAATGATCTGGCGGTTTTCTCTCATCTGACAAATCATCACTGGGTTGCTTTCAGTGACACAGAAATGTGCCTGACACAGAAAGTGCCTTTTCATCTGCTACCCATATCTGCCAAGTGGCAAGCTGTGGTTGACTAACCGAAAACACATATCCAAATGGTTCAGCTTTATCAATGTGTTCTGGGTCCCCAAGGCCATGGCCATGTTCCTTTAGGAGTCAATATTATTCAAAAGATTTGGCTAAGAAAAATATTTTATTTCTATGTTCATAAAATAGAGATGTTAATGAGTAGAATGTCAAAGTCACATATATCTTAAAAATTAAAACAGATCAGCAAAATTCAGAAGTTGGGCCATGGAACAAAAAATCAACAGATGGGGGTTGCGGTGGGAGGCTCTGTCTGCCAAGGTCCCGCTGATTTTGGATTAAGACAAACCCTCTGTGTCAACACTGTGGTTCAGGGAATGATCCTGACATTTTTGAACTAAGCACCTAACTGCATGGGGTTGTCAGTTACTAAAGTGCGGGAGTTGTGGCTGAAATAAGTGGTTATGGGTTCAAGTCTCTGATTTTATACTTCTAATTGCAGGAGCCTCAGTTTTCTTATCTGTAAAATGGATGTGATAACTCTGAATTTCCTTAGTTTTATCATTCACTTTTGAACATTTCTGGTGTTGAGACAGTGTCTTAAAGTTAACCCATTTGAAAGGTAGTGCTTTTTGTCTTTAAATGGAAAGAGTTAAAATGGGAGAGATTTCCTTTTTTATTGGTGTTGATTAAAAATGTAATGAAGCAGATAGGACCCAGCTCATAAAATTGTGTGAGGACTCAATGAGTGAAAATGAGATGATGTACATAAAGCCTTTAGGAGAGTGTGCACCTGGGGTTGAGGCAGGGTCGGGGGAAGGGCTGTAATTCTCAGTCTGGGGTGCTGCCAAGATTCCATGTCACCTCATCAGAGCTAACGCCTGGTGCACGGCAGGAAAAAAAGAGGGAAAACACCCCTATCCTGCTCTGTGAGGTTATTTCTTATCTATAATTTGTAACTAGGTTCAAGGAGGTGCATTTCTCTGGAGCTGTTTCCCACACCATTGCCTTTATTTTGTTAATCACTGTGAAACCTATTTAGAACTGGGACAGATTTGGCCCACCCCATTGGCACCTCTGCAGGGGGTACTGGAGCCTTCATTTATTTCTTGTTTACATGCAGGGTCATTTATGGAAAACTTCTGTTCAAAATGCTCCAGGGGCTCCATCTCCATGTAAAAGCCAACATCAGGTCAATGGTCTACACTGCCATACCTGGTCCACAATGCCCATCATTATTTTTCTGCCTCTAGCTGAGGTGGCCTCCTGGCCTCCTGGCCCTATATACCACGTAAGCTGCTGTCTCAGGCCTTTTCATTTTTTCATCTCACCTTCTACAAGGTCTTCACTTAAATGTCATCTTTGCAGTAACAACTCTCTAAAGTTGTGACCCACCCCCAACCAGTGACCCATTCTCTTTCCTGATTTATTTCCTCTCCATAGTAGCAGGGACCATCCAGCGTACTATTTTACCTGCTTTCCTGGGTTATTGCTTATCTCTCTATTAGAATGTAAGTGAGGACTGTTACTATCCTTGTTTAATGACTGAGGAGACTGAGACATGATGGTCAAGGAAAGAAAAAAGTTGGGCTGGGATTGGGCTTATCTGGCACTCTAGTTCTGAGGAATTGAGAACCCATGGTCCTAACAGCAACTTTTCCACTTAGAACTCACGTGAGCTGGCACTATTTCCATCCCACCTGCCTTCTCCCTGCCCCTCTCAGAAGTGGGGCTCTGTGGTGTAGTGGTAGGAAAGGCCAACGGTAAGAATTTCTGGTTTCTGTTTACCAGTGGGACCTTGGGCAGATTGATTCATTTCTGCACCTATTTCCTCATCTGTAAAATGGGTTGATGGTACTGATTCCGCCCCCACTTCTTGCAAAGTTATCTGAGAACAAAGCTGCCTCAAAATTGGCTGGAGTCATAGTTTAGGCCTTGCCACTCACAAGCTGCATGACTTCATACCAGCCATAAAATCTCTGGCCCCCTCCCCCAAGTTTCTTATTTCTGTTATGAGGAAGGCACATGAGGTCATCATGAGGCTATCAGATTCTGAGTCTGTAAATGAGACAATAGCTCCAGAAGGGTCTGGAACAGGGAGAAAGCAGCCCACAGACCTGAGGTCTTGGTCTTCACACACTGCTTCCCCATCTCTTTCCAACTTCCCATGGTTGTGCAGCCATTGGGCTCAGAGAGGGTCAGATAAGCGTTTGTGACTTGAGTCACAGGTGCAGCTGGTTGGTGGGATCCTCCTCCCCCCAACCTTCCAAGGCTCCAGAAGCTCTCAAAGGAGTGGATCCGTCCCTGGTAATGGTGCCAACAGCCAGCAGCACCCAGCTCTGGCAGTGCCCTCCCAGGATCAGCTGACCACTCTCTTCCTCCTGGAAACTTGTCTGCAGGCTGGGTCTGAGCCAGCAGGAAGGTGGCTGGCAGGGCTCAGAAACACAGCCTTGAGGACTTGGCTCTCCCTGCCCAGCCGTTAGAGCCAGTGCAATGTTACCAGGTCCCTCAGCCTTCATCTGTCAGTTCCAGAAAGCCAGTTACCTTGAGGAAAGGCTTCTGGAAGCACAACTGGTGAATCATAAAATCACAGACTATCCAAGCAGGAAGGGAACTCGAGGTCACTGAGCCCAGCAGGAGAGATGGCTCTCTGCTACAGCAGCCCTCCCTGGAGGTTGTCCGGGTCTCGGGCCAGTGGGTCTCCACCTGGCTGCACAAGAGACTCACCTGGGGAGTTTCTAAAAATCCCCAATGCCCAGGCTGCTCTCTAGGCCCATTGCATCAGAATCTCTTGTGGGGGTGGCTTCAAATTTTAATACCCACCCAAGTGATTCTAACATGCTGAAGGAAACCAAAGTTTTGCCACCCTGAAGCTGCCTTTTTAGGATATTGATTTTAAGCTGTTTGTTAAGAAATAAGACTCAGAAAGAACCTTTGCTCCTCCCCACTTCCCTGCCCAAGAGATTCAGACGGAGAAACCTGCTTTAGGAAGGGAGCCTTGGCTTGATCGCTTTAAGAATCTCCACCCTAGCATTAGTCAGGAGGACTCCAGGCCTGTTAGCTGGATACCCCCACATACCTCCCCACCCCGTGTCCCATTGTTTCTGAGTTGCCCAGCAACTTTTCCTGCCATGTATGTTCAGCTCTTCCTCAACTACCAGTAAATCACCCATTTTTACTTCTGAAATATACGACCCCCCATTCCTCTCCTTTTCTCCTTTATCCAAAATGTCTTACATACCCAATGTGGCCTTATTGTCTTTGGAACTTTTATGCTTATGTGAATTCCCCATGCGCATGTTTGTAAACATTTGATTTTCTCCTGTTAATCCGTCTCTGTTAATTCGATTATTAGCCCAGCCAGAAGAATACAGAAAGTGGGAGGAAAAGTACCAAGCTTCTTAGCCCCCCCAGTGAAGGCTGTGGTCCCTTGCAGCTTCTGGCGCTGCAGTCATTACGAGCGGAGCCTCTGGGGTCAGACGGACTTCGTTCATTCACACTGGACGATTTTTGTGTTGTTTTTTGTCATTTTTTTCTTTTCTTTTAAAAGAAATATATCTTTATTGATTTCAGAGAGAGGAAGAAAGAGAGATAGAAACATCAGTGATGAGAGAGTCATTGATCGGCTGCCTCCTGCATGCCCCCGACTGGGGATGGAGCCCACAACCCGGGCATGTGCCCTGACTGGGAATTGAACCTCAATCTCCTGGATCCTAGGTCGATGCTCAACTGCTGAGCCACAGCCAGCCGGGCGTCATTTTTCAATTTGACAATCTGAGGGAAAAGAGGTCAGTGCCCCTGACTCAGTAGTCAGGTATTGCATGTTTTAAAAATCTTTGCAGCACACCAGTTGAGACGTTGCTGCTCTAGAGCATCCCGAAGCCACTGGCGTCCTTGACCCCAGGACCCCCCTGCACGGGTGGGCAGGCACCCTCAGGACTCCCATTTTTCTCTCTTCTCTGTTACTTCTAGAAGACGATTCTTCCAGACCTTGCCCATCCTTCCCCCACCAGGTTGTGGTTGTAGGACGCCTGGAACGGACTCCAACTAGGGGCTGGGGAGCTTTTCAAGGGCAATTTGCCCATACAGTCCTCCCAAGTGATGGGGCAGCTGAAAAGTGGTTCAGGATTTAATGCCCTAGTTAGCCTTTCACCACGGAGGCCCTCGATCTCCATGTAATTAAGCTCATACATTAATGAGTTTTAAGGGATAAAGGAGCCCCAAGTGCCATATGAACTTTTCACACTAGGAGGCCGTTTGGGGTCATTATCAGCCTCGGCTTGAAAAACACTTATTTGGGGGGGGGGGGGGGGGATGATTGGCCGTTGCAAGCTTACAAGGGCAGCGAAGAAAATAAAACCCAGTGATGGAACCAGTTCTTCCTTCTTGTTTTTAATCAGGGCCAACCTGAGGCAAAGTGATAAACTAGATGAAAAATTTGCCCGTAGCCATCTGTGGGCCCTTTCCGAGAATTTCTTTTGAAGCCTCTGGCTTCTGTCTCTGAAGCTGGAACCGGGGAATGACCGGGAATTTCAGAGAGGTTATTGGGGGTGAGCGAGCAGCCTTCCCCCTCCAGCCCATGATGCCAGTTGAGGAATTGGGCCTGGGAGCTTACCTTCCAGGGCGCCCTCAGGGCTCCATTTGCCATGTCCACCTGGGCCTGAGGGCAGCTGTGGCCACCAGGAAAGGGGGAAATGAAGAAAAAGGAACACATACATGTCCCACCCCCATAAAAAAGCAGAATCGGAGCCTTTCCTGTTTTTGGTTTCACCCAGCCCAGGGATTGGGAAGCTGGCTGTACTTAGAGCTGGGAGCTGGCTGAGGAGTTGTTAGGGCCAGACTCACAGGCTGCACCCCGGAAGCTGACGGGGTGGCCCAGGTGGAGCTGTCCCACCCCCTTTCACAGCCCCACCTGCCCTGGGAGATTCTGACTCCCCACCTGTCCTGGGACCACTGGTGCCTTCCCCGGCCTTGCCCCACGGATGCCTAGAAGATGTCTGCTGAGCTGACATCCACTAGACTGGATCCTGCTTTGTGGGAGGGAAGTGTTTGGGGTCCAACCCCCTACCACTCAGGAGAGCCTCAGTATCAGAGCCCTTCTCATTTCTCTGGCTGCCTTCTTGTGGGGGGCACACAGCAGGGCAGGGAGGGCCTGGCCAGTGCAGCTGAAAGGCAGCCTTGGGATTCAGAAGCCTGGTTCCAATCCCAGCTATGCATTTCCCAGTGAGGTGACCTCTGGCATTCTTTCTAGGACTCAGATTTCTCCACCTGTAAAGGAGGGGTGTCAAGAAGCTGAAAAGAAAGAATATACATCAAACCCAGCATATGGCTAATGTTCAGTAGCAGTTGGTCATGATTTCTATTCTAGCTCAGGAAACCTAAGAACAGCAATCTGTTGGAAGTCTTCAGTTGGAGACAGAGGGCCGGATGTCAAAGATCAGCGTTTCAGAGCACGCTGGCCCGATTCACCCAGCTGTTTTAATTTATGCTTCAGGAATGCCAGGCTCTCTCCTTGGCTCTGCTTTGGAGACAGAAACATAAATGTTTAGTGCCAAAATGGATTCTGAGATCATCTGATCCAACCCTTCATTTTACAGATGGGGAAACTGAGGCCCCCAGTCTAGAAATGACTTGACCAAACCTGCCCAAGGAATCTGAAGGCAGAACTAGGACTGGAACCCAGACTTTCTGTTTCCCTGACAACTGCTATTATATTCCTGCCTTACACCAGCTATGTCTGCAATTTAGAATGTGTCCAAAATCCCTTTAACTGAGAGTACTAGGAAGACGTGCAGCTCTTGTGTGTAATTCTTTTTCTTTTCCCAGCAGAAGGTCATGGTCGTATAAAACAATGGGCCAGAATCTCTCTCTCTCTTTCTCTCTCTCTCTGTCTCTCTCTCTCTCTTTTGTCTTTGGCTCTGAATCTAGAAAACAGTCTGGAGAAGAGACCAGGGCATGCCTTTCAGTTTCTATGCTTCAGGACTGAAGGTTTGTATAGTAGATGTGCCCCACCTGGTGGAATAAGTGAAGATGACCGTCAGGAAATGAAAGAGGGCCTGGCTGCTGCTGCAGGACTCAGCTGGTCTTATCTCTCCTTAATTCCAGCACTGTCAGATCTCTTCTTTATTTAAAATTGCAATAGTTTGTTCACAGAAATTTTTTTAAAAAATATGTTTTTATTGATTTCAGAGACAGGAAGAAAGAGAGAGAGAGAGAAAAAGATAGAAACATCAATTATAAGAAAGAGTCATTGGTCTGTTGCCTCCTGCATGTCCCCCACTGGGGATCCTTGGCATGTGCCCTGGTCATTAATCGAACCATGACCTCCTGATTCATAGGTCGACACTCAACCACTGAGGCACACTGGCCGGACCATCACAGAGATTTTTTTGCATTAGTTTCAATGTATTAATATATATTACATTAAAATATTACTTACATTGATTGCTGAGGTTTTTGGCACTCAGTAGGTGAATGCCTCATTTGCCTTCCCCGGTCATGGTCCTCATCTAGCAGTCAGCCCTGAAGACCCTCCCAGATGTACGGTGCCCTCACTTGTCCGATGAGCCATGAGGCTGGGCATGGGTCTGGCTGATGTGTCAGGATAGCGGCCCCAGTGCTCTGTGCAGCTTAATAACCAGAGCTGCAGCTTCTCTAGGCTTTCTCCAAAGGGGACCATGACAAAGACTCTCTCCTTGCTCAAACTCTAGCCAGGCTCCTCTGAGCCCTCTTCTTGACCAGGCCCGTCAACCTTGGCTTATAAAGACTCGAACAAACACATAGTTTCTAACAGCTCAAGGCTGCAGCCCAGGGATGACCCAACCCTCCCTTAAAGTGGCTGCCTGAAAAAACTCAAGCCAGCCCAAAGAATGTATTGCTTGTTCTAGCCAACATCTGAAGATAGCATCTGTCTCCCAGTTTCTGTGGGAGGAGAGAAGCCTATTCAATAAGAGCCAGTTAGCAAACACAGTGTGTTTCACATGGACTGATGTCCCATCTTCCTGTTTTTCGTAAGTTTTCACTTCCCTGACTCTACAGAGTGCCCCTCCCCTCCTCTCCCTATTCCCTCATCTGCCCTTTAAAACACCCAGACACCTGTGTACAAGGTGAGTTCACGTTATACGTGCTTCCCTATTATTAAAATTTATATATTGTATATTCCCTGTATACTGTTGCAATAGTATATTACTGATTAAAATCTGACCTTACCACTTTAACTAGTGTCGAGCTTAGTTTATCTTTGACAATGGCTGAATTTCAAAGTTCATCCCTTATGAGAAAACACCCTGGAGTCAAGGGCAATTTTATTGCACAAAGATGCATTGGGCTCTGGGTTTTCACCAATGCCTGCAAATGTGAAGGCCTAAAGGTAGGCCCTGTCTGCTGAGGCTCACAGTATGGGGCTGGTCCCCCAGTGTGTCTGCAAAGGCCACCTTCTTGGGACACCTTCCTTGTTTGGGCCTCCATCCTGCATCACGTGCTTGCCAGAGGACTCCAGTGGTTCACCAAGGAGGCAATCACCCTCAGAAGTGTTAGTGGATAAACCAGCCCTCCTCCTTGCCATCAGCTGGTTATGAGAGACCCCCTGAACTGTGTCACCTGCTTCTGCCCACCTACCACAAGCACTCCCGTCACCACCTCCAATGGCACTGGACCACATCCAAGGGAGAGAAGACCCCGGCCCCGATTCCTGCAAGGTTCTGCCTCCATCTGCCCCACCCCCACAATGGATGCTGACTACCCCCCCACCGTCCCCACTGCCCTGGGGATTCTCTGGTAGGGTGACAAGAAGACACGGGTTTAGGTCAGACCCAGATGTGGCAACCACAGAGCTCTGGGGTCCTGCTCATCTTGCTCAGGCTGGATTTATTACCCAGGCTACAAAGGGTTAAGTCCACTGCCTTCAAATGCCTACATCCCTGGAGGAAGGAAGAGGAAGTGGTTAAATAAAGGAAAAGTGAAAAGAACTGTTCACAAAGATTCCTGCTCAAACTCACAAGCTGGCCCCTCCCCACAGGGGTGCCAGGCAGGACCCCGACTGACCTACGCATTAATCTGTTTGGGCCCCAGACCCCTTCCTGGGTTTCTTACCTGGGGACGTCCTGGTGTATCTCACTGATTGAGAAGTGGGCCTGCAGGTGATTTGTAACTAACAATAAGGTGCTTAAATGTGAGATGGACTTGACTCAAGCACGGAGCAGATTCAAGGTTATCCCTACATTGCCCTGGCTGGTGTAGCTCAGTTGGTTGGGCACCATCCTATGCACCAAAGGTCACTGGTTTAATTCCTGGTCTGGGCACATGCCCGGAGTACAGGCTTGATCCCCAGTAGTGGGTGTGCAGGAGGTAGATGGATGTTTTGTTGTTCTCACATCGATGTGTCTCTCTCTCCCCCTGTCTCTCTAAAAATCAATAAAAAAATTTTTTTTTAAAAGGTTATTTCTATATTAATGTCATGCTCACTCTTGCATCCTGACAAGCTTTCTTGAGGGAATGAACTCTGCCACGACCTATGAGGTTCTGTATAATCTTCCAGCCTCGCACCTCATGCCTCCCGGCTCCTTTGTTACTTCTCTGCAACCCTCTGGCCTTCAGTCAGTTCCTCAGCTATGCCAAGATCTCTCCAATGTCTAGGCCTTTCCACTTGCAGCTCCTTCTGCCAGGAGACCCCTTCCCCCAGCCCTCTGCATGGCTCCCTCTTCTGCTTCAGTGCTCAGCTTAAAAATGAACCTCTTTCTGGGACTGACTTGGAAGGGACTTAAGAGAGCCTTGGGTAGTTGGGGCGCTGGAAATACTCTGTTCCTAATCTACACAGAGGTTACAAACTCTGCATATAAGTAAAAATCCATTGAGCTGTCCATTAAGATGTGTAGACTTTACTGAGTATAAGTAAACCTAAAAGGATGGAATCCAAAAAAACTTCCACCTCTTCTCTGTCTCCTGTTATTCCGATTACTTTTGACCATGGCGTGTGCATTTCCACCCTGGCTCAATAATTACATTATTTGTTTATTTGCACATTGTATCTCTGCTGGAATGGGAGCCCCATGAGGCCAGAGCCTCTGTCTGTCTTGTTCACTGCGGTACCTTCCAGCCTGTAGCACAGCTCCTGTCACACAGTAGGTACTAAAAAAAAATAATAATTAGTGAATAGATAAATGGAAGGATGAATTAAAAAAAGCTTGGATTTAATGATGGAGGAAAAGGGGGCAGAGGAGGTTGGCCTGAGTCCAGAAGCTCCTGACCCCCAGCCCCAGCAGACAGCTTAGGGGTCTCGCCCTGTAGGCCCAAGTCCAGGAGTGGGTTCTGCCCCTGGAGACCCAGTGCGGCCCGTCTACACCTCATTGGGGTCGCCCTGGTCGGCGTAGATGAGAAAGCCTGTGAAGAGGCTGTCGGTCCAGTAAGGGTCATAGAAGAGCCCGTTCTGCTCCGAGTAGAAGATCTGCAGCCAGACCTCGTCACCTTGCTTGAGAGCCAGGATGGTGGAGCCCGAGGCCACGTCGTGGTTGCCCGTGTTGGCGTCGAAGGTCCGGATGCGGTACTGGCCGTTGTGCACCAGGCCGATGGCCAGGTGCTTGTTGGCCAACGTGATGTCGTAGGTGAAGTAGTAGATACCGGGCACGCTGCAGACGAACTTGCCGCTGGATGCGTTGTAGTGACCGCCCTCGTTCATCAGGATCTTGTCGAACTTGATGGGCAGCCGCTCCCGGGGGTAGCTCTTGGTCACCGCCACGGAGAAGGCCGACTTGGCGTGGCCACTGCCGCAGCTGCAGGGGCCCGGGAGGCCGGGCTCCCCCTTCTTGCCCTTGGGCCCCTTCTTGCCCGGTGTGCCATGCTTCCCTGGGGCACCACTCACCCCTTTGGGGCCACGAGGGCCAGCCTGCCCGATGGCCCCGGCTTTGCCCTTTGGTCCTGGCTTTCCTCGGTTACCTGTTCGGCCCGGTGGACCTGGAAGACAGAGCAGCTGGTGTTATGAAGGGCGCCTCAGAGAAATGGGCAGACCTGTGGGCCTTGGCTTTCCATCTTTGGAACACAGGCCTTTGGGTAATAGGAAGAACCAGAGGGCTTTGGAGCTACCTGGAAACGGGTGCAAATCCTGGGGCTGTAACCCGGGGCACGTGTCCCAGTCCTATCTGGAAACTGGGAATGGTGATACTTACCTTCCAGAATCACTGTGGATCGGGGCAAAACTAACGTAACAACTCATAGCCTTTTCTCTTCTTGCCTTCTAAGGAAGAGTCTGGTTTGTTTGCTCGAACAGTCCTTCGAAGGGCTGTGCTGGTCAAGGGTTGAGAAGAGAACTGGAAGAAGCCTCTTGACCTCAAAACACTGATCTTAGTGAGATTCCTGCCTAGTGCCCAGATCCCTGCCCATGTGTGCAAGGGTGTTTAGCACAGCATGGATTGCAATAGCAAACACTGGGGACAACTAACTGCCCATCCAAGGGGAAAGTATTAAAGATTATGAAATTCTATGCAGGAGTTTTTAAAAAATGAGGCAGATTTATGTGTACTACATGAAAACTTCTCCAAAATATCCTGTTAAGAGGAAAGAGAAGGTGGTAGAACCATTTTTTTGCTTTTTTTGTTTTGTTCAAAGGAAACCACAATGCTATTTCTGCTCATTTAAGTACATAGAAGAGCACCTGGCCCATAGTGAGCATGAGCTAAATACACTAGGCATGCCCTGCAGAACATTTCCTGTAGAATGCCTCTTGGTTTTTAATACCATATTTCACAAAATGTGCATTTCTCTCAATACAATATTTTTGGCCAATGATTATATAGAAAATATTTATAGTCATGTCTCCTAAACTCAATACAACATTTTATCTTTTTAAAAAAATTGATTTTAGAGAGAGAGGAAAGGAGAGGGAGAGAGAGAAACATTGAGTAGTTGCTTCCTGTACATGCTCCAACTGGGGATTAAACCCGCAACCAACTATGTGCCCTGATCGAGAATCGAACTGGCGACCTTTTGGTGCATGGGATAGTGCTCACACAACTAAGCCACATTGGCCAGGGCTAACACAACATTTTAAACAAAACATATTAAGGGTAAAGAGCTGAGTCACATCCAAACACAATTGTACAACTGGTACAATTGGTTGACCGGTAGAACTGGGTGTAGATATTTTGAAAAGCCTATTGAATGCCAATGAAGGAGCCTGCTTCTGAAGGTTGTTGGTGCTAAAGAACATTCTAGCATCACTGTACACAAGGCAGCTCTTTGTTAACCACTAAAAATTGGATGATCAGAAAGTAATGTAGGTATTTTATACCCTAACAAGATACTTTGCTTCTTATATGTATATATGTAGGCATTTTACTGTGTTTTAGAGTTTTGGGTTAAAGTGTAATATATTTTAATGTTTCCTAAGTAAGTAAGGAAATAGATTCCCTAATAGTATCTTCTCACTGAACATTTAGTTTTCAGGAACAGATGGCTTACACTAAGTGCCTGGCAGTGCCTGGTATTATTATACACGATGTAAGTATGTAGAAAAGGGCCAGGGAAGATTCATATTTAACCAGTTATCAGTGTTTACCTCTGGAGGGTGAGGGCAAGACAAGAAGGGGGTAGGAATTAAGGAGGACTGTTGCTGTATTTGCATTGTTTGAGTCTATTGCAATGACAATGTATTTGTGTATAACTCAAGCTGTAAGTTGGTTGGGCGTCATCACATGCGCTAAAGGGTTGCCAGTTCGATTCCAGGCCAGGGCACGTGTCCAGGGTTGAGGGCCTGATGGCCAGTGGGGGGCTTGCAGGAGGCAGCTGATGGGTGTTTTGCTCTCGCATTGATGTTTCTCTCTCTCTCCTTCCCTCTCCCGTTCTCTCTCTCTCAAATCAATTAAAAATCTTTAAAAATAAGTAAGTAAATAAATAAAAGGAACAGGGGGAAAAACAAAACCAAGAAAGGTCACAAAGCTGTTCTTTAAAAAAATGAAAACAAACAGATGGGAGAAGGGGCTGAGTGAGGAGAAGTAAAGGCAGAGTTGTTTTGGATTTAAGGTGTTTGGGGAAGACAAATAAGGAAGCCTACCGGGAAGTTTCTACCACATGTTATGTGATGTGCTTCCTTCTTGATTACTTGTTTGAGAAATTTCAGGAAGAGCTGACTTCACGTTTCAAGACCTTCGTGGAGATAAAGTTATGCATGTGTGTCAGGGGAGGTGGTTGGTGGTCTTCCTGTACTAGGACTGGTCCCAGGGTGACCGGGCTTTGTCCTGGTTACATGTCAGGGCTTTCCATCTCTCAACATCACATTCCTTGGTGTGTTGGATTAATTCTCAGCAAAGATTCACTACATGGCAGGAGAGATGGCCCAAAGCAGCCTCAGACCTCCATCCCCACAGCTCTTGATCAAGAGGGGGGAGTCAACAGCAGATATATCTGTCCTACCCTAGGACTCCTAAGGTGAGAGTCAGGGAAAACTCTGGCTGGTCCTGTGTGGAGCACATGCCCAGACCCGAATCTACCACTGTTGGCAGGAAATGAGATAATGCTTTGTCAATGTTAAAATGCCATACAAATAAAAGTTATGATTTCCCTCCTGCTTAAAACGTACACTTTGGAGTGCTGCTGACACTGGAAAGTATTTGGTTACTGGGGTGAGAGTTCAGAGATGTAAGCGAAGTCAAGGCTGAGAGGGCCTGTAGACGGTATCCAACGTGTTTGCTGGCTACCTGGCATCCTTCGGGAACTGACCTTCACTACCTCATGTGATCCCAGTGAGGCTGTCAATCCCAGTGACCAACTGCCCTCACCACCCAATCACACACACCCAGGGGTGGGCACAAGACCCAGTTCTGGCAAATGGTGGTACCTCACCTCCATGGTCAAAGGGATTGATCCAGGATGGACATGTGATCATGGAGGATCAGTCATCCTGAGATTTGCTCTATGGGTCAAACCTTGAAGAGGAAGCCTTGAGCCTACCAGTTGCCATTTCAGAACTTGCAGCCTTCGTGAGAACAAAACCAACACACAGAGAGAAGCAGAGCCGTGACAATATTTGAGTGCCTGGATCCAGTCATTCCTGAAGCTTAACTCTTGGGCTTCCCAGTTGCATGAACCAATAAATTCCATTTCGGGCTATAAACTGGGTTTCTACCACTTGCAACCAAAAGAGGTCTGAATAGCATTTCAGGAAACTTGCCCAAAGTCACTCAGCAAGTCAATGGTGCAGCTGGGGAAGGAACACAACATTTAATATTCACTTTTTCTTTCAGAATACACTGCTCTTTTTTAAAGAGACATAAATTTGGTTGATAATGAGGTGGGATTAACACTAGTTTTCGTAACTTCATAAACCCCATCTGTGCCAGATGCTATTAACCCCAGGTGGGAACAGGAGGGGCAGACACCGGGCCTCTTACCTTCCTCTCCGCTGTCGCCCCGGTCCCCATCCTGGCCATCCTGGCCATCTTTGCCGGGAAAGCCCATCCTTCCCACCATTCCCGAGGGCCCTGGGGCTCCTGGGGGGCCGGGTGGGCCCTGGGGGCCAGGTAGGCTGCAGACAAGTTGAGGGGAGCCCTTCTGGAAATCCCTGCGGACGAAGGCACCAAGCAGAGGGTCGGCTGCACAGGGGAGCGCACAGGCCAAGAACACCCAGGGGATCATGGTGGTCACCTGCAGGAGGCAAGAGAGCTGTGAGCAGGGGAGTCCGGCCATTGAGCTGACTGGTGGTCAGTCAGAAAGGCATCCGGGGGGAGGAGGCAGCTGGGAGAGGCGCAATTCTATTTCTCGCTCCTGCTCTCTCCTACCTCACATACAAGTAGCTGGACACTGTCATCAGATCTTGAGTATATATTTGGATGAGCTGAGTCATGGGCCCAGGATATACTTTGGAGGGGTCTTGGGGTGACACACTCATCATCACACCATTGTCCTCTGGAGCAGCAGGACTTATGGCCCAGTGACATCTGGGCTCCCAGAAGAGAAACCCAATTCTTCAAGCAGGTTTGCACTGGTTTGAGAAGTCACAATTTTGGTTGAGGGAGAGAGAGGAAGGAAGCAGTGGAAGTGAGTTTCCCAGGCAGGTGAGAGTCCAGTGAACAACTAGATGAAGACAGGCAGGAGAGAGGGGAACCATGGGCGTCAGTTACCCATCCCCCCTCTCTCTGACCTCCACTCTCAGCCACACATGCTGGCCAAGAGGGAGGCGGGCCTGCTCTCCAGCCCATGCCTGCCGGCACCAGCCTCTCTGAACAGCAGGGACAGCCTCAGTGACAGCTCGCCCAGGGCAGGCCCAGTGTCAGGGCGGAGAAGCAGGGCTCTAGAACACACAAGGAACAAGGGATTTCTCAGAGCTGCAGCTGGAGGTTCCCGCAGCCGGAGCCAGGAACTGTTTTGGAAATAAAGACTGGATGACTAGATTCTGGTTCCAAACCTAGAGGGAGGGAGAGGAGAGGCTCCTTGGCCCCAGGACACCTCCAAGGAAAACAAGGCTCCAAATAGCCTTGCTCCCAGCCTGTGCACCCACCCTCCGGGTTGCCCCCCCTCCCCCAGTCTACTTTCTATACCAAAGTGCTGAGAAAACCTGGGGTGGGCGCCATGGCCTGAGGAATCCAGACAGCTTAACTCTTCCATGGTCTTTTAAATAAATTCAGAATTCCAGACTTGGGGAAGCCCCAAGGATTGGTCTCCTCTGACCTCTTCAGTGACTGACAGGGAAACAGAGACAGAGGCAAACTGACTTTGCTGGACACCTACAATTTCCCAGGCACTGTGTGACGCTCTTTACTTGAATTCTTTTATTTGAAGTTTACAATACATCCTATGAAGGTGGAAAACTCATTGTTCCATTTTTCAGAGGGAGACACAGAGGCTCTAAGAAGTCAAACGATTTACCCAAAGTCACATAATCGGAGCAGTGGGAACAGCATTCGAACCCGTGTCCGAGGGCTCTGCAGACCACACTTCATTCACTGCACCTTGCTCCCTTCTCCCGATATTGGTTTCCTGTTTTATAGAAGAGGAAACTGAAGCTCAGAGAGGCTAGTTCGCTCATGTTTACATAACTAGTTTGCGGCCGAAGTTATATTTGAACTTGGGTTTGGCTGACCCTCATGCCCAAATGCTTTCCATTATATCAGGGTTTCTTACATTTTTCCTCCCAAATGTCCCAAATTACAGGAGGGACCTGAAGTGTGTGGCAAAGCTATACAGAGCAACAGAGGTTTCTTTGATATTGTGTATTTTGTCATTTTACACACATCCCCACACACACTACACACAGAGACTTTGAAAATGTAAGAGTGATGCGTTTTCTCCTCAGGATACTCGAGTAAATCGATGCTTGAAGAAAACCTCCTGTTCTTTAAGAGGCCTGCGCTTGGCTTAGCCAAGATGATGGGGGAGGGAAGGCAGCCTCCTGGGCTCTGACTCCCCACCATCAGCCTCTTTGGAGTGTTAACGGGGTGTTTTCAGGGGCTGAAGCAAAAGACCAGGGTGCACAGAGCCCATCCGGAGGCCATCAGCTCATTCCTTGCTTGGACCTGGCAAGAGCCTCCTCCCTGGTCCCTCGCTCCCCACGCACGCACTCTCCGAGCTGGAGCCAGAGGGATCTTTTAAAAGCACAACTCAGCCACATCACTTCCTGGCTGATCTTGCTCCACTGGCTGCAAATATCAGACCCCCTGGCGATGTGGCCCACAAGGCCCTAAATGACCCGGCTCCCCTCTACCACCACCCAACCCCGGCTCCCCCCACCTCTCACTGCGCCTCCGGACATCCCTTCTCCTTCAGACCAAGCTCCAGGCTGCCCCTCTTTCTGAAACCCAGGGGCCCCGCCCTTTGGCAGGCTGGCTTTTTATCCTGTTTCAGCTTAAATGTCACTTCTTCCGAGGCCTTCCTCACAGCTCTCCCTTTGGACCCCAGCTCCTTGCTTGTCTTTCCAGCTCTACAAGCTCACCCCTATTCACGGTATTTGCCTGCTTGCCTGCTTACTGGGCCTGTTGCCTTTCCCCTGTGCCTCCCATTAAAACAGAAGCCCCTTGGGAGAGGGGACCGCAGCTAACCTGCCATACCCCTGGGGCTTCCAACTTTCTTGCACATAATGGGTGTTCAAGAAATACTTGCTTTGCCCTAGCCAGGTTGCTCAGCGGTTAGAGCGCGGGCCCGCGGACTGAAGGGCCCTGGATTCGATTCTGCCAAGGGGATGAGCTTCTGTTGTAGGCTCATATCCACCCTGGTCGGGGCCCATGCAGGTGACCAATAGATGTGTCTCTGTCGGATTGATGTCTCTCTCTCTCTCCCTCTCTCCTTTCCACTCTCTCGAAGAAGCAATGGGAAAAAATATCCTCAGGTGAGGATTGAAAAAAAGGAGAAAAAAAGAAAAAGAAGTACTTGCTTGATTAACGAGTATTTGGGACTCAGTCTCCCCTAGAGAACATCCACAGCAAAGGGAAAACAAGGCAGCGGCCTATTGGTCCTTCCTCACCTTTAAAAAATTATCTTAGTTCCCACATTGTCCTTTCTGGAGTGAGTTGACTGCAGGAGGCTGCAAGACAGTCTGCCTGCTAAAGGGAAAAAAGTGTTGGACGATTAAACCCCAAACACAGAATCATGAGGTGCTAAACTTGGATAAAGTCCTTCAGTCTGGTTTTAATCTGCCCAGTCTCTTAACTCATCTTTCAGTTAAGTAGCTAATGATTCATAAATACACATGTTCTAGGGAAACATTAGGGGCTAAAGGGCCCCAGCCAGGACTGTCAGGGAAGCAGCCTTTCTCCTCCCTCTTCCTCCCACCCTCAGGAAATGCCCCCCAATTCCTTCCCAAGGGCCCTCCACCCAGATTGTGATGTGAGAAAGGCCAGAATGGGGACATCTGTCTCTGGCTGACTCTACCTGAATATGGTCTGCCAGTAGAAACTCAGGGGACACTTGTGTGGGCCTTGAGCAAGACTGCTAGGCCTGAGTTCTAAATAATCTCATCTTGGAGATCAGAGGACATAAATCATGTACAAATAAATTTGACCTGTTGGTGATCAGGCTGTGGCGCACTGATAGGTAGGGGCGGTTTTTAAGAGACATGAGAAACCCAGCCAGGAAGTGTCCTCAACTATCCGGTAGAAATAATAGTATACCTGCCTCGTGGTGTGTGTAGGCATAGTGAGACAATGTCCTCAGGGTTTCTCGCCCAGTGAGAGACACAGTAAATGCTCGGCGGCTGGAGAGAACTCTGCCTAAAATGCCCCCTGATGCTAGTCTCCTCCATCCAAAGCCCTCCAATAGCTGCCTGCCTCCTCCTTCAAGCCTCAAGTCTAATAACCTCTCCTCCGAGAGTCCTGCCCCAGCACAGGATCTAAACGAGCCCGCCTACCCTGCTTATTTGCTCAGACCACCCTGGCCTTCCTTTCTAAGCATAGGGCTCAAGTTGTGGTTCTATATTTCTTTGCTTCTTGACCTGTTAACTGTCTATGTCTTTCCCCTGGAGATGAAGGTCCAGGAAAGCAGAGATCCTGCCCATCTTGCTCTGTGTGATGTCACCGGAGTCTAGCAAGTGCTCAACTCACAGTTGTTCCAGCCTTGAATGAAATGGTCACTTACAATAAAAGAGCAACAGGATCAAAAGGGTTTCAGTAAATGTGCGGATGACAAAGCCACACTTGGCTGCTGAGGGAAACCCAATGAGATGACTGGACTGGGATTCAGAAGACTGGGCCCCAGTCCTAGCTCTGCAACCTACTGGTCATGTGACTGTAGAAAAATCATTTCCTTTATCGGAGCTTCCATCTCCCCACCTACAAAGTGGAGATAATAACACTCACCCCCTCTGCCTCACAGCGCTGCTCTGAGAATCCAACAAGATAATGGATGTTGAAAGCAAAACGTGATACAAAAGTTAGAGCCTTGTTTAAAATTGTAATTGCTGCCAACTGCAGCTGAGCTAACAGCACGCAGTCCTGATCTCACACTAGGGGCTCCCGGAGTATTTCATGGGGAGGCCTAGTTCTGGGTGGGGGAGGGTACCTGAATCTGACCCAACTGGGCAAACCTTCCAGTGCTTGGACTTAAAACGGAAGGGCCGTGGTTGCAATGGGGCGGGGCTTGCTTGCAGATGAAATGCCTTAAAAATTGGCTTTAATGGGAGTGCAAATTCTATAATGAGAAACACACCTCGCCCTCCCTGAATTCCAGGAAGCAAATTGGAAACAGCCGTCTCCAGCTTCTCTGAAGAGCTGAGACACCGACTGGAGGAGAGAGGCGCTGGCTGCAGGGACTCACACAGCGCTCATCCCACGGTCCCCTTTCTTGGGATCTCCAGGTCGATGCCCATTTGGAAAACTCCAGCATCCAGAGTCAAAATACAGACCATTAAAAGTCATGGGACCTACTTGTCAAACGGCCCCAGAAAATATCTGGTCTCTTTTCTCTTTCCACCCCCTTTTTCTGGCTCAGTCTAGAAAAAGAGGCCCGCGGCCAAACCATGACCTGGTGAGGTCTCAGCAGCCAGGATCTCTCGGGGTCTGTCTCAGGGGTACTCCTGAGAGCACACGGGAAGTCAGCCTGGTGGCCACTGCATTAATGCCCCAAATCCTAAGAAACCAGAGAACGTGGCACGTGATGCAGTGACGTCGAGCCCATCCTTTGGGCCCTGGGCTTCACGTTGGACCTCAGCTGCTTGTGCAGTGCGGTCCAGAGTCAGGCTGTGGGGTGTCTGAGGCCAGAGTCATCAAGCTCCGGACCTGCCCAGCGCTGCAGTGAGAGGGAAGAATGCAGCTGATGTGCCAGATGTGAGGGGAGGTAAGGAGGCCTGAGGCTGTTTAGAGGCCTGTATCCAGCTTCCCCTGAGGACCAGCCACCAAACAGCAGGCCAGAGGGCTGGGGACCATGTTTGAACAGTGCTGTCCAACAGACATGTGACATAATGCCACATATCATTTTAAATGGCCTTATTGCCACGTTAAAATGTTTTTGTTTTTTTTAAAAAAAAGCAGGTGTAATTAATTTTAATAATATGTGTAGGTTAGACTAATATATCTCAAACATCACCATTTCAACATTTAATCAATAGAAAAATTATTACTGAGGTATTTCACATTTTTTAATTGGCACTAAGTCTTAGAAACCCGGTGTGTGTTTTACACACTTGTAGCGCATCTTAATGCAGACTGGCCACATTTCACGTGCTCCCTAGCCACGTGGCGGCTACTGCATTAGCTCTAAGCGCAGCTGCTTGGGTTGCAATCCCACGAACTAGCAGTGCAGCCCTTTACAAATTACTTGTCTTCTTTCCCTCAGCCTTGTTCTCTCCTGGGGGCGACGGCAGCGGTGTCTACCTTAGAAGGTTCCATAATGCTCCTAGAATGCGGGTTGCACATGGTAAGAAGCATCACCTACTGTTATTTCATTATTTCTTGTCTTTCTGAAAATCAAGCAACATAATGGATGTTGGAAGTAAAGCTTGATACAAAAATTCAGACCTTGTTTAACCTTGTCATTACCACCAGCTGCGGCGGAACTAATGAAAAACAGTCTTGACCTCCCTCCATGAGTCCCGTGGCATTTCAGGTGCAGGCCCTATAGTCTTAGAAGAAACTCTCCTTTTTCACTTAAGCTAGTTTGAATTGTTTCTGTAGGTTGCTACCAAAAGAGTGTTGTAGGGAAGCTTGGCCTTCATTCCTGCCCAGCCATTCCACACTGGGGGACGTTGTGGGGGTCCCTGTCTTGGCCCCACACACCTATGAGCCACCTGGTGTGACCACGATCCATACATAATGCAGGTGAATAATAAAGGCAGGTGAGTCGATGGGATAGTGCTTAGCTCTTCAAGTGACAGAAGGCCCGTGGGACGTGTGTGCTGGAACTTGGCACCACGGCTTGGCAAGGATGCCCAATCGATGGTGTCACCTATTTTTACTGCCTTTGAGGCTGGATGCTGGAATGAAAAGCTGTGGTTGTCGCTCATATAGGGCACAGCGTCTGGTCATAATGAGGACCCAGCCTGGCATACCTGTGTGGCCAGGAGAGGAAGTAAGTCTTGCCCCTTCTTTCTCTTTGACACAGGCTCTCTCTCAAGGGCAGCCAGGACCATGCTGAAGGCAGGGGAAGGAAATGGGGCTAGGCGATTCCTCAGAATGGCACAGAGGCACCACATTTGAGGATCTGGGAACTGAGGCAGGGGAACAAAATCTGAACTCTGAAGGGTTGGGGAAAAAAGGCTAGGTTTTCTTTGACTTCCCTGGGCTTGCTGATATCCATGGAGCCACTTCTGGCCAGGCCCTGACAGACATTTGGAGTAACTCTAAAGATCTAACATAGGACTGGTTTTCAAGAAGCACAGAGCTGATCTGGTGGTTAAGAGATGGTTAGGAGTCATTTTCTAGCTATTTGACCTCTGCTAAGTTATCTCTGAGCCTCAGTTTCCTTGTCTGTAAAATGGGAGAAAACTGTACGGTGATATTTGAATCACTTGAATTTGAAATAGCATGATAGAAACATATTTATGGTTTCCCTTTATGTGTGAGAGCTTGTGAAGAACCTTGCAAGGCAGCAGGAGTTATAAATTGCAGACTGTGTTTATGCGGTAGCCATGTGAGAGCCCTTTTCGAATCCATGAACAGAAATACTGCCATCGTTCCTTCGGCAGGTGCGTTTTGAATTATATCAGGAATTTGAGTTATATGAGGTCTTTAGGAATGTCTCCCTGAGTGCTTTGATTGCCTGTCCCTCCCTTATAGAGTAATGATAATATTAAATGAGCTAATGTAGTAACCAGCTCTCAGGAAGCACCCAGCAACTGCAGTGTTATTCTGATATAATAATAATGTGTGAGACCCGGCCGGGTGTGGCTCAGCAGTTGTGCATCAACCTAGGATCCAGGAGATCTCGGTTCGATTCCCAGTCAGGGCACATGCCTGGGTTGTGGGCTCGATCCCCAGCAGGGGGCGTGCAGGAGGTAGTTGATCAATGACTCTCATTATTGATGTTTCTCTCTCTCCCTTCCTCTCTCTGAAATCAATAAAGATATTTAAAAAAGTAATAATAATGCGTGAGAACAGGAGAGATGTGATGGGAGATTAAAAAGCACATCCCGGGTGGCGTGCAGCCCCTGGTCCAGAGGAGGAGGGGACTCCCTATGTATGTGTTCTCTGTGTGGACTGTATGTTCTTGTTTCAAAGCTTTGATGTTCACCCTCTCCGTTAATCTCCCCACAATTCTAAGACGCTGATGCTATCATCCCCATGTGGCAAAAGAGAAAACAGGGCTCGTAAATAAAAATGAAGTCAGTCCTTTTTCCCAGGTCGGAGCTGGAATGAAACTCAGGCCTATTGACTCGGGGCCCAGGGCTCCCTACCCTCTCCCATGGCCCCTCTGCTTGGGCACAGGACATGTACTTAAACCTGACCAGGGCAACTCTGTAAATAAGCCATCTACAGAAATGCACACATCCAAGGGAGAATTATTTCCTTGAAAAAAGATTCAGCACAGAATTTCTTTCAAAAGTCCACATAGACTAGAACTTAATGACCAGAAATCAAATTTCCACAGGAGCTCATCTCACGAAGGCCAAGGCAGGTTGGCAGGCCTTTGACCTGAGGGGGGGTGCGGGAAGCTGTGAGTGTACACCCTCTGCTACCCCATGGTGAACATTGGGGAGTAGAAAGCATCAGAGACTGGGACTGTGGAGAAGGTCTGGTGGTCTGTGTCCACTCAGTAGATGAAGATGAGAAGGGATAGCAAGATAGGGCATAAACGCCTGGTCAGTGTGGCTCAGCAGTAGAGAGCCCGCCCATGAACCAGGAGTCCACTGTTTGATACCCGGTCAGGGCACATGCCCGGGTTTTGGGCTCGATCCCCAGTAGGGGGCGTGCAAGAGACAGTGGATTGATGACTCTCTCATCACTGATGTTTCTAACTCTCTCTCTCTCCCTTCCTTTCTCTGAAATCAATAAACACATATTAAAAAAAAAAAAAGATAGGGCAGAATGGAGGGATTTGCAGAGAAAGAAGTAACTTCTTGGGGAATTTGCTGAATATCTGATGGAGGCAGAGTAGCTTCAAAGATGACCCCAGACTAGTGAAAGAAATCCTGATTTATTGGTACAATGACACACTAAGACACCGTCATAAGAACAAAGTAGGTCTGTGTATGCAGATATGGAAAGATGGCCAAGATACACAGAGCGAAAAAGGCAAGTAGCAGCATGGAATGTAAAGTATGATTGTCCTTGAGTTAAAAAAAGATAGAGACATACAAATATATATACAGGAAATTTCCAAAAGGACGCAACATCTTGTTGAAGGGGTTGCCTTTCCGAATTGCGAGCTGTATGGGCTTTTAGTTTTCACTTTCTACCTTTTTGAAATGTACATTGTTACATTGTTAGTTTTATGTTGTTTAAAACAGGGGGTAACCCTAATGTAGAAGGGTTAGAAGATCAGTGAGGTTGGCATCCCTGCCAGGGGCTGGAGGGAAGCCAGACATCTGGGAAGAAACGGGTGTGTGGTGCATGCGACGTGTTAGGACGAGGGCAGTGGCGATGTTCTGAAGGTGTGGAGGGCATGAGGAGTTGGCAGCTGAGAGTCACCAGATAACAGAATAAATCAGAGGAGAACTGTGTGGCCGGACGGGCCTGCAGAAATGGAGAATGGGAGAGAAAACACTTCAGACAGTGCTAGGATCAGCCTTGGGCTGACATAGAGAGGACACTGTTGATGCTGCTGGTTCAGCGTGGCAGGGACACGGGGCCTCTGGGAGGAGGCCAGTCTGAGGAGGGGACTCTTGAAGGGCTCTGGGCAGGAGAGTTTGTCCTAAAGGAGCAGAGGAGGACCACACTGAGGCTGTGGAAAGCACTCAAGGTGTTAGGGGAGAGGCCTGGGCTGGGAGACCAGTCCTGCAAGGGGGCAGTGGCAGTGGGGATGGAGAAAGAAGAAAGTCTGGGGGAGGAAGGAGGCGCCCAGGGCTGTGAAGAACGGGCTGCACGCCTCGGCTTGCAGTTTAGTACTCAGAGCTCAGTCTGCAGCTCTGTATAAATTCAACCACGCGAAGAGCCCACGAGGTAATGCGCGCAGTAACTGTTAGCCAGGATTGTTAGCTGCGGTACTGGACTCAGACTCACCAGGGTTCAGATCCCCTGACCAGCAGTTACCAGGTGCTCAGCCCTGAGCCAGTCACTAGCACCTGAGCCTGGCCCCGCTCCCGCCGAGGCGCCGAGCTGCTGTCCTGGGGATGAGACACCACAGCCCGCGCCGGCAGGGCCGCGGCTGTCAGCAGGTGAGCCCAGCCCCAGCCCGCACGCAGCAGGCGCTCAGTAAACGCCAATTCATGGTACATGCAGTTCAGGAGACAGAGGCCAAGAGGTAGGAATCCGTGCACTGCCAGGCCTGCAAAGAGGGGGCGCTCGCGGCCCCCCTCCCCCTCCTCGCACCCCCACCCCAGCACCGCGCGTCCTCCCCTCCCCGCCGGTCCTTCTGCGGACAGAGGGAGGACACTCACCTGGCTGCCGCCGCGGTCCAGCAGCGTCCGGCGCGCCGAAGCCGAGGGCCCGCTCGGTGTCCCCGCCCCCGGACCGCCCCCGCCCCCCGCCCCGGGCATACTTTTCCCATCCCGTCACCCCGACGCCTGCCTCCCGGTCACGTGGGTCGACCCGCGGCTCCGCGCGCTCCCTTCCCAGTGGGTTTGGAAAAAACTTTTAGCGCTGGTGGCGACCGGGGTGTGTGAACGCATCTCTCCGTGTGTAAGAACCTGGCAGTGTATTTGGAGGTTTCCGTGCGTGAAAGCGACGGTTACCCAGGCGTTTGCAAGGGCGTGGGTGCGTGTGCATGTGTCCGTTGCTTGCACGTGAGCACTCCTGTCACGGTGGATCTGAGGGTGCCTGTGGGCATGACAGCTTACAACAGAGCACATTTCCCTCCGTCCTGAATGTGCATGTACTTGAGAGTAAGGATCACGAGTGTGGGTGTGCATGGGTAAGTACATGCGTGCAAGCATCCATCAGGGCTCAGGTATGCACATGTACATGCACATGTCCGCTATTGCAGCTTGGTGTGCAACCGAAGTGTATTTCAGTTGCTGGGTGTACGCAGTAGTGGCTGGATATCTGGGCATTGACTGGGTGCATGTTTAGATGTGTGTACCGGTATGCAAAACTATGCATCAGTATGTATATGCACGATGTCTGTGGGCACCCGTTTGTGCAGCGGCTCATTCTGCGTGTGTTTATATGTATGTATGCGTTGGTGTGGATTTTGTCTAGATGTGAGTGTGCTCATGCATAATAGTGTGGACAGGCGCCCCTGCATCGCAGCCCTCATCTCCCTCCTCCCCAGAAGAAAAGGCTTCGCTGGCCTCGCTAACTCTCTGGCCTAGTCCTGCTCCAGGGCCCCAGCTCCCAGTGTAATAGTTATAGGATAAAACCTAAATACCCTAGCAGTTCTGTAGCCTCGCTAACTGAAAGCCCATGTTTTGACATCTTTTCTGCCATTTCTCCCATTTTCCTTGTATGTCAGGGTTTCTCAACCTCGGCACTATTGACATTTGAGGCTGGGCCATCTTCATTTGTGGGGACAGTCCTGTGCAATGTAGGATGCTTAGCAGGATCTCTGGCCTCCACCCTCTAGATAAGAACAGTAGCTCCTCTCCCAGTTGTAATAACCAGAAATACCTCCAGATGCTGCCAAATGTCCTGAGAGGGGCAAAATCACCCTTCATTGAGAACCACTGCCCTACAGGGAGCCCTGCTTTGGTCAGGGTGCTCTTCTTGCTGGCTCCTAGATACACCTTCAACTTGTATGTTTCTGCACCTCCACTTATGCACGTCCCTCTAACTAGCACCCACTCTTCTGCTTCTCCACAAAGCTGTGCCCATATGTCTACCAGAAATTCATGACTCTTATCTGCCAGTAACCCTATGTCCACTGGGGAAGTCTGTGTGGATGATTCTCCTGTGTACTGAGTGGCAGAAAGAATGGTCTCTCCTAGTGCTCTGCCTGCCCTCTGGCTGCAGGGGCATGTGGACCAGGTACCCTTTCCTTTTGTGCCCAGTTAAGAGTCTAAACGGTGGGCATGAGACCCAAGCAGAACCAATCAGAGTCTTTCCATGTGATCTCCATGGCAGGGCGCTGCTTTTTATTCTGACTGGTTAACTGAAAGACATAGTCCTGGGTTGCCACTGAGCCTATTTCCTGCCATGTGGAGAGAGCCTGCTTATGGCAGGAGACAATGACATCAATACACAAGAGCAGATGCAAGAAGAGCTGAAAGCTGGAGAGCAGGTGCTAGGGCTACATTAGTACAGCCCTTCGTTCAGATCCTTGTGCTAGACACTCACGCTCTCATGTTCCTGTTTTCTCTAGTTGGAACTCTGTTGGTTACGGTGGAAAGATATCCTAGTGCAGTACCCTCCAATGCCTATGTCAGATCTCTCCTCTCTCATGAAGTCTTCTCAGCACAGAGCCATCTGAAGAAAATGCTCTTTGAATTCCTAATGGATGGTTTGCTGAGGCCAGCAGCCAATCCTGTACCTCTCTTCCTGACTCTGTTTAGTGTCGTCACATTAGCAGTTTGAAATTTTCATAGTGGGAATAATTAGGCTACAGAAATAAGCAAATGCTACAAATCAAGGCTGTTCTTCCCCCAACTGAGCCCCAGGTTGTTTACCAGCACATCACTGTCGAAGTCCCTGCTCAATTGTACCACGCGCTTGGATTTTAATAATGTACTGATTTGTGACATCTCTTACTTTTTGAATACAGTGAGGTTGGGAGGACGAGTGCCCCTGACCTACACTCCATCTGCATCTTCAGAATCTCAAAGCAGGAAGGGTCCTGAGAAATAATTTGGTCTGTAGTCTTCATTTCACACATGAGGACAAAATGGTCCACAGGCCTTCAGTGACTTGATAGTTGTAGAGTCAAGACAAAGAAGTCCAAGATCATTTTGTCTTGCATCCATTATTAAAAAGTAGGCCTTCCTGTTTGCCTTTTACCAACCCTTTCTTTTCTCCAATTTTGGTAAAAAGAGTGTTTAAAAATGATTATTGAGTCATTCCAAACAGCTAATGGCCAAGACCCAACCTGTCAATATTTTCTTTCAACAAGGATCTTTGGGGCAACACAAGATCATCTTGTATGCAGTCTCACTAATGCTGCAATACTGGGGACAGCTGTTGATAGAGAGGACTCGCTGCCATTCCACAGAAAGACCTTGATGGAGCAAATGTTGGCTACTCTCTGTGTTATGTCACTTAGAATGAAAAAAGATGACAGCTGAACTGCGAGGAAAGCTTTGCAGATTTATAAAAATGAGAACTACACAATTTATTTTTTGACATAGCCATTCTATTTCCTGTAACTTATCCTGGAAGTGAGTATAAGAATGTTCTTTGCAACCTTGTTTGAACTGATAAAAGACTGGAAACAATCTAAATGCCTAGCAATAGTGGACTAATTAAATAAATCATTATATGTACATAGAGGCAGATGTCTATGTACTATTATGGAATTATCTCCAAGACAGTGAGAAAACAGTGTGTTTCGTTTTCTACCATTCAAGTTAAATAAAGAAGAGGTGAGGAAAACACACACAAACACCTGGACATAGGAGCATAACTGATCTCCAGAAGGATGTACAAAAAACTCTAACACAAGAAGTTGTCCCTGGAGAGGGGAACTGGAAAACAGTGGTGAGAGGGAGGCTTATTTTTCCCTGTGTGTCTTTCGGAACAATTTAATTTTTAAAACCATGAAAATCTATTACTTATTACTACCTCTCTCAATAAAATTTTTAAAACTATGTTTTTGTTGATTTTTGTTTTTTTTTTTTAGAGAGAGAGGAAGGGAGAGGAAGAGATAAACAACTGGTGACCTCTTGGTCCAAGGGTTGATGCTCAACCAACTGAGCCACACCGACCAGACCAAAAAATTTGAAAAAAATGTCTCTCTCTCTTTCCCTCCCTTCCTCTCTCTCTCTAAAAATCATTTAAAAAAACATATACTCGGGTGAGGATTTTTTGAAAAAGCATATGCTGTGTTACAGTTCTTGGAAATTCTTCCTTTGCCCCTATGGATGAGCTGGATCTGGGGATACGGCAGAGGGTTTAGAGAGTTAATAATCATAAATCCTTGACAGTTTTAAAAAACACGTTTCAAAGAGCAGTCTGTTCCAATCTTCCCAGTTTGGAACAAGTACTTCTCCCACTGTACAGCGGAAGGAACTGCAGCACCGGAGCAGGCATCCTCCCAGGGTTACACAGGGAGTGAGGGGCAGGGCTGGGATGGGAGCGACGATCCGGCCCAGTCATAGTTCCTCCTGCTGGGCCCTATTTAGGCGGGCAGAGGGCTTCACCAAGCAGAGCGGTTTTCCTGGGAAGGAAAAGAAGAACCAGGGAGTTCTGAGAGGTTCTTCTGGTCTAAGGTTTCAGGAGAGTTAAAGCCCACAGCCAGCTAGAGCCCCGGCACAAACGAAGTCAGACCAAAATAGACACCACTCATATTCAACGGGAAATGACCCAGAAAAGATCCAGCCAGTTTCCAGATGTACTTGAAGGGCCTCGGTTGGGGAGACTTCGTTTTGGAATCTGTTGCAATAAGCTCTTGATGAGGTTTCACAACTCAGTGTGAGGATGGGAAATGAAAAGATGTCTGAATTGAGGAAAATGCCCAGCGAAGAAGGCCCAGGGGCTTCTGCTTTATAGAATCAAGCTTTGAGAAAGCAGCCTATGGATGACAGGAACTAGGGCTTTCCCAGCATCTTTCTGGGAGGAAATACGAGAAATAAAGGGCCCACCTCTGCCTTTTGGCTTGGAAGAAAAGCAGAAATCCCAGACTGAGAAAACGAGGCATGATTAAACTGCGCACATGAAATTTAGCTAGCGGCTAGAAAGAAATTTTTTGTCTGTTAGCTGTCATGAAGTAGAGGAGGCTAATTTCTCTAAGTCTTGTATTTCAAAAGACTTCTACAGATTTCTTTTAAATAACGCTCACAGACACTTAGCTCCACACATCTCATTCACTTAATTTATGTGTATAATAAAAAATTAAAAACCTTAAAGCATACAAGAGTGTCTAATGTGCTACCACTTGTGGAAAAAAAAAGGTTATACACACACAAACATGAATGTTTATGTGTAACCATCTCCTTAAAAATAGCCTAGTAACAGTGGCTGTGGCTGCCTCTAGGGAGCATTGTGGAGCTAAGAGATGACGTAGGAGACAGTCTTTGCTGTACTGTTTTGATTTACCATATGCCTGTAGTAAATATTAAAAATAAAACATGCTCTTAAAAAAGTTCAAAGGGAAAACATCCCTTTATAATGGAGAGATTTGGTGGCCAGTCTGTTAACCAACTAAGGAAATTTAGCATTACCAAGTGTATAACAACCTGATGCACTTGAGGATTTTAACTTGAATATAATCTAGCCTTCAGATCTAACCTCTGATTCGTAGAAAACACATAGAATAGAGGAACGAGTTAAATGATATTGGAGAAAACAATTCAGACAGAGGGACACTCTTCAAAATGTTAATGTCATAAGAAATTAACAAGGTGGCTCAAATAATTAGTAATAAAAGATATTGGGGCAACTGGAGGAACTTTGAATATGGCCTGAGTATTAGACAATATTAGGGAATTACTGTTAATTTTCTGGGGTAAAAATGGTTTTGCGTGCATAGGAGAATGTCCTTATTTTTTGGAAATTCGTGCTGAAGTATGGAGGGCAGAAGAGATGTGATGCTGGGAACTCACGTTAAAATGGCTCAGCGCGCACACACACACACACACAGAAACAGAGAGAAAGAGAGTTATTAAGTTAGTCTCTTAGCTTTAAACTTGGCTCTGTGATGCCAGGGCTGAGACTGCAAATCACATTTCTCCTTTGCCAGGTGCCCTTCTGTTATTCTGCCAATAGGGGGCACTAGAAGGAGAACGGAAGTCTAGAGGAGTGGCAAGGAATTTGTTCCTTTCTGTTTTGCTTCCTGTTACTGTCACTGTCACCCAAGCAATAGTTCCTCACCCTGGCAATGACAGAGCTATTTCCCGTAGGAGCAGATGGTTCAAGTTCACATTTTTTCCACAATCTCAGAAACAGCCTTATTATGCTTCTTCAGACATAATGGTATCAGCAGGCAGATGACTTCTCTGTCCCAGCTCCATGGGACCCTGCACCCAAGCTTCTAAATTTTATTTTTTTAATCTTTATTGTTGAAAGTATTACAGATGTCCCTCTTTTCCTCCCCATTGGTCCCCTCCACCCATCTGCCTCACGCCCAGGCCTTCCCCACACTATCGTCTGTGTCCCTGGGTTATGCATTTATGCACATAGCTTCTTAGATTAATCTCTCCCACCCACTCCCCAGCCCCGCCTTCCCTCTGAGGTTCCTCAGTCGGTTTCATGAAGCTTCTAAGTTTTATGAATCCCAAGCTCTTCTTGTTTCCCTTCCTAGGGATGGTAACTCTTTCTGCATTTGGCACAGTATACCTTTTGCCTTTCCAGTTCTCCAATACCTGGCTGACAGTTCTTTATATTAAATTCTCTCTGCAAAAGTAACTGGAGGAGTTTGTGTCTCCTGACTGAACCTTGACTCATTAGATATTTGCACCAGGAGTCTCAGGAAACACCCTCAAAGATGAAATTTTCTCAGGTGCCAGGGTTTGTCTTTAGACTTGAATGCAATGTTGAGCTCCTTGCCATGGAAATGGGATGTCGGTATTGCATGGCATGGAGTGGCACTGATTATTGTGATGAAGAGCCTCCTGTAGCATGCCCTGGGGGACCAAGTGGCTGCTGGGAATAACTACACAGACTGTGGGGTGGGTGCCTCCTAGTGCCCCGCTGAGCCTACAGAAAGGACACACTCAGCTCTAACACCTCAAGTCCCAGTCAGAGAACTAGAGAGGTTCTACGGCTGCCCTAAAATATCTCAAATCTCTTACAGCTGCAATACGTGCTCCGAGTTGTGACCAATGAATATGGTTTGGTTTGGTTTCCAAGGCAGAATGCATTGGTCCAGGAATTAAGGGTTGGATGTGGGAGTGGCTCAGACTGTTGCATCTAATAACTCACAGAATTTTTGCTTTCCATTGGTACAACTGTGAACTCATTGTTTGGAAATCTTGGTTCCCAAGGGAGAAATGCTTTCACCAGGGGATGTAATAGTGGTTCTACTCAACTGGAAGCTGAGACAGTCACTGACCATTTTGGGCGTGTGCCATGAGGGTTAATGCCAGAGGGCCTGAAATTGTCCTGATGAGTAGTGTTTTGTAACCATGTGTCTGAGGAATTTCTGGGTGGTTTGTACCAGTTTGTCATCATTGCTTATGGTAATAGTGAGGTGATATATACCTACAGACCTCCTCTACTACACTCGTCCCCAAGCCCCCAAAGAAAACCCAACTTGGTTGTTGGGCTTGTTTTTTTTTAAAATATATTTTTATTCATTTCAGAGAGAGGAAGGGAGAGGGAGAGAGAAACATCAATGATGAGAGAGTCATTGATCTGCTGCCTCCTGCACACCCCCACTGGGGATCGAGCCCACAGCACAGGCATGTGCCCTGACTGGGAATCAAACCTCGATCTCCTGGATCCTAGGTCGATGCTCAACTGCTGAGCCACGCCGGCCAGGCTGGACTTGGTTTTTAGGCAACAGATTAATGAGACTGCTACCAAATTTGAGTTGACTATGTGACTCCTCATTCTGGAGAGAAGGTGAGAACATCTTCATTTGTACAAAGGATAGTTATACCTTAAAAAACTCACAAAGTTATGCTTATTGTATACAAATTCAAATATGGATAGAAAGGTATGAATGGATGCTAAATAGCCAAAGGGGTGGAATGTGCTGCTTATTGTTTTTCAGCTTCAAACCCACCCTTCTATACTTTCTATAATTGCTTTGAGATGCTGTGGCTGGAACTCCACAAAGTACATTTCTTTATCACCTATATTTCTGTTAGGTTGTGCAAGTAAAACATACAAGAGAAATAGTGTAAATCTAGAGGGAGGGCCAGGGACTTGCTTCTCCCTTTTTTGCTTCCTAATGCTGTATTATCTCTGCAGTGGTTGTTCGCCCCAGTGACAATTAGCTCCAGTAGCAGTAGAAACTAATTGGGTTAAGTGTTCCATTTTTTTCACACTTCCAGAACCAGTCTCATCAAACAAACATATCAAGCATTATACATACTCATCCAGGTTTATTCCTTTACGAGCTTGGAAATTTTTCCAACTGTTCTTGACATTAGATTATACTAGAAAAAATAAAGACATTTTGTAACTACATTTTTAAATGAAAGAAGGCATATATTTATTGACAAAAGTATTCTGATGGATGGTCATAATGTTCAGTTTTGAGTAGACAATATAAACTTCAATTTGCAGTTTTCAAGTGGCATCTTAATTAGGTAGTCACATTCCATTCCCCTCCAGGCTTTTTTTGTTTTTCCCCCCAATTTTTCACTATTATAAAATGCTGTGATCACCACCTTATAAATAAAACTTTGTGGAAATCCCCGATTTTTTCCATGCAGTAAATCCCTAGAGGGGAAAATCCTCAACCAAAGGACTATGAATAATCAATAGAGCAACTAAAATTAGTACCATAATAAAAAAATTAAGAGTAGCAGGAAAGGAGATGGATGCTTCATAAATTCAATCCTTACCTATTATCTATAGGAGTCAATATGTAACTTCTAAAGCTAATAAATCAAAACTTGCATATGTATTTGGTGTAAACACATTTCTTAGCCACATGTGTGGAACCACAGAAAGTTAAAGCAGAAATGGTTAAGGTAATTGGGCAGGAAGGAGACTGCAGCTTTTCATTATAGGGCTAATTTTTTTCCAGCCTTGAGCATCCAGTACTTTGATAAAACATTAAAGTTTTGAAATAAAAATGTAAATTTATTTAAATTAAAAATATATTTTGCCAAATTATCATTCAGAAAGAGTACACATGGCAAACTTTTGGATGGCCCTTAATTACTAGTGACTTCATGTCAATTTATTACTTATATTCTGGTCCATTTAAAAGTTTTCAACTATGTTAGAAAAATACATATAAGATATAAAATAAGAGAGAAAACTGGGGTAAAGGAAAAGTAAGTGTAAAAGAAATAAGATGAGGCCAGATGACCAACAACTCCATCAGAACCACTTGGAAAGCTGGTTATTAAGAATGAGGATCTTGCCCAGCTGGGCGTGGCTCAGCAGTTGAGCGTTGACCTAGGATACAGGCGACCGGGATTCGATTCCCGGTCAGGGCACATGCCCGGGTTGCGGGCTCGATCAATGACTCTCTCATCATTGATGTTTCTGTCTCTCTCTCTCCCTTTCCTTTCCTCTCTCTGAAATCAATAGATATATTTAAAAAACAAAACAAAAAAAAACAAGAATGAGGATCTTTGTCCTAGCTGGTTTGGCTCAGTGGTGAGAGCGTTGGCCCAAGGACTGAAGGGTCTTGGGTTCGATTGCAGTCAAGGGCATGTACCTTGGTTGCAGGCTTCATTCCCCGCCCCCGTCCGGGTGTGTGCTGGAGGCAGCCAATTGATGTCTCTCTCTCACATCGATGTCTTTTTCTCTCTCCCTCCTTTCCACTCTCCCTGAAAAGCAATGGAAAAAAATATCCTCAGGTGAAGAGCAAAAAAAAAGAATGAGGATCCTTGATCATATCCCAGACCTGCTAAATCAGGATCTCTAGGGTAAAGCTCTGGGATCTCCCTTTTAGCAGCCTCCATGACTAGGGAGTCCTGATGTAATTTAAAAGAAGACAAAGAGTGGCTAATAGGATATTAGGATATTTATTAATGTCATATTCAGAGCATGGTAGCTAGAGGAATGGACACTGTGAGACTAACTCCAAAGAATACATTTAAAAATAAATCCTATATAAACTAGAATCATCCCTTCCCCCACGAGAACATTTCATAACCTTCTTCTGATTTCATTATCCTCCCCATAATAATCCTCAAAGACATGGGAAGACTCAGCCTGTCATTTTGTCCTTTGACTTTTACTCTTAACATGGAGATGCATGTTCTGGGAAGTCTTCTCTTTTTCTCTTGGCTTTATTACTTAGAATACTGCCCTATTTGGCTGGATATTCTAGTGCTTGGGTGTCTTTTTAATGTATCATCTTAACAGGTTACATATACTTAGAATCCTATGCATCAACTGGGCAGTGGTACGAAATCTTTGCTCCTGCTTTCATTGTTATTCTTAAAACATATTTTCACATGACACGTGAAAATTAAAAGTTAGCGATGCTAAATTTTTTAAACATAGGATTCGCTATACCATAAATATAAAAGGAAAGAGACAGAATTATAGCTTAATTTTACAATGGAATTAAGAATATATTAAAAATTATACATTAAAAAAGTATATCAGCTTACAGTGACTTCCGCTGTAGCTTTTGTTCAATGATGTCTGAGAAACGAGGAACCTTTTTGGAAATAGCCACACGGATGTCATCACTCATATTAAAGCAGCTTCTGGACTTTGTTTTAAAATGTAAAAGTGATGAAAATCCCAGTTCACAAAGGTACGTTGAGGCAAATGGTATAAGGATTTCTAGAGCTGTCTTTGCAAGGTTTGGAAACACTGTGAACTGAACACACCAGAAATCCTCAAGCTTCATTGTCTCAAATTCCATTAAAATCTGGCCACTGGCTCGTAATTCAGCAAGATCATTTTTCATTAAATAACCATCATCAACAAAATCCAGGTTAAAAAGAAATGGGTCCAGGATCCATTTACTCGCCTCGTCAAGATCTCCGACAGAAAAATAGCTGTGGAAGGAGCTGTTCAATAGTTGCAGGTGCAGTGTTATTTCAGCTGCAATGCTTCCTGCTTCATCGTCTGAAACAATTAATTCTTCAAGAAAAGGAAAGTTGGTAAAATTTCTTTTCTCAATTCTTTTTAGCCAAAATGGAAACTTCCTAACAAAAGCAGATAACTTTTCCCTTGCCGATACCGTGTTCATCCCAGTCCTTTGCATAGATGCGCTAAGTTCATTCAGGTGTTTGAATAAATCTGCAAGGTATGCTAGGTGAATTTTAAACTCTTTATTTTCAAAGCCATTAACTAAATTGCTGCTTTGGTGGTGAAGAAACTGATTTATTTCTTCATACATTTCAAAAATATGAGTAAGTATCTGGCCTCGGGAAAGCCACCTCATTTCCGTATGGAAAAGGAGGACGCTATACTCTACTCCGATCTCTTCAAAAAAAGCCTGAAACAGGCGATGATTCGGAGCTCGCCCTTTGATGAAATTTACTACCCTCACAACAGTAAACAGAGCATCCCTCAGCTTTGTAGGTAATGTCTTTGTGACAAGTTCGTGAGGGTTCAACAGACAATGGGTGATCACAATGTGAGGTAGCTCTTTTTTCACACAAGCAACAAATTCTGAATTTTCTCCTAGCATAGACGAAGCTCCATCAGTGCAAACAGAGCCACACACTTCGAGTGCTATCTTATGCTTCAGAAAGAAGTCTCTGAAGAGAGTGAACACATCTTTTCCCTTCATTGTTAATTGCAATGGTTCACAGAACAGGAACTCTTCTATGATCTCTCTTTCTTTTATGTATCGCACAAATGCCATTAGCTGGCTGCAGTCGTCCATGTCCATGGTCTCAGCAAGCTGAATACCCACTTGAAGAGGACTGGCTTGGATGTCTTCTAGAACTTGCTGTAAGATGTCGTTGCTCATTTCATCAATTCTAGAATGGATCACATCATCTGATAACGGGACTTGCTGAAGCTTCTTTTGTGCATCTGGACCCAAAACTATATGTGCTATTTCCAATGCACAAGGTTTCACTAATTTTTCGGCTATCGTATGAGGATTCTTCTCCTTGGCACATAAATACGCAAACTGATATGATGCTTGTAATAAGGCATCCTCTTGAGATGCAACTCCAAATGCTTTCAAGGTTTTGCTCTGATCAGATGGTGTGGGCATATGCTTCAGGCTATTGAGGTCATGCCCACCGACACCACCATGCTGTCTGTTAAAATGGTCAGACAGTTTTGATGGTCTGAGGTCAGCATTTGAAAATACCGAGTTACACAATACACACTGTGGGCGTTGAGTTCCATCCACCTCCGTTGTACAGGTGAACCAGTAACGAACATAGTCATCATCCCATTTGCGTTTCTTCGACATGGCACCCCAAAATTTTCAGGTAGTATTCCAGAGATGCTGCAGAATTTTGCTTTGGGAGTAAAATATAACCCACACATTAAAAATCAGTGGCTAACCAAATTAAAACAAAGCCACATCACATGCCATCCTGCCATCTGTGTTCATGTCAAGAAATATCCTGTAAGATGTCAGTTCAAAGTAAGCCATGACGACATGACAGCCCAATTTAAAGCTAGAAACTCACAGCTAAAGTCCTGCAATACGTGACTTGTGAGCAAGTTATATATGGGATATGTGGGTCTATGCAAGGTGTGAATACTCCGAAGTTCTCTACTGGTGAGCTGTAGTTATGCTTTGTTTTCAAAGATGTATGTTCCAAACAAATCTAGTACATTTTGTGTCCCCAGAAAGGGGATCTCACTACCACCCCCTCCTTCCATCCTAGGTGAATAATGCATGCACACCCTATTATGAAGCACTGAATAGAGAAGGAAATAATTCACTAAATACTCTAAGGAAGGGCAGATATTTTGACAGGGTAGCTAGTTCTTTTTAATAGTTAAGGATTAAATAGGTCTGTAAAACTATTTTGATCCTTGAGTGTCTCTGACTCCAACATAAGCAGAAAATTTCAAACAGGTCTGATTAAGCCACCCTTGACATAGCAGGACACAAATTTGGCGCAGAGCTTCCCTCTGCTAAAGTGTAACATACTATTTATATAGAAAAGCAAAACAAGTTGCTTAGGAGAAACACAGCTATACTTGTTACCAAGACTTCAGAAAAAACTCTCATTCTCTTAATTACAAGAAATTTCACGATGCTTTTTCATATAACTATCCCTTAGTAAAAGGAGTCAAGAAAAGCCAAAACAATGAAAGGAAAATAGGCAGTAGTCCTAAGATCTGGCTTAACCCAAGGCAGTGGTTTTCCAGTTTAGTAAAAGGAAGAATCATCTAAGCCTCTTGCTAAAATGCAGGTTCCTGGGCCCCACCTCCAGAGATTCCGATTCCCTAGCTCTGGAAAAGGGGCCCATAATCTGTGTTCTAAATAAGCATTTTAGATAATTCTTGTGAATAGTAACTAAAAAGAAATTTTTAACAAAAGATGCCTATCGCAATCACTGGGACTCCCTTGGAAAGTATACATGCCCCTGTCCTACCTTAGAACTAATAAATCATCTCCAAAAGCAGGACAAAAGAATAAAAAAATACAGCTGTCCAGGTGATTCTGATCCATGTCCTAGTTTAGTCGGACTGAGAGGAATGAAAACGTATTGTTCAGGACATTCCCTAGCTGGCAGGTATTCTAGGGTGCTAAGTAAACAGTCTAACTGCTTTAATAGGCATTTACGTTTTCTGAGTTGGTGATAACCTTTTTATTTTTCTTCTGCCCGAACCATGAGCAAAGGTATAATATACAAAGGTAGGCTCAAATATACCATAGAAAACAATTCTGTTTCCCAGATAAATAAGTGATCACCAAAGTTTCCAAAATTCTGACACAGAATGTGGCTGAAAACTTAACAGGGACACATTTAAATCCAAATGTCCACTTTGGCCATGAAAAACCAACCTCACAATAAGTGAGCCAAAAGTATTTACTTAAAGTACTAGCTTTCTAGTGGCTCTGCCAAGTTTAACTAGTTGTAAAATGTACTTCAATGCAACCAAAAAGTTGACTTGCCAAATGGTCGTCTGTTAAAAGCCAGTTAAAAATTGGAACACGTCTGCTAATCAATAAAGAATTTAAAAAGCTGATCTTAAGCCACCTTTTGTCAAGTGATGAGACTAGAGGGCCAACTGTGTTTAGAAACTCTCTGAATTGATAAGAATAAAATTATGACATCAACATAAAAAAATGCTTCTTTCTGTATTACTATGTACAGGGGTGAGCAAAAGTAGGTTTACAGTTGTAATACAAATAAATTATACAAGAATAAATTGTTCCAAGTGCTCACAACTGTAAACCTACTTTTGCCCACCCCTGTATTTACTGTGTACATATTTGGGGCAGAGCTTTTTCCTTCAGACTCATTAGAAATTACAAGCTCGCCTGGCCGATGTGATTCTGCAGCTGAGCATCGCCTAGGTTCCAGGAGATCGTGGTTTGATTCCTGGTCAGGGCACACGCCTGGGTTTCAGGCTCGATCCCCAGCAGGTGGCAGCTGATCAATGCCTTTCTTATCATTGATGTTTCTATCTCTCTCTCCCTCTCTCTGAAATCAATAAAGATATATTAAAAAAAAGAAAAAAAAGAAATTACAGGCTCAGTTAAGCATCCATTCCTATCCACCCTCACTATGCTACTCAAGTGTATTTTGATTGTAAGATTTACCTGTTTTTAAGCAAAGAATTTTTAGAAAAATTCATTTATAGTTTCCTCCGAAGAGGTAGCAAAAATTTTCAAGAGCCTCAAAGATGAACTTACCACCCAAAAGGCTTTCTTGTGTTTCAGTGCCTCACACTTTTCACTCTCTCCTTTGTGGTACTTAGTAATCACAATATTCTAAGATACGTAAACGTTAAAAAATCATCACCATAGAAAGGAATCATTGTTAATTTCAACAGGTGTGATAACGGTATGGTTGTGTTTTTTAAAAAGCCCTCATTTATTAGGAATACAGACTCAGCTATTTACAAGTGAAATGATAAGGTGTCGTGATGGCCTCTGAAATAGTGTACTTCAGCACACCCGCAAACACACACACACAGGGGGCGGAGACGGAAGAACTAAGCTTGGCCTTGAGATGCTAGCTGCTGGAGCTGGAGGAAGGGCACACATCACTGCACCCTTCTCACTGTTCTTATGCATGCTGGAAATTTTCCACAATAAGCAGTAAAACAAATAAGCAGACAAAAAGCAATATCCTATTGAGATAGATGTGATTCTTTTTTAGAATGATTCCTTTGAGAGTATCTGAAGGTGCAAAAGGAACTATCTGGTACAACAAAGAAGAATGTTTCTGCAAGTTTCTGAGGTGTAAGGGTAGATATGAAAATGTATCACGATTGGGGGGGGGGAACCAGTTAAAGGTGAACATTCACATAACAGAAATATTTGGGGAATGCTGACGCGTATATTCCCGCAATCGCAACACCCAAGTGCAGTTGTGAACCTAAAACTCCAAACCGAATTCGATTCCACTTCTATCTAGTCTAGGCCAGTGGGCGGCAGGTGCGGGTGTCTGGGGTTGAATCGCTACATTTTACAGCTAAAAGCAAACAGCCAGGAGGAAAGGGAGGAGCAAACGCCCCGGAGGCAAAAGCCTGTGACCCTGGCTTTGTCACTGACAGGCTGGGACTGGGGGTGACAACAGTACCTACCTGATAGGGTCGCTGGGATGTTTAATTATGAGCATGCGTGCAGAGCACACGCAGCTCGTAACTGGAAGGAAGGACCTGTTGGTGTTATTGTTACGGACGCTTAGGAGGCTGCCCGGGCGAGCCGAGGGCGCCGGCGGCGAGGAAGGAAGACCCGCTGGGTCTCCGCCCGCGCGTCTCCCAGCCGGGGGCGCAGGCCCCGAGGGCGCTCGCTCGGGCTTCCTCGAGGCGCCCGTTTCAGGCCCCGGGTCACTTTCTGCTCCGGCTGAGGCCCAGCCTCCCGGCGCCGGGACCAGTGTGGGCGGCGGTTCCTCAGGTGCGACCCAGGAGCAGGAACCTGCGGAGACGGGGTGACACCGAAGCGCGCGCCGCCACCTCCGCCCCAGCCGCGCCGGGCTCCCATCCGGGTTCTGCGGCGGCTTCCCGCCTGCAGACTGGGCGGGGCGTCTCCCCGCACGCAGGCGCACTAGCCACGGGCTGAGGGCACGGCCGGCTTTGGGAGGGGAGCATGCGCGCTGGCCGTCCTCCCCGCACCGCATCTTTAGGTTGTGTATGTGGAGCTGGCCTTTTGTTTACTGTGTCTGCCAGAAAAATAGAATCTAAAGAATGGAAAGCGCTGTAAAGTCTACACAGTTCTTCAGAGCCCTGGAAATAAAATGTTGCAGCGTGTCAGGCTTTGAACTTGTAAAGCTGCAGTAACTTACCATTTTCTATGTGGAATCAATGACGAAAAAGAAGAGGGTCACTGTACTCCCAAATTAAACATTCAGGCAAATGGGACAGGCTGTAAATTCCATTAAGATACACACAGTGGAGGATGTGCTTCCAGAGCTTGGGACCTCTTGCCCAAGCTGGTCGCCCCCGACCCCTTCCATAAGTTAGCACGAGGATGAATTTCCTGAGGACCATCATCCATCTTAGAGAAAGTGTTTTTATTTATCATTCTTTTTAACAGGATGTAAAAGTAATAAACCTAGCTTAGAGATATTTTAGAGGTAAACCCCAAAGGAGAAACTAGGAAACATTGTTTAAAGAAACAAACCCTACTATAGTCCTATCTCCTATTTGGGGAGGAGGGTATTTTCATTCAGAATTCTTTAGGAAATGGTATTTTATTCACTTTTTTGTATAGTCTATCTTCTTAGAAGCATCCCACAAAGTTGGGGGACCAGAGAGTGTTTAAGAATGTAGGACAGATGCATCATTTTCAGGTGTTGCGAGTGAACTTGGTCAAGGCTGAGGGCCTGCTCAAGGTTTCTGCTAAGGGAAGAAATTTAAAAAGACCAGCATTCCTGGCCCCAGGAACCAGGGCCTTAAATACTAGAGAAAGGAGTAGGCTTTACAGTCAGAGAGACCTGGCTTCATGTCGTGGCCTTGAGCAAACTGCTTGGACTTAGTAAATTAAGCCCATGTGCTTATTGTAAAGCAGGGATACCACCCACTACTCCATGCAGTTCTTTTGAGGGGATAAGTTATAAGTGAAAATTACAGCACATAGTTCTAGCACTCAAAAGGCAGCTATTATTGAGAGAAAATCAAAGCACATTATTTTGAGTAATGTTCTGGGTATTACCTTTCTTCAAAATTGAAACAGAAATAAGACATGATTTCAGATATTACAGAATTCTTCCTAAAATCACAGTAAATTAGGTTTCACAGAAGAGGGAACAGAGGCCCAGAAAGGATAGGTGACACATTTTTTGAGTTAAAGGACCATGAAATTTCTGATTCAAACTCACAGAAGTTAACCCAGGCTCCCTTGGAACCCTATCAACAACTACTTTTGTATTACCAAGTATTTGAAATAATGCTACAAACCATTCACAGTTAAGTATACTCAATTATATATCTTTATTAACAAAAGATAAATAAGATACAAAATAAATACTAACCTCAGATTTATGCTGAACTCATCATATGTTAAAGTAGGAATATGAAAACATAAACTCTTGACATTCTTGAAGTGGATAAGAATTACATCTATTTGCATTGCTGTTTAATTTCGTATCAGTCTGAACTTAGATACCATGTAGATATATATCTATAGTACTTGACAATTTGATTCAGTTACTCTCCCACTAGGGTTATTTCTAAGATGCTAACTTAATGCAGTATCCTAATGGATTTTGGTAGCTCAGAAAATCCAAGCTGTTTAAAGTAAATGTACTCATGTCAGAAGTTTTTAACTAGTTTTTTTTCAGTACTCTCTCACTGTCAGCATTATTTTCACAATGTTCTTAGAAGAGGCTTGAGGACCATGGCAATCACAGTTACTAGTAGCCCTATGAGCTATCCTTATAATTCTTTGAAGAAACCGTCAACTTTAGGTTTTGCTTTTGCAAGTTTAACAAAGTGACACCTGCTGGCTACAGAGATTAGGTACAAGGGAATTCTATAAGCTTTTAAAATCAAATTTAATATTCATGATTGTTACATAAAGGCAATCACAATAAAAAAAATAGTATCACAAACAATATCCTCTACAATAAAGGATTTCTGTGTCTAAAGGCTCACGTTCAAAATGGTAAAAGGCCTAACACTGATTGGTCAACTCTGATTCAAGAATGACAAAACAGTTCTTTTTCCATTCAAAGGCTAACACATTTAGTTCTGGGTGTGAAAATCAAAAACTTTATAAACAAGTGAAAAACAGAATTATTACCACAGAGGATAAAGTTATTCACATGTTCTATAAATTTCCTATCAGATCAAATTTTTTTAGCTGCTGACCAGGAAAACCTTAGAAGGCAAAAACAAATGACTATAAAATAACTACAATTATAATTACTACTAATTAAAAAAAATAAAGCCCTAGTTTTGAGAAAGAGTAATTAACCTACCTTTAAAATGTGTCAAACATTAAAGGGCCATAATTATTGAAGAAATAAAGTTTAAGGCTTAACTGTTGAGTGGAAGATGAGAAAGGGAGCCTCTTTCCATATCACTAATGTAAAACTGGAAACAAAATCTTAATCTGCACTTAATGTGCCTTCTCTTTGTTTTTCTTCATTTCTTCAGCATAAGGAATGAATTTACTATTAGAATTCTGGAAGCTTTATTAAAATCAGGCAGCAAGATGAGCAGACACTGACTTTTCCATCTACAATCATCGGCAAAAAGCTGAAAAGAATATATCTATCATCAGCTGTGTTTATCATGGGTGACTGTCTGCATCTAGTTTCTACTGTCCAAGAAAAGAGGCCATGGGGTCATCCGGCCTCTGACGCTTCATTCTATAGGCCTCCATTTCCTCCTCGGTGGGTTCCCGAGTTTCATACAGGATATTGTAAGGCCGCTTCCTCTCATCAATCTGCATGAGATCCTTGACATGAAGAAGGCGGGCCTCCTCTGCATTCAGTGCCTGCAGTGAGACGAAAAACATGAGTGCCACAGCTCTACATCAGTTCTCCTTTTGTTCCAAAGTGGCAGAATACCAAGATTCCACTGAATATGAATTACTACATCAAAAACCTAGATTACTTGAAAGAGCTTTGGAGCCAGCCCTTCCACTATCAAGCTGCAATTAATTACTATTTGGCCCATGAGATTATTTTCATAGAGCCCAAAACATTCTACAGTATTTTCAATGTTAAAGAATTTTTACTTAAGATAGTAAAGAGGGGAATTAAATGGTGATGGAAGGAGACTTGACTTGGGGTGGTGAACACACAATACAATATACAGCTGATGTAATATAGAATTGTACTCTTGAAACCTATGTAATTTTATTAACCAATGTAAGCCCAGCAAATTCAATAAAAATTAAAAAAAAAGAGAAAAAGAAGCGTGAACCCTAAGGTAAACTAGATAGATGTTAGGTGACTATGATGTGTCAATGCAGGTTCATCAGTTTTAACAATCTACTACTTTTGTGGGGGATATTGATAATATGGGAGGCTATAAATGTGATATTATAGGAAATAACTGTACCTTTCTCTCAATTTTGCTTGGATGGACCTAAAACTGCTCTAGTAAAATAAAGTGTTTTTAATTAAAAAAAAAAAAGAATTTTTACTTTAATAGCAAAAATTGAATGATGTTCATTTTACTGACAGAAGCCCACGAGTGATGCTTCTGGTGGAGATGGCAACTCTGACTTCTCCCAAGGACTTGATGAAACAGATCATAGAGCTAGAAGGCAATTCTTTCTGGGAAACATGTCAGTAAGTTTAAAATGACAGCTTTACAAACCACGCTTTTTCCTGTGAGTTAGTGATATTTGTCAAACATCCCCAGCAGCAGGCTACGCCCACACACGGGAATCTCCATTCGCACTCTCCACCTGATTGAGCTGACCGGGGCAAATGACCCAGAAGGGGAACTCGTTCCTTTGTCTTTAAAATGAGCTTGGACGAAGGACTAGATAATTACTTCCTAAGGTCCCTTGCCAATGCAGAATACTGCTGTCCCTTCTACTGCTTAGACGTCACGAGTACCTTTTTCAGCTTTTCCCGTTTCTTGTCTTCGTCGTCACTGTCTGAGCTGCTCTTCCGATGCTTCTTCTTCTTCTTTTTCTTCTTCTTTTCCTCTTTTAGTTTTTCCTGATGCATCTGACAGGGAGGATTGAAATGGTGTTTTTAACACAAAAACAAAGCTCCCATGCAAGTCTTAAAGTCCTCCCTCGGTGGTTTAAAAACTCAGTATGAATGATGATAGACTTACCTCCATGAGGGTTTGAGGTTTTTTCATAGATTCTTCTCCAGCTATGTCACTTACAATACATTCTTCTGAGTTCTGTGGGAAAATATATGTAATTGGACTTGAGTAGAATAGCTATCGATCAAGTAAAAAAAAGGTTGAAATTTGAAGCACGAGGATATATATGTTTCATACAGATTTTAACTTAGGAGCTTTGGCTGATTCATAGCTGTAAGAACAAGAGGACAGTTACTTACAATAACCTCCTTCCCAGCTTCTCCAGTGCAATAGGAGAACTTGACAAAAGAGTGACAGCATTTGTATCCCCATCGGCCTTCTTTCCAGTATGATCCCCAAATATGCTGTAGAGAGAAAGAGAAAGAGAGATGTTACTTAAAATGAAACCTCAACTGGGGACTCTCATGTAATTTGGAAGGAAAATTTTGGGGATTCCAGGGTTAGCTAACAAGCAAAGCCTGGCCCGACCTCAGGTGTCAGAAGCACACATTACAGTACAGTGGTCTTATATTTTATTCCCAAAATGTATTAAAAACTTTAGGATATGTGACTTCTCTTGAAAAATTAAGGACTAGGAAATTCTCAGGTCACATTCCCATTTGGCAAGAACTGGCTGTTGCTGAACAGTGAATGCTTCTATTAGACAGAGTTTGTGTTTTCTACTGTGTACAATGTGCCTGGCTCACTTCACTTATGCATGTTTACTGGCCTGGCTCCTACAGACAGTTAAACTTTTAACCCCTAACTTAAGTCAACTGTAATTTGGGTGCTTCAAGGGCACAGCAAGTGACCTTACATGCTTTATAATGTGATGCAATATAGAGCATTCTGCATCATTAAAATCTTTAACATAATAATTAAGCCTTTAAGCCTGAATTCCTATTTATAGGAAATAGAGGGAATAGAGGAAAAGTATATCACTAAAAGCCAGTCAAGTACAGAATATGAGGCAGTTTACAAGATAACTGGCCTGATCTGCTAAAGAGTCACTGTCATGAAAAAGAAGAGATACACTCTAGAAAAAACAGACATAACTATCAAATAATCAAAATAAATTTTGATTGGATTCTGACAAAAATAAAAAACAACGAAAAAACCCTAAAAAACCTCTGAAGAGCTCTTTAAAGGCATTTTGGAGAGTAATTTGGAAAATGTGAATGAGGCCAAGAGATTAGATGATATTAAGGAGTTAATGTCAATTTTCTGAATTGGCAATGTAGCTACAAAAAAGAATATCCTTAATTTTAAGAGTAAAAAAATTATAAATATAAAATATACACACACACGTATTTTCGCATGCGTACATGTCCACACACCTAGATAAAGCATATATGGGAACATGCAAAAAATTCTGAATCTAGGTGGTGGGTATATGGGTGAACAGAATAGTAGTCTTTTACATTTTTCTCTATTTTTCAAAAAATTCATAAAACAAACTTAAAATGTAAAAAAAAGAAAAGCACAGCACTGATTCAATAATGAAGTCATAATATAAAAATATAATCCAGAGTAAAATGCTAATAAGGACACAAAATTAACACATACCGTGTGATTATGGATCTTCACATCCTCCTCATATTTAGAGCAGGCGACAGCCCGCTCCTGTCCTTTAATGACTGTCCCATGTCTTGAATACTCCACATAGTCTTCTGTCTGAGCTAAAAGCAATTCAGCTGGAGGGGCATCCAAATGCTCTTGGCCACCATACTAAAAAAACATTGAACATTATTAAATACATTTTACAATAAAGATTTGCATTTAACTCTCTACTGAGTTTTATTTCCAATCAGAAAGATTAAAGAAACATTCTTTTGGGCCTTGTTATAGAAAACGCACTGGAAAAAAAAAAGCCACCAAATTTTCATAGGCAAATACAAGATGTCTCAGTTGCTATTTATCTGTTGAATGTGGCCATACATTCCTCTTATCCTGTACACATGCCCATTTGCCACATGATTTTGCTGCTCCTTCCCTGAAGAAACAGAGTCTGTTTCTCCATTTCTTGAACTGGGCTTGGCCACGTTATTTGTTGTAGCCTATGGAAAACTGACAAATGTGATCCAGGAAAAGGCCTGGAAATCACTCATGCACCAGAAAACTGACAAATGTGATCCACAAAAAGGCCTGGAAATCACTAATACCTTTTGTTACTAGTCTCTGGTATCCTGAGAATGCCATGGAGAAAGCTGGGCTAGCCTTCTAAAGGAGGAGAGCCCAGGTGGGGCAGAGATGAGCTGTTCCAGATAAGGCCCCCTTAGGATAATCTGCCTGCTAACTGTCAGAGACCAGAGTAAGGCCATCCTAGACCGTCCAGACTCAGATGAGCAGGCCCAGACCACGAGACCCTGCTGACATAGATTCATGAGAAAAAAGAAATGTCTGTTTTAAGTTACTAAGTTCTGGGGTGGTTTGATTTGCTACCAAAGCTCAGGGATACAGCTATACTGATACTGTTTGCTAAATGATTAAGTCAATGGAAAGAAAGGAATATTCCTGATGAATTAAGAGGGACCCTCTTTGTATTGTATTTCAAATGCAGATCAAATACTTACTAACTGGTTGTTTGTCTTTAAGAAATGCTCTTTAGCCAAAATTACCTTTTCCAGGATGCTTTCTTTCTGCTGTTCTTTGAAGTCTTCCTTTTTGACTTTGAAGGACTTATACAAGAGCTCTAGTTTGGTAGGATCAGCCTGCAAATGTACTTCAGATCCCTTGTCATAGGCTTCCCATGCAAACACTAGGGCAATTAAAACATCTTAGTAAGTTGTCAGCTATACAGTGTTTTTAAAATGCCCCCAAATTTCTTATGAGCTGATATAAAATGCCTTGACAACAGAGGAAACACTTACACTGTGTCTGAGCCATTGAAATGGTATCACCCGTGTATCTAACAAAATTATCTCCGGCATAGCTCACTCTGTAAATACAAATTGAAAAACAAATTGTTTCAGACATTGATTTCTTTAAGGAAAGTTAATTCTTTTCTGACCCAACCATAGATGATGTTCATTTTAATTCAGATTCAGTTTTATAATTAGAAGCCCCACCACCTCCAGCCCCCATCTTGAAGTCTGTACAGTCAGCTCCATACTTACTCATCTGGATTCTTTCCTGCATTGGCATAGGGATTCTCTCTCATCGCTCTCGTTTTGGGGTCATAGTAAGCAGAATTTGGATCTAAATTCCGCAAATACTAGAAAAGAAAAATGGTTAAAGACTGCATTAATGTTTACTTCCAACAAAAAAATGTGAGCAGACCACGAGCTGGTCAGAATCAATTCCATGTGTGGGTGCACTCTGGGGCACGGGTGGGGAGGAAAACCAGAACGGTACCCAACTTTGGAACAAGTGACTACACTGCCCAGACACCAGACGGGCAGGTAGCATTTAGGCTAGGAAGACAGGTACTTTTTGAATGTGTACACTGAGCTGGCCAGGCTTACTTTTGCAATATCTTCCCGAATCCTGAGATTGCGAACAGTAATCCGCCGCTTGGAGTCGAAGTTTTGCCCCGGCATGTCAATGTCGTCCGCGTACTTATCCTCATCCTCGTCTTCGCTGTTGTGGTCTTTTTCCTGAGGGGGGAAACAAAGGAATAGCATTCAGATGTCTTCCTTTCATTTCCTTTTAGCCACACCCTACTCACTGTGCTCTTTAGGGCTATTACTATCATGTGTCAATGTAATTAGGAATAATTACATTATTGTATTGGCAATCAGAAGTTGAGAAATTTAATGTACACCCAGGAAGGGCAAATGTTCATTACCATCTGAGAATTTGGTTCCTCTTCTCCCCACTGGTGTTTTGGAGAATTCTGCAACAGGACAGAAGGAAAAAAATTCGTTATTTTATTCTACTAAACCTATTGATTATTTAACACTTTAAAACATAGTTAAGATAATGTAACAAATCTAACTGAACAAATTCTTGTATTTCTCATCTGTAATGAGCTCATAAGTTCTGAATACAAGTATGTCACTGTGAATAGTTAATTTTATTAGAAGCCAGAAAATTTCTAGAGAAGTTTCATTGATATATAATATTATAATCACACAAAGGAAACAGAAAGACTCAAGTGACCAATGTACCCAATAAATATCCATTTCATATGTGTTAACCTTAGACATATCATTTTCATTAAACCTCACTAGTTTACTATCAAGTCCAAAAAGAAAATGCTATCAGGATCATGTAATAAGGATCTTTAGAGGCAAAACAGCCTGTATAAAATTTAGGCCATGAAGGAATCTACTCAAGTAACACCATACTGTGATTTAAGGAGAGTGAGAAATCCTTGTCACACAGACACACACTTTCTTCATTAGCAACCGGTCAGGATTTTCTCTAACTCCACAGAACACCTATAGCAAAGTAGTCAGTATTTCATCATGTCCATTTAAAAGAATTCAAAGGTTAAAAAGAATACCTTATAGTGCTAGTGGGGGAATACAGAAGTGTGTGTATATGGGCCCCAGCTGGGTAGCTCAGTTGGTTAGAGCATCATTCTCATATGCCAAGTTTGTGGGTTCGATCCCCGGTCGGGGCACATACAAGAATCAACCAGTGAATGCATAAATAAGTGAAACAACAAATTGATGTGTTTTTTTTTCTCTCCCCCTCTTCCTCTCTTTTTCTAAAACCAATCAATTAAAAAAAAAAGGAAATGTGTATATGTTAATATATATATGTATCATATAGCCTTTATGAATGGAAGCTAAGTGAAAAATCATCAAAATTTTAAATAAATATATTCACTGCATCAACAAGTATGTTTTTAGGAATTTATCATAAGGAAATAATATGTCAATTATATAAAGAGGTATGTACAAGAATGTGATTTGCAGTATTAATCTTTTTTTTAATCCTCAACAGAGGGTATGTTTAGAGAGAGAAAGGGGGGGGGGAAGAGAAGGAGGGAGGGAGAGAAAGAGAAACATCGGTATGAGAGACACATCGATTGTTTGCCTCCCACAAGCATCCCGATAGGGGGCCCGGGGATCAAACTTGCAACCCAGATACGTGCCCTTGACTGGGAATTGCACCCAAGACCCCTCGGTGGGCTGGCCGATGGACGCTCTAACTACTTAGACACACTGGCCAGGACTAAAATAAATTTTTGTTTCAATTTTCATTTTTTGTTTACTAAGATTTGAAATTTTTTTATTGATCATTTTTATTACTTACAGCCTGTTCCACTAATTTTCCTGAGGCTAATTCTTCTTGGAGTTTCTGGGCTTTCAGTGTTCGTTTTGCCTAACCGAAAAAAAAGAAAACAAAACATTTGCAATTTACTTACAACATTCAAATGAACATTTAATTTTCATAATATATTTAAAGGGAATAAGGTTATTGTTTTCCGAAAAGGTCACTGGATGAGGTTCATCTCTTTGAGATTTCCTGGAGCTCTAGACATATGGCTCTCTAAGGAACATGAGTTACAAACTCCTGTTTGAGCCAGGCATTAATGGAAACTAAGCCAGACAGCACCTGTGGTAAACTGCAGAGAGTGAGCCCTATCCGAAAGGGGCAGTTGCCACCTGACTCCAGATGACTGACTCTTGCCAGGCAGGCCCAGTATTTCCCTATATATCACTGTTCAAGAAAAGATAAAATTCAGATTAGGTGAAATCCTATGATATTTAAATGTTAACTACCCCTTAGAAAAATAAAAAGGCAGTGTGACTATGGTTTTTAAAGAATGGGGTGAGTAGGTGAAAACATAACAGAAAAAAGTTGAGGTTTAGTTAAAAAAAAAAAAAATCGATTTTCTGAAATAAGTTATCTTTGTCTCCTTCTACCACCCTCTAAATGCTCTGAGACAATTGTAAAATAGTCCCATGTGGCAAGATAGTCTGGGAACCAATTTTATAACCTCAAAAAGCCAAAAGCTTGGACACTAATCTGTTCTCAAGCTTCCAGTATTCTTTGCAAACTAAGTCGGGGAGTAAAGGACAACACAAGAATCAAATAAAAAGAAATTGCTACCAAGTGGGGGCAGCACACTATTTATGTTCATTATTCAATTAGTCTTACATAAAAATGCCTCCATTTTTAAACTGCTTGAAGGCTCAAAAAATAGAGTCGCTAAATTAGAGATAGAGCAAAATGTACATTCTTTAAGGACACTAGGAAATCAGGGAGTTTTGCTCACCAGATCAACTTTGGCATATTCTTCTACAATTTTCATGTGTTCTTCTGGATTGTAGCCATTCCACCGATCCCTCTTCCCATCATAGTCAAACATCAGCTGAGGCTGGACATGTTCATCTGGAGCTATGTTAGTTCCTGTAAATTTTGCTCCAACTCGCCTAGGTCTCTAAAAAACAGAATAAGATTAAATCTTTCCCTAAGTATCTGTAGCCCAGAGGAAAATGTCCTATAATCTTTACAGAGCTTGTGTGAACATACCATGGGACTTTATGGTTTATTTATAAAATTACCAGTTAGTCTTCCAGCAAAAAATTTGATGCTGCTGAACTAATTTCACTCAAATTAATTTTTATTTAACTGGTAGCTAAGTACAGATAATTTTAGAAAAATAGAATTAAGCTCTATTACAAGGAATGAAGAGAGAGAGACTCTGACAATAGTTTCCACAATTCTCAAAGGTGAATTTACCTCAAAGCAGTCTTTCTTTTTGTGTGTCATGGCCCCACAATTTTCACATGCTCCTTTGCGGTACTTAGTAGTTACAGAATTCTATAAGTGAATATAAAGAAAAACAAAGGAAATGTTTTATTTATCTGAATAAGTTAGAAATAACAGTGGCTCTCATTATATTGTTCAGTGAAATGATTTACTTGTTAAGAGGATAACCAGTTAAAGTCTCCTACACTTTCATAAATGAGAAAGTTTAAGAACTTCAGCAATATAAAATTTATAAAATACACAAATATATGTATTGTGAATATTAATACCAGATAAAAGGTTATGTAATCTATTTCTACTTTATATAATATTGTATTAAAAGTTGTTATATTAAGTTCTTAAAATACAATCTCCATTTCCACATGGATATATAAAGGTTTCCTACAAACCTCTTTTACACCCCTCTTGTACCATTCTCCAGATGAGCTGAATTGCTTTTGTTTTTCTGGTTGTGGTCTCTGGTGCTTTAAAGTAGGTCTTTTTGATGGATCAATATACCATGGCACTGAAGAAATATACTGAGGAATATGAGGATTGATGTCTCTGTAATAAAATAAAATAACTGCTATTACAATTATTAAAGGTAGCCTATACAGAATCTAAGAATAGATATTGCTCTGTGTGTGTGTGGGGGGGGAGGGGCAGAGGGGAGAATACACTTGATAGCTCTATAATAAAACAATAAAAAATAAAGTAATTTAAATTCAAGTGAAAAAATTTCCCACAAAGAAACTAAGAATAGTGTAAGAATAGTGATATAACTGAAGGAGGAAAAGAGATGTATTTTAGTGAGATAAACCTTGTATCAGAGCAAAAAGTAAACTAGTAATGTCTTAGAGTTGATTAAAACAATAGGTTAAGTATATTAGACATGTGGAGGTATCAGCCAGAAAAACTAAAAAATACAAAGGTTTAAAATTAGTGACTTTTGTACAGTGGGACAGGGAGTGGGAAGGGTTGAAAGGGGCTATAGCTGTTCATTATGAGTCTGTCAATATTATTTGATTACTAAATCTTATACATAAGAGTTTGACAAAATAAAACAAACATGATGTAAATGGTAAAGACAGCTTCCTGTCAAAGGATGAAGTATTGATAAAGTAAACATGAATCTGAATTGTGAATGAACAGATCATGCAAAAAAAAATTACTTACTTTCCTTCTTCATCAACTTCTGCAGGAGCATTACCCAGTTTTCGCTGTTCTTCTAGCTCTTTCTTCTTTCTCCAGTCCTCTCTGGTCATCTTCTTTGGTTCCTCCAAACTTATTTCTTTGGACCCCGACAGGGGGGCAGCATTAACTGTATCCACAGCTGCAGCCGCCATTGTTATCTCGCCTCCTTTATGAAAAGGAAGAATCTGTATTAGTGTAAATTAGGCCTTCGGGAGCATCAGTGAAACTATCAAAAGTATATCCTAGCCCCAGCTACTTTTGCTCAGTGGTTAGAGCATCAACCTGTGGACTGAAGGGTCTGGGGTTTGATTCTGGTCAAGGGCACGTACCTTGGTTGTGGACTCGATCCCCAGCCCCGTGGGAGGCAACCAAATGATGTCTCTCTCTCACATCGATGTTTCTCTCTCTCTCTCCCCCACTTGCACTCTTTTTGAAAAGCAATGGAAAAAATAACCTCAGGTGAGGATTAAAAATAAAGTACATCCTAATAACACATACTGTGAGTTATAAATGTTTCATATGTTCTTATTCTTTCATATTATATGTAAAGTAGGTTCTCTTTTCCCTAAATAAGTCTCTACTGTTGTAGTTACTCCCTCAATTGTAATTTACAAACGGAGAGACATATACACACATATTTAAAATTTCATAAGACTCTCATATACATTCCTGAATTTCTCTATGTAAATGTTAAACTTTTCTGCCACACTCTTTTTTTTTTTTTTTTTTAAAAAAATATCTTTATTGGTTTTAGAGAGAGGAAAGGAGAGGGAGAAAGAGAGATAGAAACATCAATGATAAATGAGTCATTGATTGGCTGCCGCCTGCACGCCCCCAACTGGGGATCAAACCCGCAACCTGGGCATGTGCCCTGACCGGGAATCGAACCCCGATCGCCTGGATCCTAGGTCGATGCTCAACTGCTGAGCCACGCCCAACCGCGCCACACAAACTCTTAATGAGTAAACAGGGTCTGATCTTTGTTACCCTTAAAGACTGAATGCCTTAAGAGTTATCTAAATTTATTACCTTTATTTCATCTTCTACTTCCCTCCACAATCACTCTAATTTACCTTCTAACTCTTACCACTCAGAAGAGTTACCACTAAGTTACGGGTGGACATTCTTTTCATTTCTGTTCCCTTTCTTTTTATGTATTCTTATCCCTTGGCTCGTGGGACATTATACTCTTCTGGTTATTCTTGTACCCTTCTTGCTGCTCCTCTTGTATCCTTTGCAGGTTTATCCATTTCTGCCTAGTTACTTAATTTTGGATCCTGCAAGTCTCAGTCCTAGAGTCTCTTTCATCACCGAAAATTTCCAAGGCTTTAGTAGCCACAATATATCACGGTTGGCTCCAATTTATTTCTCTACTCCAGATCTTTTATCTGAGCTTCAGATACCTATATTCCAAATTTCTTACTTCACATCACCTTTACTTTGAGGTCTCAGAGACACCTAAACTCAACAAACTTTAATTCAAACTCATGATCTTCTCTATAAAATCTAGTCTCCCTCCAGTTTCCTCTCTTAATGAAAAACACCACCATTCATCCCTTTACTTAAGTGTTCCAGCTAATCCCTATACCTATTTCATCATTACAAATTATTTCCACCTTCTGAATATCATTCATATTCATCTAATTCTCTTTTCAATGCTACCACCTTAGTGTTACCACTTTTTCCTACTTGCTTCATGCCATTTCCAGTAGCCACATTAAAACAACAGAAACAGGTAAAATTAGTTTTGCAATATTTTATTCAACCCAGTTTATACAGCATATCATTTCGTCATAAGAAAACGAAGTCTTTAAAATCTGATATGGATGTTGCCCTTCCGTCAGACTAGCCACATTTTAAAAACTTAAGAGCCACAGGCAGCTAATAGCTATCACACTCGGCAGTGCACCTCCAATGACATCTTACAGTTTTTACTTTAAAAACCGCTGAAGACACAGTCCTGGCCTGACTAGGCCCAAGCATCACGCCTGAGGCTTAGGACGGAGGCTTCATTCTCGGTCCGCGCTCCCTCTTCCTTCCTCAACCTTGCTTTCGTCAGCCCCTTGAGGCTGTATCTTAAGAATGAGAAGCTTCCGGCCCATTTTCCGGGGCTGCCTCGCTTCACCTTCCTCTCCTGGTACCCGTCCCCGCTCCCGCCCGCCCCAGTCCCCCGCACCGTCCCCGCTAGCCTCCCCACCCAAGTTCTCAAAATAATACCTCACCCAGTCCTGTCGCAGCGTACCCCGAAAACCACCCGACAGAAACAAAGCCAATACGTCAATGTTTACTTCCTGGTCTCAGCGCTTCCCGGCAGCCACCGCGGGACACATGCGCACTACGAACTCCGCATGCGCACTAACAGCTCTTTGGGGGGCGGGTCCCAGGATCCCGAGACTTGGGTGTCGCGAGATCTTGAGTTTGGCCGCTCTTCCGACTCCCTCGGCTCCGTAGTCCCCACGGTAGTGATATTTTTTCAAAACCCAAATCTGTTCATGCCTCGCCCCACCGCCCAAGCTTAGAACCCTCCAATGAAACGTCGTCCAAGAGAAATATAATTCCAGCCCTAGATGTCATTTTAACTATTCCAGTAGCCATATTGATATAATAGGAACAGGTAAGATTACTTTTGCAATATTTTATTTAACCCAGTAGATCCAGCATATCATTTTGCCGTAAGAAAAAAATTAAGTGTTTAAAATCTGATATGACATCTTATAATTTTTACTTTAAAAACCACTGAAGACACAGTCCTGGCCTGACTGGACTCAAGTACCATGTCTGAGGCTTAGGACGGCGGCTTCCTTCAAGGTCCCCGTCCCCTGCTCCCTCCTCAGCCTGGAGTTCGTCTCCCCTCTGAGCATAGATCTAAGGATTAGAAGCTTTCGATCCATTTTGCGGGTTCTCCAGCTTTACCTCCCTTTCCCACGCTCCTCCCCTTCCTTCCCATCTTGTTCGCCGCCCCCTCCTTCCAAATGGATTTAATTGTAGTTTCAACCTCTCCCAGAAATACAATCTAATCATGCAAGCTGAACTTGTCATCAAGCATGTTAAGGAACAGAAGACTTGAACCTTTGTAGATTTAAGAAAAGATTTATTTGGGCCCATCTGAGGACATTGCCTGAGAGCTGAGTTCAGGGGTATTTATATAGGCAGGGGGACAAAGGAAAATATAGCTATGCATCAGCTGCTATAGTTGGTTACATATCGTCAAGGAGTGATAGCTTTACATCAGGTGGAGAGAATATACAGATAAGGTAGGGTCATCAAGCACCTGGAATCTGGAGTCGTGGGAAGGGTTCTGGAAGCAATTATTTTTATCAGGATGTAGAAAGAACAGGCACTGCCTTCTATAATCATTTATCTTTTTAATTGGTGCTATTGGAAAGTATATGTGGCTAGTTCCACAGAAGGTCTTGGTTAGGAATTTACTGTGTTCCTCGGTTACTGATTAAGTTCCAGCAGCAGCTTAGACTCTTTCCTTTCTCAAGCACCAGTAAGGTTATCTGTCACATGGGCCCTCTTCATCTGCAACCCCTACAGAAAGAAGAGTCCATCTGCATGATACAAATCCTTCCCTTTCTTTCTCCAGCTCCCCCCCTCAAAAAAAGATATCCTAGTCCCCAAATAACCCTTTTTTTGTTTTGTTAATATCTCCCTTTACTTCTTCCTATAAAAACCTTCCCAACGCTCTTGTATTTGTGAGATGGGATGCTGCCCAATTCACAAATAATTTAATAAAGCCAATTAGATCTTCAAATTTACTCAATTGAACTTTTTATTTTTTGTCTCACCTGTTCTGGTCACTTTTTATTTTATTTTAAAATTTCAAAATAACATGCATTCCTTTAAAATGTAAAAGTGAAGGTAGCTAACATTTTTACCTCAATAAGATAGCCCATTATAATATTTTTTTTTTCTTACTAAGAATTTGCAGTGTCTAGAGTTTAGGAATGTAAGTATTTTGATTCTACAGAATAATAGATGAAGGAATAGAAAGTTCAGAGAATAGCCTGAAAGTAAGTAGTCTACGAATCACCCACACTTGGTTTTTATCTTCTTAAAACAATTACTGAAACTTGCTTTAGTGTTGAGGTTTATTCAAACCACCAGGCACAAGCCACAGAGCTCATCTCCCAGAGGAATCAGAATGTGCTGGACAAGAGGGAATAATCTTTTGGAAGGTTTGGGTTCCTCCCTGGAGGACTCATTTTGAGAAGGGTTTAAGGAAGCAGTTTTGGATGGGTCACTGTTTATTAATCAGGATTAGGATACCCTGGGATTGATTAGGATGTAGGTGCCCTTATGAAGTGAGGCTGGTGTAGCAATTGGGTATTCCACTAGTAGTTTGGAATAACAAAGTGGGTCTGAGGCATTGTTAGTAAGAAAACAGTGGTCACTCAAAGAGGAGGTGGTTATGATATTTTCAGTTACTGAATGACTTTGGGTGACAGTGTTTCCTGTTGTAAGGGAAAGACTTACAGCCCAAAACTTAAGGAGATAGAGAATTCCCACTTGGAAGCTGTAGGTGTTGTACTGATTTGGTTTCAAAATGAACTTTTGTGTGCTGATGATATAATATGGAGCTGAGGAGTGTAGAAAGTGATACAGGGAGAAAATAAGGGAAGGGGGTGGGGATTCAAAAGAAGAAGGACAGGGAAGGGGTAATAAAGGTATGCATGGCTTTTTTCCCCCATCCCTCTTTTCTTCACCTTCTTGAGTTAGGATCCTTTCTTCTTGATGCATTAAGCATCATTCAGTAATTATCTGTTTATTGAATGAATCATTCAGTCAGTTTTGGTCCTGAAATGCCAGGGAAGAAGGACTACTGAGATGGCATATATTGAGAACCATGTCTATGCCAGTCCCTATTAAATGATAGAATTTTAAGGAAGCCTGAGTTATGTATTCGTTAGGATCATCATTTTGTTCCTAAGCCAGAGACTCCTGTTAATATACTAGAAACAGCATCCTAGCCTGAAGTGCTGAGGAAAGGCCTTTAATTAGGGAATAGGCAGGCTATTCTTAATCACAGGCACAACCAGAGTGACTCAGATATTGCCGTTTGATCTATCTGTACTTGCATATTTTCTTAGTTTTTAATACAGCTGTGCTAGTGTTCTTTAGACCTCACATGGGTTGTTTCCCCCACCTGAAGTTATTTTCCTGAAGACTACAGTGCCTTTCCTCCAGGACACTTCTTCTTTTTTATTTGATCCGGTCTATTAACTCTCTGGACGAATAGTTGATTAGTTGAAGACTTTAGGAAAACAGTTCGGTGCCACCGCGCCTTGACTTTTTGAACCTCGCAATCTTTTCCTGTAAGAACGTCTTGGCCCGCCCCTCAAGTGTCTCGGGAAAAACAATACTCCGCACCTTGATATCATAATAATCACCATAATTATTTGTAATTGGAGACCATATTCACTCCCCTTCTACCCGTGTGGGGAGCAGGTTAAAAGAAACACCTAAAAGTCCATTATTAAGGTGTCAGGAGGTTTGATTTGTTTTTTTCCTTCCCAAGAAACAAGCTGTCGTCTAGGGAAAAAGCTTTCGGGGCGGAGCCCCAGTAGTTAGGCGCCTCCCATTGGTTCTCCCTGAGCGTCTCCACCCCCCTCAGGTCCCGCCTCTGGGCGGATGAGCCAATAGGGACGCGAGTTGTGGTTCAAACGCCGGGGCTGGAGCGACCGCTGAGGGCTGAGGCGTGGGTGGTTTTGGCTGCTGATCCCAACGTGGGTGAGCGGAGGGGTCGGGAGTAGTTGGGGGGCGTGGGGGGCAGGCCTGGGGAGGAGAAAGGCGCGTTTGGGGCCTGGACCAGGGCCGGGGGGTTCGGGGTCAGGGGTTCCGGGGTCCTGGGGGCCAGGGGTGCTGGGGGCTGGGGCTTCCGAGCCAGGCTCAGCTGCGGCCTTGGACTGCATCGCGACTCCGGACGGTTCGGTTCTGATGAGTACCGGGTCTCTGCCAGCCCCGAACCGCCAACTCGAATGGAATTCAGAGTTTCTGACGCAGCTTTCAGGAATTAAGTGCCCGTTGGCTCAGGCTCGCGCTTCGGCCTCCGCTTAGCCCTTGCTCCTGCGTGGGCGTGCCCGGTGTGGAAAGTTTGGTCTGTGCTACGCCTTAGGCTCTCTGGTCTTCCCTCACCCCCGGGGTCTAATATGTCTTTCGCACCCCTAGTTAATCCAGAATGGCTACTGTGATCTTTGTGGATAAGGAGAATGGAGAACTGGGCACCCTCGCGACTCCCAAGGACCGGCTGAAGCTGGGGTCCCGGCCTTGTAAGTATGCAGGCAGCAGTCGGATGCACAGGTACTGTGGGTCCGCTGTGGATGCGGCCTGGAGCCTAGGGAGGCGTTTAGTGTACCTTGTAGGGCAATTGGACTCAAGTTTGCCGAATACAGGCATGCCTCCTTTTGTTTATTGCACTTGGCAGAGGTTGCATTTTTTACAAATTGGTGGCAAGACCCTCTATGAGCTAAAAGGTTACGACTCACTTTATTGCTTTGGTTTGCAACCGAACCTGCAGAATCTCTGAGGTATGCTCTTGCAACGTGCTTGTTATGAGTCTCTCAAGTTCAATATTTGAATGAGATTGACAGTGGCCATACCACTGCCAAAATGGGGGTTGAATTTGTGGTGAGAATTAGGCCAAGTTTATACACAGTTACCCTGCAAGTTGCACTGATGTGTGTTGCCTGAATAATCTTATGGTACTTTTTTTTTTTTTTTTTTTTTAGCAGTCAAAGCTTTAGATGGGAGATCTCAGATTTCAACACCACATGTTGGCAAAATGTTTGATGCTCCTCCAGCCTTACGGAAGGCTCCCAGAAAGGCTTTGGGAACTGTTAACAGAGCTACAGAAAAGTCCTTAAAGGCTAATGGACCTCTCAAACAGAAACAGACAACGTTCTCTGCTAAAAAGGTAAGTGCTGTGTATAAAGACACTGTTTAAACACTTCAGCACTTTGGGCTCTTAAAATGACTATTGGCCTCCTAACTGGCTTTCTTCCCAGTGAAAAGGGCAAGTATAGTCTAGCAAACAGATTGGCAGAGGAGAATCATACTGTTTTTATGGCCTTCCTCTGTGCCTCCCAGCAGCTGTTGAATATTTTTGCCTCACCTGCCCTTAACTAATGTCTTGTAGCAGGTTTGTTGGTAGTATAGGCATACCTCAGAGATATTGCGGCCACCATAATAAAGCAAGTATTGCCATAAAGCAAGTCATCTTTTTGATGGTGGAGGGTCTCACCTTCAGTTTTTAGAAAAATAAAGCAACATCTATGAAGTGCAATAAAGTGCATGGTGATAGAATGAGGTATGACTGCATCTACTTACACGTACAGAAAAAGTACGGAGAGGGAGGTGCTTTGCAAGAGGTTGTTAATATGATAGTTCAGGTGCTGCCATCCTCCCTTCCCACCTCCCAGAGCAAGCACCAGCTCCTTAGGTGATAATTTGCTAGCACGATTAAGTTTGTGTATGAGCTAGAGCTACAGGTCAGTGCACCCCAGACTGAGAGAACTTGGCTGAGAAAGATGACTTGGACGTGTGGATTAACACTTTATTTGAATAATTGTTTTGCTTAATGTGTATTAGGAAGAAACAACTAATTAAGGTAAGACTGATGGAAACACACAGAAAATCACACTGCCAAAAGCCAAAACTGGCTTTTAGGATCAGCTTCAGTGCTTTCCTCCTCTGTTAGGCTGAGTGAGTTAATTACCTCTGTTCTGCATTCTTGATGACAGGCTGACAGGAGCTGATACTTAAATTCCAGACTAACTTTTGAGCCATGCTACTAGAATTGCTTGTTGAATTGTGTTTGTAATCATAAGAGCTAGGGATTATCATTCTTAGTCGGCATGAAATTGAAAAATTTTAAATGCGGTGAAGCCTTCACAGGTCTTAAAGAAGCCCTCTCACTAACTCATATTTTCTTGGATTATTTTAGGTGACCGAGAAGACTGTTAAAGCAAAAAGCTCTGTTCCTGCCGTGGATGACACCTACCCAGAGATAGAAAAATTCTTTCCCTTCAATCCTCTAGGTAGTTTCTTTTGGTATTTCAAAAGTGCTTTAGCCATGAGTTTCTCTTAGGATCCAATTCAGCTGTAACTTGATATGACTACGAATATGACTTTACCCAAAACTATAACGAGACTGTCTGAATCTGGGTTGCTTTGAACAAATATACTTGTTGGTAGATTTATTTGTAAGGTATCATCTTAGGCCAGAAAGGGAATTGGAGCGACGGTGTGGAGACCATTTTCCCTGTCCTCAAGATATTACCTCCTAGGGGGGAGATGTGTTCACTAACCTTGAACAAGTCTATAGTGGACAGCCCTAGTAAGCCTGTTAGAAAGTGGGTTTTATGTTAAATTGAACAATGCCTGAAAACTTCATATACCGAGTGAAAACATAAGTTTTTTACTCCTCCAACCTGCTACATATATCTGAAATACCTGAACCTGCGATTGGGGATGTGCCCTGACTGGGAATCGAACCCATGACCTTTCAGTGTACGTATGGGACGACACTCCAACCAACTGAGCCACACCAGCCAGGGCAAGAAAAACCAGTTTTAAATAACACAGTAGTTCTCAAATTTTTTGTTTAATCACTCTTTTACACTCTAAAAATTAATGAAGACCCCCCCAAAGAACTTTTGGTTGTTTGTTCTGTTTATACTTAAGATTATTAATTGGTTAAAAAATAATAAACCTATTATATTAATATAAACTTAAAAAAACCCCACTCACAAAAAATAACTTTTCCAAAACAAAAAAACTTACTGAGAAGACTGACAGGTTTTCTATTTTTAAAAATTTGCTTATTTTGGCTTAATATGATACAGCTAGATCCTCATCTGATGCTTGCATTCAATCTATTGCATCTGTTTTGGTTGAAGTATATGAAAAAAATCTGGCCTCATGCAGCTAGAGAGCTAGGAAAGGGAGAAACATTTGTCTTTTCAGATAAGTATAGATAGTTTCTTTGATACTACACTAAAATTCAACCAGTGGCTGTTTGTGAACATACAGTTGCAATGTGAAATCTGAAACCGTTATCAGTGAACATATTATACTCTGACAATAAAATCCATTGGTCTATTTTGTGCTTCAAATGTATCTTTTATCCTTGCATTCATCATGCATTGGTCATTTAGGAATATTGTTTATTGAAAAATGTAGATTATTCAAATGTTGAAATGCTTCACTATGCAATTTCAAAAGCGCATTCATTAATATCACCACTGATTTCATCAGAGAAGTCTGAAGTATGAGGAAGCCGTCAAGCTAATGATTGCAGATTAGTTTTCCAAAATTCTAGTTTATTCTTGAAATTGTGAATTTTCTCATTGGCAACAAATACTGCTTTCCTCGAAGGGATAGACTCCTTTCATTTCTCTGAGAAAATGTGCAGCCAACACTCAATTCTGAGTAACCACAGTTTGTCTTTCAGGTGTTCTTTCAACTAAATGGTGTTCAGAAAAAGGCCTCTAGTTTAGCTTGCGAATCAGATAATTGCTGAAATCCTTTTTCCTCAAGATCACCATCGTCCTTCAGTATGTAGCAGAGTGCTTTTTGGCATATGTCTCATTTTATTGTACTGAAGGTTAAAAAGACATGCTCTCAAAGATTGAGAGCTAAGAAAATTAATCTGTTTACTGCATATGGTAAAGTGATGTGTGAAACTTGCATTTTTTATTGCAGGGGAATGGTTGTGAGGAACAGAGTAATGACTAAATAAAGTGTATTGCCCCAGCCTTGATCCATGCTAAGGCACAGTAATTTTTTTTTTTTTTTTTTTTAATATGTCTATTGATTTCAGAGAGAGGAAGGGAGAGGGAGAGAGAGATAGAAACATCAATGATGAGAGAGTCATTGATCAGCTGCCTCCTGCATGCCCCATACTGGGGATTGAGCCTGCAACCTAGGCTTGTGCCCTGACCGGGAATTGAACCACAGTCTCCTGGATCCTAGGCTGATGCTCAGCCTCTAAGCCACGCTGGCCAGGCTAAGGCACAGTGATTTTTATCCACCATTGCTTTTGTGCCATCATCGGAAATGTTAACACAGGGGGGAAAAAGTGTCATGTTGTTAAAAAAAATAGTTTTGACCTTGTGGACCTGAAGAAAGAGTTTCAGACTCCCAGGAGTCCACTGTCCACACTGAGAATTGCTGCCCTGACGAAACCCTTTCTCTCTTGGGCAGATTTTGAGAGTTTTGACCTGCCTGAAGAACACCAGATCTCACGGCTCCCCTTGAGTGGAGTGCCTCTCATGATCCTTGATGAGGACAGGAAACTTGAAAAGCTGTTACACCTCGGTCCCCCTTCACCTCTGAAGGTGCCCTCTCCACTGTGGGAGTCAGGTAAGAAAACAAGCGCCCTTCGAGAAGGGCCTGAGACAGTTTGTGTCATTATACTTGTATCACCGTGGGGACAGAGTTTTGTGGGAGGTTAGTCTACAAGTCATTTCTGTCCTTCAAACTTCAGGAAAAGGTTTCAGAGTAATGAAAACTATTTTCAGTTGGTATTGCCTTTTAGTCCAAATGCCCAGGTAAAATCAAGTCATTTTGGAATCTGGACAGCGTTAGATACAGCCAAACAAGTTTGAATTTAGCATCTAGCTTCTTAGGTTATAAGTTGAAGTATAATAAACTTGCTTGGAATGAGAATTCCAAGTTATCTGCAGAGCTCATACAGGATCAAGACACTGGTGCAATAGCGTGGAATCGCAAAACCTTCCCGCTGCGCAAGGTTTGAGGTCTTGGTTCAAACTGGTGGTCAGGAGCCATCATCAGTACATTTTTCTGTTTGTTCTGATGAGATAACTTACACTGTTTGATAAATTTACATTAGTGATAATGTTGGCTCTTACTTGGATCTGTAAGAACAGTAGAGGTTTGGATACTTCTAAGATTTATTTCCTAATGAGGTTAATTCTGGGACCAAAGCTACGTTCTAGCAAGTGTGTATGTATGTGTGTAGGTGGGGCGGGTGTAGGGATTCATTGGACAAAGGGAAAAACGGTTGATGGTTAAAAGTGACAGCTAATGTCCATGTTGAGATGGACAGTGAATCAAGGGTTTGCAGATATTGAATAAGCAATTCCTGTTTTCTAGATCCGCTGCAGTCTCCCTCAAGCATTCTGTCGACTCTGGATGTTGAATTGCCACCTGTTTGCTATGACCTAGAGATTTAAGTTTCTTAGTGCTTTATAGTTTGTATGTATTAATAGTTTGTACTAATAAAGCAATTCTTTAAACAGACTCTTCTTAATATTGCGGTTGGTATTTGTAATTTGCTTAAAACAGTATAAAAACTAGTAGAAGTGTTAATAATGGGCAAGAGTTTATAATCTGACAATAGAAGTTCGTCTGATTTGAAAAATTTACCTTAAGACCCTTGGGTTTGTTTTAACAGCTTATTTTAGAAGCTGCCACTGTTTTCCCTGAAACATATACCCCTCAATGTGTACTTCACTGCCGTTTTGTGGCCATTAACTGGTGACAGTTATTAGATCTCTTAATTAGAAGAGCCACTTCAAGCTCATTAAGTATCTCTTGCTAGGCATTCTTTATTGCTGGTTCTGTTTAGTTTCTAACAACTGATTCAGTGATCAGAATTTGAAAGGCTCTAAATCCCCTAAGAAGTCTACCTCCTTGGGATCTTCAGTTAGGTTCTTTGACCCCAGCAGATAATTTACTGAAGGTAAGATCCACTCTTTACTTATAGGGAACTGTATTGCTTACCCTGTGTTGGGAATTGTTTTAAGTAGTAAGCATTATTTTGTTTCATGTTTATGACCCTGTTTTTCAGATGAGGATAGTGAAACTCAGAATTTCATTGGTATGCCAAAGACATGAAGAGCTAGAAAATAATAGAGCCGGTATTCTGATTCCAAATCTGAGATTGGAATCCAAATATCTGAGATTGCAAATGGTTGTCTATGGATTTTTTGGGGGGTGGTGGTGATGGTAGTGGCTGTTTTTAAAAAATTAGTTGTCACCATTTAAACTTTCACAGTGTCATGTATCTTTGGTTTGGGAGCTGCTTTGGAAAGCAGGCCTGGCACTAGCAGGCCCTGCTTCCAACATTTGGTGGGCTGGCTGTGGAGTGCTGGCTGCCTTCTAGGTGGAGCATGTCATACAAGACCCTGTGTGCGATGGCGTGAAGGGAGACCTGATGTGTGTCTTTTACTCTTTTTAAAAGATATGTCTCTACTGATTTCAGAGAGAAAGAGGGAGAAGGAGAGGTAGAAACATCAATGATGAGAGTCATTGACCGGCTGCCTCCTGCACGCCCCCCACTGGGGATTGATCCTGCAACCCGGGCATGTGCCCCGACCAGGAATCAAACCACGATCTCCTAGATACTAGCTCGATGCTCAACTGCTGAACCACGCCCGGTCGGGCTGTCTTTTGCTCTTTGTTGCCTCTGACCTCGCCTGCTTAACCCACTTCACTTGCCTTGGCCATGTAGTCAGTTGGATTTGATCTTGCTTAATACTAAGCTGTGTGAGAAGCATTTCCTCTGAAACATCTGTAGCATCTGTAGCAAGTTAGGAGTGAAGCCTTTGTTTTCCACTGTTTTTGGAGGAAGCAGCAACATGCTAGGCATGAAGTATGAGGAACACACATCGACACTGGTCCTGACTGTGGAACGTCTACCGCGGAATATAGCCAAGTCAGTCTGAATTTCTGGAATTCGGAGAAAGGCTTCTAAGAGGAGAATAAGATAAGGCTTGGGGTGCTGGGCTTCAGGGGAGAGCTTTGGCTCTAGCATCTGCAGGTGTATAGCTCTTTGAAAAGCAAAGCATCATCCTGAATGGCTTTCATAGTCTACAGTAAATTTAGAAACTTTGGAAAATGGTCTCTTGTGGAGGGAACAAAGGGCCTGCAGCCAGGCTACGATTCGTTTCTGTCCTTGGGCTGACCTGAACTTGGAGTGATCTCCGTCCACCGCTGGTCCTATACAAAGTGCTTAATGTTTGAGACTTTAATTGAAAACTTAGGTGCTATTTTCCATTAACACAGATAATTTTTTGTGGGGATTGCTGCTGTTTGTGTACAATCTACTAAATGTAATGTGTTTGGCTCCGTTGCATGAAAAGGCTTACAAAAAGCCCTGTTTAAAATTCTAGTCTGTCCAAGTGGTAATGTTACCAGAAAGGGGACCTTGCCCTTGGCGGTAGTGTGTGGGTTCTTGACCTAGTGCAGGAAAAATTTCACACTATGAGTCCAGGTGACTATGAGGGAACATTTAATAAAGCTAGGGGACAGTAAAACAAGAAAGGGCTTAGCATAGAAGAAGCAACAGGAGAGCCTAGGCCCCGCTGCCCTGGCTCTCTGGGAAGTCAGAGAAAAGCAGGGCTTGGGGTCAAGTTCAGGGGATTAGCTTGTGACAAGCTGCTTCTGCCCATTGCTGCCCTGATTGCAAGTCTCGCGGGGGGCCCTTAGAATTTAGAAGGTGCGTGCATGTGCGGGAAGAAATGGGGGAAGAAGAGGGGAAAGGGAATGGCGGAGCGCGTGTGCGTGTGTGTGTGTGTGTGTGGGGGGGGGGGGGAGGGTGGTGGTGGAGGGGGGGGTGGTGCTTCCCAGAGGGAGAGCAGGCTGGGTCCTTTGTCCCAGGCTTTTCTCTCTTGCTGGTGGGAATCTTAAAGGAGGCCTCAGGGGAGGTCTCAATAGAATATTCATCAGCTTTCCAGGCACTCTCTTTCAGGGTCCTGTCTCCACTGATTTGTTGGTACCTGGGCAGGGGGTCATTAGTCAAGGTATCTGGTTTCGCTGCTCATCTGGGCCTGGAGCTGAAGTACAACTGAGGCCTAGATGCTATCTTTAGGGAGGAAACTTGCTCAGGGGCTCTAAATGGCACAACCAGCAATATGCTAGGGGAGGAAAGGTTACCCTGGGGACAAGGTTCTTGTTTTCCCTGTTTTGCCCCTTGCTGGGCATCAGGGGCTTCCTGCCTTGATGAGTTTCTGTACCTGGGCTTCTGTCCCTGGCCCATCTAACAAACCATTTATTCTCAAGTGTCCTTGGTTTAGGGAAGATAGGATTTACTAGGTGTCTGCAAACTGCTGTTTAACAATCTGCCTCAGTTTCCCTGTTCCACTTATCCGTGCTTACTGGCCTGTCTCTCTCCCACACAGCTCTGTCCCGTTTGTGAGCTCATGGCCCTGCTCACCTCTTTCTTGAGCAGGTCCAGGTTGTCAGAGTGGAAACGTGAACTGGTTTTCTTTCTTCAGTAACTGCTACCAACAGTGTTTTGTTGACCTCTCCCTGCTAGGTAGTGGGTGATGCTTAACAGCATCTCAACAGATTCCATAGCTTCCCAGTTAAAATTCAATTTAGGCTTGGAATGTAAGCCTCAGTCCTGTTCATTTTAAAACTTCAGCCTCAGACTCACAGAAAGCTCCCCCCTCTTCCCTATAGATGTCCTTGGGCCCTCCAGGCCTTACTTCAGCCCAGGGCCAGGAAGGACGGCTGGAGGGAGCAGAGATTCTGCTCCTGGGACAGGCCGCATGTTGGTCATGGGCATGTCCTGGCTTCATCTGGGTGGTGGGCTCTGTGTCATGCTGGTGGCGTCCGCTCCCTGTGGGGTTGGAGGTGAACACTTGTTTCTCTATGTCTGTGGACCTGGGCCCCCCTGAAAATGGTGCCACGCCTCTTCCCGCACCGTGCCCAGGTGGGCTCTCCTATTGCTTGGTTAGAGCGTTGGATAAGCCTCATTGGCTACAATACTGCCACTGGGCAAAGCTGCTGATCCTTGGTCTTTATAGAAAGGCATCTAGGGTTAGGACAGAGCCCCTTCTTATTGCTTCTGGGACTCTGTCATGAGGTTCATCACGCCCTGACAGGCGGCATCCAGAGCACAGAGGAAGGAAAAGGTGACTTTAGAAGACATGTAGTTGCCAGGAAAAGAACAAGAGTGGAGGGAAAGAGGAAGAACCAGCATTTGCGAAGCCACTAGGACCATTTCCTGTGGGTGCAGCTCCTTTTCCTTTGTCCTGCAGGCAGCTGTCACAAAGCAGTGCTTCTCCAAGGGGGCCTGGAGATTCCAGGGTCCCTCAAGACCCTTTCGGGGGTACATGAGGTCAAGGCTATTTCAGCAATACTCCTAAGAGGTTATTTGCCATTTTTGAACCCTCCTCTTACAAGTGTATCCTGGAGTTTTGCAGAAGCTAAAGGACATGTGACATCACAGCAGACTGAATGCAGAAGTGGAGATGAGAATCCAGCTCTCTTCTTCTAAGCCCAATATTAAACCTGCAAAACTGTAAAATAGAATCAGTCTTCTCACTAAATGTTACTTTATTTGGGAAAAGTTATTTTTCATGAACATATGTTACTTATGTTAACATTAAAAGGGGTTATTACTGCATTGTTTAAATTAGTAAATATTTAAAAATTCCCATTTTCTTTATCATCTTTTTTAATTTAAAATTTTTTGGGTCACATTGGTTAATAGGAACATACAGGTTTCAGGTGTGGATTTCTGTTACAAGATCTGTATATTGCACTGTGTGCTCACCACCCAAAGTCAAATAATCTTCTGTCAGCATGTATTAGGCCCCCTTCACCCCCTACCTCTTTAATTTCTAATACTGTAGATATTGATATTATCTTTATAAATGAAAGCTCTTTGTGGTCCTTAATAATTTTTAGGAGTATAAAGGAACCCTGAGACCAGTTTGAGAACTTGAGGTCAAGTGGATAAGAGATCAGGATCTGGAGTTCATGTGCTTGGGTGCAGTCCCAGCCTTTGTGATCTTAGGCAAGTTACTTAACCTCTCTGAGACTTAATATCCTTATCTGTAAATTAGGCCACCTCATACAGTTATTGTGAACAACAAATGAAATGTGTTAATAGTGATTTGCACAGTGCTGGGCACACAATGATCATTTTATAAGTTGATTATTTCATCAAATAATTGATTTTATTTCATCAAATAACATAATAGTATATGCATAACCCTGTGCCAAGCGCTGTGAAGGATGTAAAATGCATAAGTCACAGTCTTACTCTGAAGGGGTTTGGTCTCCAGAAGGGGAGAGGTTTCCGGATTTATAGTTGGTACCTTGGGTTCACTTCCCAGCTCTATCTGACCTGAGCAAGCCACTTCCTATGGGGTAAAGTTGAGCAGTAAAGGCATCCGTGCTGGTCCACCGAGGAGACGGTAAGTTCCCACTAAATCTTTCAGGCCTCATTGCTGCTGCCTCAGTTTAACACTTGGTTTTGTCTTTCTCCTTGAAAATTACGCTAAGTACTCTCTTCTCCGCTTTCCATTTCCAGAGTCCACCCCCCCATAATGTAACCGTGCACTAGAGGGCGCCTCCTGCCTTCCTAGTCATTTGGTTGCTGCTTTCTCTAATTTGGAAATGTTCTTTTAGCTGAGATCTCTTCACGGAGCTTTCAGCTTTGTGAGTGTGGTAACCTTGGTCAGAGATACCTGACTGTTTTTATCAGTCAACACACATTTACAGAGACCTCTTTGAATGAACCTGGGATGAGAAGAGGTTGGTGGGAGGAAGACTGTGGGTGCCACTACTGCCGTCACCTGACATTTAGTGAGCATGTACTTCAGGCCAGGATTATGCTAACTGCTTTACGTGCAAATCTCATGGAATCTCAGAGCAACACCATGGGGTGTGGGTGTGGGCATTCTTTTTTTTTTAATATATCTTTATTGATTTCAGAGAGAGGAAGGGAGGGAGAGAAAGAAATAGAAACATCAATGATGAGAGAGTCGTCATTGATCGGCTGCCTCCTGCACACCTTTGACCGGGGATTGAGCCCGCAACCCGGGCATGTGCCCTGACTGGGAATCGAACCTCGATCTCCTGGATCCTATCCTAGGTCGACACTCAACCGCTGAGCCATGCCTGGCTGGGTGGCACTCATTTGTAATAGCTGGAAACTCGAGCTCTGACTCGTTAAGTAACTGGTGTAAGGTCTGGCTAGAGGTGGTGGACTGGTTCACACGCAGGAAAAGTGTGCTGATTGCTGAGGAGGGCGAGGTGGCCATGAGCTGGAGGGAGGGAGGCCTGGGCCTGGCAGGAGACAGGATATGGACAAGAGAAGACCAGAGAGAGTGTGGTCAGGCAGGGGAATTACACTTGCACTAGGAAATGATCTCCAAAGGGGATCATAAGCCCTTAAAGCAGGGAGCAGGTCTTACTATTCTAGGACAATGGTTATCAACTTTACCAAACACAAAACCCCTTTCTGTAGCAAGTTTTTTGTAACACTCCTTTTACTATTCTGAAGTGAAATTCAAAGGCAGTGTACATCATCTATCTATCTATCTATCTATCTATCTATCTATCTATCTATCTATCTATCTATCTATCTATCTATCATCTATCTATCTATCTATCATCTATCAATCATCTATCTATCTATCATCTATATATCTATCATCTATCATCTACTTATCTGTCGTCTATGTATCCATATCATCTATCTATATCATCATCTATATGCTTACATATAATGCAAAAGAAAATATTAACAATTGAGTATTGGGCTTATATATGTAAGCCTAACAGTACAAAAAGCCACAGGCACAAATTTTCAAAGTGTCCACCAGGGGGCGTCATACCTCTTCCACTCCTGCAAACAGCTCACACAGTCCTACCCGACCTGATGACACTGAGCTGTTTCTCCTACGTGGCATAATTGTCTCCCTGAGGTCCCCTGAGAGGTACGGGTGGGAAGTGGGGTATAAAGAGAGGAAGTCACGGAGTATGGAGCTGACCCTCAAGTCATTGTGATTTCTAGTCACATGAACACATCATGATGAGAGTCATATGCTTTAAGGTCTTAGTTTTGTTTATTGAGTCATTTGCTTGAAAAGTGATTGTGAAGTACCATGTTTGTTTCATTTTCATTGAAATTATTTTTGAGGTTACTTTGTACTACAGCAAGTGATAAGTATTTATTTAATAATTTTCTTTAAATTGACTGAATTTTTCTTTTAACTTAAATGCATATGTTTAAATGGAAACTTTAAGGTATAAATGGAAAATGTGTATCACTTGGCATAATTAGAGGGTAACCTAAAAAACACCAAAACCAAAGAAAATAAAACAATGTTACTACATTCGTGCTCATATTTAAGTTTCCCACCAAACATTCATTTTTCTCTTCATAAAAAAGGAGTTAAACAAGTGTTAAAGAGATATTGAAGACAGATCCACAATGATGAACCAAGAATATCCTTAAAGTAATGAGAAAGACCAAAAGAGAGTGAAAGGGGAATATTTTTCTTAAGAGAATCCACATTATTTTAAAGATTTCACTGCGTGCCCCTAAAATCATCTCTCATACAACAGGAGACAAAACGTCTTTCATTCTGGAGACATTGGTTTGGTGGGTGGCTCCCTGAACTTGGAATCAAGGAACCACTTACTAGCTGTGTGTCCTGTACCTGTCACTTGCCCTCTCTGGACCTCTCTCTTTACCTGTAAAATGAGGACATTCTTCTAGCCCTAATAGTCCCTGAAGCCTGGTTCTCACTGGGTTGAGACCCAGGACTTCAGGAGGGTGCCCTCCTATTTTGTGCTTAGACTGGTTGAAGGGTCTAACCCTAGAGAAAGGCAGGATTCTCAGAAATCTCAAACAGCACCCTCTCTCCTTAGAGGCAGGTTAGCCTAACAGAGCAGAGCAGCTAAGAGCTGAGACTCAGAGTCTAGGAGATCTGGATTTAAATCTTCACTCTGCCTCCTCCTAGTTTTGTGACGTTGAGCCAGTTACTTAACGTCTTTGGCCCCAGTTCCTCTCTGTACAATAAGGACACAGTGTTCGTCTTTACTGTGAACGTGACATGAGATGCATGTCAAGTGCCCACTACAGTGCTTGGCCCATATGTTAGCAGCTATTCCTGTTTATTCAGCTGATTCCTAAGTTTTTTTGTTTTTTTTTAAATGAAACTGAGATATCCCAGAAGTAAGCCATGCGGGGGGGCACTGTTTGGTGGCCCTGCCCCCCCCAATTTTTAAACGAATGAAATGAATACCATAGGCGCCCACAAAGGGGAGGCCTTGTCTGAGAAAGGTGAATGTGAATGTATAAGGCTGACCCCCACATGTGGTCTCAGTGGTGATGGGAGGGCTGAGCATTTTTGTGTGGGCTTTAAGACTTTTTAAAAAATTTTAACATTTTTGTTTTAAAGCACTAGCTCAGTGGCTTGTGGCTTCCTAGCCCACAGGCTTCCTGCGTCTCTGCCTGGCCCGTAGGTATAGGGGCCTGCAGTGTGTGCGTGGGACTGTAGAGAGTGGGGGGACAGCAGGGGGACAGAGTTAACCCTGGTGGCCCATGCTCTGCTCTTCCACCAAGGCAGGCCTGCTCTAGCCCCACTGGGTCCACACTGGTTTGGAGGCGCTGCTTTGCTCATGCTGGGAGACACCTCCTATCTGTGACTTCCACTTTTAGGACCTTCCAGACCAGATAGAGTTCTCCTGATGAAGGAACAGCGTCGGCATGACCACGTGACTGCCACCTAAACCGTAAAGAGAGTTGTGTTCTTTCATCTGCTGACTGGATCAGGAGGATTCTTTTGTGGAAATTTTGGATCCATTGCAGGCACTGAAACCAATTCAGCTCACAAGAGGCAGGAAAGGAACTTACTGAGAGCATGTCAGGTGGTTCACAGAAACGTCAGGAAAGCGACAGAACAGGCATGAGATAAAGGGCAGCGACCAGGGAGGCCAGGCCTCAGCCAGGACAGCAGTGTGAGAGATGGCACTGCCCCAGCCTGGCATCAGCGCTACTGCATCAAACAAAGCCAGCTAATGCTGCTGCCACTGGTGGACTTGGGTGGGAGGTGTCCCTGTCGCCACCACAGTTAAAATGAACTCGCGGGGATTCATTTCATTGCATTTGCACATCTGATTGGTTGGACTGGGCTGTGTGCTCAACCATCCTAGCTGCAAGCAATGCAGGGAAAGCAAGTGACTGACATTTTCAACTTCTCTAGTGGGAGATGTTCTCTGCTTCCCCCAAGACTCCAAGACTCTTAAATGGGTGGGGGGAGGTTCCCCAAACAATCGAAGCCCTTCAAAATCCACAAACATTTTGCAGGAACAGAAACCAGCCACAGCTTGCTTCAGTAATCAGGACTCTTCTAGCATAGGCTGGTTCATGAAACCAAGGGCTAGAGGGAAGCCAGACCTCAGGAGTGGCCTGGAACCAGATACTTGAAAATCAGAACTTTTTCTCTGGCTCTTACCTCTGCTTCTCTGTGCTCCTTCATTTTCTCTCTCTGCATTCTGGCATTTTCTTTTTTCAGTTCAGGGGGTAGTAGTATCATATGGCAAAAATGGAGACTTTGGAGCCCCTTCTTGTGGCTCTAAGGGTCCCTCCCAGGAAGGAGAGCAAGGCATTCACTACAAGGGGTGGCTTCTGCCCCCCTCATGCCTTCATTCAGGCCACCCAGGAAGGGTGTCCGCTGTTCTAGAGCATTTTTTACTCACTGGGGAGGTCCCCTTAGATAACCCGAGCATCCCTCCCTGTGTCTCTGAGGCTGTGGTTACCTGCTCAGATATTCCCAGGGTGTTAGGTCTTCCTCATTTTACTGACGGAGGGCCTGGGGTCTCCGAAACTGACTTGCACGAGGTTCTGACCATCCCGTGAATTAGCTGGCACATATACAGTGCTCAGAAGAGTGCTCAGCACGTGGAAAACTCTCAGTAGAGAGTTATGCCACTGGGATATCTTTTCTTTCAAAGTGTATTTCCTCTTTTCTCTTTCTTGGTTCTCTCAGTCCCCTCTTCATTCATTCTTTCCAAAAGATAAGTACTGAAGACCTTTCATGTGCCCAGTACCATCCTGGGTGCTGAGAACACCTCTGTGATTGAGATTCCTGTCCTCTCAAGGCCTTTCTTTCGGTAGAAAGCAAGTAGACCAACAAGGCGGTTTCTGATGGTGGTAAGTGCTCTGAGGGAAATAGCAGAGCAGTGGCGGGCCGGCTCTGGGGGAGGGCTACTTGGGCATGGTGTCTGGGGAAGATGCTTCTTAGGTGGTGATCCTGAGCTGGGGTAGGAAGCGTCAGAGCTGAGGGCAGCACGGGTGATAGCCCTGAAAGAAAGGGGAAGAAAGCCTTTGTGGCTGGAACGCTATGGGAACGAGAGAAGCCAGGTCAGGAAGGGCTTTTTAATGACATAGTTAATCTAAGTTCAAGGGCTGGGGTACCCTTGGGAGTCATTTAGATAGGACGGTGTTATGATCTGATTTAGACCCAAAAATTTATTTTTGTTAGAGAACCACAAATGGAGGGACTTTTTATAGCCCAACAAAAGTAAGCAACCACCCCAACTGGTCTGTACTCTGCACCGATGCCAAGGTCACGGAAGACATACAAGGGCCAAGGAAGAGTTCCACCCGAAGGAGATGTGACAGCTAAACGCTGTGTGCGACCCTGGATTGGGAAACAGTTGCTCTAAAGAACACCACTGGGGCAACTGATGAGATTGTGAAATGCACTATTTTTAGATGAGTATTGCATCATCGTTAGGTTTTCTGACTTGGACAGCTTAGCTGTGGTTATGCAGGACAATATCCCCGTTCTTAGGAAACACGCACAGAGGTGTGTAGGCGTAAAAGGGCACGATGTCTGCAATACACGCTCAGAAGGTTCAGAAAAATGTGTATACGGAGCGTGAAAAATACGGAATAACATTAAAAGTTGGCGAATCTGTGTGAAGAGTATAATTGGGTTCTCTGGACTGTCCTTGTAACTGTTCTGTAGGTTTGATGATTGATACGGTAAAGTATCATCTTGCTTTTTGTTTTTTATTTGTCTCACCTGTTCTTTGTGCCTCTTTGTCTCTTTTTTTCTGTCTTTTCTTGGATTTTGTTTTTTTTTTTTAAGAAATGAACTTGTTTGTCAGCTTATTAGCTGTAACTTTTTGTGTGTGGTTGCTTTGGAGTTTATAGCACACATCTCTAACTTATCGCAGTCTACTTTCAGGTCCTATTCCATTACTTCACATAAAGTGTAAGAACCTTGAAGAGCGCACTTGAGCCTCTCCCCTCCCAGCCTTGTGCTGTTGTCAAGAACTCGTACTTTCTAATATGCGGCCAACCCCGTAGGACATTGTCATTATCTTTGTTTAACCAGTCAATTATCTTTTAAAGAGATTTAACTAATAGGAAAACATCTGTAATATTTTTGGTGCTCTTCATTCCTTTGTGTGGATCCAGGTTGCTGCCTAGCGTCTTTTTCCTTCTGCCCGAAGACCTCCCTTGAACAATTCTTTTACTGTGGGCCTGCTGGCGAGGAATCCTTTCAGCCTCTGGCGGTCTGAGTAACTTTCTAGCGTAGAATTCTAGGGTGACAGTTTTTTCCTTTCAGTACTTTAGAGATACCTCTTTTGCATTTTGTTTTCAATGAGGAGAAATCTATTATTATTCCTTTTTTTAGTTTTATTTTTTCTGTTGCTCTGTGGGTAATATCTTTTTCCTAGATGCCTCCCCCATCACTGACTTTGAACAATTGGATTATGATGTGCTTTTGGGTAGTTTTCTTAAGGTTGTGTGTGTGTGTGTGTGTGTTTGTGGAGCTTCTTGGACCTCTGTGCTTATAGTTTTTATCAAATTAAGAAAATTTTCATTTTTTTTACTTTTTTCTTTTGATTGCACACTATATAATATACGGCATAATCTTCTAGCAGGGGTAGGTGAGCATAACTGAGTTATTTTTCATCAATCAGGAAACCACTATTTCTTCAAATAGTTTTTTCTCTCTGCCCCACTTCCCCTTTGGGGACTCATAGCTCACGGATGCTCTTTTCATTTTTTCCAGCCTTTTACTTTCTGTATTTGCATTTTGTATGGTGTCTCTTACTATGTCTTCAATTTCACTAATCTTTTTGTCTGCAGTTTCTTATCTGCTTTTAATTCCACCCTGTGTACTTTTCATTTTAGATATTGTAGTTTTCACATCTAGAAGTATGACTTGAGTCTTTGAAAATTATATTCTATGACTTAACTCAGAATATATAGGATATAATTATAATAAATGTTTTATTGCCTTTGTCTGCTAATTCTAAAATCTGTGTCAGTTCTGGATCCGTTTCAATTGATTGACCTTTCTCCTCATTATGGGTCTTGTTTCCTGCTTTGCTGCATGCCTGATTATTTGTCTCTAGGTGCCAGACATTGTGAATTTTAACTTTTTTGGGTGCTGGATAGCGTTCTTCTCCTATAGGGTATTGCTTGAGCTTTGCTCTGGAATGCAGTTAAGTTACTTAGAAACAGTTTAGTCCTTTCAGATCTTTCAAGATTTGTTAGGACTGGAGCAGCATTTAGTCTAGGGCTAGTTATTTCCCTCTCCTCAGCCAAGACTCTTCCTGTTACTCTGCCAGTGACCACGAATTTTGAGGTCTCCCAGCCTGGTTGGGGGCGGGGGGAATCAGGCACTATTTACGACCTAGAGTGAATGCCAGTACTCTTCTCTCGAACCTTTTCAGGAGGTTTTTTTCCCCAGCCTGGGTAGTTCTGCTCCATGCACGCCATGATCAGGACTCCCCTGAATAGATCTCAGGGTTCTCTCCGCGCACCTTCTCTGTGGCACTCCCTCCTGTGACCTGCAGCCACTGTGGGCTTTATGACACTCAGCTCTGTCTTCTCAACTCTAGGTGTTCTCTGGGTTCTGCCTGGTGGTCCCCTCATGTGTCAGGGCCTGGGAAGTAGCTGGGGCTGACTGTAGGACTGCCCTTGTTTGTTTCCCACTTCTCAGGTGTCACTGGTTTTCATGGCCTCATGTCCAGTGTCTTGAAAACCTTTGTTTCATACACTTTCTTTGGTTTCTCAGTTCTTTCAAGCAGGATGGTAATCCAGTCCCAATTACTCCATCGTGGCCAGAAGTTAGTGTTCTTCTTTAGGGTTGACATTATTTAAACCAAAAAGTTAAAGAAAATAATAATAGTTCCGGCTGCTGTGTGTAGGAAAAGAACAGAAACAGGACACAAAGTGCCCTGGGAGAGATTGGTCATTTGGAATTGGCCGGTGACAGTGAAGTTGGAGAAAAGTAGGTACATTGGGGATTTGGTTTGGAAATAGAATTGACAAGGCCGGCTGGTGGATAAGGTGGGCAGGGGTGGGGGTGGGAATGAAGGTGTGCGGGGAATGAAGGAGTCCAGGCAGTTTCCACATCCCACCTTTCTGACCTCTTGCCTCTGGGGGTTTAGACTCAGCTGTTGATTTGAAAATGACCGGCAATATGGCATTTCAAAGACATGCCTCCTACAGGCAGACGGCGTCATCCAGGTGATATTGCCTCCCTGGGAAGCTGGGTGTTCACCAAGGCTTCATAAACTGTTGGGCACTTCATGCCTCACACACTGAATGCATAACAGGGTCTCCTCGGGGAAGGTGTGTGGCTCTCAAGTTAGACAGAGACTTTCCCAGTTTCTGCTTTTGCAAGATTACATTTAGATTGGGTTAAACCTCCCCGTTACCTCCAGTTTTCAGGATCTATATTCTTTTTTGGGAGGATCTGCTGACACAGGGCATCTGCTGAAAAAGGCTTTGCTGTGGGGATCTTTCCTAAGAATGTTGTTATTAGTTGGGTGGAGGGGGGCAAAAAGGGGGATATCTGTAATACCAACAACAATAAAAAAGAAAAGAAAAAAGAATGTTGTGTTAGATGAGCCAGTGACAGGGCCTTTCTTCTCACTACCTTTTTAAAGGTAAATCTGGTCCAGGCAGAAGTCGTATCCACCCCTGTCCTCAGCCAATGATGTTGGACCAGGCACTTGACCCAAAAGCAGCCACTTAATGGGTTTGTAGCAGCTTGTGATGGGGCCTGGCGTGAAAAGATGGCTGGGCCGTTGGAGTCTCTCTTTGCTGAGAATTTTGATTTAAGAAATACACGGGAGACTTGGGGCGGTCAACACACAATGCAGTATACAGATGATATAGAGCTGTACACATGAAACCTATGTAACTTTATTTACCAATGTCACCCCGATACATTCAATTAAAAATAAAAAGGAAATGACAGTAAAAAGAATGGGAAAGGGATAGGCTTGAAGGTTGATTTAGTAAAGGTTAAATTTCTTAGCGGGGGGGGAGGGTAGGCAGTGTGGACAAGGTAACTATATACTTGATTTCCTTATATTGAATAAAAATAAAATTATGTAAAGAAAGAAACACGAGAGAGCTTAAGCTGTAGGAACCTGGGGTAGTCCTGATGCCACAGGTGCAGGTTATGCTCTTAGGCCCACAGGAGTCACTTGAGATGCTAATGTGACGTGTCTGTTCCCAGCCATCAGCCCCAGAGATGCAGATTCCACTGCTCAGGGCTGGGGCTCAGAAACTGGGATAGTATCGCAACCCAGTCCCCGGGAAACTCTCATGCATTTGGTCCAGGACCACATTTTGGGTCTTTTTTTAAAATTTAATTTTGTTTCCTGTAATTTTATATCTTAACTTAAAAAAAAAATTTTGTCCTGACCGGGTAGGTCAGTTGGTTGGAGTGTTGACCTGATACGCCAAGGTTTCGAGTTTGATCCCTGGTCAGGGCACATGCAAGAGTCAACCAATGAATGCATAAGTGAGTGAAGCAACAAATTGATCTCTCTCTCTCTGTCTCTCTCCCTTTGAAAAACTTTTTTTTTCTTTTCTCTTTTTTAAAAAGTTTAAAAGAATTGCATGTATAAATGCTATTTGTTACCTGCTTTTACTTTTTTTTTTTAAAATTTATCTTTATTGTTGAGAGTATTACAGGTATACCATTTTCTCCCCCAATTGATCCCCTCCACTTCCCTCCCACCCCCTTCCCAGGCCTTCACCCCGTTATTGACTGTGTCCATGGGTTATGCATATATGCATATAACTGTGTCCATGGGTTATACATATAACTTCTTTGGTTAATCTCTTCCCACCCTCCACCCCACTTCCCTCTTTCCCCTGAAATATGATTGTCTGTTACATGTGTCAATGTCTCTGGATCTATTTAGTTCATCAGATTCTTTTGTTCATTAGCTTCTTCTTAAAGAAGACCCTTCAACATTTCCTGTAGAGCTGGTCTGGTGGTGATGAACTCCTTTAGCTTTTTCTTATCTGTGAAGCTCTTTATCTGACCTTCAGTTCTAAATGATAGCTTTGCTGGGTAGAGCAATCTTGGTTGTAGTTCCATGTTTTTCATCACTTTGAATATTTCTTGCCACTCCCTTCTGGCCTGCAAAGTTTCTGTTGAGAAATCAGCTGACAGTTGTATGGGTGCTCCCTTGTAGGTAACTAATTGCTTTTCTCTTGCTGCTTTTAAGATTCTCTCTTTGTCTTTAACCTTTGGCATTTTAATTATGATGTGTCTTGGACCTCTTTGGGTTCCTCTTGTTTGGGACCCTGTGTGCTTCCTGGACTTGTAAGTCGATTTCTTTCCCCAGGTAGGGGAAGTTTTCTGTCATTATTTTTTCAAATAGGTTTTCAATTCCTTGGTCTCTTTCTTCCCCTTCTGGCACCCCAATAATACGAATGTTGGCCTCTTGAAGTTGTCCCAGAGGCTCCTTATACTATTTTCATATTTCTGGATTCTTTTTTCTTTTTGCTCTTCTGGTTGGGTGTTTTTTGTTTCCTCATGTTCCAAATTGCTGATTTGATTCTCAGTGTCCTCTGCTCTGCTGTTGATTCCCTGTAAATTATTCTTCATTTCAGTTCATGTAGCCTTCATTTCAAATTGGTACTTTATTATGTCATCGATTTTCTCAGTTATTTCCCTAACAGTCTGCTTCAACATCCTTATAACCAAAATTCTGAACTCTCTATCTGTTAGCTTGCTTGGATCTATTTCATTTAGTTCCTCTTCTAGAGATTTCTTCTATTCTTTCCTTTGTGACATCTTTCTTTGCCTCCGCATTTTGGCTGCTTTCAGGTGTTTGTTTCTATGTAGTAGGTAGAGCTGCTCTGTCTCCTGGAATTTGTAGAGTGGCTTTGTGTAGTAGGTGTCCTGTAGGGACCAGTGGCTCAGCCTCCCCAGTCACCTGAGCTGGGCCTTCCAGGTGCTCCCCTGTGTGGGCTGTGTGCACTGTCCTGTTGTAGTTGAGCCTTGGTTGCTGTTGGCGTCCCTGGGAGGAATTGCCCCCAGGCCAATCAGCTGTGAGGACCAGCTGCAACTACAGCCAGAGAGCTGCTGTGCTGGAGACACCCTTATGGATCAGGATTTACTTCGGTGGGGCTTTGGTGTTCACCAAGTGCACCCCTTGAGTGTCACTCGTGGATGTGGTAGGGTTCTAATCCAGCATGACAGAGTCTGAACACCACGTGCACTGTCTCTGGGGCCTCCCGGGAGGTGCAAAGTCAGCCTCTGCCAGTGCCTTGCCCAGGGCCACCCAGCATGAGCTACACAGCAAATTGTAGCTGGCTGCTACTTGTGCTGGGCTTGGAGGTGTCCAGGAGAGGCCAAGCTATGAGCCAGTGCAGCTGCCGCTAGTGCCAGGCCTGGGGCCACTTATCAAGCTGTATGGGGCAGCTGCTGCTTGTTTGAGAGATTTTAGGAAAGTCCTAAGCATGGGGCTCGAGAGGCCACTTGCACAGAAAAGCCCCTGGAAACAGCCTGGATGAGCAGCAGGTGGGGAGGGGCGGGGCCTCCGGGAGTCACGGGGCGGGGCCAAAGGCGTGAGTCAGGTGCTGGCGATTCAAACATGGCGCCTGCCTGCGGGCTGTGTGCGGGAGGACTCGCCACAGGAGCCATGGCCTCCGCCAGCCCCTCTGCCCGGGAGGAAGCCGCCCTCCGCCTCTCGCCCGGATCTCAGGCAGGTTAGTTCTCCCGAGTGTCCCGGGTCCTTTCAGGCTGCTCCCGGCGCTGGGCTCAGAGGGAGCGTCCGGGTGAGTCCGCGCCGGGCCCTTAAGGGGAGCTGCTGGGGCTCCCGCAGCCTCCGAGACCCTCAGGGACAGTCCCCGCTGGGTTCACAGCCCGGAGTTGTGGGGACGTCTCTTCCCGGCCTGGAGCCCTGGGCTGGGGGCCTGCTGTGGGGCTGGGACCCCTCCTCTGGGTAACCTCCGCCGCCGAGATTCCCTTCGGGGTTTCAACCGCGGCACCGGGTGTGGGCCCGTAGCACATCTTTGTGATTCAGCCCCGACCTGCCCGCGTCTCCGCCCCTCCTACAGTCTCGGTGCTTCTTCAGCTCCCTGGCTGTGGGGCTTCTGTTCAGCCGGATCTCAGAGGCTCTGAGTGACGGTGGTTCTGTACTTTAGTTGTAATGTTGATGTGGTTGCGGGAGGCAGAGCTGTTACCTACGCCGCCATCTTGTTCTCCCTCGAAAAACTTTTTTTTTCAAACTTAAAATGAGTTGCCAGGATTAGCTGTAAGAACTTCTGTATACTCTCACCAGATTCACGCATTGTAAGCATGCCGCCTCATTTGTTCCTCTCTCCACACACACGCACAGACACAATTTTTTCCTGAACTATCTGAAAGTAGTTTGCATACATTAACCCCCTTAATTCCTAAATCCTTCAGAATATATTTCCTAGAAAAAAGACTGTTCTCTTCCACAATTACAGTAGAGTGATCAAATGCAGGAAACGTAGCATTGATACAATGCTCTTATCTAGTCTTCAGTCCATCTTTCAGTCTCATCAGTCATCCTGATACTGAATTCCACTTAATTGCAATATCTCTTTAATGTCCCAAGGACCAAATTTTGAGAAACAGTACTGTAGAGCTGGTTGGTAGGGGAAGGAAAGAGAATCAGACTCCCTGAAAACAGCTGAATCACAGGAATGTCAGGGCAGAGACCTGCGAGCAAGTGTCCCTGGGGCCTCACTGGAGCCAGGGCCAGCGTCTGGAATGCTCCAGCTCTTCCTGCTGCCCTACTGGGGGTCTTATGTTCCCCTACATGACTGGCCCTATTAATTCCCTTGCGTTTTCTCTCCCACTTCTATTGCTTAAGGCAAACAGTAAAAGGAAAGAGAAAATGAATGGGAAGGAAGAGATTGGGAAAGATAAGTGAAAAATTAGAAAAGACCAAACTGTCCTGCCCTTAGATAAGGCAACAAATTGCTACATAAACTTGTGCAATTTACAAAATATTTTCAAGCTCTGATTTTGTGTGTCCTGAGAGTGAGATAATGGTTGTAAGGGCCTTATGTTGTCGTTTTTGCCAAATGAAGGGATGGGAGAAGTCTGCAGACAAGGTTCTGTGTTGACAAATGTCCACACCATCACAGCAGGATACCCACCTTCACAGGGATTTTACACGAGTATTTTTTTGTGTTTTTTGTTTTTTTTTTAAGAGAGAGTGAAAGGAGGAACCCAAGTGCACATGACTTTGATTGGGGCTGAAACAAAAAGTCCCCATTTAGAAATCTGATACAAAAGCCAAGTCATCGTTTTCAAATCCACACTTGGTTCCGACTCACTGGCCTGCCTCGTGCCTCTGCCGCCGGCTTTGGGGGAGGCTCCGGGCCCCGTGTTCGCGGAGGCAGTCCTCCCCAGGGTGCAGACTGGAGCTGCAGGGGCGGGTCTGTGCTGAGAAACGCCCACCTAGTGATGCCTACGCATGGCGACCTGGTCCCCTGGTGGCCTCCTGCCTGCCCCCTGCCCACCTCCCCATCTCCATCCAGCCTGTTACACCTACACTTAGCTCCTCCAGATATGCCGATCGTCATGGTTGCTGTCTGCTCTGCTGGGGATATTCTTTCCTGATTCTTTGCCTCCTTAAAACCGGCTTCTCTTTCTGCTCTTAGTTTAGAAGCCACTCCCTAAGCCTTCACTGACACCCAAGCTTGGAGTAGGTGTCCCTCCTTGAAATCCCAGCATCCCACGTACGCTCCCGTCCCAGGACGACTGTGATTGACTTAACCTGCCTGGACTCCACTGTGGGGTTTAAGGACCCTGAGATCAGGGCGCTGTATTTCTTTGCTGTTATATTTCTGGCTCATGGCGCAGTACTTAATGCACTGTAATGCTCAGTAAGTATTTATTGAATGAATAAAGAGAAGCTTGCTCAGATCTCCTGACACTTTGGAAATTAAAACAAAAAGTGCATTGTGTTTGGCAAAGTCACGCACACTCACACGGACCCCAGTTCTCCCGGCATCTGTGTGGTCAGATCAGACTGACTGTGGGAACTAGAATCTGGAGTCGCCTGCTGCTGCATCTTCCCTAGCTAAAAACCCAGGCGGTTTGTCTGTCTCAGGTTCTGTCTTCTGGTTTCCGCTCTCACTGCCATTGCCCCTCGACTTTCAGTATCCACTTTGTCCTGGAGCCCCCCCCCCCCCCCATCGTGGGGAACAGAACTTCACCTTGACTGCTCCACAGGCCTCTCTTTGATGGAGGTGCCCACACTGGGCTCCATTCTCTTAATTCATGCTGCTTCCTCAGAAAGGAATTCCCACCTTTCCCTTCCCCCAACCCCTCCCGATTGGACCTGCCTGAGCTTCTTAAGAATCTGTTTTGTTCCTAAGTTCAGATAGTTTTGTGTGCGGGGAGGAATAGCGGTTTATCAAAAACAAAGAGGTTCCTGGTTTGGAGAGGGCAAGCAGCTCCTTCAAATAGAGACAGCTGCCCTAACAGTGGCCTGCGCCCGTCACCATTTCCTAAGAACCAGGGGCTCCGCATTTCACCTGCCTGATCTCATTGGTCGTTCATAACAGGTTTTGGGGATGCGGGGTGGAGCAGGATCTTTAAATATCCTCATTGTGCAGATAAAGAAACAGAGGTTTCGGGAGGTGACCAGATTTCCCCACAGTTACCCAGCAGGAAAGTGGTGGATCCTTGGTGCACCTCGAGTGTACTCGCTTCCCTCCAGGGCCTGGGCTGGTGGCTGCTGGGCCTCCTAAAGCCGCCTCAGGCATCTCTGTACAGCCAGTGCACGTAACAAATGCTCCGTCAGTCTTTTAAATGAACGGATGCTTCTAATTGGTGTTGAGAGCATGGCCTTTCATTATCATTAATGTTGATAACAATATGGTAGATAAACGTGGCCCTTTTGTTTATTTAAGTACACGTTCTGCATGTGAGTGATAAGGAAAATTAAGTAGTACCAGAGCATATAGAACAAAAATGAAGTTTCATCCCCCCTCACTCAGGCCACCCAGTCCAATCCCCAGAGGCAACCGCTGGTCACATTTTCCTGGCTGTCCTTCTGGAAGTAGTCCCTGTAGAAATCAGCATAGGCGAATGCAGATTTCTTTAAAAGAAGCACGAGTGGGAGGCACTGTGCTTTGCGTTGCATCTCGATTCTTTCATTTGGAAATGGGTTCTGGAGAAGGTTCCAGTGCGCACACACAGGTCTGCCACTCGCACTTAGTATTCTGTGGAGCAGATGTGCCTGTGATTGATTTAATGAGCACTGTGTTGACAGACATTTAGATTGTTTCCCCTGTTTTGCTCTTATCAACAGTGCTGCCAAGAAGAAGGCTCTGGCACACACACCACTGCCCTGGTGGTGAGTGGTCTGTATCCCTTACATGTACATGTGTACTATTGTAAGGGGACTCTGGGCAATTGCCCCTCTTTTAAAAATGGGAGACCAAGGCACAGAGGCTTGTAGGAATCTTTTCAAATGAAGGAGCCCTGTACCTTTTCAGAACAGGGTCGATTTGAAGGTATTACAAGCATGGGAAGATTACAGTGTTCCCCCCATTAGTAAAAGTCATAATCTAAAAAAGATTGGATGTTTCCCCACAGTGTTTTTGTTGAAGTATCATTGCTTTTGAAATGGTCCTTTTTTGGTGTCCTTGCTGTTTTCTGAGACCCTAAGCAGGGACTCAGCCTGCCCCTGGCACTGGCAGGAGCGAGGGAGGGAGCAGCTCCGGGAACAGTGGGTCCCAGGCCCCAGAACTGGCCAGGGTCAGGGCTCAGCGTGGAACTGGGCCTGGATTCATGGCCCTCATCCCAGCCACCCACTTTACAGATGAAAAAACTGAGACCCAGTGAGATGTCACATGACTGTCAGGGACTGAAATCATCTTAACACAGGTCTCCTGACTCTCAAGCTGGTGGCATTTTTAAGTAAGTGAAACCCTAGGCGGCCACTCATAAATAAATGTAGACCTAATGCTCCATTTCTATTTCCCAAGTGCAAACAGGCAGCATCAAGAGACTCATGAGCCTGCTGCAGGTCAATGGCCTGTTAAATGTCAGCCGCCCCTGTCCTGAAAGGAGGCATCACCCGAGATGAGCTATGATTTACGATGTCCTGTTAGGAGCCGCAGAGAGCAACACTCATTGGGTCTCAGGGGCCTAATTGTGCTGACACTGCCCATCATTCGGAAACCCCTGTGGCCTGGAGGATGACCATCAGCTGCCTCTTAAATAATATTTCAAGGCCGCCACGATATTATCTGTCTCCTACCAGGTCGATGCAGCTCCTCGAGCTCCCAGCCACGGCGCTGATGAAGGTAAGATCTGAGTGGCAGCACTTCCTGTTGAAAGAACCTTGTAAGTCAAAACTTTCCAGAGAACATGCAGGGCAGTTTTGGTGGCTGATGTGAGTCCTTGGGGACAAAGCCCTCCTGGGAACTCCTTGGCCTTTACATGCACACAACCTTCCTATGTGTTTTTTCTTCATTTTGGCCCAAGTGTGGGCGGTGCAGTGTGATGCTGAAGGGTGAGCTCAGAGTGAGGGATTTCTGGATTCCAATGGTGCCTCCACTGCACACTGCAGTGTGACCCTGAGTGAGCCACTTCAACCTCAGGGTCCTCTGCCTGGAGCAGGCTCATGATTCCCTCCAGGCTGTGTGCACATGTGAGAATAAAGTGAAGAGTTGTGGACAACAGGGATTTATTAGTGGCTTTCTAGGATTTTACTCTCAGCAAATAGGCCACTGGCCTGAATGGAAATCTGAGTTGAGGCTAAGTAGGTGAGAGCCTGGTTTGGATCCCTGCTGTGGATTCTTTTCCCTCTTCCCACGCTGTGTGACCTTAGACAAGTCACTGCACTGCTCTGTGCTCAAGTTCCCTCAACCCTAAAAGGGGGTAAAAACAGTACTTACTTAACTCAGGTTATTGTGAGGACTGCCTGAGGCGTGTGTGCAAAGTGAGACAAATAAATCCCAAGAAATAGGCCTGATGGTTACATGCAGAGGTTGTTTTGAAAGATAAATACTATCTATAATTCCCCTGCTCCCTCTTCCAAGTATAATATGCTTTTCCTTTTTCCTACACTTAATATATTATAATCGTTAAAAATATGTGTGTAATAAAATACGCTTACATGTCCAATTCATTCATATTTATTCATTCAACAGATATTCATTAAGCTTGTCCTTTGTGCCAGTTACTATGTTGGAGGAGGAGCCCTCAGGGTAAGATTAGTGTCCTTAGAAGAAAAAACAGAGAGAGAGCTTGCTTTCTCTCTCTGCTCTCATGAGGATACAGAAAAAAGGTATCTGTCCATGTGCAAACCAGGAAGAGGGTCCCCATCGAGACTCCAACCAGGCTGGCCCCTTGCTCTTGGACTTCTAGCCCCCAGAACTGTGAGAAATAAATGTTGTTTTAGCTGCTCACCCAGTCTATGGTGCTCTGTTGCAGCAGCCGAGCTGACTGAGACAACGTGGTATCCAACACGTGTTGTCAGGTGAAAAAAACACAGGTACAGCATTTGTGTCTTGTCTCTGTGTTTGCATGAAAAGGTACCTAGGAAACCGATAGTCTGGGGAAACGCAGAGCCTCTGGAGCATGGACGACACTTTTACCCTCTATGCTTTTGTCTCTTGAATTTGGAGTTATGTGAATGAATATATCACCTATTCAAAAATGTATGATCAAAAGTAAAAGTCTACACTCGTCTATCAAGTCAGATGATCCAATTTGTATATAGAGAAAAAGTTAATAATTGCCCGTCCTACCTTCCAGTCTCACCCCCCCCCCGAGAAAACCAGTGATACACCTTTTCACTTCTTTCTCTATGTTTAAATACAAGTTTACAAAACATATAAACATGTCTATATTTTCTTCTTAAGACCAATGAGAAATGGAATTATGTTATAATCATTAGTCTACAACTTGCATTCCCCATGCTTCACAAAATACCAGGGCCATTCTCCAGACCAAGCCAATAAAACTAATATTTCTTCTTCTTCTTCTTTCTTCTTTCTTTTTTCTTCTTTCTTCTTTCTTCTTTTTTCTTTCTTCTTTCTTCTTTCTTCTTTCTTCTTCTTCGTAGCAAAAACATCCATTATATGAATGTGCCATAGTTTCCTTAACAGCTCCCTGCTTGGAGCACGTTTAAGTTGTTTCCTGTGTGTGTGTGTGCATGCACATGCGCGCTTGTGTACACTGCTTCTGACAGCTCAGCAATGAATGTCTTTATTTGCCTTTCAACTGCTTTGAAAAACTCCCTCTCAGCTGTTTGGGCATCCTGTGGGGTGGGGCAGGTGGTCAGCCTTCCCATTTATAAAGCATCACAAAGGGGCATATGAAGATCTGGGTTTTGTCCAGCTCTGCCACGAACCCACTCATTGTGTAACTTTGAGCAAGTCCCTCCCTCTCTCTGGGTCTCAGTATTTCCATCTGTCAAAGGGAAAGACTGAGACCCAGGATCTGTGATCCAGCACAGACTTCCCATTTCTAGGATCTGCATGGGATTTCAAGTTCCACAAGGAGAGGGACTGTGTTCATTTTACTCACTGCTGTTTCCTGCTTGTTAGGCACATACTAGATAGACCCTTAGTGGGCATTTGCTGAATGAAGGGATGGGTGGATTCTTTGTCTCATTTAATGTCATGAAGCTCAATTGTGGCAGAGTTGTGTGAGCCCTTGTTTCTTTTTTCTTCTACATCACATTGCCTCTCGCCTCCTAATTATCTTTGCCTTTGACCTTTACATCTTGCAACCACATGCTTTTTTCTCCTTCTACTGATACTCATGTGATGTGTGTTTTTCACTGTCGATGCGTCTTTTACATATCATGCCAGGGTTCTGATCTGAGTTCCAGAATTTACTACCTGTGTGGCCCAGGGCAAACTGACCCTGCTTCCTCCTCTATAAATAGGAATGAAAGTTCAGCATTTACCATGCAGATGTGCTTTGAGGTCAATTATCTAAGAGAATATGTTTAAATTGACTAACAAGATGACAGGTGGACAAGTAGGTGCTCAATAAATAGTTGCAGTTGTGCTTTGAGCAGGGCATAGCCTAAATGAATGGCAGTTCAATTTGACAAGAGAGTGTTGGTATCTGTTTGTTGGGAGACACCCACCTAGGTGCTGGGGAGATTCAAAGCTGTGTGATATTGTGTGCTGTCCTTCAAGTAGCTCATCACAAAATCCCTGAAACCCCAATTTCGTGGTGAAATTTCATCAATTTGGTTAAGTATATTTCAAATCATTCTTATTTTGGGTAGTTACCACATTGGAAGCACATATACACATACCACAATGTAGAGTTTTTTGCATTTGACTTGGAGTCCATGTTTCTCTCATTTCGAATGCCTGGACCATTCTTCAAGTCATGCTGTTGGTTTTGGAGGGTACCTTGGAAATTGGGGTGGGTTGAAATAGTTGAGGTAGGAAAGGGTGGAGGCAGCTGAAGGCTTTTCTTTCATTTTCTTCATAGAAAGAGTCTGAGACTCAGTCAAATTCTGTTGATGTAGAGAATGCCTAGAACACGGTCAGATTCTAGAAAAAGAAATGCAAAGGACGATTCATCTCAGAGAAGTGACACTGCTTGCGCGCAAGTTACAGAAAGCCCAACCAAATGGCTTAAATAACTGACAGTTTATTGCTTCATATAACTCAATTACTTAGCAGTAGTGCTAGCCTCAGGTGAGGTCCCATCCAGGGACTCCAACGATATCATCAAGTGCTTTCTTTGGTGATGGCTTCATTTCAGCTCTTACGTGGGGCTCTCAGATGGCTGCAAACCCCTCCTTAGGGCAGCCAAGTGGCTATGGCAGCTGCAGCCCCACATCCTTGTGCTGCATCATCTCGGGAGAGAGATGGTCTCTTCTGTTGACTCTTCACAAGCTTCAGAATTGCTCCTCTCTCATTGGTCTGAATTGGGTCCTGTGCCTTTCCTGAGCCAGTCGTCATTGCTCAGAAGAGTGGTTTAAGCCAATCAGTGCCCACCTCTGGAGGAGAGGTGGGACTAATTCCGTTTGAAATAGCAGGGTTGAGAACAGAGGAGAGGTGATTTCATAAAGAAGATCTGGAGCAGTGTTCAGAAGGAAACGGGTGCTAGGCTGCCAGTATATAGTAACTGTCTACTAGAATAATCTGTTATTTATATGTGCGGTATTTACTCTCTGTTGGCCATAGTTCTGAACATTTTACATGCACTACTCATTTAATGAAAACCTTATGAAGTACTACTATTTTTTCCTATCTCTAGGATGAGGCAACAGAGAGAGAAATAGATAAAGTAAGTTGCCCACTTGGTAAGTGGAAGCAAAAAAAAAAAAAAATTCAACCCAGGCCATCTGGCTCTGCTTGGACATTACACCCATGTTTTCATCAGACCCAGGTTGAGACTAACGTAGTTCTGCTCCACAAAATCATTTCCCTCATACTGTTTGCTGTGAACTGTATTTTGTCTTGAATGCTTTTTGAAGAGGAGACTGTTCCTATGTTGTTCTGGATTGTTCCACTTAGTTGAAAGTTTTTGGGTAGCTTCTCAGGCTTTTAGGAATGCAAGGGAAAGACAAAGTAATTTTTGCTTAAAATTACCTGTAAATTGCACTTATCTTTGATATACAAATATTTTCTCTCTGCTAATGCACTGGATATATGTTCCTAGTCTTTTATCTGTAATCTCTTAGTCGCAGCACGGCAAGTGTTGCTTCTTCTCAGCCAGAAGCTTGAAGGAAGAGAGCAGAAAAGTTTGCAGACGGGAGCAGCTTGGTAGGAAGGAGTTCATGACCCCTTCTTTCTGACTGTTCCAATTTTCCTTCTCCATCTCCCTCTCTTTTTCCCTTTCTCCCACCCCCACTTTTTTATAAAATTAATATGCTGGGATTTTTTTTTTTTTTTAGCTATAGAAGCACAGATGAGAAAATGTAAGAAAGACCTGATGTTGTCCCATCTCTTTTCTATAAATAACTGCTTTTTTTGGTGTGTTGCTTTCACTTTTTCCTATAGAAATCACATGATGGCAAGCATTTTATGATTTTCATTTGAAAAGATACATAGAAGATTTAAAAGTGTTATCAAGCATTCTTAATCATCATCATTTAGAAATTTTTCAATTACAGTCAACATCCAATATTATAGCATCATAATTTAAAATAGAGTGGACATGCTTATTTGGTAGATGCACCATAATTTATTTAACCAAGTCCTTATTTGGGGCAATTAGATTTGTTGCCCGTATATTGATGTTACAACAGCCTTACTCATGAGCTCTGTTTGGCTAAATCTTTGCTGTATTGTTGATGACTCTCTTCATTTGCTGGGTTGGGATATGTCAGTATTCCAGCACGTGTCCATTCCTGGAGCTCAGGGTGCTCTGGATCTCTTCTAGGCCCACGTGTGTTGTTCCCACTTCCCGAGATGCTTGAGTTTCCGCTTACACGTGTTTAGTTTCAGGAGCAGACTCTCAGAATGCAGGCACTCAATTGGCATCCTTATTGTGTTTCTTCCCTTTTATGTAACAGTGTAGCATGAACTCTTTACCAAGAACAAGGTTTGAGAGAGCTCTCTGATGTCCAGCTTGGGGGAAGGCCACACAAGAAACACAAAGAGATTTAATAGGTGAGCTTTTTGCTCTGCCATTTTCAGGGCCTGCTGTGGACCATGTATTATGTTTGGCACTTTAAAATAAATTTAAGCTTTAATGCAACCTTGTCAGGGAGGAATTTCTCCCCATCGTATTAGAATTGAAGTTGCTAGTTTTTCTCAGCTGGGGTCGAAAGCTGGCTCTTTCTACTATTCCTTCTTGTCCTTGATGGGCGTTAAACTGGTGGGAGAGACCAGTGTGCACAAATGAGAAGTGAAAGACACTGGACAAAGCATGAGTGCCAGGCAGTTTGTGATGTGATGAAGGAGGGGGTAGCTGGGGTTTTGACCCCTGGTGGCCTCCCGCTGCTCAGGGCACTGGGGCAGCAGGGCACGTGTTTTTGTGGGCTTTTTCTTCTGATACAGATGGTCCACTGGGCACAACTCACCCTCACTTGAACCCTTACTTGGATTCAAGGGTGAGTTGAATCCACATTCTGGGCTCCAGCTGAAGTGCAAGCTGACCGAGGTATGGCTTTAACTCTCACCCCAAGAGAGGCTGTCTGCTTGGGGATTTCCTGGGTTCAAGAACCCCAAGCATCTCAGCTCCCGAGTGGGCTGGAAACACAAGCATCATCATGACACTCGGGGGTATTTTTCATCACCACGTATGTCACAGTTTCCTAGTACTGAATCAAAGAGTCTGAGGGTCAGACAACTCAGGTGGAGACATCCCCATAGGACACGGGGGCATGCTTGAAGGTCATCTTTCCAGTCTGACATTTTGTACCCCTGAACCCACGCTGTGATATTTCAAGTGAATAGTGGCAAGATTCTCAAGCTTCCTGCAGGTGCCTTGTGAGACCTAGAGCAAAGCCATCTCTTAAACATGGAACCAGGTAACATGCCAGAGACTCTGGAAAAGGTGTGTATGTGCTTTTCAAGGACGCATGGGGGAAAAACTGATTGGCTCCAGAGTTCAAAAAGAAAACTACAAAAAAATCAAAGCGAATTCAATTTTAATTAAATGCCTCCCCAATATAACACCATAACTGTATATCAGTTCATGAACTTTAACTCAACTCATATATCAACATTAATTTCAGTTAACACAGACTGTGCAAAACCAAGGACTGCCCGGATGTAATATTTAGTGTGGGCTATGGATGCATTTTGAAATGTCTGATACAATGGTAGAGGGTGGAGGGGAGTGAGTGAGTTATTCAAAAGGAACGGTGGCCCTGCTTGGATTTAAAATAAAACAATGCAGGGCTCAAAAATGGTCCTACTGATGTTGTTCCCCTGCTTCCCAAGTAACTGGGTAGAAAATAGCTCCAGCCTAGTAATCCTATTAATTTTTGCATTTGTGAGCAACTGTGAAGAATGTGGCCTGGCATTTCGTTAAATTTCAGCTTCCAACCCGGAAAGGCAGCGTTCTGTTACCCAGGGAGATTCATAGTCATTTAATTGCCCCCTCCTGGTGTTGTCTTACTAACTCCAGGAAGTTGTTTAACTTCTCTGAGCTTCATTCATCTGTAATATGGAGATGGTAATATCCATTTTATGAGCATTTAATGAGATATTGTAGCTAAAGTGCTTAGCACTTTGCCTGGCATATAAGTTCTAGAAATGGTGTTTAAGCTCACCTCCATCCTACTCCTCCAATCCCCAGCAAAACAAGAATTACATCTTTTTAAAAATTCTTCACCCAAGGATTTTTTTTTCATTGATTTTAGAGAGAGTGGAAGGGAGGGAGGGGGTAGGGAGGGAGGGAGAGAGAAACATGGATGTGAGAGACACATCAATTGGTTGCCTCCTGCACATGCCCCCACAAGGACAGGGGATGGAACCTGCAACCCAGGCACATGCCCCTGACCGGGAATCGAACCCGAGACCCTTGGGTTCGGGGGCGGATGCTTTATCCACTGAGCCACACCAGCCAGAGCAAGAATGACATACATTTCGATTATAGAAGAGTGAGGCTAAATTCCCACATCGACCATGGAAGCCTGGCTCAAGACTCGATGGCCTGTTCTTACCGAGGCAGTCGGTAGACCGTACAGCGGGCAGCATACAGCTATTTAAATCCTGGCTCTCTGAATCCAGTTGCCCATTTCTGGAAACCCTACCAAGTGTTGTGAGGGAGCCTCAGGAATGCAGAAGTCAAGTTCACTGCCTGCAATGTGGACATGAACTTAGCAGAAACCAGCCAGACCTGGGTTCCTTCTGTTTGTTCTATTTGAGTGTAGCCCCGGTTAATAGATCCACATGACTTCAGATTTTGCTAAACATGATTGTCACTGATTGACATTATGCAGCTATTAACCTTTTAGAAAAGCTTCAAATAGGGCATTTTCTCCTTAACTCTTCTGGTCACCTTATCCTTCCTCATTCCATCCATCCAGTGTTTCAGCCAGTGATGAATAGTGCTGGACGGTCGGCTCAGAGCTGACTCAGATGCCTGGGTCACTCAGATGCCCACACCCCCAAGGAGCTCCCTTCCCAAGAGAGAATCCCACACAAGCAAACAGTTTTGATGTTGACCCCCTTGAGAGGCAGAGTAATGCAGGGTATGGGGGTCAGAGATTTGAGGAGAGCAAACTTCAGTGCAAACCCTGGCTCTGCAAATTTCTACCTGTGTGACCTTGGGCAAGTTTTTAAATCTCTCTGAGCCATAGTTTCCTCATTGGTAATCTGGGAATGATAATAGTACCTACTTTTTACAGTTGTTGGGAGGGTTGAATAAGAACCTGTATAGTCCGGCCGGGCGTGGCTCAGCGGTTGAGCATCGACCTAGGATCCAGGCATTCGGGGTTCGATTCCCGGTCAGGGCACATGCCAGGGTTGTGGGCTCGATCAATGACTCTCATCATTGATGTTTCTGTCTCTCTCTCTCTCCCTCTCCTTTCCTCTGTCTGAAATCAATAAAGATATATTAAAAAAAAAAAAAAAAAAAAGAACCTGTATATATGTATGTCTGGCATATACGTGCTCAATAAGCATTTGCTATTTAAAAAGTTATCTATATAGAATAAACTCAAGCCCGGCTGGTGTTGCTCAGTGGTTGAGCATCTACCTAGGATCCAGGAGATCAGGGTTCGATTCCTGATCAGGGCACATGCCTGGGTTGCGGGCTGGATCCCCAGTAGGGGGCGTGCAGGAGGCAACCAATCAGTGACTCTCTCATCACTGATGTTTCTATCTCTCTCCCTCTCCCTTTCTCTCTCTGAAATCAACAAAGATATATTTAAAAAAAGGAAGAAACTCAAAATGGATTAAAGACTTAAATGTAAGACTTGAAATCATAAAACTCCTAGAAGAAAACATAGGCAGTAAAATCTCAGACAGTTTTCTTAGCAATATTTTTTCTGACATATCTCCCTGGGCAAGGGAAACAAAAGAAAAAGAAACAAATGGGACTATATCACAGCAAAGGGAAACCATCAACAAAACAACAAGACAACCTGCGGAATGGGAGAATATAATTGCCAATGATATGTCCGATAAGGGGTTAATATTTAAAATTTATAAAAAAACTGATGCAATTCAACACCAAAAAGACAACCCAATTCAAAAGTAGGCAAAGGACCTGAGTAGACACTAAAGAGGAGATACAGATGGACAATAGACATATGAAAGATGCTCAACATCATTAATCACCAGAGAAATGCAAATTAAAACCACAATGTCCGAGATATCACCTCATGCCTGTCAGAATGGCTATCATTGATAAATCAACAAACAACAAGAGCTGGCGAGGATGTGGTGAAGAGGGAACCCTTGTGCACTGTTGGTGGAAGTGCAGACTGGTGCAGCCACTGTGGAAAACAGTATGGAGGTTCCTCAAAAAATTAAAAATGGAACTGCCATATGACCCAGTGATCCCACTTCTGGGTATAAATCCAAAGAAACCCAAGACTCTAATTTGAAAGTATTTGTGCACCCCTATGTTCATTGCAGCATTATTTTCAATAGCCAAGATATGGAGGTAACCCAAGTGCCCATCAATAGAGGAGTGGATAAAAAAGTTGTGGTACAAACATACAGTGGAATATAACTTGGCCATAAGAAAGAATGAAATCTTACCATTTGCCACAGCATGGATGGACCTAGAAGGTATTATGCTAAGTGAAATAAGTCAGACAGAGAAAAACCAATACTGTGTGATTTCACTTATATGCAGAATCTAAAGAACAAAATAAACAAACAAACAAAATAGAAACAGACTCATAGGCACAGAGACGGTTGCCAGAGGGGAGGGGTGTTGGTGGGACTGGGTGAAAAACGTGAAGGGTGTAAGAAGTCCAAATTGGTAGTTACAGAATAGTCATGGGTACGTAGGGGATATAGTCAATAACATTGTAATAACTATGGATGGTGCCAGGTGGGCACTTGAAGTATCGGGATCACTTTGTAAAGTATATGATTGTCTAACCACTATGCTGTACACCTGAAACTAATGCAAAATAATATTGAATGTAAACTGTAACTGAAAAATAAAATAAGTTATCTATAATAGAAGTTCAAATGAACCTGTTGAGAGTCCAGCAAGATGAACAACAAATACCTTCTGGGAAGGTCAGGGAGGTGACTAACTCTCCCTGGAAGCAGAAACCTAGGAACTGCTCTTTTCTGGCCGTGGGTAAATCTCCAGGGTAGGGAGGTTATATTTATCCTGCCCAGGAATCTTCATTTGTAGTTGCTCATTCCAAGGGCCTCCTAAGCCCTTTCCAGTTTGGGAAAAGGAGCAGCCAAGGGCCCCATGGAAGCAGTTACTAATTGTGTGACCTTGGGCAAGTCCCTCACTCTCTTGGGAGGTAAAATTTCCTCTATCTGTTAAATGGGGATCGTTACACTAGCTACTTGACACGCTCGCTGTGGGATTAGGAGAGATTTCACGTGTGAAACACTTAGCAGAGGGTCTGGTGCAAAGTGCCTGTTAAAACTTTGTCATTACTGTTATCATTAGCTGAGTGAGACACAAGACTGCTTTGTATATCCGCCTTTTAGAGGAGAGGGCTGGGAAGGGAATTTCTGCCTCTCCTGCCTGCCGGTCCACGCTCACTGCAAGCAGCCAGTGTACAGTTCAAAGCACCCGTTACTTCACACGCTGAGCACATCCAGGCCTCTTGGATCTGCAGCAAGAAAAAGAGCTTTCTGCCCGATCCTCACCCTTTCCGAAGGCCGATTCTTTTAAAAATTAAAAAAAAATATATATAAATGCCTGCACACATGTTATTTATTTATTTTTGGTTAACGTTACATTGAGGTTTTGACCGAAACTCAGCCTGCGCACACTTGAAAAGCCAACAGGGTCGTTGGGCAGCGAATGAAGGTGTTGGGATTTCCCCGCGGGGCTGCGGAGAGTACAGACAGGAAGCCTGGGACCCGGCGCCTGACCAGAACTTCCTCGGGGGAGGCTGGAGCCCAGCGGGCATCCTGCCCAGGGCTCTCGGGGCGCAGGCCGGAGCAGCTGTCTGCTCCCTCCCGGGGGCACCGGGAGAGGCCGCCCCGGCCCACCCCTGCATCTGCACCTGGCAGGCGTCAGGGGGGAGGTGGAGGCCTCCCCCAGGGAGAGGCTGACACACTGTGGGGCTGGAACCTTCTATTCGGGCCCAGCCTCCCCCCACCTACCCCCCCCCCCCCCCCTTCGCAGCGCCCAGGAGGGAATTCAGAAGGGACTTTCCAGAGAGCGTTTGCGGGCAGGGTGTGGAAATGGAATAAAAGCTTATGCAAATCGGCCTCCGAGCGCCTCCCTCCACCCAGTCCAGCCAGAGCCCGACTCTAGAAGGATGCTGTTGCTCCAGACGCTTGACAGCTCTCCTTCCCTGGATGGCACCGCGGGCCAGGCCGAGTGCGGTGGTAAAACCCAAAACCCCGGGCAGGGGGCCAGGCCAACGGGGTGGGCTGGATGGGCAGGAGGAGGTAGCAAAGTGAGGAGGGGGGGACCGCTGCAGCATTGGAAAAGATAAAGTTAAAAGAAATTTTAGCAGCTTGCTGTATGTTTGAGCTGGAAAAAATAATCTCTACAAGCTGATTTATTATGTACTTATCACCCGTCTAAGAGGCAGCAGGCTTTTGTACAGTAGATTATTACAGAGTAAATGGCACATTAAAGATATAATCAAGATGTTGAAGGTGTATTGAATGAGTTAGAGTTAAAGGAGGTGCGACTCTTGCCATGGTCTATGCATAGAACAATGTCAGTGGCTTGGAGATATTTCCAAGTGCCTTAGTAAAGACGTGGCTCCTTTTCCAAAAGGAAAATATTTTCAACCTTTTGTTATTTTCAGGGTGGGGTAGGGTGTGGTCAGGAAGTGGTGTTGAACTTATACGGGATGATAAAATAATATGCTTTCAACCCTGGAGTTGTAGACTGTGGCCTCTATTTAGCAAGTCATAAACTTTTTGCAGTGAAGAGAGTATGAAAGTATTGATTGCACAGGACATATGGTGTAATTTGGGAGCTAGGGGTTGGGGATTATGGCTGCTATATTTTGTTTATTATGTTTCTCTTCTTGATTTCTTTCAGTCTTGTCTTTAAATGTGTGAGTTGTGTTGGTTTCTTTTGAAAATAGTCTCTTTTATTTTATTTTATAACATACTGAACTTGACTTGTATATCCATTGGGCAATAGTGTAGCTTTACTTTCTTGAAGACTTAATTATTGTCTTATTGCATTTCCTTGTCATTAGGGACCTTCACGTTCCTCATCCTTTATTTCATTGGCCTGCTTGTGTTCCACTGGGTTTTGCCCCAATCCCGACCAATCTCAGTGGGTGCTGACATTTGTTCCCATGTTGTTAACTATGGCTTTTTTTGAACAGAACGGGTTTCTCTTCTGGTGTTTGTTTTCATTAAAAATCACCTTGCTGTCCTGATGCATAGCACTCCTCAGAATAGATAAGCAGCAGTACTAGAGCTCACAGAGGGAGAAGGCAGAAACCTTGACTTTGGGGTTTGCATGGAGGGTTTGCAATGGCCTGGGTTGTTAGCACAGGGTGGGTGCTGTCTGAGTTTTCTCTTTGGGAGCCACCCGGCCCAGGCATGGGACAGGGCCCTCGGTCGTTCTCTTCCATCTGAATTCCTATCATCCCACGTTCACCACGTGCTCTCTTGGAAACTCAGTGTTCTCTTCCCAGTGTAACCTTAGGGCTAAATCTTTAGCAAATATGTGTCTTCTCTGGCTGTCAGCAATTTATAGTCTTGGGTGTGGTCCATACAAACCAGCTTTTGGGCCTTTTTTGAGTTCAAATGGTGATTCCTCCTCTGGTTGTTCTACAATATGGCAAAAGTTCCTTATTTTGGTCTTGGCCTCAGTCTTAATAATAATAATGACAACAACAAATTCTTTTTAACAACTAAAGAGGTCTTTTTATGATTAACAATTTGCAAAGCATTTTCACAGCTCATTTCATGTAATGCTTCCATAAAATTTGTGAGGTTAGCCTGGCTGGGCGTGGCTCAGCAGTGGAGCATTGACCTAGGATCCAGGAGATCGTGGTTCGGTTCCCGGTCAGGGCACATGCCCGGGTTGCCGGCTTGATTCCCAGTCGGGGGCGAGCAGGAGGCAGCCCATCAATGACTCTCTCATCATTGATGTTTCTACCTCTCTCTTTCCCTTCCTCTCTCTGAAATCAATAAAGATATATATACATTTACAAATTGTGAGGTTAGTAGAGACCATAGAATTGGCAAGTTAATGGGAGCTTATTTAAAAATTTTTGAATGAATGAATTGAGATTGAAAGAGGTCAACGGACCCACCCAAGGCCATACTGCCCAGGAGGAACTCAAACTCAGGTCTTCTGACTTTTTCCACTCTAGACTGGCTCTGATATAGTGTTTTATGTGGCTTTGGTTGTCTTCAAGGAAAATATCTTTGATTCTATAAAAAGAGATACTGGGAAAAAGCAATCAGATGGTTATACTATCAAAGGGGTGACAGAGAGCCCTGTCCGCCCCTTTCTATAGATTTTTCTTAGGCTCCTTACTCTGCAAGAAATTTATATCCTTAGGACATGACTATTTGGATACATTACTTATTGGAGATAGAAACTCAAAGTCATGCTGAAAAAAATGACTGCCTTGCATTTTTTTAAATATATCTTTATTGATTTCAGAGAGAGGAAGAGAGAGGGAGAGAGAGATAGAAACATCAATGATGAGAGAGTCATTGATCGACTGCCTCCTGCATGCCTCGCACTGGGGATCGAGTCCAGAACCGGGCACGAGCCCTGACCGGGAATCATACTTTGATCTCCTGGACCGTAAGTTGATGCTCAACCACTGAGCCACACCGGCTGGGCTGAATTTTTAATATTCCTTGGAGGTGTGGGCATAAAACTGCGTAGATATCAAGGGAAGCTAATACCAGAGTTTTGGGTGTGGAGCTGAAAATTTTTCTCCAGCTCTGTCTCTTTAGGTACCAGAGAGAGTCACACAATGCCACCATTTTGGCAGGGGAGGGAGTAGCTGGTGTGCAGGGACCAGCTGTTCCCAGCTGCTTCCACCACTGGAGGAAATGTTACGCAGATCAGCTAAGATATTAAAATAACAAGAGTCCAGCCGGGCATGGCTCAGAGGCTGAGCGTCGACCTAGGATCCAGGCGATCAGGGTTCGATTCCTGGTCAGGGCACATGCCCGGGTTGTGGGCTTGATCAATGACTCTGTCATCATTAATGTTTCTATCTCTCTCTCCCTCTCCCTTCCTCTCTCTGAAATCAATAAAGATAAATTTAAATAAAATAAAATAAAATAAAAATAAAATAAAATAAAATAAAATATAAGAAAAAAACCCCTTATTCAACCAGCTGGGACTAGGCTCTAGGGTTATACCTATGCACCACCAAGAGCATTCTATCTGCTTGCCAGAAACTGACTTCCTTCAACCTGTGACATCAGGAACAGAGGGAAGGAAGGAGAATTTCCCTCCTAAATCTCAAGCTAATTAGAGAGGAATGCCAATGGGAGTTGGCCCAAGGGCCTTTGCCTTTGACTTCTATAATCGGAGATTCAAAGCTTTGGTTGTGCAATTTCTCCAGAGGAAAGCTGCAGAAACAATTCTGATTTCTTCTTTCCTGAACCAGTGCCCCGTTCTTCTTCTAAATGCAATTGTATCGCCATCAGGGTGGTCGCAGACCCGCCAGCCTTTCTCTTCATGTTCTCTGTGCCTTGTTTAAAAAAGCCTTTCTCCAGGGAAGGTTATAAAGATTGTTTCTTACATTTACCTATGAAACTTCTGTACTTTTACTGGTTATCACATTGTTTATTTGCAGTTAGCCCCTTCATCCATCTGAAGTGTATTTTTTATACGGTGTGAGACATAATTTTTTACTTGATAGGTGCCAGTCTTTCCCTCTGCTATTTTAAAAACAAGCTTTTAACTTCAGGCTAGTTTTAAAAATATGTTTTAATTGGTTTTTTTTTTTTTTTTAGAGAGAGAAGAAGGGAGAAGAGGAGAGAAAGAGAGGGAGAGGGAGAAATATCGATGTGAGAGAGTAACATTGATCGGTTGCCTCTTGTATGTGCTCTGACCAGGGATCAAACCTGCAACCTGGGCATGTGCCCTGACAGGGAAGCGAACCGGCAACCTTTTGGTGCATGGGGTGATGCTCAACCAACTGAGCCACATCGGCCAGGGCCAGGCTAGTTTCAGATTTGTAGAAGCGGTGCATAGATAGTACAGAGCGTTCCTGTATTCCCCTCTCAGCTGCTCTATGACTTGAAAGGATAATTTTGCATGGCTCTAAATTCCCGCTTATACACAGATGTCTTTCTAGAATCTTACTTTTCTCCTAGTGATGGAGTTGCTATTTCTGCCCCACTGTCACATGTTTGATTAATTTTATTTCTAGAGAGTTCACAGTTTCCGGTAGAGAACCTGAGATCTCACAGGGCTTTTCAGAGGTCCCAGCCAGACTTTAGGCTAATAAAACATTATTAACCTGTTTATGGATGTTACTGCTGCTGAGGTGACCGGCCAAGAGCGGACACATATATTTCTCTAGTACATAGGGAAGGAGGTCAGTATTGGTGACCTGCCTCTTACACAGAATGCCTTAGTCTCTGAGCACAGGCTTTGGACACCATGGTAAGGACAAGGCTCTGGAATAGGGTGTCTCTTCCTCAGGACTATTGACATTTGGGGACTGATTAATTTTTTGCTGTGGGGGCTGTCCTGTGCCACTATAAGATGTTTAGCAGCATCCCTGGCCTCTACTAGATGCCATTAGCATTCCTGACTACTCATGACAAGCAAAATTATCTGCAGACGTTGCAAATATCTGCTGGGGGTCAACTCCCCCCCGCCCCCCAACTGAGAACCCCTGATCTGGAGTCAAGCTGCTTGAGCTTGTCCCTGGCTCCACTGTTTAGTAGCTGCGTACCTCCATTTCCTCCTGTGTAAAATGCAAATAATGGCGCCTGTCTCCCAGGATGGTCCTATTAAAGAACAAAATTCAACTGAGTGGATTTGAAGATCTAATTGGCTTTATTAAGTGATTCACGAACTGGGCAGCATCCCATCTAGCAACCAGAAGGGTGGTCCAAAGGGGTTGTACCAAATGGAAGGTCTTTTAGGCAGAAGGGTAGGCAGGAGAATTATTAGCAAAAAAAGAGAAAGGATTATTTTTAGCCCAGGTCATCTTCTGGGGGGCGGGGAAGGGAATGGCAGGGGTTTTATCTAGAAGGTTCCCTCACTAGTGTGGATCAGGAACTTCCAGACTGATTGCTTTAAAATACTACTCTAGGGCAAGGCCGAAACTGTGATTAGGTTAGTTATTAAGTTTTGTCTTGGTGAAGTGGCTTAGCGAAAGTGACTCCATTTTGGCCTGTTGTTTCCTTCCTTCCTTCCTTCCTTCCTTCCTTCCTTCCTTCCTTCCTTCCTTCCTTCCTTCCTTCCTTCCTTCCTCCCTCCCTCCCTCCCTCCCTCCCTCCCTCCCTCCCTCCCTCCCTCCCTCCCTCCCTCCCTCCCTCCCTCCCTCCCTTCCTTCCTTCCTTCCTTCCTTCCTTCCTTCCTTCCCTCCTTCCTTCCTCTCTTTCTCTCTCTTTCTCCCTCCCTTTCTCCCTCTCTCTCTCTCTCTCTCTCTCTCTCTCTCTCTCTCTGTCCTGGAAACCAAATGAGCAAATACACTTGAAGCACTCAGAACTGGCCCTGGAAGGACAGGTCTAGCTCAATGTTAGCTGTTACTATTATTTTAAAAATTATTTACATTTGATATCACTCTGAATAAACACACAGACTTCCTATTTTTCTACTACTTCCATGTCTTCCCCACCCCGGAACAAATGTATTTAAATCATAACAATATTCACCAAAGAATTACATGTTCATGAAATGGAACTCTATTTCCACGGCTCCAGAACTGTTAATTAATCAGCTCCCATGATAACCTTATCCGAGCTGTGTGTGGATTTTATTTGCAGCTACAGAAGAGCAATTCCATCTAGTTAACAGGCCTTTAAGTGACAATCCAGCTCCGTGGAGCAGCAGAAAGGCCCAGAAATGATTTTCAAAGCAAGATAGTAATGACAGTGGGAAAATTGAAATCTGGGGCAAGGAGAGGCTGTGCATTTACTCGATTCATTCAGTCGATGGCTTTGGGAATGCCGTGTTCATTTGCTGTGGACACATGCCATCATCTTGCAGTTCAGAGGGGGGTGGATGGAAGACTCATCTTCCAACAATTCATGTTACTTAGTCGCCCAGAAATTTTTTTTCCCTTTTGTAGCAGCAGCTTTTGCAAAACCACAATGTTTGCTATTAAGCTTCCCCAAGGGAACTTCTCTGCTAGTGGAGAAGATGATTTTTTAATAAGATTATTAAATGTGTAAAAGATGTGGCTGACATGGGTGGGGGATGTGGGCTGTCTCCACCTTTGTCCAAAGGGCTTGTTTTCTCCACTGAAACTAGGATTTGGTTTGAAGAGGAGACAGGAGGGTCCTGGCCTGAGCTGGAGGGGCCAGAGGTTGGGCAGGGCTCATTGGTTTGATGGCTTTGGTGAGGCTTGGGTGGTTCATTCACTTAGCCAGTGCAGCTGGGTGGCTGGGAGCCTGGGTTCTGAGATTGGAATGATTAGGTTGAAATCCCAGTTCCTTAACTTGCTGGCTATGTGGCCTTGGGCAAGTCACTTAACCTTTCTCATCTATAAAATAATGTTGCTGATAGTACCTACCTCATAGCTTTGTTGTGAATTTTAAGTGAGATAATTCATTTAGCCCAGTGGCTGACACACAGCAAGTACTTAGTACATCATAGCTAGTATGATCATTGTTATAATTATTATTTATCTGAGTGTCCTCCATGACAGGGGCATTGTGCTAGGGGTGGGGGATATATTCAGGTCAAATATGACATTTTGTGCCTCTAAAGGGAAATTAGAGTGTTTTGACTGGTGAGTGTTGAAGGCTGTGGAAGTGGGAGGAGTCAGGTAAGTCCCCAGAGATTGGTACCTTAGTGACCACAAAAGGCATGAACCCTACACACAAGCAGAGCCTATTATGTACAGAGGGAAAGACAGTCCAGGTCATGGACACAGGGCTGTGGAGCTTAGAACTTGTTTTCCCCAAATAGGAAATAATCACCAAGTTTGAAATGGATTGGCTGGAAGACAGAGAGGAAAGTATGACCCAGCTCTGCCGAGTGAATCCAGCCCGCACAGTTTTTGCAGACTTTAAGCATATTTTGTATTAGGCTCTGTGATTGCTGGCCAGCTGAGCCCCGGAGCCCCAGAGGTGCTGGGTGCTGGTGCCTGGCTGCAATAAATTTGTTCGGTGAGTTGTGTTTTATTAAGTCTCTTTTCTTGTTGCAAGAACTCACCTCATGGTTGCAAGAGGATTTTGTTTTACACAAAGGGCTAGCGAAGTCCAACACCAAGGTAACCCTGCTATTTCTTTCTGGCAAAGATCTTTTGTCCCCATGTCTTTAATATCACCACGTCTGCTCCTGCCTTCTTCCTCAGGCAGAGATCAAAATGAGATAATTATTTAAAAATTTTTCAAAAGTGCTATGTAAGGGATTTTTAATTTTAGTTTATTTTTTCAAGCATATAGAGCAATTCAGGTGTATCTCCTTTACAACTTTTGGGGGTAAACTGGAAGACCAGGACTAATTCAGCTTTGAAAGGATTTTAGATTTATAAATCTGTACTAAATTAGTCACTTTCCTAAAAGCCTCACATACTGGAAAGCCACTCCTTTATTCTAACTGCACAGAGCAAGAGCCAAGTGCCATAGTCGCATTTCCTTTTGGCAAAAAATCATATTTATAACAACTTTTGGGTTAGATTTTATTTTTCCCTCAGATAGTGGGAAACATACATAAAGGAGAAGGGAATGAACTATTGGAAATAGAAATGAATAACTTCTTTATCATAATGCACCAAGACCAAATCAGGTGTGGGGTTTCTTTTCAAAGGACAAACTACATTAACCCAACAGAGTGACACAGCAACGTTCTGTCTCGAAAGAGAACCCAGCTGTTTATTGATTTAGTACAATGTGAGTTCCCCAGGGCCGTGCACCGGGGAAATGCTACTAAGGCATATAACAGCAGAGTTGATAAATGTCAATGGTCAGTGGGCAAAAGGCCTTCGTGTGGTTCTTTTGTTGCCACGGTTTCTGACTACAAATCTCATGAAGTGGGCAGCCTGGCTTCCGGCACGGAGCTGGCCCTGGTGGGTAGGAAGCGATTGCTTTGCTGAGTTGCCCTGTCCTGCTCTCCGCTCCGGCTGAGGAGTGGTCCTGGCTGTGCAGCTTGAGTGCTTCCGACCCGGCTGCTTCAGCGGCACAGCACGAGCCACCTCAGGAGGAAGGTGGACTGAGGACCCAGAGGCCAGAGGGTCTGGGTAGCCTGTTCCGGGGGGGGGGGGTCAGGGGCAGGGAGCAGCCCAGGGTGGCTGAAACGGCCCACCATTCAGATCCTCCTGGCCTCTGATGTCCCCCCGTCCATGCGCTGCAGTTCAGGGAGCTCGTAAGGACCTTGTCTGGAAGTGCTGGTGGTCTTCAGAGCCAGGACATGTCACTGGGCAGAGAGCAGGAGAGTGACCATCCGAATCAGAGACAGAAGGGGATCTTTCAGAGGGCAGAAGGAGGGAGTTATTAATGACAGGAAAAGCATGGAATTAGTTATCACAAAATAATTACTCAAGAAACAGTTTCTAATCTACCACGTGCAGTGCACTGCTTGTCATGGGGAGGGGGTAAAGAGGTTGAGAATGTCCTAGCTGTTTGGAGAATTTCATAGTCTCACATGACTTGCCCTGATGGATTCAACTCTGAAGGCTCGAGTGTTACATTGCATGACCAGATGATGGATACTTGGGACTGTTTCTTGCCCTCCTCCCAGCCGTTCACCACCCCCAGCCAGAATACTTAAATGGTGCAATCGGGATCCCATCCCACCCCTGCTGCTTCTGTCATCTGTTAGGGTCAACTCCAAATTCCTAGCAAGGCTGATTCAAGCTGGCCCGTGGCTGTCTGGGCCTCCCTCACCTTTATGCCATCCCTGGTCTCGTCATGGGCCCCAGCAGAGGGGTCCCTGTCAGTTCCTACTCGTGGGGCCAGTCATATCCTATTTCCGAGTGTTTGAGCCTCTGTCCCCTCTGCCTGGACTCCTTTTTATCTGTTCCTCATCGGACTAACAGTCTGTTTATCCTTCAGGATTTCTCCTTAAATGTCTCTTCTTCCTAACCACCAGTGCTTCACAGGATCGTGCGCTCTTTCTTTGGTAGCACTTCTCACATTCGAACTCGCTTGTTTTGTGTGATTATCAATGAGATCTTAGTCTTTCCTGTTGTTTGGTGATCCCCATGAGGTTGAGGGTAAGGGCCAAGTTCGTCTTGTTCTCTGCTGCATCCCCAGCATCTATCCCAGGGCCTGACTCGTGCCCTGTGAATGAGTGATGACTGGTGAATGAATGAATGGATGGATGAATGGATGGATGTAGAGGGAGAGATTCCACTGGGTCAATGCAGTTGTCCCTTCAAAGCATCTCCTCCTACTAGGGCACTTGGTATGTGGTACTAAACATCCTGTTTGTCTACCCTCACATTTCCATAAGCTTCTAGAGGCCAGGGGTTGAATTCTAATAATCTTTCCATCTCCAGAGCTGGGCTCATATAGAAACTCCATGAAGGTCTGTGGGATGAAGAATGAGTTGTGCATGAATGGAGGAGCTTACCTGGATTTTAAAGCAAGCTTGGGAATGAGGGTGAAGGGAAAGCAAATGGACGTATTCAAAATAGCAGTAAGAGTTGGGATGCAAAACAAGATTAGGGTTAAAAAAGAAAAAGAAAAACAGAGCTGAGAACCTGAATTAGAAAAATACCCACCAGTCACCAGACACACATCTCGACAGGATGTACTCACACTACAGCCGGGAGGGCTGGGGTGGGGAGGGCGCTTGGAATTTCCCCAGCTGAACATCATGTCTTGAACAGGATCTGTCTTTCAGCGTGCTGTTCACCTGCGGGGTTCTGTGCATTCGACAAATATTTACCGAGCACTATCCCATAAATTCCCAGCGTTGGGAATGATCATCGAAGGGCACAGAAATTGGCTCTTGGTGGTGAAAAAATTCTTACTCTTTTTATGTGTAAAGCACAGGCACACATCTGGTACATATGCAGATGTATAATATACCTGTGGGATAAAGTCTCATAGTGGAGCTGATTAGGGAAATAGGCTCTTCCAGGGAGGATAAGGGCAGGCACTATTCTGGTCAAAGTGCCCACCCCCGTGGAGCTTTCATTCATTGAGGCAGATGCGTAATAAATAAGCAACCACAACTATCAAAGAATAAGAAATTCCATGCAGAAAAGCAAGGGGACAGGGTACATGGGGTCAAGTATGGGAATATCTGGTTATTTTAGGGAGGGATCAGGGAGTCTGAGGAGGTGACACTTGAGAAGCATCTGGAAGAAGTGAGGGGTGAGTATTGGGTGGTGGAACTGAGACAGCAAGGAGACCACCTGGGCTAGATGAGTGAGGGAAGGACGATAGGAAATGAGCCTAGAGACAGGGCAGAGGCCTTGCAGGTCATGCTAAGGGGGTTAGATTTTGCTGAGTGTGATGGAAGCTCTTGGAGAGCTTTTCAGGGCAGTGGCACAATCTGATTTACCTTTGGATTAGATCCCTCTGGCTGCTGTTTGGAGGGTGGACTGTAGAGGCGGGAGTGGAATCCGGGGACCAGCAAGGAGGCTGTTGCTGGGGTCTAGGTGGGAAGTGATGGGGCCTCGGTGGGAAGCTACCAGCCCTGGGGAGGGCGAGAGGTTAGGCTCCCGTGGACCATGAAGGTGGAGCTCGCAGGACATGCAGAGGGATTGAATGGAGGCTGTGAAAGAAAGAGGAGTCGCCCATGCCAAGGTTTTAGCCTGGGCCACTGGGTTGTATTGAGCTGAGGTTGAATGTGGGACGAGCCTGCCTTCCCAGGGGCCAATCCTAGAGTGACCTCTTCCTCCCACCCGCTGCTGGCCCCTGCTGCTGACACCAGGCTTAGCATACATTTCATTTCCCCACTTTATCTAGTCTTTAAATTCATTTAGGGGAGAAACCATTTGTTCTTTTTTTTTTTTTTTTTTTTTTTTTTACTTCTCCAAGAGGCAGGCCGTGGAGCAGAATGGTGAAAATTGTCGCTGTGTATGCTAGGGTGAGTGTTCAACTGCTTCACTTCTCCCCCTTCCCTTTGTCTCCCCCCCCCTCCTTAATTTAAGTAATTAAAGTTTTATTTTTGGGCAAGTGGAGATCGCAGCAGCATCTGCTTCCCATGGCTGCGTGAGTGAAGTGAGAGTGGCGTGTAAGGTGCCTCAACTGGGCCTGGCAAGCAGGTGGTGCTTGGTGATCTTGATGTTGTTGGCTCCCCCCCCCCATCAGATTTCTGGCTTACCGGCTCTCATGTCTCAGGGCCGTTTAAGTTGAAGCACTTTAGGGTGAGGGTATAACATTTCCCCTCCATGTCTTGCTTTTCCATCACATAAAAGGGGGAAGCGAGAAACAATGGAGGCCCTCAAATGTGGGCATTTGCTTTGTACATTCCATTGCGTTCTAAGTATAAAAGGCCACAGTGAGTAGAGGGTAATGGAGAAGCCATTAGGTGCCACCCGAGGCTAGCGGCTGCCCAGTGGGTCATCTGAGTAGATGTGATTGATGCTGCCGCATGAGCAAGACAAGACGTTTGTGTAGTAACCACCAAATGGTGTGGATCCAACCAGAATACACAGCAGTGCCCAGAGCTTTGGCCTTGGGCCGTGGATGACCGGAGCGTGAAGCCTGGCACGGAACAGAAGCAATGGGATGCATGGGTGTGGAACAGCGATAGATGATAACAGGTGTACGTTTCAGCAGAGGTGAACACAGGTGGCTGCCCCTCTCCTCTCTGCACTTGTGGCAGACTTCATTAATCTATCACATCACCCATTCCTGATTCTGATGTACAACTAACATTTATTGAGTGTTTACAGCATGCCAGGCACTGTGTTCTACCATTTTCTTGCCTACTCCCAACAACAGCTCAGTACAGGTGAAAAAACAGTCTCAGAGAGGCCAGTAGCTTGTGCAGGCAGCGAAGGTCCAGAGCCTGCTCCCTAATATTGTGCTTTACCACCTCTAGATATGCCCAGGTGCTCCGTCAGGATCCTTCTACCGGGGAAATTCATTCCTGCCTGCTTTATTCAGATTGTGGGGTGCAGGTTCATAGCAGAGTTGACACTCATTTGTTGGTTCATTCATGGATTTGTTCATCAGTTAAACAATACTTTTCTGCCTCTACTATGTGCCGGATGTAGTCTTAGGTGCTGAGGATTCGATAGTTAAATAAGACACAATCCCTGCTCGGGGCTACACTTAGTGGAAGCATCACTTCTTGTCTAGGACTCTCTTAGTGGGTGGGAAGACTCAGAATTTTTTTGATTTGGGACTAAGTTAGTCCCTTCCCTGTGTTGAACCAGAAAGTATCCCAATTGAAAATAGAAACCAGCAACAATCTGGAAAGAAAATTATGATACCCCAGCATGCACCCTGCACCAGAAATTGGGTCGCCTGTCACCTTTTACTGACTTGACTAATTTGACCTTCGGCCTCAATTATAACTCAAGGTCAAGCAATGCTTTCTCACACCTTAGTTCACTTTGCTCCTTCCAACACCTGACTAGGAGAAGGGCTCTGATACTCAGAGAGGTTATGGGACCTGCCTCATTCTCATAGCTGGTGGGAGACCAGCTGGGACTAGAACCCAGTTTAACATCTAACTTGTTGTTGTTATAATGTCATCATGTTGGCACCCAGACCTCAGTCACAGGGGGCCAGGAAGTAATGTCATGTACCAAGTGTCCATGGGCCCAGATAAAACTTTGGGGTTCTATTACTATAGACGGAGGAATGGACAGATGTTGGGTGAACAATTAGCAGTGCCTACCATAGATGGTCTTTCCTAGGAAGTGACATGGAAAGTGAGAACCTCAGGATGAGTTGGTGTTAAGGAGGGGGAAGAGTTTTCCAGGCCAGGGGAATAAGCATGTGCAAGGGCCATGAGGCAGGAAAGACTCTGGTGTTAAATGATGTTTCACGATGCGCCTGTCTACCATGCACGTGCCTCCAGGTGCTCAGGACTGGACCTGGCACTGGGAGGCTGCTGCGCTGGGCTCACCTGGCTTTTCTCTTGTCTCTTCCAGGGCTGGGACGGGCCTGGACTAGAAGGCGGGGGGCTTTGTGCTGACTCCAGAAGGCCTTTGTGTATCCTCAGCTTTGAGAACTGAATTCCATGGGTTGTGTCAGTGTCAGACCTGTGAAGTTCAGTTCTTCAGCTGGGATAGCTCTGTCATCGTGGACTCGAGGGACATGGAGACAGCAGCCCCAAGGTCAGCCGACAAACTTGGAAGACTGCAGACAGTAGGGCAAAGTCTTGGGCTCTGAAGGAACAGGGAGGGTGAGTTCCTGGGAAAAGCACTCATTTAATTGTGAGAAGACTTGAATTCTATGCTGAGCAGGGTTCCAACTAGCTAAATGAATGCTCCCGCGAGTCATTCTTACTGCTGCTGCTGTTACAACTAGTTTACATTTATTGATTACTCTCAACGAGCCAGGCACTGTTCTAACTGCTTCCCACGCTGCTACAGGAGGCTCTTGGGGAAAATGACTGTGATGAAGCGGGGACACCAGGCACTGCCATGCAGTGATTGTTCCCCTCTTCATGGGATTAGACGGAATTCATGGAATGTGACAAGTGTTCTTTAGCATAAGTTGCTGAGGTTACTGGTTCCTTTTTAAGATGAGAACATGGGTACATTGCTCTTATGGTCCCTCTCTCCCTTTATTTCAATCTCAACTTCCTTGCCTTCTATAAATATATTAGGGCTACTCGCTTCTTTGTACTGCAAATACGGCGAAAAGAGGTTGTCATTAGACTCCACCCCAGTTTCTCCCAGGGAAAGGGGTACAAAGGTCGTGAAGACCCCCCATTTGCTGGCATGGTCAGCTGTGTGCTGAGGGTCAAACCCTTCTGTTGTCCTCCTCTGTCACCAAGTCAGCCGGGTCTGCTCTGAGGCTGGGGCTTGCTATGATGATGACGATTTCCACCTTTAGACAGAGGGCCGGGGGCTGTGTAGGTGCGACCTGGACTTCATTAGGCTTTAGATTCGATGGGGAATAAGCAATGTGCTTCATCTTTGATTCCTCACTGTCTCTTGGTGTCCTGAGCTGCCCATCCCATTATAGTCTACAGGATGGAAATTTGGCCTGGCCCAGAGACTTCCCAGCCTGTGGATTCTCACCCTGTCTTCTTAGCGACGTGTTTATTGAGTGTGTATTATGTGCTGGGCATGGCTCTCAGGGCATTTTGTGCATGATCACAGTGAATCTCGCACCGGACCTCATCTGGAAAATGAGGAGAGATTAACAAGAGGATGTCCTGTAACAGTGGAACTACATTCTACAGGTGCAAAGGGGTGCTTGGTTCTTCTGAAAGCCCCTGAATGGGTGTGGGATGTGGGCGTGCTCCCTGGGCTGTGCTGATCACATCAAGGACCTCCCCCACCCTTCTCACCCTGCCCACTTCCGCCCTTTGCTTACTAGACCCTCAGCCAGTGACTCATTCTAGAACCAGAACACCGGTGAAACTACCGAGACCAGAGATGAGGGTCATTAGTCCCAGACCACTGGAGAAAATTCAGAATTCACACCAGAGGCTTCCACACTTAGTGTTTCGGGTCATCTCTGCGGTGAACACTGACTTAGACCCAGAACTCTGACTTACTATAAAAGACTCACTCTTATTGCAAGTGAACTCTTCCTAAAGCAAACCTGGTGAATGAAATCTGGAATATACACCTGTGCACATGCACCCCCCCAATGACCCAGTGGATCTCTGGGAAGTCAGCCAAAATTCACAACATAAAAGAATGCTTCATCTCCTAAGAGACTTTGTGCTAAGATTCTACTAAGTAATACATTTTCTGAGGAATTTTGAGGTTGTGTTAGCTTTATAGCTAAACTTATTTTATAAATGTGGAAAAAGCAGGATACAAACTAGTTTGGATTATACAATTCCAGTTACGTAAAATTATATAAGTATATAGGATTTTGTGTATTGAAAAATGTACATCAATTTACTAATGGGGATTATCTCTGGAGCAGTGAAAATTGAGATGCCATTTCCTTTCTTTGTATTTTTCTCAAATGTTTGATTCTTATGCCGAGCATATTTAATTAAAACAATAAAGTCATTGAAGGACATTTTGCACACTATTGTGATGAAACTAGACAGTGCTGGTGCTGTGTGTTGGTTAGAGGTTGTTGTAGAGATGTGCTGTGGAAGGGGGGGTGTCCTGGTGTGTTCAGTGAAGGAAGTAGGCACAGGGCACTATGCAGTGTGATTCGAGTCTTCAAGAGGTGTGTGTGTGTGTGTGTGTGTGTGTGTGTGTGTGTGTGTGGTGCCTAAGTCCAGGGGGTAGTGGGTGGTAAGGTGGCAGGTGATATTTTTCTCTCCTTTAGTTATGCTTCTCTGCCCAAATAAGAAAAAAGAAAAAAAAGAAGAACCCTCAATATATATACTGCTTTCCAAGAACTCATCCATTGTGTAAATCAGTGGTTTTCAAAGTGTGTTTCCTGGATGAGCAACATCAGTATCAACTGGGAACTTGCTAGAAATGTAAATTTGCAGGCCCCTCCCATGACCTATTGAATAGGAAACACTGGGAGTGGGGCCCAGCAATTTCTTTTTGAACAAGCCCTCCGGCTGACTAACACATACACTAATATCTTAGAATTGGTGTCAATCACGGTACATCCCCACTCCACTAACCTGAAGTGCAGCTGATGTTGGTATGAAAGAGGCCGGCCCCCTCCTACACGTGCACGTGCAGGAATTCTGTAACATTACCTCTGAAAAGTTGAACAGTAGGACCACAAAACCCCCAGTTCACAGCAGCAGTCACTTCCACCAGCGAATAGTAGGTCTCCCAAGTTTTCAAAGTGTGAACTTTAGGTGCATAGTCTCCTGGAGAGGTTGTTACTTATAGCAGATTCCTGGGTCATGCCCTTGACCTACAGACTCAGCATTTCCATCACCCCTGGGGATTCCCAGCCAGGAATACCTAAGGCAACACTTCAAGCAACAGTTTTAGGCTTTTTCAGACTTTCTTTTTTTTCCTGTAACCCCCTACATTTCTTTTTGCCTTCTCATCCTTTCCCTCCCTGCTATGATTAATGGGTCTCCGAAACAGATTCATCTTCTTTTCGGCTCTGTGCTTGGAAGAAAACAGGTCAGATGCTCCTGGAGAGGTGCCTTGAGGGTCATCGACATCATCATCATCATCATCGAAGTATTGCTTTTCCATCTTCAGATAACAGGAAAAGGTGATGACTTATCACCTCACATTGATGGGACACGGTGGGAAGTTGGACACACTACTCAATAGTCCCTGCCTATCCATGTTACAAGACTGCTGAGAGTCAGTGACTTAGGGACACAGTGGCTTCCTAAGTCTTCCTAGCAGTCAAACCGTTATTAGTTAAGGCCGGGATTTCCCTGGTAGGGTCTCCAGAGAAATGGAACCAATAGAAATATATATATAATTGGCTCATGTGATTATGGAGTCCAGCTGGACAAGTTCCGAGATCTGCAGGTGAGTCGTCTAGCTGGAGACCCAGGAGAGCTGATGGTGTAGTTCCAGCTTGAGTGAAGGCCTGAGAACCAGGAGAGCCAAGGTGTAGTTTCGGTCCAAAGGTGGGCAGGCTTGAGATCCACAAAGAGCTGATGTTTTAGTTTGAATCCAAAGGCAGGGAAAAACCAAGGTCCCAGCTCAAGTCAGGCAGGAGGTGGTGCTGCTTACCAGCAAGGCTCAGCCTTTTGTTCTGTCCATGCCTTCAGTTGGTTGGATGGGGCCCACCCACATTAGGGAGGGCAGTCTGCTTTAGTAGAACTATTGATTTAAATCTTAAACTCATCTAAGAAACATCCTCAGAGACACACCCAAAATAATTTTCACCAGGTATCTGGCACCTTGTGACCCAGTCAGGTTGACACATAAAATTAACCTTCACAATTCTTTTTTTAAAATATTTTTTTACTTCTAGGCTCTCTTGCCTTCTTATTTTGATAATATTTTAGAGAAGCAGTTGAGAGCTTGGGTGTCTGGGTGGTAGAGAGTCTGGAAAAATGCTCTGAGGTCCTGAGTAGAGAATTGGGCCTTTTCCCACTTCCTCTTTGGTCTCCGAAGGTGCTTTGGGGAACCATTTTGTTTTTTTAAATTTATGTTTTTATTTAAGTATAGTTAGTATACAATCTTATATTGGTTATATTAATTTTAGGTGTACAATATAGTGATTTGACATTTTTAGACCTTACAATGTGATCACCCCACTAATTCTAGTAATCATCTTTCACTATGTGAACTGATCGCAATATTATTGACTATATTCCCCTTTCCCTTTGCACCCATTTCCTTTCCCCCACTGCTTTTGAAGGAATGTCCTGCTCTTCTTTCCTGGGGCAGCTCTTCCAAGCAGAAGAGCTAATTTTGGTTATTCCTGGGAAAGCACAGACAATATAATTACAACTTTTTAATATTAGGTGTTTACAGAGCTCCAGGTGTCTTATATATAAGGAAAGATATTATCTCCATTTTCTGAATGAGAAAACTGAAACCCAGGAAGCATATACTTTGCTTAAATTTCGCTCTTAAGTGAACTATTAAGTGTCATAGCCGGGATGTTAATCGAGGCTGCCTAATCAGAGCCTGAGTTCTTCTCATTCAAATTTGCACTGGGCTTTTCAGTTTACAGAGCATTTTAACACACACCATTGTATTTGCTGAGCATAGCATTCCCCAGCGAAGTCAATATTATAACTGTAATTTCAGGGATGGGAGAATGGAGTTTTCAAAAGGCTACGCAGCTTGTCTGTGTCTCCTGTGTCATACAGCTCGTGATGGGTAAAGCTGAGCCTCAAACCCAAAATCTGTATAATAAAAAGATAATTTTATCTAAGGAATTCATAGGATACAAAAAAACTTAGAAGGGATGAAAGAGAAAAAAATCCCCTGTCTTGGTTTCTCCAGTGTGACTAAAAATGGAAGAATGGACATCGAGGCCCATCTGACTTACTCCTCTGCCTGTGTCTTTGGTAAGCAGGAGCGACCAAGTCCACCCTCTGGGGCACAGTCATACTTTAAAAATATTAAAATTATTGCTGGTAGCTTTTAAGAAACCATCATGCATTTTTGCTTCATATCCTGCAATGCTACGAAGACTGGCCAGATGCCATCTATCTCTGGACAACAAATGTATTTTTTTGTTTTAAAAACCAGCTTATTTTTCTTAGAGAAGTAATATAAGTTTACTGCAGAGAATTTTGAAAATGCCAAACATATAAATGAGAATTTTTTAAAAAAATTATCCAAAAATTTTTATTATACAATGATTATATATTTTCCCCCCTGGGAACTTGGAAAATTCAGAAAATCATAAAGGGGAAAAACAGTATCCATATGCTCATAGATTACCATTTGGGGTTATTTTTTTCCATTTTCACTTTTTTTATGTAATTGGGATCATCCTTTAAATGTAATTTGTGTGTGTGCATGTGTTCTGTTTTTTATTTAACATTTTATCATAGGCATTTGCCCATGTCCTTACATAGTCTTTTTCATGCATTTCAATGGCTGCATATGCAGGCCTTTGTTGACATGATCATTTCCCTGTTATTGGACATTTAGAACCCGAATCTCCTGATTCCAGATCCACTGCTTCTGCCCCACCCCCAATATCTGTCTTTTTTCTTCTTTTAGCCTTTTGCTTACATTGATTCATGCATTATTTGTGATGGTTTTAGGAGTGTTGAAAAAGCCTCGTAGCTTCTTATTTATTAATACATAATGATGTTAGTGTTAAGGAAGCACTCTGTGTCAGGCTCTATTTTAAGACTTTGAACAGATGTTTAATAAATTAAAGCCATCAACCTCTCACAACAGTTGTAGATACTGTTACTATTCTCATTATACAGATGAGATCTCAGACACACAGAGAGGTTAAGATAAGTGTCAGAATATTCATTTGTATCGGGCAAAACATACAGCTTACTGGACACACATAAATAGGCACTTATTTTTTCTCATCTAGTCTGAACATGGGCATCCATGAGCATTGGTTTGGAGGCTCAGATGACATCAATAGTGCTGTCACTGCAGCCCTCTTTGCCCATGCCTCTTGGTTTTAAAGTGGCTGCCACAGCTCTAGCCATCACATCCCAATTCAGGGCAGGAAGCGGGTGAAACAGATGGTGCTGACTGGACACTTTTGCTTCTTTGATCAGGAAAGCAAAGTTTCTTCCCAGAACCCTTCCTCTCCTCAGCAGAATTCCACTCATGAATCATCGTGTTCTACATGACCACTGCCAACTACAGAAGTGACTGGGAAACGTTTCCAACCTCTGGAACAGAAGTTGACTAGAAGAAAGGGATCTGGTAATGACGGGTGGGTCAGCCAACCAACAGTGGCCACCACAAGATGTTTGCCAAGGTCAAGTGTTGGTCATAATTTGCCTGGGCCAGCCTGTTTCACACAGGGGCTAACACCCACCAGCTGGGAATTCCTATTTCTCACATCTCTGGCGGAGCCTAGAAGTGGCCTGGAGCCTGTCAAACCTCCTCTCTCACGGAATGTAACACCATGTAACACATGCTAACACTTTTCATCAATATTAGTGTCACCGCGAAGCACTGTTGAAATAGAAGTGGTTTCATACATTATTTATCTGCAATGTGTCCACTGAGTTATTCTTCTGCTGGAGAGCACTTTCCCTGGCATTTATAAACTGGCAACGAATCTGCAGCTCCCTGGCTCTGTGTCCTCAGGCTGTGGCAGCGGGAGAGGAGGGTCTGGGAGCTGTTTGGGCTGAAACAATTTGCTGTATCTCCTCTCGGCCCTGAGCACATTCATTGCAGGCCTGGTTGCAGGTGAGCGGAACTAGGGAATGAACAGTGGAAATTCTGAAAACAACGCTGTACCCCACGTCATGAAAACCTGTCTTTACCTAAGTAGTAGGGGCCCAAAAAGGATCCGTCATTTATTAGCACCTTTCAACTGTGGTTATTTGCAGAGCAGAAATCTAAAGTTGCAATTCATAGGAGTATTTTGTTTAGGGCTGGGACTGGGGTGAGGTGAGGGAGGTGCCTAGGATGCAAAATGTAAGGAAGCTTTCGCTCTCATGGTCGTGCAGCTCTTGCATGGTCCTGGTGTGTTTTTTAAAAAAATACTATGAAATACAATTTATTTATTTTTATTTTTTTTAGTTTCCAGACATGTATATTTTATTAAAAAAAAACTTTTTTATAGAATTTACTGGGGTGACATTGGTTAATAAAATTATATAGCTTTCAGGTGTACAATCCTATAATACATCATCTATATATTGTATTGTTTTTCAGCACCCAGGTCCTGGCTTTATTTTGGAATATTTAAAAACTGGGATAATTATTCAACAAAAGTTTTTTGATCAGTTCTATATGTTGGGCATTATTCTAGTCACTGGGGTATACGGTGATGAATAAAATAATCATTACTGTCCTCATGGTACTGACATTGCAGTAAAGGGGAGATTTCATATAAAAACTTAGATATCTGGCTTCCGGAAGTAGCAGAAAAACTGAACGCTGGGCTGGCTTTTCTTTATGACAATTTTCGCTTGGGTCTGGGGAGCCTCTGCCTCCCTTTTAGATGTGGCATGAGCTCTGTAGTTCATCATACTCCCCACCACTCCTTATTGTATTATTTGAACCTCAGGAGATCTCTATGGAGTGGATCTGTTATTATTATTATTGCCATTTTTCAGATAAAGCAGCTGAGGCTCAAAGAGGTAAAATGACCGGCCTGAGGTCTTCTAGCTAGAGAAGGAGGAGCGGGATATGAACCCGATACTATGTGACTTCAGAAGTTGAGGTTTAGGTTACTGTGAAGAGCAGTGATTCAGGTGGCAAGAACAGAAATGTCACCAAGTAGAAATATTCAACCCATATAAGATCAAATTTGAGAGGTGTATCAGCAGGAAACAGATGGCACCCTCAAATTAGGATACCTCAAGCTGAGTTTCATAAACTATTTACAAAGGCGTGCGCAGAGTGTAGGGAAACCACAAGGCATAGTGTAGAACCCCAGATTAGTAATAGTGGGGCTTCATTGCCACCCCTAAGCCTTTGGGGGCAGTTGAGGGAGTGGGTTACAGGAATCGAGACAGAACCCAGGAGAGGGTGGCTTTACTTGAGCCGAGACCTCTGGATGCAGCCAGCCCTTGGGGACCACACAGTAAGGGAACTTGGAGCATAAACACCCCAACCTCACCAAGTTCTCTCTACTTCTTCCCATTGATCTCCCACCAGTGCCAAACCCACCTGGAAGTCAGAGGGCCAGGAGCCCATTGATCCATTTCTGCAGGCTCTGGGGGCACCAAGCAGAGTGGAAAAGACTGGAGAGTGCCTCGGGGGGCGGGGGGGCAAATGAAGGCATCTAGCACAAGAGGCAAGTCAAAGCCAAGGGCGTTTTAGGGGACAGGTACTGATGATGGATACGGGAAGAAGCTAAGATAACGGTGAATTCAAGGCCCAGCGCTGATGGGGGTGGGGGGGCCTCTCTCCCTCCCTGGCAGTCATGTTTGGACATCTCATCCACCAGAAAAACCCTTGATTCCGTATCAGAGATTCCTCCTGTTGGTGACACTGGGCTTGAGACCTTTGTTGTGATGAGTTTCCAAGTGGCCAAAAGGTTGAACTATGTAGGGTGACACCTTCCAGGTTTTCAGAGGAGGGGCAGGGCCCCTTAAGCCCTATCTGTAGAAAGTCGTACCTTAAACATCCAAGACAGGTCTGTCTGCTTTTCTAAAAAATTGAAATATTATTGACATATTATATTAGTTTCAGGTTTACAACATAATGATTCAATATTTATGTACACTGTGAAATGATGATCACAGTAAGTCTACCATCTGTCACCATACAAAATTACAAAGAAATTTTTTTCTTATGGGAAGAATTTTAAGATTTACTCTCTTAACAACTTTCGGATATACAAGCAATATTATTAACTATAGTCACCATGCTGTATATTACATCCCTATGACTTATTTATTTTATAACTGGAAGTTTGTGCCTCTTGATCCCCTCACCCATTTTGCCCAGCCCTATACCCCTCCTCCCCTCTCACAGCTGCCAATTTGTTCTCTCTATCTATGAGTTTTATTTTCCTTATTAACTTCTTTTTGTTGTTGTTGTTTTTTTAGATTCCACATATAAGTTAAATCATACGGTATTTGTCTTCCTCTAACTTACTTCACTTAGTAAAGTACCCTCCAGGCCCGTCCATGTTGTCACCGTGGCAGGGTTTCCTTATTTCTTTTTATGGCTGCGTAGTATTCCATTGTATACATGCACTACCTCTTCTTTATTTCTTCATCCACTGATGTTGAAGTTGGTAGGTTGTTTTCATATCTTGGCTACCGTACATAATGCTGCAATGAACATAGGGATGCGGGTATCTTTTCCAGTTAGGGTTCTTGTTGTCTTAGGATAAATGCACAGAAGTGGAATTGTTGGGTCATAAGGTAGCTCTATTCTCAATTTTTTTGAGGAACCTCCATACTGTTTTCCATAGTGGCTGCACCAGTTTACATTCCTACCAACACTGCACAAAGCTTCCCTCTTCTCCACGTCCTCACCAGCACTTGTTGTTTCTTGTCTTTTTGATAATAGCCATCCTAACTGGTGAAGGTGGTATCTCATTGTGGTTTGGATTTATATTTTCTTGATGATTCGTGATGTTGAGCATCTTTTCATATGACTGTTGACCATCTGCATGTCTTCTCTGGAAAAATGTCTATTTAGATTCTCTGCCTATTTTTTAACTGGATTGTGTTTTTGTGTTATTGAGATGTACGAGTTCTTGATATATATTGGGCATTAACCCCTTATCTTTAGTGTGATGTAGTCCCACTTATTTATTTGTGCTTTAGTTGCCCTTGCCAGTAGAGCCATATCCAAGAAATCATTGCTAAGACTGATTTCTAGGTTTTCTTCTAGGAGTTTTATGGTTTTTGTTCTTATATTGAAATCTTTAACCAATTTTGAGTTAATTTTAGCAGGGATGTAGAATGCAGTTCTGACTAATAGGATGTGAGAAGTCTGCCAGGGGTGTTTGTAGAACAGGTTCTTCTTGCTGCTGAAAAGAGTCCCATAGGAAGAAATAGCTGTCTCTTCTTTCACTGGACATTATCCTAGCAGCTTGTGATGCCTCGAGCTGTGACAGCCAGGTAACAAGGTAAAGGAAACCAGGTCTCATGCTGAGGATGGGAGAGAGCAAGGATGCTTTAGGATGTCATAATTCAGCTGACGACTGCATTAAAAAACCCAAATACTCACCTATCTCAGGTCTTCTTATGTGAGACAATGTGTTTCCTGTTGTTGACGCCACAGACACAAGAGGCTCCAATCGCTATGCATCATACACAGATGCATGAAATTCAGGAATTAAAGGGGAGGAATAACTGATGATTTTGACACATTGCTTTCCTAATTTTTTTTGAATTCTAAAAGTAGATATGTAAATGTAAAAATTCAATCAAAGTGGAAATGTTAAAAATATAAACTGGCCCTGGCCTGTGTGGCTCAGTTGGTAATTGGCTGAGCACTGTCCCATGCACCGGGAGGTTGCTGATTCGATTCCTGGTCCGGGCACATACCCAGACTGGGGGCTCGATCTATCCCCAGTAGGGGGCTTGCAGAAGGCAGCTGATTGATATTTCTCTCTCATTGATGTTTCTCTCTCCCTCTCCCTTCCTCTCTCTCTCAAATCAATAAAAACATATTAAAAAACCCCCCAAAACACTGGAAGTCTCTCATCATTCTCTACCTTCTACCTACAAATGTTAATGTAATGTTAGAGAAATAGGATCAGAATAGACATACTTAACAGAAAATCTTGGATGTGTTTGTGTGAATACACGTAGATCTACCCCATTCTTTTAAATAACTGCGTTACATTCCAAAGTGTGGATATATCATACTTTTAGAAACCTAATGTAGGTTGTGCTTTTTAAAAATGTGGCCCATAGGTAAGTATATTCAGGTACCAACCTCTGCCTTCAGTCATTTCCAGCAAGTGTTGCTGTCACTGGGAGAGGCATGCACAGGGAGAAGCCGTGTGGCCCTGTGGGAGGGACACAGGGTTTGGGATCAGGCAGGTGGGGGTCGGGGCTCAGCCCTGTCACATACTAGCTGTGTGATCTTGGAAAGTGATTAAACCTTTATGCCTCCGTTGTCTCATCCCTATAAAGGGGATAGTCAACACTACCTCTTAAAGTCATTGTAGGAGATAGAAGTACTATAGTAAAGCACCCGCCACCCAGAATGGTTGTTCAATGAGTGACAGTGATTGTTCTAGAAAAGGACCCACCTCCATGGACCAGTTTAACTATCGTTGACTGTCCTCACTGTGGACAAATGGACAAATACACATGAGTACTTGATAGTCTACAATGGTTTCTTGAAATTATTGTGCAGTTGTCCCCCAAATGGTACAAAGTAGGTCCATGGAAAATCTAAATTCACCTTTGTGTCAATCCTGTAAAAGGGACGAACATCTAACCTCCATGTTGTGGACAGATAGATGCCTGCAGACAGAATTTGAGCGGTTTACCAAATAGGACGGAAAAGACCTCATTTAATCATAGACGCTCTCCACAGGCTGCAGTGACAGGCTAAGTAAACCAGGTAAAGCTTGTGATGGAAAAATGTAAAATTTAACTCTCTGGTTCCTTTTCTTTCCTTTTTTCGCACAATATGGAGTGGGAGAGGTGCGGTGTCACAGCAGGCATGGAGAGGCTTAGGGCGCCTGCGTGGCTGATGGCATGTGAAGCCATGGCATGCTCCAGCTGTCCCCGCAGGCGCGACACCCCGGCCTCACAAAGAGAAGCTGGGGATTCAGAGCGAGGAAGGCGACGCCCCACTTGGTGCGTCCGCATCGGACCACGCGCCCTGACACGGGCTGAGGATTCCTGTTTGCTCACCCCCGGCAGGTGTCATGAGCTAATCGTGCTCCATGGGGCTGACATGTAGCCCCTGAGTGCTTCTCAGCACAGCCTTGACCGCGGCCAGTGCTTCCGAAGGGAGTTGGGATGTGAGCTGAAACCCACTGGTAGCCAAGGGACTGCAAGCCCTTCCTGTGACCTCTTTCTAACGGGGCTTCCATCATGCGGCCCAACCTTTTACCAGCTACAGCAGATCGGATCTAGACCCGGGGCTACAAGAGTCTTATCCAAACAGGAACCAGCTCTCTGACTCCGATTCTCTCTTTTGGGGACTTGAACTGGAGGCTGGGAGGGGGTTGGGGGAGCGGGGGAGCAATTCAGGCCCAGAAGCTCCAATGTTCATGGACAGAGGCCATGCTGTCGGGGAGGCCAAGAGGGGACACAAGGCATGTAAGAAACAGAAGCAAGAATGAGGGAGCAGAAGCTTGGAGGTGGGGAGCGTCGCCAAGGGGAGAGGGCTTGGGAATTGGTGGTGGCAGCAGAGATAGTGGACCAAGAGGCAGAGAGCACCGAGGATAAATGTCACATGGCTGCTAAGGGACTGGCAAGCTCTCTCGTCCTCTGGGTAGAGGGTCAACTGCATTGTCATCTGTACCCTTCCCAAGAGGCCGAATCAGCGCTGGGTCTAGTCAGGCAGGCCATGAACTTGAGGTTCCTTTTTGCTTAAGTCCACAATAAACACGCCCCATTACTTGAGGTCCTTGAGGTAGCCTGAGGGAATCTTTGTTTCTTGTAACCCAAAATGTCTACTGAAGGTTCCGGGTCTAGTTTTGGGGGCCATACTGGCAACAGGAGCAGGTCCCGAGGACAGAGGCTAGGATGGTAAGGGTGCCTGGGAACTTTCCCACAGAACAAGCTCTCAAAGGAAGGGGGGGGCTGATCTAGAGCAGAGGTTCTCAAAGTATGATCCCCAAGCAGCAGCAGCAACAGCAGCAGCGGTGGCCACTGAAAGATGTAAATTTCTGGGCCCACCAGAGACCTACTGAATCAGAAACTCTGGGGTGGGGCCCAGCCCTCTGTGGTTTAGCACGGTTTCCACATCTGATGCATGTTCACTCTGAGAACCACCAGCCTGGAGAAGAACCATACAGAACCCCAGGACCCTCTCCAGTTAATTGAGGGGCTGTCGGGGGGGAAGTGTGACCTAGAGCTTGGCCAAACAGGGAGACAGATTTCAGGGCAAGAGAATGGAGTCTTTGCAAGCAGTTAAGGATGGTTTGGGCTTGGTGGCTAGTGAGCTGCTTGTCCCAGTTGGTGAATATTATAGAGGGTTGTGAGGTCCACAGGGGAGAAAAGAGGAGACTGAAAGGGGAAGTGTGCATTAGGAGACTCTGTAAATCCGGAACAATGATTGAGGACTGGCATCCGAGGTCCCTTGTTGCCATGGTGACAGCGGGGTTGGGGAAGCAACAAGCTAATTCTGTGTCTAGGAGCCTCAAGTGAGGCTGTTAGAGGCAGATTCACCATTCTCGCCTCTGCCAGGAAACAAATCCCAACCTCTAGGACCAGGATCCCACTTTGGGATTTGCTTATGTCCCTATTTCTACATTTTAGCCCCTCATGAAATTGTCCTAAGCAAAGGCAGAGACTCCAATATTGGGCAAACAGGCGGAGGCAATCCGATCACTCACCCGAGCCTCTTGCGACAGGAAGCTGCATCTGGAATAACGAAGACTAATGTCAAACTGACACAGTGTGTTTAGTGGGCAAAAGTATTGGCTGTAGACTCAGAAGGCCAGCAGGTATGTAATTGCATGAGCTTGAAGAAGTTAATTCTCTCTGCCTTATTTATTTATTTATCTCTGAAAACGTGGCTTACACTAGTTGCTATCTGATGGGATTGTTTGAGGAGGTAATAGTACTGTGCCCAGTCCCTATATTTAACTATTATCACTGTTATTATTGTTGTGTCTCATCAAACTCCTGAAGTGCCTGTGAGGAAGGTAGGATGGGCTTTATCAATCCCATTTTACAGCTCCAGGAACTGAGGCCAGGGATGGTAGGGCCCTGGCCAGCATCACACTGCTTCAGTATCATTGTCCGAATAGAACTGGGACTTTGTCTTCCGGCTTCATGTGGCCAGGACAGAGGACAGATTCAGTGTGTGTGCTCTGGAAAGAGGCACAGAATTAATTTTTTGAAAAGGCAGAAGATGCATGTGAGAAAAAGTCTGCAAAAACAGGCTTGTGGTGAAGAGCAAGTCCCCTTCCTATCTCCCTAAGCTTTGCTCCTGGCATCTTTCTGCAAATGGGTTCTGGGCCTCTTTCAGGAGCTGTTCCTTGTGTGTATAAGCCTGGGGTGTACAGATGCCCAGGGCACAGTTTCTAAGGCCCCATGCTGCTCCTGCCCCTGTCCCAGGCTCGTGTGTGCACGTGCAGGGCAGGGCAGGGCTGACTTTATGAGGACTGATGCTGGTGCTTTGGGATTTAAGCTTGACCTTGGAAAGAGAGGCCAGTGGGTCTTGGGTGGTGCCAGTGATCAGCGAAGGCCAGTGCTGGGTGGCAGCCTTTCGTCTCCTTCAGGGCTGGGACCTTGGAGTTCTTGACTCTGTAGAGGAAGGCGTGGGACGGTGGTGTGGTTGGCAGGAGTGCTGGCCCACTTCCCCCTCGTGATGAGTCCGCCTTTTATCTCTTTCTTAAAGTATCGCCATTCTCCCTGCTCATCCTGATCTGCCTGGGGAGTGCTGAGGGGGACCCTAGGCCCCACGCTGCTAGATGGTCAGGCCTGGGACACAGGCCAGGGCTGGGGGCTCGGGTCAGGGAGGTGCAGGCCACAGGGAGGTGCAGGCCGTCTCTTTGGATCTTGGGGCCTCTGCTCACCCAGCTTCTGAGGGGAGTGTCAGACTCATTCCGCTTTAAAAATCCTGCCACTCTCCCAGCTTAAAGGAACAACCGATGTGTTTATTGTTATTATTACCATTATTTTTAACTTTCAGAAGGCATTCTTTGACAAATACTGAATGGCCTTGATTGCCTGCCATTTTGCTCAGGAGACAAGGGGTGGCCCCCCCCCCCCAAGAATGCAAGCCCTTTCTGGGGTGTGCAGAGGTTAGCAGGGAAAGGATGGTGAGAGGAGACGTCTGGACAGAGGGACAGGCGGACAGACGGATCCAGTTCCCACAGGCATTTAGGCGTCACGGCAGGTTCCTGGGCTTCCCAGTTGCTGGTTCCCTCCAGCCTTGGTCTCTGGTTCCCCTTTCCTAGGTCTGGGGTCTGGGAGGGTTTGGATGGAGGCTGTGGAGACACTTCTCTGAGCCTCCTCAGCAGGGACCTGCCTCTCTGATGCCCGGAACTGTTTAAAGACATTGCTGTCAGTCAGCTCCTGGCTGGCCTGTCCTGGGTTATGCTCAGTCACGGGGAACGCACCACTTCATGAATCTCTCGATCTCATTCGCAGATGGTTCTAGAAAGAAGAGCAGAACTGGAGTTTGTAGCCAAGGCTGTTTGGATTGACAGCTATTGTACTCTTACCCTCAAATTCCTCTCACTTAAAAATCCTATGGGCTTGCCCTGGCTGGGGCCTCAGTGGTTAGAGCGTTTCGGGTTCCATCCCTGGTCCGGGCACACACAAGAATCAACCAATGAATGTATAAATAAGTGGAACAAAAAAATCTCTCTCTCTCCTCAAATCAATAAAAAAACAAAAACCAAAACCCATGGACTCTTGCCCTCAGGGGCTCTAGGTCTTGGAACATTTCTCTTAGGGCCAGGTTTCAGTGGCCCATCTAAAACTTGGGTGGCCTGCCCGGGCGTGGCTCAGCGGTTGAGCATCCACCTAGGATCCAGGAGATCTTGGTTCGATTCCCGGTCAGGGCACATGCCTGGGTTGCGAACTCGATCCCCAGTCAGGAGACGTGCAGGAGGCAGCCGATCAATGACGACTCTCTCATCATTGATGCTTCTATCTCTCTCTCTCTCCCTCTCCCTTCCTCTCTCTGAAGTCAATAAAGATATATATATGTATATATACGCATACATATACATATATATACACACACACACACACACACACACACACACACAAACTTGGGTGGGCTGAGCGCATTGTTCGTGGGAAAGGGTGTAAGTGTAGGAAAACTCCACCTGTCACAAGAGAAAATCAGGTTGGGGATGGACAAAGGGACTTCTAAGGTCCTGTCCTTATGCATCTGGGCTCCACATTCTCTTGCTCTATGAAGAAACCAGAGCCTGTGATTTTGGGGCCTTGTCCTCAGAGCAGGGAGAACACGCTGGAGAAGTTGCGGTGTCCTGGGATGAGCCCAGCAGCTTTCTTTTCTCACTTGGCCCCCCCCTGTTTCCTGCCTAGGGCGGGTACAGCCAGCAGCCAGAGCTCCTGAGCCATGTTATTTAAAATTCAGCCATCACCATGGCAACGTGCATCCTGCTCCATTTCAACCAAAGATACAAAGCAGCAGCAAAAGGGAAAGTTTAATAAGATTTTTTTTTTTTTAAATGAATTGTACTGACAGTGTCCGTCTTTTTGGGAAATAAAAATGTTCCATTTTAGTGGCATTATTGAAATACCATTAATTTTATGCCCAAGGCTTCCGGAGGGTCAGGGTTCCCTGCTGGCTTTCTAGGGCTACTAATGTCACTGCTTCCTTCCCTTCAGGATGGGCGAGGGGTCTCACTGGCATTTAGGCTTTTTGAAAGGGTTTGGGGTTGGGCTAACTCTAGAGCATGTCCATGGCTTTCTTCTCCCTTCCATTTCCCTGGCATCGAATCCGAGTCACATCAGCACATTCGAAGCTGGAAGAGGCCTTCAAGATCAGTTACCCTGCAGTGGTGTGTGTGTGTGTGTGTGTGTGTGTGTTTGTGTGTCTAGCAACTATTCCCCCACATTCTGAGAGCACTTCCTTGGTCACCTCTGGGGTGCTTGGCCTCTAGCCATGTCACACATGTGATTCAGGTAGAGCCCAGAACTTCCCCTGACCACAGTGACTGGCTCATGGGTGAGCATGTGGCCCTGAAGGCACCAGTGGGGCAGTCTTGGTGCTTTTGTCTGACCCTGCTGTGAGAAAGGCCCTCACTTTTCATGCTGTGGGGATGAAAGCCTGGAACTGCCGGAGACCCCCACCAACAAGAACATGCCCATAAGGGAACTAACAGGGTGAAAAGCAGAGCTGAAGGGTAGAGAAGTGAAACCAGGCTCAGGTGATGTGACTTGACCTTCTGGATTGAGTCAACCCTGAATCCATGGCTTTTCAGTTTCATGAGCAAATATGCGTCCCCTTTTTTACTTAAGGCAGTTTAAGTTGGGTTTTCTGGCACCTTGGGTGGCTTTGACATTACATACTCCAAGATCTGATTTTACAAATGGGACAATGGAGAGCCAGTGCTGGGAGGTTCCACCCAAGGTGACAGAGAGAGGCAGCCTGGAGGCCAGGTCTCCTGATGTCCTCGCAGACTCCAACCTGCTGGTCCTCCAGTTTTCAGGAAGATTTTCCAAACATGCAGGAATGAGAGCTGAGCCTATGGAGGCTGACTGTCAAAAAGTGTAATTATGGAAAAGACACCCAACCAACCACCTACCCCGAGGGCCATGGTGAGCATTTGGGGTGCTGTTCAAGGGCAGCCTTCGCCCTGAGAAGATGTTTGACATGACCAAAAAAGCACTGACCACACAGTGGGTGCTGCACGGCCCTGAAGCAGTTCCCTGAGAGGCAGTTCACCTGCTTTATGTGTTGAGATGAGATCTGTTTTTAATTCTCTAAACAGATGTGATTCAGTCATTCAGCCAACACTTGTGATTTTAGTAATTCCATTTAAAAGTATTAATTGAGGGCTTCCTATGTGCTAGTAACTTTTAGGGACACAGACTCAATAGTCAACAAGGTAGCCTCAGTGCCTGCCCTCTAGGAGCTTACAGTTTAGTGTGGCCATGAAAATAATCAGAGAAATATAGAATCAGGGACTGTGAAAGTCTCATGAAGGAAAGCACAGGGTGCCGTGAGAGCATATGATGAGGGCCGGTCTTGGCTGCTGAGACAGGGGAGCTCACGCTGAGCTGGGCAGGGGATCAGGAGGTAGCTAAGAAAGGGTGGGGACCAGTGTTTTGAACACTGGGCAGAGCCTGTGCAAAGTCGGGGAGGCAGGTCTTTGCATTCATCGATGCCAGTGTTTGTTGGACAACATGCGCCAATATCCCCTGTTTTGCAATTTTAGGTGGTTCTGTTCTGGTCCCCATCAGATTCTCAGAGCCCACTCGTCTCACGTATCCCTGAGGCAGCCATGTGATTTATTTTTAACCCAGGATCCTTGATGCTCTAGCCGCACTTCTCCACGGGTCCAACTCTGCTGCAGGCTAACGTCTACTTAGTTGCGTTTTTTGTGTGTAAGGTTAAAGAATTTCCCAGCATCCCAGGCCGGCTTTACACAGGAGGATGAGGGTCGCCCCTGTCCCTCTTCGAGTCTCTTCCTATTTCGCTTTTGTCTGTAGACAAATGACTGCAGTAGAGTATTTTTGCCACTAGGGGGCAGGAGCGCCAAGGCAAAGACTGAAGCCCTCAGGTAAGAGGCCCACAGTCCGCAGGGTTTGCGGGGTGTAGGCCACGGTCAGGTTCCCAAGCCCAAGCACGGCTCAAATCGGACACACAAGTGTCCTTACAATGATGATCCCATTCTGCACACTGCTGATGGCTACCGATGCTCGTGCCAGACGAGAAATTTTAAAAAGGGGGCTTTTGTGGGGGAGAGGTTCCTATTGCCTGTTAAACAAAGGAATGGGGTCTTGGATTAGAATTTAACCTTTCAGAGTCCTTTTGAACATGCAAAGGAGCCAGAGGGCCCCAGTCCTGGTCCCCAGTGTGCTGCTGTGCAACCTTGCTTAAGAGACATAACCTCTCTGGGCCTAATTGCTCCGATATGAAAGGACGGGACGATGTGAAAAGTCCCTTCTGATTCAAAGAATCCATGTGGTGAAGACAGTTGAACCTGGAGGACTGTCCCCCTTAGATGCCTGCTAGTGTGATTTCTAATTTGGGGGGCTCTTTCATACGAGGGAGTTTTGTTTTCTTGACTCATACCTCCTTTCATTTTAGCAGGTGAATATTTTTAACACAAAGGAGTGAAGAGCTACAGGTGGTTTGGCAAGTGGTGAGAGAAATACTCTTGGCTCTTTCAGATCACACCATGCCAGTCAGAATCCTCTTTGCCTTTGATGGGATAAGACGTTTGGATCTGATATGGGAGACTGACTGGGTAGATATTTGCAAGAAGCAAGTCTCTCCCTGAAACTGGAGTTAAACCCTTCGCTACCCTGGAACCCAGAGCTTTATTGACCTAGCTCGCAAGGCTGCCAGCTGGAGAAGGGCATGGGCGCGAGACTGCTCTGGGTTTGAGGTATGACCTTTAAGGCTCTTTCCTGCCTTGTCATTCTAGAATTAGGAGATTTATGCCTAGATAAGAAGGTCTCTAGGAGGCTGGCTCCTACTGCAGTCTCGTTCTAAGAGGAGCCCGCGTGGGACTGGGCCCCTAAGGCCCGGTGTTCCCCTCTGCACGCCGCCTGCTGGCTCAGGCTGGGGGAAGCCAGTGCAATGAGCTTCCTCTCCAAGTTCTCTGTCGTGAAACATCACAGACACAAAAACAAAATAAAAACCCAAACAAGCAACCACAAAAACCCTGTATAAAAACCTCTTTTGCTCCAGCGGGGTGGCTCAGTTGGTTGGAGCACCATCCCATCCACCTGGTCAGGGCACATACCTAGGTTGTGGTTTCCATCCCAGGTTGGGCTACAAACAGGAGGCAACCTACCGATGTTTTTTCCCCCCCTTTCTCTCCTTTCCTCTCTTTCTATAAAATCAACCTTTTGGCATATGGGACTATGCTCCAACCAACCGAGCCACCCAGCCAAGGCCCAGCATCACAATTTTTAAGGATTGCAGAATATTCCATTATGACTATGCCATGGTTTTAACCAGCAGGTCCCCACCCACCTAACCCATCACACATCCCATGGGTCGCCTGTCTTTATCTTGTCACAGGCAGAATGACAGCACCTCAGGAATCACCTTCTCTGGCCCTGTTATGTTACAGGCAGGGAAACGGCTTCTAGTTGAGAGCAGACAGGACTAGGGTCCAGGATTTCTGAATTTCCGAGCTGCCAGGCTTACCCAGGGCTGCTGTGAAGAGCAGAGGAAGGGACCACACACTCCTGTGCTTGGCAAATTATAGCTTATTAAGAAAAATATCCCTCTTACGCATTTTTATATTTTCCTCCATGTTTTTAAAAGTTAAGCATCCATCTGATGGCTAACGGAACAGATTTGGCTTGACTTTGCTTCCTGTGCCCCGAAGTGGCATTTTAAAGCCCCCTTGACCCTCTCCCAGGTCTGTCTCACCTCTGCGTCCCCCAGGATTGAATTCCCCAAGGACGATCGTCACACAGAGCCTGCAACCCAGTCACAGGATGGCTAAATATAAACTGTGCAGACTGCAAATAAGCCTCCGAGATCATCTGCCCCTTTGTTTGGCTGATTAGCCTCCCAAATCAGACTGGCGAGGAGGCACGCGCATCATCGGTGCCGGGCAGGCCCCGGTGGGTGTTTGTGTCCGACAGGACAAACCAAACCAAGACCGCTCTGCTGGGAGCCAAGTCGTCTCCCTCCTCCAGTGGAGCAGGGCCTGTTTCTCAGATGAAGCCAACAATCCCCAGGCTTTGATTTCCAGAGCAAATCGCTGCGAATCACATCACTGAGGGAGACAGATGCAGCAGCGTGGCTGAGGGCTGTGTCAGCCAGTCGGCCCGCGAGGAGCCAGGGATGGGGGACACGGTGTGGCACGGAGCGTGTCTCCTCTCTGTCTCCTCTGCTGTTTTACCTGCCTCAGGGAAGGATGGGGAATGGGGGTGAAAGAGGAGGGCAGGGGTCCAGGGTTCCGGGCTGTGCAGCCATCCTGGAGCACAACATGTGGAGACAGATAGTGACCCCCAGAGGCTCACGTTTTTAGGTGGAGGCTTCTCCTGGGTCAGTGATGTTTGACATGGACTCAGGTGTCCTGGGCGCCAGTAGGCATCCTGCATGTTAGCCGCCTGCGATCTAGGGGAAACCCATCTCAGAGTTGGGATTTCTTAGTACGTAGGGTTAAGCGGGGCCTGCAGAAAATTACAGCTTAGCGAAAGCCCCAAACTGTCATATGGAAACAGCCAGAGTGGTCAGGAGTCTAAGGACAGTTGGTTTCCCCAGAGATCGGAGGTCCATTTTGAACGCTGGATGGTAAGAGGGGCAAGGAACCGGCAAGAACCTGTGTCTGGAAGGGACCTAGAATTAGATCTATCATGAAAGGGCACCAACCACCTCCATTGCTAATCTAATGAATATTCATCTGTCTTTATCTTAAGTTAACCCTTATCAGATAATTTCTTCCATCTTGAATTGTGCTCTTCCCTTGGCTAAAACACTATTCTGCTTCTTCTTCTGTTTTTGGTCTCTCCTTGGCTCCTCTTGAGGTTCACCTCCTCTGCCACTCAGTGTTGCACTTCCTCAAGACTCGTCCCAACCTCATTTCCTTTCCTGTCTCCAATTTTCTCCCCACGTGGTCTTATCCTGGACAATATTCCCACCTTCATGGACACACTTAACATTTTATATCCCCTCAGCTCTGATGGCCTATTTGACATTTCCACTTGGATGTCTCGAAACGCTTGTTACCTGTAGTAAAATGAGTATAGAAATGGGAAGTAAGCATTTAGAAAATTTTAAAGCAATTGGATGTTGCTGCCTCATGCAAGTGTATAATTTCTATATTTTATATAGTATTGATCAGGGATGGATTAAAAATAAAAATAAAACCTGGCCCTTTACCAGAGATGGTTTGAGAAGCATTGACCTGGAGGACTGTATTTGAACCCATTAGTTCCCATTGAAGAATTTGAAATGCCCTGTGCTTGGGGAGCTTATGAATGCAGCCAAAGTCCTCATTAGCTGAGTATAGGTGTTTGCCAGCTTTCCTCCTTTTGCTTGGCAGAAGAATTAAGATAATAACTGCTCAGAGATTGCCAGAAATGCCTTCCTGGCCTTCCCTACCCATTTTTACTTCCCATTTATTCCATAAAGGCTTCGCTAACATTGATTTCTTCCAGCGGAGAGGCAGTGAGGCCAGCAAATATGTTATCCCATTGAAGGTACTGGAGGGAGATCAGAGAGGTGGCTGTCCAACATCAGCTGTTGAACTGGCTTGAGCAGCCAGTGGGGCCATGAACGCATTCATTTATTGACCCATCCATGCACTCCCACGCATGCATTCTTATTCTATAATCTAACCACTCTTGGTGGAACACCAACCGTGAGTTACGGTGCCAGGAACTGGGGATCTAATGGTGACCAAAACAGACAAGTTCTTTACTTTCATGAAACTGACAGTCTAGAAGGGGAGACAGACATCAAATCAATGATGTGTGTAAGTCGTGATGAAAACCCTGGTAGGCGCTCTGGTAGGGAAACATCGATTGCACTGAGAACGTTGAGCAGTTGTGTTATCTTAGGGCATCTTGCAAGGCCCCCGAGGAAGTAAGGTGTCTGCCCATGTGGCTGGACCATGACAGGTGACTAGAGAGCAAAGGAGGTGACTTGAGATGATTCTGGAGAGGTGGGCAAGGGAAAGATGGTGCAGGGTGTTATAGGCCACAACAGGAGTTTGCTCTTGATCCCAAGAGCAGTAGGGAGTCTGATGGAGTTAAAATATGGTTAGGATGTGGTCTCTGCTCTTAAGAGCCCATCAGCCTGGTGGGGGAGAAAGATACCTAAGCAACTAGATTTAACGTACCATGATCTGGGTTACACAGAAGAATACACACAGATGGGAAATGATGGGGTTTGGAGACTGGAATGATTTAGCAGATGAAATTTGACCCTGTCACTCTCCTGCTGAAACTTTTCTAGTTGCCTGCTGTTCTTAGGATACAGACAAAATCTTTTCATATGCCCCACATGACTCAGTAGCTCCCTCCCTCCTCAGACCCTTCTGAAGTTCTCTCTTTCGTGCTTTCTCCATTCCTGGCATCCTTACCCATATTTCTTTAGGTCCCCAGATACCATACACTTTCTTTCTTTTGTGTGGCCTTTTGGTTGGGACGCTCTCCCTATGCCCCCACCCCACCCTTGTCTGCCTTACTAATTCTTGAATTTTTTAGGTCTCGGCTTAAATATCCCTGGTTCCCTAGACAACCCTGTATTTCTCCCTCCTAGTGCTTAGGGCAAGTGGAATTCTTTACTACTAGGATTTATTTTTATTTTTAAAATGTTTTTATTGAATTCAGAGAGAGGAAGGGAGAGGGAGAGAGAGATAGAAACATCAGTGATAAGAAAGAATCATCTATCTCCCTGATGCAGCAAGCACTCAATACACAATGAATGAATGTATGCATGAATGATTGAATAAACGAGTGAATGAATGAAGGAGAAGACAGCTGGCCTGGTCTGTGAGGATAGCAGCTCTGGTGTGACACAGTGGACATGGGGTGTAGAGTTGAGGAGGAGTGGGTATGACCCGTCCCAGAACATAGCCATTTCCTCTCTGTTGGCTTTTTCTTTCTCCCAAGCAGGTGTGAAGTATGAAATGAGTCACAACATGATGGGACTTTCTGAATGGCCACTTTCAAGGGATTATCAATGCCTATCCTTAGCTCTTTAGGAAGAGTAAGCATCCCAAGTGGATCAACTCTGCTTAGTCTCTCTCTGAATTATAAGAAAACCCTTCAACCTTAAATTTGCTCTGGGCTAAAGAACTTCTTTTGGGGTAAGTCGCTCTGCAGAGTGACAGGCATGTTGGAGGGCTGGTGGTTGGGGCAGTGGTCAGGCACAGCTGAGCCCTCCCTCTGCATTCCCGTCTCTCCTGGATGGATGAGCCCTGCCTGGCCTTAAGGTTCTGGTTTAAGAACCAGGAAGCTCAACATCTATCAACTTTCCTGTAGGAGTCATCTCTTACTGTGTAACAGCTTATCCCCAAAATTTGTGGCTTAAGATAATGGTTATCATGTAATATCTCATGGTTTCAGTGGGCCAGGAATTCAGAGCACGGGGGCACGGCTGTGTCTCTTCCCTCAAGTGTGGGGCCTCAGCGGGGGTGAGTCGAAGGCTGGGTGCTGGAATCACCTAAAGACTCACTCACTCACGAGTCGGGTGGTTGATGCTGTTGTTGGATGGAGGCCCAGCTGGGTCTGTTGGCCAGAACACCCAAGTGTGGCTTCTCATGTACTTGGGCTTCCTCCCAACATGGTGGCTGGATTCCAAGGCCAAGCGTCTCGAAAAAGAGAGCCAGGTGGAAGCTGAAGCCCTTTTAGAACCTAGTTCTGGAAGCCACCCAATGTCACTTCTGCCACATTTTATTTGTTAGAAGAGAATCGCTAAATCCTTCCCATGTTCAAGGGAAAGGACATTATACTCCACATTTTTACAGTCATATTTTATTACAGTCGTATTTAAAACCACCACATCCCTTAAACAAAAGCCCAGAGAGGACCCTGGAATATTGATATAAGATCATGTGTCAAAGAATGGCCTTACAGAAAAATTTTATTTCTGAGATTTTGTGGTATTCTACCTTAGACAGTGTTTTGGCCCAGCCCCCATCTCCCATTAGAGAGATGCACTGGCTTCTGAGAAGCTTCTCTACTCTTGTTAAATAAACAAAGGGCAATCTGATTTCATTGTGTGTGGTGGGATGCCATCCACAGTCCACCCTAAGCACTGCAGACCCTCTAGTCACTGTCCTGGGACACTGGGCAGCTTCTCAAAGTTCAGTGATAATTTGTGATATTTTAGAGCCACCCAAAGAGAAAGTAAATCAATAAGCCATGCTAATCATGAAGAGTTATAGTTAAGGGAAGGTTCTTTGACTGAACTAGTTTAAATGTTAATTTTATTACTCAAGAGGGCACTTTGGAACTCCCTGTCATTATCAAACAATTAAACTGTAGTTCCTTATTAATTTTTACTGCCTTCCTAGGGTAATTAGTGCCACATAATGTGAATTGCATCCCATTAATGAATAGATTTTTGAATGTGAGTGGGCAGAGCCTTTTATTTGGCTCTCCAACAAGGCCCATGAAAGGAAGGGTGGGCCCTTCCCAGAACAGAGCCCACCTCCCGCCAAGTCTCGGGCTAACCCTGGTGATGCCCAACATAAAACACGTGGTCATCAAGCTTTCAGGAAGGAATGATGGTCCTGGCACACTCCTTGAACCCAGAAAATGGACAGTCCTTTTGGAACAAAGATTTGGAAACCAAAACCAGGATTTTGAGATTCCTGAAGTCCCAAAGGCTACTATCCCTTGAGGATTCATCTTTTTGGTTTGTCAAAAGCACCATGTATGAAGCACTTTACTAGGCAATGTGATTACATTATTTAATTCTTAAATGTTCTTCACAAGATGGCCATTATTATTCCCATTTTATAGCTAAGGAAAAACTCATCTCAGGCTTAAAGATGGAGACTACACAGTAAGTGACACATGTTGGCCCTAAGCCCGGGTCTGGCCAAGTCTAGAGCCTGAATTCTCAACCTCTGAATCCTCAGTCCAGTCGCTCTAATTTATTTGAACGATTTGTTTGTTTGCTGATTCTTTAACTATCAAAATAGAATGCCAGTGCTGAGAAAACCTTAGAGATGTTATGTGATCCGTTCATCTTATGAGCGAGAAACTGAGGACCACCGGAGGAGGAACCATCTGAAGCAGGCAGTCTTCTCACCGGTGGTGTCACCTGCTCTGATAGCTAGGTAGGCCACACTCCTCTCTGTGGGCAAACCAGAGCCAGCTCTGTCTTGTCCATTTGCAACCCAAATGTCACCAGCCTAGAGATACAAATCATGCTGGCACAAGCCCCCACCTGCTTGGCTGACAGCGTTCTCCCCATCTAAGTCCTCCCTGGCGATTTCTTGGGTCCCCGAGGCTTGATTCAGTGCTCCCAAAGGCCGTCTCTTCCCTGCACCATCTGCACAGCCACCTGCCTCCTCTTTTCTGCTCCCACCTGATAGACTCCACTGCCTGGGGAGCCGCCTGCTGAAGCCCCCCAGTGCCCATCATCAGGGCACTGTTGGCTTTCCATGCCAGGAGGTCTCTCTGGATGCCCCCAAAACTCCCCTTTCCTCATGGGCAGAGCTTTGCTGGGTTATGTGGTGGCCCAACCTCATGCCCTATTGTCACTGAGCTCTTGTGAGCAGAGCCATGAGCACCTGGCTGTCACCCCTTATCCAGAATATCACTGGGATACTCACGAGTTGTGGTACCATCAGTTTCTGGCCTCACTCCCCCACCCATAGGAGCTGAAACCCAGTCCAAGAACAGATGGGAAGCAGAGGCCGCCCATTCCCCCCGCCCTCCTCTGCCCTCCTCTTCGACCTTGCGCCGCAATCCCGGCCCCTCCCTTCACCCTGGGCTACAGACCAAAGGTGCTCATTGCTTCGCTGAGTATGTGCTTCCACCGAGCACTTGCTGTGTGCCCGGCCTCCCCCTACCTGCTGAGTATACAGCTGACTGACACTGTTATTTGCCACACCCTCTTTTCTTCCATTCTCACAGAACCTCAGTTTTTTAGGGGAGGGGACAAGAATTTGTCTGACTCCAGCGATGACTCAGTGATTGTTCTAAACGGACCCAGAGCCTATCCATCTAGCTACCCCTTCTGGCCCCGTCTGCGGGCACGTGGCCCTAGGCTGGAGAAGGTGCAGGGTGAAAGCTGGCTGCTTCTGGGGAAGGATCTGCTCTCCTGATAAGAAGGGCAGACGTGAAATGGTACCTGGTGGTGCCCCCCCCCCCCCCCCCCGTTTCCTGTTTTCCTGCCCAGAGTGGGGAGCTGATGGCTGGGGCTTGAGAGCCAGGAGCAGTAAGGCTGGGCGGGAGGAGCCAACAGGGGGATGGCAGACCAGAAAAATAGGGGAGCCCGGGTCCTGATGACTTGGTTGAGCTGTGAGACCAACCTGAGGCTGCCTTCCTCTCGGCTTCTCATTAGAAAACAATCAGTGCACAATGGTTTAAAACTCTCTTAACCTCTTTATCACTCCTAACATATACTCGAGTGGTAAGTGACAGGACACTGTCCCCACCCCACGCAGCTTACACACAGTCGACGCTGACAGAGATGCTGGGAAGGAGCAGGCTGGAGGTGTCGACTCGGGCAGTGCCTGGGCGCCAGCTCCATCTCTTGCTTATCCGGCAAGAACATCACTGCTTGCCTGCTGTGTGTTTGCTCAGTATAATTAAAGTCCCTCTCTATTTGCTTTCACTTCTAACTTCTAATTTCTCAGAGTAAATATGAGCCAGGAGGAGCCGATCAAGGAAGCAGCTGCTCCTAGGAGCCTGGCTGTCTGCGGGCGATGGTGGGCTGCGAGCTCATTTAGAGAACACTCTGGATCGATGGTGATTTCAGCTTCACCAGAGGCCAAGCGTTTGAAGCCAGTGGCTCTTGGAGGAGTGGTGGTTGCATCCGGATTGCTCGGGCGGAGGGGAGATGTGCTTTCCTTCTCTCCTCTGCACAGGGAGACGGGGTGTCGTGTTTTGGTTGGAGGGGTGCTGGGTCAGCCAGCCCTGGGAACGGCTGATCGCCAGCTCGGGCTTCTCCCCTCTCAGGTGGCACGTCCTGCCAAGGGAGAGGCCGTGGAGGGTGGCGGTGAGGAGCTCCAGGTCCGAGACTCCAGACTGGGCCGCTTTACATGCTGCGTGATCTTGGGCAAGTGACTCGGCCTGGCTGAGCCCCGATTTCTTTATCAGGGCGTCACAGCAGACGCGGCTTCCGTCGGCCCTCAGCAGGCCCTTCGCCAGTCTTCTGGGAAGCATGGTCACCAGGGCCGGGAACGTGAGGAGGTGAACTTGTGGAATGCATGGACGGGAAAACATCCCAGACAGCTGGGGTGGAACGTGAGGAAAGGCGCAGCGGTTAAAAACCAAACCACCACAGTAAAAAACAGAAGCAAAATGAAAACAAAACAAAACCCATAATGTGTCGGGTGGGGGCACCTGGCGGTGTCCCCAGAGGTGTGGGGAAGAGCTGTTTCTTCCTAATTCTTTTTATTTTATTTTAAAGATTTTCAAAACTGATTTTTAGAGCGAGAAGAAGGGAGAGAGAGAAACATAGATGGGCTGCCTCCTGCACACCCCCAACTGGGGATTGAGCCCCGATGGGGAATCCAACAGCAACCTTTTGGTGCACAGGACGACGCCCAGCCAACTGGGCCACAGCAGCCAGGGCCGTGCCCTCCTAACTCTTTGTCTGTTGTACTGCCAGGACCCTCTCCTGTGAGAAGCATCCCTGTTAGAAAAAAACGAAAGCCGGGCAGCGACAAATGTATATTTTCAATGATATTCAAAGTGTCTGCATTTTTTAATGGGAGAAATAAGCACCTTTATGCTGCTGTGGATGTGTATCTTATTAAAAATTTTGGGACAATTTGTCAATATGAGTGAAGAGCCCCCAAAGTGTTCATATCCTTTGACTTGGTAATTCCATTTCAGAAATTGATTCTAAGGAAATAAAAATATGGGTTTGAGAAAATTTAGTCAGCATCCTTGTTATACAGCGTTGTAAAACCAGAGAGCAGCTGTCCAATAATTTCTCAGATTCTGGTGATCTGTACAGTAGACTATCACGCTGCCATTTAAAAAACGCAGAACAATATTGAAAACCTAAGAGGGGGTTCGAGATGGATGCAGAGGTGAAGCGTGAAGACTGTGGGTTTATTCTCTTGGAGGTGAAAACTGCTTCTGAAACTTCCTAGCTGTGTGACACTGGACACATTATGTGAGTTCTGTGCACTTAGGATTTTTCATCAGAAAATAGGGGTTATAGATAGTAATTATCTTACGGGGTTGTTCTAAGTAAGACAATGCTTGCAAAGCACATGGTAAGTGCCTTACCTATGGTTAAGTGAAAACCATGAGGACATGTTACCAAAAAAACCAAGGAGCCCAGCTGGGTGTGGCTCAGTGGTTGAGCGTCGACCTAGGATCCAGGAGATAGAAGTTCGATTCCCGGTCAGGGCACATGCCCGGGTTGCAGGCTTGATCCCCAGTCAGGGGTGTGCAGGAGGCAGCCGATCAATGACTCTCTCATCATTGATGTTTCTTTCTCTCTCTCCCTCTCCTTTCCTCTCTCTGAAATCAATAAAGATATATTTTAAAAAAATAAATAAAAATAAAAAAATAAGGAAGGAAAGAGAAGAAAAATGTACCCATGCAAGGAAACAAGATAGGATAGAATTTATTTATTTCTTCAACCCCTATTTATTGAGGATCTCCTGTGTGCCAGATTCTGGAATACAGCTCAGTGAGGACGTCCTCATAAGGATCACCAGGGGTGATTTTAGAAAATGTAGATGGGACCCATCCATCCCCAGGCACCTGGGTTCTGCAGATGTGGCCCAGATGTGGCCGGGCCCAGCATCTTCACCAGGAGATTCTTTTGTGAGCCTTGGGAGACTGCAATGACTGGAGAGGGAGGAAGACTCGCTCTATTTGTTTATTTTTCCTGGTATTTTGTTAAGTTTCTACACTCAGTAAGGATATGCTTTTTACCATTAGAAGAAAGTAAACATTTTATATGGGTAACTCTTCAGCAGCGATGCCCCTCCAGCCTGCCTCCCCCCACTCAGTGCCATCCCCATTTCTTCCTCAGCAACAGAAACGTCGCCTGGGCTCCAGATTAGGAGATGCCTCTGGGAAGGGCCGGTGGGGCCGTGATTCTCAGCTGCAGTGTCACAGAGGGAAGGTGGACGATTTATTTCTTGCCCAAATCATCTGCTTTTGTTTGCAGGTGCTCGAGAGCAGCCTCTGCGGTGCAAAGGCGCCTCTCGCGGAGCCCTTCATTCGCTTGCTTTTTCCTGCATATTGTCCTGACCTTGAGCTTTACCCAGTGGCTCTAGTAATTGGTGCAGTTTCCAGAGTCATTTGTATGGAGGCTGCGTAATCCCGAGGTAGGGGGAGAATTCTCCATAACCACCCGGTGTTTGTATCGGGTGAATTTATATTGTATAGGTTTTGGGCAAATTGATTTTTGTGAAACACACTGAAGTGTCTGCAAGTGTGAAAGTTCTTATGTGCTGGTCGCTTGTTTGCATTGACAAGAAGAATATAAAGAAGAGAAAAACATTGCTCTCTCTGCTGACAAATCCACCGTCCCCAGGAGTGTGGCAGGGAAGGAGATGAAGGGCTTGGAACAGGAGAGAAAATGAGAGGCAGGGAGATCAAAGATCAGGGGAGAAGCCGCCAGGGAGGGCTGATCCACTGCAGGCATCATTGGCAGGTGTGGGGCTGTAAGTTTTGGGTAGGTCTCACCAAAAAAAAAAACACGGGTTAAGATAAACACAACTGCTATGATTAAAGGCTTTAAAATTCCTCAGCTCTCTTATGAGTGGGCTCTGTGCTCCTGCCTTGCATTCTGGCCTGATCTTAGCAAGCTTATCTTGACCTGATAGATGCACAGAAGGATACCTGCCAACGTGGTTATACAATAACCAGGTTTTTAATGGTTTGGAAAATATATCTTTCCTAAACCCAAACTAAGCCAAACCAAACAAGAATACCTAACTTCTTGTATCAGTTGGCTCTGATGCCTGAAATACTTTTAGTGTGGTCCTTTTGGTAAAGGTAGGCATGGTCAGTATCTAGCATTCCTAGCCTCCCTTCTTACTTCTGAGCCCATGGCAGACATCACTAATCAATTACAGAACTCTCTACTGCGGAGGTCACCCTAAATATTCTCACAGAGAAGATAAATAACAGAAATCAGACTTAATACTTGCCTTTTTTGTGTATTTCCAAATTATAGAATGTTTTATTCAAAACTCTTTTCCTTAGTTACAATGCCAACATATTTGTATTTTTATTTTACTTAGATATAACTTTACAACAAATCTATGAATTCATAAAAATACCCAGTGGAAAATTGATGGGAGTCACTGGACATATAAATGATCATTCCTTTCATGGTAAGGGATACTTAGGCATTACTTACTGAGAACAGAAAAATCAGTGGAGAAACTGAGACCCAATGAGCAAGGGACTTGTCCAAGGCCTGTGCTTTGCTAATACAACTTCAAAAACTGAGCCCAAATTTTCTTCCACATCCCAGTATGCATATATCCTGTCTCCTTACCTAGTTGGTAAATTCCTTGATATCAGAGATTCAGCTTCTAGCCCTGGAAGCCTGTGTCTGATGAGCTGTGTGGCCTTGGACGAGCAATTAGACTGTTAAGTCCCACAGTCCTCATCTGTAAGATGAAGAGGTGGAATGAGCTGTGGTTTTCAAACTGTGCTCCGAGGTGCCCTAGTGTTCCCTGGGTACGTCCCAGGGCAGGTCTCTATTATCAACCTCTCCCACGAGAGCAGCTCTGTTTTTAATTACAGTTTTTTGGTCTAACAATTAAGGTTTGAGTTGGAAAAACTGGACCCATGATATCTAAGTTATTGCTCAGCTTTAAAATATTCTAATTCGAGGTCCAACTTTTTATATTCAAGGCCTAGTTCAGTGAACACAAAAGGGCTTAATAAATGTTATGGGCTAAGAAAATAAACAGGGAAATTTTTGTGAATGAGGTCTACCATTTATGGGCTACCTTTTATGTGCTAAATGCTTCACAATTATTTCATTTATTTCTTACAATAGCCATGTAAGGTAGGCTCTTCTGTAATCCTCATAGAGAAACAGGTTTTTAAGCACCTTGGGTAGGGCACATTACTAATAAGTGGAACTATATGCTGTTTTAGGATGATTTACAAGGTAGTCATGTTCAGGTTCTGCTCTCTAAACCTTTGTGTTCAATTGTAGTTTCCCCTTTATACCTCTAGTCCCCTCTGTATAGCTCTCCTGAACTGAAGTTTTAAATAGTCTTGGGGAAAAAATAGAAAAGTATTTTTCTAGATCTGTGCTCTTGAGGCTGCCTTAAGTATTTCACCCACAAGAGGCAGAGGACTGGATGAAATGACCTAGTGAGGTTAATTCCCAAGTTTCTCATACAGTGATGGCCAAGACATCTACTGAATCTAAGGCCATATTTCGGAATTGATTTCTGTCTTCAGCATCCAGGGAACATTTGCCCTCTAATAACCTCCCCCACCTCCTGGAAACAGAGATAAATTATTTTCCCTGGTTGGAGATGAGAATTATGGAGCTAGGTGGTGAGGGCAGGCCAACATTACATCTGAATTCTTGCCCCTGTGGTAGAGCATTATGTAACCAATGTTTCCAACACGTTTCCTGTAAGTGGGAGGGGGCTAAAAGGGACCACTTCCAGGAGTCTTAGAAAATAACTGCATAAGTCCTCTTAGGAATCAGAGTGAAAATTTTGTGGGGGTGCCTAGGTAGGTGTAAGATTGCTGAGTGATAAGGTAAGCTACACAGCCCAAGGTAGGGTAGGATGCATGGCGAGCACTGACACGTGCCCTCCAAAGTGACCTTAGGTTTTCACTCCCCTTCTCCTTTCAGATCCCCTTCTCCCATATCCTCACTAAAACATCTGATGAGTCTAATGAGGTTTCTCACTGTCACTTAAATTTGCATTTCTCTGATTGCTAGGGAAGCTGAGCAGAGAATTGCCTTTGTCTTCCATGAAACTATGAGCTCCCCACTGGCCATGGCATAATTCATAGAGGCAGAAAATAGAAGATGGGCTACCAGGGCCTCGTGGGGAGGGGAAGTAGGGAGTTACTATTTAATAAGTACAGTTCCTGCCTGGGTGATGAAAACATTTTGGAAATGAGTAGTGGAATGATTGTGCAACATTGTGAATGGGCTTAATGTCACTGAGTTGTGCACTTAAAAATTATGATTTTTTTTTGGGTGTATATATTTTACCCCAATAAAAAAAAAGCAAAAGCCAGTGGTACAATTCAGTCCAAATTCAAAGGCCTGAGAACCAGGGGAGCCAATGGTGTAAACTGCGAGTCTGAAGGCCCAAGAACCAGGAATATCAATGTACGAGGGCAGGAGCTGGATGTCCCAGCTCAAGCAAGAGGACAAATTCACCCTTTCTCCCCACTTTCGTTCTATTCAGACCAGCAGTGGATTGGATGATACCCATTTACATTAATAGAGTGATCTTTATTCGGTTAACCAACTCAAATGCTAATCTCTTCTACAAAGATCCTCACAGACACACTCAGAAGTAATGTTTTACCCGCTATCTGGGCCTCCCTTAGCCCAGTCAAGCTGACACATGAAGTTTACCACCACAGATGTTCTATTTACCATTTCTAAGCTAGAATTAGAAACTCCTTGAGGGTGGGAACAATTGCTCATGAGTCTCCTATATCCACAAGCCCCTGGACTTCTGCAGTTAACAGTAAATGAATGAATGAGTGAATAAGTGATTGGGCAAGTAAGTGAATAAATGAGTGCATGACAAATGATTGCCGATAAGTCTTACGGTGGCCTAGTATCCACTGAGATTGTGTGCAAAATTTTGTGCATACATGGGTTTTCTGGAAAAAGGGCCTGTACTTTTCATTAGAATATCAATGGGACACATGACACCAAAGTGCTCGAAACCACTGGTGTAGAGATGGTGACAGGATGGGTGGACTAGAGGATTCCCCACGGGTAGCTTTTGGCAAGGATTTCAACAGATTTAATACAGTGAGCAGCAGACAACCTGACAAGATGACATGTCACACTGTTTTTGTAAAATCAGAGAACTGGTGAACCTCAAGGACTCAGAGAGGGATGGTCAGCTAATGAACCAGCTTTCATGCAGTAAACTCTGATTTCCTCTCTTGTTTGTCCATGTGTGTTTTATTTTTATATTTTGTAATCAACCATTTTTTTCAGGTCTCTAACATTTTTATAGGCTCCCAAAATGTATAGGCCTCAATTATTGTGCCCAAAGCATCCACGGAGAGAATAGCTTTTCCCAGCACCTATAGATTTGCCTTATTATAAAAAAAAGACTGGTAAGTATCCCATTGTGTGGCTGCATTACAACTTAATGAATGACACCCAATGAGTAAACTGCAAGTTGTTCGTATTGTTTTCCTCCTAAAGCTTCATACACCAGGGCTTCCCACGTCTGCTACATGCTGGAGTCACCTGTAGAGCTCTTCTATTCCTAGCCTTGGGCCTCATTTCTAGAGGTTCTGCTTTTTTTTGGTTTGAGTGCTGCTCAGGCATGAGTATTTTTAAAGGTCCTCAGGCGATTCTAACATGCAGCCAGAGTTGGGGACCATGGTTCCACACGCACCTTTGACCACTTGTGCTGTGTCTTGTCTGGGCAAGACATTCTCTTGAGATGTGATGCTAACCCAGGCAAAGTCTCATAATTATCTTTGTAAAAAGTGATACTGAAATGATTTTCCCACAAGTCAAGACATGCTGCATTGTTACAGCATTGGCAGGGGCAAGAGTGTCCTACCATTCGCCTCTGCTCTGAAACACCCACATGCATGCACTTACTCGCCCACAGACACACACACAGACACACACACAGACACACACACACACACACACACACACACACACACACACACACACACACCCTTCCCCAGCATAGATGCTTGTCTTTTAATTGCTAAGGAGGAGAGAAAAAGAGCATTAAAAAGACAAGCATCATGGAGGGGATCAAGACGGTAGCTCATTCTTTATTCTTAATAGAGTTTCTGCATTCGTTGTTTTCATTATTTAAAGTCTTGCATTGAAGAAATATTCAGCGTAGAAACATCAGGGCAGATTATTAAGTGAAAAGAAAAATGCGTAAGTGTCTATTTTCTATTTAATGAAGAACAATGAGAATCAGGTCTAATCTTAACCAACAGCAGTGTTCAGGTGCAAATGTTACATTTTGGGTTGGAAAAGACGAATGATGGGCCACAGATGCAGAGATTTTGGAAGGAAAATACAGATATGTCTTTTAAGGAGAGTATGTGTGTACATGCATATGCATGAGGCCTGAATCTCTCTTTTTTTTTTTTTTAGCTCTTAATCTCTTAATAGCTTTTACCCTTAGTACTGATTACTTTACAGTTTGTAACAGGAGCAGATTCCCTGTTGGAAAGGTCCCCCTCCTAAGCTCCAAGGGCCTTCTTCTGCCTCTGTAACTTGTGTCCTGAGCCCACCCAGCCCAGCTGGCTCACTTCTACTACCTCTGTGACTTTCTAAAGAAACTTTCTCTTATAATTTGAAAACAAAACAACAACAACAAAACCCCCCAAAATCAAACGAAACCAACCAAAAAAACCCTCAGTTGTCATAAATCCCCTCCTTGGGAGCAACTGTAATTCTCTTGGAGACTGGCAGTCAGCAGCAAACCAAAACCAACATTGTCAAAACACTGTCACAACCCCCACCTATTCTAAGTGCCTGTTGTCCCCTCTCCTTCTAAGAAGTCACGTGTTTCCCACGGGTGCCCTTCTCCCTCCTCCCCCCATTAAGGTAGTATACAAACCCTTTGAGGCACATCTTTTTTATGAACTCCCATATACACATGACTAAAATCTATTTTTTCCTTTTGCTAATCTGTTCATTAGGGCTTAATTTGCTGGCCTCAAGTGCTGAACTAAGAGCAGAACATAGCTGGAAAGTTTACTTCCCTGATCTGTGACTCATACAAAAGACAATAAAAATATTGAATCATGCAACAGGCTGCTGTATTTCAGAGGGTGCAGGGTGGAGAGGATCAATGGGGGGGAGGGGACATTCATAATACTTTCAACAATACAGATACATTTAAAAAATGAAATTAAATAAAATTATTATTGAAAAAAAAAATTGAATTGTTGACAGTTTGGGATGGAAAGGGAGGGGAGAAAAAGTTGTACATAGTACTCTTTTTCAAAAATTGTCTGGGAAGCTCTGGCTGGGTAGCTCCTTTAGAGCATCGTCCCAATAGGCCAAGGTTGCTTGTTCAAACCCTGGTCAGGGCACATACAGGAATCAACCAATGAATCATAAACAAAAGGAACAACGAATGAATGTTTTCACCTCTCTCTCTCCCTTCTTCTCTCTCTGTTAAATCAATCAATAATTTTTTTTTTTTTTTAAACTAGGAAAAGAGCCCTGGTGGGGTGGCTCAGCTGGTTAGAGCATTGTCCTGATACACCAAGGTTGCGAGTTCAGTTCCCATCATGGCACATATGAGAAGCAACTGATGAATGCATAAAATAAGTGGAACAACAAATTGATGTTTTAAAAAAAAATTGGGAAAAGTGAAGACTTTTAAAATAGTAAGTTGACAAAAAATGGCATTTCCCCCCATCCCCTCCACCACCACTCGTACTTCCCACCTGTACATGATTCACTTTTGAGATCCTCCAAAGATTACAAGAGAAAAAGACTGAATCCGATTTTATTTTTACTAATGGGATTGAACAATTGGTCTTTGTAAATACCAATAAACACCCAACACATTAAAGACTTCAAATCCTATATTATTTGTCTTCTCTGGGTCACCACACTTGAAATAAGTAGGAGCCAGATAAATAGGCCTGCACAGGACGAACAATGGAGATGCCGAGCCTTTGTTTGTTGAAATAATAGCATAGCCAGGGCCTTATCTTTTACTTGGGTACAAAATACAAAGGGATAATTTAAAATTCCAATTTGACAAAAGAAAAGAGATCTACACCCCACCACAGTTTATTTTCTGTCTCTGCGGTATCATTCAATCTAGCAGAGCTAGAGAATTTGGCACAAAGAGGGCAGAATATTGGTTTAGTGGTGCCACAGGGTCTGCTATCCCTGGGCCACCAGAGGGGGAGGTCTCTGGAGTCCAGGTCAAGGCCATGGGCGCAGACGCAGGAGAGTGAAGTGAAGGTGGGAGCGTGTGGAAGTTCCTATCTGATTGCTTTTATTTTCTTTATAGTGACCCCGTTGGCCTATGTTTTCCTTCAGCGCCTTTAAGCTTTCAGCCTTCAGGTGCAGAGCAGGCAGATTTTAACTGACAAATAGGTGGTTTAGCCAAGTAAGTGTGACAATGTGAGAAGAGGCCAGGGGCTGTGCAAGGAGTGATGTTAACAATGGGCCAGGGAATCTGAGCCTCTCTGGTCACTGTCTGCCCCCCTCTCCCCCATGAACACCCTCACATGGAGAGAGGGATGCTTGAAAGTGAGATTTTGGACAGAATTGCCTCCTCTCCCCTTCTTGGGTTCGAATGGCTGGAGTGATAATAATACGGACACAAGACCAGATTAACAGAAGGACAAACAATTTAATACGTGCACACAGGTGATCACAGATGATGCTCCCTGAAGTGATGAACCAGCCGGATTTTTATACTTTTTAGACAAAGACACAATACATTTCTGAAGAATCAATAGGGCGCTTAAGGCGCTCATTAGTGAGGAATCTATATAAAGCTTGGGCTTGGGTGGTAAAATAGTAAAAGATTTGTTTATGTCAATCCCTTCAGCCTGGATTCCTTAACTCCGGGAAGAAGGGCGTCTCTCAGCCTCCAGGTGCGGGGAGGGCGCCTTTCACCTGGAGATTCACCTCTTGCTTTCAGGGGGACAGACGGGGAGAGACAGAGGTCAGGGTGGTCTTGCACTGGTGTGTTTTAAAGTAACTTACATTCAAAGTAATCAGTATGTCATGGTGGATATCTTGGGGCAGCCGGCCCTGGGCCTCGATAGCAATGACAGGGACTAGGGTGTGGGGTGAGGCCGTGGGAGTGGCTGGTGGCGTGGGGTGGGGAACAAGCTCATGGGAGGCAGGAAGGTCAAGGAACCGAGGGAACAGGGTATGGGACGGGATTCTGATGGAGTTGGTCAGGGGTACCTCCTGGGTGTTTTTATACACCCCAAGGTGATTCTAATGTGCAATGAAGGTTGAGTGTTAGCAGCTCTCCAAGTGCTGGACCCTGAACCAGAAACATTAGCATCACCTGGGAATTAGTTAAAAAGGCAAAATTTCCCTGATCAGCTTAATCAGACTCAGGGTAAATCAGCAATCTGCATTTTAACAAGCTCCCCTGGTGATTCTAATGAACACTCAGGTTTCATAAGCACTGACCTAGGAGCAGCAGTTCAGGGCGGACATTTCAGCTGTCGGGGTCTCGCATCGGAACCAGGAGGTATCTCAGATCCTTCCCACCCACCTCTGCCATGTGCCCCAGTCTACTTTCCTTTTTTTCCCCTTCTGGGGAGAATGGTTAGATTTAGGGTTGAGATTTCTTGTTCTTTGGATTACTTAATTTTGTATGTGTTCTCTTTCCCCCTTCCTTCCTTCCTTCCTTCCTTCCTTCCTTCCTTCCTTCCTTCCTTCCTTCCTTCCTTCCTTCCTTCCTTCCTTCCTTCCTTCCCTTTCTCTGTCTCTCTCTCTCTCTCTCTCTCTCGTTTTTATTTAAGAGAGGAAGGGAGAAGAATAGAGAGAAACGTTGTTGAGAAACATCATTGATTGGCTGAGTGCGAAGACTGTATAAGATAATGCATGAAAAGGGCTTTAGTCAGCACCCTGCCTGGGATAGAGGGTGCTCGTGAATGGTTCTGGATGACTGTAATTAAATTTCATTTCGTGCTGTGGAAGGATAGGTTTTATCCCATGAACTGTTGGGAAGCTTTGGGGTAGAGTCTGTTTTCCCCGAGGTACAGCTCCCACTCTAATGACTCCCTTTCCAAGCAGCCTGCCTGGGATTCACCTCCTCCAGAAACACCCCATGCCAGCTCTTATGCTTTCCTGTGGTTTCACCAAGACTGCCTTACTGATTTCCAAATCTTCTCTTCAGGAGCTTTAATACCTTGCAAACGCCTCAGCCTATTTTAATTGAATTATTTCATTCCGTGTCAGGCTTAAGAGCACCCTAAAGGCCCTCAGCTCTGACTGAATGCGTTAAAAAAAAATCAAACAGTATAGATTATGGCCTAATCCTTGAGGGAGAGATAGATAGCGTCCCCTGTGCTTGCCTTTCATTTTCTTATGTTAGTTAATAAACACACTTACAGCATCTGCTGCTGCTTTTCCTCCCCGAATGCTCTTTAGTTGCCTTAGCAGGAAAGAGCCAAACTCGGACTACACCAAGATGTTGGGGAAGAATTTACCATTCTAATTTTCATGGCTCGAAGGGATTTTTATTACCTGGTCTAACCTGCATAATTTGCCTGGTGTGGGGCAGAGGTTTAGAGTCGAAGGCGGCTTGGCTGAGATCACAGAACTTGACCTCCTCTGAGTGCAGCTTAAAAAAGACATGTTCTTAGTCCTGGACAAGTATTGGGAGCCACAGTGAAATGTGGCATGGGACACTCAAGTGAGTTGGCCGGGGCGGGAGTTAGGAGTGACACTCTGGGCTCAGACTACCAGGGATTGTATCTCAGGCCACCTCACGCCTCTGCCCCTGGGCAAGTTACTTAGCATTGCTGGGGCTTCAGTTTCCTTACCCCAAACTAGGGATAGTCTTGGTGCCTACCTCAGAGTGCTGTTGAGGCAGACTACAGTTCACTAAAAAGCCAAGCACTGCACCTGGCCCAGAGTAAGTGCTCAGTAAATTTTAGTTACTATTATTGTTACCGAGGAATTGTTTGAAAGGCTCCTATTGGGATGGTAATGGGAAAGTTCTCTGTCTTAGCAGTGGTTGTGTGTTCCCCATCATGAGTGAATTTCTGGCCCTTTAAAAACAAAGTCCCAGAGCTCCTTTATTTCAGAGCAGACCTGTCTCCTAATGAGAGTAGAAGGGCAGGTGTCACAGGATCAGCTCTATCAGAGAGGGCTGGAGACCACCTCTCTGAGCCTCTGAGAGGATCCAATACAAAGTGAATTTAGTTTAAGTGCTTAAAAAACGTGGGAGCTCAGTGAAAGGGAGGTGCCAGTTACAATGATAAAAGCTAATATTACCAAGTATATTAACATCCATTCTCTCATTTGATTCTCAACATTACATGTGAGTATATATCCTATGGATATTGTATAGCAGGCCTTCAATAGCTGTTGGATAAACAAATAGTTGGATGGGCATTTTGATCCCACTTGAATGTGGAAATAGGGACTCAGTTAGCCTTTGCTATGGAACAAACCACTCCAGAGCTTAAAGCAACACAGCCTATTTATTATTCATGCTTTCCTAGGTTGGCAAGGTGCCTCTGCTGGTTTTGCCTGGACTCGAAATGTTGGATGCCGGCGGGTCATTGGACGGGAAGGTAGGAGAAGGCCTCTCTTGTCTATTTGGCAGTTGGTGCTGGATGTGGGCTCTGCCTTGCTTTCCCCCCACTGGCCTCTGCAGAGGCTAGGTCAGCTTCCTTACGTGGTGGTTTCAGGGAAGCATTCCAAGATAGTGGAGACAGAAGCCCCAAGGCTTTGGGGACTTACACAATGTTGCGTCCACAATGTTCTATGAGTCAAAGCAGGTTGTAAGACCAGCTAAGAGTCAAAGGTTGATGACAGAAGCTGTGAAGAATTTATAGCTACATTAATTTTCTAGGAGATCAGCAAATGTAATCTTTTACTAGCACTTGCCCAAGGTCCCAGCACCCATAAGGGTCAGGGCAGGACTTGAACTTGGTGCCTGTGGCTCCGGGGATTGAGGCCTTTTTTCTCATAACAAGACCACTTCTGCTGCAAATGTAAACTTAGTGCAGGATTAGGCAAAGGTTTTTCCACCCTTGGACCTCGTGGGACATGGGGCAACTGGCGTGTCTGTTGAGTAATGTCATAATTCCAAGACACTGGTTTGGACATAACATAGTTCTTCATTTATATACAAGAATATTCATATTTTTTGTAGTGTTATTCAGTGTAGATGCTTTGAAATAAGAACCTGACAATGGTTTTCCCTTCTGGGAGAACCGCTGTGCCCACAGGTGGCTTAATTTAGGTTTCATCTTCTCGATTGTTCGTGGAAATCCAGGCCTAGGAAAATAAGCCCTTTATAAAAGGTGAGGTTTGAATAACAGTCGTGTGGTTCCCAAGCATTTGGCTGAGGCTTGAGAAGATGAAACAAGAAAGACTGAAAGCAAAAAAAGAGATTAAATTTCAAGTCAACAGGGGCTCCTTTAAAACCTTAGAAAGACCCGAACAGTCTGTTGAATATAAAACCTGGAGGAGAATGTGCCCGAATAGCTTCCGGAACTGCAGCGATCTTTCCTGGGCAACAGAGGACAGTGACTCAGGAAACGAGTTGCCGATTTTCACTGCTTGTGATCTTGACCTTTAGAGCTTGACTGAGGCCCGAAAATGTACTTAATGGCACTAAAAATGGTTTCTTAGGGGAGAAAGTAGCAATGCACCAATCTGCAGTGTCCCAGCCTTGCCTGCTGAGGGTGAGGGGCATCACTTCTGGGCCACCGGCCTCTGCGGTGCTGACACCGGCAGTGGGCAGGGCAGCGACCTGTGGAAAGTGCGAGCAGGAGGCGGCTCTGCAGGAGGGAGGCCCCAGGCCAGCGAGGACAGAGGCTCGGGATGGGACACTGGGAGGCTGCCGTGCACAGGGCACCTGTGGGGAGCAGGGGCGGCTGGCCAGGGGGGATTTTTGGAGAGTTCAGTATTGTTCTCGGTTGTGATATAATTAACTCCCCTTTTGTGCATCTTCAAGATGTCTTTTCTGAAGAACGTTAGTCTTTCAGGCTTTTGGAGAACGATTTGTGTTTATTTGGAATGTGACTTTACTTCAGAGAACAGCCACAAAGCCCAGGCTGGAAGACCTAGTTTTACTTGGATTATGCTAGCTTTCTCCTAATCTTAGACTTTCCAGGAGATTTCGACCTTTCCAACCACGAATCTTTTCAGTTGGTGGAGGTTTTACCAATCCTACAGATTTTAGTTTTATTTCCTAATTAAGTTAATTTTGTTGTTAGATGTTTTACTAGTTGTGAGTCTACAAGGCTCTTGCTGAGAAGTGTTCCCTGGGCCAACAGTGAGAAGTTAAGATATTGCTGACCCAAGAGCAGGCACTTTCAGGTCCCAGCCCGGGCTGCTTTGAGCTGTGTGTGCGCCTGCTGGCCTGCTGTCCCCAGCACAATTTTGCAAGTACTGTAGAAATCATGATGGTGCCCTAGAGCCACCCAGACATTGGAGCCAGCAGGTATTAAAGTCATGGCCATCTTTATTGCTTGGTGTATCTAGACAAGCTTTGTTACTTATATGAGAGTCCATTGTCATCTTGTTCGTTTCCCACTTTCTACCCTTTCATGCTCTTTTCATGACTGTGGGAGAGGGCGCCTGAGTAGAGGGATATTTGGATTAGGATGAGAAAATAAGGGACTTTCCTGAAGTAGTAGCCATGATGATGCTAATGAGAATGTATATAGACAAACATATATATATACACACATAGGTTCATTGACTCTTTTAACAACCTCAGGGCATAGGAATATCTACATTTTGCAGAGGCTGTAAGAAATGGAACAATTAAGGTCACATAGCTAGTAAGTGGCAAAGCTGAAATTTGAATCTACACCTCTCAGCATAAATTCTTAACCCCTATGCTACAGTGTCCCTCCTAAATGACAGCGGGGAGGTCTGGGATCTAATCAAAGCTGGTTGCTCTGGTACAAGTCCATCTCCCTGCACAGATCTCAGTTTTCATGTGTAACGTGAAACGTGGACCTGATTGCTACAGTCCATTCCAGCTGTATGAGTCTGTGATTCAAATATTTGCAGACACTTCCTGTGTGCCTGCGTGCTGATCTTATGATAGAAGGTAAGGCGTTCCTGCCTTCTGGGTGAGCATGATGATGCTAATGAGAATGTATATAGACAAACATATATACACACATACATAGGTTCATTGATTCTTTTAACAACCTCAGGGCATAGGAGTATCCACATAGGAGTATCTGGGTGGGCAATAGAATGGGTCAGACTCTAACAGGAGAGAGACCTGTGGCTGGAGCTAAATGTAGCTGCCCTAACACCTGAAACAAACTGCAGTTCTGTGAGCAAGAAAATAAATGCTTGCTATAACAAGCTGAGTTTGGGATGTTTTGTTATGCAGCAGTATTGCAGTAATAGCTGTCTGATGCACACGGCCAACTTGGTGCATACCAGTATAAGTAAGCACTGAGACTAGATGGTGAAATATTTCTTGTTGTTATAGTTATTATTGTGACTGCCTGAGAAAGTGTCGGGGGGAGGTGGGGATGGAAGGGGAGAAAGCAAAGATTCAAGGTCGGAGATGTTTAAAGGCTACAAACGGACAATGATGGAGACCAGCTTGTTGGAGGAACCAATAAAGCACCAGCACCCAGGGTGAGGCCTCCAGGCTTTGTGACATGTGCTTTCTTTGTTCTTTGTAAGTGGGATTTGCAAACCCTCTCTTGTACACTCTCATGTCATTGAGGGGATGCCCACAGGTCCAGACCTGGAGAAAAATTTGGGAAAACATCAAATTATTCCACGTGTCCACTATATCCCTTTGACTCAGCTACTCCTCTTTGAGAATGTATCCTAACGAAATAATTGAGCAGGTGAGAAAGATGGTACAAGAATGTTTTTTTTTTTCTTCCTTCTTACTTTATAATTTTGAAAAACTAGATAGCCAAAATAGAGAATATTGCATAGCCTGGCTGTCCGACAATAGAGAATTACTTAAACAAATCAATACATACCATCAGTTAGGTATTATACAGCCTTGAAAATGAAATTGTAAAAGAATAATTATTTAAAAGTGAAGATGTTTTCCTAATGTAAATAAGATTATAGACCATATATTTATATTAAATGGGAATATAGGTACAGTCTTCATTGTGTGTTTATGGGATTTTGATTACAAAATACTGGACTTGTGTGCACACACACATCATTGAAGACAACTCCATTCACTAGACTCTCTCTTGGGGAGCACACTTTATGTGTTTAATAAAAGAAACACATTGGTTATGAATGGGGTCTGAATCCTGAATAATAAAAAAATCCTAAGTAACGCCAAACAGCTGCTAACTTGCCCCAGACAGTAAAGGAGTGCTTTTGGAGGGAGGCAGGTTCCAACAAGGCTGGATAGTATGTAAGGGAAGGGAAGAGAAACTCTTTTGCTCCTCCTTGGCCTCCCTCCTTTCTCCTTCCTGATTTCCCCCTCCCCTGCCTCAGCACAGCCTCAGAGGGACTGTGAAGGAACAGAGAGACCTGATGAGGAGAGTGGAAGGGCCTTCCATGGAGTGTAGGATGAAAACTCCTTCCACCATCTTCCCCTGAGTTCCACAGTCTCATCCACACTGTTCCCATGTGTCCTGTGCCTGTGGCCTCTTTTGGGAGAGCTTGAAGTGCAGGATGAAGGAGCAGCTCACACAGTGTGGAAGAATATAAAGTGGTGACAGTGAGTGTTTTAGTCAACAGGAATCTGACTTCTGTTGTTTCTTTATTGTTTAAAATATATCATCAATTTATATTGAAAAAAATCTCTTCTTGTTGCTTGGGTAAACTCGGAAGAATTGATCCACTTCTTCCCTTGAGAAAGGGTGTCCAGAGGGCATTCTCTCCCCATAGGGCAGGGACAGGTGGTTGGCTTAAGCCTAGTCCTTGCATCAGTTGCCATAGGCGTGGGTGCCTGTCATTACGGGAGAGTCTGTTCATGATGCTCTGATAAGTCCGGGATTTGGGGATTTGGATCCATGTCAGATTCTTTGTTTTTCATTTTTTATTCTGCAGTTCTACCTTGGAGAGGCGAAAGCCAAGCCCTAACACATTAAATTTTTACAAACTCTGTTTCATTTATTTCTCACAACAGATCTTACTTTTAACAGTTGAGGAAATTGAGGTTCAGAGACGTTAATGACTTGCAGAAAGTCACACAGTAGATTTGAGTTATTCAAAATCAATCTGATACTAAAGTTTTTTTTTTCTTCTTCTTTTTAATTCCAAGGGGCCAGAGATGAAAATTTGAAGAATCTGGTTGGGGCTATTTAACCTAGGGGGTAAAAAGTGCTTTACTTATAGAAAATATCTACCAACTGCTATATATATATTTTTTTATCTTAGTAGGAAATAAGAGGAAAGAGACAAACTTGCAGCCTGAGGGAATGAGGCTTGCCATTACTATGGAGAAAAGAATCCTTGACAAGAACATAACATTCCTTGGACACTGGAATTGGTTACTAAGCATTTATTTAATCAGACCGAGCTTTTGCCTAAACGTGATCTTACGTATAAACTGCCTGAGAGGTCAGAGTATAGACAAAAGGATCCTCACAGCCGCTTGAGGGTTGTGCTTGGCAAAGAATATTCTGAAGTCACATATATCAAAATTGCCCGGGCTGTTCAATTGGGGATTGGCCATTTTAAGAAGTTTCCTTTATCAATCATGATCCAGTCAGAGAAACAGCGATAAAAGAGAGGTTTAATGAAAGGAATTAGTTGTTGTATCAGTTACGTGCTGCTGAGTAACAAAATCCCCTAAAACTAATAGCTTAAAAGAACAACCGTTTATTATTGCTCACCAGTCTACTGGTCAACTGGGTTGTTCTTCTGGTCTTTTCTGGGCTCCCTCATTGTCTGTGGTGGGTGTTGGGTCAGGTAGGTGGCTCTGATTCTGGGGTCTGGCTGATGACTGGCTCGTGCACTTGGCTTTCCTCCATGGGGTCTCTCACCTTCCAGTGGTCTGGCCCAGGTTCATTCACGCAGAAGCTCAGAGGGATTCTGAAAGGAAGCATGCAAGATCTTTAGGTCTAGAATCAGAACTGGTACAACATTGCTTTCCTGCCACTTACTGGCCAGAGCAAGTCATCAGGCAGCTCAAACTCAAGAGATGGGGAAACAGAGTCCACCTCTTGATGGGAGGAGCTTTATAGTGACATCACAAACGGGAATAGATAGATGAATTGGGACCATTTTGCCAACACTTTATCATAGTGTTGATGGTGTTAGGAGGGCTGGGGGAGTAAAAGGAAGGAGGGGTGTGCTAAGGCCAGAAGAGGACTGGGGAGCTCACTTGAGGAAGCTGCTGCTCTGGAGCCCACATTGGCAGTGCTGGGACCTCTGAGGGAGGGTTGCCAGGCTGCTGCTGGTATGCTACACAGACACCACCTCTGCTCGTGGGGGGACAAGGACAGCGACCAGGACGACTTCTCCTTTCTGCCTGCCAGGGACTCACATTGGCTGAACCTAAGCAGAAGTCCCTGGTGAGAGGATCTGAGAAGCCCGGCGTGCAGGCTTCTGGGCCTGGCAGTGAGGAGGGAACAGAAGGGACAGTGTGGGGCTGCCCCACCCCTGAGGAATTCTTGTCACCTGGAAGTTTTGACACCTGTTCTCTTATGCTTTGATCGTAATGCAAGTGAAATATAAGCCCTGTTCCAAAGGTGGACACTGGCCGGGTCACATGGGAACTGGTGAAGAATTCCCCGGGAATTACTCTTGCTGGGTTTGAGCTACAACGTGGCTAGAGACGGGTGTGGACAAGCCAATCAGCTTGAATGGGCAAGAAAGTCAGATTTCAGTCCCGTTCAGCAAAGGAAATGATCTGTCTGGAGGAGCAACAGGTATAAAAACCTCGATGTTTGCCACTTGATTTGTTGCTCAGCCGTCAGTACGAGCATTTGCCTGCAGGTATTTGTGAGCGAGGCACAGAGAGGCAGGCGATCAGAACGAGAAGTGCAAGGGTATTAATCAGATGGAGATGATCAGGCAAAAACTCAGTGTTACAGGTGTGTAAGAGGACACAACTCTGGATTCTCTAATGAGGAGATGGAATTTACAGAAAATATCCTTGGAGAAATCTGGAAGCTCCCACACACAATAGGTACCATGGCTTTGGGGACATCCACAAGATGGGGCAAGATTGGGAGGGCAGAAGGCAGGGTGACAAACAGCCCAAGTGTGACTGCTGCTGGGAGGTTTATAAACACTCCACACTGAACACCTCAGGGGCTTAGTTATGGACCATGATGACATTTAAATATGCAATGGACTGATCTGGCATAAATGTGTTTTAAATATGCATTACTTTTCTCTAAGAACTATTTAACAGTGATTATTTATACCGGGCTTAATCAATTAGAGTTTGAAATTGGCCTGCAAATGTGAAAAAACATAACTACATAACCTCAGCTCTCTAAGACACACTAGAAGCCATCTCTCCTCATGTGCATCTAATGAAATGGGGCTCAGAGAGCCCAAGTGCCTTGCCTGAGGTCACACATGGATTAAAGACAAATTGAGGACTATAACTCCAGCAGCGTCGTTCCCAGGCCCATAGGTGTCTATGCCCTTTGCTATAAATTGCACCTTGTATTTTGACAGAGGCCAAGCCTGTATCTGAATGAAACAGTGTTTTCTAGATTCATCAGAATCACCCATGGGTACTTTTTCAACACACATATGTCTGATGCCCAGCCCAGAACTTCAGAGGCAGAATTCTGGGGTGTCAGAACAAAGCCTCAGGAGTGTGTGTTTTCAGAAAACTTCCTAATGCATTTCTGATGTTCTTCCCCCTTTTCCTGTGCCCAACCCTTCCAACCCTGTGTAAGAACATGGTTTTAGGCATTGGCTGGCAGAAGAGAGAATTGTTTCCAGATATCCCCACAGTTCCAGTTAGGGAAGGCTTTTGCCTGAAGCCCCTGCACTGAGTGACTTCCCGTGGGGCTCATGTGCTGTGCACCCTCATTAGACATTTCCACGGGCCCATCCTTTGCTCTGAGAGGAACAATGATGCAGGTGCAACATTAGCCATTGTCAGGTTGGCTCCTCCAAGTGTCTGTCATCCAGAAAACTGTAAGATGACATCTCATTCAAGCCACATCAAATATTGATCCCCAGGTACCAGACTGTTGGTGTGTTTACCCAATGGCAAGTGTGAGTTGCCATGATACTTGGCATTTCACTCCTCCTGGGGAGCAGGCAGGTGTAGGGATAAGTGAGTATCTCCTGTCCAGTGTGGCATCTGAAGCTCCTAAAACAGTACCTGGCACATGGTAGAGGCTCAGTAACTATTTGTTGACTGACAATGAAAGGGAGCTGCTCCAGGGGGCCAGCTTGGAGTAGCTGTACTTGACGTCTCCTGAGTCACCAAGTGTCCTCTTTCCGGAAGTGTGGTTGGATTCAAGTGTGGTTGGGATTCATCCAGCGAAGCTCCACAGGGCCTAATGCGTGATGATAAATCATAACACTCCTGGGTGCTCGGAATCAATTTCACACCTCATCTGTTATCATGAGCAGGATGCGTGAGAATGTCCCCTCACCGTGGTAATACATCAGCTCCCAAGAATAAAAATGCCTGAAGATCAGACTTTATAGTCCATGGTGCTTAATCAGCTACCAAGACATTGATGGATTTCAGGGGATATTTACATCTGAATTATGGTGTCCAGGATGTGTTAGGCAGAACCCGGAGTAACGGGCAGCATGGAGGCAATTTAAAAAAATAATTTCTCATTATTAGTAGTCAGAAACGAGGTCTCTCTTTGTAGAACTATTCTCTAAAAAAGAGAAAACAGAGGATAGAGAACCGTCTAGAGCAGTGCTAGCACCAGAATCCTCATTGTGTCCATGACGATCATCACTAACTTACCACATTTTATTTTCCTGCTCTTCTGTTACAGTCTCATTGCTTCTCAGTCCAAGGCTCTAAGAAGCCACTGCTTGTTGACTGGAGATCTCACATTAAACTGAAACTCACTGAACATCACTGACCTGGAGTTTCTCTTTGACTATTATTTCTCTGGAAAGCTAATATTAGTAGGTAATAAGGGGATGAAGGGAAAAGCCAGTGAAATAACATAGGTTTGGAAAGCATCTTGAAGTAGTCAGCTGGTATACTCTCTTCTGGGCAGGTTTACATTCAAAGCCATTGGCTAGAGGTGATTTCCTCACTGGTAGTGTTTCACCAGCTGAGATTTTGGGACCGTTGCATCAGAATCACCTTGGTGACAATGCAGGTGCATGTGCCTCATTCAAGACTTGCTGGGCCAGAACCTGGGGTTTGAAGCCAAGGACATGGTATTGGGACAAGAATCCCAGTGTATCTTAGTCATTCTGAAGTTGGAGAATCAGGGCCCTATGGAGATCTGGGTTCTTGCCCAGCTGTGCCTTTCACTTGCTGTGTGCACGTGGCACATCTGTCACCTGAGTCTGTTTTCTTAACAAGAAACAGTTACACCTGAGCCCTCTACCTCATAGAGCAGTCTTGAGACTCATTTGAGATAAAAGACACCTGAGAATGCCTCGAAACGAAATATGCTATAAACATGGAGTCTACTGTTGTCTACCTGGTAAACCTGGTGGGGAGTTAGGGAGCTGGGGTGGATTTCCAAAAGTTGATTTGAACTTATCAGGAGTCGGTGATCTGCTAAGAACCAGAATGATGTAGGAGGACAAGAACAACTGCTGAAGAGACCAGAGCAGTAGTCACCAACCTTGGGTACAAATTAGAATCATCTGGGGAAAATGTAAAACCACAGGCAGACCTTGTTTTACTGTGTTTTTTCTATAGTTCTTCATAGATGTTGAGTTTTTTACAAACAACAGGCAAGAAGATTATGACTCACTTTATTGTGATATCATCTTGGAAGACCCATGGAGATTTTTTTTTTAAGGTTTCAGAATTTGTCTTTAGAAGATTTTCATCCAAGGAGCTGATACCGTCCCTGTTGTCAAAGCTGGCATGGGTGAGGAATGCATCCGTGCACCAGAGAAAGGGCAGAGTCTCATCAATCTGGGCCTATCAGCCTGGACCGGGGGCCTTGCATTAGCCCAGGAAATCTGCCATAGCATGTTACTGAATCCTATCAGCTGCTTACACATCCCCAAAGTCATAGTTTTCAGGCGCCTTGTGCGCTCTGATTTTATACCTGTGGTCACTGATGCCGCCTCTGGGTGTTTTCTCTGTCCGCTGGGATTCCATGTTCATCTGCTGCTTGCCTCCCTCTCGTGTCGCTCTGGCCACTCATGGTATCTCACACGGCTGCTTCTGCACTCGCCTGGTGGCTTCCTTATGCCATTTCAGTTCCTACTTCATAGACTATCTAGAGCTGCGAAGAGTTTTAGAGATCACCCAGCTTCAGGCTTGCATTTTACAGATTGAAGAGAATTTTCTTTAAATGTCAGGGGAAAGCCTGGTACATGAAGCAGGTAGGCTGAGAGTTGCTCGGGGTTGTAGGGAAGGGAATCTGACCATCTCCACCCTGCTTATATCCCTGCTCTCCCCCTGCGGAGATGAGTTAAACACCACCGATCTTGCTAAACTCTCCTTTTGAACATGAGGGGCTGAGTCCCCGAGCAGAAAAGTACCTTGCACAAGGTCATTCCATAGATCGATCCAAGATTTGAGTCACGGCCCCCTTACACTTGACCACTTTCTCTAGGTCCACAAATAAGGACGCCTGAAGCTGACTCTGGAGACTCTAAAGTGAGTGACCTGACCACTCCCTTTCCCAAGCCTCACAGCCCTCCACTCCATCCACAACCTTGTATGAAAAACTATAAATGAGAATTCTTCCTGAAATGGTCTCCTTTCTGCCATTTGTGGTTGTGTCCCGCTGCCTTGTTCATTTCAACTTGGGAGTTGGAGACCCGGTGACAGCCGCTATCGTGCAGGGCTCCTTTGCTGTTCAATAAATGTTAATAAACCATCATCTGCAGTCTTAATAATTGCTGCCGCTCAGACCGAAACTCAAGGGCAAAGATTACCTTGGTCTGAATAGGATTTGAAAAGGCTGAAAGAACAGGCCTGGAGTGCGCAGTGGAAATGCCAGTTGAATGTTAATTGCAGTGGCCCTGCTGGCCTGCGGATGGTTCGGCGGGAGAGCGGGAGAGGGACAATCGCAGGCAGAGGACACGCTCCTGCCTGGGGAATCCAAGAGCGTGGCTTCAAGCCGGGCCCGGGGGCCTCGGGCGCTTTTCTGCAGCACTCCTGGTGTTCAGGGAGCTCTTCTGCTCTTCTGATTTGCACGTTTTATTTACTCCTTAGATTCATCAGAATGACTGTCGAGGAGCTGCCTTAGGGGCAGGTTATAATGAGTGGCTTGGGGATTCAGAAAGTGGCCAGGAGGTAGGTGGGGATCCCCAAACCTCTTTGCCCCACTGATTATTTCCCACAGTCCAGCAATGGAACGCTCCTGTCTACAGTGATCCAGACACTAGATAATGACAACCAGTCTTGCCGACGCACAAACACACAGAACACTCAAAGCGTGGGGGCCGGGTGCGCAACCATAGAGGTTTGCTTATGGTCGTCCTGAGCCATAGGCAAGAGATCATCTCCGTGCATCTCAACCCCTGGCAATCTCTTATGTGTGCAGAATAATTTCCTGCAGATCTAGTTCCGCAGTAGATTGTGTGACTAATTGTTTCTTTCCCCTTACAATGGGCTCCTTCTGGTAGACTGTATGTTTTGGTGTAATTATGTCGGCTCAGACCAGGGCTAGGCCATTTTAGCAACCTGAGGAGTGTGCTAATTGTCCTGAAGTAAGCTGCCTGGTGTGTGCCTCATTGCTGTAGTGGTTTTAATGGAACTTCTAATTAAAAATAAGAAGAGAGGCAGGGCTGGGGGCATTCCTCCCGCGTCAGGGGTTCAGGCAGGGGCCCCCTGATCATGCCGATGTGAGCATGCCCATGGTGGGAGCCAGCTGGGGCAGAAATTAATGTGCCTTTGTTATATGGTTTGTCTACTAGGCACAGCGCAGGCTGTATGAGCTGTAATTAGAGCTGGTCCAATGTCAACACGCCTTTCAGGGTGCCAGTCTGTCTCCCAGGCTCTGTGGCAGTGTTTGGAGGGTGTGCCTGTGGAGAAGCTGGGAGGCAAGGAGGCTGGAAAGTTTGAGTAGGCAGAGAAGCCTTGAAGGGAAGTTATGAGATAGGACTGTTTGGAAAAATCACATGTCCTGCTACTTCCCAAAGTCCAGGCTGCCCTGCTTGTTAATGACAGTGGGCTGGGCGTTTGATCTGGGTTTGGAATACTGGTCTATCTTATGAGTAGTGCATCTTTGGGAAGGCTACTTTCCTGAGTCTCAGTTTGTTTACCTGTAAAATGGGAATAAAATACAATTGAAATTTTGGTGGAATTTTGATGGCATAATGGATATAGCCCTCAGGCATGTCTGTACCCCATGGGGACAATCACTTCCCCTCTCTCTGGGCCTCCACTTCCCCATTCTCCTGCTCCCCTCTGTCCAGACTAGTGCCACAAGAAACATGAGCAGAATGGGAACAAAAAATTTATATATAACTGAGTCCAATGGCCCAAAGTAGACGAGAGAAAAGTGAGCGAAAGAGACGTTGGCTTCCCCATGACCAGGCTGTCTCAGCCTAGTTGTGGTGGCTGATCCCATGGAAGGGGGAAATCTAAAATAGACAGGAGTCTGATATGTATGGGACCCTTTTAAACAGGTCTTCAAGAACTAGTGATTTTCCTGGAGCTTTTATCATTGGGTCATCATCTGGTCTCTGGCAATGGGGAGAGAAGATGGGGCAACTGAGATAGAGGCTTCCCGGTATGGGAGAGGCGGGGGAAATGTCCCCACCTCCGCCTCCTGGATCTGTGGTCAGGATTAGATGAGAAGACATTCTTATGAGCCAGTCCAAGGCTTGGTTCTAGCCCGAGGGTGACCTAGAGGGGACTCATTCATGGACCTATGACTTCAGGCTCTAACATTCTAGGAGTGATTTAAAAAAAAGAAAAATAGATGAGTAATTAGCAGGCTCATAGGACAATTGAGAACAAGAGAAGTGACTCTCAACCTCCTGCAAGTTCACGTCCCCTTTCTAGGTCTTGCATCCCCTTTCTGCTTCCTTTGCTCCTTAAAAAGACAATGGCTTGACTTGAAGCCTAGCAAATGTTAAGCTGCCCAGGGTTCGTTTTCTTTATTTTTTTTAATTTTATTTTTCAATTACAGTTGACATACAGTATTTTATTAGTTTCAAATGTACAGCATAGTGATTTGACATTTATATAACTTACAAGGTGATCATCCTGCTAAGTCTAATACCCATCTGGCACCATACATAGTTATTACAATATTATTTACTATATTCCCTATGCTGTACTTTACATCCCTCTGACTATTTTTGCTTTTGGCAATTTGTACTCCTTAATCCCTTCTCCTTTTTTACCCATCCCCCTACCCCCTCCCACCTGACAACCACCAATTTATTCTCTGTGTCTATGAGTTTGTTTCTGTTTTGTTTGTTCACTTATCTTGTTTTTTAGATGCCACATATAAGTGAAAACATTTTATCTTTCTCTGTCTGACTTACTGCATTTAGCATAATACCCTCTAGGTACATTCATGTTGTCACAAATGGCAAGATTGTATTTTACTTTTTTATGGCTGAGTAATATTCCATTGCATATATGTACCACACCCTCTCTTATCTTTTTCGCCTATCAGTGGACATTTAGGTTGCTTCCATATCTTGGCTGTTGTAAATAATGCTGTAATGAATATAGGGACGTGTATATTTTTCTGAATTAGTGTTTTGCATTTCTTTAGATAAATACCCAGAAGTGGAATTGTTGGGTCATATGGTAGTTCTATTTTTAATTTTTTGAGGATCCTCCCTACTGCTTCCCATAGTGGCTGCACAAATGTGCAATTCCACCAACCGTACACGAGGGTTCCCTTTCCTCCACATCCTTGTCAACACTTGTTCATTGATTTATGGGTGACCGCCATTCTGACAGGTGTGAGGTGATATCTCACTGTGGTTTTGATTTGCGTCTCTGATGATTAGTGATGTGGGAGAATCTTTTCATATGTCTGTTGGCCATCTGTATGTCCTCTTTGGAGAAATGTCTATTTAGGTCCTCTGTCCATGCTTTTTGGGGGGTTGGTTTTTGTTTGTTTTTTTTGATGTTAAGTTGTATGAGTTCTTTCTATTTTGGATATTAACCCCTTACTGGATGTATCATTGGAGAATACCTTCTCTCATTCAGTAGTTTGTCTTGTTGTTTTGTTGATGGTTTTCCTTCACTGTGCAAAAGCTCTTTAGTTTGATGCAGTCCCATTGGTTTATTTTTTTCTGTTTCTCTTGCTGGAGGAGATATAGCCAACATAATATTGCTAAGAGTGGTGTCGAAGAGTTTACTGCCTATGTTTTCTTCTAGTAGTTTTATGGTTTCAGGTCTTACATTTTAAGTGTTAAATCCATTTTGAGTTTTTTCTGGTATACGGTGTAAGAAGGTGAACCAGTTTCATTCTTTTGCATGTGTCTGTCCAGTTTTCCCAACACTATTTATTGAAGAGACTGTCTTTACCCCATTGTATATTTTTGCTTTCTTTGCTATAGATTAATTGACCATATAGGCATGGATTTATTTTGGGATTCTCTATTCTATTTTCTATATGTCTTTATGCTAGTACCATGCTGTTTTGATTACTATACCCTTGTAGTATAAGTTGATATCAAGTAGTGTGATACCTCCAACTTTGTTCTTTCTCAAGATTGCTTTTGCTATTTGGGGTCTTCTGTGGTTCCATATACATTGTTAGGATTTGTTCTAGTTCTGTGAAAAACGGCACTAGTATTTTGATAAGGATTTGCTTTATATATTTAGGTGTTCCATGTTGGGGGCCTAGAGGTTTATGAGAGTTATATTGTCTTATTGGATTGATCACTTTATCATTATGAAATGCGCTTTTTTTCTCTTGTTACAGCCCTTGTTTTAAAATCTATTTTGCCTGAAATAAGTATTGCTACCCCAGCTTTTTTTTGTTTCCATTTGCATGAAATGATTTTTTCCATCCCTTTATTTTCAGTCTGTGTGTGTCTTTTGATCTGAAGTGGTTCTCTTGTAGGTAGCATATATAGAGGTCTTTTTTTTTTTTTTTAAATTCATTTAGCCACCCTGTCTTTTGATTAGAGCATTTAGTTTATTTACATTTAAAGTAGGTATTGATAAGTATATAGTTATCATCATTTTATTAATTATTTCTAGATTGTTTTTGTAGTTTTCAGTTCCTTTCTTATTCTCTTGCTCTCTTCTCTTGCATGTTGATGATCTTATATAGTGTTGTGTCTGGATTCCTTTCTCTTTATATTTTGTATATTTCTTGTAGATTTTGGGCTTGTGGTTACCATGTGTTTCCTACATACCAAGCTGTTTACAGAAGTCTATTTTAAGTTGATTGTCACTTATATTCAAACACATTCTAAAATAACTACCATTTTTATCCACCCCTTCCACATTTATATTTTTGTCATTATTTTTTACTGTGTGTGTGTGTGTATTTGTGTATTTAACTTATTTTGGAATTATATATGATCTTCCTACTTTTGCCATTTAACCTTTGTACTAGCTTTATAGTTGGTTGATCCACTACTTTTATTATGTGCTTGTCTTTGACAGTGACAAATTTTTCTTGCCTATATATTTTTATTCATATATTTAAAAATCTTTCTCTTTAAAGAAGTTCCTTTAAGATTTCTTGTAACTGGTTTATTGGTGATAACTCCTTTAGCATTTTATTGTCTGGGAAACTCTTTATCTCTCTTTGATTCTAAATGATAGTCTTACTGGGTAGAGTAATCTTGGTTTTAGGTCCTTGCTTTTTATCACTTTGAATAATTTTTGCCAGTCCCTTCTGGCCTGCAAAGTTTCTGTTGAGAAATCAGCAGTTTTATGGGAGCTCCCTTGTAGATAACTAATTGCTTTTCTTTTGCTGCTTTCAAGTTCTCTCTTTGTCTTTAACCTTTGGCATTATAACTATAATGTGTTTTGGTTTGAACCTCTTTGTATTCATCTTGTTTGAGACTCTGTGCTTGCTGGACTTATATGTCTATTAGCTTTGCCAAGTTAGAAAATTTTTCAGTCATTATTTCTTCAAATAGGTTTTCATTCCATTGCTCTCTCCTTCTGGTACTCCTATGAGGTGAATGTGGGTATGCTTGATGTTGTCCCAGGGGCCCTTTAATCTCTCCTCATCTTTTAAAATTATTTTTTTCTTTTTACTGTCTCAATTGAATGTTTTCTGCTACCTTGTTTTCCAGATTGCTGATTCAATCTCTGCTTCATCTGATCTGCTGTTGATTCCCTCTAATGTATTCTTCATTTCAGTTAATATATTCTTCATTTCTGACTAGTTCTTTTTTATGTTTTCTATCTCTTTGTTGAAGTTCTCACTGAGTTCATCTATTCTTCCCCTAAGTTCTTAAGCATTCTTATAACTAGTGTTTTGAACTCTGTGTCTGGTAGCTTGCTTGCCTCCATTTCATTTAGTTATTTTTCTGGAGTTTTGCCCTGTTCTGTCTTTTGAGACATGTTTCTTTGTCTCCCTACTTTGGTTGCCTCCCTGTGTTTGTTTCTGTGTATTAGGTAGACTTGCTATGAATCCAAGTCTTGGCAGAGTAACCTTATGTAGGTGTCTTGTGAGGCCCAGTGACAGTCTCCTTATTCACCGGAGCCAGTGCTACAGCAGTATCCCTTGTTTGGGTTGTGTATGCTCTCCTATTGTAGGTGAACCTTGATTGCTGTTGGCATGCTCAGTGGCTGGGATTGGCCATCTGGTTGACTGACTGTGAAGGCTGATTGAGACTATATTGAACATGGTATTATCAGAGGGTGACTTCATGGAGCAGGAGTTGCTTTAGCAGGGCTCTGAGTGTGTACTTTGGTTTGTCATTTGTGAAGCTGATTGGGTGGTGCCTGATGTGGCCTGAAGCTGGCCACTGGGTGTGTTTGTTCTGGAGTCTCTTGGGAGGGGCTCCTATACAGGCTAAGGTCATTGTCACTTGTGTTAGGCTTAGAGGCACTTGAGAGAGGCTATGATGAGAATCAAGGCTGGCTGCCACTAGTGCTAGTCTGGGACCCTCTGGTGGGTACCACATTGTGAGCTGAGGCCAACTGCCACTTGTGCCAGTTTTGTGGCTGCTTAATTGAAGCTACGTTCCAAGACAACACTGGCTGCAGCTTATGCCAGATTTGGTGCCACCTGATGGGAGTTACAATGCAAGTTGAGACTGGTCTCTACTTGTGCCAGGCTTGGGGCCACTTAGCACAAGATGCAGCACACGCTGAGGTCAGTTGCTGCTGGTTTGGGATTTGTGGACCATTGAGAAATTTTAGGAAAGTCCTCAGTGTGAGTCAACGCAGGCCACTTGTGTGGAAAGGTTGCTGGAAGTGGCCTTCTGCCCAGGTTTCTTGTACTTTCTTCTTGGAAGAAAACTCTCACTGCCTAACATGCGAGTCTGTTATAAATGGGGAAAGCACATGTGTGCTTCTCTTCACACTTTTGTCTTTTGCATCCAGTAAGAGGGACAAATGTTAATATATAAATATAGTGTGTGAAAAAGGTGGGTTGTTTTAAAGGCAGGATTGGAGGGTCAGAAGCAGCACTTATTGGGGCTTCAGAATTCATTTTTACCTCTGCAGGTGGAAACTCTGAGAGGTGACTTCTTACTGGTATAGCCCCAGCCTCACCTGCAAGCTGCCCTTTGCAAACAGGGTGATCTAAGTTCTGGAAGGATTCCATAGTGAAACAGATCTCTGACTCACTTGCCATGTGGCCTATTTTTAAATTTTACCCTTTTGTGTTAATCTTCTCATTTGTAAATGCCCAGGCAGCCAGTTCATCTCTGGCTGATGAGGTAGTTGAAGGGCCCTCATTGAAGGGTGCCAGGACACCCCATGCTAGTCTCAGCTCTAAATCTAAATTAGTGGGTGACCCTGGGCTCATCTACTTATCTCTTACCTGAGTTTTGTCATCTTCAGGAATATCTTTCGCCTTATTTTGTGGGAACATAGGTTAGCTGGGTTAGGAAGAGTTCATGACACTGAAAAAAAACACCCCATTTTTTCTCAAAATTCAGTCATGTGTCTGTCAGCTACCCTATCTTTGCTGAACTTGAGTCTGAAGATAGGTACTGAGGATACTGCTGGGTCCAGGTGGTCTTGATCCCTGAGGTGCCTGTGCTTACCTGTCCCCTGGCGTGACCTGTGTGGGGCTGGCCCCTCTAGCAGACTGACTGAGAGACCAGGGAGAGATGGTGGCATCTAAATTGTGGGCAGAGGCGGGCTTGGGGCAGTGCTGTGCGTGGAGGGTGAACTGGAGACTTGTCTTGGTGCTTTATTTAGGGGGTGAGCAGCTCTTCTTTTTTGGGGGTGGTTGGAGATGTTGATGGAGATGACAGGAGATTAAAGCTCCTCTTCCCCACTCCTTATACAGTTACCACCTGGGATGAGCCCAAGCCTGTGTCAGGGAAAGAGGCATCCTAGCACAAGCTCCCTTCTGACAGCAGGAAATGGGGGCTGCACTGCCCTGCCCCTCGGTAGACATTTGAAGCTCCTTAATATGTCCTGAACTGAAAAAGGCAGCCTGAGGCCTCGAAACAGCTTGGAGGTCCATTATCTTCACAAATGTGGGTGCTGCCCTCCTGCCTTCTTACACTACCGCTGAGACCAGCCCCATATATGATTTTTTTTTTTTTTGGTAAGATATACTTCTTGCTTTTTAAAAAAATATATTTTTATTGATTTCAGAGAGAGGAAGGGAGAGGGAGAGAGTGATAAAAACATCAATGATGAGAGAGTCATTGATCGGCTGCCTCCTGCATGGTCCCTACTGGGGATTGAGCCTACAGCCGGGCATGTGCCCTGACCGGGAATCAAACTGCAATCTCCTGGTTCATATGTTGATGCTCAACCACTGAGCCACGCCGGCTGGGCTCTATGATTTTCTTTAACAGCAAGAGTCACAACATTGTTCCCAGTGCTGTGCACACAGCAAAGAACAGATGTGTGTGTGCAAGCATGTGTGCTTGTGCATGCATGTGTGAGAATCAAATAGTAAACGGAGTCACCAGGGGTAATTCCTATACTGGAACCAGCCTCCCCCAAATAGCTTTTAGAACCACAGGATGTTAGCACCAGCCCAGTTCCTACCTTGAACGTTGGAAGAAACTGACTGAACCTCAGTTTGAGGTTAAAGCCTGGTGAAGGGATTTGCCCAGAGTCACAGCAGAAACCACTGGCAGAGCCAGACTAGACATCTGTCCTCCGGACTCCTGGCTTGGTCCCCCCTCTGCCCTTTCCCCTGCTCTGGCTGCAGGAAGGCCCTCAGGTGCAGCAGCTCCTCCACGGATGCTAGGTGGCACCAGAACGCCTTTGAACAAAAAGGCTGCAGGTCTCGGCTCCTGTCTGAAAATGCCTGAATCCTCCTTGCGGACGTCCTGAGGTTTGACTGGGCAGCTCTTGCACCCTCAAAAGACCTGCCTGCTTGGGGCATTGCCCCAGCTCATGGTCCCCACCTTGTGTATCAGTGCTGTCCTGCTTGGGGCGCAACCCCCTTTGGTTCTCCGGTTACCTGGGAGAATTCACTCCGGTGGGACTGATTTCTCCTGGGGGCCCTGTGTGCAGAATGGAAAGCTCTGGCTGGGTGATCAGCTCGGGGAGATATTTGAGTTCGGGCTCCCCTTAGGCACTGTTATCTTCCTTACTTCCTGAAGTCTTGTCTGGCTGAACAACCCAGCGGAACACGGTGTGGGCGTTCCCCAGGTCCCCTTGCCAGTCTGTGACAGAGTTGGGGTGGAGTTCAGACTCACTGAGCACAGTGCTACCTTGTGTCTCAAGACAATGTCGAGAAGACAGGACCCTCTGTTGTCTGGTCCCTGTGTCACATTTGTGTAGCTCTGTGGCTGAGAATATAGGCTCTGGTTTCAGACTTCTGGGAGTAGAATGCCCCCTCCCCACTTGTTAATGGTGTGACTGCCAAATTCATGTAACTGCTCTCTGCCTCCGTTTCTCCTTTTGTAAATGGGATGTTGTAGATTGCACATGGTCTCAAGTTTCTTTGCAACTCCTCCATTAAAGCTGGTGTATATTTTCCCACCCCCTTCCAACTGGCTTGGCCTTGTGACTTGTTTTGATGGAATGTGGTGGCAATGAAGATTGTGGGTTCTGAGCCCAGGTGTCAAGAGGCTTTGCAGCTTCTGTTCTTACTCCCAGGACATAGCTGCCATGTGACAAGGCTGGCAGATGTCCTTGAGAATGAGAGACCATATGGAGGGAGAGCCCAGCCACCCAGCCCATATTGCGCACCCATAGCACTGTGAGCATGTGAATGATTGTGTTAATTTACTAAACTTTGGGGGTGATTTGTTGTGTCGCCAAAGCTAAATGAAATAGCGGGGGTGCCGTGAGGTTTACATGGTGACGTGCGCTGAGGCCAGCACCTGGCCCACGGTGACCTAATACAGCTGTTACTACGAACGCTGTCAGGGGGCACTCTGTCCTGCTCAGTGGGTTCTAGTCACACTGACCTCTTTGTTTCTTTTCCTTAATTTTTTGAATCTACCAAACTATTTTCCTTTTTCCAGGCTCTCACACTTAATCCTCTCATGGTTAAGGTGTCCGCTGGAACCTCTCCTTCTCGGAGCGGCTTCCTCTGATCACCCTGCAAACCACCTTCCTCCCTCCCTGTCTCCCCTTCTGGACTGTAAATCCCTGGAGCGCAGGGGCCGGGCCTGCTTTTGTTCCCTCTGTTAGGCTCGCTGTGAACAGCAGGCACAGGCTTGATATCTGCTGAACGAGGGAATGAAAAGGGGCCCCTAATCAATAGGGGTTTGAGGTTGGCGGCAGGCTTCCAGGAAGAGGGGAGTGGCCAGGGTGGAGTTTCAGGGAGGGAGGACTGCTGCTTCTGACCCTTGTAGCCGTCTTAGTGTGTCACCATCTTACATTGGATCAAATATGGTCCTGGTGCTCTATGTCCAACAAGGCCATGAGCTTCTTTAAGGCAGGGATGAGTTCCTCACAGCCCCTACCTAGCACGTCACCAGGCATCTAGTAGGGGCTTAACAGAAGTCTACTGGGTAGATAAGGGGGTAGATGGGTGAAGTGAATGAATGGATGAACAGATGAGTGAATGCACAGAAGGATGGTTGGATGAGAGAGTACTCAGAACTGCAAGCAATTCTGGAAAACCATGTTTATTTTTTTCTTCTAATAAAGGATGACACATTTCTGGTCAATCAGTACAAGGTCATAAAAGTATAAAAATGTATTAAGTACAATCTTTAGCATTATGTTATAGGGAAATAGTCATTATAACCTTTTCCCCTAAGGTGGCATGTTGGATGGTCACAGTTGCTTACAAAGAAGGACAGGAGTACGTGACCAGTTGTCCCAGTTGTTCCAGGACTGTGGAGTTTCCCAGGATGTGGGGCCTTCAGTGCTAAAACTGGGAAAATCTCAGGCTAACTGGGATGGTTGGTCATGTAAGAAAGAGCAGCGTCACAATGATGGGCATGGTTGGCATTTAGGTGTCAGGATCAGACATTTTCTCAACTTCTCCATCACCTCTTTTTCTCTTAGCTCTGAAATAAATATCCCTGTGTTATTATCGAGGGTGTTACAGCTTCAAATGTTTTTCACATCCCATCCCCATGCCCATGTACTCTGACTTGTCTCTTATGCCAAGCTTGGGTAGTAGGGCAGTTCTACCCTAATTTGTAGGTGTGGCATCCAGCGTCAAGGTTCCTGGCTTTAAAAAGCAAAGATCTACGTCCTAGATCTCCTGAGGCTAGTGGTCTTCCCATGCCTCTGTTCTTTCCTGAAGCATCCTGTCTCACCTGGCTTTCAGGACTGGGCAGGAATCATATGGAGAAATGGACACTGAATCCGAGTCTTGGCTCAGTCCCCTTATTTGGGACAATTCATGTTATTACTGCTTAGCTGGCTGTGTTTCCCCTTTAGCAGTCCTCATGTAGGATTCCCCTGAATGCCCACCAGCTGGCCAGTGCTGGTGTCATGTGGTAGATTCAGTGGAAGAGACCCAGTGTTTTTGGCTCCAGGGTGATGCTCCAAATGGCTTCTCCAGCTCAGGTTTTTCAGTAGGGTGGTCAGAGACCAGCTCAGTCTGCCTTTTGCCATCTTGGTTGTTGAGATCTTTTTGGGCATCATTGTTGAGAAGTTACTCAAATGAGGTGGCTATGACTCTTAGGCTCAAAGACTTGTCGCATTCATTCCTAACCTATAGGGATTTTTCCTAACATACAGGCACTGTCTTAAGGAGAAAGGGTTTAGTAGCAACTTCCTGACTTATCTTAAAAGACTAGGGACAGGCTATCCTTGCCCACAGTAGAGTTAGCTTCTCTTGACAGCCTATCAGAATTCTGTCATCCATTCTTTTATTCCAACACTGTTGTGAGCTCCGACATATTTGGTATTTGCTACCTCTAGGGGTAAGAAGCCTATGTAATCCTTTTCCCTGTGAAGTGAGATTATCTGTGACTCCCCCTAATTTAATGGAAGCATGTTGCTAGTGTCCTCCAGGTGGCGCTCCTCCGGGATAGGCTTAATGAACAGGGTTTAACATTGGCCCTACCCTTTAAGATGTCATTGTTCCAGCTCAGAGTTGCTCGTGTCATATGGGTCTATTTTGTGTGCAGGTGTGCTAAGATCTACTCATCTTAGTTTTCCTGTTCTGAGAGTGGAATGAGGATGGGTCCTTTAATATAAAGACAAATAAAATAAATAGCTTTAAAAAAAAGTGCTGCCCTCTTGGTAAATTCTCAAGGCTGTGGGACACGTGGTCTGCCAGCTAAAGCATGGGCCTTCTGATCTATCCATTTCTCTTAGCATGCATCTGTTTTCTGCCTCTTACACTAGCTGTGGCCCTACAACCCTCTGAAGTGTCTGTTGCACTGAGTTCAAGTGTAGTTTTAATCTTTAGATGTGGTTTTCTTTGACTGAGAGGCTAAAAGTGACACAGCTCTTTGCGAATGGAAGGGATGTTAACCCCAACATGGCCGTCTTTGCAATACAATCAAGATGCAGCACTTGTGTGTGCCAGTCTCTTCTGAAACTTAAACTCTCGTACCTGTGCTGTGAGGTGATGGTGTGACAAGCCCAGAAACTTCCATAGCCTGAGAGATTGCCTGGGCTGATACATTTCTTGGAATCTTGGAAACATGCATTGGGCTCTAGGTTGTACTTATCTAGAGGATCAGAAGAACATCTCTGAGCTAAAAAATTTGAGAACTCAATGCCATAGAAACACAACTTCTTTATAAAACTCTGTTCACGAGATGTGCTACCTGGCAGCAGGAGAAAACTGGAGGTCGGCTGGTTTCCAGTCCTTTTTTGTCAACCCCCTTGGGGCCAGCACTTCTTCTAAGGAAGCCAAGCCTGGTGGGGAAGAAGAGTTAGACTGGCTTTTTTCCTCCACGAAGAGGAAGAGTCTTGGGTTAATTAGGCCAGGGACTGGGCGGCCTCCCTGAGTTTGTACAGCTTTCTGCAGGCCCCTCATATGGTCAGTGAGCTCTGGGATCGGCGATGGCTGCCCCTGCTCGAGCGCTGGCATTTATCAGTCTGTCCACTCGGGTAGGCCCCGGATGCCAGCCCGCTGCTGGGCCCCAGGAGAAAGCGATCTCCAGGGGAGAGCTGAGCTGAGGAGTCCGCTGAGCATGGCTCATCCCTCCTGTGGTCTCTGCTGCTTCTCTCTCCATGCTTCCCTCGGTTCTCCTTGCACTTCTGCTTGGGAGGGCCAGAGCTCTTTGGGGTGCTGGCTCTGAAGTCCTGTTCAGGGACAGGTGGCACTGGACGGTGGGTGTGCTGAGCCTCTGCAGGGACGGGGGCAGGCATCTGTCTGCTTCTCCAACTCTGGATTTTCAGGTCTCTTTTGTCCGTGGGGAGTTTGTCAAGTTTCTGAGCTTTTGAGATCAGGGACTTCCCACATGTCCCTTGTAGAGATAAGACAAAGTACCTGGTGGGAAATAAGAAACAACAGAATAAAGCTGTTCTCTGACTTTTGTTGACTTCTTGAATTTTAGCATTGAAAGGGAGCTTAGAGTCCAACTCCCCACCCAGGGCAAGACCTTTTTTGCTGGGCTCCTGAGTGATGGTTAGCAAATCTATGCCTGGGCACCTCTGGGATTTGGGAGTTCAATAACAATATGTAATAGCTAACATTTATTATGGACCAGAACTATTCTAAATGCTTTAAGTGTTATCAACTCATCTGTCCCAACCATCCCATCAGTTGGTATTTTGTTTTCTCATGTTACATATGAGGAAATTGAGGCAGTGAGAGATTCAGTGACTTGTCCAGAGCCACACAGTGGTCTAGCCATGGTCAGAACCAAGCACCCTTTGTGGAACATAAGTAGTTTCTAAATACATACTCTCTTCTTGAATCTGTGGGCCATGCTAATTTCACAGCATTGCTGTATTTTCACCATTTTTCAGATGGAGAAACCAAGGCTCCAAGAGATGAGATGGGTTTTCCAAGGTCTCCTGAGCTGTTAGTTGCTAGGTCTCCCTGACGGTTAACACAAGGTTCCTTTTCCCGGCCAAGCTGCATGGAGCCTGTATCGGACTCTGGGACTGGGAGTCTCTGTCTGTGCCTGGACTCTTGTTCCATGGGTGGGAAAAAATAAGGTGAATAAAATTGCATGGTCTATGGAGAAAGCACATGCCCTCCTGTGATACTGGGCTCTGGGTGTCAGTTTCTCTGTCTAAAAAGTAGACATCTAAAGTCTTGCCCAAAAATAATCCTTTAAAATATTTTTATTTCTAAAGCCTTTTAAGTAGTGAGCCTGCCATCCCTCCAAAAGCTTTAGGTGTCCTCACAGTGCACAAGGGTTTCTGAAGACCCCACGGCATCAGGTAAACTTTCCCCCATTCTTTCTCATCTCACCCAGAGAGACAGTACGGGTGGGGGTGTTTGTTTCAGGAAAGACTCAACTTCCTGCTTGGAAACTGGAATTGTCTCAGTTTAAACCTTTCCCCCAAGCCACTACTTTCCTTCTCCATCCATTTACCGTAACAGCAAATACATATTAAATCCCTACAATGGGCTACGCCCCAAGGGATTAAACAGAGAACAGGACAGACAGGATTCTTGCCCTCCTGTGGCACCTGAACAGTTATAAGCAGAAGGAACAGTGAGAGTGTCAGACATCTGACCTGGTGTGGGACACCTTCCTTGAGGAAGAGACATTCAAGCTGAGGACTGAGGAATACATGGCAGGTGGCCAGACAAAGGAAGTGAGAACCATATCCATGCAAGTGGCTGAAATGTGGAGAGTAAGGACAAGAGTGGGAAATGACCCAGAAGGGGTTGGCAGGGCCAGAGCAGGCAAGGACTGAGAAACACATGATTACACTTTGACGCAGTGATCATGGATTAGAGTGAAACCTACTAAGAGACTTTGAAGTAATCTGGGATGAAAGGATTTTAACCTATCCATGGTGGTGGCTATAGAAATGGAAATAGATGGATTTGAGAAATATGTAGCAGATAGAATTGCTAAGTCTTGGCAATGGGCTAGATGTGGGCATGAGGTGGTGGGTGGCATCAGGATAACTCCCAGGGGTCCGCCTTGGTCCTCATTGGGTAGCATTTGATGGAAGAACCTCTGAAAGAGGCCCAGGTTTCTTGGATGGTGGTGGTGATAAAGAGGATCATGATTTAAGTTATGGATGTCTCACAATTTCTTTGAACTTACATGCCTAGTGGAGGTGATGAATACGTAGCTGGAAAGATGTATCTGGAATTCAGAGGAGAGGTCTGGGTTGGGAATTTATATTGGAGATTCATCTATTAAAAATATTTATCTTCACAATAGTGGTTGCTATGTCTACAGAGAGACTATAAAATTAGAAGACAAAATAACCTAAGACCAAGGCTTGACCGATACCATGTCAAGGACCGTGAAGTAGGAAAAAACAAACAAGTGTTGGGGAGTGTCGAAAGATTGGTATCCTTTATTGTAGCTAAGTAAGATGCTCATTATATTTTAAAGTTTATGTATTAGCTTCTTTTGTTTTTATCTGCAAAAAAACTTACATGTTCCTAGTTTTAAGAGAGACTGTACAGTTCTTTTATACTAGTTGAATTAATTAGAGCAAGATTAGTGAGGTCATGGTTAGTGGTCTAATTATCCAAGGTTGGTGAGTGAAATCTACCTCCATTATGATAAATACATCTTATAATAAGTGAACCAATAGTTTTCTACAGGAAACATTCTATCATGTAGATATCTATAACAAACATTAATTTTTCCAAGGTTACAAGTCAACAGTCCTTGGAACTATTAAAATAATCCTTTCTCAGAAGAAACCTCTTTGCTTTTCTTAGTAAACAAAATTAAATGGAAATTCAGCTTTATGATAATATAAAATAAGCAAAGATTTAACTTATGTGCCATGGTAACAAGTAAGTATTTGCTAACTTTCCCGACTTGTCTCTCTTTGCTTAACAAGCTGTACTGTTCAATGCTTGTCTTTTCAAAGCACGTGTCAACAGTCTTCCATACTTTTCAAGGATTCTCATGAGGCTGGTAGCTTTTGGCACCAAGTGTGTTTTCTAGCCAAGGGTAAGACAAAGAATATGGGGCTGATAAATTTCTATTTCTATACTCCCCAAAAGACACAGAACAGAACAGAGGAGTTCAGTCCTTGGTCAGTGGTGATCACAACTGTATTTAACCCCAAAACTGTGAGTTAAAGTATTTAACTCACATATTTGATGCCCTTTTCCAATGAGGGCACAATCCTCCTGGTCTCTCCCAGGGTCCATCTCCCGAGGGGCCAGGCTGAAGAAGGGGTATGGTGGGAAATACGTCCTCTGAGGCTTGTGCTTGTTCTTAGCGGTCTCCCGCTCCTTACTCTCAGGGCCCTCAGTACTAATCTCTTTGACTCTTGTGTTGTAGTCAAACTTCAGTCTGAATCATTCACTGGATTGCAGGCTTCCTGAGAGCAAGGGTCCTGTTTTGTTCATTTTTCTGTTCCTTTAACATCCTTTGCTCATGTATCTCTGTGAGCAGCCACTGTGACAGGAACCATGCTAAGTGTTGGTTATATAATAAGGAGAGTACCTTCTATCCAGGAGTTAATGTTCACACAGAGACAGACAGACAATTTATAACAAATGGGGTAAAGGGCAGTGACAGAGATACACCCAGGTGCTGGAACACTTGAGAAACAGGGACACGTTTTAGCCTGAGGAAGGTAGGTGAAGTTGCAGAAGGTCTGGACTTGGTGCTACCTCAAATAATATCAAAGGGTGAGGAGCTTTGGTGATGGGAAGGGTGTTCTGAATAGAAGGAACAGAATGAGGTAAGGTAGGAAGGTAAGAGGACATGGGCCTTTAGGGAAGTACGAGCAGCTTGGTGGTGTGCAGCCCAAAGTTTGAGGCAGAAAGTGGGAAGATGAGGCTGTAGGGACCAGGAGGGGCCAAGCAGGGAGGACATGCAAACAGCGCACATTTAGATGCAACCAACATGTGTGTCTGATGTCTTGCTATCTTCAGTCTCCAACCCTGCATCAGAAGTCAAGGTTCTGAGGTGGCTTAGGAAGAGGAGATGGAGACCAACCTAGGTTAAGCAAGCTGACAAATTTATTCAAGGAAGCGCTGTCTGCTGCTTTTGGATTAGAAAATGTTGTGCACAGTGTAGTGATGGCCTGTTTTTACTACAGCTCATAATGATAAAGTGGCTGAATTTTGATGTTCAGAGTGGTGAGATCATGAGGATGAAGAGGGGTTAAGGCATGTCTGCAGGTATGTCAATGTCAAGTTCACTGACTGCTCTGACTAGACAGTGTGGACAGAGACTAGACCATTGGCCACCCAGTTGGGAGAATCCAGTTCCCACTGGGATTTGTGGTAAGCTTGTGGAAACATTCTGGTCCCTCTTGGGACCTGAGTTGTCCCATGAGCAAGTTGGACTAGAATCACAGCTCCTCCTGACTTCTAGGTGATCACAACCAAATAGCAAAAACAAAATGAGGGGCTAGATAGGACAGTGTGTATTAAGAGCAAGCTCCAAGGAAACACAAGGCATTGTTGCTGTTTTTCTGGGAAAGGCAAATGCAGAGAATTTAGGCTGAAAATGTTAGAAATAGTCCCTGGGCATGAATGATTTATTTGGCTCATACATCTTGTGTGTATCAACAAATTTGAGTAATATTAAAATGTCGGCTATTTTATGCAAAATTTGAATTTCTGTGAAAAATCTGAAGCTCTGGAATGCTAAGCATGATCATTCTTGATGGCAGTGATGGGGGAAGATGAGGTCTTTCTCCCCATGCCTGTCCTTCAGCTGGTTTGCTGCAGTTGCTTGCCTGTCTCTGTAGGCATTTGAGTGTGAGGCTCCTGAGCTAATAAAGAACTTCAGAGCTTTTCAAAATGATCCCTATACACAACAAAATTTGTAAGGCTGGAAGATAGAAATTATCTATCATTTTACAGATGCCACAACTGAGGCCATGCCAGATTTGGTGACTTGACTACTCTATGGCTGACCTGGGACCAGAGACTGTGGTGCTTACCTCCAAGTTCATTGTTCTTTCTGTCCTAGGACACTGTCTTTGAGACAGTAGCCTCAAGGGTCCAGCCAGGAGGCAAACTCCTGACTCCTGGGTTTTGAAAATGGCTTATTGAGGAGAGATTGGTAGTTCTAGGAAGAAAAGAGCCCCTGTGCTCAAACCTTGGGAGAAGAGCCGCCACTGGTGTGAGGAAGCAGACGAGGTAGAAAGTGGGGTCTGAGAGCTGGACTTGCATCACCCCGTAGGGGTTGGTGGGACTGTTGCAGGTGACACAGGTGGCGTTGTACACTAAGGATACCACAAAGTACATCAGGAAGCTGCCTATGAGAACCAGCCCGTGGATGATGGTCTGTGGAGGGAAGAAGTAAATGCTGTTGAAAGTGGATCTTAGATCAGGGTGCAGTCATGCTGCTCGGCTAACTTTGTTTTAAACTTCTTTTTTTTGGAAATGCAGCACACATATAAAAATTGAACACACATACCCCAAACACCCCTAAATCTTCTGTCTCAGCCTTGACTTTGGTGACAACTTCCAAGCTGCCCTTTGATGTTTTACCACCTTTCTGTGTTTCTCTACACAGATTGTTTTCAAAATGCTAGTAAGTAGAATCATATTTTGTATAATTTCCACACGTGGCTGTAGTTTGTTTTCCAAGTTCAGTGATATTGTCTAATCTTATTTTGTCCTGCCTATTTTGTGCTGCTTTCTTTCCCTATTCTTGTCTTCTTTTAAACTTACTGTTTTGTGTAATTTTATCCCCCCCTTTACTAGTTTGAAAGTTAGGCACTCCATTTCTATTCTTTCAATGATTACTCAATAAATGATAACAAGCAATCTTAACTTACCACAGGCTAAAGTTTAGAACTATTCTCTCTCTCTTCCTGAATTATACAAAGGCTTTACTATCCTTTATTCTGTTTAATCTCCCTCCCAGCATATCTTATTGCTACTGTATATTTTAATTCTCTCATCTTTTTAAAGCAGACATGTCATTATCATAGGTTAATATGGTTAGTATTTATTAAGATTTAGTTATGTTCACCACTTTCTATGCCTTAATTTCTTCTTGCATCTTGGACCTCCCATCAGAGATTTCTTTCCTCTTGCTTTAAGTACATCCTCTAGAATTGCCTTTAGTGGCAGTCTGGTGGTGATCTATTCTCTTCTGCTTTATTTCATTCTCATTTTTGATGGATATAGCCTTCTTGTTTGGAAGTTATTTTCATTAAGCATATTTAAGATAGCATTCCACCGTCTTCTGGCTTCCATTGTTGCTACTGATAAGTTAGCAACTCTTCACTTGTTGTTCCTTAGAAGGAAATGTATCACTTGAAACCTGGCCTGCTTTTATGATTTTTATTTTGTCTTTAGTGTTCTATACTGTCCTTATGATATAATAAGTGTGGATTTCTTTTTGTTTGGGTTTTGCTGACTTTCTTGAAACTGGATTTATGTATTTCATCACTTCTGCAAAATTCTCAAGTCGTTATCTTTTTAAAAACATTCCCTCTGTCTCACTTTCTTTCTCATTTCCTCCTAAGAGTTTGATCAAATGTATGTTAGACCTTTTAAGACACCACACTATCTTCTATATATTTTCATCATTTTTCCTCTGTTTTATATTCTGGATAATTTCTTTTGACCACTTTGCTAATTCTCCTCCTCAGCTGTCAAGCCAGCTATGAAAATAAATTAAGTTTGTTGTATTTTTTTATTTCTAAATGCTTTATTTAGTATATTTTCTAGGCTGCTGCCATTGCTTTATATAGTTTACCAATCTCTAGATATTTTTGAAAGTTTAGTCTTTATTTAAACATAGCTTTCCTATAATTTATATCTGAAAATATCAACTCCTGAAATATTAGCTTTGGATGTTTGTTTTTTTGACCCTTGGTTAGTTTTGATAAGTGGTGCTAATTGCCCTTGAAAAGTTAGTAGGGACAGTTTGAGATTTAGGCTAAAATACTTTTCTCTAGAGTTTGGCTCACCCAGGTGATATGAGCCTGGGCTGCAAATCTGTATGAGACAGCTCATGTTTGTTTCCAAGGCCAGGTCCTTTATACCGATTCTTCCTTCTCTGTTCAGCACAGTGGGAATGATGCATGGTTCCTGCTGGGAAGGGAGTACAGGCAGGTCCATTTTTGCACGTGCCCTTACCTGGAAGCTATGGTATTTGGGGGCTCTAATTTCATGTGATCTCTTGTTAGACTCCCATCTTGGGTGCTGGGCTTTGATTTCTGAACCTTTTACTTAGTCAAGTTTGCCCAAAACAAAGTTCTCTTTGGGCAGGGTTACAAACACCCCAAAGGAAAACAGAGGCTTTGGCTTAGAAACCTTCTTTTCCAAAGGTTTCTGTTTTTACTGTTGTCAGCTCTTTCATGCTTTTAAGGAGGTTTTTGTGTGTTTTTTAAAGAAATTATTCATTATTTTTAGTGTTTTCAGCTGGAGAGGTGATCTTAATAATCCAGAAGAAGAAACCAGCTGATTTTTTTCAGTTGCTTTGGTGGGGACTGGGAAAACTGACACAGCCATTAAAATTCACGTTAGATTTGTACCCAGGTTAGAAACAGAATTTCCCCATGCTTCAAGAACTTTCAAAAAGTTCACATTTTTCATAATAATTCTGGTGGTTGACTCCCTTCCCAAGAGCACCAGAAATTACCGGTAACCATGGGGACATCTGGTCTTAGAGATGCATTTGGTGGATTAATAATGCTGAATGGTGAGTGAAGGGAACAGGTTTCCTCTTTCAAAGCAGATGGATGCAGAGCTTTCAGGAAGTGGGCTGAGCGCAGTCAGAGGATGCAGAATCTTTATTCTTATCACTCATATAATATCCATTCGAGGCCTGATTATACTTTGCAGGGCATTTTGAAAGGTAAAAAAATGTCTAATGGTTAAGAGGGTCATAGAGGGCAGAGTTCCTCTTGGGAAATATCTTGGGCTAGTTTAAAAAAATATGATTTATTGTGAAATATTTCTAGTATATAGACAATAAACTCCATATACCCAACATCCAGCTTTATCAATTTTTACCTTATGTAATATTTGCCTCAGATTTTTGCTAAAAAATTATCTTTCAGGTATAATCAAAGCACCTATGTATCCCCTGTAAATGCTTTCTTTTTAATCTTGAACATAAATTCAGTGTTCACCATTCTGATGCATATTTTATACATACATATTTATGCAGTCATGCTTATGGATACCTCATTACTTCATCATGTGTGGATGGCCTTCTGTACCTTTTTATCTTCGTTGGTAGATACAGCTCTAGTTTATTCATTTTAACTGCTCTATTGTAAAAACATGCCACAATTTACTTATTTTCCTATTGAATAAACATTTAGGTACTTTCCAATTTTTTTTTTTTTGCTATTAAGAACATGGTATAATTCTTGCACACACATCTGTATACACATGTGCAAGAGTATTTCCAGGGTGCACACTTAGAAGTGGAACTGGGTCACAGCATATGAACACTTAACTCCTGGCTATTTTCAAATCGCTCTCCAGAGTGCTGGTATCAGTTTATAGTCTACTAACAGGATATGAAAGTTCCCTCGTTGGGCTTTATTGTTTTTAACAAACTGCTAAGTTGCTTTGCCAGTAATTTATTTAGAATTTTTACATCTGCGTTCATTTAGTGAGACTGGCCTATAATTTTCTTTCCTTGAACTGTCCATGCTGATTTTGGTATCAGGATTATTCTAGCCACGATAAAATGCCTCACTTTCTACTCTGTGAAGAAATTGGTATAAGATAGAGATTATCTTTCCCTTATAAGTTTGGTCACAGGGTTACAAATTCAAAATTTTTTTAATGGTGATTGGTTTATTCAGGTTTGCTGAATGATCTTGACTATGTTTCGGTAAATTTTACATTTAAAGAAACTATTGCCCGGCCAGGCGTGGCTCAGTGGTTGAGCATTGACCTAGGATCCAGGAGATCATGGTTCAATTCCCGGTCAGGGCACATGCCCAGGTTTCCGGTTCGATCCCCAGCAGGCGGCGTGCAGGAGGCAGCAGATCAATGACTCAGTATTGATGTTTCTCTCTCTCTCTCCCTCTCCCTTCCTCTCTCTGAAATCAATAAAAGCATATTAAAATAAAAAAATAAATAAACAAGGCAAACATAATATTAAAAAGAAATTATCAACTTGGTTACATTTTAAAGAATTGATCATATCTATACATTCCTAGCATTGTTCATGTGGTCATCTTTTCGTCTCTTCTCCTGGATCTGTTTAGTCAGACATTAGTTTTTATTACGTTTTTGAGGAGCTTAGTTTTGGTCTTATTGATTCCATAGTTTCCTTGATTCGTTTCTCTCATCTTCTGTTTCCTTTTGGTTTACATGGTAAGATTTTAAGGACCTTGTCGATTTTTATCTCCATTTTTAATAATAAAACTAGATACATCTCAGAAATTTGCATGTGTGTTTCTATAGTCATTCAGTAACAAGTATGTTATAATTTCCATAGCGCCTTTCTCTTGACCTCTTGAGTTATGTAAAAGTGCACTTTGAAATTTCCAAGCATGTTGGGTTGGTTTGGTTCTTTTTTTGTTTTTTTTATTGCTTATGATACTGATTCTTTCAAATTCCTTTGTGATTCAGAATTTGGTCTTTTTAATTTTTGGTAGATGGTCTGTGTGTTTGAATAGACATGCTTATTTGTTTGAAGCAGGACTTTATATATTAGACCTAACTCTATGAGATCAGGTGTGATCATTGAGAGCTTCTCTGTCCTTTTATTCTATTTGATCTAGTCTCTTTCTGATGGAAATTACATCAAAATCTCTATTGTGAACTTGTCCATTTCTCCTTATATTTGCTGGATAAAAAATCCAATCTGATAAATTTTGCTTTTTATGAGTAAGTCCATTTACATTTATTGAGTATTGACATATCTGGATTTATTTTGAACATCTTATTTTGTGTTTTTTGTTTGCCATTATTTTCTTTGTTCTCACCTTTTCATCTTGCCTCCATCCTACAGAATTGATAGTTTCCTATATATCTTTTATTTTTCCCCCCATTCCTTTATGGTTAACTTTAAGTTTTTAAGATACTAAATAAATGTGTACTTTTATGGAAAAATTATAATTAAGTATGTATTTCTATCTCTTCCTAGCCACGATGAAAGCTTTGGCATAAATTAATTACCCATTTAACAGGAACCGAGGAACACACTGAACCTACTGGGGGCACTTTTGTAAAATTTTAATACATACCCCTTCCTCACCATTGTGTTGTTTATTACAGTTTTAGCTTTTATGTTCCTGCAGCATTGCATTCCTCCTTTCAGGGAGGGCCTATGAGTGCTAAACCTCATAGCATAGCATATGTTTATCTGAAAATGCCATTTACTTTGCCCTAGTTTTAAGTGATAGTGTAGCTGTTATTTCCCTCAGGTCTTTGAAGATCATTGACCTCCATTGTTTTGTGGCTTCTGTTGTTTGAATGTCAGTTCAGCTGCTGTTCCGTTTCAAGTGACTGGTCCATAGTGTCTGGCAGAGAAGCTGTCTCTGTGTCTTTAATACTGTACCGTTTCACTATGTTATATCCAGATTTATTTTTATTACTTTTTATTCTTAATGATTTTCTCTTCAAATAGTCTTCTCTACCATCCTTTCATTTTTCTGTTCTGACCCCTGTGATGTGGGTGCTGGAGCCACTCATTCAGGCTACCATTCCTCTGACTCACTGCTTCAGATTTGCGTGGCTTCTGCATGCGCTCCCAGAGACGGCCGTCCAGTTCAGGAGCTTACTCTGCGCCGGTGTCCCATCTAGAGTGGATCCCACGAATTGCATTTTTAATTTCACTGACAATCTTTCAATTTCAAGAGTTCTAAAAGTTTCCTAGGTTGGCTCCGTTCCTAGAATTAAAGTTATACCTTTGGCTCTTGCCTTCCTTTTTCATAGCTTCTGATAAAACTGGAACTCCAAATGCTTGTGATTGGCATTTTCTGTTTGTTTATTTTTTAGCTTGTTTTCTTAAGCCCAGGCCTCAGACCCAGCAGAAAGCTGTGCTCCCCGTCTAGGATCCAGCCTCCCCACTGCTGCAGTCTGAATCCTGTCCTAGCTCCCAGAAAGCCAGCAGTTTGAACCTGTCCAGTCCATCCTCCGCCCCTCACGCCACCCCCATGTTGCAGCCTCTTCTGGTGCTGGTGGTTCTTGAAGAAATTTACCCTGTACTTAATCTTGACTATGCCTTTTTGGTTTTATCACTTTGTCCTATTTGTCATGGGCATGAGTTGGAGCAGAGAGGTTTGCAAAATGGGAACTCTGCCATCCCGAAGTCCTGTGGGTGGCTCTGATCAGCCACATCAGGGCCAGGTGTAGCTTGTGACAGTGGTGGCGGGGAGCATGTAGAATGCAGGGGACACATTGAGCCTACTTGAGGCAGTTTAAAAATTTCCTAATACTTAAGTTTTCAGAAAGAGCCATTTCACCTTGACTAAGGACAAAGCTTTCCATAAAGTGGCCTCTTACCGTGACATCTCATACACTCACACTCAAGTGGTTACAAACTCAAGAGTCAGACTTTCCAGTTCGAACATGCTTCTCTCTCAAACTACTTGGGGCAAGTTTCTTAGCCTCATTATACCTATCTCTAGATCTATAAAATGGGAATAAAAAACACCTACCACATAGATGTATTACAGAATGATGACCACAGTAAGGTTAGTTAACATCCATCACTTTGCAATATGTGGGGTGTCCCCCCAAAATGCATACACACACTCTTTGAATAATTATTAAGGCAGTGTTTATTAAAATACATTTCACTTCCAACATTGAGCTATCAGCTGATAAGTGTGTATACATTTTTTTGGGGACACCTTGTATATATGTCAAGTCATTACACCATAGGTCAGTTAAATTTCAAAACAAAAACCTACTGAACACAAAGGGCTCTGGGAAGTTAAATGAGATAGTACATTAGAAATCGTGTAGATAGGTCCCTGGCATATAATTTTACGCTCTTTGTTTCTATATTTATTACTGAGAAGAACTTAATGAAAATGCTGGTGTTGCCCTTTTAGATACTAAAATGAGATATTTCAGCTTGAGATGCGGTTACGTAAAGACAGTTTTCTAATCTTTTCTCCTTGAAATTAAATGGGGAGCATACCTCCCTCACACAGCATGGTCAGTCTAATATTCTCCTGGTCTCTGAAAACACCCTTCAATTTTTTTATTGCTATCTAGTTATGCAGCTAATTGTCTCATTGTGTAATATATGTTAGTTTCATCATTCTGGCTAGACGATAAACATGCTGAGGCCAGGAACTTTTTCTTCTACATACCTTTCACCCCTGCACAAGAGAGACATGGGAAAAAGCTCAATATGTATTTTGCGAGTGGATGAATGATAAAAAGCCCAACAGCTCGGAAATCTGAATGTGGGCAGTAAACAGGAACACAACTTTTAAGCCAAGGAGGCACTTACCCAGGTCTTCATTTCCATCGCCTGGTGCAGGAGGATTGTGGCGAGGGCGATGGTGTTGATGGGTGTCCCAAAGGTGAAGACATCAATATCAGAGTCCTTGTAGGTCTGCAGAGGGGGAACAAATAGATACCGTCAGATACGCCTGTGGACTCAAGTCCTTGGCTTTGACACCGTGATTCCATAGCGTCTGTGAAGGCAGGTGTCAAGGGTTGGGGAGGAATGGAGAGAAGACACCCAGCTGCCATCTGTGTGCAACTAGCTCACAGAACAAAGGAGGTGAGGGGTGAGTTGTCAGGGCTAAATTATTTAAAAACACATTTTCCCAGGAAGCCATGGTGGGCATTCCAGAAGTTTTGGGATGAATGGAATAATTTATCGAGCAGGAGTGAGGCCAATTGGTGAAGATACTTTTGTGTCCAGCTTCAAGGGGTTTACAGCTTTCTTGGAAGGGTAAATGTAGTACAATTTAAGGGGGTAAATGCTACAATGGAGGCAAGTATAGACACCCTGGGAGCACAGAAGAGGGGCTATATCAGCTGAGAGTGTAAGAAGGAGTTAATCTCTTGAAGAGAGTGAGGAAAGGTAGTCCAGCCAAAGGCCAGAACTGAGGGTGGATGTGGTGGGTTATGGAACTTTAAATTGAGCTCACAATAGGAACAAAAGATTCAGCAGGAAAGACAAGCAGAGGACTGGCCAGGGTAGTATAAGGCGGGAAATTCAAACAAAGCATGAAATGGCTGCTTTCTCCACCCCCATGTTGCTAATTGCAAAAGGATATGAGCCCTGAGGCCCGGTAGACACTTCTGTTTACCGGGTAGCAATGGCCCCACATTCTAGTTCCTTGTCCAGGAGAAATACAACAATCCTTCGCTATCTAAATTCTCATTCTACACTGGGGAACCAGATTGAGATGGGGCTGGTGTCCTTCCTGTATGCGTTCCTGCTTTTGGTTCAGGCAATGTGGTATTCTTTATTATCAGAACTTGCTGCCTGAATGCATAGAGCACAGATCTAAGTCAAGGGTTGTAAATTCAAATACCTTCAGTGCTCAAGTAGGAAACAGTAAATGAATGGAGAAGGCCAGGCATGAGACAAAATGGAGTGGTGGGGACTATGGCAAACTGGAGAATATGGGCTCCATCTGAGCAGGGCTGTGAGTCAACTCTAGATTTCTGCCATGAGGGAAAAAGGATCCAATGTAACAGGAGTGTTCAGTTTTCCAAAACCTGGCAGAAAGTAAAATGTTTGGGTAAAGCTTTCTGACTCATCAAATACCCTAGGGTGGATGCAGTCCACAGGCCACCTGTTTTGAGCCTCTGATCTGAAGTATCCAGAAAGATACTACTAGTCTAGGATTTCCTATAAACAGGACCAGTTCCACCCTACAATTTGTATGGTTAGAATGGAACTGTATGACTTACCAGGTAAGGAATAAAGAAACAGATGAGGCTCTGGTAGAACGCATCCATCATGGAAACCCAGAAAGTCAACAGGTTATAACACTGCAAAGAAAGAACACACCAGCAGTTACCACCACCGGAATGGCTTTCATCACTAACTCCACAAACAACGAGTGCTGGTGAGCATGTGGAAGAGGGAACCCTTGTGCACTGCTGGTGGAATTGCACATTGCTGCAGCCACTGTGAGAGAGTATGGAGGTTCCTCAAAAATTAAAAATAGAGTTGCCATATGATCTAGAAATTCCACTTCTGGGTATTATTTGAAGAAAACAAAAACACTAATTTGAAAAAATATGTACCTCTATGTTCATTGTATTTGTGTGTGTGTATACACACACACACACACACACACATTCACCACACACACACAAAAAGGAATATCTTGCCATTTGTGACAGCATGGGTGCACCTAGATGATATTATGCTAAGTGAAATAATTCAGACAGAGAAAGACAAATACCATACAATCTCACTTATATGTGGAATCTAGAAAACACAATAAATGAATGACAAAAAGCCTTTTTAATAAAAAAATAACTTGGTAAGTGTGGAGATTCTAAGGTTCCTAAATGACATTTGAAAGGAAGATCTGTCGCAGACCAGGGTCACAGTTTGCCAAGAGACAGAGCTCAAAGCCTTCTGATTTTGTGCCTTCCCTGGGAAAAGTGAAACTACTTACAGTTTACGCTTTTGCTACATTAACTTCTTTTAATGCTAGATACTCAAGGAATGCATCATCTGGCTAGTGTGCCTGTGGGAAGCGGGCAGGTAGAAGGCCTAGGATGCACCTGCGCCATCGCATGTCCCCCTTGGCTGAGCTGCAGGGCTGCTGTGCTCTCCTGTCTTTGGGTTAGGACTGGGCTTGTTTCTTTGCTGGCTATCCACAATATAACGCCAGCTCTCGGGCACCCCACCTGGCTTTGCTCTCCTCTCCCCCAGGTGTGAAGGTGCTCTCAGGCATTTCAGTGTCCCCTTTCCTAGAGCTCCTCCTGTGAGGCAGTTTCCTTGTCTGGCTCCTGCAGCCAACCCCCTGAGGTGATGGATAGAGCTCTATAAAAGTGAACTTTCTCTGTCTCACTAAAATACAGCTAGTGTGTAAGTTATGATGCATTTTGTAAGCTTTAGATCAACCACTAAGGATATAACTCAAATGCTAGATAGTTAAATAACCATTAAAGGGAATTGGAATGCTAAAAAAAAAAAAAAAAGAAACCATTCTGATGGTGCCCCAGGCCTTCTTTAGTCTACTTGATACCGACAAGTCTAGATCATGTGTAATCTTGAGTTTTGCCTTCCCTGCTGTGAGTGGAAGCCCTCATTTATGAATGCCTCACCCGGTGATGAGAAAACTGGTTTTTAGTCCCAGGGGTTCCCAAACCAAGCCTTAGGGCTTCTGTTTAAGGCCTGGAGATGGGGGGTGGGGGTGGGGCTAGCTACATGCCTCTTCCCCTTCCACTAAGATAGTCCCATAATGGGTGATATAATTAAGAAATCACTAAAAAGAAACATACTCACTGGTCTGGTCCATCAGTCTCACCAGCAAATGAGAAACAGGCCATGAGTGGGAGGGAAGTTACTTGGTCACGTGGGAGGTGAGTGGTAGAGTGGTGACCAGAAGGCAGGGCTCCTGACCCCCAGCCCAGGGCTCTTGCTCTGACACCTCCAGGGAGAAGCCGAGCCCCTTACCTCGGAGTCCTGGCCGCTCTTGTACAGCTCAGGCAACGCCAGGAGCGTTTCCGCTGAGATGTCTTTATCAAGAATCCCGAAGACGAGAGGGGGCAGCGAGGTAAAGAAGAGGTTGAAGAATATCATCTGCCAGTAATCGATCATGGTGGAGCCTGAGAAGCCACAGAAGAACTGGTACCAGAAGAGCAGGTTGACGTAGCACTGCAGGGAGACAGAGCGGCCTGGTGAGCGAGGACCTACAGGCAGCCCGTCCTCAGCTGCTGCCTGGGGCCTCTGACAAGTCACCTAGTGACAGGGAGCATCAGTCTCCACATCGGTGACGTGCAGAGTCAGGTAAGGATTGGAGATAACTCACATCCTCGGAGCAGCAGCTCCTCACACTATTATCACTACTAACTACTACTGCTACTACCTACTAACTACTACTACTACCACTACTAATGTCCTTCAGGACTTTGTTAAGGTAAGTGTACTGTTGTGGGTAAGAGCACAGGTTTTGGAGACAGAGAGGACTTGTTTTGAATCCCCAGTTCTTACTGTGTGACTTTGGGCAAATTGCTCAACCTTTCTGAACGTCACCTTGCCAGCTTTCCGATGGGGGCAGTAGTGCCTAGACCATGGCACGTAGTACAGAGAGGCAGCGGTTAGTAGTAGTAGCATGGAAAGAGAGAGGGATGGTCCTGAGGGCGGGATGGTAGAAACACTGGACTGTGGGCAGGAAGCCTGGTGGGAAGATGACTCCATGAGAAGGTTTCTCTCTCAACCCTTTCCTAATGGTCACGCAGCTCAGAGGGGTGACTTAGGAAATCTAACTGTTGCTTTCTGCTTTCTAAAGCTCTCTCCCACTCAAGCCCTCCAACCTGAGATGGGCTGGGCCACTGTTACTGTCTCTGAAGACAGATGCAGGTTGTGATGTGCTTTGGTGACCGGAGCAAGGTCACATGAGCAGCTGGTCCTGGAGTTAGGACTAGAACTTCTCTGCTGTGTGGCTGAGTCCCAGAGGGGCAAAGGTTATTATAGGACATAATTCAGCAGGTTTGTGTTCAAGCTGGAATTCTCATTCCCCAACTGCTGGGTCAGTGTTATTTTGAAGAGATTTGCTATTTATTACTGTAAAAATAATATAAACATGTTAATACTATTAGTAATGCAATAATTATTATTTGACCTTCTATTTGTGTGGTATAGTATATTGTACATTATTACATGTGTGATATACATTATAATTTGTCCCAACAAACTTGCAAGATTAATATTATTGCTAATAATACAATATCATATTTATGTGTTATAGTATTAATATAATATATCTTGATAATAATGTTACTAGTCCCACTCTACAGATGAGGAATCTGAGGTTCTAAGATAATCAGTTACCCCTTGTCCAAGTTCAGAGCTGGAAAGGGCTACAAGCAGCACCTGAGTTTTCAAGGCTTTCTCGTTGACCTCCCCCAGCCCCCAAGCCTTCTCAGTCTACCTTTGGGTTATTGTTCCTTTCCACCTGAGACCCTACATGTCACTTCCCAACAGGGAGCTCACAGAGGTCAGGACACTAAGTATCTATTGGCAAAAATGTTTAGAGTAGGGAGGTTATCTGGGTTTTAGTCTTGCCTGATGCCAGTAAGCTGTGTGAACATGGAAGAGTCACTTAACCTCTCTGAGCCTTGGTCTCCCGTCTCCTAGAGAGGTGTCCATAGCACCCTGGCCTTCCTCTAGGGAGATATTAAATTAAGTTCTTTCCCCCTATACTAGTGCTTATCAATCTTTAAGGTTCATAGCAATCATATCGGGATTTTATTAAAATGCAGGTTGAGTTAGCAGGTCTGGGGTGGAGCACGAGGATCTGCATTTGTGCAAGTGTCTAGGTAACACTAATGCTGCTGGTCCAAAAACGATGTCTTGAGAAGCAAGATTTATTGAGACCAGGAGATGACCAACCAATCCAGCCATAAATGCCGGGACACAGCCACATCAATTCATCTGCACAGTGGCTATAACTGCTTTCATGGGGCCACAGAGGAGTTAAGCACTTGTGACAGAGGCTGGATGGCCCACGAAGCTGAAAATATTTATCATGTGGCCCTTTGCAGAACAAGTTTGCTGAGCCCTGATTTAGATGGTGAGCCTCCTGAGGGCAGTGAGTGCATCTGTCTCTATACCCAGTGCCTGATAATGTTCCCAACACAGTAGATATTTGACAGAGATTTGAATAATCACTTGTCTATCTCAGCTGCTCTTCTCCCTAACACTCACGCTGGAGTTCTAACACTGAAGAGTGTTTCCTCCCCTGAGGCCCTGGGAGGACCTTGCGTATCTCCACTGCCTGTCTGGAGCCCTGGCACCTTGGAGGGTGCACTGAACCCCATGATGGCGTTGCCAGGTCGGGTGCTTGCCTTTCTCCCAAGAAACTACGGTGCAGTAATGAATTCACGGCTCACATCGCAGAGCAGGCAGGGTTTTAGTCCTTGGAAATTAGTTTCAGATGCAGAGGTCAGAGTTCTCCACCCTCTAATTGCAAAGGGAGATAATGCGGCGTCCGTATCGCAGTTGACAGCACAGCATCGGGCTGGAAATAAATATCATTTTAGCTTTGAAAGCATGGCTGGCAGCGTTGCCTCTTCTATGTCACAAATTTAATGCGGAGAAGAGGTTGGGCTTATTCAAAAGAACTGTTCCCTTAGAGGCCAAGAGGAAGAAATTAAACAGGGGCATGCTGAATTCTAAATAAAGTCCTTTATGCTCAGAGTGAGTTTCAAGTCAAATTGAGTGACTTTGCATAGACTTGCTGAAATAGTATCACCCGGCTTATCGGATTAACATTATTTTTGCCATGCTCTTTATATATATATGTAAACGCACACATTGAACTCTGCACAGAAATGCTCACTCCTGAGCAAGGGTAACCGTGACAGTGCCTGCGATCAGGACTGGGGGATGGAGCAAGAGGGAAAAAATGTAATTTTCAGGCTGCTACTTGGACAATATTTTTCTCTTCCATCCCCCTGGTCTCACTCCTCCCTCTTGCCTTATGCAAACAGGAGTGGATTCTATTTGGAGACTCTTGGGGATTATTCAAAGGTCCTTGAACTAGATAATGAAAATCTCAGGCCCCTTTCCCTCCCCTAAGACAGCAATGCTCTGATTTCTTCCTATACCCCTTGTTAATCAAGGGATTTCCAGACAAGAGCCTCCAACAGTTTTGATACCTCAGCTGGTATGTGCCTGCTCTGGGCCCTTATCAAAAAGGCAAATGAACATATTTTTTTGGAGAAACAAATTTTTCTGTTTGTAGAGTGCTCCGTGCAGTCCAGAGCTGTGACATGAAGGCCTTTTGATAATACTACTAGGGACAGAGAGGGTCATAGTCTCCCATGTTATTCATGAGGAAACCAAGGCTCAGAGAGGTTAAGTGACTCTCCATATTCACAAAGCATGCTAGTTGTTCTTCAAATCCTTCTCTTCCTTGCAGTCAGAAAACAAATCTCATTATGGAGCCCCTCTAAGAGTAACAGCAGCAACGACAGTGATAAAAAATAATAGCTAACTCTATGGGATAATTACTACGTGCCTATCATTTTATACACAAACTCTCATTTAATCTTCTTAGCAAATATATGAGGAAGGTACTTTTACCAGTCTCATTTTATCGATGGCAAGCGAAGGCTTAGGGCCAGTACCAAATTACCATAGATTCAAACCAACATGCCTGACTCCAGAGTCCATCTCTGTAACTGCGCATGCCGCCTCCTCGGCAAGCATTGTACTGCTATCCTCCCACCAACGTCACAAAGTAGACAGTATTAGATCCATTTTGTCAAAGACGAAATTGAGGTCCAGAGAAGTACATTGCCTTGCCCAAGGTCACACAGAGCTAGTAAGGGACAGTATCGGGATTCACAATCCCGATGAGCCTGACTCCTCCCCTCCTGCTAAGATTGTCTGTGACTCTGGGGACAGCTGGTCCCCGGCAAAGACTCCCACAGTCCGGGTGGGAGGCCGCCATGGGCCACTCACCACGTTCTTGTAGAAGTAGTACACCACCATCCTGGCCAGCCGTGAGTAGCACCAGTGGCCATGCACCAGCAGCAGCTTCTTGAGATGTCTGAAACGGGAGATGGCAAAGTCGCTGGACATGACCGCCTGTGAGGGCAGAACAGAGACATTGCGTCCATCAGTGCTGCCAGTGCACCAGAGAGGCTTCCCGAGGGCAGGGCTTTGTTCTAGGTCTATAACTGGTAGAGTCTAAAAGACCTTCTGCCATGATGTGGTGCCCTTGGGGGCTCTTTCGACTCTGACACCACACTTTCTCCCCTGGGAAAGCCAAACCTCACTAGAACCCCATGAGGGCAAGTCAGAAGGGGCCAGTGCTCTAATTTGGCCCTTCATCTCTTTCCATTTATCCAACAAGCATTTACTGTGGCCCAGTATGTTTTGAGCACCCTGCCAGGGATGCGATGGTTACCCGGAGAGTAGGGGCTTCTAGGCAAGTTGTCCTCAAACCTCTGACCATCCCTGGTCACTCCTGAGGCAGGCCATTCACTCCACTCTCTGAAGGCATGTGTCTACTGCCCTTGGGATCACTAAGAACAAGACACAGTCCCTAGTACTCTTAAGACTGTGAGGTTTGGACAAGACTGGTTATAAGTCTGCATTCATCTAGGGAGGAAGCATGGAGTGAGAGGAAGGCTTAGTCTCCTGAAACTGGGGGTCGTTATGACTTTGAGTAAATTTAGCTTTAAATCCTAACTCTAGAAATCTCTCTGTCTCCCTCTCCCCCTGTCTCCCTTAGACTTTCCTCTGGATAATCAGCAGCCCCCAAGGCAGCAGAAAACAGTAGCCAAGACCTGACCAATGGTCACATGGTCTGGATAACATGGCTGGCTAATAATAACATCTTGACCTAACTTATGTTTCAGCTCCTGAGCCCTAGGGTGGAATGACTCCCCTGACTCCTTTCTCGGACAGAGGGACATGAGAAGAGACCTCAGAACTGCCCTCAAGACCTGAAGACACAATTCATCACCCTTATCTCACCTCTGACAATCAGCTCCCTGCATGACCCCTGAACCATGGTGTCTTGTGATTTTGCCCTGTATAATCTGTTACCTACATGCCTTTGGGGCATTGGGCTTTAACATTAGTTCCCTGTCTCTGGATCGGCCAGTTCAATATTAAACTTTCTATACTCCAAACTCCTGCTCATGCATTTTTTGGGGTGAGTGTACATAGGACTTAAGGAAAAACATTAGTTTCTGGTGGTAACACTTCCCTGAATGGGTGGGTACTATCTGGCTGTAGAACACAGATATCGCCAGCTGTCTGTAAAAAGCTGAGCATCCTTTGATCTCTGTGTTCTGAAAGACCGGGCAGTAGGGAGCTGGTGATGAAGGTTTGACTTAGAAGTCTCCTATCAGATGATAATTCTGCAAAACTCTTGGGTAGAAGTTCACCCGACACTGCGAAGAATGCCCTAACTCCCACAAGGATCAGGAGAGCAAGGGAGAGACCAGAACAGTTGATGGGAACAGCACCTGCATGCCTTCCTGTCCAGATATGCCAATCCCAATGTCAGCAGCTTGAATCATGCTCACGTCATTGGCCCCGTCCCCTGAAAGAAGAGAAGTCATGAGGTATCTTTGGGACACTGAGAAGGGTGTTATACCAGTGGCTCAAAAGTGTCCTATTTGTGCTTGATTGAATCCTTTTAACAAACACTACCCTGGTCCTAAGGGAAAAGTCAATTGCTACGGTGTTTGGCCAAAAACATGTCTTTTCTTCTTTGGACATTCAAATTCTTCTTTATCATTCAACAAATATTTGGGTCCTTTTTCTAGGCACCTTGTTAGGAACTGAGAATACAATGGTGGGTATGTGAGACTAGAGCTGTGCTTATAGTTTACACAAAAGGCCTTTGCTAGTGTTACAATGGACTCTGAGGAGCGAATGGAGAAACTGAGCAACATAGGGACTTGGCAAGAGTAACCCAGCTAGTGAAGAGACCCAGGAAAGCTGGAGCTCTTTCCAATTCCGAGGCTGGTATACCTTCCCTAACTCAGGATGACAGGAAATACTGACAATATCAAGACAACTGGGATGTTTGGACAGCTAAGTCATCAGATTGTCAATGGTATCAAAGGACCAAAAAGGTGTTCAGTTTTGTTTTTGAATATAGACAAATGAGATTGACTAATTTCTTGGTTGAGGTACATTTAGTCACATTGAGTTCCCATTCAATGAACTAATTCAGGAAACTGGAGGTTGTTAGGGCCTGTACTGCCAAATAGATTTGTCTGTAATGATGGAAATGTCATATATCCTTACTGTCCAACATGGAAACCACTAGCCCCATGGGACTATTGAAACATGGCTGGTGAAATTCTATTTAATTTTAATTTTAAATGTAAATAGCCACAGCTAGCTAGGTGGCAACCATTTTGGACAGCACAGCTCTACACAGTGAGCTGTATAGCTCACAAGCCTAGCTCTTCTTAATGCCTTATCTGTTCACATGAGAGTTTAGGAAACTTTTTCCGTAAAGGGGCCAGATAATAAATATTTTAGGCCTTGTCGGCCAAGAAGCAAAATTAAACAACTGTCCTTATATGTAGGAAAAAAAAAAAACTATTCTTAGCATCCCTATAAAAACATGCAGTGGGCTGGATTCAGCCTGCGGGCTGGGGCTTGTAGACTACATTGCCTTCACCTCCTGACCCCACCTCTTTTTCCAGTAGGTCCTCATGATTTGCAATTAAACCTACATTAGACATCACAGAAAACGATTGGGGTAGAGAATTTTCTTCCCATGATTATTTGGCTCTTGGGGAATGGGAAGCAGTTTCTTTGGGTTGGAACCTGGAGTGTGGCATGCTGGGGAGAGGAAGGTGGCTGTGTTGAGAAAGATGGCTGGAGGGTTGATGGAGACCAGATCAGTAAGATTCTTGTAAACCAGGATTGGTTGTTGCTGGAAGGTTTGAAGGAAGCACAGGTTTTACTTCTCTGCCTCAACCATGATTTAAGTTTAGTCTCCTATGAAGAATTCTTCACCAGCCTACAAGCCAGCATTTAATTGAATGTATGCTTTATGCTGGGGCCTGTATTTATGAATGGACATACAAAAATAAATATGGGACAGGCCCAGCTTTTAAATCTCCCCACCAGCCATCAATACTCAGCAGAATATCAAATTCACAAACACCTGAGGTTCATAGTATTGTGCCATGTGATAAGTATTGAGGGGGAAATGGTCTACATCCCAGAACTGAGTTGGCTTGGGTGTATATTATTGAGCTACCGGGATGTCCCCAATTTGAGGCATCTCTTAGCTCTGCCCTCCATCCAAGTCCTGATCTTTCCTTAGTTCACCTGCTAATCCTGAGAGCTCTGGTTCACTCTCCCACTCTGCTCAGCCTCTGCTTCATCTCTTGGCTGCCACATCTTGTCACTTTGATCCCCCTTTAAGACAATGGCCTTCAGCCTAAGCATCTTGACTTTGATACTTGATTCCCCACCTCTGGTCCAGGCCTCTTGCCAGATCAACCCAACCAAACTCCCACCCACACCTCAGCATGACGGGTACCTATGGAAAGGGTCATGACGCTCAACTTGTCTCGCACCAGCTTGACCATCATGCTCTTCTGGAGCGGGGTGCAACGGCAGCACAGGACAGACCGGCAGTACCGGGTCAACTCCAGAAATTTCTTCTCCAGCTTTCCCTGGAAAATGGCATTCAGTGTCTTCCCATCAATGACCAATCCAACTTCTGGGACTGCGGCTCCTGAGGCCAGGGGAGGTGTCTCAGAAGGTGGGCGGGACCCAAAGAGCTTGCGGTCTGGCTTCTGTGGTCCATGAAATTGCTTTACCTCTTCCAGGGCACAGTTGAGGATGGATTCACAGGTTTCCTGTAAAGAGTCAGAATTATACATTTGGTATTACTAATCGATGTTGGAAATGTAGGTGTAAAATCTCACTTTATCTTTCAGTAAAATAGTTACCAAACTGTACCACTATACAGATCACCTACCAGGAATCATTCTCTGATTTTTACATTTCCTTGCAATATTTCAAACAGCAACAAAAAAATATGAAGGAGACTGCCTGGGACTGAGAATGGAAATAGTTCAGCAAGATGGGGACTGATATAGGGATGATATGAGATAATAAACATATTTATGCGATGGGAAGGACAGTATGTGTAATGCTCTCTGTGTGTCACAGTCATTTCAGCTCTTTTGTTCCTCAGAACATTCCAGTGTGGTAGGTAGTGGGGTTATTACCAACTTTAGAGATGAAGAAATGGAAACAGAGAAATTTTCAGTAACTTGCCCAAGGTCATCCAACTTAGTATTGGAGGCAGACCATTACCACTCAAATTGTGGATTCTTAACTGAAAAAATACATGAACTGTGTGTTTATCTGTTGGTCTGAGTGTGCTGGTGGCTGACTATGGATGTGAAAGTCTTATTGGTTTAAATAAACTTATTTTTTCTGGTGTTCTCCTCTGCTACTTTTGGTTATATCAAATATCAAGTCAGATTTTGGTTCTTAATATATTCTTAATCCTCTTTGTGTTCCGTAAACATCACTTTTAAATAAAGCTAGAGAAAAGCCGTGGCAGTCAACTGCATTATCGATTTTAATAGCATTGTGCAGTTCACATAGTCTTTATTTAGCAGTGTTCTTTTCTGCGTGGCACAGGGCGACGATTTTTCATTTACTGTTGTGCCAAAAATTTCTTCTAAAAGTAAATTTTAAAATGTTCAAAGTTAGGTCCATTTAAACGAAATCATTAAATAAAAAATAGTGCACGTAATATGTGGATTTTGGCAAAAACTGTGGAAGTTGTTCTGAAATGACAGATTTGGGAACCACTGATCTAGAAGTTTCTGAGAATGTTATAATTTCTTCCAGAGGGAGTAGGACTGCAGTTCATTATTTCCGAGCCTTCCTTTAGGGGTTGCTGAACTGGCAATCAGGTGTGTACAGACACTAGGGGGGCACAGGAAGTCGTTCAAGGAGCCACTGGTTATACATTAAATACTTGGAAAAGCGATTAAGATACTCCTTGCTGGAAGTTGGGATTGGCATAAATTATAAAAATTCCCCCAGCACATCATTGGAAATGTAAGCTTCCAAATAAAACCTCTGAATTTACTTATTTCGAATTTTCTATGTAATAATCACAATAGTTACCAATCATTTAACATTTCGTGTATGTCAGATACCGTGGTGGTAGCCTCTTAGGTGGTTCTCAGTGATCTCCACCTCCTGGAATTCATGCCCTATGCAATGCCCTCCCCTGGAGTTCCAGCTAGGACTAGTGACTCCTTTCTAATGAGGAGAATTCTGCAAAAGTGATCAGATCTCACTTCCAGGTTCGTTCATAAAGACTGGCTACCGATACAGTGTTCTTTCTCGCTCTGCCTGGGATGGCTCGCCCTGGGGAAAAGCAGCTGCCGGGTTGTGGAGCACTCTGTGGAGACGGCAAGGAACAGGCCTGCTGACAGTTGTGTCCATGAGCTTGGAAGAAGGACTCCCCTCCACCCCCAACCGACCCACCTCACTGAGTGTTTAGCGGAGCCCACGACTCTGACTGACAGCTTGACTGAAACCTCAAGAGACACCTTGAGCCAGAGGTCCGTGCCCAGCTAAGCCGCTCCTGGACTCCTAATCCACAGAAACCATATGGTAACAAAGGTCCGTTGTTTTCAGAGGCTAAGTTTTGACATAATTTTCTAACTAATATAAATCCTGTGCTAATAAATATTTACCTCCTATGATCTTATTTAATTCTCCTAAATAGCCTCTGAAATGAATCTTTTCTATAGAAGAAGAGAATGAAGTTCAGAGAGTTATGGTATCTGGACAATATTAAGCTTCCAAACATGTTAATAATAACAATAATAATTTCTATTATTAGTTCCTATTTAATACTATAGTCCCTCCTAAGATTCCTTGACAGATCAACACTTCCAGCAATGGGTTATTAATTCTCTCATTTTGCGGATGAGAACCCTGAGGTCTAGACAGGTCTCATGACTTGCTCATAGCTTTAAGATGCTTAATAAAGAAACAGGAGCCCTAAATCAGTTTATAATGAATTAGGCAGATACAAACCCTTGGAGGAAATACCACTGAATATGTAATCACATTAAGTGGGGGTTGAAATCTGAGGTTTAGAATGGATTTCCCCAGTGTCTGTCTTGACATATCTAGGCCCCTTTTCCCCAGACTAGAGGGTGAGAAAGACTCATAGGCTTAGCACACCCAGGGGTGTGGGCAGGGCTAGCATTCAGGCACCATCTCGGAGGGTCCTGGACAACTTTAAAAGAGTTGACAGTGACCAAACTCAATATGGACTGTGGCCTACTGTTCCTTAGGAGCTTTGGCTAATTAATCAACAAATATCTTCAGCTTCTTATAGGAATGCATTGCATTTAACAGAACTCATAGAAGCCCCCCACCTCCCACTCCCCCAGACTGGCTGGCTCATGGGTTTGAGATGTTGCGATGTCCTTTTGGAATCACCTTGAGTGAAATGATCTTTGCAAACAAAATTTCCATTGTCAGTGGGGCAGGGAGACATCGACACTATTACAGGGATCAAGCAAGCTGCAAATTACTTTCTCTCCTAAGCATCATATTAACGCCAGAGATTTCCCCAAGATTATTTTCATCTTGAAAATTCTTTGGGGTTTAATTTAATCATAGCATCATCTGTGCACCTGACAAGAAAGTAAATGATTTTTCCAATTCATCTAGAGGGCCTCAGGCACTTTCCATGGTATTCAATACCTTTTTTTTTTTCTATATATGAGTATGTAGATTCTTCATGAAGTAAAAACAAAATTTAAAACTCGCAAATTTTTGGATCCTGATCTGCTTCAGGCAAAACCGAAAGCCTGAGATTCTACCGTCTTCCTGCCTTTTTTTCCTGTGCCGGTCTTTCCCTTTCCCATCTTCCTCCCCCTGCCCTACCCTTCTTGCTGTGGCAAGCCCTAGTCACCACCCCTGCAACGCAGTGCTTCCTCATTAGTGCCCCACATCTGACCCAGTCCCTTCCTTCTGATGGGACCATACAAGTCAACGCCCGCTTCCCACATTCATCGGCCAAGAAGATCGTGGAAATTTACTTGCTGCAGTTTGCACTGTGAAAATAGATTTTTCCTCCTGAATATAAAATTGTGTTACAACTCTGAGTACACTTCCTCAGACGGTACACAGCCCTCTCTCCAAACCTTGCTCTAGGCCACTCACAACCTAGTTGGATTAAAAAAAAATCACAGTTTTAGACCTTTGCTTATCTCTCTCCTAACCCATCAAAATGGACTGGTCTTGTGTGTCATTCCCTTCAGGATGTATTCTGTGGCAAACCAACTTGACTTACAAATTGAAGCTGAAATTCTGAACTTAGAATGATTTTGATTTAATTGAGGCTTCTTTCAATGGATGATTAATCCACAGTATAGTAAACCACTAAGGTTCTGAGAGCAAACAGCCTGGTATCATGCAGTCAGCACTGGCCTGCAGGAGAACAGCATTCTAGACTTAGTCTATTAGAAACCACAGGGTGACCCTGGGCAGGTGACAGCCTCGTTTCCTCATCTGTAGGAGGAGGCTGGGCCCAGGGTAGAATCTGGGAGAGGCAGAACTTTCCAATGTGTACTGTTAGGCATAATATGAATACACTGGTCCACCACATGTGGGCATGAGGTAAAGGATGTTGGGCTGGATGACTTCCAGGGCCCTCTGAGCTCCAAGATTTTGGTAGGGTGGCTTCCTCGTATACCCAACTACCACCCATAGCCTGTCTCCTGCTGGCCTGTGGACTACTCTGCACTCGGACATCCAGGCCCTCCTTTGGCCTCACCTGATTTTCTGTGTTAATGGAGTAAACGGTGTCGGTCTGATCCAGCAGTCTGCAAGAGTAGGCGATGTTGACTGCTGTCTCCTGCTTATCTCCAGTCAAGACCCAGAGCTGGATCCCAGCTTCCCGCAGAGCAGCGATTGTGTCTGGAACTCCTTCCTGCAGCCGGTCTTCGATCCCAGTGGCTCCTGGAGTGATCAGAGACACCAGAGATCACATGGTGGAAAAGTGGCTGCCTAATTTCCCCAAAGTCCTATCACGCCAGGCAATAATTATTAAATATCTGCCATTGTCTAGGCTGTGCTTAGCACTCAGCATCCAGCAGTAAAATACACAGAGCTGGTCCCTGCCCTCTCAGAGCTCCAGGGCCTGTTGAATAGGGGTTTATAACTGAGCTGTGTGAGAAGCCCAGGGTGCCATGTGAACATATGAGACCCAACTGCATCTGGAAGGTCAGAAAAGGCCTGGCTCAGAAAGTGTCCTTTAAGCTCAGACCTGGAAGATAAAGACAAGAGGTGGAGAAGGAAGAGAATTCCAGGCAGAGGGCTCAGCATGTATCAAGGCCCAGGGGTCAGAGTAAGAGAAGACAGAAAAGGAGGCAGAGTGGGGTGAGAGGTGAGGCCAGGAGACTCAGCTTTGCTGAGCAGGGCATTAAAGGATTGGAATTTATTTGGTAGGCGAGAAAGCTATTAAAGGGATTTAAGTTAGAGAGTGGCAGGATCAGTTTTGAGTTTTAAGAACATCATTCTAGAGAACGGATTGGAGTTTGCAGCAGGCAGGATGAATGAATTCAGGGCTAACTGTGAGAAGCCGAGCAGGAGTGCAGAGAGCTGCCAGGACAGTGGCAATGGGAGTCGAAAGAAACAGAGAAGCTGACATCTTTGCTATGCAACCGCTCACAGCAGAATTAATAGAGACCCAGGGTTCTGCTAATATTCTTGGAGAGAATTAAACATGCAGTGTCCATACTTTTTGAATCATCTCCAGCTTTGCACCAACCCAAATATTGAATAACAGCGATTAAGCAAAAAATAAGCCGACACTTAAATTGAGATTCATCTCAGAGCACAGACCCTTTCACCCTGGGCAGGAGCAGGCATTTCATTTCTTTCAATAATTCCAAGCAACAAGAGGCTGGCTAATCAGCTACGCTGGATGCACAGTAAGATCACTTCACTGTGGGGCCGAGCGTGAATGCGAGGCGGCCTTGGAAGGCAGGTGGTTTCTCTGCCCGGCCCCAGCCCTCTCCTTCCAGAGCCACCTTGAGGGAAGAAAAACAGCCTCGCTGTCACGAAATGTGCCTGTTTTGTACCTGAAGCCTGAACACCCAGGCAAACAACCCCAGGAAGAGTGATGGCTTGGCCTCGTCTTTCCCTCCAAGGGTTAGCTGGCAAGGCGGGCCGCTGAAGCTGATGGATATTACGGGAGGCAGAGTGAGGAGAGAGGAGGAAAAGCACATTTATTTGTGTGAAAGAGAAAATGAAACAGGAACAGGAAGGCCATGAAGGCCTTTCCCCACCAAGGGAGCCTGCAGGTCCTGACAAGTGTATTCTCTCTCCTGTTGGACCGGCCGGGGAGCACGTCCCACCAACTGGGACCAGAGTGCTCCTGAAACAGACACCGCAGTGGGTGAGGGGGGGTGTCAGCATCCTGGGATGACACTCGGGTGACCTTGTGTGGTGGGTGTAGCTGCCTGGCCTAGTTACCCTCAGTTCCTGTTGAAAGGAGTTCTCGTGATCAGCTTTCAAGGGGGCCTTGTGAGGCAGCAAACAAAGGCCCCTGCAGTGGAAACACCGAAACAAAAGGCTGGAGGAGGGGGGGAGCAAAACTCCCTCCTCCACTGGCTACCCATCTTTCCAAATCTCACCGCTACTTTTATATGGAAGGGAGTCACAGTCTTCTTATAGCGATGCTGGGCTTTTCCCCTTGCACCCCAGCCTGGCTGGCCAGCTTGGAGCAGTGTGTCTTATCCAGAGAAGAAGCTGAGGCTCAGAGGGGTGTGGGGATGTGTCCCTGGGCACACAGCAAGGCCTTGACAGGGCCCAGACTTAGCCCTTGTGCCCAGATCAGCATCATCTTCTGAGATGAAAGAAAGTCCCCATGTGGGTGGCCAGTGTGTGCACGCTGGTCTGCAGGGCCTTCCTAGATCTTGCTCCCGAGCTATGAGATTAATCCTGATAAAGCCCCGCCCCCTCCCCCAGCAATGCTTTTTGTCCTTGAGAAACAATGCACTCTCTTAACTGTGGCTTCCATGCTGCTCATCTTTCCCTAGTGTATCAATCTCACTTCTATACAGAAATTACAAATCTGTCCCTGCTTTCACTCCTATCCCCTCTCCAAATAGAATGTGCTTTACATGGCCTTTCCTAACCTGGGCCCTGCCGATCTCTCTCCCCCACATCCTTTCTCCCCCATACTCCATGGTCCAGCCATAGCAGACCTGAATCAGCAGCCAGCCCAGGCTTTCTCACCTCCAGGCCTGCATTCGGACCCTTCCTGCTGCCTGGAACACTCTCCTGCTTGGCCTGATTACCACTTCTCCACTCGGTCCAGCTTTCCTGCACCCTCCTAGGCCTCAGGCCAGGTGGACACCTTTTACTTAGTGTTTCCATCACACCTGGTACATCTTCCAGCTCAGCCCTCATCACACTCTGTTTAATTACTTGTTTAATCAGTTTTCTCACTAGACTCTGGACTCTGGGAGGACAGGACCTGTGGCTCTTGCTCCCTGTTGTAGCCCCAGTGCCTAGTATGCTATTTGGCACACAGTAGGTGCTCAATAAACAATTGAACAAATAGAGGAGAAGCAACCAGGCTCCTAGGCTTCATCCAGCAGCGAGTGCAGGATGCTCCCGGCCACCCTCAGGAGGCTGCATGTGGAGGCTGCATGTGGAGGCTGCATTGCATGTTGGCACAGCCTGTTTGTACCAAATCTCAGGAAAGGCTCCTAATTGAGACACATTTCTAGCAGTGTCAGAATCAGGGCCAAAAACTCCCTTCCAGCTTTCAGCACTCCTATTTTTTATTTAATGAGGACTTATTTTTAGCTACCGAGCAAGGTGAGTTGATTCTCCAGATGCTGCGCGGTCTCCATCAGAAGCTCCTCTCGGTGTTCTAGGGACGCCTCAGCTTCATGCCGGAAACTGGCCCATCGCCGGAAGTCCCCTTCACTTATGACCTATGGGACAGGAATAGGCTTGTTCACAGCTCTGAGGGAGTCCCTCCGCCTTCCTGTTTGCCTGTTTGAGCTTCTCTACACAACTTGATGGGGCTTTCTCCTCAATGATTGTTTTCTCAAGTGCATGAATCAATGATTCTTATGTTCCATTACCACCAAACATCCATTGAGCTCCTGCCCTGCTCTAGGCCCTGGAGATACAGCAGTGATCAAGACACACCAGATCCCTGCATGCCTGGGCTTATGAGCTACTGGAGGGCAAGAGACATTATCCAAGTAAATAATTTAAAAGAATAGATCATTTCAAGGAGTTCTACCCAGAAATTAAACAGGGGGATACGATGATGTGTGTGTGACTGGGCAGTGGGGATAGCTGTGGGAAGAGGGGTTACTTCATTTGAATCTTCAGGTCCCTTAGACAAAGTGTCGTACAAGTTGAGATCCAGTGACAAGAAGAGTTCAGTCACAGGGAGGTGCAAGTGCAAAGGCTCTGAAATAGCAGTGAACTTGGTTTTGTCTGTTCCTGGAACACACCAGCTGGCCGAAGGATGAAGAGCCAGGTAAAGAGCAGCCGGCAATGAGGCTGGAAAGGTAAGCAGCAACCTGATTTTGCACAGCCTGGTAGAATGTCCCACCAGCTACTGGAGGTGGTACCCAAAAGCTGGAAGAATACAACTAGAGGACGTATCTTCCTCCTTTGGAGCCTCATTGTGCTATTAGATCCCACTGTTTGCATTACAGGAATACTGTTTTTTATAGCCATGAATATTTCTTGATTTTCTCTCTGTCATTGGCACTATAGGGAAAACCAAGAGGACACTGGTAGGCCTTTTACTCTTGTGAAATTCACAGTCATATTAGAGGAGACAAAATAGGCACACCTAATTTCAATGGCAAATAGAAGGTGCTAAGGGTATAGTTACAATCCACAGAGTAGTAAGTACTGGTTGCTGTCCCACGTACGTGTGTTACTTCAATTAATTTTCATGACAACTGTATGAGGTAAGGAGTGCTGACACCATTTCATAGATAAGAAAATCCAAACTCTGAGAGGTGAAGGAACTTGCCCAAGGTCACACAACAGATAAGTGGTGAGATTGGGACTTGTACCCAGGTAAGTCTGGCTTTAAAGTGCGTGCTCATAAACTCTTACATTCTTATGGTTGCCTAAGCACCATAAAAGAGATGGGCTATAGGGATTTACGGAGGGGAAATAAATCCAGCCATCTGGAAATATATGCCGATCATAGCTCCCCTATCTGATTTTAGGTGCCTCGTTAGATGTCTCTGCTCTGGGATTAATAGCTATCTGTCTGCCTTACCTGCAGGGGCTGCCAAGTTACCTACTTGCAGAGGGTGAGGTAGATAATCTACATGACTATAACTGGGCCAAGGGCAACAATAGGGAATGGTAGGGACTATGACCAACCACAACACAACAGAATACATTCCTCATCAGGGATCGGCTGCTACATGGCTGTAGTTACTTGCTGCCATCTGAGAATGGAGATCCACTTTGACAGATCCTCCAAATTTTCAAGAGAAACCAAAAATCTATATTTTTAAGTGATCACATAAAATCTCCCAAATTCCAAATCTATGCAAATAATGCAAATTGGAAGAGAATACACTGAAGGCAAAATTATAACATTAAAAAATTATTTTATGAGTTAGGGGTCACCAATTATATATACAAATAGCCACACTGATGTGGAACGTTGCCATTCAGATTTCTGCCCCAGCAAAACTATCAAAGTCATGGGTGTTTGTGGTGAGTCAAAATAACTAATTTTGAAAATATTAAAGCAACTGACATTAAGGGTCTTCTAAAAAGAAATAAAAAAGACAGAACTGGGGTTGAGGCCCTTCAGCTACTTAATGAGGAATCTGCTCTCACCTTCTTGGCGATGCACAGTGTTCGAAGGCCATCTCTCGCATACAAATCTAGATGCTTCTGGGTCCGGGCTCGGATTTTCCTCACTTTCTTTTCCACATCAGTGTCAGTCACTGTGAAATAATCATTGTCCCCCATGAGGTCATGTACAAATGCTTAGGGATCCCCATTCTTAATGTTCTGGAATCTGTAGAGGAGAAATCCCCTTACAGCCCTCCCCAGAACCAGAGGAGCTCTCCTGGCTGTCAGGGTGCCCAGCAGGTAACTCCCAGAGTCCTTAACTTGTCTGCTCTCGGTAGCTGATCATCAAAAGCCTGGCTGAGAAAAGCTTTACTTAAGGAGGGCAGGTGGTCCAAGGTGTTGTTCCCAAACACCTGTCTGCATCAGAATTACCTGGGAAGTTAAATAATAGAGACTCCCAGGTCCAGGTAAAGCTCTGCTGAACCAGGGGACCAGAAATCTTCATCTTTATTATGACCTAAGGTGTTTTCTTTGCAGCCACTTTAGCCCTGGATGACCATCTGTTTGCTAAGTGTTAGACATACTATCCCTCACTTTCTCTGTCATCTGCTTCAGTCCTTATATCAAGTTAGGTCCCAAGACAGCTTTGGACCTGAACCCTGTTGCTCAGTTCTCTGCCACATTGGGTTTGCTGAATTGGGCTTTCTTTCTAGACAAAGAGTCGACTTAGAAAAAAACTATTTGCATTTCCTACCAACATAGGGTTTAGAATGAAAAATATTTCATTGTGTTGCTCAAAGTTCCCTTTATGCAGTCTTACATAATACATTTCTTTTAGAAAAAATTTATCTTTTTCTCTCGAAATTCCAGTACTTTCATCTACCAGATAAAAAGAATTTTTTATCCTGGGTTTGCGGGTACGGGGCAGGGTTGATGCTATCGCCACTTACTTTATCTAAGATGCCACAGACATCACTAATCAACTGCAGCACTTTGTAAAGCTGAGCTCGGAAAAAGCTCCAGCCATTTTTTAAACCTGGGCTAGATTGAGATCTTCAGAGTAAACAGATTTCGTGCATCTCATCCTTCCCTCCATATAATCCAAAATTAAAAATACAATGTTTAACAGTAGATAAGTATAAGAAAGCCCAACGAGCTCTGATTTCCCCCACGATACTCTTCTAAGGCTGTTTTTATACACTGCAAAAATTCTTTCAAGATTACTTTCTCATTTTTCAGAAAGTGGTACTGTTTTCCTGGTGCCTTAGGCACAGTCTTTATGCAGTGTCTTATTTGAGCACTATTTGCAATATTTCATTTTCTAAGACATCTGTTCCTAAGATTAAACTTTGCCTTCTACCTGGTTACCTTTGAATTGACCTTTTTTACTCAGGCTCACAGAAACCTCAGGGTCAAGCTGAATGTTCAAACACCATAAATACGTTAAACCCAGGGTTATACTCTCCCCTCTTTTTCAAAGCTTTAGTTCTCAATTCTTAATAGTAACATTGCTCATGAGCCCTTTATTGGAAGCATCTCTAATCCATTTTGCAATCGGGTGAGGGACAAATAATAAAAAACAACATCTCCAGGGCAGCATTGATGGCCGTCACCCAGGGACAGAGTGCCATGGCTCCCTTGACTCAGAAACACTGAATTCACTCTTCTGCCAGAGTCTGGGGATGAAGAGACCTAATTAGCTCCCTTCCCATTCTAAACACTCATCCATCCTCATGAACCTCTTGGCTTTGATCCACAGCTGATAATGCAGGAGGCCCAGGGCTGCCTGGGCAATTCTAAAGCTTGGCTGGGATCTGCTATCCGGGGAGAGTCATAGCCCCATAGCTGTCTCCTCCTTGTTAGCAACCAAGACACGGCCACGCACTAATTCATGCTGCTCCCAAATTGGACACCGATAGGTAGGGACTTTGGAACACTTTTCTGGCTTGGTGCAAGTTTATGAAAATCCATCTGGGAGAGGCTGGGGTAAAGGACAGTGGAGAAGGCCACCGAGGCTTTCCGGAGTGAACTGGGCCTGGCGTGGGAGTCCGGCGGCATGGAAGGGGCTCTGAGTGCGACTTCAGGGTACCAGGGCCAAGGGCTTGTCACTAGTTACTATGCCACCTCTCTGACATCACTCCCCTCTCTGGGTTCAGTTAGCTTCTCTCCACAACTAAGAGTTAGGACCGCAGTATGTTCTGGGATATGTTAATGGATGTCCTGGTGAAAAATAGCGTATGGATGATCCATGTTTAGATGAGTTTGGAAAACTAGAAATGGGCAAAAAGGAGTTAAAGAGGCTTTTTTTTTTTTCTCTCTTACAAGACTGCCCCAAATCTTTCAGCTCACGAGCACTGTCATTGTCCAGGTTAAGGGGGACATGGAATGAATGCAGAGTGTGTTAAGGAACCTGCTTGAGGACAGTAGCTTGTGGCCCATGTTCCTTGGGACCTACTGGGCCGGTGACACTATAACTCAGCTCATCATTACCCTTCCAAGTTTCTCTTAAACCAGAACTCCCTTTTCCTGGAGCCTTGGCAAGGGGGGGACTCACTGCAGGCCGGGTCTTCCAGCAGGTCCATGATGACTGAGTCAGCGCCCTTGGTGTAGACGATGATCTCACCGGTCAGCGGGTGCCTCACGACCACGGACATTCTCTTCCTGACAGAGTCAAAGCCCAGGGTGCAGAGAACATCAAAGGTGAGGCACGTGCCCTGGGGCAAGCGCACGGTCACCTGCTCGGGAGTCCGGGACACCAGCGTGAAGCTGTAGGCCCGGGCAGCATGCACCAGGGCTGCCTCATCAGGGCTCTCGGCCTCGTAGCAGAGCTCGGGGCTGGCCAGGCCCAGGGCCGGCTCCTCCAGCACCTCCTCCGAGGAAGCACGTGATCCAGACGCCAGGACGTCACTTTGGTCCCCTGTGCTGCTCCTATAGCCGCCATCGGTGTCAGTGGAGTAGCCTCCACTGCACACAGACACGTCATCTCTTTCTTCTGAGTCCATGGTGGGCATGGTGGTCCCCAAGCTCTCCCCCAGGTCGGTGTCGGAGGGCGCAGTGGATGAGAATGATTGGCTGAGGCTCGGAAACTTCAACTTCTGGAAGAGCTGCTGAATCTTCTCCAGGGATGTCCCTAGAGCCTTGGTTGAGGGTGGCATGGTGACCTTGAGATCAAGGGAGGGAAGGAGAACATGACTCTTAATGTGGGGAAAAAATACCAAGCTATCTTATGGCAGAATCTGCAGGTCATTTTGCAATAAATGGGTTATTTGGGACTTCTGTGGTGGTGGGCAAGTCTTCTCCCCTGGGCGAGCCTCAGTTTACCCACCTATGAAATGAGAGTGTTAGGCCAGATGTTTCCTCCAGCCCTGACATCCTTGGGATTGGTAATGACCATCCCACTCTAATCAGAGACAAAGGAAAGACTAGGGGACAAAAGCCAGGCCCATAGAAAGAGTACACAGTCCCCACACCCTTACCATAGCCTTTATCATTGCGCGTATCGTCTCATTCCATCCTCTGTAACTTTATGGGATGCTATCATTACCCCAATTTGTAGATGAGGAAACTGAGGCACAAAGAGGTTAAATAAGTTGGCCACCATCACCACGTATATAGGGAGTAGAGCTGGGGCTCAGATATGGTTCTTTCTGACTCCAGAGGTTGAGATCTTCAGCTCCCAGCCAGCTGAAGCCTCCCTATTGACTTAAAAATTGAGAGGTGGATGCCGCCCTCCCCAGAGTGGGACTCTGAAAGTAGAGTTAATTTCTCAGAGGATGCCACCTTCCTCTCAAAGCTCCCTGAAGACTCCTGAGAACCTGGGGACTTTTCAGCAGCTGAAGTGACTTTTCAGGGTGGTTTGGGATCTGGGCCTAAGAAAGGGAGGCTCTGATTTGGTGCTCAGGTGGACCTTTTTCTTAATTTCACAGCCTCAAGTTGCAGCACCCAATTATTCTCATCAGTCACTCACAGGAGAACTTGGATGAGAATCGGTAGGTAATTAAAGACATAGCTATTTTCAGTAGTAAAAAGTGACTCAAAGTCTAACCTTCTATAAATGGCCAGCCAGCTGCATTATCTCCCAACTGGCAGAACATCACACACTGTGGTGTTTCTTCTAACCCCATATAAAAGCAGAGGCCAGTAAGATATGCTGTTGTGGAGGCATATAGATTGCCTTTCACGCATTAACCATACAGCTTTTGTTGGTTACTCAAGCTCTCTCAGCCCGTTTCTTCACTGGTCAAAGCCAAAGCCATACCTCATAGGGTTGTTGGGTTGTGAGGACTGAATGAAAATGCAGCTGAGCCCTGGCCAACGTGGCTCAGTTGTTTGGGCATCGCCTTGTGCACCAAAAGTTTGCGGGTTAGATTCCCGACCGGGGCGTGTGCCCAGGTTGCTGGCTCGATCCCCTGGTAGGGGCCGGCAGGAGGCAGCTGATCAATGTCTCTCTCTGACATTGATGTTTCTGTCTCTCTCTCCCTCTCCCTTTCTCTCTCTAATAAAAAATCTTAAAAAAAACCACAGGTAATGCAGCTGAATATTTGGCATGGAGCCTGACATGTAGCAAGTGCTCAGGAAGTATTAACTCTTAATATCTACCCTGCAAACAGACAGACACTAAACTTGAAAGCTACAGAGAGAGCTCATATATAACCTTTTCCATTTTATTTAAAAATGAGGAAACTGAGGCCCAAAAGGGTCTCAGAGTAACGAAATGGTGCCACTGTGGCTAGGGCCCAGGTGTCTTGTCTTCCTGTTCAGGGCTTCACCCCTGCCCTTACCCTTGCCCTCCCCCGCAACCCCCACCATCACCGGTCCTTACCCTCTGCCTGGGCTCGGTGGTCGTGGAGACCATGACGGAGTTGCAGATGGTCAGGGCCAGGAAGAAGTCAGCGATGTAGGGGGTGGCAGAGAGGGAAGGCTTGGCAGGTCTGGAGTTAGGCAACGTCTCCAGCCACAGGGCAGCGTCTTGCACCTTGGCCAGTAGGTTTTTATCTGGAGTCACATCTTTTTCCTGAGAGAGAAAGGCCTGGGTGAGTCTTTCCTAAAGGGACAATGGAGGGCCCTTTCCAGAAGGTTCTTTGCATGCCTGGAGCAAGGATGATAGTCTCCCCCGCCTGCAAGCCCACTCCCTACAGGTTCTTATTTGATTCCCCCCTCCCCCTCACTCCACATGTCCATCGGTTATAGGCTCTGGCAACTCTTCCCTCAGTGTCTCCCCACCACTTGTCCCTCATTCCTCATGCTACCGACCAGGCTCAGATCCTGTCGCGTCAACCCTGGATTTCTGCATCGCCTCTAAACTGATGTTGCTGCCTCTCGCCTCTTTTCCTTCTAACCCTTCATATGTGTCACCCATGCATCTTCCCCAACACCATTTCCCTCAGGTACTCCTGATCTCAACAGACCTTCTGGAGCTCTTCATCGTTAGCACGATCAATTTACTAAATTTTCTCACTGTCTGAATTCCCATTCTTTGCTTTCACCACATCTCAACGCAGACCCTCAGCTTAGCCGGCTGGTCTGTTTGCTGCCTCCTGGATATTATCTGTTGAGTATTATGACCCTGCCAGTTACCTCTGTACTTCAGTTGAGGAAACTGTTCCCCAGGGAGACTGTGTGTTTCACCCAAGGTCACACAGTAAGTGGGACAGATTCCTTCAGTTGATTCTAGATGATCTGACTCTAGAATTCGCGCCCTCAACCTCCATGCCAGGGAAGATCCCTATGAGAAGACATCTCTTTTTTAGCATCTTTAGTGTCCAGCATCCCAAACACAACTGATGGGCTTTATATCTAATCATGAGGGCCCAGCAGACAGTGATTATAGGAATCTTTTTCAGGAAATAGATTTCATTGGTGGGGGGAAGATACATGAGTTGGATGTTTTCAATCTTTACCACAGATACCTGGAGTCGGGAACAAGCTTGGAGGTCCTCAAAGCCAAACCCTCTGTTTTCCTGATGATAACACTGAGTGCCAGAGAGACAGGAAGTGAACGATTCAAGACTACACACTGAATTAAGGTCAGAACGAGGGCAGCTTTCAGACCACCTGACTCCCAGCCTCTGACAACACACTGCTTGGCTCCAAGCTGTGCATTCTGTATTTCCGAACGGTGACACAGTTAAAATGACTCAATGGTTATTCGCTGCATGTCTGTTTACCCTCTGGTCTAAGTGCCATGAGGGAAGAGACTGTGCTGTGTCCCCAGTGCCTGGCAGACTGCAGCCACTCGAACCTGTGTTGCCTGGCTCCTATCTAGGATGCCATGTTGCCTCACCGCAGAGTAACTCATGGGGCGTCTTTGATAGAAATCTTCTTTAGTGTCACCCAATCACAGGGATGCATTAAAAAAAATCTCGACTGGAACAACAAGCTGGCGGCGTAGGTAACAGCTGCGCCCGCGGCCTCCCGCAGCCACATCAAAATCACAACTAAATACAGAACCACCGTCACTCAGAGCCTCCTGGGATCTGGCTGCACAGAAGCCCCACAGCCAGGGAGCTGAAGGAGCATCGAGGCCGGGAGGAGGGGCGGAGACGCGGGCGGGGCGGGGCTGAATCCCGGAGACGCGGCCTCGGGCCCACACCCGGTGCCAAGGGTAAACCAGGGAGGGAATCTCAGGGCAGAGGTTTCCTGGAGGGGGGAGGGGTCCCAGCCCACAGCAGGCCCCCAGCCCAGGGCTCCAGGCTGGGAAGAGACGTCCCCACAGCTCCGGGCTGTGAAACCAGCGGGGACTGTCCCTGAGGGTCGCGGAGGCTGCGGGAGCCCCAGCAGCTCCCCTTAAGGGCCCGGCGCGGACTCACTCGGACGCTCCCTCTGAGCCCAGCGCCGGGAGCAGCCTGAAAGGACCCGGGACACTCGGGGGGAACTAACCTGCCTGAGATCCGGGCGAGAGGCGGAGGGCGGCTTCCTCCCGGGCAGAGGGGCCGGCGGAGGCCATGGCTCCTGTGGCGAGTCCTCCCGCACACAGCCCGCAGGCAGGCGCCATGTTTGAGTCGCCAGCACCTGACTCGCACCGTTGGCCCCGCCCCGTGATTCCCGGAGGCCCCGCCCTCCCCACCTGCAGCTCGTCCAGGCCATTTCCAGGGGCTTTTCTGTGCAAGCGGCCTCTCGAGCCTCATGCTTAGGACTTTCCTAAAATCTCTCAAACAAGCAGCAGCTGCCCCATACGGCTTGATAAGCGGCCCCAGGCCTGGCACTAGCGGCAGCTGCACTGGCTCATAGCTTGGCCTCTCCTGGGCTCCTCCAAGCCCAGCACAAGTAGCAGCCAACTACAGTTTGCTGTGTAGCTCATGCTGGGTGGCCCTGGGCAAGGCACTGGCAGAGGCTGACTTTGCACCTCCCGGGAGGCCCCAGAGACAGTGCACCTGGTGGTCAGACTCGACCACGCTGGATTACAACCCTACCACATCCACGAGTGACACTCAAGGGGCGCACTTGGTGAACACCAAAGCTCCACTGAAGTAAATCCTGATCCATAGGGGTGTCTCCAGCACAGCAGCTCTTTGGCTGTAGTTGCAGCTGGTCCTCACAGCTGATTGGCCTGGGGGTCAGTTCCTCCCAGGGACGCCAACAGCAATTAAGGCTCAACTACAACAGGACAGTGCACACAGCCCACACAGGGGAGCACCTGGAAGGCCCAGCTCAGGTGACTGGGGAGGCTGAGCCACTGGACCCTACAGGACACCTACTACACAAAGCCACTCTACAAATTCCAGGAGACAGAGCAGCTCTACCTAATACATAGAAACAAACACCAGGAAGCAGCCAAAATGCGGAGGCAAAGAAACAGGTCACAAAGGAAAGAACAGAAGAAATCTCTAGAAGAAGAACTAAATGAAATAGATCCAAGCAAGCCAACAGATACAGAGTTCAGAATTTTGGTTATAAGGATGTTTAAGCGGACTGTTAGGGAAATAATTGAGAAAATCGATAACATAATAAAGATAACATAATAATAACAATTTGAAATGAAGGCTACAGGAACTGAAATGAAGAATAATTTACAGGGAATCAACAGCAGAGCAGAGGACACTGAGAATCAAATCAGCAATTTGGAACATGAGGAAACAAAAAACACCCAATCAGAAGAGAAAGAAAAAAAAAAAAAAGAATCCAGAAATATGAAAATAGTATAAGGAGCCTCTGGGACAACTTCAAGAGGCCCAACATTCGTATTATTGCGGTGCAAGAAGGGGAAGAAACAGACCAAGGAATTGAAAACCTATTTGAAAAAATAATGACAGAAAACTTCCCCTACCTGCGGAAAGAAATCGACTTCCAAGTCCAGGAAGCACAGAGGGTCCCAAACAAGAGGAACCCAAAGAGGCCCACAGCAAGACACATCATCATTAAAATGCCAAAGGTTAAAGACAAAGAGAGACTCTTAAAAGCAGCAAGAGAGAAGCAGTTAGTTACCTACAAGGGAGCACCCATACGACTGTCAGCTGATTTCTCAACAGAAACCTTGCAGGCCAGAAGGGAGTGGCAAGAAATATTCAAAGTGATGAAAAACATGGAACTACAACCAAGATTGCTCTACCCAGCAAAGCTATCATTTAGAATTGAAGGTCAGATAAAGAGCTTCACAGATAAGGAAAAGCTAAAGGAGTTGATCACCACCAGACCAGCACTACAGGAAATGTTGAAGGGTCTTCTTTAAGAAGCTAATGAACAAAAGAATCTGACGAACTAAATAGATCCAGAGACATTGACACATGTAACAGATGATCATATTTCAGAGGAAAGAGGGAAGGGGAGTGGAGGGTGGGAAGAGATTAACCAAAGAAGTTATATATATAACCCATGGACACAGTCAATAACGGGGTGAAGGCCTGGGAAGGGGGTGGGACGGAAGTGGAGGGGGTCAATTGGGGGGGAAAATGGTATACCTGTAATACTCTCAACAATAAAGATAAATTTAAAAAGTAAAAAAAAAAAAAAAATCTCTGCAAAGGGCCTACTTTTCTCCAGTGCTGGCGGCAGGCCCAGCCTGCAGGTGTCAGCCTCAAATGTTACCCAAGCCTCATCCAGGCACCACAGGCTCACTTCCACAGGGTGAGGTTCTCCACAGTTACCTTTGCCCGCGGCCCACTGGTTTTCTGTCTGGTCCATGAACATTTAGGGACTTGGCACTTAGGACAGTTAAAGAGAAAGCAGTACCCTACCCACCTTTGGGCCCTCTGGTCAGTCTATTTCTCTGAAGAAAAAAAATAGAAACTTGTGGGGCTACCAGTTGTTCAGATTAGTGCTTTATGGCAGCCAAGAACCCAACTAGTTGGATTTCTTTCTATTGCAAGAGACCTAAGGCTCTTACAAACCCCCTTTGAGGAAGGTGATCTCTGATCCCACAGTTCACTCTCAAGGGTCCAACTGTTATCAACTGATACATTTATTGGCAACTTAGAGCAAAGTCAGGTGATGTGCTAAGTGCTCTCACCTACATCATTTCATCATCAGAACAGCAGTGAAATAGTTACTCTCAGTCTCCTGTTTTAATTAAGAGGGGACCGAGGCTCACTAAAGTTAAGTACCTGGTCCAAGGCCACAAAATCAACACAAGAGCTGGGAACTGGATCCAGCTCCACCTGATGCAAAACCAGAACCTTTAAACACTATGCCAGGACTTCCACAACTTAAGGTGCGTACACATCAACCGGGCATGTGTATGCTGATTCAGCAAGTCTATCGTGGGGCCAGAGCATTTGCACTTCCACCAGCTCCCAAGTGCTGCTCACGCCACTGGCCCGAGGACCACAGTTTGAGCAGCAGATGCTGAGATACACAGAACTGGCAGAGGTGGCAGGAAGCAGACACTTCTCTTTGTTGTTGGTGAGGATCTAAATTGGTACAGCCTCTTGGCAAGTGTCAATGAAAATTTAAAAAGTGCACACACTCACAATTTAGTAGTGATGCTCTAAGAATAAATACTCTAGAAAAACGCACACACAGGTGTAAACAGATGATGGCTCCGCCATCCAGCAAATGCTTACAGCCATTAAAAAAAGAAGGAAGCAGCACTCCACTGAATATCTGTCTGTCATCTGTCTACATACAGTGTGGGGCAAAAGTAGGTTTACAGCTGTTCATATGGGAAACAATACAATGATGAATAAGTAATAATACAATAAACTCTATGTTTCATGTACTCACAACTGCAAACTTCCTTTTGCCCCACCCTGTATATGAAATATTCCCCAAGGTTCAGTAGGTAAAAAAGCAAAAGCAAAGTCTAAACAGTGTGTATGATATGCCTCTGTTTGCGGTAAAGACGTGAGCACATGGATACAATGCTTGTTTGCAGCTGTGCAGGTAAAACACCTCTGGGAAGGACACAGGGGACTGTGAACGCTTGTTGTCTCTGGGGAGGTGGGGGACAGAGGAGGGAGGGCGACCTGCTTTCTACCACTTACCCCTTGGTTCCTTTCGACTGCTTACCTGTGTGGTTACATTACTATCGTGGAAACAAACTTTCCTGATTGCTGAGGAGCTGAGGCTGAAATATTGTTTAGGGCCTGATGTTTGTAAGTTTTCTCTTCAACAGAAGCACATGGGTTGTTATGGTGAGCTTTCCCAAATGGGACACAAGTCCCAAGGGGGAAAAAACCCTCAGTGGCCTGGCGAGAAGGGAGTTTTCCGCCTTATGTGAACAGGGTCACTGCAGCCTTGTGTCCCCACTGGGGACCCTGGGGACCAAGGGAAGCACAGCTGGGATGGCCTTCATCTGTTCCTGCCTGTGTGGTCACATCACTCCCCAAATATTTTTCTGTGCTTGGCCGCTTAAATCAGGACGCTTACCGAACCGCCCGGTGGGGGTGGCAGCGTGCGCACGTGGGCTGTCCACCCACGGGAGGCTGCACCAATCTCTTCCAAAGGAAGCGGGGAAGACCAAGGCTAGGAAGAGACAGAGGCCGGCCATTCCTTCTGGAGGGGCAGAGGGGCGTGCCCACAGCAGGGAGTGGTGATGACGTTGGGGGCTAACTGGTCCCCAATGCAAATTTTATGACTAAGAAGATATTCTTCGGTCTGATGGTTCTGGAAAACATTGTGCAAGTGGCTCTACTAAACAAAGACTCCTGCTCAAGTCTTGGCTGCTTACAGACCAGGGGGAAAAAAGGCATTTCATTTTCTATCTGCCAGGATGTTACATATTGGCTCAGCACTCACCATTTTCATAAGTATGACCCCACCTCCAAGCCACAGGTTTTATAGCAGCCAGTGAGGCAAAATATGACCCATGCTTCCTTGTTTTTCGGTAGTAAAATGATACTGTTGGTACTGTGGATACTCATTTTATTTTTGGTTTAGAGCAAAGAGCCAAGGAGCCCAAGAACAAGCTCCTTTGGAATGTGGCCCTGTGCTCTGTGATGACTTGGCACCCCGGGGGACTCAGAGGCAAGTTCTGACTCGTGTACAAAGGGAAGGTACGGAGCTGGTGGTGCCAGGAGATGATCAGACCAGAGCGAAGGCCAGAGGGGCAGGTGGGAGAGAGGCAAGCTCAGGAGCCCTCCAAGAAGGGTGAGGGGAGGGACCAGGAGATCCTCCGGGGCTGCCCCGGACACGGTCTGTGAACTGATTCCAGGATCTGCCATTCCAGCTACAGATATTTTACAGGCGGTATCAGAGCCCTTTCAGGCACCTTCTAAGTTGGAGAAGGGGCCTATCTGAGCCAAATGTAGACTATGTCCCAGCGGAGGGTGGGCAGTGGTGGTGTGCTTACAGAGGTCCTCAATCTTGGTTGCTCACTAGAATTATCAGAAATAAAAATATGACAGCTCAGGCCCTACTGTAGACCAAATAAACCAGAATCTCAGGGGAGAGGGCTCAGCATTGTATTTACAAAGATTCCCATTTCCCTCCCATGTCCCCAGATATGTGAGCGTTTGTCCAACGCAGAGAGCTTTCTTTCAGAAAGATCACTTGAAATTCCTATTAGTCACCCATCCATCTAGAATACATGATCTGAACAACTAAATCCTCAAAACAATACTTTTTAAAGGTGAGAACATGAAGGCTTCCAGTTCTGTGAGTTGACCAAAGCCACAGAGCTAATAATGTGAGAGCTGAGATGACCCCAAACATGCCTAACTCGTAGCTGGAAGGGACCTTGCAGGTCAGTACAAACGTTATGCTATCTGAGTTCTAGAACAGCTGGTGAGAGTTGTAAGTAAAGTGTTTTCAGGTAATGAAATAGGGATGGAAAGAGGTTTGATGTGTTGCTATGGTTACCCAGCAAGCCAGCAGCAGAGCTGAAATAAGAACCTGTGTTTCCTGACCCTTAGCCCAGTGCCCTCTCTACCTGGGGACGCTACTGGACTACTAACCTCAGATTTTTAAGCCAGCAGGCTGGAGAACTACATACATGGCAGTCTGTAAAGAGAACACGTCACCATCCACACCTGCCCAGGCAACAAGAATTGGGTCTTAATCTGTGTGTCAATTTCCTTATTGCTCCTGAATGAACTTAGGACTGCCTTTGAATGTGCCAGCCAGGGCGGGAGGTGACATCCAGGACCTGGAGATAGCTCAGAGGTTAATGGGTCCCTTTCACGGACCAGCAGCTAAGGGCCCTGAATAAAGGTTAGACTGGCTTGGCTCAGGGGGCAGTTTTCTGGGCGACAGATTTGTCAGGTTGAACAGGGGGCAGTGAATCTGTGAGCCCCAACTGAGGTCTACAAAGGAAAGGCTTCTTTCTCTCCCCGTGTCCTGGGGGAGACATTCTCAGGCACATGGGACACCCGTGGTGTCTAGAACTGGAAAATGCCCAAAAGACACACATAGTGCAAGACCTGCAATCTATGCCTAATGAGAATTCACTAATTCACTGTTTAAATATTTAGGTAAAGAGCTGGGGGAAGGGCATTCCATTTAGAGGGGACAGAATTAAATAAGAGAAAGACTTTGCAATATGCAAGTCCTCTTGTTATCTCATTTGGGAAAATAAAAACAAACTGAAAAGCTTCCTAAAGGCATCCACGAATCATTCATCTTGTATGTTTATGAGCATCAGATATCTTAACACATTGTTATTGTATGATCCTCACTAATGCTGCATTTCTGTGCATAATAGCAGAAGAGAGTTAACTCAAGTTTGTTTATTGATTTGGGAGAGAGAGAGAGAAAGAGAGAGAGAGAGAGAGAGAGAGAGAGAGAGAGGTCAATTTGTTGTCCCACTTATTTATGGTTTCATTGGTTGATTCTTGTATGTCCCCTAACTGAAGAGCGAACCCACAACCTAGGGGTATCGAGACGACACTCCAACCAATTGAGCTACCTGGCCAGGGCAGAGTTAACTCAACATTGTAATCATTCAAAGTTAGAGAAATAACAACCCAGAGCACACGGACTCATAGTATTTCTTCCTTGTTACAGTCAGAAAACACAGTCCTGGGTTATGAACACGAGGTAGCAATATAGACAATGCTTTTGACATCTTGTCAGATTAAAAAAAAAACAGAACCTAAAATATATATGTATTATGTTTGCAAAAAAAATGTTAAATATATGGAGTTATGTGTGTGCATTAATGGGGGAAATAAAAGACTGGAAGGAAATTCACCGAAAGGATCATTTTGAAAATCTTATTTTCTAATAATGGGATACTAGCACTTTAGGTTCCTCTTTAAGTTTGTGACTTGTTCAAGATGTTGGGGTTCCCTGTGGCCTTTTCTGTGAGTGCAGAAGATGACGTGTCCCCTAGAGAAAGAGCGTGGTACAGAGGAAAGCAGACTGGGACAGAAGTCAGAGGCCTTGGTTCTGGACTTGACTTCTAGGGAATGCTGTCAGATCTTGGAGAAGAAACTCAACTTCTTCACCTGCTCCCTGGACATGTCATGATGGATGTCCCAGTGGGTCAAATGTGAAGGGACCATATGCAGAAAGCTGCTGAGTCAAAGGACCATAGGGGCCAGGCAGTCAACCCGAGGGAGGGAAGTGTTCTGGGTAATTCTGACATAGATGTTCTTTGCTTCATAACAATTTAAGATTCTTTTTGATGATCATGAAAAAGATACTCTCCCGTTTTTCTTGAGATGCATAAGTCTGTAGGCTTGTCTTTAGTTTTCCACTTTATAGAAACAGGCATGGCAAATATTTATCTTTCCTCTTAACTGTATTATTGGAAAAACAGGCATAATGGGCCTGCTGCTGGCCCTCGGCTCAGGGGTGGGACAGACAGGTGGGGACTGTGATGAACTGAAGATTACATGCCCAGACTAAATGGCATCAACTCTTTAAATCAGGCCAATTACTTCCACAGGGAAATGCTGGCTTAGTGTGGAGAATTTTCCCAATTCCATTTTTTAAATAGAAGCTAGAAATCTATGTTCATATGAAATATTCTGATTTCTAAATACTGAACATTGGAAATGAACAAGAACTGTGTATGCCCAATAACACACGTATGAGGATTACAAACAAGACCAAGGGCTGGCATTTGGAGAGCTCTTCAAGGTTTATACAGCCTTTCGTCTGTCACACCCCCGAGCCCTCTCCCATCTCTTCCCAACTGAGACCACTTGCAATGCAAAGAGAAAAGGCGGGGGACTTACTATGGAGCTGCTGAAGGCCACTGAAGACTGTGCGTTTTCCCAGCGCCCCATGGACCTCTGTCGGGAGTGGCTCTGGATGGGCACCCGGGCACTCTGGCACCTCCTCAGAGGCTGGGCCCCTCCTTGGCTCCTCATTGATGCTGGGCCCTGGGCCCATCTGGCCGGGAAGGACAGGCACTGGTACTGGGTCCACTCCTCACTGTCTGAGTCCAGCTCCTTTGGGACCTCCAGTCGCTTGGCTGTGGGAAAGGAGCCCTGTTATTGTCCCCGTCATACCTGGGCTGGGCCTGGCTAGGAGACCTCATGTTTTGGGAGCGGAGGTGAGAACACCGAGGAAGAACACTGTGCTGCTCTGGAAAGTAGGGAGCTGGCCACGCTGCCTGGAGAAAGGGGTGCACCCAGATCACGCAGGTGCAGATCCTGGCTCCACGACCTGGCTCTGAACTCTGGCTAAACCCGTGCCTCTATTTCCCCAGAAAGGGGTTTAAAAAAGTACTGAATAATAAGGGTTGTTTTGGAGACTTAGAATACCCGAAATCCTGACAATGGCAGCTGTTTTTATTATGAGAAAGGATCAGAAGTTCCCATGTACATGGTTCCCACCGTGGCAAAGGGAATTGGGTTCCCTATAATATCGCCTCTTCGCTCTTTCTCCATCCCTCCCACTCAAAAGAATGGACGCTGCTCTCTTGAGAGTTTCTTCTCTTAGTTAAAAAGTGTGTGTGTGTGTGTGTGTGTGTGTGTGTATGGGAGACGGAGCTGAGAGAATCAGGGCGGCTTCATAGGCCACGTTCAGTCCACACAGGATGACGGTCCGGGCACTTTATGGCCATATCTCCCCACCAGAACATCCCAGAGACCAGGGAGCATGGAAAGCATTTCCCAGGTGTATCAAACCTGACCACGTGCCCAGACCTGGGCCTGTGGTCTCAGGGAAGGCAGCCCGAGAAATTCTTAAACCTTGATACAGAATTGGGACATGTCCCCAGGCCGCTCCTGACAGGTAAAAGCGCTGTGTGTAAATGGCACGGGACAGAGGACTGCAGGGCCACACACAGGGGATCACTGCCAGCCCTGCGAACAAATGAAAGCTTACAGGTGATAAGAGCAGCACTGATGTGTGACAAGGGTGCCGCAGGGACACAGGAAGCTGCTTTCCGCAGCCACACAGCCTCGGGGCCAGGAGGATGCCCTTTGTCACCACCCTCTAGGAGAGCAGGGGTTCTTTCAGGAGGGCCGGGCCCGGGCGCCTCGCACCGTTTTCTTGGTGAGAGTACTCGCTGCCCACGATGGTGCAGCGCCGGAAAACCATCTTGTTCTCGGTCAGCGTCCCCGTCTTGTCGGAGAAGATGTACTGGATCTGGCCCAGGTCCTCCGTGATGTTGAGGGCGCGGCACTGGATGGACAGATCGGTGTCCTCGTCGTACAGGTCGAGGTCGTTGTGCAGGAGGAAGACCTGCCCGAGCTTCACCAGCTCGATGGACACGTACAGGGAGATGGGGATCAGCACCTGCAAGAGATGGATGCCCCCCGAGTGGGAAACTGGGCCGGTTCCCCGTCCCAGGGGCCTCTCTCTTGGGTGGCAAAGGCACTGAATGGAAAGCTGAGGTGGGCCCGTGTGACGGACTTCCTCTGGGAAACTAAAGGAGGTGCCTCATGCCTCCCTTGACATTCTTAGGGGAATCTGAAAAGAGATGTGCCTCTTCAAGCGGGGGTGTCTGGCACAAGGCGGGCACCTGCCGCCGGTTGCTTCACGAGGAACAACCGGTGCCACCGAGGGCAGCCTCCCACTCTCACAGGTGTTCAGACCCCCTGCTGATTACCGGCCACTGACTCAGTACCTCATGTCTACTGAACGCTTCGTGTGTGTCACGTGTTATTCTAGGTCCTGGGCGTGGCAGTGGGCAGAACAAATCCCCTGGCCTCGAGGACCTCAAATTCCAACAAACGGATACATATACACTGGGTGGTGGTAAGTCTCATAAGGAAAAGGTAAAGAGGGTAGAGGGCGACGGCTGGGAGGGACTCTCCCACCAGCCACGACCTTTGAGCAGACACCTGAAGATGCGGGTGTGTCGTGAGGTTATCTGCGGGAGGAGGAGCCTTCCGGGCAAACGCTGGGCACCGGGAGCCCGCGGGGTGGCGGCGGGTGAGAGGGAGTAGGTGCGTGAGCAGGACAGCGAGGGAGTCAGGGCTGACACCCCCCGGGGCTTGTTGGCTGCGGTAAGGACCTCGGATTTCGCGTGGAGAGGGTGTGAGACGCTGGAGGGCCTGTGCAGAGCGGGGGTGTGGCCCGACGCACACGCAGAAAGGACGACGCTGCTCAGTGAGCGAACAGACTAGTGATTCAGAAGAGCTCAGCAGTAAGAAGACAACGAAACACCTTCAAATAGTACAAGAAACTGAGCGTAGATGGAGCTGCATCATCTTTTCGTAGATTGTAGTTGAGCCTGAAGAGTTTGTCCTCTCACATAGGTGCTCTGGGTTTGTTTTCTTTCTCTTTTTTTTTAAAAAAAAATCTCAACCTATCAAATACGAAAACACTAACCTGTGGAGTCTTTCTCTCAGCGTTGAGGGCTTCACAGTTCTCTGTGCTAGTTTATGTTCTTTTACTCCCAGGTCATTAGGTTTTACCTGTTCAATATCTGGCAAAGGGCCAGGCACACGTGGGTCACTGCTGTAACTTTACTCTTATAGAGAAAAGCCTAATCAACATTTTTCTCCACGATTATCTGGGATCAGGGTCCCCTCACAAATCAGGGCTGGTCCTGACATGATCCCAAATGAGAATACCCTCAAAGACTCTTAAGAAAGCGACGAACATTTCCCCATCTCAGCGCAGTTTTTTCTCGGGCCAGCGCTGATTTTTACTTCACAGAGTTGTACAGGTATTGGGCACAGGTCTTCTTCACCATTAATGAGAGAGGACTTCCTACCTGGAGCAGGATGATCATTGTGAGGAACATGTAGAAGCCCCCAAGGGCAAGGGGAGGGAAGCTGCCCTTGGCATCTGGCACATCGAAGGGAGGGTGCTCTCTGAAGGTCCCGTTCCAGAGGCTGTGACCTGAGAGGAGGCAAAGCCAGGATGAGACAGAATCTCCACTTAGTCCTGAGGTTGCTCAGTTACATCAGCCCTTGACCTATTCCTGGAAATGAGTGGGCTTTGGAGGAGTCCCCCTTGCTCTATATAACACTGCTGTGTGTGTGCCCATTTGGCTCTAAAGTGGGCCTTCCTACAGCCTACGTGTCAGTCTCTTGATAGGCATTAAGTCTGTCCTGCTGGAGGAGAGAGCATGGGGATGACTTACACTTTGATGAAGTTCTGTTGTATAAGGCTTGGAAAGAGGGGAAAGGACATAAGTTCTTTTCAGTTGTGCGGTGGAAAGTGCATGGCTGGCGAGTCTTGACAGACCTTTACCCTAGCTCCTCTTCTTCCCCCAGGCACATACTCATCCATCTTTCTTTCTTTCTTTCTTTCTTTCTTTCTTCCTTCCTTCCTTCCTTCCTTCCTTCCTTCCTTCCTTCCTTCCTTCCTTCCTTCCTTCCTTCCTTCCTTCCTTCCTTCCTCCCTTCCTCCCTTCCTCCCTTCCTCCCTTCCTCCCTTCCTCCCCTTCCTCCCCTTCCTCCCCTTCCTCCCCTTCCCCCCTTCCCCCCTTCCCCTCCTTCCTTCCTTCCTTCCTTCCTTCCTTCCTTCCTTCCTTCCTTCCTTCCTTCCTTCCACCCATTCACCCACCCACCCACCCATCCATCCACATCTCTGCTAACCCACACTTCCCTGCCTCCTTTCCTCCCTCCCTCTGTCTGATATGTATGAATTCAAGAAGGAATCGGCCCTAGTCCTTGCCTTTGAGGAGTTCCCTACCAAGTTAGGGAGTCGGATGCAAAGAGACAAATCCCCTAGTGTGAGAGGTGCTTTGCTAGAGTCTGAAATTCTGAGCATCCATAGTGACAGCCCCCAAGGCAGACTGAACCCCCTGTTTCCTTGTCTGCAGAAGTGGATAAGAACCCCTACCATCTGAGGATTAATAAGATAAAGTGCATCCAGCACCTGCTACTGGGCTCTCTGAATCTCAACGCCCTCATCTGTCAGTAGTAATAACACCTTCTCTGCAGGGTTATTGTGAGAACAGAATAACCTGATGGGTATAATGCTCTCAGCTCCAGGGTAGGAACCATAGAGACTAAAAGACATAGAAAATGCTGCCCTGCCCCCAAGATACTTCATTGCCTAGGAGGTTGGGCCAAATGCCATCATATGTTGCAGGAGAAAGGAGACCTACAGGCATGAAATGAGGGGCTGATACCTAGCACAGAGCAAGGGACACTGGCCTTCAGAGGAGCCAGAGACTCTGGGAGAAGTCAGAGAAGGCTGCATAGTGGAGGAGGCCTTGAGGGGCCCTGGAGCCTGGGTGGGTATGGGGTGACCTCAAGGGCTTAGGAAGGCATTCTGGGCGAAGGAAAAAGAGACACCATATTTACACAATCAAAGTAAACGTGTGATAAAGAACCCGGAACGGAGTTGACTAAGTGCTTTTGCCTCTTGCAGGGGCCCTCACTGTGCATGAATCATTATTTTTACAAAGACCAGAATTCTGCCCCGCCTACAGCGTTCCCAATTTCTGTATCATTTGCGCAACCTGCCAGGCTGATTCTGGTTGCCCGCATCTTATCTCACCTTGTGAACTTTTAATCATTAACTTCCTTTCTCTGGAGACACTGAGATGATCTCAAATGTCCTTTCCAGCCCTGACATTCCTTTAAAAAAAAAAAGCCTGTCCTGCAGCATCCCGACTGCGCAGCCACGGCCACTCGGGAAAGTTCTCTTGCGTGTCTGCTTCCCTCCCCTCCAGGGGCTCTCCTCCCAGCAGCAGGCCGCTCCCACAGGGACTGCCATTAGACACATCTGGGAAGAGTATTAATTAAACACTCCGGGCCACCGGGAAGACTAAATCTCACCATCTGCACTGCGGCAGCACACAGAATCTCTCCGGGCCCTAGGGAGGCCTTGGCCTTTTAGACATTCCCTTAAAAACAGTGATGGGCACGATTTTTGATGAAGGCAACTGAAGAGTGAACATCACTGCTGCTCACTGGTGTGGGGTCGACAGGGGTTCTGGACCCAGCACACATGTTCTTCCTCTTAATCTTTCCTGGTTCTTTTTGGGGTCTCCTTTAGGGTCCTGAGAACCAGCCTTAGAGATAAGCCATAGAGGGGGAGAGTGCGTGAGAATGAGGGTCCCTCTGGCAGACCGAAGGGAGCCCCCAAGGCAGACTGAACCCTCTGTTTCCCTGTCTGCAAATGGGGATAAAAACACCCATCATCTGAGGATTAATAAGATGAAGTGCGTTCTGAGGACCAACTTCAATGGCTCTCGCAGCTCTCCACACCCCGCAGAGGTGGATCCCGGCCACAGCTAGGTTCTAATCAGGGCTCCATTCTCGCCTTGCTCCTGCCACACTGGACAGCACATGCTCCTCTGCCCAAAAGGACTCTTTTCTACCTCTGTGCCTTACCTGAGCTGTCTCTGGGGCTGAGTGACCTTTCTCATTCTTTTCACATCCGCCCGCCCCATCCTGGCCCTGCCACCTTGCTACCTTCTCTGAGAAGGCCTCCTGCACTTGGGAATCAGTTCTGCCAGCTCTTTGAGCTCCCATGACACCTGTAGTCTGTAGTAGGGTGAATAATGTCACCTAAGATGTCCATGTCCCTAACCCCTGAGGCCTGCGAATGTGCCATCTTCTATGGCAGAAGGATCTTCGTAGATGACATCAATTAAGTTAAGGATCTTGAGATGAGGAAGATTATCTTAGGTCATCTGGTCGAGCCAATGGTGTAATTACAAGTGTCCTTATAAACGGGAGGCAGAGGGAAGGGAAAAAAAAGTGAGAAGAGTAATATGTGAATTATCGGAGGCTATTATCAAAGAAATACACATTGAAGATGAAAAGGTGCCATAGACCGAGGGATACAGGCGGCCACTAGAAGGTGAAAGACAAGGGACAGATTCTCCCCTCAGAGCCTCTGGAAGGGGCCACCCTGCCCTCACCTTGATCTTATTAGGGTGATACTGATTTTGGACTTCTGAACTCCAGAGAGAACAGAATAGATTGTGTTGTTTTAAACCAACAAGTTTGTGTTAACTTTTTGTATGTGGACCTCACTGAGGGGACAGACTGTCACAGATCCTGTCCATGTGCTGGCTCCTTCCTGCTGGACCAAGAGCTCGGACAGATTCACCTTGTTAGCCTCTCACACTAAGAGAGTCCCTGGCTTCCTAAGTATTTCTTGGACAAATAAATGATAGATAACATTCCTAATATTTCAAGTAATTAATACTTTCAGATTTTCACATGCATTTTTAGTTCACTGGCATCCTGTTACAATACAGGGGAGACTTTATTTTTTTATTAACTCTATTTTATAGATGAGGAAACTGAGGCTCAGAGAGTCAAAGCAACTTGCTCAAAGCAAAAGAAGATTACTGTGGCATTGTGTATTGTTCTTTCCAGAACATTCCATACCTACTGCTCCGATGAGGCACATGAGCAAGAGGAGCCCGATGCAGAAGAAGACGTCCGTGTTCATGCGGCGCTCGATCTTGCTGCGTTTGTAGCGCGGGCCACTGTTGTTCAGCATGGCTTTCGTCTCGTGCCCTTTGAGCAAAAATGAGGTTATCAGTCTTTTGGCCCCTGTTTGCCTCTGGCCTGGATCATAGCCTGGGCTCTGCTCGCAGGAGCCCACAGTCCCAGAGAGGCTTCCTGCCCTCACCTGCCTCTGTCCTGCCTCAGGGAGGCTGCTGAGTACGGCTGGAGAGGCCTCACACAATTGCTCGGTAGGTATTTATTGAGCATCCCTGACATGCCAGCCACTGGTGGGCACAGACAGAGCTACCATGCTCAGATCGTACCCTGCACAAGCCTAGAGGTTCCCTTCATTTTGTAGTTGTCATAGATTTGTAAGTTTATTATGACATGCTTCTGGCGAATGACAGAAAGCTGTTTTAAGGAAGGGCTACCTTTTTGTAATTTGCACAATGGCACTGTTGTGGACTAGTGGTGGTATATGGTGCTAAGAGAGATGACTCGCCTTCTGGTGAAAATATACAAGGAAACAAATAAATAATATAATTGCAGTTAGTAATAAGTCCCATGAAATAAACAATAAACAAAGGGCTAATAAATAAGAGATTGTTTTAGAGAACATAACCAGGGAAGGCTTCTCAGAAGAGGTGACATTTAAGGAAGACTTGAAGGGAGAGAGAAGAGCTGGGAGGACAGGGTTTTCGGCGGGGGAACAATAGGTGCCAAGGTCATGGGGCAGGACACTACTTGGGGCCAGTAATTTTCATACTTGTCTCTTTGCCTAAGATGTTGGTGTTGCCTGGGTAAGAGTGGTCGGGGCCAAAGGCCTCCACCCCAACATTAATTCTGTGCAGCTCCACTCCTACTGGAGGTCTGCGTGCATAGTTTTGTCCAGAGAAAGGACAACAAAATTTGAAAACTACCAATCTCACCCAATCACACTTTTTTCTAGTTGGAGCAAAGTAGAAGGGACCGGCTTAAAAAAAAAAAAGAATAAATTAACACCAGAGCCACACTGAGAACCCCAGATTCCTATTCCCTGCCTGTTTCTCCTTCCAGCAGCCCCTGGTACCCAAGCCACAAAGCAAGTGGCTGAGAGTCAAACGGAGGCTCTCTTTGGACAGAGCCTGTCTTTTGGGGCTGCTAACTTTTAACTACCACACTGTACTCCTTAGCAGTCAAATTAAAAAAACACCAAGCACATATTTTCTCTGCAAAATTAAAGAAAACGAATACCTCAGCTCCAGCAGTGAATGGGTTTAATGCTGTTTAGCTAGTTGCCCTGTGGATTTAAAGTGGCAACAAAACAGCAGGAGTAGCAAACTCTAGGCTTATTAAGTTAGACTCGAGTCACTGCCGTTGTGAAGGGTTTGCACGGCACAGTGAGCACAGGCGACTGCTGGCAACGCGGGGCCTTCCTGCCTGCCCCAGGGGCATCCCATTCAAGGGGCCTTGCGACCACCCTCTTCAAACACCTGCTCCTCACCTTCGAGGTCTCTCTGTTCTTTTGCAAGAGTTGGACTCAAGGGGGAGGCAATATGGTGTAGCAGTTAGAACACGGGCTCTAGAGTCAGAGCTAGGCTCTGCAGATACTGGACCTTGAGTTACATGAATTAATACTAGCAGACAAATGACCTTGAGTGAATTAATCCCTTTGCACCTCAATTCCTTGTCTGCAAAATGGAAGCTAACGGTTTTGTGTGTGTGTGTGTGTGTGTGTGTGTGTGTGTGTGTGTTTGGGGTGGGGGAGGGGATTAATATACACAAAGCACCTAAATGCATTCCTTGCACACAGTAGGGGCACACACTTCCACACTGGCTCTCTTCCTCTGGAAAGCTCAGCTGGGCTTTTTTGGGCCTTTGACACTGAGCTGCTCCTATTTTGTCCACACATATCCAGGGACGAACTCTACACACTCCATTCTCAACCAGGGGGATTTTACTCCCCAGATGGCATATGGCAATGCCTTGAGAAATTGTGGTTGTCGCATCTTGAGAAGGTGGTGCTAATGGCATCTAGTGGGCAGAGGCCAGGGATGCTGATCAACATCCTACACGGCAGTGCTGGCCACAAACAATCGGGGCCTACATGCCAACCTGCCCAGGCTGAGCACCCCTGCTCTAGATACTAACACTGGAGATAATCAGTACCCCTTTTGCTCACACTTTTTGAGAGCCTACTATGCGTTGGCTAAACCCCTTTCACAGATGGTTTCTCTTGAACCTTATAACCCTACAAGGTAGGAACTCTTAGTTCCCCCATGTTGAAAGCTTAGCCAACCAGCATAGGAACATGCAGCCGGTGAGTGGATTTCACCCCAGGCAGCCTGCCCCGCCCCCTGCCCCAAGTCATAATGAATGTTCTCTCCATGTCTGTCCCCTCCTATGCCACTCCCGTCACCCGCACAGTTTCTTCTTTGTTTGTGATCACTCAGAGAAGCGAACTCTAAGGCCATGTGGGTTTTCTTGGTAGGACAGAGATTACTGCAGAGTTCATCTTTAGTGGGTCTACCAGATGGCACTGAACTCATTACCAAAATCCCTTAAAAACAGTCGCCTGAATGATAGACACAACCTCCCTTCCCCCAAATTAGGGAAAGCTAGCTAGATTGTGACATTACTTGTTTCAAACCCTGATTTTTGCTGACAGTCCCAAAAAGTGAATCTTAGGGTAGGCTGGTGTTTAAAATGCTCTTTTATGTCCACCAAAAGGGGGGTTCCACTCAGACCAAAACAAATCAAACAAAAACAACAAGCTAACAAAATATTACAAAGTGTCCCGGTGAATGCAAGACCCAGGGAAATGTCTTCTGGAGTCTTCCAGGGAAAGTAGACACCTCAGGGAGACGGTGTTGCCCCTACGGAGGAGGGAGCCTGCAGTCGCCAACGTAACGACAGACGTTTACTGAGAACCCACCGAGCCCCAGGCTCCAGGGCCCAGGGATACAGCAGTGTTAAGGCTGCCCTCTAAGGCTTTAGATTTCACTGTAAGAAGTGTTGCTGTCTTTTTAAAAATTTTATTGGAAAGCAAACTGCAGTGGTAAGGAGAGACAGACCACCATAACCGGAGCCATAAAACAAATAAAGGAAAGAGTTAAAATGTAACAGCAAAAACAACACAATGAAGACCCATCGTGCTAGATACAGTGTTTTGCATGTGTTGGGTCATTTGATCCTTAGGAGTACTCTCCGAGGCAGATACAAATATCTTCCCCACTGTATAGATGAGGAAACCGAGGCAAGAAAGGTGCAGTTATTAAGTTTGGGGAGGTTAGTCCTCAGGCTCAATAAGATAAAATCCACCCTACCTATAGTTAGTGTCGCAAAACCACTGGAGGTGAGTGAGCAGGAATCTCCCTCCCTGTCTTGTTCAGCTGAGTGACAGGAACTTGGAATCTAATTATGTCTCCTGTGGACCAAGGGGGCAGCTGTGGTTCCAGCCTCAGTTTGCTTAGCTGAGAAATGGGAAGTTTCCTGACTCTACCCCTTAGAACTGATGCGAGTTCCCCCTGATGGAGATGGATTTGGAGGAGGGGATGGAGGAGGGAAGATGAAGGACAGAGACAAAAAGCAGCTGTCCAGGGACAATGACCTGCGTAGATGACGATGCCAACCGCCACCTCGGTGTTTCTGATGGTGCAGCCTCGAAGCAGAAGACTCTCGCTGCCAAAGCCCGTCCTGGTCTGGTCGGGGTGCTCCCTGGGGAAGAGGAGAGACAGGGAGTAGTCGGGGGGCCTCTGTATGCCGTCCCTGGGTCCAATGGCATCCCCGTGGGTCCCAGAACTGGCAGCGTGAACATGATCCGTGTCTCCCTCTCTTACGGGAGAGCGACATTAACTCGGAAACTAATCTTCACGTTCAAGGGCACCCCTGATCCCCCGGGGAGGCTGGCTGGAGCGTGGGAAGGGAATTACGCCCCCAGGGAAGTCCTTGGTGCCCCGCCTGAAGGGCAGGACTCTGAGAGCCTCAGAGAGGTTTGGGGGAGGACTGGCTTCTGGCCCTACTATCAGGACGTGGGGTTCCCTTCAGGCCGCGCCCACGTGCTCGCTGTCCCCTGGCTGCTGGGACAGTACTGTGCAAGCTGACCGTCCGAGTCCACGGCAGACCCCGGGCCGTCCTGCCCCTCGGACGTGAGCCAGGGAAGGCAGGGCAGCTGGCGGCTCCTCTCCTTCCAGCTCCTTCTCTCCCGGCCTCGCCCCTGCACCAACCCTGCTTACAAAACAGACCCCCCGGGCGGTGGGCAGGGGCCCCGCTGTGATGCGCAGGGAGGCTGCTTAGGGCGGGAGAGTTTTCCCTCGCTCCAGCCTCAGGGAGCCCCGCATTTTTCCACCTCGCACCTGGAACTTCTGACTCCAACCAACACCAGGTACTACGCGCCCTACTCCACCCTGATGCCTTTCCTTTGGGATTTTTTAGGACGTTTACACATAACTTTCCCACAACCTTGGGGAGAACAGAAAAATAATAATTGGAACCTTTAGGGCGTTTTCTCCTTCTGGCTCTTCAATACTTCATTTTCCAGGGCTGGTATGTGTGTTTTTCATATATAAACTCAATTAATCATCATGACAGCCTTGTAAGATAGGGTCATGCGATTGCACCCACTTTATAGGTAGGGAAACTGAGGCGAGTTCGTAGAGCTAGTAAGGGGAGGAACAGAGATGCAAACCCAGGAAGTCTGGCTTTGGAGCTCTCTATGGTCACTCAGTATGCCTTTGAATACAAATTATTCCTTACTGGGTTTATAGGCCACATTTGCTTGTGTTATTTTATTTGACCCTTCAAGGCTCTGGGAAGTAAGTAAGGTGGTCACCCTTCCCCATGAAGAAGGTGACGCTCAGAGAGGGTGACAGATTTTTCCAAAGCCACACATACCTAGTACGTGGGACAGCCTGGGGCTCAGGAACCCAGGCCACAGACACCAGCCCTCGTACGGTTTTCACTATCTGTGGGTTCCCAAAGTAGGGCCCCGCTAACTTACACTGAATCAATCACTTCCATTAGCAATTCTTCTGAATGTAACAAGGAAATGTCCCCATTTAGTGCTGGTATATAATTAACTCTTTTCTAGCCCTTATTTATCTAACTTTTCAACACAGAGGTGGTTTTGGCAAATGATAGCCTGTGGTCAGAGCAGCCTTCCTCCACCTTGACACTGCTGACACTTTGGGCGGGGTCATTCTTTGTTGTGAGACTGTCCTGTGCCTTGCAGGATGCTCAGTAGCATCTCTGGCCTCTGCCCACTAGACGCCAGCAGCACCCTCCCTGGCGTGACAAACAGAAATGTCTCCAGGTGTTGTAAAGATTCCCAGGGGGTGGGGGTGGGAGGATTGCCCCTGGTTCACAACCACTGCTCTATGGAGATCTTTTTGTTTAAAAGTTGCATTTTCTAATCTGACACCCCTAACCTTCAAACAGAGCATTAAAAGGGATGCAGGACCACCGTGGGGAATTCTCCATCGGTTCCCCAGTTGGCTCCTGGGCTGACCACCTGGATTTTAAGGGCTCACCCATGAGGCCTGGGCAGGCGGGGGAAGGACGTCTCTAGGGGCAGCAACCAAGAGGAGAAAGTGCTGGGGGTTAAGTGGAGATGGGCAAGTTCTGTCTGAGATGGGGGGACAGAGCCCAGGTGGGAAGCTCAGAAAGGCCGGCTGCTGGCACAAGCTGTTTGGGGCAGAAAAGAAACGCAGCCAGGAGGCTGTGCTCTAAGAGGAAGGGGAATGACTCCAGACACGGGGGACTCGGGATGAACCAAACCCACAGACCTCGGGCACCAGGGACGGACTCCTAGCTGGGGGGCAGATGGCAAGCTCTGCTTTGCCAGGCGCCTGCAACAAATCCCTCTCTCCCCTAGGAGCTCGTGCCCTTCTCCGTCTACATCTGTTGTGTGTTTAAAAAGTCATCGGTGGTCCGGCTTGCGTGGCTCAGCGGTTGAGCATCAACCTAGGATCCAGGAGATCGTGGTTCGATTCCTGGTCAGGACACATGCCTGGGTCTCAGCTCGATCCCCAGCAGGGGGCGTGCAGGAGGCAGCCGATCAATGACTCTCTCAGCATTGATGTTTCTATCTTTCTCTCCCTCCCCCTTCCTCTCTCTGAAATCAATAAAAACATATTAATAAAAAGTCATTGGTGTTTAAAAGCTGCTATTTCTCTTGTATTGTCTGCCCCTTTCCCCTCTCACGTTGCTCCTCATGACAATCCGTACGGCCGGGGAACATGTGGATGGAGGGAAAGCGCAGACACCGCCTTCCAAGGAGCCTTTTCGCCTCACCCCAGGAGGCAGAGAAGCCGCCGCAGCAAGGCTGAGCTCCGCTCTGCGTGACCAGCCGCGGGAAACACACTGCGGGTGGAGTGGGGGGACCCGGATCCAAGCCCCGGCTTCGTCCTATACCTGCTGTGTGCCTTTGGGTGAATCTTGAAAAGTCTTAGATCATTCGTTTCCCCATCTGAAAAACGAAATCATTTCCCCCTGGCTTGTTGCACAGGTTGAATGAGATGCTGTTCTGTGAAACTATTCTGAAAACTGTTAGAGCACCGTGTATGGGCATCTATCTATTCATATCTGCTACCTTTTTTTTTCTTTTTCAGTAAGACCAGTAGTCTGATGTGGGAGCAGAATTACAGTGAAATTCTCAGGCTGCACCAAAGCTGAGGAATAAGAATAACAATTGCATCAGCAGCCACTATTTAAAAAAAAAAAAAAAGCCTTTACTGATTTCAGAGAGAGGAAAGGAGAGGGAGAGAGAGAGAGAAACATCAATGATGAGAGAGTCATTGATCGGCTGCCTCCTGCACGCCCCCTACTGGGGATGGGCCTGAAACCTGGACATGGGACCTGACCAGGAATCGAACCCCAGTCTCCTGGATCCTAGGTCAATGCTCAACCACTGAGCCACACCAGCTGGGAAGCAGCAGCCACTATGAACTGAACATTTACTCTGTGCCAGTTGCTGTGCTAAGGGCTTTATATTTAATAAGCAACTTTATTCTTTGAAAAGAAAAATCCTATGATGTAGATATTATAATATTTATTTTACAGGTGTGGAAACTAAGGCCCAGAGAGGTTAATTAATTAACTCGAGGTCACACAGCTTTGTCAGTGGTAGCATCTGGTTTCAAACACCAAGGTCTGTCCAACTCCAAAGTCCTTGTTCTTACCTATAACGCAGTGCAGGCTTTTTCAGAAAATTGATCTTAATGGAATCAAGCCTGCCTCCCCTGAATCAGAGTGTGGGCTTCATTCTGATGCTGTTTCACCAGAGTTCTAAGAAACAACATTACTGAATTTAACCCCGCAAGATAATTAATGGTCACTCCAGCAAAAAAACAGAATCAGAAGTGTTTCTCAGCCCCTTCTTTGTGATAAAAAAGAAAGAAGTTTCCTCAGGACCTGAATGCTTATCTGTTTGGCCATTTTAAGGAAAATATGTTTTCTTGCCACGGATGAGATATTTAGTTGCAGCACGTGGGCATGAGATACTTACATGTAACCCTTAAATTTGTTGAGGCGGTTGTTGGGTTTCTCACACACAATGGTGTTGTGGAAGCGTTCTGGTTCGAACTGGACCTCCTGTGAGAGAGAGGACATCACGAGGTTATTAAGAGGGATCTAGTTTTAATGGGATCGTTGGGGAGCTAATCACTGTTAGAGCCACTGAGAATAAGGTAATCCCTTCTTTGTCGCACTGTGACAGTTGCAATGTATTAGAAGAAAAAGTTAAATCCTCAAGAAGGAGGGGAAAGTAGATGCAAATAAAATTTGGGTTTACAGCAGAGAAAAGTTGGATGGCTGCGTTTCTCTGTCCTGTGCCTTGTAGGGTGTTTAGCAGCATCTCTGGCCTCGACCCACTAGATGCCAGCAGCACCCTCCCTAGTTGTGGTAACTAAAAATGCCTGGGGTTGAGGCGCTGGACCAGCACTGCCCGACAGACCTTGATGGGAATGTCCTATTCTGCACTGTCCACTACAGAGGCCACGAATCGCAGGTGGCTACTGAAATGTGGTTGGATGACTAAGGAATTGGTTTTAAAATTTTATTTAATTTTAATTAATTTAAAGTTAAATAGCTACATGTGGCTAGTGGCTACCACACTGGGCAGCACAGAAATAGATGATCAAAAAGAAGAGATTATATATCATACCATTTAGAGAGAGTCACAGTTAATGGTTTTGTGTATATAATACTCCCAGGGTCTAAATATATATATATACACACACACACACATTTATGTATGGACACACATATACAGTTATGCATTTCAAAACTGAGATTTAGTGTTCATATACTTGAACATGTTTACATCTTATTAAAATTCTCTACATCTTTATTAATACCAGCACAGACCCCTATTGTCTGAATGCTACTATGTCTCACTTCATCATTTCACTCTTGAACATTTACATTGTTTCGATTTCTTCTGCTGTTGTAAAAATTCTGTGAAAATAGTTGCTAATAAAAAAATAAATAGCATTGGCTGTATCTCATTTCTGCTAGACGCTATGACCATAACTCTACATACATTGCTTATTTTCAAGCTTATGGTTATCCTGTGAAGTGGGAATTTTAGTTAACCCCTCTTTAGGGCTGGAAACACTGTGGCTCAGGAGGGTTTGACTGGCTGCCCGTGGCCGCACCAGCGCTGGGATTCGAATGCAAGTCTAATGTAGACCGTCTGGTGTAACTTATACAGTGCCCCCCCCCCCAGGGGAACATTCTTGGAGCAAAGTACCTGAAACACTTCCTTTACTTTTTCTCCACTTTTTCTCTTTTATTAGGCATTTTAGTTGCACGATCTTTTATAGTCCAGTGGGGGTGGGATATACGGGGTGGGGAAATCTTGCTTTCTAATTCTACCCCACATTGACTACCACTGCGTTCGACTCCGGAGCCTCGGATTCCCCATGTGTGGAATGGGACTAGTGCCACCTCCCCTGTCCATCTCTTGTGCGTCCCAGGAGACAGAATCCACATGGGGAAGTTGGGAGAGGTGCAGGGTGCTGAGCAAACAGAAGGAAGGAGCGCTAGAGGTGGGACTTCAAACCGTTTCCTGGGCAGAGCTTTTAGCACAGGGAGTGGATTTACGGCTGAAAGCTCCAAGGTACAGCTGTTCAAAGGGGCAAATTGATTAGAAGAAATGATAGCATTTTCTGGCTTCGCGTAAATATACTGTCCATTGGATCTGTGGCGGCACCCGCATAAATAAACTCTCCAGTCACTCGAAATAAATTACCTATCCAGGAGTTTCTAAAAATATGGCCCTTTCCCCTCCAGGTATCGATTCTTTCAGGGACAAACACTTGCCGAGCTCTGAGATGATGACAAATCACGCTGTAATTTGTCAGCTGCTTGCGTGCCCCCGATTAAGCCGTGTGCTTCACTCCCGATCCATACCCCTCGGCTCACGGCTGGCTTCCTCAACCCAAAGGAGTTTCAGGGAGGGGTGGCCGTGGGGTCTGAGAGCTAATGATCCCGCTGCAGTGAGGCCCGCTGCCTGTTGCTGGGACCTGGCGGGTCCCTGGCAATGGCCAAGCTCCCCTCTCATCCCTCCCAGGGGCTTCCCAGTGGCCTTCCCCCTGAAGGGCTCCTTGCTTTGCTTTGCTCCTGGGCACTGGCCTTGGGTGCTCTGTCTGTCTCCCTCTCGTCATGGGGAAGTGACCTTGTCCTTTTTAGCTACCTGTGCCCCGGGCACCTTCCTTCCCTCCCTGTGGAGAGGGGTGTGTGGGCCCCATTGTCTCCAAAGTCAACCCCTCGGGCTCTGCTTGCTTGAAGGATTTGCCAAAGCTCACTCCGGGGGAGCCGTGAGGAGAGACCGAGGACAGGAGCGCACTGCCAGGCCTTCCAGATCTGCTGGGTCCTTGATTTAATCAGGAGTGCCGTTTCCTTCGGATTCCCTGCCTCTCAGCTCCCCTCAGCTTGTGGATGAAGCCCACCTGACCAACTTCTCTTTCCACCCCGCCTTCTAGCTAAGGCACTGTCCCTGACGGGAGGCTCACTAGCAGCAAAATGGCCTGGGAGCCATCAGTCAGCATCCAGGAAAAGACAAACCCTTTCCAGAAAGGAAAGCGCATGCCTCTGTGTTCTCCGGGCCAAGCCTACCCACCCTGAGCACTGACTATGCGCCAGGCACCTGTCACAAGTCCTCCCAGTCACCTTAAGAGCTTTTGACAGACTTGCAAATGGAGACCGAACGAAAGCCGTTCTTTCACGGTTGATAAATAACAAAGCTCGGATCGCAATTCACACAACCAGGATCCAAAGCCAATTGTGACCATCCTCACTGTCATCATCATCATTGCGGTATTTATTTTTCTTCTTCTTCCTTCTGTTATTACAATTATTATCGTCCCAGCATCTACTGAATGCTTATTTTGTGCCAAGAACCAGCTAAGTATTGCATGCACACTGTTTTGTTTAATTTCCCAGCACGGGCCTGAGTGGCCTCCCGCTCGGTCAGTCACGCAGTCAGGCGGTCCCCGAGCATCCACGCTCCCTGAAGCCGGGCGAGGGCCGTCGGAGGGGAGAGGAGAGTGACAGGAATCAGAAGCGGCAGCCCTAACGCTCAGGGCAGCCAGCTCAGCTCCTGCGTATCAATGGAAGCAAAGGAAAACCGGCCAAGGCCAAAGGTCGGTGTGTGACACCTCCCCGGGTCCAGGTGCTCCTCGTGACCGGTGGCCCACATACGGCCAGCTGCGTTCCCAGGCCCCCGGGAAGGCCAAGGTGAGGCAGGCAGCCTGGCGGATATTCCAGCAACGGGAATAGGCCATTTCGCTTTTACTTTTCTAGGCTTAGTTTCCACTGTTCTTCACAGCTGAATTTCAAGTCCGTGTATACATATGGTTACGTAATTGCATAATAAAAGTATGAACACTCTTGAAATTCTTTGTAGCAGTTTGGTTTTTTCCCTGGCAACTCACTGTCCAGTATACTCCCCTTTCATTAACAACCCATTCACTTCCTTTTCAGAAACTACCTCCCCTTCCCGGCTTCTTAATCTCAGTAGGAATGTAAGTCAAGATGCCCTGCCCACTGGACACTCCCACTGTGGGACTTTGACTTGAATGGAATGACTTGAGGAAGAAAAAGCTAACGCGACCATTAAGTAATTGCTGCTACCAATATCTCCCTCTGCCCTGTTTCCTGGTTCTTGTTTCTGAGCCTGGGTCTGCAGATTTCCTTTGATTCTGTGAACTATACTGTGTGCTTCTTACCCACCCCCCCCCCACATGTTTGCAATAATTCTGTTTTGCTTAAGTTAGATCATTTCTGTTGCTTGCAGACCAAGAATTCTAATCAGCACAGTGGACTACTCAGTCCCATGGGCATATCTGGGCCTTTAAAAAAGAATGATGCTTATTGATTTGGTAAAATTACAGTTCAGAAAATGCTGCCTCTTATTTATCTGATCTTATTTGATCTTCCCAACTCTCCTGTGACATGTTCAGGACAGGTCATCCCATTTTATTGGAGAGAAAACAGAACTCGGATTACACTAAGTAATTTGCCCAAGGGCGCACCGCTCATGAGCACACAGGTTTGTCTGATTCTGAAAGGTGCACTGTTCTTTGCTCGATGTAGCCATTTAATGCTGTTCGCCCACACAGCAAACCCTCTGGGCTCTTTTCATGATTTCTTTGCAAGTTTTCCATATTGACAATTCTCTTAAATTTTCATAGCCAAGCTCGAGTTACACCTCTTAAGGACCCATCTGTCCATCACAGACCGCTGCAATCTCTCCTTCCTTTGAACCTAGACAATTCTTAAAAATCTATATTTTGAACTTGTCTTAGACTTTTAAGTGTCAAGTACCAAGCTGTTTCTATAAGCCACTCAGTAGATTAAGCATTGCAACGGGTCCACAAATTCCCAAATGCCATCTGTAGGCAGAGTAAAAATAAGTTTCACATATATGCAGTTTTTCAATTTCTATAGGAATTCTTGAAATCAATAAATTACAAATCCATTTAAAAAAGTCATCAAATTCCTGGTAACTTTCGTATTATTTTCTAAAATAATGGACTGTGAAAGGACAACTACTTTCAGGGAGGAGAGCTTTGGGGGGGGGGGAGGGTTAGGGTTATCAAATTATATTTTGTAGTCACAAGGGTCTTTATATTAAAAAAAATGGACCCATAGTCCTAGGGTCTTAGAGGACAGGAAGTATACCTTAGACGACTTTGAAAGCCCTCCATGGCCATTAGGAAATATTCAAGAATGATGTTAAATGAAAAAAGAGAAATCAGCTCAACTCTTTCCTTAAACACAGATGCCTTTACTTGTGGAGTTTTTACTATGAGCCTGGGAAGGTTGTGAAAAAGAAGGGCTGAACCAGGGATCACCAAGCCTCTGTGCAGCTCTGAGAGTCTGTTTCCCGCACAACCCTCAGGCTCAAACTACCCCCACCGCCCCACAGAGGGCTTAGGATGGCCAGTCGGCAGCGGTAACTCGTCTGCAGAGCGGCCCCCTGGACTCTTCAGGAACCACAGGTTACAGGTACACAATCTCCATCAACCCTGCCGCTGTGCAGAGTTGCCAGAATACTATTTAAGTTTTGCTTTTTTTTAAAAGCATACTCGTTTGGATAAATTGCAGAAGCAAATGTTCTTCACGCCCCAGCTGCTGAGCCAGGTGAGGAGGTTTCCTTCCTGGCAAACAAATTAACCTGCTGATTTCTGAGAATCCTATCTGAAAACGAATGGCAGTTACCAGCACTTGACAACCTTCCTGCTCCCAGGTGGGGTAGGAGTTCTTTTCAAGATCAGCCACAGTCGGGGGACTGGAAGTTACTGTCCCCTCTGATATGGGGGAGGAAATGGTCTGCACATTCAGCCACTCTGGGTCCCTGCCTGCTGGGTGGCTCCACAAAAGCACACGGATGGGCCTAGAGGGCTGTGGGAGGAAGGCTGTGTCTTACAGTCTGCCTTCTGTTTTCTTAAGTGGACAAATATTGATCAAATTTAATCTTGAATTTTTTTTTTTTTTAAGTGGAGATAAAATTATATTAGTTTTAGGTGTCAACAGAAGACTTCTGAGGCCATGGTGAAAGAACTCGGGAGTCAATTTGAAGAAGTCCCCACTGAGTAAAGATGGGATGGATGGTCGATAAAGATAACCACTGCACACATTTGACATCCACCAATATGTTTAAATCCACAAGTTCATTGCATAATAAAAAGAAAAACTCATCCGTCACCTCTGGAGGATGCTAGGGAGTCAACTCATGTAACATTGACATAAACATGCACAGACACAAATCTAACAGGAGTCTGATTTAGGCACCAGATCTAACTACAAATGTTAGAAATAACGTCATACGGGGAAACGTGTTAAACGGCACCACAGGGAGACCACGCAATCAGCAAAATCAAGACTGCAGGAGAGTTTACAGGAAAACAACCTGGTTTACTCAGCAACAAAAACTCAACAGGCAAAGAAAAAAAAAAAAAGAGAGGAGAGCAGAGTAAGCAACCTATAGAGTAAAAGAGATTTAAGAAACTAATCTCAATATTTGGCCTTCTTTGAATCCTGTTTCAGACAAATTAAAAATATTCAACACTGACTTGAAAGTTGATATCTAGGAATTATTGCTAATATTTTAGACATGACCATGATATAACGGTCTATTTTAAAAATCCTATCCTTAAGAGATAGATATTGAAATATTTACAATGGAAATGTGATATAGATGGAAGATTTGCTTCAAAATAATTTGCAGAGAGAAGAGGGTGGAGATAGAGATAAAACAGGATTGATCACGAGTTGATTATTGAAATGAGGTGGCGGGTACATAAAAAATTTATAGTATCCTGTCTACTTTTGTATATACTTAAAATTTCCCATAATGAAAAGTAAAAAGAAAAAAAGAGATAAAAAGAGAAGTCTGCCTGATTAAATTCTGAGTTCAGTCAGTTGCTGTTACGTTGCTTAACTCCTCTTGCCTTTTGCGAAACGGGGATGCTGTGAGGAGTGGAAAGAGATAACAGGTACACAGCGCTTAGAAGAACTGTCCATGCCTATTTTATGTGCTCAGTCAAGCTACCTATTGAGATTACTTGTTATTATTATATATTACAATGTAGATCCTATATTAAAAGAGCCCTAAACGGCATGATTTTGGCTCAACATGTAAGCCGTGGTCAGCAGGTAGAAAGACTAAGTATTATTCTTAAGAGAAATTTGGAACAGCTTGTTAGGGACAGGAAAGAGGATTCCTTATTGGCTCTCAGGGCAGGCGAGGTTGAGGTGACAGGTGTTACCTTTTGAGGCGGGTCATCACTGGACTGGGATGGCGATAAATGACTCCCTATCCCACCTCCAATCTGTCAGCAAAAGGCTGCCCTGCCTAAATAGTATGTTCGAGTCAGCACAGACTTTCCCTGTAGAAGGTCCAGGCTGTAACGGCTGTTCACAACTGAGAAAATGGCTTAAAAACACTAACCGTCAGTGGAATCCAAGCTAATTAAAAGGGAGAGCCAATTAAGAATCTTTAACCCGGGCAATAAACAGGTAAGCACAATTATTACAATAATCAATGATGCCCGAGGCCCGTGCTTCCAAACTTTAACGTGCACATAAATCACATGGGGATCTTGTTAAGCTGCAGACTTGGGCTCTGTCTGGGGTAGGACGTGAGACTCCACATTTATCACAAACTCTCAAGTGATGTTGCAGAGGCCAGTCCATGCCTCCCTTGGTGTCGCAAGTTCTCGGTTGGCACCAGGAAATGATCTGGCAAACGTTTCCATAGAACTTAGGCTCCAGTGATTTGGATAAAAGGTAAAAACTGCTAAAGAGGAAAACCACAGGTTGAAAATGAAGTCATTTGTGCCAAAGCCCATGATACCAAACCTAGATTTCATACCTGACCTAATTGCTCTTTCAGCCTCTCCCACTAATGCAACCTTAATCAACCAGTACAAAATTTTCTGGTCAACATCAGTGAGGTAATCTGCTATGTTGGGCTCTCTCCATCCCACCCCTCCCACCCCCCACCTCCTGCCCCATAAAAAGAAGAGGCAATCGGCACAGTAAAAACCCCTCACCATTCCTTCCCCTCCAATAGATGCCCTCGTCTAAAAAGAATCCTTTCTTTTCTTTCGTTCATAGCTCCCTTGCCAACCTTTCTTCCTATAAAAATTTTCCACATTTTACAGCCCCTCAGAGCACATTCCAGTTGCTAGATGGGATTCTGCCTGATTCATGAGTCACTTAATAAAGTCAATTACATCTTCGAATCTACTCAGTTGAATTTTGTTCTTTAACACCAGGAATGTGTTTGATGTGAAATCCTAACGGGAAGGATTCATTTCTGATTCTTTGGTTTGGTAACTGCCCGGTTTCCCCAAATGAAGGGCACACGCTCATTTCCAGATGTTAAATGCCTAGTGCATGTCTTGGAAATATTTTTAAAGAAGAGGTTTCGGGTATCAGAATGTCACCAGAGAGAAAACTGCACAACTTAATTCTCTAAGGCTGTCCTCTTAGCATCATCCTGATTTTGAATTCCTTCCCTTTCTGCCCTTTACCCAGCAATGGGATGTGGAAATAAATATTTCATGAACAAAGTCAATAATTTTGTGAATTCAAAGACGGCCCATCACAATAAAACTTCCAACTGAAAAAAAAAAAAATTGGCTTGGTCCAAGTTGAATTCTGAGAAGAGGGTTTTGAAAGCAACGCTTTGGCAACCTTGAGAATGACCTGCTGTATCATAGGAAGAAGACCCCTTTGAGAAACTCTTTCATGTACAATTTCACTTGAATCTAGACAGGAAAGGGAAGAATGAACTGCCTCAGCCCTGAGGGTTGTCAACCTCTCTGTCACTCCTCCTCTGTTGTGACCATGGGTGTTCCACAGTCAAGCTTAACATTTTCCCCAAATTTCCACAGGAATGCTAAAAACGATTGTGCTGAAAGTTGGTTCTGAGGTTGAGTTTGGAAAGGTCAGAGTGGGAGAGTTGAACCAGCTTCTTGACTCCAAGTCTTCTTGGAGACCTTAGCGTGTTGCTATGTATCCGAACGTCCAAGAGGAGTCCACAGGACACCGTCTTCCTATTTAGATCTGACCGTGAACCTTGTTTCTCAAGAACTCTCCTGAGATAAGGGTTTGGCAGACTCCGTCTTGAGAAATACCGGCTTAGGGGAGCTGGGACAAAGTTCATCTTACTGACTTTGAATGAACAGAATGCAGTAGCCTCTCATCATCTGTGAGACAGTGAAAATGGGTGTGGGGTGAGAGGTTTCCAGGAACCTCTGTGGTCAGCAAAAACCCTTCTGGCAAGGCGAAAGCCTCATGGACAGTAAGGGTTTAGAGGGAAAACAAGCTAAGAACAGCCACCGACACTTATTATTTAAGATATTAAGTTTGTAAACAAACAGTATTGGTAGGTGTTCAAAATCTTCTCTGAGTTGGTGAAATTGCCTTTTCTGTACCTCAGCGTTTTCATCTGTAAAATGGGGATGGTAATGTCCACCTCACACGGCGGCTGCAAGGACTAAAAGAGACAATGCGTGGAGAAGGTGGAGAAGCAGCAGCACAGGCCAGGAGCGCAAAGGTGGGAGTTTCGTTCTCATTGCTGTTCAGGCTTTTTTTTGGAAGTACTTGAGGTGGCACTTGAGGTGGCGGTAGGTTCACGTCAAGATAATCTGGGAAAGCATTTTAAAAATATGCATGTCCAGACCCAGGGCATGAGCATTAAAAAAATAATAAATACATGAAAGGTAATCGGGGGGCAAATCCCTAAATTGTAATCTCATTTCTTTTATAGCGGCCCTATAATATGTTTCTTGGAATAAAGAGTTTCTATGGTCAAATGCTTAGAAATGCTACACACCAGTAGCTGTCCCTTCACTTCCTTGGCCTTTTTGAAGTACCTGAGAAGTCCTGCAGCGCCCAATATTTGCAAACTCGTAACCTATTGTCTTCTGATTTTATCTGACTGCAGCATGCATTTTTCTTGCACCTCTCATCAATGTCTTTGTCCAACACATTTGAGAAATACTATAGTCTAGAGTTAGCCAAAGAGAATTCTGTTCATATTCAGAAACCTTTTTGCACTAAAGATATAAGGGAGAAAGCAAGGTAGTTAAGAGCAGCCAAACTCCTGTTCCCGAGGGAGCTATGCCTGCTTTTATTCTTCCGGTCACTTACTACTTACGCGTAGAAAATTACTGAAAATGACAAATGTGTACTTTCAGATAAGCATCTCTGTGTAATCTCGAGGTGACAGTCAAAGGGCGAGGGAGAGGAGCTACGGAAACCTGAAGAGCTGAGGCTCTGGACAAACCTGGTTTTGAAATCCTGGCTCCAACACTTCCCGGCTCAGTGGCCTTGGGCAACTTGCTTAAGCTTCTCTGCCTCAGTCTCCGCATGAGAAATAACAGCACCCATCTCATGGGGTAATCATGCAAACCCTCAGTAAGGGCTTGGTAAAAGCTTTATTATTACTCCTATTACTAGCTAGAAATGGAAAAAGTACACTTGAGCAAAGTCGGGGGGGGGGGGGAGATTCAAGACTTGAAACAGAAGAGAGAACTCTGAAAAACTTTAAGCTCAGATAAATCTTCCTCCCTCCACAAATGAGTTTACCCCTCTTTGCAAGTCAGTGCACCAGGCGCCCTGTGAGGACGGCGGGTTCGAGTTAGAGCGATGTTGTTAAATTGGCTGGTCTTCAGCGCTGGCGTGCGAGTGACCCTTCCAGCTGCCCCTTCCCTCTAGTCAAATCCCAAACGATCCGACTAATTAATATACAAGAAACGGCTTGGGAGCTGCTGCCGAAGACAGAAAACAACGGACTGTTGAAACTCCACACCAATGGAACAACTACCCAAGAGGGAGTAAAAAGGACTCTGGGTTGAGATGGGGATGCCAGGGTGGGGAGGCTGCGGGGGAGACATGTAAGCAGATGCAAGTTCCACTGCTCCCAAAACTTTAAAAAAAGAAAAAATACAATAGAAATTCTCAGAATGTTTTGCATGTGGCTCAAGTGAGGCGTCCGTTTTACACACTCAAACACATATTCACACGTGCATGCGTGTGTGTGCATGTGCATGCGTGTGTGTGCGCATGTGTGCGTGCATGTGCATGTGTGTGTGATGGCCATGGTGGGTTCCATTCCCAGGGTAGGAACTGCACCCGAGGCAGCAGTGAAAGGCCATTCACTGTGTGTCTGCTTTGCACCAAGCCCGTATTTTCTTTCCCCTCCGTATCTCATTTGCCTCTCACAGCAAAACTAGGAGACAGCTACCCTCATTCCCACTGTCAGGAGGAGAGAACGGGCTTCTGAGGATGGGGTGAAGCCTACAAAAGGGGCGTCTGGCACTTTGGGAGAGGTGGACTGAGGCTTGGTGAACGGCCTCTCGGGAGGTTTCGCTAGAGGCGACTGAACCAGCGGGCATCTCCCAGGAGGGGAGCACCTGCCCTCTTTCTGCTAAATCCCGACTCATCCAGTGTCTCCCCAGCCACAGCGGCGGAGTGAAGAGAACTGATGGAGTTTAATGTTTTTCCACGGGCCGAGGAAGGGACCAGATTGGAAATCAACTCTTTCAAGGGAAATTTTAATTGGAAATTAGAATATTACACCCAGTTTCAATTGGTCAGCACTTATCGCCTATGATCACCATTGACACTTACTGCCAACTACCTACTGGTCTCTTACTCTGTGCCTGTATCTATCTTCGTGTTAAGTAATTCACGTACATATCATTTAGTCTTTAGAACTATCCTGTGGAGAGTGTACTGCTTTTGTACCCATTTTCCAGATGAGGGAATGAAGGCGGGCGCGAGAGAGCAATACCTTGCCTAAGGGGAGACAGCTAATATAAACGGCGAGGTTGGGGTTAGAGTCCAGCTATGGGCTCTTAACCACCAAACAACAATGACTTCTCCGTGGTGTCCCATGTAAGTGTGGGGATTAAACAAAAGTGTCAATGATTGCCCCCTGTCCTCAGAGAGGTTTCAGGACTACTGAGAAGGTAAATACACACAAATGGAAACAGTTGATAATACCTAACTGGAGTTCATGCTGGGTCAAAGGGATATTAGAGAAGATTCATGGAGGGAGGGATTGCTGGAGTTGAGCTGGGCAGGATGAGCAGGGAGTAGATAAACACAGGAAAGTGGGTTGGTCCCAAGGGTAACTGAACAGACATCAGACTCCTGGGTTTAGAGCAGAGAGCATTGTTTCATTGATGAACAGAGTGGGTCCCCATTTAGCAACCCTGAGACCTTCAGCAAGTTATTGAACTTGCCTACCCTCGGTTTCCCCATCTGTGATAAGGGGATATAATACCCATTTCAGAGGGCTGCCGGGAAGATGGTACCCAAGTGCTTGGAAAAGGTGGCAGCCACTGCTTCCCCCCCCCGATTATGTGCCATTGGACTTGGGTCGCCTCTTCCCTTTAACCTGGCCCTTGGCGATGCTAGAAGGAGCCCTACCTGCTGAGAGAAGCCCTTCACCACACGCCTTTGCTTGAGGTTTGTCTCTCCATCCAAGTTGGCAGTTTCCAGGTGGCAGATCCCGCTGGGGTCCGAGGAAAAGAGGAGGAGTATGTCAGCCGGGATGATCTCGTTGCATCGCATCTGGATGAAGTCTCCCACACGCACGTCCTTCCAGCGCTTCTGCACGTAGCTCTGCTCCTTTCTTGGGTGGGAGAAACACAGGGGTCAGAGTGAGCCCTGAGGTTCCCCAGGACATTGATGAGTGAATGGAGGAAGTCCTACCCGCACTGAAACATCTCCCAGCCAGCCTGCCACCAGACTGCTCTGTATTTGACCTTGCCCCAAATGGCCACCACCAGAATCTCTCTAGAAAAGCTAAGCACGATCTAGAGAATCCCACCAGTATAAGATCCCTCTTCCCATCCAATTTATCAAGCTCAGATAATAACAGGGCAGCAAGAATGGCAAATTTAGCACTTCTACTGTGCCAAATACTGGTGTTAATTACTGCTTCACTTGCTTGTATAATAACCCACTGGAGTAGAGTCTATTGTACCCATTGCACAGATGAGGAACTTGAGGGTCCAAGAAAAATTTCCCAAGTTCTTACGAAAACAGAGCTGGAACCTGAGCCTGGGTCCGACTTGACACCAAATCCCACAGTTTTTACTGCTTGGATAGCTCACCACCTTGAACACATGCCCCCCTCTCCCCTCAGGTGTTAGGGCAGCCTCAGCTTGTCCACCGCCAGCAAAAGGACGCGTGTGCTACTACCCAAGGCAATGGGTTCCTCCTCAAGGAGCTCTCATTTTGGAAAGTCTCCCTTCTGCTTAGCCAAACATGGAACTAGTTCTGCTCTCCCAGGCAACCGGATCCATCCCGTCTTCTACCATTTTAAAAATAATTTAAGGCATTCATCAGGTGTCCCATGAAGCCGTTTGGACATGTCGAGTCGAATTTAACTTTCCAAGTGCCCTCAATTTTTCTTTCCAGACCTGCCCTGAAGGTGTGGGCTCTTCTGTCTCAGGCTGGGTTTAGAAATGTCTCTCTTTAAATGTGGGAGTTGGAAACAAACTGATATTCCACATGGGGGTCTTTTTTAACTGAGCCCAGCTGGCTTGTAGCTGGAGGCCTCTGAGCCCGGCCAGGCCTGGAGAGGCAGGCTCTCCTTTGCTGTTTTTCTCTGCTGATGAGCCCCTCTGGGCATGTTATTGCTTCAGTTTCTACTGGAATCTGGGCTGCCCTGGGCATGATGAACCCACTCTTCCAGAGAAAGTGGCATGGCTGGAATTTCCCATTTCTCCTTTGACTTCACCAATGTCCCTGAGGAAGATAAGCGGTTGGATGTCTACTTCCTTTCTTTGGGGGCTCCTGGAGAATCCCAAGCAAGCCTTCCTGGGACCCCACGTTCTTTGCTATGCAAGACCCTCCCAGAGGACTCTCTCAGTCCCCTGAAATGAATGGGCTTCCCTTTGGAAAGCCAAGGGAGGTCTCATTAGAGTCTATAAAGCAATGAGGGTCCTCAGAACTGGGGAGCAGCCTTTCAAGTTTCCAGACCCACAGCGTTCTGCAAAGGGCCCGTGGTCCCGGAGAGCTCAGTGCTCTGGTTAAATCCATCCATGGGCAACGTCGTCCCATTGGCTACCGAGAGACCACTTCCCAGGAGTGGGGCGATGCACCTGTGGTAGAATTTTAATAATAATTCCTCTTTTCATGGGAAAGCATGTCACAGGGTTTTAATCAATTTCAGTCCATCAGCTTCTTTTATGCTTCCTCTGTGCCCCATGTCCCTTCCCCCCCCCCCCCATAAAGAATAGGGACAGTCACCTCACATTTGTTTCTCAGTGTCCTTCCAGAAACACGTGTATCTGTTTACTGATGTGTTTAGGGTGGATACTCCTCTATTGGGAGTGTCATTGTTGCTGTCAAATAATTCATTCAGAAAGGATTCAGGGAAAGATTTGTCTTTCTTTAGAGCAGCCCTGGGAACACCTGTTAACTGTCCAAATACAAGACTGCTTAAAGGAACAGGAGTGGGTTCATGGGGTAACGAGTGACGGCTTTCTCTGTTGCTTTTTTTCCCTTTCTGAGAGCGTGCTTTAAGAAAGGATTCTAAAATATTGAGAGCAAAATTCCTCCAAGAAACAAAGACGTATCATTCGACTTGTCTCTCTTCTTCCCCACCTTCCCTCTTCCATGTGCTCTATCGGATAAGGCCTTTGGGGGTGGGTGGGTACCAGTTAATTGCTATAACCTCAGCATCCCGCCTAGTAGCTGAGGTTGGATTTAATGAGAACACTGACTCTGAGCAATCCTCTGATGGCCAGCCAGCTCTTTCAGAGCGCACTGGGGCCGGTTTGCAAACGCCAGCCAGGAGCACGGCCTACATGGGCTTAGCAAAGGCAAGGCCAACGCGCCTCAACTGATGAACACCGGATCTCAGTGTCCCCCCTTCTTACGGGGGCTGCGCTGCTTATTATGGGCTGTGGGTTACCAAGGTGACGGGAGACGGAAGGTTATGGAGCTGAGCTTACGGTACACGTTTTTATGAATAGTCACTTCTGTGAGTTGGGCTGGAGGGCTGTCTCATCAATTGCCATCGTGATGACAGGTATCACACGTCCCGGGAGCCGCTCAAGAAGCTGAAAGTCAGACCAGTCTCTGCCTTCTTTCTACGATTCCTTGGATCCCAGGGAGGTCACTGCGATACTGGTAACATTCGCCTCTGTCCTTCCTTTAGACGTGATCCTCTCTTCCTCAGGATGGCACGTGGTGGCAAAGAAACCTTCTCAGTCCTGCTGCAGGCTTACCTCCCCACGCTGGGGCTGCCCATCTCCGGGCTGTGCTTCTCGGGCAGAGACACACATGCCTTCAGGCACACAACCTGTTGTGTGTGTCTGGGAGTAATGAAGATATGAAACCAGCATGATTTTGGGGTGTTAGTTCCTAAAAAAGATTTTGTGTGTGTGTGTGTGTGTGTGTGACATGATTTAGTAATTTAGCTGGCACATAATTTAAATAATTATATTTATATTAACCCAAATATAGTTATGTTATAAAATCAGAGTTAAATTTTGTAGAACTTTTAGAGATAAAAAAAGAGACATCAGGGACATTGCCTTCTTGCACTGGGCCACTCTGTGCTGGTCTCCTGATCCCCTGGGTCTCCCTCTCTCTCTTCAGCTGTCAGGAGCACAGCTGTGGAAAAGGCAAGGATGCACAGCCCGCCCAAGGGGATCCAGCCAGAGGAGGTGACGAGCGGCTGAATCCAGCTGACACGAAAGAGCGGCGTGCCCCTGCATCGAGTGACAGTGAGACGAGGCCAGCTGCTGGCTGGCAGCCACCTGAGGAAGCCATTCCCTTGGTAATCCAGCCTGTTCGGAACAGCTGACCCAGGTGGACACGTCCACACACTCCTGATCCCCTCCCTGCTCAGTGAGTCCACACCTGGGAACCGACTGCTATTTTAATTTCATGGAATGTTCACTGATGTTTAAAAATAAGACACATCGACGTGGCTTGGGACGCAGACTCCATCTGGCAGATTCTGCCTCCAGGAGAAATTAAGTGGTGTTGTGTTAAACGGCTTTCTGAGAGGAGATAGGGCTTATTAAGAGGTAAATAAACAACAGCAAGAGAGATCTGTGACCAGCTGGATGCTGAGGGGAAGGAGGTAAAAAGGGGGTGGGAGAGGAGTGGGTGCTTAAGGCCTCATTTCTTAGTACATTGCTTTTATAAAAAGGGTTTCAAGGAACTGGAGTGGAGGGAACTTACCAGGAGGATTAGTTGTCGGTGGGACTTTTTACTCCACATAGGACGATGTGCTGACCTGGGCTGTCTTTCAGGAAGCTTGAATGTCAAGCCCAGAATGGTCAGTGTTGCCACCCCAGGGTGAAGGGGATGCCAGGGAGAGCGCAGCGGCAGGGTTAAGAGCAGGCTTGTATCCCAGCTTCACCACTGACTCTGTGTGACCTTGGGCAAGTTACTTAACCTCTCGGTGCCTCTGTTTTTTCAATGAAAGGTAATACATGCATTTGCCTCAGAAGGATCAGTGATGTGATGCAGGAAAAGTACTGAGCTCAGGGCTTTGCACTTAGTGCTCAATAAATGCGAGCTTCCTTTATGGTGAGGAGGAGGAGACTGGCCCTGAGTGTCCTGGCGAAGGCTAAGTACCACGAAGCCAGCGCGTTCTTCTTCATGCCCTTGGGACACCCATTTTATGCCAGTGATTATAGTTTATGGCTTGAGCCCAGGCACACAATGTGCAAACACAAGAAACTCTAAAATGCAAACCTCTTCTCCAAGCCCAGAAGAGAGGGACCCAAGCTCAGCAAATCCAAGACTTAGGGCTCTGGATGCTGGCTACTGGGACAAACTCCCAGAAAAGGGTACCCTTAAAATCAGGTTGCTCAGCAAGTTCTTTTGTGGATACTGACAAACAGATTCTAAAGTTTCTATAGAGAGGCAAAGGACCCAGGGTAGTCAACATGATATTGAGGAATAACAAAGTTGGAGGACTGACACTAGCTGACTTCAAGACTTACTGTAAAGCTACAGTGATCAAGACAGTGTGGTATTGGCAAAAGGACAGATAAGTAGATCAGTGGAATAGATAGCGAGCCAAGAAACAGACCCACATAAATATAGCCAACTGATCTTTGATAGACGAGCAAAGGCAATACAGTGGACCAAGATAATCTTTTCAAAGAATGGTGCTGGAACAACTGGACAGTCATATGCAAAAAATGCATCTAGACACGGACCTTACACCCTTCTCAAAAATTAACTCGGAATGGATCAAAGGCCTAAATGTAAAATGCAAACTATAAAATTCCTAGACATTAGCATAAGAAAAAAAACATGTAGGTGACCTTGGGTATGGTGGTGACTTTTTAGATACAACACCAAAGGCACAATCCACGAAAGAAATAATTGATAAGCTGAACTTCATTAGAACTAATAACTTCTACTCTGCAAAAGATAGCATCAAGAGAAGGAGAAAATAAGCCACAGACTGGGAGAAAATATGTGACTTGTAAAAGCACATAGTATACAAAGGACTATTAAAGCTCAACAATAAGAAAACAAACAACCCAATGAAAAATAGGTAAAAGATCTGAACAGACACATCACCAAAGAAGATATACAGATGACAAATAAGCATATGAAAGGATGTTCTACATCACATGTCGTCAGAGAAATGTAAATGAAAACAACAATGAGTTCTCACTACACACTTATTAGGAAGACCAAAATCCAGAACACTGACACCACCAAATGCTGGTGAGGCTGAGGGGCAACAGGAACTCTCACTCATTTCTGGTCTGAATGCAAAATGGTCCAGCTACTTCGGAAGACAGTTTGACAGTTTCTTATGAAATGGAACCTACTCGAACCACACAATTCAGCAACTGCACCCCTTGGCATTTACCCAGAGGAGTTGAAAACTCCTGGATGTTTATAGCAGCTTTATGTGTAATTGCCTAGACTTGGGAGCAACCAAGATGTCCACCAGTAGGTGAATGGATATATAAACTAGTACATCCAGACAATAGAATATTGTTCAGGGCTAAAAAGAAATGAGCTACCGTATCAAGCCACAAAAAGACATGGAAGAACCTTAAACGAATATTACTAAGTGAATTAAGACAATCTGAAAATGCTATACACTGTCTGATCCCAATTTAGGACATTCTGGAAAATGCAAGACTATAGAAACAGTTAAAAGATCAGTGATTACCAGAGGTTGAGGGGAGGGATTAAAAAAAAAAGAGGAACACAAAGGATTTTTAGGGCAGTGAGACTCAAGTAGATACGTGTCATTATACATTTGTCCTGACCCACAGAAGGCGTAACACCAGAGTGAGCTATAATGTAAACAGTGGGCTTTGATGACTATGATGTGTCAGCGCAGGTACATCCATTGTAACAAATGCACCACCCTGGCGGGGGATGTTGATAAATCTCTACCTTCCCTTCAATTTAACTGTGAACCTAAAACTGCTCTAAAAAAACAGACCCTTAATTTTGAAAATTTAGGGCTGACTCAGCTGGGCATGGCTCAGCAGTTGAGCATCAATCTAGGATCCAGGAGACTGTGGTTCGATTCCTGGGCAGGGCACAGGCCAGGGTTTCAGGCTCGATCCCCAGTAGGGGGCGTGCAGGAGGCAGCCCATCAATGACTCTCATCATTTATGTTTCTCTCTCTCTCTCCCTCTCCCTTCCTCTCTCTGAAATCAATAAAGATATATTAAAAAAAAAAAAATGCAGGGCTGGGGGAAATCTGATAGATGTCCAATTCAACCTCCCGTTGTTCAGGTGAAGAAACTAAGGCTAGGAGTGACCTGGACAAAGCCTGGGTTGGAACCTCTGTTCTTTCCATGCTCTAAGGCTTTGGGTGTCAATGGTGTACCTCCTGTTGCTCCGCTTCCTTACCTATGATGGTCCTGTTTCCTAATTGTCTCATGTGTCTTCTATTTCCAACCTTGTAAGAAGCTTGCTGAGAGCTGGGGTGACCCTGGGTCTTGCGGCTCTGTACTTACATGGGCCTTGTGTGGTGTTTAGTACACAGGGGACTGTTCAGTGTATATTAAGTATTGATCCCTTGTAGATTCTTCTTGAACTTGAGGCAGCAGAAGGAAAGCTTTGCTAACCTTTAGTCATTTTAACATCCAATCTATCTCTTCTTTTTATGGACTCATCAGTGGAGACTTCCAATAATGATAATATAATATGATATAATATAAATAATATGCACAATATGTAATATAAATAACATATAATATATAATTTAATCTAATATAATAAATATAATAAGCTTACATCTATATTGAGTGCCTGTAATGAAGCCAGCACTTAATCTATACGACCACTTAGCTATCTAATAACAAAAAAACTTTTGTTATTACCATTATCTCTATTTCATAGATGAAAAACTTAGACCCAGAAAGGTTATCTAACTTGTGTGAGGTCCCATAGGTGTGTCTACCAGGACATAGGAGTGACGGCTGTAAGGGCTTCGTGGCCCATTGTGGTCTCCTGGTTCTGTTGGGGAGGGAGGGAGGTACAAAGCAGTTGAAGCCTCAGAAGCTGGCGTCATAGACATCAAGGAGGCTGAGTTGAGGACAGAAGCCTCGCCTTTTGACACTGTGAGCTCATTAATGGCAAAAGAGAGGTCCGCAACCCTCACCGGCTGAAATACTAATCACGCCTGCTGACACAAGTGCAGAGCTTTGGTGACACCTGAATTCCTGCTTTATGACTCGTCTACTCATTGAGTTTCAGGGAAGACCTAATGCATCCTATCCTGAAATGACAATCGGAATTGGCCCCAATAGTTTATGGGCTTGTGTGAGCACAGGGTGAGGCAGTGGGAGGAGGGTGAACACTTGCAAAATTAATGCTTCCGAGAGGAGCCTAGGTTGCTGGCACTGAATGCAGAGCCAAGACTTGTGGGAGGGATGCAATGGTCTGCTGGTCTACGAACTCCAGCCAGGGGTGCTATTCACAGTCATGCTTCAAGTGACTGATGTTTCTTTGTTGTCTGCATTTTTTAGATTCTTCCCACAGGCCCATTTTCTATGTTATTACAGCTTGCAGTCCAGTTCGATGGTAAATAGTTTGTGTTTCCAAACCCCAGCCAATCAGTGGTTCTTTCTTTCTTACTCCCCTTGGGTCAAGCTCATGGTGACTTCTGGCTATCAAGGTTATAGAATCCTCCTTAGCAATGTTTTAGCTAACATTTTCTGAGTGCTACTGAATGCCAGGCATTTGCTAAGCATTTTACATGCATTCTCTCATTTAACATGTGCAATAACCCAGGATGTAATAGCTGCCCAAGTATGATATTCTAATGCACGCTCTCTGTTAGAAGTTGGGTTGAAAAGAGTGGCTTAGGCCCTGGGATAGATGAGACCACCTACATCCATCACCTGAATCTGAGTCTTGGTATGAGTGTGCTCAGGTGTGGTGTGGGAAGGGCAGGGGACTGGGGGTGGGGGGAAGATTCAGGCTCCAGAGGGATTTCTCGAATTCAGATTTTAAATTCGGCCCATAGAATAGATGAGAAATGAGAGAGCAGAGCACAGGTTTTTGCTTTTCAAACATTGTTACCCTCCCCACTGGTAAACGTGGCTCTGTGAATGTCCTTGATTTTTACTAATAAAGTATGCAATTCCCCCTTTGTGTGTGTGGGGAATGTAGCAAGAAAGAAGACGGCTCAGGCTGGGCCTGCCATTGATAAGATTAGAGTTGAAGTGCCTGGAATTAAAAAAAAATTACTTTGTGCTACTACTTATGGTGCAGGCCCTGAGTTAAATGGTTTATAAGGATTGTCTCATTCAATCAATGAAATAGGTGCTAGTATTGCCCCCATTTTACAGATGTTGTAATGGAGGCTCAAGTGACCAAGGAATTACGTACATCCACACATCTAGCACATGGCAGTTCTGAGCTAATCTCAGGTCTGATGTCAAAGTCCTTGATGCCAAGTACCCAGTAAAATGTCACATTTTAAATATTGCTGAGACTGCTTTACCCCCATGCTTCTTTCGCATTGCACTGTATACTTTGCTTCTGTAGCTGCCTTACTTTCAAGCCCTCTTGCATGTCATCTGTACATCTTTTCAAAAATAAACCATAGAGAGATTATGATCAGCATTTAAAGACCAGACAGGGGCCCCACCGCTTAAGTGGCCTCATTCAGGTCATGCAGTTAATTAGTGACAGACCCAGGAGCAGGACCTCTGGCTTCCTCATTCTCAGGCTTTCCGGGGGGGGGCACCGGCGCAAAGGGCAGCTGATAGACAGACAGAACCAGCTTGCGGGCCAGGCACCCTCTTCCTCCAGCGGAGCCTGTGCCCACCAGGAAATCAGGTCATTGGCCCCCTGCAGTCAGAAGACTGGCCCTCTCCTGCAGCATCTGCAATGATTTTCATGTGGCATCAACCACCTAACTTACAGAAAAGATAGTCTCCAAGTCTTGGTCAAAAGTTAGAATTTAAGAATTTCTCATCTGAGTGGTGATCCTGGTCCTTTTGATAGCCGCTTAAGCCACACGAGAAACCTTTAGTTGTCACGTGGACAGGCTGTGAGCTGAAAAGTGTCCCCTCTGCCTGGCTGAATGCTGCGCATCCTTCAGTCCCTCCTGAAATGTTACCTCTTCTGGGAAGCGTCCCTCGGCCTGGGTGTTTCTCTCATGCAGATGAGTCACACAAGTTCCTCTTGACCCCAGGACCACTGAGAGCCCCTCGAGGGCACCCAGGGCCCACTAGGTCCTGAATTAATAGTTGCTAAACTACGAATAAGTGAGTGCTTGGCCCCTTAAGCACTTTTGCTATATTACAATATACAAAATCATAAAAATGGCCTACATTCTCTTGGTTCCCACTCCTGCTTCCTTACTGCATGTTTTCTGAATACAAATAAAAAATTTACTAAGCTGGATGAAAAAACCTCTTGCTGGGTACAGTTTCTAGATTCATTAAACTGAGCCCTGGGAGAAACAAAGCTACTATAATTCTGAAGCTAACCTCTCCTTGAAGTCATTCCATGGATCTGATTAATGGGTCACCTTTAGACCACAAGCACAGTTGCTATATTAAAAGAAACTACTCTAACAGGATTGTGAGTCTGTTAACAAGGCTTCTGGTGTTTGCCAGAAGACCCCCTCACAGTCTAAACATGTCTAGGCTGGATGATGCATGGGATTAGGTTGAGCAAAATTCGAAGGGCCCTAGTATTCAATTGCACAAAAATGATACCCCCCCCAAAAGGACATTCGTTTCTCAAATGTGTCAGACAAAAGGGACAGAGCTAGTGCTTGAGATATAAGCTTTTATGTTGCTTCTCAGAAAAAAAAAAAAAAATTACCCTCTCAGACCTTGTATCCTTTGTCTGACATCCTGTCATGTATCATCGATACTTGACGACAGGAAGAGCCATTGAACATCCGTCAGTTAACATAATAACTAACACTGTCTGGCACTTTCTGGCTTCCTAGTCTGGGGTCTTTCATAGGATCAATCCACTTCAGAGTTGGAAGAACTTTAGGGATACAATGTCCCAAAGTGCGTATGTTTCTGTCTGTTAATATGTGGAAAGCAATTTATAAAGAGTCTAAGCTTGCCCTGGCCGGTGTGGCTTTGCCCGTTCAATTCCAGATCAGGACACATGCTCGGGCTTCGGGCTCGATCCCCAGTGCGGGGTGTGCAGGAGGCAGCAGATGGGTGGTGTACTCTCACATCAATGTTTCTCTCTTCATCTCTCTAAAAAATCAATAAACTATTTTTAAAAAATAAAAGTCTAGGCTCAAAAAAATTTAAAGTGAAAATGTTGAGAACATGGACATGGCCTCTCTAATATCTCTTCCCCTTGTCTCAGCAACTACCTCATCTTGTTTTAATTTTTCACTTGGGTTTTCCATCTTCTCTGGGTAGCTCATATGCTTTCAGGGAAGCAGGCTGCATACTGGACTATGTGTCCCTGACATAACCTAATTAGCGTAATCCCATCTCCTGCTCACAGGGACTGGTTCAGGGAGGGGCATGTGACCCACTGCAGTCACTGAGGTGTGAGGAGGGACTCAGCTTTCCAAGAAGGCTTCCAGAATGTCTTTCTTTTTCCCTTCGTGAATTATCATATGTAGATGTGAAGGCTGGAGCGGCTGCAGCCATCTTATTGCCATGAGGGAAGGTTGCCTGAGGATAAAGATGACACAGAGGGGGACTCAATGGAAAGGATAGCTAACTGCTGGAACTAGGATGCAGAGTGAACTATGCCTGATCACCTGCCCACCTCAGGATATTTTCAGTGGCTTAAACCAACAAGTCTCTTTACCCTTCAAACTTGCTTAGTTGCACTTTCTGCTGCTTGCAGCAGAAAACATTTCAATGGACACAACTGAGTTAAATATAGTTGGTTAGGTTACTTACTGAGAGTCCACCAGAACCTTTATTATGGTAATGAGCACTGTTGAACCATTTCCCAAATTTATTCTGGCGGAGTGTTCTGTTTTTTACAGGGTATCTCACAGCACAAGATCTAGTGTGACTCCTAAGTTTTACAAAAGTATAAACTGAGATCCAGAGATTTAAATGGCTTTTCTAAATTATTACCATTGACTCTTTAACAGCATGGGTTTGCACTGTACAGGTCCACTTCTACGTGGATTTCTGTGCAGTTCAAAACCATGCTGTTTAAGAGTTGACTGTATTAGTAGCCAGTCACATATCTGGGCCTAGAGTATAGGTTTTCTGGCTCCTAGGCCTGTATTCTCGCTTCAAGATCTCACCCCCTTTCTGCTCAAAGAGATTAAGAGGTTCCCTCTTGAAGATAAATCTCAAAAGAAGAATCTAATAATTCTTTTGCAGAAACTCCAGACTCCTAGAATATTATAATGTCAAAGTTGAAAATTAGAGGGCTCACAAGCAACATAAAAACTTTATGTCCAATAAAACAGCTCTGAAGTATTTGAAAAATGTCAACCAGTTACCATTTAAAAATCAGGTTATTTCAAATAAAAATATTCATTCTAGCTCCCCTAATAAAACTCAGGCAATCTGGCAACATTAGGCCTATGCTGTTTCCACATGGTAACCAGCTAGAGCTGAGTGGCCATCTGTCCCTTCTGAGATGAATACATGCTCCCCCAACCCCTGCTTGCCACAGTCCCCACCACTCTATATTGCATCCTAACACTGATGTCAAGTGTCAGTTGCCATTTATAAGCACACACACACACAAAATATTGCTTTCCTCTTTGTACCCAGTCTATTTCATTCAATTACTTTCCTGGCCCTGTAGTCAATTATTTTGCTATCCTGGCAAAAGGAATAAATATTAAAAAATATTTCCAAGGGTCAGTAAATTTGTAACAACACTGAGTAAATCAACGATGTATAGTTTCTTTACTATGCATCTTTTCTTAGTCCTGCATGGGCCATGGGTTAGGAGGGTCAGCATATTTTTTTTTGGGGGGGGGGCATGGATGTCCCTTTTTAGAGACTATCTGTTTGTCCCTATTTATTCCACTAAATACACTTTGGGAAATACTGTCACTAAGACCCCTAATGTCCCTCCCTGCCAGGGAGTCTGTGGGCGGATGTCTCTTCTTGCTAGGATTTTTTTCACCTCGGTTCTCTGCTGTTCCCTGGAAGTTATTTTGAGAACAGAGCTTCAGCAGGCAGGTCTCCATCAGGCCAGCGCCCAGCACAGGCCAGTCTATGGTCTAATCAACACTGACATGATCTGAACAGGCCCTTTATTCTCAGATGCTTAGGACAGAAGATTTCTGGCAGAGCAGGGAGAGCAGGACCAGGCTAGTTGAGGTCCACACACATTCCTCCCCGAGGAACCAGCTTCCTGGCTCACCCTATTCCCTGAAAAATAACAACGGAGCAAGGTGGAACACAAAATGTGATGGGGTGGGTTGGTGACCTCTCAAAGGCTATGTTTCCTCAAAACCAGTCTCTTCAGAGAAAGGCAGTTATTTCCCCTCTCTTTACAGTTCCTTAGTCACAGGGGAGGAATGGCTAAATCTCACCTGTAGGTGTGCCAACGACACTCAAGACAATTAGGTCTAGCTGAGAAAACAACAACAAACCCCAAACAAAAGCCCTGAGATTAAATTTTTTAGACTCAGCTGTGGCCCATAGCCCATCTGAAGCTGAGGGAAAACCTGGAGCTTTTCTTAGGGGAGCCCTGGGGACAAATGAGTCACCCGCTGTAGGTGTCTCTTTAGAAGTTTCCAGGGCGACAACTTTCCAAGTGGAGTTTGGCTCAGAAACCCTCCCATCAGCCAGCTCCAAGGGGGTCACCACCCACCCCCACGAGGCAGAGGACCCCGCCTTAGGAGGGCCCAGCCCCTGCGCAGCCTGCTGCAGCTCACACCTGGGAGCGGTAACGGCCGAGCAACCGCCGCCCTGCTGCTGAATTAACGCCCATAAGGTCAGAGGGAAAACGTCCGACGGCCGGTGCTCCTCGAGCCAGACAGACATCTTCCTGACTTGCCAAGTAGTCAAGCCCTCAGCTGCCAGTGAGTCAGTCAGCTAAGGCGCCTCCCTGCTGGCCCGGGGTGTCCTCGGCCCGGCCGTCTCCGCAGGACCAGGCTCAGCTGCCTGGCTTCTCCCAGGCCATGTGAATTGTCACAAAATTGAGACACACGAGAGCTCTATTTTCTTCCCTTACTGACCAAGACCACTTTCTTTTTCTTAACAAATGAGTTTGGTCAATTGCTCGATGGAACCTTTGTAAAACAATGACCCGTATACAAATAACAAAAAAATGTGGCAAAGCAGGTGCTGTGCGGTTTCTGCTTTGGTTGGGACCACATCAGAGAGGAAGCTTAAGGACAGGCTTGGTGACGGAGCTAATGGGAGTTTTACATCCTAAACATAACGCAGTCACAGCTTACATATTTATTATATGTTAGGTGTAGCACGGAGCACTTCCTAAGGATTATCTTGTGCAATTATCAGGACCACCCAAGAAAGTGTCCTGATTTTATGAATTATGAAATGAGGCTCAGAGAGATTAGGTCAGTTGCCTGGGGTCACGTAGTTCCCAAGCGACCGAGATTGTTCAGCCCAGGCCCTGTGTGTCCGATGTGCTTCTCCTAACACAACACTCTACTGCTCCCCCAACAAACAGCGATGCCTCTTGCCCTGGGGGGGGGCCTCCGAACAGGCTCCAGTGTGTTCATGGCCACATAGGACTAAGAATAAATGAGACTTGATGCAAAATTCTTAAATACTGAACACATCTGAGACAGCAAAGGAAATGCCACATAACAAAGACCTCCTAATTTTAATAAACAACCGAACAACTGAGTCAAGCCTCTATTATTATTTTTTGTTTTCTGTTTTTTTTTGTTGCTGTCGTTTTGTTTTAAGCTATAATCTTCACTAGGAAGAACTGAACATCTTTGCTGGGATAAGATCATGTTATCTCCCTACTCCATCCATCCCTTGTCTAAACAGCAGCCGTAGGAGCAGCAGTTACAGACAGAGCGGAGCTGGGCCCACACGACGGCCCCGGAGCGTTTTGCTTTACCTGCTGTAGATGAAGCATTCTCTGTTATTGATCACTTTGTCGGACTTGTACCTCCGGAGGTCTTCCCAAGCATCCTTGATGGCGGTGACCCCCAGGATGATGCATATGGGTATCAGGTTCACCTCAGGCTGGAAAGCGTTGACCACGGGGACAAAATTCAGAACGGCGATGGCCACGAAGTAGATATTGGCAAAGCGGTGCAGCTGCTCGAAGATGTTCTTGGGTATGAAGGACAGCACAGTGTACTTGCTGGTCTTAATATGATTCCCACAATAATGTCTGTTGGGGTTCTCTTTCTGGGGACATCCTTCAAAGGGCAGGTTGGAGACCACCACTTGTTTCTTGTGGTCTTTCTTTTTCCACTTTCTCTTCCCTTCCTTTCTCATCTCTGCTCACTCCCGTCTCTCTGATTCTCACAGGAGGGCATGGGAGTTCCCCGAAAAAGAGGTGCTCCCCTGATCCGTTTCATCGCTCAGCAAGCAGCGAGTCATGTCCCTGATACCTTTTGCCCCCTTCTCTGCTGAAAATGTCTCTCTTCTTTTAGAAAGCCGGTGCACAAACGCCCCGGGGAGAAACCTGACAAGGAAAGAGCTTGCAAAGGGCAGGTGTGCACCTGCCGCCGCTTCCTCCTACCTGCTGGGACTCCACCTGCTGGAATGCAGACGTCACCCACAGGTACCTCTCTTTCCACCCGGGCAGCCTGAACAGGTGTGCCGGCTCTGGGTCCTAAAGCCCACCGGGTTAAACTCTAAAAGCAAGGAATTTTTAACCAAGAGGCTCAGATGTTTTAAAAACGATATTCATTTTCTTGTTTGGGCAACATTGCCTATTGCCCTCCAAAGATCTGCTCCTAAACTTGGTCTCCTGAGACGATCCGGTCAATACTAGAGTTTAGTTCTTGAGCTCTTAGCCCTACTCTTAATATAACATCCTTGTGTTTAACTCTATGAGTGTTTACACAAGTTAAATTACGGTTTCTAAGTCTCAGCACTTTTGACATTTTGGGTTGGATAATAATTGTTTGTTGGGGGGCTGTCCCATATATTGTAATATGTTCAGCATTATCCTTGGCCTTTACCCACTAGCTAGGTGCCAGTAGCACCCTCCTTCCCAAAATGACAACCAAAAATGTCTCCAGACATTGTCCAATGTCCCCTGCAGGGCAAACTTGCCCTGGTTGAGAATCACTAAATTAAGTGAACTCAAGAAAATGTAATGTGAGATGAGAGACGGAGCTTTTGAAAATGCTGATGAGCTTGCACAGCCCATTTGCAAGAGAGACAAGAGAAGTCGGATTCCCCTTACCTTTCATATATCTGGGTGTGGGAGCGGTTTATCTCCCTATCGAAGCGGTACCTCTTGAAGTCCTCCACGCCGTCCTTGACCATGATGATGGTCAGCACAATGGCCAGTGGTAACATGGTGATTTCCCTGTGGAAAACTTCCATGGTGGGCATCCAGTTCAGAATCACCAGGAACAGGAAATAGAGGTTAGCCCACCTGGAAGGGGCGAGCAAGGTGTGAGTGCACGTCACGGAGAAGAAAACATTCCCTCCACACCATTTCCTCCCGACTGTTGGCCCTTCACCAGCCAAAATGACGTTCTTTTTCAGCGTCACCTCGAACATTATGGTAAGGGCGTGGATGCCATATCTATAGATTCATACTTGGTTCCTATTGTTTACTAGTTGTGTGACCCCCCCGAGCCTGTTTCATCTTGTGTAAAATAGGGATAGTACTGCCTACTTTAAAGGGCTCTTATAGATATTACATGGGTAATATTTATGTACACAATAGAAGGTTATGGAGCATGGCAGTTGTTCAATAAATGGGAGCTTATAATAATAATTACAAAATTTAGGATGATATCAAAGGGTTTGCTTTACGATTAAAAGATGATTTTGCATATATTATCTCAAAAAAGTGGCTTGCATTTTTAAGTTTTTCAAGTACACCTTGCTCCCCCCTTGCCACAGTGCCTTTGCACGTGAAGATCTGTCTCCTGGCTCCCTTCTCAGACTGCTCTCAGCCTCTTTTCACCTAGTTAATGCATTCTCTTCTTTCAGGTTAGACTTCAACAATCAGTTCCTCCTGGAAGTCTTCCCTGACTTTCTTAACTAGGCCAGATTTCCCTCTTACTCTAACAGCACCATCTCTCTCTCCTTGGAAATATCTGAGTTATAATTTTACATCTATTTGTATAATTTTTAAAATTAATGTCTCTTTCACTGGACAATATACTGAGGACAGTCTCTTTCTGTTCTTCATGTGTTTCTAGAACTCAACACATGGCCTAAGACAGAGTAGAAGCTGTACAGAATCTGTGTAATATCTGAGTAGAATCTATACAGATATTTACCAAGTAGATGAGTGAATGAATGACAAGGCTTCCCAATGTACATGCATTTGGACATGAAAGGAAAGGTGGCTCATCGTGTGCCTCTCTGAGGTTCTCTGAGCGAGCGGCAGGTATTTGGTCCAGGCGTGTTGCTCGGCCAAGTGCTTGCGTACCTGTGAAACTGCTCCGCGAGGTTCCGGGGCAGGAAGGTGAGGAGGGTGTACTTGGTCGTGCAGATTCTGTTGCCGGAGTATCTCCTGGAGACCTTTGCCCAGTCTTGGTGGAATATGTTGTTGTTGGGGAACACGACCCTCTGCCGTGTGAGGTTGTAGCTCCGCTTCTCCTTCTCTGGCGACAGCAGTGGTGTGGTTTCCGACGGAGACTGGAGGGGGCCATCTCTGATGCGCCACTGCCACCGGTGCCAACACGAGTCCACCGACAGGGCCATTTCCAGAAGCAAGCTCCGGGCTGAAAACAGACACACAAGGTCGCTGTGGTCAGGAGAAATATGTGGTATATCGGCTCATCCGATATACCCACCCATCCATCCAAGGAAGACTCTGGGATACGACATGAGAAAAATCAGTTCAATCCATTTTTCTTCTAGGATGAAAGGCATTGAGCAAATAATTATATGAATAATATACAACTAACACTGTGATAAGCCCCATGAAAGCACTTAAGGGGGAGGGGGCTCTGATAACCCAGTTGGGGCTATCAGCAGAACTGTGGCCTGCTGGGCTATGACCCCAGAGGTCAGAATTCTAGCTCTGGTTCGTTGCTAACACTGGATTGTCCCTCCACCTTGCTGGTCTTCAGTTTCCTCATCATAATATGAAGAAAACTATTCTTACTTGACTTTTCTCAGGAGCTTTTCATGAGAAACAAATTGAACAGTACATAAAAGTATGTTGAGACGTGTCTTCATGGAAAGGTATCTATTCTTTAGGTTTTCTCCAGCTCTAACATTTTCTGATATCGATGATATTTCAGAGAACCCCATTTGTGGACAGAACCTCAAGAGACAGTGATAGATGGGACGGAAGAGAGAGGTTCTTTTCCAGGACAGGACATTTGGGCCTGAGGTGACAAGGATGGGCTGTGTGGTGTTCCAGGAAAATCGGCTGCCTTTTTCTGATCCAGTTAACTGGGGCTGGGTGTGCGAGATCCCTTCCTTCCTCTCTACTCCATTTGGTGGTTTTGGAAACTGAGCACTTGTGAAGCAGATGATCTCTCTGGATAGTGGACAAATGCTGCTTGATCTAGGTTATTTCCATTTATGAGCTCTTTAAATGAAACCTAGAAGCAATTCTTAAAGGTTCCTTTTAGCCAAATTTTGCTAAAAACCCCAGAAGGATGCTATTCCAAGATACATCCTTAGTAAAGTTTGAAGTGGTATATAATGGTGTTTCTCATCTAGTACGCTCACAGGATGATTTTCTTTTGAATAAATGGATGAGTGAATGTCAGGTATTATTAATTGTACAAGGGGCTACCCCAGCTGTCATTGTAAATATGATTCACTTAAGGAGAAAAAATCCCATTTCTAGTTTAAATGGTAATATTTTCCCTTCCCGGTGCCCATGTGATCTGACCCTTATCATAATTCTCCTCATGACTTTAATCAATCCAAATGATTTTCCATCCACAGGCCCCAAGGCTACAAGAAGCTCTTCAGAGTCTTAAGTGAGTCCTTGTAGCAAGCATGAAAAAAATAAATGCAATTACTGATGCCCATCATAATGCGACCAGAAGTTGTATTATGACATTTGATGAGCTAGAAACCAGAAATAATACTGTATCTCTTCTTTCTCGTTATAAAAAATATGCCTCTTTTTATGGATTCTTTTTTTATTGTGAAAGAAAAGGAAATGAAAAGATAATTCATGAATAGAGTTGAAAATGCAAATGAGAACTATTGCCTTGGCTAGTGCCACACATATGAGACTTCTCACAGTTTTAGGTGATAAGAGCTTCATAAATGAAGAGATTGGGTTGATTTGGGAGATGCAGGTATTTCCAGTGGGGTGGTTTAAGGGCCCATTTGTCATCATCATATTCTTTATTTTTCTTTATTGACAATGTAAAATAAGCTTCCTTAAAAGTAAAGCAGATATAAAATGAACCCTAGACCAGTGAATGAGACTTTGATGAGCAATTGGACATTTCCATCATTTCAAAGTATCGCCCCCCTCTCTTCCCACCCCAAATTATTAATTACAATGGTAAAAAAAGAATCGCATTATAGTGGAGAAACCTGGCAGGTACCCCTTACCCAAAAGACCAAAGCCAAAGTCACCGATGTTGGGATAACTTGACATCTTGGGCCTCCTGATGGGATGTACTGAGGATAGGATATGGCTTCTGCGGTTGTTGCAAGGAAACATTGAAAAACCTCAAATTAGGGGTTATTCTACAAAATAACTAGCTTACGTTTTTCAAATGTCAAAGGTCAAAGAAGGGCAGAGGGACTGTGTCTGATTTAAAAAGACTAAAAAGAGATGACAACTAAGTGCAATGTGTAATATTGGATTGAATCCTGAACTTGGGGGAGGTAAATATAGGTATAAGGACATTATAGGACAGTGGGCAAGATTTGAATATAAATGCAGATTAGGGAATAGTATTTTACTATTATCAAATTTCCTGATTTTAATAATTATATGGTGGTTATATAAGAAAATATTCTTATTTCTTTTTTTTTTTTTAATATATCTTTATTGATTTCAGAGGGAGGAAAGGAGAGGGAGAGAGAGATAGAAACATCAATGATGAGAGAGTCATTGATCGAGCCCGCAACCCGGGCATGTGCCCTGACCGGGAATCGAACCCTGATCGCCTGGATCCTAGGTTGATGCTCAACCACTGAGCCACACCCGGCCGGGCGAAAATATTCTTATTTCTAGGAAATCCATTCTAAAGTAGTCACAGGTAAAGAAAAAGACACCTCAATGGTTCAGAAAATAATGTACATATTTATTTATATGTGTGGACATATGTAGATATGTGTACACACACACACACACACACACACAAGCTGGCAGGGTCAGGAAGACGTCCTGAAAAAAGGAATATTTATTTACTGTCTCCTAAAGAAATGCATATGAGTTAGCTAGGTGGGGAGGTTGTGGAAGGTTGTTCCAGGTAGAACTGTTTCTAGGCCCAGAGAGTTCATAGGAGTGTCCTACCGAGTAGGTAGAAGTGAGGGGCAAAGAGTGGCAGAGGCCGAGGCTGCAGAGGCTCGGGAAGGCTGTCTCCTGAGCTGAGAGTAAGAGGAACCCTGAAGAGTTTTAGGCAGGGAAGTGGCATAATCGGAGCTGTTCTGGCCCAAGCACATGAGAATGGGTTGCAGGGGCCAAGACTGGCGACAGGAAGGCAGCTTCTTAACTCAGGCTCCTACCTTCCTTCAAATAAATTACTTCTGTCCAAAAGCAGAACAGAAGACAAAGGGGGATTGTGTAACCTCTTTTGCGAGGTGTGGTTTATTACTGCTATCAGGAGGGAGGGGCGGGCCTGAAGCACCTCGCCAAGGCCCTCCCCGTAGTAAAGTCTTTCTCCTTTCTAATTTTTTGAAATGGCACCTCTCCCTAACAATAAACTCTAGTTTTGCTAACTTACACTCGGAGAATTCTGGCTTGAAGTGGTGACCCTCTCCAACATCATTTTCCCTTCACCAAATGTCCCCTAGAGGGTGGTTGGGGGACATTCCTATATGGTGGATCATTAGCAACATACTGGGTTAATTATAGTTCGTTGAGAAATCCTGTTCTCATTCCCAAACTTTCTCTAACCTGCTTTCCAATGAACCCAGTTCCTTTCTTTTTCATTTTAATGAATCCCAGTAAACCCCACCTCCAGCAAATTCCATTTTCACTGTCAGGGGTCAATTACTTGAATCAACAAATACTTACTGAGTGAACCGTTGTTTTACATCTGGTGAGGAAAACCTACACATCTATCCCTCTCTTGCTGGAGTTTTCACTCTAGCGAGGCTGAGAGATTTTAAACGCATTCCCATAGAAACAGCTATATATTCACCAACCAGGGTAAGTGACACAGAAGAGAAGAGGACACAATGAGACCGCATTATGGAGGAATGTGACCTTGTCCTTGTATGTGGGTGTGTGCATCTGTCTGTGTTGGGTGTAGATGTGTGTGTTGGGTGTACAGTATTTGTGTGTGTTGTGTATGTATTGTGTGTGTGTGTGTGTGCGTGCACATGCATGTGTGTCTGGAAGTAAGTGAGCATCCTGTGGCTGGAGCAAACAGGTTGACTTTAAAAATGGGAAGAAAATGGAAAGAAGACTCAAGTAGCGCTAGAAAGCAGGCATAAGTGGTTAATAAAAAAATATTTTTCTTCATATACAGTCCTCTAAAAAGTATATGAATTTGTTAGGACTATGGGGGAAAAACCTATAACATTTAATCTACAATTAGATTATTAACAAGTAGTACACTCTCCTGCTATTAGCATTAATTAGAATCAAAGAAAGTTGGGTCTTAACCACAGGGGTTTTAAAAGCACTTTACCCTGAGGACAAAATATGTAAATCTCTCACACACACAAAAATGATTTCCTGTTAGACACCTAGTTAACCAACAATAAGCACCTTAGAAGGAATCAGCTGAAGTCAGCATATCCTCAGATCAATCAACTATATCACTTTTCCTCAAATTGAAATCATTCTTGACTCACCTTTTGCTATTTTTTGCCATACCAGAATATCATTTGTTTTATTAAATGCAATATATTTTGTCAACTTACTTTTTAAAAGCTAGAACATCAACTTTGGCTTTGTGCTAAAGTATTGCTATCTACAATGAAGGAATTTGACACACTAACCTCCCCCACCCCCCATAGGTACTAACAAGACCTGCTTTTATTAAAATAAAAACTGTTGGCCTATTATTACAACCTTGTGCTAGACCTGCTATATCTATTTGTTGTTCTGAGGACCAGGTTCAGAAACATCACACATCACCCAGAAAGCACTAGTCATTTGCATTATCTGAGGCTTACTTACCAATGCACAAAAGGCTGCTAACATGTTTTGGAAGCTTTTCTGTTTGTTTCTTTCCCACAGAAGTGTCAAAACAACAACAGCAAGAGCAACAGAAGGTTTTTCATCAACCCTGAATTAAATTAAAAACCCAATGAACCAGACTCCTAGCCATGCCACAAGCATTCCACTAAATCAAGGAAAGACTTGCAGTAAAACAATCTTATCAATTTCTTATTCATTTTGCCTTTTTCACTCATTTTGGTTAGGTTTGCTTGAGGAAATGGCCATCACTTTGTGCAATTTTGTACTTGTTTTACCCATACCTATTTTATAGAAAAAGAAACAAAAGTCAGGGGAACAGAATAATTCCTCTCTAAACTCTGTCATTTCTTCCTACTCCCTTTGCGGGAAGCCTACATTTACTAGAATCCAAGATGTACACCCCCACTCCCATTTTAATGTTTTGAACCTAGGCTATGTCAACATAATTGATATGGTGACATTTCTTTTTTTCTTTTTACCCTCACAACGTATTATTAAATTGATGGCATTTTAGACTCAAAGAAATATGTTTAGTTGCAGGCCAGAATATAAAAACCACAGTTTGAAAACCCCTTACTAAGGTTTCCAGTCCTGGGACCTGCCCAGGGAAGTTCAGTAAGGCCTTCGTGGGACAGGATGGTCAAAGGAGAGGCCTTACTGTCCAGTGACATTTAGGTCATCTGGCTGCCTTGGGGACAGCTGGACTTCAGAGCCACCATTGGCTGGGTTCTCAGCTCCCCGGGTCTCCAGAGAGCTGCTGTGTGCATCAGTCCTTGCAAGCACCAGCAAGTGCTCTGTCCTTCCCAGTGGGAAGAGAAAGAGCTGTGATCTGCCTCATTCACAGACTAACAAAAGGTGTCCTATAATTAGGATGCCAGATGCTGACTTCCTCTAGAGAGGAAGAAATGCCGAATAAGAAATGAGTCGGGCCCTTGCACAGGGTGGGGTGGGAATGGTTGCCTTTGGAGGCCGATGAGAGCGAAGACTATTGTGAAAGGAGGGGGCAGAATAAGAAAGAAATAGCAATCACCTAAAAGAAAATTAACCAAAGGGAGCAATTCTCCAGAAGATAATGAAAACACCCAACAAATGATATCCTACAGGATGGGCCTTCGGGAGGAAGGAATGGTCAAAGGGTAGATCTTTACCAAACTCAAGCATCATCAGCACACCATGCCCAGCCTCTATCTCAACTTTTTTACTTAATGCATTTTATCCCTGATTGGTTTTTCTCTTAGTTGCTCAGTCCATAGGAGCCGTACCCAATAGATTTTTCAAGGACAACTATTTTTTAAGCGGACAAGAAGATACTTCTGTAGTCTGCCATGTCATGCTTCATTACCCCCCAAGTTCACTAGCGTTTAGGACATTGCCAGTCACCCAGCAAGCTGTTCTCCCGTTTGGTGTATTTGGAGCTCAGACCTATCTCATGAACTCTGGACAGGAGTATCCCACTACTAACTTGCCGTCTCCACTTTTTTCTAGGTATCTCAACTTTAACATCTCTAAAACTCTTGGATTCTCTCCAAAATTTACTGCGGTTTCAGTAGTCCCCATTTCTATGAATCGCATCTCCAACTACCCAAATGACCAGGCACTTCTAGGTTTCCCCTTCATTTGCTAGAGCCAGTCTATTTTTAAAGTTCTACCCATTTTTGCTTTTTAGTCTTCAGACTCATCTGCTTCTCAACATTTACTGCTTCCAATCTAATCTAAAGGCGCTGCCACCTCTTGCCTTGGACTGCTGCACAGACTTCTACCTGGGCCCGCATCTAAACTTGCTTCCCTTTCCAATCTAGTCCCCCCATAGCAGCCAGAGTTATTCTTCTACAGTATAAATCAGATCATGTCTTCATGCTCTTTATGATTGCCTTCGTATAAAATCCAGTCTTCTCAGGATAGCCTGTATTACTCCATACGATCCAGCACCGCCTACCTCTTTCCTTCTTGCTCAGAAAGTCTGGGGCCGGGGTGGGAAATGTGCCCCTCGAACTAGTTCCCAGATCATTCTGAAGTAGGGCTGCCAGAGAGCAAACCTGGAGAGACACTGCCTTACGCACGCAGCTATCTGCTCTCCATCGGAAACGACATTTTCCCATTTTGCTCCCTCTGATCCCAGCCCGGTTTCCCAAGTGTCTTCCTAATGAAAGGCAAAGGATCTCAAAACCCAAAAAAGACAACGTGAGCAATCTTTGGGGTTTTTTTGGTATGAGGCAGGTAAAATGAAATGCGTAATTTCACTTCTTACATCCCTCCAGGCAGACGTGTGATTTCACTTAAATGTTGTTTTATAGATTGTGTTGGTTTTGTTTTACTGACAGTATAATTAAGTTGGGTCTAATTAAAAGCGAATAAATTGCTTGCAGAAACGGAATAAATCAGTGCTGAGCCGAAGGGTGAAGAGAGTTGCGTGCAGCCTGCAGGGCTGAGGCAGTCACAGGACAACGGCACAGGCTGGCGGGCCCGGCTCAGCTCGCTCGAGGCCCACGCGTGGCTCCGGGAGGGCTGAGCCGACGAGTCCGCCCAGGGGGGACCGAGCGGGGAGCAGGGCCTGAGCTCCTCAAGGTCAAATGCATGAGGCACCGGGCTGAGTGCAAAGAATGTAGGTAGGGCCAGATTTGTGAAATAGGGTGGGGAAAACGGATATGTTAGCATCTGCTTCCAGAGTTTTCTTAAGGTGGGAATATGCTCTGATCAGCGCTTGGGATGGAAGCAAAGGCAAAGGATTATGGAAAGAGGAAGGGAGAGGGAAGGGCCGGGGAGAATGGGCCGGCGAGAGCGTGAGAAATGGACATGAGGATGGTAGCAGGTTGGTGCTTGTTTTCAGAAAAGGGCAGAGAAACTTTTTTTTATTGAGGTATAATTGACATATGACATCATATTAGTTTCAGGTATACAACATAATGACACATTTGCTTATATTGCAAAGCAATCTTCACAGTGAGTCTTATTAATGGTCATCACCACACGTAGCTACAAAAACCTTTTTTTCTTGTGATGAGAACTTTTAAGATCTACTCTCTTAGCAACTTTCAAATATACAATACAGTATTATTAACTATTTCACCATGTTCTATGTTACATTTCAATGACTTATTTATTTTATAAGTGGAAGTTTGTACCTTTTGACTATCTCCACTCATTTTGCCCACCCCCACCCCCACCTCTGTTAACCACCAATCTGTTTTCTGTATCTATGAGCTTTTTTCCCCTTAAAATTTATAAGTGAGATCATGTGGCATTTGTCTTTCTCTTTCTGACTTATTTCACTTACCACAATGCCCCCAAGATCCATCCACATCGTCACAAATGGCAAGATTTCCTTCTCTTTGATGGCCGAATAATATTCCATTGTTTATTCGAGACTTTTATTTTTAAAAAGGTTAAACATTCACTTAAAATATGTATGATACTCAAATATTATGGAATGTCCCTCCACGTTACTTTAAAATTGTTAGTAAAACTTCTGCAACAGAGCGGCCTTGTACGAATGGTATCTTTTGGTTGGAGGTAGAGGTCTAGGAGTTGAGAAGAAGTTGTCTTCATCTTTGGCTCAATGGCAAGGGCAGAAGATGAGAGAAGGACCACAAGAAAGAGTGGGGAATGAGAAACATAGCAAATGCTGGAAACCTGAACCAGAGGTGACTAGAAGAAACGTAAGTCCCGTAGGAATTCACAGGCGTTGGCAGTGGGAGGAAGCGGTGGCATGGGGTTTTCCATAGGATATGAGCTGGGGGTTCAAGTCGATTTCATCTGGATGTTAAAGGTCACGGCAAGCCAAGCCAAGCCGGCATCTTATTCACACATCCCACTAACAAGCTATGTGGCTACAGGCAAGTCAGTTGCTCTTCCTGAGCCTTAGTTTCTTCCTCTATAAAACAAGGGAATTGGACCAGGTGATCACTAAGGTCTGCGTTCTTTGTCTTCAAGTTTAACTCTCACCCTGACTTTTCTGAATTCAAGGGGATGAGGGACCTTGCAGAGGGCAGATTATTTCCTCTCCATAGGACAGCCAATCCATAAAACGTAAGTGATCTCATAGCACATAATGACTAAGTTTCCAATCCTTTCTCTTTTCAGAAATGCAGCCTTTTTAAAATCCATCTGTTTTGGTTGAACATGCTTTGGGTTGAAGATTCTCTTATTATTTCCAAAGAAATAACTGAACCCTCCCATCTTTATTCTTTCTTCTCTTTTATTAGATTAATATAGAAATAACAAGGTTCCCAAAAGGCCTCCCTATGTCCCACACTTCTGCTCCCAAAGCAGGAAAGAGGAGAGGAATTTCAAGAAAGATCCAACTGCCTGCTGGCCATCACCATCGGGGTGTCTTTTAAGAATGTCCACTCCAGTTTGCCTCCGAACAGACTCATTACTGTTACCCCGGCATCTGCTACGGCCCCTCTTTCCCGCTTCATGGGATGGCAATGCTACCCTTTCAGTTGCCCAAGCTTTTGATTCCTCTCTTACCCGATGTATCCAACCTATTACCAAGTCCTGTTGCTTGTAACCGATACATATGTCAGCTCTGTCTGCTCTTCTCTGGGCCCCTCGCTACCACACCAGTCCCCGCCACTCACATCTCTTGCCTCGATTACTCGAAAGGTTTCCTGGTTCGTTCCTCTCCTTCCAATTTTGCTCCCCTCCAATCTGTTTTTCCACAATGGCATCAGAAACGTGTCACCAAGTTGGAAATCCATTCATGTCATCACCTTGCTCAGACCCCTTTCTGGCTTTCCATTTCCCTCAGACAGGACACCAACTAGAACTTCAACATAATTCACAACTCCTTCCCTCCGTGAGCTAGATCCAGCCTCTCTTACAGGCCTCATCTTTTGTTAATCTCTCTTTCATGCTCTACTCTAGTCATAGGAAATGATTTCCTTTTGTGTCTCTCACTGTCACCACCAATACCACCAGCACTACTTTCCACCCATTTCCTAGGACTTGGAGGCTACCTTTCCCAGAAGGCCTTCCTTGGTCCCGAAATGTGACTGAGGGGCTACTCATGGGCTTCATGGTACTCTGTCCGTATCCCGTGTGAGCTCCTACTGTGTGTGTGGACACTATGTACTTGTCTGGACCAAGGGCTCCTACAGGGCAGCCACCCCTGCATCCCACTGTCTCATGAAGGTGGCGACCACTCTACTCCAGGGCCTGGTGGGGTCGGTTGTCATTTTACCCCAGCACCTCCTAGGAGCAGTTAGCCCTTTATACCACGCCTTCCCTGATACAATGAAAAGCACCCAGAAAGGCTTGATTTCTTGGATGAATAAAAAATTTGCATTTCAATATTATTTTTAAAAATTTCAAAGAACTTCCATCTTACCCTCCAAAGAATCCTCAGAGGTAGACTGGTTCTCCCCAGCTGGGGGGCGGGGGGAAGGTAAGTTCCCCAATATGCCCGTTTAGAAGAATCTGTGGTTAAGGAACTTGACAACCCATAGAAGTTCCTTTTCCTCATGAGCAAGAAGAGTATAAAAAAAAGTTTTATTATAGTTTTGAGAGTATAATAAAAAAGATGTTGAACAAAACAATCAAGGTGGCATACTAAATAAAGGCAATACAGATGACATTCATCCTTTCGAATAACAATAGGTAGGGCATAATTTCCCCCAGAATCTGCTCCCAGAACTTTTTAAATGTCTGCCTCTCCTAGCACAAGAAATTAATTTTGTTCATAGCTAACATCTGTTACGAAGCATAACAACAAAATCGCTCTGATTTATAACCCAGGGCTTTTGATTACTGGCTCCTTAGATCTCAATGAAATTTTGAGATGGGCACGTTACTGGGGAAGTATTTCTGAAACTCCCTTCCCATGACACGGGGTTACATGTCCTTACCTCTGCTCAGGAGGATTTGTGAGCAAAGGGCTTCTAACAGGATGCTACCCCACCTCACAGCAAAGTCTCTCCCTACAGACCCAGGGTGCAATCCTAAGATCACAATTCACTTGCTTTCAATATTATTTCATGCAAATCCTTACTTCCAGTACACCACCTTCATTATGCCTAGCCCTCTCGTTTCCTGTTTTCTTAGAAATGGCTTGATATTTGCATATACCGAAACTGAAATGGTCCGGTTAACTGGAAGATCTGCAGAAGTAAATTTGCTTGTACGGAATTTTCGTATTTGGTGCAACTATGGCTTGGAGGATGTGGCTGTGGGTAATTCTGAAATTTTCCCTATTTTTAAAGATCAATCTGATTGCTCTTTTTTTCTCTGGATAATAAATAAAACGAAGAGAGTTTAGGTGACTTGTTTAAGGTCACAAAGAAGTGCAATAGTAGAGTTAACATCGGTTTCCAAATGCACAGCACGAACAGCTTGGCTTTGGTTTCTGTATCTCAGTGTGAGCGGTGAGGAAAGCCGGGCTGAGACGAAGGCGAAAGCAAGCAAGGGACCAAGTCCTCAGAGTGGGGACTTGGTCTAAAGCTAAAGAAATGAGGGATTCTTACGCCTCTTATTATTCACGCTCTTGCCTCTGCAGGGCAGGACGCAGGGAGGTGCTCAAGGTGGAGCTTTGGCAGGGAAGAGTGTATACACACTGATGTCCCCGGTGCCACTTCTCCCTGACGTTGAAAGAGGGCATAGTGCCAACCCCTGTGTTCTCCCTGTCCATTCACTTCCTTTCCCCTGGAGAGGGCTCCTGGAGGACTGTGTCTAGACTATGTCCGCTTCAAGGTCTGCCTGCCACCGTGCTGGCGCAGCAGGAACCTAAATGTTTGTTGTATAAACAAGCAAACACATAAATGAATAAGTCAGTTCAGTAGGATTGAGGTTCGGTGGAGGCCTCTGAATTGGGACTGAGCACCCAGAAAAATAAATACCAAGTTATCTTAAGTTCCTTGAGGGCAAAGGCTGATGAATTATGCTTGAATTCAGATCAACTATTGAATGAAAATAGCGGTTCTTCACAATGGCCTGGGATTGTACGAGGCCTTCCAGAGATCCATATATAAAGAGCCAGGTTGTTTGAAAATGATCCCAAACCTCTAATAAAAACATCTTTATGGTGCCCGGCCAGTGTGACTCAGTGGTTGAGGCACTAAGAGGCCTCCAGTTCCGTTCCCAATCAGGGCACAGGCTGGGTTGCAGGCTCGGTCCCCAGCAGGGGGCGTGCAGTGGGCAGTCGATTCAGGTTGATGTTCCTCTCTCATGAATATTTCTATTTCTCTCTCCCTCTCCTTTCCTCTCTCTCTCTCTAAAAAAAAAAATCAATAAAAACATTTAAAAATACATCTTTATCATCATTGTCAAAAGCAGAATAACCATGGCCACCATTTATTTGGTCCATACTGTAGGCCTGCTGAGTGGATTCTCTCTCAAACTTAGATTTTATAGTTACCGTTTCACAATGAAAGAGACCCAGCCCCAGAAAGTTAAAGTGACTGCTGAAGACCAAATGAATCATAAAGGGCCTAGTTAGGATTTAAGTGCAGGTCTCTCGGGCTCCCAAGTTATTGGCGAGGTCAGAATTTTTTCCTTTCTCAGCAGCAACAAGGGCAGAAGACGTTGGCCGTCTCCCTGAGAAAAGTTCCGCAATGTCCTGTAACTCCTCCCAAGGCGCTGGCGATCTTACGGCTCCTCTCAATATACTTGAGCTGCAACCACTAACCTAATTGTTTTCGGCTGGCACATCCAGTTGACTTAATGTGAGCCCTTATTTCCCACGGGAGAGATGTTATGAATTGGTATTACCCTGCGGAAACTTTATATACCATAAAAATACCAACACTAGTCATGAAAAGATGTGAATGGAAAAAGAACCCCCCAAATATATGCTTTTGCAAACACAAATACTGAATGTAAAGGCTATAATGTCATTTTAATTTTTTTCTTTCTTTCTTTCTTTTTTTTTTTTTAAGAGGCTTTACAAAAATCTGAGTGCAATGAAATTTGAAATGGAAATGCTGGCTTTCTTCTGTGGCAAATCTCTCTCTAACAAGCTTCTTAAGCACTCTTCTTTGCTCCAGGGTTCTTTAAACCAAATTAAAATTAAAGTCAACTGAAACTTTCCTTCAGAGTTAAGACGTCTGGAAACCTCTGCAAGCAGCTTTGACCAGAAACCTTGATTCTTGTTTCGTGATATCAAACACTCTGCAATGACCAGTCTTTTACTCCGACAGTGTCAGCTCGGTTCCTTGCTTTTTTCCTGCCCCGGTGGTTTCCCTCAGTTCATAGGCTTCTCTTCCCCAAGAGCTGGAACTACCCTTTCCTCAGGCTGAAAACTCCTTTCTTCATGTCACCACATCTGTTAGCTTTTCAAAGAGAGAAACTCGCTTGGTCAAAATTGTAGCTTTGGTGGACAAGCCTATGATTTGCATGTTTGCTCATGAAGCCACGTGATCAGAAATTATTCCACCTCTTGACTCAGCAACTGCCTTTTATTATTGGTGGTGTCAGTTCACTCAGCTGATAATTGTGTGGCACTGACTGCAGTAAGTAGGTCAGTTTTTTTAAAAAAAATTTATCTTTATCTTTGAAAGTATTACAGATATCCCCCTTTTTCCCCCACTGATCCTTCCCAGCCCCCCCCCCCCCCAGTTTTAATGCAGGTCGTGGGTGCTGAGGAGTGAGTGTGTGTGAATGTATGTCAGTATATGTGTATGTGTGTGTGTGTCAGTATATGTGCGTGTGCGTGTGTGTGTTATGACTGAAACACTATACATGTGGGAAGTCGCCAGGTGGGCCTTCCTAGGCCGGGACAGTCTACCCTCATAGCTCTTTTGGGATCAGGCACCTAGGAATCCATGGACAATGGTGCTCTGTCCTTATGGAATGTTTGCGCCTCCTGAGCAATGAGGATTCACAGGTAATTATGGGGAGGTTGACCTGAGCCTACCAAAGGGGAAAAACAAAGTTTATGAGAAGGGTTCTGCTGCATCTTCGACACCGCCATCCCTGGGCCAAAGCCAACACTTTTGACACTGTATATGCAATTAGGGCCAGACTTCCTGAGTCGAAACCCCAACTCTACCACTCACTAGCTGCGAGTCCTACTTATCCTCTTAGTATCTCAGGGATCTTGCTTGTGTGGGGATAGTAATATCTAAACCCCTTTAGGTTTGTGGGGATTCCATGAGATAATGTTTCTAAAACATTACAACAATGACTGCCCTATATTAAGTGCCTTTTTTAGAAGTTGTTGCTAACTAAATACATTAAAAAAACACATTTCAAGTAATTCACGGATATTTATTTGTCCATGGGTGTGAGTTAAAAAGTCCCTGATTTGGATTAAAGTTTTTGTTTATACTCAGATTGGGTTATTATTTACCTGAAGATTACATTTCATGGAATATAATCTATATAAATACTAAATTACAAAGGCCAACAGCATAAAGACTAAATAAAAGAATTTTGCTTACTTCCTTTCCTCTTAGCTCAAATCAGAAGGAATAATTTCTGAGGCTTCACTCACTTACTTATTCATTCATGCATCTATTAGTTCACTGATGCATTCATTCATGCATGCATGCATCTATTTGCTCATTCATTCATGCATTTACTCATGCATCTATCTATCCACCCATCCATCCACCCATCCACACACCCACTCATCCATCCACCCACCCATCATCCATCCACCCACCCATCATTCATCCATCCATCCACCCTTCCATCCATCCATCCACTCACTCATCCACCCACCCACTCATCCATCCACCCACCCATCATCCATGCATCCACCCACCCACCCACTCATCCATCCATCCATCCATCCATCCATCCATCCATCCATCCATCCATCCATCTATCCATCCATCCCAGCAGTTGTTTCCCCCTTTCTCTTCCCATTGGGTTGCTTTAGCTCCTGTGAACTGAGGACTGGTGTACTCATTGAATCTGTTTAACTGTTGGTTGCTACTTTAGCTGCTCCCAAGGACTTGAAATATTCATTCCAGACCAAATGACCTTTCTGCTGGCAGCGAGCATGTCAAAACACAGAGAAAAAGGCTCAGGGACTAAAAAAAAGTAAGGCATGGAGAACAGGACTTGCCGTACCAAACAGAGCAAATCTTATTTACAAATGACCTCTCACCCCTGAGATCAGGCCAAATAAAGAAGCATCTGTCATCTTCAGGAACATCCAATACTCCTCACCCTGACAAGGGGCCTCCAAAGACCAGATTCCATTTCAATCTAATTGGCTCCTTGCCCTTTTCCTGCCTTCCTCCAGCCATGCAGAGCGAGCTAAACCATCTAGGGATGAAAAACCAGCCCAGAGATGAGAGGCATCTTGACAGTGGAACCAGGGGGTGGAGGCAGGGCAGCGGCTCTGCTAATTAAAGAACAACCCAGCACGTTGATTTCATCCATAGAGTGTAGCCTGGAACCTCAGAGTGCCTGCTGATGGCTGCATTTAGGCAGAACCTTCCCCTTCATTGAGGCATTGCACAGAGATATTTCCGAGTGAGCTGTCTACGCTCTGTGTGGTCGTCCTTTTAAATCCCTCCCTAATATTAGTGACCGAATTTTCTAAGCTGCACATAGACAACAAGTACGAGAGTAAGAACTGGACGGTACATATGTCAAGCAGAGATGTCTGTCACAGGAAATCCAGGCTGTCCGAGTGTTATATCCTCATAAATAGTCATCGAGCACATGTTCGGGTTGAATCACTGTTGGAGAAGCTGGTGGTACAGCATGAGCTTGCAGACGAGAGGCTTGGCCTCGTGAAGCTTATGCTTTGGTGGAGCGGAGAGAGGGTAAAGAAAAACAAACTCGCCCCTATCAGGTGGTATTTAGTTCTGTGAAGGCATCGAGCACGGAGAGGATCAATCACCAGAACAGTAGCTGGCGCTCTTTTTGTACGCACCAGGCTCAGTTACGAGCATTTGTTCGTAACAACTCGTTTAACTTTCACAACTTTATCATTTTGATTCATTTCCCCATTTGGCTGATGAGAGAACCGAGGCAGAGAGAAGGTTAATCATCATTTGTTCCCAAATGGCAACGCCATCCTTGTATCGTTGGCCAAAACCTCGTGAGTCATTTTTTACTTCCCTTTGTCCGTCTGCCTTTCTGTGAGACCCTAAATCCAATAATACGCGATTTGCCACAATGTATATACAGAGTCTGAGCACTGCTCTCTTCCTCCAGTGATATATTCTGGTCAGAGTCCCATCATCTCTTGACTGGCTTGTTGCAACAAGCTCCTAAGTGGTTATTCTTGCTCCTTACAGCCTCTTAAAAGAGGAGCCATAGCTTAAAAATATAAGTCAAGTCATTTCACAACTCAGAGCAGGAGTCCCCTGTGTCCGGATTCCTTGGTCGCTCCCCTCCCCTCTGACCGCCCGCCTAAGCTATCGCCCCTCCTGCTCACGGCTGCAGGCACACCGTCCCCCCACTTGTTCTTAGGGTGCAGCGGACATGTGCCACCTCAGAGCCCAAGGAGCTGCAGCCGCCTCTGTCTTGGTTCCCCCCAGGCTCCCTTGATCTGACTCGAATGTCATTTTTTCACTGGCCACCCTGTTTGCCAACATTCTTTATCATCCTTTACATTTTTTCCCAAAGCACTGATCACCATCTGATACATATTTTTACTTTTCATTTGTTTGTTTGTTTATTGCTTGCTTTCCACTACTAAAGCATAAACTCCATGAGGGCAGCGATTTTCGTCTGTCTCATCTATTCTATTGTTTAGATTGCTTCCAAAAGTTCCTTAAGTGCGTCAGAGGCACTTAATAAACATCTGTTTAGTTAATGAATTAAGGGTGAGGACCTATTTTTCTGACCTGATCATGAAAAGAAACTGAGATTGAGATAATGATGCCTGATGGAAAGAGAAAGAGGGGGAGGAACGGCCGCAAATAAAATAAAGGAAGAAATGTTCACAGGGTAGGCATAACTCAAAGCTCAATAAGAGGGGCCAGGCATAAAAATTGCCTGAACGTACGCAAAAAGAAAAAAAAAAAAAGCCGGAATGCACGTTTCGTTTCACTCCAGTCTTCGCCGATTCGGGAGATTAATCAGTTCACTAAGAGCGGCCGTGCTCTTGGAGAACCGACCTCTCTCTCTAGGCCCTGTGGGCAAGACAAGGGCAGGGCACCTCTGGAATCGCCCCGGACCACGTGACAGCTCATCCAGGGATTCTCAGGCAGGGACCCGGCAGGCTCCTTGTCAGGGATCATCCCGGCTGCCACGTTGCTGGGAAGGAAGCGGCCAAATCTGAGTCAGAGCTTTACCAGTCCGAAGGCAGGCCCTGAACTGGGGCATTTTTAAACCCTTCAGGCCTGTAGCTCTGGAGGAGGAGATATTTTGAGGGGATGTGTACGCAGAAGGCTGATCTCAATCCCAGAATATGGGTCTGGGGCAGGTTTGCCTTTCCCCAAACCGCAGAGCGATTCCAGGCAGCGTCAGGAGAGCTGCCAAGAGCGGCACAGGCCTGACAGCCTGGGGCTCGGCCTCAGGACGCTGTCGGTGTCACCCTCGGGTGCTTCAGATGCTTTCTCCGCGCAGTGGGTGCACTGAGTGCCAGCCCTGTGAGCAGGGCAGGGCTTGTCTTAGGAAAGTTTCCCGGCTGTCCCCGTGAGCCCGGCCGTCCCTGTGAGCCCAGGCGTCCCTGTGAGCCCAGGCGTCCCTGTGAGCCCCGTCGTCCCTGTGAGCCCGGCCGTCCCTGTGAGCCCGGCCGTCCCCGTGAGCCCCGTCGTCCCTGTGAGCCCGGCCGTCCCCGTGAGCCCCGTCGTCCCTGTGAGCCCGGCCGTCCCTGTGAGCCCCGTCGTCCCTGTGAGCCCGGCCGTCCCCGTGAGCCCGGCCGTCCCTGTGAGCCCGGCCGTCCCTGTGAGCCCGGCCGTCCCTGTGAGCCCCGTCGTCCCTGTGAGCCCGGCAGTCCCTGTGAGCCCGGCCGTCCCTGTGAGCGCCGTTGTCCCTGTGAGCCCGGCCGTCCCTGTGAGCCCCGTCGTCCCTGTGAGCCCGGCCGTCCCTGTGAGCGCCGTTGTCCCTGTGAGCCCGGCCGTCCCTGTGAGCCCCGTCGTCCCTGTGAGCCCGGCAGTCCCTGTGAGCCCGGCCGTCCCTGTGAGCCCGGCCGTCCCTGTGAGCCCCGTCGTCCCTGTGAGCCCGGCCGTCCCTGTGAGCCCCGTCGTCCCTGTGAGCCCGGCCGTCCCTGTGAGCGCCGTCGTCCCTGTGAGCGCCGTCGTCCCTGTGAGCCCCGTCGTCCCTGTGAGCCCGGCAGTCCCTGTGAGCCCGGCCGTCCCTGTGAGCCCGGCCGTCCCTGTGAGCCCCGTCGTCCCTGTGAGCCCGGCCGTCCCTGTGAGCGCCGTTGTCCCTGTGAGCGCCGTCGTCCCTGTGAGCCCCGTCGTCCCTGTGAGCCCGGCCGTCCCTGTGAGCCCGGCCGTCCCTGCGAGCCCGGCAGTCCCTGTGAGCCCGGCCGTCCCTGCGAGCCCAGCCGTCCCTGTGAGCCCGGCCGTCCCTGCGAGCCCGGCTGTCCCTGTGAGCCCGGCCGTCCCTGTGAGCCCGGCCGTCCCTGTGAGCCCGGCCGTCCCTGTGAGCCCGGCAGTCCCTGTGAGCCCGGCCGTCCCTGCGAGCCCAGCTGTCCCTGTGAGCCCGGCCGTCCCTACAAGCCCGGTTGTCCCTGTGAGCCCGGCCGTCCCTGCGAGCCCGGTTGTCCCTGTGAGCCCGGCCGTCCCCGCAAGCCCCGCACAGAAGCCCAGGCAGGACTGCTCTGAACCCAAAGGTGAAAGAGGCTCAGACATCTGCAGCAGCCCGGGTATTTTTGGAAACACATTTTCCTCTTCAATTTACACCAGATCTGGAGTGGGGTTAAATCGTTACAATGTGTTAGCTCTCAATCATCCCGCCGGGATGGTGAGCTTTGTTCAACAGATCTCTCGGGGGACTGTCTCTAGGGGCTGGGGTGTCCTGAGGCTGCTGCAGGAATGTGGTTCCTGTGAGCTTAGCGTTCCCTTAGTCACAGCAACTGAGGTGACACCCTCCGATCCTGAGCGAAGATGGAAGGTTGGAAAAGGAGACCGAGAGGCCAAGCCAGTGGGAGGGTGATAGAAATAGAGCGAGAGATCCAGGGGGAGGGGGGTGGGAGGAGGGGAAGGGTAAAGCAAGGATTAAAGAACAGAGGAAGACTTTAATTGATTGGGTACCTATTACACACCAGCATTATATTAAATACATTAAAAGTGTTAACTCTGATGTGGTCCCAGCCCAGCCTCTGTCACCAAGACCAGCCAAGCTGTACGCGGGCTGATCCTGCTCGAGTGAGTTTGACTTTGCACAGGGACGTTCTCCGACGGGCGAGCCGGGGGCTGTCCCTGACCCCTCTGCACGTGTTGGACTTGGGGTGAGGTTCCATGAGGAGGGTGTTTGCAAGCACGGTGCAATGACTTTCTGGGTACCTGGCATCTGGATGGAGAATCAGTGAAGTGGTATCAGGAGAGACATAGGATCGAGAGGCAGATGGTGATCCTGGCTCGATATAAAGTTCTCATTGCTACTTTTGAACTCATTCATTCATTCATTCATTCCACACATATTTATCAAGGGCTGGTAATGAAACCTATGGTTTATTAAGTGCTAACTACACTCTAGGCAATGTGATGAGACCTCAGTTAGTATTATCGACTCATCCATCTGTCCGTCCATCCATCCATCCCATCAATAACAAATAATTACTGAGTGCTTGTTCTATGTCAGGCATTGTTTTAGGCACCGGGGATATATCAATGAAAACAGAACAATACAAAGGAAGCAAGACCCCGTCTCCACGTGTGTGTGTGTGTGTGTGTGTGTAACAGGTATATAGGATTCAGTAGTGATAAGTGCTATGAAGCAAAATGAAGCAGGGTAAGGGTGCCAGGTAGTGGAGTATGGTTGTTATTTTACGCACTAAGGTCAGGCAGCCTCTCAGATAAGCTGACCCTGTCTCATCCTGCGAGAGTCCTAAGCCAGTAGCAGATCTCATCCGAAGTTGGCACACTCAACCGTGCGTGCCACACACTCACCTGCCAAAAGTAATTTTGAGCAAAGGTAACTTTTTTCCAAGGCCAACTGTCAATGCTAATTCCTGCATATCCTGTGACTTTACTGAAATTTAGGAGAACCTAAGGCTATGCACAAAAGTTTGTAAACCACCCTGGGCCTGAGCACTGCAAGTGGGGAACTCGTTAGCTCACAAATCACTTCATTCCACTTGGACCACTAAACTGTCAGTGGTCCAGATGTGGGGCCATCTCACCACAATGATCGCTCACTGGCCTTGGCTCTGCTCTATGGAGCGATGCTGAAAAACTGCCATCCTTCCCCTGAGTGTTTGAGTCAAATATCCGAAGGGCTGCTGGGTTTACCTTTGTTTTTCTTTCCTTTCTAATACTAAACAATTCCAGTATTTTTCTTCCCCTCTGTAATCTGTCCAGCAATGGCCTATGGCCTCAACCCAAAACCAATGCTGAATGAGCACTATCTGTTCTCGAGTTATGTAACAATTTTACCTACTGCGACGCACAGGAGGCCCTGAATATCAAGAATTCCTGCACCCATTGCGTTTTTCGAGCTGAGTTCTGCAAGAAGGAGCAGGGGTGGAAGTCTCTGGACCTTTGCCTGACCTCCATCCCCAACATGTCACTGATCTGCTTTGGGAGCTCCCCATCCCTTGATAGCCCTTTGACCAACTCAGCTCCCATTTCAATGGAACTTTATAAGCTCAAGGAATGGAAGCGGCCTCCCGGATCCTCACTTGCCTCGCCCCAGCCTCCATCAGGGAGCTATTCAATACAGAGTAATGATCTGGAAGAAGCTGCGTGTTTATTCTGCAGGCAATCTCCGCTGCCTCCGTTAGTGGACTGAGCCCTCTCCCAGGCTTGTGCAAACAGCTCTCCTGGAAGCAGTCACGTTTTATGAACTGTTCGCGGGGTAAGCGCATCACCAGCTGTCAGCCGCTGCACATGCTTTTACCCCGAAGAGCTAGAAAGGGAAGGAGAGACAAGTAGCTCTGAAGAAATGCTTCTGTAAACTTAGCAAATTAGAATGGTTACACAGAATCGTCCGATGCCTCTCATTTTGTTAATGCCATTAGTCAAATTATCCAGCTTCCCTCAGAGGTCCAAAGGAAGGAGGGGACCCCTCCCATTCCATGAGTGAGAAAGAAATGAGAGGTCAGGGGCTTGGGCCCCAATCCTGACTCTGCCTTGAGGTGCCTCCAGCAGTGGTCTCTAGCAGTAAATTGCCATCCCCAGGATCAAATGCAACAAAAATAACCACAGCAGCATGAGAAGAATGAGAAAACTGTTACTAGTCAAATATGTTTTGCACTTTACATTTTTCAAGGATACTTTCTTCTCTTTAGCTCCCTGGAGCCTTTCGCTATCTTTCCAAGCAATTAGGAGGCCAATAAAATATTAAGTCCATTTACCCTGATAGAAAACTGTGCTGTAGAGGTTGAGATGAGAGTAGCTCAAGATAACAATTAGGTACAGATCTAGGGACTTAGACTGGTCAGGTCTCCTAAATGCTAGTGCAGGGGTCTTTTCAGACACACTGGTCGGCATAGACCACCATTATCTTCATCTAAATAACCATTATTTTCAGAACTATTTATCGAGCACTTATTAGAAATAACTTCCCAGAGTTCTTCTCTCATCCACAACAAACTGACATGTAACCTTGAGCAACTGATCACTTCTGTGATTCTTGGTTTAATGGAGTTAATGGTCTATACTCCTGGTCTCTCAAGGGCTGGCTAGCATGGGGACTTTCTGTGACAATGGACAGGAGAGTGTCCTGAAATGTGCAAGGTGATGTTTTCTTACAGCTAGTAGGTGGCAGAGGTGGGATTCAGACCCAGGCCTGTGCATTTTCAGACTGAGGGTGTGAGCACGATGCTTTCTATACAGCATGCCATATATATATGACTATCCCTCATTGCTGGGCAGCTACACAGCAGAAACAGGACTCCACAGTAAACACTCAAATCTTTGTTGATTTAAAAAAAAAAAGTCAGTCTTTTGAGTCCTTAAATCCCAAAGGGCTGTTTTTCACGCTGGACACGCAGGCAGCAAGGACTGAAGGCTGGACCGTGAGAAAGAGGCAACAGTTGTTTGGGCTGCACCTGAGATTCACCTCTTTCTTGCAAGCTGAGCAAATCAGTATCACCAAGGAAACAAGATCTTTTTTTTCTCCTGTTATTCTGAACTCAATTGTAGCCACTTCAAATGCTGACAGTAGCTACATTTGGAAAGGAGGAGGGATCGGAGAGGCCTTGCAGGTGCCTAACAAAAGAAAGAAAGGAAGAGAGATTGGGGGGACTTTGAGGAGTTTTGGTGATTCCTGGCTTCTGCTTCTGAGTTCACGGCAGACATCCTGTGGATGCTTTGGCTGGTGATCTCATAATAATGGAAAGGTCTGATGAAATAAATTTTTAATTGATTTTTAAAAAATGTTTACTTCTACAAAACTCCCTAAAGCAATCGTCTGGCTGCCTGAAGTCATTACATCCAAATCCTTCTAGCTGAAATGGGAGGAAAGGGAATGAGTGATAATGAAAAATAATTATAATGGTGATGATAGCGGTCATAGCGTGCACGGAATGCTCACTACATGCTCAGCATTTGCCAAACTGTTTACGCACCGTATTTGATTGAACCCTCACAAGCGCCCTGTGGAGCTGCTACTACAGTCCCCATCGTGTAGATAATAAAACCGAAGCGAAGACCTTCAGGAGTAAATTAAAAAAAAAATTAAATTAATAATTTTTACTGTTTCATCAAGGATATTTTTAAATGAAATTGTCTTTCTTTTTTTTTAAACCACAAGTCATGATGGTAAAGAAAAAAAGACCAATAGTATAGTTTGGTGGCCCTGCTTTGATATGTTACAGTTTTACTCACCTTTAGTGCAAATGTCAACACAGTAAAGACGACAAATAAACAACACAGTGTTACAATAATATAGTTTTGGCCTTGTAGACACCCTGAAAGGGTCTCAGAGATCCCCAGGGGTCCATGAACCACACTTTGAGAATTGCTGTCCTAGGCTCAAAATCTGGGCCTGACAATAAACAATCAATTGGGAACAAAGAGGAAAGTTCTCATCACTTTACAGCTCATATCCTGGGCAGGTGATGCACGAGTGTCGGGGGGCAGATCCACACTTTCCTGCGATGTTAGCTATTTTGTCCTTAGTATTGAAAGCCACTTGGTCCCCTCTCAGGATCACCCTCAGGCCTCCAGCAGCAACCCCTCCTGCACAGGGTCAAGGCTGAGGAGAACCTGCCTGGTCGGCTCCCAGGCCAAGACCCTGTGCTTCTCAGGAGTAAACTTTTTAAGTAACTGACTTGAGGAAGAGTAGCCAGGAGCAACCGGATGGACGGCAAACCCCTGTGATCTTGGCCTCAACCCATGAACCAGGGCATTTGGACAATGAACAGTTTAGCAGGAGGAAAAATACACTGAGTTAAACTTTCTGTTTAAAACTTACTTGAAATTATCGTAGGGCTCATAGGACACCAGTTGGATGGTGCCTCTGACATCATCTAACTCAGTGTGCTCACTGGAACTTAGTTTGCCCTCCAGGGCACATGGGCCATGTCTGGAGGTATTTTGGATTGTGACAGATCGGGAGAGAGGAGGGTCATGCTCCGGGTAAGTAGTGGGTAGCGGCCGGGAACGCTGCTAACGATCCCCCAAAGCCCCGGACGGCTCCCATGAGAAAGGATCATCCAGCCCCGATGTCAATCACCCCAAAGCTTAGAAACCTGTTGTGGTTTGACTCTAGAAGCTTAATGTTTAACTTTCATGTTTTATTTCAAAGTCATATTTTATCAGTAGAGTGCAAAGAAAATGAAGCTCAAGAGAGGTTCAGCTTGTTAGTTTTACCATCAGCCCCAGACTCATGCAAATTAGATGTGTTATGTTTGGTCCCAGACAAGCCAGACGCCAGCCGTGCCTCTGCAAAGCCGAGGGCAGCCGTGACCAAGGTCTCATGGGGGCGGCAAAGCTCACTGCCTGCGGGTTGGAGCCCCGACTGTTGTGTCTCCCAGCTCTGCCCTCCCATAAGCAGACTCTCTTCCCAAATGCTGATTTCCCTCCCCAGCCCAGGACACTATTCCCTCCCTTTCCTGGACGGTACACAAGCATGCTTCTTCCTGGCTAGAGCCACGGCTTTTTGACAAGGTGACCAGGACTCAAGGTGCCCTGCAGGTAACTCATGGATTGCTGCTGGGCCCCTTCTCCTTTGGATCAGGAAGTTTCTTTAAAAAAAAAAAAAATCTATATAAATACGGTGGCTATGGTGCCTGTTTGTTCCTAATCTAAAGGCTGGCCAGATTCCCACCAACTCTGAAGACTAACATCTGGGATATTCTGACTTCCAGTGTCCTCTTTGGGGCAGACACAAACATGTCTTTGAAAGACCCTACGAAGCACCTCAATGACCGATTACCTATGACTGACAGGCCTGAGTAGCTGTCAGTGGGGACAGAGGTCTCAGGTGCATGAAGTCCCTGTGGCTATAAACTCAAACAGCGGTTTTGATATGACCCCTAGTCATAGCCTCTACCGTTGGTCCTGGTTTGCGGTCGGCTGCTGCTTCTACGGGTGTAACAACCGGGTGTAGTAAACCAGGGTAAGCAGCAGAGCAGTAGGACGGGGAAGGTCACGGGTAGGTCAAGGCAGCCTGCCTGACTCCCACGCTGAGCTCCGTGACCTTGAGCAAATTACCGAGCATCTCTGTGCCTTAGTTCCCTCACCGTAGGCCTTAGAATAAACAGTGCCCGGCATGCGGCAAGTGCTCGGCAGGGACGACCTGCCCCTGTCCTCATCACGGCTGTTATTACGCCTCGGCAGCATGCAATGGACAGCAGCTGACCCCACCGCAGAGGCCCACATGCTCCGTAAGGCTGCGTTTGTTTTCTCAAGCATGGCACAGACTGATGAATCTCAGAGGGAAGGTGGGGGTTGGTGGGGGGATGGGGAGAGAGTAACCAAAGAATTCACATGCATACATAACCCACGGACACAGACAATAGTGTGGTGAAGGCCTTGGGTGGGGGCTGGGTACGGGGAGGAAGGGGTCAATGGGGAAAAAAGGGGACATCGGTAATACTTTCAACAGTAAAGATTTAAAAAAAGGTTTTCTGCTAAAAATAAATATGAAAAAACCACTGGGAAGCTTCATTTTCACATCAAGCGCCTTTTAGACTAAATGCCACCCAATATTAAAAACCAGATTTCTCTTATTCAGAGGCCTGAATCAAAATGGTCACATGGCGGGGGGGGGGGGGGGGAAGCTCAATAGTGCAATCTTAGGCCAAATCACACAGTGCTAAGAGGGGCCTCCCCGCCTCTTCTTTGCCCTTCACGTTTAAAGAAGTCTACACAGTTCTTCAGGCACAGACCATGCTCCCTGTCCCTGTTCATCGTGGGGTTCTGTTTGGGATACCAGACAGTGCAAGGGGTTGGCACCCCATGTCCCCCTAGATCCAGTAGCATGGCTGGTAGAGGATCCTAGAAGAGCATTAGCAATACTTTCAAGGGACTGTAGTACAGTGACTACACATTTAGTGACCTTGACTGCCTAGGTACAAATCCGGGGCTTTGCCACTTACAAGCTCTGTGACCTTGGCAAGTGACTGAGCATCTCAGCCACAGCCCAAGGTCACATAGAAAATGGCACAGCTGGCACCGGAACCCCAGGCTCTGGACCAGGGGCTGCCCAAGGTCTGGGTTCAGTTTATAGGTGGGCTTTGTTTAGGTAGCACTGTGTTCTGAGAAATATCTGATTTAGCTGCTGTGATGGAAAGGAATTGGATTTCACCTGAAACTCTGGAATTCCGGCTTCTGTTTCCTCATCAGTGAAACAGGGATCATTATAAAATCTGCTTCCCAGAGCTGACATGAGGAGTAATTGTGAACGATCCTAAAAGCTCTGGTGCAATGCCTCACATTTGGAATATGTACAAGGAGCTGTTGTCCTGAGCAGGGCTCAAGCCAGCTTCTGTCTGTCTCTACCCTCTGGCTGTCGTTTCCCCCTACTCAGTCATAGCGCCCCCACATGTCCGCATTTGGAACCCATGCTTTTTCTTCTCTCAGAGAGGAGCCCTGGAAGGTGTTAGCATGAGGAGAGGATTATTCAGCATTAGGCTGGGGCAGGCACTTTCTAGTGGCTTTAAGCTGATCCACCTGTATTATCCTCAGAACAAGTGGAAAAGGTCACTCAGGCTTTCCAATGTATAAATGCTGTTTCTCAGACTCATCTGGGAGCACCTCCAGTGTGGGCCTGGGGTCCGCGCCTCTGAACGTTCTCCACAGTACTCTATGGGATGATCAAGATCATCTCGTGCCCTGTTAGGAAATTGCAGCCCAGAGATGGGATGTGAGTCACCCAAGGTCACACAGCAGGTGGCAAGTCTGGACTTTAACCCAAGGCTCTTTATCAGTGGTGGCAAATGACCACTCATGACTGTTTCTGTTTCACAGATGGGCTTAGTTTGGTCTACACCATGTTTTGGGGGGGAAAAAAGTTAGTTGCCAAAAGTTTTTTTTAAAAATTGTGAGATGTAATAAAGAGATCTGGATTTCTCACTAGGTCTGGCCTTTTTGGGCCTTCGCCCTACAAGGCATCAGTGGCTGGACCCAAGGAGCCTTTGCCCTTATCTGAGATAAGCATTCCCATTCACTGCCTTCGGCCGAACTCCTACTCGAGGGACAGGCCACCGTTTTCCTGTTCCGCAGCCCAGTGCTCTACCTGTCTGGCCTCTGCAGGCATTTGAATTTGTGACCCTGAGTTCCTGACTAGTCCCTTCCCAGCCTTCCCAGTGATTTCTACAGGGCTGAACTAGATTAACCAGATGGCAGCCCTCTGAACAGCCTGTAATGGGTTGAACTGTGTCCCCTCACCATCAAAAAAAGAAAAAAAAAAGATATGTTAAACTTCTAACCCCCAGGACCTGTGAATATGACCTCATTTGGAAATAGGGTCTTTGCAGATGTAATCAAGATAAGATGAGGTCATACTGAGTTAGGATAGTTAGGATGCTCCTCATGTGTCCCTGCAAGAAGAGACGAGACATAGGCCCAGCCCCAGGGGAAGGCAGCCACGTGACGAGGGAGGGAGACTGGAGTTAAGCTCCCACAAGCCAAGGAGTGTTGGGGTGCCCAGAGCTGGAGGAGGCAGGGAAGCTCCAGCCCTAGAGGCTGGGGAGGGAGCATGGCTCTGCAGACACCTCGGTTTTGATTTCTAGCCTCCAGAACTATAACAGATTAAATTTCTGTTGTTTTAAGCCACAGTTTTGGGGAACTTTGCTATGGCAGACCTTGGAAAGGAAAACACAGCCCTATCACATAACCCTTGCATTTCCTGTTCTCACAGCTTATGCTTATAAAACCCGGTCCTCCTTTCTTTTCTGTACCCTTCTCTCTCACCCACCCTCTGGTACATCTCGGTCACCCCTGTCCCTGTTTGCCGCCGGCCCACTAAGGTCTCTGCGCCTGACTGATGTCTCCCAGGATGAAAAGGCCTCTGAACCCAGTTCCAGCTTTGGCAAAGAGGAGTGACTGCTTGCAGGCATTGATATGGCTCACAGCTGGGTGGCATCGTTGCCAGGATGCCAGAAACAGCGGCCAGGAACCTGCGATGTGTCCTGCGGGTCACTGTAGTACCACCTTCGGAAGCTGTGAGAACAACAAGCCTGCCCAGGACTGCGTGTGACTTGGCCCAGGCGCCTCCTCTCCCTCCCCAGCATCTCAGGACCAACTCCAGTAGCTCCTTAGCATTCAGCACAGCCCTGGCCGGTGAAGCTTGGAGAGGCCGCCCGCTCCCTGCAAAGCCGGCCGCTGACAGCTTTCCTTTTTTCCCTTCCTCATTGCTTAATCTGTCCACTTCCTGATGCTAATGGGTTTTTAAATGAACCTAGAACAATTGATAGCATTTCCCAATTAAAGCCAAATACCCTTCATCCGCCCTTTACACAGCAGCTGGGAAAGGAGCAGCGCTGGGGAGCACAGGCCCGGTTGGACATCTCTCCCTGGCTCTCTCCCGCCCACTCTGCTCGCTCCCCCCACCCCCAGGCCCCCCATGGGACCTGGCTCTGCAGAGGTGCTCTGAGAGGTAGGCGTGACTTTTAGATACCAGCTACAGTGATGCTGGCTGAGGTTTCTGAGCAGGAGAGTCAGAGACAGAATTTTCCCCAATCCTTTCTCATGCCAACTGGTTTCATAACGCTGAATTCAGATGCTTCTCTCAGGACAGGAAGAAATCCTTACACAGCCATAGTAAGTCACAGAGAGTCTGAGAGAGGGTGGGCCAAGGATCTGGGGAAGAATATCTTCCTATTATTTTATTATTAAAAATTATTATAAATGAAAGATTACTGTTTCTGCTTACTGAGTGCCCGGTCTGTGCCAGGCCATTACATAAATGATCTCTAATCCTTATAAGAACATTGGGGAGGTTAATCTCTGTTTTACAGGTGACGAAAATAGACACAGAAGTTCAATGACTTGTCCAGGACCACACACCTAGTCAACGTCAGCGCTGAATCGAGGTAGTCTGACTCCGTGAGAGCCGAGTTCCTGGATATCAGTGCAAATAGCGACAGGCGAGTTAAGTTTCCCCCCTTCCTCCAAGGCCAAGGATGCCCGCCAGTCGCTCGTATGCTGGTAGCAGCCATGAAGGAAGCAGAAAGGATGCAGGCTGTAATTAAAGACAGAGAGTAGAAAGATGCTCTGAGTTGTCCTGCTGTGGTTGCTCTTATGCGCCTGGTGGTGGGGTCAACACAGGATCCCTCTTGTCATGTTCTCGCTCAACATGTCACCTTCTCATAGTGTCCCACGAGGTCTCTTTCAAACTCTGAGCACACCCACACACCACCTCACGCAAAAGCTTGACGGGTCCATGCTAAAAGCTTAACACGACTTAACCCACCTGGCTCCTTTGTAACCGGACAATGGAAGGCCACACCCTTTCCTTCATCACCGGGCCCCCGTCGCGGGTGGGCCTGCCAGTCACTCAGCTGACCCGCAACGTGGGCTTCATCTTTCACTTCTCTGCCTCTCTTTCATCCCCAATACCTTCGCGGGCTCCAATTCCTAGAATTTCTATGATCCACCCACGCCTGTCCGCTGCGTCTAGTCTTGTCTAATGCGCTCCTCACACTCGTAACTTTCCACAATGACCTTCTTGCGGTCCCCAGGTCCCAGGAGTCTCTCTCCTTAAGGCGTCGGCATATTTCACTCCTTCACCAGGATGTCTCAGGACTTTTCCAGCTGACCTCCCCTCCTCAGTCTTCAGAGGCCGGCACAGACATTTCCCGAGGGAAATCTAACCCCCACGCCCCAACCCTGTACCGGCACCATCTGCGCCTGTGCTGGTCACCCCTGGACTGTGCTCTGGGTGAACGCGGCCCTCCCGGTTCACTCACTCCTTTAGTTGCCTTTCTTCTCCAGACACAGAGCTCCGAGAGGCTGCAGACGGTTCATCAGCAAGCACAGCACCAGGCATGTGGCGGGGACTCAATACGTATTTATTGCCTTCTTCTCCATGCCTCTCATTTCGCTGGTACTGACCGCATCAGCCACCTTGACCGCCTCTCAAACACGCCCAGGGCCTCTGTTCCCCCTGCCTCCTCCCCCCCTCTCCTTTCTGTTCAGAAAAAGTTGTTTCAGGCTCATGCCACAAAATGTCACTTCTAAACATCTGACAAAAAAACAGAGAGGAGCTTAGTGTTGTTTTCTCTCTCCTCTGGTCTTCCTAGTGACAGGAGGAGCCCCACGTAGTGCGTCCGAGTTGCCATGGTAACTGACACCCGGCTAGTCCTCTCACTTTCTTTGTGAAGGGCAAAATATACGTCTATTTTCTGTAAGTAGCCAGAGATGAGGGTTTATCTTACCGTGTGCTAGGTACCTAATAGCCCAGAGGGCTCATGCTCGATTACCTAGTGCTTTCGGATCATTCTGGAAACTCTTTGCTGCTGGTCAAAATGGTCCATCAGGGCCAATGCTGTCACTGGTGCCTTCCCCCTGGTTATCCTTCTGGGGTCTCACAAAACCTTGGCAGGAGGAATTCTGAAGTATTCGACACAAGGGGTCTGGAGAAAGGAGAGAGAGAGAGAGAGAGAGAGAGAGAGAGGGAGAGAGAGAGGGAGTGTGTGTGTGTGTGTGTGTGTGTGTGTGGTGGGAGGGGGCAGGGAAGATCTATTCCAGGCTTTTGTCCTGGCTGAGCTGGGCCATCAGATGGAATAAGTCAGGGACTCTCTGAACACGAAGCCTTCACTCTAAAGATCAGAAGCCGGTTCTCTGAGGCCCAGGATCAGGATGGATCCTCTAACGGGCTGTGTGTGTAGGAGTTAGAGATGGCTTCTCATAGACATTTTTGACTCTAAGTAAGGCAGCCACATTTCCAACCTTAAGTAAAAAACAATAAAATAAAAATCTTCACGTAAAAAGACATTTGTGCATGTAAGAGAATAAAGATAAAGTAGAGCCGATTCAAACTCCAGGGGGCAGGTCTCCCCCCGCCCCCTTTTTTTTCAGGGAAAAGACAAAAATATGATTCGTTCCATTTGTAGAGTCTTTAGATTTCCCTGGGCCATTTCTCATTTGGGTCACCCACGCTATGAGGTAGGCATGGTGGATTACCCTGAAGTCCAGACGGACCAAATGACCTACCAAAGGTCACAGAGCAAGGTCACAGGCTCAATGAGGATCCAGGTCCGCACACTTGAAATCCAATGACTACCCTGCCCACCACCAAGGACTCTCTCAGGATGAGCTGGGCCCCTGGTAGTGGCTGCCTGGAACTCTGTGCTGTGGAAGACTCAGGGGTTGCACCTGAGATTTGAAGAACATTTTGGATTTTTTGGAAGTCCTTCGGGGGCAACTGATCATTTAGTGACCTCTGCCTTGTAGGCTCCCTAGGGCATTGGAGATGGGAATGGGGCTTGCGTGTCAGAGATTTGCCCTCGCAGGACTGATGAGCAATGAACGCTGACAGTTTTATCTATCATCTTTGTTAATCCACTCAGCCTCTTAAAAAAGCCATTTCAATTTCTGATCTATATTTGCTTTAGTAATAAATCCTCATACTCTGTGTGGATCTTTAATGTCAAGCTACAGAGAAGAAACCCCTAGATGCCTTAGTGGAGAATTTGCTGAAGTCACCCATCTACCTCCTCTCCAGCCCCAGGATGAGCCATGGACTTCAATACTTCCAAAGTTTTACTTGTGTTTTTTTCCAGATTAAAAACTTTTTTGAAAATTTTAGTCTACTTCTTCTTAATCACTCCAATGATTAGAATAAGGGATGATAGGATAAGAAGAGTAATTTTCTGGTTTATTGAAAATTTTAGGATTTTTTCACTTTGGAAAGCAGGCAGCTTAAGGGCAACGCGACTGAAATGGATAAAAGCACAACCCGTGACGTCAGAGGGATTGTGGGCTTCCTGCGACATACACGAACATGGAGCTGAGGAAGGTTCTTTCGAAAACAGAGTGAAGAAAACGACATGAGAGCAGAGGTCCTCAAAGTGTGATCTGAAGAACATTTTGGATTTTGGAGTTTTTCGAAGTCCTTCGGGGGCAACTGTGGGGTTTGGTTGGGGGCCCACTGGCTTCATTTCTCAACCTACGCCCCTCAGCTCCTCTCCTTTTCTGCTTTATGAACTACATACATGCAAGATTTAGCGTGAGCCAACATAATAAGTGTGAAAACCATGCATTTAGATAAATAAGAGAAAGCACTGTTTCACATAAGAGTCAGATAAATGACTGAGCCCATTATCTTAAGGGGTGCTCCCGAGGACTGTTAAAACAAAATCATCCATTTAAAATGTTCGGACCATTTTCTGATGGATAAGCCCAACGATATCTAATATTACAGTGAGAAAATACCCTGCCCCCTTCTAGGAGATACACTTCGGGTGGGACTCCGGATGATAAGTCTAAATTCCCACCCTTGAAATTGCTCCAGTGTGGATGGCACCCTGCTTGTTCCGAATGTGCTTTCTAGACTCCCCCTTGCTGTTTAGATATTTCTATTTATTGCATATTATATATCTCTAGCAGGCTTGCTCCTGAGCTGGTAGGAGGGCTGAAGAAGTAGCAAGTTCTCAGAATTAATTATGTCTGATTTGCAAAGCAGCAGCACTGACATACACGATAATTAAAATCTCACATTGGCTATTATTCTATTTGCTTTGCTGAACAACACACACATGGGAAAAAGTGTCATTCTTACTGTGATCTCAAGAATGCTTGGGTTTTCTCGGAAGTACTTCAGGGATGGCTGAGGGGGACAGAAATTGTTCTGAAAACCAGAAGAGACAGAGGGTTTTAAATGAACAATGCCTGCCATTTATCTGACACCTAGTATGTGGCACACGCCATAACAAATAACTATGGTAATAATGCTGATGGCAGCTAACATTTTTTGAGTCCTCATTTTGTGCCAGGTACTGTTATAAATGTTTTATACATATTAACTAATTGTTATGAAGTAGGTATTTCTATCATTCCCATTTTGACAGATGAGGAAACCGACACAGAGTGTTACAAAGTAAGTGGCAAGTTCAGAACTGACTGTGTGGCCTGGCTTCAGATCCCATGATCTGAATGACTGCTCTATAGTTTCTTATTATTTAAAGTTCTTTAAATAAAATACCTTATGTCAATATCCCATTTTACAGAAGAGAAAACTGAGGTTCACAAAAGTTAAGAAACCTGGCCAATGCCACATAGCTAGGAAACAATACAAATAAGCTTGGAGCCCAGGTATGAGTCCAAAGTTTGTGGTAATTTCCACTGTAGGAGGTAGTTTCTTCTCATTATAGTATGAATTATAGTCACTTCCTATTTTACATATACAGACCTAGGAAAAACTGTGGTCAGGTGACAAAAATCTGTCAAAAAGCATCACTACCTTCTTCCCAAACACCACCCATGTAGATTCCTAGCTCTCTAACACAGGGTTTACCCACACTCGAGAAGGTTGCTGAGAAATAAACCTGATTTTGTTTCTCTGTCAGGGAAGAGACCCTGAAAAATCAAAGTCAAAACCAATAAGCTTTCAAAGACATGCAATCAGGGGTACAAATAAAGATGTGAAATGAAGCTCAGGAATGATGTATCACGTGCATCCGTGGAAGACGTGTTCAGACACTGTGTTGCAGCAGGTGGGGGCTCGTGGGACCTCCAGGCTTCAGAGTGTAACTGGGTCCATACTTATTGACGAAGATTGCCCAAGACGAGGTCACCGAAGTCACCCATGTGCCATTTCTCAGCAATTGTTGCCTTGTCAGGTCTCTGTGGGTGGGCTGGCTGACCACTGAACGGACTGCACAGGAGAATCTTCCCAGAGATGACGGAGGTCAGGAGACCTCGCTGGGCTGGCGCTCAAGGAAGGGGGCAGTCTTGTGGCCACGGCAGGGATAGCACCATGTGCCACCCGCTGGGCGGCAGGTCCTCACATGAGGAACAGGAGCTGAAGGACCCACAGACCTGCCTTATTTGATTTTATTTCATTTTGCTATGGTTTTATTAAGGTATATTTGATGTACAAGAACTATGCATGTTTAAGGTGTCATTAAAGTTCGATGAGTTTGACATAAATACAATAATGAAATCAGCATTGTCAAGATAATGAATATACCCATCACCCCCAAAGTTTCCTTTTGCCCCTTTATAAGTCCCTATCTCTCACCACCCCTCTCTTCCAGGCAACCGCTGATTTGCTTTCCGACCTATAGATTATGTACAGTCTTTAGAAATTTTTATAAAGAAATCATACAGTCTATAGGCTTTTCTGTATTTTGGAGGGGTGCGTGTCTTGCTTCTTTTACTCAGCGTAAATACCTTGAGATACGTCTGTCTTGTGTGTAAATCTGTTCCTTTTCGTTGTAGGGATATGCACAGGATGTGTATGTACCTGTTGAGGGGCATTGGGGCTGTTTCCAGCTTCTGGCTATTACGAAATAACGCTGCTCTGAACCTCTGTCTATCAGCCTTGGAGTGAACATATATTTCTCTTTTTTTCTTGGGTAAATACTTAGGAGGAGAATGGTTAGATCGAATAGTAGGTATATGTTTAATTTTTTTTAAAAAAAAAGAAACTGCCAGACTGTTTTACAAAGTGATGTTTACCATTTTTCATTTCAACCAGGAGAGTGGCAGTTACCGCACATTCCTGACACTCTTTGGTGGTCAGGCTTTTTAATTTTTAACCACTGCGGTGGACAGTAGCGGTGTCTCGCTGTGGTTTTATTTGCGTTTCCTGACTGATGAAACACGTTGCATATCTTTTCAGTTTTTTGCCATGTGTAAATTCTTTTTGTGTGTGTGTGAAATGCCTCTCCAAATCTTTTCCCGAGTTTTTAAAAATGGATTGTTTTATTATTATTATAAGAGTTCTTTTTCTATTTTAGATGTAAGTCCTGTTTTGGATAGATGCCATGCAAATTTTTCTCTGTCTATAGCTTGCTTTTTTAAAATTTTTGTAACAGTGTCTTCTGAACTGCAAAGTTTTTGATTTTAAGAAATCTAAACATTTTTTTCTTTTACAGTTCATGCTTTTGTGTCATATTTAAGAATTTCTGCCAAGCACATGGTCACAAAGATTTTCTCTTAGTTTTCCCCCCCAGGTGTTGTGTAATTTTAGATCTCATTTAGATTTATGATCAATTTGGAGTTACTTTTGGTTTGTGCTGGGCAGTAATGTTCACATATGACTATCCAGTTGATCTAGCACTGTTGAGAAGACTACCCTTTCCCCATTGAGCTGCCTTGGTACCCTCGTCCAAACCAACTGACTACAGCTATGTGGGTCCATTCTGGACTCTCTATTCTGTTCTATTGATCTATATGAACAGACTGATATTCAACATGAAAATATTCATGCTTTCCTTGAAGGGTTTGGTAGTTAGACTCTTCCTACTGGCTTTAAAAGTAGACGTGACCAAATCACATAACAATAGAGGGGATAACGTACGTGGGGAGGGAACATACTGGGTTAATGTTCACTGGAGTATAAACTTTGTGAGAATAGAGACATCGTATTACTCACAAGTGGACTGAACGATTAGACAGGCTGTGATTGGAAGGCAGTCGATTCAGGAGCTAGGTAATCTTCGATCTAGTGCTGACTTTGTCGTTCTAGTATTTGGTCTTGCGTAGTTGCCTTGGCCATCAAGGCTCCGTTTTTAGAAAAGGGAACTATTAAAACAGGTAGGTAACAGAAGACTGGAGAGTCAATGTGGTAAGGATGGGGGCATATATAAGGTGGAGGGAACAGACATGATGGTGTTGCCCCCTCCAGACATCTAGTGGCTGGTGCAGCAAGTGGGTCAATCCACTTTGTGTAGCAACAGCCCAGGGTTTCTCAGTCTCAGCGTTACTGACATTTCAGGCTGGATGTGTGGGCTGTACTGTGCCCTGTTTAGCAGCGTCCCTGGCCACTGCGGGAAAGGCAGCGAGCCCCTTATCTTTTTCTGATTCAATGGCCCCAGACGGGTGAGTGCGCTTTGCCCCTTTTGAGGCCCGGTCACTTGTCTTTTCCGAATGGCCTGCTTTGGAATACTGGGGTCAAGATTCAGATGGGAAATAGAGAGAGAGAGAAGCCCCAGTAAAAATAAAAATTGAGGCTTCAGTCAGCCCTATGCTTTTTATCAGAGCTTTGAGCATTTCCACCACTATCAATAATATAGCGCTTCGTATCCCTTTTATCGTTAAACACTGTACGTTTTTCTCGGAAAACCCATCAAATGGTGGGATGATCAGCAGAGCTGGATTTGGATCTCTCAGAGCCCTCGGCTCTACCATCACACAGTACCCATCAAATGAGCAACCCGATCCATTAGAATTCAAGTTATGATCTTTAGAATTCCTTTCACCTATTAAAACATTTATGCTCGAGAATCTATTAAAGAAGGTTAGACTTGCCTTTCATGGCCCTTTTAAGCCCTAGGTATTGTCTCTGAGTTTGCCTAATGACCTGACTTTGCTTAGGATTCTAGGCACAGACACCAGGAACTATTTTGCCCCCTTCATGATAAGGGAAGCCCTGCCTGGTATCCGTCTGGTGGATCATCTATGTTGCAGTTTTTTTCTAAGCCTCTTCTGGAATGGCAGTTCATATTTTGAATAACACTGTAGTCTTTAGATTGCATCACAAAGAAAACACAGGTAAGCACGGTAACTTAGTCCAAGGCTCTAACCCTGATGAGAGAATAGATTTGTCTCTCATTAATGATGACTCTATAATTATCTTTCACTGAATATTAAAAATAACAATAGCTTTTTTTTTTTTTTTTTAAGATCCTTGCCTCAACATATGTTTTACTGAACTCAGTAAGGCCTGGGTGAACATCTGAGGTCTTCCTAAATCTAGTCTTTCCAAACAGCAGCACATATGTTTTACAGACACCTCTAGCAATAGGCTGGGCAAGAACAGCCAATGTGTCTGTTCCCGAAGGAATACCCACCTGTCTGCTCTTTCCTGCGCTCCTTCCCATCATCTCTTCTCACCAACTTCGTGCAAACATTTCTGTCCTCACCTTCCATCCTCACCAAAGGTGCACTGTTTTCCTTTCAGAAGCACCTTCCCCCAGAGAGGAAATCTGAATGTTGCACCTATTTTCTTAACTCTGTTTCAGGTGTGACTGCAGTGATGCCTGCCCCATGGTTGCTCGGGGTCTGCTCCAGGACTTGCTTGTTAGCTGGAATTCAGGGGTCCTTGGGCACCCGTTTCCATCACAACCACGCCTGCAGAGGCTGCATTGAGGCCACACTCAGAGCAGGTTGGCCCCGTCGTCAGCATTTCACAAATGCTCTCAGAGCTGCATCCTTAAATAGCTGGAGAAAGGTACCAGCAGTTTGTGGACATGACTCTCAAATTCTAAACATCAAGAGAGGGATCAACTTCCATTCTTATTCTAGGCAAACTGGGCAGCCTGAGCACCTGCTGGCCTCAGAACATAAGTCAATGCCTCCCGTTGCTGCTAACAAGCTAGCTGGGATTCCATAGGCCCGCAAGATATAATTAGGAAACAATGTAAGGGCATCCAGTTTTTATAGCCAGTGAACACACGGACAGGTGGAATTCTCCAGCAAGTTACAGGCTGGGCCCAGAGCTTTGAGACCATCCAGAGGGCTGCGTTCTGCAAGCCAGTGGGTCTCAGTGGCAGTACTGCCTCCAGGGTTATTAATCATCCTTTGTCCCCACCAACGCTTATTGAGCATGCGAGCTCTGCCGGACACTGGGCGAGGCCCTGGGGACACGGTGGGAGGTAAAACAGGTGCTGCAGGGAGGCTGCATGCAACCGGAGCCTCAGTCTGGGCTCCAGGCATGGGAAAGCACGGGGCCATCTCCAATGTCATGCAAACACAAGCGCTCAGGAGCCAGATGTTCATTGCCTGCTGCACATGGAAAGACAGAGGCTCGTTAGACGCGCTTGGAGTGGTACACGGCACATTTGTTTAACAGAGGAGGGAAGATAATCATTTAAGACCTTGGCAAATTTCATTGTCTTGATGAATTCAAATCCTTCCCAGAGCCACCCCCCCCCCCTTTGTCCCTGGAAAGGTTTCTAAGGCTGCTCTCCTAGCTGACTGTATTTGTTATGGAGATAGACAGAGGAGGTAACATGTCCTTGCCTTATATAAGGAACGTGGAATTGAGGTGGGGCCCACCACACAGTAGCTCTATTAAATTAAACGACTGCAGTCTCCATCTGCACGAGGAATCTCCAGATAGGCTGTGCTCCTTTACAGCCAAGAGCCTGCAGGTGGGAAAATAAGCACCCCGGTTCATACCAGGAGTCGGGGCCTAATCAAAATGTAGAAGGAAAGCGCTCTTTCCCAGGTACCGAGCAGCCAGGGCTGCGGCGCTTCCTGGGACATGCAGTGGGACAGGCAGAGAACTGGACTCTAGTCGTAGAAGCAAATGAGAAACCCACCTCCTGGGAACCACTTAGCAAGGAGTGGAAAGTTGAAAGGAAACGATGAAATCACCCCCTTCTCCTGTTCGGCATCATTTTCCATTGGTTACCAAAAAGCAGCTAGCGTGGCTGTTTTCTTTAAAGCAAACAGGGACTCAGAGTTAAGGATCTCAGCTTGATTTTCAGATCCTGGAGTCACACTGCCCCGATCATGAGCATGTTGTACAGTTTATAACTCTGCCCTGTGTGCAGCCACGGCATGTGGGTTTTGAGAGGGGCTCTGAAGGCTGAAGCTGTCAGTCACCCAAATAACACACAGAGAGATGTAATAGGAGGGAGCTGAGCTTTGTTACCAAAAATGGGTAACAAGAAAGGTTTACAATCACTTAAGCATTTACCAAATCCCCCCACTCCCAACACACATACCTCCTCACCTGCCTTCTTCCCATTGGCCCTGTTTCTTGTGATCTGAAAAAAGTGAGCCTTGGATGTGAGTTCTGGCCCTGGGATATTTTCATTTTGTTTTAACTGACACCCTCCCCCCCCCCCCCCCCCCCATTCCCTGGGCTCACTTTAAGCATCAGATGAACTGAGTTCCAAGACATTCTCTCAAAAACCAAAATTAAGTTGTTTAAAGTCTGGGTAGCTCTCAATTAATTTCCCGGGGGCCCCCAAGGAGCGCCGTCTCTCATTTAGAAGGGGGCCCTTCACTTCCCCACCGCAGCATTTCTCAGCGGGTGCAATCCTTCTCTCTAGAGTGATACATGGTAATTTTGCTCAATACACTATTCATGGTTATGCGTTTATGTCAACGCAAACTTAGAAAAACACACACAAGAGTATCAAAACTATGATCTCATGGATAAAGAAAAAGGCTGATTTAAAAGAATATATGGTATGCAGGTCGTATGGAGAGATGGTATGCATTTAGGGCGAAAATCATAGAGGTGGTACTAAAGTGAACGCCGTTTTAGAAAAAACAAGTACTGCTGCAGGGCCCGTATTTACACTCACCACTGTTTGGGTGGATGCCACAGACGACATCCACGCTTACATTGCGGACACCCGTCTATCCTTTATTAACCTCAGTCTGTCTGTTTAGTCACCACTCTCTAAAGTTACTGAGTGGTCAGAAAGTTCAGCCAAGGAGCTAGAGCTGGGACTGAATCATGACTCTGGCCTCTTTTCTGGGGCCACACACCTTCCCGTAAATGACAAGGCCCCTGGGAGTACATGCAGCTCCTGCGTTGTGTTAAGCTTGCAAGAAATGATGGCTGTCTGTCAGCATTACCATTTATGTAAAACACATTCTTAAACATTTACGTAAATGCTCATCTCTTTCTTTTGTTGGTGATAAAATAAGCATACAAAGGTTAACGACAGCCAGTATTGAGATGTATTTGGGATTATTCCTAGAGGGGCTAATGATACATCACCATTAGCATCCTGAATCCTTGTTTCTGCTCGGTGCTAGCCAAGGGTCTTGGGTGTTCCACATGTGGGGTATGGTTATAAAACAATGAGAATAACCTTTAAAGAGTTATGTTACAAGCTGTGCATAAAAAGGAGTCACTCCCATTATTTCACTGTCCCATCTGGTTCTGATCCAAGCCAGCGTGGAGAAAGTGTATCTGTGGTAGGAAGAATTCTAACAGAGTCCCCAAGGCCCCCGGGGCCCTGGTCCACACAAGCCTTTTCTCAGTCAATCAAATATTCTAGGTATTGCTGGGAAGGGCTTTGGCAGATATAATTCAGGGCCTGGGTAAGTGTGACTCATCAGGTGAGCTCCTCAAAGGGATCGGACCTTCCCTGGCAAGGGAGAGTCTTAGTGCGAGAGGGTTTGGATAGGAGAGAGGTCTTCCATTGCTGGCTTTGAAGATGGATGGATTGAGGGATCACACGGCAAGGAATGCAGGTGACCTCTAAGAACAACTAGCAAGGAAATGGGACTACAGAGCTACAAATGCAAGGACCTGAATTTGGCCAATACCTTGTATAATTTGGAAGGGGCTCTGGAAAGGAATGCAGCTCATTTAATTCAGCCTTATAAGAACCCCGAGGAGAGAATCCCGCCATGCCTCGCCTGGACCTACAGAAAATGTAACATAATGAATAGGTGCTGATTTTAGCTAAGTTTCTGGTAAGTTGTTACACAGCCATAAAAATCTAATACGGTATTGAAAGCCCCAAGTGGAAGTCATGCTATAAAAATGTATTATTTTATATATATATATATATATATATATATATATATATATATATATATATATATATACATACATATATATATATATATGCGCACTCAGCTGAATCATTCACTGCATTTTCTACCCTTAGACAAGCAAATTTGACTGCTTCTAAAAAACAAATCCTAGTATAATAGTAATGATAACACTATCTAACAGTCACTAGACAATTATGAGTTGTTCATGGGGCTAAATGTTTTTTGCGCATTAAGTCATTTAATCTTTACAATCTTAGGATGTAGGCACATTATGAATCTATTTTTACAACTGAGGAAAAAAACAGAATATAGAGAAATATTGAGGGCAACAAATATTGTTATTGAAAAAAACAATAACAATCAATATTGTTATTGATTATCAACTATGGTGTTGGTTAACAAATTTTGCTTCCTTTAGTAAAAGTAGTATTATTTCATCTTTTTAAAAAAATATGTTTTTATTGACTTTAGATAGAGAGAAAGAGAAAGAGGAAAGGAGAGGGGGAGAGAAAGAGAGAAACACCGATCGGTTGCCTCCCGTACGGGGATAGAACCGGCGCGCTTTCGGTGCAGGGGACTATGCTCAACCCACCGGCCAGGGCTCGTCTCTCTTTCTGTAGATGCCTTTATGGTCATCTCAGACCTGTGATCTGACCCCACGCTTACATTTCCTCATCCTTACAATGATGATAAATAAGACTAAAGGTGAACAAGAGCACTGTCCCCCTAGGATGCTGCAGGAAGTTATCTCAGTGCCCCACACACCCCTCGGCTCGGGGTCTGCCTCCGGGAAGGGCAGGTCCCCCTCGTACTGTCTCCAGGTAACGTCTACAGCACCGCCACCCCGTAGGGGACCTGGGCCAGGCTTGCCCTTCTGATGTGCTCGTTTCCCCCTGGGCACAGTGCCTGTCTGAGCGGAGGTCTTGGCAACTTAATGCCTCTAATCAGAGCAGAAGCCACCTGGCAGTCGTGTGTGTGGGATGGAGCTGCGATGCCTGGGCAGAGGCCTTGTGTCCTAAAATCCCAGCCTTCCCCCAGGCAAGTCAGCGCTGCTTTAAGACCCGGGCAGATCCCCCACTTTCCCTGGGCTTGTGGTTCTAACTGGACCACAGAGGAAATCCTCAGGCAGAAATCTGTTCATGGCTCTAAATAGTTGCTAACACATGGTAGACAAGGACCACGTGGACCACACTTGAGACATTCAGCCACAAAAACTGTCTCGTTCTTTCCTCCACCGTGTTGCCTAATGTGCTGAGGTCATTAGGCTGGAAATAAAAAAAACTGAGGCCCTGGCAGGGTGGCTCTGTGGTTGGAGCATTGTCCTGTGCACCAAGAAATGTTGCGGGTTCAGTCCCTGGCAGAGGCACATGCGGGAGGCAACTGATCAATGTTTCTCTCTCACATTGATGTTTCTCTCTCTCTCCCTCTCTCTCTAAATAAAAACATATCCTTAGGTGAGGCTTAAAAAAGAAAAAAACTGAGGGTGTTTGTTGTTTTGTTGTTATTATTATTTGCTAATGAATTGTATGGTTCTGTGACCCTCAGTTTTCTTAGCCTCCTTACGGCTTCCGTCAGTGGGTCCCCAAGATCCTTCTAAAGACGGATACCAATAGGACTGCTAATGCATCGCCTGTGGAGCTTGGCCCCTGTCCCCTGTCATGGAAGCACCTTAACAGACTGCAATTATCTGCCCAAGGAGTGGGAGGTCCAGAGCATAAAAGCAGTAGCACAGGGATGTCTGGGCCCAGTCACAGGCATTTTCAGAAAGTGCCCTATGCCCTGCGGAGGCTCAGCCAGATTTGGGAACCTCTGGGTGAGGGGGTTTCTGGAGCCATTTCCAGCTCTATTAGAATGATACCACTACAACTAGACGACCCATTTATTCAGCGAAATACCTTATGTGCCCCTTGTTAGGTACATTCACAGTGCCACTGTATAGGTGAGGGATTATGGACTCAGAGCAGTTCAAATCTTTCCAGAGTCACACAGCTCGAAGGCGGCAGATCCAGTTCTTGAGTCCCATGCTCTCTGACTCCTGACCACTCTGCCGCAGGCCTCTTCAGCAGCTGAGTGACGCGTTTGGGGTGACAGAGTCTCAGGGTGCCAGAATCATCCGCCTCTGTTCCAGACACTCCCATCCACGCAGCCTGACCTCTCTGAAATGCAATTGCCAAATCCGTCTAGGTGAAAACATGGTGTTTCCATTAGCAACCACAAAAGCTATTTTTCAGAGGACCCATGTGGTGGCTCCGAAGGCTGCTGGGCAACTTGCTGCTGTAAAGAGTCACGCAAGCTCTTGTGGAATGATCCAGATATCACCTTTCTCCTGTTTGTTCACACACGCTTGAGTTCATGCTTCCTTCCAGGGAAGAAGTTGCACACCAGACGTTTCTAAAGGCTCTAATTAAGGATGATGTTTTCCTCCATGGTGGTTCATTAGATGCTTCCCCAGAATAACTCCAGGAGGTGGACATTCAAAGTCAACGATGTCGGTCTTCATTTTGGTCCCATGAGAAGAACCACTAGAGGTCCCAGCAACTTAACACCAGCTAATCAGAGTGGAGGGCTTCCCAGGTAGCCCCCGCTGTGCAGAGCGCCCTGCGGGCATCCCACACTTCCCCTGGGAACACCACTGAAGTCCACATGTGGTCTAGGAGCAGAGAGATCGGAGTCCTGGTTCCATGTCTTCTATCCAATTGCTGTGTCACTTTAGGCAGATCTCATAACCTCTCTGGATAGTCAGAGTTCCTACCTGGGTAAAGCGAATTAAAATCCGTGTCTGGTCCTGGCCAGTGTGGCTCAGTTGGTTAAACATTATCCCATGCACCAAGAGGTCACCAGTTCGATTCCCGGTCAGGGCACAGGCCCAGATTGTGGGCTGGATACCCAGTAGGGAGCGTGCAGGAGGCAGCTGATCAATGACTCCCTCTCACCATTGATGTTTCTGTCTCTCTCTCCCTCTCCCTTCCTCTCTCTCTAAAATCAATTTAAAAAAAATAAAAAAAATTCCCCTGTCTGTCCACTCCCTTGGTGCCAGGAAGTTCAAATGAGCCGCCTGATCAGCAAGTCCTCAAAGATGAGGTCCTACCTGTCTGGTCCTACCCATTCTGCTCAGCCTCCTCAACACAGTCCCTGCTGTTCTTTCTGTGTTCCAGGGGTGATTGTCCACCTTGGGGGTCAGCTGGGAGTGAATCCTGAAGGACTTATTGCTTAAATTCCTTAATTCCAGATGGCAAACAAGAAGATAAACCTAGCCTCTGTTTTGGCCATGTGTCTTCTTCTATACATAACACAGACCTGAACTCAGGCTCCAACAGCCTTTGGCTTTGTCTGTGAAGGGCAAGGCCTCTTGGTTTTCTGCAGGAAGCCTCTCTTCTCTGCCTTGTTTTTGACCCCTCATCAACAATCTCATAACACCTTGGGGTTGAGCAGACCCTCCTTTGCTGGCTGGTAACTGTGAGCCATGAAAAAAAGCCAGCAAATGAGGGGAAACCATGCTGGCCGCACTTCACTCATTGCCAGCATCATCGGCTCCCTGGATCCCCCAGGCGCCTGAGGACATGCAGATGAGTCCTTGGAATCGGGGAGGCAGAACAGAGTTTGTTCAACTCCTCTGAACACGGTCCTCTCTGTGATCTACAGGTCTGGAGAAGTCACCAGGCTGTGGCTGCATTTATCAGCCAGACTCCGTCGCTTCCTCTGCCCATATCTTCTCTGGCCATGCCTGTCTGCACCCAGACAAGTCAAGCTCCACTCCCACAGGCGGCCGGGGGCCAGGATCTGCCCCTGGATGCAGGAGTCCTTGAAAACGCAACTAAACAGAGCTTAGGAGAGCAGAGTTAGTGTAAATCCTGCCACCTGAGTTTAGGTCATGCCTGATTTCTTTGTTTTCACCACTAAATGTCTCTTCTAGAATTTTTTTCACCCTCAGAGGTGACTACAGGACCTAGCTACATGACCTTGACAAGTCATCTGCCTCCTGCAAGCCTCAGAGTTCTAATCTGTAAAATGATGATAATAATAGGAGCTGCCTCATAGAGCTGTGGGAGAGATTAAGTGAGCACCAAGCAGCACCCAATAAATATTAGCTATTGCAGTTGCAGGCAAGAGTATCTAGGGGGCATTTTAAAGAGGTGCCCGGGGCAGCTTCTCAAAGGCAGTGGGTAGGAGTTACATCAGGGAACTTCACCAATCGCATTAGACTGTCAGCCCCATGAGGACCCAGACTGTGCCTTCCTCACTTGCTGCTCTATTCCCAGGGCTTGGAACACGGCAGCGCCCAGTAAATTGCTGATGAATTAACGAGGCAGACGGACCTAAGTTTAAATCCCAGTTTGAAGCCCAGTTCTGCTACCTGTGGTTTTGGGCAAGTGATTGACCTTCTCTGCTTCTGCGTTTGCACATATATGAAGTTGGAAGAAACCATTTTGCAGAGACAGCTCCAAGAATGGCCAACTGCTACTGTGAGCCTACTATGTGCCAGGCACTGGGCTAAGTGTTCTCTGTGGGCGGCCTGTTTGATCTTCACAACAGCCCTTTTGAGGTCGGTGGGGTTACTGGCTTCTAAGACTTTTTTGTAGATCATGTAACTAATGTTCGGAGAAGTCGAGGACGTGGCTGGGTGCTTCCGAGAGGTGAAGATGGAGTTCCCGACCAGCTGGACTGACACCAGGTCCCTTCTTCTTCGGCACAGTGTCCACGTCTCACGTAGACGCCAGGATAAAACAGGAACTCAAATGCAGCTTCTACTGCTGCTGTTATTATTGTTAAGGGTTAAGTGCACTTCTCCCCCCCACACGCTCCCCGTGGCACTTGGCAGAAGAAAACGATGAAGTCAGCCCAGTCGTCTGTATGCTTGTGACAATCCGTCCACATGTGCAAACATCCTGCCCACTCAGAACTCCCGGGGCTGTGATCTCAGCGTGTGTGTCTATCACCCCGGCCAGAATACCAATTCGAAAAGCAAAGCATGCGTGCATTCAGAAGGCATTTCAGTTGGGCAATGTGAATAGTTCCCATCTGCAGCTGGCCAGGAAGGCAAGGGGAAGGGGCGGGTTTCCACATCTGGCGAGTTCTGAGCGATGGGACAACATGGGCGCCAAACAAAATAAGGCAGATGCCTGAGCCTGATGCCTCCCTCCCCCCGAGCATGACGGCAACTCACAAAGTTGGGGAAAGCTTAGATGGAGGGGATCTCAGAAGTCAGCTAGTCTTGCTGAGGAGAGGGGACCAGAGAGGCAGGGCGAGTCAGAGCTATGAAGTGCCGGTGATGGCCGAGAAAGGGCCTGCTTGAACATCCCTAGAGTGGGCACTTATGGTTTATGCCCAGCCAGCGTCCAGTCCCCCATTTTCTGGTGACAGCTTCCTGATTTGGGGAACCACCCACATGGTTCAAGGATACTGACCTGAAAGCCGGCACTCTCCCACCAAACCGTCCTGCCTCTGTTCAAGCTTCCCCACATCACCCGCGATAACTCCTGTTAGCTAGTCCATGGCCGAGTTCTCCCACTTGTTTCCCAGGACTGCATTGAGAAATCCAGAGACGGGAGATGAAGCTTCTCCAGTTTTCTAGGAAACTCTCATACTATTTATCTCTTAGTTGCACTGTGGGGCTTGCTCAGCTAAGGCACCAAGGGGAGCACTGTCAGAGAATTACATAGGAGCAGTAGAGAAGGCAGTCACATGTCCCTGTAATTCAGTGTCACTGCCCAATCTGGCCCGAACAATGACTACGTGGTTCTTAAGTGGTCAGACACCAACACTGAAAGCCAAAAGCTTTCCAATACAATTCTCTAAAAGGTATATCTATTGCAGCATTGTCAATAAGAGCAAAAGATTGTAATCCACCTAAGCATCCACTTACAGGGGGCCGGTTACATAAGTTTTGGTGCATTCATGCTACAGCATATCATGGGGACATTAAAATGAATAAGAAAGGGTTGTGTGTACAATGCAACACCATCTCCAAGAAACAGTAAGTAAAAAAGAGACCAAGGTGGAGAACAGTGTATATATCATTTGGGTTACCAACACGGGGTGGGAGGCATCCACGTATATATTTGACTGGATACAGACTCACCAGAAGGATATAGACTAAGTGGTTATTTTCCAGGCAGAGGACAGAGGTTAGACACAGTCTCTGCGGAGAGCTCAGCTGCCACTAAATATCCATAACGCATTAACAATAGTTTTCCCACATCCATGAATTACCTATTTAAATAAGCACATGCATCATTTTTCTATAATAATCAATAGGTCTTCATGAATGAAGTCGAGCGCCTCACTTGGAAATTGCACCTGAACTTCCCCCCATCCCTTAGGCCTAATCAGGAGGCAGAGTAGAGACTCTTCCTCCCACAGTGAAGCCCAGGGCTCTGAGGCTGGAGGAAGGCTGCTCCAATTCTGCCCTAAGGGCCTTGATGAAACCCAGCGAGAGGAAGGAGTTGTCTGAATGCCCACTCATTCATTATCCTCCTAACGCCCGTCATGGGATGAGGCGGAGGCTGACAGCAGACATTTCCAACTGTATCTCCAATCAGCCCACCCGACCGTCCCTCAGGGAGCCACGGATCATCGCACGTCGGAGCTGGGAGGGCGTGAGGCAGGTGGTCTCCAAGGTGGGACTTGTCCCAGAGAGGACATGACAATCCATTGTGGTGTGAATAAAAGACTTTCTAGTCATGCTCATTTTTCAAAGTCAGCTTTACTCAGTTTAATTACAGACTAAGACACACTTTATAAATACATACTCTAAGAGAGGTGGGGAGCGTGAAAACCGCCCTCGCTGCTCTGGGAAGGATGACAAGAATCTGAGACGCTTCTACAAAACCCTGAGTGATAGAACAGGAAACATTTTTGGAAATAGAAAAGGCAAATAAACGTTTTACGGGAAGAGAAAAACAATCTCATCTTTCCAGTGTGTTTTAGAGCAAATCAAACTGGCGCAAGCTTACAGAACCCATCCATTTTGCAGGAGAGAAATTAGCATAAAGTCACACCCCTAAGTCCATCCCTTCTGGGACGTTCATAATCTCAAAGAACCTCATCTTGTTTAGGAAAAGAAATAAAAGGTAAACATCAATCAAATGCTGGTCATAACCATAGTCTGACCCTAATGTCAGGGATGAATTATGTTAAAGGTAAAGTCTTGACGGACAGGGAGGAGTTTACCACTTACAACAACCTGCTCCTCGCAGGCACCTCCTGAGACAGACTCATCTTTTACCCTAAAACAGAGGCCACATCTGGGGTTGTAGGACTCTCTGCTTCCACCGAGGTTGGATAGACAATGTAACAGACAACAGTGGCGCTGGGTGAGAAGACTGGGGAGAAAGTAGATTCTCCAGACATTCCACTCTTTAGGAACTAACTCCCTTCTGAACCCTTTGCAAGACACAATACTTTCTATATAACTCATTCACTCACCCGAAAAATCCATGCACACAGTAATGTAAATATGCAGGGCACCTGCTATACATTAGTGAACAAAGGAAAACCAGACCCGGCTCTTACCTAGAGGGTGTTTACAGTCTAGCAAAGGACAGACGCCCGTTACTCAAGTGACACAAATAAATAGATTGCCCGCGACAAGAGTAACCCTGTTCTTGTTCCGTGAGAGTACAGGATAAAAAGACGGCAATAGTGAAGTTCACACCCATTCCCTGCCTCCCATCATTTAACCTCTCCCTTCTGCTGAAGCTCAAGGTGCCACGGGCATATCCAGAGGCCCCGGAGGGTGCTCTGGTAGCCCACAGGTAGCGTCAAGATTCTCGTTCTTGGTGGCCCTCTTCTTAACACAGCAAGCTGACCTCTCACTGACCCAGCGGTCACCCTTCTAGGAACGTGGCTGAAGAGATAACCTCTGTGCACATGAATGTTTGGTATAATTTAAAATAGTAACAACATAAACTAGCAATGACATATTTTTCAAAGGGGAATTGAGTAAATAAATTACCATTCATTTTGGAGATGTAATAGTAATAAATGGTAAAGAATGATGTATATACAAAAACACACACACACTGCAAAGGAACAATATAATGTATTGTCGAGTTTAAAAAGCAGGTTATAGAATAGCTTGTATTAAAAAGAATTCATTTATGTAACATCATATAAATGTGTGTTGTGTTTACATATAATCTTTATCTCTATTATAGAGATATAAATGTGTAGTATAGAAATATATAGTGTATAAATGTATACTATGTATTAAGTGTATATATAATTTATAATTAGTATTACAGCTCTAGGAAGACGTCTCTCTATGCATTTATACATCTGTATGCTGTGCCTCAGTCATCATTGGGGCTAGCAATAAACTCAAGCTGAGGTGTATAAAAACAGTCCACCTTAGCCAGGTAGCATATTTGTGCTGTAGCTGAGACCTTCAAGGCCCAAGTCAGGGATTTGTGTGGATATTTTAAGCAGATCAATAAGACAGAGATTTGGGGCAAGAAAGTCTTTCTGTATCTCTTCAATCACTTCCTATAAATATTCAAATATAAGCTCACAGGTGACTCTTAAAACCGAATGGAGACATCCGAGGAAACGCTATCTTCCTTTGGCTGCACAGAGCAACCCCCAATAGCTGAGTGATGGTAGTCGGCGCACAATGAATAACAAATCTCAGAGTCATTTTAATACAATGAACTCCTACTGGTAATTTTCGGGCATCAACCCAAATGCATTAGCTTAAAAAACCCTTGGGTGTTAGCTTTTCTATTCTCGTTGATTTCTTTTCAGACAGGTGGAAGGTTTTATTAAGCACTCAGTATCTATAGAGCCGTGCACATCTTTGTGAAGATCCCAGACACATTAAAAAGTCAAATTAGCAATGCATATTTAATACTGCTTTGTAGTTTGTTTTTTAAAAAGTTAGCAGCAGTGTTTACTCTTTGAGGGGAGTTTATAATTATGCAAATTGGAGAAACAGTCTGCATATGGATTATGATAATGCCTTGGGTTTTATATCCAGAGTCTAAAGTGCTTCTAAACATCTCTTCAATTTTATCTATGACTTGGGGGGAGGTTAGCCAAGGCCAGGGGCCTACCTTTTCTTCAGTGATTTAGTCTATGATGCCTTGGAACTCAGGGGTCTGTACAGCTTTCAACTTGGAGGAAGCACCCCTGAGATTTGCATGGTATCACCTCACAGCAGACACTGCTTGGATTGCCTTTGTCATAACCATTAATTCTTCCCTTCTCCTTTCTAACAAGACTTTAATTTTGTTCAGATAGTCACTGTCCTCCATGTGATCATGTGCTCCACAGGATGTGGGTCCCATTTCTGGCCCCAGGAAGGGATTAATGATTGATTTAGACCAATCATGGGGCTGATTTAAGCAAGGGTGTGTGACGCAGCTCTGGCCAAAGAGGAGGTTAGAACCCAGATTTTGGTGATATTTTCGAGCTACTCAATTAACCAACTATGGACCTTTCCAACTTCAGTACTTATTGTTATGAGAACTAATAACTTTTTTTTCTTATTAGTTAGGCCATTTTGAGTCTGTTTTCTGTTACTTGCAGCCAAGAACACGTCTTAAGTGATCTGTACCTTGACAGTTCCTGTGTTGCACTGGGGAATAAATCTGTGTCTATGTCTATGTCTGTCTATGTCTATGTCTATGTCTATGTCTATGTCTATGTCTATGTCTATGTCTATGTCTATGTCTATGTCTATGTCTATGTCTATGTCTATGTCTATGTCTATGTCTGTCTATGTCTACGTCTACTCTTATCTATATCTATATTTATATCTATCTTGCTATCTCACTACCTATCTCTCTATCTACACACAGAGAGAAGAGTTAAGCCATATACTTGCCACCTGGTTTACCAACAAGGCCACTTGACATTTGTTTAAACGGGCTGGAGGAAGGAATGGTAGTTTAATAAAGCTCATCCTGCTGTAGCAGAGATGAGTCCATCTCTTATAAGCAACAAATAATAGGAAAAGTCACTCACTGTTCACACTGTTGCTTTCATCGAAACAAGTGTCACCAGCTCCAGTCTTCTTGTCAAAGCATGCCTGCAAGACAGGAGAGAGAAAATAGATACAAAATGTACCATCTCATTTTGGCATCAGGCAGTAATCAAGTATTTTGCCCTTTCCTCTCCAGCTGGACGATTCCAGCTTTAAGCAAATTCTATAGATCAGGCTGAACATTTTTCCAGGAAGTTGTTTTAACAGGAAAGTTTATTCCTACCAGGGAGCCAGGTCTCCTATGCGACCTGCTGCCTTCTGCAATGTACATCATGTTCCCATAGACTCCAGCTAAATGCCTGATTGCTCTATGGAATGCGTCCTGGCCCAGCCACTCGGCGCATTTCATCTCCTTTGCCTCTGCAGCTGGTTCAGGAATGGGCACAGGACCTGACTGGGGCCAATGGAAGTCAGTCCTGAAACTTAACTTTGAAAATATAGGGGGTAAGATCTCTTTCTACTGCACCTAGGGTGGTAAGGACGTGTACCTGGAGAGGCTGGCCGCCAACATGGGAAATCAATGCTGCAATTTTGAGCGAGAGGTACCAAGCCCTGCTATTATCTGGGCACCTGGATCCATTGATGATGGAAATGCTCGAACTTTCCAGTTGTGTGAACCAATGCCTACTCTTTTTGCTTAAGCCAGTTGGGTTTTCTGTCTCTTCTAACCAAAAGTCCTCACTGATACAGGGAGATAGGGCAGGTGCTGTGCCATGATTTTTACTTTACAAATGAAATGGAGACTCAGAGAAAGATAAGTATAGGGAGGTCAAGACCTTGGTCCAAGGGCTCCATCCCCTGCAGTCTCCAGACCACTCAGTCAGTGACTCATTACAGTAAAATGGGAACAACTGACATTCATTGCTATCTTTACAGACTTGAGCTCTTCTGCTTTGGAAAAAATGGAGATGTCTCTCACAAGGTTACCAAGGAAGATAATAGATGATCTCTATTATTTTGGCAAAGTGAAGGTGGTTACATGCCTGTGCACTCACCCTTGCACGCACCCCCCCCCCCCACCATTATATAAGGCCACACAATAGGTGCTTTAGATTTGCACAGAAGATCTTCTCCCCCAAGGATCTGTCCAGGCTGCAGGTGGGCTCTGGTTGAAGCCCTCTCCCCACGGGCTGCTCTAAGTCCCCGGTTGACCTGTGCTTCCTCAGTCTGTCCTCCTGACCCTGCCATCTCCCTGCCAGCCCTGTCTGCTGGTCTGTGACTGAACTAATCACAAACATCGCTCCACCCAGTCGCCTGACCTGGTCAGTGCCTGGTCCATCACTAAGCAGAGGTCACAGAGAGGAAGCCCACAACCCAAATCCTGCTCCCCCATGTGTTTGGTATGACTTACATTTAGAAAAAAAAATTTAAATTGAACTAAATTGAAAAATGTTACATAAAAACGGAAATTTCAAGCTTCACTTGAAAAACACACCAAAGGCCTGTCAACACTGTGCATTCCCACAGGGTGACACGGGCCGAAGATGAATGCTGTCTGAGTCCTTTAGACACATTTGCTTCCTTCTTCTGAATCCCTGTCTGGCCTCCTTGACTCATTTCTGCCACCTGCCTGGCTGCTGGGCGCCTAGGCACCTCCAGCCCCATCCTAGGCCTACCTTCCCTGGATCCACTTGGGCTAACCCAGGGGAGGTGCCACCTCGCCCTCCAGTGGCTGTGTCTGGAAACACCCCGTGTCCACGTGGGTTCCCACCCCAGCCTCCCTCTCTCCAGAACTAAAATACAGTGGCACCACGGTGTGATTTTATGTCTGTTTATTCTTGCTCTGTCTTCTAGATTCTCTAAAAATAATAAGGAATTATTTATTTGAATCAGAAAAAAAATTGTTTTATAAATGCTCTTGTGAAAATAAAGCTGCCCTGCGTCCTGCAGGGGGCAGGGACCTTAGGGAAGCTGTGTGGTGCAGCCAGCTAGGCACTGGATGAGACGTCAGAGGAGTCCGTGACTTTGGGACCTCTTAGAAATGATTTCCTTTTTCCTGCCTCAGTTTCCCTACCTATCAAGGGAGGTTGAGCTAGATCAGAAGTCATAAACTGCTGACCACGAGTCATATTCAACCAATAGATGGTACTTTACAAATTTTATTAACGATATGCCCACAGCTAAAAAGAAGAATATTTCAGGTAAGAATTCAGATTACGGACTTGTCGGAACTACCTAGAAACAACAGACAGTGGTCCAGCATTCTCACATGACAGCCACGGTTAGGTGGGGCTGCACACTCACTCCAGCCCTCACCCACGTCCTAGTGGGTGTGGGCGGGCACCCCGACCACCTTCTTTATTCCTTTACATCCTTGCCTGCCCTCGCATGCATCTTCTCTTGCGACCCATGAAAGAGATGACCTCTAGGGCCCCTCTAGGGACCTCCACTCCCAATTCTGGGAGTGGAGACGGGTGATCTGAGAGTTAGAGACAATGTGGAGAAGAGAAAAACGTTCTGAGTAAAGAGACCACGCTGTAGCATTCTAGTAAAGCGTAATGAGCCCCCCCCCCCCCCCACTGGCCCAGAGCTGGAACAGCAAGCCGCCCAAGCCTTTGTGAAGGTCCCACTCCATGGTTAAATCTGCAAAGGCAACAGCCAGGTTTTGAAAGTAGCAGCTATATCCTTCCATTAGGGTTGCTAGCTGATTCTCTAAGTAATTTGCAATTCAAGTGTCTCTTTGTTTTGTATGAAAATTTGCTGCTATTTGGAAAGTGGGGAAGAGCTAAATTGCATCCTGCTGGTTTTACTTCGACTGTATCAAAAAAGAAACTGTTAATCTGGTTCCATAATTAACTTTCCTGTTCTAAAAAGGCCCTGGGAGAGAGTCCAGAGACTGGCTGTCAGCTCCCTGCTTCTTTCTGCTGAACTCCTTTCAACAGAAAGAAGAATGGGTCCAGGTGGGCACTGGTCTTGATTTTCTCTTTTTATGATTTTTCTTCCCCTTAGTGAGCCCTTACTGTGGGTAAGGCACTGGGCTGACCAGGGAAGGTATAAAGATAAATTCCTGTGGAACTGCCAGAGAATATAAATTAACTTTCCATCCATCCATCCATCCATCCACCCCAAATATGTAAGGTTTCTATATTATACTCTAGACGCTGTGCTAGTTATTCATATGTGATAAATGAAAAAAAATGACTTAGTCATCAACCATGACTTCTAAAGTGAGCAGATAAATTCTTGACTAGGGCCATAATAGTCGGCCTCATGGAAAAATAGCATTCAAATTGTTTTGACCCCGGCAATATCTGTGCATGTGCATGAGTATGTGCACACACCCATACGTGTGCACAAAGCACTGGAGGGACAGGACGGCTGATGCAAACAAGGGCGTGCAGACTGGGAATTCAGTGTGACCATCAGGGGGAGACCCCTTGGGCACCAGCAGAGGGGCTAGAGCTAATACTCATTGACTACCTGGAACTGTGCTAAGCACTTTTTATCTATTATATCAATGAAACCTCACAACGCCAAGTAGTAATTACTGGTTACATGTTACAGACAGGAAACAGACTCAGGGAAGGCCCCAGAAAACACATTGGTGGGATAAATGGCAGAGGTGGACTTGTTCGTGACTTCAGAAAGTAAGTTTTTAACCATGAGACCACGCTGCCCAGTGGGAAAATGACTAAAGAAGGGCTTAGGTGCCTACCACTCACTCACTCACTCACTCACTCAATCATTCATTCATTCAAAAAAAAATGGGACAGGTAAGGTCCCTGTCCTCTTGTAGCTTATGTTTCAATGACCTCACCCTCGGGGGCTTCCCTCCACCAAAGGGCACAAAGGAGAACATCACCAATTAGGTGACCTTTCCCCAGCTGCTCCCAGATCATTTGGGCGATACATCAACTCATTTTATTCAAGGGGTGTTTGTCCCCTCTTTTCTCTTCTGTTCTCTCTTAAATGACTGTGTCTTGAGTATGAAATGCTCATTCTCCAATCTTATCTTCAAGTCTAACCTGGAAGATTCTGTAAAGAACTTGCTCTTTGCAACCCACTCAACAGTCCTAAGCACTTTTTCAGAGCTGCACAGTCTTTTTCAGGTTCTGGCTTTGAAGAAAGTTAGAGGCAAACCCTAGTCTTAACCCTGGTCCCCAGCCCACATTTACCTGAGAAAACTGCCAGCATTTAGAAAAGTTGGCCTGCACCCTGGCTCCTCAGACATCTACTAGACATTTTTATGGAGTCGATACATCACCCCCCTTTTTTTGGAGGTCAGGACAAGACACTGCCTTATAACAGAGAATTAGAGGAGGCCAGGATTCCCAGCTGCGTCAGGGCTATAAAGGACTCCAAGCATCCAAGGCAAATTGCCCCTTGGGTCATTGCACCTGTAAATGAGGGCAGCTAAAACAAAATCTTAAATTGCCAGGGGAATGAGGGTGCTGAGGGAACTTTATAGTCCCTGACAGTGGCAGACAGAATAATGGTTCCCCAGAGATGTCCATGCCTCGATCCCTGGAACCTGTGAATGTTACATTACATAGCAAAAGGAGTTTTGCAGGTGGAATTAAGGTTGTCGACCTTAAGGTGGGGAGATTATCCTGGATCATTTGGGTGGGCCCAGTGTAATCACGTGGGTCCTTCAAGGTAGAACAGGAAGGCAGAGATCAAGATATATGATGATGGAAGAAGGGGCTTCAAGTGTGACAGGGGCTTGATCCATGGTTGCTAGTGTGAAGATGGAGAAGGGGCCATGAGCCAAGGACTTGGGGCAGCCTCTAGAAGACTGGAATAGGCCTCAACCAAAAGCTAGGGAAGAAATGGGGCCCTCAGTTCTACATCTGTCCACAGGACCCCTAGACCTCTTTCCTATTAGAAATAGCCCCCCTTCCTTGCCCTGACTGTTATCTGTGTACATGGTTTTCCAACTAGATATTTCAGTGTCCAGCCTCCCTTGGGGTTATGTGCAACCAGTAACTAAGTTAGGGCCAATGGAATATGAATAGGAGTAATACATGCAAATTCTGGGTCATCTTCATAAAAATAAATCTTCTTGCCAGGACTTTTCCTCCTACCCCCTTCCTGTTGGCTGGAAAAGAGTACAGCAGTTGTCCTTGGAACCAGAGATGGAAGCCACATGTTGAGGATGACGGAGCCAAAGGCCAGCCTGTGACTCAGAATGACCTTGTGAAGCTGCCCACCTGCCCTAGACTGCACTCCTGCTTTTGAGCTGCGAGGGACACACCACCTTGCTCCCCTAAGCTTGGTCTCCATGACAGCAGTTCCAATGCCTTAACTCATTCACATGTTTATTGGAATTGGCCTATTGGCCTATGGACAGAAGTCTGGCTTTCTTCCCACCTGCCTTTTTCTAGGAGGGTGACACCTAGCCTAAAATGTTTATTCCTAGTGCACTGAGTATACAACTGAACATACATATGGCGTGCCTTAAAAGCAGCCAAAGTCACTTGATGGGAGGTGTGAGCTCAGGCTCCCTCATCCTGGTTAGCTAGGGAAGTTGAGTGAATACATTGATGCCTGGCATTTTATTATTTCTCCTGGAGTCATTGAAACTATCTTTAATCAGAAGTATGTCCAGACTTCCTAAATAATGTTTTGCACTGAAATTCATTGCTGATTCATTCTTCTCAAACCCATCATTTCAGAAAATTGTCTTTTGATGCCTAAGTATTTCTTGCCATTTGAAACTTTCTTTACAAACTTCCAGGTTTGTTTTTCCCCCCATTCCCCTTTAAGAGCCCATTTTGACAATTCTCCTGAGCATTCATTTTCTAGCTAACTATTAACAACAAATGCCTTGTGTTTGTATGTTGTTTAATACTTTTCAAAGCCTTTTCACAGTCTAATAGCATTTAGTCATCAGGGAAGCCTGGTAAGTTATGTAGCATAAGTATTAGTATTCCCAGTTCCTAGCTCATTGGTCCTCAACAAGAGTGTGGCATAAAGTGCTGTTTAGTTATTCATTGTGGAGTATGCTATATAGCAAATCATTCTTTTTCAGATAATAATGTAATTTAAAAAATTCATCCTGTGGATACAATAGACAGGTTTTGAGGAGCTATGTGCCCTAGGAACAGTCTTCAGCATGTGGAAAACAGTGGAGAATAAGGCAGACAGTATCCCTGCTCCTCAGGATCTGGTGGGCAGTTGGTGAATCACTGCATTTTGAGCACGACTTTGGACTTCTACTGTCTCATCTGTCCTGCATCACCCACTTCCTCTGGGCAGCTACTTCCCTGCTGCTCCAACCATGTGATTCTGGTGAGGTTGCTGACTACAGAGGGAGGCAGGTGATTCTGCATACCGTGGCCCTCTGGCCACAGTGATTGGTTCAAGGGAAGTCACATGACCCAAACCTAAGCCAATCAAAGTCTTTTCTGGGATTTTCAATTTAGGAAACAGAGATAGAAGCTCTTTTCGATTTGTCATCACTGGACTGGGGTGATGGAATCTTGGGGCCAACTGTGGTAGTATCTTTTGTCACATGGAAGAAACCTTTGGAAACAGAGAAGGGAGACCAACAATGAGAGGCGGTGGGGAGGTGGAGAGCAAGCATTAAAGGACAGGCAGTCACAGCAATTCGGAAGGACACAGACTAGTTAGACCAGATACTAAAACAATGACTGACACATGATAGGTGCTCATTACTTACTTGTTGAAATTATAAATTAAAAAAGAGAGGTGAACATTACTTTTGAGTTTGTTTGTCTGGGAGTTTCTATCACCTAATACAGTATCTTGAGCAGAAAAGATGCTCAGAACATATTTATTGAATCAATGAACGGCATTATATTGATGATGCCTTCAGTCAGGTGGAAAGGAGTTTAAAATCGAAAAAAAATCCCACCATCTTATTTTATCATAATTTTCATCCATTTCTCCAAGTACTGCAAAGCAGAGTGGTAGTAAAGGAAAAGGGCTTAGATATCAGGCAGGCCTGGTTTTGAGTTCTGGCTTCTGCAGCGACCAGCTGTGTGACACTGAGAAAATAATAACTACCCATTCATCAAGGTTTTTGATGAGAATGTAAGGAGGTAACCATAAAGTTTTAAGCAGAGCAGCCGACATATTATCAAAAGTTCTAATGGTATCTACACTCATTAAATCAGTTTTTATTAATTGAGTGTCTTCTGTGCGCCTCGCATTGTCTTAGTCCCTGGGTTACAGGAGAATGAGAGAGATAAGGGCCTTATCAACAAGGAGCTTCTGTTTGAGTGGAGGGAGAAGGCAACAAAGTAAAAAACAAATAAACAGGCCTGGTTGCATGGCTCAGGGGGTTGGGTGCTCTCCCATGCACCACGGGCTCCTGGTTTGATTCCTGGTCAGGGCACACGCCCAGGTTGCGGGCTCAGTCCCCAGTAGGGGGCATGCAGGAGGCAGCTGATTGATGCTTGGTTCTCACATCAGTATTTCTCGCTCTCTCTCTTCTTTCCTCTCTCTCTAAAATCAATAAAAACATATATTAAAAAAATAAACAAGTAACTCAAAGAAGTAATACAGGCCATGGATAATAAATTAGGGATAGAAATGAACAGAGCCACCTCTAGACTAGGTGGATAGAGAAGGCCTCTAAGGGAAGATGACATTTGAGCTGAGATCTGAATCCAAAAAGAAGCCAGCCACAGGAAGACAAGGGAAAGAGTGCTTCAGGCAGAGCAAACTGAAAGTGCAAAGGCCCTGAGGTTGGAATGAGCTTGGTGTGTTTGAGAAATTCAAAGACAACCATGGAGCCAGGTATAAAGAGTGACAGAGAGCATGGTGGGAGCAGAGGTCAGAGAGGTTGGCCTAATTACCTGGCCATTTAGACTGACTTGTACAATGGGGAAGGTACAATATTAGGAACCAGGACGAAAAGGCAAAATTTACCTCAAGAAGTTCTCAGTCTATCTAATCTCACCATATTTTCATCTTACCATGTTTTGTCAAGGGAAGATTTAGGTGAGCTGAGTTTTGTATAGCCACATTTTGACTATCTTGTACCTCCTGGTATTGATGTCTTTGCCCATCTGTGTTAGGGGAAGGGGACGGATCTATGCCACGCTTTCTCCACTGAGCAAGCAGGAGGCAGTTAAATAGTAAACATGAGCTTGTCCACAGGAGAGAAGTTAGTGTATTTCAGGTAAGTATACCTCATCAAGTACAAATCCCATCTCTGTGAACCCATGCAATATTTTGGAGGCGAGGAAGTGGTGGGAACGCCCTGAGAACCCCAAGTGCAGAGTTAAGCACGATTCTTGTGAAAGATTGCACTACAAGTCATGTCCAGGCACTTTACACAGTGACTGTCTTTAAACACCTTCTGATTTCTCTATGTAAAGTCATTTGTGGGTATTGTTATGTTTTATTCATGTGAACTTTGAAGGTCCAGAGGGCTCAGAGCAACAGAGGGAAATTTATCTATAAGCTAGAAAAGGGTAGAATACAAAGTTGATCAGAACTCAGACTTAAATCAGGGCAGAGTGAGATGTCAATGCATTTTCTGCAAGAATACCTGATCCTTCTTTCCCTGGGCGACGGTGTCCAGTCCCACGGCTTTAATGCCATCTATAGGCTGGTGATTCTTAAATTATAGACCTGGCTCAGATCATGCCTTGGCTCTAAACCCATGTATCCAATGTCTGAGGTGACATCTCCGCTCGGATGCTTGGCAGGCTTCACCGCCATAACGTGACTCTGCAATACCTCTTCAGAACCGGGTCCCCCTTGCCCTTGCCAGCATTCCCTTCTTTCCTTTTTCTATACCATCTCTTTAAATGGCAGCCGTGGTGCTAAGCGCTTTTTATGTATTTTCTTTCTCAGCCCCCTAAAACGGTCCCCCTTAAATGAATCCCTTCGCAAACATATTCAGAGTACAAGGCCCACCACCACATCCTCGGGAGCCCTAAGTAGTGTTGTCCTGCTTCCAATTTGCATGTGTCCTTCCTCCAGGATATTGGATTCTGACCAGCAGACTGCAGAGACCACCTCACGTTTATATTTGTTGCATGACAAGGGAGTCCCTTCCCCTCTGACATACTGTGCAGTGCGGACTCTCAGGGGAAGCGGGGATGCGAATAAACACTTCGCTGAGCACCACCCCCTGCACCTGCAGGACCAGAAGGGTATCCCGAAGGAGCAGGAGAAAGGGCAGAAGGGCAGCTTTTCTAAGGCAGCTCTCTGCTGAAGTAAAAGGTCCAGTGCCTTTTCCTCCAGGAGCATTGGATTGAGTTTCACCTGGAGATTAAACAAACAATCTTCTTAGGCTGGGGACTGGAGGGGAGGGAGAGAGGCACAAACCTAAAGAAAACTACCACTCAGACCTGCATCAGCTGCCAGGGGTAGCCGAGGGTGGGCAAAGGGAGCTTCCCCTGAGTCCCCAATGTGGTCAGAACTCATTAAACACATATGGCTTCCAGGCCTCTGGGGGCCCAGGCCCCAGGGCCCTGGAACCCATCTGGGAAAGGCCCCCTCCCCTCATCTTCCCCCTGACTGCCCTGCAGCTGGGCTCAGACACCCACTCCACATGGCTCTGCTGCGTCCGGCCCACAGATGCACCCAATGCCCTGGAGGTGGCCCACAGTGCGCTCACCCTGAATTACTCTCACTTTTTTGCATCAATACCGGCTCCCTTTTGCTCTGAAAGCAACTTTCCAAATCTGTCTCCACCTGTGTCCCTGCACTCTCCCGAGACTGCCAGCTTGGCCAAACTGCTTGCTCTGAGTTGTTCCCACAGCACTTTTTCAGTCTCTCTTTGCTTGAACTTAACACAGCAAAGCTGAGAATTACTTGTGTCCATCTCTGACCTCACCCCCAGATGAAATTCTTTGAAGGCAGGGATTATATTTCACATACTCCATGCATAGAATTGGTACTCCAGCAGTTTCAATAAGCAACTATTCATCTAGTATGTGATATGCAACTGGGACTTCATTGGTGCTGGGTGAACAGACTAGAAGGGAACAAATAGTTGTGCAACTTACGTTTTAGGGAGAAACCTAAGAACACACACACACACACACACACACACACACACACACACACAGCACTGGCATGGTGCTAAATACTAGAACAGAAACAAGTGTGGCGACTGAGAGGAGATAATGGGATTGAGGAGCTTAGAGAGGGTGGGCAAAGGGAAGTTTCTTTGAGGTGGTGACATTTAAACTGAGACTTGAAGGGTGAGAAGTAGCCTGCCAGGCTGAGGGATGGCAGCTGGTGAGCCTTCTAGGCAGAGGACTTGGAGGAGCACAGGGCTAAGGTGGGAAAGACTGACACACCCAGAGAAATGAAGTGAGACCACTATGGCTATAGCTCAGTGGGTAAACATAGGCTGTACTGGGTTGAATACTGTCTCCCTAAAATTCAAGTCCATCCAGAACCTCAATATGTGACCTTATTTGGAAATAGGGTCTTTGTAGATGTAAGTAGTTAAAATGAGGTTGTACAGGAGTAGGGTGAGCCCTAACCCAGTGACTGGTGTCCTTATAAGAAAGGAAAACAGAAGCACACAGAGAGACACACAGGGAAAGGGGCCATGTGAAGACAGGCAGAGACTGGAGTGATGGGTCTGCAAGGGAAGGACTGCCAAGGATGGCCGTCCGTCTCCAGAATCTAGGGAGGAAGCGAGAAAGCATTCCCCCGAGAGCCTTCAGAGAGAGAATGGTCCTCCCGACACCTCAACTGAGGACCACTAGCCTCCAGAGCTGTGAGAGGACACATTTTTGTTGCTTAAATATGGCCATTTGCTATGGCACCCTAGAAAGTGATATGGGGGCAAGGAAAATACAGGGTTTCGTTACTAGACAAATGGAGATCCATCAAAAGGTGTGAGGCAGGAACAAGAACTGTTTCTTTTTTTTTCAGATTTGTGTTTTAAAAAGGTATGTTGAGTGAATGAAAAAAAGTCCTCATGCTCAGAACCCTTTCCCACATCTGACCTTCAGGCTAAGCTGCCTCTGCCACTTGCAATGTCTTCAACGAGGTAATTGCTACCTACTGACTAGGCACAGCATGGCACTTGGGAGGTCAGTCATCTGGTTTAACAGGCTATACATTAACCACTAGAGGTTTCTAGCCATTTCCCTTCTGTATTTATGCAAACAGGTGTCTACTTCTGCATTCTGAATTTAGCTCCTTTCTGCACCTCCCCAGGCACACGTTGTCCTTTGTCTTCCTTTCGCCAGCCCCCTTCAGATCTAGTGGAAAACATTACACATTCCGAAGTCACTGTTAATTAATGCTGATGTTGGCTTTGCTGACATGGCTGTAGAAAGTGCTTATTTATGGAACGAAGGGTTCTTCTCATTCTGAACACAACGTTCAGTATGTGGCTAAAAAAAAAAAAAATAAAAATCAATGGATGACTGGGTTCAGGTGCCCAATTACAGCTTGAATTAAGCCATTCATGAGTGCTAGCTCTCTGACGCTTGTGGAAAAACACATAACTTAGGGGGGCAAGAATGGCCAAATGGGGAAATGGGGCAGACGCCAGAAAGCTCTGGAGTGCAGGGCTCTGTGCAGCCTGATAGGATTTGGAGTTCTCAGCTTCTTAGAGTCTGGGAGAAAATGACTTTCCTTCTTCCCTTACAACTGATAGTTTCATCCATAATTCTCACCCATTCGAGATGCCAAGTTTTCTGATTAGGAATTTGGACCTCCCTCATTGCCAGCTCTAAAAAGGCCTTTGGGCCCTAGCCGGTTTGGCTCAGTGGTTTGAGCGTCGGCCCACAGACTGGAGGGTCTTGGGTTTGATTCTGGCCAAGGGCACATACCTTGGTTGCAGGCTCGATCCCAGGACCCAGCTGGAGTATGTGCGGGAGGCAACCAACTGATGTCTCTCTCTCATATCAGTGTTTCTTTCTTTCTCTCTCTCTCTCTCTCTCTCTCTCTCTCTCTCTCTCTCTCTCTCCCCCCTTCTCTCCGAAAAGCAATGGAAAAATTATCCTCAGGTGAACATTATCAATAACAACAAAAGCCTTTTGTGTTGGAGCACTAACAACGTGGATTCATTATCTCATTTAAGAAGGAAATTGTGTGCCATTGATAATGATGAAAATGTCATTTTCATCAGTAAATGCTCATAGATGTCACTGATTGAGTGTCAAAAACCTTGGCTGGTATTTCATATACATTATTTCTTACAATCCTATCATTGTGTGTGTGTGGGGGTTAAAAGTATGAACTTGGAGTCTAACACCCTGGGTTTAAACCCTGGCTCTGCAGCTTAGTAGCTAAGTGACTTTGGCCAGTTGCTTGGTCTTTCTAGGCCTCAGCCTTTTCATCTGAAAAATGGAAATCATACAAGTGTCTATCTTATAACGATTAAATAAAATCCTATAATATGATATGGCCTATAATAATAATAAGATGGTAATAAAAACTATAATAATAATAGTAACAATTATACAGCATTTACTAAATGCCAGGCATGCTTCTTTAGATAGATATTATAATTATACATTTTATAGGTGAGAAAATTGAAAAGCAGAGAGGTTAAGAAACTTGCCCTTTATCACACAGCTAAAATGGGGTAGAGCTGGGAGTTGACCCATTAATGTTAGCCAATGGTAGCATTGTGATCTAGAGTTCTCACTACAGGGTTTCACACAAAGTACATGGGAGATAAATATTAGTGGCTTGGTTAATTACAGGCAACATATTCCTGCCAGAGAAGAATCTTGGATCTTGCTTAACAGGCTCCTTTTATTCTTCATTTGGCTCTTAATACAAATGGCTTCTCCCCCCGCCACCCCCCGCACCCTCCCCCCCGGATTCACCAGATCAGCCATTCCCCCACGAGTCTCCCTATGTGCTGGCCTCAGTAGAAAGAGCTTCCTAGCCATCACTTGGGAATGATGACATCAGCCCGGGAAGCCAATTTAAAACATCCACACTTGAAGGCTCAGGTGAAGGCCTGCCTCCTCCAGGGAGCGTGGAACCTTCCCTGTCATCTGGAGCCCTGTGGGTCCCCACAGCCTGGCCTTTCTTTTGCCTCCTGGCTGTGGAACGTGCACTTTAGGGGGCAGCTTGGCTTCAGACTTGCACCCAGGGGCCCGGCGGAGGTGGGGAGAGGGAGAGGCTTTGTCCAGCTCCTAGTCACTCCCCAGCTGAGCTCATGGAGGGAGAGCAATCCGTTTCTCTCCAGCTCCACAGTTCTGCATTCTCCACCCCATTCCAGGAAAAGGGCGGATGGAAACCATCGGGGGTCAACCTAAGGCTCCCTCACGGCTTGCTCAGAGGGAAGGAGTTACTGCCACTGGCCTCGCTCTGCACACACTCCCTGAGCACTTTTCCTCCACATGCCCCCCATAGGCCGACCCTGCCTGAGGGCTCCTGTTGGTTCACCCGCCCTGGTGGGTTTGGATCCTGCTGACCAGTTTTTGACTAGCTGTGTAACCTTAAACCTCTAGACCTCAGTTTTTTCTATGTAAAGGAGAATACTATGACCAGTCGCTGTGGTTTACTACCTGGATCAAACAACCATACCATCACCTGCCATGGACCACTGTCTCCATTAACACTGCCACGGGCACCACCCTATGCCAGGAACCCTGCTAAGTGCTTTACCTATTACCCGATTTAGCCCTCACCATACCCCATTCTTTTTTCAGAGAGTAAACTGAGGCACAGAAAGAGGTTACTTGCTCCAGATCACACCCCTTGTAGGTGTTGGAATAATTTAAACCTGGTAATCCAACCCCTCAGATCTACTGTAATAATAGAGAAAAAGAGCTCTGGATAATGTGAGGCACTGTATAAATCTCAGAGTCCCCCCCAAGCTTTGTAGGTATTCTTTATTTTTTTTAACTCATCTCTTGTGTGCTAGAGACTGTGCTGGAGGAGGTCAATGCTGAGGTTTCTTCAACACGGCCCCTGCAGGACTCATGGGGAGTCAGAGAGCAAAGTTCTCACACCAGTCCCTGATCCAGGCCCTTGTTCTTTGGTGGCCTCCTGAGTTCAAGCGCTCAAATTCACAGCAAAAAAACCCCACCAAAAACCAAAAACCCAAACCTTCCAATGTCGTTCACCTGCACTCATGCATAGAGACAAGGAGAGCTATTTGGTCCTGGCGACTTCTAGGAAGGATGAGGGTTGTAGGTGTTCATCACCTCCTCAGGGAAGCCTGTTTATTTTGGTCAATGTCCCTGCCCCTTTTTTTCCAAATCGAATACATTTATTGCATAATTTAAAGGCATGCCTTAGACCCAGTAATTTTTATGTTGTAATTTCACTTAAGTCCTTCAATTTGTACTGATTTGCCAAAATGATTGGCAAATTTCCCTAAAATTGCTAAGATGACAGCTTTAGAGAGTGGGCAGGAAGTTAGGTTTCAGAAACTCAGGTAAGGGCCGAACACTCGCTTTGGACAAAGCGAATATCAAAGTCCCCTGGATACAGTTCCCAGCAGCGTGTTGCCCTGTCCTCAGCACCTGTCCAGTCTCAAGGCATGCTCATCTGTGCGGGTGATAGAACACAGGCCCTTGCTCCTCACTGTGGCGTGTGTCTGTCACAGGGGTGGTGCAGAGAGAGAGGCTTCTATAAATACGTAAGTACAACGTGTGAACTTGAGTTCCCGCTATTGCCAGCCCCATGGGGGGCACTGCACACGCACTAGCTCACCACGGGAGCTCGTATTAGTGCTGACGTTTCCCACATGAGGAAGCGGGCTCAGAAGTCCACAGCCACACAGCCAGGAGGTGTGGACTCAGGATTCTAACTTAGGTTCATCTGGATCCAAAGCCTCATGTCCCTTCAGTATTAGACCAGACCAGAGTTTGGGAACTAGACATTTGCAAGTCTACAATCATTTGGGAGACAGTATGGTCAGGAGTTGAGCAAGGGTGCTCCAGAGTCCATCTGCTTGGCTTCCAGTATGTGCTCCATCACCCTCCACCCAGGGGTGTTTGACCTTGGGTCATATGTCCCTTAGGTCATCTGAGGTCTCCTAATATATACAATAGCCATACCTCATGGTGTTATTGTGAGGGTTAACTGCATTATCTATAAAGTGCTCAGAAAAGCACTTGGCATATTGTATGTGCTCACATATTACACTTACTGTATTAGCTATTAGTCTCCTTTTGTAGAGGAAAAGGGGCTTTAAAGACTATATATCATCGCTTCTATATTATTTTTAGGGTTCTACAGGTAAGTATCCCAATTTGATAAAAATATTGAAATTTAAATGATTAATATCATTTAGCAGTAATTAATACTAATCTGAGTCTCCTACATGCCAGCTCCTCAGTCTGTTCATATTAAACAATCACTAGCATTCGACAGCATCTGTTAAATCGAACTGTCCGCTAAGTGTTCGGGCATCACTGAGGTTTTAAGCTGTCTGCTCGGTTAGAGGCGGAACCAGAGCTGCCTGCAGTGCTGCTGGTTTGAGGGCTGGCAAGCACACACGGCCATCTCCGGGTGACCACACTGACTGAGTCACACCCACCTGGGACTAACCTACATGCTCCAGGGCCAGAACCCCGCCTCGCTGCCTGCCAAGGCCCCAGGAACAGTGAAACATAAGGCACGTAAGAGCATTGACGCAGTGCTTGCCAAGGCCTGAGTGCCCCAGAGGCTGTCGCTGGTTCCTTGGAGTCTGGCAGTGCGTGTGGGAGCGGCCGGCCCCAGGTTTGAGATCGGGGATTCCGTGGGAAGACAGCTGCAAGTCAGATGCCAACCCCCAGACACAGACCAAGGTCAGCTGCGCTTGCAGCCAGTAAGAACAAGCTACCAGGCAGAGTTTGGAGAGCAGTGAGGCATTGCTATCTTTCCTTAGGAGCATGCATGCACACACACACACACACACACACACACACACACGCACACGCACAATTACTTCTCTGAGCAGATGGGATAAAGTTCAGGACACAGAAATGCAAGCTGACAGTGTTGCCCAAGAGGTCTTGGGAGGTTGATCTCTGTCCTCTAAGAGAGATGGAGGTAACAACCACGATCGGCATCGACTGAACTCGTACCACGTGCTATGTGTTTGACAAATGTTACTTAATCCGCTCAACAAACCCATTTGCACGGCTGCTGTCATTCCCATTTTACAGTGGAAGAAACTGAAGAGACAAGGCAAGCCTGAGTGACTTATCCACGATCACTTAGGTGTAAGTGGCCGAGTCCAAATTTGAAAATGGGCAACCTGCCTTCTTAAGCAATACGCTGCACTGCCTCGCAGGAGTCCCCTGGACTCTTGCAGATGGTTATGGTTACAGAGCACTCTGCCAGCCTCCAGGTAGTGGAGGGACGTGCTCCTTCCTTCAGGCAGGAGTTTGGTCCAGGGCACGTGGGGTCAGCTTCATTTTCAAGGGCCCCAGAGAAAAGATTAATGAGGAAAAGTTACAGAGGTCCAGAGTTCAACCAAGTAAAAGAGAGAATCTAGCAACAAATTAGAACCACAGAAGAAAAGTATACATATAGCTGTTAAAAAATAATGAGTTCTCTAGATACCAACATAGAAACACCAAGAGAAAAACACAAGCAGAAGTATACAGTTGCTCCGATTGGGTTGCAAAAATAAAATATTCATGTACGTTTATAAATGCATAGACTTTGCTGCTAATAGTGATTGCCTCTGCAAGGGAAACTATTTGGAAAGGAGCAAGGAAGGAAGGAGACTTAATTTTTCACTGTAAACCTTTTAAAAAAATCTTTTAAAATTTTTGCCATGTGCTTATACTAGCTATACTCAATGCTTGTATTACTAAGAGAAATGTAGTTTCAGGTTAGAGGTGAGAAGCAAAATGGGCTGTGCTTTGAGGCAGTGAGTGGACAGGGAACATTGAAATAGACCGTGAAGGTATCAGAGATGCTGTAAAGATACTTTGAAGGGCAGATTATCTAATAAACCTGTGATTTCATTATTCCAACATCCCTGGAAATGATGATTTCACCTTGAGGGTGGCAAATTGTCTCTGAGGGTTGTCAGGAGATCCTGTAAGGCGCGCGTGGCCTTGGTGACATGAGGACAAACTTGACTTTGAGTGCTGTGTGTTTAGTAATCATTTATCCTTCAAAAGGCCTAAGAATCTACATCCTATCATCAATTCCTGCCACTGGCCCCCACAGTCATGTTCCCTTTGAATAAGTTATAAACAAGCTTTTCCCTGCCTTGGCTGGGTTGGCTGCCTTGTCCTCTCTCACTGGGATGTTCTGCCCCAAACTCCTGCATTCTTCTTATCTTTCCAGTGTCAGCTTAAATAAGACATCCCCCGAAGGTTTTTCTTGACCATTTTATCTAGCCGGGTCTGAATTTTTCTCTAATACATTGCATCATTTCTCTTTAAATAACTGTGTATTAGTTTGCAACAGCTGCTGTAACAAAAGATCACCAACTGAGTGGCTTAAATAGAAGGCATTTATTTTCTCACAGTTCCGGAGGCTAGAAGTCTCAAAATGTAAGTGTTGGCAGGGTTGATTCCTTCTGTGGGCTGGGAGGGACGGGTCTATTCCACGTCTCTCTCCTAGCTGGTGGTTTGCTGGCAATCTTTGGGGTTCCTCGGCTTGTAGAAGCGTCACCTTGATTATCTGTCTTCATTCCTACATCATACTCTACCTGTTTATTTTCTTCTCCCCCTTGCTCGGCTGCGAGCACCCTGAGCAGGGATTATATGTTTCTTTCTCTACTGCAAATTTAGTGCTCACCACAGTCCTTGCACAGACTACGCCTTTGCCCTCATTTCTATTAGCTTGTCTTTTACCGTTGCTGACTTGCAAGTTTTCGTACCTGACTCTAGAAAATAATGCTTAGTTGGTTACATACGTTTCAAATGTTTTTCCAAGTCCATGGCTTACTTTTTCGTCTTTATTTGAGATGTCCCCTTGAAATCCATTGAATTTATTTTGATTTGTTAGTTTTATTTGAGAATTAATTTATTTTATTTCAGATTTTTCTATTTATGCTTACTCTTGAGATTGCCAGCAGTTTTTTCTTTCTTACTCTGGTTGTCTGGTTTTGATTTCAAAGTTATATTAGCTTTAAAGATGAATTGGAAGTGTCCTTTCCTGTTCTAGAGTAGTTTATCTGTTCTTTGAACATATGGTTAAACTCACCTGAATTATTGCGTTGGTACATGTAGAAGGGACTGAGGATGGGGAAAAAAGAGATAGATCTTAAATATTAAATCTATTTTCTTTAGTGGGTAAGCTCTTTTATTGGCTATTAGGCTATTTAATAATCATTTGGTTTTCCTATTTTTCTCCTTGAGTCAGGTTTGATAAATTGTATTTTTAAAGACATTAATCGTGAAATCTAAAGCCTTTAGTATTGATCTAAAGTTGTACATGATATTCTGCATCTCTTTAACCTCTACAGTGTTTTTATTTCATTGATCAGCTTTTTCAGGAGTATATATCATTTAATAAGTCTTTTTAAAGAACCAACTGTTGACTTTTTATTTTTTTCTCTACCTCATCAGCTTTTTTTTTGTTTTTAGTTTTTACTTCCCTCTTATTGTGCTAGCTTCTTTGTTAGTTTATTAATTTTGTCTTATTTTTTCATAATATGAGAATTTCTTCTTTTAAGAGTTTAAATTTAATATGTTGTATTTTCATTATTTTTTAGTTCTAAATATTAAAAAATTTCTATTCTTCCTTCTTTGACTTAGTTGAGTGACTTTTTATATTTCCAAATATGTAGAAATTCTAAGTAACTTTTTGTATTGATTAAATTATTTTAATTAAATTGGTTAGTATGACACCAACTCTTTAGCATTTATTGAGATTTGTTTTATATTTAGTACATGGACAATTTTATAAATATCTGTGGGTCCTTAAAGAGATTATCTATTATTTAATTTGGGAATCTGGTTCTGTGATTGTTCATCTTGTCAAGCTTGCCAAATACATTCTTCATCTCTTTATGTTCTTATTAAATTTTCATATGCTTGATCCTGCATTTAATCGGAAAGCGATGCTAATTTCCCATCAAGATTGTTTTTGTAATTCTGTAAAAATTTGTTTCTACATATTATGAGGCCTTAGTAGCATGAAAATCTTAGAGTTCCTGGTGAACTGTGACTTTTATCAATATTGTGAGTCTCTACTCCTAACAATGATTTTGCTTTTATATCTACTTCATGTGATGTTGATCTTCTTTAGGTTAGAATCTGTCTGATAAATCCCTTCAAGTCTTTCTACTTTTAACCATTTGTGTCTTTAATTTTTGAAATAGCTTCAAGTTGGTTTGAGTAATTTTAATCCAATATGCTAATCTGTATCTTTATAGGAAGTGTAATTTATGTTTTTGTGATTTGAAACTCTTTGTTTTGCCATTTTATTCAGTACTTTCTAGTTAAACATTTTCTGTTCTTATGTCTCTATTTTTTGTCTTCTGGTTTGGGAATTATTTGGTGTATTTTTATCTTTTTATTAATTGTCCTTAAAAATTTACCATGTAGACATGAAACGTTGGAATTCATCATATCTTTACCTCTGATCATCTCCCCATCCCTGCCTTCATTCTTATTTGTTTTACCAGTCGTTACCCAGAAATAATTCTACCTTTATTATTTCTAAATCAAATGGCATTACTGTCCTCTCATATAGTCAACACATGTTTAAATTTCCCCCAAATGGTTTACATTTTTTTGCTCAGCATTTTCCTTTTATTTGAGCGTTTCCCCTGATGGTTTAATTTCTTTACTAATTGTTTTAGTGGGAGTCTCTTAGAAGCTATGGTCAGTCTTTTAGTCTTTGTCTGAAACATCTATTTTGTTCTCATCTTAAATAGTAATTTAGTTGAATATATACACTGAAGTTACATAAATTTCATATATAAATAATATATATATTCTTCTTTTTCTGAGATTTTGTCGGTCTATTTTTCTGCATTTTTACTATGTCTGGATTTGGCACAGAATTCAGTCTCTGAATCTCATTCTAGTGAATCTGAGATGTCAGAACAACAGTTTTGATTGGTCTCACTCTCATTTTTTCTGTCTTTCCTGCCTTTCCCTCGCTCCTCCATGTCTCTTTTTTAGCCCCATGGTCTTCATCTCATTAACTCACTGTTCTATTTTTTTGGTAATATTTCTTTATAACTGTATTCCAGTTTACCACTTCTCCATTCCCTGTGTCATCTGTTTAATACATCAATTAATTTAAAAAACTATCAACTATGGTTTTCTTTTTTCCTAAAGTTCTAGTTGATTCTTTTTGTATCTGCCTGGTCATCTTGGCCAGTTCTATTGTCTGAAGATCTTGTCTAATTCTGATATTTGTTGGGTTAGTAACATTTATTCTTGATACTTTTTAGTCTTGACATTCTGAATACAGAATAATGTTTTCTTCAGGAAGTTTTATAGTTTAACATTAAGATCTGTTGTGAATTCATTGGTTTCAAGTTCGTTTTTCAATGTTCGTTGTTTTCCCCATATGGATAGCCACTTGTTCTAGCACCATTTGTTGAAAAACTATCCTTTCCTTGTTGAATTAATTGCCCTGGCTGCTTTGTCAAAAAACAATTGATTACATATGTGTGTGTCTATTTCTGGCGTCTCTACTCTGTTCTATTGATCTGTGTCCATAAGTATGTCAATACTACACTATCCTGACTACAATGACTTGAGTCTTTCTATAAACCAGGTAGTGTAAGTTCTCCAACTTTATTCCTCATTTTAGCAGTTTCTTTGGTTATATTAGCTCATTGCATTTCCATATAAGTTTTAGAATCATCTTTTTAATTTCTACAATAAAGCCTGCTTGGATTTTCATTGAGAATGTGTGAAATCCATAGACAAATTTCAATAGACTTGACATCTTAACAGCAGTGAGTTTCCCAATCCATGAATTTAACATGTCTATTTATCTACATTTAAAAAAATGTCCCTCAGCAAAGTGTTTTGGTAACATATCTGGTTTAATGGTTTTTTAAAATGTGTGTAATCAGTATTTTAAATTTCATATTGAATCATTTTTTTTCCAGTTTATAAAAATACAAATGATTTTTATATATTTGCCTTTGACCTTCCTAAGTTTACTCAGAGTTCCACTAGCTTCTTTGAGGATTTTCCAAGTACATGATCATGTTTTCTATGAATAATTAATAACTCTCATCTTTCTTCCTTTCTAGGAAATGCATCTTTTTTTTATCCTGAAGTTGCAGTTCTTTGAAGTTCCTGGTTTTATCTAGGCAACTTAATTCAAAGTTCTTTAAATAATTGAGGCCAAAATCTTGGCTCCGGCCCACCAGTGGGTGTTAAAAAATTAAGTTCTTATGTTATAGAGACTATCAGCCATCCCCCAAGCTCACTGCAGGTACTCAGGGTAACAATACCCCCAATTTCTCTTTTTTTCTTCCTCTTTTGTTTCTGACCACTTGGGGTTTTCTTCACTTTCTTGGGTGCTGAGCTAATGCATAAAAAGATGTTTGCTTTATTTTCACTTCTTGCTGACTTTCAGAGTATGTGGTCAAATTTTCTTTTTTTTTTCTCAGATAGTTATACAGCTCTAATTAGTATTTTTAATGGCTTTTAAAGTTCCCCAACTTGATCTAATAGCTTGCCTCCACTATTTGACATGTACCGTGTTTGCATAATTTTGACTATTATAACCGGTTGTATTAAAAGTGTGTTTAATGTAATGAATCTTTTTGTTCTTTTGAGTAACCTCACTTAGATAGATTCTAAACAGAATTTGGGGACTGAAATCTATGAACCTGCTTAAGATTCTCATCCAGCTTCTACAAAACTTCCTTGCCTCTGTATCATGTAGTCTAATGAATAAAACTAAAGGGGGATTTAGACAGAATCGCAGCTGCATATTGGTTTTCCAGTTTCATTATTTTATGAATAATAAAGGGCATTAAGCTAATTCCTGGCGAAGTTGCTTTCTGTGGCCTAGAGATCCATCCAACACAAACAAGAGGTACTTCCCCAACCTCCCAGCAGTGACACTGCAGAAATACAGTAGCTGTTTATTTCCATTCTGCCTCCAAGAAAACACCAGAGCTTCCCACTTGGTTCTAAGGTAAGACAGTTCACTAAAAAGCGGCCCCTGTCACATTGTGCAATGAAAATGGTTATTTCACACCATTTGCATTTTGCTTTGCTTTCTGGCAAGTATGTGGGCACTCTCACAAATGTTCATTCTAACCTACGAGGCTCAGGGTGGGAAAAGCAGTAGGTACAACTGCTTGGCGGGTGAGAGGTGGGCCAGAAAAGGTTACGTGTCTTCACAACTGTATGTGAGAGGGCACTGGTCTGGGTGTCAGTGATTTTGCTAGGCCCATCCTGCCAACTGCTAGCTTTGGGCAGGCCACCTCCTCTCTCTGTGATTGGTTTCCTCTTGGGTAAAATAGGGCATTAGCCTATGACTCCCCCAAATCTTTTTAACATTTCAGGAGGCTAAATATAACATCTCAACTAGCTTTATGTGTTTTCATGTCGGTTCACTAATTCTTTAAAACTTTTCTGCGCTTTTTTGTTTATGTCACTATTATATACTTTAATAAGTTGGGTTTCTCTTTCCCACTTAGCTGTAAGATGTTTGAGGGCAAAAACTGTTCCATGTGTCCCCCACATTCCCAGGACCTCGCATATATCTAGTCTGTAAGGGTTCCTCAGCAAATACTTGTTGAACGAATGTGTGATTTCTAATACAAAATTCATTTCACTAATGCCATTTAAATTATTTCCTGCCAATGTTTATTTGTATGTCAGAAGTTAGTAGCACACATTTTTATACATTTTTTAATCTTCTGTTTCTTATAATCTTCCCAGGTGCACTCAAGCAATTCACTCCTTAATTTTTTCCAATCACAGTGTGTTTGTGTAGGCATCGTGACCATCAACGTGGTATTTGGAAGTCAAATAAATGCTCAATACATGTTTGCCAAATAAATGTTTTCTCCATGTGACAAATTGTAATCATCACACTAGATCAAATAGGCCTAAGGTTTTTTGAGCTTTGCAAACCTGGGTTTTGTTTTCCCCACAGTGCAGATTAATCTCAGCCTTCTTTTGTGCGTGTATTGATTGGCCATCCACAGAGAAAACAGTGTTGACTGCATGCAGTGCAGATTTGTTCGGGATTGAACCAAATTTCTATGTAGATGAAACTCTCTTTGGACTGAGTTTTTTTCGTAGCTCAGAGATGCCCTCTAGTCCCTTTCTCTGCAGTGCAGAATCCTACTGCATATTCTGCAACTGAGGTCAATGGAAACTGCAGAGGAGAAATGAGGACAGCATGTACAATGGGATCTGGACAGTTAACCGACAAGTGGAAATTCACCCCGGCTTGGTTTGGCCTTCAATCTCTGACTCTTGTTCTAGTCAGCCTGACAAATCAGAACAGCGGCTTTGGTTAGTGTCATTCCCTATCTCCACGTTCCAGTCTCTTTCCCACATGCACACACACTCACAGTGGACAGAATAGTGTAGTAGTTAAAGACAGACTTCAAAATCTGGCAGAATTAGTTTAAATCTCGGCTCTGCCACTTCTTATTATTTTTCATTTGCTTGGTGACTTTAAATGAATTATTTAAAATTTTTTATTGGGACCAAGGTTGTTTATCTGTTCCGTGATGATAATGACAGTATTTTCTTAGTCTGTTGCTGAGTGGAGTAAATGAAATGATTCAGGTGAACTTGAGCACCGTGGCCGACATACAGCAAGTTCATGATTAATGGCAACTCCATCCAGCACATGGTCTCTATTGTTTAACTACATAGATCCCTTCTGATGCCTTAGAATAAACAAGATGACTGAAATTTTCTACTCTTTCTCTCTGGTAGGATATACCTCTCTGCTTAAGCCTTAAGTAAGCAAGTGGCTTTCCTAACGTAGGACTTCAGAAGATAGACAAGGACATCCTACGTCACTAATGGGAAAACACAGGTGAGAACCCTGAAATAAAGAAAGATGAGTGATAGGGAGACCAAATAAGTCCAATAGAGTTCGGGCATCTGAAATTTTCACTATTGACTGTTGGGGGAGCTCATCAGGTTCTCTCTGAAAGTCTGCTTCTTTTTAGTTTCTAGACAATTCTAACAGGCATAGAGCTTCTCTGTCTCTGAGGGGCATAGCCTTTCTGAACTAGGAGATTCAGAGATTAAGAGAAAAGGGCAACTCATTGTGAAGATTGCAGAAAGCCTGATCGTGAGGGAAGAGATAGAGGAAACAGGAACAGTAGGATTTATTGTTAAAGAAACACAACTATTTAAAACAACATTTTCCAAAATGTGTTCTGCCCATAGGATGTCACTATATAATAGGCAATGAAAGAGTTCCTTGATCAACAGGTATGGAAAATACTGGGCTAAATAGATTCCTCTTCTGCATGGCTTCACAAAGTCTTTAATATATTGATGTACATTCTACGTCTTTAAGAAAGGAGGGTGTGCGGGTGTGGTATATAGGGCTCGCTAATCTAACTTGACCACAGACCCCCTTTTAATGAAATATTCATGCTACTAGTGTTCCATAGAACTTACTTTGGATGCAAGGAGTCAAAGAGCCCAACACTTGCCAACAAATTATGAGGACATTCAAGTGGTATTATGGTAATAGTCATAATGATGTCACAGAGTGATATGAAAAGACTACATTGTGTTTAATGTCATCTTTTAAAAGAAGTAAATACTTTCTAAATAGCTACTTTACTTTTAAGAATTCAACCTTAGAAATACCCATAAAACTCTAAATACCTTTATAAAATTGTTCATGGATACTTTATTTAATATTAAAGCACTTAATGATGAAACCATCAGAAAGAAATTGCTTGGATAAGTGATGGTTCAGCCAATATGATGAAATATGATTCAAGTGTTCAAAAGGTTAATATGAGGTGAAAAGTCCCTCTGAACACATGCTCAGTGGGAGAATATCCAAAAGAGATGTTGTAGAGCTGATGGAGACTTCAGCGTTCCTCAGCAAGACTTTTTTCACTCTGTGGGAGCCCTGCTGCTTATATCTTGGATTACGGTGTGGCAAAAAAATTAATTTGACATTGAGAGAGGGGGAACTAAAATTATTGGGTCGAATTCCAAACACTGGCTCAAAAACAGACTGTGCTTGTTGAAGAACAGGCTGAGATGTATGGCTTGTGGACATTTTTTGGGGGAAGGAGAGTTGAGCTTTTGCTTAGCAGTCACCTGCAGGGGGAAGGGGAGTGGAAAATGCCAAGCAGAAATGGCAAGAGAGCATATGGTCATCTCTCCCTGCTGCCCAAGGTGTTATGGAACATTGCTGTTCTCGGGGCCTCCTACCTGCATCAGGAACAAGCTTATGTGCCACATTTGGATCCTGACCCACTGGCTCCAATCCTGTTTATTTCTCTCCTGGGGGTTAAGAATGAAGGCAGGCTTGGGGCACACACAGCATTGTAAAGATAAATATTACTATTCCGTTTTTGACCAAAAAGTCTTTTCTTCTTCCTGATTCCAAATCCCTTTCTGTCAAGCAGCTATCACCTACACTCCACATGTTTGAATGTCTAAAAAGTAAAAAAAAAAAAAGGAAAAAAAAGTACATTTTTTTTGGCTTCTAGTTGGGGATTTTCCTTCTAGCATTGAAAATATACAAAAAGAACAAGTCCTCCTTAGGGCTTATGATCGCGGCCCTGTAATCAGAGCTGATACTTCTAATTCTAGTCTCTCAGATAACATTTCAGGGTCAGCGGGAACAAACCAGCGAGAGCAATGCGGGAATGTAACGGAGAGCCAAGCTTGATGGTCTCATGCCATTGATGAGTTCGGTCCTCACGAAGAGACCCTTGAGAGTGGAATGCAAACCATTTCAAAATAGTTGGGCAACTGAACCTCAGATCACCCCCAAAACCTTGTCAGGCCATCAATAACCAATAACAAATTTAAGTTTCTTGGGAAACTTAAACCAGCTCTCCGCAGCTGCTTGCATGTGGTAGACGTGCTAGAGCCAAGTGCTGAGTGAATATGGCATTTGTGCTCGGTGACACGCAGTTATGTGCAGAGGACACACCGAGATAGGGTTCTCTCCGGCCTGGACTCGCCCATGTGCCCTACTTGTCCTTTGCTCGTCCAGTTATCTTTCTACAGCCCTGAGCTCATCACATTGGCCTCCACACCCACCGTTTTCTTCACTGCTTTTAGAATAAAGCTCGAGGAAACGCTCTCTGTGAACTAGGTGCAGACTATCCCTGCTTCCTTAGCTCTTACCAGCCAGCAGACGAATTATCTTCCCTCATAAGATTTCTAGCAAATTCAGGGCTTCAGTGCTGGTTGTTTGTCACTCTGGTTCCCCCGACTCTATCATTCTTCCTCATGGACTCATCCTACCCGCATTCTTCAAGCCCGGGATTAAACGCCACCTCCTCCAAGGACCCTTCCTTGGGGTCCCGCCTCGGCCCATCGTTTCTTCTTTTTTGTGTCCCACACTGCCCATTACTCCTTGCTGGGTTTTTCCCTGAACAACGAGGTTATGCAATAGATTCTCTCCTTGGAGTGATCGAATAGTCCATTGTTCAAGCTAAAAATGTCTTTCTTTAATGTCTCTCTTTTCTTTTTCTTCAAGAGTTTTTCAGTACAACAGCCCTTTGGAAAAAATTATCACTTGGCTTCCAAGGCTGTGGATTCACTGTCTTATCACACACCTGGGCAATCAAAAGCCTTTCCACCTCATCAGTTGGTCTGTCATGTTTTCTCCTCACCGCTGATTACATTCTTCTAACACTGCAAGTAGTTTGCTGGTCTAAGAAAGAGTTTTATGGGGTTTGCTTTTTTCAACAAGAAAGGTCCTTTTAAAGCAGGAATGAAAAATCAGTTGCTGTAAGTGTGGGCAGGTGGGTCATTTATGTATTGTTACTGTCTCTTATATACTGCGGAAGATTTCGCTGTTGAATCTCACAAAATCATAAATGTGGTCAATGGATATATTTTATTCCTCTTTATATCCCCTTGGTACCTAGTATAGTGCCATGAACATAGGAAGAGCTTATTAAACACTTGTTCAGTTGAATTGGTTCTGGAAGGCAAGTCCATGTTAATGTTTCTCTTCCTAAAATGCCCTAACTATTTGATTTCATGAGAAAGACCCAACGGAGCTTCTGAAATAGGATCAAGGTTTCTTTACCAAGTCATGTGTTTTTTCAGTCAAATTACAGCAAAAGTAACACATTGTTATGCTGGCCATTAAAATATCATTTGGTGTCAATTCTCCCCAATCAAGTTAATAGTCCTTAACAAAGAAGCCATCCTACATAAAATACGGGCATTACCTTCAGAGCAGAAATGGAAATAGCTATAATTTGGGTTTCTCCCATTTTTCAAATATAGTACCATCTGGTTTATGCCTTAGCCCTGGAGAACCATTTTTTAGAATTCTTTCCTCACGATCCATTCTCCATCCCATTCTTACCCTAGAGATATTCCTGCACTTATCATTAATTAGCTCATTAGGATGCAATAACCATTACTGTGTATAAAGGTATTTATTACCTCATAGGAGTTTGAGCGAAGTTATCAGGACCAAATTTATCTACATCAGGATTCTGCTACTGCAGGCGCCATTTGGGACTGGGCTATCTCTCACTCACAGCTTCTGCCACAATTACAAGATCATGCCCGTACTCAGAAGCCTATCCCGACTGCCTTCTCATCTGGCACCGGTCCTGAAGCCCCAGGTTACTCCGCTGCACCTCGTCAATGCACGGGGCCTCTTGCCTCTGCTTTATGTAGCGTGAAGTTGGAAAACTGTGTCACACAGCTGGTGCTGGACTTCCATTCTAGAAGTTTTCACATTGTACAGTTTTACTCATGGGTTCAGAATGGACCCTTAGTCTGGATTCCCACTAAAACGGTCCAGGGAACGTAAGAAAACAGGTCGACATATACCATCAAAGTAAGATGCAGATGAGACTTCCTAGCTGTGATGTGGAAGCAGCCGAGGTAATGCCAACAGCGGGCTGTCATCCGGTTGGCGGGCAGAGTCGCCAGCTGGCTTTCCAGTTCTGCTCTCCCTTTGAGAGCCTCCATGTACTCGACCCAGATTTTTAAGTTTTAGAATTTAAAGTTTTAGCTCAACAGCATTTTAATGATGCCCCCAAATAACCCATAGTTAATGTTTTTTAGTTGAAGGGACCATTCAAATATTTTCTTTGGCCTTCAGAATCTACCTATGACTTATATTAATAATCGCAAGTGGTGGCACACGCTTTGGAGAAAAATCATACAGGCTGCAGGGCTGGGGACTGATGTCATGGTGATCTTTTAAACATGAGGGTCAAGGAACATTGGAAGACGAGCTAAAATTTGGGCCCAGACATGAAAGAAGTAAAGGAGTGAACAGTGCAAGTATCGGGCAGAAAGCTACTCAGATAGAAAAAACCAACTGCAAAGGTCTTGAAGCAGGAAATGTTCAAGGAAGACCAAGGAAGTCATATTGCTGGAGCTCAGTGAGCAAGTGGAGAATCATAGGAAAAAATGGGAGAGAAACAGCAGAAAATGGGGTGTGGAAGGCCTTGGATATTGGATTTTATTCTTAGGGGAACCACTGAAAGCTTTGAGTTGGTAAAAGTCTGAGTAAGACAAAAGGGAATCAAGAATACTATTGATACAAAGCTAAACACTGGCAAACATATGGAATTTTATAAATAGCCAAAGGGGAAAAAACAACAGAAAAGAAGACACATTAAATAGAGAATGAAACACAGTAAATATGATGCTCACAGAAATTACAACGTTAAGATGACAGACTTTCCCAAACCTAACAGCCATGTTGATAAAAATGAATGAGCTTAACTTATCTATTAAAATAAAATGATTCTCAAATAGATCCGTTAATGAAAATCCAAACCCTATATTGTATATAAGAGATATATCTAAAATGCAGTGATTAAAAGAGGCTAAAAATAAAGGAATGCACAGATTTACATAAAAACAATGAGAAACCAGGAATTAAAACCCTCATATCAAAGTAGAATTCATGCCAAAACCAAAGAATGATTCCAAGACATTTTATAGTGTTAGAAACCATATTTCACAATGAAACTATAACAAAACTCAGTAGCATTAATGTATACAAATAATAGCTAGTTAGAAGATAAAATGAATGTAAAAATCTTATAATAGCAATGAAAAAGATAAAATATTTAGGAACAAACATAACAAGAAGCGATAAAAACCTTTATGAAGAAAAGTATAAATACTACTGAAAGACACAAAAGTAGATTTGAACAAGTTGAAAGATAATGTTTTTTTCTTGTTGAGGATGTCTCAACATAATCAAGAACCCATTTTTCAGCATGTTAATATAAATTAATGTTACCCAACGAAAATATTGACAAGCTTTATTATCAAGCTAGATATACTGAGACTAAAGTTCAGATAAAAATAAATTCATGTGTATTAAGTCATTATGTTGTCATTATACTTTAAATATCTGATACTGTTGTTTGTTAATTATACCTCACAAAACCTAATAAATAAAAAGAGAAATAAACACACAAGGAGAGATAGAAAACGAGTGAGTTCAAAGAGCTATAGATGGAGAGCGGGGTCTCATTCTCTGGATGTTAATACTAAAAAGCCTCTATAATTATTATTATTATTATTTCTTTAAATATATCTTTATTGATTTCCGAGAGAGGAAAGGAGAGGGAGAGAGAGAGACAGAAACATCAGTGATGAGAGTCATTGATCGAGCCCGCAACCCGGGCATGTGCCCTGACCGGGAATCGAACCCCGATCGCCTGGATCCTAGGTCAACGCTCAACTGCTGAGCCACGCCCGGCCGGGCATAAAAAGCCTCTATAATTAAAACAGTGTAGTACAGGCTTCTGATGAGATAGAATGACCAACCTAATAGAACAGAATAGAATCTATAAAAATACAGTTTAGTGTAAAAGTGGTATCTCAAATCACTGGGGAAAAGGTGATCTTTTAAATAAATGATGATGGGACTACATAACCATTTTTTTTTTATAAATGAGAAAACAAAGATCCATTCTCTATGTCATATACAAAAGAAACTCTAAATGGGTGAGAAACATAAATTTAAAAAATAAAACTTTAGCAGAACTAGAAAAAAGTAAAGGTGACTTCCTTTATAATCTGGACTTAGGGAAATTTTTTTTTTTTTAAATATATCTTTATTGATTTCAGAGAGAGGAAAGGGGAGGGAGAGAGAGAGAAACATCAATGATGAGAGAGTCATTGATCAGCTGCTGCCCGCAACCCGGGCATGTGCCCTGACTGGGAATCGAACCCCTATCGCCTGGATCCTAGGTCGACGCTCAACCGCTGAGCCACGCCTGGCCAGGCAGGGAAATGTTTTTAACTGTGACTAAAAACTCCAGATGTCATAAAGGATGAATAAATTGACTACATATGACAAAATCATCATAAGCAAAGTAAAAATGCAAATGTCAAAGAGAAAGTGTTTGCTGTGTATATCACAGAAAAAGGGCCGACATTCTTAATATACACATAAAAAACTTTCATACTAATACATACTTGGAGAAATAATAATACTAATAATCCTATAGAAAAAATGGCTGTAAGACCTGAAATGGCAAAAATACATAAACATGAGCCTTGAATATATGAATATATATTCAACTTCACTCATATTAAGACAAATGTAAGTTAAAACTCACTGACATTCGCTCGGCCGGGCGTGGCTCAGCGGTTGAGCATCAACCCGGGATCCAGGCGATCGGGGTTCGATTCCTGGTCAGGGCACATGCCCGGGTTGCGGGCTCGATCCCCAGTCGGGGGCGTGCAGGAGGCAGCCGATCAATGACTCTCTCATCATCGATGTTTCTATCTCTCTCCCTCTCTGTGAAATCAATAAAGATATATTCTAAAAAAACCGAAAACAACAACAACAAAAACCTCACTGCGATCCTATATCTCACTCATCAGGTTGGCAACAACCCAAAAGCTTGACGATGCGCGCTCTGTTCCCATGGCAACAGAAGAGCAGCAGCCTCCCGCGCTCTGGCTGACGGGCATGCCAAGCGGCAGGGGCGCGGAATCCTTACAGGCCATCGGCTCAAGCTAATAAAGGACACATACATCTATCCTCGAGCCAGCGATCCCACTTCCAGGGGTTTAACTTGACGATGCACTCTCAGCAGCACAAAAATACACATGCGCAAGGCTATTTATTGCAGTATCACCCTTAGGAAGCCAGTCAAACGTCTAAGCCTAGGAGATTGTACGGGATTTCAAGTGCACATGGAACACTGGATCAAAATAGATTCTACGCTGGCCGGAAAGCAACTCTCAACAAATTGCAAAGAACTGAAATTATAGTATGTTCTCGGACCACAGTGGATATAAGCTAGAAATAAATAGCTGAAAGGTCACTAGAAAACATTTCCCCCATTCTGAAAACTAAGCAACACACTACTAATGACCTATGGGCCAAAGAAGAAATCTAAGTGGAGGTTTGGGAAATATTTTGAACGGAGTGACAATGAATAGAGCATAGTTTGTGGAATACAGCCAAGGCCGTGCTGCGGGAGAAGCCATGGCCTGAGCGCATGTGCTAGAAAAGAACAGAGGCTGAAGTCAGCTATCCAAGTATCTCGCTCAGGGGAATAAGGTGGGGAAAAGTGCAAAGGAAACCCACAGAATGTCAGTGGAAGAAAGTCAGTGAAAATTTAAGAATAATGTACTCTAGATAGAATTTTCAAAATCCCCAAAGTTTGCCACATAGAAAAACTAACAAAACTAATACACCCTTGGGAAGGCAGAAAAAAAAAAAAAGACAAATAGCCAATAGCATGAAGGGAATGAAAGGAATATCACAATAAAATTAAAAATTTAGATGGTATAAACACATTTTTATAAAAATAATACCTTGATACAAGAAGAAACAAAAAATCTGAAAGCCCTCTATCTATTAAAGCAACTGAATTCATTATTTAAAACATTCCAATTTAGGGGTCGTGTGGCTTCACTCGTGATTTCTTTGAAATATTAGGAATGAATAACACTGATCTTATACAAATTGTTCTATTTCTCTATCAAGTGGTGATTTCTTGACTGAATGACCACGTGGGCATGTTCACTTTGTTATAATTCATCATGCTGTGTGCTGAAGAATAGGCCATTGTGTGTGTGTGTGTGTGTGTGTGTGTGTGTGTGAGAGAGAGAGAGAGAGAGAGAGAGAGAGAAAGTTATACATGAATAAAAAGATTTTTAAATAAAGGAAAAAATTCTAAACAACAAAATATAAAAAATTACACTTTATAGTGAAGCCCCTTCTGACACCCAAGCAAATTAGATTCTTTTTCCTTGATTTTCCTTCAGAGCATTATCTACTATTCTACAATTATATGCTGGCATCTTTGGCTAGACTGTGGGCTTCTGGAGGATAGGGGCTGTGTTTCATTTATCTCCATTTCCCTATGGTTTCAAACATGACAACATGGAAGGTGGTTAGTTATTGTTTAAATAAAAAAATTTAAATATATGTACTAACAGACTTTGGTACACACAGTCTTTCTTTCTTTCTTTCTTTCTCTCTCTCTCTCTCTCTCTCTCTCTCTCTCCCTCCCTCCCTCCCATACACCTTTATTGACTTCAGAGAGAGGAAGGGAGAAGGAGAGAGGGAGAGAGAGAGAAACATCAATGATGAGAGTCATTGATCGGCTGCTTCCTGCACGCCCCCCACTGGGGATGGAGCCCGCAACCCGGGCATGTGCCCTGACTGGGAATCGAACCTCGATCTCCTGGATCCTAGGTCGATGCTCAACCTCTGAGCCACGCTGGGCCGGGCCACACAGTGCTTTCTTTTCTTGATCTTATTAAAATGCCCTGAGTAATACTATTGGTATCACACATCTGTGGCCTTCCTGTCTAAAATTCCCTGCTTTTTTCATGATATTCATGTCTAATCTCCAAATAACACATTTTTAAAAGGAAGGGAACACACACACACACACACACACACACACACACACACACAGTCCCTTTTCTTTAAGAATTTACTTATATTTATCATAGAGTACCAAGGCTACTCACTGTATAATCCATGGACCAGTGCTGGCTCACAAACACTTTATCACTGGTTTACAACAGTTAAATACAGAAGTTGAGGATGTGTGTTTAGAAACAGGTACAATGATTTTACACTACTGCGATATCCAAGCATGTGGTGGGTGATAATGCATTTACTCATGGTAGAAGTAGTTATTGGTCCAAGATGAACTGGACAAAAAACTGGTCATTTCCATTGGTAGATTTTAAAGCTCTGCTATTGACTATTAGAGCTAAAAAAGGCCAACTATTTGTTTTTCCAACCCCATTCTTTTAAAATGAGGAAACTGAGACCTAGGGCTGACCCAATTCCTGACTGCCAAGCAAATGGTCTTTACACTATAATGCCACCTGCATTACTTACATAGAGGAGATTCAAAGATAAAATCAACATTATTATTCCTACCATTATTAGCTGTAGCAGTTAGAGCTACCGTTAACCATATTAAATACTTATTAGGTAGAACCACCTAAAATTGCCATTTTTTAAGGGCAAACATGGTCAACTATCTGTAGTTTCACATGGTTCAACTCCAATGCTAAGAACAATGTCAAGTGTTTTAGAGCCTTAAAAGAAGAGGCATCTGGAGCCAGACTACATAATGTTTGGCAAGCTAATTAATTTCTCCCTGGGGTCTGTTCCCAGCTCCATAACCTGAGCTAACAGTACCTACCTCAGAGATTTGTTGGGGCTTAAATGGTTCTCGCCATTGGAGTGCACCTGGCAGGTAGTAAACGCTCAGTGAATATTAGCTCTTCTGGTTATTGCCAACATTAGTTCCTTAATTAAATCTCAGAACAGTCTTGTGAAGTAGGAACATTTATCCTCAGTTTATGGATGAAGAGACTGGAGCTTAAAGAGAGAGGAAGACAGTAACTTGAACCCTTGTCTGCCTAACTTCAAGCACATTCCCTATGCCTTGTATAGTAATTTTCAATTAAGTGACAGCTAAATTGAGTTGAACAGCCCCACTAGGTGTTTCATTGGAATCGCTAATATTTGAGAAGATCTAGCTTCTGGGATGCTTTGATGGTCAACTATGTAAAACACAGTGCAAGCTAGTTTATATTCTGATTAAAAGAACCTGATTTCACCATTTTTTTGTCTCCTGATTGACAAGGATGCTATGAGCAATAAATAAGTTGATGGATACCACCTCTGATTTCCTAACAGTGCGATCTTGTACTAACCCCTTAGGTGTTGCTTCCCCCCTCGAAAGGGCGCCCACACTCCAGCAGCACCGCCCTGGGGTGCTGAGAAGGGAAACCCACACGGTCCCTGCTAACGAGACCCCGAGCTGTTAAATTTGGTCAGCGTTCTGTACAAGACCAAAGAGACTCCGTCTTCTCTTTTTCTCCTTAAAGAGAGTAAGTAGTCAAGAAATTCCTTTGAGAAGCAACAAGATCTGATTGAATTTTTCAGAATCTTCTATTATTCTATCAAGTTCAGTTGACAGCAAAGGACAAGCTGCCTTTCAAATACTAGAAGTGAACGCATCAGCAATTCAGAGGGAAAAGCGCAGGTTATTAAGTAGGAACAGGTTTCTCAGAATATATTTACACCAACTCCTGGAAACCACTGTCATCAGACACCTCCATGACAATCTATTTTCTGGTCTCTGTCTTGGTTAGAGTTTGGCAGATGATAATAAAATACGATGAAATTACCTTTGAGCCCTGACATGTACATCAGCTCACACATTCCTCGTGACCTGATTATTTTTCCAACACAGCTCATCCACGTTCAATACTATTCCCTAGCAGTCAAGGTTTATGTCTAGGAAATACAGCATGCTTATATAAAAGTAAGGGACACAGAGTTTATTATATATGTAGTATATGCGCAATATACACACAATATGTATGTGTATAAATTCATATTAGTTAAGAAGAGCTGGAAGGGCCCTTTGGGATCATTAAGTTTTCTTTGTTTTTGTCTTACAAACAAGGACTCTGAGACTCGGGCAAAAATGGTATTCAGAAGGCCACATGGCAATCCGGCTCCCAAATAAAGCTTCAGAAATGAGAATGTAGTGAATACCTACTATTTTCTGAGGACAGCAGCAAGCATTTTTCATCCCTAAGTTCTCATACCATTTCTATGATGTTGGTATCATTGCTCTCCTTTGAGAGATGAGAAAACCGAGTCTAAGAAGAGTAGTACAGCTAATTTACGCCACAAATGTTTTTGCCACAGCCATATATAACCATGTTACTGTTTTTTAAACTTTTCTTTAAATGGGCTAACGTAAACTTTTATAGAGGAAACTTTTTATTACCACGTAAAGCTAAAACAAATACAATGTGTTATAAATCAAAGGTACTCACAAAAGTAAATGCAAGGAAACCAAAATATCACTAAATTTTAGCTAGACTCTGCTGCTCCCTAAAGACTCGGGAATTTGCACCCTGCTGTCTTTTTTGGAAAAAGAGATTAGCAATGGTTAGAGAGGAATTAAAGACCCACTAACATAAACTGAGATTTAAGGATTGAAAGGGACCCGAGGGAAAACTATCACCATGTGCTTCAGCTATCTGATGTCACCTGAAGTCCTGCATGTCCCCCCTCAGATCACTTTGGGCCTGTCCTGCTGCTTACCCCCCACTTGGGGAAATATTGAATGCATTAAGCACCAGCTCTGCTCGGCTCTCGGACTGCGGGGAGCACCAGAATCACCTGGGGGCCTAGGAAAGGCACATTTCCCCTCCTGGTGTTTCCGCCTCAGCATGTTGGGCGTAGAGCCCGAGAACTTGCATTTCTAACAAGTTTCTGAGTAATGCTGATGCTGCTGGCCCAGGAGCCAAGTGTCTGTGTTGTACCTGGGAAGAAGGTAGGCAACATATGGTGGCATGTGTGTGAGAATGTCACCATCCAGGTTGCTAGTGATTGTAGGGATCTGACATTTTTTTTCATCAGGTAGATAAGGCGAAGAAATAACGTATCCTTTTGTGTTCCTTTCTTGATCTCCAGCCTAGTGAGTTCAAAGGTAACTTCACGCCAAGGCTGATGAACAACCTCCGCTAAGGCACACAAGCACCTCCTCCCCAAAAAGACAGTTTGCAGGCCTCCTATGCTGCTGGCAGCAGCCAGAGATCGTTAATACCGATACCAGAAAATGAGATTATCTGTTTTCCTCTCTAGACATAAAGACATTATAAGAGCATTAAAAAAATGCCATGACAGTTAACATTCTCTCTCATCTGGTTCCTATTAATAGTAATAACAAATAATTATTAAGCCTTCTGTGAGGCAGTCATTGTGTTGTATTAGGTGATCTTGTGGTTCATTCTCTCTTTCTCTCTCTGAATCTCTCTGAGTGAGGATTTGAGAAGCTAAGTAGCTTGTCTAAGGTCACACAATTACCAAGAAGTAAAACAGGGACTCAGATCCAAGTTCAACCCCAATGTGTATTTTTTCTGCCAAGCCACACTGCCGCTGTTGTTACTACCTATTTCCTAAATCTCTCAATAAAAGTGTATTTCATAGAGAACTAAAAGAGGAGAGGAAAAAGGGCTCCAGATGCTTGAAATGTTTACAAGAAAATGTTTAAACAATGTCACTGAAAAAACCCCAAATCAGTGCCATTTAATCAGCAATGGAGATAGAGCTCCCTAGGTTTTAGAGCTCCCAGGCCCTAAAGTCTGGCCAAATCTTTGCATTTAGTAGAGTAAGTAGGTAGAACTGGTCTCAGAAGCCCAACCTGTTTTAGTTTGCTCTTGAGTCAGGAGACTTTTATTTCCTTCTGACATGACAAGGGCCGTCAGGAGTGTGGTAGAAACCAACACCGATTGACAGACGTGAGCCTTGGATTCTGGTCCTTGTTTTGTCTCAGTAACTCTGCTCTGCTTCGTTTCTCTGGGCCCCAGGTTCACCCTCTGGAACCCAGCAGCTGGACTAAGCTGCCTGCCTAGCTCTGCCTCTGAGAACACAGATTCCTTCAGCTGGATTTATGAGCAGCATGTGCCTTGGGACCATAACACCCATCTTTTAGCATAAGGAGACTACGGTTTGATTGCAAACTCGGCATGTGGGTTTCAACCTTCAGCCTCTCAAGGGCTTTTGAGGCCACGCATTTGTGAGGTAACCCCGCTACACCCTTTGGGAAATACATGGTAACAACCAGAGGACAGGTCCTGAGCCCTTCAAGGTACAAATACTACTTAAACCCATACAGATGGACTTTAAGAAATAAATCATCTGATGTATTTTTTAAAAGTCATCAGTGGCAATAAAATGACAAATTCAGTAGGTGTTATTAAGGGTAATTATAGTAACATCTAGAAAGAAAACAACATCTGTGATTTGCCTGATTAATGGCCTCCTGTAATAGTGCATCTGTTAATGGAATAACACTCCTAGTGCTCTTGACTGTACGTTTGCAAGATCTGGAAATAGAGAAAGGCCTGTTGGAGAAGAAAGGAGCAGGGTGCTCGATTGACTCTTGGAGGTCAGGCTCCTCCCCGGAACCTTGAATTCCCCTATGGCTACCCAGACCAGAATTATGCAGCAAATTCAGACGACAAATGAATTCCACCATGTACTTGAACATTTGCAAGCTAAGCAACAACCAGTTTGGGGATTTAAAAAAACTGACTTTTCGCCTTGTGGTGGGAGATGCTGTACCCTGGCCTGATCAGTGCATAGTAGGACTGGCCTACAGGTGCTCCTCACGGATCTCCCCATGTGCACAAGGCTTCTTCTGCAGCGAGTAGTTAACATTCAGGGGGTAAATCTATTTTTCTTTAAGCATCAGTTTTCTCCTTTGAACTCAAAGGAAAACCAACATTCCCACCTACAGCTGAAAACCACTGCAGTGTGCCAGCTTCAGTTTATCAAGATGAAATTGGGAGGCCACGTAATGATCGCAGTCTCTCCCCCAAAGCTCTAGTTTCTTTCTGCCTTGAGAACAAGACACTAACTCCATCTGCTTCCTCGGGCCACATTGGATGAGTGCGGGGTATATTATTTGTCATAACACATATTCAGGTGCATTCGGGCTGCAAGCTCTGTTGCATAAGGGACTGGCACTTGCCATCGCTTATCCTAATGAAATCAATCGAAGAAGACAAAATTCTGTTAGAAAAGGGACATGGCTCTCACGCCCAGCAAGCCACATGCAGTTTCAAATGCAGTATAAAGGAAAGTAATTCTGCCCTGGGCCCGAGCCAAACCTTCAGCCCGGCGGTCACCCCCACGGTAGAGGAAGGGCCTACACAGTGCTTCACTCACCCCGGCAAAGCTGCCGTCCCTCCCGGCGGGCTCGGCCAGAAGCTACGGGAAGCAGGGCTCGAACGTGGCACCGTCTCTCCTGTCCATCTCGGCTGAGAGATCACGTCTCTTTCCCGGGGTGGGTTTCATGTCTCTGATTCTATCAGCCGGGGCCAAGGCCGGGCCTTAAGCTCACACTCCCTTGGAAACCCAGAGAAAAAGACAGCCTGGAAAGCAGCCACTGTGACCAGCAAAGGAAAAGGGAAAAGTAATGCGCCTGCTGGGGCGGGAGGAGAAAGGCTCGTCTGTGGCCTGTGTCGCGGGCCCGGTCCCAGGACAGCGAGGCCGCTTGTTCCCGCCGGCTGCGCCCTGCCACGGCCCCGTGCCCGCTGGATGTGGCTCTTGCATCCATTTCTAGTCTCTGTGACTCAGTGAACAGCGGTATCAAGATTCATAAGCCATCCCCTTCTCCACGAGTGGCACAAAAATGACTTTGTCCGTTCACCTTTGGCAGTGCATGTAATTAAGTGTGAGACAATTATAACTTTGTAGCTGTCCCCGGGGGCCTGGAATGGAATTCGGTCGCTGGCCTTCAAGGGCACTTAAGAAAGAAAGGAAAAGCTCTGCAGTGACTTTTGCACGCGTGCTGGTGATGAATTTGCTCTCAGAGCTTCGGAAGTCCCACGGCGCCGTAGTCGTAGCTCTTAGTGATTGCTGTTTGATTAAACAAGGTAAGAAACGTGGCACCGATGTGTTATGTGACGGGTTATGTGAATGCTTCGAACATACGGAAAAGCAGATTTATGAACGGGCCGACTGAGGGCTTCGGTTCACGCCCTGAAAGGACATTTTCATGTCTAATCTTTATGCTGGGTTTCCTGTGACTCCGCCAGCTGGGGCAGATGTCACGAGCCAGCTGCCATATTGATGGGTAGTTATTGGTGGGTCCATAAATGAAAGAGAAGGTAGAATGAACAGCGAGCCTATTTTTGAGGGTAGCGAGAGAGGGATGTTACCAAGTTTGGGGGTAAAAGGAGGTGGGACGAAATTAATATAATATCTAACTTCATGAAAACCTCCGCCTAGGATCTCGGCTGGTTGCTAGGGTGACTGTGACTTCATGAGTACTACTGGATCCTATCAGACTGCGAAGAGGAAACACAGATACAGAAAACAGTTTAGGAAAGATAAAACACCCGCAATATCTAAAAATCTGGGTAGCTATAGCTGTAAGACATAAGCTAGGGATTTTTAAGATCATGAAATGTGCCTAACGCTTTCAATAGTCTGAATTGTTTAAAAAGGCATGTGGCATTTCCCATTTCTCCATCTGCTAGAGAGCAGAGTGCTTTGGAAGTCCTTGTTCCTTTCCCTCCCCTTTCTCAGAGTCCTGTGGCTTCTTGGCACAAGTGTGGCTAAACTCACAGATTCTAGACTCACGGAGTGTTGGCGCCAGGCGATAACTAGAGGTCATTTAGCGCTGCTTCCTTGCGCTGCGGGTGAGGCCACTGCCACCTAGAGAAGTTCGTGGCTGCTCAAGGCCACGCAGGAAGGTGTGGGCAGAGATGGGAGCACAGACCCATGTCCTCACTCCTGAGACCAGTGCTCTTTCCCTCACCACTTTCCCAGGCAAGAGAGGGGCACTCATCATTTTGGGACAAGAGTCTGGAGTATCTCTCAGGTTGTCCTGCTGACCAATGATTACAGAGTCCTCAAAGCACAGGCCCGTTTCCCGTGCTGCTTAGTAATTGTAAATAACAGGCGTGTGGCAAGTTACCTATGCCGTGAAGTTGGAATTAAGTGTCGCTGCCTGGCTAATTAGAGCCCTAACAACAAATCATAGGTAAGAAATACTGTGTTCAGGCTAAACAACGACCTGCTCAGGAGAAAAACAAACAAACTGTATACGTTGCATAAACATCTCTGTGTACGTCTAGGACCTTATAAGACTTATATAAAAACAGACATAAAAGGACCTACAGAACTTACATACGGCGGCTCTTCACAGTAGATGAAACCCATCTGTTAATATATGGGAAGACTGGAGGTAAATTCAATTAAGGATGGGTCGTTGGAACAGGAGCCAACTACAAGAACTCGCTTGTCTAACTAAAGCACTGGCCTTGTTTATGTCTGTACCCAATAAGTAGCAGTAACATATTTTAAATGGAAGCAAGCTCTTGTCCTCAGTGTGAGGCTTCCTTTTTATTTTAGACACATGCAGAACTGGGACCCTTTCTGAGTGGCTAGCCAAATAGAAGAATGTCAATAGGATGAATCTCTGCTGCTTCTAAAATTGTACAATTTTAATAACCTGTACACAATTAAATCCAAAATACACACCTATCTTTATATATAATACTCTCGACTTAGTTCAGGAGGGAAATGACAAACAGTGCAGAACATTCAGAATTATGCTATCGCTATCAGTTTAAAGTGGAATTTCTAGTCTTAGAGTCTCTGATGCATACGTGTTCGTGTTTGAGTGGAATAGATGTGAACCCCTTTTTCAAAAGAATGAGAAGTTTTCACTGTGCATTTGTGCAGAAATTATTTATCAGAATAGGTGTTAGAGACTCTAAAGAAAAAATAAAGGCATTAAGTAAGACACATTGCACAGTGGCTTTTGCACATGATTTTCTGTTCATCGACTACAGGCAGTCAGATTTGCTCTCCAGGCGGAAGGGATGGATTTTCTCAGAGGCCAACCTGCATTGCTGTGCAGGCCCATGGCTGTCCAACAACACACTTAGGACAGAGGCAGAGGGAGACTCAGAAACAGAGAGATATGATTGTCACCTAGAAATAAGCCTTGCCCTAGCTAGCTGTGCTGATAATCAGTGTGCAGGGAATGCTGTGTGCGACTTCTAGGTGAGAGAGAACTATGAATTAATAAAATGAAAGCAATGGAACTTGAAATAAAAACAGAAGATGAAATAGGGCGTCTGATTTTATATGATCCTATGTTACCATATCCCTCATTAAAGGGGACTGAGACTAAGATTAAGTTGTTTGCTTAGGGTCACAGGTCCACGTCACTGTCAAGACTATTTAATAAGTTCCTAGCCCTGTGGAATTCCACCAGTCCACACTGTCGCAATGAGGTCACTATGATCACTGTAATTCTACTTGGATTTTGTCTGCCCAACTCAAACTACTTAAGCAAAAAGGGCACTTCACTGGCTCATAGAATTGGAACATCCAGAGATCACGTAGTCCAACAATGTCACTGGCGCATTCCTTGCATGTTTTAGATGGACTTTCTCCAACTGGTAGACCAGATGGTCCCTGGAAACTCCATACACACATACTGACTCAGCCTAAAAGCCTCAATAAAAGTCTTTCCTGACACATTTTATTTTGCCAGAGTCACAGGAAAGCCTCTGATTGGTTCACTTTGGATTGAGTGCTCATCTCTGGATCAACCACTTTGCCACATGGATGGACACTCTCACCGGCTCATGTACATACTCTGTAGCAGGGTCATCTCTTGTAACCTCATGGAATACATTATTCACAAGAAAAAGGGTTTATCTCATCAGAAGGAGGTCAGGGACTCCAAATAGACAAATATATAATAATTTTAAAATGCAATCTCATGGAAGGAAGTAACTAAACAGAAATTTACCAAACACAGGAATACTACCAACTCTGGAGATGGTATTGCTTTTCTTCCTCTAAATAACTTGTGTCAGAATCTGTAATGACAAAGATGTAGAAAAAATCTCATTTCTGGAGACGAAAGAAAGGACCGATTCACTGTGTTTCACATCAAGATAATTGCTCTCATACACACTCTCAACATACAAAGTATTTTATGTTCTTAGAACAATGTCTGGCATTTAATAAATGTTTATTCCCTTCCTTTGCACATATAGAGAGTCCATACATCATTGTTAGCTTGATTTGTGCCAAGGCCACTGCCATCACATTTTATCACCATAGATTGTCAGTGCCATTTACGTCATAAAGTCTCCATTGGAAGACATACTACTCTAAACTGTTTAATATTTTTGGTTTTCACTGTACGAGTTTTTGAATGGCACAATTCCCGAAAGGATTCATCATTGCTCTTTGTGATTTCATAGCACACATTCCCACCCTCCTAACACTATGGTGGGGGCTTGAGTTATTTTGATTTTCTTTGTAATGTCAATTCACATAAACTTTAGTTATGACGGCTTTGAGAATTTAATCATGTAGCCTGACATTGTGGAGTCTGGCAGAAATAGGTTTCAACAATATCACTTCTGAGGAAAATCAAAGGCTTATTAAATGCAGCCCAAATTCTTAAGTAAGCAAATGTCAGCTGTCTAATTTCAGATGAGGCCAATGAAATAGTGTCATGATTTGGAGCTAGGGCTTTTAAGTTAACAGTGATGGTATTGTCTTCACATTATAAGTAAGGTCATTAGGCTTAAAGGGGTGAAGTAACTTGCCCAAGGCCACACAGGTAGTAAGAAGTCAGCATTTCAACCAACTCTGATTTTTCCCAATAGGTATGAGAATTAGACACTACAACCCATCTCCTAGGCTACTATCATTTATCATCTCACCTTCACTCCTTGTTTAGTTAAGAGAAGCTGAGGGAAAGGACTACAAATAAAAACCATGCCAAAGCCTAATTTCAAGGAAACAGTACCCGTGGGCCAGAAAATAGTCTTATAATTGCTTTTTTCTTTGAGTTGGGGAAAGGAAAGTCTAAAAATACTTGCTCACAAAACCCTTCGTTAAAAATTTGCCCTAGCCCCCTAGCTGGGTGGCTCAGTTGGCTGGAGCATTGGCTCTGTACACCAAAAGGTTGCGGGTTTGATCCCCAGTCAGAGCACATACCTAGATTGTGGATTCGATCCCTGGTCAGGGTGTATACAGGAGGCAACCAATCAATGTTTCTCTCTCATATCAATATATCTTTCTCTCCCTCTCCGTTTCTCTCCTTAAAAATCAATACAAACATATCCTCAGGTGAGGATTTAAAAAGAAAAAATTGCCCTAGTACTTCCTTCATAAAAACCTCTTGCAAATACCCAGTTTAGAAACAAGGAATCTTATTCGAAGATGAGGAATCACAAAGGAAACTCATAAATGTTGCCACGGTTACAGATAGATACTGTGAAGAGCACAGGGGGAATGGAACGGGAAAAACTGAAAATGATGAACACTCAACGAAACAAAGATTGCCACGCGGAAGATAAAACTGTGGCCAAGTCTGCACTGTGGACACAGCACAACAAAGCCAACTCATGCAACGGTCGTCCCTCAAAACCCAGAGGTTAAGTCAGAGGCCTAAACGCCCAGGGAAGCACTGTAAGAAGGCAGGAGGAAAATACAGAGCTGGCCGGGCTAAGGAGAGAAATGGGAGGTAAAACTGAAGCCGCCACACCAGGGAATGTGAAACGGGAAGCCCCGCGAGGATGAACAGAGCCGCTCCAGGGCAGGGAGCCGCAGAGCGCAGGCGGGAAGGCGGGCTCGCGGCCTGCGCGACAGAAACTACTGATACCGAAGGCACGTGGGGCTGGCCAGTGTGTGTATAACTGGAGCCCCCAGTGAAGAAAATGGAAACAGGGCAACTGAAGCAAAGCTTAAAAATTAAAACTGAAGGAAAAATTTTAGATATAAAGACTTCACTAGGCAGCCATTGGAAAGGGCCCTCGATATTCCAGGAAAGAAGTGATACAGAGTGGCCAATGTGATGCATGCCCTAGGGAGTTTACTAGATGTCAGAGATAAAGGGGGACTCCCCTGGGCAGCCAAGAGAAAACAATTCACGTTCTGGATAAAGCGAAAAATCAGCTCCAACAAATGCCGAAAGACAGGCAGCACTGCTTACAAATCCTCAGGGGTAGAAAATGTGGCTTAAAGAAAATATGATTTAAGAACTTTATTCCCAGCCAAACTACCAATTGCATTTTTGAACATGCAAGAACTTAGGGAATATTACTCCCCAATTGTCTTTATTAAAAAAGCCGCTGGAGGGAAAACTTTAGCCCGTCCATATGTGATTGTAAATATCACAGCAAAAAGACTTGTGTCAAAGATTGAATCTATTTAACTGTAAGACTGAGACTAAATGTCATGCAGGGATAACGGCTTCAGAGTAGAATGTACATTTTATTAATTTTGGCAAAACTTGGGGGAATTAAAAGGAATAAACGAGAGGAGGTGGTATAACTACAATGATTTTCTTACATTTTATGGGTGAGAATGATGAATCGAGCAGAAGAAAAACAGAACAAAAGTAAACACTAGCAAAGATAATACCGTAAGCTGAAATGGGGTGGTAGAATAAAGGGGAAGAGAGAAAATACACTAGTTTTATCATTGATGATAACAGGAAGTTGATAGATACTAAAGAAAAAAGTATTAACAGCTATTACTAATGTTATAGCTAAAACAATTACTGGAACTTAAGTATAAGCTTTCCAAGTCATTAAAAAAAATACACACAGAAACTGTAACAAGAGACCATATATATTAAACAACTTTAAAAAATACTAACAAAACCCCATACCCTTTAAATTAAGCAGATTATAAATTATAGTACATATGGCTACCTTCTTATGTTAGATCAGTAGTGTTTCTATATTTCAATAATCAGTTAACTAACCCTCATTTAAGTAAGTAGTGCCACTTTTCCCTCAAGGCTTTATCAGAAAATTTCAGCGTATTAAAAATGATAAATCAAGCTTTTTCTTGTTCGCTGAAATTAGGTAAACCTTTCATTAACCAATCAGCTAAATGACTACACCCGAATCAATGGCAACTTCTTTAATAAAAGGGTCACTTGTTTTCCTTGAAAATGCCAGGAGACGACTCTGGGTGGAGCACACATTCGCGCATGAAATGTCCGGGGTGAAAGTGATGAGGTTTGCTATTCAAGCAAGAGACAGTAGTTTTTAGAGGGTAGAGTGGTGCAGGTACAGGACTCAACCCACAGCAAGAGAGGAGAGAAGGTGGTGGCTCTGAACTGGTAAAGCAGACCCTCCGTCCCCTCTCGCAGTGGGGTTGGTGAAGCGAGATGTATTAGTTTCCTAGGGTGGCTCAAAGAATAGAAATTTGTGGTCTTGCAGTTCTGGAAGCTACAGGTCATAGACCAAGGTGTTGGTTGGGCTGGTTCCTTTGGAGGTCTGAGAGAGAGAACCTGGTCCATGCCTCTCTCCTAGCTTCTCACGGTGTTCTGTTGGCAATCTTTGATGTGACTTGGCTTGTAGATACGTCATCTTGATCTCTTCCTTCATGTTCACATGGCATTCTCCCTCTGGGCATGTTTCCATGCACACATTTCTCCTTTTTATAAGGACATTAGTCATATTGGATTAGGAACCCACCTACTTCAGTATGACCTCATCTTAACTAATTATATCTGCATGACTATTTCCAAATGAGGTCACATTCTAAGGCACTGTGGGCTGGGGCTTTTACATAGGCATTTTGCAGGTATACAATTCAACCCACAGCAAGAGAGAAGAGAAGGTGTTGGTTCTGAATTGGTAAAGCTGACCATCCAACCTGTTGAAGCAGACAGACAAAACCAAACTGAATGCCAATTAAAATCATATTAAAATTAGGTGCCATTGCTGGTATAGGTGTTGAATGTCACTGGCACATCTGGAAGGATCTCTACCCATTAAGTAGATAATTCTGCTTATTGATATGTATCACTGACGTGAAAGAAGGCAGATGAGCATATTAGAGCATGAGAAGACAAACTCTAGATCCTAATCTAAGCACCTTGAAACTAGGACATCTAATAAACGATGGAAACATTCTGGAATTTTTAAGACTTTCCAAATTTACTAGTAGTTCATTTTGCTGTCCAGCATAATTCACCGCTGCTGAACCCTAGCAAATCTTTTAATGTCTTACCTGGACTATTAACTCCTCATAGAGACACATAAACTCTGTTCTGGGGCCAATAATATCGCAACAATTCTTTGTTGGTAACAAAGCATGCAGGTGAGGATGGCTCGATGTTGTACTTGTTGAAATGAACCCAGTGTGTGTAATAGCAAAGAACTTCCATATCTTCCAGGTAGAAAAGCAGCCCCACCCCACAAATTTCAGCTTCAGTTAACTGATTTATGTTTCCCAAGGTAGGGGGATGATACGTAAAAGGGCCTTGGGCAGTGTGAGATAATGTAGGATGCTACTTAAAAGCAATAATATAATGCTGATGTCTATAATGAGATTTTTATTTTTTACCTTCCTTTTATGTTGATCTAATCAACATAATTGGCTATTTCAATTTGTGCTAGTGTGATTCTAGTCCTTAATGCCTTCAAACCTTCCCTTGTAACACAAAGGAAGACACCGCAGCTCAGAGTTTTAGGTATATCCCATTGTTTACTTAGAATGGGATGATGCTATTTTTAATTAACTTATTTGATCATTACTTTCTAGTGATGGCAATTGATATAAATATTCCATTCACAAAAGGCACACTTTTTTAAAGAATAAGTTTAAAAGTTAATTTTAAAAAAGCCTACAAAATAAATATCAGGCATGTAGTTAAGCAAACATTTGAAAGGTGGCATGCCAATGATTAAAATTTAGGAGCCAGTGAATTCATTCTCTCATTTATTATGAAGGCATTTGCACACAAAAACAAAGCCTTCCACTAGATGCTCAGTAAATATATTCAGTCAGGGGAAAAAGTTATACTCTGCCCACAGATTTGCATGTTTTGGTTGGGTAGAAAGCAAAACCCCAGAAATCCGACCAATCTCTTTTGCTGGAATAGAGCTGTGGCCAAACCCCAAACCCCTTTGGAGGCGGAGGCAACGCCGGCTCTTTCCTTTCTGTTCTTATTCCTGGCTACCCCGTTTTGCATTATGTTTGATCCCACAAGCCACCTCTGATCCTTTTGGGAATAGGCAGAGTAGATAGAAAGGGAGGGGATTAATCAGCGTTTGTTGAATAAATGAATACCTAAGTGAGTAAATATGTAAACAGAAGAGATGAACCAAGAATTGCAGAGCTCCGATTGTTCTCAGCTCCCGTTTTCACAAGGAGAGGTGTCACAAGGACCACACTGTGGTCCCAGCAAGGAGGGTGGCGCCCTGCAGGCCCAGATGGCAAGGGGCAGCCTGAGGCAGCAGGAGTCCAGAGGAAAAGCAGCTCTTTAGTGAGCGTCTGTCTTCTCCCCAGATGCGCTGGCAGGGCCGCCTGATAAACCCGCGTAAACAATGGGCCCAGGAAACGTTCGGGCAAGCCAGAGGAAGCCAGAGGGTAGGATCACCTTGACCAGGCCTCAGGACTAACTGCACTCATTCCTACCTTAGAGGGATCATGGAAAGAAAGGTCTTGGCTGCTGGCAGAAAGTTCTAAAGCCCCAGCCTGAATTAATGAGGACAATCGTGACCTGTCTTTGTTCTCGGCTCAGGAAGGACGTGGGGACGACACTGAAAGCTCTTGTGAGGACGAGAGAAAGTCCCTGGCGGCCTGGTGAAGGTTGTTTTCATCCAAGCTGATGGGGTGATTCAGGGGCTTTGGGAGAAAATACCAGCGGCAGAGAAACAGCAGAAGCTGACCGTCCTTCTCGACTCCCCAGCGGTTGGCACTCCTTCCTCTGTAATCAGCGGTGCGCACACGCGTCCTCTCTCAGCCGGAACCTCCCAGAAGGCAGGGGCCGCTCTCGGCTCGCTTCTGAACTGTCCACAGCACTCGCTGACACACAGTAGGTGCTCCGTGTGCACTGGGTAAATGCGTGAGGGAAAGCAGACATCTGGCCATCGCTGATGGACACTTTACAGGATGAAACTCAACAGGAATAGAGAACCCTGGCGATGGATGTCCCAAGGGGAAGTTATACCAGACACAAAACCAGGAGGCAATTACATCAGAGACAAAATCTGGAGACAGGACAGAAAAGAGTGTGTTTGGGGGTACTGGGTAGTTTAGAGGGGCTGCAGTAATTTCCAGAATATAGGTGTAGCTGTGTGTGTAGACAGGAAAAGAGTTAAGGAGTTAAAGACCATCTGGGCACAGATTTCACAGAGCCTGAAAGACCGGATGAAGCTATTTGAACTTAATAAATAATAAAAGTTGTCAAGAAGAAGCACGGCGCCATCTCAGCTGCTCTTTAGGATCTGGACACAACAATCAGCTCATCTGACTGACAAATCTAGGGCAGAGTTATTAACCTGCTCCTCCAGGGTCTTCCTTTTCCTTCCAGGTATCACGGGTGCACCACCCCAAAGGGGACTCCAGAGGACGCCAGCTCACTCAAGGAATGGCTCCCGGCTGCAAGGCCATCCCCGGTGAAAAGAAATAACAAGGTAAACGGGAGAGTCCTTCCAAAGCACGGGGCACATTGTCTCTATTTCAGGTGGCTATCTTTTTTTTTTTTTTTTTTAATGCTCTCCTTGAAAGTTTGCCATCAAAGTGAATGACCTAAGCATTTATTTTTACCTTCCAGCAGGAAATGTATTCCTGGACAATCAAATACCCAGAGCAGATGAGAGAAAGCTCCACTTCACAGGGGAATGTCAGCCGGTGAGGGCAGAATGAGTGACAGAATTAGAAACAGCACCGTGCAAGCTCTAATGTCACTGATTCAGGCACGAAGCTTCAATTGGCGTTGGAACTATGAGGTGAATAGTAGTATAAACGAGTGAAGAGTAAAACACAAGTGACATCTCATTGCTCCCCTGCTCTAACCTCGGCGCTGGCCCCCACTTACTGAGTCAGAGCTCGGGTGCTCACTGAGGTCCCCAAGGCCTCTCTCTAGCACCCTCCCAGCCTCTGTTTCCCCACTCGCTGCTTTTTCCTCTTGGGCGCTTATGAACTGCTAACCTATGATATAGTTTACTTATGCAGGGAGGCAGAGATTTTTGCCTTCTGTTTCTGCAAAATTCTCTGGCATCTAGAATAGCACCTGGAATGCAGGAGCTGCTCAAATATTTGTTTATTGAATAAAAGGCTATGGGTGAGGAGTCTTTTGTGACTCACACTTGATAAGTGGCTCCTGCACCGTCCATGTGTCAACTCGGCGGATCGCCGGTGAGGGCAGGGTTGGGCATGAAGGGGCGCCCTTGGCCCGAGGGCATTCGCTACCATAAGTATGTGAGAGGTGGCGCCTAACTGGAAGACATGGGAAATGTATTAATGCTGAGAAATTAATGAGCTCGGGGAAAAGAAAATCAGCACCTCTGACAAAGGAACCTGTTAGAAAAACAGAAACGGGGCAGAGGCCAAGAGAGAGGGTGACACCGATTGCCAGACTCGGGTCCCTGAGTCAAAGGCCCAGAAGTTCTGCTTCTGAGAAACTCCATGAAGTAGCCAACAGACTCCTCGCAAGGCCAGGCATTGCAACGTTCCTTGTGTTGGGAGCCATTCTAGAAACCAGCCCGGGGTCTGCTTGCTGATGAAAACTGTGACCATTCTTTTATAAGGTTCTGTAACTTTCTGAGGCCTCTGGGTATGAAGGACAGACACCCATGTTTGTGTGGTGCTGAGGTCTGATCCTCTCTGCCAAATGTCCCACGTTGCCAGGACTGTCTGGGTCCGTGACTCACCCACGTGTTCCTTTGCCAGGTGGAGGGGTCACCCACCCACACTCTGGGTGACCCTCTATGGGCTCTCTGCCCCTGGTCCCAGAGTCCCACCAGCCTGTGTTCCTCTCCCAGTGACTTTCTTCTCTCTCCCCTTCCTTTCCTCGGGGGACCTATTGCCTCTGTGAAAGCCTTTAGCTTCCACCGAGGCTGGGACACAGGCCTAACTTGCCCTTGAGGCCAAAAGTTGCAGATGCGTTTTGATAGAAAGCGACGTTTCCCTCGGTCCTATTGATTTCCTCAGGTGAGCTAGTCTCACGGTTTTGTAAACTTGGGGAACTTATTGAACCTGAGTCAATTTTCTCATCTGTAAAATAGGAATAATACACATTTTGTAGAGGCAATGCCTGGACTTGTGCCTGATAACACGCTTTGATATAAAAGTCATTTGTTATTTTTCTCTAAGCTAATGTACCATAACATTGAATTTTATTATAATAATTATTTTTGTAACTATTCATAATTATTTGTTTTAATCAGAAAATTAACCTTTTAAAATTTATGTGCTCATTAATGGGAAGCAGTAAACTTTAACGAATCAAATTGTGCCACTTCTCTGAATGAGACCTTCCTATGGCTTCTCGTTGCATTTAGAACAAAACACCCAAGTCCTTCCGATCTCTTCATGGACCCTGTGATATGGCCCCTGCCCACCCCTCAGGCCTCTCTCCATGTTTCTCCTGTTCCAGCCACACTGGTCTGCGGTTCCCCTGAGGCCTCGACTTCTTTCCTGCCTGAGGCCCTTAGCATCTGCATATGACCCAGCCTAGAACCTTGTTCCCCAGATGTCCCCACGCTGCGGCTAAGAAGGAGCCCGCTATCAACTTAGTTAACTGCTTCCGTTCAAGGTTGTTCTTTATGCTTGACATTTACAAGGAAAACCAAAACACAGGCTTTGTCCCCGCAAGCCTTCTGTCTTCCCGCATCAACGACTGTTCACCTGGATAGAGCCAGGCCCCTTTCTAAACTGCGAGCTCTGTGGGGCACGGAGCCTGGTCTGTTCAGCTGTCCCCTCCACCCACGGCCACCCACCCAGGGCCTCCCTTTACTGGATGGATGAAGCCAGCATTTCTCTTCCATCAAGGGGCCAAGATCATCTCCCATGGGCCTCATTTCCAGCTCCACAGGGAAGGCAGAGCGACAGAGTCCATTTGGAAGTGTTTGTATTCTCACTAAGGAATGTCACGAGGCAGCTGCTTTGTCAGAAGTGGCTTCTAGGGGCTGGGGGTGTGCCACAGTTTTTAGTGGGATATAGAAAAAAACCCACACCAGCAGCCACTCCCTGGAGGAAGGTACGCAGGGATGCAGTAACAGCATAATAACATCAATTTGTCTAATTACTGAAAATGAGAAGGTGGGAGAAGAAATAGAAATGTTGTTGATACTGTGTTTTCCTGTCTGCTCAGGCAGCGAGGAGCTCAGACACCAGGCCAGAAGTTCCTGCGAAAAGCTCACCGAGACTCCCGCAGCCGCCGAGAAGCCTCCCCTGGCTGCCTCCTCCTGGCAGCCCGCCCTCAGCCACCCAGTAACCTCCAGCTTACCATCGAGGCGTCTCTTCTCCCAAATCTTTCCTTTCTCTCCCTTTCCCTTCCCTCCGCTCACATTCCCTTCCCCTCTCCTTCTTGTTCTGTTTCCTCTTTAAGTATTAAAATAAACCAACATTTGTCGAACACTGCGGGGCCAGCCGTGTTCCTTACATTTATTTTATTTAATCCTTTAAAACCATCCCAGGGAACGGTTGCTGTGGTTATTGCTATTTTACAGATTATAAGAACGATGCTGTCACGGGCTTGGGGCTTGTGATATGCCGCCTCTTGTCAAGACCTGAACCTGGGACACCTCCAGTGTCTGAGCTGCTCACTCCCAGACTCGACCCCTTTTATGATTTCCCTGCACTTGCTGCTTTCTCTCCCCTTTACATGGGTATTAATGTATGTGATGCGCCCATTGGGTAAAGTGTCCTATGTTTATGTAAATAATACGCTAGTGCATATTAAACAGCATAGAAAATAATCATTGTGTACTATAAAGCAAAACTAACACATTGTAAAGACTACTAGGTACATTATGACCAATATCTGTGTACACAATAAATTAGAAACCTGTGCAAAATGCATCAGTGGTGTGTGTACCATGTGATGATGATGGATGAGATTTACTTTCTGCCTTTGCTCAGCTGTACTTTCTTAAATATTTGTGATGAACATGTATTAATGTCATTGAAAAAAGTACAGGAACATTCTCTGAAAAGCGTGGAGGGGATGGACGGATGTATTTTTCTTTTATTTTTTATAATCTCAGTTCTGACTAGTGATTGGCATTTCTTCTCTCCCAGGAAAACAGCATAATGTGGTTGTTCCAAGACTGTAGGAAAATATCAGAGGCACAAATGAAAACATGTCTAAAGCAAAATGGGGTTCCCAGCTCAGAACAGGGCTTTCTTCCTGAGAGCGACCACAGGTAAACTGAGAGGGGCTCTGTCCCAGGAACACTGCAAATGTGATGGACTCGCACATGCCACCTTCTCCCTAAGCTTCTCTACACCTCCTTCACCCCAACTACACCTTCCCTTCCTCTTCTGGGCGTGGCCCTTCCATGTGTAGCTACTATATAAAATCCATCCTTGTTTGCTTGAGGTATTAAGTCGATAGTCTGGACAGAAACCCAGGGGTTTTAATAATTTACTAAAAGATTCTTAGGCTTCTTCTCACTTGGTTGTGAATCAGATCAAGGCCAAGACCTGTGTCTGTTTTGTTTCTCATTGTATCCCCATCAGCTAGGATTCATTCATTCAATTAAGCAAAGTGTTTACTTGGTCCTAAGCATGGGCCTGAGAGCAGGGGGACTTGGCAATGAAAAGACAAAGTTTTACCTCTTCCAGCTTACAGAGAAGCAGCAGCCTATAAACACTCAACAAAACCCTGTTACTCCAGGAAGGACATACACAAGTTGATGCCATGATGAGTAATTAGGGGCTGATTTTAGATATGGCAGAAGGGAAGGCCTCTCTGTAGAGATGATATCTGAGCTGAGACTTGAAAGCCTGGGGGTTGGGTAGGAAGCCACATATCAAATATTTGCTTTGGAAATGAGTCAGCTGGCTCAGCCCTTTCTGCATCCGCCAATGGGCCTTGTGCATTGCAGGAGACCAGTGTGCTGTTGAACTTGATTCAGACAGTAGGTTATGGAGCTCCCTGTTTTCTGCAGAGCATTACATTTTATAGACTCCCCCTCACCCAATCTTCCCAACAACCAGGTGCTGTAGTCCTTTAAGGAAAGGACCCACATTCTGCTGATGAAAAAAATGTTCAGTAAACTTGCCCAAGGTTGCATGGCTGGTGAGTAACAGAGCCAAGATCAAAGCCTACTTGTGTTGGGCAAGCTCCAAAATATACCCGCTTCCACTAATTCTTGAAGGAGTGAAGGTTTGACATCAAGGGTTTTAATGAGAGAACTAACTAACTAAACACAAGCATATTCCTGTTTCTATAGTGGAAATTCATAATCAAATGTTAGTTTTACAGACATCATTTTTTTCCTCTTTAAGTATGGGTAAAATTCTACAAAAAGACAATTTTTATAAGAAGAAAGAGAAGTGTCATTGCTTCAGCATTACCTCAGAGACAGGCTAAGATGTCCAGAAAATGTTTTCATGGTCGGGAGAATTCTAGAGCCTGGGCTGAGTGAGCCTTGGCATCCTGCTTCCTAGGCTGGCCTTGTGATTGATTTGCTACGTGACCTCCAGGAAACAAACTCATCACTTGTGACCTCAGGGTCCCTAAAGATGCCCTCACTCTCAGACTCTCAGCAACGTGAGGAATCGTGGCAAATGTGTGGGTGAGAACCTTGGGGTCAAAATTCCCTGGAGATGGAGACACTCTGGGCATCTGAAGCGAGAAGGAACGGCAATATGGAACATGGCTTTGAAGTCTGCTCTGGGGGAAAGGAATGGAGCTCATGACAGAGAAATAATAACAACAGGTGGAAAACTGAAGGTGACAGAGAGAAAAATGGGGCATCTTTGCTTTTTCCAAATGGGCACAGACTCCTTGATGGTAGTGCCCAGTTTTCCCTAACTTATTTTTCCCCTGTAGGACCTGTCAGAGGGCCCTAGCACATAGTAGGTAATTAGACAACTGACGGGTTAATAATTTGGAACATTCTGAGAGATGGGAAAGGATGTTGTTACTGCAAAGACATGGTGACTAATAAGTGACAGATTAAACTGGGACACAGAACCAGATGACGAAAGGACCCACTGTGTAAGCTTTGGGAGTCTGTCACCCGCAATTCGCAGGGGCGCACTTCATGTGTGGGGATACACACAGAGGGGTCAGTCAGCATCTCATGGGTGCACGTGAGTATAAGCAACGCATGTCCATGGGAGGCGATATTTAATTCAGAAGAGAAACTGGACCCACGCAACTCCTTTCCATCTGACATTCATTAAGCACCCACTGGGTGCACTACTGAACACAGGAGATAGAATCCCGAACAAAACAGGTCTGCCCTCTCGGAATTGAGAACCTATTAGATCAACTACCCAAAACTAATAATATGAGCAACTATATTAACAGCAGCAGCAACTGGCTGAGAGTTCTCGATCTGCCAGGTGACATTCTAAAGAGGAAGGAGTCTCAGAGACCATCTAGCCTAAACATTATATCCGTATCTTAGAGGGAGGAAGGCTGAGGCTCCCCAGCTTGCTCAGGGCTATGTAGCTTGTCTATGTCAGACCCAAGACCAGAACCTGCTCTGCTGACTCAAAGTTTCGAAGTCACTAGACTGGGTCTCAAAGAAGCCTGTCCCTGTCCTTACTGCAGTGAGACTGAGGTGGTGGCAGGCACTGGGCCTTGAAGGCGCCTCACACGAGGTCCTCACCTCACCATTCAGAGCACATGGAGACACATACTTCCAGCAGGCCCTGGCGTGCAGGCTCTCACAGGCTCAAACATGGGTTTTTTTGGCCCGCGCTGAGCATGGGCACCACAGAGCCCTCGAGGGGCCAGAGCCACAGAGACTCTTCCTGGTAAATGGAAAACTTGCATTACCATGAATCTCTTTCCTGTTGCACAAGATGCTAAATACCTAACCATTTGATGGTTCACTGCAGGTGAAATGCTGCAGAAGCCTCGAGGAAATTTTAACTCCCCTTTTGTTCTTCCATTCGGCTTACTGCGGGGCAATGCCAGTCATCATTTAAGGAGTCTCTGTCTCATGCCTGACAAGGCTGCAGGCTGGCACTCCCTGCAGGGATCATGCTTCCAACGACAGTGGCACAGGGGCAGAGCCTGGCCCCAGCTGCCCGCCCTCCCAGCCTCTTTTCCTCATCAGGGAGCAGTGCAGGGGTGCAGAGGGGCTGCCAGCCACAGCCCCCCAGGCATCCCGGGGCAGCAAGGGCTCCAGCGGGCTTTGGGGGCCATGTCTTCAGACCAGGAGGGCACCCCTGACTGGTGACGTGGTTAGTGTCTGCATGGTGACATGTGGAAGTCAGAATACCCATGGGGTGGCCTCACCTGGCTGCTTTTGTCACCGAAGGCATGAGGACCTCGCGCCTCGGGCCTCGGACCTCAGACCTCATACCTTGGACACCACTCCTGCACTTTTTCCCAGGACCGGGAAGGATCCCAGTACTTTTTTTTTCTTTTTCTTTTTTTTTTTACTATTCAGGACACTAGACATGGTTTCCTGCTTTTTAAAAGGGGCTTAAGTTCAGAAACTTCATAGCATAGAGGCTCTGGAATTAGACTGCCAGGTGGGGTTCCAGCTTCCTAGCTGAGCAAGCCACTTAATCTCTTTGAGCCTCATGTATTTATCTACAAATAAATATATTAATAGTAGCTACACAGTAGGGTCACTGTGAGGAGCAGACGAGGCAGCCTGTGTGAGACGCCTGGAACTTAGTTCCGACCCAAGAGACGTCAGCTTTTCCTCTCCTGGGACTTCACCTTGACATGAAAAGTGGGCAGGCAGCCCTGAAGGCAACACACTGGCTTCTCTCTCTTCCTCTCTCTCTCTTTCCACACACATATACACACACACACACACACACAGAGACATGTATATATGTATATACAGGGCGGGGCAAATGCAGGTTTACTGTTGTTCAGATGGAAACTAATACAATAATTAATAGATCATAATACAAGAACAAACTTGGTGTTTCACATACTCACAACTGCAAACTTGCATTTGCCCCACGCTGTATATACATGAATACCTATATTTGTATATGTGTACATGGGTGTGTGTATCAGTCACATTAGCTGCAATGTATATTTTAGCTAATGCGATACCTCGTCAAGCCTGTCAGCCCAAATTGCAATATATATTTTGCCAACATCAGCGAGAGAAAAGGAATGAGCAGATTCTGGAATTGCATATAATGTGTCTATAACGTTCTGAGGAGCGGCTGGCACGTAGCAAGCACTCTGCAAATGGTAGCTATTATCATCTTAAGAACCTGGGGGCTGTGGGCACTTCTGTTGCCAACATTAACCACGTGTTTAGTTTCACGGAGACCATATGCTTCCTTGAGGTGCCACTCGAGACAGTGTCGCTTCACGGGGCACCTGACTGTGAAACGTGAGAGGAGTAGAATGACAACTAGAAGGGGACTCGGAGGGTACAAATTCATTCTACTTCACAAATGGGGAGACTGAGGCCTAGAGAGAGAAGGAGACTCCTTAAGGCTACACAGAGTTGATAAATGGATGAAATTCCAACAAGCTAGAGGAAAAATAACAGCTAACAGCTATCGAACGGTAACTCTGGACTGGGTATTATACCAAATGCTTACAACACACCTATAAATTAGGAACCACTATTAGTCCCATTTTACAGGTAAGTAAGCTGAGGCTTAGAGAGTTCCAGAAAGGTGTCTAATGTCAGAGAGCTAGTTTGGTTCCAGTCTATGTTCTTGACTCCAACACTACCTGTGTACATTAGTCTTGAGAGTGAAGTTGTGGACAGAGTGAATGCACTAGATATGCTCAGCCGTTGGTGACAAGCCTTGTGGAATGGCCCGACTTTGCATTTCAGATTCAGCTGGGCCTCGGTTCCATCCCAGCTCTGCCACTGAATAGCTCTGCTGATGGCCTTGGGCGAGTCACTAACCTTCCTCAGGTGAGGCGAGAATCTGTCCCATAGGGCTGCTGAGAAAATTAAACAACAGTATAGCTAGTGATTGAGAAAGCAAATCTGGTGCACAGCTCTACCACCTGAAACTATGATATCTGACATATTTCATAATTTGCGCGGGTCTGATTCCCTTGTCTGTAAAACAAGTCACGTGAGAGCACCTTTTACATGGTGGGGATTTTGCAAAGAGTAAAAATCATTCAGGTAAAGCAGCAGCAGCTCAGAGCCTGGGCCTCTCCAACCACTTGCTACACATTAACTAGTGTTCTTATTATAATGCAGATAAAACCCCAATTATAGCATCAGACACATTGCCAATATTCAACAAAATCTGGCTATTAAATGGCTGGTAAATTGAGGTCTTTTGCACAATATTAAAAAGCATACATGTATATGCCCAGGCTTTTGACTCAAATCTACCTTGTTTCACTGGAGTAAAAAAAAAAAAAAGTATCTGGGGTAAGAGGTGGGGTGGGGAGAAAGTTAAGGAAGATATGGGGCAATTTGATATACCCAAGGACTTACAACACTCCATGGAAGCTTTCCATGTCTGTCTCCCACTTCCCCTGCCCCTCCCTTTTTACTGCTATTACCCAAGGGGTAGCTGTTGTCTGGAACTGTGTCTGTACCTGGCATTTAGATTTAGATTTTAGATTTTGAACATTGAAAGCTGGGAAAGGCAGGTTCTGAGGGAACTGAGAATGGATCGGGCACTATGCAAGGCAGGTTAATATTTTAAAATATTCCCCACCTCCATTCCTTGTTAATGTGTGGCCACAGAAGTGGGTTGTGCTGGGACCTCTGAGACATTTCACTCCAACGGGAGCTGCTAATCACAGAGACCCACCTATCCAGAAGCAGCCCCTGGCAAACACCTATCGACGTTCAATGCCACTCAGGTTCTTCCAGACCAGGAGGGTGTCCTGCACTTCCTAAGGAGCATTTCTCACCCCTTCATCTTTCAGAAGCACCCTGGGGGGAAGAGCCAGTGGAAGGGATTCTTCAGGTTCAGGCCAGTGGGTATTTCCTTCCTCCTCCCTCTTGTAACAGGACACTGATTTATTCACACTAATGTTAAACTGTGGACATCTGGCAGACTCTGTAGATTAGCAAATCCATACTCCATGCCCAACATCTCCTTTGCTTAAATCTACTGAAGGGTATTTAAAAGGCTGAAAGAATTTCCCAGGTTCCCTTGCAGCGAGGATTAGCCACGGGGTACAGTTTTTCCCAATGAGATGGGATGGAGGTCTGCTCTTACCACACTCTCCTTTTTCCTCCTGCTGGATGTAGGTGATCATATTCTGAGTCTAAGTTATGGCCACGAGAAGCCATTGTGCTGAGGAGGCAGAGAGGAAGGTTAGAAAGCGGGGGTCCCTGAGGGCATCTTTGAGTCAGTGCACCAGCCCTGGACTAGGTTCCTCTGCACTGCTTGGTTAAGACACTGTGATTGGGTCTTTTTTATTTGTTTATGATTTATTCCTAATATCTGTAGCGTGAATGGACATTTACTAATTGTAGTTATTCAGGCTCCACTCTTTCTCTTCCAGCAACAGCACCCAGATTTCCTTTTAAGGAACTCCTTCTATGTATGGAGCTTGTCAGGCTGCGGGCTGTCAAAATGCCCAGCCCTTGGTTTGCTAAGGGGAGGGCACAAGCCAAATGGTTTCCTGTACTTCCTACCATGGAGCCCCGGGTGAGTGTCTTCCACAATCTGGTTTGTTCTTCAGTCTTTACTTAGATGCTAAAAGTTACCCCAGATCCTTCCAATGAATCCCATAGTTTCTGAAGTTAGAGCCTGCTTCTGTTGCCTGCAGCCAAAGAACCCTCCTTGGTACTTGCTCATCTACATGACATTGACCCTGAATAGTTTCTACTGGCAAGGTCATGTGCAAAACTCTTCACATGCACCATCCCATGTGATTCTTACAAAGCTCCACACAGATGGAAGTATTAGGTCTATTTCAGAGGTGGGGAAACTGAGGCTCTGAGAGGTTAAGTGATCTCACACAGAAAGTGGCTGTGGACTCACCAAATGCCCAGCTTTCCTTGCATTTAGGTTGGTCCCTTGTAACTAATACAGGCCAGTGGCATACGAGTGGCAGTGTGACACATGCCACTGGGAGAATGAGGCAGTTAAGAGCTGGTGAATCTCCTCTATTCCTTGTCGCTTGCCTCAGTGACCTTGAAGACTTTGAGGGATGGCTCGGCTACAGGTTGAAGAATGGTCCCCCAACCTACACTGGACTGTGATATGAGAGGGGAGTAAATTATTACCCGCGGAGCCGCTGAAAATTCAGGGCTTATCTGTTGTGCACTTACAGTTAATTATCCTGCCCAAAGCGTTGACAGAGGGAATTGAAATCATTTTTGGTTCACTTCTCGAGGTTTTATCTTTTAACAAAACAATACAGAACTAAAAGAGGAGATAAAAAGCATGCCTACTGAAAAATGACCTTCTTTGAGCTCTCCGGAAGACACCCCCTTCTGTTTTCTTGACAAAGCAGTTCCCGCCAGTGGAGTCCCGACAACTGCCGTAGGAGGTGATAACTACCTCTACCCTGGTTGAGTGTTCACTTGCTACTGGCGACTGAAATAGTAAGTGGAAGGGCCAGGATTCAAACCACAGAAGCTCTGACTTCAAAGCCTATACTCAGGCTCCAAATCTCGGTGCCCCTGAGTGAGGCTGCTCCCCCGCCTCAAGGATAGAGTCCGCTGACAAAGCTTACCTTCTTTCTGCCCCCCTCCCCCAGAGATCTCAGGGTGCAGAGGATCCTGGGGCCAGCCTGGTTTGAGCATCATGTGCTCTGTCTCAGCAGGAAAGCAACAGTGATCTGAAAGGCTTGGAGGCGCAGAGCAGAGAATAAACACCTGGGTTACCTCGCAGCTCCCCGCATGAGGGGACTCTGGCTATCATCATGCTAATGACTTTGCTAATTTTATTCCATTCATCCCCATCAAAGGCTCTGCTGAGAAGGAAGCAGACAGTGCAGGTTGGTGCTGATTATTTATTCCCTTACTCTTCTGGTCATCCCTGCTCTGAACTCTCATGGGATTCAACCTTTTGTCAGGCTTAATGAGCTCCAAAGTTCTGACCCCAACTTTCTTATAGCCCACCCACCACCCTCTGCTTCAGGAAAGCTGATCTCAATTTAATATATTAAATACTAATTGAATCTCTACTATGTGCCTGGTGCCATGTAAGGCTCTGGGGATTCAATGATGGACATAAAAACAAATATGGTACCTGCTCACCTCAAATGGCCGGTGGTCTCGTGGGGGTCAGACACAGACAGGCAATCACAATAGAGTCTGATGGGGGAGCAGAGGCGGCTCTGAAGCCCACAGCAGAGGAAGCCTTTCTCAGCATCCTAAGGAGCCAATTTATTTCGCAAAGAACTCAGAAAACAAATTGTTGGAAGAGATGAGTGGAATGAGATGCAGTATATATAGGCTATTCTTTTTGAATTCCTGTTTCCCAAACAGGACACGTAGCTGCTGGGACTCCTCTGTACAGATGGTGTTGCGAGAGAGTATTCTGCTCCATCCCTGCCCTTTCATAGATGGGGCTTTTGTCAACTTTCTGAAAGAACTAAGAACTACGACACATTTAAAAGTATCCGGCTTTCCGGGGTCTTCAACTTGGTAGCAACAAGACCACATTCACATCAAGGGGACAAAGCAGGGTTGGTACCCAGGTGTCCACCCTAATCTTTTCTAGCACCAGCTCCTCAAAATTCCCCTTTTCTCACAAGGCATCTAATCCAGGTAGGGTCAGGGGTCACTATCTCCTCACTATCCTCTCACCTTCTACACCTGCCCTATGTCCAGCCAGTGCCTACATTGCTCTTAGCCCCCTACCCTGGAAGGGCACCACCACCTCTCTCTAGGTTTACCCCAATCCTGCCCAGTCCAAGCCTCTCCGCTCCCCTCAGCCTTTTCCACACAGCCTTCTGGTTGCTCCAGTTTCATCTTTCTCTCCTCTCTCTCTCTTCATCCCAAAGACATACATTCTGGAATTTGGGAAATATAAAATCCTAAAGAACATTCTAACTGAAAGTTGTCCCTGTGAGTGTCAAGCTCTTTAGGGCAGAAACTATGTCTCACTGTACCTTCTAAAACTTCATAATGCTTGGTACAGTGAGGGTCACTTAGTAGACACTCCCTAAATACTAACTGGTTGGGCGTACGTGGTACAGTTCAGGGCATTCAGTGGGTGCTCATTAAATAGTTCTTGGACCAGCATATTATGCAAAGAGCAGAAAGAGGCAGACTGATCTGGGGCACAAGTTGCCCCTGATTCTACCAGACATGGTAAGAAGGACACTATGGCATCAGATGCTTTGATGAGCACTTTGTCTACTTTTGTAGGCAAAATGCTTTTTTGTATACACTGTCCGGGTGAAATATGGTAACAACCCTCTGAGTGATCTACTATTACCTTGATATAATAAATGAAGAAAAGTAACATGACATGGAAGAATGACTCAGATTCAGCTGTGATACCAGAGGCGTGGTCTCATCATATCACTGGTGTCCCATTGGCCATGCCAAGGGATGGCCCCTGATGGCCCCCGTCCTTGTCCCAGGTCAGTGTTCCACAAGGAATGAGTGGAGGAGCTGGTAGAGGGCTACAAGTGGCTTCAGCAGATCCATCTCTCGGGATAGCCATTGCCCTGAGTCAAGGAACAGGACCCCTTTAGATACGGCATGTGACAGTCCCCTTCCTAATGGGACAGGCACGGTGCACATGAGCTGGTTTGCAGAGCCACCCACCAGGTCTTGTTTCCATTTCGACTATTTCAATATTTTAGTAGCTAATGTCAACTTACAGGGCTTACGATCACTTCTATTTTTGCTTTTGTTTATAAAACAGCTAAGCGATGCGAATATATTCGTCTCTAATTAGGAGGGAAATAATGTATCAGAAATAACTAGAAAAAAACCACGGAGGAGTGTGGGGGGGAAGGTCGGTTCCATCTTGGAGGCCTCAGCTGACCTGCTAGGTGCCGAGTTAAGCAGAAGAGCTGTCAGGAAGTGAAGAGATCTCGTTTCCAAAACCAAGGAGTGTTTTGGTGACCTTGAACACGTCACTTCACCTTTGGGCTTCCTGAGTTTGTTAAAAGCAGGGACTGGGCAAATGAAAATCCCAGCTCATTATAGCCCAGGAGGCCCTGCATGATGGGACCTTTGCCGTGTCTCTCTGTGCCCCTCCTTCACCCTGTCCACTGTGCTCCGGCCGCACTCTTTCTCCTCGGACCCGTGGCAGGCTTGCGCCACAGCCTTTGTGTCTGCCCTTCTCTCCGTCTGAACTGCTCTCCCACCTTCTCGCCTTCCAGATGAGACCGGGTCCCTTTTGACCTTCAGGTTGCAGCTCAGGCAGGTTTCCCCGCGCTCCTAGCTAGTGCCGTCTGCCCTTCCCTTGTTTTACTGCTGGCACTCATCACTTCGGAAAGCCTCCGTTATCCGTGTGTATTTTCTTTCCAACACAAGGGAAGCTCCAGGAGAGCAGGGACCTCGTCAGGATGACAATTAGGAGGTCCAGTGCCACCCCAGCTCCGTCCTGTCTGCACCCCGCGGCACGGCTCGTAGCCACCCTCTAAGCTCAATGGAACTGCTGCGCCTAGTGCCCACGTAAGGCTGATGGAGGGGATGGGGTGCGGGAGGGATTCCCTCTGGCTCCTTTTATTTCCTCCCCACCCTCAGAACTTCGCTGGGCCATGGAGGGAGAGTCAGTCCCAGGGCCCCTGCGATGAGAATGCAGCCTCCTGAGCCTCGCTTCAGAAAAACGAGAGCTGCACCTGCCTAGTTCAGGATTGGGCAGCTGGTCTCCCTGAGCCCACCGTCCCAGCCCGCCCACTACCCCTCACCACTGCGCACGTGGCCCAGCTCCTTGCCTTCTCCCTCGAAGGCCCCGAAGGAGAGAGTGCGGGCAAAAAGCTGGAGAACTGCGAAGAACCCTGTGTTCTTCCTCCTTTCTGTGTTCTTTATGCTCTCGCACCTTTTATGGGGCTGGGCGCCTCGCACTGATGGCAATGAGTTATTCAGGGCATGTGGAGTTACGGGGCCTGGGTGCGAGGTAAGTGGAATTATTTGCCGTGGAAATACCCAGTCCAATCTCTTAGTAAATTGCAATCTTTGCAACAAGGTCCCTCTGGAACGTGCTTAAATAAATGTATACCTTGTTGGAGAGATTTTCAGCAATTCAAGAGATATACTGGGCTCTTTTTGATAAAAATATAATTGGCTTTGCTCTATTTGCCATAAAATTTAATTAGCCATCAGTTATCAGAACGTGTTAATTGCCTGATTGTTTATTATTTGACAGGTCAGGTTGAATCACCAAAATACTTCTCCAAAAAAAAAAAAAAAAAGCCAGCTACGTGTCACTTAAATATATATGCCTATATGTGTGTGTGTGTTTATATATGTATGCATGTATTTATTCATGAAAGAAAATTAAGCAGCCTTTTGTGTTCTGTTTGGTTAGGTTAAAACAAGTTGTTCAACTCCACTTTCTTGTATGTCCAGACCTGTGCTAGACCCAATGGCAAAGAGGTGATAAAACGCCACCCTACTCTCCAGACCCTTCACCAATCAAACTGGGGAGTTCAGACATAAATTAAAGGAAACATACAAGGCTCTATGTAGCCACAATTATATAGGGTGCCCCAAAAAACATATATACACTTTAACAGCTGATAACTCACTTAATTTTCACTCCTTTTCAGGTTTGACTGAAATAATGAGTGAAGCCAGACTAAGCTTTGAACAAAGAAAGTTTATCCTAAAGTTCCACTAGCCTTTTTTTATGGGGATACATAAAAGATTAAGTTTACAGTTCACAACCAGCAACAGTCAACGAATTGAGGGCTCACAAATGCCAACCAGAATGATTCTCGATGTTTGCGATTCCATTGCTTCATGTTATCAGCAGTTCCTGGACCAGAACTGTCATCAGTTTGAAAATGGGCATTGACAAAAAAATTATTCACTTCTGCGGATTCTTTTAAATTTTAAAATAGAAATCGAACTGTATGTTAATAAATGCTGACTTTATAATCATTCAAAGTGTGTGTACATTTTTGGGGGACATCCTGTATATAGCCTGGGCACTAATTATACAGCTGTCCAGAGAAAGAAGTTACCAACATGGGGTGGAGGAGGTGGACCTTCTGCGAATTTTATAAAATGCTCCCTTTTGAAGGACCATGAATACAATTCCTTTCAGGGTTCAGACCTAGGAAACAGCTGCCCCTTTTCCTGGGAAGCAGCATGATGCCAGGATCCCGCCGCTCTAGTCAGAGGTGTCCCTAAAGACTGGGAGAGGCCTCCATGGGGGCTGGTGCCCCAGCACAAGCAAGTGAAACGAGACAGCATTCGAAGGTGGGAGGGACACTTGCTTGGAGGTTGAGCTCTAGAGAGAACCATCTGCCTGGATACCTAGGCAAGGGGACATCACGCAAAGACAGAAGGAGGTGCTTATCTTCTCCACCTGGCCCAGGGCCATCCCTGAAGTGCACCAACTTACTTTCCAGGACCACCCGCATTTTGGAGATGACGCCCTCCGCGTTCCCTTGGCCTGCCATCAGGGCGGAGGCGAGTCTTCCCTGCCCAGAGCATCCCTTCAGTTACCATAGAATCGGCGGGTAGGACTGGGTCGCTCACCTACTCTGTGCTCCCAGTGAGGTGGGGACGTGATAACACCCCTGAAGTACACTATGTCTCTACGCTACCAACAAGCAAACAGGCTCAGAGACATTCAGAAGCATGCCAAAGTCACACGGCCCGTAGGTGAGAGCAGCAGCACTGGAATCCAAGCCTTCATGGACGTCTTAGATGTCTGCTTTTTTTAAAAAAAATTATCTTTATTGTTGAAAGTATTACAGATGTCCCCTTTTTCCCCAACAATGACCCCTTCCACCCCCTCCCCAGGCTTTCACCACACTATTGTGTGTGTCCACGGGTTATGCATATATGCATATAAGCTCTTCGGTTGATCCCTTCCGGCCTGTCCCCCACCCCCTTCCTTCTGATATAGCACATCTGCATTTGCAGGGGAGTGGTGCGTGCACTGAAAATAACACCAGGCTGCACACTGGGAAAGCTGGGCTCTGGTCCCTGCTTTACTGCTACCGTCTTACATGATCCCGGCAAAGCCCCTCTCTGCTGGGGGCCTCAGTTCTCCAATGAAGACTCGCATCCGCTGCTCTCTGAACTGAATGCACAAGATGTTTTGGTATCTTGTTTTCCAACAGATTTACAGAGGGATTCATGACCACCGCCCCTTCCCAGAATGTTAGGAACCACTAGTTTAATAATGCTAAGCAATAAAATCCTGTCAGTATTTATATTTACCTTATGTTCACATTATTCTAAGCATTTTACCTACTACTATTTAATCCTCACAACTCTATAATGTAGGTACTTTTTATATGCATTTTAGGGATGAGAAAATGAAAGCACAGAGAGGTTAAGTAACTTTCCCAAGGACACACAGTAATTGGTAGAATCCAGGTACGAACCCAGGCAGTCTGGCTCCAGCACCCATTTTCTTTAACACTCTGGTTACTTTCTAATAGACATCTGAAACAGGATGTACGTCCCAAAGACAGCTGCAAGGTCAAGGGGCTGGTACAGTTCAGAGGTCATCTGGTTCAGTGGCTTCCAAACCTTTGCACACTCTATGGGACCCTACTTTCTCATCACCTAAAGTGCCACATGTGCTTTGCAGCAAGTTGGCACATAAAACAGATGGCAGCTTCTCTGAGAAAAGAACAGAGTGGATGTCATGGTTCCGAGTGCACATGTGGGCATGTGAGTGTGCATGTGTGTGAGATGTAGGGGTTAGTGTGTGGGATGTGTCTCAAAGTTTGGCCCCTCTGCCCTCCACAGTGGCTCCAAACCATCTCTTCCAAACTGCACAGATCCAGAGAACACAGTGTGGAAATCACTCATTCTGCCCTGGCCGTCCCTTTGCTTTATGGGAGGTGAAATGAGGCTCAGAGAGCAGGTGGCTGGGTGTGGGCCCCAGGCTCCTGGCCCAAGTTCACGTTTCTGTTTCTGCCTCCTCTCCTTGCTGTAACCAGGCCACTGCCCACAGCCGCGGGGCTGTTACCAGTGAAAGACAGACACACTTCCATACATGTCTTCTAGGCTTTGGGGTGGTTTGGCGATGGCAGGAATGTCAATGACAGGAAAACTTTCAGCTAGAAGTGATGTAGTCGGGGAGGGGTGTCACCCAGAACATCCTCACACTCCTCAAGTCCGATTGCACCATTTGTCTGCTTGAGTGGGGTGGCCGGGAGTAGGAGGGGGGAAGGTCACTGCCCCTCCCCTGCTGGCCCCCAGAATCTGGTGAGACTCATTCTTCTGGACAGAATGTGTCTGGGGACGTCAGGCCTACTCACAAGGCACAACTCTGCCGTCCTCCCTGCCACCTGCCTTCCCTTCTGGGTTTGCCATCACAGCCCTTTGCTGCCTCAGCAGCTGGCAGCTGGGCCTGGCTGAGTGTTTCAGTGAGCAAGGGCTCAGGAGAGCTGTGGCCTGATTTAAGCAGGGAGGGGACCACTGTGGGGCAGGGTGGGGACCCGCAACCACAGAGCTTCCTGGCAAGTCCCCTGGATGCCGAATGACTGGGGGCAGTTTCTGTGCACAGCAATTGAGGAACACCCTCCTGGGGCCGCAGTGAGAGGGAAGCTGGGCACCTCACCTGCCTACTCTCTCTCTCCATAGTCACGGTTCTCACAAGGGCTGCAGATAGTCCCCTCTTCATTTCAGGGAGCACTTACAGGGTGTCAGGCACCACGCTAGGTGCTGGGAGGAAATGCATAAAAAGCCAGTCCTCGTGAAACTGCCAGTATAAAGGGGGAGGCAAACAAGTTAAATGAAAACACAGTTTATAATTAGAATTGGTAACAAGCTCCATAAAGAAAACACAAGGAATTAAAACATATAGCTGGGAGTTTGATTGGGTCTAGACGTTCGGGCAAGGAGAACTTCTGTGTGGCGGTGAGAAAACTGAATGGTCTGAAGAGTAGGCAAATGACTAGAAGTGGGAACATTGTCCAGATGGAAGGAACAGCAAGTGCAAAAACACTGAGGCTACAGGGCACACTTGTTTATTTGCCATGAAATATCCACGGCATATTCACACAGGCGCGCACAGATTCCGTCTACGCGTTACCTACCACTCTGTGCACAGTGCACCTGTTCGTTTCTCCTTCTCAAAGTGTTGAAGAAGCACAAACACGGAGCTGGGTTAAGTGAAAGGAGAGGTCCGATACGGAGCACAATGGGGACACGGCCGGGGTGGCCTAGAAGGCTGGAGAGTCAGGAGGTCTGTTGGAGGAGATAACCCTCGTCTAAGAGTAAGATTTCCTAGACAAAGAGAGTGAGGGAGAGGATGATTATGCCGAGGGCACAGCGTAAGCCAAAGCTGAAATGTAGAAGATGGCCGGGGACCTCCACAGGCAACTGCCAGCATTTTGGTGTTACTGGGCTGTAAAGCAGGGGGTGGCAGAGGAGGCAGAAGCCCCTTGCAGGATGTCCTCACATGCATTTATTTTTCCATGAACGTTTGTTAGGCATCAGCTACAGATCAGGCGCTGGGGTTATGATATCACACCAATTCAGCCCTGGTGTATGGCCTGGGAATTAGAATTCACACAAAGTGGGGACTCAGTCAAGGGAGGAAAGCCCAACAATCAGACGAAAGGGAGTTGGGAAGATGCCTGGGAGAAGGAGCTAGAAGGCCAACTTAGTAGGCCCCATTTAAAATGTTGGTCTTCATTCTCAAAGCAGCGAGAGGCTCCCGGGGGTTTTAAGCAGGGTTTAAGCACGTTCGGACTTGCAATTTGAAGAGATGACTCTGGCGCTGAGAGGGGAGGGCGTCTGTTCTCTGACTTGGACACCCCGGCCCTCGGCAATCAGTGTCTGTCACGGCAATGGAAGGGAACCGTGACATGCACGCCACAGCGTCACCCAGCCATGCGGAAATCCCAGCAGCTTCCCCTCGCCCTCTCTGCACTGGGAACCATCCCGGGTGGCTGGTGACGACTCCTTCCCAACTGCGTCCGAGGCCAGCTGTGATGTCCTGCAGCAATTATATTAACCTCGGAGCTAGAAACGAGCTGATGGAAAGCTGCTCATCCATGTAATGAGGTCTCAGTTTTAGTTTAGAAATGTGTCAGGTAACCTGGTCAGAGACAGCAGTTTTTCTTTTCCTGTTTGTCAGGAGATGGGGGAGGTGGGGCTCAAGTTCTGTGGCTTCAACTGCAATGGGACAAATGTCACCTGCGCATGACATGCTCAAGTCAGAATAAGCAAATGTGAAAGGAGCAGTGACACTGAGGCGAACCCAGGACAAGATGTGGTGGGGTGCGTGTGGACATAAACATCGTAATTATCACCTAATAGTAATGAAGCACTTCACGGGTCAAGCGTCATCTGCATCATCTCATGTAATGTAATGGGTCTGTGGGGCAGGTACCTACTGTATTCCACACAGAGCTCAGAGTGGTGAATTCAAATCTGAATCCTTCTAACTTCAACGTCTGATTTTACGATGACCTGACGTTTAGCTCCATCCCTGGATAATAAAAGCCCTGGATCGGTGTTTTGGTATAGAATTGTGACATCTGTTTTATATACAGGGGAAGGATACTCCAAGCTAGTAGAGAGGAACCTCTTTCCTGCCGAGCTCAGATGAGCCTCACTGTTGTGCATTTCTGGAATGATCTTGTGGTAGAAAAGGAAGACTTTAATATCATACCATCAGCCAGTGCATTATGCTGGTCCAGGGAAGGGATTGTTGGCATTGAAAGAACTGGGTTCAAATTCCACTTCCGTAACTTACTTAACAGGTGCTTAACCTCACCAGCCTCAGTGTCCTAATCTGTGAAGCGATGATCCCAGTACTTATGTCATTAGGTTGGTGGGAGAATCGAGTGAAGGGGTGTACACGCAGGGGCCCATGGAGAAGTGTTATCGATAAATGTCTGCAGAGCTGAACAAAATGAAAGCAGTGCTATGCTGCTGTGGAAAATAAATAATTTGTGCAAGATCACATAGGCATTAAAGGGCGTGGTATTCAGGATTTAACTAGATTTCTCCGACTTCTTTCTGAATTCCTTGCTGGGAACAGTCTGGTGGCACAAGTACCCCCTTGTGAGGGACAACACTTTCTGGATACACTAGCCACATGCAGACCAAGACTTGTCTGCTTTTGTAAATGACAGAATTCACAGGCCAGTCCTTAGGCTAAGATGCCAGTGACTGAATTATGCCACAGCACTGAAAATGGGCTTTAGGGTCAGCGATCAAATCACCTTGCTCATAAACCAGGCCGAGAAGGGAACAAGGAAAGGGAAGGAGAATTGGAAAAAGGTAAAAGGGTTACTATGGAAAAGGGTAAGGACTGGCCTGGGCACCTTGGAGAGACACAAACTCCACCCGCGTGCTTACCTACTGTGACGCTCCTAAAGTGAAGGGTTGGGGGGCGCGGGAGCCGAGCTGAGCAGCTAAGGAGCTCAGCTGCGCCTGGATAAGGCAGGGAAGTCACGCAGGCTCACCGCCCACGCGGGGAAGCACCGGGAAACCGGGCGAGGCAGGTTTGCCCACATCCCCCGTGGGCTGGGCCAGCTGGACGGGTTTTTCCACAGCTAATCAGTAACGTGTTATCAAACCATCGCAAAGAGGGTGGCACAGGCAGGAGGAGTTTGGGGCAGTTGAGCACAGGGGTGAAGACCAGGTCGTGGTGGCACCACTTCTAGCAGAGGGCCCCCCTCCTAAATGTCACCTTCCTCTTCCTTAAAATAGGAACGACAATCCTGGGACCTACTTGAGAGTGTTGTTATGTTAGGGTCACATGGACTCATTAAAGAAACTCACATGTAGCAAGCACTCAATAAAAGGAAGCTGTTAATTATTAATTATTGTTATTATTTCAGAGGTATATCAGAGCAGGCGGCAGCAGGATGGCTGCTTTTCAGGGGTGATGGTGGTCTCACGTTGCTGTCTGGAATATTGGCAGAAGCAAGTCCCCACCCAGCGGGGAGTGAGCCCAGAAAATAAGTCCAACATCCAACTGGGTACCACAACCTGAAGACTGTGAATGCAAGTGCTGGCATCTGTCTTTGACCAGCCCTGGACAGACCTCTGGACAATTTCTTCTGCTCCTTTATCCCAACACTGATGCTAACTTAAGAGACTTTCTCTCAGCAGAGTGAAGCCAGCATAGGACAAGGTTATCACGGAGCTGGAAGATGTCCCCGAACCAGCCAGGTCAGTGCTCTGTCTGGGGGAACCGGAGCACCACTGATTGCTTTTAATCAGCAAACTTCACACCTGGAGGGCAGTGTGGTTGCCTACCCATAAAAGAATCCCGAACGGAGGCGAAAGCTCTGGCTGGTTGGGTGATATCCCAGAGATGTAAGTCATTTTCAACAAGACACTTTGCTCACCAGCCCAAAGATGTCAGGAGGCCTATAAGTACATTCAGGAACATGCCTGGAGAGAAAGCAGCTTGGGTCTTGGAGAGCCAGCTCCCACCACACCGTGAGTTCCCAGAGGAATGTGTGTTTCCTTGAGAGTTTATTGAGGAAATATGACATAGAAGAGAGAAGGCTCTGGATGAACATAGTTGCAGGCTCAGATCCTGGGTCTAGCCGTGTCATCTGACTCTCCATCAGTTTCTACATTGATAGGATGGCAGTGAGAGGACCTGGCTCACAGGAGGGCTGAAGGAAACGCAGCAGGGGCAGCAAACATTTGAGAGAACGTGACACAGCTGGCACCGTTTCAGCTCTTTATATGCACTCACTTATATAATGCTCACAATAGCACCAGGAGGAAAGATCAGGAATATCCCCACGTATAGATGGGAATATTAAACAGAGAGGTTGAGAAACTTGTCCAAGGTCACACAGCCAGCAACCGACCGAGCCAGGCACCCTACGTCAGGAGCCCATGCGCTCGCCAATGTGATGAACTGCCCCTTGCACAAGAGATAATGTGAGGAAAATGCTTCAACAGTGCCGAGTATGAAGAAGCAGTTAATAAACGCTGACCACCATTATATCATTACCCCCTACAGAGCATGTAGTATCTGCAAGCTCTCCCACGGATATGAGGAATTTAAAACAGTTTGGGTTCAGGCAAGTATCCAATGTATGCTCTGCGCTAGGACTGATGGTTTTCATATCCCCTGTTGGCAAGATGCAAAATTTTGCTTTCTTTATGAAAACATTTTTCATTTTCTTCAAAGGCCACTCAAAAAAAAGAAGTCAGTCAGCATGCATTAAAATTGGGCTCCATCTTTCACAACCTGAGGATCTCGAACCTCCTAAGCCTCACATTCCTTATTTCCAAAAACAGAGTCAGCATGAGCATTAAATGAGATTACCCGAGAAATCCTCTCAGCACTTAGTAAGTTCTCAATAAAAGCCCACTGTCAATATGGTCATTATCCGCAGCATGGCCCGAGGACTCGGGAGAGGATTTCTGAGAAGCATGGCCAGAACCCAAGCCCACGCCGCCAGGCACTTAATGTAATTCTCTTCCCACAGAACAACTTTGCTTGTGAGCCCCTTCCTCCCCGGAAAACCATCAGGGCGCTGGCTTGGCTCCTGATTCAAAATATATTTCTTTCAGAAAAAGCATTAAAAAAATCTAAAATAGCACAGGGGAATAGAACTGGGAAGGAGTGCCTTTTAAAAAGAAAGAAGATTCACAGAGCAACCTGAGGATACGATATAAAAATCAGGCGTCTCTTAAATCAAATAGGGCCAAGGCCAATGCCAGGAAGGCTCCGCGCACATTACAATGAAGAACACATTAGTGCAAGAAGGGACCCATAAAACCACCGGCTTGTAAAATACTGCCAAATGCTGCGCGCTTGCCAAGGAGCACTGTCGCCGGGCTGGATTCTGCCGCTCCTCGCTGCAAAGCCGACAGGCTCGGTATTAATTAAAGTGTCTAAGTCAATTCTTGAGGTAGGGAGCTGCTGGGAAAAGGGCTCCTGCAGAGAAGTCTCTACCTCTGATCAATTTCTTTTGGAGTTGTGGATTTTCTGCAAGTGAAATTCTCCAAAATGTCCTGCAAGTGTATTCTCTGCTCCCCATTGCTTTGCAGGGCTGGCCGCTTGTGAATCAGAGATAAAGGGATCTGGTGTTGACATCACTGACACACCGAATACAGGCATGGCTCTGAGGTACTGCGGGTTCGATTCCAGACCCCCACAATAAAGCCAGTATCATAATCAAGAGAGCCCTAATCTCATTGCTGGCAGAGGGTCTTGCTTTCAATGTGTAAGAAATGCAACATCTATGAAGCATAACAAAGCTAAGCTCAATAACACGAGGTACGCCCACGGGGTGCACGTGTGACACCAGCCCTGATCATTCCATTTGCCTGAGGATAAATGCGAGAAGCGGAGGCTCAACGGGACTTGCCCACAGCGGCAGAGAGTGGCAGAGCCCAAATATGGGGCTCTTCTGATCCTGTAAAGGAATGACAGCCAAAATAGCAAAGCTAGGTGAGAATTTGAGTGAGTGGCTTGATAAAGCAGGGCTGGAAGGGTGCACTCTGAGCCAGCTTTCTGAGGCCGTATTGGCAGGGCCCGTGCCCCAGGCATGGCTAAGGTCAAGAGCGGGTTTGGTGTCCAGAAGAACATGATGGGGTAAGTCACAGGCGGCAGAGATGGCCCTATCATACACACCCTGCTCGTCCTTAGGAAACTAAATCCATTTGATGCCATTTAGCCTTTTTCCCTATGTTACCCCAGAATGAAATCATTTGTCCCCCGAGCCCCTGAAACCCACGTGTTCTTTACTGTCTAGGACAAGATGTTTGCCTTCCCAAGGGAGATTGACTGGACGCGTTGGATGAGAGGGAGGCAAACTGGGGGTCGTGATCTCTCCTGACCCCTTTTATCATTCATTCACTCAGCAAATATTAACGGAGCCTCTGTTATTATTGGGAAATCTGCTAAACTCTAGGGGCCCTGGAGTGTCCAGCAGGCAGAAGACATGGAAGGTCCCCACCCTCATGGACTTACAAACAAGAAGACAGAGAACTTCAGTTGTCGTCAGCACTATGAAACTAACCAGAACTGCAAGGGAATGCAGTGGGGGTGGAGGGGTCCAGTTTAGACTCTGTGCTCCAGGAAGCCCACTTGAACAGGCAACATTTGAGCTACAACCTGATTGAAGACAGGTAGCCAAATACACAAAAAACCCAGGGGGCATGTTCCAAGCAGAGGGAAGACCAGGTACACAGGTGCCAAGGAGGGAAAGAACAGAGAAAGCCCATGCCGCTCCCTCAGCATGAACGGAGGGGCCTGGTACAGGCGAGGCTGGGGAGTGGGCAAGGGCTGGAGTCATGAGAGGCCTGGTAAACCACTTTGGGGGTTGGGTTTAATCCTAAGGAGCCACAGTGCACTGGCCCAGTATCTGGCTCTCAAACACATTCCCCTTCCCCTCCCATTGCCGGCTCTGGTGGTTTAAAGATCAGCTCCATTGCTCAGCTGACAGTCTCTGATTCTTAGACCATGTGGATTACATACTGCTGACACTGGGCTCTTAACAGTCTCCAGATCCACAAGAAGGGGCCACTGAGGCCTGAGAAGTAGAGACCAAGGTCTAGATTAGTGCCCGAACTTGGCAACAGGAACATGGGCTCAGCTAACCTCCCTGAGCCTCAGCATCGCCATCCGTGATTGTACATAATACCGACACCTGCCTCATGGGCTTGCGACAAGATGTTCAGTGTTTCACCCGCATGCTTTGCAAATCAAGCTTTCAATAAGCTCTCACCATTACTCTTTTCACGAGTCACCATCATCAAAAACCCAACTCTGTCTCAGTCTCTCTTGTTCACACACGTACTTCTTTCAAAATCCTGCATGATGGTTTTGTAAGCTTTAGGAAAAAGGCCCTGAAATAGTACAGGTAACGACCAATTCTTATATATAAGCCCTCCACACAGGTAATTCATTCCAAGCTATGAGGCAGCAAAAGCTGAGACTGCTCATCAATGTTTGGAAGAAACCAAGACCAAGTCGAGTGATCACTATAACCATCCACAGTTGTCCTTGTAACCCAGTCAACTGCATGCACGGGGCCCTCCAATGTGAGCAAAGAGCTCCCCAGATAAACAGAGGCATGAGGTTCCCTGGAAGCCTGTTGCCGCTGGTGGCTGGTGGTGGACCCAGCTGCAGCCCCAAGGAACCAGGGTACTGAAGATAAGACTGGGCAGCCTCAGTAGCATCCTTGCTCCTGGCCAGCAAGCAGTGAGCAGAACTCAGGAGAAAAAAACCACCCTCCCGTCTTAGCATCAAGTTGGGAGCTTACCTCCTCTGTCTCGGTGCAGGCTCCGGAGCTCTACCGGGGTAGTCAACACTGCTTGGGCGTTTTCATTCTGGTGGGGCCATGAGGGAGGGAGGCTGGGTTGTCACCACCTCCAGTTAGCCCATCAAAGGGGAGGGACAGCCAGTGAGAACTCCATTCTTCTCATCCCTGGCTTGAAGAGTCAGCTCCAACCCCTTTTAGAAGCCCAGCCTTCAATGTCACAAACCTGCTCACGATTCCTCCACCCATTTCCTCCTCTCCTGGCCGGCTTAGCCCGGCCCTGCCCAAGGCTTTTGGGCTCCTCCTCCAAGACCTGCATCTCCACCCTCCTCCTCTTCCTCCTCCTGAGGCTCCCTGGCAGGGCTGGCCTAACCGGCTCTGGAACCCTAGCTCACCCCAGAGAGGCTGCTGTGCTGTGAGCTAGTGGGTGGTTGGCCCCTGTCTCCACCAGCCCGCTTCCCCTCCACCCCCACCCCAATTTATTTTGAGAGAGAGCTCCTGGGTTAATTTGAGCCAGGACTTGGGACCTAGGCCCAGCTGTGAGAATACAGAGCGTACTCATTTTCTAGTAATTAACTAAAAAACCAGGATTTTGAAAGCCAGTGTCAGGAGTCCAGACCAAGGAGCTGCATCTCTGACAGAGACTTGACTATACTGCACCCTTCCTTCAGGATCCCAGCTTTTCTCACAACAGATGTGGCAGCTACTTTTATTCTCAGCAGGAAGGTGAGGGACAGGTTGAAATGTGCCCACTGGGCTGAGAGGAGATTCCATCTCTTCCTCTGGGGGTAGTTGGGAGATCAGCGGGGAAAGCTCGGTCATGCAAGATCACCTGTGTTATTAAAAGGTGCTTAGTCATCCCAGGTAAGGGCTATTCCATTGAACCCACAGGTGGTCGTAAGGAGTCGAACCATCCTTGAAAAAAGACAATGGCTTAGGTACCAATTCCAAGCATTTTGCATTGCATTTCCCTACTCTAGCAAGTTAGAATGATCTCTCTCCAGGTCAGAGATTTCCAGATTTTAGGATTCAAAGAAATTATATGGGGTATTAAAAATGCAGATTTCTGCATGAAACTCTCAGATTCTAGAAGTGCTCAGGAATCTGAATTTTAAAAATGTCCCAGGTGATTCTGAGGTGGGTGGTCTGGCACCTGTGCTTTAAGATCTCTGGCCCTAGAAGAGATCTGTAGTCTCCATTCTCAGCCTGGCTTTTCTTGGTGCCTTTAAAACTCAGCTGAAGACCAGCTCCTTCTCCATTGTTTCCAACTGGCTCTTCTAACCTGCCCCCAGGAATTTCCCAGCTGACTCCAGTATCACTGAACTTTTTTTTTTTTTTTTTTTTTTTTTAGAGAGAGAAGAAGGGACAGGGAGGTAGAGAGAAACATCCATCCATCCATGCTTCCTGCATGCCCCCTACTGGGGATTGAGCCTACAACCAGGGCATGTGCACTGACCCACGGCCCTTTGGTACATGGGAGGACACTCAACCAACTGAGCCACACTGGCCAGGGCTGAGCTCTTTCTAATCACATCAGAGAAGACAGTGAGGCCCAGAGTCCCACCTTTCTCCCACCGAGGCCCAGACCTTAGACTGTTGCCACCACTACATTCTCTGTCCCGAAGTGAATTCTCCCTACACCAGCCCCTCCCCAAGCCTACTTTCTCTCAGTACCACTTCAAACAGAGAAGAAGCCAGGAGCATGGGCCCCACAATCAGTTCCTCTCCCTGCCCCATGCCTGAGGCAACCTGTGTTCAGGTTCCTTATTTATTGAGTCAAGTTTCATTTAGAATGAGATTCTCGGGTCTCATCTGCTCCCCTAAATTGAATTATTTTAGAATCGACTAGGTCTCTTGATTGTCCATGTCAATGACTTAATCATAAGGCAAGAACTACAGGACTGATTTGATTCAAAACACATTTACTAAGCACCTAATATGTGCAGGGCTTTGTGATGGACACAGTAAGGGAGCGAAGAGAACTGAAAGGAGCTGATGATGATGTTATTGTTACTGGCATTGTTTTACCAGTGAATCGGGCAGAGGGCATGGGATAGGAATCGAATGATGAGAGCGATGTGGGAAAATGTGTGCTTGGTTTGCCCAAGGGGAAATGCCACCCTACCAGTAACTCAAGTGATCCCACGTGACACTATGGGAAAACTAAACATGAATGTTTTCTGGCCTTGACAGTGCAGTTCCACAACTTTCCTAGGACTCATAAATGTCCCAGCACACGAATGGCAGCACAGTCCAGGGGTTACAAACACAGACTGTGGCACCAGACTATTTGGATTCAAGCCCTGTCTCCACCAGCTCACAGCCTTGTGGTTTTGGGCAAACTGCTGACCTTCTCTCCGGGATAAAAGTAGTATTTACATCACAGGGCTGTTACCAGGTTGATGTGATATCAGCACTAATATGTATAAAGTGCTTGGAACAGCAATAGTGCTTAAATATTTTTATTCAGGAGATCCTGAACATGGTTACCATGTATTTATTTGTACTATAAAAGACTCATAAGGTTTTCTCACCTGAAGACCAATAATGTCTTCCAAATATGTGTTCCATTTGATTTATGCTTCTCAAGTCTATGTTCAAGGTCTTTATTAGTTTATCCATGCTTTCCTGCATGTGTCCATTTAACTGTCTTACTGGGACTTACTATGTGCCAACAGCTGTTCCAGGTGCTGGGGATACAATGGGTGAACAGACAGAAACTATCCCTGCTCTGAAGGAGTCTGCAGTCCATTGGCATACCAGGTAGTGACCGAAAAAAATCAGACAAAAACTGTGAAGCTATGATTGTGACAAGTGTCAAGAAGCAGCAGTACCTGGTGTTGACAATGTGTGTGAAGAGGGACTTGGCTCGGTCAAGGGGTTAGAGCAGAGCTGGGATGTGAGTGAAGGGGTGGAGTTAACTCTGTGGAGTGGGGGTAACCTGTCAGAATATTCCAGATAAAGAAACTCCATGTGCCATGTGTATCAGTCAGTTTTGCTGCAGTAACAAATGACCTCCCAATCTCAGTGGCTTACGTCATGAAGATTCATTCATCACTTATGTCACAGGTAGTCGGTAGCTTGGCCGCAGCTCTGCTTGGGCTATGACTCTGCTTCTCATTCAGGGGCTCAAACGGAGTCCCCGTGTGGGACATGCTATTCTGGGAGCAGAAAGAAAAGTCAGGAGCATTGGTGGAAGCTTGCCATGACTCTGAAAGCTTCTGCTTGGACGTAGCTTTGTTGTATCTGCTTACATTCCTGTTGAGGACAGTGAGCTCTTAGCAGTCTCCAAATCCAAAAGAAGGCGCCATCAAGGCCTGAGAAATAGAGACCAAGGCCAAAGCCCAAAGCCAACAGGACAGGGATGTGTGGTCCTCAACACTGGGGACAGAGTAAGGTACATGGCAGTGGCAGGAACGTAATCCTCTTGCAGGAAAGGGGGCGGGGTGCATAACTGCAAAGATAATATAATCTCCTATATGAAGCTCTGTGATAAAAGGCAAATGGCAAAAGACCTGGAGGCTGGTGTGGGCAATGCTGCGGAGGTTGGTGGGAACATACTGATAGACAGGACTGTAGCTGGGGGCGGGGGGGAGGGGGGCAAGCCATGTAGGGAATCTGACCTTTATACCGTGAGCAACGGGAAAACACTGACCTTTACCCATACAAGCTCTTTCCTTAGTTATTAAAAGGACACTTTTATGTTTTTCTGGTTTCTGAAGTAATACATGATCATTCAAGAAATTGTGAAAATGACAGGTAAACAAAATGGAAAAAATACAATTAAATTCACCTCTTACTTTACCACCCAGAGAGAACCATCATTGATTTATATTCTTGTGAAATATATTTCTAGAATTTTAGAAGCTTTTCAACGGATATAAAGTATTTTTAAAACCAAAATCAGATCATATTCTTCTACAGTCGTTGTGAAAAATGTCCAATTAATTAAACATTCTCCCCGTTTTTAGCCTCTTATGAATGTACCACAATTTCACTAATTCCCAACATTAAACATATAGGCTTTTGTAATTTTTCCATTCTATAAAAATTCTGCAATGAAGTTTCTTATATTTACAGTGTCGATATCATTTCATCGATGTAGTACTTTTATCCTAAAGGGTACGACAAGTTATAAAGGACACAGCCAGCCTTCCCTCAAGAAACGCTGAAGCAAATCACACCCAACCCCAGAGGAGGATTTGCCAGCTCTGTTGATAATTATTTTATATGGCCAATTTAATCAGTGGAAAGTATGGCCTTATTTTTTTATTTTGCATTTATTTGATAATTAAGGATGGACTGTATTTCTATAATTTCAGGTGCTTTCACCAAGGAAATACTTACTTGGTTAAAAGCCTGGCCTTTCTTGTTTCCTCCTCAGCAAGTTGTAATTACCTTGTCCCTTAGAACTCATTACAAGATTTTCTTCTGCTTCCTACAGGAAGCCTTCTCTGATTGTCCCCAGCCCTGATCATCGCCTTACTGTGCGAGCTGCCAGTGAGGACATGGACAGTTGATTCTACAATATGGTGGGATGACATGGTTCACGTCAACCTTGTCTCCCCAGATGGAGAGGGTGCCCTGCCTGTGTTGTCCTCAAATACTGAGTGAGTGAATGCTAAGAAAAGGCGTAACGGCGCAATTGGTGGGTCATTTTTGACTTGAAGGATGACCCAGGGGTGGAGACTTGCACTTGGCTGTATTAATAAAAGACTGTGGGCCATGACTCACTGTGAATGCCCCTTGGGATCTCTTTTTAGATTGCAATCTAACACCAATTTTTCAACTTTCATGATATAGGTTAGCAACACAGGGCATTCTTATTCGACAGAAGCCCAATTACTTTCTCTCTCTCTGATATTTGTTTCCTTCCAGCCAGAGTCAAAGAACTGTCCTCCATTTGATATGTGGTGTGGTTCCAGTTAATTTTTATTAAAAGTTTGAGGGTTTTTCCCCTCCTGTTACAGGTTGTGCTAATGTCTTGCCAAGCTAGCCTGACAGTGCAAATTGTACCCCCGTGCTCCCTTCTCACGCTCCTGGGAGGGGACACAGCCTCACGACATGGAAAGACAATGAACAGAGCATCCCACTGTGTCAGTGAGGAGTATGGGGGGAAGGACGGCCCTCCTTGACATGGTCTTGCTTCCTGGGGCTGTGGATTAACTGCTCCTAAGCCTCTCTGAGGCCTCAGGCCAGTGGGGTTTCTGATGATTTATGACTATATTGGCTTCCTTCTAAAACTGCCTCTGCTTTAGCTGTGCCCTCCTGTTCACGGGCACCCTGGTCTTGAAGGTGCAGAGACTAAAGCCTGCTAAGCATTTGTGACCCTGAACCCAGAAGTACTTTAGGGCTGCTCGCTCACATAGGTCCACTGCCCCCTTCAGTGACTACAATGGTCACGTGAGATGAGACTTGTTGCATTGCCCACACACATCTCTATTACCAGAGGCACTTGAATCTAGATTACAGTCTAACACACAGTCTCGCTGCCTTCTCCCATTTTACAAATATTATCTATGCCTTCAAACAAACAGATGCCTGTCTCGTACCAGAAATAGTGAGATCTTGGGTTTTAATCATTGTTTTCCACATACAGCCAAGGCATACCTGAGCAGGTGTTCTCTGCGTGAATTACTTAATTAAAACAGCTCCCCGAAGGCTGTTGAAATACCAGAGGGAGAGACTGAAGCATAGAAATGTAATTCTGAGTAACTCCTTTATTAAAATGGAAGAAAATGCAATCTGGCCTACCCTAACATAGGAGACTGCATTAAAAACACATCAGCTGAGAACGATGCCTTTTAATAAAGCAGCGTTTCTGAAGTGTGGGATAAAGACCATGTACATTAGGGAGACTTGGGGAGCTTGTGAAAATTCAGGTTTCTAGCTCCACCCCAGACCCACTGACCTCTCTGAGATGGAACCTGGGATTTGATCTTAATACCCACCACCCCAGGTCATTTCTATGTACCCCAAAGTTGGAGAAGCAATATGGGGTTAATGATATTCTGGGGGGAGTCTGAATGGGGTATTGTCTTCTTAAAACTTTATGTCAGAACATTGTTTAAGGTCCGTCTCATCCATTAAATTGTTAGGTCTGTGAAGATGGTGACCAGTGAGTTCATTCCCATATCCCCAGGGCCCAGCCCTGGTCCCAGCCACTCTACACCCACTGGATCGAAAACTTGGGGCTCAGGCCCATCCATCTTTATTTTAACAAGACCTGCAGGTGAGCCTGATGCATAAGAATCTTTTTAGAAAAACTATTTGCCTCAAGAGTAGCAACCTGATTTTTGCCCTGTCGACTTCATATGGGATATTCCTTGGCCTATATGCTACCATATATCTTTTAAGGTCAGGATATATTAAGTTCCAGGTGTGGTTTCAAGAGAAGTAAACACTATCCCCATTTTACAGCAGAGGAGAGTGAGGCTCAGAGAATGAGACTAGTGTGCGGACTGCAGCTGGTAGAGGACAGCCCTGGGGCTTAACTCCCTTAGCTCTCAGGCGCTGATGCTACCTCCTTCCTGATCCTCCTGCTGATTCCTGGGTCCTGGCTCTCGTTTCACTGGGCTGCACGAGGTTTATTCTGAGGGTTTTATCAGTGCATCTCCAATAGCGTCATCCTGAGGACATCTGCCCTGTGGACTATGTATTCAGAACAGAGAGCATGAAGAATCCTGTTCCCCTCTTTCAGATTAGATCTATCTGGGGTTCACTTCTGATGGCCTCCTTTAAAGGGGACCCTGGTAAGCTGTAGTGTGTTCCAGGGTAGGAAGTGGGAAATTTCTCCTATGAGGATTATGTGAAACAACCAGAAGGCTTAGGGAAGGCAGGGGAGCTATCTACAATTCTCAGTTGCTGTCATTGAGGGAGGGCTTCTCAGACATCCAACTCTATCTCCCATGAAACTGTCACAGCGTCCTCCAAACTGTAAGTTTCACTGGGGTAAGGACCAGGTCTTACTACTGCTTCCCCAGTGCCTAGCACAGTGCCTGGTACACAACAGACAATCAATAGATATTTGTTGACCAGATGCGTGACTGGGACAGAAGCAATCCCATGCCAACCACAGGGCTCTTCCAGGCTCTGTTTTAATCCCACAACTTCTAAAGGTCAGAGCCTGGTAGTTCTCCCCCTGAACCAGAAATGTGGCCCTTTCGACATGTTCAAAGCACACCACGTCGTTGTGGTTGGTTATTATGGTGTATCTGTAAGACAAACCCTTTGAGAAACTACCTGCCGATGAGATGCAGTGGCTAAGGCTCTGTAGCACAGCGTGGAGAGCTAACTTTTCACAATCTTTTATACACCATAAATATATAATTGGGATCAAAGATGAGAAAGTGACACCTCGTGTTTCAGATCCAAAGGCCTGGGAATCGACCTGTCTATCTAATCGCTTGCTAGGTGTCCTGAGGTTGCACAAGAGGGAAGTGGGTCTAAGTGAAGATTTTAATCGCGGAGCTGAGAGGTTCAAAGCACCCCAAACAGTTTTCCAATCTCCCTGAGCATCAGAGCTTTCTTCCAAGGGACTCGGGAGATCATTTGGCCCAACATCTTCATTTCTTATATGGATCAACTTGGGTCCCAAAGTAGTGTCTCTTTCCCATGAAAACATCCTGCATAGGGGCAGAGCAGGTGTCTTCATTCAGACCTGCTTTCCCCACCATGCTTTGCTGCTGTCTGCTATTCTTTCTTCTCTATCTGCATTAAGTAGTCATCTTCCTCTCAAAATCGAAGATGTATTTGGACAAAAGAAGAAATCCTTTTATCCGCAGTTTCTCTTTCCATGGTTTCAGTTAGTCGTAGTCAACCACGGTTTCAGTCAGTCAAAATTCTTTTCATGGAGGCATTCGGCTAAAACATTAAGCTGCCTTTCTTCAGTTTTCCCCTCCTAGAATCATGTCTTTCATAGTCACCTCTTTTTGTATAACAGTCTATAGTAGATTCCCCACTACCCGCCCTACAGCAAAATAACAGATGCAGAAACTGAAGAGGAGGAGGGCATTCTGAAGGCCTGGGCTTCCACAGATAAGAGAACACCCAGCCTCCCCGATTCCTTGCTCATGTTTCTCAGATTAATGCATTTAAGTACATAAAATACAAAGCTCCTCTCAGGCAGCTGCTCATTTATGAGGCTGTTGGTGCTGGTCACCTAGACTTGAGTTTCTGAAAACAGAATGATTTATGGTCTTTACTCTTAATTCTTCACATTCATCGTTTGAATGCTTCTTAACCACATCTGGGTTGCAAGCTGAGCCATGTGAAGCCTGGAAAGCGTCTCCAGATTATGTTTCCTTGGCCTACTAAACAATCTACAATCAGACATACAATTCTTTTTATGATGGCATTTGTCTCCAGAAACCTCCTAGAAAATACAGTTAGGACTAGGACACCTAGGGTACCAGGAATCATCAGCTAGTGAATCATGGGTTAATTTATCAGAAAACCAGTTTTTACCTTAAAAATCTGAAAATACAGTTGTCGTTCCCCTTATCAGCAGGGCATTTGTTCAAAGACCCTCAGTAGAAACCTGAAACTGCAGAGTACTGATTTTTTCTGTACATACATACCTATGATAAAGTTTAATTTATAAATTAGGCACAGTAAGAGATTAACAACAATAATAAAATAGAGCAATGAAAACAACATACTGTAATAAAATTATGTGAATGTGACATTATTAAGGAAAATAAGGGCTACTTGAACACAAGCCCTGAGATACCATAACAGTTGATCTGATAACCTAGGTGGCTACCAACAGCCTGGACCAAGGGATGGTTCCTATCCTGGAAGGGACGGGCAGGATGGCATGAGATTCCATCATACCACTCAGAACGGCACGCAATTTAATACTTAGGAATTATTTCTGGAATTTTCCACTTAATATTTTCGGACCACGGTTGACTACACTAACTGAAACCGTGGAAAGCGAAACTGCAGATAAGAGGGTTTTCTTTTGTCCAAATATATCTAAGGAGTTGACATTGGTTTTCTGGGCATTGGGCCTCAGGTTTCTAAAGTTTGGTTTCCTATCTCCTGTGTGATCCCAGATTTGCCACTTGGATGTGAACACGTTGGACACGATTATATTCACTATAGGAAAATGTATTTCTATTCCGACGGAGAGTTTTTAACTCTGCTGCCTCCGGCGATGCAGGTGAAAGGGGCTGCCCTGTGAGCTGAGAGCGCTGCTGTGCTTTGTAGAAGACGGGATATAAAAATAAATCTTGCTGCAATGCCTTGGGAGGGCTTGTTCCTCACACCTGCTTTGGAATAGAGCTCTGCTTTAGTTTGAAAGCTATTCAACCTCGATGCTTAAATATTAACATTTTATCTTCAAATCTACTTACGAATCACAAATCATGCTGGTAAATAGTCATGGTTCATGCTCTTTGGCTTCCTAGGAAACTCTGAAGAGTAGGGAAAAAACCTTATGGGGTCAGAGCTTGGGGTGTGTTGAAAGATAAGATTAAATATCAGCAGAGTGAAACTGGAAATAAGTGTGGGTTTCCATTTGTGGAGCTTGGTTGCAAAATAACTCCAGCACTTTCAGAGATGAACGATGCCGGGTAGAGGTGAAGCGAATCTTTCTGACCCCAGCCCAAGCGCACACAGGCTGGGGCCCCGGGGAAGCACAGCAGCGGCGCCTCACCGGATACCCTGCCTTGCTCTTTGTAGCAGGCTTTACAGTTTACCAGCCACTTACACACGTTTTGCTGCCTGATTCTGTGACATCGATTACTGTCCCCATTTTCAAGATTAAGAGACTGATGTTCTTTGATTTTCCATGGCTTGCCCATGTTTATAAGGCTAAAACTCAGACACTGGGACCTGGACCCCAGGTCCATTGCCTTCTGGTCCAGGATTCTTTCAGGTACATCTCATTCTTCAGGATTCAGATTAAGATACCTATTCCCTTGACAGGTTTTTCTGTCTACTTAAGTCTAGGTTAGGTAAACATCTCTGGGCTCCAAAAAATACCCCAGGGCAGCCTGGCTCTCATCACAGTGACTTGTAATAAGTTACTCCCTTGATTTTATTTTCCACTGGACTCTGAGCTCCATGAGAGAAGTGACTTGTTTTCCATGGTCACATCAACACGTGGGACCTGGCACACAGTCAACGTTCTGTAAGTCTTTGCAAAGTGAGCTGAACTCTGACACTTATTTTGCCAAAATAGGGAGGGCAGTAGGGGGCAGACTTCTAGATTGACAAGCTCCAAGTCTGCGCAGAACGAGTGTCTTCAAGGCAGAGCAAGTTACTGGTGCTGCCCTCTTACAACTGGCCTTGCAGATAACCCCAGAGAGGACTCAAAAATTCTAACACAGACCGTGGTTCCACTCTGGGAATTACTGTTCCAGTCTCAGTTGAAGGGCATTTCTGCCCAGTTGCTAAATCAAGCTGATGAAGGAACAAGAAATCCTAAAAGTCCTGTGGATACACAGACCTTTCCTGTTGCTCCCTTGCCAATGCCCACGCGCCTGCAGAAGAGGAATGTGTATGTTTGACCCTCTGGAGAAGCTGTAGCATCCCCCAAACCAGCCATCCTCTGCCAGACAAATAATTATGATGATGAAGTTGGCAGAGGGGCCCCATGATGTCTCATCAACCCAAATGTAAGAGGAGCAAACATTCAGTGAAGCTAAATAATGAAGAGGTCCATTTAAAACCCATAACCTGCGCGATTCCAAATTGGAAGCGGGACTTAGGACCTCACCCTCCTTTGGGAATCTGCAAATTCTACCCCGTTTCTGTGAGATTCTCCAAGGTGGCCAGCACCGTCAGAGTTGGCCGGACTCCCGGGTGCAATGCAGAGTCCATCTGTTCGGTCACTCTGTCTGGTGTGGACTTGGAGAATGAGTTGTGTGCTTGGGACAGGTCCCAGTTAAATTTGAATTTCCTAAATATACTGAAAATGTGACCATGAGTCCTGAGTTCAATGAGCCCTAGGAGTCAGAGATTCCCATTGTGGCCCCCCTCAATTTTTCAGTCCACACGCAGCAGTGGGCTAGAGGATACATGGATACCCTCTGCTGTAAGGCTGGTGAATCTGGCTCAGCACAATGCCCGGTTTAGAGTAGGCATTGAATAACTTTCTTGAATAATAATAATAGTATGTTTTTAGTATTTCTATGCAACAGGTGATATGCTAGGTACTTTTCTTCCTTTTCTTTCTTTCTCTCCCCTCCCTCCCTCCCTCCCTCCCTCCCTCCCTCCCTCCCTCCCTCCCTCCCTCCCTCCCTCCCTTCCTTCCTTCCTTCCTTCCTTCCTTCCTTCCTTCCTTCCTTCCTTCCTTCCTTCCCACAAACATTCATTGAGTGCCTTGCACATCTCAGGAACTCTTCTAAGAGCTCAGGCTATAATAGGGAACTTAAATTCCATCTGGAAGGATACTACTAATAATAAAGTAAACAAATAAATAATGCAACTTCCGATCACAATACCTACTCTGAAAAGATAAATAAAACAGTAATATGATAGTGGCCCAGAGATCACGAAGTACTTTCCTTGACACGTACAGGTAAAACTTCCTTATGGGAGAGACATTTAAACTGACATTTTTTCAATGAACAAAATAGAACCTGCCTTGTAACAGTCTGAGGGGAAAGTTTTCTAAGCAGACAAGCTTTCCAAGGTAAGTGTTGCAAATGGACCAGACTTATATATGGAGCAAAAAGAAGCCAGCGTCTCTGGAGCCAGATACAGAGGGGTACAGACAAGAGGTTGGAGAGGAAAGCAGATGGCAGACCACGCAGAGATGTTATAGGCCATGGGGACTTCCATGCATCATCCTCTTTAACCAACACTGTTGGCCTGTGGTGTAAATGCTATTTTATCCCCACTTGCAGAGAACGGTGAGCCTTAGGGAGATGAGATAGCACCGTCAGGGGCACGTCACTGGCAAATGGCAGAATCGATATTCGAACCCAGGCTACCTGGCTTCAGAACTCAATCTACATAATCCAGACATTATCAATAGAAACTCATCTCCTTTCACACATCCAACCACTAGCCAATCAATCCCTCTTCCCATCCCAACACAGAGCATCGGGTTCCAGCATGGATGTGGGAGGCAGGCAAACAACCCAACTTAAAGTCTCAGCTCTGCCTTGATGGGCTGTGTGATCTGGGAAAGTCATTTGATTTCTGAGGGCTTCCGTTTTCTCACCTGAATAATGGGACTAGTAATAGTACTTTCCTCCCACTTCTTAGGGTGTCATGAGAATGAAGTGATATCACACCTGCCAATAGTAAGTGCTCAACGAATTTTGACAAGAAACCAAACCAAACCAAACCCCACCACATATACTCATTACCACAACCCATCTACCCCACCTCTCTCCTTGGAAATTGCAACAATATTTGCAAAAATATAGTGTTTAGAATTAAATGGGATTTGGGGTCTTTTCCATGCTTTCTGAAGATATTACTACCAGAGTCTTGGTAGTATATGAATCCTGCCCTGCTGCTGCCCATTGTCCGTGCTCTGCTCTCAATGTCCCCATGTGAATTATGCACAAAGCATAAAAACTAAAAGGTATTTAAAGCACAATGTGTAATAACTCTCAGTGCACAATTCTGGTAAAGGCTATCTTGATTCACCTGTTTAGGTTTCAGTCCTAACATTTAATTTAAATGGTGACACCTCGATTTAAATCTTCAATACCCATTTCAAATTTAAAATGCACAAAACCAGACTCATTATCTTTCATCTAAATCTGCTTTTCAGTGACCTTTCTCATTTTGGAAAGAAGCATATCTATCCTTCCAATTGCTCAGACTAAGCACTTGCAGGGATCAGTTTCTCTTCGATTTCTCTCATGACCCATATCAGCAAATCACGTTGGGTTTGTCTTCCCAACACGCCCAAGGTACGTCTTCCCAACAGCCCTGCTGCCGCCACCCTGAACCTTCACCATCGTTTGCCCAGGGGATCGCAAGAGCCATCTCACTGCTTCCCTTGTTTCTGCCTTTGCACTTCCAAGAGTCTGTTCTCAGCAGAGCAGCCAAAGCACCCGTTAGAACCTGGGTCAGATCAGGGTCTCTGGTCGGCTGAATAGTGGCCTCAACCCGCAGACCCTAAGCACGTCTCCTTAGGTGGCAGAAGAGATGTTGCAGATATGGTTAAGGGTCTTGAGAAGGGGAGATTATCTGGGTGGGTCTGATGTAACCACAATGGTTTTTATAAGAGGATGCTGGAACAATCAGAGCCAGAGGAGAAGGGGATGTGATGACGAAGGCAGAGGTTGAAGAGCTGGGCTTTGTTTGAAGATGGAAGAAGGGGTCCCAAGCAAAGGAATACAGGTGGCCACTAGACCCTGAGAAAAGCAAGGACATAGATTCTTTCCTTAGCCCCCTAAAGGCACCATCCCTGCTGACACCCTGACCTCAGTCCAGTGTAACTGATTTTGGATTTCTGACTTCCAGAACTGTAAGACAATACATTTGTGTTATTTAAGCTGTTAAGTTTGTGGTCAGTTTTAGCAGCAGCACCAGGGAGCTAAGGCCACTCCTTTTCATTCCCTCTCATCCCGAGCAGAACCCAAAGCCATCACGCTGACCTCTAAGGCCCCATACAATCTACTTCCCACCATCCACCTTATAACTCTGACCTTACCTCCTATCCCTCTTTCCTTTGCTCACTCTGTTCCAGTCACTTGGCCTCCTTGCTGCTCCTTAGACACCCAGACACGCCCCCTGCACTTTGCCTTTGACCTTTCCATACCTGGGGGGCTCTTCTCCAAAAATAGTCACATGATTTGACCCTCATTTCCCTGGGTGTTGTTCCACTGTCACCTTCTCAGTGACCATTCCACTTGAAATCAGAACACCTCTCCTCTGCACACCTCACTCCTTGGCCCACTTTCCTGCCTTGTTTTCCAAAGTACTTATCACCATAAGGACTCTAAGTTTTTCTTACTTATTGACTAGAATGTAAGATCTATTTTTCTTTGCTTCATATACTGCTATATGCCCACTACTTACCATGATGCTTGCACATAGTAGGTGATTGAAAAATTTTTTTAATTGGAAAGAAATGAAGTGAAGGAGACACTAGCCCAGGGCAATGTCCAGCATGACTCGGCATGCACACAGAGAGTGATGGTGGGGCTCCAGAGAGAGCCCTGACTCAGCAAGTGAATGTTTCCTGAAGTTTAAGAAGAGGAGCTGACAAATCTTACCAAGGACAAGTCCTGATCTGACTTACCAACCAAGCTGTGTGTAGTGGGAGGAAGGCATGGAGAGAGGCGCCCCACCCACTAATATTCATGGCACAATTAATTCTTGATCTCTGGCCAATTATGTTAGTCATTCCCCCCCTTTCCCTTGAAAGGAGTGGATAGAAAAGACAGTTAAAATTCCTTTCCCCTTTATTGGCTTATTTTTAAACTCTTCACTAAGTCTCCAGGAAATGATTTAATGAGGAACCCATAAATTTCCAGACATTCTCTCAATGACAGAGGCTGATACATGAGCAAGCTTAGCTTCCTTTCCAGCACAAGGATGCGTTCTCTGAAAATTACAAGTTCCTCAGCCGTCATCCATAACTAACGGCATGAATGCTACACTACACACACGCATCACACTGCACAAATGCAAGGGAAATTGGCACCTCTGGGACCAAACCATGGGTGGGATTCAAAGATAAAGCCTCACCAGAGCAGCTGCAGGGCAGCAGGCAGTCTAGCCCACTTGTCAGCTCTAAAGTATAGTAGTTGCCTGAAGCTCTGCGACCTCATCTAGAAGCATTTGGAGAAAGTACCGTTGTGCTGTGTTAGTGATGCAGGCCACGGGCACAGGAAAGCCACTCCTGTCACAACCTTGCTTGCTTTGAGTTAGAGAAAACATTTTAAAGATCAGGATTTGCAAAACGAACTGTAATGGATCCCTTCCTCTTCCCTGGATCGCCACCCTGCTTAATATCCTGTGTTAGGGACAAAGAAACCAAGTTACAAAGAGGTTCAAGGACCTGGTTGACACCACACGGTCAATGTATGAAACAGAAAAATGTTTCAAGGTTTACAGCAACTCTGGTTATCCTTAAGCGACTGCATGTGATACATTGAAAGATAGGCACTTCCAGAACAGGACGGTGAGGGTGTGGAAGCTTCCACGGATGAACGAGAAACTATTTTCCTCATCGTGATCTAACATTTCTCACCACGTGTGCTATTTATCAGAAAGTCAGCTCGCTAGTCACCAAATAGGTGGTGGTTATTGATAAAACGAGAAGACAGGAGTGGAAGGAGAGGACCAGGCATCCAGAAAAGCACCCCGTCAGGGCTCTTCGTCGCCACTGCAGTGGACGGCCCAGCCCGTCCTGCTCTTGCAGTTGGCTTTGGGTCAGCTCCCTTCAGAGCCCTGCTGACTGTGTTATAAATACGGGTATGACATGTAGCAGATGACGACTTCTCAAAACACATGTTCAGTGAAGAGGGTGGTCGGAGCTTAAGTGAAATCAATGCGGGTTCTTGGCCTGGCTCAGATCAAAGGACCTGGGGAGTAAAATCCCCTGGAAGGTCATGTGAGTACGCCTGGACACAACCTGGTGTCCCCTCATCAACCTCCAGGTCTCCAGGGGTCTCTCGTCTTGGGGGACCTACCTCAGGTGCTCCTATGATCTGTCGTGGTTTTAGCCTTTTCTGGCATCTTCAAGTTTTTATTTTTATTTTTATCATCCTCTCCTATCATCTCCCTGCCCTGAAATTTTCTTGTGGATAATCCTGGCAGCTGATCCCACACAAGGCTGCTCACGGTGGTTGCAGAGCTTCTGGTGGTAGAATTTTTTCCTGCAGCTTTAACCCCCGATGGTGGTGAGAGTGTATGCCAGGTGACACCAGAGAGAACAGATGGCCCTGCTTTTTGCCGGGTTCCTGATTAAAGTCAAGTTCTTCTCTTCTGATGTCATGTATGTCAAAAGCCACTTCTCCCAAGTAGCAATGTTTACTTCCATCAATTATTCCTGGACTCAGATTTGCCTTGGAAGAAAATTTTGATATTAAAAAATTTTCATGTATTTATTTTATTAATTAAAAACACACATGGCAAAATAAATTCTAAAAATGGACAGAAAGGGAAAAAGTGAAAGATAAAAGTCTCTTCTCTTTCTCTCCTAGAGGAGACTGGTAAACTTTCTTACATATCCATCCGGAAATTATCTCTACCTATGTCTGTACCTATCCATCCCTTTTGGAATTCCCGGAATTGGGATAACACTCTACATGCTATTCTACAAAAATCAGCTTTTATTTTTGTTGTTGATAATTTATCTGGGAGATAGCATCATATATGCAGTATAATCTGATAGTCTTGTCTTTTTATTGTCAATATACTATTCCCTCACATAAAAGTACAAAAATTTATTTCATTAGGCTACTATAGATGGGCAGCCGGGTTATTTGCAGCAACTTTCATTAGCTTTGCTGTTATAAACCTTGAGGTGTGTGCATCCCTGTACTTGGCCCACTTCTTACACGTCAAATAGTTTTTAAAAGACTTTGCTCTTTGCCTCCACGGTCCTAGTAATTCTTTAGCACCTTACCCTATTTTATTTTCCTCACAGCATTTGGTCTTACCTAAGCTAACCCATTTATTTCCACATCCTTCCTGTCCCCCAAACCAGAAAGTTGTCACAAGAACAGGCAGGTGTCGCCTTCTTCACCCCTGTATGACCAGCACCTGGAACAGCACAGGCAAAGTGACCGCTTGATAAACACTGATTGGATTAAAAACAAGACAAACCTCAATATATATAATAGAATGCACTTGGCTGGATGTAACCGAAAACTACAACGCAAACTGGCTGAGGCAAAAGGAAACTGGCTATCTCACAAAACTGGAAGTCTAGCAATATAACAGGTTCTAGGCTTTTTTCTTCTTCTTCTTTTTAAATATATCTTTATTGATTTCAGAGAGAGGAAGGGAGGAGAAAGAGAGAGAGAAACATCAATGATGAGAGTCATTGATCGGCTGCCTCCTGCATGCCCCCCACTGGGGATCGAGCCCGCAACCCGGGCATGTGCCCTGACAGGGAATAGAGCCCCGATCGCCTGGATCCTAGGTCGACGCTCAACTGCTGAGCCACGCTGGCTGGGCTCTAGGCATTTTCGATCAGCGCCTTAATAATGCCACTGAGGACTCGAATTCTTCCCAGTTTTTCACTCTGTCACCACCAGCATCGGCTCCACTTTATGAGTGATTACATTCAAAGACAGCTGCTGGATCTGCAGGGCTCCCCTCCAGACCCGAGACCATCCAGAGGAAGAAGGTAGACTGTCCCTTTCTGTGTTCCTTTTCTAGGGATAAAAAATCCATAGAAGTCCCCAGCAGACTGCCTTCTAGAATTTTATTAGCCAGAGGGGTCAGAGGGCGCCTTTCAGTCAACCATGAGCAAGGGATGTGGAATTACCTGGTTGGCTGAGACTAGTCACCTGGAGTAAGATGGAGATAGCAAAGTCAGCCATAAATGTCCAAACAGCTCCAGCTCCAGGGTCAAACTATCAATCCTGGGGTTCTGGGGCTCTAACCCTGGCCAGGGGCAAGGTAGCAGTTAGTTATACGATCTAAATGAGACCAAAATAGGAGGTCAAGGTTGCAACTACTGGGGATTTAAGGAGCTAAACTGCTCTGTAATCGTTTAAAACATTTTCTGTGCTATAAGCAGACAAATGTATTTTCAGACTACATCCCTTCAGGGGACAACTTCAACTTTCTAAGTCTGGGTTTAGACTTAAATGTGACTAAAATTGGTGGCTTGTTCTAGGGTGACGTGTGCATTTTTATCTGAACACCGGTCCACAGATGTCAGAGGCTACAACAGAAGACTTCAGGAAGGTTGTGTGGGCATGGTGGCCACAAGCTCACCCAGAAAACCAAGACTCTGTTTGCCCAGAACATATCATAGAACTGAAGTATGCTCATTACTCGCACCCCTTCATTACCTGCCTGGGCCACCTCCTTGCCACCTCCTCCCTGCCTGGACCAGTCTTGCTTGCTCCTGTGGCCTTTTCTCTTGCCTATCAGTTGGGTTTCCACAGAACAGCCAAGATGCTAAGTCAACCTGTATAGTAGAGGATTGGGGGAGAGAAGGCAAAGGAAGAGAAAGGAGAGGAAAGCTACCTGAGCGGGAGCAGAGGAGGGATTTCTCAGGGAGAGGATGGGGTTGGGACAGCTTATGATGAGAGAAAAAGATGGAAGAAGAAAGAAGATTTTTTAAAAAAATCCTCACCTGAAGATATTTTTTCCATTGCTTTTCAGAGAGAGTGGAAGAGGGGGAAGGAGAGAGAGAAACATCATTGTGAGAGAGACGTATCAATTGGTTGCTTCCTGCATGTGCTCTGATGGGGGATGAGCCTGCAGTTGGGGTACATGCCCTTGGCCGGAATTGAACCCGGGACCCTTCCGTCCGAGGGCCAACACTCTAACCACTGAGCCAAGCTGGCCAGAGGAGAAAGAGGAATTTACGATGTGTTGCTCTGGGTCCCTTTTAGCGTTATTGAGTGGAGAATGGAATTCCTTTCTTATTATTTTTGGATGCTGACTATACTTTTTCAACATAAAGTCCCTTTGAGACTGAACCACCTGGGTCCCTGGATTATAATGGTTACGTTAAAAAAGTACAATTTTAAAACAATTGACTGGAAATGGGAAAAACTGCCCGATAAAGAACTTAGAGCTCATCATTTTTGAAATTTAAGCAGAAGCTTAAAGACAATTAGCTGGAGACTAAAGTATAGATTAATTTCTCATGTTTGCTCAACTCCTTCCCACCAGAGCACAGCTCTAGTTGACTGTCAGGTAGAAAGAGCTTCTGGGGGTGGGACAGAGGGACAGTCATATTTTATCACAGATGGCCTCCTGGGTGACTGTTGGCCTGTTTGGGTTGGAAATGGGTGAGGGAATGGGACATTAATTGTCTTCCCATTGAGAAGTTCATGCTGAAATCACCTTGCAGGGTGAAATTAATGGAGGCGTCCGGGGACTGTGGAGAGATGAGGTGTCAGTTCTGATCAGGGTTGGGAGTGTGACCTCAGGTCAGCCACTAACCTCCCTGTGTGCTCTCTCCTCCACCTACATGCAGGGGACTGATACTCTCTGTATGTGGAGAAAAGACCACCTGGTTTGGGAGCTGCTCTGACATCAACAAAAACTGGGCCCCTGGAATAGTTGTGCAGGCAAACAGGTGATGGACCAGGCCTAGGGAACTGGTGTGAAGGACACTGGACTAAGTGTGCCTGTGTGACTTGTGAGGGACTTTTCCCTCTCTGGGCCTCATACTTAATTTGTGCTCAAAGGGGACAAGACAAGATACTCTGAAAGCTCTTCTCACTCTGATATTCTATTTAGCAGGTCAATGTTTTTGCTGTTGCATAATCCTTAGAAAGTTAAGGTTTAAAATAAAATTGGGATACAAAAATAAGGTAGAGGATGGCATCAAGGAAGGAATAAATAGAATGGGACAAGAAAGGCAACATTTAGAGTGTGGAAAATCATTAAGTCAGTTAGACCAAGTAACTTTACAAGTGGTCAGGGAAAGAAAGACAAGTACTGTTAGAAATTCTTGGCAGACTCTCCTGTTCTACAAGTATTTCTGAGGTGTGAAGATCTAGAGATGAGGAATCTGCTTTTTCCTTACTCTTCACTGCTGGTCTGAAAATCTGGCCTTAATGACACCAAAGTCTCTCCATGATCTGCCCCATCACTTTTCTACATTATCCCTCTCTCATCCCTCCTGAACTTTCATTATGGTGGCCACTTCAGACTTTGGACTTCACTGTCTGTATTAGTCAGCTCAGGCTGCCAAAACTAAATACCACAGGCTGGGTGGCTTAAACAATAGACATTTCTTTCCTCCGAGTTTTGGAGGCTGGAAGTCCAAGAAGGTGATGGCAGTTTGATTTCTACTGAGGTCTCTCTCCTTGGCTTGCAGATGGCCAGCTTCTTGCTGTGTCCTCATGTGGCCTTTTCTGTGTACATGTACATTGGCAGTGTCTCTCCCTTTTCTTACATGGACATTGCCCATATCAGATTAGGGCCCCACCTCAATGGCCTCATTTTAACTTTACCACCTCTTTAAAGGCCCTGTCTCTGAATACAGTGACATTCTGGGGTGCTGGAGATTAGGACGTCAACATAGGAATTTTGAGGAGGTGAACACAATTCAGCCCGTGACATCATCTCACAGACTGCTCAAATTTTTGTCTCCCAGAATCTCTTCTCTATTTTCTATCTTTCAAAATGCTCTGCACATCCTTAATTCCATCTCAAAGCTCCTTTTTCCTCTCCTTTCTTCCTTCATTTATCCCCTCCCTTCGTAACTGGCTTTTCTTTTAATTGAAGAAGTGACACTTATACATGATATAATAACACAAGTACAACAGCGCTGCCATGTAAATGATGAGTCTCTTTCACAACCCAAGTTTCCCATCCAAAGGGCCCCTCTGCAAGCAAACAGTTAATACTAGTTTTGGGAGTCTCTTATCTGACCCACATAACCCACATCCAGGCCACTGGCCATGCTGCCTAGCAGGAAGGGGTAATTCTAACTGAGGGATAGACAGAGGCATCATAGTCTGATGTATAAACACATTATCCTAGGCCTTTACCAATTCCTGATGGTTAGGAGTGCTCCCTTCGAAGGTGGGGAGCAGAGAGCAGCCTTGGGCACTGTCAATCACACAGATTTGGACTTGCATCCAAGCACTAAATTCAGTTGCGTACTTTGGACAAATTGTTTCATCACTGTGAGCCTCTGTTTACTTGTCTATAAAACAGGGAAAATAATTATACCTTCTTCAGGGAGCTGTGGGATGGAATGAAAGGCTGCTTGTGAAATGCCATGTGAACAGCACACAGTAGGGCCACAGTATTGTTTCTCCTTTCTGTCACCCTCTGGGTTTCAGCAGGACTCTATAACTAGTCCTCACCTGTGAAGGCGTCACTCTTGGCCTGCCCTGTGGCTCCTACAGGGGCAGGGCCCACATGGATCCAGCTTTATATCTTTAAGGATCCCACTGATTCAAACTCAGTACTTTGTTAGGTGATTAATAAACAGTAAATTAAATTTGAAACTGTATCTATCTGGCATACAAAAAGCTAAGTGTTGTTTTGCAGTGGGAAGGCGTGGGCGAGTAACCCAGTTCTGTCACCTAATTAAGGTGTGGCCTCAGGCAAACCTCTCACAGCCTCAGGTTCCTCATCTGTAGCATGTGGGCGGCCATCCCTACCTCACAGGGCTGCTGGGAGGAAAACTTGGAGAAGCCCCTGAGCTGCTGCAGGACAGAGTTACATAGAATTATGACGATGTTTCTGACCGGTGTTTGTTTCCCTTTCACATGAAATTCTCCCTTTGTGTACAGTGTCCCTGTTCCCCTTCTCATATTGAGAGCTCATCACAGTCAAGGGCTGGAGGGAAGTTAAGAAACTAAGGTCTGTGCAGGTGTCATGAGAGTTAGTTCCTATTTCTTTCCTAAATTTTGACAGTTTGAAACTTCATTGCCACAGTGCTCTTCTCTACTGTTAAACCCGCTCGAGTCAGTCATTTCTGTGGGGCTCATTAGAGAAAGCCTCACGTGATCATTTACCTAAGGTGGAGTCCATGTTGTTCTGCCCATGGCCAAACTCCTAAAATACAGTCAGCCACAGAGCACTAGGACATCCCCAGCTTTGTGATGAGTTTGGTGCCACTCAGCATCTTCTGTGCAGGTTCTGACTACAGCATTCGGTTCTCTGGTACCTCCTTTGATATTCTAGAACCTTCCATTTGACTGTCCCTAGGGGCAAAGCACACTGACTCTGTCCTAGGTTCCCATCTCCAAGACTGTATCCTGAGTAGATCTCAATATTAAAGACAGAGAGAGCAGCCTAGAATAGAAGTCAGGGAAGGCCCTGAAGCAGAGAGGGAAGGCCATGGGACAGAGAAGGGAAGCCATGAGGAAGAGGGAAGGCCATGGGGCAGAGAGGGAAGGCTCTGAGGCAGAGGGAAGGCCAGGGGGCAGGCTCTGTGGTAGGAGTGGGGATGGACAGATACTAAGAAGGAAGAGACTGAGTTTGTCCAGGTCAGTGGTTCTCAAACATTTTAGTCCCTGGACTCCTTTGCACTTGTAAAAATTATTGAGGACCCTAAAAAGGGGTGTGTGTGTGTGTGTGTGTTTGAATGGCTATTATATCAATAGCTACCCAATTAAAAAGTAGAAGAAGCTAAATTTTTGTACATTTATTTTAAAATAAAAATAATAAGTTATTAACATCAGAGCAATAACATCAATACGTCATGTAGCTTCTGGAAAACTCCATTTTCAACTCAAGAAAGAATGAAAGCGAAAAAGGCAATTGATGGCTCAGCATGTTTTTATAAAAATAATTTTAATCTCATGGACCTCCAAAAAGGGTCTTGGGGATCTTTGAGAACCATGGCCAGGCAAGGATACTGGGGATTAGAAGATGAATGTGTATGTGTTTGTGTGTGTGTGTATTTGTGTGTGTGTAATAAATACAGCTTTCTCTCTCAGTAATAATGATAGCACATTGTTTACTGTGAATTAGATACTGCGCTAGTTCACAGTTATTATTTCATTTAATCCCCCTAATAACTCATGAGAGGAGATACTATTGTTATACTCATTTTCCAGATTTAAAAATGAGACACAGGGAGGTTAAAACTCAAAGTGTGGCCCAATTTCCATGACAGAAAAGAACAACTTAGGTTTCTAATGCAAACTGTTATTAGGTTTACGGTTATTTAGCCTCGAGGATGGCAAGAGTAAGTTCCTGCTTAGGTTCTCGAGAAAGGGGGAAACAGGCTATAGCTCTGCACTGTCCACATCCCCTCAGAGCTGAGGCCCCCTACACTGACCCCTGACTGCTCTCAGCCAGTTCTTCTCTGGGAATTACCCTCAAATGGAACTGCTAAGCAGAGGTCACACCCCTTCCCCTGGGACAGCCCAAGGCCAGGGCTGGTTAGCTGGTATATAAAGGCCCTTGCCCCAAGGCAGGACAACTCGGAAGGGCCATTGGGTCAGTCACAGACCTGTCCTGGGATCTGAGGAGGCCTTCCTTGCTTGTGCATTGGCGCTCAGCACCTCCCTCTGACCAGTCCTGCTTCCTTCACTCCCCAGAGGGAGGCACTTCACCAACATCCTGCACCCAGAACTCCCTCTGAGTCTGTTTCCCAGGGGAAACGACCTAAGACAAAGACAGATTCCCGAGTCTTCCACCATTGTGCACAGTTCACTCCAATTCCTTTTAGATATTAGGCCTCCCAAATGGTTAATGTGAAGCCTCTTTAAACCCAACAACCAGTGGCATTGTCTTTAGCTTATTCAGCCTCCCCAGGGACAGTCTTTGAATTCCGCGTGGACACGTCCTCTCCGAGTCCTTCCTCCTCTGCGTGGAAAGCGGTCTGCCCGCAGCCATCCCCGATTGATTCCTGGCTCTCCCGGGCGCTTTCCAGGCTGCCGCTCCCTCCTCCCGTGACCACGTCCACATGGCTCTTGGGGTGGAGACTCTCCACTGGATCCACGAGGACCTCGCCGCCGCCAGAGAGCTGGACCAGACGACATTTTAGTGCTTCCTCGCCTGGAGGTTTCTGATTTCAGAAAGTTTTTCCTGGTAGGCTCTTCGTGGGAAAAGGCCACCCCTTTCCAACTTCCATCTTCCAGACAGGCTTGAGCGCCCCAGAGCGCCAAGGGGGTAGCGTGACCCTCCTTCTACTTCTTCTGTTTTTCATGACAGTGAAATGGGGGTGAAGATTTAGGGCCCCTTAGCTCCATGGTTTTCGGTGTGACCCCACATACCTAATTTCTTGTGAACAAACTTACTTTTGCGCAATTTTGTCTTCCCTGCTGTGCTCTGAAAGTAGGGCAATTTTCAGCGTTATTTTTAATCACGTAACGCTGGGGAATAATGATATTGATTAAGATGTGAGCCTAAGGAAGGTATTCTGGAGAGGACTATGCGGAGGTGTGTTCTGCTTCCAAGGCCCCACGAGGTGGTATTTTATTAAGGGGTATTGCTACTGTGCTGACAGAGGTAACCACTCAGGCTATTACTCTAAAAGGGACAGTAGGAAGCTTTCCGAAAATGTCAGTGTTCATATCTCCATGGATGATTAGAGTGGGGATTCTAAAAGAAAAGCCTGTTGTATTTTTTAAGACAAAAGATCCAGATCAATGCCTGTCAAATCTAGCTTCACTGAGAGAAGGAAGAGTTGAGACAAGATTTCCAACCTGGGCTCTGACACTGATTTATTACGTCACCTCATACAAGTCACTTTCCCTGCTTAGCCTAATTTCTTTAAAATGAGAAAGGAAAGCAAACGAGAGAGTCTTCTAAGTTTTTTTTTTTTACTTCTAGTACTTATAATTCTATTTCAGTCATTAATATGTTTACATTACAAATTTTCTAATACCTTCATTGCCGAATTTGTAATAAAGACAAAACTGAACAAATTTAACCCAATTTGATTTGTTTACAAAGTACTTTGTATGAAACATTATTGTGATTTTGGACTATTCTAATTTTTATTATTGAAACGAGCCTGTTAGAAGCATTCCTGCTCACACTGAGTCTCAGAATCTTTAATTTCATGGCCAACAACTTCAGTGGCTAACAGCCTCTTTTCTACCCTTTCAAGGGCCACGGGTTGAGTTTCTTTGAAACCTAGAGAAACTCATCTGAGAGAGCAAGAGAGGGCTTCTTGGGCGGAGAGTGCTCAACTCTCCCATCCAGTTCTGCAAAAGCATCTCTCTAATGTCTCCATTTTCCAGATTGCTGTTACCTAAATAAGATTCCACTGACCAGAGGCTTATAATACTTGACAATGCCATAGAATTTCCCCCCATCTTTCTATCTCGAAAGCTTAATAAAACAGTGAGAATAGTGTCCTCAGAGACCAAGCTCCTCTGGGCCCATGGATCTGGGCTCAGGGGAAGGGAGTATAACTCTGGGAGAGCATCGCTGCTCTACTGCACACGCTGAATGGGGCTGCACTGATTCTGTGGTTTGAAACCTGCTTTCCATCTTGGGGTTGGGGCAGAGGCCGGCTCCAGGACCCCCTAGGAATGCTAAGACACAGGCTCCAGAAGGGGTCTTTGCCGCACAATAAAGCACAGATGATCTTTGAAAAAATAAAGAAATCTGCTTCTCCTTCACCTCCACTACTCTCATCAATGCACATTCACAAAACCTAGGGCCGCTGAAGTCAGAAAGGACTTTGCTGGTTGCCTGGCTTCATGTTTTTCAAAGGTTGTTCTAAGAAATAAGGGACAGAGAGAAAGAGAAATGACTCGTTCATCAATGAAGTTTCAGAAAGGTTGCAAAGAAAACTCCCCTCAAATAGTCATAGTGTACATTCGCATTTTAACTTTCTAGGAATTCCTACAGTAAGGAAACTGACTTGTGTAATCTGTTCTCTTGCAAATCCATGAACATTGGAAAGGTCAATGGGAGAGGTGTCGCTGTGTCCTCTCTTTTTTCGCTTTCCCTCTTAGGAACAAATTCCCTTCCTGTCACTAGCAGGCAGCTTTGCCCTTCTCTGAAAGCTCTTGGTAAGTCGAGACACTTTCCCCACAGCCACTCAAGGACCCCAAGAGAGCCTCTCATGGCATTCATCCGAGAAATGTGGTTTGCTCCTTAAGAGAAATTCTGGAGCATCCCTTTGAGAATGAATTTTTCTCTACTTGTTATATAACTATATGTGCTTGAAAATAGCAAAATTGTGTCCCTCCTTTCAACTTCTGTACTTCTGATTTCTCACCAATGTAGTCAACCTGTCTTCCTGGTTATTTAATACTTTACAAAGAAAATGGTTCTATCTTTTAAAAATACTATGCCTCTGAGTCATCTATTATCTCATGTCTCCTCAGCCCTCTTATATAAGAAAAGTAGGGAGGGTGCAGCTTAATTGTCTTTAAAGATGAATAAAATCGAGACCCAGGAAGGTAATATGATCAATCAAAGCTCAACAGCCCCACCTATGGCACCAACGCCCATGTCCTTTCTTGATGTTCTCCACGGCCTCTGATACACAATCCCCAAAACATAGTTTCGAGAATGGTCAGTTTCACCAGGAAGCACACACACTATGGGGGCTCGACGGCGCAGCTCTGCTGGGGGCCCCGCCAAGAGAAAGATTGGACCGAGAGACAGAAGACTTCCATCGTCATTGGCCTTTCAAGGGCTTTGGTCAAGTCATCTGGGAGCAGGTTTTTTTCCCCACCCTACAGAAGAAATGTGCTTTTAAGTTTAATTCAATCATTATTAAAGTTTAAATAGCTCCCTTTAACCTTGGTCGTAGGGAACACTCTATGAATTTGACTCCAAGGCAACGGAAATAAAGGTAAAATAAATAAATGGTGCTGTATGAAAGTAAAAAGCTTCTGCACCGCAAAAGAAACTGAAAACAAAACAAAAAGGCAACTACTGAATGGGAGATGATATTTGCAAAGAGCAGCTTGGGCAAGGCGTTAATATCCAAAATATTAAAAAACTCATAAAACTCAACACCAAACAAACAATCCAATTAAAAAATGGACATGAATAGACACCTCCAAAGAAGACATACAAATGGCCAACAGATATATGAAAAGATGCTCAACTTCACTAGCTCTTAGGGAAATGCAAATCATATTACAATGAGACACCCCCTCACACCTGTTGGAATGACTATTATCAAGAAGACAGGTAATAACAAGTGTTGGAGGGGTTGTGGAGAAAAGGGAGCCCTCATCACTGCTGGTGGGCATGGAGACTGGTACAGCCACGATGGAAGGCAGTCTGGCAGTTCCTGAAAAAATAAGAATAGAGCTACCATACGACCCAGCAATCCCTCTCCTGGGTATCTGCCTAAAAAACTCAAAAACATTTATTCTCAAAGATATATCACCCCTGTGTTCACTGCAGCATGATTCATGGTGGCCAAGGCATGGAGGCAGCTGGTGCCCTGCAAAAGGGGACTCGATAAAGAACATGTGGTACATTTATACTCTAGGCTACTTACTCAGCCACGAGAGAAATGAAATACTGCTGTTTGCAACACCATGGATGGACCTTGAGAATATCATGCTAAGCAAAAGAAGTGGGTCAAAAAAGCTAAGAACCATATGATTCTACTCATATGTGGGATATAAAACGGAAACCCATAGACACAGTATGGTGGTTCCCAGATGGAAGAAGTTGGGGGTAGGAAGGGAGTAATGGGGGCCAAATATATGGTGATGGAAGATGGTTTGAAAGGGTGGTGGGCACACAATCCAATATATAGATCATGGATTATAGAAATGGACACTTGAAACCTGTATGATCCTATTAAACAATGTCACCCCAATACATTTAAACAAACAAACAAACAAACTTCTTTTTGCTCTTGGGTCAAAATCCAAATTCTTGAATATGTTCCTGTGTGATCTGGCTCTGCCTCTTTTTTTATCTTCACCCGAGTTACCTGTTCCCGGCCTTTATTTGCTCCAGCCACCTGGCCTCTTTGTAGTTCTTCAAAGGAGCCATGCATGTCCCAGACTCCTCCCATGCACTCCTCTCCCTGCCTAAAATTACCATCCCCTCCCCACCCCACCTCTTATCTTTCAACTTGGTCAACTTTTCCTGGTTCTATGGTTTCCACTTATTTGTCTCCTCTTTTGAAAATCCCTCCCCACTACCCTGTGTTGAAGAGCCTGTCCCCCGCTTTGCCCTATGAATTGACATTATTTTTTATGGTCTCCAGCTCCCACTAGACCTTGTTAAGGTCCGGGGACAGTGCTTAGTGTAGTTTCTGGCAGGTAAACTTGCAATAAATAATGTCGAATGAATGCTGGAATGAATGAATGAGCAAGGCAGTGTGGAAAAGTGTCCTCTCTGCCTGTGGTCAGCTCACTCACGTGCCCATTCAGCAAGTGCCTCACCCCCTTGTCTGTATTCAGGGGACATAAGGTTTGATCTGACATAGGCTCTGCCATCCGGCCCTTGCAGCTGAGCAGGAAGCTGTCTGGGAGGCAGTTTTGGAGCAGGTAACTGAGCTCAGACTTTGTCTCTGCCAAACCTTCTTATCTATAACCTTCCAGAATCTCCTTAAGGCTGCCCAACATGTTCCACACTCAATACATCGTGATGACCCTTTAAGCTGCCAGGTCAGCTGGATTAAAACGGGCACAGCCCCTGTGCTTGCTGCAGTCCCGGTGATTTCCAGGCTCTGGTTTTGCAATTTCCCGAAGAACTGCCAGGACTCTTGGGATAAGTAGCTGAATTTAATCTCTTTGTCATGAATTAAGAAGCCCAGTCTGGCTATTTCCTCCTAAAAAGGGAAACCTTTTTAATTGCACGTTAGAGTTCTTGTCCCAGTTCTCCCCAAACTTCAGAGCCGGCCCAAGCCTATCTCCTCCCTGGAAACACCCTCTGGCCGACTGCTAGTTTCTGTATACATTCTCCCTCTCATTTTGTCATGTAATCATGTAAAGACACGTACTGTCACAATAAATAATGTTGCACTGTTATTTAGCTGTTTTAGGGTGTGTGGGTATCGTCTCCCTGCAGAGTTCCTCGAGGACAAGAACACGTGTACTTTCTTTATAAGACCCATATGGTGTAGCATGGTCCTGGACATTCCTTAAGAGGTCAAGGACATAGTTCCTACGATAATGGTCATGTGTTGGGTTCTCCAGAAGCAGACACTGAGATGATGTTTGTTTTGTAGGATATTTGTTAGGGATCAATGCATGTGGGAGGAAGTTCGGAGCAGGACTGAGCAGATGAAGGTGTCCAACTGGGGTCCAGACCCAGCAAGACCTTAAGCAACCACACAGAGTTGTTCCACGAAGCACCAAAATGACGGGGCCTTTATCTCTCCAGCCCCTGCCTTATTTGGTCCTTGTATATGAGCTCCCACCCCCACCCCCACCCCAAAGGATGCCCCCTTGGGTGGCTTCCTGCCACTGGAGCAAGGCCTGGTGAAGCTGCCCACTAAGGCTGCCTGCTGAGAACTGGGGCCACAAGTCCTTCCATGAATGGGAGTCTGGGTGGCATGGCATATCTCCTGTCTACCTTAAAGTCAGTGACACCACTCAGTAAAAGCCTGTGGATGAAAAGGGGCCACATACGGAACCTGATAAGCTCAGGAGAGGCCTGCATGGTGACCTTATAAACTTAGAGACCTAAAGGAACCACATAGGATCTGAAATTAAAACTTTCTAACTAAAAGCAGTTTATGGCAGGTAGTCATGTCCTAGACTGGTATCTTCCTTGCAAAAGGTCAATCTTTACCTTAACTGAGCCTGCAACATGGGCATGTGCCCTGACTGGGAATTGAACCGTGATCTCCTGGATTCTAGGTCGATGCTCAACCGCTGAGCCATACTGGCCAGGCTAACTGCCCCTTCTTGAAGCAGTTACTAGGTACGAGGCATTTTACATAATGATTTCTTAATGTCTGTAGGGTTATAAGTCTGGCCCTATGCTAAGCACTTTTGCGGGGGGGTTATTTCATTTAATCATAACATTATAATGTAAATTCTCTTATTTCTATTTTACAGATAGGGAAATTGAAGTTTAACAAGGGAAAACCACTTGCCCGATATCACAAGCCAGTAAACTACAGAACCAGAATTTAATCCAAGCAGTTGGACCCTAGGGAGATTTTCAAATGTTCTTTACAATAAGGACCCTACTTTCTCATTAAAGACGCTTGTCTATTTTTTGAAATCTGCTTTCATAAATCCCTTAGGGGTTTCAGGGCCTCAGGGTCTAGGCCCCAAGGCTTTAGAGGGTGGAAAACTATTCTGCATAATAATTGTAAGGTCAGGAATTCAAGTTCTCGGGGAAGGGAATGAGAGGGGCCAGGCAGACTGGTGTCTCTGTGGAGAAGAGTCAGAATCATAGCCAGGCAGCTCCATTGAAGGTCTTTAACAAAAATGAATAAGGACAGTTAAAAAAAAAAAGTTATATATGCAATATAAACTTCCTCCCCAGTCCTATAAAAGCTTTATGAAATAGACACTGCTCCTGAAGACACCTGTGTGAGCAGGTCCTTTAGAGAAACTTGAGGTGCTATCTGCATCTGAGTGGGTGCTGGGTGATCGTGGAGAACAGCCCACTGAGACAAAGGACGCCAAGGACAAGAGGACAACTGATAACTGGGTTTCCCTTTCCTTTAAAACAATCCAATCAGCTGTGTTGATATTTCCATCTTATGGCTGAAGAAACGGTGGCTACGACACATTAACTTGCCAAATGCCATAGAGAATAATGACAATGACAAACCAGGGTGCTGTGACAAACAAGGCCCCATAGCCTTTAGCCTTTGTTTGCCCTATGACCTTAAACTGCCACAGAAGAGGTCAGGGGAAATATTAAAAAACAAAAAGGTGTTAATATTTGATTCCTCTCTGAGGTCCTTAATTTTAATCTCATTGACTGGAGCAGAAGCCGCCAAATGAAAAGCGAAAGCCACAAATAAGAACCCTTCGGAGTGACCATGTGTGTAATGAGACGCAGCTCTGACCTCCCATCCCTCCCCTGAGTGACAGGCAAGGCTGCATAAAGAGGTCACAGCTCTGGAAGGAGACGCGGGAGCCAGGGGATTTTCAGCCTCAGAGAGCTGGAGAAGCGCCGCATCCCGACCCCTGGAAATGGGGGATCTGCTCCCACCCGCGAAACCTCTGCGGTGCAGCCAGGAAACTGAAATCCAGGGATTCATGTGTTGCTTCGGGATGCAAGCACCTAGCTCCCCGCGGAGCAGCAATGTCTATGTAGAAAGGAACCTGGAACATGAAAACCTGCTATCCTCCCGGGGTCACATCAAAAACCCAGCCAGAGCACCGCCCTCTAGTATTTCCATTTTCCCTCGGAACAGGCGCGCCTGCCGGTCGGGTTTGCAGACCCAGGTGTCCCCATGTGCCCCCCAGGTGGGAGGGTAGGAAGAGCAGGCCGGCTGGGACAAAGGCTCTGAGCTCCTACTCTCCTGCGCATTTGCTCCCTGCCCGGCTGTGTTCCCTGTGCTTGGTGAGGTGACAGGATGGAGAGAAAGGGAGGCGAGGCCCCTGCCTCTCAGAGCTCACAGTCTACTGGGCGAGACGGGCAGGAGGATTGGAACACAAAGCGGAGCAGCCAGGGAAGCTCTCAGGCTCGGGGGACAAGCCTCTCCATTCCTTGGATCCAGCTGTGAGGGAATTTGGGGAGTAAGAAACAAGCAACACTTAGATATCAGAACCATTTCTCTCTAGGCCCGTGATTCAGGGGGCCGGCGGGGCTAGGGAGGGCTGGGGTGCAGCCAGGATGGCGGGTCCCTTTGGGAGACAGAGGCGTGCTGGGGGGGTGGAAGGGGTGCCTTGGACTCGGTGGCTGGGAGGCTGGCCCTGACCTAGCTGGTTTTAGGGCAACGTGCTCACTTTCCCCTTCTCTCCTTGGACATACCTCCGTTAACAGATGGTTCACCCTGATCTCATGTTTGCTTTTTTGAGGCGCCTGGCCCTTCTGAGGCAAAAACTCAGGTATTGGGGTCTGTGTTGATCCCCTCTCCTGGGCAGGGTGACCTGTTACCTCTCTGACAACGAGGGAGTTCCCTCTGTCGGCTCACTGAGCTCCCTAGAGGAAAATCCCCTTATTTTGCCCAAGAAGGCCCAAACACTTTATCATTAAAAAAGCATAATATCATGCAAGTAGAAGACAGGCTGGGGAATTTTACAAAGTAGAGGGTACTCCAGACATGAGAGCTAAATATAATATGTGATCCTAGACAGGGTCCTGTACTAGAAGGTAAACCAATTCAATAAAAGACATTATTGGGCAAATTGACAAGAAATGCAGCCAGCAAATTAGATAAAAGTTCTCTATTACTGTTCAGTTTACTGAAGCTGAGAACTGTTCTCCACAGAAGGGTATAGAAGAGAGTATTTTCCTCCTTGGGAAATACACCTTGAAGTATCTAGAGATAAAGGGCAATAACACATGCAACTTACTTTCCAACATTTAAGATAAAAGAGTAGTGACGTATATATATAGAGAGAAGGCAAATGGACCTAATGTTAAAGCAAAGTGAATCTGGGTAGTGTGCTCTTAAGTCTTCATGCAATGTCTCTGTGAGTTCAAAATTATTTTCAAATGAAAAGTTTTATAAAATAGCCCATGATCCTGTCCTTGATAGCTTACCCTAACTGAGATTCTCTAACTTTTTGCTTTCCACAACTGCCACCACCATGCAAGGCTCCCAGAGATGCAGGAATCCAGCTTTAAATCCTTTCTATCACGTGTTGTCTCAGGCAAATGTCCTGGGGCACACTTATTGTGACTGACGTTTAAACATTTCAAACAGGGTTTTGTTTTTTTGTTACAAAGCATTGGAAAAAGGGCAAAATCAAATGCAATAAAAATCTACACCCATACAAAAAATACAAAATAAATACAAAAATATAAAGAGGAGGCTGACATACCTGACATCCAACCCTTGCTCTGGCACTCACCTGGGGCAGCACAGTTCATCTCCATGCTCTTCAGTTTTCGGATCTAGAATGCAGAAATAGGTACATTAGTTTCGGTGGTAAAGATCAGAGAAGCCACAAGAAAATGATTCATGAAAAGAAATGTATAAAGGAAAAACTAAGCCTATTAGGAAAACTAAGCCCATCAGGAAAGAGTACTACCAATCTGGGCTTGACAGAAAAACAACGAAAAAGAACGTAATCTAGAAATCAATTTCAAATCCCAAAGAAATTTAGCGTTTGAAACAGAAGGCATTTCGAATTGTTGGGAGAAAGTTACAATCAATATATTCTGCTGAGAAAAATCAGAAACTGAGGGGAAATGGATTTTCAGAATGATTGAGCCCCTCTGATGTATTTTTTAATTTCAGTTTTGTACATTTAACTCAGAATTTTAATTTTATTCACTTTATATTTTTATCTTTTTACCAATATTCTCTTTTTGGTAATTTCTTGCTGCCATATTTACCTTTATTTCTTTACACATGGTTTCCTTTACTCCTTGGAATACATTTATTACAATGGCTCCCTTGAAATCTTTGCTAAAGTAAACATCTGGATCCTCTCAGATAATTTTTACTAATGCTTTTTTCTGCATATTGGTCAAACTTCCCTATTATGTTGCACTTTTCATAATGTTTTTGTTGAAACTTGGCATTTTAGATAATATATTGTAGTACTCTTGACTCTGACTTCCCTTCTCCCAAGGGATGTTGCTGTTGTATTAGTTGTTGTTTCTAACTGGCTTCTGTCGAATCTGTTCACCCTGCATTTTGGGACTACCGTTGTCTTCACTTAGTTTATTATTATTATTTTTTAAAATATGTCTTTATTGATTTCAGAGAGAGGAAGGGAGAGGGAGAGAGATAGAAACATCAAGGATGACAGAGTCATTGATCGGCGGCTTCCTGCACACCCCCTGCTGGGGACCGAGCCCACAACCCTGCATGTGCCCTGATCGGGAATCAAACCACAATCTCCTGGATCCTAGGTCGATGCTCAACTGCTGAGCCACGCCCAGCTGGGCAGTTTATTTTTTTACTACCTTATTTAGCTCTGAAGCCTGGCTTCCTTCATGTTGTCCCTGGTCAGCATAGCTTTGTGGTCTGCCGAAGACGGGTGAGAAAGCGTGCCTATAGACTGAGAATTCCCGTTTTCTCAGCTGATGGCTCTGTGTGTAGGTGGCAGAATGGCTTCAACACTCAGGCAGTTATCAACGATGCCCCACATTTTAATGTCTGCTGGTGCAAGGCCTTATAATCAGCTAGGGATGAGTAGATAGCTCGGGTCTTTTCTTGTCTTTCCTGAGCAGGCCCACAGCCTTTTAGACCACCAGAAACATGTGGGTTATCAAAACGCTTCAAGCCTGCCTTGTTCCTTGTATTTCCCTACTACATTTCTGGCCAATCTGTTGCTTGGCCTGGTCAGTAATACGGCCTTGGGTAGATATGATGTTTGCCCTCCTAGGTTGGCACTGAGATCACTATTGTTTTTGACAAAGCCCGTGGGCATGTGCCTTTTCTCTACTCTGCTCCAAATCAAGCCAGCCCAGCCCTCTATGATAGCACAGCTGTTGGTTCTTACATTCTGCCCAGCCATGGTCGAGCTAAGTGCCATGCAGCGGAAGGGGGCATGGGAACAGCCTAAAAAGTCACCATCTCACTGTATTTACAGATGTTTAGGAGTTTTTCTTAAATAAACACTTCTCAATTTATTGTATGCCTTTGATCAAGTTATTAATCCTACAATAATAGTTTTAACAGTTCTGTCCAGTTTCATTATTGCTTTTTGGGTAAGGACCTTCTCTGACAGTTTGTAGTTCCTTGTCTAAGCATATTTTATAAAGCAAATTCTCTTGTATATTTAAACACTATTTATAAGTGTAATCAGGCTTGAAAGCTGAATCCCAAAATCATCATGAAGTACTTCCAGCATCACTCAGAAATCCACAACCAAATTTTTGTCTCTTTCTTACTCCCTCTGACATTTCATGAAAAATATATAATTATATGAATATCAAGATTAAAAGACATAGAACATTCTTTCTTTGATCATTGGAAGGAGAGAGAGGGGGGAGAAGTCTGGGACTCATTCTATTTCCCACGTAGCATTATTCCTGATGTAAGGAATTGAGAAACTAGAAGGACTAGGATGGTAGAGTTGCTGCAAACCCACAAATCTTTTATTCAACTCCTTCCTTTTAAAGATGAGTAAACTGAGTCCCAGGAATATTAGCTGTCAGAGTAAATTTTAGATTGCTACTTTTAAAAGACTCCTTTATGTGTACGTAGCTACTATTTTTTAGCAGTGACAGATAGAGTTGGAGGAGTTGAGAAGCTGTGTGGAAGACTGATTTTGGCTGTTTGGCAGGATAAAAGTATTCCCAGTAATTCCTTTTACTTTTTTCTAAGGAAAAGAATATGCTTTGTTGTGACAGCAAAGGACTCTTTTTACAGAAAAAGAAAAATCAATTTCTACAGATGCCAGCTCTGCGTTTTCTAGCTATGTGGTTAGAAATATGAAATTGAAATATAACGGTCAGGGATTTTTCTTAGAACTCACTTGGGGATGTGTGCTGGGGGAGAGGACATGATGAACTCCCATTACACTGTTTCTACACTCACAGTTTAGAAATCAGACATCTGTTTGGGTCACTGATATCATGGCTCAGAGCCACACCCTAGCATCTGTCATAAGCATCTGTGCTGAAATAAGACAACTGCTTTCAGAAATGGCTAGATGTGAACAAACAGACCTCATTAAAGGCGATGGGATTCCCCATGGTTTGTCCAAAGTCTTTATCTTTCCTCATATCTAAAAGCAGTGACTTGTGCTTAATGCCTCCCCATTGAATTAGATCCTCTGTTTGGATTTTGCTACATTCAGGTCTTGCTTTGCATCTTCTGTACCAAATACCCCACACTGGGGTGCAGATACACAGCCTCTGTGATCATGATGGTGGCCTGCGTATCAGACACTAGGAAAAGAATTTCTTTTTTAAGCCAAACTAACAAGATGCTTTTAAAGAGAGTAGAGAGAGGCTTAGAGGAGTGATATTTTGAGATTCTCAGGTGTCAGGATTTGAAATCATCTGATGTTGTTGAGGAGCATAGGCCTGCTGGTCAGAACCATTTTCATGGAGGAATAAACCTTGTTGCCTGACCCAACACTGACCACAAGTCATGGAGTTAGAATAGACTGGCATCATGAAGAGGAACAGAGGAGCAGAAGAATGGAGAAAAAAGAGAGAGGCTAGAGGAAAAAGAGATGAAGGAGAAATAAGGGAACTCCGAGGAAGAGGTGGTAGAAAGGGAAAGAAAGGAAAATGAAAGAAAAGTAAGAAAACCAGGAAAGATGACATCAAAAACTCTGGGACACAGCCTAAGGCCTGGGGACCAATCTCCTGCTTAAGAGAGACCTGTGACCCTCACTGGGCTTGTGTTTCCCCACCTGTGGAGTGAATGGATCCGGCGAGGTGACTGCTCGGGTCCTCGGTGGCTTATCCCTCTCAAGAGCAGCACTACCCCACTGGAGACCACTTCCCCCCAGGCGTCCGTCTGTGTGACCCTATTTGCATCTAGCCCTGCTCATTCCCTCCTCAGCTCCTCCCTGGGGGCCTTCCTGCTGTTCCCCCAAGGGCGAGCCCACGCCCCGTCCCCTGACGCCCGCCTTGGCCTGTTCCATCGGAGTGTCCCCCGTGACCTTCCCGCGGCACCCTTTCACATCACTTAGGTTTCTGCTTAAATTCTGCCTCCTTGGAGACTCCTCCCCTGAGCTTCCTACGGAGGGGGAGACCTCACCTGCACCCTTCCCTCCCTCGCTCTCTACCCCCTCATTCAGTTCCACTTACTTGCTGTGCAGTATAAATATACATGTATGTATTTACATGTTTTTATCTCTCTCTGAGGCGAGGATTTGGTCCTGCTCTCTGATGTATCCTGAGCACCAAGGACAGTATCTGCTACACAGTTGGCACTCAATAAATATTTATGGATAGACCTCACACCTGGCTGTGCTGGTAGACCAAGCCGGTTTTAATATTGCCTTTTTATAGATCAGGACACCGCAGCGTAAAAGAGGGAATCAGCTTAAAGCATCCTGTGATTTGATGTTATTTTTGCCCCACTCCCCTGTCACTCTGCACTTGCCTGGCATTTATAGTAGACTTCAGCACTGTGCTTCCCACTCCCACCCTCAAACTCCATAACATCCTGCTCTGATTAATAAATTGCAATCAATTGCAATGCCTAATTATCTCCTTAGGAGGTCTGAAAAGAATGTAATAGATGGAGCATACTTAACTCTCAGCATGGGAGGGGAGCTATGGCTGGGTAACTCAGGGGATAAAATGCTTCAAGGAGAAAATAATAATAAGAGAGCAAATGTGAAGCTGTTGCAAGCACATGTAGCTGAAATGTGTCTGCTATTTCCAAATGCCAAGTTTAATACAAGTTATTTGGTTTGCTGTTCGAGGTGCTTCAAGAAGTGTTTCTCCAAGTGTGGTCAGTAGACCACTGGACTCCGCTATATCCAAGGTGCTTGATAGAAATACAGATGATCAGGAAAACTCCGGATTGATGGACTCAGAGGTGTGAAGGTGTAGTCTAGGAATCTGCATCTTCACTAAGTTGTCCATGATGTTTTCTGATGCACACTACAGTTTGAAATACAGTTGGCTGAAAGACTATAGTACAGTCTTATTTTGCTTTTAAATGAGTAATAAGCTTTGGAATAGGCATTCTTTCCTTTATCAACAAATATTTGCTGAGTGCCTACTAAATGAGGGACACAGTGCTGGGTGCTTGGACACAGAGATGAGTAAGATGTGAGCTTTGTGGCAAGGGACCTCTGTGCTATAAAAGCACTGGAGGTCAGAGAGAGAAGACAGTGCAGCAGCACAGAGGGGTCTCATCTGGGGTCCGGGCTCTGTGTGGGAAAACTGCTATCAGGAGAACTGAAGGGTTGTCACGTGGAAGGAGCAGAATCCACGTCTTTCGTGATCCAGAGGACAGAAGTAAGACCAATGGGTGTTTCAAGAACCTTAATTTGAGCTCCATATGGAGAATTTTCCTGCAATCAGAGCTGCCCAGTTGGGGAGCAAGTGATCTTTGGCTTCATCCAAGCGGGTACTAGAAGACCATCTGTTAGGGATTCGAAAACAGGGGTTCCCATGCTTAGTGAGGTGAAGCTCCATTGCTTCTGAGTCTAAGAATCACTGATGAACAACAACAGAAGAAACCAAAAAACTCCAAAACTTGTATTAATTGGTATTTCACAATAACGTATGGACCAAAATTCTTTTATATATAGACACTGTGAAGGTTCGTATAGGTAAGCAAGACAGGCTCACCACGCTCAGAGGGAGACAAGAAAAAAACGCAGAAAACAGACACTGAGCCAGCTGGCATTACTGGCACACCTACTTCCTGCTAGACCTTGTGTCAAGCACCTTTCATGCATTACTTGCTTTTGTACTCAGAGCAACCCTGTGACATGGGGACCATCATTATCTCCGTTTCACAGGTGGACCCAATGATATTTTCACTGAGCAACTCTGCCAGGAAGAGGAGTACCATTTTGGAAGGACTCTTTCGCAGACTTTGAAATGCTAAGACAAAGTTTTCATGGGACTCTTTGACTCTTTCCCTGGCCAATGTGCTCTTGCCTTCAGTGTCACTTCCTTGGGACAACCTCAATGCCCCCAGAATAAACCAGATCTCCTGATCATCTGCAACCACAGAGCCCTGTAACTCTCCCTCTCAGCTATTATCCCAGCTGCCGTGAACAATCCTAAGGGAAGGAAATCCATTTGACAAAAGTTCATTTAATGAAATGTGATGAGATTGGCCCGGCTGGTCACTCCCCATTCTGAGGCGCCGCGCTTCAGGCTGCAAAGCTGGAGCTGATTTTCAGGGTCAGGGAACAAGCCCCCCGAGTGGGTGGATTTTCAGCTCACACTGTGCTCTCCCTGTACAATCAGTGCCCAGCCTCCCCCTCGGCCATTGCCCTCTGCTTTCCAACATCTTTACTGAACTCTAATCTTGAGAACAGGAGTCAAAACTCTCTGGGCTCTGTTGACAAAGAGCTGGTGCATTGATTAGATGGATGAAACTGATAGAAGCCGAGCTGTTGTGGGGAGTGGAATGGGTGCAGATAAGGGCAGAGAGGGAGGGAACTAGGAAAAGAGACAGAGATCTTGGGGGGAGGAGAGCTCTTTTGTACCCACGGGGGTGAGGGTGGGGCGACTGCAGGGAAATTTATTTAGAGGAGCTTGTGATTTAAGACTGAGTAACAAATCTGAGGTAAGAGACAGTGATGAGCACAAAATTCAAAGAAGCACAAAAAGTATTAAATAGTCTCCGGCAGTTTCAATATGCATATATTTAATTTCTTTGATCTCCACATGACTACTACTCTAGTTTTTTAGAGCAAAGTGTTGACTCTCCCTGACAAGAAATTAAATTATAAAGATATCACTTATAGCAGAGGTGTCAGATTTAAATGCCTGGAGAGTCTAGGTAGACGTTAATGGGTGAAGTTGGGGGGAAATAAACTGGGAAGAGAGGGGTAGTGGGAAGGGAACCGATGGCACGTGACCCACCTGAAACGTGGGAGGCGGGGCTAACCTTCAGCAGCTGTTGCTTTGCTAGGGTAAGGGTCCAGTGTGCCAGAGGTTCTGATTTTAAAGAAAGGCTCTGAGTGCTCATTTTGCATGTTAATTAATACCTTTTGGGGCATGCTGTGTGGGTACAATCCAGCCCACCATTCTGGAGCCTGTGACTCTGCCTCAGGGGACTGCAGTGAGGTGAGACTGGGAATGCCAGCCTTGGAGTCTGACAGCTGGGCCCGGATTCGGGTGACCTGGAAGGTGACTCAACTGACTTGCAATTTCCTTATCAATAAGATGGGGGATGATAATACCTACATCATAGACTGAAGTGGCTTAATAGTCAAAGTCCCCGTACCAGAGAGTCAGCTGTCCACTAACCTCTGGCTGTCCTTGGTGATATGACCATGTCTGGGCAGTGGCTTCCAGCCAGAGGTGGGCCTGGAGTTCTTCTCCATAATGGACTGAGAGCGGAAGGAACATCTATCACTTTCACACCAAGACTTGCAGGAAGCAGGGATGCCTTCCTCCTCTTGTCTCTGCCAGATGTGATGGTGAGGGTGACATTGAGCACAAGATAAAGGGAGACTAGGTCCCTGCATCACCACTTGGAGGAAAGCCAGCTGCCAACCAGGAACACCCACCTGTACTGTCAGATGAGTGATATGAACTTCTATTTTGTTTGGGCCACTACACACTTTCAGATCGATTTGTGACTGCAGCCTGGCCCAGCCTAACTGTACAATTCTTGGCCCACAGCAAGTGTGATGTGAGTTTAGTTCCTTTCCCTTGAATTATGCGCACAATTATGCTCAGTTACCTTCTATTTGATGCCCATTGTGGGCGCAGCGCTCCCCTAGGCTCGTTGCCAGCACAGCATCGTTCCTCACACAGTTCTGCAAGGTGGATGTCAGCATTCACATTTTATAGATGCAGAATCAGCGACTCTCAGAGGTGACGTTATGCATTCAGGGGATTTGGCTAGTTAGTGGTAGAGCTCCAGCTTGAACTAGGTCTGTCTAATTGTACCCTGGGGCTTGTGGAAACCACACTGTCTTCCTGCTCTGGCACTGGAGGTGAAGCTTGTATAATGGAAGAAAGTTCCACATGGCCCTGAGTACTACGCTAGGAACTTCAGTTCCTTTTGTTTCTCTACCAATAAATAGAGCATAGACAGCTTTCGAAAACATAGTTTAGAAAACTTTGTGTGACTCCCTATGGGAATCTAAAAAGTATCTTTGCTTATCCAAATTGGATAAAAGATGTGATTTTCCAAAAACACTTCACACTGAATTATTCTGTGGCAATAGTATTAGACTGGACTTGCTCAGTTGCATTTAAGATCAGTGAAGAGACTTTTTAATGCGCAAGAGACAATATGTTGTAATTTCAAGGTTATCTTTGTATCCCCAGGGCCTACATAGCCTGTAACACACAATAGGCACCTTATTATGGTTTGGAAGGAAGAAGGGAGGGAAGGAAGGAAGGAAGGAAGGAAGGAAGGAAGGAAGGAAGGAAGGAAGGAAGGGAAGAAGGAAGGGGAAGGGGAAGGGGAAGGGGAAGGGGAAGGGGAAGGGGAAGGGGAAGGGGAAGGGGAGGGAAGGGAAGGGAAGGGAAGGGAAGGGAAGGGAAGGGAAGGGAAGGGAAGGGAAGGGAAGGGAAGGGAAGGGAAGGGAAGGGAAGGGAAGGGAAGGGAAGGGAAGGGAAGGGAAGGGAAGGGAAGGGAAGAGGGAGGGTAAGTGACAAGAGGAGGAGAGGGACCAGAAGGAGAGGGGAATCAGAAAGATACTAGGAAAGGAAGGTGAGAAGGGAACAGAGGGAAGGAAGCAGGAAGGAGAGGTATTACATTACTGATGTGTACCTGTGTTCTATTTTTGGTTGAAGCCCCAGTACTTGCAGTAACCTAACATAAATTTAGAACTAAGTCACCATGGGTATCTTTTCTGAGCCCTCCCTTTGAAGATGAAGAATGCGGGATTCAGAAGTTAGACAAACTGTACGAGGTTTCTCAGCTAGTTACTTGTAAAAGCAGGATTCGAACCTAGTTCTCTTGACTCCCAATCACGCCACCTTTTAAAAAATGTTCACCGTGCAATTGCTGCAGTGACATATGCAGCTGAGATGGAAGCACAGAGGCTCTTTGGCAGAGGAATCCGCAAAAGTAAGTACATAATTATGTACTTATTTCATTATTCTGGGCCTGTGACTTATGCAACCAAACTGGCTAAATTCCAGAGAAGGTCAGTGAAGTCCTCATATACATTTAATTTGGGTAAATTTGACCCCAGGAGCTCAGCACAGACAGGGAGAAGCAAAGAGGAAGGGAAGAAGAGAGTAAATAATGCAGGTGACTCGCCAGTCGCTCCTCTGAAACATATGGCCCGAGGCATCCTGCTATGGAGCTACCAATATGCTCTTCTCCCTGGTAGCAAGTTCTCCGTGTTTCCCATGGAGTGAGCCTCTCACTCTGCCGAGTGTTTAGTGTCTAAAGATACATATTTTTCATACAACATTGCCCCTGAATGCAAGCCAACTCACCACTTCGTCTGGTGCTCAACCCAAGAAAGAGCAGTCTGTTCCAAAACTGCAGCAAGTGCGGCCTGCGCTGGGTATGCTGAGCGTTAGTATTATGATCCCCAATCGTGCCTTCCAAGGGTGTTGACGGGTGATTTCTAACCCTCTGTGGTGTTTGCGTTAGATGCTGACTTGAGATCCCTGTCCCCTGTCAAGCTGTGAGGTTTCTGTACTGATTTTTACAATGTACACTCAGTGTCCTATTTGCTTCTCTCTCTGACTCGAATGTGGTCAAGCCTCACCACTTTCCCTGCAATTAGTGACATTGTAACCTTGACTCAAACGGTATTGCTGGGTGAATACATGTCTGGATATTGGACAGGACTCCTACAACACTGCGTACCCATAATACAAAGCTGGCAGGTTTTTTTAATGGCAATATTTAAGATTCCTTTAATTATGATGACCAACAAGTACTGCCCCAAAGACAGGAATCCTGTAGGTTTCAAAGAGCAGTGGGTAAGAAGTCAAAGGCCCTGAGTTTGAATCTCAGTCAGCCATTGATAGGTGGGCGGCACTGGGCATGTCACGTACACTTACTTAAAACACATGCAGGTAGTAATAATGATCTTAAAAGCTGCTTCCAGATTTTATATTGTTTCAGTCTGTTAAGTATGTTTCCCTTTCTTGTATTCACAAGAAGAGAAAATAGCTCTCTAGAATCTAGAATCTGTTTGTCCACCTGCCACTTGGTAGAGCAGAAGACAAGCACCAAATTCAGATTATAATCTGGCTCATTTCCAAATGAGAAGTTTGACTCTCTCAATTTCTCCTATAGGATTTTTTTTTTTTCTTTTTCTGCTGCAGGTGCAGTCACTCATTGGATTCAGCTTCACTTTTTATAACCAGCAATCAAAATATAAGAACCCCCCCAGTGGGTGTCTCACTGTCTTTGACTGCAGCTTAATTCCAGTGAATCAGTGAACTGCTCACCGTTGGGGGTTGTCCTGGACACTGGCTTTCAGGCTACCGATGTTGTCTTATGTCAGTGCCTCCAAGGGCTTGTTACCTGAGAGATCCTGCCCACTTCTACCTGGTTCTTCGAAGAATCAGTGACCAGGAAAAGCTGATATTTCTTCCAAACCAGAGGAAAACACACTCAGTGACGTTGAGCTTGTCTTTTCTGCCCACCAACCTCAAAGAGCAATGAAAAAGTCTCCTGTTCCAGCCAAAGCACAATCCAGCCCCACAACATTCCATCACCTTTTGAGTTGAAAGCATCAGTAAGGAAGGGACTAAGATGAGGGAACACAACCGCTAGTGAGCGGGGAGGAGAAATTAAGGGGTATCATCAGCAGTTGAAAGTTTTTAAAAGGAGGGCAGAGCTTCAGATGAATGAAACGGCCTCCTTTTTTTGTGAGTCCTCCAAAGAAATGAATGATCACCAACAATAAAAGAGACTGGATGCTCACGAAGGGGAACAAAGTGGAAGTATAGCTGACTTTAATGAGAAGATACGTTCACAGATCTACCTCTGACTTGTCTGAGCCATCACTATAGCGGCTCCTTCCCTCCGGGCCAAGCCATGGGTGTGTCTTCTCATGCCACAGTGGAGTGTGATCATGTCGGACTTTCTCACCTAATTTTGAGGACTCCAGGGCTCAGATCAGGCACAAAGTAAACGTTTTCCGTTAGTAAACATTCTCTTAGAACATCTCTGCTTTCACCGCCCTCCTTTGGAACACAGTCGCCCTGGTTTTTCTTTTGCAGGAGCAGACACGGGATGGAAGAGAAGGTGACGTTTAAGGTCCTCTGTTAGGACTGTGTCTATCTAAGCGTAATTTATAAGTGGAACATTTAACACAGACAAGGCTGCTGAACACAGGGGTGGCTGAGGAAACCAAACAGAAGGACACAGGGTTAGAACATAAGCGAGATGTAAGCAATTCCAAATCAGGAGCAAAATAAGAATTCTGAGAGGGGATGAAGACTGTGGGTTGGAGTTTCACATGGCATTCAGCTGCCAGAGTCAAGTTTAGAAGAACATCCTACGCGACAGCAGCTGAGTTTGTAGCGTGGGAGGCTGGGCGAGCGCTTACATTTGCACTGTCCCAAGTCCCCTTCAGCCAGCAGGGGGGCCCAGCTGCCTGTCGCTGCTCTTTGGCTATTGGTTTAGGGAGGGGAAAATACGGCAACTTCAGAGAACAATGTACTACTTGCTATATTTAAATGCCCTGGTGCTCCACATTTACTAACTTATCAGAAGGCACCCACACCATTTGTTTGTAACAATCAAGGGCGAGAGAGATTCTAGGGATGAAGGCGGGGGTGTGGTGATAAAAGAACGAGAGTGGGTAACGAGGAAATATTTAGCGAGCTTAGTTAAAAAGAGACTCAAAGAATGTTCCTGAAAGACTGAGCAGATTCAGATGGCGTGTATGCCTTCAGCTGGTCTGAATTTAGCCTCTCATGAGAAGGTGCTGGAGAATTCTGCCGAAGCTTACTGAGGGCCAGACACTTCACTAAGCACATTTTTACACTTGTCTCACTCAATCCTCACACCACCACTATATATTAAGGACTATCACTGGACTCCTTTTTAAAGATACAGAAATGATACCCAATGAAGTTACATAAAACTGCCAATAAGTGCTGGAGCCAACACAAAACCCCAGACAGCCCGAGTTCAGGGTCTACATTTTCAGGGACTGTGCATGGGGAGAGCTAGCTCTTATTGTGGCAGATATTCTGTTGGGTGCTATAAAATGATCTTACTTCAACAGCTCCCCCCAAATACTGAAACTTAGGGATGTTAAGAGACTTGCCACATAGCTAGTAAGTAGTTGAGACAAGTCTGTTTATTTCAAAGCCACATTTCTGACTTAGGAATGGGGTGGGGGCGGGGGCCGGGGAGGAGGGGAGTGTATAGAAAAAGAATAGATCTTGACTCCTCCCCTCTGGAACCTTATAGTCTTATAAAGGATACAAAAAACAATGGATAGAAAACAGCAAGAACTGAATTAAAATTCTGGTTCAGGGTGTGAGGTTCAGCGGTTGACCGCTATGGGTTGGGAGAAATGGGGACAACATGGGTTGAAGTGGCCAGAAAGCTCTTGGAGGAGTGAGGTTGGTTCTGGAATGTGTAAAAAGACTTGCCAGTCTCTCATTTTAATCATCTCCCCATCTATCTGCTTTTCTCTCTATGGATCTTGAAATAAACCTCTTGTCTATTTTCAGCTGAATGATGCCATGGAGACGGGCCTGGTGTCCAGGAAGCAAAGATCTAAGCAATCTGTCCTGGAGTGCCTCCTGACTCCGGATCCAGGACCAGGGGCAGAGCTGCCTTTGCTGGGGGGACCCCGCCTGTGCGTGGTAGGAGGCACAAGCTGCAGAGGAAGGTTCCAGGTGGGGGAAAGATAGGCTGCCAATGACTAACTTTGCATTGGAGGAGGCTCTTGCAGCAGACATTTGCAGACACATATATTCAGTGCGGTTGTGTGTAGAAAGATGGGCCAAGGAGATGATCATTGAGAGCAGGAAAAGGCACGTCTATGATGTATTTTCATACATTTTGGAGTTTCATAGAGAAAACACGAATAGCTAGCTACCTTGTGCTGAGAACATACTGTGTCAGGTGCCTCCACACTTCATCTCTCTTTATAGGGATTCCTACTTAGCAGGGGTGTAGAAATGGAGAATTTAAAGAGGTTAAAGTAAAAATCACACTTCTTTGAGCCCAGATTGGCCTGAATGCGGAGCCCATGCTTTTTACCCTAACATTCAAGTGTCTTGCGAGGGTTCAGAGGACCCTTGCCATAGATACAGTGCAGCGGCAGACCATCCTCTCCCAACCAGAGCAGGTGTGTGTTGTGGTTTCTGTATCTGTCTGTGGGAAATGAGCACTAGGAGGTGGGGGCTCTGCACACTGAGATGGGATCTTCTTGCAAACACCATGGTGGAGGCTCTTCTGGGGCAGCTGGGGTGAAACTGCTGCTCTCTGCCTCTATCGCCTTTGGTCCCAGTTGTGGGTGACATCTGCAATAGATTTCCTCAGGACAGCCTGAAGGATGAGCAGACACTTCTCCTAACTGCACTGGATCCTGGTTAAACAGCAGCCCCGTATGTTTCTCAGGAATTATGGGAGCATGTAATAAATCACTTTTTGTTGGAGCTAATCAGAGTGGATGCTGTGGTCTGCTGAAGTCCTTATGGCTTATATTATCCCGTGTGACAAACTGGAAGACTGAGGCTCAGATGATGTAACTTGCATCCTTCCTTCTGTCATATTCTTTTTGCACAGGTAAACATTCTTTCTCATAAAAGTCCTCTATGGGTGAGGATTATCTGTAAGAAGCTTTTGTCTTCAGTGATTCTTATCATGTGGCGCATTATTTCAGGTAACTACATGGAATAGTCTCTCTTTGACCTAACTTTAAAGGACTAAGAACCCTTAAAAACACCGTCCATGGGAGGCAATATGTGGTGTAGTAAAATGAAGGCTATATGGATGTGTGCTGATTTTGCCAGTTCAGCAGATTTCTCCCATTTTTGGTAGGAGCCTCCTGCTTTTCTGTTGCAAAACTGTTATTCCTCCCTCCAGGCAATTCTGATGGAACCAAATCCAAAGATCTGGCATGTGACTCAGACTGGCATGTGACTCAGACTGGCCAGGGTACTAGTCCAGGTTGTCCACATGAGGAGGACTATCCAAGCCAGGTCAACCAGAGTCAGTTTTAGGGGTTTGTTCTGATGAGAGTGAGAGGACAGCAAGAGTGAGGGAGAGAAAGGGAGAGAGGGGGAAGGGGGAGGGGAAGAAAAGGGAAGGGAGAAGAGAGAGAGAGGGAAGGAAGAGATTTCCATTGTACCCTATGTTCCTGTAACCATGGAAGCTTAAAACATCAGTGGGACCATCTTGACATACTATGCAGTCAGATGAAAGAACCATCTGGAGAGAGGTAGAGAGATGGGCAGAGAGAGACTGATAGGCAGAAAAAGCAGAAAGAGACAAGAGAAAGATGGTGATAAAACCAGAGAAAGAGGAGTTACCTTAGGCACATACACACACAGACCACACAGGTACAGACGCACAGACACACAGCCAGGTAGCACAACATGCAGACACACACAGAGACAAAGACATACGCAGAGACAGTCAGAGGGACTTGATGCCACTTATGCTTGATGCTATCATTTGAATTCCTGCAACCTCCTGTGCGTAAAACAATAAATGATCTGTCATTGGACGTCCTGGTTCTAAGAGCCAACATTCCTCAAGCCCATTTGGGTTGCATTCTGAAGAATACAGACTAAGAATCTGGTGCTTCTGGCTCCATCCTGGTCACTCAACCAGCCCTGTGACCTCATGCTATCTCAGATTCCTCTCTTTTATCATCTTAAAAAAGGCAGCAATAATATCTGCTTTACCTGCCTCCAGTGTTGGGAAAGCTGATATGATGAGGCTATGAAAGGGATAACATGTGTCTGTATAATGTATGTTATACATTTTTTTTACAAATGTTGGAGAAAAGGGCTGGAGAAAAAGCCAGTCCACACAAGAAATACTTTCTGAAGTAACAGAAAAGAGCTATTAAAGGTGTCAACCAATCAAAAAACTTATATGCATATATGCATAACCCATGGACACAGACACTAGTGTGGAGAAGGCCTGAGGGAGGCAGATGTGGAGTGGAGGGGATCAATGGGGAAATAAAAAGGGGCATCTGTAATACTTTCAACAATAAAGATAAATTAAAAAAAAAGGTGTCAACCAACCATTCGTGGAACTGATGGATCAAATGGGAGGGAGTGGCTGTGAATGGAGATGACTGACACCTTGAGGAGAGGACCCAGAAAATGAGCATGACCACGTGCTGTACAGTGATTCTCACACCTTCATTTCCTTCCAGGTGAGCAGAAAGGGAGGGAGGAACCTGTAATCCTATCTTTCAAATCCCTTTTAAAATTTTTTTTTACTGAATTTGCAGAGTTCAATCTTTGGTTAAAAAGAAGAAGCCGTTTCTCTGACTTTCTCCTCATGCCTCTCAAATAGGAGACATTTCCTTTGTGACTTGTTGGTTTAGCAGAAAACCACTGTCACTGCCTTGTGTGGTGAAGAAATAATAAATCCATGGTGGTTATGATAAATTAAAAGTGAGCTCAAATCTTCTGGATGAAATCATCTCACAAGTATTAGTCCAAAGAGATGATCTAATATGTATTAAGGGCGGGACAATGACAAAGATGTTTCATGTCCTTTATCTCCTTGAGGACACACGTGCAGGGTAGGCATTGAAGCGCATCTTGTAGATGAGGAAACTGAGGGGTAAAGAATACAAGTGAGAGGCTCCCTAACCTGGCAGTGCATTAGCATCATCTAAGGAGCTTCTTTAAAAAACAGATTGTTTGGGACAGACAGTACAGCGGGGAAGGCCTGGGGAGAGGGAGGGCACCAGGTGGAGGGGGTCAATGGGGGAAGGAAGGGGACACCTGTAATACTTTCAACAATAAAGATAAGTTAGAATAAAAAGGAGCTTAAAACAAAACAAACAAAATAGCAACCCAGATTATTCGGCCAAAGCCCAGGCGATTCTAATGCGTGAACCAGGTTTGGGAAACTGTCTTCAGTAACTTGGTGAAGATTGTACTGCTAGTTGGTGGGACCAGTACTTAATCTAGGTCTGTCTGAACCCAAATTCTATATTCTTTTTGTTTTATCACCCTTGTTGATGATCCCTCAAGGTAACATATACAAACAAACAAAACCCTCCCCACAGATATCCCTTGTATTTCTCCCTAGACTGAAAACACTCCACCAAGAGATAGGAAATCATGAATCTTATTAAGTGTACACTTCTGGAAAAATGATTTTCCCCCAGTGATGGTTTTGTCTACTTTAGATTTAACACGGATCTAATCAGGTGCTCACTGTCCTACCCAGGTTCGGGGAGTGACATTGGACTGGTTATCTGCCTGTCGGTGAAATTAAGAGAACAAAATACATCCACTAGGGCATGGAAGGTCAGCTCGCCTTAATAGAGGGTATGTGGCTATGAAATTGGAAAAGAAATGCTGTGTTCCAAAGCTGTTTTCATCCCATTAACTTAAGTCAAGAAGAATAAAGGCAAATGCAGTTTCCAAATTAGTCTCTAAATCAGATGCACATTGAAGGAGCATAAGTGACTTTCTTTTTTTTTTTTTTTACCACCTTCTCTGTTTTTTCTCACCTCAGCTTAGAAACTTGGAACTGGAATATTCATCAATGCTGGGAGTGTACATGTGCTTTTCGTGTTTTTCTACAACAGGATACATATTTTCTGAGCTCAGGGTCTGCAGATCTACTGATCCTTAGGGAAGAAATATCCGGGCAGCTCCTCTGTCTACCTGTCTTCTTTAGGACAGAAACCAAATAAATATGGGACCTGGATGCCTCCTAGCATTTAATTCAGAGCTAGTGGCAAACTTATTTTAATTCAATGTAACCAGGTTTCTCCAGTTGGTCTGTGTTATGATTTGGGGCATTCTCTCCCAGCAGAACTGGCTTTCTGAGAGTGCCCAGGTAATTAAGAATAGGGAATTTGGCCTGGCCAGCATGGCTCAGTGGTTGAGCATCGACCCATGAACCAGAGGTCAGGGTTCGATTCCCAGTCAGAGCACATGCCAGGGTTGCAGGCTTGATCCCCAGTTGGGGGCGTGCAGGAGGCAGCCGATCAATGACTCTCTCATCATTGATGTTTCTTTTTTTTTTTTTTAAATTTTATTATTGTTTTAAATATTACAGATGTCCCTTTTTCTTCCCAATGACCTGTTCCACCCCGTTCCTTCCCCCTCCCCAGTCCCTCTCCCCACCACTGTCCATGTCCTTGGGTTGTGTATATATGCACAGAAATAAATGTTTCTATCTCTCTCCCTCTCCCTTCCTCTCTCTGAAATCAATAAAAACATATTTAAAAAAAAAGAATAGGGAATTTTAACTAGAGAAAACATGGTGATAGCTTAAGCCCTTCTCAAAAGAGTAGACACTGTTCCTGGTTTACATACATCACAGAAATCCTTTCACCCCGATGCACAGTGGGAGGACATTGCAAAGTGATATGTACATAATATATGTCATCTTTCTGGTAGTCACAGTAAACAGCAATTCAGAGTTTTCCCAAATCTCTTGGATAATTTGAAACAAAGATTGGCATTTCACTTTTAAAGATCCCAGGTTGTTTATTTTTTTATAGGAAAAGTAAAGCTGGGTCCTCAAAGTCATAAAGAAGTTTGAGGTAAAAGAGTAGGGAAGATGATTTTGAACCATATGCCTTTAACAATGAAATGTCTAGTGGTAATGGGGACCTGGGCGGGTGAAGGGTGAGGCATTATAATGTAGGCTGTTTGTCTGAGTAAATTGTCCCACCCTGTTTAGTAGTATGCATCCATTATTTTAAGACACACTCATGCTCTTGTGGTGAGAAATCCAAAGCTACATCAGCTACAAAGTGGTGCTTTCAAACCAGCCCAGCAAACCCACACTCCCTAAGCATGGGCTTGCCAGTGGTCATTTGCCATGAAAACTGTCTTCACTCCCGTGCATTCCCTTGGCTTCTCACTGTGGTCCAGCCCCTGTGCGAATTTTCCTCCATTTCCAACCACCTAAGTTAAGCCAATTTGATTTTCCCAGGTTGCTTCTCTTTTCCATAACCTACACTTGACCTTTGACTTTTCTAACATGAGATCATTCTGGGAAACCACTTGGTTCACTCGAAGCCCAGCCTCTGGGATGCCTCCAGCTAGATGGGCATCCCTCTGTTCTTGCTGAGGTCTCTGTGACAGGCACCATTTCACTCCATTTTCTGCCAGTCAGCCGGATAACCTGATCTCAAACTGCGCACGTAGACTAAACTTGGGGTTTGTGCATCTCTCTACGTGTATACGTCAATAAAAAGTTTCCTGCTCTGGCCGGTGTGGCTTAGTTGGCTGAGCATTATCCCAAGCAGAGAGAGGTCACCGGTTTCCATCCTGGTTGGGGCACATGCCCAGGTTGCCAGCTAGATCCCCAGTAGAGGGTGTGCAGGAGGCAGCTGATCGATGGATGTTTCTTTCTCATTGATGTTTCGATCTCTCTCTCTCCCTCTCCCTTCCTCTCTCTCTAAAGTCAATAAAAGCATATTTTAAAAAAGAAAAAAAGTTTTCTTTAAAAAAGCAATCAAGACTATATAAAATATTGTAGATGAATACATATGCACTGAAACTTTTTAAAAAAATAAGCAAGATAATAGTACACCACAAATTTAGAATAGCAGTTACCTCTTGGAGCAGCAGGAGGCAGGCATGTGATCTGGGGGGAATGTAGGACAACATCAGAACTGGTGATGTTCTAGGCCAGGGGTCAGTGAACTCGTTCCATCAAGAGACAGATAGTGAATACTTTTGCTTTTGCAGGCCACCAAGTCATTGTGGCAACTATTCATCAGTGCCATTGTCGCATGAAAGCAGCCGCCGATGATATATAAATAAAGGGCTTTGACTGTATTTCAATCAAACCTGACCTAGGAAGACAAGTGCTGGACTGGATTTGGCCTACAGGCCATCGGTTGCTGATCCCTGTTTTAAATAGTCACGGAAAATCCAATGACCTCATTCACAGTTGTTCACAGCTGTTCTTTGCATTCTTGTGCTTTATAATTTATATCTGCCTTACTTACACGGTCTTGCACATTTCAGAAAACATCAGCCACCGGACTCACGTGGGGTGGGATGACGGAATCCAATGTGGCGATGCCTTTAAGATGGAGTTGATATTTTAGTTTTCGGTTGAATACGCCACGCAAATATGTTAGTGTCATGACTTCTTGACTCATTGAACAATTTACCTAACCTCTCTGTTTCTTCACCTATAAAATGAAGATAAACATTATGTCTGTTTTTCGGAGCTGTTTAAGAAGACTAAATGAAATAGCGCACATGGAGTGCATAGCGCTCGATAGAGTTCACAGTGAGCACTCAGGGCTGCACCATGACCAGATGTGGCTGTTGCTCCTGGGTTCCCATCACTGCATTACTACCCTTAACCTCTAGGGTCCCGATGGGTGGAAAATGAAGACGACAGGCCAGGTCAACTCCAAAGCTACTTCGAGCTCGGTGTCATAGACAGCTAGGACCCGAGTTGGGATTGACACTTGTTTGCCCAGGAGAGGTGACTTGATTTAGTGAGTAAAACAGGACAATGACACTCACCCTACTATGTGACTGAGTACTTCTAATGCCCTGGAGGATAGCTCGCTTCCTCAAGTGGTTCAGCCATACCTGTAACTTCCAACTGGGTAGGAAGACAGTGATTGCTGAAAAATGGGCAGTGGTGGCCCCAACATCAGAACCTTACAAATCCCATGTGAGTAGGGCTTTACTGTAGAAAAGACACTGAAAAGAGGCCAGAAAGAGGAAATAAAGAAGCACAGGCATAGATGAGGTCATGCTGCCAAGGTGTTAGTGTAGCTGTAAAGTGCAGGCACTGAGTGCATTTATCGCCTCCTGGTAGACCTGGATCCTGCTACTTCCTAACTGGTCACTGAAGGCGTTACTTATGACTGGAGCCTCAGTTTCTTAATTTGTAAAAAGGAGGTGATTGTGAAAGGTCCCTACCTCATAGCTTTGAACACATATCATGCCTGCGTGGAGTACATGCTCAACAAAGGGCCGCAGGATCACTTACTGCCCTAGTCTGAGTGTTCCTTTTAATCACAGAGGACAGGGGACAAACTTTAAAATCTGCAACACTTTGGGAAAAAAAACCCTTTCCCCACAAGGAATCAAGAATGAGAGATGCTTCCCTGGCCGGTGTGCTCAGTGGTTAGAGCACCGGCCTGCACACCAGAGAGTTGCAGGTTTGATCTGATCCCCGGCAACCAATTGATGTCTCTCTCTCACATTGATGTTTCTCTCTCTCTCCTCTCCCTCTCTCTCTCCCTCTTCCCTCCCCCTTCTTCCCTCCCTTCTACTCGCACTAAAAATCAATGGAAAAATATCCTCACTTCTTGGGTAAAGAGTCAAAAAAAAGAAAACAAAAAAGAACGAGAGAAGCTGCGATGCATTTGTCTGTGCTCTGCGTCAGGTCAGCCTAAGAATTTTGTATGTTATTTCACTTAATCCGCACACAACGCCGCTGAGGTGGACATTAGTATCCCCTCTCACAGGAAGATAAGATCATGTAGAGAGAGGATGGGTAACTCTGTCCGGCTCACACCGTTGGAGCTTAAGCAAGGCCTCTCTGACTCTAAACCCAGCACTTTTGTTCAGCTCGTCACATTGTCTCTTTGTCACCAGATCACTACTACAGGTGCATTACTGCACTTGTAGTTTGGGTTTTGGCCTCTGACCTGCTAGGTTCTCTTATGCCAAGCGTCTGAGGTTACCACATGCCTCTCCTGGCCTAGAAGTTAGCTTCTGGGACTAAGAAATCCGCCTGTTTTCAGTTCCCTGACACACACAGACCTTTCCTCTAGGACATGTCTTCCACACGTCCATTCAGGATGGACTTCTTAAAGAGTGCCACAGGAAGACCCTGTACACGTGTTCCCCAAAGTCAAGCCCCCTCCCCCCAGGGGCCATTGCATCTATATTTTTATACAAACCCAGCATGAAAACATGTCTCAATACTTCCTAAGAACTGCGATTACCTATTCCCAACAGAAAAATGAAGTCCAATAACTTTGCACTTAAGAGGAATAAAAGAACTGAGAAGCAGGGGAAAGTATTTTGTCAACTATAGGACCTTGAGGTCCTGGTACAAGAGCCCCGATTTGGGAAGGGCAGACATATGGTGGCACTAACTGCCCCTAGCAAATGCCCCATCTCCCCAGGACAGACTTGGCCTCGGCACGTCCCTCACTCCAGCTGGCCAAATTCGAGAGAAAATCACACTGCTCTGCACACACAGAATCCACAGGCTGCGATGATACCAGCTCACCAGCAGGCGTGAGCTGTTTTTGTCATTGTGACTGCAGGTGACGCCTCTTCACTACGCCATCTGCTCAGACCCACTTCTCACCCGTACGCACGTGTGACTGAGTTCATAACTCCTAACTATAAAAGTTGGGGGGAACTAATTTGCCTACAAAGATATCAGACCCACTGAATTCCTGAGTTACATTCATGTTCATCAACCTAATTAACTAATTTCCCTTATCTACTGACTTAGCACAGTCAGCTATATGTGAGTGAAAAAAATTAAGAAATTAAAATATGAATGTGTGTAAACAGAGGGAACTATACCAACTGAGCAAGTACTCTGTGCCAGGGGCTGCTCTAGGCCCCTGATAGACATCATCTCATTTAGTTCTTACCACTATCCTTAAAACTGTATTTTCATTCCTTTATAGGCAAAGCACACGGACACGCAGACACTGAGTGAGTTGTTAAATATCTTGGAGTCTGAGACCAGATTCAAATGCACACACATTTCCCCAATTCCAGGCTTCCTCTCCCCTATAAAGCTTACGTTTTAATCCTCATACCAGTCTTTGAGGTAAGTACTATATTATTTCCACTTTACAGATGAGAACACTGAGGCTCCTAAAACTTAGTTGCCCAAGATTGCAGAATTTGTAGGTGCAAAATATAGAAAATTCTTATTCGGGCATGTCTGAGTCCAACTGATTGGCTTTTGGTGCTTCTGTTTTTTAAGTAAAATACTATGTCTAACTATTGACTTGCAAATTCCAAATTGAAAGACTGGGCCCGACTCAAACCAGTCATCTTTATTCCTGGACAGAGTCAAGAGTCTCAAAAGTGTGCCCTGACTAACCACTCAGAAAACCTTTCTCCTGCTGTGTAGTCAAGGGACTAGGAACTTGCTCACTTACCATGGTGTCTTCCCAGCTTGGTTAAGGACCCCTGCGCTCTCACTGAGCACTGGAATTTTATAACTGAGAAGAAAAAACACAGCAGAAGGCCTTCTGCGTGCTGACTCGCTGCCGCCTTTGAGAAAGTACAGTGTGACGCCTGGGGGGTGGGGAAGGGGCAGTGCGAAGGCCCTGGGAGACCGGCAGAGCTGAGAAGTGAACCAGGCTGCAGCACCCACCCGCTGGACAGCCAGGGGGCGAGTTATTCAAAGTCCTGGGGTGTTGTAAAGATTAAATAAGTTTGTGCAGGTGATGCATTTGGCATAGATCCTGGAACAAACTAATAAGCACACCATAATTGCTCATTAGGATAGCATCAGCCGGGGCAGAGGGATGGAGGTGGGCTCCCGCTTCCCTTAACCATTTCAGTCCAGACTCAGGTACACCCCCGCTCCTTCAAGGCGCTGCCCCATCCCACTTCACTTCCCTCTGAAAGGCAGAGAGGGCAAGGGCACAGGAGGGCACCCAGGAGCCTCTTGAGATGCTCCTGCAGCTTGGAGGTGCAGCCTGCTCAGCAGGCCAGGTGCTCCAGGCAGGAAATCTTTTGCAGGTATTTAGCAAATCAAAGCCGACGCTGGAGGCTGTCAGCTGCCATATGATGAACACCTCCTGCAATTTAGCGCCCTGCACTGGGAGAGTGCACGCGGGATGAGCTCATTGCCAAGCCCGCAACTGAGCACCCTCTAAGCCTGCTGCGAGCTGCCTAAGAAACTGGGGGCTCTGGGGGAGTGGGTGGTGTTGAAGCCTCAAGAGAAAATTGAGTGGGATGATCAGTGAGGAGATTGGCTGGCAGTAATCCAAACTATATTAACCAACTCTTGAAAATATGATTACCTGCAAACAGGCAGAAGAAAAATAAAGAATAGGAATTAGAAGGAGCCCAAGAAATAACGTAATGAAAGCCTTTCATTTTATGAGTAGACAGTGACCACAGCCGGGCTTCACGGGGAAGGGATGGACTGAAATCTAGAGTCACTGACAAAGTCAGCACAGAAACGCTGATCTTTTGGATCTGACTCCAGTTTTCCTGCAATCACATGGTCCTGCTGTCCATGTGCGTACCACTCATATTTTTTTCTGGAGTTCATTATGGGCAGCATAGTGTAGACTCTGGCAAATTCTGGCTCAGCCAGTTACGATTCCTGTCTTCTCGGGCAAATTAGTATATGTAGCACAGGATTATTATGACAATTAAGTGAGATAATGCATGTTAAAGGTTTAAGAGATTGTGGTGTCAAGAAAAATTCATCCATTATTATCATTATTGGCTTCACATTTTTGGCTTTGAATTTCCTGGTGATGAGTTTGGCTGGGACTTCTGTAGTGACTGAGGGCGCGGCAGAAACATCAACTCTCTGATAACTGCCAGGAGTCCTCCGTTGTATTTTTTAAACACATACTGATGGATTTCACAGCTACATACACGGTGGGCCAAACGTAGGTTTACAGTTGTGAGTATGTGAAACACAGAGTTCATTTTTTTATTATTTATTATTGTATTATTTTCCATATGACAACTGCAAACCTACTTTTGCCCCACCCTGTACAGGAAAAGAGGCCTGGACCAGTGTTACAGGATTTGATTCTGGTTTCAGCTGTGGATTAATTTATTGGAGTAACAGAGAGTTTGACCCCTCTGAGCCTTCTTTTCTTTCTCTGTAAAAAAGATAATAATGTTGATCTCATTTGTTATTGTGAATATCATCAGATAATGCACCTGAACTATTTTGTAAAATCTGTATAAATATCAGCTTTTGTATTTTTAAGCCCAAACTTTTGATGCCTCTTTTTGTCATATCCCCATTTGTTCTACGACCGAGTCCTATTGACTCTACCTTTAATATATATCTCAGCTCCAACCAGTCATCCATCTCCACAGCCGCCGCCCTAATCCAGGTCACTGTCATTTTCACAAGGACACTTGCAGCAGCCTGCTTAATCCATCTCTTTGTGCTCAGTCTTACTCTTTTCCAGCCCATTCTCCACAACGCAAATTTGCACGTCGCTGCTTAAAACTATTCCACGGATAAAATATAAAACTTAAAAATGATCATAATGTTTTACATGACCCAGCCTTTGCCTCTCGTATTAGCCTCATCTAGTGACATGTTCCTTCTCATTCTAGCTTGCGTGTTTCCAAATGCTTGATCAAAACAATACTTTCTGTATGGGAAAAACCCAGTCTTCTACCTCCTGAGTCTTCTTTACGACTCGCAAAGGACACTTCACCTCTGACACTTTTGGTCACCAAATGTGTGGGTCTTTTTTTCCACACCAAGTAATGATGCATGGCACCAGCTGGGTGTCCTACAATTTAACTCGGTATTGACACTATCTATCTGGTGATAACATCAGGTCCCACAGGTCCAGGGCTCATTCCTAAGAAATTGCCCCATTCCACCCCCTAGACCCTCACTTCAGATACTAGTTTATCAGCTATGCTTCTGACCAACTGGCCATAGATTGGAGGTTCCAACACTCTCTTCATGGGTTGGATAAATTTGTTAGAGCAGCTCCCAGAACTCAGAGAAACATTTTACTTACTAGATTACTGGTTTGTTATAAAAGAATATAACTCAGGAACAGCCAGATAGAAGAGGTGTACAGGACAAGGTATGGAGAATGGCATGGATCTTCCATGCTCTCTCCAGCACACCATGTGTTCACAACCCGGGAGCTCTTGCAACCCTCTTCTTTTGGGGTTTTATAGGTATGACTGATGAACTCATTGGTCCTTTATAACTGAACTCAATTGCCAGCTTCTCTCCCTCCCTGGAGGTCAAGGTATAATCCCATGGTTGGTTTTCTAGGTATCCTGCCCCCAACATTAGGTGACTGGCTAGAAGTTACCTGATTAACGTAACAAGAGACACCCTGATTACCATCACTGCTTATGAAATTCCAAGGATTTTAGTTTCAAAAAAAAAAAAGAGAGAGAGAGAGGAAGACCAAATATAAAAATATATTTCTTATTACAAACGCCAATATCATACTTTCCCACCTCAGATTATTGCAAATGATGTTTCTTCTCCCTGAAATGATCTTGTTTCCACTCTTCTCTGGAATAATTTCTTCTTATTTTTCAGGTCTCAATTTACTTGTCACTTCAGAAAGGATTTACTTGACCCTGAAATCTAAAATGAAGACAATTTCACGTGCAATAGGGATACATGTTGTTAAGTTAGATAGGATCTGTGAAGCATTTGCTTCCAAGCAGTGAAATTATGCAAGCCGGTGAGGGCGAGGCAGTGTCATCGTGAGTGACCAATGCTTTCGATTAAAACAATATTGACATCGAAGGCGCCACAATGATGTTAATGTGAAAAAGGTGACAGTAATCCCGACTACAACACGAGCTCCACACACCCCACTCTCAGTAATTGTCAGACTGAGCAGACAAGTCAGAAAGGACATTAAAGGTTTAAGAGCAAAAACAGTAGGTCTGTGTAATGGATCATTGTACCAAATATCTGACAACACATATTCTTTTCAAGTACACATCGAACATTTAAAATAGGACGAAATAAAATAGATCACAATATAAAGAGAAAGGAACTATGCCGAATAAAATATTTGTTCAGCTGTAGAGACAGCCTTACAGAATTGGTTTATATTGCAGGTAGTTTTTCAAGGCTGCGCGCTTTTAATCAGCAATCTCAAGGCAAACACTGAAAGTTTTTACCGAGCGTGAGAAGATTGCTGCAATGTCAAATAAGTTTGAGCAGCAGCAGGAGCAAACTGGCCATGGAGACTGGGTAATTTGAGACTATTGATTCATTAAGATGTGATGGAAATAAATTAGTAAAAAATTAAAGCATCAGTAATGTTTAATTTCTCTCTCTCTCTCTCTCACACACACACACACACACACACACACTCACTCTTTGGGGCTATTCTGCTAGAGAAGTAAATAAAATACATTAAGGACTTCAGCTTAAGTTATGACAATCCGATGCAATAGCTATGTTATCTATTCACTAAATGTTCATGTTAGTAACACATACGAGGGGCATGTGTCATGACTAGGGCACTTTTCAACTGCCACTTCCCTGGTGTAATTTCCTCTCTCAATCATTTCAGGTCTTCTTCGTTGAAGGGGGGAGTTAATAGTGACATCGGGAGGAATAAATTCTGAGCGAATAGCTTCTTCAATGGTGAAAATGTCCTGAGCATCATCTTTACAGCACTGTCGGTTACTGGCCTCTCAAAAGGCCACATTTTCAAAGAATGGAGCAAAACCACTCCCACCTAAATGTGGTTCATCATGGCACACTGGGGTGGGAGGGTCAGTGAGAGATTGATATGTATGAGACGGCGTGGCTGAAATGCCCCCCCTTCCCGTGCATTTGTCAGTGGGTGAGCTCATTCTCTGTTCTCTCTCTCAAGGTCAGCTCATCAGATCCACTTTCAACTAATTCCTCAGTGTTTTATCCAATAGATGAGCTTCTCTTTTTCACTGGGGGTGGAGAGCACCAAATTGGTACAGAGTGACTTTAGTGAAGACGCCCAAGAAATCTGCGAACAGAAAAACCATTAAGAAACAGAGGAGGGGCCGCCGGGGCTGGGGTGGAGTCTCAGTGGAAGAGAATGCTTGTGGGGAGAACACAGAAATTGGGACTTTTTCTTCCATCAGTTTTGATAGTAGAAACTTCTGTCCTTCTTTGCTGAACGGAAGCCGAAGGCTTTACAAGGCCCTGGACATCAAATACCATTTTGATGCTTGATATGAGGGAGAAATGCGCCAGTTGAAGTGCCTTTGAAATTCACATTTGACATAAAACTTAAGTCTAAAAATGTTCTCAGCATAAATAAACTCGTCGGCGCCCAGCTCTGAAAGAACCTGCCAATAGATCAGAACATAGCCCTCCGGCGCCTCAGTTTTCTTCGTCTGCTACTGGCATAGAGAAGAGATCTGACTGTTTATTTAAATAAAGAAGCAGGGGCTAAAAAAGAGGCCTTAAGCACGGGTTCAAATGCACGGGGCTGATGAAGTGGCAGTGACTACGCATGAATTAATCATAATGCTTTAATCAGCGTTTTCTAAAGTCAGTTAATTGCATCCACAAAACATTGCACCAAATGACTTCGGTGAGTTGTAAAAGGGGGACTTAGAGAACCCCAATAGGATCGTGTTTTGAACAAGGGTGATGTGGAAAAATTGACCTATGGCCACTGGAGCTGTTGTGTGCCCCAGTGGCTGAATAAACTTGGCTATCAGTCAACTCAATTAAATTATAGGCATAAATTAAACTTATGTTATAAAGCTACCATATTTAATTTCATTTGTTTTCCTAAGTAGTTCCATTCCCAAGATACACTAGACATTTCCCATGACTTAAAATAAATTATCTTTCTTTTCCAGCATGGCTTCCATTAATCTCATGCCACTGCACAATAATTGGAATAGTTCGGCCTCTGTGGCATTGGGGTATCCATGTGTTCAATGTGCTTGTGGTCTCCAACATCAGAGTAGGGGGCTCTATGAACTCCCACCTTCAGAATCATCACTCTGGTCTCTCCGATGGTATCAAAAATGTCAATCACTAATTCTCTCTCCTCTTTCTCCGAGCACATAAATGGTTTCTATTTTACCCTGCCTGTGGGATATAGAAGGCTATGTCTTAAGCACTGTGTTTGTTATTGCCAACAAAGCATTTTAATAATTGAAACTAATCTTGTTTTTTTTTTCTCTCCTTAGCAACATATTTATTCAACTCAACAGCAAAGACCCTCTGGTGAAAATATGTGTCATTAGCACTTTTAAGCTGCTAAGGCCTCTGAGACCCCTCTCTCCATGCTGACTTGTCTCAATGTCTGAGTTCATGAGAGCCGGCTTATTTGGAGAAAGGTCAATTCTTATTTAGGACATGAAGTTTTTATCAACACACATCTAATCTTCCTGAATCCCTTATAAGCCTTCAGCCTTCAGATCTTTGCAGCTGATACTAATGGTTTTATAACTCACATTTCTAATATATTGTTTTGTCTCCGAAAAGAACCTTTTGCTTATACACTTCTCTGGTTTGACAAGTTGGATGACGTCAGGCCCTGAGGATGAAGAGACAGGTAAGAAAGCCTTTTCATTGTGGGGTGGAGAATAGTCTAGATGTTCACCAGCCACTGAAGAGATTGGTTCAATAAAACACAGATACTATGCAGCTGTTAAAAGGGTGACCTTACACACACACACGGAATATTATACATATTGTTCTACATGAGTTTTTATACTAGCAATGAATTCATCAAAATTCAATGTGTACAATATGGCCCCATTTATGTAAAGAAAAATATTTGGATAGATGTAAGCTTCTCTATGAAATTTTGACATTATTTTTGCATGGAAGAAGAGTCTCAGTGTTCTTTCCCATCCTCGGGACTGTCTGAGTCTTGGTCCATGAGCATATAATCACATATTAGCATGCTAATAAATTTACTCATGTCAAAATGTAAGTACTTGATAACGGCTTAAATGTTTACCTTTCTCATGAGCATTTGAGTTTCAAATAGTAATTAAAGGAATTAACTAAAATTCTGGGTAAGCAAGGGAGAAATATATGTGCAACCTCTTTGGCCTCAAATCATACAGTACAGGTGGCCACTTTTAGCTATCTTTAAAACTAGTCTTTCCATGCACAGAATTTGGTATTAAATAGGTGGAAGATAAATCTATACAAAACACTGAAGCATTTATGAATATAATAAAAAAATGTTTTCAATGACTCCATGAAGATAATTTAGAAATCTGTAAATTAAGTATTAATCTAAATTATTTTCTTATTCTAGGTCTTCTAGACTGTTCAGTATTTTTCAGTAATAATAAAATCATTTTCACTGATACCATTTTGAGAATCACAAATACTATGTAGGGACAGGAAATTTTATTTTTGTTTTTCTAATGATTGCCAGTGTCTAATGAACTGTTATGTATTTTATTTATTTATTATCACTACCTATCCCAAATCAAAAATGGAAAACTCTTAAAGCAATCAATCATTTTAATACATTAGCTCACACTTTGATAACTGTGTGATAATATTGACGAAGCAAAGTTTATAGATTGAAACTATTGCTTTTCTACCAATTCCAAAAGAAAGGTGTGTTTTTCCCCCCATTATTTTTGTTCATGGCCTGGTAAGTTTAAAAGATGTGCCGATGGTTGTGTAGGAACAGGTAAGTGGGAGCGAGGATGGGATCTGTTACTAGAACGAGCTGTTACTGAATACGTGAGTGTAAGTGGGTAGTGTGTCTTGATACTAGGCATCATATTTATCATAATTGTAATACAACATTTACTGAGCACTTACTATGTCCCTCACATGATGGCAGTCTCATTATATGCAGTATCTCATTTAATCTTTAAAACAAGGTATGAGATAGATTCTATTACTTTCTCCACTTTACTGATAAAGTAGCTGCCACTTAGAGAAATTAAGTAATTTTCCCAAGACCATCTAACTAGTACAAGATTCTATCCCAGGATTGTGCAACTCCAGGATTCAAACTATTAATTATTATCCTATACAGATGCCAAAGGCATTGGGCATGGACTTGTAGATGACCTATAGGGTGGGACTATACACATGTGCCATGTGGACAGGTACATTGTGCTGTTCAAGGCTATATGGCTGGGACCAGGAATAAAGTAGCCACTCAATACATAGTTGGTGAGTGGGTCAATAAAGATATGCATGAATTAAAGGCTAATAATCTAACTATAAAATATAATTTACCCCTCTTTCTCCACAAAACCAGATCCCCTCTCACAAAGCTCATAAGTGGTTTTCGTCTTCGGGTATTTGGCTGGAAAGGATTATAGGATGCCTCCTGTTTAATAATTTTAACATTCTGGGAAATATTGTTTATTAGGTCTACAGAAATAGCCCCAAACTAGAGACTAATTGAATTTCCCACCCATGGATGGAGAGAGTCCAAGTGGAACAGTGCTTGAAAACAACCCCAAACAGCTTGCCCTCCTTTGCTTCCTCCTCTCACTGGGTCATAAACACACTGTGAGTGCTGACTTTGAAGAGCTCCCGGGATAGCTTTCCAGATGACCTCTCAGTCACAAGGGCCGCTCATTTTGAAAGGCTTAAGTACCATGGAGAGCAAAGGGGGTGGGACAAACTTCCTTCCTTGATTGGTGCATTATTCTGGGATGTTTTGCCTGGGAGGGAGGGAGGGAGCCGGAGCTCCTGCCTTTGCCTAATTTACAAATCCAGGAACTAATTAATCTCTTAGAACTCTATCAAACATCCCAAACTGAAGAATATAAGAATAATTCCACATCTGTGACAAGAAAATAAGTGGAAGGAAACCCGGAATCTCTACTTGTCTGTACCTGCAGAGACCATGGGAAGTAACTGCCTTTAATCCAGCCCCTCGGCTGCTGCTAACATGAATTTCTCCAACGCTTATTGGGGGAACATTAAACCATTTTGCTGTTGAAGCACACTGGATCACTCCCTCTGCCTAGCGTCCTTAGCATTGAATTCTGGACCCTCTATTTAGCTCTAGCATTATTCTCCACTACTACCCTACATGTATTCTCTGCCCCAGACAAAGTGATTTATTAGCCTCTATTCTAACATGAGCTTCAAGGTACAAAATTAACAGCTAGCATTTATCAAACACATACTATGGGCTAAATATTCTGCTAAGTGCCTTACATAGATTATCTCATTCAACCTCCTGACTCTATGAGGTAAATATCATTTTAGAAATAGGGATACTGAGGTCTAGAGAGCAAAAGCAACCTGTCCAAGGTCACACCCTCTTAGTGGTCAACTGGAATTTGAGCTCAAGCAGTTTAACTCCCCATTGCTTTAGCTCCTGACTCTCTCCTATAGAAATAAAATAGTTTAGACATCTAGTTTTCTTCTTTGGCCAACATATAAGATCACAGTCACTAAATGAGGAGAATGTCCCTCTTCTACCTCAAGAAATTGGAAGAGCTGTAGATATCACATGAATTTGGTTCATTTAGTTATTCAACAGTGTTTGTTGAGTACTTCCTAAGTGTAGGCACTGTTTTAGATGCTACAGATAATAGGTGTAATGAAAACAAACAGAAATCCTTGTCTTCGTGGAACTTATATTCTAGTGCATTCTAGCTTCTCATGTTTTTTTCATGAGGAATCTAAGTCAGCCCAGGTGATGTAAACAAGTTTTTGTCACTGGAAAGGGGTAAGTAGGCAGGTAACTTGGAGGTTTTTTTTCTTGGAGGCTGATCACTCAGACAAAGGTACTTATAGTTTTTGGAGGTGAAAATAAGGTTTATTAACCAAGAGATATCAAACTTTCGTATTACAGAAACCATCCAGAAATGTAACATTAAGTGGGCCAGAAGGGGCCTGTAGTCTATTAAAGAACACTTAATTCAGTCTATAAAGGCAGGTCCTTCTCAGCTCTCATGGGCTGTAACCATATCGGAATGTGGACCAGGGTTGTATAGCTACCAATATTTCGTGTGTGTGTGTGTGTGTGTGTGTGTGTGTGTGTAATATTCAATTTGTAAATTTTGGAAGATTAATTCAAAATAAAACAATGAAATAGATAACCAAAACTTTGCCACTTAAAAAAAATCTATTTTAAGGCTGAATAACATTCTATTGTGTACATACCACATTTTCTTTGTCTATTCATCCATTGATGGGCATTTAGGTGGCTTCCATATCTTGGCTATTGTCAATAATGCTGCAATGAACATGGGAGTGCAGCTATCTCTTTGAGGTCTTGACTTCAATTCATTAGGATAAACATCCAGAAGTGGGATTGCTGGATTGCAAGATAGCTCTAAAAGGAGGAAATCCTGCAATATGTGACATGGGTAAACCTGGAGGACACTGTGCTAAGTGAAACAGCCAGGTACAAAAGGATACATACTGCATCATTCCACTTATATAAGGAACCTAAAATAGTCAAGCTCATGGAATCAGAGAGTAGAATTGTCCCTGTCAGGGGCTAGGGGGAGGGGAAGTGGGGAGTTACTAGTCAGCAGGCATACATCTCTATGCATGAATAACAGGTTCTAGAGATCTGCTGTCCACCACAGTGTCTATAGTTAGCAATACTGTACTATGCACTTAAAAACTGGTTAGGAGGGTAGACCTCATGTTATCTATTTTTATAACAACAACAACAAAAGAGCTATAGGTTAGAGTCTAGTCACATGTGTCAGTTGTATTTTATTGTGTGTGTGTATATGGTGTGTGTGGTGTGTGTGTGTTGAGGTGGGGCAATTAGAGACACTCCAGCAGTTAGCACCATGATGGTACTGGAGGAATAAATCACCAGATGCCTCTACTCCAAACCTACTAGAACACAGGACCTTGCAAAAGCTCCTATAAGGGAAAGAAGGAATTAAATCACTAACTGAGGGAGATACAAGGAGAGTTTGACAACAGAATCAGGAGCAGTGTCAGAGTCAGCATGTACCTTCCTGCAAGAACATCACATAAAGTTTATTTCAATGAACACCACTTTTCTTCAAGCTCTTTGTAGCTTGCTGACTTGCTCTGAGATGGAAAAAGAGCAGGTCATTTCTTCTGTGCCCTGGAGCTTTGGCAGGGAGGAACTTTTCCTTTGAAGCTTCAAAGGTAGAAGATAAAGAAAGCTTAAGCCTCCCAGAGGAGGTTCTTGCAGAGGCAAAGAAATTCTACCCCACCTGTCAGCTGGTCTTCATGTAGGATCGGTGCTTTGCTCTTCTCTAGGCAAGTACCCTCCTGCTCCTCCCTGTCCCCCCCCCCCCCCATGGCAAGAACACTTAACATGAGATAGACCTTCTTAACAAATTTTGAAAGTGCAAATTCAGTACAACAACTCCCCATTTCCTGGCTTATTTCACTTAGTGCAATGTCCTCCAGGTTTGCCCATGTTGTTGCAAATCTCTAGACCTGCTTCATTGTCCCCCTTACACAGGCCATGGATGAAATCTGAATCCAAACAGAGAAGATTCATGTTCCAGAATCGTTTAGCAGAACATGTTTACCCCAAAAATAGAAGGACAAATACTGCCCACATGAATAACTTTGCAAGTACAGGGAAAAACTGAGAAAGTCAATTCTTCTGTGGAATTTTTTGAGCTTTTGGTAGAAGGCAAATTCTCCAAGATGGGAAAGAACAGAAAGTATTTAGCTAAATGTCTGGCACATGCTCAGCACCCAATAAAGGTCAGCAAATTGTTATCACTATTAGTAAATTCAATACATGTCTTGTCCTCTATTGCAATTGCAGTTAGCATAAGTTTTGTTCATTAGTTTAGTTTAACTCAATCGTTTTTTTAAAAAACTTCAAAAATTATGCCAAAGTTATGTGCTTATTTGACTGAAAAAAAAAAAAAAAGGTCCTGTTCAAAATACATTGTTAGTTATTTCTTTGTCCCCAAATGCTAATGTTCTCAAGCAGCAAGATCAATGACCAATGTCCTACTGAAATATATGTAAATCATAGTCATCCAGAATCTTAAGGGATCCCCTGCAGTTGTAAAATTCAGTGCTTCTAGCCTAGAATTTATTACCAGAGGTGCATAATTTTTGATAGAGAAAAAAACAGTTGATTGTATTCAAAGATACCAACAGGCACTTTTGACATCAGCTCAGCTGCTCCTACAACCCCAGCTGAAAAAGGCTTCTATCCTGCTAGCCATCAATGACATTTATGTCATATTCAAGGTTGTGTTTTCAAGTATGTGATCTTATCCGAACCTTAGGAGGTTCTGTCAGGTATACGGTATCTCACTGTGAAAATCAGAAAGCAGACTTTGAGGGGCTAATGGACTTTCTTTGGGCCACATGGGTGGCAGAGCTAGACCTTGAGTTCGTGACTTGTGACTATGGACTCAGGTCTGTTCTCACTGCCCCATGCTACTGTGAAACCTAATTTATTTTCCCATCTGGGACACTGCCTTTTGCTTATCATGGTATTTAAAGCTCTAGTACATTGTGCCATGAAAATCAGTTTAAAATGTGTTAATGTGCTTTTAAATACTATTTACAGAGTCCGGGTATTTTTCTATCACCTCGGAGGTCAATAATGAAAATGTCAACGCCCACAATGACTTGGAGAAGACTCCAGCATACATATTGATTATAATTTAGTTTGGATGTACACTACTTTCCTGTCATCTAATCAATAACAAGTGATTAAAATAACTGATTAAATGATGAACATGTTGGAGTTCTCAGCCTTTTTATTGACTTGTCTAGATCGAGCGTTTGGTCTAGTCATAGTGTAGGAATCATTAGATGCTCACAGAGATTCTGGCGTTTGGTCTAGTCATAGTGTAGGAATCATTAGATGCTCATAGAGATTCTATCAGAAAATGTGTGTAATGAGTTTGGCCAAGAAGCCATTATAGAAATTTTGGAAAGCAGATTAAGGAAATGCTGAAGAGCATGACCTCTGGACTTGGGGAGAGCTGGCTTGGAGTCCTCACTAAGCTCTCCCATTTACTAGCTGTATGTCTTGAGGCAAAGTATTTAACCTCTCTAAACCTCAGTGTCCTCATGCATGAAATACAGATAATATCCCCTACTGGCAGTGTTTATTGTGGAGATTAAATGAGTCAGTTCAAGTAAATGGATTATAGCATTGACCAGCATATAAAACACGAGGAAATAAGTATGAACTACTATTATTAGTAGTATTTATTTAGTGTCTCTAACTTAAGTTCCTTCTTTGAGTCCTCTAACTGTAAGCAGTAGTTAAAGAACCTACTCAGCTCATTGTGTTGGTATCAGTCAGGGAGAGAATGCAGAGGAAGCAATTCTCACCCAGTGATCTGCACAGCTTAAGCTCTCAGTGGATATCAGGTACTATGTCGGACACCTGCTCTGCCCTGTCTCATACGCGCTTAGCCTGCCTCCTGCTCCAGCCACTGCTAGGCAATTCATTTCATGTTGGAGCAGCTGACAGCCACTCATCCATCCCACTACAGCTGCACTGTGCCCTTCTCACTTCCTGAGCCTGGATCTTCTATGGGGCTGAGGTGAGGGATATATATGGAAATCCTTTAGCATTCATACACGTACAAATCTGGAAATGCAAGAGAGTTAACACTCCAGGGGGACCTTGTCCAATGAATGACTGAGGCTGGTGGATAGATGCACTTTTCTTCCATCCCTCAGTGGATAGATAGACTGTAGTTGCATTTGACACAGCTCTTCAGGGGTCTTTGCAAGATTGAGCCCCAGTTGCCCATGGCACTGATCAGCTTGGAAACACAGCCTTTCTCTCCTATCCTATTTCAGTCCTTCCAATCCCCCACTGATGATTCCTGGGATCACTTCCCAAATAAACTACATGCATTCAAGTGCTTGTCTCCAGTTCTGCTTTCAGGGGGACTCAGAATGTTATGTGACTGTGAACCTAATGGAAGTAAATGTATTTGTCTCTTAGGTTTTATCTTCAAAGAATTATGTTTTTATGAATCCAGAAGAAGACTGTTGAAATGGATATTGAAGGTAATTTATGCTAATCCATTGAATGCTTCTAGACCCACTTCTAATAATCTTAAATGATGTTCTAGCCCAGAGGTTGGCAATCTTTCTCTGTAAAAGGACAATTAAATATTTGAGACTTTGCAGACCAGATGGCCTCTGCTGCAATGATTCAACTCTACCACTAAAAGCATGAGAGTAGTTAGAGATAACAAGGTAAAATAAATGGATGTGGCCGTGTTTTAGTGTCTTTATTTACATGCAGCAGGTCTAGGCTTGCAATGTAGATATGATATACAATCTAGGACATTTTTTCAGGCAGAGATGTTAAATAGTTATTACTTCTAATTTTCTACCCTAAAGATGCTCTTCTCAAAAAACACATACTTTGCAATAACCGAATACGTCTTTGAGTATCTCTTCTGCCCCACCCTGCCCCGTAGCCCCGTGCAGATTAACTGCACTGACTCTAGGAAGGGCTCAGGATGAATATGAGAGGACTATGGGTTAATAACAGCATTGACCAAGTGCCTGCTATGTCCCAGGCTTGTATAGCTGCTCTTCTGCATTAGCTCATTGATTTCTGAGAGAAACTGAGGTCAGGGAGGTGAGGCAACTAGCCTACATCCTCAGAGCAAGCAATTCATAGATGGGAAATTCGAACCCAAATCCACCTTTCACGTGTGCCGTGTTAGGGCCACAGGACGGTCTGTAGTATCTTTGTGAACCTAACAGTTCTCTTCTGCAGCACAGCAAGTCATGTCCCAATATCCGGGCTCTTAACCAGGAGTGGAGAAAAAAACTAACGTGGCTGCCTAAGGAGACTGTATCTACCATTCCCCGTCAAAATGTCTAACATGTTTGGAGTAAATGACCAATTCGACAGCTTTAAAAATTTGTAAAATACATTATTGCTGTCATGTAGAACATAGTCTTAGTTATGCCAAAGTGATTTTTAAAATTTGATTTTCATAGTTCACTGGGATTGGTCCAAGAGTGGAGCAGAGCATGAAACTTCATAGATGGGCATTTTAATCACTTATGTCCATACTAAGAATATATTTATAGTATTTGACCGTTGTCATTGAAACAGCAGCTAATTAGAAAGAAAAACAAATTTAAAAATAAATCAGAACAAGCCAGAGTTCTGATCTATAATTTAAGAGGACTCAGCTTCATCTACAAAGCGTGATAAGCAAGTTCTTTAGAGTGGTAAAAATATATATTTATTTTGAACACTGTAAATCATAGCAGGTTTTAACCACTATCTAACTAAAAGAAAGACAACAACAAAGAGGGAGGGCCACAAATCTGAACTGACAAGCGCTTGTTATTGGATTCTAGTAGATGTTGCTTTCAATCCATGCTGAACTGACGCACCGCTAGACCAAAGAGATGCACAACTGGAGTGGCAGTCCACAGTTACCCCTGGGTGGACTTTGGGTTTCGGTCATGGGACAGAGAGTCTGAGCCATGAAGACCGAAGCAGAGTGCTTCTTGAGTATTTAACATTTGACCTTTGAAGAGGAAGAAAGATAAACTGACAATTAAATTGTATTTGAGGGCAGATGTGAGCTGAGAGTTTTAAATCTCAGAAAAACAGCAAAGTCCGTGGTTGGTGAGATTCCGTCACACTCTGACCAGAACAGAAGAAAAGGGGTTAAATATCTTTTTGAAAAGGAAGATCTGCGTATAGAGGGGAATGCAGATCAGGACACGATAAACTGGTCTACGGATTTACAGAAATGTGGATAATTTCGCTTTGAGTAATAAGAAGACTTTGACACTGCTCTGCCCTCTTAGAAATTATCCAAGAAATAATCTTTACCATTCCTAGATTGCATTTTAAGACTTGGTTCTGTGTTAAGGCATCTAAAATCAATATGAACTCAATTGCTCATTCATTTACTCAACACACAGAAATCTTTAGTTTGCTGCTCTTGCCTTTGGACTAACTTTAAAATTTTTCTTTAGTGCATCTATCCTCTTTGGTATATACACATATACACCCAGGTGGTGTGAGTGGGCCCCACCACCATCCCCTGATTTCAAGAATGTCCTGGGTTGGCTTAGGCTAATCAACATAGTCTATTGCCCTGGACACCAAGGGATATTCAGGGATGGCCACTCCATAGCCAATTAAAAGCAAGAAGAAGCTACAAGGCTTCTTAAAAACAGAGGAGTTTTCTCTCTGTTCTGTGGGGACAACTAGAGGATATTCTCTCTCTCCCTGGTGGTGTGATATGAAGATGGGGAGCCTGGAACTGCTGAGGCCCTCATGCTGCCAAGAGAGGAATACACCTTGGAGATTCAGTGGGTTTTAAACCACTAAATCAAGCCTTCCCTCATATCAGGACATATTCTGGACTTTCTGATTTTGTGAGTTAATGAACTCTCTTTATTGGTTAAGTCAGTTTGGTTTGGGGACATTTGTTTGGGGCACTTGTTTCTCAGAGTATCCGTGGAGTGGGAAGTACATTGTGTCTGGTTCTGGGAAACCAAGACACATAAGCCTATGCTTTGCTTTCAGAAGATTTCCCATGTCAGGGAAATGTGGCCCCTGACCTACAGGCTGATGAAGACCTGGCCACTTTCAGGTCCTGGAGCACTAGAAGAAATTGTCTGGGTTAGAGTTTGTAAAAGGGATGTTATAAGAGCAAAGAAAAGGAAGAAGTGTCCACAGCCTCTGAGAATGAAGAACATGTTCTTTCCTCCTACAAATAACTAGGAACAAGATGTCCAGAATTAATCAGATTGGTGTCAAGGATGAGTTACAAAGCCAGCGACATCTAAGAGATCAACTGTGTTATCTTTATCCTCAAGAACAATTTAAGTCATTAAAAATAGGGTGACTGCATTTTGAACTCACAGCTATATTCAATTACATCCTCTGTCACAGGAAAAGTGGCTGAGATTTTTAAGCTTTCTTTTTTGAAAGAGTAAAAGGAGCCCCCCCGTCCCCCCCAGCATGCCTGGGAATGGTTCTTTTTGCTTAAAAAACAATTGATATTTATGGTGCAGGGTTAGGTAAAAGAAAAAAGAAAATAAAAGTATTTGTATTCTGGCTGTAAAGAACGATATTGTGGTTTAGCTTTGGATATCTACATATAGAAGAGAAATGTGTGATATGGAAAAGTAAAACTCAAAGTCTAATGTGCATACAAATTCCGTGAGAATCTATGAAATGCAGACTCAGATTCAGGAGATTTGGGTGGGGCCCTAGATCTGCATATTTTACAAGATCCTTGGCGATTCTGATGCTTCGACTGTAGACCACCCTCTGAGAGCAAGGCTGTATCGCAAAGAGCTGGGCTACAAAGGATTCAAGAGGCCTAGGTCCAATTCCAGCTCCATCATTAATCAGTTGCGAGATGGTGCAAACATCACTTAAACTTTGAATGCTCCTTGGCTGTAAAATGATGGCACTGGACTTAGTCATTTCAAACTCCTGGCAAATCTAATCCAACAGAAAAAGAGACTCTATATATTACGCATGGTGTTTAAATGTTTTCTACGCTTTCCCTGCCCCTTGTCTACATGGAAGGAGTTACCTAGCGTGCCCGCTGCGTGAATGCTGTCCTTGGCTGTATTCTCTCCATCACCTCCTCACAGTCAGCCAGCAAGTCTCAGCTATTTCCTTACTAAGTAACTCTAGATTCTTTTATTTATTTGTTTGTTTCTACTTGTTTCTTCTATATATATTACTTAAATATAATGCGAGCCACATATACAGTTTTTAACTTTTTACTAGCCGTATGAAAAATTTTAAATGGCAAAATCAATAATATATTTTATTTAACCCAATATACTCTAAGAAGTACCATTTCAGACATGTAATCAATATAAAAATTATCGATGAGATATTTAGACTTCTTTTTTAGTCATCCTAGATCCTCCGGTGAGGACTGGGGATTAAACTGGCCACCTTGTGGTGTACGGGACAACGCTCCAGCCGACTGAGCCATACTAGCCAGGGCAAGACAGCAGAGCTGTAGAGAAGTACAGAGGTTGCGACTGCCTTTTGAAAATAAATTTTTGTTTTGAACTGACGATAGATTCACAAGAACTTTAAAAGAAATGAAGACTAAGCTCCCATGAACCCTTCACCCTGTGTCCCCCAACACTGATATCATTTATAATTGTAGTACAATAGCAAAACCAGGAAATTCTACTGGCCCACCATTAATTTTTAATGGCAGTGGCTTTTTCCTCCCTAAATATCCAGATTTCTCTAAGAACATCAATGGATAAGTTCTTCTTTCTCCTATGGGGAGAAATGAGTAATAAGATGAAGGGATGGGCTAAAGGTGCTCATTCTGATACTGTTTTCTTCTAGGGAGTGGATCAGATGTCCCCTTCCATCTACGAAAGGGAGAATTTTGGCCTGGACCCACCCCAGTGTGTATCACCCTCTGCCTTGTTTTAGCATTAAATTGTCTAATTCTACTTTTACTGAAGAGGTAATAAGATCCTGGGATAGAAGAACATTTAGTCTTTTAAGTATATTTCACACATACATTGGTTTGCATAGAGTGTTTAGTGAGGTGGCTTGTTGAAAAAATCCAATTGTTATGTGAAAAGCATTCATTATTCCTATTTTCAGGCCACTCAACTGTTGCTTGCCTAAAAGAGAGATGACATAACCTTTGAAAAGGTTTGACAAATGGCTTTTCTCAGGCAAGAAAGATTTACAGGGCACACAGTAAATTAGCCAGTGGGGAATATTCTGCCCATCTGGAGATACATGTCTTTTTTCCTTAACTTGGTTTTAATTGGAATTAAGTCTTCGAGGGCTTGTCATCCATTAGTTTTTATTGAATTTACCATCTCCATACTTCAAAAGAGAAAATTAAAGATGTAAAGACCTCCCAGGCAAACTAGCCTACAGGATTATCTAGCTAATAATTGGTGCATAGATTCAAACCATTGCTTTCTTTACTGTCCAATTTCTACAGTCTCAATATGTTGAATGAGCTCCAAGAGCTACTGACTCCAAATTGCTCAGCTATGTGATTAGCTATATTTCTAGATCCAGACAGGGCTGGGGACATGGTAGAGATCAATAAATACATGTTGGCTGACTGAGTGGATGATGTTCTCTTTCAGTGTCACTGTTAGTGTGTGTAGCATCTAAGCATAGACTGTCTCAGTTGGAAGGGTATTGGGTAACTTACAGGGGAGCTATCAAAGCTCACCAGGAAATGTCACCAGCTGCTCAGTGTCACCAAGAAATGTCACCAGCTGCTCAATAGCACCTGGCATCAGCCCTCCAGGGGCCTGTGGCAAAAACCTGAGCCTACCTAGTGCCAATGACTACCATTTTCTTTCCTCTTATCTAGGAACGCGTGAGTTAGAGCTTGGAGTTCTGGTCATGGTTGTTTTCTAGGAGTGCTCAAAGCCCACACAGTAAACGGCAGCATGAGCATGTCTTCAGATCTCTGCTTACCATTTCTCTAGACCTACATGCCATCTGCCAGCCAGCCCCTTCTCGAGCCTCTGACAAAAACCAAGGCATCACACATGCTATTCTCCTTTTCTTTATGCTTCTTCATCCCATTTAATACCAAATCCGATTGATTTTGACTCTAAAACATCCCTAGAATCTGTCCTTTTTTTTTTTTTTCATGCAGCCACAATCTATCTCTAACTTGATTACTGCAACAGTCCCCAGGGTAGCCCCCCATTTCCACTCCTGAAGCTGTCTCTCATTTAACACATGACATAATCAACTCTTTGTCTACCTTTTCTTGAGGCCAAGGACTGTGTTTACTACGTCTGTATTCCTTTATAGCCTGATTAGATAGTAGGTGCTCAATAAATGCATAAATGATTGAATGAAGTTTCATCTCAGCAGTAATGTTCCAGGAGAGGGAGCAGGAGGAACATTAGGCAGCTTCCCTGATTTATCAGAATCTCATTAATAATTCATTACCAAAAAGCAGAGAAACAATAGATTGGATAAACCTTTCCCAACTACATAGGCCTGAAAACCAAGAGGGATTAGCTGACTGGGAGCTACTTATGAATGCATAGGTTTCTAAGAGTCTCTGCTAATGCAAATATCCTTGATTTTTATTTGTCAGAAAAATATTTCCTCATCCCATCATCCTAATGCTCCGTGTTTAAAACTAACTTTTCAAATATTGTCAAACTAAAAGCCCAACCAGAGGCTCCCAACCCACCCATGAAGCTCCCTTTCTTACAATTTCTACCAGCAATCAGAGCAATGGCTGTAGTTAAGGATGGGGCAGGGGGAGCTCACTGCATTGGATGCCTGGTGGGAAAAACTTTAGGTTAAATTTTTCCTTTTAAGTCCCCCGGTTGAAAGTAATTTTCCCATTCTGTGAAAGAAGCGGAGATAAGATTGAAGTGAGGTGCCCGGGGCAGGGGGCGGCCTCCTTTGACAGTGCTTTTCAAGGATATCTGTATTGTTCCAGAGGGAAGGAGTGTGTGGGGAGATGTGTGATGCAGAAACTGAGTGGAGTCTCTCTAGATTCCCAAGTGCTCCATCCATCCATTCTGGCTCTTAAAGTCAACTTCAAAACTGCTTCCAGACAGAGAAGCATGAGCGAAGGAGCTTCTTTTTCCCCATGTCCTGCCATGAAGCTGGGTGCCTGGAGCTGAATAAATATATTCTCTGCACTGACCCAGGAGTCAGGAACAGCATGCAAGGACCCGGCCACTCCCCAAATCCAAGGAACAGGAGGACTTCATCAAATAGCAACCTTTCAGTCTTGGGGACAAGCGGTTAGTTATAAACCTATAAGCCAATGGTCTTAACCACCACCTTTTATCTCTAGTCTTAGCAAGGCAGTATTTTGTTTTAGTTTTGGTTGCTGCTTTCTTCTGTTTGTTTTTTAAAATATTCTCTTTCTCTCTCTGCCCTGCCCCCCTTCTCTCCCTGTCTCCTCCAGTGCACAAACCTATGAGTGCTTACTACGTAAGGGCCGGGAGGGGCAAGTGCAGAAGACCATAGTCATTCATGAAGAGTTCCATGGGGGAATGCTCTCCCTGTGTCCTGCCCCTTAGCTGAGAGGGGTGGTCCAGAATCAAGCATTTGTTGGCCTTTAGCTGGCAGATAGGAGAATGGATTGCCAAGAGCACAGAAGTGAGCTGACCACTGGTATCTCAGTGCTGTGAGGGTTGGGGAGACTGAGGGAGGGGACAAATCATTATTCAGTCTCAGGCACTGCATTCAAACATTGTGTATACTTCATCTTAAATTCAAATAAGCCTAGCATAATGTCCTCCAGGTTCATCCATGTTGTCGTATATGATGGTATTTCCTTCTTTTTAAAAGCTGAATAATATTCCATTGTATGTACACCCCACACTTTAAAAAAAAAAGTTTTTATTGAGTTCAGAAAGAGAAAGGGAGAGGGAGAGAGAGATAGAAACATCAATGATGAGAGAGTCATTGATCAGCTGCGTCCTACAGGCCCCTACTGGGGGTCAAGCCAGCAACCCAGGCATGTGCCCTGAGCCGTGACTCCTAGTTTATAGGCCAATGCTCAACCACTGAACCATGCTGGCTGGGCCACACCACACTTTCTTTACTCATTCATCCATTGATGGACAATTGGTTGTCTCCCTTTCTCGGCTATTGTGAAGGATGCTGATGAATCTGGAGACCATTACGCTAAGTGAAATAAGCCAGTCACAGAAGGAAAAGTATTGCATGATTCTCCTTATGTGAGGAATCTAAAATACTCAAACTTGTAGAAACAGAAGGTAGAACGGTGGTTGCCAGGGGCAGCGGGGAGAGGGGAATGAAGAGCTGTTCAACAAGTAGAACATTCCAGTTATGCTTCATAAATAAGTTCTAGAGATTGGCTGTCAGTCATTGTGCCTAGTTAACAATACTATATTGTGCACTAAAAAAACGGATAAGATTTTGTGGCTGTAGATCTCATAGTAAGTGTTCTTACCACAATAAAATATAAATAGATTCTAATGAGCCTAAAAGGTGGTTTAATATTTTCATCCTCAGTTTATAAAGGAGCAAACTAAAGCAGAGTGAGATTTGCCCAGGGTTGTATAAACTATACATAGCAGAAGGGGTGATCAAAGCCATTTTATGTTTAGTTAACAGGATTCTTTCTAAATATTAATTACTCTCTTTCAAGACTAATTTATTGTTTTTGTGAGCTGGGGATCATTTTTTTTTACACTGCTTGTTATCACTCAAAACCTAACTTAATGTTAAGTAAGGGGGGGTAGAATTGGGGCAGTAAATCTAATGAAGAGTCTCTGCTTATCTGGGACTCTCTTATCTGAAATGCAGGCTTTTCGGCAGTTATTTCTAAATCCAGCATGCATGGTTTCAGGGAAGCCTCGTGATCTGGAATAATTTTATAATATTACCATAGCAACTTCTGTGATTGCCCAGATACTGAGAATATAAATCCAGAATAAAATAGTTAGGAAGAACATTTTTTGAACACAGATAGTTAGAATTACATAATAGAATTGTGTTTTTGCTGCATGATGGCACAGAAAGTGTTAAAAATAAATCTTATATTTTAATTTGAGAAGTTCTGTAAGGAAAATTCAATGCAATATGACGGGTATCCAAAAAATCCTGAAGAAAATAGGGCATGTGGAGCAATGTGAGAGAGAAGGCTGCAGGAAGAGTTTGCACAGTAAAGGCAGGTCGAAATGTATGAACTAGGTGTAGCTGGCGAATATTTCAGAGGATTGATGAAAATCATCAATACGATGATTGTTGGATCATTACTTTCCAAGACAAAGGTGCCTAACTTGGCAGTTTCAAAGGTAGGGATTTAAAGATGACTAGAATGGAAAGACTTTTTAGAGGTCATTTGTGATGCCTGACTCAACCCTGCAAACTCTCCAGCAGTTGATAAACCAATAATATACAGAGGTGGACATTGGCTGTTTCGCCCTCACGGTTTCTATTTCTCCATCACATGATAACACATATTATGATTTTCTTTTAAGCCACTCCCCTCCCCCCCATTATCTTTGTGTGTATAGGGCTGAATCCACATGGTCCCAGGCTCCTGGGCCCCTCCCCTCAACCCCACAGCGATAAGATCAAGGCCGGGCAAGGGCTGAAGTCCAACAGATGAGAGACAGAGCTCAGCTTTAGACTGGAACTCCGGGGAGGAGGCCCTTCCTTTCCATCGGATTTGCTAAGGTGGTAGAATGTGAGCTGGGAGAAGCAGGTATCCACCTTGGCACACACAGGATTGCGTCTGCCAGGGAACGAAGGCAGAGTCCAGAAACACAACCGCAAAGCTCAAGGGAGCCCTTGGCAATGGCTCGCAGTGCTGATATGTTTTCCTGGTCAAGCACGTGGGCATTCTCCGAGAGGTCCCCCTCAACCGTATCCTTTCCCTTCAAGCTTCCAACGTGTTCCCCTCCCCAGCCATGTGCACCCAAGGACCCTGCTTTTCAGTTTAGTGAGAAAACAGAAGGAGTCAGAGAGAGCTTCCTCTCTTCACTGGAAAATCTATCAGCCTTCCAGGTTTTGCAGCCACATAGTCTCCCGCCCCTCATCCACAGAGATCTGTCCCTAGCCCTATCTAGTGTCACCCCCCCATGTGCGCCACATCCCAGGTCTCAGGACTCGAGTCCGCTCCTGCACTTCCCCCTTGCTCTGGGTCATCATCAAAGTTCTCCTCTCTGCTATGTTCTTGCCACCTGCTTATGCACTCTCTGTGACTTTAGAAAGCAAAAACACAAACAAAACCCACTCCTTCCCTTAACTCTCACATCTTCCATCATTTCTCCACAGTCCTTCGCAGTGACCTTCCTTCAAAGCATCACCTATGCTCTCTGTCTGCTTTAGGCCTCGCCAATTTATTACGAGCCCAGCATCCCACTGAAGTCACTCGTGGCATGTCAGTATCTGAGTGATATTTGCCCCTGTTGATCACTCCGGCCTCTTGACACACTGGCTTCAGCTGGCCTTCAGAACTTCTGTTTTTCCCAAGTCATTTGAGAAGGGTCTCATTTTTGTGGCTGCATCTTCTTTCTCTTTTAGATCAGCACTCAGTCCTAGGTCCTCTTCTGTATTTCCATTTGCCGCTGCTGCTGGCTTTAAATATCACCTTTCACTCGTGGATAGGTCCCAGGTCCTTACCTTTTGCCCTTACTTCTCCCTGCAGACAGTCTGCTATTCAGCTCTGTGAATTTCAAAGCATACGTGCGTGGGTGTCTTCTGCTTAAGCCCCCAAATATCAAAGTCAATCTTCATTCCACTTCCTCTTTCGCCACATATCTACACCACTATTAAGTGCTGTGGGTCACAAACCTGGCCACCTCTCTCCACTTCTACACCTTTACCTTAGTCCCAGCCACCAGGGTCTCTGACTTGGGTTATAACCATAGCTCCCTAACGGGTTCCCTGCTTCTTGGAGTGTCTTGACCTCTTCTGACAACAGTTTACTCAGCAGGTAGATGAGTTCTTTTAATACATAAATCAGGTCACGGCAGTTAACTGCTCCAAACCTCCAGTGTCTTGTAATAAAATCCTATTTATTCTGGCTTCATGATCCTGGTCCCATCTTTTCAGTCACTTGACCCCAACCATACAGGACTTCTTGACACTGCTCAACTCAACTATGAGAGCATGTTCCAGTCTCAGTACCTGTGAGCTCGCCGCTGCTGACTTTACCTGCACTGTGCTCCCCCAGGTATTGACATAGGTCACCTCCTAATCAGTGTCACCTCCCTGACTCCTGATCTGACATAGTCCCTCCTCAAACCCCACCATGACTCCTTGTTTTTTAGGCTTCTTTTCTTCATAGTACTTATTGCTCCCTGTGACATTAGATATTGTCTCTACTACCAGAACTTCATGAGTGCAGAATTATGTCTATTTTACCACTATATCCTTGGCACTCAGAATGGAGTCTGACACAGTGCAGGTGTGTCCAATAAATATATTTGAACAAATCAATGGATAAATGAATGAATGAAAGCAGCCAAATTCCTTACATCACTTATGAACACTGGAATCCCTCAACGCCAGGATGCGCCCCACCCTCCTCAACTTCTCAGCTACATCTACCAAAATTGTCCCTCTTTTTTTTAAACTTATATTTGAATTCAGTTTCCTGTAACTTGCAGCTGAAAGAGTTTTGACCACATCCAGTGCTGTGCTAGAGCTGTCTTGGACAAGCTTATGAGAACGGAATATTCTTATTTCTTCCCAACTTTACTTTTAATAACGTTAGTTTGAAGTCAGGAATGACAGGAATATTTACACCATGGAAATCAACAAACCCAACAAGTCAGGGCTTTTTTGTTTTGTTTTTTTCCCCATTCTCTCTGGAGCGTTAAACATTTGCCATCACACCATTGTGTGTCTAACGCTGTTCTCTGAATAGTCCCAGTGATGGAGTTCTCCCTGGTCGCTAAAACAACCCCATCCAACGTGGGACAGCTGTCACTGTTACAAGCACTTAGTTATAGTTCAGCTCCTGACATCTGCCTACTGAGAAGACATTTCACTTTTTAGTTTTTATTCTGCAGCAACACAGAGCTGGTTGAATAACTTCTATGTGATTCACCCCTAACATTTAAAGAAAAGTCTTTGTGCACCATCTCTCTCCTACTCTTCATCTCCATATATTTCCAGGATACATATTCAAAAATCCCCCCCCCCTTATTGGCTAACCTCTTGTTTTAAATAAAATTCTTTTATTTTTCTTAATACTGAAATATTTTATACATGGTAGGCAACTGAATGTTTGATGTGAATCTATAAAAATTGTAGAAGACCCATTATCTTGATTATAAAATTTAAAAAATATCAATATTGATATGTATTTATAACTTCTATATATAAACACATACTCACAGGTCAAAATAAATTTCCCATTTCATTTTAGGAAGAATCGGGCAGACATTCATGATATTCCTTCTCATGGTTTATGTAAAATATTTTCATAATATATAAGGAAATGGAGGCTGTGTTGTTAGACTTGGCCACTGGTATTAGCAAAATAACATCTTCCAACTAGAATCCCAGCCCTTTTCCCTTTAACTCCTAGACTTATCTCTTTGAAGAAATACATTTTTTTTTTTCCTACCAGGGAAATGGCTATTTTTATGTGATCCAAGCACTATTTACCATTTGTTAGGTCAGCTTAGGAACTAGATTAGATGCATACCTATAGTTAGGTTCTTTAACTATTCGGGGTCTTATTTGCCTCATTGTCACACTTAGATAGTGTTACTCTAACAGTCAAACACTAATAATCTTCTGTGAACTTTTTCTTGTTTTCTTATTAAGACTTACGATGTTTAACGAAGAATATCATTGATTTTTATCATGTAGTTTTCTGTGTGCTTATTCAATCAACAAATGTTTATTGAGGATAGTTTATTAGATAATCTTTTGGGCTCCAAGGTCACAGGGATGAACAAGGTGAAGGAGCCTCTGCTCTCAGGGAGCTCATGTTTTAATGACGAGTGGGGAAGAGGCAAACATGGAAGAAAAACAAACTGAACTGTGGATAGGGGTGAGCTGTCTATCAAAATGAAAGCGGGTTTATGTGGTAGGGATGCCTCTCCGGTACGTAGGGGGGTTGATGGGACAGGGAAGACTTCTCTAAAGAAGAGACTTGTGAACTGAGGCCTCAGTCCAGCAATGATAAGGAGGTAGCCACGCAAAGTCCTGGAGGAAAAGAGTGTTCCAAGCAGAGGAAACAGCCTTGCTGAAGCCCTGATGCAGGCATGAGGTTGGCTTTCCCAAAGGAAAGAAAGAAGGTCAATGTGGCTCCAGGGTACAAAATGATGTCAGGGAGGAAGTCAAGGGCCAGACCATGCTCTTTGCGAACAAGAATAAAATCTTATTATAGTCTAGTTTAAGTAGGAGAATAACATGGTATTATTTCTATCTTTCAAAATGTCACTCATTCTAGGTAGAGTATATAGGTTGTCAGGATCAAGCACAGAATCAGGGAGACCAGTTGGGAACAGTCCAAGAAAGAAAGGCAGCACGGTGGTAGCAGCAGAGATGACTATGTGCTGAAGGGTGTACTTTCAAAGCTGAAGCAATAGGACATGAGGATGGGTTGGGTGGAAGCATTAAGGAAAAGACAGAAATCAAGAGTAAGTCCTTGGTTGAGGATTTCGCAAGACGGTGATGACATCTACCAAGATGAGAAAGCATCGGATGGAACTGAATGGAGAAAGACCTGGGTCTCTAGTGTCAGAAAAATGGGATAGAAAATCCTTTAAGATAGCGTAACGGATGCAAAAGAACAACTCATTGGGCGTTACGAGAACAGATTTCAACCTCTAGGTCTCTTGATTACATGAGAGATCCCAGGCATTAAGTCCATCTCTTTAAAACACAGACTTGAAGAGATGGCTTCATTCAAGTTGGGTCTCATAACTGGGCAAGTGCTATGGTAGGAGAAAGTGTACATTTATGAGGGAGTAATGTGCTTTTTATCGCAGACCCCTCTCCATCAAAGGGTATTTTCTTGTGGTCAAATTTGTCCAAATGAAAGATATTCCAAAACTGGTATAGGTAGCCATTTATAAGGACAAAAGAAGCTAAAAATAAACAACGAAAGATTAATGTGCCCACCTTTTGGAATAATGTGCTGTGTGCCTGGAAAAGAATTGAGTATGGTTGTGTCCAATAATGCTTTCATTAATCAAAACCTGGAAGCCACTGCATAATGAGGCAAAGAAGTCAATGGCTATTAGCATGTTGCTGTACTTTCTCCTTTCCTAGCATGAGTGGCAAGCTTGGGGTCTGTATGCACCCCATTCTTTCTGTCTTAACAGATTACAGTTGGGGGGGAAAGAAACAACCATACAATGATTCCCAAAGACCGTTCTGCAGACCACGCCCCAGCACTCAAAGATCCTCCGAAGAGAAAACAGTTTCTCAGTTAGTACATGTAGAAAACTTTGCACGCTCTACATTGCTCTTGGAGATCTACAAAAAATATTACAAAGCCTCACAGCAGAGAAACCGGTTCACTTTTGTTGAATCCAAAGTTTCTCAAATTACTTTGCTAATGTTATAACTTTTAATACACTTCGAGAAAGGTAGGGCTACTGTCTTTTTCATAGAATCTCTACAGATTCATTTACTTAATGACTGGAATTGTCCAATATGTGTCCACAAGGCTCAATAGCTTGGCTTTTCTGCTGTCTTTATCTGGGCACAGTGCCTGGTACGGAACTCGTGCCAAGTTGGCCTCAGAAATATTAACTCAATTTGAATTACATTCAGTCTAGCATCCTGCCTGTTGGTGATGAGGACTGTCCATCTCAATTTCAGTCAAAGTGTAAAGGTACTTCCCAAACAGCCTGCCTGATCGCTGATCCCCACTTGAAATCTACCTTCCAGAACATGCTTTGAATTTATTTAGAGGCTCAGAGTCAAGAAAATTCCATATATTTAATTCACAGTTTGAAATTCACAGAATTACCCTTTACTTGTTCAAAACCTAGTGTTTTTCAAGTTCATGGAATTTTTTCTGGTCTTAATTGCTATAAAGTGTTATTTTGGTTTAGAAGAAAAGCTACCATTTTAAAGTTTCCAGCTGTTTTCCTTGAAGATGGCACTTTTTTTTTTTTGAGCAGTTTTCCCTGTTCTGGGAAGAATCTTCCAGAGTGAAGGTAGGCTGTGGAGGTCCTCGGTACTCGCGGGAGCCCCGCAGAGCAATACTGACCGCAGCTGAGCCGGACTGGGGAGAAACCGGGTGACTTCTATGACTTCCAATGAGCCTTTGGGAAGGAAAGGAATGGGAACCAACCACTTCCTTTTGCAGAAGTTCTTAGAACGTCTCTGAGAAGTCAAAACAGTCCTAGAAATGTTTTCTATCCAACAAATGGCCTCGAAAGGGAGCTCATGAAGGGGAAAGGGACACCTGAAGCAGCAAGGAAGAAGGCAGCTCGTTTGGGTGGAGAACAGGTGGACAGGGTGCTGGGCAAGCTGAGGGACAGTGGCTGAGCTGGGGGGTGTAGCCTAGAGGGCTCACAGGACAGGACACGGCAGGAAAGTCAGCACAGAATCCAGGCACATATGCTGTGCGGGGCCAGCTTCCCATAGCCACACCGTGGGACAAGCATAGGAGCCCTTGTGAATCAAAATCTGGAATCTTTTAGTAGAAAGGGAAGGTTTCCTAAGGCTTTCTGTCTGGTAACAGACTGACCCATGTATCCTCAGTAAGCCCCTCGGGAGTTGGAAATCTGAATTAAGAGACTGAGGGTGATTAAAAGGCTTTTAACAAAATGGGTGACTTCATTTTGCATTTGTTTATATTTCCCCCCCCCCCAGATTTGTCCACATAGCTTCAGAATTCTGATTGCTTGGCCCTGTCCTCATAGACCCTGTCTTCTCTAAATTATTTTAATTAAATAGTTAAACATTATATTTCCTAGAAAAGAACTTTCTCTTTGCGGGGAGGGGTGCACATGAAAATGTGACATAGCATGAAGAGGAGGGTGAATGTTTTACTGAAAAATTTCCTAATTAGTAACAATGGGGGGAAATCTCCAAATCCCTCCCTAAATTAGTTAATATAAACACTTTTTTACTTACCAAAGGGATAATCTATCTTTGCCATTTTCTCCAATAGCTAGCAAAAATCTGTGCATGTGTTAGGCATTCAAAAACTACCGGCTGGTGGATAGGAGGGCAGGAAACAGGCAGTAACAGGACGATGGTCACAGACAAGGCAAAGACAAGCCAGCCAAGGGGGACCGCGCAACAGATGGAGGCCACACGCCCACACCCAGCCTCACTCTGTGTCCTCTCGTGTGTCTGCTCAGGGATGCGCACAGCAAAGCTTTAGCCCCTTTGTACACACAGGTGAGCTTATACGGCCACAAAGTGGCAGAGCTGGGAATGTGAACACTGGACCATTTCAGTCCAGAACTCCATCTAGAGACTGGACGTAATAATAGTATCTGCCTGCTAGGTTTGGTGAAAGGATTAAAAAATAAACTACGTATAAAAAGTACTTAGCTCACGGCCTGGAACTTAGTGAGCGTTTCATGAAAGGTGGCTGCCATCATCAGTAGCATCCTCACCATCATCAGCATCATTTTTTTTTTTTTTACAAGAGAACAAATTCATTTTATTTATTTACTTTTCAATAAGTTTAAATCCTTGAGGGGTCCAGCATGACATGGATTCTGTGTCTACTGGCCTCAGGGGGAAGGTTGCTTCAGGATTTAGCACAAACCATGCCACCATTTCTTCGAGCACGAGTTACCTGTCCCCAGCTGGCTCTGGTTTTGTTGGGCTTGCCACCAGGAGGCACTGCGCTGTTCTCTGCTTGGGACACATAAGCACGTCTCTTGCTTAGAATTCAGTATCATCTTGAGCATAAACGCCTTCAATTTTAAGAGCTATGTGTTCCCTCTAGTTCCAGAGACCCCACTTATAGCTCGCAAAAATGGCCTTGGACCACAGCCTCCAGACATGTTTGTTGTCCTCGAAGTGCTGTTTCCAGCAGGCCCCCTCAGGCTCCACCATGATGAAAAGACCTATCATCATCTTAATTATTTCTTAGAAAGAGTGTTCATCGAAAAGAATGATTACATGGTTCACCTAAACTTTTCTCCATTTCGGAAAAGGACATCAACCTATTTGTGAATAAATTCTCTAGGTAGTTCTGCATCTACACAGATGGGAGGAAATAAATCTGAAACTTTCCCAAGCTACCAAGTGGAAGACCTGGTCTTTAAAACAAGAAGCTTGATGTCAGAGCACATTCCAAGATAGCCCATGTCGTAGCATCTCTCTCTTTTTTTTGCATCCCCTGCTCACATTTCTTCTCTTTCTTATGGACTTTGATAACCCACTAGGATGGATGTCTACTTTTTAAATCATGTCCTTGCCCTTTTTAAATGACGTATCATTGCAAGTTTTACCTTGCTGCTAGGCTCCTGGACCTAGGGCTGAATTTGCAATTCTAACTCATCACTGTGACCCCGCAGTTCTTAGTGCAAGGCCTTGAAACGAGACGAGCTTCACTTATGAGCTTGCCAATCCATCACCTCCAACTAATTTGCAGAAATTCTGAGATAGGCTGCTCCACATATTGCTCTTTGACTTAGGAGAACAGAAGAAGACATCTGTAAATGTCATGTATAACCAAGTACTTCCCGGACATCTTTAATTGTTGCTTTGGGGTGTGAAGGATCCATAGGACACCCAAAGAATTAATTATCTCCCACTTGCTGACTCCCTAGCATATTCCTCCACCTAAATGTGTGACTCTTCCTCCAATGTTTCCTATCAAAGTAAAAGGCATCATTAGTCACCCTGCTACCAAGACAACAACCCTAACATAATGTTTGTTTCTCTCGTCTACCCACCACATTCAATCTAGCTTCAGGCCCTAGAGCTTCTAACTCCTTTGCAACTCCTCACTTAATTTCTTCATTTCTCCTACTATCACCCAAGTCCAGGCCACTTTTACGTATTGCACGAGTTTGTTCAATAGCTTTCCAACTGGTCTCCTTGACTCTGGAGTTGATCCTCACTAATGTTTCCTATACGTCAGAGCTAGAGTGATCTTTCTACTATGAGAATCTGATTCTGTTCCTTATGTGCTTAAAACTCTTCAGTGGCTCCCCACTCACAAAAAAGGAACAAACTCCTTAAAAAGTGTTCTATTTGCTACTGCTGTGTAACAAACCAGCCAAGGCTAGGATTTCACAGGGAGCGCAGCAGGGGCAGCTTGTTTCTGATCTACAATGTCTGAGATCTCATCTGGGAATACTCGAAGCCTGGAGTAAACTGACTGCTGGGGGCTGGTACCATTCGGAGGAGAATTCGCTCACATGTCTGGCGGCTGATGTGAGCCGTTGGCTGGACATCAGCCAGCCATTGCCCCAAATACTTACACGTGGGCTCCCTTTGTGGTCTTTTTGCATGGACTAGTTTGGGCTTCCTCACTGCACAGTGACTGAGCTCCAAAAGCAAATGTCGTCAGAGAATAATACCGAAGCGTAGGCATTATATAAAAGGGCCTCAGAAATGAAAACATCTACCCAGGTTCAAGGGGAAGGAACAAAGCCACCACCTTTGATGGAGGAAATAAGAGAAGGTCACATTCTAAAAAGCATGTGGGATGGGAGATATTGTTGTAGTCGTCTTTCAAAAAATAAGATTGTCACAATTTACTTGAGGGCTTTTATGATTCGATTCCTGCTTATGTCTCTGTGGCATTGCCCTCACCTGTCTTGAAATATGCTCTCAGATACAGTCACCGCTTTTTCCTGAATCTGCCATATTTACCCGTCTCTGAGGTTCACTAGACTACCTCTTTCTCTGAAACACTTTCCCATCACACCCTCTCATTCTCTCCACCTTTCCTGGCCAACTTCCTCCTAGATGGTTTTCCTTACTGCTGATCTCTTCTCCAAATCTGGGTTGTGTCTCTCTCTTTTATCATTTCCAGGTCAGCCAACATAGTGCTTAGAGCAAGGCAAATGCTTACAAAATATGTGTTGAATGAATGCATGTCTCTCCCAAAGTAGGGACTTATTAAAATCCAGTTACTGCGTGTGTTGTCCCCTGAGACTACTACAGTGCTGACCCATAGGAGGTGCTCAAAACTGTGTGTTGAAAGAATAAAGTACTGTGTTTTCTTGGCGACCTTTGGGGTTTTGTTGCTGTTGTTTAGGATTCATGGGGCTAAGGAAAGCTATTTGAAGACTTCTTGCTGGGCCAGTGCTATATCCACTGTTGCTAGCAGAACTCTGTAGAGCTAAGTCATGAGTCTATTGCATTAGCATCTCAAAGTTTCCTCCAAGTTGATTCTCTCCACCTCTCACTCAAATTAACACAGTCTCCACTCAAAGGAAAGAAGCTAAATTGGTTCCACAAGAACTTGACAAATGAAGAGCATCCTAAAATTGGTGCCAGAAACTCCAATAGGGCTTGAAAGGTAGAAATGTGAGGGCTTGCTTCTCTGAAGCTGGGTAACAGAGCTGCCTGAGCTTCTAGTCTTCCTATAAACATTGCTATAGTAACTGACAGGTAATTAGCTGTTTATCACACATGCACACGGTGCGCACCCACACAGTTTCTAGCAACAGCCTGAAAGCATAAGGAAAGAAAATCAATTTGCAGGCTGTTCTTAAATTACATTTTTGGAAAGTCTTGCTACTGTGAACCTTCTGGGGAACCAAAATATTTATGGTGTGGACAAGCATTGCTAAAGATGACCATACTTCCAACTGTCCACTAAACATTCTTCTTTTCACTCCTCCCTTAAAACGAGGATTTGGATTTAGAGCTCCATCTTAAACTTTGAGGCGAGGAACTGGCAGAAGAGACTGCAAAGCGAGGAGATGGTGATAACAATAGCAACAATAAGGAGGAATTCACCTGTTAAGGAAATATACAAAGAAACCAAATTTCCTTTCAGCTGGAAGTCAAAATGACTGATTATTTTCTTTCTATTGCCTAACATGCTCCATAGTGTTAATGTGAAAAAGGAACAGGCCAGGTGGATACAAAGAGAGAGCAAATCGCTTATTTGGGTTCTAATCTGTATCACTGGATGAGAAGGATACTGAAACCTATTGTGCATTTGATTCACACAATTTCTGAACATATTTGTATACAATAACCTTCCACCTATATGTAATTACATCCTATTTATGCATAATCAGAAGAGGCAGTTGGAAGAAAAACAAGTTCATTATGAGATCTGCAATAGAGATTAGGAAGGGCCTAATTAATATTTTTAAGGAGAAATGAATACTTTCTCAATGCACACTTTATAATTATGTCATTTAAGTTTCTTAAATCACAATTCTATTTTGAAAAAAAATCAAACACTTTGAAGCAATTACCAGAGTACCTATTTTGTCTTGCTTAAAGGATCATGTCAACAGATGTTTCTAGTACATGCAGACAGAGTCTAAGCTAGCCCAATATTAAATGATAACGCGGATCATAGATCAAATGAGTCTAAGGAGCATATTTTAGAGATCGTGCTAATGTGTTTCCCAGCAAGGGGCTGGTGCTCCTTAATCACTTCTCTCCAGGAAGTCAGGTCTGGTGTCATACATTAGCAAGGAGTGAGCTTGAAGAAGACAAGTCATTAAGACAGAGGCAGGAAAGCTACTTTGAAAACTCTTAGAAAGAGTCATGATTGGAAATCTCAATGTGTAATATGCCTCTCAAGAAACTCTAACATCCTGGGTTGTTACAGTTTTTCAGAGGTCTGTTTAACAGAAGACAAGTAGGAAGTGTGGCTTCCACCTCCTGGGTGTGATGCTCGAGAATTATCTTGGTGGTAAAAGCAAGAAACTAGGGCTACCACCTTTCCTTTCATCATTTTAGCCCGAGATTTTCCATTCCCAGCCTTTGCCTTCAATGAGGTAAGACTGTTCACTTGGGCTTCCTAGATGCACCCACTGCTGGGGCGAGAAAACAGTGGGCACCTGCAGCAATGCTGGTGGCTTATAGCTTGGAGGAAGAAGGCGCGCACACACACACACACATGTGCACATAACCACTATTCAGCTGATTCTGACACAACTCTCATTGGGAAGAGACAATATAACGTAACTCAGTACGGCTTCCCTTGGCCCCCATGTCCCTCAACATTCATACGTTGAAGCCCTAAGTCCCAATGTGACATTACAGGCGTTATCTATTTGTAGATAATGCTTATAATCAGGTAATCATGATTAAATGAGGTCCTAAGGGTGGGTCCCTGACCTAATGGGATTAGTGTCCTTATAAAAAGAGACATCAGGGAGCTCAGTGTCTCTTCCACCCCTCCCGCCCCCTCCCCCACCAGGCATTCCCCGTGCACACACTTAGAAGATGTCACATGAGCACAGGGAGAAGGTGGTCATCTACAGGCCAGGAAGAGGGCTCTCATCAGACTCTGAATTGGCTGATGTTTTGATCTTGGACTTCCAGATTCCAGAACTGTGAGGAATAAATTTCTGTTGTTTAAGTCACCCAGTCCGTGGTATTTTGTTGTGCAGCCTGAGCTGTAGCACAGTCCAAAATGTCTCATGGAGTCACAGCTAACAATGACACTGTCCATGCATAAGGGATTTTGCTGAATCTGAAAGCTCCAGTTTTATATTGTTGCCCTTTTATACTGAGGGCTCTATCCATGAGCACTTCCGACTTAAGGAAAGCTTACAGACATGTAGCACTCCTTGCTCTCTAGCATCAATGCGATACTTGATTGCGGTGGGCCTGGGACGTATGAGGAGGGAGACGCATAGTCACTGCCCAGGCTCCCTAAAGAATATCTCTGCATCCAACTTTATCACTTCCAGGAAAACCTGTTTTCTTATACTTTCCCTCTAGGAAAGTTCACCAGTGGCCACTGTGATAGCTCAAATAAGAATAACTTCTATCCTTATGGTAATTCTCACAACACTATGTAGTGTTATTAACCTCTTCTTCCAGATGAGGCATCTGAGAAGTTGAGTCACTTGCCCAAGATCACACCTCCAGATTCAGGATTTGAACTCAGGATCAGATGACCTCAAAGCCCAAGCCTGTGATTCTAATACAATAAATTCATCCAAAGTGTCCTACAGGTTGGGTGAAACTTTACAGACTATGGAACTAACCTGATAACCAGATTCAAAGATTAGTTACTGGTTTAATGAAGTACTCCACTCCAGCAATATACTTAAAATTTAACAAATGCTCTTAAGCTACAGAGGTCTTCTAAACTGGGAAGTGAGTTTTTGGTCTTTGTAGTTATATGTGTAGGCAAACTTTTCTGTAATAAAAAAGTATAAAAGCTAATGATCACATTTGTGGCATCTCCAAACTATGGAAAAGATCCAGAAGATACAATTCCATTTTTAAAAGCTAGTATATTAAAACAAAACAAAAGGTAGGTATGAGTTAGGGTGTTAGGACTATGAGTGTCTTTCTTTTTTATTTTTCATATTTCATAATGTGATGAAAAAATTTACTATAACATCTATTGAAAATCTTACTATTACGTTCTAAATACTTAATGCACAGTTAGCTCATTAGTTACAAGGATTAAATGAGCTAACTGTGATAATCATTACTATCATTAATTGATAGAATGAGGTAGCTGATGCTCTGAGAGTTTTAATATTAGTAAACGGCACAGCCAGGATTTAGAACCAGGCATTCTTTCTCCAGAGACCATGCACTGAACTCCTTCAATAGCTGCTTTTTGAATGGTTGAATCTAGTGAGAAACAGAGGTCCAGGGCATTAGAGTTTGGGGGTCTAAGATAGGGGAGGGAGGAAAAGAGGTGGGAGAGGGCAGTTAAGGAGCTGGACAAAGACTCTGGATACTTGAGGAGAAGTCACCTGGGTTGAAAAGAGGTGGCAGAAAAAGCTCTGCTCTGTGGCAATCCTCTTTCTAATGTTAACATATCCGGCTCAATTAATTCCCACTCCTAAAATAAATGAGTGGCTTTATATCCTTATGCCCTCAGCCACAATAATCATATTTCATGCTTTATTTCACCCAGTTCTCTCATCACAAATTACAAGGTAAATACCCTTAATGGGTATGCTTTAGCCTCATAATTGGCAACCTTACATAACAAATTATTTTATAGGTAATTCTACCCAGAAAGGATAATGTTTATAGTGTTATAGTGGCTTGTAAATAATAGAAACAAAATGTATTATCGAGAAGCCAAGGCACTAAACACTCAGGTAAAGCAAAATAGCTCTCTGACATTTTATATTACTCTATTACCACCTCAAAAATAAACATATAAGTAATATTTGTTCTACTCAATGTATAACAACAATACCAATCAGTCCAAAAGAGCATATCCACTTATTGTGTATTCTAATGATTTCACTCAGGGTAATACATTTTACCTTATCTGAAAAGCTCTTTGGGGAATGCTGGTAAGGACACTATTTGGTTTGTCTACAAAAAAAGCAAGTTCCTTCATCTTTATATCCAGAGATTTATTCATGCTTTCATTGTATCCACTCAACCACCCAACCACCCAACCACCCATCCACTTAATCATCCATCCATCCATCCATCCATCCATCCATCCATCCATCCATCCATCCATCCATCTTCCCCAGCTATTTACTGATATCGTGACTATTTGTTGAGCAACTACACTGAGTATAGCTCAGTCAAAAACTGCACATTTGCTGCTGTGTATATTGTTAGGGCACTTTCTCTTCTTTTGTTCCTAGTTCATTATTTTTTTTCAAAGGTAGAGTCTATGGACTACCTACCTGTCTTTGTTTTCTAGACTTATAATAATTACCTCTTGTGGAGAGAGCACAGCACTGCCCATGGTCATGCTCAAAATTCCTCCCACTTAGGTAGTTTTGATACGTTAATTAAAGTGCCGGGTGACCCCTTGGAGGTCGCGGTGTTTGGTTTGGTGTGTATTGGATGAAATGGAATGGAACAGACCATAAACTAGGGTTGAATTTACTGTTCTGAAGCTAAAGTGACAAACAGTCCAACATGAAGGTTACGGGGACTAGATGAGAGGAAATAATCGCTAAAAACGTGCCCTAGTTCTATGTGGGGGCTGGACTCCAGAAGCACTGGGGTACGTCCATAAAGCTGACGCATGTCACCTCCAGGATCAGCATTCCTCATGTCCAGAGGAGGGAAACTTATCCAAGATCATAAAGCTAGTCAGCAAGAAAGCCAAGGCGCGAGCACAGGTCTCTCGGTGTTTAGTCCAGTGTTCTTTCTACCACGTCGCACCGCATCCGAGAACTGAGGCTTTACACTGTCTGAGAGGGTACTTGCCCTTTAGGTCTCTCTCTGGAAGCTGCCTACGAAGACTCAGTTTTTCTCTGAATATGTAATACGCAAGTGAGAGACCCAGTCCAGCTGCCCCATGACCTCAGTACCCAGCATATCAGTCAGTTTTCTTCCCTTCCCAGGCAGCTCACACTGAGCAAGTTTCCACTCCAAGCTTTTGTCTCACAAAACTGACACCTGTCATCCTTATTTCCATTGTTGGTGTTAAAGTCATCACCAGTGATGTGTGCAACACTCCCCATGGTAAAGAATTCAAATGGTAACATAGCACATACATATACTCTTACTAATATCTGTGGATTCAACTCTACCCAGTTCCCTCCACAGTTGTGTAGACAGAGACAGAGACAGAAGAAGAAAAATCAGAGAGAGAATTACATATATAGATAGATAGATATATAAACTAATCAGTTTATATAAACAAATACTGGAAATTTTACCTACTCATTCCCAAATGTATTTGCTGCTTGGCAGAAATGACTAATTCCAACCATTAGATTCTTCTCTTCAAGTAAAACTTTTGGCAAACTGCACATAACTTAGCATGAGGGAGAGATACTAACACTGGGCACTCACTTCACGCCAGGTATCCTGTAAAATGCTCTCAGACACACGGTCTCATTTGGTCTTTCCAGCAGCCTTACAAGTTGATACCTTGCATAGCAAGGGTCCTGGAATCATAAAACAGGGTTTTTATAAGGCCATACGAGCTTTCATTGATGCAAGGATTTACGGTTTTCAGAGCATATCCATATCTGAAATCTTACTGCATGCAATTATTTTACAGATGAGAAAATAATAGGAACATTGGTTGTCTTTCTGACAAGCATCCCTTCCTCTGGTGAATGTCTCCTCCCTCCTTTCAAAGGGTCTTGGGATCGGCAATCATAGTGCTCATAGCAGCTGCTCTGGTTCACCCCCCAGCCAACACAGGGTTAAGAATGACCCCAGCCTGGCCTCTCAGACCATGGAGAGATGGAGAGATGCTTCTTCCTGTTTGATAGTGAATTAAGACAAAAATCTTGGACTTACCAATGACCATAACTCTTACAACATGGAGAGGGTCAATAATGAAACAACTGTCTAATTAAAAAAGGTTAGAGTTTGGAATAGGTCAAAAAAAGGAGGGTTGAGAGATGGAAAGGAGATCAAGCTGCTGTTATTGCTAGACCCCTGGGCCCAGCTGTGCCTAAAGTCTCCACCTCCCTTGAGTTTTAATTAGGTAAGCCAATGATTTTCTTAAGCTTTTGGTCTGGGATGCTGTAACTTTCAACCGAGGAAATCGTAACTAATACACCTACAGAACAGGGACCAGCACCAGAATCCTTATCTTTCCTGATGTTTAGTTCAGTGCTCTTCCCTGAACTATGATGTCCAGGGAAATCTGGTACTTAAGAAATCACCCAGAGAAGGCATATCAGATGGGGTAGCAGAGCCGGTAATAGCTTGCTCTTCACGGAAAGAAGAAAAATAAGTGTGGGGCTCATCGCTCAAATAGGAAAAGGCAAAGTGAAGGAAACCAAGAAGTGGGCACAAAAAATACAGGTATACTTTTTTCCTAATTTTGCCAGTAGCTACCCCTAAAAATTAAACTCAACTGCCACCCACTGCTGACTCCAAGGCAACGATCCTTGTCAAGGAATTCACAGCTTCGTCCCTTAGGCATGGTAACCAAAATGGGGGTGGCTTTTCCTTTCTTTCCATCTTTACCACTGTTTTCTCTTAGCCTGCTTAGAATATGTTAATCTACAGAATGTAGTCGTTTCCCTTATCAGCCCCTCCAGGCAGTTGGCAGGAAGTATTTTCCGCTACAGACCTTGCAAATCAGCCACTCAGACCTGCTGGCTTCCTGGGCCCCGACAGAGCTAATTAGCACTCCGCAGCTTTTATGCATTATCTCTGGCTCCAGAATATCCCCACACATGAGGGGCAGGCCTGTCTCCACCCCTAAGGGACACAGCATTTGGAGGTTAAACAACTTCCTAAAAGTCCTTCCCTCTATCTCATTTCCACTTTTCTTTTAATGTCCCATTTCTCTTCACATATAGCACAACAACTGGTGGCATAATCCATCCTTCCTTCCTTCTTTCCTTCCTTCCTTCCTTCCTTCCTTCCTTCCTTCCTTCCTTCCTTCCTTCCTTCCTTCCTTCCATCCATCCAGCATTTATTGAGTGCCTACTATATGTCAAGCTCAAATGGGGATTCCTAGAACTATGCAGAAAAGGTATCTTAATTATATACTAGTTGGGAGAGGACAACAGAAAAGAAAGAAAATGACCAAGATCACTAGGTATCATGGTGCGAGTTTCTGAGTCAATGAAAGCAAACACTGGTGCGTAGACTGAGCAGCGGATGATGTGCTTGGAGACGGCTTCTCTGCCAGGTGACACCTTCTCTGCCAGGTGACACAGAAGATCAGGTAAGAAAGGGGCAATCAAGCAAAGGTGCCGGGATGGGCATCTCCAGGAGGCAGGAAGCAGCGGGTACAAAGGCCCGGGTGCGGAGAGGAGAGAGAATCAGGGACAGCCACGTGGCCGGGGCACGACTGAGGCGGAGGATGGCTTGAGAAGAGGCCAGAAAGCACCCTTTCTTTGAATTTTCTTCTGACTGCTGTGGAAGGTCATCGGAAGGCTCTCTCACTATCATGTAACGGGAAGCAATGGAAGTTCTAAGGACCAGGCTGGCCTCCAGGTAAAGAATGGGCTGTGGGGCAGGAAAGCAGGACAGCAGCAGAGCAATCTCACCCCCATTTCAGAGCTTGCTCCTGCCTGGGGCCTGGGGCCTGGGGCCTGGGGCCTGGGGCTATGCTGAGCATCGTTTAAGCCCCTCTTAGCTCTCTTTAGAGCCTAAAGAGGCATTCATTACGTTGTATTTTATCAATGACAAATGAGTTTGGAATTCCCCCAATATCATAACTAGGAAGTGGCTAAGCTGGAATTGAAACCTCCATCCAAGTAACTCCAAGGCCTTTGTGCTTAAACGCGTCATTCTCTGCATCATGCTAAGCCGCAGACCTTTGACCTCCACAGACTGAGCAATTGAGGCTTTGATTAATTTTGAAAAATCCCAATGTCCCATGATATGTTCATTTTAATTCTGAGGAAGCACCCACTGTGTGCCCTGTAAGGGCGGTGTGACCCAGGGAGGCACTTAGGGGAGGAGTGGTTCTTTAGCCGAGACTATGCAGTGACTCCTGTGGACCATCTCTCTAGAAGCTAAGGTCAAGCAACGTTCTCCAGGGAACTCATTCAGAAGACATTTTTTTCCTAACACATAGAATTAAGAATGTAAAGAGGGCACTTGCATTTTCAAATACCACTGCTTTTTACAGGGAATTTATATGCTCTGAAAGTATTTGCAGGTTGGGAATTTCTGAATAGCTGCCTATCCCCTCCTCTGAAGGTCCAGGGTCTATGATGTCTTCACAGTGGAGGTCTGAGAATTCCCCTCTCCAGGTCTTCTCAGCGAGGCTGCCAGCCAGCATTCTGTGAATCTCACTTCTCTGTAACTAATCCACGAAAACCTGAATTTGATTCTAGAATTCAATAGCCATGAACTCCATGATGACATTAAATAAATTAAGCCGTGCAAGCTTTTGTAGTTACTTTCAAACCTGGTGCCAAGATCCTAGAGGCATCAAAATATTTGGGAGATTTTTTGTTAAAGGGAAGAGTGGGAAGTTGGGGTGAGGCACAATTTAGAGGTCGCCGGGTAGAAAGAAATAATTTTGGGGAGGCTTTCCAAGGGAAATAGTAGAATACTAGTGTCTAGCCACTCACTGGAATTGGAGTTGGTTGGAGGAATCAACAAAATTCATAGTCTCCAGCATCAACACTTACGCCCTCTCTAAATTGGAGAGTACCTGCCACCCCACTGTGTAGTTCAGTAATGTTAAGTATATTCACATTGTTGTGAAACAGATCTCTAGATCTTTTTATCTTGCAAACTGAAATTATATCCACTTAGGAGCAACCCACCAATTCCCTTCCCTCCTTCCCCTGTTAACCACCACTCTACGTTCTGTTTCTATGATTTGGACTACTTTAGAAACCGCATGTAAGTGGAATCATACAGTATTTGTCTTTTTGTGACTGGCTTATTTGAGGACTTAGCATGAAGTCCTCAAGGTACAGCCATATTATAGCATGTGACAGGATGTCATAGCATGTTAGCATATTATAGCATCTAATAAGGTACAGCCATATTATAGCAAGTGGCAGGATTTCCTTTTGTATAGGCTGAGTAATATTCTATTGAGTATGTACACCACATCGCTTTAAGTACTCTTAGAAGGTGGGCTTTCCTTTGGCAGGAGCACTCTGGCTGCCACTGGGGGAAGATGGAACAGTCCACAGGAGAGCCGTGAGGTCCAAATTGCTCTAGTGGGATTGGTCCTTGTATTGTAGGCACTTCCCTATGAAACACTAGACCCGTTCCCCACGCTGGTGAGCCACGTGCCTTTGGCATGATGCTTGCTGCCTGGGAATTACCCTCCCTTCAGTGAACCTGCCCTGCTTCGTGGAAATCCCCTGATTTCTCAGCACATGAGCTCACAGCTTCCACATTAGCTGTGATCTGCAGAGTTCGAAAGGCTAGCAGTGGGCCGCAAGACCCCTACGGTTCCTCAAATGACCAAAGCATTGTCTCCTTTTTTTCCCCAGCAGAAAAAAAATCTGTAAATTGAGTACCAGACACAGAAACGAGAATTTCTAATAGCATCTTCCTTTCCTCCTCATTAATTCATATGTGACCTCTTTCTGGTACACTTGTGAATCACAGGAATTTAATGGGGTCAGAAAGGATCGAGATGGAGGGAGCTGTTACAAACCCAAATACTAGGGGCAAGTAGGAGGAATGGACAAAAAGGAAGGAAGGAGGGAATGAATTATGCCAGGCCAGAGGAGGAGGAACATTTACTGGGACACAGAGCGTTATCAAAGCTACAAACACAAGTCCAAGAGGAGGGGGGAGCTGAGGCAGAGAAGGGGCGGGGCCAGAGATGGGAACTGGTCCAATGACATGGCGCCAACTCCCAGGGAGATTGCCGAGGGGGTCCAACCTGCAGCTCCATCTGTCTCCTCAGATTCTAGGGCAAACCTCATTAGTGTGAAGAGGCACCCCACAGCTCGGCCCCTACCCCCAGGACCTCATATCCCCATCTGGCAAGCTAAAATAAGTGTTTTGCTCTACCATGGGGTTTCGATTCTCTCACACACTCTTTTTCTGATAAGGAAAATGTACCTTTTCCCACGATTTATTAGCTTTTATTGGCTATTCCATGCTATGTTATTCTAGCCTTAGGAGTCATACCAACTTGGTTTTAAGTTGATTGCTGCAGAAGGTTAATAACTTAACTCTTCGTGTAATTAAACTCTAAAAAGCAAATCCGCACTCTCAGCCATCCTACCTGGCAGGTGGTCAAAGACATCCAGCAGGCTTCCTCCTTGGATGCAGGCCTGGTGCTGCAGGGCTGGGGTTACTCAGAAGGCCAAAGGGTCATATGATATAATGAGGTGATCTATTTCTTCCTGGAAGGAAATGGGAGAAGTTAGGGGGCCCCTGCAAAACTAGAGATTTACATTTCTAGAGGTAAAAGATGCTATACATGGGATCTACAAAGAAAGTGAAAATATAACTGAACCTTTTTAAAGCAGCATCCATGCACTGCACCAGGACTTACCTGAGGATAGTAAGCAGCTCTTATAGGGGAGCCAGCTTCCTTACTTTTATTCCGCAACTTCCTCACCTCTCTCCACCTTCATAGAATTGAATAGAGTGGAGGCCTTGCTCTAGATTAGGCTTCGGTTTAAGGGAATGTTCTGGCTGTTTCATCTTCTATCCAGATCAAACTTTCTCCATATCAGCAATAGGCTGTTTCATTTTCTTATCATTTGCAAGTTTACTGGAATAGCATTTTTAATTTCCTCTAAGAACTTCCCCTTTGCATTCACAACTTGGCTGTTTGGTGCAAGAGGTCTAGCTTTCGGCCTATCTTAGCTTTTGACATGCGTTCCCCACTAGCTTAATCATTTTGACTTACAGTAAGGAGGGACAACTTTTCCTTTTACTGGACACTTAGAAGTCACTATAGGGTTATTAATTCGCTTAATTTCAGTATTATTGTGTCTCAGGGAACACGAAGGCCTGAAGAGAGGGAGAGAGCTAAGGGAAGGGTCTGTTGGTGGAGCCGTCAGAACACGCACACTGTTTATGAAGTTTCCTGTTCTCATGAGAGTGTGGTTCGTGGGTTCCCAGAGCAATTACATAGCAACATCAAAGATCACTGATCACAGGTCACCATAATAAATGAAAGCATAATGAAACATTTGGATTATTGTGAGATTAACAAAACATGACAGAGACAGGAAGAGAGGACATGCTGATGGACAAATGGCACCAATAGACCTGCCCCAGTCAGGGTTGCCACAAACCTTCGATATGTAAAAAATGCAGTGTCCTGAACCACGGTAAAGCGAGTGCAATAAACCAAGGCAAGGCCGCCCGCAGCTGTTTTCTGCAGGGGAGTCACCAGGTCAGGCCTTTCTCGGCCCTTACTTGGTGCTACTATCCAAAGGCTTTTAGAAACATCTCAGCTAATTCAATCTCGTATGACTTTGTTACTTTTGCCCCCTGAATACCTCTTGAATCTGGTCACATTCCAGGTTAATGGCCCCCTCGGTGGTGTGGTGTTATCATTTCTGTCCTGGTCAACTAGTTTCTTTGAATATACTCTTGTGTGAAGATCCCTAATGGCAAATTCTCCACACAATCGTCAAAGATCCCATTACAGTACAAGGCCACTAACTAGGTCACTCTTCTACTTAAAACCTTTAAATGCATCCCCAATACTTTCAGAATAAAATTTAAAATCCCTAGGTAAAGAAGACATAGCACAGAACATCTCCTTCCTACTTACCAGGCCACATGGAGTCTCCCTTCCCTTTCAGTGACTCAGATTGTCATTGCCTGTGCAAGGGGGGGGGGGGGGTTTGCATAAAAATACTCTTTTATTGTTCTTTGCTGAGTAACTTCAGTTCCTCCTTGAGATATCAGCTCAACTATTAGTTTCACCTCATGATCCCAAGTAACTGCTTTGACTTGTTTTGTGGTGAAATGACCGTTTTAAATTCAGGTCATTTACAATCACCCTTGATTTGATTGTTATGATTAAATTTCTCCTTTCATCAAATAGTTACTGGATTCTTTCTATGCACCCAGCAAGCACTGTTATGGGCACAGGAGATACAGGGGTGAATGTACCTTTGTGAATACATGTTTTCAAGTTTTTGGGTATACACCCAGGAGAGGAACTGCAAATCATAGGGTAATTCTATGTTTAACGTGTTGGATATTTACCAAATTGTTTTCCACAGTAACTTCACCATTTTACATTCCTACCAGTGACGTGTAAAGGCTTCATTATCTCCGCATCTTTACCAGAATGTATCCTTACATTTTATTATTATCATTTTATTATAGCCTAATGGGTGTGAAGTGTTATTTCACTGTGGTTTTATTTTCATTGTTTAAGTTACCAGTGCTATTGAGCAAAATTTCATGTACTTGTTGGCCGTGTGTGTTATCTTCTTTGGTGAAATATCTATTCAATTACTTTATCCACTTTGCAAAAGAATGGGTTAAATCTTTTTGTTGTTGAGTCATAAGAGTTCTTTATATATTCTGGATATTAGACCTTCATCATTCATCTACACACATATACACACATACACATATATATATAATCACACATATATGTATGATTTGCAGATATTCTGCCCCTTTTGCATTGTCTTTTCACTTCTGTGATAGACAAACATTTTTAATTTTGATGAAGTTCAATTTATTCATTTTTCTCTTGTTGCTTGTGATTTCAGTTGTCATATCTAGGTATCCACTGCTAAAACAAAGTTCATGAAGATCTACCTTTATTCTTTCTTCTAAGAGTTTTATAGTCTTAGCTTATACACTTTGGGTCTTGACCCATTTTTTATTAATAATTGCATATAAAGTGGGGTATGGGTTTCCCTTCATCTTTTTCCATATACGCAGTTATTGAAACACCACTTGCTAAAGCTACGATTTTTTCCCATCGAATGACTGTGGCACGCCTGCCAATCGATTGACCATAAGTAGGTCTACTGCTTTCTTGTTCACCAGTACTTTTACATTCATAAAAATTACTTTGCTCTCGGATAATGGAAAGTAGATAGATTTCTTTTAATTTGCATATGCTGTTTTTGAATATAAATCCAATCTCTACATTTTCCTTGTAAAATATTGACATTCTACACTAGGATATACTACACTGTTATTTTGTTCCACCCTTCGTTACTTTTATAATAAAACTGTGGCTTTTTTCATGGAAACTAAAGTTTAAGTCCCTACATGCTATCCTGGTTCTTAAATTTTATTAAAGGTCAAAAGATGTCCTTACAACATCTACCATGAATGTTAGCCTGTTATGAAACAGTTCTCAAGATGGCTCTAGGAAATACCATTAAGACTGAATACTTCAGATATCTAGTATTTTCTTTACCAGTTTTTAAACTTTTTGCTGAAATTCATGTGTTTTGATAACCCTTTATACACTATATTGTTTCTACTCAATTCCATTAAGACAAAATAGGTAATTTTCACCTTAAACTCTCATACTAAGCACAAATACGTGTATATTTAATTTATATTTTATGAAATTTGGTCTACAGGCTCTCTTTAATTCTAACTCTAAATATATGAGGATTTACAACCAAAAAGTATTGTAAAAATGTAGAAATATTAATAAAGTCTGTAAGAATTTCTAAATGTAAGTTTTCTGCATTTACTTCAATTTTGTTGATATGATTGGCTAGATACCTGACCACAGCCTTCTGCTATGTGTAAACACACACATATACATACACATACACACACACACACACACACATATATATACATATATGTATAAACATATACTAGTGAAGACTAACCAAGAAGCAGAAATTTTATCAGGCACATTTTTGAGTCAGAGGTAGCAAACTACAGCCTATGAGATAGGTCAGATGGTCATGAATTAGTTAAGTTTTTGTTTATTAATCCTTTCATCTGCCAACTTGCCATCAGGTCTATCCAGTAAACTTGTCATTTCACATATCCTAATTTATAGTTCTAAAATACTCATTTAGTTCTTACAGTTTCCATTTCTGCTCTGTGTTTTTACATAACTTCTCTCATTATAAGCATATTTTCTGTTAAGTCTTCCATGTTAAATTCAAATTAGGTAGAAACATCCGTACCTTCACCTGGGCAAAGACAAAACTGCAATTGATTATTTAATTTCTGGGTTTTGGGTTTTTTTGGCTGGACTGAGAGATTCTTGATGCCTCTATTCTCAATGCATAGCATGGAGCATTCAACAAATATTTGTTGAGTAAATGAGTTTTGACGTTTGAATTTGGCAATTAAATTGTCAGTTACTCCCTAACCAAAGCAGTTATTAAGTTAGGGGTTTATTGACCAACCCATTCTCTGCACTGAAGCCCAATTATCTATTAAAGAATTAAAGTAAGTTATTTCACAGACTGCTTAATACCATGCAATCGTTTCCCAGTGCACTCGAGACAAAATGTAATCTTATTTCTCAGGTCTAGAAAGCATACTACGTTCTGGACCTTTCCTCTCTCTTTAATCTCATTTCTTACTACTCTCCCACTTTGTCTTTATGCTCCAGCTTGCTGGACTTCTGTTTCAAGAATTTATTCTCCCTAAGCCTGTTTCTGATCCAGGGTTTTTCACTCGCCTTTCATTTTGCCTAGAATGTTCCTCCCTCAGCTTTTCACATAGCTGGTTTCCCGTTACTCAGATCTCAAAAGCTCACCTTTTAAGTCAACTCTTCCCAGATATCCTTATGTCATAGAGTACATAGGCATGAGCACCCTTCTACAACACAGAGGTCTGTCTAGAGCACTGTTTTTTTTTATAGCATTACTAGTTTTTGAAGCCAATTCTTCTTCATGGTCTGTCTCACATCATAAAATATAACCTTCGTAGGAACAGGGGCCTTATCTTCCTTGCTCACCCCTGAATGTTCTGTGCCCATAACAGTGCTTGCTGGGTACATAGAAAGAATTCAATAACTATTTGATGAAAGAAGAAATTTAATCTAAACAATCAAATCAAGGGTGATTGTAAATAACCTGAATTTTAAAGGGTCAATTCACCATAAAAGAGGTCAAAGCAGTTATGTGGGCCCATGAGGTGAAACTGCAGCTCTGCTGGTTCTGCAGGGCCAGGAATCAGGTTGCCACAGAAATACAGCCCCCACGTGAGAAAAATAGCCATGGGCCAGCCCAAGTGGTTTTATCGCTCACTTGCTCTTTCTGAAGTAGAATTTACACATAAAAAAAATGGGAACCATTAAAGTTCATGTTCTCACACAGTCTGCCATATTGATTTTCCCCTAAAATTGGTCTCATTCATTCTGGGCATTTACTATTTGCTAAATGTTCATTTAAAGAACATTGATCTCTATATTCATTGTGATCATTTTTGTTCATTTTTCTATACTGTTGCTCCAAACGCACCCACACGCATGCATTTCATAATTTTTACCACAGGGCTTGCCACCTCTTCCAATGAAGACCTCTCCTCAGCACACTTATTTATAAACAGCGCAGCCAGCGTAGAGCTCTGCCTGAGCATTTACGCTGCCGTCACAGTTGCGGGGGGAGATGGCATCACCCACCCAGGCTCTAGCAACGTCCTGCAGGAGTCGAGACAAGCCCAGTTCACGGCCTCCTTCTTCTACCTGCATTGAAAGCATCTACTTCTGGAGAGATGTTCCCCTTCGTATGGATTCCACAAGCCACAGGGACAAGTTTTGGTTGTTTATCACAAAAACACCATGTTTTCTCTCCTTGTTCCGGCTCCCTTCTCAGGAAGGTCCTATCTCTGCATCTTTACATCTTTTGGGCACCGGAGCTGATTCTCTCTATTCCACTGCTCGCTTCCTCTGAGCATTGCCATGTGCCGTTGGTACTTCCATTGTCACTCTTGTTGCCCATCAGTGCCAATACCTACCACAAAACCCGAGGTGACAGTGCTATGGTGTTTCGGGCAGAGGCAGAAGGACTACTTTTCCCTTTTCTGTGTCCCACTTTGCCACATGGCCTCCAACAAAGAGGCCAGTGTCTTCCAAAGTTTCCTGGTGATTGGTTGCTTCTGATGTCACTCAGCTTTCCTGATCCTCATTTCTATGTAGATTTTTTCGCACAAACCCCCAGGGAGGTCTCTAGGCAAGTAACAATTACATAATCATGGCACTCCCTGTCTAATGACTAAGTCTTCTTTATTGAACCATGTATATCTGCCTAACTCAGTAACAGCTACTAAAATTTATAGAGCACTAGCCTTGTGCTTGGCACTGTGCTGAGTGCTTTATGTCTTTTAATCTCGGTGAAATCCTATAAGGCAGATATTGTCACTATCTCCAGGAAGGCAAAGGAGAGTTTTATCTGTTTCATTCTCTGCTATATCCACAACATCTGCAAAGATGAAACAGAGTATTGTATTATATAATATTTGTTAGACAAATGAAGCTCATTTCATTATGAAAAAACTGAGGTGTAGGAAGGTAAAGTAACTTGCTCAAGGATTTGGCAGCGCCAGGATTTGAATTTAGGCCTACCTGACATCAAATCCTCACCCAGAACCTCTGGAAGGTTCCTTGGTGTCAGGCAGAGATTTCTATTGGACCTACCTCACCAGACACGCCCATGTCTAAATCTCAGCCTGGAGCGTGGACCAGGCTCAGGGAAGACAGTGCCACACTCTCTAAGGAAAACTGAGAAGTTGATATGGACTTAAATGTTTTTGAAAAATTAAATATTAAAGCAAGAGAAAACAGGTTTAACAATCCCTAATCACACTTTTGTTCCTTCCAGTCTAAGTTCCTGTACCATTGGCCTGGGCTAAACAATTGTCTTTGGCCTTTCTCGTTCCCTGCCACCCAATCCTTCCATCCCCAACAATCATCTCAAAAGGGATCCAGAGCAACCTTGGCTACCTTGGTGAGAAATTAGCCTCTCTCTTCTAATTGAGCTAAGCCTTTGTTTGCCCAAGGTTATTGTGAAGCTGCTGAATAAATGGTAGCTATATATATTAGTTGGGTAGCTCAAATCGAGTAGAATTTACTGTATCATCTGTAAATTGCATACTACCTTAAATTTCATTTGTACACACGCCTCCTCTCTTCAGGCTGGGTCTCATGAACCTTGAGGACAGGGTCTGTACCCTTTTTTGCTTCACACTGCACACAGGGCAGAGACTACTGTTAGACACTAACCTTTAGCTAGCTGCATTGATTGGCAGATCTAGTGATTACAACTGAGCAGGGTCTTGGCAAAGGGCACTGATGTCTTGGGCACCACTGTGTTTACCTTAAGCTCCACTGTGTTAATCCTCAAGGTCTACCTAACTCAGAGCAAGTGTGACATTCCCAGTTAGAGAGTTTTGCATATAAATGGTTTCCTTCACTTGAGATTTTGATTTCCGATGAAAATCCCAGTCAGTGGAGGGCTTTTCAAAGCACCTGAGCACTTCATACATGACTGCGGTTAGGCTTTTGGAGTACAGAAAACATGCAGGCAGAGATTTTTTTCAGGGAAATCCAGACACTGACTGCTTTCCCCCCTGATTGAGGATTTGCCTTGCTTAGCTGCTCACAACCTGAGAACCAGAAGAGCCTAGAGGGAGTCAATACTCACTTACATGGAAGTAGCAGGCAGCTGATTCAAGTTCTTCCTAAATGGTGATATAACTCACCACAAATTGGGTTTTTCTCAAGCCCACCATGAGCTTGCTCTGCAAGGGGTGCCATCAACATCTAAGCTTCCACTCTGGACCCGCATGCCCAGGAAAAGCTAGTAGAAAACATGCTGCATCTACATGTGCTGCTGAGTTTTTATAATCTTGTTGGACTAAACATAAATTAGACTATTTGTGCATTTCTATAGGCTTTCCCAATTAAACAATAATGTATCTGAAGTGCTCAAGGATGTCACTTGCCAGTCTAAATCTGAAAAGGAATGCATTGGCTGTTAACTCTTTACATCAATTATCTGCTTAATTTAAATCAATCTAGTCTCACTTGCATATATTTTTAAAATTTATCTTTATTGTTGAAAGTATTACAGATGTCCCCCTTTTCCCTCCATGGATCCCTCCACCCAGCATCTACCCCTGTCCACCTCTCCCCACGCAGCCTTCTCCACACTATTGTCTGTGTACGTGAGTTATGCATATATGCATGTAAGTTCTTTGATTAATACCCCCCCCCACACACTCCCCAACCCTCGTCTTCCCTTAAATCCCTTGCATATTTTCCATAAGAGGATGCAATTCTTTGGTCCTTGGTTAACTGGGTATTTCCCCATTTTTCTAAATTGTTTTCTGTAGTGTGCACAGTCAAAAACGAGACAAGGTATCTCCCCAAATTCCTATAGGATGTGACCTTAATTGGAGCATGTGTCTATGAAGACGTTTTGAAGTTACAATTCTTGACGTTAATCTGAAATTGCACCACCTCGAGACATCCTATAAAGCTGCCATCACATCAGTGGCAGCTGTGAAATAACGGACCTGGAGGCAGACAAACCCATGTTATCCTAAGCAGTTCACCTTAGACAGGACCCAGGAGAGGAAACACAAATTAAAAAAATAAATCACAAAACACAAAAGTACACAAAGATGTGAAAGAAAAAGCACATCTTCAGGCCTCACCGGAACCCTGGGCACTCAGGTTTCTAAGCTTTCAATCCATGGCCATCTTATGGAAAAAACAAACAAAAAACCAAAAAACCCCCACAAAGCTTACAGCCTGTCTTAAACGTCAAATATTTGCTAAAATGTACTACAGTTTACAAAGATATTTTGCATATGCTATTTGATTTCATCTTGCCAACCAACAAGTAAAGCCAGCAGGATTCTCTCCAGGTCAAGCTGTGGAAACTGAAACACAGAGAGCTGAGCCTGGTACTGTGATCCTGGCTTGAGTCCTGGCTCGAGTCCTGGCTCTGCCAGAGACGCCTTCTAGTTACTCAGTAAGGTCAAGTAACCTAATCTTGTTGAGCTATAGCTTCCTTACCTATTAAATGAGGACAACAAGTCGATTGTTGTGAAGAATAAATGAGGGGAGGTGTGCAGAATGCTTACCAAGCATAAAATTTGGCACGTAGTCCGTGACCTGATGTTATTGGCATTTTCAAGGTTATGAAGCTAATAAATCACACAGCCAGACCCAAGACATCAATCCTTATTGAGAAGTAAATAGTCTAGATATTGAAACTCAGTACAATATCATCTGTCCATTTACCCTTGACAACTTTTTGAAATCTATGTCAGTGCCTTGCACGACTAGGGCAGTGCCATAGCTGGCACCCCAGTGTTTCTACTGCATTTGATATTTCATAAAGGCTCCTTAGGGATGATTCTCCCCCCGCCCCCCAAATCCTGTGTGATCAGAATAGACTGTATACCAACTTTACAGGCAGATCCGGAAATTAAAATCCAGACCCATCAGGTTTTCTGTCCATAGCAGTCAATGACCCAGTAATGGGACTGGATGTTACCTATGGCAGGTAAATATTTTGGGTTCTTCTTTTAAGGAAATTTCAAATTCACTCCCTTCTAGCCATCCAGGTCAAAACCCTGGACCAGCCACATGTTTCCCCTTTGGTTCCTTCAATAGCCACAGAAGTGGACTCCATGCTTCTACTTTTGTTCCCCTGCAATTCATTTGTCATGCCGCAGACAAAGTGACCGCCTTTAAAGTTACCTGACATCATGTCTCTATCTTCCAATGACCTCCCACGCTCTTAGGACAGTTAGACATTCTCATCGTGACCTTGAAGGCCCAGCATAATCTGGCCCCTTGCGTACTTGCCTCCTTAACTCAGGCCACTCTCCGACTTACTTCTCAAGCTCCAGACACAGTGGCTCACTTTAGCTCTCTTGAACTGAGCTTGTCATGGGTTCACCAATTTTCAGGTTCTCAGAAGGAAAGTTCTAGGAATTTTACAGACATCATTCCTCTTCTGTCAGATTGAAAAATTCTCATTGGTTCCCCTTTGGTGATGTGAAAAATCCCACTGCAGTAAAAAAGTGAGGAGGTAAGGGGTATCTCACATTTAGGAGAGAGAGTGTAAGGAAGGGCGATACAGGCCCATTTTAAAATTATGGATCATAAAACTCCATTGTCACTGTGCAGGGCTTGGTATTAAACGGAAAACACAAGGAGTGGAAAGCACATGGTAAAGCTGTTTAACAGCATTTCACCACCTCACCGGGACACGTGTATAGAAAGGCATACATTGAAATGCCTAAGTAATAAAAGGAAGTCTATTAAACCAATACATCCACAAGAGAGCAACAGTTAGATTTCGTCGCCTGTACAGCGGTGCATCGTTAGGAAGTTATGGTTAGAATCAACGGAGAAAATGTTCCCTTGAAACTGCACTGTTCAGCTGTGTAATCTGGAGCGAGGGTCATCACATGGAGTTTTAAATCAGGAGGTCCGGGTACGAGTCCTGGGGTGGCCTGAATTCTACCCCTTCCCTCTAGGCGGGAGCACGTCTCTCTTGCACACGTCCCTTCTCGCCTTTTTTTCTCTCTTCCTTGCAAATGATCAGATGCCTGGTTGTGAGCGGGACAGTCAGCAGGCGGCCTTTCAGGCGACACTGAGGCTGTCTGTCCAGCCACGCGACCCCCCGCTGCCCCTCGGTCTACGCAGCCGCCCCATGGCCACGTCACGTGATGTGACTCCACCATTCCTTGGCCGGGAGTGGACACCTCCCTCGGGTCTTTCCACAGGAATTTGGGATGAGAAAGACTGAAGACGAGATGGACAGGCGGGGAAGAGGCAAGAGGTGTGCGCTGGCTCGGCGCCTTTCAGGCCTCCGCGTGCATGTCCCTATGCAGCTTCTTAATATGTGGGGTCATCTTGATCTTGTTTATGTGCTGCGTTGCCCCCCTCTCCCTCCTGATGGTCACTGTAGGCGGGGACTTCGATTTCCTTGGTCCCTATGCCTTGGGAGCCTAGAACAGCACCTGACACGCATAGATACTTTTTTTAAATAGACATGTAAATGTTGAATGACTTCATGAAAAGGACAGCAGATGTGATTTTTTTTTTTTTCAGTGTCAGAAGCTACAGACCACTATCTCTGTCCATTTGGGATAACTCTACCTGATGTTAATTCAATTAAAAATGTCAAAAGTTAAACTCCTCCAAAGGCCTTCCCTTCCCCCAAATCACGTACCCCTTCTTTATTCGCTCAGGGACAAATAGCACTCAGGGTATAAGAAGCGCCTTCTAGAATAATTTAACTCACGTCTCTAATCACTTACAAGCATTTCTTTCTGCCATCTTCCTTCCTGAATCTCATAGACAAAAAGCAACATGACTTAATCTCCCAATTCTGGGCCAGAAGATGAGTCTAGAGGAGAAAAGGAAACTGTTCATCTCAAATTAAATTCTGCAAACACTTGGCTTCCAGTTCTCACCCTTGTCTCATTAAAAGAATTCAGAGCTAGGAATAGCCTCATCTCTCCTCTGCTCGTTATTAGTAGAATAAAATTAGTCAAGGGGGGAAAAATGCCTTCATCCGAAGAAACATCTTTAATCTGGTTATAACTAGATAATGTTTTATGTCTGCTTCAGAGGCCGGCTGTTACTAGCTTTGCTGGAGTTGTGCTCAGTCTGCCACATGCCAAGGGCTTTGGGAAACCCCGCGACAGCCATGGCATCTGGGTGTCTGGGAACCGCCAGCAGTGACGAGAGGTCAGGGCCCCACCTGCTCCGTGAGGTGGAAGAGCTGGAGGAGTATTTGGGAGGCTGGGAAGAGGGAAAGGGGGTCTGGAATGCTTTATTTTAAAGGGTCGGAAGAGTAAAACATGATTTAGATTCATCCAGCCTGCTAGAATCTTTAATCTTTTTTAAAAAAAATCACTTATTTTATTATTTTTTAGTTGGAGTATGATTGAGATATAACATTATAGTAGTTTTAGGTATACAACGTAGAGATTCAATATTTGTATATATTGCAAAAGGATGGCCACAGTAAGTCTGGTTAACATCCATCACCACACACAACTATAAATTTATTTTTTCTTGTGATGAGAACTTTTATGATTTACTCTTAGCAGCTTTCAAATATGCAACACAGTATTATTAACTATAGCCACCATGCTGTAAATGACATCCCCTTGACTTATTTTATGACTGGATATTTGTGCCCTTCGACGTCCTTCAGCCATTTCGCCACCCCCCACCCCTCATCCCTCACTCCCTGTCTCTGGCCAGTCTGTTGTCTGCATATGTGAGCTCAGCTTTGTTTATTTGATTTCTTTTGTGTTGGTGGTGGTTTTGTTGTTGTTTTGGGTTCTTTTTAGATTCCACCTATCAGTGAGATCCTACATTTGTCTTTCCCTGTCTGATTTCCCTTAGCATAGCGCCCTCAAGGTCTATCCACTCTTGTCACAAATGGCAGCCTGCTAGAATCTTCGCCCCTGTTTCAGATTTTACTGATGTGCATGTAGGGATCTTGGAAAGATGCAGATTTTGCTTTAGGAAGTCATAGGTGGGGCCTGACTTCTGCACTTCTAACAAGCTCCTAGGGATGCAGGAGGTCCATGAGTCAAAATGTGTAAGAGGTTGGGTGATGCACAGGTGCTGAGAGACACCTTTGTCCTCAATGTATTTCCTCCTGAGAAGTCTTAGAGCCCTGAGTGCCCTTAGGGAGCGAGTTTTTCCTATGCGTTTTCACTTTTTTGTTTGCTGTCAAAATGCAAATACTTTATGGGCTAAAATACATCAAAGTTCACCAAATTCTATTGTGCCTACTTCCTAAAATCTCTGTCACAGCCTATTAACTGCCTTTGCCCCTTTTCGGACCCTTGTCATTATTTTCCCCCTGGATTCCTCCAAGAGAATCTTAACTTGACATCTTGCCTCTCGTCTCCATGATGGCTTTTAATATAGGAGTCAGACTTATTTTAAAAAAATGCAAGTCCTCTGTTATGACCCATCCTAAAATTCATCCATGGCTCCATATTGTCTTCAGGATGAAATTTAACAGGATCCCAAGAGGCATTTTTCCTGCTATTCTGAAATTACAGTAAGGCCCCAAGTTGAGGATAAAAGGCACTCAGTTTCTTGCATCCTCAATTTCAAACAGCTGCTAGAAGAGCTTAGCAGAATATAGATATAAATAGATAAAGGGATTTTAAACAAGGAATTGGCCTTAAGCAATTGTGGAGGCCAGTTAAGCAGCAAGGCTATGTCTCTGTGTTTGAAGGAAGATAGATGTGAAAAGTGGGGAGAGAAGAGCAAGCTGGCAACCATGTGCTCCAGCAGGGTCCCCACAAGACGGATTGAAACCCTTCAGTTTTTGTCTGTGATCTTGGTGACAATGGTGCCCTGTAGAAGCCAGGGTCTCTGTTATCACAAAACTAAACACACATACCTTGTCCAGAATTGGAGAAGCTGAAAAGGGTCCAGGGGAAGGTAGAGCAGTCTCAGCTCCTGCTTCCTGAAAACGAAGTGAGTCAGCAGATCAGCAAATACACGTGTGAGCTAAACAATGCACTCTGCTTCCCTTCCACCCTCCAAATCTCCCACGAATCTTCTCGGTAGGTAGCACACCCTAACTGGGCACATGAAAGACAGTGAACACTGAAAAATGTAGCTCAGTGTTGACATAGTACATATCATTTCATATTACAAAGGCTGACATATCACAGTCATCACAGTGGGTTCATTTTTTAAAATAGGCTGGTAGGACCAAATACCTCTTTTTTCAGAGTATTTATTTTAGGACTTGGAAGTATGCAGGGTTAGACAAAAGTAATTTTACAGTTGCTCATATGTAAAATAATATAATAATTAATAAATAATAATAATACAAGAACAAACTCAGTATTTAACATACTCACAACTGTAAACCTACTTCTGCCCCATCCTGTATTCCTCCTTCACTAGGCAATGAGCCTCATTAAGGCAAAGGATGCACGTGGCTTTGCCCCCACGCTCTTCATAGTGACCAGTAGAAGGTGTCACACTAACAGACGCTCAGATATTTACTGAATAATGAATGGCTGAGTGCATGGATGAATAAAGGCAATAAAACTGCAGGAATAAAAACACACAGGGGTATGTCAGCTTTCTGGAATGTGGAGGCCCTGCCAGCATTGGGATGCTTCAAATGATATTTTAAAAAATTTAAAGCCCTTTCCAGGTGTAAATTTTTGATTCCAATCAATATGTTATTGTAGGGGTCATATTTACCCTCCCACCTGAAACATTTAAAAATAATCACAAAAATACATGAAACAACAGTTTTCAAGACACTGAATATCAAGGAATGAGAAACTTACCCTTGCGAAACAAGAAATAAATGAGGTGAACCCTAAGATTGCCTCGGCTTACTGCCGTGAGAGAGTTTCCAGGTCATGGTGAAGTCGAGGGAAACACAGGCAGAACCCAACAGACACCCTGAGTTGAGGAATCATAGCTGAGGGTTCAAGGACACCAAGACAAGAGTTCGCAGGACAGAATACTGGAGAGGAGAAAACTATACAGAGGGAACCCCAGAGATCTGCAAAGTGTCTTCATAGGATGTGCAGCAGAGCCCTGAGAGGGCATGAGTGTCATTTTCTTAGAATGACCCCAGATGAGTGAAAGAACATCCAAAAGCATTAAAGGTTAAAGTGCCTGGCACTCACCCAGGGCTGGAAATAGAACTGACACAGAGTTTGAGATTAGCAGACAAGGACATTAAAATGATAATTATAATGTATACTTTCAAAAAGTTAAGTAGAAACATGGAAAATATAAAAACCAATTAAATCGAGCTTTTAGAAATGAACACAACAGTGACTCAGACGAAGAATGCATTCAACTGATCCAATGGCAGATTAAATATTTCAGTACAGGTTAGGGAACTTGAGGATGTATCAACCTTTCCACAATGCAACACAGTAAGAATAAAAAATAGAAAAGCAACAGAAAGTATCAGTGAACAGTGAAACCTCTTCAAATGGCTTAATATACTTGCAATTAGAGTATCCAAGGGACAGGAGGCGGCAGACACACAAAAATTCTATCAAAATACAGTGGCTGAGAACTTTCCAAATTTGATGGAAACTATATACCATAGATCTAAGACACTAAAAAAATCTCCATCACAAGAAACCTGAAGAAAACTACCCTGGCACATTGTAATCAAATCGCCCAAACCCAGGAATAGAGAAAATCTTGTGTACGGGGGAGCAAGAAAGATAATAGCAGGCTTCTCACCAGAAACAATGTAATCATGCAACTGAAAATACCTCTTTGAAGTATAGAAGTAAAAAGTGTCAGCTGAGAAATTTATACCCAATGAAATCATTGTTCAAAAATGAAGATGAAATAAAAAGGAATATAAAGGAATACTAAGAATGGTTATATATCAATGAATAAGATAGCTTAGAGAAAATGGACAAATTCTTAGAAAGATGCAAACTACTGAAATATACTCAAAAAAAAAAAAAAAAGAAAATTTGAGTGGACCTATAACAAGAAAAGAGAATGAATTGGCAATAAAAACCAAGACACCAAATATCCGGCAATGAGAAACGAATCCTTGATATTAGATTTAATAATAACAGTGGGGAGATGATAGGGAAAGGGCACAAGATACGAGTAAATCACAGCTGATTGACAGCTAGTCACTGCACTATGGACTTTTCTTACAGACCATGGGAAACTGTGGAGAACAGTCCTAAGAAGACAAAAAGAGTCGTAAAGATAAGTGGCCTTGAAGACCAGATGAGCCCATCACTCAAAAGAAGACACATTTTAAGAGCAGATCAAGGACAGGACCTGTTTGAAGGGAGACAGCGTCTTGGGCTAATCTTTACGAGGACAATGCAGAAAACAGACACTGGGAGCTCACCAGGGTAGATTCTAGATTTTTTGCCCCGTCCTCTAACCCTGTATAATGGCTGGCGGAGATGAGATGTCAGAGCAGGGTGGTTTTTTTGTATCATACCTGCTGCTCTCTCACATCAACCTTGTCTCTACTCACTGACTCTGGTAGCGACAGACAGCCGGACTTGGTTCCAGTTTCAGGACCATAATGCTCATGGCAGCTTTATTTGTAATAGCCCCACCTTGGGAATACTGAGCTATCCCTTAATAGCTGCCAAAGTGTGGGCTATCCATGCAATGATTTCTACCCAGCAATAAGAGGGAATGAACTGTTAATGTATGTAACATGAACAAATCTAAATCATGCTGAATGAAAGAAGGCAGGCAAAAAAGCATATATACTGCATGATTCTAGGACTGCATTTGGACAGGCAGACCAATGCAGAGCAAAAGAAAACAGATCAGTTGTTGCCTAGAGGACGAGCTCGGGGAGGGGTGGTAATAAAGAATTGCAAGGGAGCATGAGGCAACTTTCATGGGTGATAAAATGTTCATTATTTGATTGTGGTGAAGGTTTCCTGAGTATATAAATATGTCAAAACTTATGAACCTGTACACTTTAAATACGTATAGTGTATTATATCACAATTATACTTCAATAAAGTTGTTTTTTAAGGATCAATGTCATCCTTCCAGGTACCACAAATTATGAATAATTCTAACTCTGTCATGTGATTTAGTCATAAAACTTCTAAATCAGTATTAGGACTGACATTCAGGGGAACAAAAGAGCCTACAGAATCCAATAAGGCAGCTCCTGTAAGTACAGTCAGCTCCTCTTAGAAGATTTTTATCCAGTTAAATGACTTTCCCTTTTTTCCTCCCCTAAAATGAGGAGAGAAAACTGGCGAGGATGTGGAAAGTTGTTAAACGTACTTCTGCAACTCCATTTTCAGTTTTCATGCCTATATGAAGTTCTTTCCGAATTTTAATTTACATCCAAAGCTTTCAATATCAAGGTTTACACAATACATATTAATTTTTCATATGCTATTATTTGAGTGATTGGAGCATTGCAAATATCATTAAAATAATGGGAAAAGTTATTGAGGCATCACTGCATAAGACGTGTATTTATAATATATCTCAAACTTGGGTTTTTGCTATTACTAACCAGTCTCAAACTTTTGTGATTCTAAAAAAATAAAAATAAAGCAACAACAAGAACTATAAAATAAGCCAGAATGATTTTATTTTCTGCAATGGCACATGCTCAGTAAAAAGATGAACTGGTTGTTCCCCTAGAAACAAACGTGATGGTGCCATTAGTCAATGTGCTAGCCTTTTCGTTGATCTATGTTTATTACTCCCATACCTGGTCAAGATGATTTATGGTACAATCCCCTCTTTTTATTATCTTGTCTCATACATTTTTCAGTAAGGGACTGACAGTAATTCCTTACAGTTGTACTAACAATAAAATAGGCTATTAGAATAGTTTTCTCTGGAGACCATTTAAAGTTCGGTGTACCTGGATAACTTAAGTGATTTGTGGACTGCAAGTCATGGAGGAAACCCTGAAGGTACACTTCCAATTGGAAATTTCAGATGTGGGCGAGGTGGCCTTTTTATCACACCGTAACATGAGATAATTCACTGGGACTCTGAAACAGGGATTGAAAATAAATTTGAAGCCGAGCAAGAGAAGTCCATTTTGTAGTTGCACCAGCCTTATAGTTTTATCTGGGACCCAATTTCACTATATTGGGGGGGTGACCTCCCCCACTGCCACAACACAGCACCAAGCAATTCTTCAGATACTGGCTGGGTGCAACTCAATTCTGACACTAACAGCCTGAGGAGGGCATCATATCTCACAGCTTACGGGGTCAGTTTCACAAGACACCCCCCCCACCCCACCTTTGGAGGTCAGTCACAAGCCCAGGTTGTTAGCTTCTGGCCCACTGGCTACAGATTAGTGATTGGAAGACTCCCTCCAACTCGGGATGCTAAATGTTACCTGTCCTTGGCTGACTGCCTACAGATCAGAGGCCCCCAGGACCCCCTCCTCGGGTTTAAATAATTTGCTACAGCAGATCATAGAACTCAGAGAAACATTTTACTTAGTAGACTACCAGTATATTAAAAATGGATATAACTCAGGAACAGCCAGGTGGAGGAGACGCAGAGGGCAAAGGTGTGTGGAGCTTTCATCTCCTCCCTGAGCACAACACTCTCCCCCTATCTCCACGTGTTCACCAACCTGCGTTATCTCTTTAAACCCTGTCCTACCGGTTTTTATGGAGGCTTCACTACCTAGGCATGGTTGATTAACACATGAGCCGCTGGTAAATGATTCAACCTCTAGCCCCTCTCCCTCCCTGGAGGCGAGATGTGAGACTGAAAGTCCAAACCCTCTAGTCACAACGTTGCTGTTCTGGCAACCAGCCCCCATCCTTTGGTGAGGTCCAAAACTCACCTCATTAACACAACAAGAGACAGCTTGATAGCTGTCATCAAGTAGGAGGTTCCAAGTTTTAGCATCTCTGGGCCAGGAACACTGGACAGAGACCAAATATATATTTATTATAAATCACAATATCACAGTCACATAATCTGATTCTTCTGTAGCTATTTTGTGTTTCTTTTTTTTTTTTTTGCAGTCCAATGTTTACAAGAACTGAGGCTCAGAGAGGCCAGGAACCTTGCCCAGGTTCCCACAACTAACATATGGTGGGGGCTGTATCTCAAATAGGTTTCTTTGCTTATAAATCCAACATTCTTTTTTGTTTTTGTTTTTGCTGTTGCTTAAATCCATTTGCCCCATTAATATACAGTGATGGCCCTTAGGTTGGTTTTACATTAGGGAACTGAATGAAATGAATTTGAGTTTGGGAAATGACTTTGTGTTTTTGTAATTTTGCTTTGAGTTTCACATTTTCAATCAATAGATAAGCTTATACATGAGTCCTATTCAAGATTAATTTTATACCAGTTCTGGTTCAGCGCTCAGATTTTTTTCAGTTCTTGGATAAGACACCAAAGAGGGTCACCTCTAGGGAGGGCATCGGGAGGGGACTAATCCTGTTCTAGTTCCTTTCGGTTGGTATAGGAATGACAACAACAAATAAACAAATTTGAGAGGTTTTCTCTCATTTCCAGGCTAACTGGCTGAATAGTATTACAGATTTTCCCTCCCTCCCTCCCTCCCTCCCTCCCTCCCTCCCTCCCTCCCTCCCTCCCTCCCCCCCTCCTTAGTTCTCTCCTTCTTTCCTTCCTTCTTTCCTTCCTTCTTCTTTGAATGGCTTTCTACCTATTTTCATTTATGACTCATAAAATTCAGTTTTAAAATACACGGCATGCTACTTGCTAACATTCAAAGTGATTTATGGGGAAGACCAAAAATCCCCAGCCTAGTGTCAAGGAGCATAAGAAAGAAGCACTAATTTCAAACACACTGTGATTAGGAACAGAACGAGCGCCCAGTATGCGACGGCAAACCAACGGAAAACCACCAGCAGGGTTCAGCTCCCCTATGCAGAGAAAAGAAGGTGATTTTTCAAAAAGACAAGAGTAAACCCTTGACCAGAAGCCCAGTCATGCGCTTATATGAGACCAAACAAACCTCTTTCCCCCAATAAATGCTTGCTGACCAGTAACCGGAACAGAAGAGGGGGGTGGGTTGTGAAGCTGGGATTTTGGTGGGAAAGTAAAGAATTAAACAAGTAAACATACACGCACAGTATGTCAAATAGAAGTGAAAGGAGGAAGAGTGAAGTAGCGTGAGGGCAAGGAGGTGGCCTGCAGTGACACCAATTTACAGCTCGGTGGACACTTTTCTGTCTCACCGATGCAGCTCTCACACTGGAATGGAAGCCTCAGGAAATCGAGGGACTGGCCACATGGATATCAGGGGGGATATTGTCAAGGCAGAGGAAAGAGAAAATGAGGGAGAAGCCTTGTTGACACATCCAAGGAACACTGAGAAAGTCATTGTGGCTGGAATGGAGTGAGCCAGGTGAAGGGCTGCAGGAAACAAGGCAAGAGAAGCAGCAGACAAAGGATCTGAGTGTTGTTACATGGATTTCGATGGAAGACTTCCAAATGCTGTTTAACCAAGATAATGCTTTTAATAAACAAGAGCAAATGTGGAATATTAAAAAATGAACTAAAGTTAAAGCTATTCCTATTCATGTAGAAATTCTAAGTTATCTGCAATTTTTCTCTATTATAAATTAATGTTTCCATGAACCTAGCCCTGTGGATATATATTTTTTTCCTGTTAACAACTTAATATTCCATTTTTCTTTTGTGGGAGTTTACATTTTAGCCTTAAGTATTACTTTTAAATGTGGACAAAACAAAGGAGGTATTTTTCAGGAAGCCAGGCTTCTATAGATTGAAAAGAAAAAAAATAATCTACCCATATCACCAGTATTCCCTCTTTAAGGTTGAGGGATATAATATCACTTGGTTCAATTTATCACCCCCAGTATTTAATGAAAAAGTATTAGGATCACAGATCCTTTGGGAACACACACCTAATTGAAAAACAGATGGTCCCTGCTTTCTCACTGTTTTGTAGTATAGTTACCTTATTAAAGTAGTCTCTGTAAATCCTCATTTAGGATTTTACTAGTGGAATGAAATTTGAATTCCATAAAGTCAGAAGATCTGGGTTCAACCCCAGTCTCCATCACCTACCAACTGCCTGTAACCTTGAGCGACTCAGGCATCTTTGGTGTTTTCTGATCTGTAAAATGAGGCTAATGATACTTTCCATAATCATTTCAATGGGACTGAAAACACCGTTATAGCAGTAAGGTAATATAAGATAAAATGATTCGAAATAATAAAGTTTGTTAAGGAGTGAGGAAGTGGAATAATAGTGCCCATGATACTACTATTATTAATGCAAGCAGTACAATATGGGGACTAAAGTTGCTTGAGTTCAGATCCTACCTTTTGTGCTAATTAACTTCGGCCCAATTTCTCAACTTCTTCAAGCTTCAGTTTTGTCAAAAGTGAAATGAGGATATTTATGGCACCTGTCTCCTAGAATTGCTGATAGGCCACTACTTGCTGAAAGACTTATTTGAGATAATGCCCATAAAGTGCTTAGCAGAGTGCCTGACATCGTAAGTGAACAGTAACCTTGAGCTATTAGGGTAATGAAGGTGATGATGATGATGATGATGACGATACTGCTCATGAGCCATTCTCGTGAACAAAACAGAAACCACTCCTGGTGGATTTCAGCTCAAAGGGAATTTATTAAAACAACATTGGTAGCTCACAAAGGCACAGGGTGAAGGACAGGAAAATCGGGTTCTAAAAATAGGCAAGAACAACTGGAATCCAGGTATCCAGTATCATAGGCAAAGTCACTCTTCAGAGCCAGGTGGGAAAGCACTGAACACAGGATGTCACGCCTTGCACCACAGCCACACAGCAGAGATCATGGTGATTTTGTCACTGGCTCCACTGGGAACTTCTTACTGCAACTCGTCCCTTGTCTCTCCTTCTCTGAGTCACCAGTTTCTGTCTCAAGTTATTGATTGTGATGAGCAAAGCCTAAGCCACATGTTTGTGTCTTAGCTGCAAGGGACCTGGGAAAGCACTCACCCAGACTTGTTTCTCCCACAAAGGCTCAAAGGATGGAGAATTTCCTGCAACACGGGAGTTTCCAATTACGAAAAGCCAAAAAAAGAGAAAGTATCCACTAAAATACTGAGGATTAGAAATAGTGAGGATATCAAATACCTGCGACATTTAGAGATGGCCCTGAATGGCAGCCGAAGGGAGCCATTTATTTGAGGCCACCTTGCTGTTGTTTTGCCTCTGCCTGGCTGACGCTCTTGCTCCCGGCCTCCCTGGACTATGCTGTAAATATTTAGCAGAGAGCCTTCTGGATTCTCTGTGAACCTGTGCCATTTTCCTGTGGCATCTGATGGCATGAAAGGGGCTTCTCAACATAAATCACAGTCTATGAAGAGTATTATCATTTGACAGAACTCAGGAGCATCCAATGAAGCATCTTGCCTCTGTCCCATAGCTAATATTGGTGGGAAACGACCTTAAGCCAGTTATATAAAAAGTTAAAAGAACATTATTAGACATACTGCTTAGCATCATCTATAGTAAAATATTTGGTAAATTATTACATTTCCCACAAAATTCTCCTCTGGGCCCTAACACATAAGCCCTCCCCTCGTGGCGGACGGGAGCACTCCCTCGCCTGCAGCTTCCAGCTCCGGGGCGCACAGTACACGGTGGGAAACTCCTCACTGCCCTTCCAAGGGGCCAGGGAGGCCTCAGTTTCCGAGCGAGTGAGCAACGGCCGAAGTGTGTTACCAGCGAAAGTTCCTGATATTCTACAGGTGTCTTACTTGTCTGTAAAGAGAAAGACAAACCCACACCACAACTTGCCAAAAATATATTCTAAAAAAAAAAAAATTCGCGCATCAGGAAATATATATGGTTAGAGAGATGAAAATAATTTGGAAAGTGTTATTTTAATCGTGTTACACTTTTTGCTACCAACATGTTTCCTTCGTTAATCAGCCTGGCATTTGGGCCATTTGTCCTCTGGTGGTGTAAAAATTTGGCCTGGTTGGTTTGTTTTTCTGATTCCAGAGGTGCCACTGACAGTCTGAAAACTGCGTTTTGACAGCCTAAGGGGCTAGGAGGACAGGATTCGCCATGAGTTCATAAAGAAAATATTCCCCCTTTCTCCCCAAAATAAGGATTTATAGAAAGAGCATACAAGTTATTGGGCACCTCTAAAGACTGATAGTATGCTAACCGTTACTCTGAACACTGATCATTTAAAAGGAAATAAGTGAATAAATAAATAAATACTTATCTTGTTTTTGCCTTATGAATTCTGCCTCAGGGGAATTCAACGGCTTTGGGAAATGAGAGAATTTCATCTCATAAATGCAAAAGCAATGGCATAATTAAGAAAAGCAACCATTTCACAATCTACAATAAAATAGTTGATTCAAGTAAGTGGTCATCAAATTACGGTAAGTCATTCAGTGAAGGACTGAGTGAGACATGTGTCCCCTCATGCGATATAACACCATAATAGATGGAAAAAGTCAAATTCTTCCTGAATTTGAGCAGTTTGGGCTCTACATTCCAGTCTACAGAAAATGCAGTCATGATAAGTAAGTTTAGCTACACCATGAGCAGACCAGACCATCTGCCAAATCCAGAATGGGGAGCAGCAGACCTTCTCTGGATATTTTAGCAAATCAGTGACATAAAAAATGGGAGTGGAGAGGAGCAGTGTTCTATCTTAAAAGAGGCTTAAACAATAACTTTGTTATTAACGACTTCAGCATTGATGCTTAATACTTAAGTATTAACAACTTAATACCATTAGCGAACCCTACTTAAATACGAATTTGAACAAACCAGGTATAAAACACATTTCATTAGAGAAATTTAAATACAGATTTGGTATTAGACCAAAGGGATTGGAGTTGATTTTGTTTTAAGTTGATTATGGCATTGTGGTTTGTAAGAAAATATCCTTTTTGAGATGAGCATTAATACATCTTAGAGTTAAACTATTGTAGATCTGAAAATTGCTATAAAATATTCCAGAAAAAAACTCAGAATTAGATGAAATAAGAATGCAAAAATTTTGATGGTTATTGGAGTGGGGTACTTGGTAGGATGGAGGTGGTTTGTAGGTTCTAATTTGGGTTTGTTTAGAAATGTCCATAATAACATTAAAAAAATGACTGAAATCTGCAATCTGTCTGATATGATTTACAAACCAACCACAATAGCAGAGACAGATGTAGAATCAGCCTGTAAGACTTTGCTGGTGAAGGAGAAACAAGCTGGAGGCGTAGGTACAGCTGCACCCGCCGCCTCCCACAACCACATCAAAATCACAACTAAAACACAGAACCACCGTCACTCAGAGCCTCTGAGATCTGGCTGCACAGAAGCCCCACAGCCAGGGAGCTGAAGGGGCATCGAGACTGTAGGAGGGGAGGAGATGCCGGCGCATGAGGGCTGAATCGGAGACTCGAGGTGGGCCCACACCCGGTGCCGCGGGGTAAATCCGGGAGGGAATCTCGGCGGTGGGGGTTTCCCAGAGGAGGGAGGGGTCCCAGCCCACAGCAGGCCCCCAGCCCAGGGCTCCAGGCTGGGAAGAGACGCCCCCACAGCTCCGGGCTGTGAAACCAGCGGGGACTGTCCCTGAGGGTCGCGGAGGCTGCGGGAGCCCCAGCAGCTCCCCTTAAGGGCCCGGCGCGGACTCACCCGGACGCTCCCTCTGAGCCCAGCGCCGGGAGCAGCCTGAAAGGACCCGGGACACTCGGGGGAACTAACCTGCCTGAGATCCGGGCGAGAGGCGGAGGGCGGCTTCCTCCCAGGCAGAGGGGCTGGCGGAGGCCATGGCTCCTGTGGCGAGTCCTCCCGCACACAGCCCGCAGGCAGGCGCCATGTTTGAGTCGCCAGCACCTGACTCGCACCGTTGGCCCCGCCCCGTGATTCCCGGAGGCCCCGCCCTCCCCACCTGCAGCTCATCCAGGCCATTTCCAGGGGCTTTTCTGTGCAAGTGGCCCCTCGAGCCTCATGCTTAGGACTTTCCTAAAATCTCTCCAACAAGCAGCAGCTGCCCCACACGGCTTGATAAGCGGCCCCAGGCCTGGCACTAGCGGCAGCTGCATTGGCTCATAGCTGGGCCTCTCCTGGGCTCCTCCAAGCCCAGCACAAGGAGCAGCCAACTACGGTTTGCTGTGCAGCTCATGGTGGGTGGCCCTGGGCAAGGCACTGGCAGAGGCTGACTCTGCACCTCCCGGGAGGCCCCGGAGACAGTGCACCTGGTGGTCAGACTCGACCACGCTGGATTACAACCCTACCACATCCACGAGTGACACTCAAGGGGTGCACTTGGTAAACACCGAAGCTCCACTGAAGTAAATCCTGCTCGACAGGAGTGTCGCCAGCACAGCAGCTCTCTGGCTATAGTTGCAGCTGGTCCTCACAGCTGATTGGCCTGGGGGCCAATTCCTCCCAGTGACACCAACAGCAACCAAGGCTCAACTACAACAGGACAGTGCACACAGCCCACACAGGGAAGCACCTGGAAGGCCCAGCTCAGGTGACTGGGGAAGCTGAGCCACTGGGCCCCACAGGACACCTACTACACAAAGCCACTCTACAAATTCCAGGAGACAGAGCAGCTCTACCTAATACATAGAAACAAACACCAGGAAGCAGCCAAAATGCGGAGGCAAAGAAACATGTCACAAAGAAAGAACAGAAGAAATCTCTAGAAGAGGAACTAAATGAAATAGATCCAAGCAAGCTAACAGATACAGAGTTCAGAATTTTGGTTATAAGGATGTTTAAGCAGAATGTTAGGGAAATAACTGAGAAAATCGATGACATAATAAAGTACCAATTTGAAATGAAGGCTACAGGAACTGAAATGAAGAATAATTTACATGGAATCAACAGGAGAGTAGAGGACGCTGAGAATCAAATCAGCAATTTGGAACATGAGGAAACAAAAAACACCCAACCAGAAGAGCAAAAAGAAAAAAGAATCTAGAAATATGAAGATAGTATAAGGAGCCTCTGGGACAACTTCAAGAGGCTCAACATTCATATTATTGGGGTGCAAGAAGGGGAAGAAACAGACCAAGAAATTGAAAACCTATTTGAAAAAATAATGACAGAAAACTTCCCCTACCTGGGGAAAGAAATCGACTTCCAAGTCCAGGAAGCACACAGGGTCCCAAACAAGAGGAACCCAAAGAGGCCCACAGCAAGACACATCATCATTAAAATGCCAAAGGTTAAAGACAAAGAGAGAATCTTAAAAGCAGCAAGAGAGAAGCAGTTAATTACCTACAAGGGAGCACCCATAGGAATGTCAGCTGATTTCTCAACAGAAACCTTGTAGGCCAGAAGGGAGTGGCAAGAAATATTCAAAGTGATGAAAAACATGGAACTACAACCAAGATTGCTCTACCCAGCAAAGCTATCATTTAGAACTGAAGGTCAGATAAAGAGCTTCACAGATAAGAAAAAGCTAAAGGAGTTCATCACCACCAGACCAGCACTACAGGAAAAGTTGAAGGGTCTTCTTTAAGAAGAAGCTAATGAACAAAAGAATCTGAGGAACTAAATAGATTAAGGGACACTGACACATGCAACAGACGATCATATTTCAGAGGAAAGAGGGAAGGGGTGGAGGGTGGGAAGAGATTAACCTAAGAAGTTGTATGCATAACCCATGGACACAGTTAATAATGGGGTGAAGGCCTGGGAAGGGGGTGGGAGGGAAGTGGAGGGGATCACTTGGGGGGAAAAATGGGATACCTGTAATACTCTCAACAATAAAGATAAATTTAAAAAGTACAAAAAAAGAAAAAAAAAAAAGACTTTGCTGATGAAGCCAATAATCTTTACACCCAACCCTAAAACACCCTTATACACACATACATATCCAGGGCTATGGGGTTTTTTAGAGGTATTTATCACTTCCAATTTTACCAGTTCACCCAAGTCGAGGAGGAGAGTAAATCAGAACTGCCCTGTGGTAAACAGTCTAAAATTTGAAATTTGTGATAAAAAATAGGCAAGAAGTCAGGACATCTAGGCCCTAAAATATGTCTGTTATTTCTAAATAAACCTGATTCATGCAAGCAAAAAGAGAAATTAGTCACCGACCTATAATATGCCAGTGAAAGCTAGTGAGTGCATATGCAGGTACTTGCAACCATGTAACATCATTGTGAGGCAAGTATTTCTCTTCACTGAATCGAGACAGGTCCGAGTAGCCAATTAACAAGATCCTTGTATTTCTTCTTGTTTTTGTTAGTAGTAGAACTTTTTTTCTCTCCACCAAAAAGAATCTTAGGACACAGGATAATACAAGAGAGCTCAGACTATGAAGTCAGAAATCATGAATTATGTATACTTCCCTGCCTCTCATTAGCTGCATGAGCCTTGAACGCTCCATCTATAAAATGGGTATATTATAACTACATTGTTTTCTGAAACTTAAATAATGAGGCCAGAATGTATTTAAGTGCAGTGCTTGACACGTCATAAGCTTTTGATGACGAAGAGTTCTTAAAAATACTTCCTTAGCAGTCATCTCTAGATTTTGCCTGCCTGGAAGACATTCCTCCTTCCTCTGGCATTGGTATCCTGATTTTCCTTTGGAAACCTTCCCTCCTGCACTTTCTATCGATGGATCCTCTTGTCCCATTCCAGGGACAGCCGTGACTGCCAGGTCTGATCAATCAGGCTTCCACTGTGTTGGCTATGGCAGGGTTTCCCAAGTTCAGCACTATTGAATTTGGAGCTGGATACTTGTGATTGTCAAGGACTGACTTGTGCATTGTAGGGTGTGTGATAGCACCCCTGTCCTCCATCCACCAGATGCCAGTAGCATGCCCGAGTTGTGACAACCAAAACTGTCTTCAGGTCTTGCCAAGTGCGCAAAATTGAAATCCATTGGGCAACAGTGACTGGCTCGGGGATAGGGCATGTAACTTAAGTTGGTCCAGTCTGAGTCGGTCATCGAAATGACCCAGTAGGAGACACACTCTTTACACTGCATTTGCTCAGCAAGGGGGTTGTAAGATGGGAACTAAAATAGCCTTCTTGCTGCTACATGGCCAGGCCTTTCCTGAAACTGAAAAGGAGTAGAGTCACGAGATGAAAAGAAAAAAAAAATCGTCTTGGTGATCTAAAGAAAAGCCTTTATCCAGCCATTTCTGAAGCAAGATATCCCGGGACTTTTGTAATATCGCAAGACAATGCACCCCCTCACCTCCTCAGTCAGTGGGAGCCGGGTCTGGAGCCCTTGCAGCCCAGGGATGAGCTGTGCTGTGACTGCAGGGCTAGGGTAGGAACTGAGCTTCATTCTGCCCAGGAGGCTGAGGTGAGCTGTTCTTTACATTTTTGCCATATAGATCGCTATTGATATTTGAGACAAGCTTTGGAGGCTTTCTCCTAAAACACGCAGGTAAAAGCATAATTTTCTATGTGATTTCAGAGGACTCAGGGACAGCTCCCCAAAGTCCTAAATATTCTAAATTTCAGGTATGAGTGAGGATGCTGTATGTTCAAAAACGGGTTCTGATGCCAGCGCGTGGCCTAACAGATCGAGACTCATTTAATCCCGGCTCTAACATTTCTTCCTTAAAGGTACAGAGCAGAGCACAGAGATATTGTTGGCAGTCTCCAGAGCCCCCATTCTCAGTGTCAAGGCCGTAAGATGATCAGAATGAAAAGGATCATTTGTTTCTGTTGTTACAAAGAGAGCTGCGTTACAAAGAGACAGTCCTGCGCCGGGCAATGGGCCTTATTCCCAACAATGAAGAGGGGCTCAGCTCACCTTGAGCAAGGAGGAAGCCCAGAGATTTTTTCCCCCACCCCGCTTAAGAATTGGAGCACCAGACAGGAGGCCTCCTGCTTCTGAAACTGTCCTGAAACCCTGGAAGTGGAGATTTCTGGGAAGCTTAACCATAGCACCTGCCTTACGCCTAAGGCCCGAGGTGACATCACTCCCTGCTGGGAGGTGATGCCCATCGGATGTTCCAAAACCTGACCAAATTATCTTCTTCCCTTGGTTTAGAAAGGAAGGGTGTAAGAAAGCACCCCCTGAGGTAGGAAGAAGAGGAAAAGGCTTTGTCCAGCCCCTCTCCTGCCCTCTGCTACCGGCCGGCGACAGTCCATCAGAAAAAAGGGGTCTGAAACACACGGTGACCTGCGATAACTGCTTCTTAATTCAGTCTCATGATCTTGTTTCCAGTCCCTTCTCCTAGTGAAAATGAAAGGAGGCTGATAAACACAGCTACGGCAAATACCTACGGCAGTAAGATATACGTTTCCAAATATCTTACATAGCAGGTAGGCAGGGAGGAGTCATTTCTCACGCGGTGGTTTAATACTTAACCTACCCAGCAGCGGCGCGAAGGCCGCTCTCCGGAGGCAATGCTATTTTGAGGTTCCAATCCCAATATCGCATGTGATTAATAAGCGTGAGAAATTCAATTCAAGCGAAGTGCCTTGAATATTAAAGCGAGGACTGCACATATACCATGGAAATGAGCTTTAAATGAGACAGTGAGCACCAGCTAAGTTTGTAGATGAATTATTGCCATCAGTTTGAAACATTTTAAGAGCTTTTATTGTTAGGTTGCTTGGCTTTCAAAGGTATATTAGGGATGTAAAAATATGCTCATGCAACACAGTCCTGACTAAAAGATACTATTGCATTTTATTTCTACTTTATGTGTACAACATAAAAATAAAATTTCATTATCACACTGGCCCAGCGCAGGGCAAAGAAGTGGGAGAAATTAAGTTTGGGGAGCTCTCAGCCTTCCCCCGCCCCCCCCCCTGAAATTTTTGCTCTCTTTACCACACTGAACTATCACCTTTCTTCTTGCTGATCACAATCTACCTTTGGAAAAAGCTCTGAAATGAGTCATTTTCAGGTAGCCAATTTCCAATGCACATGTAAGTTCCTAGGTTCCATAGTGCTAGGTGACAAGTAATTGCTTGTGTTTAGTCAGTGAAGCCCAAATAATTTGTGTTTCTTGGGTACAGTTGTTAAAATGACCTCAGTCAATGAAACCACTAAATCAGTGAATACATTGTCATAAACAAGCAAGCGGCCATTGGCATCGCCCCATTTCGTAATCTATCAGGCATATTATATTCCTGTGATTCTGAATTCCTAGGTAGAGAAAAAGTGTGCCTTCTGGATGGAATACCACTGAGCTTGAGGCGTGGGGACGATTCTGCAAACGTTTCAGGTAATTAGTTTCTAATATAGTGTCCCCATTATAGCAATCCCAGAGGCAACATATTGGAGGCATTATATTGTCAGACAGTTGCGAAGTGGTTAAGAGCATATGCTTTGGGGCAAGGCGTGCCTTGATTCAGATCCTGTTTCCTCCAGTTACTAGCTGCGTGTGTCGGTTAGGGTAGCACCAGTTGCTGCAAAAAGACTAATTCCTAAATCTCAGTAATTTAATACAACAGACACCTACTGTTCTTTTATGAAAAGACTAGACCAATTACTCCTGATTGGTTAGTGGCCATCCTCCAAGCAGTGACTCAAGGTTCCAAGTTCATCTATCTTGTGATTTTTTTTTTTTTCATTCTCCAAGGTGGCTTCCAGAGTTTATGGTAGAAGGAGAAAGGAAGAGGGAGCACTGAGTACGGGCCATTAGTATGAGTCAGGCCTGGGAGGGGCACCCTCACTTCTCTCAGAGGGCGTTTGTTGGCTAGAACTAGTGACATGGCTACAGCTATCAGAACAGGACGGCTGGGAAATCTACTGAGCGTGTTTCCAGAAAGAAGACGTGGTAGGTTGGGTAATGAGGTCACAGGCTCTGTACACAGTGCTTAATCTCTCTCTGTATGATTTTCCTCACCAACAAATGGAGTTGTAAATTCTTATGTCCTCTGGATGGTGGTAAGAGTTTGTCACAGTGTCCTGCGAATAGCAATAGTGGCCATTGTAACTAATATTAACATTTCACTGAACATCTCCTCTATGTTGAGAAAGGTTTTATTAATTCTCATTTTTTGGCTCTTCAACACCAAATAATAATACACAATTCAAATGTATTATTTGAATAAATGACTCCTCCACCCCTCACCTAGCTAGATTTAAAAAAAAAATCAGGAAATCTGAAAATGGTAGTGTTAAAGGACATAGAATTTATGCACGTTCAAATCAAATGCTGTAGAAGGAAGAAGAGTTTCAAGACTGACTAAAGCAGTGCCCTTTCTGTGATCCTAAGAATGAAAAGGGCTTGAACAATTTTGTTGGAATTTTCCATCAGCTACTTACAATAGGCACGGTGAAGATGCTGTCTAGAGAAAATCATAATGCTTTTGTCAGAATGTCTTCCTCTGCTTTTAACCTGCTTTATACTCTTCGGATAAGATATAAAAATTTGGTGTTTCTAGTTGCTGATTTCAGAGAAACTAAAATGCTAAACTATTTTTTTTCTTCAAAATTATAATCAGGTCAAGGCTAGGTAATTGAGCTCCTCATGTTATATCTACACACACAAAACTTTGGCATCACGATATATCATACTTTTAATTCAAACTGAAGTTTTCAGTGGCTACCAGGGAAACTGGCTTATAAATCATGAAGGGATATGATCTTAGACTATCCCATGGTGAAGAAATCTGCACCCTGAAGGTTATGAAACCAGCTATGTTTTCTTTAGGGGATGCTTCCTCTTGGCTTCCATCAGATGAGTATAGATTTGGGGCTCGTTCTTATGAATGATCTACACTGGCCCTTGGGAAAGAATCTTCTGGTGAGATTGAAATACCCATGAGCTAGCAGTAATTTACCGACCAAAAATAAGTATGACACAGCCAAGGAAGATTTGGTTGCCCCAGTGGATCGAGAATGGAAAACACTGGAAAGAAAACCATGTTGGCACACTTGAGGGTGAAAGGTTGTTTTGGGGGTATGGAGGTACTTCAACAAACGAGTATTGTTAAGAAAGTTTGGCTCCGTGCAAGATGTTAGGATGGCTTTGTAAAATATATCTGAAACCTAAATACTAAGCTCAAATAATCCACAGGGGGCTAGAAGGCAGAGCGTTGAATGTGTAGAACCATGTCACCTTTATAATTAAGAGGTACCAGGTACTTTATGATATGGTTACTATTTACCTCTTCAGAGTTGTCTTTCTCATCGCCTTTCATTGAACTCTAAACTCCTGCTAGGCTGAAGTACTTGCAGCCCCGCAGTTCTGCCTTATTTCTATACTATTGCACTGAGATTCCTGCAGGCACAGGCCCAGTCCTTCCTTCTTCCCCTGGCTACCTCCTACTCATCCCTCAGATCTTGGGTAGCTGATGCTTTGTACGGGGGGCCTTCCCTAACCCTTTAAGAGACTGTCAGCTGTCAGGGGGTGGAGGGAGGGAGGACTGGATGAAAGAAGGTGAAGAGATTAGCCAAAGACATATATGTATCCCATAGACACAGACAAGAGTGTGCTGGGGATGGGGGTTAGTGGAGCTGGGCAAAGGAGGGGGTGGTCATGGGGATGGAAAGAGATGTTGCTTGAGGTGATGGGTGCACGATGTTTTATTGAGTTGTACCCTTGAAACCTGTATGGTATTGTAAACCAATGTCACCCCAATAAATGCAATTATTATTATTTTTAAAGTGTGAATTGCATGTTCTTTTTATGCGTTCCCACTTTACCCAGTGACCATGCTAGCAGTTGGGAGTTGCTTGCATGCCCTTAGTAGCTCTTGTGTTCCTGGAGTTTAGAGTCCAGGTTAACTTGTCACTGTGTTTTCCCACGTCTTACACAGAGCTATGTGCACAGTAGGCTTTGATAACTTAGTTGACTGAATGAGTGACGAAAGAATGAGATCTGCTCTACCTTACAAGGGTATCTGCCTTACGGGGGGTACCTGAGTTGCTGTGTCTTGCAGAAGCTTCGCTGTGCATCAGACCCATTGCCTTTGCTGAAGTCCAGCTTATTTCAAATAAAACCGGAACTCTCGAGATCTCCTTAAAGGTGATAAATTAATCTGACACATACAGAACTACGCAATTGTTTGGAGGTCATTTGACGTGAGAAAAAGAATTATCGTCTCCACTGTCCCTTGCTTAAAAGAGCACATTTCCTTCTTTATATGATATATTTCTCATTTTTCAAAAGCTATTTCTTCTTACCCCAGTCATGCAGAGCATAAGTAAATTATGTTTACAAAACTATGCTATAATCTAGAGATGAGACTGCTATGTAAATGGAAAATCCTGCACTATTATCTTCAGTCACCTTTGGAAGTTTTGCATCTGAATAGCATCAATTTTAAAATCAAATTATGCTCCATTTCATATTCTTAACTCATGATTAAAGCAGCCTCTGGACCAGCAGGTTTCCCGCTGACCACACTTGTGTACAAGACGC